>NC_090449.1:939953879-942362212 GCF_031143425.1 Pleurodeles waltl
AGTAGTCTCAGGTTTTGAAATTTCATTAGTAGTTTCACTCTCTCTCCATGGCATTCCCACAATCACTCCCACAATCATTATTGTGCATACAGCGCCTATCATAAGTCCTAACCAACCACACACTTTACTTCCTTTGTTACTATAAGCCATGTTTGTATAGAATCAAATAGCGGATTAACAATCAACTCTGAGTAGCAAACTCTTTCTGCGTAATTTACAGCGTCTTCACTCACTCCAGGACCCTTTTCGTCAATTCAGGTTAGCAGCTTGTCGTAATCAGGTTTCTATAAGTCAAATCCAGGTTTAATGTCACTTTCCGGTAGTTTTATTTCTTCTCTAAGATTCTTGTTTATTATTTTTCAGCTTTCACAATTTTCGATGTTTTTGTCTTCAGTTTTCTTGTTGTATTTTCTTCAGGTACCGTAGTACTGTCCTGGTATTTCTCGATCAAAACAGAATGCTAAGAATTCTTGTTGCCATTCAGAGGTTGTAGCGTATGCCCATTCAGGACCGGTATATCTTCTGTTTGCTATTCTTTTTCT
Organism: Pleurodeles waltl; assembly: GCF_031143425.1. NCBI lineage: Eukaryota > Metazoa > Chordata > Amphibia > Caudata > Salamandridae > Pleurodeles > Pleurodeles waltl. The sequence goes on from NC_090449.1 coordinate 939,954,422, forward strand.
TTTTATTCTTCGTTCACCTTGCTGTTCTCCTTCACTCAGATCGTCTGCTCGTGAGGTATCGCTTTCCTCTATTATTGTTTCATTTGCTATTTCTCTTATTCTAAAGTGTGATTTGTCTGGCCAATTGTCACCTCTGTTCGTCTTACTTCGGCGTTTTCCTTCAGTACCTTGGACAGCACCCTCTTCTGATAATATGGTGTTTTCTCCTGATAGGCTTGGAACTCGTTCGGCAGATCTTGATTCGTTCTGATCTAAATTTGCCACTTCTTCGTCTCTCTCTCCTTGTTCGACACTGTATTCAGATTCTGAATTGTATTCGTCTGCTTCTGGGAGAACCTCTCCTTGACTTTGTTCTCCTGCTGCCTCCACTGAGATTGGCACTTCGTCACCTCTCTCGAACTCACTGATAGTTTGAGGGACACGGCTGTTCTCAGCGGGCTCTCCTGTAGTCTCAGATTCTTCTTGACTGATCTCTGACTCTGAGACTTCTCCTCTTGAAGTTGCTGTACCGGAATTTTCAAGTTCCTTTTCAACAGGACACGCTACCCTTTTTATATGACTGGCATGTATCCAGTTGGGAACCCCGGCACACTTCACAGCAGTGGTGGTCGTCAATATCACTTGATATGGCCCTTTCCAACGCGGCTCAAGACACGATTTTCTTACGTGCTTCTTGACAACCACCCAATCTCCAGCTTGAAGAGAGTGTCCTGGTTTGCCGATTGGTGGTAACGTGTTAGCTTCCACCTGGTGAGAGAAAGAGCGAATCACGTCAGCCAAACTTTTGCAGTAATCCAACACCATATCATCTGTAATATTCACTAGTGCATTTGCAGGTACCGCCGGTAACCTCATTGCTCTGCCCATGAGGATTTCATGTGGGGACAATCCCGTTTTCTTATCTGGCGTGTTTCTCATAGACATCAGCACTAGAGGCAATGCATCTGGCCACTTCATGTTTGTTGCTGCACACATTTTTGCTATTCTTGATTTCAAAGTACCATTCATCTGCTCGACTAGTCCTGATGCTTCAGGGCGATAGCTACAATGCAGCTTTTGTTCAATGTTGAGTGCGACACACAGAAGCTTAATCACCTCATTGTCGAAGTGTCTTCCCCTATCCGATTCTATAGAAACCGGAAACCCGAACCTGGGTATTAATTCTCTGAGTAGTAGTTTTGCAACTGTAAGACTGTCATTCCTACGTGTGGGATATGCCTCAATCCAATGGCTAAAAACACACACAATCACCAGCACGTATCTCAGACCTCCACAAACAGGCATTTCAATGAAATCCATTTGTATCTTATTAAATGGACCACCAGCTCTCCCAATGTGGCTCAAAGTTACCACAGTTCCTTTTCCAGCGTTCATCTGTTGACAAATGACGCATCTGTGACAAGTAATCTCTGCGGCATGTCTGAATTTTGGATTGAACCAATCAATCTTAAATGATCTGATCATGGCATCTCTTCCCAAATGTGCCTGCCCATGATACAATCGGGCAAATTGTGACAGAAGACTGTTTGGCAAAACTAGTTTTCCCTCTCCTGATACCCAAATATCGTCTGCTCTCTGTACACACTGCATTTTCTGCCAGGAACGTTTTTCTTCCTTACCAACGTGGCTTTGTAGTGTCTTTGATTCGTCTAAAGTATCAACCACCCGTAATGCTAGACTTAAGGCTGTGTCATTCTCAGGTTGTGGTAACTGTTCCCACTGCTCTTTAAAAGATATACAGTTCAATGCACAAAATCTGGCAACTTGGTCTTCATAACCATTCCCCATTGACACAAAATCTTGTGATCTGGTGTGAGCACTGCACTTCACCACAGCAATTTCGAGAGGCAACTGAATCGCATGTAACAAATCTCTTAACTGTTCTCCATTTTTCACTGGTGAACCAGAGGATGTCATGAACCCTCTTTGTGACCAGAGTTGACCAAAATCATGTACAATTCCAAATCCGTATCTGCTGTCTGTATAGATTGTGACTTTCAGATTTACAGCAGCATGGCAGGCTTTTGTGAGAGCTATCAATTCTGCCACTTGTGCAGAAAACACTTTCTAGAGCCAGGAGGCCTCGATTATACCGGATATGGTACATACTGCATAACCAGCTCTCAAAGTTCCTGATGAATCTCTTAGACAGGACCCATCAACGAACATAATGTAATCGTTTTCCTTTAACTGGGTATCTTTTATATCTGAGCGAGGTTTGGTACTGAGCTCAGTTACCTCCAGACAATCATGCTCAAACTCTTCCCCATCCTTTATTTCTGTATTTTCAATGGGAAGTAGAGTTGCCGGGTTCAGTACAGTGCACCTTTTCAATGTGACATTTGGTGACCCCAGAATAATTGTCTCATATTTGGTAAGTGGAGCATTTGTCATGTGTTGTGTCTTAGTTCGTGTCAGCAGAATTTCAACAGAATATGGAACCAATACTGTCAAGGGGTATCCCATGACTATGCCTTCACATTGTGAAAGGCTTTGACCAACTGCTGCGACTGCTCGCAAACAACCCGGTAAGGCTGCTGCGACAGGGTCCAAAGTAGCTGAAAAATATGCTACAGGGCAATTTGCATCTCCATGGACCTGTGTTAAAACAGACAAAGAACAAGCATCACGTTCATGACAGAACAACAAAAATGGTTTCTCATAATCAGGCATTCCTAATGCTGGAGCCCTGCACATGCATTCTTTCAGCTCTAGAAATGACTCAAGCTCTTCTTTTGTCAATGAGATTGTGTATGGTTCATCCTTAACTTCCTTTCCTGTCAGTTTTGTTAATGGTTTTGAAATGATCGAGAAGTTGGGTATCCACTGGCGACAGTAGCCCACCATTCCCAAGAACATTCTGACATCTCTCTTTGTTGTTGGCGGATTCATTTGTAAAACAACTGTTATTCTCTCTTTTGATATTCTTCGAGACCCTTTTTCAATCAGATGCCCCAAATATTTTACTTCTTTTTGGCAGTACTGCAGCTTTTTAGGTGACACCTTATGTCCGTTTTTCCCTAAATGATTCAATAAGGCAATGGTATCATATTTACAGCTGTCTTTGGTTTTGGATGCAATCAACAAATCATCAATGTACTGCACAAGAGTCGAATTATAAGGTAGCACAAGAGGTTCCAAATCCTTCTTCAATATCTGATTGAAGATGGATGGTGACTCAGAAAACCCCTGAGGAATTCTGCACCAACTGTATACCTTATCCAGGAATTTGAAACTGAACAAAAACTTGCTGTCTTCGTGAAGTGGAATCGAGAAAAACGCTTGTGATAGGTCTACTACGGTAAACCACTCAGCATCACAAGGAACCTGGTACATTATTACTGCTGGGTTGGGAACCACAGGGCAGCATTTTATCACGATTTCGTTTATTTTTCTCAAATCCTGCACAATTCGAACTTTCCCACAGGGCTTCCTCAAACCCATAATTGGAGAGTTACACGGACTGCTCAGGACCTCTTTCAAAACTCCCTGTCTGAGAAAATCTGCAATTATCTGTGTTACTTCAATAAGGACATCCTGAGTCATGTGATATTGTGACACTTGTGGGAACACTGCGTTCGGTTTTATCTGCACCTTGACTGGTTTCACTCCCTTTATTAATCCAACCTCCTTTCCAATCAAATCCCACACCTTCTCTATCACTGATCCTTGCAGATCAGCAGGTAGATCGATCAAGGTGAACACTGGAAAAAGGGTAATTAGAGGGTAATCTTCATTCATCTCTCCTCCTTCTTCCATGAGTTGACCCTCATCTGCCTCATCATCACTGTTTGTCTGAACCTCTATTCCACCATTGGAACAGGTAATTGAACATTTGGTTTTGCACAATAAGTCTCTTCCTAACAAGGATACTGGACTTGAATCGCATACAACAAATCTATGCAGGCCCTGGAAATTTCCAATTTCAACCTGCACTGGGTCAGTGATTGGATTAGTCAGGTATTGATTAGCCACACCAACCACTCGTATGGTGCGCCCTGAGAGAGGTAATCTTGGTACCTCTGCACTGCGAACAGTAGAGCGTGTAGCTCCTGTATCGAATAAAAATGAGACTTTGTAGCCCATTACTTTTCCCTCCACATATGGGCCTCTCTGGTCTACCTCTAAGGATGCGGCGAGTCTGCACTCTTCACTGTCTGAGCTATCATCTGACCAGTCCTCATTTATCTCATTTTCACCTCGTAATGGGAATTGTTGTACAGTGTTGTTTTGATTTGTTACTTGACCTGTAACCTGTTGAGGAAGCATCACCTGTTGCTGTCCCATCGGAGCTAGGGGTAACTGCATTTGCTGTCTAGGCACCATAGGGATCTGCTGTTGCATTGGTTGTACTAACACTGTTTGGAAACGCAGCATTTGCATTTGCTGCATAGGTTGCACCCCTGACATTTGCACCAAATTATTTTGATAGTTCTGATTCGGGTGTCTCATTCTTGAACCTCGTGAATTTTGCAATGTACCGGCATTGATACTCTGCTGAACTGTACCATCCTGTATTATATTTGGACAATCCCGTTTCCAATGTCCCACGCCCCGCACGCATGGCATGGTGACATCTTTTTCACTCCTTGACCATCACCTTGAACAACAACATTATTCATGTCCGAACCACGGTTCACAAACCCTCGACCTCTACCTCTTGGCTGTGCCTGAAACACACCATTCAATTGTGGTTGTTGCTGTATCATTTGCTGAACACCATTTCCCTGTATTCCAGCCTGTGCAGCCCTTATCTGCATCACCATCACCTTCTCCTTCAACTTTTTCTGCTTTAACTCAATTTCGTCACTTCAGTATTTCGCATACTGTAATACTTCATCAATCGGTTTAGCTTGCCAACAAATCAAATGATTTTTAATCTTTTGGCTGACCTCTGGTCTCAGCCCTTCGACAAATCTGAACACAAGATGATTCATGTCCTTCGGTTCAATTGTGTCAGTACCACTGTAATGTTTAAATGCCTTCAACAATCTTTCATAATATGCATGTATTGACTCTTTAACCTCTTGAGAGGTCCGGTCGATTTTCTGCCAATCAGTCACCTTCGGCGACACCTTTTGTTTCAAAAACTCAATTACTTTCTGATAATATTTCATCACCTCTTCAGAAGGCGCTCCAGTCACTTTATCCCTTGCTGGTTCCTTTGTGGGCCAATCTACCCCTCTTTTACACTCAAGCCACAAGTCTGGCGGAACAATAATCTCAAACAAGGTATTTAAGTCTTCCCAGAGACACTTCGCAAGCTTCACGAATCTATCTGTCTGTTGGTACCACTCGATCGTTTTTTCTCTTAACCTGGGATAATCATTCGTAAAGGACAAAATGTCTCCCCTGGACCAAGGCACATGCACCAAAACACCACCAGCTGTTTCTCTCATAGGTAGGATTTTCACTGTCTCTAGGTTTGGTGTGACTGTTGTTTCATTAGATACTGGACTATCTCTTTTCCCCTTGTCTCTTTTCTTCATCCATCGGCCTTCCCATTTCTCTAGTGCTCCCCAAATTTGTGCGCTATGCAGCAGCTCTTTCAAATGTGTCTTCATGCCTGCAGATCTCATGTGCTCAAAATCTTTTGAGTCAAAATATAATCTGTAACTCCGTTTCAAATGTTTCGTGTTTCCAATGTCGATATTGTATTTGTCTGCCAAATTCGTTAATTTCTGGTGTACTTTGCCTATCTCTTTGGTGATTTTAGGGCATAAGTACCTTAATTCTGTCTCAGTGTAAGACTCCAACCTATTTACTCCCATTGTTCCATCCACCAATTCAGCAGCTTCTGCCCCTAGTCGTACTAGATTTAGGTATTCATCGCGTTTCTCTTTCTCAGGTTCGATTGCAGTTGCTGTAGCCTTTTGTGATGTGCAAGTTTTCTCTAACCACTCATTTAACTGTTGTACTGTAAAACCCTGCAGTGAAATGTTCCCTGCATGTATCATTGGAGTATGTGAGGTATTTGTACTCATAGTTTGGGGAGTCAGGACTCCTAATCCTGCTTGTCGCATTGCCTCAAGAGGTGCCCCTATTGGACTAAGGTCCATTAAGGGTCTTGATTGTTCACAAGCCTGTCCTCTCTGTGCCATTATTTGTGGGGTTATAATAGGCCCTCCTCTTATCATTTCATGAGTTATGACTCCCTGTTCCCACATCCTTGTTTTCTCCTGTGCATACAACGGCACCGGGGGACCAACTGTAATGGGTAGTGATATAGCGGCAGGTGTCTGGCCTGCTCCCAAGCTTCTTGGAGCTTCAACACCATAGGTCTGATCTAATAATCCTGGTGCAGGTTCTTTTAAAGGACCCGCTACTGGGTTATACCCAGGGATCAGTCTTGGCGGTTGTGACACTAACTGCGGAGTTGACTCAATCTGCATTAACCTTGGCTTCGTATATATCGAGTCTGGCTGCACCACCAAGTTCGTAGTAGTCTCAAGCACTGGAACATCGGGATAAATTATTTTTATCTGTGGTGGAGGCTGTAACTGTATCGGCGGGTCTGGAGCAGTGGGTACACCGACACCATTCTGTATCAAAGCTGTATCGCTAGACTGCACTGTATCAGTAACACCCTTTTCTTTCGTCTGGTTCCCAGGATCCAAGCTAGTACTTGGAGCACGGTCGTTCACCGCGTATGGTGTCGGACGTTCATGTAACAATCTATCCATAAACGCCTCATCATCTGAGTCGTCCTCTTCTTCCCAAGATCTTTTATTCTCTTTGTTTTTGCCTGGTTCTTTGTCAGTTTTGCAAGAAGCTTTCTTTCCCTGTATTTCCTCTCCCTGGGTTATTGCCGGAAACAGCTTCAACCCATCCACTATTCCTCGTCTCCACATTTTGTTCTCATTGTCCCATCTAGCCTCTGCATAGGATTTTTCTGCTGTTGTCAATCTCCTGTGAAATCTTTCTTGTCTATGTTTAAGAGCCATCAGGTCCCAAATTGCCAAAGCCTCATATTGTGGTGGTCGAGGAGGTGGTTTCTGCGTACTTAACATCCACCTCAGATTTTCTAACACCTTTTGATTAAACGTTCCATGTTCAGGAAACGCTAGACACCCTTCTTTCTCTGTTAGTTTACACCATTGTTTTATCCATAAACACGGTGCGACACCCTTTTCCTCCATAACCGTGTAAGCTGGTGTACCCTCAGGTGGTGTAGGTTCCCCATCAGTTGCAACAATATATACATCTCCTTTCAAAGAGCTTTTGAATGCCTTAACAAAATTCAGGAAAACGGCTTAGTTCCCAGGACACTCTTCACCTACCCTTTGCTCAACCTATTGCCTCTCACGGACGGCAGCCAATCCGTGCGTGACCCCTCTCGACATCTGACCTATCCCAGCGCGGCACCACTGACGTCACTCTCACACACTGCAGCTGACAAAGTCTTGCGGCTTGTACACACCTTACTAACTTCTTACAACTCATACAAACTAATGCAAATTATTGCTAGCACTTAAATGACAACACAAATCTGCCGGTTTACTACAGGAAGGGTAACACATTCGCGTCAGAACTTTACAGAGATTTCACTTGAAGCCTCGGCCGCTACTCTTTCCTTCTCAGTTCCCTCATACGCAAGCAGAATTCGACCTGCAAATCCTACTCTCGACTTGTCAATGACTCCTTCTAGTGCACTTTAGAACTTGTCAAATCTCCATCGAAGGTTACACGCATGCATCATAACTCGAAACTCGACCTGTGAACCACGCCCGATTGACCTATTAAACCGCACAGATAACAACATAAACCATTTTAACATCATACTCCGGAGTCTCAGACCTCAATAGGCCCGTATACAACAACCAACCACGTGGATAATTTTGAGCAACAAGCGCTGCATTCACATGAAGTACGCCGACTTCCCTACTCTCATTCTGTGGAGTACGCCCACTCCTTCTAAACAACACTTAATTTGGCCTAATCATACTCAAATATTCACAATCACCTGCAAAAGTGCATAATATTTAATAAGCGCAAAAGTCCCTAACCACACATACTATGGCGCCGAGAACATTCCCAACTCATTTAGGCAGGCTCCGAGATCCCGGGAAAGCCCATGGCAGATCTAGCAACTCATCATCTTTCCAATTTGCATTATCACAAGAAAACAATTGAACAGTGAAAACTCCGTCCTAGGGCCCCCAAGGGCCAAACCGTACTCTGCTACCAGAACTGTTAACGCGTCCGTTTATGTCAATTTATACACATCAGGACTCGTTTTAGGCCAATGAATCTGTGGGCCCAGTGGTGAGACACCGTAGGACAAGATAACTGATCAAAATATCAATCAATATGTCAATAACATTGTCAACATTTAACACCAAATTATATCTTACTTTAGACATTAATAAACATTTGGCGCAACCATGACCTTTTAGTAATGAATAACCACACCTTGATGAAGTTTATACGTTTTATTCCCTATTGATTACAATCTAGTAGCAAAGGCATTAATCTCAAAGTCAATAAGCATATAAGCACAATTACAAGATGACAACCACAATAAGTTTCAATAAATGCAAAGATCAGTAGCATAGACAATCAGATAGATATAAGCAGATTATGACACATCGAATTTTCTAAGATACTAGTTCAGCATAGCACCATGTCAGTCACGTCAGCTTGTCAGTCAGAATGAATACCTCGTCTAACCTCTAATTAGCATTAGCATGTTGGGCGTCATGCAAAACAATTTTGAACACCAATTTGGAAAACATCTAACTACGGTCTCTAATAAAACATACAGCAGTTGGTACCTAGAAAGAAAGGCAAATGAGTTTTCATTAGCAATTTTATAATTAGCCTCCTCTGATTAAGTCAGCATTCAGGATCAGTCTTCGTCTTCAGGACATCAGTCAGATCGCCATCAGTCTATCTAAGTTAGAGGCAAGACACTCTCCTCTTAAAGAGAAGAGTGTAAGGGACAGTAATATGGGCAAGGATGGTTTGTCTAAACCTCGAGTCACAAAATAGTGTGACAGAGTTTCGGGATGCAATCAATATCATTCCCTACCTAATGATGATTACTTCCTGTGTCATGGGTTTTTATCCCTTTCTAGTAATTCATTCCCCCAAAATTCTATTGGTTAGTCAATACACCCCATCATTGTTAACCTATCAAATTATACATTAAGTAATGCATTTGTCATCTCTTGATATTGTTTGGTCTTCATAATCCGCTTTTCGTAGGTGGCATATTCGGGGTTACTTCATCATCTTGGCACACGTCTCAGGTTAAAAGTTCTCTTTCCCTCGTCCCATTGTCCTTGGAAGTATCTACAAATGTTTCGAAGCACATTATTTTATACTAAAAGATGCTAGCATGCGGATGGGAAAATGTCCCCATGTTTCAAACTAATACAGAAAGAACAATAGCTGGGTCATGGTCGTTTGCAAGTCCGCACACTGAAGAGACAGGAAAAATACACTTTTAATATGAGAGCTACACAGCTTCTGCTTTGCTCATGCTAACTTAAGATATACGAGTTCTAATGAATGCAGTTCTATACGTTTTAATGTACTCCGTTAGGCAAACTATAAACGATTATTTCTTACAGTTGACATTAGTTTATACATATTAATGATTCTCCATATTTGTGAATACACTTTAATGAATGTTTTATTTAGTACAGCATTGTTAGACATAAGCATTTCACGTCTATAATATGTAATATTAAATACGCTCTCTCAACCACATAACAGATATTGCCAGTAAACAAGATGTTCCTAGTTTAAAAATACGTCTGCACAATCCCCCTTTGCCAGGAAGTTCCAGTTCCCATTCCCAGTTTCTGTAGACTCTGCAAAACATGGATTATTAGTTTATATCAGTATAGGTACTGTTCCCTGTTTACACAATGCCAGAATATAAAATGTTCCAAATTGGAACACACTCAACAGATGAGACAAATGTTCATGTTTACAGTAAAGTAAATAGTTTCCAATTTGAACTCCTACGTAGCAACTTAGTTCGGTTTACAATACAATACAAGCGGATTTATAGAGCCTGGGTAATCACCCGCAAGGGTATCCAGGCGCTGTTGCATGTGTATAGCAAATATCTCAAATCCTGTTTAGGGAATAGTCCCAATTTCTCAATGACAATATACAGTAGATTTGCTTTTTGCAACAGTGATTCCAACTATTACCAGTACTCCATATTCTCAGTTTTAGTAGAAACCATGGCCAAAGTTTACAAAGAAGTCATGCAGCACAGCAACTAAGTTTGCTGAGCTGCGTTGCATGAAAGGATGAGAGCACATCAACATCTAAGATGTGCCACCTTTTTGCTCTCTTCCTGCACTGGTGCCGTTTAAGCTGCCCTGCACCAACACAAACACCTTTGCGCCATAGTGCAAGGGTGTGTGTGTGGTGGTAAGCATCATTTTTGTGCAGAAAAGGGTACATTCTTGTACAAAAATTGTGCTTTAAGGAATACACCTGTTATTGTGTGAGCTGTAGAATGCAGCACACATGCAAAGAGGGAAAAACAAGCAGAAATAAAAATGCTTCTCCTTGTTATGTCTACCCCAGGGTAGCACAGAATTGTGCTGTAAATCTCTGTCTACATTTCTTTGTAGATGGGGATTTGCGTCAAAAAGCAAGGAAGGCTGCCCATTCACCATCATGGAATGCCCCCTTGGTGCAAAGTAAAGCAAGTAATGCATTGCACACCTTTGTGTTGCTTTGGGCTACAATTCATCACATATTGTGATGCCACCACACTTTGCATTGGTTTGCATAAAAAAAAGTTAAACAAACCCGGCAAGAAGTGTTTGCAAATCTGAGGCTGTATTTCTACTGCATTCTCCTACTTGCTTTAACAGTTTTCTTACCTCACGGATCTTGGATCTAAGGGGAATCAACAGCCTGCAATTTAGTAATATATTGATGTTGGCCATACAGACACAGAAGCTGAGGGATGCTAGTGGATTTCAAGCAGGTGCTGTCTTTAAGGCCATCAAGAGAGAGGGAATAATCAGGTTGCTTCTCCAACTAGCCAGTCATCTTGCAGACTCCTACCACTGATGCTAATTCTTAAAGTGTGCGGATTCTCGGAGCAGTGCAGTGAGTATCTTCAAATAGCCCTGCTACTAGAAAATGGGCAAAATGTTTCTGTTACAAAGTGGGGATAGAGCTGAGGGCACAGCTCCTGCCTGTTTCAATCTCAGACAGTAAGATTATCCCATCTCAACACATTTTAGTCATGATTTGGTTTACATTTAAATAGATTTGGAATCCTATCGGGAATTTCTTTTGAAAATGGGAAGATCAGACATTTCACTCTTATTAATTTGTCCTACCTGTAGTGTGACAAGACGAGGTATTCATTTTCATCTCACCCACCTTTAGTCTCTAGTGTCAGATAATAGTTTCACAAGATATCCTTGTGATCATCTACAAATCCAGGCCAGAAACATTCAGTTGCCCATCAACAAAACTATTAAAAAATCCAATAACTAACTTACAAAAACATTCAACACAATTGTTCCACTAAAAAATACATTCACTCCTTGTTTGCACCCAGTCAATTAAATTGTTTACCTACAATCTCCTTCAACACCACCGGCTGAACGACTGAATGTCATTAGAAAAAACAAATGTAGACCCAGACAACATAAATTGATATACCCATCATCTAAACGTCAACAGACAAGTATCAGAAAACCATTAAAATAATTACTACTCTCACCTCTCCTTTGCACCATGACCTCAATGGGCATTTTCTGAATTGTTGGACCTGACCTTTCTGCAAGGTCATTTCAAACATTTTTGCCCTCCTCCTAATCCTTCTGACTTTGTTTTTGCTGGCTTTGGGACTCTGTGCACTTTACCACTGCTAACCAGTGCTAAAGTGCTTGTGTTATCCCCTAAACATGGTACTATTGGCGTATACACAATTGGCATCTATGATTTGGGTGTTGACCCCTAGTAAAGTGCACTACCTGTGACCAGGGTCTATAAATTAAATGCTACTTGTGGGCCGCATGCACTGATTGTGCCACCCACCTATGTAGCACCTTTACCATGTCTCAGGCCTGCCATTGAGGAACCTGTGTGTGCAGCTTTACACTGTCATGTCGACCTGGCATAATAATCCCTTTGCCAAACCCAAATCTTCCTTTTTTATATTTAAAAGTCACCTCTAAGGTAGGCCCTGAACAGCCCGGGGACAGCGTGCAATGTATTTAAAAGGCAGGAATTGTACTTTTCAAGTTTTACATTTCCTGGGAGTGAAAAGCTTCCAAACGTGTTTTTAGTACAGCAAGGGTTCATCTCTTCCATAGAATAACATTGGGATTACCTTATTATATTTTATAAATGTAATTCACAATCTGGAAAGGATACATTTTGTGAGTTTAGTGTCTCTGGGATCACAATTTAAAATCACAACTTATGTTGAAGTTAGATTTTGAAATTGCAGTTTAGCAAATGCCACTTTTAGAAGGTTGGCATTTTCTTACTCTAGTCTTTTGGAGCCTGCTGTTTGACTCTGATCACTTCCACGACACAGATCTACATCCCCTGGAAAACAATATTGCTTTGACATTGACACCAATCCCAACTAATCACAACCCCGCTGTTTTGCTGTTTGTCAGTCCTGCTTGAATTGGCAACCAAAAGGGCTCCCTCCCAACAAAAACCTAAGGTCAAAAAAGAAACCTATTAACTGATTTTCAGTAGATTTTATGAGAAGCCCTCAGAACGTGCACGTTGGAAAAAATCATTTAAGAACTGAATATGATAACTCTTCACAATAAACACACAGAATACAAAACTCACTGTGGAAGGAAAAGCTGACTATATGAGATCTGAAATTGAAGCCTCTAAAAATTGTCTGAGAAAAGCGTTCAACCTCGTCAAAAATCTCACCTCCACCAAGACAGACTTGGTGATCCCCATCTCTAAAGATTTCCAGGAAAAATTCTCAAAATTCTTCAACACCAAAATAAAAGTAATTTACTTTTTACTGAATTCAACAAAGGTCCAAACTGACTTTTAAATATCCAATGAAATGGTCAACATTTAGGAATGTAACACACTTCAATGTTTTAGCGACAACCTCCAAAGTTAATCCTTCCAAACATTTTTCTGACCCTTTGCCAGCCAAAATCCTCAAAGACATGTCCACAAAATACGCCCTCTTCTAACACGATGGATAAACAACTCTCTTTCTCACAAGGAGTTGTTCTTAACAGTTTTAAAGTAGGTAAAATCACCTCTCCCTTAAAAAAAAATGTAACTTCACCCTGGTAGACCTAAAAAAGTTCCAGCGGGAATAAAATGTTCCTTTCATGTATAAAGTCTTTCAAATCTGTGTGAAGAAATAGCTGAAAACAATTATCAATGATAACACCACACTCAACCCTCACCAATCTGGATTCAGGCCTGGCTTTTGCATAGAATCTGCTATACTACAAATAACAATTGATGATATTCTTGCATCTTAAACAACAGTGAATCCTGCCTGCTTGCTTATCCGGACTTGTTAGCATATTTGACACTGTAAGTCACTTCTCATTTATAAGCATTCTGACTGAAAGGTTAGATGTAAAGGGCCTGGCTTTATCCTAGTTTGATTCATACTTCTAAAACTGATCCCAAAATATAAAACCTGCAAATAACATACCAGCCCCCTACTCACTAAAACAAAAAGTCTCTTAAGGCTCCATTCTCACCAACCCATTTGAACTTACACATGGAACCCCTGACTACTCTCTTTTAGTTATTCAGGCATCTCATTCTACTAATATGCCAACAACACTCAACTGCACCTGAAGGTGCCCTTCCAAAAAGGTATAGATGCACTGGAAAGAATGATAAAGGAGACTCAATCTTGAATGACCCTATAATTCCTCAAACTGGATCATCAAAATACTGAAGTTCTACTTATCCTGCCATATCACAGCAACACACCAATACAAATTTAATTTAACAGATCAGACATTCTCATCTGCAAGCCTTTCACTGTTGAAACCGCTCTAAGGTTCACCTTGACGGACATTCCTAAAACTCACCTAGGTCCTCTAAAATTCACCTAGTATGAGGCACTGACAAGCTTGATCACATCACACCTTTAATAATCACCCTCAACTGGCCAAGTAGCTAACTATGGAAGCCAGACGTAAATGCAAATAAGCTGTATTACCCACAAGGCTTTACACAGCGTGACTCCTAACTACTTTGCCCACAAACATATCATTTTGGGGGAGTCCAAAAACTGAAAACAGTTGTCTATCTTTGTCTCAAAATCCCTCTATTTAAGGAATCTTACGTTGAAGCCTTCTCAGGCTGTGTGCCTAAGACTTGGAGCTCTATTTCTTCAACTATAAAAACCAACCCCTCCCACTCCACCTTAAAGAAAGAACTAAAATACTTTCTATTTGCTCAGTACTAACAGTCATGATTCACCTTCAGCCATGTAGAAACATTTAGCCATTCCCAAAAGACGAAGGAGACTACCTCTGAGGAGTCGGCATTTATCTGTCTCTCTGGTGCTTCTTCATCCTACATCATGCTCTCCCACTCCTTCTTAAACCTCTTGCAATAGAAGATCCTTATACTCCCATTCCCTACGTTTGTCACCTAGCACCAGCTATCCTTGTTAAGTAGATGTAGTCTTTTGAGGATATATCCACAAGATTTCTATGCATCAACTGTACAGTCCATGATGATCTTCACCTTTCCCAATGGACACTTTGCATTGTATACTTTTTCTGTGTAACACTTATCTTGTTCAGTGTAATTACTGTAAAATGCTCTGATATCCATATGGATCTGGTGCACTGTACAAAACCACAGTTAAGTAAATAAAGAGTTGAGGAATCATCCTAGATGCAGATCTGAGACGCTAAAGTGAAATTCTTGAATACACTCAGAATACCAAAAAGGATACTCCACTACTAAGGTTCACTTCCATAGTTCAGGCCACTGGTATACTTTTCTTGCTCCTGGATTACATGACTGTTCTATTCCTAGGAGCCTCACAACTCCTTCTAAAACAAATTACCGTGGTTGGAAAAGTCTGCAGCTATGCTCTGCACATCAGACTTTGGGATCACATTACTTTGGTCCTCGTGACTTTGCAATGGCTTTCCATATCATATTGGATTACATTTAAATCAATGCGCAGAACACAATGAGCGCTGCACAGAATAGAAACAAATTTCCTTCAACAAATGTCTTATACCAGAATCTCTAGACAAGTCTCTGATCCAACAGATTCTTACTACTCAAAACGCCATACTTCAACAAATCTCACCTTGGAGATTACTCATTATCAGTCTGATCAAACAAATGTTTGAAGTCTCTCCTCATCCAGATAAGGAAACAACAAACCTATGTTGTTTGCAAAAAGCCACACAAACACGGCTTTGCAAGTTTTTAAGCCCTTGAGTTATTTTCAGTCAGCCTAAAAGGCAAGACCAATCAATCAGTGAACTAATGACTCTCAACTTGAGACTGCAGCTGTATGAAGCATGATATAACACTTCTCATATACAAGTGTGCTTACATATCAGTAGAGTCAGGTGTGTTCGCTGTAATTCACCTATGTGGCAGACATTGACACACTTCAAACAAATCATCCCACATCGGTCATACTACAATTACACACCACTCTAGCCAAAACCTACCAATCTGACTGTAATTGATCCACACAAATAAAGTACCTGCTTGTTGAAGTAGCATTCTGGGGAATAACATAAGCCTTGATGTACTATCCCTACTCACAATCAAGGATGTCCGATTTGCACAGCAAATCACAATGTGACCTATGTACTAATTAGGCAGATCATAATGTGCAAGCCCACCAGTGATGGCTTTACATGCAGAAATGGAGGCTTGCGAGGGAAAGCAGACATCATCCTGCATTTGGAATTTTTAAAAACAGCCCATGCCCATGAGGGAGATCGGTATTGCTTTTTAAAAAAAGGTTTCCTGTTAGGGACGCCGCCATGATTCCCACAAGGACATATCTCCCACAATAACTTGCCCTTCATGAATCACCCTTTTTGAGGTGCTTGTCTGTTGTTATTCATTTTTAACCACAATTGCAGTTATAAACCATTCATTTATTCATCTCTGAACCACAAATAGGAGGAGCCTGCCCTTTTTCATGACTTCTCCTATTTGCGATTTGAATGAGATGCTGTTTCCTTCTTTTTTTGTTTGTAGAGGACCGTGGCTGGAGCGTCTCTCATGGGAATAGCCTAACATATTAAGAACTCATGTTTGACTCCGCTTATATCATCATATGGAGTGCCCAGAAAATATCTGACATGTCACGCATCAGGTTATAAACGGGGCACAAGGCACAACCGAAATATGGAATTCCAAACACATCATGGAACGAGGGTCGATTAAAGTATAAAAAAACTACTATGCCCAGAATGTACTCACAAGAAACAAGCGCACATGAGTGGGAGTGCTCCGGTGAAGTGAGCATTTAATTCACAGCAAGCTTTGCAGTCTGGCCCCCAATGAATTGGAATAGGGTGCATTTATTGAGCCAGTGTTATGTCACAGAATTAACAATAGAGAGAAGCATACATCATACGATAAGTGAAGGAACGGTGAACTAAATATAAACAATAAAAGACTACGAAATCCAGCAAGCACTCTAAGGGAATGATGGTCCTGGATGATGGAGCCTGTGTGAAGGGAACTGTGAATTGCTAAAAACATTGAGCGCTTTGAGTTTGAAACCGTTGGAATTTTAATGCTAGGGCACACAAATATGTAATATGTCACAATTTGGTTTCCCTTTTTTTCATAGGAGAGGATATGGGGGAGATAAACTTTATTGAGTGAAGGGGAACACATGGAGTGAAAGGGAAAAAGGACAACTAGTTAATATTTAAAATGGTGAGGATGGAACAAAAAAAATTCCAGTGGTCAAGGTCGCAAGACCGAAACACATCAGGTTACCCACTGTACCACAAAGAGTGCATTCCGTGTGTTTCTCTTCAGTTCTGAAGGAAAAGAAAAGTGAAATTGACCTTGGCCCAGCCCAAGGAAGATGCACCACCGCAGTTACAGAGAAAGGCACGGGAATGCTGTCAGGGCTTGAAAGTGACATATATACAAATATATACATAGAGAGAGAGAGTGAGATAGATAGATAGAGAGAGAGACATATATGTGGAGTTAAGTATAGTAGAATGTAGCTTACCGTTAGAATCTTAACTTCACAATAGTTTTGTCCTCAATATTCTTGATATAATATTGTATCCACAAGATATTTTTAACTCAATATTTTGTTCTAACACCCATGACTTGACCTGGGATGACATGACATAACATACCAAATCTCAAATAGCCATGCATCACCATGAAAAACATCACTTAAAAAACAATATCCCTACCAGGTGCAAAAGCTCACGCCATGTCTAGTTTGTTCTTTCCCAGGTGGCATCATACTTGTAGGCAACCCCTTCTGCTGTTCTCTTTTTTCATTTTCCTAGATTTTTCAGTTTTCTAGATTTGAGATATTGTACTCGGCCATCGTCTGACCTCCCTTCGCCAGACCGTAACAACTACATCTTATTTAAATTAACATTCCATTCATTAGTAGGGCTGGCTCTCTTAAAATAGAATTGGCCTGGAATTCTCTTAGGTCACCACCATGAACGTCATTTAGGGGTCCTCAGGGGTCGCAGCTGCAACCCCAGGCTTGCCTCTTGTGACCCCTGGCACTGTATTTGCGACCCTTGACCTCAGAGATGGCAAAATCAGTGCCAAGAACAAAGGGGCAGGTCGTCCTTATGGATATCGGTTGGGGCTCAAATTCTCCTTGCTTTCTGTCATTTTTTATTATACTAATAACGAATAATAAATAATATGTAATTCACTATTAGTGTAATGGAAATGGAGTACAATTAGCTGGCATATGACCCTTCCTGGCACCTGAGGTAAGTACAAATGTTTTTAAATGTGTGCTGTGTGCATACGTGCAGGTGAGAGTGTGTTTATGTGAGAAAGAGTCTGTACATGTCCTTGTGTGTTTATGTTTAAGCATATGTGTGTGAGCGAACGTAATGATCGAATGGCGTGTGATGTCACTTCCGCCACCCCTCTCCTTTTGGTGAATTGACTTTTATGGTCACCAATCTCTGCATAAAAGGAGACAAATATTAAGAACAAGTTCGCAATACACTGGCTGTCGTCCACATGACCAGCATTGTCTGGCCTCATGTGTGCAGGTAATGAGTCTATTGAGCAGGAATATTCCACCTATGGCTGATCGTGTGGCATGTAATCTTTGTGGTTAATCGAGGGACTGTACAGGCTTCTACCTACATCTTCAGCATCTCATTGGTGTTTTACCACTAAAGTAATAGCTATTCGCTGGCTATGGATTTGATGCCTGATCTAAGGTTTCTCCCGTCCACTATCCATCCATCAGTGTTGTGCACGTTGCCTCTTTCATAAAAGCAGCAGTAGAACATCTAACATACCTACAGTGTTTAATCAGGGCAGAGGAAGTTTATTCATTAAACTGACTGCATCAAGGATAAAGGAGTCGATTTGGAGAAACAATCTAATATAAAATCATCCAACTTTACGGCTAGTGAAATACTAATGTGGCTGCTAGATAAGTACCCCAAAAGTGGAGGTACATCATCAGTGCTCATTTAAAGATGAGAATGCAGCATGTCATGGACACTTTACTTACTATTATGAAAACATGCCACTATTTATTCAGCAGTATTTCTTGGAGTTCAATCCATTAGACATGATAGTAGACCATTCAGTCTATACTGGGCACATGCTCTGCCGTCATGCCTCGTGAAGTTAGCCTCTAATGCAGCGGTTCCCAACCTTTTGACTTCTGTGGACCCCCGCTTTATCATTACTGGAACCCAGAGACCCCCACTGAATCATTATTGGAATCAGGTGACCCCCCTCACTGAGTCATTACTGAAAGCTGGGGACCCAATCTGTTAATATTGTTTAATTTTCTAAACAGTTGCAGACCCCCTGAGGATTCTTTGCGGACCCCCAGGGGTCCTTGGACCACAGGTTGAGAACCACTGCTCTAATGGATAAGGACAGTTTCAGTCATAGGCATAGCCGCCCACTCTCCCCTTTTTCCCAACAATAACTGGTCCCAGTCTTAAGCAAGGGAGTATAATCGGGACCACATAAGAATTGACTAGGATAGCTATTTCCGAGGTTGGCCGAAGCAGAAAATAGCAGTGCAAGAGAATTAGGGACAAATTTATCAAAAAGGTGCAATGCAGGGCAGTGACCAAAGTTGTTGTGCTACATTGTGTGAGGTGGAGAAAACAGCCATATCTACAAAGATATTGGGCTGCACCTATCATCCCCTGTTCTGGTGCACAGATAGGCTGCCTAGTGCCAGACACACACCTTTGTTCCACACTGCAATGGAGTGAGTAATGTCTAGTGTAGATTTTGTAATGGAAGGGTATCCTTCCAGTACAAATTACTATGCTTAGACTAACTTAAAAATTGTATGTGTGCTGTGCAGTGCAGTGAAATGTGGAAAATGTGGAAAATGTGGAAAAAACTAAAAGATTTCACCAACTTACTGCCATGTGCAAGGAGGCATTATTTTTTGCTGCAAAGCCCTCTCTACCATTGTTAGTAAATATGGCTTGCATCAAAAACTATGAGTGGCAGTATGGGGTTGGCCATGTACCACCCATGGAACACCCACTTGTAGTAAAGTAACACATTGTGTTACATTAAGGCTACCTTCAAGAGCCAATCATGTTTTCAGCCCGACAGTGAATACTATATCAACTTTTTACGCTGATTTGTCTCACTTTTCGTGACTTTGCACCACTGCAACGTGTTGATAAATTGGTTCCATACTCACCATGGTGTAGCACATGTTTGGAGTAATCATAAGAATTATAGGGTGATGATTTTTGTGATAAGTAATTGGGTTGCCAGGACGTAGGTTAACTAGAGGTGGTCAACAAACAAACATGTAGACATCAGGATAGGTCTGTCAACAGAAAGCAGCCTGAAAATAATTGTCACAGTGAAAAATTACCAATATTTATCTAAGCAAAACAAGGCTAACATGACAAAATTGTGACATACACAAGCAACAAAATGAATTTTGAAAGATAAAATCCCAATAAAAGCACTTAGAAACACAATAGCTCCAACTGTTGCTAACAGGGCCTCGTGACGGAGTCGTTCCCAACAGTCCGATGCCATTCACAAGGGACGGTGGTGCCGGTCACCGAGTTGTATGGACCCCAGGTACAGTACCTTAGAAACGAGACAGAGTCAAAGACACGACATAGAGTCAGGAAGGTGAGGCGTCGCTGGACCCTGTGCGGCATTGGTTCTGCCTGCTACGCAGGAGGTGAGGAATTGGTTCCTTACTGTACACAGGGGAGGGGAGGCATCAGTTCCTTAAGTAGGCAGCGGAGGTGAGGCGGCATTGGAGGTGAGGCATCGTTTTTTTACGATCCAGTGGGGTCAATGAGTCCAGGGGGTCATGCGGCGACATTGCAGTTTCTCGGTCACACCACAGGGCCACAGGCATCGCAGCAGAGTTGGGTGTCACAGACGTCGGTGACACGACACTCAGGACTCACGATGTTGCAGACCTTCAGAGGTGCTGCAGTGGCATCGGTCCTGCAGTGTCAGTCGTGGTCTTCGCACTTTAGAGGGGACTATGGCTTTGGGAGCAGGCAGTGGCATGGAGTTGCACAGCGGCATTGGTTATGGAGTCATCCGAGTCAGTGTGCCTGGTTCTTCTTATTTTTGTGCCAGGCTTCACTCCCAAGGGCCTAGGAACTGGAGTGGGTACCTCTTGGCAAGCCAGGGTTCTCAGCAAGAGAACCAAGGGGCTGGCAGGTGAAGTCTTTGATGTCCCTAAGACTTCTTAACAGCAGGCAAGCTCAGTCCAAGCCCTTGGAGAAACTTCACAAGCAGGATACACAGCAAAGCCCAGAATTTGTCCTCTCCAAAGCAGAAGCAGCAACTGCAGGCCAACCCAGTAAAGCACACTCAGCAAAGGGGCAGTACTCCTCCTCACAGCTCTCAGTTCTTCTCCTTGGCACAGTCTCCTCTTGCTCCAGAAGTGTTCTAAAAGTCGGGGGATTGGGTCTAATACTTATATTCATTTCTGCCTTTGAAGTAGTCAGACTGCAAAGGGAAGTCTTTGTCATGCTCAAGACCCTGCCTTTCCCGTCCTGGTCCCAGACACACTCTAGGGCAGTGGTCTTCAAACTTTTTTAATGCTGTGCCCCCCAGTGGAAGAAAAAAATAATCGATGCCCCCCCTCAGAATTTTCCACAAGTATTCAATTACGTTGTCAATGTTTAAATATGTCTAGGCTTATTTAAACATTGCAGTTAAGTTATACTACCTTTTTAAAATACAATACATTCTTTTTTGCTTAAGACAAGGCACTGTTATCTGCATAATGCTTGTTTTGCCGGGAGCCTGGCACCCTCCCTGGGATCACTTGAGGCCCCCACAGGGGGGGCCCGCCCCCCAGTTTGAAGACCCCTGCCCTAGGGGTTTGGAGACTGTATTGTGATAGTACAGGATTTGCCCTATTTAGGTGCAAGTGTCTGCTCCTCCCACCACTCTGGCCCAGGAAGTCCCATCAGGATAGGCAGGGCACACCTCAGCTCCCTTGGTGTGACTGCCTAGTGTGAATTCACACCCAGCCCAACTATCATCCTGACCCAGATGTGTATTCCGCAGCCTGTGAGAGGCACACAATGGTTAAGCAAGAAAATGCCCACTTTCTAAAAGTGGCATTTCCAAACGTGAAATTTAAAAAACACCTCCACTAAAAGATGTATTTTTAAATTGTGAGTTCAGAGACCCCAAACTCCAAATGTCTATCTGCTCCCAATGGGAAATTACACTTAAATGATATTTCAACGCAATCCTCATGTTAACTTATTGGAGAGATAGGCCTTGCAATAGTGAAAAACAAATTTGCAGTATTTCACTATCAGGGCATGTAAAACACACTAGTACATGTCCTACCTTTTAAATACACTGAATCCTGCCCATGGGTACTTACATGTACTGAAGGGCCTGGCAAACTTGCCAGCACCGCATGGCAGCTTAAAACTGCACACACAGACGCTGCAATGGCAGATCTGAGACATGTTTACAGGGCTATTCATGTGGGTGGCACAATCAATGCTGAAGGCCCACTAGTAGCATTTGATTTACAGGCCCTGTGCACACATGGTACTAGTAAATCAAATATGCCAATCATGGATAACCAATCATAATCACAATTTACACTGGGAGCACTTGCATGTAAGACTCTGACCAGCAGTGGTAAAGTGTGCAAAGTACCAAAACCAGCAAAAATGAAATCCAGCACACAGTCCAAAATCAAGGAGGCAGGGGCAAAAAGACAGGGGGGAACCACTTCAAGGATGCCAGGTCTAACACGTGCCCTGCCCCAGCGGAGAGTGGGGAGAACTACCCAACCGCATGGGACTTCTCATTACTATGGTGGAAGAATCTGGACAGACCATCAGCATTGGCATTGTCTGTACCAGGGCAGCATTCCACCACAATGTCCGTTCTCTGTAAGGAGATGGACCATCTCAACCGTTTTGGGTTCTCACCCTTCATCTACATCAACCATCTGAGGGGCCTGTGGTCTGTCTAAACCTGGAAGTGAGTCCCAGACAAGTAGGGTCTCACCTTCTTCACCTCCCAGACCACAGCAAAAGCTTCTCTCTCAATTGGGCTCCGCCTCTTTTCCCTGGGGACTAACCTCCTGCTATTGATGGCTACAGGCTGGTCTAGACCCTCTTTGTTTAGCTGTGCTAGAACTGGCCCCACACCATGCCCTGAAGTATTAGTCTGCACAACGAATTCCTTGGAGAAGTCAGGTGACTTCAGCTGGGTGCTGCACATATGGCTGCCTTTTGGGCATCAAAAGAGGTCTGACAAGCCTCAGTCCAGATCACTTTTTTGGGTTGCTTCTTGGAAGTCAGCTCTGTCAAGGGGGCAACAACGGTGCCAGAGCCCTTGACAAATCTCCTTTAATAACCGGTGAGGCCTAAAAAGACAATCACCTCTGTCTGGGGCTTGTGGGTTCTCAAGCCAGAATGGTGTCAATCTTGGGATGTAGGGGCACCACTGTGCTGCTCCCCACTTCGTGGCTCAAGTATAGCACCGTCCCCTGCCCTATCTGGCACTTACTGGCTTTAATAGTGAGGCCTGCCTTCTGCAGGGCCTTCAACACTTCCCAGAGGTGATGCAAGTGATCCTCCCAGCTCGAGCTGAAACTGCAAGATCATCCAAGTAGGTGGCGCTGAAATCCTCCAGCCCAGCCAGGACCTGGTTGACCAACCTCTGAAAGGTGGCAGGGGCGTTTTTTAACCCAAAGGGCATGACCCAGAACTAGTAGTGTCCCTCTGGCATTGAAAATGCTGACCTCTCTTTGGCCCCATTAGTCAAGGCAATCTAACAGAACCCAGACATTAAGTCAAACATACTGAGGAACTTTGAAGCTCCCAGCCGATCTATGAGCTCATCTGCTCTGGGGATGGGGTGTGCGTCAGTCTTAGTGATGGTGTTGTGCCCACGTAAGTCCACACAGAACCTAAGTTCAGTGGTCGCACCTGGGGCAGCAGCCATTGGAACCAAGCCCACTGGGGTGACTGGCTTTTACCTTGTCAGTCACTGTAGATTTTATGTTAGGGTGTACAAATGGGTGACTCCTTGGGTCAAGGAAAACAGAGAGGCATACTGCCCCAGCAACTGGTGACAGTCCACCTGCTGTCCCAGGGTCAGTGTTGGGGAAGCGTTCACACACTCCACAGACTCATCTTGCTCTGTAACAGATAGGAGGTCAGGAAGAGGTTCACTCTTCTCCTCCATCCCATCATCTGTAGCCAAGAGTATGGTGATTTCAGAACTCAAACAATGTGGCTTGAGGCACTTCACATATAGGACCCTAGAAGGGTTCCTTGGAGTCGCACGTTCACCAAGCAGGTGACATTATTCTTGCACTTCACCACCTCAAGACGCCCAGTCCACGTGTCCTGTAGAGTTGAGGCTCCACTGGGGCCATGACCCACACTTTCTGGCCAGGCTGAAACTCAACCAGAGTGACATTCTGGTCATATCGTTGCTTCATATCCTCCTGGCTTGCTTCCAAGTTTGCCTGAGCAAGTTTCTAGAAGCGCGCAGTCTGGTTTGTGAGAGCCAGCACGTACCTAAATATGTCCTGGTAGTGCCTACTGGGAACAGTAGGCTTTCTCCCAGCCTTCTTTCACCAGGCTAAGAGGTCCTATTACAGGGTGCCTGTACAGCAGCTCAAAGGGGCTAAAGTCAAGTCCCTGCGGTACCTCCCAGAATGCAAAAAGAAGGCATGGCAAGAGGATGTCCCACTTACACCTCATGGAGTCTGACAGACCCATAATCATGCCTTTCGGGGTACAGTTGAACCTTTCAACCAACCCATTTCTTTAGGGGTGGTAAGAAGTGGTAAACTTGTAGGTCACCCAACATTCCTTCCACAGAGACTTCATATATGTGGATATGAAGTTGATACCCCGGTCGGATACCACCTCCTTGTGGAACCCCGTGTGGGAAAAGATCCCCATCAATGCGCGTCCCTCCACTGGTTCCGTCACTGGCCTCAGAGGGATAGCCTCCGGGTACTGGGTGGCATGGTCCACCAAGACCAGGATATACCTGTTGACCATGGTTGTCTTGGGGTCCAGCGACCCACAATGTTGATCCCCACCCGCTCAAAATGGGTGCTCACAATGGGGAATGGTTGGAGAGGAGCCTTGCGTTTCCCCCCACTCTTGCCACTTGCCTGGCAAAACCTACATTGTGCATCAGAGTGCCTTCACTTTTGGGGCGAGTAAAAGTAGGTGACAATCCTCTCAAATGTTTTGTTCTACCCCAAATGTCCTGCCAAAGGCACACCATGAGCCAAACCCAGTAGGCAGGTTCTGAAGGGTTATGGTACCACCTGCACTCGGGCTGCCACATGCTCAGCACCCTTATGCTCACTATAAAGGAGACCATTCTCCGAGTAGATCCATTGTGATCCAGACTCCTTGCTAGTAGCCTGGTCTGCAGTCTGCCGCCGCAGAGACCTCAAGAGAAGGGTATGTCTTCTGCACCTCACAGAACTCCTCCCTGGTAGGACCCCCTTTTTGCTGCCAATGAGTCAGCTCAGGCACATCCCCCCGGTAGGCCATCTGTTCCCCTGTAGATTCTGGGGCATCCCCCACAGGTTTATCCTCCTCTCAGACCATGAAAATGTCTGGTGTGGGTTTCACACACCCCCTGCTCCTTCTGTTCCTGGCAGGCACCTGGACCACTCTTTCAGCCTCCAGGTCCTCCTGATCACCCTTTCTGGCTACCACAGATCGAGTGGTCACACATGCTCACTCAGACACACCCACCAGCTCCAAGTGTGACCTGCATTTCACCTCACAGCAAGGGGAATCCTCCAGGTCATTACCTAGCAGACAATAAACAGGCATGGTTGGACTCACAGCTACCCTCAAAGGAATCTGCGAACCTCCCATTCAAAGGGAACCTGCACCACCTTTTACTAGCACTCAGAGTTGTCCACAGCAAATACTTGGTGAAACACATTGGGGACCACCAGCTCTTCAGACACCTGGTGACACCTGAAAGTAGTCAAGCTGTCTCCTGTGTCTCTCAGATCCTCCACCCTCTCTCCTTTGATGGCAACCCACTGTTCGTACTTCTTAATGTTCTCAGGCATGACGGTCCTCTGGACCATCTCACCATCGCCTAGCAAGACACAAGTCATCTCAGCTGGCTCCCATCCTTCTCCTGGAACCAATTCCTCCCCAAGCACTATACAGGCTAACCCCCGTGACTGTGCACCAGTGGGTGCCGGTGTCTACTTGGGACACTTGGCATCCCTCCCCCCATGTGGCCTTACTGATCACATGCAGAACACTTGCAGGGCCCCTTCTCTGCAGGCTTCTCTGTAGAGATCTAAGGCTTCTTCTCACATAGGGGATCGGAATCCTGACCCTGGGAACTAGGTTGGAACCCTTTAGAGAACTCCCCCTGTTTATTTTTGCCTCCCCTTCTTCTTCTGATGGTGACCCTGCCCACCCTTGGCGGAATCTCCCTGATACCTCTTGTGGACCCTGGTACTCACCCAGTGGTCTGTTTCCTCAGCAAGCTTCCTGGGGTCAGTCAGCTTGCTGTTAATCAGATTCTGGGGCAGCTCTGGAAAACAAAGACTATACAAGTGCTCTCACGCAACCAAATTGCACAGCCCCTAATAATCTGTTACCTTGCTGCCCTTCACCCACCCAGCCAGTGCTCTGCAAAAAGAATCAACACATTCTGACCTAGTTTAGGAATCTGACTTCTTGTAGAACCTAAACTTTTCCTTGCACTGCTCAGGGGTGAGACCATACCTGGTGAGTAGGGCGCCCTTCATGGTAGAGTAGGTGAGCCCCTGGGGATCCCCTAAGGCTGTCAAGATATTTCTTCCCTCAAAGTGCTTCCATAGATGAGCCCCCCAGTGTACCTCAGGGGCACCCTTCATCTGGACAGCTGACTTATACCCCATAAACCACAAGTGTATGTCATCCTCCCTCTTATAATTCTTCACTAGATATTTAGGAATGTGTACCCTCCTCTCAGACTGCACTGGAAGTATGCTACCACCATTCGTACTGGGTTCGGCCTGCTTGACCTTGAGATCCAGCTTCCTCATGCTCAACTCGTGCACCCAAAGCGATTTCTTTTCCTCTAGAACACGGGCCCTTTCCCTCTCTTGTGGCTCCAGTTCAACTTTTTGCTTTCTGCTTTCAATCAATCAATCAATCAATAAATAACTTTATTTCGGCTAAAAGCCATACAAGTATCCAATAAACACCATACCATAATCATACAGTAAACCAGTTAAAAAAGAAAAATAAAACAAAGAATACCACATGATATATTAAGAAACCCTAAAATTCCTTCTAAAATGAATTGCAAAGTCACATAGTTATTAAAACAGTACAAAACAGACATCAGTCTTAAAACCTTATAGGCCTTTGCGTCTTAATTCCAATCGGTAATCTGCTGCTACATTGAATGATTCTAATCTAAAATAAGTTTATTAAAACACACAGTTATGACGATTCTCTGGTTCTTATGGCCCATGCATTTTGCAAATACCTTGCAACTGCAAAGACTACCTTGTCGCTTGTATCACTTGCCAAGATGCATAAGGATGTTTTACATTTCCTTATCCCCATTGATCTGCATAAAGGAATGATCCACTTCTTCCTGGGAGCCAAATATCTAGGACAAAAAAAAATGAAGTGTACAAGTGACTCTGGTTGCTCCTGGCAGAAATGACAAAAGGTCAGATTGTAATCCTCCGCGCACCATCTCGCAGTAAATGTCTTGAGTGGCAGAGTCCCTAGTCTAAACTTGCTTTCTGCTTTCAACTTGAGCTTCTCAATTCCCAACGCATGTTCTCTGGCCTGTCACCTGTCCTACAGCTCCTATGGAGACAAATCTCTGGATGACACACTGCTGCCACACCTGGAGATTACTCTCCCTTCTGGCAGATCCTGAGCTCCAAAGTCCCCTTGTTGGTTCTTTACTTTCACACCCTCATTCTCAGTCTCCCCAGCTTCTCTTGCTGCCCACCAGGTCCACCAGGCCCTCAGCGCCTAAAGGAACTCTTCACAAGGAAATTAAGATCCTTGCAGAACTGTTTCAGTCCAGGCACTGTGTTGAATTTCAACTTCTCAATCTCAAACACAACCTCTGCAACTTCACTTGCAGGTTCACAAGACAGAGACATGATGTGTAGATAGCTCCCAGGGTTGTCAAAAACAGAAAAATATGAAAAAGCAGTATGCGGTTGCGCTATGGTGTGCACTATGCAGGAGTGTACACCAATCACTGTATGTCAGGTACAGGCACAAGTCCTAGCTCACTGTTGCCATCAATGTTAGAAATGGGGTCTATAATTGGCAGTCAGATTGCACCATGTCCAAGTAGGGACCCTTACTCTAGTCAGGGCAAGGGAGTCACAGTCCTAAGATAACCTCTGCTCACCCCCTTAGTAGCTTGGCACAAGCAGTCAGGCTTATCTCAGAGGCAATGTGCTAAGTATTTGAACCCAAACACAGTAACACAGTGAAAACACTACAAATGGACACCACACCAGTTTAGAAAAATATCCAATATGTATCTAAGTCAAACAAGAAAAAAAAAAAAAAACGAATCCAAAATACACAGCAAAGATATGCATTTTAAAATATTAAATCACAATAAAAACACTTAGAAACACAATAACTCCAACTGGCGCTATCACAGTATCGTGACAGAGTCGTTCCCAACAGCCTGATGCCACGCACGAGAAAGGGCGGTGCAGGTCAAGGAGTCACACGGACCCTGGTTTCTAAGTTACTGTACTTAGAAACCAGGCAGAGTCAAAGATGTGGTAGAGAGTCAGGGAGGTGAGGCATCACTGGAGACGCTGGGGCATTGGTTCCGTACTGCTACGCAGGAGGTGAGGCATTGGTTCCTTACTGCTACTCAGGGGAGGTGAGGCATTGGTTCCTTATGGAGGAAATGAAGATGAGGTGGCGTCGGCAGCGAGGCATTGGTTCCTTATGATCCGGTGGGGTGGATGAGTCCAGCAGGTCAAGATACAATGAGGCGACTTTGCAGTGTTGCAGTCACACCATAGGGCCACAGGCGCCGCAGCAGAGTCTGGTGTCACGGACGTCAGTGACACGGCACTCGGGACTCACGATGTTGAGGGACTTCAGAGGCGCTGTGGCGGAGTCAGGCCTGTGGTGTTGGTCACAGTCATTGCACTTCAGAGGGGACAATGGCTTCGGGTCCAGGCATCGGCGTGTTGTCAGGCAGCGATGCTGGTTCTGGAGTCATCCTGAGTCGGTGTGCCTGGCTTTTCTAGTTTTTCTTTTTGCAAGGCTTCACTCTCAAGGGCTCACGAACTGGAGTGGACACCTCTTGGCAAGACAGGATCCTCAGCAAGAGAACCCAGGGGCTGGCAGGTGAAGTCTTTGATGTCCCTGAGACTTCTTAACAGAAGGCAAGCTCAATCCAAGCCCTTGGAGAAACTTCACAAGCAGGATACACAGCAAAGTCCAGTCTTTGTCCTCTCCAAAGCAGAAGCAGCAACTGCAGGCCAACCCAGCAAAGTACACACAGCAAAGGGGCAGTTCTCCTCCTCAGAGCTCTTCAACTCTTCTCCTTGGCACAGTCTCCTTTTGATCCAGGCGTGTTAGAAAACTTCTGGGGTTTTGGGTCCAATACTTATATTCATTTTTGCCTTTGAAGTAGTCAAACTTCAAAGGAAAGTCTTTGTCGTGCACAAGACCCTGCCTTTCGTGCCCTGGTCCCAGACACACTCAAAGGGGTTGGAAACTGTATTGTGGAAGGAGAGGCACAGCGCTATTCAGGTGCAAGTGTCAGCTTCTACCACCACTCTAGCCCAGGAAGACCCATCATGATATGAATGGCACACCTCAGCTCCCTTTGTGTGACTGTCTAGAGTGAATTCTCAACCAACCCAACTGTCATCCCGAACCAGACATGTATTCCACAGCCCAGCAGTGGAACAGAATGGTTAAGCAAGAAAATGCCCACTTTCTAAAAGTGGCATTTTCAAACTTGCCCTTTACAAAACACCTTCAATAAAATATGTGTTTTTAAATTGTGAGTTCAGAGATCCCAAACTCCATATCTCTATCTGCCCCCAGTTGTAAATTGCACTTAAAAGATATTCCAAGGCAATCCCCATGTTAACTTATGGAGAGATAGTCCCTGCAATAGTGAGAAATGAATTTGGCAGTGTTTCACTATCAGAACATGTAAAGCACACCAGTACATGTCCTACCTTTTAAATTCACTGCACCTGTCCATGGGGCTTACTTGGGTCCCTACCTTAGGGTGCCTTACATATACTTAAAGGGAAGGTTTGGGCCTGGCAAATGGGTGCACTTGCCAGGTTGACATGGCAGTTTATAAATGCACACCGATACTGCAATGACAGGTCTGAGACATGTTTACAGGGCTACTCGTGGCTGTCACAATCAGTGCTGCAGGCCCACTAGTAGCATTTGGTTTACAGGCCCTCAGCACACATGGTGCACTATACTAGGGACTTGCTAGTAAATCAAACAGGCCAATCATGGATAACCAATCATAATCACAATTTACACAGGGAGCACTTGTATTTTAGCACTGATCATCAGTGGTAAAGTGCCCAGAGTTATAAAACCAGAAAAAACGAATTCCAGCACACAGTCCAAAAATACTGGAGGCAGATGGAAAAAGACAGGGGGAAACCAGGCCAAGGGTGCTAGGTCTAACACACAGGTACATCAAGTAAAACCATAGCACATGCCTATCTTACATATTTGGTTTTGTCAGTGAATTTGTGGCTATTTTTTCAGCTAAGCTAAGATATTGTCTCCATACTTAATTATAACCTCACATTCTCTTTCGTTTTTTTTTTATGGAATTGCTGTGTTTTTTTTATCACATTCACAGCTGAACATACGCTCATCCTCCTCAGACAACCTGTGCCCATCACCATTGCTGCACACGGCCTTCAGCTGTGCACAATGAGAGATGGGTGCAAGGCCTAGCATCTGGTCAGCCCTGCACACAAAACCTCAGTGGTGCTCATCACCCTGCTGTGCA
Organism: Pleurodeles waltl; assembly: GCF_031143425.1. Taxonomy (NCBI): domain Eukaryota; kingdom Metazoa; phylum Chordata; class Amphibia; order Caudata; family Salamandridae; genus Pleurodeles; species Pleurodeles waltl. The sequence goes on from NC_090449.1 coordinate 939,985,109, forward strand.
AGGTCTTTTGGCCATGCCCGGTGGGTGATTGGCGCCATGGCCTAGCTTCTGGCCAGGTAGTATGCCCAGTGGGGTGTAGCCAATTAAACCCCTCGCTGCACCTATCCATCAGCCATGTGCAGCATTTTTTGGCCAGTCTCCCAACCCACTGCAGGCAGCCAACACCCACTGCTAATGGTCTATGACCTATACAATGGTGGTTGGGCACAGCATCTGGTCAATGACAAGTGCCTTCTCTTTTTGTTTTTCTAGATAGTTTTTCAGTGCCACAGTACCAGTACCTGTACTGTGATTCCTCCTTGGGTGCCTTGCTGGGTGCTGTGCACTGGGTGCTGATACAGCTTTTCTGGGGTTGGCTACAGGGCCTGGCATCTGGGCAAACCCAGCATCCAAATCCCTGTGGTCAATTAACTCCCCGTAGAAGCCCAGTTTATAGCCAGGACTTGTGCCCAACCCACCACAGGTGCCCAACACCCTGCTGCGCAAGGTCTTTGGCTGTGCACAGCAGGAGTTGATTGCAGGGACTTTCTACGGGTGAGGTACTGTGCCCCTCCCCAGTGATCATCCAACAACACAACATGCACAGTCATTCACAGCAGAGGGTTAGAGGCAGGGCTTGGCCACTGACCAGGCTCTGTACTCATTCCCTGCTGAACCTCGAACCATGTTCCCAACGGCTGTCCAAACTCTCACTGTAGTGTTGAAATAAGGTAGCAACTGATATTTTAAAACAAAAAAACTGTGAAATTCACCATTTATAGTTTAATGAGCTAGCTAGAGTTCGCCTTCCCGCCACGCACAACTTATGACCTCACATAACATGTTAACTGACATAATTGATGGCAACACTCATGCTATCGCAAACTACATCACTGATGACCATTGTAACATACAGCATAGAGTCGCTCGAGTATACAAGTGGGTGTCGATAGCATGGAAATAGTGTATGCCCCAGAGACAGTGTAATTGTTAATTTTAAAAGTCACATGGTGCACAATTTACATATCACTAATGTTTGGGATGGAATAATTAATCTACGTTAAAAAAGGTAACGGATGAGCACAGCTGATGATAGTTGCAGAGGTATGTTTGAAAGTACATACAGGCTTAAAACCAAAGCCTGTTTTAAAATATCTGTTAGAAAGGTCAAGCTGCTGTTGACAATACATTAAACATCAGTGCAAATATAGACATATGTTAATGTTAAATAGTTGTAATAAGGTGATATAGACAAATTCTATATGCTGTACATGTTTGATTCCAGAATATGACTAAAGATTTTGTGGCATTGCAGAATATTGAATAATGCAGACTTTAAGTCTAACCCACTAAGAGGTGGTTTACCTCATTCTGGTGTTTTAAGATTGTACGCCAATAGGCCCATCTCAGAATAGTGGACTTTACTAAACCACAGAGTGTTGTCCAGAGGGTCTCATATAAACTGTCTTTACAGTGGCAAATGTATACATGTCAATTTCTTGAATTACAATTTAAGTGGGTAATCCCATTAAGATGAAGCGAACATTGTCCACAGGTGCAGTGTGATTAATTCCTTCAAGTCTACAAAACCTATTGAGCAGTATCACAATGACTGCATGATGTAATTAGAAATTGTCATCAACAATGTTCTTTGAGATGTTATCAACGATGTCATTTAACATGCCATAAATATGTAATAAGTGAGGTCATAAGCAGTGTATGACCGGGGCACACATTATAGTTAGCTCAATAAACTATAACTGGTGATTTTATTTTCAACACATAACACTATAACAGCTATCTACCCTTAATTTTTCATTGAACATTGTGGGAGTTGTATTTCAAGTTTGGGCACTATCCCCAAGACTGGCCAAGAGCATGTCGACTGTTCAATGTTCAATCTTGCAATCCTTTCATTACTCCTTAAGATGAGAATGACAAACAATGTTTGTTTCTATAATCAAGATATATGAAAAACAGTCTGACCTTTCATGGGCTGTAGTTCATAATAAGAGATCTCAGTCATGACATAATAAGATCTTGCTCTCTCATGTTTATCCTCATCCACATTGCTGTGCCATGTGAATTCCATCTGACTTAATTTTAATTTTCATAGGTGGATATATATTTGTTCATTCTGATTGTGCCCAAAGGAGTCTTTGTTTTAACCTGATGATTTATCTCTTAATTTCCCTGTAAAGGTTTTGGACTGTGCTCCAGGAGCTAAAATGAGAGCACATTTTCTGTAAGTTCACAATATCTTTCTCAGCTACATAAGAATAAAGTCAGATATTCTGAGTAAAACATGTACTTCCAGCAGCAGCAACATGTCAGTTGATTGCAATGAATATACTACAGATTCCCAAAATTTTGTAATAAAAACCTAGAGCGCTAACATTATCTATCTGTATTAAATGTATGGCTCAACTGAAGCCATCTTGATGGAATCATAGTTGTAAACCTTAATGCATTTCAATTAGAAATGAACAAAAAAAAGTGTGGGAAGATTCTCATAGAAATTATGGTTAGTGCTCGGCAAAGCTAAAATGAGGACACATTTTCTAGGAGTTCTCAAATATTTTCTCAAAGATCTTACTCAAGCCTTTCAGTTAAACATTCTGACTTGTATACTGAAACATGTACTTTTAATAAAGGCAGCAGTCTGTCATTTCACTCCCTACTGTTCTACTACAGCTTGAAAGTGTTCTAATGAACAACTACTTAAGAACTAACATTTTTTTTATTCAAAACAAAAGAGCTGCACTCCTGAACACCATTTTGTTTGAATAGGAGCTGTTGAATATAAAGCCTTTCCTGAAGAGAAGGACAAATAATTAGTAAGTGAGCATTAAGATGTTGATGCAGGCATGACACTAGAGGTTGCAAATGGGAGGGGTGGTACGGGTTTCCAAAGGTATAATAAAATAAAAGAAATTGATTTCTAAAATAGTTACAGAGTCGAAGAGGGTATGATGTGCATAAGTCCCCTTTCCACATCTGTCTACTCAGCTAGTTATTTTCTCTATCTCAAAAAACAATCGCTTGTGCCATGAAGTAACTATAGTTTGAGCCCTGCCATGCAGAGTTTTGTCATTAATGATCTAATTTCAGGTGTTGCAATTATGTTATCAATTATACCACAGAACATGTCATGAGTGATGTAATAGATGAGGTAATTATCATGCATGGCAGAGGAGCTACTTATATTTACTTTAGGTCACGAGTTACAGATACTTGAGCTAACCATGACTGGTGAATTTTAGTGGCTTCATTTGTTTGAAACAATTTGTTTTAACAGACATTTATATCTAACTATTACATTCCTTTAACCTTTGCTATTTTTCAGTGAATTTCTATTTTGTTTACATAAAGTAAGATATTATTACAATTCCTAACTATAACATCACTTTGAACTTTGGTTTTCTCAGTGACTTCTATGTCTTTTTAGCATGAACAAAGATGTGCATTGCCCAAACCCCCGCCAGGCACGGCTAAAAGCCAGGCATGGGGTCAACCCACACCCCATGAACTCACCCCTTTCTGCAATACATGGCATGTGGTTGGGTGCAAGCGCAAGGCCCTCGGAGTACTTTAAGAAATATGGTGAGCTTTCCTGCAATCATGGATGTAATGACCCAGGAGACTTACTGTGCATTTTTTCATGTTGCTGAGGGGCTGCTTCACTCCTGCAGCCACCCAGAACAATAAAAAATGCTTGATGGCGTCCTACCTCTTCTAGGGGCACCATCAGGCCCCATAGAAATAAGTAAAAAGCCCTCTCAGGCCATTATAGGACACATTCTCCTTCTTTGGCACAGTGAGCAGTAAAAAACAAATGAGCTGCTCCTGCCTCTCATTTATTATGCTTTTTTTGCATTTGAGTGTCCCAGTGCTCTCCCAGGTCACCCTCAATATTTTTAATGATGGAGGCTGCAGGGCAAGCCCCAAGGCCCTGAGGGCCATGCTGGTTCCCCTCCATCACCCATACCAATGCAAACAGAAACTTTTGTTTTTTTTATGTTTCAAGTATGTGCCCCGTTCCACCTGGGATACCTGCACCCCAATGAAGATAGGTGGAGACTGTAGAGTGAGCCACAAGGCCCTCATGGCTCCTGCTGGAGCCCCAGATACCTCAGTGATGGGGCTGGGTCCTGTTAAAGTTTGTTTTTAGGTGGGTGCCCTGGTGCCCACCCAAGTCAACCATATCACACCATCTCTGGGACCGTGTGGGACCCAAAGGCCCCTGTGGTCCCAGTTGGCTCTACAGCCAGCACCCATTGTGGTGAAGCTCCCGTATGAGAGTGAGCAGCATTTTTCACTGCTCCTGCCAGGTGGGAGCAAAGTTATGTTTCCTGCCCAGAAGAGTGTAGGCACTCTCCTTGGCAGGAAATAGCAATGTCCATGAAGATGGGGCCCCTGGAACACTGCTAAGATCAGGTTCATCCTTGTGGCCAATCTACAGCTCGGGGTGGAGGTTTGCACTCCCCTCTCCTCTCCCCCGCGGTCTCCAACCTTGTGCTTCGTGGGTACCCCGGGTTAGCACCAGGGCACCCACATTTAAATAATGAAGTCCCCAGAGGATGGGGTCACCGGGACCAAAATAGAATTGGGAAGGGAGTCATGTGGTCCCTTCCCCCATTAAAAAAAATTAGATGGCCTTATGGGATGGGGTCCCAAGGCCAGAGAAGGCTCAGGGAGGTGGGCCAAACAGCCTTCCTCTCCTTTTAAAAAGGCCCAGCCCTGGGGAATTGGGCCCTCAGAGCCTATAAAGGCTCATGTGGGTATGGCTAAGTGGCACCCCTCCCCTCTTATTTATATTTTAGCCCAAGGGGGTGGGGTCTCCAGTGCCTAATTAGGCTCATGAAGGGGGACTGCATGCCCTCCTACCTTTAATAATTACCTAGACCTGGAGGATGGTATCCCTGGGGCCTAATAAGGCTTGGGGAGAGGGAGGCCCATGCCCTCTTCCCATTTTTAACAAATTTGGCCCCAAAGGATGGGGACCTTGGAGTCCAAAAATGGATTGGAAGGGAGGTGGCATGCCCGCTCCCGTTTTCATTATATTTGTACTTGGGGGATGTGGTCCCCAAGGCCTTATAAGGCTCAGGGATTGGATGGCTCCACACCCTCCTTTCCTTTTTGATTGTATTTGGCCCTGGGGGATAGGGTCCTCGGGTTATTTAAGGCTTGGGGATGGAAGATTTTATTGGATCTGGCACCAGTGGATAGGGTCACCGAGGCAAATTAGAGGTCAGGGAGGGGGCTGCATGCCTCCCTCTCCTTAATTTATATGTTTTAGCCCCAGTAGATGGGGTCTCAGGGCTCGAAGGCCAAGTCTATGTTGTGCATGCCAAACGCTGTGTGCAGTATGAAGTTGGCAGCCTGCTAGAGGTCTGGCCGCAGGACCCAGTGGCAGGCCAAGCCCGGTGGCTGAACCCACTACACAAAGCTAAGGGCTGTGCAAAGCATAGATTTGGCTGCCTGTGGAGAGTTAGCAACACAGGCCTTGCGGCCATCCACAGTGCGGGGTTGGCTGCCTGTAGGGAAGTTGGTGGCCTCAGAATGGGTTGACCCATGCTGTGAACTAAAAGCTGTGCACAGTGCGGGGTTGGCTGCCTGGTGGGGGTTTGACTCATGGCCTGGCCGCAGGCTTGTCTTTTTGTATGGTAATAAAATATTAGTCAATATCATGTTAAAAAACCTTAGAAATTCACTTAAAAAGTAACATTATCATTAGGTGTGTGTTAGACCGGACAGCCTTAGGGTGGTCACCCATAACTTTTTGCCTGCCTCCCTCCACTTTTTAGACACTGTTTTTGCTGTTTTGAGGACTCTGCGCAGTTTACCACTGCTAACCAGTGCTAAAGTGCATATTCTCTCTCCCTTAAACATGATGGCATTGGATCATACCCAATTGGCTTATTTAATTTACTTATAAGTCCCTAGTAAAGTGCACTATGTGTGCCCAGGGCCTGTAGATTAAATGCTACTAGTGGGCCTGCAGCACTGCTTGTGCCACCCACTCAAGTATCCCCTTAACCATGTCTCTGGCCTGTCATTGCAAGGCCTGTGTGTGCAATTTCACTGCCAATTCAACTTGGCATTTAAAAGTACTTGCCAAGCCTAAAACTCCCCTTTTTCTACATATAAGTCACCTCTAAGGTAGGACCCAGGTAACTCATAGGGCAGGGTGCGGTGTAGACAAAAGGCAGGACATGTACCTGTGCAGTTTACATGTCCTGGTAGTGTAAAAACTCCTAAATTCATTTTTCACTGCTGTGAGGCCTGCTCCTTTCAAAGGCTAACATTAGGGCTACCCCCATATACTGTTTGAGTGGTAGCTTCTGATCTGAAAGAAATAGGAAGGTCATATTTAGTATGGCCAGAATGGTAATATAAAATCCCGCTGACTGGTGAAGCTGGATTTAATATTACTATTTTAGAAATGCCACTTTTAGAAAGTGAGCATTTCTCTGCACTTAAATCCTTCTGTGCCTTACAATCCACATCTGGCTAGGTTCAGTTGACAGCTACCTTGTGCATTCACTCAGACAAACCTCAAACACAGGATGATCAGCCTCACTTGCATACATCTACATATTGAATGGGTCTTCCTGGGCCCGGAGGGTGGAGGGCCTGACACTTACATGTGAAAGGACAGTAGCCTGCCCTCACACAAAGGGCTGCCACACCCCCTACTGGGACCCTCGCAGACAGGATTGAACTGAAAAGGGACCTTGTGCACTTCTAAGACACTCTTTGAAGTCTCCCCACTTCAAAGGCACATCTGTGTATTTAAACAGGGCTTCTGCCTCTACCAACTCAGAAACTTCTTGACAAGACACTCTTGTCACAGACACTTCCTGGAGAAGAGAACCTGAACCAGAACCAGCAACCTGCCAAGAAGAACTGCCTGGCTGCCCAAATGACTCACCTGACTGCTTTCTGAGAAGGACATCTGCCTTGCTGTTGCCTTGCTGCCTTGCTGCTCTCTGACTGTGCTGAAAGGTGCTCTCCATGGGATTGGATAGAGTTTGCCTCCTGTTCCCTGAAGTCTCAGGACCATAAAGACTTTGTTCCTGCAAGAAGAACTCCCTATGTTGCGGAAATCGACGCACAGCCTGCAGAAAATGACACACAGCCTGCATCCCGGTGAGAAAACCACTGCACGCCGAACCGGAACGACACAGCCTGACTTCGCAAGGAGAAGATCGATGCAGCACCAGTGTAGCGACTGGAAATTCGATGCACAGCCCACTGGATCGACCCAAAGCTGAGATGGACTGACACAGCCCGACTTCCTGAGAGGAATCGACGCAGCGCCTGCCGTGTGATAGAAATTTCCACGGAACGCCCACTGGATCGACGCTGCTCCTGTGACTTTGTCCTGAAAGTGCTGAATTTCAACGCATCGTCCCTGGGGCATCCGAAAACCCCACAACCCGAAGAGGAACCAAGACCGAGCGGCGGAAATCGACGCAAAGCCTTCGCTGCATGAAAATTAAACGACTCATCACTGTGTGCAGCCCGAGAAATCGACGCACATCTCCCTGTTTTCCACGCATCGCCTCCTCTGCAGTTCCTTGCAGAGATTTTGTACTCAAACCACGTACTTTGTGCTTCAAGAGACACTTGTTGCTTTTAAGAGACTAAAGACACTTTATGTAATTTTTACAGTGATATTTCAAAATATACTTATTGCATCTTCATCATTTTTGACCTGCATCTTATCAGATAAATATTATATATTTTTCTAAACACTGTGTGGTGTATTTTTGTTGCGTTCTACTGTGCTATTGCATGATTTATTGCACAAATACTTTACACTTTGCCTTTTAAGTTAAGCCTGACTGCTCAGTGCCAAGCTACCAGAGGGTGGCCACAGGATAATTTGGATTGTGCGTGACTTACCCTGACTAGAGTGAGGGCCTTGCTTGGACAGGGGGTAACCTGACTGCCACCCAAAGACCCAATTTCTAACAGTGTGCTAAAAAGATCTGTTTTTGTTTAAAAAGAACTTAGAAGTTCACTAAAAAATCTAAAGTTAAAGTGACATCATTATAGTTAGGTGAATATCTCAGTGACAACATCAATGTTTTGAACTAAAAAGAAACAGAAATTCACCAGTTATAGTTAGCAGAGCTAACTGTAGCGTGCTACCCTGCAATGCACTTCTTATGACTTCACATATTACATTACTCATTACATGTTCTATAACATCGTGTATGACATCACTGATGACATCTCAAACCAAATCATTAATGACATCACTGATGACATCATTCAAGCTTCTTTTGCACACTTTGCTCAGTAAACAAGTATGGCATTAAAGGTCTGAAAGCAAGGTCAAAATAGATCAGAATATATGAAGCGTCATTAATGTCATTGTATATAAAACCCCTTAGTAGAAACAGGCTAGCATTATGTGCAACATTGACTCTTAACCATTCACTTCATGGGCAGTTCACCCCCTGCCATGCACAGTTTTTCATCAATAATTTTATTGCAAATGTTGCAGTGATATTGTCAATGATGTCATAGAAGATGTCGTTACTGATGCAATATATGGGTTAAGTATCAGTGCAGGGCGAGGGTGCGATTTATAGTTACCTTGCAGCACGAGTTATAGTGTCTAGATAAGTATGACTATAACTGTTGAATTTCTATGCTTTTCTCCCCATTCAGTAACACCAAAGATGAGGAGGCACTAAACAGGGAAGCCAACACCCTCTGCTGCCTCTATCACTCCAGAAAGCATTTTGTTTGGTGTAGGTAAGTCATGTACAATCATTTATTTTATTTTCATAGATTTCACATCTCAATCTCTCCTATAGTGATGCAGAGTAGCCTCAGTAAACTGTCTTTTCTTTTTTTGTATTTTCCTAACTTGTTCCTAACTTCCCCTTATCTACTTAGTTGCATTTCTTGTGTATATTCCATTCTGTTTCTGCAGGCCAGTTCCTTCTGTTTCCTTTTTTGTCTTCTTTCCCCCTTTTTTCTTCCTATCATTATCATCAACCTCTCCTTGCCCCTTTTACATTTCTCCTTCCCATTTCCTCTTCCTTCTTTTAATTATTGTTTACCTGATCCTTTCATAGCCTTTCTCCACTATTAAAATTGTTAGGGCCAGATTTACAAGGCCATTGCGCCTCCTTCTCCACACTAGCGTAATTTTTTAAACACTAATGTTGCATTAAAGAGGCCATTTCCCCACGCCATATTTACAAAGTGGCGCAGTGCAAGCATTGAACCACTTTGTAACTCCTTACACCACTTTACACCTGTGTAAGTCATAATGTATGCAAGCGGGGCATTCCCATGCAGGGAAGCCTCAAAAAATAGTGCAGTGAAATCTACAAGATTTCACTGTGACATTTTTTCCATTAATTTTAATGCCTGCTCGGGGCAGGTGTTAAAGTGACGGGCCCATAGTAACCTAAGGGCCTCGCTAGTGCTTTGTTGCACTAGCGCCATAATTTATAGCGCTAATCCAACAAAGCACCACAATAGCATAGTAAATTTTGGCGCTATTGTGGAAATTAGCTCCATTGTGCGCCGTATTGTAAATACAGCTCAACCATGATGTTGTTAGGTGGAGCAGAGGAGGCGCAAGAAAAGTGGTGCATTAGGACTGATGCACCATTTTTTTGTAGATCTGGCCCTTATAGTTTCATTTTTGAGTATTTGCTTTTTAAGATCTAGAAGTGTACCTTTCAAAGTGATCATTTGGCTAGCGATAAATTCCGATTTGTTTAGTATTTTGTTTTTACTTGTGAAAAACACTGCAGGTGGAAGCAACTTTACTGAATAAGTGCTTTGGTTTTTTTAAGAACCAGAGGAGAAGGCAGAGCAAGTGGCCACAGGATGAGCAGGAAGTCAGGGTCCCACTCCTTTGCCAATAACTACTTCTCCATGTGTTGTGTTTCGTTAAGGTGTTCCCTTTCTTCCTTGTTCCTTCCTAAGCCTGATCCCCCAATCTTTTTTAAGCTATCTACCTTCCTATCTTTCTGTCTCTGAGCCTCAGGAAAGCAGAAGAGGTGTGTTATGCTGTCCATTCCCAGTGCCCATGGCCCACCAATAGCATATCTACTACTGCCCATCCCAACTCATTCTCGACACTTGCCCTAAATTCTCCCTCAGATTCATCCTACGTTTCTTTCTCATAAGCAATCTCTCACTGTGGCCTGTTTATTACCTTCCATAAACCATTCCACCTCTCCATTACCAACTTAAATTGAGCCCTAACCTTGGTTTAAAACGTCAACCTTTCCCAACACTCACTTGTTCCCTAACTCAGGAAAAATATTTGTAGTACTGGTAATAAATTAAGGGTGAGAATGTGGTGTGGATAAGTGGACTGGGGCAAAACGTAGGACTACAGAAAAAGCAGGGCCACTGAAATGCTGTTATGTGACTTTGGTTGTCTAAAAATAATGCTGCTCCATCAGATTAAGCCTATTAATATTGCACAATATACTAAAATAAATTGTGCAGCATAAATGTAAAGCTCCAATATTTTTGATGACAATGTATATAACTTTGCAGTCTAGTCATTTTTTTAAACACAGGTTAAATGTCGGATGAAAGAGTCTGCCCATGAAATCATTTATTTAAACTTTTATAATTTTACTTTTTATTCCCTTTGATCCTTTTTTGTAACTAGGCAGGTGCTTGTGGTAGACTGATTGATGCCAAGTACTAGAAATAGTAATTCTATGAATAATGTGAAGTCACAGGGACACAGAATCACATAAACATGAAGTACCTTTAGAGAACCAACACCTCAGTGTGAATGAATGACTATACCAACAGCTTGCAATGCGTGCTACTGTTCATGTCCTTTTCTTTTTTCTTCACAACAAGATCCTGCTGTTTCTATTCTTGGCCCATCCTGGAGATCCCCCAATACCACCAAAGAGGACAAGGCTGGTGGGAGATAGCCACTCAGCTGCACTTCTACAACATGTAAGCAAATCTTGTTGTGTATAGACGGGTGGTGATACTGGAGGAGGTTGAGGAGGCAGCGGCAATCCCTTCTACCTGTACCCAGTGTAACTGAGGGCAAGGTATCATATCCCCAGCCACCAAATCCAACCAAGTGGATTTTCGTCCCCCAGCACCTGATAGAGCAGTCCGTACTAATAATTTTACCTGTGTTCGGACGCTCTTTAGGCCGATGAATCTTTTGACTAAGTGGGACTCTCTGTACTCTATATCGATCAACTTCCTTAAATCAATAATTAATAACTTACATAAGCAATACCTTGATCGACATAACACTTAACAATTAATCCAGAATACATTTCGGCGAACCCTGACCTTTCAGCCAGGAATAACCACACCAGTTTATTCAAAGTTAGTGAATTTTATTTCCCTATATTAACAAAGCTAGCACAATATAGATGTGTCTCAACACCAAATGATAAACATAAATGAACATTAATAGCTGTCCATAGCGGCGAAACAGGTGCAATCTATGTAGCATTTGAATCACAAGGCATTCGATAATAGCAATGCAAATCACTAATACGATAATCTGTAACGAACTAATTGCATACATTTAGTCAGCATAACAAGATCTCAAATTGCATTGTGCGACATATGGAATCCTCGTCTAACCTCAAATTAGCATCGGCATGTGGGACTTCATGCAAAAACAATTTAGCAACATTAATTTAGAAAACTCCTAACTAGGGCTCTTATCAAAATCAGCAGTTGGTTACCTAAAGGAAACACAATGCAATTTTACAATTTCCTTTCATATTTACCAATTACGATCAGCAATCAAGGAAGTCTTCGTCTCACAGGTACCGTTCTTCGGTCAGCATGGGTACCGTTTCGATCGGCATGGGACAGGGCAAAGGGGCAGGGGTGGACGGGGCAATTGCCTCACGGCGGCAAAGTAAAACTACTACTTCATGCAAGGGATTAAATCAAAGTTAAAGTCTCTAGGGCAAGAATCATTAAAGTCTCTTTCTCTCGATTAGAGAAAGCATCAAAGTCTCTCAAAATGGCGTCGCAGCAAAGTGGGCCATAATAGCTGCAATGTCCTGCAAAATGGCGGGTATCGAGCTGGTAATGGCTACCTTCTTCTCGTGCACCTGGGTTTTATAGACAACAGTTCAAATCCAGTAGGGTCTTCCATTGGAGGGTTCATAGGTTAGCTTCAAATTATCCAATCAAAAACGACAGTTCTCAAGCTTTTACTTAAGCATACATTATCCTTGGAGATGGGTACGCAAGTTGCAACATTTTATACCAATTAGCTCACTTTCAGAGCCTCCATTGTCCGCACCTGCAAATCGACCTTGGAGTAAAGAGAAAATATGCCAGGCTGGCACGAAACCTTAAGATAAGCATGTGAACGGTCTCAGTGGAAAAGTACAGCTTCAAGCAAAAGTACACGTTTAATAGCACATTGGAAAAATACGAGCATCTAAACCGTGAGACCAGGCCACTAGGCCGAAGCCTGCACTAAAGTAATGCTAAGCTAAAACATTTCAAACAAGCAAATCATAGCACACGTTTACGATTATGTCGGATTAGTGCAATTCTAATACACCACGTTATATAAAGCACGCTTATAAATGTTGGCAAACTACTCTGAGGGCACATTTTGTCCCCGTACAATCTTTATTAGTTCGGTTAAAGTCACACATGATTATTTCACACTACGTTTACGTGTTAATAAATGTAAAACCTTCATTTTCTGCTTCATCAATCCCTCCTCTGATGACTACTAGTCATCACACCAAACCATGCCCACAAATTTTATTCCATTAAAATTCTGTCAGTTCTCCTTTCCTTTTAATTCCCCTAGTTTGCGCTTTGTATTCTTCTGCCATTCTTTTCATAATTTTCTCTTCTTTTCTTCTCTTAATTCTTTCCATAATCATTATTATTCCCCTTTTTATTCCCCAAATTCCAAATATGCAAATTATCACTATTAAAATTCCCTCTATTATTTTTAACAATATTCCATTCCAAATTCCCCCAATCCAATGTCCCACTGAAGCAAGTCCTTTTCCAACCTTCTCCCACACTCCTGGTTCTTTCAGTTCCTTCAAATCTGCACTTTCTTTTGTTAGATTAGCAAGCATAGTTTTAATTTTCACACTATTGTCAGGAATATATGTACAACAGTGTCGTGTACCAAGCATTTTGCAAACACCACCATCCTTTGCCAAAAGAATATCTAAAGCAAGCCTATTTTGAAGAGTCATAGCTCTTTCCGCTGCAAGTTCAGCATCTATCAGGATTATAGCACCTGAAAACTTCGTCAACATGTTATCCACTATAGTAGACAACTTTCTTATTTTGATGGAATTCAACACAACTCCCAATGAAGGAATCATTGCTCCAAATATATCTCCCACCACAGCAGCTGCGGTCTCTCTTTTCTGGATACGATGGGATCCAGATGTCTTTTGAATCATCGATAGGTCATCCAGTTGATAAACCTTTGGGAACACTATACCCAAATAACATCTCCCCCACCATCCCTTTGGAAGACGATAATAGGCATTATACCCACAAATGTAATATACACCTGGAATGACAGGGTCAAGTCCGTCCATCATGAATGTCCATTTGGCCTTAAAGATAAACGTATGTTTACACTCACTCGCTCCTACAAAAATGTTGTCATAATAATATTCACCTCGATATATACAAAATTTCCCTACATGCCAAGCATCTAAAGCTATTTTCCCTTGTGTCTTTATTGCAGCAAAATCATAATTATCTACTGAAGTCCTCTTATGTAGCTCCTTTTCTAATTTCGCATTCATTTGTGCCCTTCTATCATCTGTGCGATCTAAAAAGCTTATTTCTATTGCAGAGAGCGAGCAGGTAAGGTTTTCCCTATGAGCGTGAGCCGTTTCAAAAGGTTGCATTGGCTCGAAAAATTCCCTCATTATTTTAGCATCCCAATCTTTAGCAATCTGGCTTAGTTGCGCTATTATAGGAACATATGCAAAGGTAACATCATAATTTGAGTAAAAATACTGTATGTTAGTTTGACCATAAAATCTAGACATTACTATACTACATGTAATCCCGTATGTGAGAGGCATGTGGTGATATGTCACCCCTTCCTTCACTGACGTCGGTATCTGTGTACACACATAACAATCTTTTGCATCCATAGTCTCAACATATTCTGTTAGCAAGCGATAGAAAACGTTATACGAAAGCTCTTTCTTATCGTGCAAGAGTCTCTCATCCAATGCTAGTCTTTTCAATGCGGTTAGTTCGGTGACAGTAACAGGAGCAAGAGTAGAAGCATCAATTCTCTCATTCTCAGTCTTACCATGTATTCCAAGCACAATTGCCATTATTATTAGTACACATGCAATTATCAAGCCTATACACACATATTTACAATATTTCTTTCTATTGTTTTGCGTCATGATCTGTATAGAATCAGAGAGCTAGAAGCACCTGTAAAAGAAACTATTTAGCAATTCAGTTACAAAGCTGAGCGAGCGCAATGTTCACACCGTCTTCTTCAGGAGGCCAGTCACTTATCGGTTAGCAGCATTTGTCTCAATTCGGCAATAACTCAGTCTTTATCAGTTCAGCAAGTCTCATCCGGTTTAGCAATGTCTCAGCTGGTTGTTTGTATCACGTTAGATTGTAGCAAGCAATATCATTTATTACCCTTTCAATCGACAGAGTCCATAAAACTTTTCTTTTCTATTGGTATCTCTTCTTCTTCTTCGTTCTCGATGCTTAGAGATACAAACTCGTCAGTCCAATCGTCATTGACTACATATGCCCATTCAGGACCGGAATACCTTCTGTTCGGTATCCTTTTCCTTTTCAATTTTGCGTCTCTTTTTTATTCTGCTTCGCTGGTACTTTCCTCTTTTGTCAAGTCTTTTTCTTCACTTGAGGATTGTTCCACAACAGTCACTTCCTTTCTTTTCTCTTTCACTTTTGGCCTTTCTCCGTCGTTCAAACTTTCTTTGGTCCTTTCTTTTATTGGTGATATACTTAGTCTCCTCTTTGCACCGTGTCCATTTGATGGACCTGCGATCTTTTCTGAGGAAGCTCGAACCTTTTCGTTCTGTTCTGCCTTGTCCCCTCCTTCTGGGGAATCAATCACGTTCTCTTTTTCTTTTTCTGTACCGTCTGCTTCTGGGAAAGCCCTCCTCTGATCAGGCTCTCCTGCTTTTTCACCTTTTTCGAGCCCTTCGTCACCGTTACTTTCGTCAGGCTCTTTATCACCTTCAGCTGCTTCAGGCTCTTTGCTACCCTCAGCTGCTTCAGGTTCTTTGTCACCTTCAGCTGCTTCGTCGCTGTCTGAACTTTCTCCTTGGTCTCCCCCAAGCGAGTTGGTCTCTTCGTCGTCAGAGAATATCTCCCTCTCTCCCGTTTCTGCCTGTTCGCTTTCAGTTCGGTTTTGCTCTGTCTCAGCACTCAACACTTCTTTGTCAGGCACTGGTAGTTTCAGCGCTTCAACTTCCTCATCTGTGGGACACAACACCTTCTTTGTGTGACTGGCGTGAATCCAGTTGGGAACCCCCGCACTCTTCACAGCGGTAGTTGTCGTCAGGATCACTTGGAAAGGGCCTTTCCAACGGGGTTCCAGACACGACTTTCTCACGTGCTTCTGTACCACGACCCAGTCACCTGCTTTCAGTGCGTGTCCTGGACCTTGGATCGGTGGCAAGGTGGTCGCTTCCACCTGGTGAGAGAAAGAGCGAACCACGTCAGCCAGACCCTTGCAGTAGTCTAACACCATATCATCTGTAATATTAAAAAGCGCGTTTGCGGGAACTGCAGGAAGTCTCATAGCCCTGCCCATGAGAATTTCGTGCGGAGACAATCCAGTCTTTCTATCAGGGGTGTTTCTCATTGACATTAGCACTAAGGGCAATGCGTCAGGCCATTTCAAATTTGTCGATGCACATATTTTCGCCATTCTTGATTTCAGTGTACCATTCATTTGCTCCACCATTCCTGAGGCTTCAGGGCGATAGCTACAATGTAGTTTTTGCTCAATGTTCAGCGCTTCGCAAAGTAACTTTATCACCTCGTTATTGAAGTGACTTCCCCTATCTTATTCTAAAGAGATCGGGAATCCGAAATGTGGTATCAACTCCCTCAACAATAGCTTTGCAACTGTAAGGCTGTCGTTTCTACGTGTGGGGTATGCCTCAATCCAGTGACTAAAAATGCACACAATCACCAACACATATTTCAGACCTCCATGCACAGGCATCTCAATGAAGTCCATCTGCATACGACTAAAAGGCCCGCTTGCCCTACCAATGTGGCTCGCGTTCACAACTGTTCCCTTTCCTGTGTTCATCTGCTGGCAAGTGACACATCGATGGCAAACTGCTTCTGCAGCTTGACGAAATCTGGGGTTAAACCAATCAGTTTTGAACAATCTTATCATGGCATCTCTCCCTAGGTGAGCCTGCCCATGATAGAACCGTGCAAGCTGTGATAAGAGACTGTTTGGCAAAACAAATTTTCCCTCATTCGAAACCCATAACTCGTCTGGTCTCTTTATACACTGTGATTTAATCCAGGAATCTCTCTCATCCTCCCTGACGTTATTCTGCAATGCTTTTAGTTCATCTATTGTGTCTACGACCTTCAAGGCAAATGCTTCAGCTGGTTCGAGTTCTGGCTCACTTATCGAATTCCAATCATCCCTGAGTAATATACAGTTCAAGGCACAAAATCTTGCGACTTGATCCGCATATGCATTTCCCAGAGAAACATAGTCCTGTCCTTTTGTGTGAGCACTGCACTTTACCACTGCAACTTCGGCTGGCACTTGAATGGCGTGTAACAATTCCCTTATCCTCTCCCCGTTCTTCACTGGGGATCCTGAAGAAGTCAGGAAACCTCTCTGTGACCATAGTTGTCCAAAGTCATGCACAATCCCAAACCCGTATTGACTATCAGTGTAAATGGTGACTTTCATCAATGCAGACAGTTGACATGCTCTGGTAAGGGCTACAAGTTCTGCTACTTGTGCAGAGTAGACTCCTTGAAGCCATCCCGCTTCCAAGACCCCTGTTACAGTACATACAGCATATCCTGCTTTCAAAATCCCCATCCCGTCTCTTAGACATGAACCATCAACAAAAAGAATTTGGTCATTTTCATCAAGCTTAGTATCCTTAATGTCCGGTCGAGGTTTTGTGCAAAATTCAGTCACCTGAAGGCAGTCATGCTCGACGTCTTCAGCGTTCTCAATTTCAGCATTTTCTCCAGGGAGCCAGGTTGCGGGATTCAACGTAGTGCACCTTTTCAGCTGCACATTCGGTGAGCCTAGAATTATCGTTTCATACCTTGTGAGTCTAGCTCCAGTCATGTGCTGCGTTCGGGAGCGGGTCAAAAGTATCTCAACTGAGTGAGGGACCATGACTGTTACTGGGTGTCCCATCACTATTCCTTCACTCTGAGTGAGGCTGATACCAACTGCTGCTACGGCGCGCAAACACCCTGGGAGTGCTGCTGCGACCGGATCCAAAGTAGCTGAAAAATATGCTACTGGTCTGTTTACGCCACCATGGGCTTGGGTCAAGACAGACAAAGAACATGCATCACGTTCATGACAAAACAATGTGAAAGGCTTTGTGTAATCAGGCATACCTAAAGCTGGAGCCCTACACATGCATTCTTTCAATTCAACAAAAGCATCCATCTCATCTCCTTTCAGCTCAATTTGATCCAAAGCATCCTTCTGGGTCAGTTTCAGTAAAGGCTTTGCTAGAGTCGAGAAGTTGGGAATCCACTGGCGACAATAACCCACCATTCCCAAAAACTTCCTCACCTCCCTCCTTGTCTTTGGTGGACTCATTTGAAGTATACTCGTTATTCTTTCCTTCATTATTCTCCGTGACCCTTTCTCTATCTGGTGACCCAAGTATTTCACTTTCTTCTGACAGAACTGTAATTTGGAAGGAGACACCTTATGTCCATTCCTTCCCAAATGATTCAACAGAGCAATGGTATCGGCTGTGCAGCCACTTTCTGTCTTTGATGCAACCAGTAAGTCATCAATGTACTGTACTAGGGTTTATTCGAATGGCAATTCTAACTCTTCCAAGTCTTTCTTTAGAATCTGATTGAAGATTGACGGTGACTCAGAAAACCCTTGAGGAATTCGACACCAACTGTACACTCTGTCTAGGAATTTGAAACAAAAGAGAAAATGACTGTCCTCATGAAGAGGCACCGAGAAGAATGCTTGTGACAAATCGATGACTGAGAACCACTCAGCATCGCAAGGGACCTGGAACATTATCACAGCTGGATTCGGTACTACTGGGCAGCATTTGACTATGATGTCATTTATTTTCCTCAAGTCCTGCACGAGTCGGACCTTTCCACTCGGCTTTATTAGTCCCATTATTGGTGAATTACATGGACTGCTTAACACTTCTTTCAGTACTCCCTGTTTTACAAATTCGTCAATTAGTTGGGCAACTTTCATGAGGGTGTCTTGTGCCATGCGGTATTGTGGGGTCTGGGGAAAGATTGCATTGGGCTTTACAGTCACTTTCACTGGTTCCACTCCTTTCATCAATCCCACCTCTTTCCCTGTCATGTCCCACACTTCCTTTCTGACTGTTTCCCGTAATTCGGCTGGAATATCTTCTTCAGTTATCATCGGGAAAAGACAAACCAGAGGATACTCTTCATCTACAGTTTCCATCTCATCCCCCTCTACACTGTCCTCTTCTTCCCCATCACTGCTCGTCTGTATTGTTATTCCTTCGTTCGAACACATGATCGAACAACCCAATTTGCACAATAGGTCTCTCCCTAATAGTGCTATTGGGCTTGAGTCACATACCACAAACTGATGTACCCCTTGATAGTTACCGATGCTGACTGGTACCGGATCTGTTATTGGGTTCGTCAGATGTCTGTTTGCTACTCCCACCACTTGAACTGTCCTCCCTGAGAGTGGCAAATTTGGTACTTCACTGCTCTTAACAGTTGAACGTGTGGCTCCCGTGTCAACCAAGAATGAGACACGATGACCCATTACTCTTCCCTCTACGTATAGACCCTTTTGATCAACTTCCAAGGATGCTGCAAGCACACAATCTCCTTCTTCTTCTGAACTTTCACTCTCCCATACATTGTTTATTCCACTCTCACTGTGTAATGGGAACTGTTGTACGGTGCCATTTGTACTCATTACCTGACCTGAGACCTGTGGAGGAACCATCACTTGCTGCTGACTCATTGGTGCCAAAGGTATTTGCATTTGCTGATTAGGTACCATGGGTAACTGCTGTTGCATTGGCTGCATTTGCGTCATCTGCATACGGGGCATCTGCATCTGCTGCGGCTGCATAGGTTGCAATCCCTGCAACTGATTTACAGTCTGAAAATTTGGGTTTGGACCTCTCATTTTCGGTCCCCTCATTGTCTGAAATGCATTGACATCATTGTTTTGCTGACCAACACCTGCACCTACACCTGCACCTTCCTGCACCACCATCGGGCACTCGCGTTTCCAATGACCTACGATTCCGCACACGTGACACGGCATCACCTTCTTCATTGCCTGCACACCCGTCACAACAGTGTTCAAATCCGGACCATTATTCACAAAACCTCCTCTGCCTCTGCCTCTGGCCTGTGGCTGAAACGCCATGTTTCCCTGCAACTGCGGCTGCGGTTGCGGTACCTGCTGTTGGAACCCTTGCATCCCTTGCAAACCTTGCAGACCTGTCTGAGCTGCCTTAAGCTGCATCATCATCACCTTCTCTTTCAACCTTTTCTGTTTCACTTCAATTTCGTCGCTACAGTATTTCGCATAATTCAAGACTTCGTCAATCGGTTTAGACTGCCAGCAAATCAAATGCGACTTTATCATCTGACTTATCTCTGGCCTCAGCCCTTCCACAAATCTAAACACAAAATGGAGCATGTCCTCCGCCTCTATTGTTTCCGTGCCACTGTAGTTCTTAAACGCCTTCAACAACCTCTCATAGTAACTATGAATCGAATCTTTAGCCTCTTGGGCCGTTCGATCGATCTTCTGCCAATCCACATTTTTCGCGGCAACCTTCGTCTTCAAATGCTCAATCACCTTATAGTACAAGCTCATCACCATAGGTGATGGTGCACCCGTCTCCCTGTCTCTCTCTGGTTCACTTGTCGGCCAACCTACAGCTCTTTTGCAATCCTCCCACAAATCTGCCGGAACCACAATCTCAAAGAGAGTATTCAGGTCTTCCCAGAGACATTTTGCAAGCTTCACAAACCTGTCAGTCTGCTGATACCATTCAATCGGTTTCTCTCTCAGTTTGGGAAAATCGTCCGTAAAAGACTGAATGTCACTTCTGTGCCATGGTACATGTATTAATTTTCCCCCTGCTGTTTCCCTCATTGGTAGCATGGTTACTGTCTCGCTGCTTTGTGGTCTTTTCTCATTATGCTCTGTAGCACTGTCCCTCCTCTTTTCCTTTCTCTTTACCCACCTGCTTTCCCACTTGTCTAAGCACCTCCACACTTGTGCACTCTGCAACAATTCTCTAAGGTGTGCCTTCATGCCTGCTGACCTCATGTGTTCAAAATCTGTGGTCCCAAAGTCCAACCTGTAGCTTCTGCTCAAGTGTTTTGTCTTGTCTATGTCAACCCCGTTTTTGTCAGCTATTTCCTGCAAGCTTTTATGTACCTTGTTCACTTCCTTCGTAATCCTGGGACATAGATACCTCAGTTCTTCTTCCGAGTAGGACTCTAACCTATTCACACCCATAGTCCCTTCCACCAATTCTTGTGCTTCCATGTTTAACCTCATCCTATTCAGATAATCTTCTCCTTTCCCACTGGCTGAGCCCTGGGTGGAATTCAAACTGTTGAACCACTGTGTCAGCTGTTGCGCATTCACCCCCATCAGTGTAGCGTTCACATCGACTGCCATTGATGGTTGCGGCAACTTTTCAGTGTTCGATGTTAGAGGTATTATCAGGGGGGGGCTCGACCTCACCAGTGTTGACTGAGCACACATGGGACTAAACTCCATCAAGGACCCAGATCCATTTGGCTGAGCCGCTATAGGAGTTATCCCTGGAGTGTTTTCTATGCACCTCCTTTCGGTCCCATTCTGCAGCATTGATCCCTGACCGCTCACACCTAAGTTAGGCTGACTGTACAGAGGTACCGGTGGACCTACAGTAATGGGTAGTGATATCGCATCTGGGTTTTGTCCATTTCCCATGTTCTGAGGCATGTTCATTCCCACACCATGGGTCATCATTGCCGGCATGCCCATCTGACTCCCCGTCATTTGAGCATGTGCGTTTCCCCCCTGCATCTGCTTTTGGGTCATCAAAAACTGAGTTGATTCAGCTTGTGCCAATGTCTGGTTGTGACCATTCTGTACTCCCCTTACGGTTTGTTCTAGAATCATTCCTCCACTGTTGTCACTGCTGTAGTACCCTGGCATCTGCGGCTGATAGTTTTCTGCTGGTTTCAACATGGGCACATCTGGATATATTCTCCTAACCTGCGGTATCTGCGGGGTGAACAATAAACTTGGGTCCTTAGATCCCGATGATGCTCCTGAACTCTGGGTTTCACTGTTCTGTACCGGTGCCGGAGGGGCAGAACTGGTACTTGGACCTTGTCCATTCTCCGCATAAGGTGGTGGACGGTCGTTCAGCAATTGCATTATTAACTCCTCATCCTCTAACTCCTCTTCTCTTCTCAACTTTTCCTCGTCCTCTCTATCCTTGGAACACTTCCTGTCTGTCTTACAGGTAGCTTTCTTACCTGCCTCCCCTTCTTCCTTAGTAATTGCGGGAAACAATTTTATCCCCTGCAATACATCTGACCTCCACACCTTCTGTGCATTATCCCACCTAGCATCCGCTAGTGTATTTTCTACCTTTCTCATCCTGGTCTCAAACTTCTTTTGCTGCTGCTGTCTGGCCATTAGTTCCCAAATCGCTAGAGCCTCGAACTGGGCTGGCCTTGGAGGCACCTTCATGTCGTACATCGTGAATCTCAAATTCTCTAGAATCCTTATATTGAATGTTCCATGGATCGGGAACGCTACGCTCCCATGTTTCTCTGTCAGTTTGTGCCATTGCTTTAGCCAAAGACACGGAGCTACCCCCTTCTCTTCCATCACAATGTAAGCTGGTGTGCCCTCGGGCGGCGTTTCCTCTCCTACGCTCGCTTTAATGTAAGACTCCCCCTTCATCGCACTCCTAAATGCTTTAAAGAATTTCATTTTCTCGTCCTTTTATTTCACAAAGTTTGTAATCAATAGGTGACTTTAATTCCCGGAATACTCTTCGCTTGCCTTTCCCCTTCCAATCAAGTCCCACGGACTGCGTCCAATCCGTGCGCGACCCTTCTCTGCAACCAACCTATCCCAGCGCGGCTCCTAGTGACGTCACACTCACACACACTGCGGCTGACAAAGCCTCGCGGCTAGTCCTCCTTCACTCAGCTCCTCTCGTAACAACTTCTTGCATGTATCGCGAGCTACCAAAAACTAAAACAGATCTGTCGGTTTACTACAGGAAGGGTAACACAATCGCTTCAGGACCTTAGGGACTTTTCACTAGCCTCGGCAGTTATTCCGTCTTTCTCGGTCCCCACGTTCGCAAGCAAATCTGACCCGCAGACCTACTCACAACTTGTCAATGATCTGTTCTAGTGCACTTAGAATCTTGTCAAAGCCCGAAGTCGAAGTTTCTTTCACTCCCTAACACACGTACCGACTCGTTGACCGCGCCCGATCAACCTACTAAACCGCCCAGACCACAACATAAATCAACATACTCCGGAGTCTCTTGACCTCGCAGGGCCCGTCTCAACAACAACAACCACGTGGACCTTTTTATGCACAAAGCGGCACACGCACATGAAGTTCGACGACTTCCCTACTCTCACACTCGGAGTCGCACCTCCGCTATTTCTATGAAGTTCGACGACTTCTCTACTTCTACACTCGGAGTCGCACCTCCGCTATCTTCTAAAAAGAAAAAAATCCTCGCAACCTTCTCACACAATCTGCGGCAATAAGCTGTGCAAGCGCAAAACCCTAACTTCACTCATACCATCACTAGTACCGCCAACGCCGATTCCACATCTCCTTTCTCTCCATTCGCAAGCTCCGAGATCCCGGGAAAGTCGCGGTGGACCTAGCCCATCATCATTCTGTCAATCTGTTTTACCCAAGAAAAATCTAATTCAACTTCTCGAGTGGGGTCTCAAAATGCGTAACCGTTAATTCAACACCATGTACTTTAAGAGTACAGGGTCCCAAAAGACGAAACCGTCCTCTGCTACCATCTACTGATAGAGCGGTCCGTACTAATAATTTTACCTGTTTTCGGACGCTCTTTAGGCCGATGAATCTTTTGACTAAGTGGGACTCTCTGTACTCTATATCGATCAACTTCCTTAAATCAATCATTAATAACGAACATAAGCAATACCTTGATCGACATAACACTTAACAATTAATCCAGAATACATTTCGGCGAACCCTGACCTTTCAGCCAGGAATAACCACACCAGTTTATTCAAAGTTAGTGAATTTTATTTCCCTATATTAACAAAGCTAGCACAATATAGATGTGTCTCAACACCAAATGATAAACATAAATGAACATTAATAGCTGTCCATAGCGGCGAAACAGGTGCAATCTATGTAGCATTTGAATCACAAGGCATTCGATAATAGCAATGCAAATCACTAATACGATAATCTGTAACGAACTAATTGCATACATTTAGTCAGCATAACAAGATCTCAAATTGCATCGTGCGACATATGGAATCCTCGTCTAACCTCAAATTAGCATCGGCATGTGGGACTTCATGCAAAAACAATTTAGCAACATTAATTTAGAAAACTCCTAACTAGGGCTCTTATCAAAATCAGCAGTTAGTTACCTAAAGGAAACACAATGCAATTTTCCAATTTCCTTTCATATTTACCAATTACGATCAGCAATCAAGGAAGTCTTCGTCTCACAGGTACCGTTCTTCGGTCAGCATGGGTACCGTTTCGATCGGCATGGGACAGGGCAAAGGGGCAGGGGTGGACGGGGCAATTGCCTCACGGCGGCAAAGTAAAACTACTACTTCATGCAAGGGATTAAATCAAAGTTAAAGTCTCTAGGGCAAGAATCATTAAAGTCTCTTTCTCTCGATTAGAGAAAGCATCAAAGTCTCTCAAAATGGCGTCGCAGCAAAGTGGGCCATAATAGCTGCAATGTCCTGCAAAATGGCGGGTATCGAGCTGGTAATGGCTACCTTCTTCTCGTGCACCTGGGTTTTATAGACAACAGTTCAAATCCAGTAGGGTCTTCCATTGGAGGGTTCATAGGTTAGCTTCAAATTATCCAATCAAAAACGACAGTTCTCAAGCTTTTACTTAAGCATACATTATCCTTGGAGATGGGTACGCAAGTTGCAACATTTTATACCAATTAGCTCACTTTCAGAGCCTCCATTGTCCGCACCTGCAAATCGACCTTGGAGTAAAGAGAAAATATGCCAGGCTGGCACGAAACCTTAAGATAAGCATGTGAACGGTCTCAGTGGAAAAGTACAGCTTCAAGCAAAAGTACACGTTTAATAGCACATTGGAAAAATACGAGCATCTAAACCGTGAGACCAGGCCACTAGGCCGAAGCCTGCACTAAAGTAATGCTAAGCTAAAACATTTCAAACAAGCAAATCATAGCACACGTTTACGATTATGTCGGATTAGTGCAATTCTAATACACCACGTTATATAAAGCACGCTTATAAATGTTGGCAAACTACTCTGAGGACACATTTTGTCCCCGTACTATCTTTATTAATTCGGTTAAAGTCACACATGATTATTTCACACTACGTTTACGTGTTAATAAATGTAAAACCTTCATTTTCTGCTTCATCACACCCACTCCTCCCTTCAACTGTGGAGGTCCCCCTCCGAAGGTGTTCAACAACTAAAACTGGGTCATATGTAAATTAAACACAAACCTGACCATTTGGAGGGATCGGGGTGAGCATGTTGTGGGCGGAAACAGTTGGGTTAGAGGTAGAATAGTTCAGAATTCCTATATTTAGCTTTATTTGTTATTGAGGGTTTTTGCGAGAGGGGTGGGTCTGTTGCTGGGGGGAGTGCATTAGTTTATTTTTTGTAAAAGTAAATGCCTATGGGATTTCCAAAATATTATTATTAGTATTATTAGTATTATTTTTAGTTGTATCGTTAGTTGTACTTTTTATGGTAACATCTGTAAAGAATGATGCTCCACCTACGTATGTCAGAGTAGAAGCTGAGCCTTAAACCTAGCCCATTACAATGAAATTGTCCATTGTCCACCCTCATCATCCTCCCTCTAGTCTTGAGCCCCTTCAGCACCAGGCTAACCTCAAAACATGGCTAGATTTCACTCTTCTGCAATCACTGTTGGAAAACTTATGATGCATTACCTTTGCCTCTCCACTTCATGACTTGATGTAACCTTGGAGCATCCAACTTCCCATCAGTCAGTAGTAATATCTGTTTACTGCTCTACCGCCCACCCCAGTCAACACTCACCACTAAGGATGGATACTACTTAAAATAACCAACGACATGCATAAGATGTCTTTATAGTATGCACACTGAAAGGTTCTGTCCAACCCTGAGCCCAAGCACTCCCCTTTCCAGTACTTACTGAGCAGAAATGTATTTTCTGCCACCTCCACCAAGACTTGCTGTTGAGGCTTGGGTTTTAGGGAACCAGCATAGAAGGGCTTTTTTCTGTCTCTGGAAACAAAAAAGAAAAAACAGAGTTAGTGAAAACTCTAAGGCAACAGCCAGCATATATCAAATAACAGTGTAAAAGGGGAGTCATTTATTATAGTAATTGTAGAGTAATCATAATGAACAATCAAGTCATAGAATGACTATGGTAGAAACATCAGGCTGATTAATTCCCCATGGGGTATAAATTTACCTATCCTTGCCTACCATGTTTATAATATATTCCCTGCACTAGGATGGCCCATAGAAATTTATTTGTAACCACCCCTGTAACAGATTAAAGATTCTTGCACCACATCTGCCCTGCCAAGTCTGAGACATGGAGATAGTGGAAATAGGATGGTGAGGGATGGAATGATTGCAACAGCCTTCGCTTAGGTAAGCTTGGTATGTCATGCTTGGGTGATCATTTGATTCAAGATGAACCCTGAGAGTGTTATTTACAGTAGACTAAGACTAAAGTTTTTTTTTTAATTTTCATGTTCAAAAGGTCTATCTCATTTGGAAAAAGTTCAACCTGCAAGTCTCATGCCCTGCACTCTGTCTCCTTGTACACAATGTTTACAGTACCTCACAAATATTCTCTGTTTCCGTTCCCATTCTACAGACCTTCTGTTCTGCAAAGAAGTACCTCCATGGTGTTCCTACTCTGCGGTTCAACCATAGGCACCAGACAGGCAATACCAGAAGAATGCATTTGCACCATTTGTACACAGTTTGATTTCTCTTCACTTTTGTTATACATATTTTTGAACTGTGTATTTCATTGACATCTTGGACTGCAGTCTAGATAACTAACTGTCTATAACTAACATGGGAGTCAGTTGGCTACCAAAGACTGAGTAGTTTAACTTAACTGTCATCTTCCTTCCACTATAGATGTTCTGTACCCACTGAATTGCTGAGTGCTGTCTTTGTCTCTCTGTAGTTTTACCTAATTCCCCTACCAATCCAATCATCAGTGCCCTAATCCTATTATCCCAAGTTGTGAGGTCTGTTTTGCTTTCATCTATTTCCATGTGCAGTCACATGGCAGCTTTGCATGACAACATCTTCATTTTTCTTATCACCACCTCCTTCTATCTGTTCAACTTCTCTCTCCCCAGCAGCTACCTTTATGAGGTGCTCTTAACTCACATTTGTGTGCTGATGTTTCAGAAGGGTCAGTTGGTTCCTGGTACCAATATATACACGTAGCTTACCACAACACACTGGTCTGCAGCAAAGTGAACAAATTGCAATGTGCACCTCATGCGGTCACAGTGAAAAGATGTCCCAAACTGGGAAGCAGAGCTCCTCCAAATATCTGCCTTCAGTGGGCTCCTACCTGCCAGATGCCCTCACAGCTGACTTAAGCAGGGGCCTGTGAGGTGAGCTGTGTCTCTCCTGCTGCCTGCCCTCACTGAATCAACTGCACAACAGAGGTCCGGGCCTGGGCTATCTGCGAGGCCTAGTGCAGCCTGACTTCCCAAGTGCTGCCGCGTCCTGCGGTGGGGGACCCGGCTGGGCAACCTCATTTTGACTGCAGGTGATGGGTGCCTTTGCAGTGGGTGCTCACTTCACCTGCCGCCATACTTGCTTTTGTGCTCCGGGTGGTCCCGGCTGAGAAGTAGGAGGGCGTGGCCCTCAAACCTGGTGCGGATATCAGGCTGAGTGTTTTCCAGGCCCTGCCCAGAGCTGTGAAAGCTGCGTGACTCTGCACACCCCCTGGGGCCCGTTCTTAAACAATAGGCGGTGAGTGTACAGGGCAGGCCCTGTTTCCCTACCAGGGGCCAGCGCATCACAGACCTATGCCCTGACTCCACCACCACACTGGGGCTGGGTTCAGAGGCCCTGCATCAACTGTCTCGATGCCCTTCTGTGTAACCCCTTCTTTGGGGACCTGTTACACCTACCTCATCCTACATTGAGACGGCTGCCAATAGAATCTACCTGGACAGTGGGGTGCTCTCCTTTTGATGACTTCCACATCTGGGACACACCCCTCTGGGACACACTCCCCACCACAAAGCTATACCTATTTCTCTTGCTTCCACTTGGGACTCCTCATGCCCCCCGGGGGATGTGTTCTCACCAGGGAAAGGCAGAGCCTACAGGGAGGGGATTACCCCCCAGGGCCTCAAAAGCACATACTTGTGAGGCGCCTAACACGCTCACCACCAACGTGCACAGCTTGCCTCCCCTTGCCAGGGTCATTGAGGTCCTGGGCCTGCTCATGCCCCCTGTGGAGGCGACCATCCGGAGAGAAGTAGGGCCATCTCACTCTGCTCCTGTCCAGAAGCTGAGTGAACAACGTCTTCACATTGACTTACGCCAGCACCAACATCTGGGGAGTCAGGCTTTTGCCCCCCCATCTTTTTTATCACTATGGGTTGGCACAATATGCACCTACAGAAAATTACATTTGAAACAAAGAGCCACAAGCGCCAAACAGATCAGGACACCTTGTCAGAGGGCTCTTCTATTTGTTAGGGATGCAACAAACAGCTGACACCGACCTCAGGTGTCTCCTAAACGAGATGAAGATTAACCTTTAATCAATAGACGCAAAGCTCAGCACTCTTACAACTCGTTTGGACCACATGAAACAGAGAGTAGATAAACGTGAGACCCGGTTGGATCACATAGAAAATCATGTTTCTGATGTGGATGATGTTCAGACTGAATCCAGGGAACATCTCCTGTGTATGGACAAGATCTTAAAAGTTCTCATAGATAAAATGAAGATTTGGAAGCAAGCTTGCAGCAAAACAACCTCAGGATCACCTATGTCTCCGAATCAATTGCTATCAATAAAATGGAGGACTTTGTTGACTCCCTGCCCCGCAACCTCTTTAGTGCAGCCCTCTCTCCCATCTTCATAGTCAAATGGGTCAGGGATATCCAGACACCCATACCCAGGTGCCACAAGACATTTGGCTGATCACACACACTACAGACAGGGAGAGCACCTGTGTCACAGCTGTCCACAATGTATGATTTAGGATGGTACTGGCTGATATTCCGGGATGTTAAGATTTGTGTGGCCAGGGTTACACACCTTCCCCGCACTCTTTCCGATCATGTACCGGTCTTGCTAGAACTATCTCTCCCCCATTTCCCCCCCCTAACACTTTCACTTGGTGACTTCCTCTAAAGCATTGCGAGATGTTGCTTTCCGCAAAGACATCCGTACAGAAATCGTGGAGTATTTTGCTCAAAATGAGGGCTCTGTGAGCTCCCCACCAACCCTTTGGGAGGCTTTAGGTGGTTTTTCATGGTGCATGCATTACAAAAAAAACAGGGTCCTGAAGGATGTATGAGGGAGACTGGCAGGTCTGGAGAAGGACATTAAAACCCTCAAATCACAATACTTCAGGTCTAAAAGTGCAGCCATGCTGGCTGCAATTAGAGATAAACTGTCAGAGTTTACCAAAGAAGCCACCCAGGAAATCAACTACCTAGATTGGAACACACAAGCTCACCACTATGGTGAGCATGACAGATCGGGCAAGACCAGTGCAGCCTTACTCCAAAGGCCGCGGGCCTCCACATACGCAGTGTAATTGGTGGACGACAACCAGGTCCTCCACTCCTCCACTAAGAAGCTTCTAGACATGATGACCTCCTTCTAGGTCAATTTATACACCAGCACAGCAGTCCACTCTGACGATACATTTTGCACATATCCTGATGACCTTCAACTTGTGTGGCTCGAGCACACCCATTGCGCCTATCTTGATTCTCCCATTACGAAGGAAGAGCTTCTAAAGGTCATCTGTAGCCTTCCAAATGACAAAGGGCCTAGTTTCAACGGCCTAGCTACCCCTTTCTATAAAGATTTTGCATCCCTCTTTATCCCCCACATGCTATCGATGTTTGAGAAATCCATATTCAAGGTCTCCCTTCCTCCTTCTCTCAGAGAGGTGGTCATAGTGACACTTCTGAAACCAGAAAAGTTGGCATCCCTCTGCGACTCCTATAGTCCACTGTGCATGGTTAAGGTGCACAACAAAATTGTTGCTAAAATTCTGGTGAATTGCCTTCTTCCACTACTACCCAAGATTGTGAAGCCTGACCAATCCAGTTTATCCTTGGACACTGCACATCTTACAAACTCTGCACCATATTTGCTGTCATGCTCCACATACACCCTCAGACTCCAGCAGTGGCGGCCCTCCTAGATGCCACCAAGCCATTCGACTTTCTTGAATGGCCTTATCTGTTCCAACTCCTTTCACACATCGGCCTGAGTGCCCACTTCCTCCATCAGATACAACTTCTCTATACCCCGCCCACTGCCCGCTTTAAAATCAATGGTATGATATCGACCCCTTTCTGATCACCCCTGGGATGTGTCAGGGTTATCCACTGTCACCTTTTCTTTCGCCATGACAATGAAGCACCTGGCTGCATGCCTTGGGCAGCACCACACGCACCACAGTCTTGGTTTTGCATCAAGAGGGCTAGTTATCTCCTTTTATGCAGATGATGTCACACTCTATGTCCGGGAACCCCAAGAAAACCTTATCAGAGAAATCATGCACTTCAGCGGTTTTTCCAGCTTATAAGTCAACTGGTCCAAATCCATCCTATTCACACTCACAGACACACTCAGCCATTCCCTCTGGATTACCTATTTCAATGGGCCTCCAAACTAGTTCCCTACTTGGGAATTTGGGTCAGTCAACACCCAAGGAGCTCTGGGCTCACAACAATGGCCCTGTCACCTCATGGCTGGAGGACAGAATTCAGATTTGGTCCTGCCTTCCACTCTGTTTCTGTATAAATAGTGATTGCAAAAATGGTTGTCTTGCGAAGTTCTATCTCTCCCTAAACATGCCCCTTCCTCTCACAGCCCACTTTTGCTGCTGTCTCCACTCCAGCCTTGTAGTGCTGACCTGGGCTGGTAAACAACCCAGAATCAAATGGGAAATACTCACCCTACCACTATCCCAGGGTGGATTGGGTGCACCCAACATGCCACTATACACAATGTGCACCCAGGCAACATACCTGCATTACTTGATACATCCTTCAACGTTTCAACCCCATGTTGCCATAGAGGTCGAACATGTAGAGCCTTGGCCGTTAACCACTGCTCTTTACCTGCCATTAAAAGGCAAGAAGAAGGAGATAGAAATGATGGAGTGCCTATGCTGGGCATGGGGCGGTTTATGGAAGCACGCAGGGCTCACTTGTCATGACCTTCTCCGATTAATTCCCGGGGGACCACATTCTGCCACCCTTTGAGGCGTCCCCAACCTCTAGTACTACTACACTTGAGATGCTACTTAATCATCAACTTAGAGTGAACTGTGTTAACTACATGACACTTTCCCCGTTCCTCCCCAGACGCTCCAGGCTCTAGAACAGATCAGAGATAGAGGGGTGAATTTGTTTTAAAAAACATACCTTAACCCCGTCTTAGCATCCTTCCGCCTCGTGCTCTTCTTCCCTCCAGCACAGGCTCCCCAGCAATCCTGGTGCTGCCTTCAGGCTAAACATTACATGAAATCAGCCGGGCTGGAGAAACCCAAGTGCACCTCAGACGGCCGTCCAAACACACATGCGCAATTAGGAGCACTCACACCTCACCCCCTATCCCACCTCCCGTTGGCCAGCTCCACACCCCCTGTACTGGTGGCTGAGCCAGGAGATGAAATATGAAACAATAGTGGAACTATTGTTTCATTTTTCATCTTCTTGCTCTCGGCCAGGGGTGCGACGCTGCTTCGCCATAGCGAAGGAGCCACCCCTGGTATTAGCTCCTTAAAAACCCTCAACGTTTTAAAAATTAGGTGATAGCAATGTTTGTCGGACTGAAGGGCTTTAGTTTCAAATCCTGGAAATGTGCAAAAGTGCTTCAGAAGGGATGTCCAGTGCAGTTTTCGGGGCAGCTACAACATTTCCAAACTAGAGGTCTTGATATGGATTTACTCCCATCCTAAACACGGCTGAACCAAGGGCTATATTTATCAAGGGATTGTCCTGTCCTTGTGTTATGCAGGGTGTCACAAGGGCAACATAATCCCTAAATAAGATTTACCAAGCAAAGCAAGGCCACCTTGCATGGCTCTGCATTGCTTGGTAAATCTTAAGTAACGCAAAGCAGCTCAAGTCACTTACTTGTACTACTCTGCACGGTGGGGCGTTACATGGGTGGAGCATGGGTGTTCCCACGCATCCACCCAAGGATTTTGACACATTCCCAGATTTACCAAGACTGGTATAAATAAAAAATCTTTATTCAGTTTTATAACCATAAAAGCATACAGTGTAATATATTTTATAAATATAGTATAGTGTAAAATCCTATTCAATAAAATCAACACATCAAAATCATTGCAGCTAAAATAAATAATTTGTCTTCCTCATGGACGGTAAAATGAACATTACAATTGTTAACATAAAAATGCATATTTATGTTGCAGTTATTTCCTGCTACTAGATGCATCTCTGGCAGTGACTTCTGTCCTGTTACAAAAACGTGCAAGGTCTGTCAGCGCGATAGCGCTAGTAGGGGTCCACAGTGAGTAGTCACTTGATGCTCCTGAGCGAATACTTTCAAGGACTGAGGCAATGATTAAAAGTAACAGCAGCACGTTATAAAGTGCAACTATCAACCCGGCCTGTTATTCGTAGTTTGTCACAGTTGCAGACAATTTTAAACTGAGGGTAAACCTAATGCCTAACCACAGTAAAATACAGTGCAGCTGCCAACAATCAATGGTCAGATGCGCAACACTCTAACCTGTTGTGGGATAGGTGCACTATAGGAGCACTGTAGAAGATCCTTCATAACAAAATATCCTGATTTGGTGCTGTTAGGGTAAAGTGGGCTTATTATGATGCAGTTACTTCCCAACCATTTTACGCAGTCTAACGGAAACAGTGATGAACTGCTAAACTGTGTTATATACTAGTTCAGTTTGTAATTTTAGGAAAGTGCCTTTGTTGGCATGGTTACCTCCCCACTTTTTGCCTGTTAATGATGCCAGCTTTGATTGAGAGTGTGCTGTGATCCTGCTAACCAGGCCTTAGCACCAGTGTTCTTTCCCAAAATCTGTACCTTTATTTACACAATTGGCACGCACCTGGCACCCAGATAAGTCCCTTGTAAAAGGTTCTCATGGTACCAAGAGGCCTGTCGCCAGGGAAGGTCCCCAAGGACTGCAGCATGTATTATGTCACCCCGGGTGGACCCCTCACCAAGCACATGCACACTACCTTTGCAGCTTCTGTGTGCTTGTGGGGAGAAAAAGGCAGAGTCGACATGGCATCCCTCTCAGAGTGCATTGCCCACAAACCACTGCCTGTGGCACAGGTAACTCCCCCCTCTAGCAGGCCTTACAGCCCTAAGGCAGACTGCACTATACCACAGGTGAGGGCATAGCTGTCTGAGCAATATGTCCCTGCAGTGTCTAAGTCCATTCTTAGACATTGTAAGTACAGTTTAGCCATATTGAGTATATGGTCTCAGAGGTTGCCATTACGAACTCATAGGTCCATAGTGGCTTCACTGAATACTGGAACATTTGGTATCAAACTTCTCAGCACAATAACTCCATATTGATGCCGGTGTTGGATTTATTGAACAATGCACCCAGAGTGCATCTTAGAGATGGCTCCTGTATTTTACCCAACCCTTTAGTGCAGGACTGACTGGTCTGTGCCAACCTGCCACTAAGAGACAAGTTTCTGGCCACATGGGGTAAGAGCCTCTTTGCTCTCTGTGGCCAGAAACAAAGCCTGCCCTAGGTGGAGGTGCTTCACACCTCCCCCCTGCAGGAACTGTAACACCTGGAGGTGAGCCTCAAAGGCTCTGGCCTCTTGTTACAGAGGCTCAGGGCACCCCAGCTAGTGGAGTTGCCACCAACCCCCCCGGACAAAGCCCCACTTTTGGTGGCAAGTCCAGTGGAAAAATTAGGGAAAGCAGGAAGTAGTTACCACCCCAGCTAGGACCACCTCTAAGATGTCCAGGGCTAAGGTGACCCCCTTCCTGCAGAATCCTCCATCTTAGTTTGGAAGACAGAGACCAATATGGCTAGGTTTGTGTCTCCCTCCCCAAAGGGAATGGACACAAGAAGGGTGTAACCACCCTCAGGGTCAGTAGCCATTGGCTACTGCCTTCTGACCCCTGTAACACAACTAAATCCAGGATTCAGGGGCTCCCCTGAACTTAAGATGTCAGATTCCTGGCAAACTCACAAGAAGAAGGACTGTTAAGCTGAAGCCCCAGCAGAGAAGAAGGAAGACCAAAACTTACTTGGCCCCAGCCCTATCGGCCTGTCACCCGCTTCAGAAAACCTCCAAAAGAAAGCAACGCATCCTGCAGGTCCAGCAACCTCTGCTAAGCCTCCAGAGGACTGCCTGCATCAAAGAGGACCAAGAGCTCCTGTGGACAGCGGCCCTGTCTAAAAAGAAACTACATCTAAGGACTCCAAGGTCTCCCCGGATCTGCGAGTCCTGACCAATCCGTTGCTGATGCCTATGGCCCATGTCCAGGTGGCCCTTCTGACTAGAGAGAATCCCTAGGCGAGTCCAAGCAAGTGCCCATTCTGGGTTGACCCCTCCTGTCCCCCACAACAACGCCTGCAGTGTGAATCCCGAGGACCCCCCTGACCACGAAAACTCCAGTCGCAGATATCCGACTCCAAAAGGTACACTGCACCCACAGTCCCCAGGCCTTGGAGAACCTGACCTCCAGTGCACCAACGTTCAGCAGGCATCCCTCCTACTTGTCCAGCCTGTGGTTTTCCAGAACCAACCCCCTGGGGCCAGCCTGCATCAATTAAGTGACCCCCAGGGTCCCCTCAAAGGAAAGCATTGGGAGTCTGATGTTGTGTTTGCACCCTGCACCCGTCCACCCCTGTGCCGCTGAGGGTGTGAGTTTGATGCCTACTTATGGCCCCCCGGTGCTTCTCTAAACCCCCCCAGGTCTGCCCTCCAAAGACACGGGTATATACCTGCCAGCAGATCTAAAATCGAATGCCCCCAGTCTCCACATGTTAACCTTGCCTCTTCTTTGACCTTTGCACCTGGCCGGCCCTGTGTTGCTGGTGGTGGGTTTTTGGGGTTAACTTGAACCCCAAACAGTGGACTTCCTAACCCCCAGAGACTGAAACTGTAAGTGTTGTACTTACCTGCAAAACATACTAACTTTTCTTCCCCCAGGAACTGTTCTGAAAATTGCAGTGTCAACTTTTAAAACAAATTATTGCCATTTATTCAAAAACTGTCCACTTACCAATTCCAATCAAAGTGGTATTGATACATATGTGAAATATTTATTAATTTATGTACTTATTTGCAACTTGAATCTTGCGGTTCTAGAAATAAATGAACAAAAGATATTTTTGCTATGGATTTAAGTAATTGAATGTGTGCTTTTTCTATTGTCTGTGCGTGTACAACAAATGCTTTGCACTACCCTCTGATAAGCCTAACTACTCGACCACAGTACCATAAAAGAGAGCATTAGCACTATCTACTTTAGCCTCAGTTAAGCCTCTGGGGACCCTGGGAACCCTTGCACTCTGTGCACACTATATCTCATTTTGATATAGTATATACAGAGTCAGCTTCCTACAGTAATAATTGGAGATACAGCAAATCTGGTTTACACAATCTGTTTATAAGGGTTCTGAGCAGTGGACTAATATAGCTTTCCTGGGCTCCCTATATAGGTTGCAGAAAAAGACAAAGTGCAGGTGTGCCTAGGTCGATTATGAGACACACGAGGAGACTGCAAGGTCTTTAACGCAGTAAGCCTTTGATGGATATGAAACCATCAGGTGAGCCATGTTAAGGCGAAATCTTACTAGGTGCTATCTCTGTACACAAGGAATAGTGAGCAGATACGGTTCTATACAATTGGTCGTCATCAATATGGCATGTGCCCTCACCATCCACTAAGCATCGTCCAACACCTCTCTTTTGCTTGCCATAAAGGGCAGCAATTCATTTTTGACAGATGCTTTAAAGTGTTTTTCTACATTCAGTGGGTTGTCAAAAAACTAATGGTGACCTATTGAATACAGTAGTTACTTCACATACTGTAGCCACTGAATGTTGCACACCTTATCTAGATTCAAGCAGTCTGTGATCACGGCTCTGTTCAGTTCTGCTTCAGGTCAACACCAGGTGGATACCCATAACATTGTCGGAGCTATAACGATGTCCCCTAAGTATTTTAGACCGAGTTGGTCATGGCATAGAATAGTGGGTACACACCCTGATAGTCGGAGACTTTGCTGAGAATCTATTTTCAGCAGACTTCAATTGGACCAGATCAAAGGGACCCCTAATGCCTGCTCCATATGTGGCTTCCGAAATACATTTGGCTTTATATATGTTAAACATTGCCACAAGGGGAGTGGAACCCAATTTCTTGGAGAACTTGAAGATGGATGTCTTATTTCATTCTAATTGCATGCATCTCAAGGTGTTTCTAATTGAACTTCGTATAAAAATACATCCCTAAATAAGTGAAAGTGGGTACAGTCTGCAGTTTTGTGCCTCGTACCTGAAAAGCTCTCACCTTGCTCTTGGGTTGGTCACATATCATTGTGTATGATTTGGATTTATTTGTTTGACGCTCCAGGCAATCCATGAATTCCACAAATCTATCCAGCAATCTCTTTAAGTCAACCCCGGTTCTGGACATAAGCATGCAGTCTTCAGCGTACATAAGGACTGTGAGGCCGCTTGTTCCAGCCCTCGGAGGATCAGTCTCAACCTCTAACAGGAAATTCTCCATATCATTGATGTAGAGGCTGAACAAGAGTGAGGTGAGTACACAGCCTTGCCTTACCCCCTTCCTGATGTTAATGGAGGGTGTGCACTCTCCTTTGAAGCCTTATCTAATGCTGCCCACAACATCCTCATGTAATTGGGGCAGAACATGTACAATCCTTTCCTTAGCACCCATAGCCAGCAGTTTTGACCAGAGTCTTCCTCTGTCAACATTGTCAAATGCAGAGCTAAGGTACAAAAAGGCAAGATTTAGGCACCTGTCCTTGAATTGTACATACTTGCTGATGATCGTGAGATGAAAGTTCAGGCACTGGACTATGGTTCCCAGCCCACAACTAAACCCATATTGTACCGGTGTTCAAATGTCCTCCTTAGCCGTCCAGTTCTCAAGGCAGTCCAACAATATCCTGCCCATCACCTTTGCTCTAGAATCTATGAGTGACATTAGGTGGTAACATTGGGGGTCCCCTCTATCCCCTTTTTTGAAAATCAGGACTATGATTGCATTTTACCAAGACCTAGGGGGTCCGCAAACAATTGCACTATTCAAAAAGTTAATTAAGATTGGGGCCCACAACTAGTAAACCTGGGAGTGGGTCAAAATGCTATGATTTCCCAGGGGAGACGCAATGAGGATAAATATCTTTATATGTTTTTTTGAGGTATAAAGCTTTTATATAAACAGCAAGTGCAAACAGTGAACAATTTGCTAGGATTATGACAAAGCAGGTTTTCTTTTATTGTCCAAATAGAACTTTATATCATATGAGAAATATCTTTATTTATCCTTGCTATTCCTCTTTCTAAATTTGCTTCATCCTTTAGCACACCTAGAAAGCGGAAAAAGCCTCCAAGAATTGGTTTTGTGCAGGAAGGTGTGCCTTCCTGCACGAAACCAATCCTGCTGCAGCGCACGTAACCTTGCACCATGACGCAAGGGTGCCTCTTTAATGCTAGGCAGCAGATTGTGCACCGGTGCAAGCAGAGAGCAAGAAGGCACCATATATTGGCAAATATGGTGCATTCCTGCCCTCTGCCTTTCATGCAGTGCAGCAAAGCAAGTTGTCTTGTTATGTTATGTTACTGAAAGTTTGATAAATCTGGCATTCATATACTAGATGTCACTCCGAGGGTAAAAAAACAGAGAAAACTAAGTGCAGCGCAAAGAGCACAGGCCCGAGCCTCGCCAACGCAGCATGGGAGCAATTATCTTATCACTCCATAAATACTTTTCCCGAGACAGAATCCATCCGAGGTTTGCACATTCTTACATTAACATATCGCTTCACCGGGCTGTCGCATTTCCCTGTGGTGGCGAGCGCTCATTTGCAATGATGCAGTGCACTTTGATATCCTTCATACAGCACTTCCTCATGATTGCACCTACATATTATTTCATATTAGAAATTACTCGTGGGAATCTGGGCCTCTGCTTAGAATTCCATCATTTTTGAGGTTTCTGAGAGCTTTTTAACAAACAAAACGCTGGGTTTCTGAGAATATACTTTTTCCACACTGTTGTACGCTCTTGGCGTGAGCTGCTTGCTATTCGCCTTAAAGAGGTCAGTATACCACTCAGCCATTTTGTGGCAATCATTTGCACCCGCCATTTTATGTCATTTTACTGGAGCGAAGCTACTGCTATTTTTCTCTGGCAGGGACCCATATTTTTCTTAGTGTGTCAGACGAGTTGGCAGATTATCCGCTCTTGAACTAGTCATCAGGCACCTGAGAAAGTGGTGGAAGATGTAAAAATTATACACTCTAAGAAACACATTCCAAAATTACGGGTGAATCGTGTTTTGAGGCAACACCATGAGATGATGTGTTCTAGAAGAGGATTGCACGGAAAGAGAAAGGGTGCTGGAGAAGGAAGAGCCTTTGGCGTATGTTGCACCCAACAGAGGGGGGTTGGACCCAACAGAGGGGGATCCTTCCATTATTAAAGATATAGTTGTTCTTTTAACGTTAAGTTTTAATGCAACCCCTTTCACCATTTCATTTATTGTTGGCATCTAAAGGTTGAGGGTTTTTTTTAACATTGTTTTTCGTTGTTCATTGTTGCCATTGTTCCATATCATTTAAACCAATTATCAATCCTTTTTATTTTCCAATTTTTCTTCAATTTTCTTCTTTTTCTTTTTAATGACACTTGGTATGGACCCTCAAATAATTCTTACTTTTCTTCCATTGACTGTCTTATTAAGAAAAACACCTAAGTGCACTTTTTCTGGTGACTGCCTGTTGGTCATGTCATACTTTCTTGCTGATCCACGCCTCCTTCTTGAAACCTGTTCATGCTCCTGGACACGAACATTGTGAATATCCAGACTGGCCAATTCATTGCAGACCCAGTTGTAGCGGGTGGGCCAGGTAGGCGAGACCCACCCAAACATGTCCTTTGCTCTCCAAGTTACAGCAGAAGAGGCCGCAGAGAAAGCACCTGTTAAGTGCTTCTCCCCTGTTGATGCCAGACGTTGTGAATATTTTTCCCTTTGTTTAATTAAAACATCAGTCATGGGTCATCGAGGAACCTCTACAATACATTTTCAAGTGCATCTTTTAATGATAACTGTTTTAATTATTTATTGATAGGGAGAAAAATACAGGCTTTAGTTGATTTTGCCTATTTTTGTAGCGGCTGAGATAGTAAAATACTGGCGGTTGCCGGTGGCAACCCTAGGTCGTGGCTGAGCAAGGTGCAGTGGGAAGGTGTGTGTTGGGGAGAGGGGGCAGGGGTTTACTTGCTAATGATACAGCTGGTGCATTGACACCAGGGCCATTAAGCAGCCTTCTGCACCTTAATTATGGCTGTTTCTGTGTGGGGTTGCTGGGCATGTTATGTAGATTAGGCTGTGTATGATGCATGGAGTAATATGCTGTAAAATGGGACAAGCATTATATAATTCAGATAGCAGCAGTTCACGCCTTATTGGATGAGCAGCCATAATGTGGAATTACAATGTCTACTAGAGTAAGTGCACCTGTCTCTTCTCTGCCAGATGTTGTGGTAAAGTAAATAACCGTTTTATCTCAAGTAAGAAATTGTGCTGGACTGTGTTTACAAATGTGCATATTTCACATTCTGATATCTTGTCACAGTACTTTGCGCATTCCCATATTATAGTCGGGGGCCAGTGGAATTGTGCAATTTTGCAGCTATAGTGTTTTCAGTATCATTGTGGATTTGCCACATTTTCCACATAATCCATTTTATGATGCAGAATCTGCAGATTAAAACAATGTTCCTAGTTCAAATGGTTCAAACGTTGCTACAAATACTGCCATATGTGGTGCTGCACAGTTACAGGCCCTTCAGAAAGGTTGACTGATCACTTTTCTGTTGCTTATTGCTATACGTGGGTGGTAAACTGCTAAGGTGAAGCCTATGTCAGATAGTGACAACAAGTGTAAGGAAAATGACAAAGTAATGAAGTATTACTATCAAAAAATGTGCCACATTATGCTGCATTATTTGACTTTCCTTAATGTATAATTTAGTCAACACTACTGCATAATTTGGACCTCTCCCGTCACATGATTTCAGTGGTTCAGTTCATACAGATCTTACTCTTCACATCTACTAGCAATTGTATTGATCAAAATTCAGTTCAATAAAGAGCTACCAAGAGATTTGCAATGTGGCATGATATACACAGGGTGGCATTAACGCTAATTATCCAAACTTGCCTCACAACTAAATAATGCATTTCATAGGTATATTTTAAAATTGATTTCACTAAACGTTTGCCACAAAGTATGATTTTCAGATAATGTATAGTCTCTTAATACAGCTATGTTAAAACGAAATATGTATAATTTTAAAGATAAATTTCATCTGTTCCATTTGATCATGTTTGCTAAATAGTGTTTGGTAACTTTTTACATTTCACTGCATAGCACTAGGTTTAGTAAGGTTCATTGTTACAACGAGAGGCCACACAGCTGATGATTCATGCACAGAAGCTGCAAAGCATGTGGTCCTTCAACCTTCAGTATCTAAAGCTGCAACACCCATACACATTTAGAAAATTCATGCTGTGTGTTTACCTCAAATAAGTTATTGGATCATTTTATCAGTATTATTGTGCAACATCCAGTGTTCAATGAATGAAAAACACCACATACAAGCATCCACCACATGCATAAACACCATGGGCGTGTTTCATAAAAGTGAACTTAGACGTTTGTTCTAAACTTAGAACAAAACTCTAAGTTTATGACTTTGAAAATTCACAAAGGGCATTTAAGAGTACTGTCTTTATGCCTACACTCAGAGCAGACATCCGCGGTCCGCTCCTGGCAGCAAGCATCTTGCTTGTCTGCTGCTTTAAAGTCATTCTATGGAGAAACCATTGAAATAAGAATTGCCTCTACATAGAATGACTTCAAAGTGCCACACAAGCAAGATGTTTGGTTCAAATGTCATAAATATGCTTTCATGCACAGAACAGCAGAATCACTCTTGGCCTGGTAAAGCTAATGGATTGTCACTCAGCAGGTTGAAGGTTGTTCAAATCTGGGATCTCATGGCAGAGTGTCTGTTTATTTACTAGTGTTCTGACTGTTGAACATTCCTAGTAATAAAAGATTTACATCCTTTTTCCATCAAAATCTTTGGGTTCAATGTCATATCTTATGTCTGGAAACTGCGTAGTAAAGTGTCACCTGTGGCCTAGAGGTTAAAGTTGCATGCCCTTGTCCTGAAAGTTGAGGGTTCCAGTTCAGTGTGTCAGTAATCACATTCCTGCTTTACTTCCTGTTCGGATATTTCATGTACATGCCGAAGTGAGGTCACACACACTCTTTTTACTTGACAAATACATTTTTTTCAAATTTTCCTAAAATATCTCATTCTAAGAATAGCCTTCATCAAATGCTAGAAAAACTCTCCCTCTCTCTCTCTAAATTTCTCTCTGTCAAAGTCTTCCTCTAAATGGCTCCCTCTCTCAGTCTCTCACTTTCTCTCTCTCTTCCATCCGATAAGGGAATAGAAGAAAGATCAAGAGAGCTTGGTATTGCAATGGTCTCTATATACAATGACTTCAAAGTGTCACACTGACAAGATGTTTGGTTGGAATGTCATAGCTATTTTGAGGTACAGTACAGCAGAGTCACTAGTGACCTGCTAGTAAATCTCTGGGACTGAAACTTAATAGGTTGAGGGTTCAATTTCTCAACCTATTGGGTTGTGTGTCTGCCTATTTACTAATGTTTTGAATGTTAAACATTCCTTGTGAAGGGACATTGAAGTATTTTTTCCAACAAAACCTGTGGGTTTGAAGCCAACCTCCTAACACACATACATATATGATCACAAGGACCAATGACAGATGAATGAAGTCCAACTGCCTAAAGTTAAACACTATCTCCTCTGCTCACACTTTTCTGTAGTACAATGAGTGGAAAAAGAATTTGACAATTTTAGCACATTTGATGGATCTCACAGCAAACATATGTATGGTTGCCAAGCCTGTATTACAGATAGGGAGCACTGTCCATGTTTGCTTCACTGCTCACCTTTAAACAGCTTCGCTGGGCACAAACAGGGATAGTGCACCCTGTTACAAGCAATACCACTGTCTGGCCTGCGGCCAGCACTTTCCGTGAAATATAGAATGGCTGTAGATAAGTAGAGAAATTGGGTGTTTCGCAAGTGCAGAACAAAGACAGTGCATGCCCAAAACGTTTATGATGGCCTGCTCATCCCACACCATGTGTCCCACTCATCCTGGTCAGTTCTCAAGCCAACAAAAAAATTCCCCCAGATTTTTAATTGTCTTTGAACTGGAGAAATAGGGGTGATGTCTGCAGTAAATAACTCTCTGCTGCAGAATACAAATATTTCTTTCTCACTGAAATCTGGCTCGGCCAGTACCATGACTACCTCTTTCAACATGTACACAATCCAGGGTGTAACAATATTGATGGGATGACGGTCTAGATGCATTGTTAAGAAGTATAGAGTCAGGTACACAGGAGGGAGCTACCAAGAGCGGACAAAGAGAGCTATAGATGCAAACCAGTCCAATATAAAGCTCGGTGTAAGAACTTGACGGGAGGCGTAACTATACATTCAAAGAGGCAATAACATTGTGTGAGAGACAAATGCTCCATTAGGCTAAGCAAAGACGTTATTGACAGTCTCAAGCCAGTACCTGAGAGGATGGTCGAAGAAAGTCAAGGTTTAAAAGAGTGGAACTACTGCCAATGTTATGCATATTGTTAGCAATAGGTTAGCTCTCCAACTGCACTGTCAATAGCCAGACCTAAAAAAGGGAAGTGGGCTCCCACTGGTAGTTGCTACCATTATGCTCCTGATGACGCAGAAAAGAGAGTCCAACATATATTCATACATATACGTAATCAAAAGCGTATAATGTAGTGTGATTTTAGTAAAGAAAATAACGTACGAGGGAAATTGTGCCCTCGGGGTAGTTCGCCATCATTGTAAACGAGCTTTATTAATCATGAAGTATTGAAAATTGTAGTAATCCGTTATAATTGCAAATGTATGCCATGATTTCTTAGTTGAAACTGTTTCGCTTAGCTTAAATTTAGTAGAGGCTTTGGCCTAGTTGCCTGGTCTCAAATTCTAACTGCGTGGCTTTTTCCTTGAACTAATGAAACATATTTTCTTGCTTGAAGTTGTATTTTTCCAGTAGAGATGACTAATACACTTATCTCCAAGGTTTCGTACTAGGCCGGTTTCATCCCCTTTGATACAAGGTCAGTCTGCAGGTGCGGACAATGAAGGTACAGATAGTAAAATAATTGGCAAACCATGTTACAACTTGTGTTCCAAGGCTCCAAGGACAGTGTATGCATAAATGAGTGCTAGTAAAAAGACAATTTTCATTGGACACTTTGAAGCCAACCTATGAACCCTCCAATGGAAGACCATGCAGAATTTGGAATGTTCCTTACTTAAACCCACTGGACAAAGAGAAGTCAGCCATTTTCCTTGATGCCAATTTGAAGCCAGATGCCAGACTCCATTTTGGACGACACCCTGATGCCTTTTTCTCTATTTGAGAGAAAGAGACTTTAAGAATTCTCACCCTAGAGACTTTAACTTTGATTTGCCCCGTCTTGCCCATGAAGTAACTTTGTCCCATTTTCCTTGCCGCTGCAAGGAAGTTTGCCCTTAATTTTGCCCCTTTGAAATCTGCCCCATGCTGATCGAATCGGTACCTGAGGGACGAAGTCTTTTCTTGAATGCTGTTTGTATTTGGTAAATATGAAAGGATAAATGTATTATGCATTGTGTTTTTTCTTTTAGGTACCAACTGCTATTTTGATAGGGCCCAAGTTAGAAGTTTCCAAATTTGTGTTGACTAAATTCGTTTTGCATGAAATCCCACATGCCAATGCTAATTAGAGGTTAGTTGAGGTATTCATTCGATGCACCATGTTAATTTGAAATCTTGTTATGCTGACCAATGTATGAAATTAGTCAAATACAGTTAGTCATATTAGTGATTTGCATTGCCATAACTGAGTGTATCATTATCCAGATTTTGCGTAGATTGCGTTTCTTCCGCCGCTATGGACAGCTAGCAATGTTCATCTACATATATCATTTGGTTTTGAGACTTATATACATTGTGTTAGCTTTGTTAATATAGGGAAATAAATTCACTAACGTTTAATAAACTGGTGTGGTTATTCATGACTGAAAGGTCATGGTGAGCCAAAATACCAACTGTTATTGATTTCTGATGTGTTATTTTGATCTATTAATTGGGTATTGATTGTCGATTATAATAGTTATTGATTATTGATCTGAGTGACCCGACTATTCTAGGATGAGGAGAGCCCGACTCGGTTAAAAGATTCACCGACCTCCAACGTGTCCAGGTACAGGTAATTTATAAGGGCTGGACGCGTTATCAGTAGATGGTAGCAGAGATTGATGGTTTAGCCCTTTGGGATCCGAGCAATAGATGGAGTTAAGTTCGAATTTTCTTTTATAAAACAAGTTGGAGGGATGATGATGCCCTAAATCCCCAATGACTTTCCCGTAATCTCGGAGCTTGCGAATGGAGGACATGGAGGTGTGAGAATGGTCTTGGCGTTTCTAGTGACGGTATGAGAGAAGTTAGGGTTTTGAGCTTGCATAGCTTATTGCCGCAGATTAATTGAGAAGTTTGAGAGGATTTTAGGGGGTTACAGGAGTGTTACTCCAAAGTGTGAGAGTAGGGAATTCGTCGAACTTCACATGTGTGCAGCGCTTTGTGCAGAAAAATTGTCCACGTGGTTGTTGATGTTGAGACGGGCCCTGCGAGGT
Organism: Pleurodeles waltl; assembly: GCF_031143425.1. Classification (NCBI taxonomy): domain Eukaryota; kingdom Metazoa; phylum Chordata; class Amphibia; order Caudata; family Salamandridae; genus Pleurodeles; species Pleurodeles waltl. The sequence goes on from NC_090449.1 coordinate 940,029,871, forward strand.
CAAGAGACTCCGGAGTATGTTGAAAAGTGTATGAAACACTTGTTTGATGTTGTGATCTGGTCGGTTTAATAGGTTGATCGGGCGTGGTCAACAAGTCGGTATGAATGTTGCGGAGTGTAAGAAAATTTCGACTTTGAGATTTGACGAATTCTAAAGTGCACTAGAATAGTTCATTGATCAGTTGAGAGTAAAGTTTGCGGGTCAAATTTTGCTTGCGAAAGCGGGAAACTGAGAAAGATGGAATAACTGCTGAGGTTAGTGAAAAATCCCTAAGGTTTCTGAAGCGATTGTATTACCTTTCCTGTAGTAAACCGACAGATCTGTTTTATTCTTTTGGTTAGTGCTCGCGTTATATTGCAGAAATTAGTTTGTGAGTGAAGACGAACGAAAGAGGACAAGCGGCGGGACTTTGTCAGCCGCAGTGCGTGAGTGTGACGTCACTAGGAGCCGCGCTGGGATAGGTTGGTTGGTGAGAAGGGTCGCGCACGGATTGGACACAGTCCGTGAAGCGCAATTGGTAGGAGAAAGGCAAGCGAAGAGTATTCCGGGAATTAAAGTCACTTATTGATTACATTTTAGAAAAGTAAAAGACGGAAAGATGAAATTTTTCAAAGCATTTAAGAGTGCCATGAGGGGAGATGTTTATATTAAAGCAAATGTAGGAGAAGAAACACCGCCAGCTTACATTGTCATTGAAGAAAAGGGTGTAGCACCATGTCTTTGGTTAAAACAATGGTGCAAATTAACAGAGAAGCATGGAAGTGTAGCGTTCCCTATCCATGGGTCGTTTAATCTAAGGGTTTTGGAAAATCTGAGATTTGCGCTATACGACATGAAAGTACCTCCAAGACCAGCACAGTTTGAGGCACTAGCAATTTGGGAGCTAATAGCTAGAAACCAACATCAAAAGAAGTTCGAGACCAGAATAAGAAAAGTAGAAAAGACACTAGCGGATGCTAGATGGGACAGCACACAAAAAGTTTGGAGATCAGATGTATTGCAGGGGATTAAATTGTTTCCAGCGATTACTGATGAAGCAGAGACCGAAGGAAGGAAAGCCACCTATAAGACAAACAGGAGTCAGTCCAGAGATAGAGAGAACAATAGAAACTCGAAAAGGGGAGACGAGTCAGACGATGAGGAGATCATTATACAATTGCTGAATGATCGCCCGCCACCATATGTGGAAAGCGAAAAAGGCTCAAGCATTAGTACTGCCCCTCCAGAACCAATACAGGGTAATGTAACACCAAATTTGAGAATATCTCAGAGGCCGAGCAGCTCCGACATGCCTTTCTCACCACAAATACCACAGATTCAGAGAATATACCCAGACGTGCCAAAATTGAAACCTGCCGATAATTATCAGCCACAGATTCAAAGGCACTGCTATGATGAGCATAACATAGGAATGACTTCTGATTCAATGGCGCAGGGAGGACAAAACTATCAGAGACCGACATTGATTCAAGCTGAATCAACACAGTTTTTGATGCTTCAAAAGCAGGCACAAGAAGGGCCAAAGTATACTCGAGTAACAGAGAGCCAGTTAGGTATGCCAGCAATGATGAACCATAATGTGGGGATTAACATGCCACAGAATTCAGGGAACAGACAGAATCCAGATGCGATATCTCTGCCTATTATTGTAGGTCCACCAGTACCACTGTACGTACAAGGAGACCCAAACGTATGTGAACAAGGGGTAGTAATGACACCGAGTGGGACAGGGAGAAGATGCATAGAGACCACTCCAGAAACAACTACAATAGCGGCACTGCCAAATGGATCTGGGTCCTTGTCGGAATTCAGTCCAATTCCAATTTGTGCTCCGTCGACCGTGGTAAGGTCACATCCACCACTATTAGTACCGTTAACCTCAGAGACTGAAACATTACAGAAACCATCAGTAGCAGTTGATGTAACTGCTACACTGATGGGACTGAACGCGCAACAGTTAACACAATGGTTCAACAGCCTGAACTCCCCACAGAGTACATCCAGCGGAAAGGGAGAAGAATACCTGAATAAAATAAGGTTGGGTATGGAGGCAGATGAACTGGTAGAGGGAACAATGGGTTTGAACAGATTAGAATCATACACAGAGGAAGAACTAAGATACATGTGCCCTAGGATTACAAGAGAAGTAAGCAGCATACATAAGAAGTTACAAGAAATTGCAGACAGAAACAAGATCGATATAAGTAAGACTAAACACCTGAGCAGAAGTTACAGGTTAGACTTTGAGACCAAAGATTTTGAACACATGAGATCCGCAGGGATGAAAACACACCTTAAAGAGATACTGCAGAGTGCACAGGTCTGGAGATGTTTAGACAAGTGGGAAAGCAGGTGGGTTAAGAAAAAGGACAAAAAGAAAGAAAATACTCCAGAGCGGAATGAGAAAAAACAACAGAATGACGATCTGATAACTATGTTACCAATGAGAGAGACAGCAGGGGGAAAACTTGTACATGTACCATGGCACAGGTGCGATATTCAATCCTTTACGGATGACTTTCCCAAATTGAGAGAGAAGCCGATTGAGTGGTATCAACAAACAGATAGATTTGTGAAACTCGCGAAATGTCTCTGGGAAGACCTGAATACTTTATTTGAAATTGTGGTTCCGGCAGATTTGTGGGATGATTGTAAAAGGGCTGTAGGTTGGCCGACGAGTGAACCAGAGAGAGATAGGGACACAGGTGCGCCATCACATACGGTAATGAGTTTGTACCACTTGAAAACCAAGGTTGCGTCGAAAAATGTGGATTGGCAGAGGATTGACAGGACCGCCCAAGAGGTTAAAGAGTCTATACATGCGTATTATGAGAGGTTGTTGAAAGCGTTTAAAAATTACAGTGGCACGGAAACGATTGAGGCAAAGGACATGCTCCATTTTGTGTTCAGGTTTGTGGAAGGGTTGAGACCCGAAATCAGCCAGATGATTAAAACGCATTTGATTTGTTGGCAGTCAAAGTCGATCGATGAAGTGTTGAATTATGCAAAATACTGCAGTGATGAGATTGAGACAAAGCAGAAAAGACTGAAAGAAAAGGTGATGGTGATGTAGCTTAGAGCAGCTCAGACAGGTTTGCAAGGTTTGCAAAGTTTCCAACAACAGATGCCGCAGCAGCAGGGAAATGCTATGTTTCAGCCGCAGATGAGAGGCAGAGGCCGAGGAGGTTTTGTGAATAATGGTCCTGATTTGAATACCGTTATGATTCCAAATGGTATACAGGCAATGAAGAAGGTGATGCCATGTCACACGTGCGGAATTGTCGGGCATTGGAAACGGGAGTGCCGAATGATGGTGCAGGAAGGTGTAGGTCAGCAAAACAATGATGTCAATGCATTACAGACTATGAGAGGACCGAAACTGAGAGGTCGGAATCCAAATTTCCAAAACAATATAAACCAGATGCCGGGTTTACAACCCATGCAATCGCAACAGGTGCAAATGCCCCGTGTGCAAATGGCACAATTGCAGCCAATGCAACAGCAGTTTCCTAGGGTACCTAATCAGCAAATGCAAATACAATTAGCACCAATGAATCAGCAGCAAGCAATGCTTCCTCAACAGGTCACAGGTCAAGGAATGAATCAAAGTGACACAATGCACCAATTCCCCTTACATAGTGAGAATGGAATAAACGATGCATGGGAGAGTGAAAGTTCAGATGAGGAAGGAAATTGTATGCTTGCAGCATCTTTGGAAGTTGATCAAAAGGGTCCGTATGTGGAGAGAAGAGTTATGGGTCATCGCGTTTCATTCTTGGTTGACACAGGAGCTACACATTCCACTGTCAGGAGCATTGAAGTACCAAATTTGCCACTTTCAGGGAGAACAGTTCAAGTAGTGGGAGTAGCAAACAGGTACCTGACGAACCCAATCACAGATCCAGTTCAAGTCAGAACTGGTAACTATCAAGGGTCACATAAATTGGTGGTGTATGCCCGATATCACTATTAGGGAGAGACCTATTGTGCAAATTGGGATGTTCGATTATGTGTTCAAATGATGGAATTAAAATTCAGACAAACAGTGATGGGGAAGAAGAGGACAGTGTAGGAGGGGACGAAGTGGAAACTGTTGATGAGGAGTATCCTCTGATTACTCTTTATCCAATGCTCACTGAAGCAGATATTCCAGCTGAGTTACAGGAAACAGTCGGAAAGAAAGTGTGGGATATGACAGGGAAAGAAGTAGGATTGGTCAAAGGAGTGGAACCAGTGAAAGTGACGGTAAAACCCAATGTAACCTTTCCCCAGACCCCACAGTACCATATGGCACAAGACACCCTCATGAAAGTCGCCCAACTCATTGATGAGTTCGTAAAGCAGGGAGTACTGAAAGAAGTGTTAAGCAGTCCATGTAACTCACCAATCATGGGACTAATAAAACCGAGTGGAAAGGTCCGAATTGTTCAAGATTTGAGGAAAATAAATGACATAATAATCAAATGTTGTCCCGTAGTACCGAATCCAGCTGTGATAATGTTTCAAGTTCCCTGTGATGCTGAGTGGTTCTCAGTCATCGACTTGTCGCAAGCATTCTTTTCTGTGGCCCTTCATGAGGACAGCCAATTTCTCTTTTGTTTCAAATTCTTAGACAGAGTCTACAGTTGGTGTCGAATTCCTCAAGGGTTTTCGGAGTCACCATCAATTTTCAATCAGTTTCTAAAGAAAGATTTGGAATCATTAGAGTTACCATTCGAGTCAACCTTAGTGCAGTACATTGACGATTTGCTAATCGCATCCAAGACAGAAAGTGACTGTACAGCTGACACCATTGCCCTATTGAACCATTTTGGAAGGAATGGACACAAGGTGTCCCCTTCAAAATTACAGTTCTGCCAGAGGAAAGTGAAATATTTGGGTCACCAAATAGAGAAAGGGTCACGAAGAATTATGAAGGACCGAATAACAAGTGTACTTCAAATGAGTCCCCCAAAGACGAGGAGGGAGGTGAGGAAGTTTTTGGGAATGGTGAGCTACTGTCGCCAATGGATTCCCAATTTCTCAACCCTAGCAAAACCTTTACTGAAACTGACCCAGAAGGATGCGCTGGATGAAATAGAGCTGAAAGGAGATGAGATGGATGCTTTTATTGAATTGAAAGAATGCATGTGCAGGGCTCCAGCTTTAGGTATGCCTGATTACACAAAGCCTTTCACATTGTTTTGTCATGAACGTGATGCATGTTCCTTGTCTGTCTTGACCCAAGCCCATGGCGGCGTAAACAGACCAGTAGCATATTTTTCAGCTACTTTGGATCCAGTCGCAGCAGCACTGCCAGGGAGCTTGCGTGCCGTAGCCGCAGTTGGTATCAGCCTCACTCAGAGTGAAGGAATAGTGATGGGACACCCTTTAACAGTCATGGTCCCTCACTCAGTCGAGATACTTTTCACACGTTCCCGAACACAGCACATGACTGATGCTAGACTAACAAGGTATGAAACAATAATCCTGGGATCAGCTAACGTGCAGCTGAAACGGTGCACTACGTTGAACCCAGCAACCTTGTTTCCCAGTGAAAATGCCGAAATTGAGAACGCTGAAGACATCGAGCACGACTGTCTTCAGGTGACTGAATTTTGCACCAAACCAAGACCTGATATCAAAGATACCCGATTGGAAGAAAACGATCAAGTTATTTTTGTTGATGGTTCATGTTTAAGAGATGCACTGGGAATATTGAAGGCAGGATACGCTGTATGTACGGTAACAGGTGTTCTGGAAGCATCTTGGCTTCAAGGAGTTTACTCTGCACAAGTAGCAGAACTGGTAGCCCTTACTAGAGCTTGCCAACTCTCTGCATTAATGAAGGTTACCATTTACACTGACAGTCAGTACGGATTTGGAATAGTGCATGACTTTGGACAATTGTGGTCACAGAGAGGGTTCATGACATCTTCAGGATCGCCAGTTAAAAATGGTGAAAGAATAAGAGAATTGTTACATGCCATCCAATTACCAGGAGAAGTAGCAGTGGTAAAATGCAGTGCACACTCGAAGGGACAAGACTATGTTTCTCTGGGAAATGGATATGCGGATCAAGTCGCAAGGTTTTGCGCATTGAACTGTATATTGCTCAGGGATGAATGGAATTTGATAAATGAGCCAGAACTTGAACCCAGCGAAATATTTGCTCTAAAAGTTGTAGATACAATGGACGAATTGAAATCCTTACAGAATGATGTCAGTGAGGATGAGAAACTCTCATGGACCAAATCACAATGTGTAAAGAGACTAGACGAATTATGGGTTTCAAGTGAAGGGAAATTTGTTCTGCCAAACAGCCTTTTGACACAGTTAGCCAGATTCTATCATGGACAAGCTCATCTTGGGAGGGATGCCATGATTAGACTATTTAAAACTGTTTGGTTTAACCCCAAATTCCGTCAAGTTGCTGAAGCAGTTTGCCATTGTTGCGTCATTTGCCAACAGATGAACGCAGGGAAGGGAACCGTAGTAAATTTGAGCCACATTGGAAGAGCAGGGGGTCCCTTCAGCAGGATGCAAATGGACTTTATTGAGATGCCTGTGCATGGAGGCTTGAAGTATGTGTTGGTGGTTGTGTGCATTTTTAGTCACTGGATTGAAACATACCCTACACGCAGAAATGACAGTCTCACAGTTGCAAAATTACTCTTGAGAGAACTAATACCACGTTTTGGATTTCCGATCTCCTTAGAATCAGATAGGGGAAGTCACTTCAATAACGAAGTAATAAAATTACTATGTGCAGCCTGAACATTGAGCAAAAGTTGCATTGTAGCTACCGCCCTGAAGCATCATGTCTAGTGGAGCAAATGAGTGGCACATTGAAATCAAGGATGGCGAAAATATGTGCATCAACAAACTTGAAATGGCCTGACGCATTGCCTTTGGTGCTAATGTCAATGAGAAACACCCCTGACAGAAAGACTGGACTGTCCCCGCACGAGATTCTCATGGGCAGAGCCATGAGACTTCCCGCAGTTCCTGCAAATGCTCTTTTGAATATTACAGATGATATGGTGTTAGACTACTGCAAAGGTCTAGCTGATGTGGTCCGCTCTTTCTCTCACCAGGTGGAGGCAACCACCTTGCCACCGATCCAAGGTCCAGGACACGCCCTGAAAGCAGGTGACTGGGTCATGATAAAGAAGCACGTGAGGAAGTCGTGCCTGGAACCCCGTTGGAAAGGACCTTTCCAAGTGATTCTGACAACTACCACCGCTGTGAAGTGTGCGGGAGTTCCCACCTGGATTCACACCAGTCACGCAAAGAGGGTGACGTGTCCCACAGAAGAGGAAGTCGAAGCGCTGAAATCACCTGTGTCTGATAACAAAGTGCCAAGCGCCGAGACAGAGCGAAGAGGAACCAGAAGCGAACAGGTAGAAATAGAGGAAGGAGAAATATTTTCTGAGGACGAAGCAACTGATTCATTTGGGGAAGACCAAGGAGGAGCCTCAGAAAGCGACGAAGGTCCTGAAGGTGACAAAGAGCCTGAAACAGCTGAAGGTGACAAAGAGCCTGAAACAGCTGAAGGTAACAAAGAGCCTGAAGAAGGTAACAGTAACAAAGAGCTCGAGACAAGTGAAGGAGCAGGAGAGTCTAATCAGAGGAGGGCTTTCCCAGAAGCAGATGATACAGGAAAAAAAAAGGAAGACCTGATTGACTTCCCAGAGGGAGGAGACGAGGCAGGACAGAGCGAAGCGGTTCAAACTCCTTCAGAAGAGGTTGCAGGTCCATCAAGTGGACACGGTGCAAAAAGAAGACAAAGCATATCGCCAGTAAAATTAAGGATCAGAGAAACATTAAACGACAGTGAAGGACCAAAGGTGAAAGAGAAAAGAAAGGAAGTGTCTGTCGCAACAACAGCACCAAGTGAGGAGAAAGACTTGGCCAAGGAAGAAAGTACCAGCGAGAGAGAGTCAAAGAGAGATGCAAAATTGAAAAGAAAAAGAATACAGAGCAAAAGATATTCTGGTCCGGAGTGGGCATACTTAGCCACTAACGATTGGTCTGACGAATTCGTATCCCTCAGTCTCAAGAACGAAGAGGCAGAGCTTCACTTTGGTACTTGAGGAGTAAAACTCCATGAACTTTACCGAATAGAGACATTGATAACCTGATTGACTTTTCAACCGGCTAAGACATTGCTAACTTGATTGACTTTGAAACCGATTTTGAGACAACGCTGCTAACCGATAAGAGACTAAGGGGGTCATTCTGACCCCGGCGGTCATGGACCGCCGGGGCTAGGGTTGGAGGGAGCACCGCCAACAGGCTGGCGGTGCTCCACAGGGTATTCTGACCGCGGCGGTTCAGCCGCGGCCAGAAAGGGAAAACCGGCGGTCTCCCGCCGGTTTTCTGCTGCCCTGGGAATCCCCCATGGCGGCGCAGCTTGCTGCGCCGCCATGGGGGATTCTGACACCCCATACGGCCATCCTGTTCCTGGCGGTTCGCCCGCCAGGAACAGGATGGTGGTATGGGGTGTCGTGGGGCCCCCGTAAGAGGGCCCCACTTTGTATTTCAGTGTCTGCCTTGCAGACACTGAAATACGCGACGGGTGCCACTGCACCCGTCGCACCTTCCCACTCCGCCGGCTCAATTCTGAGCCGGCGTCCACGTGGGAAGGATGATTTGCACTGGGCTGGCCGGCGGCCTTTTGGCGGTCGCCCGCCAGCCCAGTGCAAATCCCAAAATACCCTCAGCGGTCTTTCGACCGCGGAGCGGTATTTTGGAGGGGGGTACTCTGGCGGGCGGCCTCCGCCGCCCACCAGGGTGAGAATCACCCCCTAAGCTGCTAAAGAAAACTGTGTGAACATTGAACTCGTTCAGCTTTGTAAATATTTGCAAACCCGCTTTGATAAGGTGTCTTCAACTTTCTGATTCTATACAGATCATGACAGGCTACACTACACAGGGACGTAAAATGAAGTGTTGTAAATACATGTGTATATAATAACCGCATGCGTATTAATAATTGTAGCAATAGTCCTTGGAATGCATGGAAAGAACGAGAGTGAGACGAAAGATGCTTCTACTTCTAAACCTACTATTATTACTGAACTAACCACTTTGAAGAGACTCGAGCAAGATGAGAGACATTTGCATGATAAAAAGGAACTTTCGTCTAACGTTTTCTATCGCTTGTTGAGTGAGTATGTTGAGACAATGGATGCGAAAGATTGTTACGTGTGCACACAAATACCTACCTCAGTGGTGGAAGGGGTGACGTATCATAGCATGCCTCTTACTTACGGAATTACATGTAGTATAATAATGTCCAGATTTTATGGTCAACAGTACATTCATTATTTTTATTCTAATTATGATGTTACATTTGCATTTGTCCCCATAATTGAGTACCTGAGTAAAATAGCTAGAGATTAATATTTCCAATTAATGAGGGAATTCTTTGAGCCGTTGTCACCTTTTCACACAGCTCACGCACATAGAGAGAACCTTACATGCTTGCTTTCACCGGTAGAGATAAACTTCTTAGACCGCACTGACGATAGGATGAAAGAAATGAAGGAGGAATTAGAAAGGGAATTACACAAAAGGACATCTGTAGATAACTATGCTTTTGCCGCAATAAAGACACAAGGGAAAATAGCTTTAGATACATTGCATGTAGGGAGATTTTGTATGCATCGACATAAATCATACTATGACACAGTTTTTGTGGGAACGAGTGAATGCAAACATACGTTTTTGTTTCAACCTAAGTGGACGTTCATGCTGAATGGACAAGACCCAGTTATTCCTGGAATATATTATATTTGTGGACTTAACGCCTATTATCGTCTTCCTAAAGGATGGTATGGGAGATGTTATTTGGGAATAGTGTTCCCAAAGATTTATCAACTAGACGACTTAAAGAAATTTCCAAAGCTGTCTGAATCACATCATGTTCAGAAGAGAGAGACAGCTTCTGGTGTGGTAGGAGATATATTTGGAGCATTGATTCCTTCAGTGGGAGTCATATTGAATTCAATCAAAATACAAAAGTTGTCTACTATTGTGGATAACATGCTGACAAAATTTTCAGGAGCTATAATCCTGATGGATGCTGAACTCGCTGCAGAAAGAGCTATGACTCTTCAAAATCGGCTTGCCTTAGACATTCTTTTAGCAAAGGATGGCGGCGTTTGCAAAATGCTTGGTACACGTCACTGTTGTACATATATACCGGACAGTAGTGGAAAATTTAACTAATGAAAGTATAGATTTAAAGGAATTGAAAGAACCAGGAGTTTGGGAGAAAGTTGGAAAAGGATTTGCTTCTGTGGGAAATTGGCTCAGCAACGTTTGGAACGGATTGTTACTAAAAATAGTAAAGGGAATATTAATAATATTAATTTGTTTATTAGGCTCTTGGGGAATATGGAAACGTATCAAAATATTGAAAACAAGGCGCGAAAGAAAAAGAGAAGAAAAAGAACAAGCCAAAATGGTAGAAATATATAGAGAAAAATCTAAAGGGATTAAAAGAAAAAGGGAATTGACTGAAGTGCCAAATTACTATACAGAATTTTAATGGAATAAAATTTGTGGGTAGATTTGATGTGATGACATAATTAGTCATCAGAGGAGGGATTGATGACACAGAAAAGAGGGTCCAACATATATTCATACATATCACGTAATCAAAAGCGTATAATGTAGTGTGATTTTAGTATAGAAAATAACGTACGAGGGAAATTGTGCCCTCGGGGTAGTTCGCCATCATTGTAAACGAGCTTTATTAATCATGTAGTATTGAAAATTGTAGTAATCCGTTATAATTGCAAATGTATGCCATGATTTCTTAGTTGAAACTGTTTTGCTTAGCTTAAATTTAGTAGAGGCTTTGGCCTAGTTGCCTGGTCTCAAATTCTAACTGCGTGGCTTTTTCCTTGAACTAATGAAACATATATTCTTGCTTGAAGTTGTATTTTTCCAGTAGAGATGACTAATACACTTATCTCCAAGGTTTCGTACTAGGCCGGTTTCATCCCCTTTGATACAAGGTCAGTCTGCAGGTGCGGACAATGAAGGTACAGATAGTAAAATAATTGGCAAACCATGTTACAACTTGTGTTCCAAGGCTCCAAGGACAGTGTATGCATAAATGAGTGCTAGTAAAAAGACAATTTTCATTGGACAATTTGAAGCCAAGGTTCATAACCCTCCAATGGAAGACCCTGCAGAATTTGGAATGTTCCTTACTTAAACCCACTGGACAAAGAGAAGTCAGCCATTTTCCTTGATGCCAATTTGAAGCCAGATGCCAGACTCCATTTTGGACGACAGCCTGATGCCCTTTTCTCTATTTGAGAGAAAGAGACTTTAAGAATTCTCACCCTAGAGACTTTAACTTTGATTTGCCCCGTCTTAACCATGAAGTAACTTTGTCCCATTTTCCTTGCCGCTGCAAGGAAGTTTGCCCTTAATTTTGCCCCTTTGAAATCTGCCCCATGCTGATCGAATCGGTACCTGAGGGACGAAGTCTTTTCTTGAATGCTGTTTGTATTTGGTAAATATGAAAGGATAAATGTATTATGCATTGTGTTTTTTCTTTTAGATACCAACTGCTATTTTGATAGGGCCCAAGTTAGAAGTTTCCAAATTTGTGTTGACTAAATTAGTTTTGCAAGAAATCCCACATGCCAATGCTAATTAGAGGTTAGTTGAGGTATTCATTCAATGCACCATATTAATTTGAAATCTTGTTATGCTGACCAATGTATGAAATTAGTCAAATACAGTTAGTCATATTAGTGATTTGCATTGCCATAACTGAGTGTATCATTATCCAGATTTTGCGTAGATTGCGTTTCTTCCACCGCTATGGACAGCTAGCAATGTTCATCTACATATATCATTTGGTTTTGAGACTTATATACATCGTGTTAGCTTTGTTAATATAGGGAAATAAATTCACTAACTGTTAATAAACTGGTGTGGTTATTCATGACTGAAAGGTCATGGTGCGCCGAAATACCAACTGTTATTGATTTCTGATGGGTTATTTTGATCTATTAATTGGGTATTGATTGTCGATTATAATAGTTATTGATTATTGATCTGAGTGACCCGACTATTCTAGGATGTGGAGAGCCCGACTCGGTTAAAAGATTCACCAACCTCCAACGTGTCCAGGTACAGGTAATTTATAAGGGCTGGACGCGTTATCACTCCTAATGATCATGACCTCATCCTTGTCCTGACTGAAGTCTATACTTACAGAGTTTTCAAAGGCTTTTATCTTGGCTCTCAACTGAGATATCACCTTTTAATGCAGGGATCAGTCAACAAAGCATCCGGTGCTAGTTAACCTAAAGTTAGACTAGTCATCCCACAGTTTGTAGATGTATTTAACTAAATTAATGTGTGGTTTTTAAAAAAGACTCTCGGGATCTGAGGTGCTCTTTCTACTCACCACGCTATAGGTCATTTTCCCTACTAGACGTTTTGTTTAACCCTAATCAGCTGTTGGGGGGAAAATAGCTAAATGGAGTTAGCATCAAGACATTTTTAGACCACACACTGTTAGATTTCACGCTTGAAAGCAAGTTGGGCGAGCTTTTCACTATAAGAGACATTACTAAATGTTATAATGCTTTTCTCTTCTAAGGGGCCAGCAGATTCCCACCTACTCTGGGGCTCGATTAAGGCTTATATAGGTTGCTTTAAAACTCTGTCTCAGCTTAGAAAAACACAACAAATTGAATTTTGCAGAAACTATTTAAACATAGAAATATGTAGGCTTGGAAGAAATCACTTGAAGGCTAGGTCAATAGGGGAAACACCTCTCTAAGAAAATAGGCTGTTGTCTAAAGCAATGTTATGTTGAAAGGGAAATTAGATGTATGGACAATGAAACTGCAATGCACAGCCCTGTCAGAAAGTTGGAGTAGATTGTTGGTTACTCAAACTCTGAGCTAGAATGCACAAATAGGTATCAAGTAGAACTGGGTCGATAATAGTGATTTTACTACAGATCATGATATTGTCCAGATCTTTGTGTCTGTCACTTCATTTCAGCTGATTATCTTAGATGTGTAATTTGCAGATTTTGTACTATATAAACCTAGGGAGATTGAACAAAAGCAAATTTAACCAAATTCACTCTTTTCAGGATTGAGTAGGTAGTATAACCTTCAACAATAACAAAGCAGTTTGGCAGATGGGCTAACATTTTAGTTTTAAGAGATTTTTGTGCGATATCTCACCCACCCACTCGCTGATGCACTTTTGTAAAAGTACATTGGAATTTAGCAACACAATTTATCACAAGTGCATGCAACTATGTGTCTTCCGCTGGCACTAAAGGCAAGGATGCAACCGATGCACCCCGTATCACCCCTTAACTTCATTAAATTGTGATAAAAACATTTTTAGATCTATGTTGAACACAAGGTGTTGCAAAGTCCTGACCCACATTGTTCTCCAGGACCAACAGTGTTTAAATTCAGCAAGAAAGTTGGTAAAGAACATTGCGGATACGTTATTATATAAAAATCTTTCTTCATCCAATAATTTTCCATAGATTGTGATAGAGATGCATGGGGAGGTGGCTTTTGATTGAGTCTGTTTTGATTAACTTTGGCCCATGGGACTTAATATACATACATTTGAAGAACATACTTCTTCAAAGACTCTCTGCTATAGGAATGGGAGGCCCAGTATTAAGTTGGTTTTCTTCGTTCCTGAAATATAGAACGTTTCAAGTTCTTGACCGCTCGTTCTTGTTCAATACATGTTCCCTCACTTGCGGTGTTCCCCAGGGCTCCTCGTTGAGCCCCACTCTTTTTAATGTCTATCTTTCTCCTCTGGCCAAAATTGTGGAATCTCATGGCCTCTCTTTGGTCTCACATGCTGATGATACTCAGTTAGTAGTGTCGCTGTCAAATGCCAGAAATACCTCCCATTCGAATTTCTCATCCTGTCTGGCGGATGTACCTAAATGGATGACTGAGTCTAAACTCAAACTCAACAATGAAAAATCGGAAGGTATGATCTTGGGCAATTGTGCCCTCTCCAACCATCCGGCATCATTCCTGGAGGACTTAAAAATCTTCTGCCCCCTAAAGACAAAATAAAGAGCCTAGGCTTTTGGCTAGACCCTCGCCTCACGATGGAACATCAATCCAAAAAGCTTGCTTCATCCTGCTTTGGCCTATTAGGAACTATGAGGGAAATTCTTAATCTTTTACCTTTTCTTGCCAGAAGACTTCTTATTCAGGCTTTAATATTGTCTCGCCTAGCTCAGTTCCCCTAGCTACATGATAAGGAGGCTGCAAATTGTGCAACACGCTGCCACACCGCTACTCAAGAATACACCTAGATATGTATCGGCCAAACCTGCTTTAGCCTCCCTCCACTGGCTCCCCATAAAGTAGAGGATTAATTTCAAGGTCCTATGTATGACACACAAAGCCCTTCACAACAAGGTTCCCACATTCCTTAGGCAAAGCATGTCATTCTACGTTCCTGCAAGGCCCCTAAGATCATCTGCTGCCCTGCTGGCTCATATACCACGCTTCAAGAAAACAATATAGGGATGTAACTCCTTCTCAGTCAAAACCGCTCACCTCTGGAACTCCCTCCCCTTGGAAATCCAGCAAGAACATTTAGAACTACCCTTCCTCAAGAAATTGAAGACATTTTTATGCTCATCATAAATGTTTCCTCGGGCTTCTGCTCTGGGCTTTGACTTACCTTTTTAGCGCTGGGATGCCTCTGGGTAGCCATGCGCTCTATAAATTTCTTAAACTAAACTAATATGCCATTTTCTGACTCCGCATATGCAGTTCTGGACAATTAGGTGTGTTTTATCAGAATTCAAAAGCACAATAATGAAAATGTTACCAAATATTCTGTCTGTGTTGAAGCATACAACAAACTAATGGCCTTATTTACAGTTTGGAGAATAAAGTCCTCCATCACAAATAAGTCGAATTCCTGTCTACAATGGGCACTTGTAATACAGCGGCTGGGGCTTCTGCCACGTTTGTCCCTGTCTGGTCTGCCAAACTCCAGATAAGGCCCTAAGCCCTCTTAAACTTTGACAGACTCCATAGGCACAGGATTGACAGCTTCACCTGCAATCATAAGCATATTTATATCTTGCAGAAAAAACCACATGCATTTACCACAGGGCAGCTTGCTAGGCTGTTTTTTTATGAGTTGTTCCAAGGCTTTTCATCTCCTGCCATATACTTTTGTCTCAACCCATAGCTATAATGATAGGCTTTTTGGAACCACCTGACTGTGCTAACTAATCCAAATGTCAGAGTAGGTTCCTGTATGCATTCAGGTGTACAAAATTATTCAAGACGTTCATAATCAAGATACTTCAAAGACTTGTTGTGGGAGCTTTTTCAGGAGAACCTGTACAGTTAAGGCTTACTGATCTCAGATTTTACCAACCAGAGCCGTTTAGAACTGGTGTACAGAGGCTTGTCCTACAACTAGACTCAAAACAGATTACTAAGTAAACCCATTGGCACTTGACTCTCAGGTTAGCAAAGTTGAGCAGTCCAAGGATAACTCAGAGAGGTAGTGCAGGTTAAAAGACTCAGCACTGAAAAACATCAAGCATCAACCATTGAACTGCTGACCACTCAGTACATAGGGTTTAGGGAAACAAGAAGTACTTTAATACTATACACATTGGAAAATACCTACTACAAAAGACACACACAGCACAGATTATGAATTATAAACAGGAAACAGTACCCATGGTGATTTGGGGACATTCTCTTTTGACAACTGAATTGTCATTTGCCCCAGTGGGGTAAATCACAATACAGCATTCTGGACTGAATCTTGTGGTGTTTCCTCCCTTATTCAAAGTCCTAGTTTCCCCCTCTCCAGTTAAAAACACTGTTTGTACTCAACTTTGGAGGGTGCACAGCCACAGTACCTCTCTGTCCTTTGTGAAATAGTGTGGGAAGTGTTCCTATGCAGGCAGAAAATGCAAGTGGCCAAGTCAATGGAGCTTGGCCTGTCATGTTAACATAGTGTGGTCCTGACTTCAACCCAGCTGACAGGATCTCTGTATGTGAGGTGTTCTTGCAACCGCAAACTCATATAAAACACAATAGCACCAATCAGTCTGAAATGTGATGTGGCCTCAGACCTTGTGGTCACGAAGATGTTGCTGCTTGGGTCTTCCCCAGGTCCAATCTCCCCCTTCACAACTAAGCAGGTGCCCACCTCGTGTCACAGTAGTGACTCACCTACTGTTGATCTTCACTTCTCTCTGCTCTTCAAGTCATTTTGGAGGTCCAACTGTATCTAGCAGAAGAGTTAAATTTAGCAATTCAATTAAATTCAAGTCTAGTAACAGTTGATATAGATTTCTGCTGAGGTGAACAACGAAGTGCAGAATATGTTTACTGGTACAACTATGCACACACGTCCCTTCTGACTTGACAACCTACAAACAACAATTCATAGATTTTAAAACATTCACCAAAAATCTCTTAACATATTAAATATCTTATAACATATAGAGGAAGAATGGAGATAAAAAATAAAGTGCATAATTCATCAGGAGTTCATAGATTGAAAATTGCTATTTCTGAATACAAATTCTCTAATTTCATCTACAATAGTTCTCCTGTGCATATTAACATCTTTCAACATTACTATGCTCTGAAGCAACACAGGTTTTTAAAACGTGCAAAAATCCCTTAAAATTTTAAATATCATATAGCATATCGGAGGAGAGGGAGGCAGGGAGATAAATTGCAACCATTCATCATTAGTTGTTAAGTTAAAATTCACAATTAGTGGATATTAAAACTATTCTAAAATTACTCAAAGTATACAAGGAATAGATCATGGGAACCTAGAGTACATAGATTGCATATCCCTGAAATCTGCTGGCCTCTTTTCCATTTAACTATTGAAGAGCTAAGGAGAAGAGTACTACTCAACAAAAGCAGAATTACCCACTTCACATTATGAGACATTTGACAGCAAAGATAAGATTGTGCAAATCCAAAATTATTCCCAGCAATAAATACCCCAAACAGTTTTAAATTAGTGTGCTGATTACTATCTCCTCTAAGGCTGAGTTTCTTAATTTGAACCTCACGGAAATGACATAACTGACCCAGTGACCAATTTAACAAATCCTTACCACAATTAAAAATGTCAGAGGTTATATTGAAATCCCTATTAAAAGTAATTCCTTTACCCTGATTTGTTTCAAAGTAAGGGACCAGCAAAGCCCTTATGAGGCAACCAGTGCCAACTGGCACCTGTAGGTAGTTATAGCCCATCAGATTACACCTTCAAAAAACACCGACAAAAATGCTCAATGGGCCCAACTCTAATCTAAGGGCCCGGAGGGGGGACAAAGAGCTCTGACTAAAAAACTTTCATAATATCTTGCCTTCATATAAATATATAAATAGCCAATAGGATATAGAATTATATTGGAGTGCATAAAAAGAGTATCTGGGGTCTTTGATGTATAAATATTTAGTACGTTGTTAAAATGTATTTTCCCCATTAAGCTATAAAGGTTTTGTAGAGCCTGATAATGGGCAAATGCTTTGTTCGTTAAACTAGAGCAATGTAACTTATGGAGAGAATAGAGGAGAACGTTCTACCCAAATAAACAGAACTTTCAACAACCTCTACTTCTTCTTGACCCTAAAACAGCTAAATTTCCCCCTCTTTTCCAGCCAAGAAAGGCTATCAGTATTGTCTTACCAACATTTATTTTCAGGCAATATTTGTTGGCACATCTTTTTAATTCCCACAAATTTTGTAAAAGTCCTAGAGGTGTCAAATCATATAGAATAACACCATCTACATACATCAATGTATGTAACGGGAAAGACCCCAATTGTGGGGGAAAAGTATGGATCTGATTAAATTGTTTACGGAGATCAGACATATAAACTGAAAACAGCAGAGGTGCTAATAAGCAACCCAGTTTTAGCTCTTCTGAGTAAGGATTTCAGGGGATACGCCTTTTGTACATTTATCTTAACACTCCAGCACTTCTCGGTGCAAGAGCGCAAACAGGAATTCTCCACCTCACACAATTCCAGACACTCTCAGTACTTGTGCTGTTTGGTCTCTACTGTGAAGACATGGTCTCTATTACAAAGACATGTCTGGCTTCTAGATCTTCTCTCAACATCTTCATGTGGGTCATCCCCTGGGTCACAGTAGTGGAATTGCTTCATCTTATTGAGCCTCATCACAGCAATGGCTTCTTGTGAGGAGCATCTTGTTCATGTACAGCCAAAAGGAATTCCGCTCCCAAACAGCAAGCCAGCTCTCTCCTTCGAAATCTATTGAAGGAATCCCCTCCTGGAAGTGTAGTGTGGTTAGTTTTACGTATCCTTTGCGCGTTAGCTTCAGGCTTTAGGCCTTTGTGCACTTTGCCCTGGATGTATTTTATTCATTTGCTGGCAGCTTAGAGCCTCTGTGCACTTTGCTCTAAATGCTTTTTATTAGGCTTCGTACTGTTATTTTTCAAATAGCCAGTTCTACGGTTTTGTTTTTTATTCATATCACACTGTTTTGCCTACTTCAGCACTGGAGTTCTCCATAACACATGCACTCTGTGCTTCAGTCAAGGATACAGTCTGGTACATTGCCAATAGACGTGGTAGGAGTTTAGACTTGGCATTCCTGTGTAGGGACATTTTGTGATCACGCTGACATGTTAGTTATAAAATCACTTCCTTGTCCCAATACACGCAAGAGGGAGATTCCAACCAGGGAACCACAACTAGACTCTGACTGCCTCGTTGCAGATGCTGAACCAAGATCACAGGCCTTTGCTCAGGTATGAGGATTCAGAAAGGCAAGTTAGAAGCTTAACATGCTGTGCTCGAAATAGATCAAGCAGAGGGAGAGTAGAGACTAATAGACACGATGATAGCTTTGTTCTTATGTTTTACTCTCCTGGTGACTATTTCAATCCTACTGTGTTGTATGGCTCTGGTTATTGCGGCTCACGCCTTATTATCTAAAATACAGTCGTTTTATTAAAACATTATATAAAACCTATACTGTCTTTGTCATTTGTATATGAGATCATATTGTAAATGAGAGAGTTGGTTTGGATCTGAGTGACCACAACTTCCCTGAGAAGTTCCAAAGATATCATGTGCTCGGCTGCCCAATCATCTCTCCCCCGTGGGAGAAATGAGGCACTGCTAGTTAGCCGGAGCAAAAACCGGATTTAGGGTGACAGAGTTCCTTACATGTGGGTCCGACTCAGTCCCCCACACCGTGATCGATCCTGCTGCCTAGAAATCCAGGAGTCTCATTTAGGATAATGAGAGCCCACGCGACATGGCGCCACCAACGATTGGTCTGGCTCTAATATTTAGGTCCGACTGACTCTCTCGGTCTCATATATATTTTGACTCCTCGGTTCCGTAAGCGGAGACGTCCGTGGGGCTGAGGGTTTCCGCCACCACTGGATAGGTACATCCTATTACTTAGTGGTTGGTTGTTCAAGCTTGAACTTTGAAAGGAAAAACCCTGTTATTGGTGTGCCTTCTCTACCCAGGTGCTGTTTTTCTCTAGATGGCGAATCCGGTAGTGGTGCAAGTAGCGCTTAATATGCGACACCCGCTCACAGGACATCTGATAGCACATGGACTGACGGCCCAGGGGGGTCTGGTCACTTTTGTGGTGGACGCCCATGCAGCCTATAGAACAGAACTTTTTTATTGTTGGGTCATATTTCCAGCAGTTGATGGGGGTAGAAACACTTTTCACGATTACACTGTTGCAAATGTCCCTGGACAATACAGGGCTTATGCATACTTAGAGATACCTTTATCTTATCAAGAACACCATAATTGGTTTGATGGCGCCCTCCCACACACAGTAGCACAAGTTAGGTTAGGTCCACTAAGTAATGATGGTCCTACCTGGCCTTTATTGGCTACATATACACCTCATCCTGCGGCTGCTCAATTGACAGTGGTTGAAGTTTGTCGTTTATATACAGACTTAACGGCTACATATAGATGATTGGTTCAGTTTGTAATGCAGACACTAAATACAAACGCAGCGCGTGCTGCTCCGGCGCACCCACAGGCGGTGGTTCCGGGTATCAATCCGGCCACTGTATACTCAGTGATAGGTAAGGTACCG
The DNA here is from genome assembly GCF_031143425.1 of Pleurodeles waltl. Taxonomy (NCBI): domain Eukaryota; kingdom Metazoa; phylum Chordata; class Amphibia; order Caudata; family Salamandridae; genus Pleurodeles; species Pleurodeles waltl. Next base: position 940,049,998 of record NC_090449.1, read on the forward strand.
GCTAAACGAGAGGAAACTCCATTTTCGCTGGCGCAAAAAATGAATACGCTGGAAGCAGTGTTTCCCCATACGGGACCTCAGGATAAACATAGAATATTGACGATGTGTTTGCCGTATGGGATGGTTCCTCCGGTGGACCTTTGTAATACCTGGGGCACGGTGTTTGCCGCGCTCTACACTACGGCACACGGTGCGCCGACATTAGCTAATTTACTGGAAGTGCTTAAACAAATTCAAGATGAATATGGGGCTGCCCCTGCCTTAGATTTGGGCATGCAGTTAATGGGCAATTTTGCCGCAGTTTCTTCCATTATTTTGAGTAATCTCAAGGGAGAGGCAGTAGCACTAGCAGTGCGAATGCGTCTTCTGGACATTCCGCAGATTATTCAGGAGCGGGAACTTCCGAGAATAATAGCAGAGACATATTCTAGTATTGGTCGCGATAGCCTAGGGGCTAGACCGCAAAAACCCCAATTACAGGGTAAAAATAATAAAGACAATGCTAAACAACAGCAACCTGAGGGTACTAAAAAGCGCTGGGAAAAGAAACAGCAAACACCTAAGAAAGATGGGGGACAGTCTCCGCAACCGGAGACCCAGCAGAATAAGTATAATCTCAGGAATAGGGATAATTTGAAGACGCCTGATAGATATCAATACACTGATACATGCCAATCTCGTTCCTTTCAGGACTCCTCAGAGAAGAGAAGTGAGAGAGGTGGGCGGTCAGAGTGGAGAACGGAGTAAGTGAAACCAAGACAGGATTCACAACGCTCAACGGAGGTTTCTATTAAACAAGAAGAGAAACCGCTGCAACAAAAACAGCAATTTAAAAAGAAGAAAGTGGCAGCAGTCTCAGTTAGACATGCCGCTCAAGAAGAGAGTTCTCTTGACGAACAAGACATGGGCGTTGGCACTGTTAGACAGCCCGGCAGAGGTCACAATAGTTCGCCGGAGTCTTCTAGAGCATCTGGAGATGAAAGCAACTGATGACTTCATAGAAGTCGAAATGGCGGATATGCGAGTCTCTGCTCCTGATAGAGTATATAAAGTGACTCTGCGATTAGAAGGGGACATTGACCGCATTGTACACGCCAACTTTTGGGACCATGTGGTAAAATCATATGATGTTCTGCTGGCCGAACAGGATTGGCCACCTGACTTTGTTCGCGACTCTCCGGTTGGGGAGGAGGTTATTACACCTTCCTTCTCACCACTTGTTCCGAGAGAACTAGCGGAGTCCTATAGTAAAACATGGGCTCTAGCACAGGCACCCGCCCTATATAGAAATAACGTGGGGTGGGATAGACAATCACCTTATCATGTAATTCCAATAAAGGGCGAACCTCAGCCACAGCCGCAATATCCTATCAAATTTGAGGCAAGGGCATTGGTTAGGAAAATTCTTACACAATTGGAGTACCAGGGTGTAATTGAGCCCTGTGTCTCGCCGATGAATAATCCCTTATTTCCGGTTGCTAAACCGGACCATTCATATAGGATAGTGGTGGATTACAGACATTTAAATGGTCATACACGCACATATGCAATACAGAATTCACATAGCGCAGCGCTTATGAATAATATAGTGCGTAAGAAATACAAAACAACGTTAGATATCTCGAATGGATTTTTCTGCCAAAATATAGCACCCGAAATTCAGGACTATACCAGTTTCAGTGCGTTTGGCTCTCAGAAAAAGTTTTGTTGTTTGCCTCAGGGTTATAAGAATAGCCCAGGACTGTTTTCGGCTAGTGTGACTGAAATGCTGCACAAGTTGGACCCTGAAGCGTTATCATATGTTGATGACATATATCTGACAGACGATGAGATTCTGCAACATCTAAGGTGTGTATTGCGCATTGTTGTGGGGTTTGCTGATATTGGCTATAAGTTTAATTTAAAAAAATCGAAGATTGCCTTCCTCAGCGTCATTTTCCTGGGATATGAGTTGTCGAGAGAGGGCAAGAGCTTAGCGCCACATTTTTTGGAGAAATGTGCTTTATTGCAGCCTCCTAATACGGTTCGGAAGCTCCAGTCATTGTTGGGGTTTCTGAATTTTGGCAGAAATTACATTCCTGATTATTCTACGCGTATAAAACCCTTATACGAGTTGATTCGCCCGAATTTTTCGAGTAGATTTTGGACGATTGAGCATACACATATCCCATGGGATTTGCAGACTGATCTCTTAGCAGTTAAACACTTACACACACGGGACAATAAGACACATTTAGTCATCAGGGTGATACCTGGGGCTGTTGGGTTTACATATGTCACCTTTAATGAGGGTGAGACAGTCCCGATTGCATACAAGTCCCACTTGTATTCTGCTGCAGAACAACGATTTGCGCGAACTGAGAAAATACTCACTGCAGTACAGATGGCTGTGATTAAAGAAAGACCTCTTGCCCAGGGCCAACGCATTATTGTCGTTTCCCCGATTCCGGCCTTAGAGGCTGTTACAAAAGCGAGTGTCCCTAATTCGAAAGCTTTACACCCGCGATGGATACAATGGGCTATGTCTTTGACAGCCACTGATGTAGATTACATCTTTGACCCTAAACTGCAAACTCAAGAATTTCTTCAATATGAAATGGAGTACCCAGTTCCTGCTGGCACATTGCCTATTGACCAATATCAGGTGGTCATGTATACCGATGGCTCTGCGCAACCAGCGGTTGGGACTAAACAACAGTATTCTGCTGCATGTGCGGTTGTGAGCGGCACTATGGAGGGGGAAGTGTTCTGCCCCCGACATACTTATACTAAAACCTTGGGAGATTGCACGGCACAGCTGGCTGAGCTCAAAGCTCTATTGTTAGCGTTGGAGCACGTGGATCCGGCGATTTTAACCTTGCTGGTCTGTGACTCCTACTACTGTGTTCAGTCTTTCAATGAATATCTACACTATTGGAAGTTGAATGGGTTTAGAGATTCTAAGGGCAACACCATTAAACACAAATTGTTGTGGGGTAAGGTTGCGGATCTGAAAGAGACGCTTCCTAAGGTCCATGTTGTACATACACTTGGACACCAGCGCGTTGGAATACACGTTGCTGGGAATACTTTGGCTGATGAAGCCGCGAAATCGGCAGTGGTTGTTGCCACTGTGGCCGCAGTGACTCGTTTGAGTTCCAAACCAGACACAGAGATTTCGGCTGCCATAAAAGCTACGGCTGATGGCACACCATTTCCTAAAGGATTTCCTTCTATAGTTACTGCATGAGTAGTGCGCTAAATGCTGTTGTTAATATTACAGGCATTGGTGTACGTGAACTACCTAATAAAATTGAGAGACCTCGATTAATTTCTGCAGCACATGAGGGGGTGGCGTCTGCACATGCTGGTGTGGCTGCCATGATTTCACTTTTACAGGCTCGTTACTGGTGGCCTGGTCTCTATAAAGAGACAAAACAATATGTCCTTTGTTGTGACGTTTGTCAACAAATTAAAGCTTTGTCGGCTAGACGCCCGCAGCAGACGCCCCTTCTGATTTCAAATAAACCTTTACGGTGTGTGTACTTGGATCATTGTGGTCCGCTGACACCAGATAGTGCATACAAATATATTTTGATTGCTGTAGATTCGTGCTCCAGATTTGTGTGGGTCTGGCCACAACGCTCGGCTGACGCTCGGACTGTTATTAAAGATTTGCGCATCTTTGTCAATACATTTGCAGTTGCGGCTTTTCATTCGAACCAGGGCCCTGCTTTTGCCTCTAAGGCATTCAGGGACACCATGGCTTCGTTGGGGGTCCAACTCCAATTCTCGTCTCCATTTCATCCCGAGGGAAATTCTGTCGTGGAGCGTTTAAATCGCGATTGAAAGCAATCCTTAACGGCCAGGGTTATAGGTACGGGTCGTAGTTGGCTAGCCCACCTGTATGGAGTACAGAGAGCACTTAATAACTTGCCTAGATGGTCACTGGGGGGTCGTACTTCATATGAGTGCCTGTTTGGAACACAAATGTATGTTCCTGATCTAGATGGTCCTGGTGTGGAGGCGGCAGATACGCCCTTTAACATAAATGATCGTGTCACTGTTTTGCAGGATTTACAACAATTCCGTGAAGATAACTCTTCTGCAAGTGCTGCCTCCTCAGGAATTAAGGATGAGCCAGTAACTCCTACTGGTTGGATACCCAGGATTGGGGATCTAGTGCGTGAAAAGGTCGCAGTAAAGAAATAATTTGGTCCTTCTTATCGAGCACCTGTCCCTGTGTTAGGGGTTAGCGGCACAAGAACTGTGATTTTACCGCCACTGCAAGGGGCCAAAGGAAATTGCTTTGTTTCCATTGATAATGTCAAGTTACAACATGTGGCCGATTCTGCACAGCAGACCAAGAGGGACACCCAGTAGTTCCGGAATCCCTCTCACTACTGGGGAAGAAGTCCCTCTGCAGGTGATTTACACCGACGCTGTTTCCTCTCCGAGCTTGGGGAGGGTGGAAGATGATCTTGCGATCGTTCCACAGACGACGATTAATATGGAATCTTGTGATCAAATTGCTGTACGTTTTACTGATGTTTCTGAACATGTGGTTTATATCGTGCCTAGGCGAGAACTTCCATCTGCTTCCTTGTTCACAGTTGCTCCTTTTGCAAGAACTGCCTCTGGCTGCTTCAACGACACTGATGTTGCAGTGTCCGGCTCCTCGTCCTCGATGTCTTCAGTCCGAGGTCCACGTAAGCTGCTGTGTTGGCTTAAACGCACATATTTTGTTTTTCCTTGGAACTATTTGTGGCTTTTTATGGCTGTAATGACTCTTTTTTTGTGGTTGGGATTTGTGGTTACTTTTTTTCTAGTAATACATGGTCATTTTCTTCCTGAACGATCTGACATTGAGCACGTGGAGACTGTGTTAAAACCACATTTTTCGTCTCATATGGTTCGGAGAGATTTGTCCAATGTAAACATTTCTGCAATACCGATTCCGGATGGGATTGTGTGGGATAAAGTAATGTTTGATATATATGGTCCCACTGAATTGATTCAAATACCGTATGTCCTCAAGTTATCAATGAATGATATTGTTATACCAGGCATTGTTTCTGATGATTGGGATGTGAAGACAGTAGATTCTATGCTGACAGATTTGCAATATTATACTGTCTATGACGATGAAGATGCTTACCAATTTAGAGATAATCATGGTGACATGTTTTGCTACAACTATTATGGACACCATTTTATTCATAAAGCTAGTAGCCCTAAGTCCATATTTAATTATGTGCAATGGGAACATTGCTCGACTCCTCCACAAGGGAGTTCGAAAACATATTATGATAAATTTGCATATTTTTCTGGGCATAATCAACGAAATGCTAAGTCTTACTATTTTAAAGTTACTCCGTATTCTAATAAGCAAATGTTATTGACCGATACTAAATTACTGTATTCAAATTTGTTTGTATCTAACCTTTCGGTCGAGGGGTATGAATACTGGTTTAAGACTGTTGACTTGAAAAGTGTTTGGGGTACGAAAAATTGGCAGATGCAAGGCAGGGACAAATTATTTAGAGCATGTATTATCCCTGTGCAGATGATTTTCCTCAATGACACAGTACAACAGACTAGCTGTTTGGGCTTGGCAACAATTAAAGAGTTAAATTTGCCTAGTATACCTGTCCCTTCCAAATTAAACAACTGGCAGCACTATGTGAATGCTACTTTTAGTGAATTTACACATTGGGTCCAGAATGGTACGCTTAACACTTCATCGATACATCCGGGCGGGTGGTTATTATGGCCTGTAGACACTAATAAGTGTCATCAACGTTTTGTCACCTCTTCAGGGGGGTTCAGGACTAGTAGGGCAGACCCTCGTTACATTTCACCAGAACATGCTGATATTATAACTACATACAGCGTGGGGAAGCTTTGTCAGCAATGGCTGAAGTCATCCACGCTGGATGCAGTTAAGTCACATCTCACGTTACTGTCTAATGATACTGATTTACAAGATTTTTTGTCAGGTCCCAAGGTACCACGGAAGAAAAGATTTTTATACGAAGTTTATAATGAGATTTGGAAGCTTTCACAACAGGAGGCTGCAGCCCGGTTGAGGCAGATTGATCAGGAAAACCTGATACAGACTTTGGGGGCCATTCTGACTCCCGCCGGCCGCGGTAACCGCAGGGCCGGCGGGAGCCGCCAGAATACTGCTGCGCGGTCAGAAGACTGCCGCGGTTATTCTGAGTTTCCCGCTGGGGGGGCGGGCGACCGCCAGAAGGCCGCCCGCCCGCCCAGTGGGAAACCCCCTTCCACGAGGATGCCGGCTCCGAATGGAGCCGGCGGAGTGGAAAGGGTGCGACGGGTGCAGTTGCACCCGTCGCGATTTTCAGTGTCTGCATGGCAGACACTGAAAATCTTGGTGGGGCCCTGTTACGGGGGCCCCTGCAGTGCCCATGCCATTGGCATGGGCACTGCAGGGGCCCCCAGGGGCCCCACGACACCCCTTACCGCCATCCTGTTCCTGGCGGTTTGGATGGCGGTAAGGGGGTCGGAATCCCCATGGCGGCGCAGCAAGCTGCGCCGCCGTGGAGGATTCCCCAGGGCAGCGGGAAACCGGCGGTACACCGCCGGTTTCCCGTTTCTGACCGCGGCTGTACCGCCGCGGTCAGAATGCCCAGGGATGCACCGCCAGCCTGTTGGCGGTGCATCCGCGGTCCCCGGCCCTGGCGGATTTTACCGCCAGGGTCGGAATGACCCCCTTTGTCTGTTGTTGATAATGGCATGCATACCCTTTCTGACCGTGTTTACACGATTGACAGCATTGTTTCCTCTGCTATTGACATTATTAAATCAGACATGTCTTCTTTATATCATGGGCAGAGTCATACGCGGTCCATCATGCAGCTGGATTGGACTCTTCAGACCTTGAAGGCAGGTCGCGTTCCATGGCAGCACATTCGTGCCAGAGAGGTCTTTGTCTCCTTTAATTTGACTAGTCAACAACAGCTGATGACTAAAAAAGAAGCGACGTATGTCATGTTGAATACTGAAAAATTGGAGAAACTGCCTTTCACGGTTGCTGAGATTCCGTCAGCTGAGTGGTTGATGCATGGGGTTATTAATCTGCCTATCTCCACTCTGCAATTTACTTCTTGTTTGAAGCACATTCCGGTGGGTAGATATGAACTATTGGGAGACAGTTACATACACAAGGTGTGGGAGCTTCCCTTTCAATACAGATGTGTTAATGGTTTGAGGGAGGTTTTTCTTAGCGGTAGTGAATGCGAAACTTCTGTCAGCCATTTTATGGTTTGTAAACAGCTGTCCTTGCACAGAGCGTGTAACGCTTCGATTGCTAACTTAGCTTGTTATCTGAAGGGAGTTCCGGTCCCGGTTATTAAAAACACTTTCCAGGTGCTTTCTAACGGAAGTTACATTGTTCTTAACAGCGAACGCTGCTGTGGCATGCGTGCCGGGATAGTTTACGTTGTCAACAAGGCCGTTACGTGCTGCGGGAATGTGTTGTTTCCCCCCACTCAAATTAGGGAGGTAGCGGACATCTGGCCTCATATTGCTATTTCCAAGGTTAATTTCGACAAGTTGAGTCGACTAAAAGCTTTATTGTTTCAAAAGCATGTGGCCCTTACATCTGCTAGCGAGACCTACGCACTTCAGGTGGCAAGGTCATCAGCGGAAATACAGTCCCTTTTGAATACTAACTTTCCAAGTCACTTCGGTGAACTTGTGGGACGTATATTTAATGCATCCAGCACTGCTGGTATTGCACATTTTTTCAAAGCCGTTGGTATTGGTTTTGCTCACACCTTCTCTTCCATATTCGGTTTGATACCTTCGGCTATACACTCTATTTTCGGAAGCATTTTTGGGGGTTTCCCGATTACTTTGGCTTTATTGGCTGGGGTCTTGCTGTTGTTGCTATTTTTTCGCAATGGCTGTCCCGCCAAGACGAGATCCTATATTGCTGCTCCCGTCGGCGCAGCTGTGTCGTGAACGCAGGATGCAGCATTTTGGAGCAACACTCCAGGGCCATTTGGAGTGTGACTGGTCTCTGTCATTCCGACTGGTTTTGGATTGTGTGCAACCCGTGTTTCGGTGCCTTTGGTGCTCGTTTGACCATGCACTGGCTCTCTGTCTCTCACTGCAGCGCCCTCCAGTGGTCGATCCTGATCTGTTGATGTTCCCGATTAGGGCTCATTCCCAGACTTGTGCACTACGGTTGCGTTTGCTTCGTGAGGCAGTTTATGAGATTCCCTTCCTGGAGGAAGATGGTTTTGTCTCATTCATAGGCCCTGCACGGGGTGCCGCCCTGAATGGTTTTGGGGCTTTGGAACACACCTGCTCCATGGTACTTTGTGGCGTGGATCTTCCGATATTGACATATATCGAAGTGGAGGAGCTCCTACTTTCTATTGCTTCTGTTTATCAATTGGATTTTTTTCCTCTCCTGCAAAATTGACATTATATTGAATTTGTCTTTATTGTTACATGTTTCCTAAATTTATGACTTTGTTGTCTTCTGACCTTGTCGAAATATGTATCTAATTTTAGGTATTGTTTATTTCTGGGGCATATTTTTATATTATTGGAACCACTTGCTACCAACAAGGGGAGGGTGTAGTGTCGTTAGTTTTACGTATCCTTTGCGCGTTAGCTTCAGGCTTTAGGCCTTTGTGCACTTTACCCTGGATGTATTTTATTCATTTGCTGGCAGCTTAGAGCCTCTGTGCACTTTGCTCTAAATGCTTTTTATTAGGCTTCGTACTGTTATTTTTCAAATAGCCAGTTCTACGGTTTTGTTTTTTATTCATATCACACTGTTTAGCCTACTTCAGCACTGGAGTTCTCCATAACACATGCACTCTGTGCTTCAGTCAAGGATACAGTCTGGTACATTGCCGATAGACGTGGTAGGAGTTTAGACTTGGCATTCCTGCGTAGGGACATTTTGTGATCACGCTGACATGTTAGTTATAAAATCACTTCCTTGTCCCAATACACGCAAGAGGGAGATTCCAACCAGGGAACCACAACTAGACGCTGACTGCCTCGTTGCAGATGCTGAACCAAGATCACAGGCCTTTGCTCAGGTATGAGGGCTGATGTCTCCCCGGTGAAAGGCAAGTTAGAAGCTTAACATGCTGTGCTCGAAATAGATCAAGCAGAGGGAGAGTAGAGACTAATAGACACGATGATAGCTTTGTTCTTATGTTTTACTCTCCTGGTGACTATTTCAATCCTACTGTGTTGTATGGTTCTGGTTATTGCGGCTCACGCCTTATTATCTAAAATACAGTCGTTTTATTAAAACATTATATAAAACCTATACTGTCTTTGTCATTTGTATATGAGATCATATTGTAAATGAGAGAGTTGGTTTGGATCTGAGTGACCACAACTTCCCTGAGAAGTTCCAAAGATGTAATGTGCTCGGCTGCCCAATCATCTCTCCCCCGTGGGAGAAATGAGGCACTGCTAGTTAGCCGGAGCAAAAACCGGATTTAGGGTGACAGAGTTCCTTACATGTGGGTCCGACTCAGTCCCCCACACTGTGATCGATCCTGCTGCCTAGAAATTCAGGAGTCTCATTTAGGATAATGAGAGCCCACGCGACAGAAGGTTAGATAACTGTTTCCCAGTTAACTAGATCAATACATGGCATTGGCTGTTGGTGATAAGCTAAACTTGGAGCTCAAAGGAATCTCTTGGTCGCCACTGGTGTGGAACCCCACCCTTCTGGCCATGAAATCTTGAGACCATGAATCTATCTTTCTGCCCTATCTCTATACTCAAGTTCTAAACAATCCTTGTGGATTCGAGTACTTCAGATATGTGGACCGTTCTTCACATTTGTTCACTTTTGTGAGAAGGAAGGCAAGGGGAGATGGGAGCCTCTTTTCGAACCAATCTAAAATAACACTAAAACAGAAAAGTAAGGCTTCCCCACTTAACTACCTATTAAGCAAAAGGGCCGAGGAAGAGAGCTATGACCCAGGGAGTTCTCATTTATTAATTTCCAGTACTCAATAACTGGCTCCCTCTCAGTTGCAACCCCCTTTGTAACCAGAAATATTCACCCCAAATGTATCCAATTATGGCAGGACTATGGGCCTGATTTAGATGTCGGCAGAGCGGAATACACAGTCACAAATGTGACAGATTTCCCGTCCGCCATATAATTTTATCCTATGGGAATCTTAATACAGCAGATGGGATATCTGTTATGTTTGTGATGGAGTATTCCCTCCGCTGACATCTAAATCAGGCCCGATGTGGTAATTATAGAGCACAGGTCTAGTGTTTACCACTTCACAGCAAATGGACTCATGGTAAAGCCAAATATGCATTAAATTATTATAATCTTTTTCATAAAGTCAGCAATGAGGGACTACCTTTTCATGTGTTCATAATCCAATCTTTTACTATATGTTGTAATTTAGTGCACAGGCTGATATTTATCCATTGAGAGATTTTACATAATGCCCAGTGGATTTTTGAGGTAGAATCCTTTCAACAAGGGCCTCACATAAAACATTGAAAGTGATGAACCTTCTCTATACTGTGCACCCAATGACCGTGAACACAATCTGGCTAATGTTATCTTTGTGTGCATGGTTGAAGCCAGGAAAAATTTGTTTTTTTTTTCTCAGCTATTTCAATTGGAACTGTTAACTTATGTCTTCCCATGATGACTCAGAAAAGAATAAAAAAATATATCTCCCACCAGGATAGGAAGAAGCTGTCCCATAAAGTGTAGGTTCCCTGGCCTGCCTGCTCTGAAATCAAGTCTCCTGTCCCAGGCAACAGTGCTTAGCTAAGAACCCCTAGGTGATGTAGTTGCAAATGACAATATTTATAATGTGTGCAGAGATACACATCAACATCTCCTACTCCCAACTAATAAGCATTCCAACTGAGCATGCCAACACCAGGGTCCATGTTATGTATCCGGTGCACTGTTCATGTTTGCACCATGTTGTTCCTTTAAACAGTTGTGCCGGGGCAAACATGAACAATGTGCAGGATTGCGCCAGATTGCAATGAAGTTGCTGCCCTCAGGTCAGCTGCAAACTCGGGGCTTAGGGCAGTGCATTCAGTGAAATACAGAGTGACTGCTTTAATCTGCTGCTCTGTTTTCCGCTGTGCAGGCAGCACCCGCTTTCACTGAGAGAGGGGACAGAGAACTCCCTGCAGGCGGGTGCAGTGAGTGACTGCATCCACCTGCAAAGGGATGCTTCGGGGTGCGAGGTCCATGGATATGGTGTGGCTCCAGAGACAAAGAGACTCCCTCATCTGTGTGAGGCCACGTGCCCAGGAAAATTAGTAAATGTTCTCTCAAGATATCACTGAAGTTACACGTGTGCCAGAGCTATCAATATTACAGAAGGGGCCATACAAGCGTCTGCGGCTCTGTCTGCAATACCAAAATGCCTTAGAGGCACACGAAGTGGCTGACACGCCTATTGTACAGCCAGGGAACTCTGCATAATAGGGCCCCAGTGTTATCTTCCAAGCCTGCCTGAAGAGCAAGGTGCTTGGGTGTCCCAAGCCTTCTGCTTCCTCAAACCTCAGAGCCTACCAATTCATCCTGTAAATCACATTTCAAGAACACGCACTGACTGTAAATCGCTGTGCCAGGCGGCCAACCTCACCTTCACCAAAGATCCACTTGAAGGCAGGGTCGAGAATATTTTAGAATTCCCCCTCCCTAAATTACTTGCTGGAGAAAATGAGACCCCTTCTGTATCTGAAGAACCTCAAGCTGTTTATATCCACTAGCAGGTGTAGAACTCTGCAAAACCTAAAGAGCGGGTAAAATAACATGACACACTACCCAAGCATATTCTAGACTACTACTTTCTTTGGCAACACCTTTCTATAGTACTGTTTAGATTGTCCTCAACCCTTCCAGCTGGTGGTAGGGTCCTGTTTCACTGAGACCACATGCTCAGTGGTGTAACTTAGGCCCCCCACCCCCGCAACCTCCGTGGTGGGGTGCCTGAGCTCCAGGGGCCCCCTTCAGCACAGTATGCTGGCCTGAGAGCTCCTGCCTGTGTAGGGAGGGGGAGCCCTCAATGTAGTTTGCTGCCCCCCTCCCCAAGTTTCGTTACGCTACTGCATATGCTGACAATGTATATATTTTATACATTGCTTCTGTAAAGTGGCTTTCTGCCATCTGCATTTAATCTGCTCAATAGACAGGGCTATATATATATATATATATATATATATATATATATATATATATATATATATATATATATATTGCTTTATATAGCGCTTACTATCCCTGACAAGGCGCTGAAATAAGTTATTTAGCTCTTTCGGCTATTCCTTTTGTTTTTTTATTATATTATCTATATTTAATTGTTTAATGCGTCTAGAACAACCTCACTTATAGAATGCTTTAAAATTTGATTAGCTGTAAGTGATAAATGATAAGGTAAATAAAACACCTTGCTCGAATAAACTTTATTTATAATGATGTAATGTATGCCACGTCACACTATACCATGTACTCTTTCTCCCGCCTTTAAAGATGCAGTCTTGGGCCCATCCTGCTAAACGAACTAACCCATAGCTGTTCAGGGACCTTACCTTGTCCATTAAGTTATGTTTCTCTCTCTTTTTTGCCGTTGTATATGGCGCGAACTCCACCCAAAGGTATTGAAGCGCTTTACATAAGCACCAGCAGTAACATTACACAAGGACAAGTTATGTTTTTTGTCTTAAGCAGGAGGAGATTAAGAGATTTGCCCAGGATCACCGGATGTTGAGCCGACGCCGAGACTCGCACCTGGGTCCCTAGTTTCCCACTCGGCAAATGTGGCCGTTATGCCATATGCATGCTGTCTGCAGTCCAGTCAACGCGTGGTAAACCGCTGGCTAGCTCTCGTGTCAGGTTCATCCCTCTCCCATTTTTACACCACAACTTGATGACTTGATAATGGAAGAACCCTTACCTCAAACACGGGGCTTGGAATCACAAGAACTAGTGAGGCAATAGAAACAGGGACATGCTTGGTATTTACTCAAGGTTTGCACTAGCGCTTGCTTAGCACAAAGAGACAGAAGGCGTCCCATAGCGCTGCATTGGTTTATGCCGTCCCAAAAGCCGGCAAGCACAGTGCAACGTTGCGCAGCGACGTTCTGGTGCCTGTGGAATTCTTAATAAATAACCACCTAAGTGTCTCGTGCACACATGGTAGGATTTCACTTCTATAATCACGCTGTTTGTCTGATTACAAAACCTAACACAACAACTATGCATGGAGTCCTCCTGATTGCACTATTTTCTTCCGGGCTTCTGATGCCGCCATTACATCAGGACAGTGCGACTGCGGTGTTGCATTAAAGGCCATATTGGCATGCTTATGTCGATAACAAAATTAGTTATCTGTTTTATTAGATAAAGTATCCTAAACCAAGATAAAAGGGATTTACTGTTAAAATGACAACTGCGATTTTGCTTACCGTTGGGGAAGCTGCAAAAAAAATTGCTACCAAATATATGACAACACATCTTGAATATGGGTGTGCGAAATTGGCGTAATTTCCTTTCAAGAAAATTACCAAAAATTACATGCAATTACATGTAATTACACGTAATGATCCTCCGGCGCCTTGCGTTAAAAAAAGACACGGAGACTCAGAGGCTCATTTCGCGTTCAAAAAAATAGCACAATAAAGCAAGCCGCGTAGCACAAGCGAGCAGTCATTTTGATTCCTGCAGCTTGCTCCTTCCTAGCTATACATCGTGTTTCTCTGCTTCCAACTCCATCCAGATCCATCCACCTCATTCTTGCCTATTTCTCCCACTTTTCAACTTTATATTCACTTTTTGTTTCCATTTGACTGACCCTGTGCTTTTATTTTTTAATTTTTGTTCCCTGTTTGTCTGTTTATTTACGTTCCTATTTCCTCCAAGCTATGTCAGAAGAATCTCGTACTCCCTGTGGTCGAAGGAGGCGCAAGGGGGTAAAGCCCCGCCACATTTTTGGCAAAAAGGAGTTGGCAGCACTGATTTTTTATACACAGCGCCACCTCCCGCTCATGCTGGCAGCAGGCGGCAGACCTGGTAAGGGCTACAGCCTGGCAGAGCGCAAGCTGAGGTGGGGGAAAGTGAGAAGCAGCATGTACCGCCACACTGGGATCTCTCGCACCCAGCGGCAGGTGATGCACCGATGGGCTGACGTCCTTGACCGGGAAGATGACCTACTTAATCTGCTTGGTGTGGAGGTGGCAGGGCTAGGTAAATACTGTTTGATTTTTATTTTTTTATTTTTTATTTTATATTTGTCACTTTTAAAGATGCTGGAACATGTTTATATACATACATATATATATATATATACATATATATATATCGTTTGGGACCCCCTTTTCCTCGGACCCCGCTTGACGGATTACTCTGAAACTTTCCAGACTTCCAGAGAGACGCTGAATTGAGAGTCGTATTTTCTTGGAAAAGTTTGTGAAGATTCATCAAACGGTGCCAAAGTTATTAGCAAAACAAAAAACACTTTTTCTATAGAAACTAGGTCTTAACTATAACTACCTAGTGGTGATCACCATATTGGTGGTCACCACTTGGTAGTTATAGTTAGAACCTAGTTTCTATGGAAAAAAGATATAGATATATCTTTATATGTATGAAGATAGAAAAACATTTTTTGCTGTGTATATATACATATACTCATCTGTATCTTTTTATCTTTCCCCCTTTCAGGACAGCCAAAAAGAACAAGGAGAGGCAGGAAAAGCACCACTACAACCAATGGAGATCAGGACAAGGACAACACCTCTGCGTCCACACCAGCAATTCCCTCTGTTGCTGGTAAGTCATATTTATTATTTCTTAGTTTGAACAATTCTCACCTGGTATGTGTTATGATCTTCTGTTTTTTCCACTTTTCCCGAACATCCTTTTATCTACTTTAGAATCTGTTAACCCTCCGTACCTCCTTCTTTTTTCTTTTGCAGTTCCTTCCATAGCTGACTTCCTCCTGTCTATAGATTTCTTCCCATGGCAGAAACATCTTCTTCACACCTCTTTTACACACCTCCTTTCCATTCCATCCCCCCTTTAATCATTGTTTTTATGATCCTTTATTTGCCATTTCACTCCATTATTAAAAACGTGTTTTATAGTGGGGGATTGTTGACTGCTTTATTCTTAAAATGTCAAGTAAGCCTTTCAAAGTGACACTTTGACTAAAAAATAATTTCACATTTATTAGGTAATAGAAGAAATTGGGTTAGTGGTTGAGGGGTTGGAAGGGAAGCCCCACTCAGGCACCAACCACAGTCCTTCTCAGGGTGAACTACAAAATTCACTAAGTTAACATGTGTTTAATCCCCTGGGAGCTTGACACAAAGCAGTCAGGCTTAATTTAGGGGCAACATGTAAAGTATTTATGCAGCACACAAACAGCAATAAAGTGAAAAAATAACACAAAAAAAAGGCCAGCTAGAGTAAACTTTAATAAATAAAATGATGCCAGTATGACAAACATCCAATAAGTAGAACTGGAGATATGAAATTTCAAACTTTTATGTAATACTAGTGACTAAAAGCACAAGCAAACTTGTGGCCATCTGGTCATGCTAGACCAAGGAGAAGTCACAAGTTCAGGCAGAGTGCAGGTTAGATATAGGGACCAGGTTAGTCCAGCTGAAAAGTTACTAAGGCCCTCATTCCAACCCTTGGCGGTCTCTGACCGCCAGGGCGGAGGACAGCGGAAGCACCGCCAACAGGCTGGCGGTGCTTCCTGGGCTATTCTGACCGTCAGGAAAGGGGAACCAGCGGTTTCCCGCCGGTTTTCCCCTGGCCCAGGGAATCCTCCATCCATGGGGATTCCGACCCCCTTCCCGCCAGCCTGTTTCTGGCGGTTTTCACCGCCAGAACCAGTATGGCGGGAACGGGTGTCGTGGGGCCCCTGGGGGACCCTGCACTGCCCATGCCACTGGCATGGGCAGTGCAGGGGCCCCCTAACAGGGCCCCACAAAGATTTTCACTGTCTGCTTAGCAGACAGTGAAAATCGCGACGAGTGCCACTGCACCCGTCGCACCCTTGCAACTCCGCCGGCTCCATTCGGAGCCGGCTTCATTGTTGCAGGGGCTTTCCCGCTGGGCCGGCGGGCGCTCTTTTGGAGGGCGCCCGCCGGCCCAGCGTGAAAGTTGGAATGGCCGCCGCGGTCTTTTGACCGCGGGGCGGTCATTCGGCGGTGACCGCATGGCGGGCGGCGGTCAGAATGACCGCCCAAGTCTGTACCAAGATTTAAATTTGAACTCGAGGAGGCCGCGTGGAGGCTAAGCACCATGGAAGGTCATTGCTGTAGCATGAAGAGCAGGTCAGGCATTGCGGACAGTCATCGCTGTAGTGCAAAAAGCCGGTCAAGGGGTTTCAGACGGTCATTGATATAGCTTCAAATGGGAGGTCTATGTGGGCTGTCATTGATGTACCATGAAGTGCAGGTCTTACGTTGAGAGCCCCCATCGCCTGTCATCAGCACAAACAGCAGGTTTCACTTTGCCTTTGTGTTCGCAGTCATCACGAGTGTCAGAGTACTGGCGCAAAAGGGCACTTTCTCACTCGCAAGGAGCCCAAACTTCAGGATTTTCACCTTGTGTTTAGGAGGAGGACACTGTCATACCATGACCTGGGAAGGAACCTTTTGGGGATCAGGACTCACTGCAGCAAAGGCCAGCAGGGCTCAGGCAGGTCCATTTACAGGTCTAAGAAGGTACAGTTGCAGTAGGTCAGCAGGGCAGTTGCAGGGAGGACTCCGGAGCTTGTTGTGTCCTTGTAGCTCACATAGGATGTTAGCCAGCTGACACTTGGAGTCACTCTGGTTAGCCTGGGATAAAAGCAAGCAGGTCCAGTCTTCCTTCTAAGACAGCAAGGCAGTCATTCAAGCAGCAGATCAGTCCTCTGGCAGCAGGATAGCCCTTCTATATCTTCCACAGTTCTAGGAGTGTTCTGATAAGTGGCTTTGGATGTCCACTATTTATACCTGGTGACAGCTTTTGTGTATGCAGGAGGTAAAATCATTTGGAGGGTAATTGGGGCTGGGTACAACCCCTCACCAGTCATCCTAGCATGGGGGCCGATCCTGCCCACACCTAAGCCACCGTTGTGTTACTGCCTGAAAGCAATCCACATACCCCAACAGCAGAACCACATATGGTAATATGACCCAGGAAACTGACAGAGGACACAAATGGTTGGGACATAAAGCTTCAAACTTTCTAAAAGCAGCATTTTCAGAATTCTGACTTAAAGACTAACTTTACCATTAAAGAGAATTTTTATTTGCAATTCATTTGAGTGTAAACATCATATCTCTATCTGCTCCCGAACTAAAGTTAGTAAGAAGATAATCCAGTGTTTGTCAAAAGAGAGATGGGCCTTACAACAGTCAAAAATTACTTCAGGAGTTTTACACTTCCAGGAGATGTAAAACGCAAATGCACATGTCCTACCTTTTAAATGCATTGCAACCCCTCCCCTTTAAGCCTTTAGGACCTACCTTACGGGGTGACATATAAGTACTCAAATGTAAAGTTTAGGTCTAAGTAAAGGTTTATTTTGCCAGATCAAAATGGCAGCTTAGAAATGCACTACAGGCTGCAGTGGCAGGCAAAATAAGTTTTAAAAGTCTGCTGGAGTGGGTGGCATAAAGAGAGCTGCTGGCCCACTAGTAGCATTTAAGTCACAGACCCTGGGACAGGTAGTAGCATCTATTAAAATTTACCAGTAAATCTAATGTGAGAATTAGCTGTAGGAGAATTTTCCCATGTTTGGAGGAAGGGGAAGGCAAAAGGTTTGGGATCAAGAGTGTCAGATTTAACATGTGCCCCGATTAAAACAAGAACTACCCACCCAATGGGAGTTCTCATTGCTAAGGTTGAAGAACCTGGAAAGACCATCCTCATTGGCGTGGTCAGTTCTAGGTTGAGCTTCCACCATGAACTTAATTCCCTGTAGGTAGATGGACCACCTCAACAATTTGGGATTCTCAACCCTCATCTGCTTTAGCCGTCTGAACGATTTGTGGTCTACCTGAACCTGAAGGTGAGTCACAAACAGGTATTATCTAAACTTCTTCAGTGCGTAGACCACTGCAAAAGAGTCTCTTTCTATTGCACAACACCTTCTGTCTCTGGTAAGTAACTGCCGGCTGATGATGACGCTGATGATGACTACAGGTTGGTCTGGGACCTCTTGTTCAGCTTTGAGAGTGCAGCCACTGTGCCATGCTGTGAGGTATTCTTTTGGACAAAGATTCCCTTAGAGAAATCAGAAGTCTTGAGTACTAGCACTGTGCACATGGCCTCCTTCAAATAGTCAAAAAAAATTCAGCCTTCCCCCCCAACCAGATCACCTTTTTAGGCTGCTTCTTAGAAGCCAGCACTGTAAAAAAGGGCAACAATGGCGCCATATGCCTTGACAAATCTTCTGTAGTAACTGAGGGCTACGAAGGCTCTCACCTCCCTTTTGATCTTGGGGTGTTCCCAAGCTAGGGTGGTCTGGAGTTTGACCTGGAGGGGCTGTACCTTGTTCCTGCTGACCTTGAGGATGTGGTAAACTACAGATCAGTGCCCTATCTGGTACATTCTGGCCTTGATGGTCGGCCCTGCTTTTTCTGCAGGGCCTCAAGCAATTCCTGGAGGTGGGACAGGTGGGCTTCTCAACTGGAGCTAAAGACAGCAATGTTGTTTAGTTAGGCATCACTTAAATCCTTCATCCCAGCCAAGACCCAGTTGACCAGCCTCTTGATGGTAACAGGGGCATTCTGTAACCCAAAGGCAATCACCCAAAACTGGAAGCTGTCTTCTGGGACAGAGATTGCAGACCTCTCCTTAGCCCCCTCGGTTAAGGCAATCTGCTAGTACCCTGGTGGCAGGCCAAATGTACTAAGGAACTTGGCAGCCCCTAAGTGGTCGATGAGTTCATCAGCTCGGGTATGGGGGAGCATCAGTCTTAGTGGCTGAGTTGAGTCCCCGGTAGTTCACATAGTCTAGTCCACACAGTTTTGGTATGGTGCCTGATGTTGCGGCCTTGGGTGCCAGAACCACTGGACTGTACCAATGGCTTGTGGAGTGCTCAATCACCAATAACTCCAGCATCTTGGAGACTTCTCGATGCTGGGTCTCACTTTGTCAGACAGCATGTAAATTTGGTTCTGACAGGCATTCTGTCCCCAGTGTCAATGTCTTAGGTGCACCAAGTGTTGAGCCCTTAGGTAGGTGAGAAAAGAGAGGCAAACTGTTCTAGTAAGTGACAACATTTCCTCTGTTGTTCTGGGTTCAGGGTAGGAGAGAGCCCAACTCCTTTCACTGACCCATTCTTCTCCCTAGAATTCAAGAGTTTGGAGAGGGATTCACTCTCCTCTTCTACCCTATCATCTGTCACCAGGAGCATGGTTATCTTTGGACCTCTGAAAGTGGGGTTTGAGACAGTTGACATAGAGAACCCTTAAAGGGTTTCTGGGGGTCTTGAGGTCTACCGGGTAGGTGATGTCCCCCGTTACCTCGCAGGCCTTAGTCGACCAGTCCTGCAAAGCCTGAAGCTCTTTAATCTCTATCACCCACACTTTCTGACCAGGCTAAAGCTCAACCAGAGTGCCCTTCTGTCATACCACAGATTCATAACTTCCCGGCTTTCAAGTTCTCTGTGACAGTCTTCCAGAACCATTTCTGAGAGCAAACATGCAGCTGACTACATTCTGGTGGAATTTCTTGGGGGCTTGCTCCCACCTTCTTTCACATGGCAGAGAGGCCCTCCGACATAGTGACTATAAAGAAGTTCAAAGGGCCAGAATCCTACCCCTTTTTGAGGCACATCCCTGAAAGCAGACAGGCATTGCAAGAGGATGTTCCACTTCGGCCTCAAGGGCTCTGACAGGGCCATGATCATATTTTTGAGGGTCTTGTTGAACCTTTCAACAAGCCTATTAGTCTGAGGATGATATGGTGTGAAGAACTTGTAAGTTACTCCACACTCGTCTCACATGGACGTCATGTATTCTATGAAGTTGCTGCCCCAGTCGGACAGTGGGGAATCACATGCGGGTAAAAATCCTCATCAGTGCCCTGGCCCCTGTGGATGCAGTCAGTGTCTTCAGAAGTATATACTTCGAGTATTGAGTGGTATGGTTAATCAAGAACAGGATGAACATTTTGCACAAGGCAGTCTTGGATTTCAGGGGCCCTCAAGGTCAATGGCATCCACCTAAAGAGGGTGCCTACAACAGGAAGGGTGTTAGAAATTGGGTTACTGATTGACTGGCTTATGAGCCCTGATCAAATGGCAACCACAACTCTAGTCAGGGTGTCAGGCAAACGCTAAATTAATCTGTGCTCACCCTCTGGTAGCTTGACACAGAGCAGTCAGGCTTAACTTAGAGGCACTGTGTAAAGTGTTTGTGCAACACTTCAAACTGCAAAACAGTGAAAACACCACACAAAAAGATTCCACCAGGTTAGAAAAATAGAGCAAAATTTAATAAGTAAAAGAAGGGCAAAATGAGAAAAATCCAATCAGTAGAACTGGAGTAAAGGATTTAAAAAAAATAAACTGCAATGTAGCACCTATCAGCAAAAAGTACCAACCGCAGTGGTTTAGAGGTCCTGGACTACGTCAAAATCAAAATATCAAGCTGACCACGATGGAGAGTGGATTGGATACAGTCCAAGATTAGTCCAGCTGAAGTTTTACCTTCTCAAGGATTGTGGCAAGAGTCTTGTTTGCTGGGGGGAAGTTCACCGGGAGAAGGAAAAGTGTCACTGACGATGGTTGGTGGGGCTCGAGGAGGAGGCTAGGCATCACAGATGGACAGGCAGGAGCCTCGCAGTGGAGATCCACACGGGCAGACAATGCTTGCTGTGTGAAGAGATGAGTTCCAGGTCCAGTTCTTCCTCTCCAGGCAGGAGGGCAGCATTCAGCAGGTCAGCAAGGTCACAGCTCCTTTAGAGTGGCAGTCCAGCAGAGCGGCAGTCCTTTCATCAGCACAGCAGTCCTTCTTCCGGGCAGAGTATCCACAAGTACAGAAGTTCACTGAAGTGTTTGTGTCTCAGGTCCAGTATTTATACTTTGGTGGTCTGGTTCTGAAATGTGCGAGATGCTTCTAGACAGTGGCTTTGAAGTGCAAGGAATTCCCTTCCTCCCCTGCCCAGGCCCAAACTGGTTGGAGTAAAAATATAGGATTGTTAAGCCCTTTGTGGGCAAAACCTATTCAGGTGTAAGTGAGGCTGTGTCCAGCTTTTCCCTCCCATCCTGCCCAGGATTACCCATTAAGTTACACCTAAGCTCTCACTGTGTGTGGCTGTCTAAGGCAAGCACACAAAGCCCAACTGACAACTACACCCAAGCATGTGACCACAGATAGACTGTAAGCACCAGATGTCTAAGGCAAGAAAATGGCAACTTTCTAAAAGTGCTATTTTCAGAATTGCCATTTAAAATGTGACTTTACCATAAGTTAGGATTTTGAATCGTGATCCCAGGGACACCATACATGAAGGGGTCATCTCTTCCCATTAGGAAGCTACACTTACACAATGTAATAAGGCAACCCCAACGTTACCCATGGACAGATTGGCCTCACAGTGATGAGAAATAATTCAAGGGCTTTCACCACCAGGACATGTAAAATTAAAAAGTACATGTCCTACTTTTTAAACACATTGCACCCTGATCTCTTGGCTGTCCATGGCCAGCCCTAGTGGTGACCTATATATATTAAAAAGGCTTTTGCCAGGTCAACATGTCAGTGCTCAAATGCACACACAGGCTCTGCAGTGACAGAACTGGGGCATGATGAAAGGGCTACTTAAGTGGGTGGCACAATCAGAACTGCAAGCCCACTAGTAGCATTTTATTTACAGGCCCTTGCCACATTGCCATATTGTAACAACAACAGCGGAACCCTGGTGTTGTTAGGTGGAGTAAGTGCAATGCAAGAGAAGTGGCGCAGCGGGACCGATGCTCCACGTTCTCATAAATATGCCCCTAAGAGACAGCGAATGGCTGCTGATTACTGCTATTCATGTCCTGTAGCATTTAGTGCTATTTTCTTAACACAAAATGCATACCCTGGCTGAATTTGGGCACACGGGCGCACTTTGCACTTATAATGTAGCACTACATTCTGGATTACACTTCCCACACCATTTACACATAATTACAAGTAATTTTGAGGTAATTAGGGTAATTGCGCTAGACAGAACTACATCAGTTATGCCTAGCCCTGAAGCCACACTCAGAAAAAAACATTTTTCTTGTTAGTGTGAACATTCACTCAACTATCCTGTGCTTAACCCTCTGGTTGTTTGGCACAAAGCAGTCAGGTTTAACTTAGGGGCAATGTGCAAAGTAGTTGTGCAGCACACAAACAGTAATAAAGTGAAAACACAACATAAGAAAAACATCCCTAAGTAACATAGCGAACTAGAGTAACATTTAGTAAATAAAATGATACCGGAATGACAGAAATCCAATGAGTATAACCAGAGATGTGCAATTTCAAAGTTTTAGGTAAAAATAGCACCTGAAAGCAAAAAGTACTACTCGTGGGCAACTGGTAGCACTAAACATTAGAAAGCCACAAGTTCAAACCAAATGTGATGGAGCACGGGTCAGATATAGGGACGAGGGTAGTCCTACTGAAAGATACCTTCTAAGTTTAGCACGAAACATTCTGTTTGCATTAAAGGAGGACACAAAGATGAGGTGGAGCATCATGGAGGGCCATCAATGTCCTTGAGGTCCAATAATTATATCTGATGCCAGCCTTTGTGTGTGCAGGAGGCAAAGGCATTTGAAGTGTTAGTGGGACTGGGAAAAACCTCTAACCAGCCATCCTGCTAGGATATCCCATCCTGCCCACAGCTAAGCCCTTTTGTGTTACTGTCTGGAAACAATACAAAAACCCTAACAGCAGTGCCATTCGCAGTCATGTGAACCAGGACTCTGGCACAAGGCACAAATGATTGAGACAATAAAACTCCATTATTCTAAAAGTGGCATTTTTTAATTGTGACCTAAAATCTGACTTTACCATTAAAGGGGATTTTAAATTACAATTCATTTAAGTGTAAACAACACATATCCATCTGCTCCCAATCTAAAGTTAGCACTTATTAAATGTAATATGGTAATCCAGTGTTAGTCAGACTTCAGACGTTTTTCACTACCAGGACACAAAATTTAAATACACATGCCCTAACTTTTAAATACAGTGCACCCTCCCCTATAAGCCTTTAGGGCCCATCTTAAGGGTGACTTATAAGTATTATAAAGGAAGGTTTAGACCTTACGTAAGGTCAAAATGTAGGTTTCAACTGTGCTAGAGGCCTAAGACAAGTTTTAATTGGCTACTTTTGTGGATGGTACCATAAGTTCTAAAAGCCTACTAGTGGCAATTGATCTACAGGCCCTGGGTACAGGTAGTACCATCTACTAGGGACTTACAAGTAAATTAAATGTGCCAAATTAGGTGTAGGCCAATTTTACTATGTTTGAAAGAGAGTACAATCACATTAACACTAGTTAGCAAAAAGCCCAAAAAAAGTAATTCACCAAAAAGGGGGGCAAAGGCAACACATTTGGGGAAATACCATTCCAAGCATGTCAGTTCTAACAGGTATTGTTTTTAACATGTGCAAATACTGTGGTTGGTACTGACATGCTAAATATGTGTGTTTTTACCAGAATTTCAAGCAATTCACACTGATGAGGAGGACAAATACCATCCTGTGGAGGACAAATACCATCCTGTGGAGGGGGATCAAGCGGATGCTGGGACGAGCGGTAAGTCACATTGGTTTCTCAATGACAACTGCTGCATTTGTTAAGGTATTCCTTCCTTTCTTCCAAACTAGTGTACCAAACCCTTTTAAATTATTCATCTTCCTATTTCTGTCTCAGCCTTTCTACCACTGAAAGTAACTGGGAGAAGAAAGTGTGTGTTGTCCATTGTCCACTCATACTTACCAGATTTCCATTCTGTTCGAGACAGCCCAAAATCCCAACTCCTCTGATGCCACATTTCTCTCACAGTTTTCCTTAAGGATCTTCTACTCATGGCTTTCATTACATCTTTCCATTTTCTACCTTCCATTAATCATGTGACTAAGCCTACTATGACCCAACATGTCCAAAGCCAAACCTAAACCTAGCCCACACCCTGACATTTTAGACCTTATCCAACACTCACTTGCTCCATTGTCTAGGAATAAAATATTTGTTGTACGCTGAGGGCCTCATTATGACTTTGGCGCTCCTAAAAGCGGACCACCAAAGCCAGTTGGAAGAGGCTCCCATCACACCGGTGGCATCTCTTCTGAGCATATTACAATGTTCCCGCCTGAGCAGCGGGAACATTGTAATACACTTTCCTGCTGAGCTGACTGATGGCAACAGTGCTACGGTATTGGACCCAGCTCCCTTAAGGGAGCTGAGGCCAATACCATTGCACTTCAGCACCCACAAAATGCGCACTATCTGCAGTGCAGACAGTGTGCATTCCGACGGTGCTGGGCAGGAGGACTGAATAGATATTGCATGATCTAAATAGTCAAAGAAATTGTGCAACTTAAATTTCATACGCCATTTTTGTGTGGCAATATATACATATGTTTTGCAACTAAGTAATTCTTTAATAACTTATTAAGAGTATAATTAGTTCAATTTACTTTTCATACATTTTTGCAAATAATCTATTTTTGATTAGGAAGGTGGTCACCGTGCATTATATGATTTATGTTTGGGGAAAAAAGGCCCTGTGACAAAAAATCACATAAAAAAATTCCAGTGGCCCAAGGAAACAAGCAAAGTTTTGTGACTGCCTGACTATGTAAGTGTCCATGGTGAGTAGTACGATATTCTTTTCTTTTATTGTATCATCCAGGTGCTCCTTACAGAGACCAGGTCCCAGAATCACAGCAGGAGATAGCCACTAGGCTGCGCCTCCAGAAAATGGAGGCAATTGTACTGGAGTATCGTCGGCTGGCAATCTTCAAGGAAGAAGAGGTAGATGAAGCTACCACCACCTTGGAGGCTTCCTCAGGACACCAATCGGCAGCTTCCTGGCCATGCCATCACTGCCACCACACACAGCCAGCATCCCAAGCAACCGCTCCCCCCTCAGCCACAGAGGGACTCCTACAGCAAGTACTGCAAAGCTTAGAGGAGGTGAAGCAGTCCCAGTGGGGTATTGTCAGCAATCAGAATGACATTTTAAGAAGGCTGGAGGCCATCGAGGGAAGACTGTTTTAGGGAGGGTGCCTGTTGAGGGAGGTGAGGGTGGAAAGAACAGTGTGGGATGGGTAGTTAGTATAGGTTAGTTTAGTAGGCTTTTGAGGTTTTAGGGAGAGGGTCGGAGATGAGGATGGGAATTTCCATTTTTCTGTTAATAAATGGTTTTCTTCAATACGTCTTTTTATTTTTCCGAATTTACTACTAGGCATTAGTGGTTAGTGTAGCAGCCCAATTAATTAAAGAGGGAGCTCCACCTACATAGCAACTATATAGGGTGAGCCCTGCAGCTAGCCTATCAAAAAATATTCATCCATCTGTGTCTAAGCCCATCATTCTTTATTTTGTCTCGCTCTATCTGAGTTCTTTTGCCAGGTTACATAGGTTACGTTACCTCCTCCAGTGTGGAAAATTAACCTTGACCAAACCTCTGTCTCTTTAACAGATTGATCCTCTATTATCTGAGCAGCACCCGCCATCAATAACTGTTGTATACTTACTTTCCTTGCTCTATCCTTTGTAACTATTGACCACTAACAGTGCCTGCAACCTAAAACCAAAACTATTCTTCCTTCCCATTCTTAGAAGGTATTTTCTTAACTAAGTAGAAAACGTAATGTCTACTATCTCCCCACAGTCGGTGCAGTACCTTTTTGCAGGGAGTTTTAATAAAGGTGGTAGCTCTCCACTAACAGGGAAGGCAAAAACCATCACAGGAACAACACAGTTCTTATTTTAATGAAGTTTGTGAACCAGTCAAAAGATTCTCATTCAGTATCACATGCAACTAAACAGAAAGAAAACCACAGAGTGAGAGGACAAACCAAGATAGTGACCATCATAAAGGAACCTAGTGTAGAATTATTTACCAAAGTAACTGTAATGAGTTATCAAGATTCAGGAGTAAGACAAAAAAGTACGTACTACATATGTTTGGCCAATATTGTTATAATTTATTCTCTGCACTATGATATCACGTTCTTGCCTGGGTGGGAGCAGTGGCTTGGGCAAATTTGCAAATTCTTTTAACCTCCTCACATCAATGCTGGCTTTAGGGTGGTGGAACTGATGCAACTGCACCGGGCACAAAGGTCCATGGGACACCATTTGAATGACGGACTAAGGAGAGATAAGGGTACCCTACAGAGATCTTTGTGTGAGCTGCATTCTTCAGAGGATTATGCTAACTCTGATTATCAATGCACTTGATGGAGAGATCTGTGATTTGTCTAGTGATGGCTTTAACTCATGCCAAAAAAGCAGTGAGGGTTCATGTTCGTGCAGTCAAGCACAATGTGCAACACGCATATCACAGATTAGTATTTATATACATAGCTCAAAGTGTTACTTCTTTTATCACACAGATCATTCTGTTACTTGCACATCATAAATGACCACCCTTTCAAGACAGTACAGTGAGCTACAGGCTGGTATGAAAATGTTGTTTGCAAACTGTAATCAGAGGTTTAGAACCTTTTTGCTATTGTCTTAATCTTTTGTCATTCTAAAGGTGCTAAAAAGGATTTACTTGAGTAGAAATACATTTTTATTTGTATAGACAACCCCGACCACTGTGTTACATTTTACAGTTTGTGGGGGCAGATTTACTAACCCTTTATGCCAGATTTATATTACAGAGATGACACAAACGTTTTACAAAGGGTTGCTTTGGGATTTCCTTCCAGAGGAAATCTTAAATTGTGTTGCAAAGTAGCCCTAAAGTAACATAAAGTAGCACTTTGCTCTATTTTGAGCTACTTTGCTTCAAGGGGACCTACCATTGATGGTACATGGATGTTGACATGCTGCCACTGTCTAATTTTGATGTTAATGTGTATGCATTATGATTGGTAGAAATGGATTTGCTTTAAACAATTACACCTCATCGAAGCAGGCATAACTGTTCACACATACAAAGTTGTAAAGTGTATTAGAAGGGTATTGCTCCAGTACAAAACTGAAGGAAACACTTCCAGTTCAAAACCTGTGCTGGACATCATGTACACACCCTTAAGCTATGGTGCAAGAGTATGTACATTGGTGCAAGGCAGCCAAAGGTAAGCCAGTGCTAGGGGAAAGAGCAACAGCCCGCTATCTTAGTAGAGATGGCACTGATGTGCTCTCTCCTTTTCACACAACAGAGAACATAATTTGGTTAATTCGCTGTGTTGCCTAAAAAACATGCTACATTTTTCCATTTAATTTCTCAAGATAAACCTGTCTTTACATATAATGTCTACCAGTGTGAATGATGTGTGACTCCTAGAGCAAGTGGCCCTCATTGTCTCATGTGCCGTTTCGCATACATTGATTTACTAATTCATTCATTGTCTTCATATAATGTGTGTGATGTAAAGCTCTCTGACATCTTATATTGGTATGAATATTCCTACAAAACAAACTAGATAAAAATGAGAGAGGGGCTAAGGAGAGATGAGGGGCACTATTGGAGGGTGCAAGTGAGGAATTATTGAAGAAGGAAGTCACTCGGCCTTAGCTGTTGCCAACAAAGATTGACGCACTGGATGCCATTAACACTGAAAGTGGCCCTGCTTTCTGTAACAGTTGGTGTAGCTTTAACCACATCCACCCTGCCATTCGTGAGATCTCTAGATTGTGGAAATTAACAGCACACCATATCACACAAATTGGGAAAGAGGGTTAGGGATTTCGTGAATGGATGGGTATCTGGTACGAGTGAAAAGGTGAGAGACCAACGGACACAACGTTCATCAAGTCCATCAGTGTGTCACATCTGTCATGGAAGGAAGATGACAGCTCAGAAACCAAATTCAAACAGATTTTAGGCCAAGCTTTGCTAATGACTTCTTGTGGACATTCGGAAAGCTTCCTTCAGAATACATTTTACCCATTGCTTACCGTTGGCTTTGTGGTTTGTAACTCACATTTGCTCACTTTCTATTTGCTGGCTTTATTTGATTTATGGTGTCCAGCTTGAGTTTGTCCTTTCTGTGGCCAATACCCTATTTGGGGTACCTTTCCACCAGTGTTCTGTTTCTGTAAATAAGCCTTTAAATCTAGTTCTTAACTTGTCACATTTGCAGTGCATTCAAAGACCCAGGTCAAATGTAATGGCCTGTCTTCCAAGAAGGTTGGTGTGTACTTTTCTTTCTCTGTCTTCAAAGTGAGAGGATTTATGTGACAATCATGCTGGCTACTGGGGATGTGCAGGAGGAAGGCTGTACAGTGTTATTTTTTCTCTAGAATACAACAAAGTTGAAATTCCTGCAAATGAACTGTGCGTGTTTTAAAAAAAGTATCAGAATTAGGAAAGCACAAATGAAACATGGTTTTGGTAATTCTAACGTGTGGTGGAAACCATGAGTTTCATATGATAAAAACAAATCAATACACGAGGTGATGACATATCCACACATTATAGTTTGTGCTCTATATAATTTTATCAGTAAAACTGTATATATGAGAAAATATAATGGTCATTTCAATTGAAAATGTGTTGCCTGTAATGGCAGTGCTCTACCACACCATGCATACTCCATTTTACCCACTCCACTCTACTATACACCACTCCACACTACTCTACACTGTACCAATTCACATGATGCCACTCTACACCACTCCACGCTGCATCACTGTACTCTACTCTGTACCACTCCACTCTATGCCACTTCACTCTATACTTTTCTCCTCTACCCTTCACTATTTCACTCTATGCCACTGCACTCTATGTCAATGTGCTCTACTCTGTACCACTCCATTCTATGCCAGGCCATTATTGCCAATCCACTCTATGCCAACCTAATTTACTCTGTACCCATGCATTCTATTCCACTGCACTCTACCCTGCACCAGCCCACTCTACTGTGCACCACTCCACTCTCTGCAGCTTCATGCTACTCTCAATCTACTCTATGCCACTGCAGTCAGCACCACTCCACTCTACACCACTGCAATCTATGCTGCACCACTCTAATCTGTACCACTTTCCTTTACTCTGCACCACTCTACTGTACTCTAATGCACTCTCCTCTAAGCATTGCACTCTACACCACTTTGCTCAAGACCAATGCACGGTATGCTACTCCACTCTACACTGATCTACTCTGAACCACTGCACTCTGTGCCACTGTACTTTGCACCACTGTACTCCAGTCTGCAACACTGCACTCTCTGTCTTTGAGCTCACTGCACTCTGTTCTATGCTGCTGCACTCTATACCACTGCACTCTATGCCACTGCACCACTCTACACCACTCTACGACAATGCACTCTTCACCATTCTACTCTGCATAACTCCATTCTATGCCACTGTACTTTACCCTGCACCACTCCACTTTTCACCACTCCACTCTACACCACTTCACTCTACCCCTCTCTACTCTGCAACGCTGCACTCTCTGCCACTGAATTCTATGCCACTCTACTCTGCACCACTGAAATATATGCCACTGCGCTCTCCTCTGTACCACTCTATTCTACACCACTCTACTGCAATTTATGCCAATGTGCTAATTGCCACTACAATCGAACCACTGTACTCTCCACTCTATGTAATCACACTATATACCAGTCCACACTAAGCCACTCTAATCTATTCTGCACCACTGCACTCTACGAAACTCTACTCTATGCCACTGCACTCTACGCCACTCTGTTCCAATGAGCGCCATTCCATTCTATGCCACTCAATTCTATGCCACTGCAATTTGCCCTGCATCACTCCACTCCACTCGTCACTCTACTCTACGCTGCTCCAAGCCACTCCATGACACTCCACTTCACACTATACCATGTCACTCAACGCTACTCTGCACCACTTCATGACTCTCTACGGCACTTCTTAATACTGCACTCTACTCCATAACACTCCAGTTTACGAAAATCCATTCCACTTTACGCCACTATCTCTCATGCCAGTAACTTTTAGCCATGTTGAACAGCAGACATGCTGGTGTACAACATGGCTAAAACATATTGGCAAAGACAATAGCTCTTGCGTAGGTGAGACCTATTTTCTTTGCCAATGCTTGTTCTCTTTAGTAGCACAGACTCCCAAGTTAGTTAATTGTTACTTTGCAGGTAAACTGCACAATAGGGAGGAAGGACCCACACAGTTACAAAACATTTATAATAAAAGAAAAATAGTACTGTATACAAATGGATGGTATTATTCAATTTTCCTTCCATTGTCCTTGGTGCAGGGCTGAAATGCAGAGCCCAAATGTCATGGAAGTTCCTTGTAGAAGAGAAGGCCTGTGAAATGCAAAAAGAAACTGAAAATATTAGAGAGTCAAGGTAAGTATGGTGCATGAGGAGTCAACGAGTGGACCATAGGCTAGCGCAGTGGCGTACCATTAAATAAAAAACAATTTCGTACTTCTCCCAGACAACCAAACAAAACAACCAAACATACCTGGCTTATCACTCAAACAGAATGTAGCTGTGCCCATCATGTGGCATGTCCAGACCAGAATCACTTAATTAGGGTTTGCTACTTGAACCACCAGTCCGCCACTAGCTTGCATTATCCAAATCAACACACCTCTTTCCAGTCCACAGAGGTATGGTTATGTGAGTCCTCTTGTTTTCCATAGGCATAGCTATGCATTGTTCCTTCTTCTGTGTGTTGTCTGAAAGACAATTGAGTCTTGTCCTAGTTCAGGTAAATTGAGTAGTCTAAGAAGAAACTAGAGAACCTAGAGATAAGAAACGTAAGTTAATGAAAGGGCAATCAAGTCAAGTAAAGTAACAATCCCAGTGAAAAGTATATATATGTGAGCCCTTCTCAAGCAACAGCCGCAATCCTTGGCAGGGTGAACCATAAAAGTCACTAAATTAACCTGTGCTTAACACTCTGTTTGACTGGAACAGAGCAGTCATAGTTAAGTTAGAGGCAAGGTGTAAAGTATTTATGCAGCACTTCAAGTAGTAATAAAGTGAAACACAACAGAAGAAAAATCCCACACAAATTCAGAAAGTTAGAGTACATTTTAATAAATAATTCAAGACCAAAATGACAAAAAGCCAATCAGGAACGTGTTTCAGCATGTTACTGCCTCTGTCAACCTGTTCACCACCATATTTGTTTGTCATTATATAGTCACTTATATCGCATTCCTGCACAACATTTTGAACCATGATTACTTTTTTGTAAATATCTTAACATATTATTACAAAGCTGACACACATTGTATCTAATGCCTGCATTTGCAACCTTTCTGCCTTGCACTGATATGTTTCGAATTTTGCTTGCGTGAAACTGTCCAAGTGTCACAAAACAGGGTGGATAGGTATACAATTAACTCATTGCAAACGTGAAAGCCATAGTGCCTACATTAGCCTGCTTTTCAATATTACAGACCACATATTCTAGATAGATATGGCTCCAAGCCAACATCATCATCTGTACGATATACCAGATCTAATGTGCTTTCATGGTAATATCTTCCTCACACAATCTAGCCTAAGTGGGCATTGTCTAGAACCCCACATATTACCCCACTGTGCAAGTATATAAAGAACTCCTTTCCTTTCACTTGCCAGCTCTGTGATGACAGAATTAAAAAAATTATTGAAAGCTTATTCCTATATCCGTGTTTACAAACAATTACAAATGTAGAATAATCATCACTTCATCTCAAATGGATATATAATTCCTCACTACTGTTTAATCCATTGACAAACAAATATGGTAGCAAACAGTTTGACAAAGGCAGCAAAATGCTGAAATGCGTTCCTGTTGGATTAAGTAAATGGCATAATCTCCCTTATATATGTTTGTGTGTGTGTGTGTGTGTGTATATATATATATATATATATGCACATACTGTTAGAAATGGGTTATTTGGTTGGCAATCAGGTTACCCCCTGTCCAAGCAAGGACCCTCACCCTAGTCAGGGCAAAGGAGAAAATACCCAGATAATCCCCGCTCACCCCTTTGGTTGCATGGCACGGGCAGAAAGGCTTAACCCAGAGACAATGTGTAAAGTATTTGTATCAAAACACACAATAATACAGGGAAACCATTTTTAAAGATTAAACTTCAATATAGCGCTTAGAAATACAAATGAGTCGAATTGGTGATATCACAGCATCATGACAAAGTCATTCCTAACAATCCGCCGCTAATGGCGCCGGTTATGGAGTTACATAGAGCCCCAGGTACAGTACCTTGTGAAAATGAGGAAACACGCAGGTGCATGGATTTGGGGATCGCGGCATCGCTGGATTCGGTGCTGCAGAGCTAAGGAGTGGAGGAGTCAGGTCCTTGCAGCGGAGCGGTGGAGGTGAGCCGGGATCGGTGTGAGGCATTGGATCTGCACACTCCCGGTAGAGTCAATATCCGGCGATCATGGCGTGCTGTGGCAAAGTCGGGTGTCACGGACGTCGGTGACACAGCACTTCGGGAATCACGGCATCTCAGACTTTGGTGGGCTGCTGCAGCGTCAGGCCTGCGGAGTCGTCGCACTCCAGCGAGGACCACGGCTACTCCCCAGCTCCCTTTGTGTCACTGTCTAGAGGAGATTCACAAAACAGCCCAACTGTCAGTCTGACCCAGACAAGGAATCCCCAAACAGGCAGAGTGACAGGATGGTTTAAGCAACAAAATGGCCACTTTCTAAAAGTGGCCTTTTCAAACTGACAAGCTAAAAACCACCCTCACTAAAAGACGTATTTTTAAATTGTGAGTTCAGAGACCCCAATCTCCATATTTCTGTCTGCTCTCAAAAGGAAACTGCACTTTAAGGATATTTAAAGGCAGCCCCCATGTTAACCTATGAGAGGGATAGGCCTTGCAACAGAGAAAACCGAATTTGGTAGTATTTCACTGTTAGGACATGTAAAAACACACCAGCACATGTCCTACCTTTAATATACATTGCACCCTGCCCATGGGGTATCTTGGGCCTTCTGTAGGGGTACCTTTAACATATAGAAAGAGAAGGTTTGGGCCTGGCAAATGGGTACACATGCCAAGTCGAATTGGCAGTTTAAAACTGCACACACAGATGCTGCAGTGGTAGGTCTGAGCCATGTTTACAGGGCCACTCATGTGGGTGGCACAATCAGTGCTGCAGGCCCACTAGCATTTTATTTACAGGCCTTAGGCACCTCTAGTGCACTCTACTAGGGACTTATTAGAAACCAAATATGTCAGTCATGGAAAGCCAATCACACATGGTATTTCACATAGGAAGCACTTGCAGCTTAACACTGGTCAGCAGTGGTAAAGTGCCTAGAGTAACAAAAACAACAAAAATAGGGTCCAACACACAGCAACAACCTGGGAAGTAGAGGCAAAAAGTTAGGGGAACCCACGCCAAGGATGCCAGGTCTAACAAATACATATATATTACCTACTGGTGTTCGCCAGTAAGTAGTTCTAGTTAGGGCTTAGTTTTCATAGAAAAAGCAATTTTTTGCCAATATCTTTGGTGCTGTTTGATGAATCCTCTTGAAATTTTAAAAACTAGTTCGACAGTCAGTTCAGCTGCTATGGTGAAAGTGTCAGGGTGCTTTGTCAAGCGGGAGCTGAGAAGAAAGGGGGATTCCCAAAACGCTTTTTCTCCATGCAATTTTTATATGGATTTACAGACATGACTACAACTCGAACCGCTGGACAGAATTACACCAAATGTGGCAGAAAGGTAGCTCTTGATCCTGAAATTACCCTTTTTGGGTCAGAGCCTATTAGACAGCACAGCTGTCTGTTTGCTAAAGACATCTTGGGGACGTTCAGAAAGTTAACGTAGGAATGCATTCCGCTCATTGATTACCTTTGCGTTTGTGGTTTGTAACTCACACTTTGTGGCTTTCCATTTGCTTGCTTTATTTGCTTTAGGCTCTCCAGGTTCATTTTGTCCCCCCTTTGCCAAAACTGTGTTTACTGATTCCATCCACAAACTCACTTTCTGTTGACAGGCCTTTAAATCTTGTTCTTATCTGGTCACATTTGCTGTACATTCAAAAACCAAGGTCAAATATCAGGCGCTGTCTCCCAAAGGCGCCTATTTACATTTCTTTCTCTGACTTCAAATTGAAAGGATTTGTGTGACAATCTTGCTGGATACTAGGGTTTTGAAATAGTTTTTTTCTAGAATATTACAATATTTAAATGAATTATGTAATTATTTCAGAATATATCAGAATTATGAACGCACAAATGAAGCACTTTTTGTTATTTCTGAAGTATGTTGGAAACAAATACTTTAACATGATCAAAACAAATCTTTAAACTTGGTGGTGCAATTTCCACATATTACCATCAGTGAACTCTATAGTTGTATTAGTAAAACTGGATGTCTGTGCATATGTAATGGCCATTTCAATTAAAATGTGTTTTCTGTAATGGCATTGTGCTACCACACCATGAACACTCCACTCTATGCCACTGCACTCTACTCTGCACCACTCTACTCCACTGCACTTTGCGCCTCTTTATGCTGTGCCTCTCTGCTCCACCCTGTACCATTCTACTCTCTGCCAATGCACTCTTTGCCACTGCACTCTACACCACATTAGACTAGGCCACACTAATTTACTCTTCACAGCTTCA
This sequence comes from Pleurodeles waltl, assembly GCF_031143425.1. Lineage (NCBI taxonomy): Eukaryota > Metazoa > Chordata > Amphibia > Caudata > Salamandridae > Pleurodeles > Pleurodeles waltl. The sequence continues at coordinate 940,084,775 of NC_090449.1, forward strand.
CTCTGTGCCACTGTACTCTACGCCACTCTGCCACACTGCACTTTACACCACTGTACTATATGCCAATACACTCTATTCCAATGCACTTTACTCTGTAACACTTACCTCAATGCCCCTGCACTGTACGCCAATTCACTGTACACCACTCTAATCTACTCTATGCCATTACCCTCAATGCCACTCTATCCAACTTCACTCCACCCTGAACCACTTTACTCTACATCACTTCATTCTACTCTGAAAAAATCTACTGTACGTCACTGCACTCTATGTCACACTACTCCACTCTGCACCACTCCTCTTCCTGCCACTGCACTCTACTCTTAACCACTGCACTCTACGACAATGCACTCTACACAACTGCACTCTGTGGGCCGATTTACAAAGGTAAACTTAGATGTTAGGTCTAGACTTAGACCAAATGTCTACTTTTATGATTTTGGGAATTCACAAACTACATTTTCGACTAGTATCTTTACGGCCGCACTCAGGGTGGATCTCCGCCCTAAGTGGGGACGACTACTCATAAATGCCCTTTGTGAATTCCCAAAGTCGTGAACTTAGACATTTGGTCTAAGTTTAGACCTAACGTTGAAGATTATTTTTGTGAATCAGGCCCTACGTCACTGCATTCTACTCTGCATCACTGTACTCTATGCCACTGATCTCTACACCACTGCACTCTGACACTCTACTTAACAACACTGCACTCTCTGCCACACTGCACTCTCTGCCACTGACTTCTACACCAGAGTACTCTGCGCTTCTCGACTCTGTGCCACTGCATACTATGGCACTACACTCTACTCTGCACCACTCTATGCTACTCTACTCTACACCACTCGTGGTGATGGCACTCTATGCCACTCGACTCTACTCTGCACTCTAGGCCACTGCACTCTATGCCATTCATTCTACTCTGCGCCACTGCCCCTTTACGCCATGTGGCTCTGCACCCTTCTATGACACTCTACTCTATGCCACTCTACGCCACTACACTTTACTCTGTGCCACTCTACTCTGTGCCATTTCACTCTGTGCCACTCCAATCAGCAACACTCCATTCTGTACCACCGTACTTAGCACCACTGCACTCTATATGCACCACTCTAATCTACACTACAGCATTCTACAATGCTGCATTGTACACTGTGGAATTCAGTGCCACTGCACTCTATGCCACTATACTCTGCAACACTCTCCACTAGTCCATTCTACTCCATGCCACACCAGTCTATGACACTCTTCACAACTCCAAAGTATGTCACTCCAATACACAACAGTGTCTGCCACTCCACTCTACAACACTCTACTGCACGCTTTGGCATTTCACTCTATTGCACTCCCCACCATTCTCTTCTATGCCACTAACCTTTAGCCATGCTGAACAGCAGCCACGCTGGTAAACAAAAGGGCTAAAACAAATAAAGCCAACAGCTCTTGCATAGGTGAGACCTATTGGCTTTGCTAATGCTTGCTGTGACTTGGTGTAAATCCATTCAGTAGTTTTTGAGAAATTAAAGTTAAAAGAAATATAGATACCTGGGGACGCCCATCCTCTGCGGATCCGACAGTCCCTGTGCTGATATCAGATTGACTGACAACACTTCAACCAGCCACGCGGCCCCCTTCCCGGGCCATATTTGGCCCCGGAGACCACCACCTCCCTGGGCCATGATCAAAGGAAAAGTGGGACAGGGGCCATGCACCCTCCCTTCCAGGACATTTCCGGAGTGCAATATCTTCTGTAGTGACTGGGACAAATGGGCTTTTTTCTTGTCATCTCCTGTTGAGAACAGAGCATGACAACCTCCTTTTTAACTACTATGAATATGCAAATGCACAAAATGAACTAGAAGTCTGGTCTGTTTGGCCGAAGGCCCTGCGTGGCATGGGGTTGGATGCCTATGGGGGCTTGGCTGCATGGCCTGGTTGCAGGCCAGGCCCTGTGGCCAACCTACTACGCAAGGCCGAAGGGCGTATGCATCATGCGGCTGCGCCTCGCTGCTTTAAAAAAAAAACGTAGAAATTCACTGAAAATAAATGCTACAGGGACATTATATTTAGGTTCTGAGCTGACACATTTACACACATAGAACCATCGAATTTCTGCTGTTAGAGTTATTTCAAGTAACAATAGTGTGTGCCCTAAGTAACTATAACTCTCACCCTTGCTATGCATTGCTAATTACCCCACATATTACAATACTCATAACATCTTCTATGACATAATGAATAATGTTTCTGAATATTTTTTTTAAATTATTGATGAGAAAACTATGCATGGTGGGGGCGTGAGTTATAGTTACTTGAAATAACTCTAACTATGACAGATGAATTTCTGTGGTTTTGTGCGTGTAAATTCAGAACCTAATTATAATGTCCCTGTAACCTTTGGCTTTTAGTGAACTTCTAAGTTTAAAAATAAATTCTATTTCCTAACTATAACGTCCCTGTAACCTTTGCGTTTTTTTTCAATGAGGTTCTATGGTTTGTTTAATACAACGTGGGTCTGGCTACTGGCCTTGCCCTGTGGTCTAGCCCCCCTGCCCTCCCCCACCTGCAGCCAACATCACACCGAGGATGGCCTTTGGCATTGCGCGGTGTGGGGTTAGCTGCTGTATTACTGGCCGGGGACCACATCTCCCAGGGCCTGACCTTATTGTAAATGGGGAGAGGGCACATAGCCACCCTCCCCAGGTTGGTTTCTGGCCCGGGGGACACCATCATCCGGGGCTTGGCCATATTTATAAGAGGGAAGGAGGCATGCTTGCTTTGCCTTAGATAAGTTCAAGACTTTGAGAGGATTTTTCCGTTACAGAAGCTGTGGTTCAACTGCGGCACCTGCTATGTTTATATTTGTAAGTGCTTCCCATTGAGGTTTAATTTCTGTGAAATGTACATTGGTGCCAGAATGGATCCTCCCCTGCTTATTTATCCAAAAGAGTCCACAGTTTTGTGCAAAATGTTTACCCAGCCGGTGTACTTTCTACTGGCTAATTAGTAAGTTCTACCTCATTGGGTAAATGTATAGTCCATATTCTACACTACAGGTGTATAAAGTACCATGAGGCAATGTCTCCAGTGACTTTGACTGGTGTAATTCTGGGAATGTGATTACACCTTGAGCGTTTTCATACTGAAATCTTTGCCAACATGAATCCTCATTTATAGAAGATGGCAAGACTACAAAGAGTTGAATTTCCACTTCACAAAGGCACTTCTTCCTAATTATATGAAGTAAGTGCTTTTTTGTTTGGTGAAGATGTGCTCACATTACTGTGCATCACAAACGCTTGGGGGTACCTTATGGTAAGCTGGAAATCAAGCTGGAAAAAAGGCAGAAAGACTGTTGATTACCACTAACATACAGTGCAGAGGCAAACAGGCGATGCTTCAAGGTTATTTTGCACATTTGCATACTTGCAGTAATTAAAAGAATGAAGGCTGGGCTCTGCTCTCACCAGGAGAAGGCAGGAAAGATCTCACTCATCACAGTCAATACAGAAGAGATTCGCTTAAACGGAGCAACAATGCATTCACCTTCATCAAGTTTTTTAGGTGGGTTTTCAATGTGGAATGCAGAATTGTAGAGAAAACACACTTGCTTTGCCTTGGATATGTTAAAAAAGTTGGAAGGATTTGTCTTTTACAGAACCAGAGCTTCAACTGGGCACCTTCTGTGTTTATATTTGTAAGTGCTTACCATTGAGGTTTAATTTCTATGAAATGTGCATTGATACTAGAATTGATCCTCACCTGCTTATTTATCAAAGAAGAGGTCACAGTTTTGTACAAAACATCTACCCACTGGAATGCTTTCTACTGGTTAATTAGTAAGTGCTACCTCGTTGGGTACATTTTTATTGAATATTCTACTGTAAGGCTGAATACCGTACCACGAGGTAATGTCTCTGGTGACCTTGTGTTATGTAATTTTGGCAATGTGATTTTTCCTTGACTATCTTCATCCTGAAATGGTGCCAACATAAGTCCTTCTTTATACAAAACAGTGACACTACAAGGAGTTGAATTTCTACGAAACAAAGATACTTCCTCTTAATTACATGAAGTAAGTGTTTCTTTATTGGTGGAGATGTGCTCATATAACTGCATCATGAACACTTGGAGTGTCTGTTGGTAAGCTGGAAATCAAGCTGGAAAAAGGCAGGAAGACTGTTGCATACCACTAACATATACAGGCGGAGCTAAACTGCTGATGCTTTGAGGGTATGTATTTTGCACATTTGCATACTCATAGTAATAAAAAGAATGAAGGATAGGCTCTACTCTAACCAGGAGATAGCAGAAAAGATGCCACTCATCACAGTCACTACCAAAGAGATTGCGCTCCAATAGAGCAACAACGCATCCACCTCCATCATGTTTTTGAGATAGTTTTTCAATGTGGAATTGCATAGAAAACACACTGGCTTTGCCTTGGATAAGTTCAAGAAGATGGAAGGACTTGGCCTTTACAGAAGTGAAGCTTCAACAAGGCACCTGCTATGTGCATATTTGTAAATGCTTCCCATCCAGGACCTGGACCACCAAGTGGGAACATTTAAAATCAAGCGGGGAGGCACACTTGTTTTTTAGAAAATATCTTGCTGTGGATTCTCCTGTGAATTTGCAGTAAAAATGTTTTGTTTTACTTTGCCCCTTTGGGGTCTCTGTGGGGCCCGACTAACAGGCTTAGGGGGGTCAGGATATCCCTACCCTGCCCCTCTGTATTTTTTTTAAACTTCAGGAAGTGCTGGCAGCCATCTTGGGACTTGGATACAGACAAGTCCCAAGATGGCTGCCAGCACTTCCTGGTTGAAGCGCTGGCAGTCAATCAAATCTCACCATGAGATCGTTTGGATCTGTGGCCCCTCTGCGTCCCTAGATATGTATACATCTTTTTTCAACAATAACTCCAAAACTACTGAGTGGATTTACACCAAATCTAAAAAAAAAAGGGATGTTTCTGTACCAAGATCTAGCATTCTGCCAAATCTGGAATAACTCAGTTCAGCAGTTCAGGCTCTACTTGGGTTCAAAATCCCCATGGAAAATTGCTTAGAGAAAATATGTTTTGGTACTTCCACTTTTTCTCAGCCCCTGCTTTACGAATCACTCCAAACCTTTCAGGACAGCAGCTGTAGTGAGTGGCAAACTAGTTTAGAAAATTTCACGAAGATTCATCAGATGGTGCCAAAGTTATTAGCAAAATGAAAAATGGATTTGCCTATGGAAGCTAGGTCTCAACTATTAAAACCTACTGTTAACCACCACTAGGTAACATATATATATATATTTTTTTCACTTAAAAAAAAAAAAGGTTACAGGGATGTTATAATTAGGCTCAGATTTTAACTGTACCAAACCACAGAAATTCACCAGTTATAGTTAGAGTTACTTCAAGTAACTATAACTTGTACCCTAAGGTAACTATAACTCGCTCCCCCGCCATGCACATTTTTTCCATAATTTTTTTTACTGCAAATATTGCATTGATATTATCAATTATGTTATGAAAGATGGCATGATTGTGGTAATTTGTGGGGTAATTTACAGTGCGAGGTGAGGACGTGAGTTATAGTTACCTTAGGGCACGAGTTACAGTTACTTGAAATAACTCTAACAATAACTGTTGAATTTCAATGATTTTGTATGAGTAAATTCAGAACCTAAATATAACATCCCTATAACCTTTGTTTTTTTTCAGGAAATTTCTATGGTTTTTTAACGTACAGTAATTTTAATTACTATACGGTGCGGTCTGTGGCAAGGCCCAGCAGCCAAGCCCTTCTAATCACCCAACCCCGCGCCCCACACGGCATTTGGCCATATACAGTAGGGGGTGGCGATAGGAGCTGTCTCTGTCAGTGGATCTGTGAGTGGCTGCATGAGTGTCTGAGTGGGTCTGAAAGTGGGTGTGTGAGTCTATGCATGGGTCTGAGTGGGTGCATGAGTGTCAGAGTGGGTGTGTGAGTGGGCGCTTGTGTCTCAGTGTGCATATATGAGATAATTAATTAGTGTATGAATGAGTCTGCGATTTCTTTTGCATATTCTCGAATATACATGAATATAGTTGACTATTCTCGAATATTCAAGGATATTCTCGAATATTCACAAATATCGCGTATGGTTAAGAAAAATCATTTTAAACCCATAATTGATCCACAAAAACCCCTGTATCACACCACTGGGCTGAGGGTACCTCCATACTGACCCCCTATACCCGGGTTCTGCAATGTCGGTCCTGGAGAGCCGAGTCCATGCCATATTTTTAGCATATCCACATTTAGAAAAATCTAGATTTCTGAAACATCTTTTTTCTAAATGTGGATATGCTAAAAATCTTGCATGGACCCGGCTCTCCAGGACCGACTTTGCAGAACCCTGACCTATACCATTTATCATTTTTATTTTCAGCCACGGGGACCCTCTCCCTTAACATAAAATGGCAGCCATAACTTTCTAGTCAGGTTGTGGCCAGTCAATTAAGGAGCTTCTATTTGTGCACGCATTATTAAATATTCACAAATATTCGCACCCAGAGATATACAAATATGGATTTTCCATAATTTCTCATAAATTACTAAATGGATATACAGAAAATATCCCAAAGCGTAATCTGCCTAAAGAAAGCTACCTTTCTGCCAAATTTGGTGTAATTCCGTCCAGTGGTTCAGGCTGTAGTAAGTAGTGTTCAAATCTTATATGGGAATTAACATGCAAAACACACTTTTTTTATCCTCCTCCTTTTTTCTCAGTCCCCGCTTGGCGGATGACCCCAAAACCTTGCATGCGCAACAAAAATCACCAGCATACTTTTTTGGGGGAAATTTTTGTGAAAATTCGTCAACCAGTACCAAAGATATAGGAATTCAAAAGACGCTTTTTCCATTGAAACAAACATGCTCCTAACTATACCTACCTACTGGTATATATATATATATATATATATATATATATATATATATATATATATATATATATATATATATATATATTGCCACAAAGAACACACAGCTGAGACTCAGTTCCAGTTAACTTCCGTGGTATTTATTCAGTTTAAAACTGCAGCACCACCCAAATCCTGACGCGTTTCAACAATATGCCTTAATCATAGGTAGGTGGTCTCCACATGCTCTCAAATCAGGTGCTTTTAGATCACATGTCACATGACTTTCATGTCAAAGCATACATATCCCATAATGCACTGTTCACAATCTCATATCTTGTTGCAGAGTCATATCTTAGTCTTGCTGAATAGCGTTAAAAGGATTCCCAGTTGTTGTTCACATACATATTTACAGGGCGAGAAGTGTCCAAGTACAAAAACCACTTGTTTGTAAATGTAGTTTGTATGCTTTCATGCCACCACTCCGTCAAAGCTGCTACCATTGATATAATATCAAAACACAAGGAAGTCATTAACTGTTTGTAAAAGAGGTCAAATACCTCTCTCCCAACCCTTTCTCACCTCCGTAGTTTCATAATAACAGGATAAATGCCTAACTTGTACGAAGGCAAGTGGGTCGGGCTCCCGTACTTCAGTATAAGAATCCATCAAAGTCCTCCATCAGGGGCACACAACCCTGCAGGGTGGCCTTAGCGCAAAGGGTGGAGAATCCAAGAAACACTGCCACAAAGAACACAGAGCTGAGGCTCAGTTTCAGTTGACCTCCAAGGTATTTATTCAGTTTAAAACTGCAGCACCACCCTAATCCTGATGTGTTTTGACAATATGCCTTAATCATAGGTAGGTGGTCTCCAAATGCTCTCAAATCAGGTGCTTTTAAATCACGTCACCTGACTTTCATGTCAAAGCATACATATCCCATAATGCACTATTCACAATCTCATATCTTGTTGCAGAGTCATATCTCAGTCTTGCTGAATAGCGTTAAAAGGACTCCCAGTTGGTGTTCACATACATATTTACAGGGCGATAAGTGTCCAAGTACAAAAACCACATGTTTGTAAATGTAGTTTGTATGCTTTCATGCCACCACTCCGTCAAAGTTGCTACCATTGATGTAATATCAAAACACAAGGAAGTCATTAACTGTTTGAAAAAGAGGTCAAATACCTCTCTCCCAACCCTTTCTCACTAATGTGAAGAAAGTAACTTTTTTAGACGGAATGAAACTGATCTATATGGATCAGAGAACACCGAAAGGCAGAGGCAGAGGTCAAACACGAGGAAGAGGGAAGAAATTCGGAACAGAACGAGGAAACATCGGAAAACAAGGAGGGGGCCTAGAAAAAACCAGAGGTTACCCATTGAGAAGCAAACAAAAGAACTAAGTAGACCAATGGAATTGGAACAGGATGTAAATTTAATAGTCAACCTCTCAAACCATGAATTGACACAAGATGAAAGAACCCTATTAAATAGAGGGCTGACGTTCTGTCCTGAGAAGCATTATGATTATGTAAAAACCAGTGTGGATTTATACAAGTATGTATGCAAACTAAAATTGGCAAAATTCTTTGCAAAGAGTGCACCTAAGAAAGTGATGAATAATGATGGTGGTCTGACCAGCTCTAGTTTGATCATTCAACAGAAATCAGACATTAAAACTGTATTTGATTTGATGCATAATCTTGAAGATGATCAGCTCACAGAGACACAAGTATTGGAGGAGTTGCAGATTGAAACATCGAGACATTGTCACACAGACTTTAAGCCTAAATCCAAATTCTTTCCAGCACTGTCACCAGGTAATAGAACGGATGTATTCCATGACTTGGTAACTAAGGATCTTGACAAGAGGATTAAGACTAAAAATAAGAAAAGTGAAAATATCACTATACGGGAACGGAAGGCACTTAAAGCACTCATGGAAAACAACAACCTGGAAATTAAACCAGCGGATAAAGGTGGGAACACAGTGATTATGGAGAAGCAACACTACATGCAGGAGGCTTATCATCAATTAAATGACAAGAATCACTATTTGAAATTGGAAAGAAATCCCATAAATGAGTTGATTTTCTAGTTGAACAAACATCTGAACTCATGGCATTAGGATGGCCTGTTAAATGATGATGAAAAAACATTGCTTTGAAATGAAAATCCTACACTTCCCACAACATACTTCCTCCTGAAGATACATAAAAGCTTTAAAAAAAAACAGGGTGTCCAATTGTCTAGAGCTGTAGAGCATTATATGAACATTTGTCTACTTATGTGGATTACTTTCTGGCACCGTTAGTACAAAATGTGAGTTCTTATATTAAGGACACAGGTGATTTCTTGAGGATTCTGGCTGACATCGGATGGGAAAAAGGCTACAAATTGGTCACCATACAACAACGTGACATTAGTCAGTTGAAACACTCTCAAATGCTGTTGAAGATGATAGAACTATGTCTGAATAAGAATATATTCCTATTTAATCATCAGATCTTTGCCCAAATCTGCGGGACAGCAATGGGCGTTTCTTTCTTACTGAGCTATGCTAACCTGACCATGGGCTGGTGGGAAAAACAGGTAGCCTCGGGAGGTGACAATGAAAAACTAGCAGAGAAAGCCGTTATATGGTTAAGATTTATAGATGATCTTTTTATCATTTAGAATGGGACAGAAAAGGGATTCCTGCAATATTTTGAAAAACGTAATCAAAATGATATGGGCTTCCAATTCACATACAATATGAGCAAAAAACGGGTCCAATTTTTGGACGTGATGGTATATGTAGAGAATAATCGGATTCAGACAACTCTATTTTGGAAGGAAACTTCGACTAACAGCATTCTGCATGGAGATAGCTTCCATGCAATGTCATTGAAAAGAAGTATACCTTATGGAGAATTTGTCAGGATAAAAATAAATTGCTCCATGGAGAGAGAAATGGAAACAAGAATTTTCTGAGATGAGACAGAGATTTCTACAAAGAAAATACAAATATAAAGATATCAGAGCTAGGAAACTGAAAGCAAGAGCTCGGACTAGAGAGAATATATTGAACAAATCGTTGATGGTAAAACCTCAGTAAGACTCAACGATCAGATTTGTAATGACATATACCAAGGAGAGCAATCTGATCTTGAAAATTGTGAAAAAAATATTGGGACGTTATAAGGAAGGACCCTGAGGTGGGCAAGCCGGTGGGTGAAAAACCTATGGTTACCTATAAGAAAGTACCATCTCGACAGGACCTTCTGCTTAATAGCCACTTCCAGATCAAGGAACAGTCGAACTGGCTCTTGAGCCAAACAATTGGTTTTGTGTGTTGTAAGAAGTGCAAAGCATGCCGCATTGGGATGAACGTGAAGGAGTTTGAGGAGAACGTGAAGGAGTAATAAGATGATTATCAACAAAAGGATCACATGTAATTCTAATTATGTGGTATATGTAATTCAATGTACATGTGACCTGCATTATGTGGGCAGTACAATTTGTCCTTTAAAGAAATGCATTTTAGAACATATTAGAGGTGTGCAAAACAAGGACACAGCCTATGGCATTGCAAAACACTTAATGACTCATGATGGAGCTAAATGGACAGATGAGATTTTTTGGTATTGCAAGTGCAGAGAGCAATGAGAGGGGAGGAGATAGAGAGCTACAACTGAGACGGTTGGTGCCACGGTTCATAATACAGCTCAAAACCAAGAGTCCGAGGGGCCTGAATGGTGATGAAGAATTGCATTATCATCTGTAATTCGAGGATAAATAATGTTCTTTCTAAAAGCAATTAGATAATAATTTCTGAGGATGTATAGATAGAGTGCATTTATAGAGAAACACCAATGAGATAATGAGGCAGATTCAGGATATATGTGATAAATTATGAAAATAGAATAGGAAGTGCACCAATCTATCATAAGGAGTATAGAAATTATAGTAATAATCATATGGAGTAAGGTTAGAAGTCCCCACAGGGTAAGCTTAGGAACGGACTTGGTTATCATTTTTGTTAGCAGCAACATTCTTTGCACACATTAATTTATGTAATTTGTGTAATGTTGGGCAGTCTTGTGGTGGATGGGATTTTGGTTTTTAATGCATAACACTTAATTTATTTTTAATAGACAACATATCCCATAATGCACTAATTGGGGTAATAGGAGACACACTATAGATAGGGGACATGGAGATAGGACTAATTTACTGTGATCAAGACCAGCAGGTCGAAGCGCGTCAGTGGTGAAGGATGGTGACTTATTTTTTACTGCAATAAAAAGGAAAAAGGGAATAAATTTCCTCCTGGAGTGCGGTGGTGAAGTTGCTTGCAACTGTTTGTTCTTCGATTTATGAGAGGAAATGGTCCATTCCTCACACATGCACCAGCATGAAAGAGCGCGCCGTAAGGAGGACCAGTTTGTTCATATATTTTATATATATATATATATATATGTATATATATATATATATATATATCTTCACACCAGTTTGGCAATTAAGTCAAGGATGCAGCACTCACAGGATTATATCAAACTTCTTTTATTACATACCAGGACCCCAACCAAACTAACACCAATGCGTTTCGACCTTCCCGGACTTGATCACGGTAATTATCCAATCCATTACATGCACTATTTATACTAAGCCTCTAAGCCATGCCTTTATGTGGCATTCTGGGATATGTAGTCTTTACAGTGTATGACATTTCTAAAGCCACATTCATGGCTTTTTAAACCCCAATGTGTACTACCAACACAAAAAAGACTCAAATTTAAAAACACCATGTGCATACAAACAAGAATAAAACAAAATACAACAAACATAACAACAGCTACTCTAGTCATCATTACAATTTGTTATTGTGTTACACTGTCCTCATTTTTTACTTTACTACCTCAAAATTATACATTTCCATTTTTTCACTTTTTTTTCTTTATATTTCATCATTTATCTGTATAGATACACTTCCCAATTATTCTTAATTACAATTGATTCACTTATTTCAATTCATATATTTCATTGATTTATGTCGTGACAGTGAAACCTACTCCATAATATATATCCTAATTTAAAGATGACAGTATAATTCTTCGTCAAAGTTAATCCCAAATGGCATTTTAGTCTTTAACCTGATATTATATCTAGACTCCAAATGTCTTAGTCTCTGAACCCTATCTCCAACCCATTCATGCTTTTGTATTGTTGCAACACCATAGTACCTCATGGATAACCAATCCAATTCTGGGTGAGTTTTCAAATGTTTGGTCATTGCATACGTAGTGTCCTCATTTTTCACCGCCCTTATGTGTTCTAAAATACGCTTTTTTAAGGGGCATATAGTGCTACCTACGTACCTGAGATCCCATCGACATTCCAGCACATATACCACAAAAGATGTTTCACACGTGATTCTTTCTCTAATCACAATTTCTCTTCCCCTAAAGTCCATTACAGCCTTTTTGTTACATCTGATTTTACATGCTTTACATTTTCTACAACAGAAAAAACCCTTATTGCCCCCTGATAGCCAATTCTGAGATTTTGGTATCTCGAAATGACTTTTAACTAGCATGTCTCTCAAGGATGGTGCTTTCCGATATGTACTTGAGGGGCGGACGCCCACTCGTTGTCCAATATCATTATCCTTTTGAATTAAATGCCAAAATGCGTTCAATATTTTCACAATATGTTGGTTCTCTTTACTGTAATCCAGGATTAATCTACTTTCATTCTTTTCCAACATTGACTCATCTAACGGGTTTCTGCTCTTCATCATCACCTGTTCACGAGTCTTATTCCTTGCCTTCATCTCTCTCTGTTTTATTGATTTCAATGTGTATCCCCTATTCAAAAACCTCTGTCTAGTTTCATCAAATTTATCATTCACATCTTGTTCATTCGAGCAATTCCTTTTGATGCGAATAAACTCCCCATAAGGAATACTTTTGATCAGTGACTTAGGGTGAAAACTAGTTCCATGTAGGATACTATTGGTTGCTGCAGGTTTCCTATGTAATGTGGTCTGTAGTTGTCCTGCCACAATATACACTAATACATCTAGGAATTCGACTGACGTTTTGCTTGTTTTCTAAGTAAATTGCAATCCCACATCATTCTTACTCAATATGTTAAAGAATTCCTTAAATTCCTCCACAGTTCCATGCCAAATCAAGAACAGGTCATCAACGTATCGTAACCACATGATCACTCTATCCATATATCTATCATTCTCTTGACTCCAAGCTATGTATCTCTCCCACCACCCCATCGTGAGATTTGCATAGCTTGGAGAAAACAACACTCCCATCGCTGTCCCACAGATTTGTTTGTAAATCTGATGGTTGAACAGAAAAATATTATTATTGAGACATAGTTCTATCATCTCCAAAAGCATCTCAGAATGTTTTAGAAAATGAATGCTTTTTTGCCACAAAAAACATTTCACTGTGTTAATCCCCACTTGATGTGAAATTGAAGTATACAATGAGACCACATTGATCGTTACCAACAAGTAATCAGGCTGCCACACTATACAATTTAATGATCTCAGAAAGTCTCCTGCATCTTGTATATATGATTTCAAGTCTTTTACCACAGGGGCTAAGTAGTGATCTACATAGTTTGAAACACCTTCATATACTGAACCACAGCTCGATATTATCGGCCTACCTGGAGGTTTTTTTAGGGTTTTGTAAATTTTTGGCAAGAAATATATTGTTGGCATAATTGGATTGTCATTCATCATATATAATGGGTGTGGCTTTAGAAATTTCATACACTGTAAAGACTACATATCCCAGAATGACAAATAATGGCATGGCTTAGAAAATTAGTATAAATACTGCATGTAATGGATTGGATAATTACCATGATCAAGACCGGGAAGGCCGAAATGCGTTGGTGTTAGTTTGGTTGGGGTCCTGTGATGTAATAAAATAAGCTTGATATAATCCTGTGAGTGCTGCATCCTTGACTTAATTCTCAAACTGGTGTGAAGATTATTGACGGGAGTAGGTCCTTCCCTGATGCAGGCACCGACATGAGCTGGCGTGCCTTTTTTGGACCTGTTGGAGCTGATATATATATTATATATATATATATATATATATATATATATATATATATATATATATGAAAGAAAAGATGTCCTGATCTGCGTGTTACGGCGCACTTAATTCTCCGGTGGTGTTGGTTTGAGGCAGGACAACCATATTTTCAAAAAACAAGATTCTCTTTCTGTTTTAGCAAGAGAAAAACGCACTCTGTCGTTGTGCCAAAAATACCTTAACTTTTAATACATTAGTGAGATCATAAACAAACAAACAGGAATCCCCTGACGCGTCCTGTTTGTTTGTTTATGATCTCACTAATGTATTAAAAGTTAAGGTATTTTTGGCACAACGACAGAGTGCGGTTTTCTCTTGCTAAAACAGAAAGAGAATCTTGTTTTTTGAATATATATATATATATATATATATATGTTCTGAACCGAACTATAATGTCCCTGTCCCATTTGTGTTTTTTAGTGAATTTCTAAGTTTTTTTTTAATTCTATTTCCTAACTTCACCCTCCCAGTAATCTTTCGTTTTTCAGTGAGAATACATAATAATATTAATTTTAATCCTCCTAGAAAGTGGATAAAAAATGATGAATGATCAGAAGCAAACACTGGCTTAGCAAAATGAATCTTTGTCACCAAACGGCATGGGCTATCAAAAAAGGATGTGTGGAGAACAAAAACAAAATGACTGTCTCTGCATGGCTAACAAGAAGTAGGCATTGAGAATAAAGACAAAATGGCTGCCTTTGACACCTCACACACACAGGCACAACAAAATTATGCTGTGCCATAGAGCCAGCAAAGAAGGAGAGATTGAGAACAAATAACAGGCTGTCCTAGCCTATCTGGAGAACTGTCATCCACCAAAGAAATCTTGTAACATTTCAGGAAAAGAATTGTACAAACATATATATATATATATATATATATATATATATATATATATATATATATATATATATATATATATATATATATATATATATATAATGTGTCTGAGCCCACCCATGGGACGATCCATTACCCATCACAATTAAATAAGCAAAGTCAGAAGATAAAATAAAAATGCCCAAGTCATAAACAAATCAAAGCAACATCAATTACTCCTCGAAAATACTTTTGAATGTTGTAGGAAAAAACACAATAGTCAACTATCTCACACATATAAAAAGTCTCATACAAATGGTGGGCAAGCACATGGGGATGAAGGTAACAAAGAGAATGTCTGGCTTTATAAGCCTGGACTCCAGGAGCCACCACAATCTTAGTCTCTAACACACATTTGCAGCGAAAATATAACCTACATTTTGTGTGAATATAAGGCCTCCCAAAAGTCCCTTCAATTATTTTTTAAAATACCTATAACATAACAACAGTGAGAATATGTCTAAAACATTTAAAAAATACATGCAAATTGTAATCCAGGACAGATAAGAACCCAAACATCAAAATACAAACACAGAAAAATAGTTAACAAATCTGTACCATATTTAAAAAATGCAAGGCACTCCGGCCTCCATCATCCCAAAATATCGGCACACATTACCTCTTAAAAGCCTTATTCTCAACCGGCCCTCAATTCTAAACCCTTGGCCATTCAACAACACGCAAACAAAGAAAGGCAAAACGAATCATAAATATTGGTGCTTACCCTCCCTCAAAGAACAATGTGTTGCAAAGTACTTCATAAACTTGCTTGATGTGTCCCAAAAGTAAGGATTCCAAGGGTGTGGATGCAGCAGAAATTGTAGGCAAAATAAGAGTGATACTTTAACCAAATGGTCTGCTAGGGTAAAAATCTAAATTCAAAAATGTATGTCCAAGCTGGTTTCAGTGTCAGTGTTAAAGCACTGCCACTTTCGCTTGGAAAATGCAGCTCATGTTTGTGTAACAAACATTATTCCCAACTCCTGATCTTATCATTTTTATGTGGGGATTGCGTTACAGTAAATAAAAAATAGTATGGATGAACAAGAAAAATGACATGACCAGAATAAACAGGATCTATGAAATGTGGCCCTTAGAGAAATCAGTTAGCCAAATCACTGTTAGGGAAGATCTTCTTGTGAGAAAAAGCATGCAAGAACAGAAGGGTTTTACAAGATTTAATACAATGTTGGAATGATCCCACTCTAGCCCCAGTTTTCCGACTAAAAGGCCAGGGTCTAAGAAATTACTTACATAAAACTACAGAAGCCATAGCTTTTTCGGGAGTTAGTTGGAACTGTATCCTGGTTCATTTATAGGTCAGTAGTTGGGCAGCCAAGCCACTAGTTTAGCAATGACCCTGCCTTAGTTGTCCATGCAACAGTCTGCTATCCATATTGTTAGATCTCTGCTATGCAATAATCAGTTTTTCACCTAAAATAATTCTGTTGACGTGGCGAGAGCAGTTCCAATACAATTGCTCAATTTTAGCTACTGTACCAAGCAGTGACAACTTGGCAGCCAGCAAGGCATTTTATTGTTTGTCAAAGACAACCCGCCAAGGTGAGTGTTTCTTTTTAAACAAGAGAGAATAAATGACCCAAGGTGTTTCAGACAGTAGACGAGACTGAGGTTCACTTCGCTATTGTTATCTCACATTCCACTGAGGCAGGTAGTCGGAGAGGTGGGCACAGGTAAGGCATTAGCTGATTTTTGGTGGATGCCACATTACGTCCCATTTCTAAATGAGCTGCTTAATCTCAAATTTACATAAAATGTTCTTGTAGCACTGCCATCTTGGCAAACAAGTCCTCAACTTCTCTGGAGTGGTTCTTCAAACTTCAATCCATTTTCCAGGAGAAGGATTCTTCCCACAACTCTGTCTCAGAACCATAGGACAATGTCCATTAGACATCAGCCAATATTCTTCACCACAAACATTTGTCCTTAGGGCTTTCTGCAACCTCCAGCTGTGGAAGGGAAGCTCTACAATGACAAGTAGGAGAAATGGCAGGTTTTACCTTAGAATTGTTCAAAGGAGGTGTTGTCTTATGATGTCTCAGGACCTTCTGTATCTTTCAACCACAGGAGGCAAGTTTCCAAAGAGATAATCAGGATTTTTCATAACATGAACCGCCTTAAGGACTGTGGGCAAACAGAAGGCTTTCATTATCTGTGGTGAAGAAAATACTTGATTAAAAGTACAAGACAGAGCTCAAAATAGCTCTCTCCATTAAGAAGGCAAGCATGAAATATTCAATACAATAGCCACCAGGACACTGTTCTCCTCTTTAGTTCTAGGAAGATTATCTTTTTGGAATGGGTCATGCAAAGTATTTTGAAGGATGACACAGGAATGAGTTAGTGATTAAACTAAACCAACCAAACTACAATTTGCAGGCTTCCAACTCCCATATTTTAGCACTGTAGTGCACTTACGTTTTGAGGACCTTGATTTGTGGTGACAAAAAATGTACCCAGGTGTGGTAGGCTGTGGTGGTACACGAGCACAGAAAGACTGAGTCGAGTAAGTATGGTTCGCGGGTATTACCGTATGCTTTTATTATCTGTTAATTTTCTATAAAGTAAGTACAGTGTTCCGTATTTCTTCTGTGGTTATATTTGATTCTGCCTTTTCCTGTTTGTTAATATTCTTCTTTTTTTCTTCTTATCCCCTTTCGTAAGGTTGGCTGCGACGGTGTCGGGTGGTGGACCACTCGGGCGGTTTCCGGGACCATAGAAGAACAGAGAGAAAAAGAGGAGGTAAGTCTTTCTGTAGGATCTGGGTGTTTCTATTTCTATTCCAAGGTGGGAAGAGAGCAAGCAGGGTGGGTTGGTGAGGATATTCCACTGTGATGGGTTTTATTGCTGGTGCCCGTTCGGTTCCTTCCTCCCTAGTGGTTTAGTGCACCTCTCCTTCCCCTCTCCCTCCTCCCTTGTTCCCTTCCCCGGTGCCCGTGTTTCCCTGTGATCCCCTTGCCCCTAGGAGGGACCGTACCTTCGAGAGCCACGACCCTCCGGGGTCGTGGCGGGCGTCTCGCGTCTTCGTCTTTTCCTTGTAAGCTGTAATCGTCGTCTTCTCGTCAGCTCCGCTGGAGGACTCGTCCGTATTCAGCACCGCTGCTTCCAAAACTGCGACTCCACCGGCTGGGTCCTTCTCCGTGGCTTCCGACTCCCCAGGAATGTAGTCCGTCTTCTCTTGTACTTCCGGAACCAGGAAGTTGTTGCTGGTGACGTGATGTAGCGTTCTCCGGTTGTCATGAGAACGTGGAAAAGTATCGAGGGAGCTTGTGGAATGATGTCGGCTACGAGGGAGAAAAGACGCGGTCGCGGAGACCCGTCTACACCAGGATACAAAGTAACAGAACTTTTGCTTAGCTGTGAAGGTCTCTCTCCTGTCTCCTACACCCACCTGTAATGTGCCCACTTCAACCCAACCAAGAAATCTCCTCTGCTAAACTACCACTTGTGCAAGGCTTCCTGTAGTGCTGAATGATTTGAACGGAAAAGGTTTTGTAAAAGTCTATAGAAACTCAAACGCCCCATGCGGCATTCATTTGGAAGTAACAGATAGCAGGTCCAGCCTTCCAGTAGGTACAATATCACAAAGAAACATGTGCTTTTGGAATGCATGTAGCCAAGATATGGCAGAATACATTTTATATTACCAAATGAAAAGAAGGATTACAGAGAACAAGAATATAAATTGCCATATCACCGATCACCAACACATTGCAAATCAGGTTTTAATATAACGTTTCTATCAAAAGTTACAGAGATAATGTTTAATTAAATGAATTTTACACATTGAAATTATGTTTACACTAATGCCCTACAGTCAATGCTTCAGAAAATCATGGATTATAAAATCACATTAGGTTTTAGATGTATATAAGAAATCTTTCCTTCTCTTTAACACCCTACATTATCTCTATGTACACTTATTTTTTGACTTTTGCACACAAAAAATGAATAACCAGAATGACAGTTACAGGACTTTGAAATTAAACAGCTGTCTATGGAAAGAGAGCAAATGTCAATACACATTTTTTACTTCTCCAGAGATTTAAAACTCAGGTGCTTTATCCACTAAGCTACATTCTATTGAATGTTTGTCTTATAACGTGTGAATATCCTTTTTGACAAGAGTAAATGCACTTCTGAATTCAGACAAGTTGGTCTTGGACTCCCTAAAAGATCTACTCATAAGAAGATACTCACCGGAGAAAGTATTGGATCATACTTCGCAGAAATGCTCCGTGAGACTGACTAAAAACATATACAGTTGAGGTTATTCACTATCTCCTCTCTAAAATAGTAATTAGCACAAACACCTGCTGTGTCTAAAAAACTCAGAAAAAATATATCCAATTAATGTAAAGAGGATGTTATTTGTCAGGCTTTAGTTAGAATAAGCAGGCTGGAAAGTTGGTTTTAATGTCATTTTATAGGCCTTGGACCTCTTCAGCAGACATTTTTAGTTTGCATAGTTGATCGTATGAGGGTGCGATTATGAGTTGCTGCTAGGGATGTTGCTGAATGAATGGACGGTGTGAACGTGTTTTGGTGCCTGTGGGTGGAGTCCTAGGGATATGATTTATAGTTTGTCTTCTTCACCCTAATTGTGTCTTTGTGTTAGGAGGTCTGACTTGGGGAGTTCTTGGTGTTTCAAGGTAGCAAAATAAATAAATAAAGGAGGATTGATCCCAGCAATATTAGACAAATGGCAGACAGAGAGGTGGGTGGGGTGCTCACATGCAGAAGGGAAATATCTGTGGAGCTTAAATTGGAAGGGCTTTAAGGTGCAACTTTGTAGTACATGCAAATGCACAGTATGTGTTATTTATTATACACCATACTGGTTCCTAAAATTTAAAAACAACTATTTGAGATTGGCAGGGTGCACTTTGGTGATGCCCTTACTTAAGCCAGTGTGGCTCTCCATGTTATTTCTTCTCCGTAACTTCTGCCTCCTTGCAATTCATATAATGCCCTAAATCAATTTACCGCTAAGTTTTATTAACGAGTAGTCTCTTGAACAAGGGGAATAGGAACTTAATTTTACGGCTATGTTGATTGCTCGCTTTGTGATCACCACCTTGTGGAAATCAGCCCACTCTCCTTTTCAGGTTGGTTAAATAACATATCTTGAATTTGCAAGCCTTGAAATGCATATACAATTGCACAACTCTTACGTTTTTTAATCTGGAGCAATTGGGCTGGAAGAGGGTCTTTCACTGGCAGTATGTATTGAATGTACACTTAAATAATTTAAACATTTTATGATTCTTGTTGAATGACATGTACTTGTAGAAAATAGTAGAGGTAAAGGAAAATATATCAAAAAGGCAGAATATATTTAAATGTAGGAATTACTACATTACTAGGTCTTCTTCACGCTCTCTAAAATAATAATTCAAAGTGGATGCCCAAGATGACTGGTAGAAATAGCATGGAGATGACTTGGCTAGCTAAGAGATAATTTTTTTAATAAATCGGAAAAAGTAAAAACTCAATCTCCATGACTGCTGGAATGTGTCACAATATGTTGCTGCAAAAGCACCAAAATCAAAAACTCACCAGAAATAATTGCATTCCTTTAAAAACTGTTTGTGTACCATTACAAGGCATGCATTGTCTCGAAAAAAGATTAAATCATCTGAGATAATTGGTTAGAAAATACAAATACTTGACATTAAGAGCAGGACATTAACACACGTGTGTAGGCTTCGGAGAGTGACAGCTCACTTTGAATGGGGCTCCTCCTTTGTTGGTGATTTTATAAGCATGACAAAGACTTTATGCTATGAATTCCTACATAATGCCCAGAAATACTCAGAATTGCAACACATATAGTTTCATTTGTTGTATTTAATGCCCTTGTGTTTTTTTTCCTCTAGGTAAGGCCATGAACAAAGGTCATTTAATGTATCATGCAGCAAGATCTGAGAATTAGGTGTCACACTGAAAATGTTCTCTACGTACAACTTTGCCAAGAATCTAGGCACAACAAAGAGTGGTCCAGAAATTAATGCAAGTACATACTTGCACTTGTATTTAGCACAGTTCCTATGTCCCTAAACATTCTGATGCTTTTAGTCTGTAACTATCCCCACAACCTTCTCTTCTTCAACCAGATTTAGCAGCTTCAACCTTGATTAAAAGTAAACTAGGTTTGTTGGCATATCCACAGCTACAGATAAACGTCTTAGGAGCTCATTGTAAATGTGAATATAAGGGCCAGTTAACGACTGACAAGAACTTTCACTGGTGAAGAAGAAAACAGCTTGGGCCTTTCCTGCAGGTCTTCAACACCAGTTGGTTGACTGTAGACGAGGGGCCCTTTCCTATTGTAGTCTCAAACTGCTCCATCTTGAAACTGTCTCTCTTGTACAGCCTTTGCTGGACTGTAAAGGATGTACCGGGTATGCTGTGTTGGAGTGTCTGTATCACTAGAGGTGGGATCCTTCATTGGATGTGACTTCCTTCACTCCTTTGACTGGTCACCGGAAGAAAATCAGTCCAATTCACTTCCTTTCTGATTACTTTCAGTAGTCTGACCTCACTCAGTTTCTTCAGTGCAGTGAGTTCTCAACATCATATCTTTGGTCTCAAGAAGAGCTTCAATCTTGCTGAAAGAGTTTAAAGTGAAATGTATCAGAATGAAGTAATATGTTTCCTCAGATAACAACCAGCTTCCAATGTCAGAGTTTGTTCAGATCTTAGACTTTTAGAAACCCTCTAGGTGCATCCACTGTGAGTCTGAATATGTTCCCTGCTGAGCAGAATGGTTTGTGCTGGACAGGGTCGGACTGGTCAATAGGGCATTCTGGCAATTCAAAAATAACTGGTCTGACAGGTCAGTGTGTCGGTTGGTTTGTGGTTGTTAGTGTGCCTGCTTTATGGTCTGGTGAACCAGTTTGCACTGTTGACTACCTGGATATTACCACAAACGTTGCCTGTAGCAAGCACAAATGGATGCAGTCTTTCATACCTTTCAAAACACCTTCACGGTGTGTCTATACAGGTCAAAACTTCCCCATTTTGCAGAATACCAGCCCTTTTTAGCTCTCTTTTTCATTAAGGGGGGGCACTTTTATTTGGGTAACTAGGCATATTTTCTAGCACAGTCCGACCCTGGTTACTGGGTCATAGTTGGATTGTTGGCCCCCGAAACCTGTTTTACCGTTCATTGTAGTATTGCTTGAGCAGTCAAAGTGTAGCTCATAAGGGTGTTGTGAGGGCTGAGTCACAGGTGGGAGACCGCATTGAGACTTGTTCAACTTTATGACAAATACTTCCCTTCACCCCACTAGGTGGGGCAGGATTTTCACTCCAAATGACTAGAGACAAGCTAATATAATTCTTGCATTAGAGAATATAACAATTCTCAGGATCTATTTACTACGACTCATAAAGACAACATTAGAAACATTCAAAGCATTTTTACATCCTATTTACAGTATGTACATCGCTTCATTGAGGATAGCTAATACATGGAATCTCCTAACAATAGCTCTTAAAGGAGTCATGGTTGACCACCCCCCAGGCACTTGTGGCATGGACTGTTCCAAATGACTCAAGAGCTGTATAACACCTGCTGTTTCCTCTCATAAGTTGTGCTTTACAAGGCGAACTCACTAGCCCCTTTATGATATAGAGACCATGAGTCAGCATGAAATCTGGACTCCCAAAACAACCATGCTATAGCCAATCCAAAGAAGGGACCTGGCACCCATTGGGAGATGAGTCTGGTAGCTGGGCCATACCTTGATTACCTGGTGCAGTGATCACCCCCAGCATTCCCAAGGCTATGTAATGGAGTACCTTGGGTACTATAGACAATCTCTGTAGAAGGTGCCCCCAGCTCTTCTCTAGATACTGTAATACTCCCAACCCTGTTTGAACCAAAGGCTTCCCAAACTCATTCTTCTTGAATTCACCTGCACTTCAATTTGTGAGGCCAATGTTATCCACCTGCTTTGTGTCCAAACATGACTCCTTCCCTGGCACAGGCCTGGATGGCTCCTGGTCTAGCCAGGCCTCACCCCAAAAATTGCCACATCTACAGTTGAGAAAAATACTGTATCTTGAAGCCACCAAATTCTCATGACCATGACCATAGCCCGATAGATGACCTCCATTGCTATGGAATAGAGACTCCTCTAAGAGGCACCCGTGAGTAACATTCCTTAATCTCCCTGTTTGGAATAACTGCTTCATTCTGCTATTCAGACACCTGGCTGATTCATTAAGGAATACTTTTCTTGGTATGATTCGGGACCATGAAATGACCGAACCAGGGCACCTCTTAGCTAAACACCAGATTTATACCATCAGATTCTCAAATTGGGATTTTCTGCCCATTATCGCCAAGCCGTTGCCCTCTATGTGTAAAATGATGAGCACAGATGGTGTTGGCCACCTACACAAAACCTCCTCGATGAGCTGAGGAAGACCATCAAATGAGGGTAGATCAGCAGGCGCAACAGGCAAGGGCTACTTTGGCAGGGATCATGGCCAAAGCCGGTCATACGACGCAGGAGCTCTAAAAGTCAGGACTCCTCACAGGGGTAGAAGAAAAAGAAGGTCTCACGTTGCAGGTGTGTCTGCGGTTGTCAGGGGCAGCCAGGCAAAACCTGGTGGCAATAGGGAAGGATGACCACCTTTTAACTCACCTGGTTGCCCCAGCCATCTTCCCAGGTGATTCTGTTACCTTCTCACCAGCCAATGGCTGGCATCGCAGCCAGAGCATGAAAATTCAAACATGACAGTCACCACTGGCCGGCCCATCCGGCCCACATCTGTGCTAGAGGACCACCATCTCTTGGTTTTGCCACCTGGTCCAAATTTAGTAGAACACATGTATTACATAAAACACACGCGATGCAGATGTATAGTGAAGTTTATTACTTGAAAAGACATATCACTTTAGGAAAATGTCTTAAGTTTCACAATTGCCTGAAAGTGCAAATGATATTCAAATACTGAGAATTTAGGGCTGAACCGTGAGCTTCAATTTGGGTTGATACTCTGCAGTTGGGTTAAGAGGAACACATCTCAGACAAAACAATTAACAAATGACACTCTGTGAGGATTCATCATTATGGATAGATCCAGGGGTCCACAGCACTGACCAGCATGAATATTTCAGTTTCAGAGGATGCCTATGGATAAAAGTTTCAAAATTAAAAGTTAACAATTGGGCAGTCACTACTGAGCATCATCATGTTATTGTGTGTTCTTGCTGGGTTATTTTTTGACAGTTTGAATCAAACTACATGGAATTAAAGGTGGGTAATGCAGCTCCCACTGGACACAATATTATAAGCCCCCCTCGACTAATAGAGTGTTCCAGGGGCTAATGGTTGCTTTCAGAGACATCTCCCTTTCAGTGGTGCAACGAAACATGAAGCCCCCCTCCGCACTCACTCATGTGCTCTCAGGCCAGGGTGCTCTGCTGAGGGGGCCCCCCTGAAGCTCAGGGGTCCCCGCACTGCAGGGGCTGCAGGGGCCTTTGTTATCCCACTGCTCCCTTTGGTCTCCTTTCATTGTTCTTTCACCTGCCACGTCTTTTACCTTTCACTTGTTGTGCTTTCACCAGCCGTGTCTTCTACTTTTGACTTGCCTTGCTCTCACCAGCTGTGTCTTCTATCATTTACTTGCTGTGCTTTCACCACACATGTCTTCCACCTTTCACATGATGTGCTTTTAAAAGCCGTGTCTTTCACCTTTCACCAGCTATGTCTTCTACCTTTCACCTACTGTACTTTCACCAGCCATGTCTCCCAACATTCACTTACAGTGTTTTCACAAATCATATCTTGTTGCCTTTCACTTATTATGCTGTCATTGACTCTCTCCTCTTGCTTTTGACATATTGTACTTTCACTGGCCTGTCCCCTATCAGTTCAGTTAAACTTCTGTAAGTTGTCAACAGTTATGTCATATTGTCTTTTTATATTTTCACCAGCCGTATCTTCTTGTTTTTCATGTATTGTACTTTTACTGACAGTGTCCTCTTGCTTTTAACTTTTTAAAATTTGAGTCTGCTTTTGAATAAGTCTACTCTCATTGTTCAAGTCCTTTTGGCCAGGGACTGCCTAGGCCTTCTGCAACAAATTCCAACACCACCCCTAGTGATACCCCCATAGATCTTATCCTATCTTGCACATAACTACACTCTTTTGGATTTAGGGGTTGTGAACCCCTGGCCATATTTGTATTGACAAAACACATAAATCAATCAACAATCATCAAAATTACATGCAGTAGCCCCATCATTTTTACATAATATTTACAGCGTTTCTGATGCCTAGCCTTAACAGAGTAAGCTAATGCATCTAATTTCCTAACACTGACTAAAGCAGTTTGTTCCTGTGTATCCCAATGTTGATGACTATGAATGAGATCATGACTGTTTGCTAGTACACCCCAGTCCCTGCCCCACTTCCCGCTGTGCGGCCCAGGGGTCAAATCGCCATAGGGGATTATCCTATCCCCTCTCCAACCCATATGGGTACACTCTGGGGAGGAGGCCTGCCTGCCCGCCAGGATAGCTACTTCAGGTGTCCCAGCCACCGTTAGACTCCACTCCCTCCAAAGGGCCAGTGTTAGCTTCACACCTTTGCGCATCTGGCCCCAAGGGTGGTTGGCCCTAGGGGCCTGATGCCAGCAACCGCTCACAACCCCCTACACTCCTGGATGTCATCCCCACTTCCCAGCCAGCACCCCTTGGATGGTCCAATTACCTTGCCATCCTGCTCGGGTAAGAAAAAGGTACCTAATTGTCCCCCCAGTCCTGAACTCACCCAGCCACCATCCCAATATATTAAATATGACAGTATCAATAACCCACTTTCACGATGAAACCAATCACCTGTCAAAAGAGAACCTATTAAACAGGGCACAGAATACAGTAGATATAGATCAGAAACAACATGTGACAAGTCATCAAACTGCATTTCAAGAGTAGACGGCTGCCAAAGGGGTGGAAGGCGGGTGGGTATTTTTTTGTTGGGCTTGTGGCAGACGTTTTCCTGATCGCAGCCGGTGAATGGGAGCAAGAGACCCACTCACCGACCGCAAATGCCTTATAAAGGTGGAGCCTACAGCATCGTCATTGCGCATGGCCCCGGAAGCACTTGAACTGCCTCCGGGGCAGCGGCAACCAGCCCACCAATCCCTTGCACCCTCATTAAGGGGAGGGGTCGAGGGTGCATCGTGTCCCCTCCCCCCTATACTCCCATCGCCGCCACCAAAAGCGGGGCCCCTCCTAATTGGGGTGGCCCCATGCATATGGCCAGGTACCTCCGAGGCCTTCTTCAACAAATTCACACACAACCCCCAGACATAGTCCCCCATAGATCTTATCCTTTCTTGCATATAACCACACTCTTTTGGATTTAGGGATTGTGAACCCCCGGACATATCTTTATTGACAAAACAAATAAATCAATCAAAAACCATCTAAATTATATGCAGTAACCCCATCATAGTTACATAATATTTACAGCGTTTTAGATACCTAGCCTTAACAGAGTACATTAATACATCCGATTTCCTAACACTGACTAAAGCAGTTCATTCCTGCATAACCCAATGTTGGGGACTGTGAATGAGATCATGACTGTTTGCTAGTAAACGCCAGTCCCTGCCCCACCTCCCGCTATGCGGTCCAGGGGTAGGATCTCCATAAAGGATTATCCAAACCCCTCCCAGACCCACTTATGGGTGCAACCTGTGGAGGGGGCTAGCCTGCCCACCAGGATACCTACCTCAGGCGCCCCCGCCACCCTCAAACTCCACTCCACCCCAAGGGCCAGTGTTAGCTTCAGGCCTTTGCGCATGCGCGGACGGTTGGCCCTAAGGGCCAGATGCAGCGATCACTCGCAACCCCTGCGCCCCTGGATATCATCCTCACTTTCCAGGCAGCACCCAATCGGAGGGTCCAATTACCTTGCCGTCCTGCTCAGGTAATAAAAAGGTACCTAATTGTACCCCCAGTCATGATCTCACCCGCCACAGGTCAGCATAGTAGACCGACTATCTGGCCTCCCCCTCCCCCCTGGCAGGCTCTCCTCTACTTAAGACGATGGACCAATCAAGCAAAAAGATTTTCCAGCCACATGCCATAGCCAACACGAGAAAGCTGCAGGCCATCCTGTAGCAAGAAACCCTCCCCAGGAATGCAACCATGCGGAATGACAGCTAGCCTTGGAGGTCAAAACAACTTGGCCAACTTGTTATTTATTCTCCTCACCGAGTCGTTGAGAGCCTTAACTAAAAGATTGCCCCTCCACCTCAAACAGGGGATCATGTTTGACCAAGCAAGCACTGCATGTGGAGATTTCTTGGCTAACCAACCCATCTCTGAGACCACCAACTCAAACAGCTGCCAGTGACCCAGTGTAACCAAATCATTACCCCCAAGATGCAATATCATGATGTCCGGTGGCGGGCACCCTAGCAGAAGCATGGAGTCCAGCACCAGCCTTAGTTGAGTGAGGCGCAGCCAGCCCTGACCATGAAAAAAAAACCGGTATCCAGTCTGCGATGCACGTGACACAAAGGCACCCCTTACACAGAGTTCACCCACCCGTCGGACATGAGAGTGGCCGATGACCCACACATCAGTGGCCCCTGCAGCTCCTTCAAACAGCTGTCTCTTCCACCTAAAGAGAATATGGGAAAAGACACAAGGAGTAAGAGAAAGGTACTCACAACCTATGCAATCTCACATACCTCTTGTAGCAATCAGAGGACCACCTGCCAATTTTTCTAACTGCCACACCTGAAAACCCCATTGCCACTGCTGCTGTAGCTGCTCCGATCCTAAAGGAGTGAGTACCAAATTGAGAGGCGTCAAAATCTGCTGCTGACAGAGTGCACTTGAGTACCTGTGAAAATTGGTACCTGGTCAGCGGCGTGACATGAGCATGCAACAAGACAATACCCCTTCTCCCCGGGGGTGTGCTGCACTAGGAAGACCTCTAAATTATAGACCGGACAGAAGAAACTACCAGGGGCTCGTTGCAGAAGAATGTGATCACCCCTCCCGATCCGTCTTAGAATGAGAGATGTTGATCACCAAGGACTCTGACAGCCAATGAATATCCCCCAACTGCAACCCTCCCGTGATGTTTCTCTTGTTTCTTGCCACCACTTCGCCCAGGGTAAAGGCTGACCTACATAAGGCAACCTCCCAGGGAGAGGCACAGATACGGTCCAGTGCTCCCAGTATGGATCCCATCTTTACTGCATCAATGGGATGCCTAAAATCAGGTTTGGTGTGCTGGAGCCTCTGCCAGCCTTTTAGAGCCCTCCTCAATAGGGAGGTGTTAGACCTGACAGCCTTAGGGTGGTCACCCTCAATTTTTTGTCGCCTCCCTCCACTTTTTGACACTGTTTTCCCTGGTTTTAGGACTCTGCGCATGTTACCACTGCTAACCAGTGCTAAAGTGCATATGCTCTCTCCCTTATAACATGGTGACATTGGTTCATACCCAATTGGCTTATTTAATTTACTTATAAGACCCTAGTAAAGTGCTACATGTGCCCACGGTCCTGTAGATTAAATGCTACTAGTGTGCCTGCAGCACTGATTGTGCCAACCACATGCGTAGCCCCTTAACCATGTCTCAGGCCTGCCACTGCAAGGCCTTTGTGTGCACTTTCACTGCAAATTTGACTTGGCATTTACAAGTACTTGCCAAGCCTTAAACTCCCCGTTTTCTACATATAAGTCCCCCCTAAGGTAGGCCCTAGGTAACCCATAGGGCAGGGTGCTATGTACATAAAAGGCAGGACATGAATATAAGTGTTCTATATGTCCTGGTAGTGTAAAACTCCTAAATTCATTTTACACTGCTGTGAGGCCTGCTCCTTTCATAGGTTAACACTAAGGCTACCCTCATAAACTGTTCGAGTGGTAGATTCTGATTAAAAAGGGGTAAACAGGTCATATTTACATGGCCAGAATGGTAATACAAAATCCTGCTAACTGGTGAAGTTGGATTTAATATGACTATTTTAGAAATGCCACTTTCAGAAAGTGAGCATTTCTCTGCACTTAAAACCTTCTCTGCCTTACAATCCACGTCTGGGAAGGGCTGGTTGCCAGCTCCCTTGTGTATTTCACCCAGACAACCACAAACACAGGATGCTCAGTTACACCTGCACACATCTGCATACTGAATGGGTCTTACTGGGCTGGAAGGGTGGAGGGCCTGACACTTACATTTCAAAGGTGGCCTGCCCTCACACAATGGACTGCCAAACTCCCTACTGGGACCCTGGTAGACAGGATTTTTCTGGAAGGGGACCTTGTGCACTTCTAAGCCAATCTATGAAGTCTCCCCCACTTTAAAGGCACATTTGGGTATATAAACTGGGTCCCTGACCCTACCAACTCAGACACTTCTTAACAAGATACCTCCTGGGAAAGAAACTCTGAACCAGAACCTGCAACCTGCTAAGAGAAGCTACCTGGCTGCCCAAAGGACTCACCTGACTGCTTTGCTGTAAAAGACTGCTGTCTTGCTGTTGCCCTGCTGCCTTGCTGCCCTCTGGCTCTGCTGAGAAGTGCTCTCTTGGATTGAGCTTGCCTCCTGTCTCCTGAAGTCTCAGGGCCAAAAAGACTTAGGTGGTCATTACAACCCTGGCGGTCAGTGTTAAAGCGGCTGTAAAACCGCCAACAGGCCGGCGGTAAAATAAATGGAATCACGACCGTGGCAGAAACCGCCAACATAGACAGCCACTTTAACACTCCGACCGCCACTGCGGTACAAAAAACAGCGCAGCAGTAACCGCCAACAGACAGGCTGAAGACAAGGTTCCGCCCACTGTATTACAACAGTCCAATCCGCCACCTTTTCCATGTCGGATTCACCGTGAACAAAAACACGGCGGAAACAGGACTTAGAAGGGAAAACGCTCACCTCTACAAACCCCACGAGGAACCAGGACACCATGGAACCCGAGCTCCAGATACTCCCAGCCTTTGTCTTCCTGCTCCTCTACCAGGAACATCAAAGACGGTGACGAAGACCACGGTGAGTACTGCACCTACGACACAGTGGAGGGGGGAGGGAAAAAAGAGTGACACACACACAACACGCAATACTCCCACCCCCACCCTCACTCACTACAACACACACACAAGTACATGTTGATACATTACATTTACAACCCCCAACCCCCCCTCTAAGAACGCAAGGACAATAGGAAATTAGTTGAACGTTTGTAATCTATTAAAATACAGTAATCAAAAATATATATATATTTACATTATAAACAAATATATACACCAAGAATACAAGTCCAAGGTATTCCACCATTAAAGTCTGTGGACCACTGGGCCCAAAATGCATGGGCGAGGCCCACACAAGATACCCGGAGAGAACACTGCTGGGGCATCAGATAGAAATACAACAGGCACCTCAGGGGGAAGGGAAGGGTGGGCACCTCAGCCGAATGAGTGCACGACGCCAGATCCACGAGGGGGCTCCATGCCCATTGCTGTATCCTGGGGAGTGCAAAGCCACAGTCTCACAAGTTTTTACCGTGGGTGGGTTGCCCACTGCTGCATCCTGGGGAGTGCAAAGCCACAGTCTCACAAGTCTTTACAGTGGGTGGTTTGCCACTGCTGTATCCTGGGGAGTGCAAAGCCACAGTCTCACAAGTCTCTCAAGTGGGTGGTTTGCCCACTGCTGTATCCTGGGGAGTGCAAAGCCACAGTCTCACAAGTCTTTACAGTGGGTGGTTTGCCCACTGCTGCATCCTGGGGAGTGTAAAGCCAAAGTCTCACAAGTCTTTACAGTGGGTGGTTTGCCCACTGCTGCATCCTGGGGAGTGCAAAGCCACAGTCTCGCAAGTCTTTACAGTGGGTGGGTTGCCCACTGCTGCATCCTGGGGAGTGCAAAGCCACAGTCTCACAAGTCTTTACAGTGGGTGGTTTGCCCACTGCTTTATCCTGGGGAGTGCAAAGCCACAGTCTCACAAGTCTTTACAGTGGGTGGTTTGCCCACTGCTTTATCCTGGGGAGTGCAAAGCCACAGTCTCACAAGTGGATAACAGTCTTCACTGATTCTGGAGGGGGCTTGGTGCCCAGAGTGCTTCATCCTGCCAAGGACTCAGGTAGTGGATGTGAATCTCTACTGATTCTGGAGGGGGCTTGGTGCCCAGAGTGCTTCATCCTGCCAAGGACTCAGGTAGTGGATGTGAATCTCTACTGGTTCTGGAGGGGGCTTGGTGCCCAGAGTGCTTCATCCTGCTCGTGGCAGCCTCAGTAGCGTTGGAGCTTTTAGCACTCATTGGCCTGCGGTGCTAGTGGCGGTGGTGTCCTGTTCAGCGGTGCTGGTGGCGGCGGTGTCTTGTTCAGCAGTGCTGGCGGTGCCGGGGTCCTGTCCAGCAGTGCTGGTGGCGGCGGTGTCCTGTTCAGCGGTGCTGGTGGCGGCGGTGTCGTGTTCAGCGGTGCTGGTGGCGGCAGTGTTCTGTTCAGCGGTGCTTGTGGTGGCGGTGTCCTTGACAGTGGTGCTTGTGGCGGCGGTGTCCTTGGCAGCGGTGCTTGTGGCAGCGGTGTCCTGTTCAGCTGTGCTGGTGGCGGCGGTGTCCTGTTCAGCGGTGCTGGTGGCGATCTTGTCCGCTGTGCAGGTTTTCGGCAACTTGCCTGTTTTTCTGTGCCCCTTCCCCACCTTGGATGGTGGCGCTGCTGTCTTCCCACTCCCAAATGTACTCCTGGGAGAGGCTTTGGTGGTAGATGTTTTGCCTCTCTCCCGCCGGGCAGTGGCCAACTTTTTGTGCTTTTGGGGTCAGGGACTGTCAGTGGTCTGGCTCCATGGCACACTGGCTGTCCTGCTGCTTGGCGCACTCCAGAAGCCGGTTACTACTTGCACCACTGTTCCCGCAGATATGGTGGCTGAGGTGCTGGGTTGGAACCTGGAAAGGCGTGCCCTAGGGGACTGAAGGGGTGGGGGAGGTGAGGGGAAGAGGTCAAGGTTGGACAGGAAAGGTTTTTTGGACACACTGGGACGGGTAGATGGAGGGGGTTTGGGAGTGGAGGAAGAGGTAGTGGTTGTAGGAGGTGTACGTTTGCTGACTGTGGGTGAAGGTGCATGGGCTGGAGGCTGTCGTGAGGTGGATGGCTGTTGGGTGGGTGTGTGGCTGCGTTTGTGTACCTTGGGAGGTGGGCTCACAGACACACTGGGAGAGGACACAGGGGATGTGTGAATGGTAGTGGGGGTGGTGAGTGCAAGTGAGTGGGGTGTGGTGGAGGGTGTGCTGGTGATGGAGGTAGTGGCTGAAGATGTAGTGCATGCAGGTGTGAGTGGAGACTAGACTGGGAGGGGGGAGGGAGGAGGGAGACGAGGAGGAGGGGGACACAGTAGAGGCAATGGATGTTGGTATGTCTAAATGTGTATGATGCTTGCGTGAGTGCCTGTGGGATGTGTGGTGCTTATGCTTGCCTGAGCTTCCCTTGTGTGTTGAGGTGTGTGCATGCTGGTCTGATGGTGTGCTTGGGATAGGCTGAGGTACAGGGGTTTGGGTCTGGGTGGAGGAAGTTGGAGGGGGAGGCTGGACACAGGAACAATGGCTGCCATCAGTGCTGAGGCCAGAGTCTGAAAAGCTCGCTGTTGGGCTGCCGGACCAGAATGAATGCCGTCCAGGAATGCATTGGTTTGTTGCAACTGCCTCTCTACACCCTGGATGGCATTCACAATTGTAGACTGCCCAACAGTGAGGGACCTGAGGAGGTCAATGGCCTCCTCAAAGAGGGCAGCAGGGCTGACAGGGGCAGGGGCTGAGGTGCCTGGGGCGAAGGAGATGCCCACCCTCCTGGGTGAGCGGGCACGGGGCTGCTGGGAGGGCGGTGCTGGTAGGGGTGGTGGCAGCTGTACCTGTAGATGCGGGGGGCACAGAGGGGCCTGCCACCGCAAGGGAGCGCCCATCAGAGGAGGAGTCCGTGTCGCTGGTTTCAGCTCCTGTCCCGCCGTGGAGCTCCACTCGCCCTCCGTTCCACTGGTGGCTTCTGACTCCGTTGTGTCACCCTCCAGGGCCATGTGGGATGCAGCTCCCTCCTGCTCCGGTGCCACTGCTCCTCCGCCTGATGATGCTAATGCACACAAGAACAGGGAGACCACAAAAAGGAGGGGGAAGACAGAAGAAAGACATGTTGAGTGCATGCAATACCGCTACCGTTGGCGGACACTACAGACACAGAAGCCCCCTGCACTACGCTGTGCACTTTGAGTTCCCCAATTAATCACAGGGACATGGGGTACAAGGCCTATGCCCGATTGTTGCACACATGGAAGTCACAGGAGCCTGACTAGGTGTAGTTGGCTCTGAACACAGGTGGGGTAGGGTGCCACATGGCATGCCTTAAGAAGGGACCTTGCCTACTAAACTCGCCCTGGCCTAGGGGAACCCACAGCCCACCTCCCCCACCTAGACACCTACAATGCACGCTGAATCAGCAGAATGAGAGTGTACTCACCCCCTTGTGGCTGCTGTGATGCCCTCAAGCGCCCATCCAACTCTGGATGCGCCACCGCCAGGATCCGGAACATCAGGGGGGTCATGGTGCGACGGGCACCCCTCCCACATTGGGAGGCCATCCCCAGCTGGGCCTCTGCCGTCTTCTTGCTCCAGCAGCGAATTTCCTCCCATCTTTTCCGGCAGTGGGTGCTCCGTCTGTGGTGGACCCCCAGGGTCTGGACTTCCTTGGCGATGGCACTCCAAATATCCTTCTTCTGGTGGGTGCTGACCTACACGAATAGTGCAGGGGAAAAGGAGAAGATATAACCGTCCGCATCATCACAGTCATTGGCCCGCATCCCTACCCTTGCCATGACGCACATGCACTCACCGTCGTTTCATGCACGCCTCATTCCCCCCCCCTATCTTTCATCCACACCACTCCACACAGGCATTGCCCATTCGGCATGCTCACAGTGTACTTACCTGTTTGTCTGGAGGACCGTAGAGTAGCGTGTACTGGGGGAGGACCCCATCCACTAGTTTCTCCAACTCCTCCGTGCTGAAGGCAGGGGCCCTTTCCCCAGACACATGAGCCATTGTCTCTTCCAGACTGAGGTCACAGCAGCACTTGCAGTGTAGGTCCTCTCGAGTCGAAGATCAGGTATCAAGTGAGTGAACAGAGAGAAAATGGCGGTGACGTCCACGGCGGACCTGTCGACAATGGAGGAGCGACATGTAATTGTCACCTACAGACTTGATCGAACAACAATCCTGGAACTGTGTGCCCAGTTGGAGCCAGATCTGGTGTCAGCTATCCCCCATCCCACAGGAATCCCCCCTCTAGTGCAGGTGCTGTCAGTACTCCATTTCCTGGCAAGTGGGTCTTTTCAAACAACAGTGGCCATAGCATCAGGGATTTCCCAGCCTATGTTCTCCAACGTGTTGTCCAGAGTGTTGTCTGCCCTGCTGAAACGCATGCGCAGCTACATCGTGTTCCCTCAGGTGGAGGATTTGCCTATAGTGAAAGGTGACTTCTATGCCCTGGGACATATCCCCAGCATCATAGGTGCCATTGATGGGACACATGTGGCCTTGGTCCCCCCCGCAGGAGTGAACAGGTTTACAGAAATCGGAAGACTTACCATTCTATGAATGTGCAGATGGTGTGTTTGGCCGACCAGTACATCTCCCATGTGAATGCCAAGTTTCCTGGCTCAGTGCATGACGCTTACATTCTGAGGAATAGCAGCATCCCTTATGTGATGGGGCAACTCCAGAGGCACCGTGTGTGGCTATTAGGTGAGGACATGGACCCAATACAGTGTGACTAGGTGTCTGGGTCTGGGGATGTCCCTAAGAGTTAGTCTGTGTCTAACAGTTGCCCCTCGACATTTGCAGGTGACTCTGGTTACCCCAACCTGTCATGGCTACTGACCCCAGTGAGGAATCCCAGGACAAGGGCAGAGGAACGCTACAATGAGGCCCATGGGTGAACTAGGAGGGTGATCGAGCGGACCTTCGGCCTCCTGAAGGCCAGGTTCAGGTGCCTCCATATGACAGGTGTATCCCTATTCTACTCACCACAGAAGGTGTTGCAGATCATCGTGGCCTGCTGTATGCTTCACAACTTGGCTTTGCGACAACAGGTGCCTTTTCTGCAGGAGGATGGTCCAGATGGAGGTGTTGTGGCAGCTGTGGAGCCTGTGGACAGTGAAGACGAGGAAGCAGAAGAAGAGGACATAGACAACAGGAACATGGTGATTCATCAATACTTCCAGTGAGACACAGGTAAGAAGACAACACTGCCTGCTACATCTGATTTAATTCTTCTACCTCTCATCAGTCTGTCACTTTCAACCAGTGTATGGACCCTGATTTGTCATTTTCCCTTTCAATTTCACAGATGTGGGTCCCACTGTGTGACAGCTGCTTTGTTTCCGCATGGAATAGAGCTGTGTGACATAGGTATGTTGACAATACATTGGATATAGCATTTTTCCACAGTTATTGCAAATACACATTTTTGAAAGCACAGACTGACTCCAGATTGTTTTGTGATTTAAGGGTGTTTATTTAAATGCAAAATAGTGGAGGGGGTTGTAAATTGGTCAGGGGTGATGGTGGAAGAATGTCCATGGCAGAGTCCAGTCTATTAGTCTCACAGGTGCATTGTCCAAAGGGGCATAGGAAGTGGAGCTAGGGTAGTTTAAGTATGGACAGGGTGACAAAGTGGGACAGAAGGATGACAATCAGGGTGGTCTCATTTCTTGGCGGGGGTCTTGGCATTGTTCTCTGTCTTTGTCCTGGATCTCAGGGACCGTTTGCAGGGTGGTTCCCCATCTGTAGGGGGTGGGGTGCTGGTGTCGTGGTCCTGTGGCGGTGCCTCCTGTCCACTAGCGCCGGCGGAGGTGGTGGGCAGTTCATCGTCCAGGCTAGTGTCAGAGGCCCCTTGTTGTGCCATAGTGTCCCTCCTGGTGTTGACGAGTTCCTTCAGCACCCCTACAATGGTGCCCAGGGTGGTATTGATGGATTTTAGTTCCTCCCTGAACCCCAAATACTGTTCCCCCTGCAGCCGCTGGGTCTCCTGAAACTTGGCCAGTACCGTTGCCATCGTCTCCTGGGAATGGTGGTAGGCTCCCATGATGTTGGAGAGGGCCTCGTGGAGAGTGGGTTCCCTGGGCCTGTCCTCCCCCTGTCGCACACCAGCCCTCCCAGTTCCCCTGTGTTCCTGGGCCTCTGTTCCCTGAACCGTGTGCCCACTACCACTGCCCCCAGGTCCGTGGTGTTGTTGGGGTGGTGGGTTAGCCTGGGTTCCCTGTAGTGGTGGACACACTGCTGCTTGACGTGTCCTGGGGACAGAGGTATGGGCCCGCTGGGTGGGTGCTGTGCTGGTGTTTCCAGAGGGGGGAAGCTCTGTAGTGGCCAGTGACTGTGTGAGGGGAACCGACTGTCCCGAGGTCCCAGATGGGGCGGGCTGGTCATCTAGATCCAGTTGGACAGAGCTGCTGTCATCACTCTGGGCCTCTTCTGTGGGTGGAGTGGACATGTCTGGACCCTCCTGTCCGGTGATGTTGGGTAGTGGTCCTGCAGGGGTGTAAAGGCATGATTATTGCATCTGTATGTGCCATGGTGTGCAATGGGTGGGTGACCCTGTACCCCAGCGCTTGCATTCTTGTGTGGGACCTTGTGTGATAATGGTTTAGGGGGGTGTATGGGTACGTGCAGTGGCCATGCATTGGTGATGGGTGTCCATGCTTTGGTGTTGCATGCAGGGCTTGGGTTTGGGATGTGTGGTTTGTGATAGTGGGACATGTGTGAGGAGTTGGAGTGATTGGGGTGAGGGCGAGGGTGGGGGTATGTGATAGCAGGCAGGTAGGGTGGGGGATGAAGTAGTTAAGATTTGACTTACCAGAGTCCATTCCTCCAGCTACTCCTGCGAGGCCCTCAGGATGCAGTATAGCCAAGACTTGCTCCTCCCATGTTGTTAGTTGTGGGGGAGGAGGTGGGCTTCCGCCGCCAGTCCTCTGCAATCTGGTGTCTTGAGACCACGGAAAGCACCTTCCCCCGTAGGGCATTCCACCTCTTCCTGATGTCATCCCGTGTTCTTGGGTGCTGTCCCACTGCGTTGACCCTGTCCACGATTCTGCGCCACAGCTCCATCTTCCTAGCTATGGTGGTGTGCTTTACCTGTGATCCGAATAGCTGTGGCTCTACCCGGATGATTTCCTCCACCATGACCCTGAGCTCCTCCTCAGAAAACCTGGGGTGTCTTTGCAGTGCCATGGGTTGGTGGGAGTGATGTGTGGGGTGGTGTATGTTGTGATGTGTGGGGTGATATTTGGGGGGGTGTTGCGTGAGGTGCATGGATGTTGTGTGAGTGATGGTGTTGAGTGCCTGTGGATGCTAGTGTTGTTTCTGGTGGTGTCTCTCTCTGGCCTTCTGTCGCAATTTTGTTATAGGGGTTTGTGGGTGTGTGTTTTATATTGTATTGGATATGTGGGAGTGGTGTGTGTATGTGTATCAGGTGTGTGTATTTGGAATTGTCCAATGTGGTATTGTTTGGTAAGAGTATGTGTATTTTGAGCGCGGCGGTGTGTAGCGCCAATGGAATACCGCGGTTGAAAGACCGCTGCGTGGATTCGTGCATCGTGATAGTGTGGGCGTATTCCTGTTGGCGTGATAGTGGAGGTTTTGTTATCGCCAGTTTATCACTGAGCTTTGGTGTGGCAGACTTGTGTGGGTGTCAAAATTTTGGCGGATTCCGAGTTGTGGGACATAATAGCTGTGGCGGAATTCCGCGGCCGCGGCGGTGTTTTGGCGGTCATCTGCACGGCGGTAAACGGCTTTTACCGCCATTGTTGTAATGATCCCCTTAATCTTTGCAAAGAACTCCTTGTGCAGCGAATCGATGCACAGCCTGCCCTGCGGTGAGAAAATCACTGCATCGCAGAACCGGAACTACGCAGCCAGGCTCCCTGAGTGGAGATCGACGCAGTGCCGGCGTTGCGACCGGAACTCCAATGCATGGCCAACCGGATCGATGCATCGCCGAGCCGGAACGACGCAGCCCAACTTCCTGCGAGAGGAATCGATGCACCGCCTGCTGTGCAATAGAAATTTCCCCGCATTGCCCACCGGATCGACTCAGCTCCTATGACTTTGTCCTGTACGCCCAGGATTTCTCTGCATCATCCCCGGGACGTCCAAATACCCCATACACCGGAAATCGACGCAAAGCCCTTGCTGCGTGGAAAAGCGTTGACGCATCGTCTGTGAGCGCCCAGAGAAACCGATGCACACCTCCCCGTTTTCCATGCATCTCCTCCTCTGTGGTCCCATGCGGATAATTTAGACGCAAACCAGGTACTTTAGTGCTCGCAAGAGACCATTGTTGTTTTTAAGAACTAAAGACTCTATTTATTATTACAAAAGTGATATTTCAACTTGTATTTATCAAATCTTGATTGTTTTGACCTTAATCTACTCAGATAAATATTCTATATTTTTCTAAACCTGTGTGGTGTATTTTCCTGACGTTTGCACTGTGTTATTGCATGATTTATTGCATAAATTCTTTACACATTGCCTTCTAAGTTAAGCCTGACTGCTCAGTGCCATGCTATCAGAGGGTGGGCACAGGATAATATAGATTGTGTGTGATTTGCCCTGACTAGAGTGAAGGTCGTTGCTTGGACGGCGGTAAACTGACTGCCAAACAAAAACCCCATTTCTAACAGAAGGATTTTGTTCCATCAGGCACCCCCCCCCCCCAATTGCGCAAAGACGGAAATGGCAGCAGTGTGGCACCTAGCACATGCAACAGACCTCCCCTCCTCCCTCAGAACCTCCAAAAATGCCAAGAGTGCCGACGCCTCAAAACCAGGAGACGGCCCTGCCCCGCCAAGGAAATTAACAAAGGCTGCAAACGCTCCCTCATAAGCCTTTCTTGTTGTGGGTGCTATCATGGTCTGGTATTTCTTGACACCAATCTGCCACAGATGTTCCAAGAAGGGCTTTGGAAACTCCTCTGCTCCTGTAAGATGGGACCTGAAAAAGTGCATCTTGAAATGGGACAGGGCGCCAGCATCATTATTCAAAACACCAGGCACATGCTTTGCTCTGAAGACCACATTCAACTTCAAACAAAGCAACACAATCTCCTTCAGTAATCTCAGGATCATCTTGCACCTAGCAGCTTGCTGGTTAATGCATTCCACCACTGACATATTATCAGACCAGAAGATCACAGACTGATTGCAAAACCCCTCCTGACAGATTGGCAGTGCCACCAGAATCAGAAAAAAGTTCCAGAAAAACAATATTGGTTATTAGGCCCTCTTAGACCCACTCCGTGGGCCACCATTGTGCCCACCAGGCCATGCCAAATAGCCCCAAAACCTTCACTGTATGTTGCATCTGTAAAAAGGCCCAGCTAGATATTGGATCTAGGTGGACTTGGCCACACAACTATCCCATTAAAGTCACACAGGAAAAACTCAGAAATTCTCATATCCTGTTTGACTTCACTGGAGAGCCTGGTGTGATGATGTTTAACCTTCAACCCTGACATGACCTGATAAATAGACTGAGAGAAGGGGCGCCCCATGGGGCTGATTCGCAGAGCGAAGTTGAGTGGGCCCACTAAACATTGCAGCTGGTGCAGCATGATCTTCTGTGCCCCCAAACATGTTTGCAAGGCTTGAGAGAAAGTGATGACTTGGTCTCTCAGAAGCCTGCACACCCCTGCCACTGAATCCAATTTGACCTCGAAGAATTCAATTGTGGTGTAGGGCCCCACTGTCTTGCCATGGGCAAGTGGGACTCCGGACTCACCCATGAGACTCTGAAAGATTCCCAATGTACTGGCACACTGGTTAGACCAAGAGGACCCAGGAATGAGGAAATCATCCAAGTAGTGGAGTACCCATTGATGTTGTGATTTGCACCTAAACACACACTTCAAAAATGTACTAACCTTCTCAAAATAGGAACAAAAGATGGAGCAGCCCATTGGCATACACCTATCAAAAGAGTATTCCCTTCCCTCTGGAAACCCAAGAGATGGAAGTCATCAGGATGCATCTGAAAGAACATAATGCCCCATCAATAGCTTCATTCACAGATTGGTCCCTAAGAGAAGACAGGTTGTGTATCAATCTAAACTCACCAGGTTCTTTCTTAGAGACTACTTCTAGTGGGGAACAGTCAAAACCCTGCATAGGAACTTCATCAAAAGGTCCCGCTACCTGCTCCAACTTCAGTTCCTTGAGAATTTTTGCCCTGGCCACCTCTGGGTTGGACCTTAAAGACAGCTGGTTCTTACAATGGGGTGAGCCTACATAGCCTTGAGCCGGGTTCCTGAAACCATCCCTAAAATCCTGACACAGAACCCGCGCATCTGCCTGATTAGCGTAGGAATTAAGCCAAGGGACCATAGCCAATAACTAATGGAGGATGAGGTCTTAACAAAAACCAAAACACCATGCCCAGTTTGTGCTGAATCATCACTCTTGCTTCTTGCTACCTTTATCTTGTGATTTCTTGAAACACTTGAATTCAAGGTTTGAGGCCTGGTCACAGAAGGAACAGCAATGTTTGAAATGGCAGGACCCCAGGGACTGTGAGCACATACGCCGGTTGAAATCCCAGCAGGCCCATCTCTTGGCCATACTCCCCCCCCCAGCAGTGCCTGAGGCAGTCCCTGATGCCACCCGAAAGGGCTGGCCTCCCACCCCTCGTGGTCGATTTGTGTGCTGCAGCCAAGTAATTATATGGATCTGATCCCATCCTAAGGTTGACTTATTGGCCTTGATTCTTCAAAACTCCCTATCATATATCTTTCTAAGCTGTACCAACATACTCATCATGTACCCCCACAATCCTGTTCTTGTAACAAGCTAACTGGGCTCCCAAATCGCTAAAGCATTCAGCTAAAATGGCCTGATAAGTAGAGAAAGCCTTCACCCAGTTGGACAGTGACTCCTCCACTTTCCTTCTCTAGGGCCAATGTCCCCACTCCCTAGAGTGAGCACATTCTTTACACCT
Organism: Pleurodeles waltl; assembly: GCF_031143425.1. Classification (NCBI taxonomy): domain Eukaryota; kingdom Metazoa; phylum Chordata; class Amphibia; order Caudata; family Salamandridae; genus Pleurodeles; species Pleurodeles waltl. The sequence goes on from NC_090449.1 coordinate 940,125,695, forward strand.
CATAACCTTACCAGATTTGTGAACAAGTACCTCAAAAATATCAACGTAAGCCCTCTTCCAAATCTTCTCCTTCACCTCAATAGGCACATGCAGCCCCAATTGTTCATGCTCAGAGCGAATATCACTCAGGTTCGTAAGGGGGGAATAGTGACCAGTACCTGAATTTGTTGCTCGCTGGGTCCAAGAAGACATCACTGTAGTGCTTGCCACTGCCGGGGCATTGCTGGGCAGATACCACTGGTGTATGTGCAACCTGCTGGGCAGATACCGCTAACACAAGGGCCACCTGACCCTCCGCTGTTCAAGTCAATGATAGGGGTTGGCCTTCGGCATCCCTTCTCTACACTCTGACCCAGGCCTGTTCCCATGGGGCACATGGCTACTCTTCATAGTGCTAAAATGCAAAACAAGATGCCGAGCCTTCTCCATAATGTCACCTTCACTAGAACCCACTATGGGACACCCCAACAGGGAGGCAGTCAGCATATCCACTTCTGAAAGCCATGGTAACACCGATGCCAAGTGACCTACCAGGTACTCAACCCCCCACTGTGGGAAACCGCTGCAGTCATAGTTAACCCACCACTAACCACTATCACCTCTGCCACGCTCTCGGTTGTGGCCTGAATGATAACCTGTCAAGTACTAACCCTAGCGGGCTAAGCCAGAGCCAACACAGGTAACGATTGAACCACCGTCTGCAATGGGGGAACCTGGGATGGGGCTAGCCCCTCCACAAGCACCGCTCAATCATTCCGTGCACAGGGATAGGCCACCTTAACTCCGACTGCCCTGGTGCTGCCCCCTTACCCTTCCTTTGCCCACGCTCCGTCTTCGGAATTGGGGGGCATTCCTTCCTGGAGGTCACTCATGCCCACCGGTGTCTGTCCAACTGTCCACTTGGTGCCACCTCAGGGAGAGAGGGCTGAGACCTCAAGGATTCCGTGGCCTGACCCATAGCATCCATCCTAAGTATTGGTGATTCCAACAGTGCCTCTGTGCGTCAATGATTCACACCTCTGTGTCCGTTAGCTGCCATGCTCATGAAAAACAAGAAAAACACTACTCTAAGACATGTTCTTCCACCACTGGGGCAAGAACATGTCACTTAGCCCACTGAAAAAAACTCAGACTTGCACCAGAATGCACCCAATACCTTAGCTGTGGGCGATCAAAAAACCCAAACCCCCAGCATAAACCTCCAACCAAAAGCCAAAGTCCTACCCTATGCCAATACTTGCAATATGCCCCCACTGTGGCCCAGAGAAGAATGCAAAATGAATACTGCCACTCCCACACTCCAACCTTACAAGCAAAGTCTGAGTAATCCCTAGGCAAAGGCCAGTGCCCCTCCTTTAAAGGGGAATGACCATGGACACACCTGGAGTAAAACTCTCAACTTTCAGTGTGAGAATCCATGACTTAATGATTAAGCCCACAAACTGCCCCCAGAACAAGCCCCCAGATATGGCCCAAAAGGCCCCTCACCCCAGAGCACCAGGGGCACCAAAGAAGCCACCACTGAGATAAAATCGGGTCAGGTGAGCTCAGCTCGAACCCGTACAGCACCCCATGAGGCGCTCTGGGCTACTTGTAATCACTGAAGGCGAGCTAGCTCCGGGCGTGCTCCTTGCGTCTACTGGAACTGCAATAAATGTATAAAGAAAAGAAAGAAAATAGAAAACACAGAAAAACAAGAAGGAAAAGGCCCAGAAGTTTTACCTTGGGCTTGTGGCAGACATTTTCCTGATTGTGGCCGGCGAGCAGGAGCAAGAGAACCGCTCGCCGACTGTGACCACCTTATAAAGGCGGGGCCTACCGCGTCATCAGTGCACGGAGCCCTTGAAGTACCTCCCCGGCCATGGCAACCAGTCAATCAATCCCTTGCACTCTCATTAAGGGATTGGGGTCAAGTGCACATCGGGCCCCCTTTCCCCCAATACTTCTGGCGCCGCCGCCATAAGCAGGGCCCATCCCGATTGGGGTCGTATGCCTTTCACTTACTAGTTTCTCACTGATCATGTCCTCTTGCCTTTTACTCACTCTACAGTAGGTGACTCTGCATCCCTGGCTACCTTTTCCAGAACTTTTGACAGAGCTCGGCCCCAGTTGGGGAAGCGCGGCGTTTAGGACCCAGGGCCTCCATGGCCAGGGCCCTGTACGCTGGTCCTGTGCTGCTGTCCAATGGACTCCTGCTGTCTCGCCTCGTGAGGTGGGAAGGCGGAAGAGTTTGAATTCTGGGGGTCGTGCTGAAGGCACGTCAATTCCAGCCGGCGCCGCATCACTAGGGGGTATTGAAGTAGCCCCCGAGCTGGCCACAGCCTTTCTCGTGGATGGGGCGCAGAAGGCCCTGGACGCTGACCATCGTTTTTTGGAGCATTGGAGCCATCCGTCGCCGATCTCAAGTACCTTCGTCGGAGTCCGAGTCCGGAGCCTCCACTTTCTCCTCCGTGCAGGGCAACTTCAAGTTCATGCTTGGGCTCTCTGGTGGACACGCGCAGTCCTTGGGGCCCGCAATCTGTCTCCCGGTGCCCGGGACACCACGCTCACTCAGCCGCCTGCATTTAATGCCACGAGCCTATGTTGAGCTACCCAACCCCCCCTTTCTTTTTGCTTTTTACATGCCTACTGGCGCAAGGTTTAGTTTTAGCCCCATTTTGAATTATTGCCCACTTGCCACTGGCCTGCCTTCCTTGACCTGACGGGGCAGCGCAGGTCATTCACAGAAACGCGACTGACGTTGGCCCTGGCCCGGACCAAGGAACGCAGACCAGGAATTATGGTAAGTGTGGGAATTTGAGGGGTCGGAGGTCTTAATGTGTTAGTGTTCCTGTAGTGCTTGGTCTCGTGTTTAACTGTTTGGGTTAACACTTCTTTTTGACCAGGGTTATTGTGTTTGAAGCTCAACATTACATTCCGGGCAAGGCATGTCCCCGGCGTTCATAACAGTGCAGCTGATGCTTTGTGTCACTCATTGATGCAGGATTTTTGGAGGTTCCACCAGCAGACAGCAGAGAAGATGACAGAGTTTCCAGCATAACTGTGGCAGATTGGAGTTCCACCCTCTTAGAATTAGTGCCAGCATCTTTAGCGAGTCGTACTAGGAGGGCCTATGAAAAGGCATTTCATGAATATAGAGCGTTTTTGTGCCCTTTTCATGTGTCTGATTGGTTTTCAACTGAGGCCATTTGTCTCTTCTTAGGAACCTTAGGGAATTAGGTAAACCAGGTTCCTGTGCGAGGGCTCACCTAGCTGCTATCCAGTTTTTCGCAAGATTACATGGTAGAGAGGCCAAATTAAACTCTTTCGTCATTAAAAGAGCAGTGGCTGCCTGGGCCCACCTGGAGGGCCCTCGGAAGGACAGCAGACAACCCCTCTCACTCTCCATTTTAGGTACTCTCTTGTCTGGCCTTGATAAAGTCTGTACCTCTTCATTTGAAGTGACGTTATTTGCAGCAGCATTCACTGTAGCCTTTTATAGTGCATTCCAAGTGGGTGAGTTAGTGGGTTCATCTAAGAGCGATTTTACTGGGGGTCTGCAGTTGGCTGATGTTCGCATGGGTGCAGGGTGGCTAAGGATTTGGTTGTGTAGGTGCAAGACCGATCAGGAGGGTAGAGGGCCATCCAATAAATTAAGGGCCACACCAGGTTCCCCCCTATGCCCACTTGATCGCTTGGGGTCATATCCGGCGGTTCACCCAGCCACTGGTGTCCCATCATTATTCATTCACAAGGGCAGAGAATGTCTATCTCGGTATCAATGTTCGTCAGTAATGGCTGCCGCATTAGAGGCAGCTGGGGTGGACCCAGCGGGCTATTCACCACATTCTTTTCATATAGGGACAACTACTGTGGCAGCAAGTGCTGGCATGTCCTCTGAGGAGGTGGAAACAATTGGCTGATAGTCCTCTGGTTGCTATAGGCGGTACATTCGGCCCTGAGTTGCAATTGTACACATTAAATTTGTTGTGTTAATGCTTCATGCCTTATGACACACTCAGGCTGTTTTCTTCTGTTTCAGTATCATGACGCCAAATGTTGTGTGGGTGCTCGGGCACCTAAGACGGAGTCCCTTTGCAACGTGTCCTTCCGGTGGTGTGGGATCGGCGGTCTGAGGGTCACTCAGCTACAGCAACTCGTCAGGATGGCGAAAGGGTGCGAGGGACTCCAGTTCCCGGACCTCATCGTTTTACATATTGGAGGAAATGACCTGGTTTGACCTGGGCGTAAGGCCCTCAGAAAAGCAATGTTAGTGGAAATTTCTCAGCTGTCGAAAGAATTCCCCAAAACCGCCATTGCATGGTCCCACATGGTACCCCGGTGTAATTGGGGTCACGAGATAAAAGCTAGGACAATGAATGTGTCTGTGCGGCTTCTGAACTCTGAGCTGGCGAGGTTGTGCCCGGGACCCGGGCGCTTATGGAATATCCTGCATAAACGGCTAAAAGGCACAGATATGTTCCATAAGGAGGGTTTGCATTTATCGGATGTGGGCACTGACCGGTTCATCGAGGACATATGGGCCTTTGCTCACAGTTTATTTAGGGGTGGGGAGGGCGAAGGACCTCTGGGCCCCTGGTCGCACTCGTGGCGTGACATGAGATACTAAATGCACCCTAAGCAACAGAGGGGTACCCAAGACAGGGTACCCTGGATAAGATCCTGCAGTCTTGAACTAACCCACGGATGTACACACCAGCTTGGGGGTTAGGGTGCCCAGATCGCTGGGGTGGTCACGGGTTTCCCGCTCCTGGCCACGCCGTTGCACCCCCACAGCGGATTTGTATTTGGGGGGGTGGAAACTGGAGCACGAGGACAAGGTACAATGAAGTGTTTGAACCACCCCCACTAGGGATACAGGTGAGGTACAGTTCACCTGTGGGGTCCAACGGTAGTTCGGGACGCGGTCAGATCCTTGGTTGGGTGTTATAAAAATTATGACTGCTTAAAATTTTTGATTTACAGGTTACGTATTGTGTTTTTTATGAGTTATGATATGATTTAATTAATACTGCACAGTGTGTATTAAACGAGTTTCATTTGATAATAAATTCTCCCAGTGCCAAAGACAATCAGACTTTGTTTACGTTTGACGGGTGTTGGTTCAGGGGCCTACTGGGGGCATCCAGGTCCTATGACAGAGTGCTGCCCAATTGGGGAAGAGCGGTGTTTAGGATCTGGGACCACCGTGGCCCAGGCCCTGTATGCTGGTCCTGCTTTGCTGGCCAACGGACTTCTGCCCTCTCGCCTCACGAGGTGGGAGGGCAGAAGAGTTTTTATTCTGACAGTCTTACTTCTGGCCGGTGCCACATCCCTGGGGGTATTTGAGTACCCCCCCAAGCAGGCCACAGCCTTTTTCATGGATGCAGCGCAGGCGGCCTTGGGAGCTGACCATCGTTGTTCCTACCCTCCCATCCCTTTGATATGAGTTTGGGTGACATTGGTGTAACATGGCGTGACATGAGATACTAAATGCACCTTAAGCAACAGAGGGGTACACAAGGCAGGGTAACCTGGAGAACACCGAAGGTAGAATCCTGCAGTCCTGAACCAACCGACGGATGTACACACCAGCTTGGGGGATAGGATGCTCAGATCGCTGGGGTGGGCACGGGGCTCCCACTCCTGGCCACCCCATTGCACCCCCACGGCGGATTGGTGATGGGGGGCGGAACCTGGAGCACAAGGACAAGGTACGGTGAGATGTAAACACCGCCCCCAGGGATACAGGTGAGGTACGGTTCACCTGTGTGGCCCACGGCCAGATCCTTGGTTGGGTGTTATAAAAATGATGACTGCTTAAAAATGTTGATTTACAGGTTGTGTTGTGTTTTTTATGAGTTATGATATGAGTTAATTAATACTGCACAGTGTGTATTAAACGAGTGTCATTTGATAATAAATCCTCCCAATGCCAAAGATAATCAGACTTTGTCGGTTTACGTTTGACGGGTGTTGGGCTGGGGGCCTACTGGGGGCATCCCGATCCTATGGTTTTTGGATGTTATTGCATTTCACTTACCAGTTTCCCACAGGCCCTGTCCACTGTGCTGTAACTTGATGCACTGTTAGGGACCCTGCATCCCTGCCTATACCTTACTACACACCTTCAGTGTCCAGCTCTTATTCCCTTTAATTTACAGCAGGGGGCACACCCAGGAGTGCTCTGGCCACAGTAGGGCCTAAAGCTGAAGAATGCTGGCTGCAGCAGAAGTCCCCCGCGCCCACCAGGCGGAGGCCAGAGGCCAGGGCCGTCACGTCACTTTGGGCCCTGGGGATGCTGCTTCGAGGGCTCGCATCGCACTCTGTAGCCCTCACTCCTCTTGCCATTATCAGTGAGTGCCCCGTGAAATTGCAATGCCACATTTACCACTCAGCAGCGCATCTGCGGTGCAAAGGCAGGGCCTGTATAATGGCTGAATTGGCCCTACTGGACAGCTTCAGCTGTAACACTCCGTAATAATTATATTGCAGGCTGGATTAGGCTGCTATTACCATAATCTGGACGTTTACAATTATCTGCAATTTGCAAAGATGCGCCCGGTCTTGATTACAGCAGAGCTTTTTGTATATGTATCAAGCTAACCATCACTAAACAGTGACAGTAATAACAGCTAATTTTGCTGGCAATATAAGAGGTGCCGGGGTGTGCAAACAATTTCACACCTGGATGTGCTCGCTCAGCCACGAATCTGGAGGGAGAGCGTCTGCCCCGAGGTGCAGGCGCCGCTTTCGCAGCGCTCCGGCTGGGAGCAGGTTTCTCGGCACTGTTTCGGCAGCCCGTGGACGGGGTAAGTGATTCCGGTACCTCCGTTCTCTCTCCGCAGACAGGCTGCAGTTTTGCTCTCCGTCGCAGGTACACACAGACATGTCCGTAAGAAGGTGCATGTTCAGTAGCCGGGACGCCGGATTTCCGCAGTTTGCGTGCTAAACTCACGCAGAATGCGCGCCAGCGTGGTATCCCCTGCGTGCCTTAGTATTTGAAAATAACAAAAAGTGCGTGACCGCTGTACTACATAAAGCAGTAAATCTCCCCCGCCCCCTCGCATTCTGGACCTGTTCTCATATAGGGAACTGTCTAAAGCTGTTCCTCGTCATTGGGAAGGAAATAAGAAAAGCGTCTTCTTTTTTTGCAGCGCTTGCTGCCACGGTTTCGCAGCGCTGTAAATAGTAGATGTTATTAATCTTGCATATGCGAAGGACGCAACATCCATTTTCCCTTTTCCTTGTTATGTTAGGACCGCGCTAGCAAAAACGGAGGCCCCCGGGGACTGCTGGTTGCAGCGTTGAGGCTGGAAACGTGCATGCCCGTGGCTGTGGCTGAGGGAGGCGGCCGTTCCATGCAGGTCTGAGCCTTGGGAGAGGCAAGACAAAGATTGGACGGGATGAGTGGCCTGGAGGTGACGCCCTGGCTGCCCCCATTTTAGCGCTAGCCTGCAGTGCAAACTCCAGGGGAGGAGCTGCAGCTCTAATCCTGGGGCATGCTGTTGTGGTATCTCCTTCATCTCCGGGGATGGGGTGGGGGGGCAGGTGCTGTGCCAGCTTCGATGAAGGATGCTGTGCCCGCACCTCCAGGGACTGCTGGATCGTCTGCTGAGGAGAGGGAAAGGCGGGTACTGCTGAGTCAATCCCAGGAGAGATTTGGTTGTGTGATGTTGTTACTCCAGTGGAATCAGCCGTGCTTAAATCGGAGAGAATATTCTATTATGTTATGAAAATGTATATGTTCATCAGTTCAGTGTGCATGCCCCCCCCCAAAAAAATTAAAACCATACCTTAACTCCAACAGCTCCGGTGCCCCCCCCCCTCAACAATTTTTAAAGACGTCCTTGTTTGTGTTTATCACCCTGCAGGGCTCCTCGCGCACCACCAGAACCCTGGTTTATATATAAAGAGACACGGAGGGCGTAGTTATCAGGAGTGCGGCAGGTGCAGTGGCACCGATGCCCTAATGTTACATCTCTCTACGGCTTTCTTTTACAAGCCAAAGAAGGGAGGGAGCTAAGGGATTGTGTGTTTTACTAGCATTAGGACACATGGCACCATGCTACACCACAGAAGGGAGATGGTGGTAGCACCCCATGTCTAGGTCTCATCTGCCCAGGCTTGGATGGAATTCCTCAGGGCTCTAAGTGGGGTGAAAAAAGGGAGGGAGTCTAAAAAAGGGACGTGTTTTTTGTAATTAAGGCAGTGGCTTATACACACAAACTGCATCTCTTTGATTCCTAGAGTGTGCCATCGGACCGGGGTTTTGGTTCTTCTGTCACCATTCTGTTATGGCATCCAGATGTATAACATAACTGGCACACACCTAAAATACAGCTGTGCAAAACCCACCAGGACTATTGGCTTTAGCAATGGTGGTTAGCTGTTTAAGATAAATAACAACTATGATTTTGTTAAAAAATGTTTCGATTGTGAAATCGTAATAATGTTGTGTTAACATTTCTGAGGCCTGTGAAAGGGGTAGTGTTAGTCTCAATCACTCCAGTTGTGTCCTCTCTATATTAGAGGTTTACACCCCTTTTCTCAACATCTTGTCCATCTGCGCATCACACACCACGTTTATTTGCACTTCAGCACCCTCTTTTCACACCCTTGTGAATGTACTTCTTCACATCCCCTTCACATGTTCACCACCCCCCCCCCCCAAAAAAAACACACCCAAAACAAACTCACCTTTAAGCACAGCATTTTCTTTTACTTTTGCTTTGTCAATATGTTGACATTTGTGTGCCTCCTTCACAAAAATTTGCAGAGTGACAATTGCAACTTGAATATGTGACCAGGGATTTTGTATGCTGTGTAGAGAGTACAGGGATTGGATGATTGTGTATTCTGAACATTTTTTGACAGCTATCAGACACTGTAGAAACTCGCAATGACTTCAGCCTTAGCTCCAGCGCTCTAAATCCTAGCCTTGAAGTGGCTGGGTTCAAAGTATTCACTGTAGAAGCAAAATACCCTACTCGGAAGAAATGCAGAAACACAATATCCTGGAAAGAGGAGTGCTATATTCAGTATGAAATATAAACAGGAACTAAATCACTGACATGGACCACCTTAAGTTTCATTTTCACATCTATTGTTCAGAAATAGATCAGTATTTCTGTCAGAGGGGACATCTTGAGAGTTTTGGGGGCCCAGGTCATTTGTATTTTGGGGGCCCCGGTTAGGAACAGCTTCGAGTTTATGATCCAATTTCAGCTCTTTCATGCCCTCCTTGGCCAGGGCCAGCTCGCTGTGAGTATACAGGCATACTGGTCCAAATTCCAAATGTGTTTAGATCTAATATACAGGGAGAGTGACCTGTGTTTTCAATGTTGTAACACAGAAGCAGCTCACTAATATTACTGCAAATACTGCAAATAATCTCTGTGACACTCTCCCATTGCTCATATATGAGGTTCTGTTTGGGTTTTTTTTTTAAATAAGGATGGTGGGTGAAACATAACATTGCCCAGCAAAATGTCTGTAATAACCTCTCACACATCACACACATTAAAAATTAATTAAAGGAAAACAGTATTTTAACCAAAATCTGTTTGGAGTCAGAGCAAGACTGCAGAAAAGAGCTGGCTCTATCAGGGAGCCCCCTGAAAGACTGGGGCCCTAGGCCAGAGCACACTTTGCCCATGCCTTAAAATGTATCTGTCAGTAAAATTAAGGACATGAACACAGGGCCTGATAGGGGCCCGTTTCTATGTCTGTTTTTTTCATTACTACAGGGTCTGCGACCCGCGAGGACCCCGCCCCAATTGAAGGCCTGCACTTTATGTATAATTGTTGCAGAGAGTTTTTACGTGATTTGGTCACTTTTTTCACTAAAGCTCGCGATTAAGTGCATGCATGAGGAACTCACAGTTCAAACGCACATTTACCTTACTACGTGTAACTGCACCTACTTGTGGGTTGTGTGTGTGCGTACGTGCGTGCGTGCGTGCGTGCCTACGTCTGCATGTTGGAGAGTAGACCGTCAACACTCCCAGCCCCCTCCTGTGCTCTCTCTATGGGGTACTCAGTGGGCCTGTTTCCGCCAGAATATGGCTGCTTTAAGAGCACGGGGCCGCTTCTCTCCGCCTTACACCGATGTTTGAATAATTCAGCGAGCTTCCCTCCCAGCTGCACTCCTCAAGCCTCTTCCCTTCTTTCCAGTTTTATAATTTTGGTTAATTTTCAATTTTAGGCCCTACATCTCTGCAATTTGTGTATGAATAACAGAATAATTTCCCTCTTTTGTTTCGCCTTTCCTGTTCCTGAATCTAAATAAAGATGGCTTTTTAGTATTAAAAGTGGAAGAAAATTACAGGTAATTATCTTTGACGGTAAAAACGCTGTAATCAGCGGGCTACATGAAAAATTACTCTAATTATGGCTGCATTTAGGAGAATGGAAGAAACGTTCTTGCGGATAAAAACCTTAAATTGTCCCCAATGTCTGCTTCAAACTGGAAGGGGCTGCAGCTGGAGGCTTTGTCTGGGAGTGATCCCGGGGAGCCGCGAACCCAAAGATTCACAGTGGGACGAGGGCGAGAGAAAGGGGCCTCCTTTCTTCCCCCAGAGGAACAATGTGGGAGAGGGAGCTGACGGGACTGCTCGGGCCGGACCGCGCTGCCGCCCTGACAGCGCCGAGCGGCTCGCACAGCGCCCACCGCGCCCTGGGCCGGGTAAGTCGCGCTGCTTTGTGTCTAATTGCACACAGTGTCCTTTCGGTGCGCCGTGCGCGCTGTCATTATATCGAGCACTCCGAGCAGGCCCATTGACTTCGGCGAAATGGCTCCGTGGCGGCGAGCTTCGCAATTTCAAGGAGGCCCGCACCGCAGCCATTAATTCTCACAGCGAGGGGCTTCCTGCCGTAATGGGGAGAGTTCTTTTCATGTTCATTATGTGCCCCCATTACACGATAATGGGAGGGCACGCTCTTCACAGCGGGCGCTTGGATGTGTGCATGGGTGTGCGCACGAGAGTGCGTGTTCACATTTGTGCTGGGTGTCACGAGCTTATTTCATCTCTCTCTCGCTCTCTCTCTCTCTCTCTATATATATATATATATATATAGTAACCTTATATCTCTAAAATGTCATTTATTTACGTGGTGTACAAGTTATTGCATGTATAGTAATATGCACGTGCCAGTGTGTGCCGAACACACGTGTGTGTATAGAAATATAATTGCAAATATTTATGCATGTATGTAAATATTCATAGGTTGTAGAAAGTCGGGAAGATAGATAGATAGATAGATATGCATTATCTTCAGAAAAGGGAGAAAGAACATATATCTCATGTTTACATTGTTGTGAACAGCTGGTGGGATTTCTTGCCATAGTACGGACGTGACATTTTCTGTTCTGGAGAGTATGGTAGATTTAGAGTTCATGAGAGCATGCTGAGTACACTTGATTCACGTTAGAAAGAAAATTCACAAGATGCTGAGATTAAATATAAAATTAAGATTTTATAATGGAGTCAAAATAAATCAGAAACACGTTGAAAAGGAACACTGCTCCTACTTGGGAATGGGTGGGGGTACAGGGGCTGGCTCTGTCCTGAGGACGGCCCCCTGGTGAACCTGGGTAGCTCAGTGTAACGGAGAGAAGTATACGAGACTTCGTGGCGCTCTGTGGCTTTACTCCAAATAGGAAAGAAGACATAAACATACAAAGTATATACAACTAAAATTCAACAATATATACAGACATCTGTTTGATATAAATGTCCCTAGCTATTGCAAACGAATGCCACCAGGAGCTCACTAAACCTTCCAAAATTGTGTTTTTCCTCTGTTTTTGCCGGGTGCTGAGGGGGCATTAATACAGTGGTTTGTGGGTCACGTTGTGGTTTCTTTGTGCTCATCCACGTGCTTACACACGTGCACTTCTCGAGCCGTGGCCGTGTTGTAAGAGGTGGGCACAGATCCCCTTAAATAGTCCATCTACAGAGGTATAAACTACAGAGGTATCAAAAACGACGCGAATTCTGAGAAGTCCACACATTGTGTGAGGCCCAAGGGCTGCAGAAAAGTGTCCTGGCTCGGCATCCGTCCGGTCCCTTCACACTCCACAAAGGGTGGCTGCCTTTCTCACTGCAGTCAAGGGCACCTCCCAAGCAGAGTCCCGTGGCAGCTCGGTGAACCCCCGGGCATTTTCTGATTTCAAGTGAAAGTGGTGAGTCTAACACCCAGACGCCGATTCTCTCCACCCCCGGGCCTGGCACTGGGTCTGGCATCCGAGCGTGCCCGCCTTGCACTTCTTCCTCGCGCGGGATCACATCATCTGAGATCTCTGCATTGTGTCCTGGTGCGGGGAAGAGTACCAGTGCGAGTACCCGGGCATGTAGGTGTTGGGCGCCATGTTTACCCCCTTGGCCGAGGCGGAAACGTCCCAGACCGGCGGAAGGGCCGGGGAGCGCGGGGACAGGGCGGCCGTACCCGGCAGAGGGTCGCTGTCGTGAGGGTTGCTGCCTTGTTTCAGGAGTTTCTTAAACTTGGAGCGTTTGTTCTGAAACCAGATCTTCACCTGTGGGGGGGAGAAACAATAATCGTGAAATACCATAAGTGAACAGCGAGCCTTTTCCCTGCCCCATTCCAGCAAACCTATATCACTACCTGACCGTCTCACTCTCTCTCACCGCCCCTCCCCGAACCTCACGAATCCGCGGAATTCAGGAGTTCGCGGACGGACTGTACAAAACCGCGGATCCACGCAGTGGGATATTTAAAATGTTTCCCAAGTCCACAGTTCTCATTGTTGCCTCGGAAAAAAATGCATGATATTCAGTTTCCACAAAGATCTACGAAAGAAAGGCAGCCCATTGCAAGCATTTTTCCACGTCAGCAGGCCAGCGAGCACGGAGCTCGAAGAGAAGGCCCCACTTTCACTTTCACTTTTCCAAAATGCTACACAAAGCTGAAAGTGAAAGCCTGTCATTTGTCTAAATTGATCCCACAGCGATATGTATGCCAAGGTAGGCTGCGCACGCCCTGGTATTAGGGAATCGGGTATGGTTTACTGTGTTCACTCCTTCAGTGCAGCGACCCGGAGAGTTCCCTGGTAACTGACAACACACAGCATGGCTGACACTGGCTCCCTGCCCAACACACCGTGTGGCACCCAGCATGGCTGACACAGACTCCCTGCCCAACACACCGTGTGGCATCCAACAGCATGGCTGACACAGATTCACTGCCCAACACACAGTGTGGCATCCAGCATGGCTGACACAGACTCCCTGCCCAACACACCGTGTGGCATCCAACAGCATGGCTGACACAGATTCCCTGCCCAACACACCGTGTGGCATCCAACAGCATGGCTGACACTGACTCCCTGCCCAACACACCGTGTGGCATCCAACAGCTTGGCTGACACAGATCGACTGCCCAACACACCGTGTGGCATCCTCCTGTATCTGGAAGGAGAGGAGTGGCACGCGCCTCATATTGACAACAGCTACTATTCATCTGCAATAATTTTGTCAATTTTTAGCTCTAAATGATTTCCCGTAAACTTCCTTTCTTTATTTGCCAGGAGTTTGATGTATATTATCATGCATCTAACTGAGACGCTGTATTATATTCCACGTGCACAACAATTATTTCTTGCATGATATGTACATATGGCTTCCAGAAAGATGCGCGTGTTTTAGGTCAGATGACACGTTCGAACAGTACTGTTTACAAGCCTAGCGCCAGAATTGTTTTATGAAATGGAGGGGTGGCTCTTGAACGTAAATTCACCAAAGTGCCAGGGGTAGCGGAAGTGATATCACACGCCGTTCAACCTTTACTTTCGCTCACAGGTGCATGCTTAAATATACACACGTACATACACACACACTGTGTCTCACTTAAACACGCTCTCACCCACAAGCGCGCACACAACATATATATCAAAGTATTTTTTGGTTACCTTAGTTGCCAGGGAATGTCATATTACAGCGAATTGCAATCGAGTTTTTAAAGTAATATTGAATGATAAAATATTATTCACTTTTAATTTTAATAAAAAATACAGAAAAGAAGGAAAGTGGAGTCGCAGCTGAAGTCCATAAGGACGAGCTGCCCTTTTATTCCTGGCACTGTTTTTGCCACCTCTGAGGTCAGGAGTCGCAAAGGCAGCGCCATGAGTCGCAAGGAGCAAGCCAGGAATCGCAACTGCGACGCCTGGTGACCCCTACATGAGGTCCATGGGGTTGCAGTATAGGGTGATACTTTGATAGCGAGGCATAGGGGTAAGATTGTTTTAGCAGTGTGTTTTTTTTTTGTCTCTAGTGTTGTGAAAGGGGGTTGTGCGGTCTCTGTTGTCACATACAATTGCCGAGGGCTAGCTCTTGCTTTCACACTCGCTCCCCAGAACTTCAATCTCATATTTTCCGTGATGGTGAATTTAATTCAAACCGTTAAACAATTTTGTGGTTCTCTGGGGTTCAACATGGCAATGTATTTTTACTCGAAAATTGTACAATTTAGCTGACGTGTCGAAGCCTTGGGCTTGTACACACGTTGGTGTGAGCATATTAGTCAGGCAGAGGCATATGCACACCCACTGCCATGCGTTTGGAAATAGTCAAATAAGATTATTATTATTATTATTGTTATTATTAATAATTATTATTGTTATTTATGTGTATATGCAGCGTTCATTAGTTATTCTTGTGGAGGCTTGCAAAGTGCTTCGAGTCTTCTTTAGGTTACTTCAGAGCACCGCAGAAAACTTTTACACATACACGCGTGTGTGTGTGTGTATTTTTAAGTGTGTGTGTATATTTACGTGTGTCTATATATATATATAAACACGCACACACACATATAGACAAACACAACGCATACCGTTTGTGAAGATGCTGCTGCCCAATGAATGGGCGCCATCTTTGGAAGATGGAAGCAAAACCTGTCAGTTTGAATGTGCGGCAACGCAGGCCTTCGCCTTCTCCATGGTCGGAAGGACTTCGGTACTTCGGTTTTTCCAAAACCACCGTGTGAGCCGCGGCACTCCTGCGCGTGTATGCGTGAGTGTGTCCGGGTGGCGGTGCGCCTGTGTCGAGTGTGTTATGAGGGATCCCTCCTCACGATTTATCCGTGTTTGCGTTTTGGAGCGTACCCGGGCTCTGGAGAAGGCTGTCACACAGGACAAATTGCAGACTTTCACTTTAGTAAGCCCTGCTCCGCTCCTGGACGCTAGAAACATGGGCTTGGGGAGTAGGGGGGCGGGGGGGGGGGGGTGTAAGGGGATAGGCTAGGAGGCCAGTGACCGGTTTAACTCCACAGGCTGTGAACTTTCCTCTCTGGTCTGCTCGCCGAGGGATAAGGGGCGCAGCCCCAACAGCAGCTGTGCACGCATAAGCGCTTGGATGCACAGCAGCTTTGTGCACTGTAGAGGTGTGCAGTAGGTAATGGGCTGCAAACCCCACAGCATCTGTGTGCACAAGAGGTGCAGTAGGCAAAGGGGTCCAGTGCTTAAACGAGAGGGGCAGCACTTAGAGAGCTGCAGTATATTATTCGGTTCAGCGCCTAGAAGGACAGTTGCGTGTGTACGGCAGTGGGGTGCATGCCTGGACTTGCAGTTGCGTATGCAGAAGCAGGAGGCAGTGCCCCCAAGGATAGGCGCTCTCTTTACTTTCAACAGAAGGGTGCAGTGCCTAGATGAACACCCTATTCCTGTCCAATAAAGGGGTGCAGTGCCCACGAGGACAGCTGCTCTGCGTATAACAGTTGGGGGCAGTGACCAGATGGACAGTGTTTGGTTTAAATACAACAGAGGGGCACAGTGCCAGCTGACTCCCGCTCCGTGGACAGCGCAGTGGCGTGTCCTCGCGGCACTCTATGGAGGGCAGCCACACCCAGAGCCTCCGTGTTACTATTTGGGACAGGGTCCAGATGGACAGCGCTTTGTGCACAGCAGCTGGGGCAGTGCCCGCCACACGGACAGCCGCGCTGTACACACATCTGGGGGCATTGCCCAGAAGGAGAGCTGTTTTGTGCACACTCGAAAGGACAAATGAAGACGGGGTGCGGATGTGCGTAATGGTATAAAAAACGCATCGAAACGGACAAGTGTGCACATCACACGTTGTGCTCCACAAGAATCCTTCTGGCACTAGAGGGTTCACTGAATACGGCCACATTGTGACCCAAGTTCGATGCAGCCGACCACGGCCCCTGCTTCCTGTGGACGAGCCCAGATGGAAAACTCTGGAAGCGTCACAGGTTCTAACTCCGCAGCCAAAAAGCATTTAAATCGGTAACAGTACAGAAATGGCGGGGGATGGACAAACATCTCCTCTTTGACTAAAATGGGTCAAACAACACGTAAAGTCTTAAACTTACTGTTAAACGGAGATTTTGTGACTGCTGTTCGAGGTTAACCTGGAGTTGAGAGCTAAAAACCAACAGCGGTTTAATGTTCTATATCAACGAGTAAATACCTCTCTCTGTGTTTGATGCTAAAAAAAACGTAGATTGTCACTTTGCCTTAATGTACAGGGAGGGTTTGCCCTTCCAACTGTGCCACACTATGCGTTAACTACTGGAGGCTGTGCATGTATACGAGCTCTCATTTTGTCAGTTTATGCTTCTCATGCCTTTGAGAATGCATGGGTGTTACATGGAAGGTAGGTGAAGGGCGAGTGTATGTGTGTCTAAGAAGTGAATATGTTTGCATATCTGTGTCTGCATCTCTGGCTGTGTATGTGTGTATGGGCCTGTGCTTACAGTTTTTACAAACTTGCTTTGGGCATGTTCCACCCATTCCACTTTTTAGTGGACAGTTAATAGTTGTCTGTACAGTCAGATTGGAAATCCATTATGGGGAATGATCCAAGCATCTGAATCTATAAAACAACCAATGTTAAAGAAGAAAATCTTATATACCTGTAACTATAGTTCTCCATTATAGGTATTTTTCACAGATTCACACTTAAATCATTCGAATTATTGGATTTCTAACCTGGCTGGGGAAATATTCAACTAGTACGTGAACAAACAAGGGCACTGATGCTGGGGAAACATGGATAGGATGCATGCATATACCATATTACTAAATATTTGCATGTGGGATGGTGAGATCAGCTGTAGAATAGTGAAGTAGGCCCTAGTAGATCTTTCCTAGGATGCAGACACCACATACATGCCCATAGCGGCAGTATAATCTCATGTGTCACGTCCTCGGCAGGCCCAGGGACTTACCATTGCTTGTTTTTATACAGGCACCAATGTCTATGTTGAGGTCTCACTCCTCCCCCTGCTCGTTAGAGTGGGACAGCCACTTCTTGGTTTCTTGGGGACAGTCTCCCCTAGGTTTAACTAAAATGTACTTCCTCAGAGCAGAGGTCCTGTGTTTCTATACAAACACAAGGACTCCAACATGAATGGGAAGCAATCATCCGGTCCTCTTTAAATACTACTCAGTGGGACTGGCATGCTATGTGTCAAGAGACATCCTACAGACTGCTGTCACTGGAGGACTCTAACTCAGCCAACACCTACAGGTGAGGACTAGTCAAACTTTCAGGAGATTAGCTGACATGTTTCAGTTGATAACCTAGCAAGGTAGGCCATACAAAGGATGACTGTAACTCAGTGCATTCCTTCGCATCTGTTTCTAGCATCATTGTAGCGCAGCACCTCCCAGATCTCAGAGTGGGTGACCTCTTGTCACAGTCAGCATGAAAATGTTGGACTCAAAATGTAAATTAATCACAAATACAATAACTGGGACCTGGACAGCCAATCGCAATGACAGTACAATATGTACTCTACACGTGCAACTCTCTCTCATGCATCTCACCCATCATAGGCAAACATTGCACCAAGGCAAGGTAAGGGCACCTCATCCATCACTTATGCATGACCCGGAAACACTTCCTACACCTCACAACCCTCATCCATCATAGGTAAACATTGCACCAAGGCAAGGTAAGGGCACCACAGCGATCATTCATGCATGACCCGGAAACACTTCCTACACCTCACAACCCTCATCCATCATAGGTAAACATTGCACCAAGGCAAGGTAAGGGCACCACAGCGATCATTCATGCATGACCCGGAAACACTTCCTACACCTCACAACCCTCATCCATCATAGGCAAATCATTGCCCCAAGGCAAGTTATGGGCACCTCATCAATCACTTATGCATGACCCGGAAACACTTCCTACATAGGTGCAAATCAAAGGCAATCTTTTTCCAACCACACCTGTGCTTGTAGCTCCTACCAGTGCTCCACATGGTTAGCGCTTTACAAGTGCTAGAGTGCAATTTGTGTCAGCCCAGGGAAGGTCCAGGCCACATATGTAGGGTGTCACCCCCTCTCCTGTTCTGGGCCTGGCTGTGTGATTACATCTGTCTATGTCACCCCAAGAGGGCCGACAAACGGGCTCTCTCGGTAATCACCCTCCATCATGGGCTGGCAGCCATTGTTTGTGTCGGGGGGTGTCCCAGCCCCTCTCCAAACCCGGGCCTAGACGAACCCCAGACCTTTACCAGTGCCTGTGTCAGCCCAAGGGAGGTCTCCAGCTCGGCTCTCTCGGGTCTCACCCTCCCTCCAGGATTGGTAGCCATTTTCTGTGTCTGCCTCGGGGGTGTGGGGGGGGGGGGAGGGGGTGGAGGGGCTCTGCTCGGCTCTATCGAGGCCCGGGCCTCGCCTCGGAGAAGCCCTGACAATTACCCGTGTCTGGTGATCCCCAGAGAGCCCGTCAGCTCTGCTCTCTCGGGTCTCACCTTCCCCCCTGGGTAGGTAGCCATTGCCTGTGTCTGCCTCAGCCTCAGGGGCCCTGCTCGGCTCTCCCGAGGCCCCAGCCCCTCTCCAGGCATGGGCCTGGCCTAACCCCTGCTGACCATTACCTGTGTCTGCGTCAGCCCCAGGGAGGCGGCCAGCTCGGCTCTCTCGGGCAGGGCCAGGTACTGCGTCTGCTGGAAGCGATGGTTTAGCGCCTGCAGCTGGAGACTCGAGTAAATAGTTCGGGGTTTGCGGATCTTTTTTCCCTTCCCATTGAACCGGATTTCGCCGTTTTCGATCACTGTTGTTTTTTGTTGATCTGAAAACAAAACATTGATACACGTCATTAAGAAAATATGTACCGCGCGCTGGGGCCGTCTGCATTCAACATCAGAAAACGTGTGACACAGAAACATTCATCCAAATACAAAAGACTGGCAGGCACGTGCAGCCTCCCAGTAGAAGTGAGTCTCGTGCACAACGGAAATGCTGCATGGTGTATTAACATATTTAACGTCCCTCGTGTACAGTACATGGACATTATGTATACTTCTCTCTTTATATATGTCTGTGTTTCGTGGCATTTACCCACATAAAAACAGGTAGTACATGTCCACGGCTAATTCTGTTTATATCACCGATCTGCTAAAAACTAAGTGCAAATGTCTCTGTTGCAGTTATGTCTATACACAACGGGAAGATGTGTTACTTTATCCTTCCAAAGTGGATGGAAAGGTAAAAAGAGTATGCACGCTGTTACAATTGAATTGGGAGAAAATGCTGCCAGAGACGCATATAAAATAATAATAATAATAACAATAATAATTACAATATTATTAATGGGCATTGTAGTACTACTGCTACATTATCGGGTATTATTCTTATTAGTGATAGCACTATTATTAACATTAGTACTAATAGCATTAATATTATTACTGTTCTTATCTGAATTGCTCTTATTATTAGGCTCTACTAATTGCTACTAGAGTAACAGGTATTCTGATTTGTATTAGTGGTGCTATCACTAGTATTGTGAGCATTATTATTATTATTAGTAGCAATAGTAGTAGAAGTATTATGGCCATCAGTACAGTCCTTGTCCCGTATCACTGTCTCCATCCTCTCTGGGAAGGATAATAGTTGCTGCCTTGCAGCCAGAGGCACGTGCAGGGCTCTGCACGAGGTTGGTCCTTTGTTAGCAGCGGACGCATCTTCCCGATCTCCTGATCTACCTGTACTCAGGGGGCTCCAGGTCAGTGACGTGCTCATTTGGCCGTTTCCGCGGTGCATCTTCTGGCCCGAGTAGCGGGCCCGGGTTTCTCTCGGAATTCACCGGGTGTTCGGATGTAATATAGCCGGACAGTGTCATACGGGGTCACGTAAATACAAACAATGCCCTATCAATCACTTCGTGGGCCAGGGGTACCACACAAGCGTGTGTGCTGCTTAGGCAATGAGGGGAGGCGCCTCGCTGCACTATCACCGTTCTCGGCACTACAGCGCCTCTGCATGACACTCGCACAAATACCGTTGCGATTGCTAGACTCTTGTCGGGCAGTCTGCC
Organism: Pleurodeles waltl; assembly: GCF_031143425.1. NCBI lineage: Eukaryota > Metazoa > Chordata > Amphibia > Caudata > Salamandridae > Pleurodeles > Pleurodeles waltl. The sequence continues at coordinate 940,145,977 of NC_090449.1, forward strand.
GGGTGTCCCCGTGGGCACATTTGTGAAAGTGCCGTTTTTGAGGCGCACCTGAGTCCCATGTGATCCTCGGCAATGTCATGAGAGCCGGAATATAATTGTTTATTGATACACGCACTGTGTGTCGGCCTGTGCATCCCTCCACCCCTCGGCCCAGGCAGACATCCTGCTGCCTTGGTAACCATCACTGGTACCTGTGCGGAACCGCTGAATACACAAAAGCGCAGATCACCCTGGCATTTGTGGAAACAGTTAAATATGTGAAATATAAACATGTGCAGGAAAAATGAAGCAGCAGAGGGACTATAACAGCAGAGCTGCTCTTTGCTGGATTTGGGTGCCTGTCCGGGTTTCCACCTCTAATGTTATTAACGGGATGTGACTGCACCGAGGCCTGCTCCATGCCCTGACATTTTGCCTGTTTTATGTGCTGGCTGCAATAACGCCTGACTCACATGATGTTTGCTCATGGTCGCGCCCCGATGTCTCCACCGATGCTTTCTCGGTGCCTAGAGTCTAGTCATTCCTGCTTCGAGGCCCCAGTCCCCTGGTGCCGTTCAGTTCCCTGGGAGCACTGCTATTCTAATTATGCATGTTCCATCGCATATCTGTGCGGCTGCAGCTAGGCCTGCCTGGTTCGTCTGCTTGTCCTGATCTCTGAACCATAAGCTCTGTCCCGAGCCGTATGTGGCACTAGGGTCATGTGCACTGCATTGAGTACTTTCCTGTCGTTGCGCCTTGCCTAGATCCGTGTGTGTGGCACTCAAGCCCTGGCGCACTGCACTGTGGTAGCGCCTTGCCCATATCCCTGTGTGTGGCACCGAAGCCCTGGTGCTCGTGCACTGCCCTGTCGCAGCGCGGTGCCCATATCCCTGTGTGTGGCACCGAAGCCCTGGCGCTGGTGCACTGCCCTGTCGTATCGCCGTGCTCAGGTCGCTGCCTGCGGCACTGAGCAATGTCTGCCCCGGTCCCGTGCTCCGCTCTGTCCCTGTGTGGGGACTCTACCCATATTTTTCTCTCTTGTGCCTACACTGGTCCCAGGGCTGTGCTTTGCTCTGGTGCAGGGCGGTGATTCCCGTGCCAGAACCCTCAACCGAAGCTGTGGCTGGTCTCAGCAGTGCGCGGCCGCGGTTGCACTGATCCCCGGGCAGTGCTCACGCTCTCCTGCCTCAGCGCCGTGGTTAAATTCACGAGTGTGCTATCAGTGGTGCACTGATCTCCCTGCTGCGGTTCTGTGGCTGATCTCAGTAGTGTGAAAATAGTGGTACAATTGTCTCCGTGCCCAGATCACTATTATCACCCTAGTACTTTGGCTCGTAACAGTAGCGTGCAGTTCGTGGTGAAATTATCACTATTTCCTCGTGCCACACACTTGTATCAATTACGGCGGCCGGCACTGACCTCCGTGCACCGGTGTTGTGGCTGATCTCAGTAGTGTGAAATTAGTGGTGCACTGGTCACGGCGTCCTGTTCACTCCTATCACCCTAGTGCTTTGGCTGGTACCTGTAGCGAGCAGTTCAAGGTGCAGTGGTCACTATTTGCTCGTGTCATACACTTGTATCATTAAGGGCGGTGGGCTGTGCACTGATCTTTCACCTCAGTGGCGTGGCAGGGCATGATTCCATACCCTGGTACTGCCAGCTGGTATCAGTATTATGCAGTCATTAATGTCCTGACCTCGTGCCGTAATGCCCCTCACGTCCTTGGTGCAGTGGCTGAACTCAGTAGTGTGGGCCTGTGGTGCACCGATCCCCGAGCCCTCCTGCCTCTCCTCTGCCGTGGTACCGTGGTAAGTAACAGTGGCTGACCTCAGTAGTGTGGGTCTGCAATAACCCTACGTTCTTGTGCTACATGAAAAATAAAGCTTGGGGTATCAGTGATGTACAGTCACGGATGCCCTGACCTCGTGGCCTCATGCCCCTCACCGCCCTGGTGCAGTGAGTGGCTGGTCTCAGTAATGTGGGCCTGTGGTGCACCGATCCCTGAGCCCTCCTGCCTCTCCTCTGCCGTGGTACTGTGGTGAGTAACAGTGGCTGGTCTCAGAAGTGTGAGTCTGGGCGCACCGAGCCCCGCTGCCTCTCCTCTGCCTTCCTGCTGCACCCCCATTATCCGTGGTGTGGGTCGTGGCTGTGACCCCCCCTCCCCAACCCCCTAAACCGCCCCCTTGCCGGGGCCTCACCTGGGTCGTCGGCCCTGCTTTGCGCGCCCCCGCTGTAGGGCTGCAGGTAGGGGCTGTGCTGAGAGTGGCCCATGTAGGGGTAGACGGAGGCCGCTGCCGCCAGAGGGGCTCGGCCGTACGAGCCCCCTCCGGAGTAGGACGAGGCGTCGTGCTGGTGCTGCGGGTGCTGCGGGTGGTGCTGGTGCGCCAGGGGGCCCGCGCCGTGCAGGCAGTGCAGCGGGTAGTGGCCGCCGGCCGCCGCCATGGCCGGGGAGCTCTGCTGCTGCTGCTGCTGGGAGGCGGACTGCCCGAACTCCATGAAGGCGGACTTGGACGAGTCGGCGGCTTCCAAGCCGTCAGCCATGGCCGTCATGGTCATCATCAAAGTTTGTGCGCGGCCGCCCGCCAGCGCCTCCCCCGCCCCCTCCTCCTAGCGCCGGCGGCGCACGGGGGGCCCCAGCCCGGGCTCCGCCGGCTCCCGCTCTCCCCCTTCTCCGCGCCGGGCTTTCCTTTGTGCCTCGCAGTTTGAGGCGGGCGCTTTAAGGTGGATCCGCAGCCGCTAAAGTTGCGCCTCTGCTTTTAGACTTCGCCCAGACGCCACAAGTCAGAATGGTTTGTCTCCAAAGGGCATCGCCTCCCGATTGGTCACTCGTGCCGTGACGTCACCACCCCGGGTTGCTGCACTAGCGCCTGGTCCTGCGCCTACCTTCACGCAGCAGCACCTTCAGGTGCCGTCCTCCTGCGCACAGACGGCGCAACCTCCTTGATGCGTTGCGCCCTCTTTAGACTCCAGGCTCCATCACAGAGCAGCATCCTCGGTGCTGCGCCACGTTCACGCCCCGGCTAGGTTCCCAGCAGAGCATCCTTAAGTGATGTCACGCATTCATGCAAGGCCTCCCTCTGTGCTGCGCACACCTTCACGACACAAACATATTGCCTGCTGAGTCCGCATCTTGTGCCGAGGCACCCTTCACATGGCAGCCTTTGTGTGCGCCGTACCCACCCTCACGGAGCATTATTGTGTGCGCCGTGCCCACCCTCACGGAGCATTATTGTGTGTGCCGAGCCCGCCTTCACGGAGCAACCTATTTCTGCGCAGCACCACACGGATGCACCCCTTGTGTTAAGTTCACAGTGTGCGTGCCCTTCAAGGAGCAGCTTTCTTTTGTGTTGAACCAGTGCTGCGCCCACCTTGTGAGGGCACGCTTTCCTTTGTGCTAAAAGACCTTTATTTGTTGTTTTCTGTGCCCATCTTCACAAGTAGTTTCTCCTCGCCCCTGCCAGCCCCTTGCAAGACCACCAGTCGCTCCTGCGCCTGCATTATGCCCACGGAGCGCGCAGTAATATTAACTACTGGCATGGAATCTTTCGTGCAAACTTCCCATTTACACACAATATAAGGTGTTTTGCGTCCATTAGCCCCTCAAGCCATGCACGATCAAAGCACAGTTGCGTTGGGGTCTAATGAGAAAAGGGGCGCAGCTCACCTCGCCTCCAGCCTCAATCCCACTGAAAGAGGCCCTAATTGCGTGCATTCCTGCAAGGGAGCTGTCCCCCAAGCTCGCAAACATGCGCACAAGGGGACAATGGACGCAGAAGGTGAACCTGGAGGCGTGAGAGAAACGTGCCTTTCACCAGAGCAGTGCTATAAATCAGATAACAGAGTTATGTATGAGGGGAGCTGTGAGCCAGCAGCCACGCACCGCCTGTCCCGTCCGACGCTCCAAACGTATGCAAATGACCCTGTGCGCTTAGTGCTTCGATCAAACCTTGATTACAGCACAAACTTCCCGGCACAAGTGGCTTCCTTCTCGACGTGTCAGCAGATTACAATCCCAATTGATTTTTTATTTAATTGTCAACACGGCTAATGATGAAAATAGTGCCGTTTTACAGGTATTTTCCCCGTCTGAAGAGAAGCAATTACGCTCCTAATCAGGAAACACGCAGAAATTTCCCATGATTAACCGCCCGTACTTTGTTCGAAATTGCTGCTATAAAATTCAGAACAATTTGCTTGTAATGATTATGGACGGGGTTTATTTTGGGAGGTGGAATAAAAGTGGCTATAGCATAAATTATCCCCTAATTATACACCAGTGTCGCCTCAATTATCCTCTTATCAAAATGGTTGTCTAACTGCCGCGTTTAGTTTCAATTCTCTTCCTTTTTCGCTCCCCCACTATAAAAAGAACTTCATACCTTGTTATTATTAATCCATGTATTATTTGCGGGCGGATTTATATGTGCGGATCCTGCTGCTAGCTCACTGCTGCTTGGAGATGGACTGGGGAAGACATTGGGGCAGCGCAGCGGGTCCCTCGTCCGCGGCTTCCGCGCCTCTGGCCCTGAGCAGTGGGCGACCCCCGGCCTGTCTCATGAAGACCCCATGCCAGGAGCCAGGTAGGGGCTGCGGTCTGAGGGTGCGACTGGATGGAAGGGGCAGCGGTGTCGGGGAGAGAGACGCTGATCAGGGACGGGCATTCTTTGCGCCCACAGCTCGGCGCAATCTGCGCCAATTCACAGCTCGGACAGCGCTCTCACCTTGGAGAGGAGAAACCGCAGCTTCGAGGTTTTTAATTTATACAAAAAAGCCGAGACTTTTGGAAACCTCCCAGGTGCCTTTTATTGGGACTGTTTCGAGGCACACAATGCACGGATTTATTTGTCCATTTTGACAAATTGTGGAGCTGGGATAATTTCAGCTGTTTGCGCTTTGCAAATAATCAATGACTGTGATTTATCTGCGAGTCCGTCTTCACTTTCCTTCTTGGGGACAGTGGCACGAGGACCCCCTCGGAGACCCACAATGAAACCAGTTGTGTATTTCACTAGTTGTGGAGCGGGGCCTATGCCAATTGGAGGTGTATGCACATTTCGACAACATCTTGCTGTTATTTTGCAACTTCGGTCTTCCTTTGCTTCTCGATAGAAGGTGACGATATGTGCCGTTCGGAAGCACAAAATACAATTATTGCCATGTTGCACTGGACTGTGCGGCTGGACTTATCCTACTGAAGGTGTTTTCAGATTTCATGATAATTTATTTTATTTCGTCTTCCCTTCCCTCTTTCTTGGTCAAGGGTGGCAGAATGCATGTTTTATAAGGCATGTATCTAATGTTCTCATATTTGACAGATTTATGGCAGGTGAATATTTTTGCATATTTCAGACCACCTGCGCATTGGCTGGCACAGTGGACGGCAACACAGCCCCGCGTCCGCCCCTCTCCTCCTTGAACCCCTCGAGCCCTCGGGCCCGCTCCAGTGACCCTGAAAGGAGCTTTAAGTGCCTGCCTTGTTCTAGGCTGCTTTTAACAAGAGTCCGCACTTTAACACGAGGGAGGGTAACCCGATCCGGACGCTCACAAAGCTGCCCTGAATGGAGAGGCCTTGCTGATACAGAGGGGGCAGGCGAGGAACGCGGGGTGGGTCCGCCTGCTGGGACCTGCCGTGGGCACCGGCAGGGCGGGCTAGGCGTCTGCTGCAGCCCCGGGCCCTTTGTTAGCGTCCCCTGTGTCCTACCTGCAGGTGAGCGCGCACGCACACACCAACCCCGCGCCCGTTCCCACGGATTCCTCGAAGTGGCACATGCCTGCCTCTGCCGGTTTATGGGTATTTTAGGAAAACCAAGGGCACACTTTACATTGCTGATGGTCGTTAGTTGCTCCCTCCATATCAGTCTTTGTTCGAACAAATGTATTTCTTCCGTCATTCAACCAACATCTACAAGCAATATATTGCTTTAGAAGTATTTTAAAAGAGGACACACTCAAACATGTCATTGCATTTAGGGTCCTAATATTTAGGGGCACATTTTTTGTGAGTTGGCCGGAATGCCTCTTCTTATAAAGTGTGAAAAATAGCAACAATACATTATCTAGTTGAGAAAATTAATATTTGACAAAAATTAAACATATGTTTTATAATTAAATAAATGTGTGTATGTTAACCTACACGCCACACACGTACCTATAGATATATATGCACGCGGCAAAGACACACCAAACGTGTGTCTACATAATAAGAAAACAGCAAAAACAGACTGACTCAGCAGAATTATATTTGCACATAAACCGAGCAAGGACACGCCTATTCTAGCACAATTGTAAATCAACACGCAAGAAATGCACATCCAAACACAAGGGCGGGTATATTTTCAAGGCACATCACAGAGATGCTTGGAACTGTGACTAAATGCAAAAGAGTCCCAACAGTAATCTGCATTCTAATGTGCCTTTGTGTGGCTTTGTTCTGGGAATAGGATGTAGATGTATTTTTCGCTGATTGATTTAGAGAAACTGAAATTACGGCATATATATATATACACACACACACACACATATGTGTATTATGTATATATATATATATATATACAGTCAGATATATAGACATCTATATCAGTGAAATACAAACGTGCACATCTCTGCGCACGTCTTCCCCACAGAACACACAAACACACACATATATATGCACACACGCCTTCTTCACAAAGCAATGACACAGGAACACGCACACACACACACGCACATATACACACACACGACTGCAGGTTGTCGCCGCATCCTCGTTGCCATTAACCCAGAGTTCCTAGAGTCCATTGCCTGTCGATGGGAGCTCTCGGGGGCGGGTGTTGTAAATAGTTCTCCTTCGCTGCCGCTCTTGCCCCCCTGAGAAAGCCCAGCTCTGAGGGCACCACACCTTGTGGGATTGTAAAGACCCCCGGGGGCCGAGGCGACGCCATTGTACAGAGGCTTGTGTGTTGGCCTAACCCGAGGTGGCGAACTCCGGTTTCAATGCCAGGGGGCATCTGCCTCCTGTTTAATTATGGCCCCCGCTGGGACTCCTGAAAGGCGCCCATTGTTCGGGGGCAGCGGGCTGGTGTGGGGTGTTCTTTCCCCCGTGGAGAGGGGCGCTTCCCGCCCCGGAGGGGGCTCGTCATCTTTTGTTTTTCTGAGAGGGCCCCGGGGCTGTGGCCAGAGACCTCTTTGTGAGGGTGCAGGGAGCGCTTCCTCGGAGCGCTGGCAGGTGTAGGCGCTGCCTGAGTTTGCGCTGAGCTGCAGGAATTTCGAATTAAATCTATTTCGATTGTAGTGGAGAGGAAATCGGTGAAATGCACGGGGTTATTAATGCAAGCTCGAAGCGCACGAGTGCCATTCAGGTCTTTGCGTATGTCGAGACCAGGAGGTATGTTAAACACTGCCCACAGCGAATAAAGGGATCTTTACTACGTGATACTAAACGTGTAAACGATGTTACAAGTCAGTTCTGGCGCCGTAAGGAAAGTAGTAAGAATAAAATGCCCATACTCGGGCAGAAAATGAATCTTTAACCCATATTCAACTGATTAATATTCAGTCAGGGGGAATTGAAAGAACGATCCATGTTCCAGGTCTCTAGCGGAAAATGGATGCAACCTAGCAGGATGCAGGCACGAGTGAACATGTCAGGCGTTTGCATTTCTTTAGGTACATACTCGTAAGGTGTATGTATGTGTTTATGGCACCATACCTACTTATGTATAGGCGACACGTGCACAAGTCTCTACAGATACACTCATACATTAAACATGTCTACCCACTACATACATCGTACATATACAGAGAGTACTGAGTGATTTGTGAATGTCACCAGAATTCTGAGATTGTAACATACAACCATATTACAGATGGTGCCCGTCATTAACTTTTATAGTATACGTTTATTTTGCAGTAGTTATCTGGAAAATGTTGTTTTTCTTCAAAAGGCAGATAACGGGTACTGACTGGAATTAGAATGTTTAGGTTTTGTTAACCTTTCCTGATTGAAGAGTTTATGAGACAATGGGCAACAGACGAGAGTTGGTGGGTTTAGGAGAATCTGTCGCTACAGCATAATATGGATTCTCTGCATTTGCCACATGATTAGCTATATAGCATGTCACGTATTTTGCAAAATTTGCGGATTTTACAAAAAATACTATTTCTATCTGAAATTAATAAACTAACTTTAGAGAGAATGCTGCATGATTTGCATTTGTTTTATAATGTAAATAACTGCAGTGTCACATATAATGTCCTGCATAACTTGCTGCAGAGTGGTTTGGGGACATGTGTGTGTGTGTATATATATAGATAGAAATATACATATATATATATATATATATATATATATATATATATATATATATATATATATATACAAATATATGTATGTGTATATATATATATATATATATATATATATATATATATATATATATATATTGGGTCTTCCAGTTGTTATTTACCTTCCATTATAGACTTTTGATCAAAGCAGTATAGTGTAACGCGGTGGAGCGTGGTTAGGAATGTTAATATTATTCTGAAGCTCACGTTTTACAGAGACAGTTGAAATATTTTCTAAATTTCACATCAATCAGTGTCATATTTTCCATATTTCAGAGTCCCTGGAAAACGTAGTGCTTTTATACTACCGCACTGTGTCTAATGAAAGTTCAGGAACGTTTAACAATTCACAGTGCCATGATCCTCTAATGTTTAACGACCATTCCATTCATGGAAGTTAAATAGAATCTGCATGTTCCTATTCCAAGCTGCGCACCTTGTAGAAAGCATGTTAAATACAGTGTCCTTTCTACTGACAATATTATGTATATTTTAACTAAGTAAAGGGTGCTTTCCCTGAAGGGTTTACTTCTTAACTACTTAATTAAGCATTTTTCGTGTCTTCTTTCGAGGGACAGCCACAATGTATGATGCACTATTATTTTTCATTTGTAATTTTCAATAAACATTTACGTGTCTGAATAAGAACAATTTTGTGCAGCCCCAAAAATACTGTGATAAACTGATAACATATGTACTGTAATAAACTGGTAACATACTTAACACGGCGATATATTGTAGTCTCGTGTTCTGGTGACATTTAAAAACCCCAGGCCGGATTGGAACACACGCGTACAGATAAGAACAACTCGTTTAAGTAAAAAAATGTGCCTGGTGGCCAGGGACCTGCACTTGTTTAAGTAAAATGCATTCACTTTTGTAGGCGAGCATTATACGCCCGAGAAAGTGAACATAATGTTCACTTGTCCATACGATACATACAGTTTTGTTGTCGGCAACAAACACAGCGGCACTTGTGCATTTCTTTAATCAGGCACCGCGTTGTTGAGCTACAGCGTTTATATAGCAACTCGAAGCCAACTTCCGACACCCACCAACCCTGCTCACTCTTGGCTACTTTCACTGCCCACTGCCCTGCCCATGCCGGATTGCAGCCATCGTGCCTACCACACGTATTTCAGCGCGCAGTCATCACACACAGTGCAGGTGTCTTGAAGCAGCGCCTCTCGGCGCACCTTAGTGTCTGACTACGCTGTAGCAGGCTGGACTTCACGCAGGCACGGGTCCTGAACAAGGACAGCAGCAATAGTGCATTGCTAAAACTGTCAGTGGAACGAATCTGCCCACCCCCTACACCTCACTCGTCAGGCGCAATCTTCAAGAGACAGCGACCAGCCAATCTCCTCCAAAGCAACTGAACCAACACGGTAGGGAAAGTGGGCGCAGACGACCCCGTGGTAGAGATGTGCGTTTGTTTGTAGATTGGAAGCTTCGTGGGTGTGATCCTGGCACATGGGCACCGACGAGCTGGGCCCAGTCCCCGCCATGTTGTAAACAAAGATGACGTCACACCGCCGGCCATGCTCCCAAGTCTCAGTGCCACCATGTTGCTATATGGCTGTGACGCAATGACCTCTCGCTGCATGTACCTTTCTCCCCGTGACTTCATGACCCAAGCCTACAGGCTCTTTTGCTGCTTCTTCTGTCCCCGTGTGGACCCTGTCTTTTGATGGCGTGCCCCTGTCTCCCCGTGGTAGACTGTCCCGTGGCTCGTGCCTCTGTAAGCTACATGCTCATTTCTCCATGAGGAACACTCTCCTGGGGTACACGTCCTGTCTGCCTGCGCCACCCTCCCCCGTGGATGCCTGTCTTCCTCCCTGTGACACCCTGTCCCGTGGACGCAGGTTTATACTTCGCCTGACACCTTGTCCTGTGTCTGCATTGTCCTACCTCCATATCTATGATACTGATGCAGTCCCGCTCATCTCAGCTGCATTCTCTTGTGTGGGTCGACATTTAAAAACCATCTCACATTCTGTCTTCTTGCTTTTTGTCGGGGACACGCTTTCCGTGGACGTACGATCGTGGCCTACTGTCACATCCTATTCAGTGTCTGTATGTACCTTCCTTCCTGTAACACTCTTCCCTCTGACTACATGCTGTTCCCTCCTTGTGATACGCTGTCCTTTCTCTGTTTCCATTCAAATGCTCTAGGACTGAATGGCACTGTGGCTCCGTGATACCTTCTTCTGTTTCGTTATACCCTTGCCTCCACTGACACTCTACCACGTGGCTGCATGCCTCTGCCCTATCTGTGGCATCATTGTTTGATCCCAAATGTCCCTACTGCACGTGCAAGCCTCTGGAGTGCATGCCGCTGCCTCCCTGCAACATCCTGTCCTGCACTAGCACTTCCGTTTCCTCCTGTGACAATCTGTCCTGTGGCTGCACGATCCTCTCTCGCTGTCACGCCCTATCCCATAGCTGTATGCTCCTCCCTCCGTGACACTCTCTTCCGTGGCTGCACTCCCCTCTCTCTCTGCTGCATCTTGTCCCACAGCCGCATGGTCCTCCCTCCGTGGAACTCTCTTCTGTGGCTGCACGCCCTCTCTCTGCTACATCCTGTCCCATAGCTGCATGCCCCTAAATCCGTGGCACTCTCTTCTGTGGCTGCATGCCCCTCTCTCTCTGTCAAGCCCTATCCTATAGCTGCATGCTCCTCCCTCCGTGACACTCTCTTCTGTGGCTGCACTCCCCTCTCTCTCTGCTACATCCTGTCCCATAGCCGCATGGTCCTCCATCCGTGACACTCTCTTCTGTGGCTGCACTCCCCTCTCTCTCTGCTACATCCTGTCCCATAGCCGCATGGTCCTCCATCCGTGACACTCTCTTCTGTGGCTGCACGCCCCTATCTTTCTTTGTTACACCCATTCCCATAGCTGCATGCCCCTACATCAGTGGCACTCTCTTCTGTGGCTGCACGCCCCTCTCTCTCTGCTACATCCTGCCCCATAGCTGAATGCCACACCTCCGTGAGACTCTCTTCTGTGGCTGCATGCCACTGCCAACCTCATGGCACCCAACCAACATTCGTCCCTTCCCATGCCACCTTGCATGGAGATTACACACTTCTGCCTTCCCATGACACTCTGTCCTGAGGCTGCATGCCCTGCCTCTATGTGACTGCACGTTCTTGCCTCCCTGAGACAATTTCGTCGTTGCATGCCCCATTACAATTTGCCTTGTGACACTCTATCATGTGAGTACACGTTCCTGCCTTTCCAAGACACCCTGTCCAAAGGCAGCATGCCCTGCCTCCTGTACCTCCCTGACCTGTGGCTGCATGCCCTGCCTCCTGTACCTCCCTGACCTGTGGCTGCATGCCCTACCTCCTGTACCTCCCTGACCTGTGGCTGCATGCCCTGCCTCCTGTACCTCCCTGACCTGTGGCTGCATGCCCTACCTCCTGTACCTCCCTGACCTGTGGCTGCATGCCCTGCCTCCTGTACCTCCCTGACCTGTGGCTGCATGCGCCTGCCTTCCTGTCACTCGGGCCTAAGACTGCATGCTCTGCCTTCCTGGACTGCCTGCCCTATGTCTGCACTACACCCTGCCTCCCCATGACTACCTGTCCTGTGGGTCCATGCCCTGCCTCCCTGTGACTCCCTGTCCTATGTCTGGTCCATCCTGTATCCCTGTGACTCCCTGCCCTGTGGCTGCATGCCCTGCCTCCCTGTGATTTCATGTCCTGTGGCTAAATGTGCTACCTCCCTGTCACCCACTGTCCTATGGCTGCACTGCCCTGTTTCCCTGTGACTTCCTGTCCTGTGGCTGCACTGCCTTGTATCCCTTGGAATCCCTATCCTGTGACTGCATGCCGTGCCTCACTGTGACTCCCTGTCCTGTGGCTGCACTGCCCTGTCTCCCTGTGACTTCCTGTCCTGTGGCTCCACTGCCTTGTCTCCCTTTGACTCCCTGTGGCTGCATACCTTGTATCCCTTGGAATCCCTATCCTGTGACTGCATGCCGTGCCTCCCTGTGACTCCCTGTCCCATGGCTGCACTGCCCTATCTCCCTGTGACTTCCTGTCCTGTGGCTGCACTGCCTTGTCTTCCTGTGACTCCCTGTGGCTGCATGCCTTGTATCCCTGGGACTCCCTGTCCTGTGGCTGTATACCCTGTCTCCATGTGACTTCCTGTGGCTGCACTGCCTTGTCTCCCTGTGTCTCCCTGTGGCTGCATGCCGTGCCTCCCTGTGACTCCCTGTCCTGTGGCTGCACTGCCCTGTCTCCCTGTGACTTCCTGTCCTGTGGCTCCACTGCCTTGTCTCCCTGTGACTCCCTGTGGCTGCATACCTGTATCCCTTGGAATCCCTATCCTGTGACTGCATGCCGTGCCTCCCTGTGACTCCCTGTCCCATGGCTGCACTGCCCTATCTCCCTGTGACTTCCTGTCCTGTGGCTGCACTGCCTTGTCTTCCTGTGACTCCCTGTGGCTGCATGCCGTGCCTCCCTGTGACTCCCTGTCCTGTGGCTGCACTGCCCTGTCTCCCTGTGACTCCCTGTGGCTGCATGCCTAGCCTCCCTGTGACACCTTTGGCTGCATGCCGTGCCTCCCTGTCTCCCTGTCCTGTGGCTGCATGCCCTGTCTCCCTGTGACTCCCTGTGGCTGCATACCTTGTATCCCTTGGAATCCCTGTCCTGTGACTGCATGTCGTGCCTCCCTGTGACTCCCTGTCCCATGGCTGCACTGCCCTATCTCCCTGTGACTTCCTGTCCTGTGGCTGCACTGCCTTGTCTCCCTTTGACTCCCTGTGGCTGCATGCCTTGTACCCCTTGGAATCCCTATCCTGTGGCTGCATGCCGTGCCTCCCTGTGACTCCCAGTCCCATGGCTGCACTGCCCTATCTCCCTGTGACTTCCTGTCCTGTGGCTGCACTGCCTTGTCTTCCTGTGACTCCCTGTGGCTGCATGCCGTGCCTCCCTGTGACTCCCTGTCCTGTGGCTGTATACCCTGTCTCCATGTGACTTCCTGTGGCTGCACTGCCTTGTCTCCCTGTGACTCCCTGTGGCTGCATGCCGTGCCTCCCTGTGACTCCCTGTCCTGTGGCTGCACTGCCCTGTCTCCCTGTGACTTCCTGTCCTGTGGCTCCACTGCCTTGTCTCCCTTTGACTCCCTGTGGCTGCATGCCTTGTATCCCTTGGAATCCCTATCCTGTGGCTGCATGCCGTGCCTCCCTGTGACTCCCTGTCCCATGGCTGCACTGCCCTATCTCCCTGTGACTTCCTGTCCTGTGGCTGCACTGCCTTGTCTTCCTGTGACTCCCTGTGGCTGCATGCCGTGCCTCCCTGTGACTCCCTGTCCTGTGGCTGTATACCCTGTCTCCATGTGACTTCCTGTGGCTGCACTGCCTTGTCTCCCTGTGACTCCCTGTGGCTGCATGCCGTGCCTCCCTGTGACTCCCTGTCCTGTGGCTGCACTGCCCTGTCTCCCTGTGACTTCCTGTCCTCTGGCTGCACTGCCTTGTCTCCCTGTGACTCCCTGTGGCTGCATACCTTGTATCCCTTGGAATCCCTATCCTGTGGCTGCATGCCGTGCCTCCCTGTGACTCCCTGTCCCATGGCTGCACTGCCCTATCTCCCTGTGACTTCCTGTCCTGTGGCTGCACTGCCTTGTCTTCCTGTGACTACCTCTGGCTGCATGCCGTGCCTCCCTGTGACTCCCTGTCCTGTGGCTATATACCCTGTCTCCATGTGACTTCCTGTGGCTGCACTGCCTTGTCTCCCTGTGACTCCCTGTGGCTGCATGCCGTGCCTCCCTGTGACTCCCTGTCCTGTGGCTGCACTGCCCTGTCTCCCTGTGACTTCCTGTCCTGTGGCTCCACTGCCTTGTCTCCCTTTGACTCCCTGTGGCTGCATGCCTTGTATCCCTGGGACTCCCTGTCCTGTGGCTTCATACCCTGTCTTCCTGGGACTCCCTATCCTGTGACTGCATGCCCTGTCTCCCTGTCCTGTGGCTGCTTGCCCTGTCTCCCTGTGACTCCCTGCCCTATGGCTGCATGCCGTGCCTCCCTGTGACTCCCTCCCTATGGCTGCTATACCCTGTCTCCCTGTGACTCCCTGTGGCTGCATGCCTAGCCTCCCTGTGACACCTTTGGCTGCATGCCGTGCCTCCCTGTCTCCCTGTCCTGTGGCTGCATGCCCTGTCTCCCTGTCCTGTGACTGCATGCTCTCACCTCCCTCCCCTGTGACTCCACACACCCGCTTCCCCTTGACACCCGTTATGTAGCTGCATTACCCCCCTCCCTGTGACACACTGCCCTGTGCCACTGACTTCCACTTTCACTGTGTATCGTGTGGCAGCAGAACCGAGGTGACAAGCACAGACCGTGACACGGTGGTCACAATGCGGCGCCCGAGAGAAGGCAGCGAGCTCTTCCAGACCCGGGGAGCTATGTAACCCGAGGGGTGTGTCGCAATTAATCTTTTCTGTTGGACACGAAAAATGTGCCCTGCCACATGTGGAAGCAAACATCAACAGGAAGCTGGGGAGCTATTTTTAGAACAAAGATTACCGGGTCAATGTTTCACCAATGCCTCAGAGCACGGCGCAATTAATTAAAAATATATAGACTGCGGCATCCTCTCATTCGGGCTACTGTGGACTTTTATTTGTGTATGACAAGTGTCGTACACAAATAAAAGAATAGATAGATAGATAGATAGATAGATAGATAGATAGATAGATAGATAGATAGATAGATAGATAGATAGATAGATAGATAGATAGATTGATTGATTGATTGATTTGAGATCCGTATGACGAAAATAGAGATCGGGTTATGGTGAAAAAGAAGCTCACAGTTTGATTTTTTTTTATTATCCTGTCTGATCTCGCCCTGTTATCAACACAATATTATTAAAGTCTAGTGACGCTTTGCGCATAAGTGAGTTTTGGGGCATCATCCTGTGAAGCCTGGACCTATATCGCCCAAAGTGTCGGGCCGATATCGCCCAAAAAGCAAATCACATTTGAATTTCTATTTCTATTAAATAAAGGCAGACCCTAAATTAGTCGAAAACTGTTAGGTTCTGAAATAATGGCTTTAGCAGAATAACGGTTCCTCCGTGTTTGCTGTTAACGTATATTTGTTTTGAGAGGAGGAACATTTTTGAGTTTTCACAACTTCATTTTTTTTTTTAAACAAAACTTGTATGCAGGATGTCCCTGGACGCATGAGTTTACCAAAAGCAGAGCTTTGTAGTTCACTTGGAGAGGAGACTGGTGTTTGTCGATAGCCCGGGGTTTTAAGGGCTGCGCGGGAAATGAAATCGCACGTCACACACATTTCACTATCACGTCCATCGACTCCCTGCCGGCAGCGGTTGTCGTGATATCCTCCTCGGTTCACGGCAGACTGCTGTTGCCTCCGCGGCTTGAATTATGTGGCATCTGTAGCGCCAGTGTTTTTTTGGTGAAAAGTCACCAAAACACTGACGCTACAGATGCCAAATTATGCCTCATTTCAAATGTGGTGGATTATGTGGTAAGTGCACAAGTGTGCAGATCATTAATTGTGTGGAAAAGGCAATTTGCAGCAGAATCACTTCATTTCAATATCGATGTCTATAAACCGTAGATTTGCGTGCTGGCCGCCCCTACTCACCCTTTCATACTTCGCTACATGTCTGAGTGCTTTTATTGCACACACATGCGGTAGAATTAATGTCCATATTTTACTGGTTTCGTAAAATGCATAGCAAACTTTGCCGAAATTACGCCGTTAATAACAAGCAACCTCTACAGAGCTTCATTACAGCCCATTGTTTAATTAGAGACTTCTTCATGAAAAGTAAAGCAACACAAGGCGTTCGGACTGCAAGGGAACCAAGTGGTACCGAGCTGAACATTACAAGCGATATGTTAAACATTTCTGAGCTCAGCCATGGTCCTTGTTTAAATAAAAAGTCTGGTTGTGAAGAGCAAATCATAAGCATAACATTCTAACCGGAATCAAACGAACATTCTAAAGGCAATCAGGGCCCAATTTTAACCTAACTTTGCAGGTGTGTCTAAAATTCATGAACATAGCCGCTGTGTCTGATTGAATCGATCGATTGTTCATGGAAGCTGCAGTTCTACTCATAGTGAGGTACCTTGTTAGCTCTGCCCTACTGACATAGCCTCATCAATTTATAATGTCTATAACTTATATGTTTTTTTTTTTTTATTTATTTTTTTACAAAAGCAAAGCACATGTATTCTGGTCTACCTAAGTAAATACATTTGTCTCCCTTTGCCACAAACAGTCCAGTCCAGTATTTCAGGACTTTATTCAAAGAGCATTTCCCTGTTTGAAGATTAGCATTGCTGACACACTAACTGCATCAATCACAACATGCAAAATGAAAAGGTACATTTTAGGCAGCCTGTGTAATGTGTCACCCAGATTGGCATCTCGAGGCTCTGGTGGCAGCTACAAAACTCTCAGCTTCCGGGCGTGTGGTTCATAATGTCCCAAGATCCTCTCAATGTCAGCATAGTGGAATCATTAAAAAGGAACCCACTGCATAAAAACAGGCGCGCCCTCCGTTTCCTCCTCCCTCCCCCTACACGAAAGATGTGTTTTTCAAACAGGACAATGTGTTATTGAAATCAAAAGTTAAATACTGAGATACACTGTTGGACTTGCTGGGGTAAAAAGAAAAGAAAATGTTTGATTATGAATTTATGATGTTTAGTTGAGTTTGGGGTGCAGTACTTTTATGCTGTGGTAGAAGTATACTTTGTAAAATAAGGGATTGCTCAACAGTGGGTTGTGGATTCACTTCGATTGTCCAGGTTTAGCTTTTCTTTATGAAAGGGATGCTTATTAATATTAAACAAAGGGCGTAAGAGCCTCGTGGAAACATTTGGGGTTCTTATTATCAGGATCTGCTGTCATTTTTAAAGGCTGCGTAGATGCAGGGACGGACATCGGGCTGAGACAAAGTGTTCTATTTGAAGAACTCAGTAGTTCATAGGGATTATGTCATATGCAGGAATTACGGAAAATAATTCACAGGAATGACGTAATCCCGGTGAAATATAGATTTTGAAATTACACCTGGATTGGTGGCCGCCCTTTACAATTGGCGCTCAGCTAGGCCCAGCCTCAGAGTAGTGACTCACTACAAATAAGAGCGCTAATTACGGGCAGTTACCTACTCTGGGACCTCCCACTCGAGCCCGAAAGGGGTCTTGGATGCCCGTGGTCCAGGGAATGGCCGCTTGATGTTTACGCTGATAGTCCATTCTGAGCTTTGTCCAATGGGTGTGGGTTTTCGAGGAAAGGGCGCAGAAACAGGTCTTTGCCATGTCAGACGGATATAACAAAATCAAACACACTGCACTGCTCGGGGTACCCGTGCGAGGCGCCTCACTCTGCTACAGAGTTTTGTTGGATAAATCTGATTTTAAAATAATGCCTTAACTCCGCTCAGGCCATCACGACAGAATAAAGGCGGCTCTCGGTGGCCACTGACCCGAGTTAAAGTTCTTTAAGGCCCAAACAAGCTGAGCAGCGCCCCCCCCTCCTCCCCCTCCCCGGATGAGTGACACCCTGGCAGGACGAGCCCTTGTGCTGTACCCTGCGTTGAATTGGAAGCAGGGACGCCGAGTCTGCACGGCCAGGCCTCAAAAACAGGGTCAGTCCCCAAAAGGCTGACACACACACTAGTGGCTGTCGGATAACAAGGGCGGCATTATTATATAGCTCGTAGAGACAGCCCAGTTTGCGTTGGCGCTTTGTGTGTGGCTAATATTACTAACATTCTCCTTACGGGTGCCCCTCTAGTTAGTTACAAGTCGTCCCACAACAGCCCTTCCTTTACAAAACAGTGCACAATCCGGGATCGGTGGATTTTCCCGTCCAGAGGCCACGGTACCACGGACTCCATAGCTTGACGCCGGCCCGTCATCGGAGCTGTTAAATATCATTTAGAAGACTTTCGAATGCAAGTTTCCCCGATGAGTGAGATTCCAAGCCCAACACCTCAAATATCGCATCGAACTGCTTTTCTGTGGCGGTGTGGCGGACCACCCAGGGAACACCCAAATGAACCCCGCACCTTTTCCTTTCCTCTGGGCCTGTGTGATTTATCTCGGGGTTCAGTTTTAATTTCTCGACTTGTATCGCTGACAGTTCTCTCTGGCATTACTTCTCTCTCCCCTCCCCCCCCTGGGTAAATGCACCGGTCTGCCGACCCCCACCACTACCACTCGCGCCTCTTTGTCACACAGAAACCCGCGTCTGCTTCTCGTCCGCCGCTGAAAGTGGCCTCTGTAATTGCAGAAAATAATGTCGATGCCCTCTCCCGCTACTTATCTGTATTTTTAGCGCTCTTCAGAGTCCTGCACGTTTTACGTCTCGGGGTCATTAGGCAATTATTTGCTCTACCTTTAGGGCAGCAGAATTTAGCAATCATTGGAGGGGGGGCTGTAAACACTCTGACGTGGGATAAACAGAGTGAGGTGCGATCAACGCCCAAAATAATACCAGATGAAGGCCTGTCCCCCCATGGTATAAAGAGACTGAAGCGCGTAATACAAGGGACCGGCACATACAAGACCAGATGAGGGCCTGGACTCTCATGGTACAAGAGCAGATGAGGCCTGTCCTCCCAAGGTATAAAGACACTGAAAGGCGTAATACAAGAGCCCCCCACATACAAGACCAGATGAGGGCCTGGACTCTCATGGTACAAGAGCAGATGAGGCCTGTCCCCCCATGGGATAAAGAGACTGAAGCGCGTAATACAAGGGACCGGCACATACAAGACCAGATGAGGGCCTGGACTCTCATGGTACAAGAGCAGATGAGGCCTGTCCCCCCATGGTATAAAGAGACTGAAGCGCGTAATACAAGGGACCGGCACATACAAGACCAGATGAGGGCCTGGACTCTCATGGTACAAGAGCAGATGAGGCCTGTCCTCCCAAGGTATAAAGACACTGAAAGGCGTAATACAAGAGCCCCCCACATACAAGACCAGATGAGGGCCTGGACTCTCATGGTACAAGAGCAGATGAGGCCTGTCCTCCCAAGGTATAAAGACACTGAAAGGCGTAATACAAGAGCCCCCCACATACAAGACCAGATGAGGGCCTGGACTCTCATGGTACAAGAGCAGATGAGGCCTGTCCCCCCATGGGATAAAGAGACTGAAGCGCGTAATACAAGGGACCGGCACATACAAGACCAGATGAGGGCCTGGACTCTCATGGTACAAGAGCAGATGAGGCCTGTCCCCCCATGGTATAAAGAGACTGAAGCGCGTAATACAAGGGACCGGCACATACAAGACCAGATGAGGGCCTGGACTCTCATGGTACAAGAGCAGATGAGGCCTGTCCTCCCAAGGTATAAAGACACTGAAAGGCGTAATACAAGAGCCCCCCACATACAAGACCAGATGAGGGCCTGGACTCTCATGGTACAAGAGCAGATGAGGCCTGTCCTCCCAAGGTATAAAGAGACTGAAGCGCGTAATACAAGAGCCCCCCACATACAAGACCAGATGAGGGCCTGGACTCTCATGGTACAAGAGCAGATGAGGCCTGTCCTCCCATGGTATAAAGAGACTGAAGCGCGTAATACAAGGGACCGGCACATACAAGACCAGATGAGGGCCTGGACTCTCATGGTACAAGAGCAGATGAGGCCTGTCCTCCCATGGTATAAAGAGACTGAAGCGCGTAATACAAGGGACCGGCACATACAAGACCAGATAAG
This sequence comes from Pleurodeles waltl, assembly GCF_031143425.1. Taxonomy (NCBI): domain Eukaryota; kingdom Metazoa; phylum Chordata; class Amphibia; order Caudata; family Salamandridae; genus Pleurodeles; species Pleurodeles waltl. Next base: position 940,166,011 of record NC_090449.1, read on the forward strand.
GGCCTGGACTCTCATGGTACAAGAGCAGATGAGGCCTGTCCTCCCATGGTATAAAGACACTGAGAGGCGTAATACAAGAGCCCCCCACATACAAGACCAGATGAGGGCCTGGACTCTCATGGTACAAGAGCAGATGAGGCCTGTCCTCCCATGGTATAAAGACACTGAAAGGCGTAATACAAGAGCCCCCCACATACAAGACCAGAAGAGGGCCTGGACTCTCATGGTACAAGAGCAGATGAGGCCTGTCCTCCCAAGGTATAAAGACACTGAAAGGGGTAATACAAGAGCCCCCCACATACAAGACCAGATGAGGGCCTGGACTCTCATGGTACAAGAGCAGATGAGGCCTGTCCTCCCATGGTATAAAGAGACTGGGGGATTGATGAAAGGGACCTGCACATACCAGACCCGACTCGGGCCTGAACTCTCAAACTAAAAACAGAGCGAAAAGGCAGGAAGGGGGATAAGCACCCCCAAATAAGACCTGCTCGACGAGCGACCTCAAAGTTCTAAAAAGCACAAACACATGGGGTGATACCTCCAAAGGAGATCGCAGAGCTCTTGCCCACCATGTTATAAAAAGAATTAAAATAGGCAAGGATGTTTAAATACCCCCAGATAACACATAATGATCTCATGCCTTCCCTGTTTATAAACAAAGTGAAAAGCCTGAGAAATAAGGCGAGTTGCCCGAAGTCAGACCTGATAAGCAGATACCTAATGCGAGCCCCTGTGGTACAGAGGAGGGGACGGGTGGGGCAAACCTCCAAGGAAGCTCCATGCAGCCTAAGGCCAATATGGGAGGCTCATGGACCCCTCATCATATTCTGCAAGGGCCCCCATCCTTTTGCTTTAGGCTATTGCCTGATAAAGACCTGTTTACCCATGATTCAATGGGGCAGACACATCAAAGCTAAGTGTTGGAACCGAAATATGGCTTGTATAGCCCGGGAGAGTCGTATCCCCAGTCCTATGTTGATCGCCTGGTAGTCACCGTGGGAGTTTTCATTTTTTCGTCCGTGTGAACACGACAAACCCTCCGTTAGAGTGCGGCCAATGACATCTCATCCCGGGCTTTATGGATCTGGTGGTTGGTGGAGCATGAATTATAGAGGTTCTCATGGCCCATTTCTTTCAGGTCCATGTGTCTGGAAGGTGTGTGTTTACTCCATGAAAGGCACAGGCTGAGCAGGGATCCTCTATGCACCGGGCTGGGGGCAGTACAGAACCCATTGTTGGCTTCCGTTGTGTGAATGACAATTCAAGATGGCGCATGGCCTTTGTTGAGGCTGCCCAGGTCTTTGCATCGTGTGGGATATTCTTTCACTTCCACCAGATTTCCATTGCAAAAGGGTTAGACAGTCACGTGGGAGGGGTTGTTAGATCCCTCTTTTGAATTTTGCCTCAAGCTCCACCCGCCGCCCCTCCAATATGCGACCCCCGGTCACGGTGCTCTTAGCTGCGTCCTTTCCTAGTGCATCAATCTCTGTAGGAAAGGTTTAGCTAGGCTTCCTTGGACGATGTATACAGACGTACCCGGATAGGTTAACATCAGCCTAGGGGGTGCTTCCAAACACCCAGGACCCTGTCACGAGGACACCATGCAGTGGTCAAAAGCAGTCTGACTGGAGGAGACCCCAACATTCAAAGGTGACATCAGAGCTGATTCCCCAGTTTAGTTTGCAGGGAATGTTGTCATTAACTCCCGGCGGAGCTTCCCTTCAGTGTAGTTGAGAATGTTGCTCTATTCTATGCTTAGGATTTCTCAGGGCTGTCCGCAGCCTGAAAGCTTCTCTGAGGCTCGTGCGTGGCGCTCAACAACCCTAGAGTAGTGCAGCACACAGAGGCAGTCTCTCTGCGTCTGACAATGACTCCCCTGCCTGACTGTGCTGCCCCCTAACCGGGAACTGAGTGCGCATGCGCACATTGGATTGGAGGTAGATATGCCAATGAAGGAAGATCAAGGTGCCATAAAACTGCACTAGCCAGCATGGAGATATTGTTCCTCCATCTGTAACCCCTGGTAGTGCCTTACATTGCTTTATCATTGATAAGACATTTTTTATACTGATCTCCAGCTAGGAAGGGTCACGCCAATGCTGCTCCTCATATCACCTGGTTTCATGGCTATTACTTAGGTTTGTGAGCAATCAAGTGTTTGTCATTTTATTTGAGTAAAGTACTCACTGGACGTTAATTTTAGTAAGTGTTATTATTGTGCTTTTCGGGTTTTGTCTATCCTACTCTCATCACCTCCTTCAGTAAGTCTTGGGCTCCCGTACTCCTGATATTCACCAATCAGGGCCACTCCTGATACTCACCAATCATAAAATGGCCTCAGGAGACCGGAGGTAAACAACTCCTGTTATAACAGCTGGTGCCAGCAACACAACTGCCATTGAACCTTCCTGAACCAGGCGTCACATTGGTGGGAAAAGGTGACAGATTACTGGCCTCCAGTTCCATTGGGCATTGATGTCACTTAATTAGTTAAACTTTTTCACATATAGCCTTTATTCAAATGACAAGAAGCCAATGAAAGGAAGCTTGGCGGCAGGACTCCACTGTGGAGATGTTGAAGAAAGTATTTTGGGGAGGGATCAATGACCTAAGCTTTAAGAATAAGGGTTGCATAATAAGTAGGGGTGGGTGTAACACGTGTAATTCTGTGTAGCATAATGACACTGAATTACCTAAGGATTCCACAAGATTATGCTTGAGTTACACAATAAGAAGAATATTGCTTTTAGTGTATTTCTTGGTGCAAAAATGCCCAAAATAGTTGCAAGAATGAATTTTGTGCTAAGAAATAGTGCTAAACGAAATAAAACACAAATAGCAAACGCAAGCAGCATCTCTCACTTGCTAAATGTGCTCTTGGGCACATCTTCTCTCGACATACTACCAGCATTTAGCACTAAGGACGTATTTGCACTAAGAAACAGCACTAAATGCAGCAGAACCTGAATATCGAGTGCGTGTGGCCACTCACGCTCGCTAAATGTGCTGTGATGGTAGGATTTATTTCCCCAAAATTACTCTTAATTACGAAAGCGGGAGAAGTTGTATAATCCTCAGCACTTTTGCGTCAAAGAGTAACATGGATTTTCCGAAATACTCTGATTTCTCTGGCATAATCAAAATTCTGACCAGGCCTGGTAATAAGACACCCACTAAAGATTCAACCCATTGAGGCAGTGTGTACTGTAGGGTAGGAAGAAGAATATATGGGTAGATTTGGCATGAGACCTGGGGAAAAGGGTCAGACAAGAGCGCTGCAAGTACAAGCTCTGTTAGTGCCAACTCACTCTAGGAGTATACACCACCCATCTCTAGCATTGGCATACCCCCATCCCAGGATTAGATGTCGTAGGGTACATATAGAAGAAAGGCTGCACAAAAGGGACTTTGTTTGACTTTGGCATAATCCACTCTGTCACTTTTGGCACGTAAGGGTGACTCTTCATTTTGGAGTTGTATGTACAGCTTGTTAGCGGGAGAGATAATGGAGTAAAAAGGGAGAAAAGAAGTAAAATACATCACTAATAGATGGATATACTAAAGACATTTGGTTTTTCAGAGGACCAATTTAATAAAATTATGCATGGTAACTCTAAGAATATTAGTATGAACACTCTATCTAAAAATGACAATGAAAATGGAACAACCTATTGAATCTTAAGAAAAAGATAATTCAAATAGAATTACATTTTGATTTTCATCATTGAATATTGTAAAAAGGCTGTAATTCCCAAGGCATTACAAAACCGGGTCTCTTTATTAAAAATGAGAAGTTTAAAGAAAACTTAATTGCAAATAGGTGTAGCCGGACTGGATGCTCTTAATAATAGAAACAGCTCAGGAAATAATAATATTGGAGGAACGTGAGATAGAAACACGAGTCACAATTGAAGGAGGATGTGGCATTAGAAGAAGCCAAGCTTAAATTACATGAAATACAAGATTTAACTGGATATAAGGAATATTTGATGAATAAAAAACATTACACTTAGGAAAGTTGTAAACAGATACAATGTAGAAATGGTTTATCTATATCTTCAAAAAGATTATCATGAAAGATCCATCAATGAGGGAGTTAACAATAGGACTTACAAGAACAGAAATAGAGGCCCCTGGAAGCAAGTTGCTTTCTCAGATACATTATATACAAGCACGAACTCAGAGGTAGAAACAGAACAAGAACATGGATACAATAAAGAGAGCAGAGAAGTGATGGCTAAACCGAGTAGAGATAATCTTTTTTTTTGTTTTTTTGGAATAGCTAAAGAAAAATACCCAGACTCCCCAAGGAGGAGGGAGAGGGTCATACCAATTCAGAATACAGGTCAGAAGTAAAGGTGTATGAGGACAAGAAGCCAGAAAGAATGGGACTAGGGGAGAAGAAGAGAAGGTCCCAATAATGAATCTGTCATGTAGAGGTTTGAGTATAGAAGAAATATAAGTATTGAAAAAAGTGTTAGTATTTGCCCCTACCGCATTAGTGATTCAATTCGAGATTGAAAAAGATATGAAGGAGCTATTTAGGAAAATTAGGTTAACATTTTTTTGAAGGAAATGAGAAGATCTCTGTACAAAACCATTTGTGGTTAGAACCCCCTGCTCCACGACCCTAGTGAGACAAATGGTGGGGATAGAAGTAAAAACTTTTGAAAAGGTGATAGCAGAAGGCATTGACAATTTATTGAATAAAACGTTTTGGCATAGAAGTAACTTGTCTGCAAAACATCAGATAGCATTAAAACAATTAGAAAATTGTGATAGCATCACTATTAAATCTAGCTATAAGGGTGGTAGTATAGTGATTATGGTTACCATTGGTTACAATAGGTGGATGCAATCCCTTCTATATGTTGAAGCACACTATAGGAGATTCAATAGGGAGGATTGGAAGAATCTAGCCATTAACGTTGAAAGTATTTCTGCTAACCGACCACAGAACTCCGTTCCATATCCCTCTCCCTGGCAGCTTCCCAGCGCATCCACTAGTTCAGCAGCAGAGGCCGCTCCTTCTCCTACTTGGCAGCTAAGACCTGGAACACCCTCCCTGTGCACCTCAGAGCCTCACCATTGCTTCAACAGTTCAGGAAGGACCTCCAGACCTGGGTGTTCAACCAACAGGAACAGGCAGCGTGATCCCCCACCATGACCCCTCAGCGCCTTGAGACCCTCACAGGTGAAGCAGCCGCACTTTACAAATCCTGATTGATTGATTGAAATTGGCAAAGGAAGATGATATAATTTGTCAGGAGGAATATGATTTCCTCCAGAATGAGAATCCAACTATACCAGCCTTATATGGTCTCCCCAAGGTCCATAAGAATTTGAAAGATACTCCAATGAGATTGATAGTATTCAGCCTAAACTCTCTGATAGAGCCTATTAGTATGTGGACTGCTGACCACTGACATGATTTGGAAGGTGGAAGGAATTGAATTCGACCCTCAGAATGAATATCTGCAGAGTGATATGGTACAAAGGATTAGAGGATATTACAAGGTGAGAGAGGTGACCTATCACTCTAGGCCAGCTTTGTCAAGTCACAGAATGCGTGGAGATCAATCTAATAAATAATATTCTTTTTTCAACTTGGAAATGTTTTGTCAGGTAAAGAGGACCAGCATGGGTGCAAGTTATGCCCCAAGTCTGGCATGTTTGTATGTGGGAGCATTTGAAGAAAAATATTTATACAAAGACATAGCCCCTTTTCATGAAAATATAACACATTGGTCACAATTTCTTTATTTGAAGGGGTAACAAAGAAGTCCTCTGTTCATTCATTGAATGTTAAACTGTAGAGACCCTAATATAACATTTACTTAATCTATGAGTCAATCTGAATGTGACTTCTTGGATGCCAAGATAAAAGAAAGGGAGGGAACACTTGAGGTTGAGTTATGCACAAAACTGACAGATCAAAATACTCTGCTTCACTACACAAGTAATCACCAAAGCTGCCTACGGGACAGTATACAGTTTGGCCAATTTCTCTGACTCTGGCCTATTTGTATGAATAGAGCAGACTTTGAGAAACATGCCAAAACCCTACAAAGCAGATTAATGTATAGAGGTTAACCAGAGAGATTGAGCAGAAGATCATACAAGATAGCAAAATATTATGAATGGGAAAGTTTATTTGAGGGGAGACTGAGAAATAGTGATGGAAATAGGACGATAACTTGTGTAACTAATATCACATATATGGGCAACAAAATAAAGGATTTAGTGAACCGGAATTGGTCGCTGTTTAATGTAGCAGGTAGTGAGAGGTTAGAAAAACCCCTGTTCACCTATAGAAAAAACAAAACAATTAGGAACCACTTAGTCCATACGTATAGAGAGGGTAAGGGGAAGCAACAACTAAGTATTAAAAATGGATTAAGATTGCCAGGAAACTTCCCATGTGGTTTTTGCACTACTTGTGGAATGATTGTGAAAAGTGATAATGTAGAATTAAATGGAGCTATCCATTGTATTAACAGCATGGTCAACTGCAGAACCAAATATGTGGTTTATGTGATCAAATGCCACTTAGGGGAAACAGGGAGAGAAATGCGTATAAGATCAAATGAGCATAGGTCAGTGATAATGACAGTGAGAAAAAGTGCCCTGTTAATTGAGCATTGGCTGGAATGTAAGAATAAAGAGAATGAAATAAAATGGTTCATTCTAGAGAGCATTAAGGGATCAGCACCAGGAGACAGTTTGGATAATAAGAGGAAGCCAAAGGAAAAGTGTTTCATGTCAAAATTTAGTACATATGATTATGGTTCAATTATAGAGAGAAATGGGAAAGCATAGTGGATGAAATGGTACATAGGATGGTTATGGAATGACTAAAACATAGATATATATTATTTGTACATTTGTAATTTTACATGGCAGCCATTGCAAATAATCATAAACACTGTTTTTTCTATTTTCTATTCTGTAGCACTTGCAGCTAATATTCAGCTAATATTCAGTTTGGTTAATATTTTAGTTTTATTATTATGGGGGGAGACACGGTCAGTATGTCACATACGCACATTTATGAGGTGTATCAACATATTGGTTAAATTGGTTTTGTTTTGCGGTAACTACAACTCCCAGAATGCAGCATTATAAGTTTATAGTGCACTAGTTAATAATTGAATTTATTTGGAAATTATGGGTGAGTTTTAGTTGTGTAGACCGCAGTTATTAAACTTAACAAGCAGAGAGAAGCAGTTTCTAAGTGCATTTAAAAATATGTTGAGCCTTAATAAATTGTTATCTGTAGATATAAATGTGGAAACAGAAACCCCCTACCGGAAATGCCCGTGATCAAGGTCTCTCTGACAGAAACGCGTAGGGCCGGTGATTGTTGAGCTGTAAACGAAGTTAACGGAGCCTGAATAAATGAATTTTGTGAAATAAGAGATCCTGGAGTGCGGTCGTTCGTGAAGTATTTCATGAATGTTGTTGATATATATATATATATATATACATTTAAAGATTGTGGGTCGTATATAGGTATAGGGTCTATTTGAATTGTTAATAAGGCACATTTATTGTGCTTAAGTACAAAATAAACTTTTCGCACATATATAACTGGTCACCATGGGGTATGCATAAAAAATAGTCAAGCACACATATATATTGAATAAAGAGGTTGTATGTAATTTGGCAAATACATGGAATTTATTTAACATATTCCTGCATGAATGGTTAGCATGAGGATTAATGGCATTACATTTTACTATACATAAGTAAGTATAAAAGTAAAATAAACGTAGTGCTTGAATATAGCATGGCCACGGACGGAACTTATTTAAAATGCTCATGTGCTAATGGATCGCGCATTGGGTGTCGGTATAAATAAGGGCCTTGTTCCCACATGACGCCTTTACAGAGAGTTCGTGATGGACGATAGCTGCAGAAGGTAAGTGAAAGGAGGGCAGATTCTGCCGATGGTGAGTTTATGAATGTATAATGGACTGAGTAGAGAAAGGGTCTAACCAATAGGTTGAGGCTTAGGAAAAAGCACCCTCTCCGAAGTGGGGGGGTGCGGCCCGTTAGGGGTCGGGGCATCCGGGCCCAGAGTTCACTCCCCCCGTCCTGGCTGCACCGGAGGTGGTGCTTGGCACTGGCTGGACTTCTGCCCCCGGGCCTCGCGAGGCGCTGAGGCGGAAGTTCAGCAGGGGGCTGGACGTGGGTCCAGCGTTGGGTGCCTGGCCGGATTCGGCCTCCGCGATCCGGTGGGGGGCTATTTAAGAGCCCCCCCAAGAAGGCGAAGTCCTTCTTTACCTGCGCGGCGGCCGAGTTCACGACGGGGCCGGCGATTGATTCCTGGGTTTGCTGCTTCCTTGGTGCCGTCTTCGGAGCCCTGACTGCCGTCATCGTCAGAGATTGCGGCCGAGTTCACGTTGTTGTCTGATTCCTTGGTGCCGGCTTCGGAGCCCTGACTGCCGTTATCGACAGAGATTGTAAGTAGCCCTCCGCGCACAGGCTAGTTTCTTCACGCGCTCCAAGGGCGCACCGGGCACCATTCTTTAGAGGCGCGTGGGGGTCCAATTCTCACCGTGCCGCGCTGGCATCGGGGGCGCATGGGAAGAGTGCAATTCGGTTGATTTAGGCAGTTGCAGGTCTATGCCTGAGCAACAGTTTAATCTAAAAGGGCAAGGATTCGGCTAAGCCGCGTGGGGTCGCAAGAAATTGCAAGCGGTGGAGTGTTTGCATCCCAGTCACAGGGGTCAGTTCCCTAGTGGGCTATTTTGACTCGCGCGCTTTAACCTTTGTACGGGCAGTGCATTTTTGCCGAATTCCGAGGTCATCGGCTTGTTCAAACGCGCAATTTCATCTTGTTTGGCTGACATTTACCGAGCGCGCTCTCCAGCTTGTGGAATATTTGCCAAGTTTGTGCTTTGTTTAAAAAAAAAATATATATATATATATATATATATATAATATCAAGAAAGTGTGTAACCTCTGCCTCAGCTTTATCCACTCAAGCCTAGGGTTCATTGTCATTGGCAAAGATAATAATGTCTATGTAATGCTGTGTAATAATAATGTTTATGTAATGCTGTGTTTTTTCATCTGGAGGTCTGCATATTTATAACATCAGTATTGTAATTTCCTGCGCTTTAGCACATTGTTAGGCCTCCTGATTTGGTAATCGCATCGCGCTTTAGTACTGCGCCAAGCCACCGGCCGGTGTAATGGGTGTCTTGTATGAGCCGGTATCAAGGAGTGGCCCATTAGCTGGCAGTCAAAGAGTGGGGGTTGCCTTTTTTGCGCATACATTTTCTGGCTGGTCATGGCACAAGTAGGAGTGTAAGACCGGATCTACCCTTGATTCAGTGGTTAACTGTGATTGTCCATCTTGTTGCAGGGTTGTCAATACCTCAAAAAACAAAAAAAAACAAAAAAAGGAGTAATTTTGTATTTGAAATTGCTGTGTAAGGTGTCTTTTTAATTGCATTAGATCATGCCACCAAAAAAGGCGAGCGCCCCAAAAAGAAACGGGAGGGACCCAGAATTATCCCAGTTGCTTAGATTGGTTCTGGAGAAATTGGGGAGGGATGACGCAGTCGAGGTCACTGAGTCATCGGTTAATGAGGTTGGTGGGGATAAGAACAGTCGCCCAAAGCGGTCACACGTAGCCCCAAGCGCTGCTTTTCCTGCGGTCAAGCGCAGGAGGAATGGTAAAACGCCGGTTCCTGCCTCTTCTGAGCAGACCTGCGCTGCAGTAGTCAACCCTCCAGTTCAGACGGACATTCCTGAACCTCCCCCCCTGGTCCCAGCCCCTCCACTCGTGACCCAGGGCGTAGCAGTAGACAGCAGTGCATCACCAGTTCTGGGGTTGGAAGGGGTCCTAGCGGATATCCTGGAAATTCGTGGCCTCCCTGGCACACTCAACACAGTCAAGGGGCCCTCCGGGGCCCTCCCCTCCCACCCCATTACCAGGGGTAATTTCAACCGCAGCGTTACCTGTGGCGCTGCCTGCACCCCCCCAAATTCCTCAGACTCCCGAGCACCAGGCCCAAGTGCAGGACCCATCCAGACAAGCGTTGCTTGAGATATCCAAGGTGTTGTCCAGTATGAATGCCCCATCAAACAACACACCCCCTCCTACAACCCGTGGGGGTCAAATGATTCCTTGCAGAACACACTTAAGGAAATAAAGCGCCAAGTGGACGCACTAGCGGCGGCATATGCCTCAAATCCTGCGCGAGCATCTATTGACAGCTCGAGTGTCACCCTGACACCGGGCGCTGTTCCCACATCACCCCTCCTGCTTCAAAATGTTCTGCCTAGTACCAGCAAAGCTCCGGGTCAGGATAACTCTACAAAGGAAGGGACTACAGATGCGTTACTGTCCAGACCAGGTAAGCTAACAGCGCACGTTGGTGCAGAGGTAAAGGAGAAGATCTGGAAGGGGGAATTTGTGGACATCTTTTCCTTGATAAGGGCGAAAAGGAGGGAGGTGGAAACTAAAGAAAAAGAACCAAAACCTTCATCCTTTAGTGATAGGAAGCCCAAGGGGGAGGAGAATATCACAAACTGGTTATTTGGCTTTAACGTATTCATGTCAGTCTTGTTAGAGAAAAAAACTGATTTGGGCTCCTCTCTGATCTACTATGCAAATAAAATATTGAAGGCCCAACACACTTATGGGGGGCATGCATGGTAGGAATATGACAGGGATTTCCGTTGGGCTAAGGTAGAAGATCCATCCATTGGTTGGGACCAAACTGAGGTTAACGTTTGGCTTGAGTGTGTTAACAACAAGGTCGCGGGAGGCAGCCCTTTCGGCCACAATTATCGGGTGAGAAGAAGGGATCTTGCTGGGCGTTCAACAGGAAGGTGTGTTCACGCCCGCAGGATCCTGCAAGTTCAGGCATAACTGTTCATTTTGTGGGCACCCCTCCCACCCAGAATCTAAGTGTATCAAGAAGTCTAGAGAGAGGGGCAGGGACCCAGGTAAGCCATCAAATTGACCGCCCTCTGCCTTCCCCTATTAGACGAAACACATTGCTGCCATCGTTACGGGCTTACCCATCTTTAGATTCGGCTAAGTTACTTCTCCACGGGTTTTCCTTTGGTTTCAGGATCCCTGCCGCAAATGTCTCACCAGTAAATCACTGTAAGGACTTAATCTCGGTGTCCCAGAACGCACATGTGGTGGCTAAGAAGCTGGCAAAAGAGAGGGCCCTAGGCAGACTAGGTGGCCCCTTCCAAAGTCCACCTCTAGCAGGCTTTGTGTGTTCCCCTTTGGGAGTGGTTCCAAAGAGGGAGCCTGGCCAATTCAGGCTGATTCACAATTTGTCTTCCCCCGGGGGTCATCAGTCAATGATGCCATTGACCCTCAGCTTTGTTCGGTGCGCTATGCATCAGTTGACAACGCATTGGAAAAAGTAAGGGCATTGGGCCGCGGGGCCTTACTAGCAAAGACCGATATCGAATCAGCCTTCCGTCTTCTTCCTGTACATCCTGACGATTATCATTTGCTGGGTTTTCAGTTCCACAGTGAATACTTCTATGATAAATGCATGCCCATGGGTTGTAGTATATCTTGTAGTTATTTTGAGCAATTCAGCACTTTTCTCCAATGGGCTTTCTCACTTCGCACTGGTCACGTGATGTCATTCATTATTTGGATGATTTCCTATTCCTGGGCCCCCCTGGATCTGAAAAATGCGGGTGGGCTCTCCGGGCTTTGATAGCTCTGTTTGACGAATTTGGGGTTCCTTTGGCCCCAGATTAGACGGAGGGCCCCTCTACGTGCATCACTTTCCTGGGGATTGAAATTGATTCAGTGGCCGGGGAGTGTCGCTTACCTCAGCAGAAGTTGCGGGCTTTCAAGGAATCCATTCATACAATGTTGGCTCAGCAGAAAGTTACCCTCCGCCAGCTCCAGGTGCTGGTAGGGCAACTGAATTTCGCCCTGAGAATCATCCCTATGGCCCGCCCCTTTTCTAGATCTATCGCTCGTTCAATGGTCGGGCAGTCCGAGAAGCATCACCACACTCAGTTGTCTGTGGAGGTTAAAGAAGATTTAAGGTTGTGGGATCATTTTCTGCAAGATTTCAATGGGGCTGTCATTTGGCCTGTTAAGGCGACTCCTAGCCCGACGTTCGGTTTGTACACTGATTCTGCAGGTAGCATATGTTTTGGAGCCATATTGAGCTTCCAGTGGTGCAGGGCTGACTGGCCCGGAGATTGGGTCTGCAAGGGTTGGACCAAGAACATAGCCTTTCTGGAATTATTTCCGATTGTTGTAGCTGTAAATATATGGGTGGAAGTATTAAAGAATAGGGTTGTAGTTTTTTGGTCGGACAACATGGCGGTGGTAGAAGTCATTAACCGCCAAGGGGCTTCATGCCCGCTGGTCTTGCGTCTGTTAAAACACCTGATTTTGACTTGTCTGCAACACAACATTACTTTCAGGGCGAAACATGTGCCTGGGGTTCATAACAACGCTGCTGACGCTCTGTCTCGCTCATTAATGCAGGATTTTCTGTGGTATCACCCCCAGGCGTCGGAGAAGATGACGGAGTTCCCAGAGTCTCTGTGGAGAGTTGGTGCCCTGCCCTCCCAGATTTAGTAGCAACATCCCTGGCACCACAAACTAAGAGGGCCTATGAGAGTGATTTTTATCATTACAGACAGTTCTTGCAGTCGCAGCATATTTCAGAAATATTCACAGAGTCCACGGTTTGCTCTTTTCTGTGGCATCTCAAAAGCTTGGGGCGTCCGGTGTCTTGCGCAAAGGCCTATTTGGCTGCAATACGTTTCTTTGCAAGGATCAGAAAACTAGAAGGTCCCTTGAATACCTTTATTATAAAGCGTGCGCTTGAGGGTTGGGCAAGGGTGTCCTACGTTAGCTCAGATACCAGGCGCCCCGTCACCACTCCCCTGCTGGAGAACCTCTTGAGGGCACTCCCCGTCATCTGCTCTTCGCCGGCGGAGTCGGCTTTATTCGCTGCAGCATTCTCGGTGGCCTTTTACGGGGCTTTCCGCATCAGTGAATTGGTGGGCTCCTCCAGGGGCGACCACACTGGGGGGTTACAGTGGGGTGACATGACCATTAGCGCAGCGTCCCTCTCTTTGGTGTTGCGCAATTCAAAGACTGACCAGCGTAAAAAAGGAGCGCGCATCACACTATGTGCGGCACCCGGATCCCCCCTATGCCCGGTGTTGCTAACGAATAGGTACCTCACGGTCCGCCCTACAGCGGGCTCGTCTGCCTTGTTCATACACCCTAACGGGGACTGCTTATCGCGCTACCAGTTCTCTGAGGTCTTCAAGTCGGCCCTAAAGGCAATCGGGGTGGACCAAAAAGGATACTCCTCCCATTCATGTAGAATAGGGGCAGCCACGCTGGCTGCGGCTGCTGGCCTGCCGGCTGCGGCGGTAAAAAGCATAGGGCGGTGGTCGTCGGAATGTTACAAGCGGTACATCAGGCCCGATTTGGTATAGCGGCTGCAATGATGCTAATATGTGACCTCTCACGCTCTTTTCTTTTCTTTTCAGTCAAATGTCTCAACGAGTAGTTTGGGTTCTGGGGCATTCTTTTGTTCGACGGGCGGCGTACCGGGTGCAACAGCTCTGTGGGTCGAATCCGGCGAGGGTGCAAGGTGTGGTGTTCCGCTAGTGTGGAATTGGTGGAGTAGGCATCACTCACCTGCAGCAGTTAATATGGCGAACGGATGTGGGGGGCTGCAGTCCCCGGATCTTATCATTATTCATTTAGGAGGCAATGACTTGGTATGTTTGGGCCACAAGGCACTAAGGGAAACTATACTCTTAGAAATCACTAAAATGGCTAAGCAGTTTCCAAACGCGGCAATTGCTCGGTCACACATGGTGCCACAGAAGAAATGGGGCACAGGGATCAGATCGAGGACCATCAATGTTTCAGTTCGCCGGCTTAACGCTGAGATGGCACATGCTCTGCCCGGGACCAGGGTGCCTACGGAACATCCCCCACAAACTCTTAAAGGGTTCCCACATGTTTCACAGGGACCAGGTGCATCTTTCCGATGCTGGGACTGATCAATTTATTCAAGACATGTGGGGTTTTGCTTGCAGTCTGTTTTTTGGTGGGGAGGGCGAAGGACCTTTCGGGCCCTGGTCGCCCTCGTGGCGGAGATTGAGATATAAATGTGACTAGAAACAACATGGGGGGTCCCCAAGGTAGGGCCCCCAGGAAGACACATGGGATAGGATCCTGAAGTTCTGAGCCAACCAGCGGATGTACACACCAGATCAGAGGGTAAGAGAGCTCAGATCGCTGGGGGGGAACATGGGGCTCCAGCTCTTGGCCGCCCCCCTACACCCCGAGTCTGATTGGTGTTTGGATGGGGGGCGGAACCCAAAACATGAGGACAAGGTACGGTGTAGTCAGGGTAACTGCCCCTCCTATGGATACAGGTGAGATATGGATCACCTGTGTGGTCCAATGGTGGTTCAGGAAAGGAAGGGATCCTGTCAGTTGTGATTGATGGTCACTAAACTCTCACGACATGTAAATATGAAAATGTTGATGGAATAAATAATCTGTACACTTAATATAACTGGTTTGCTTTAAAAAGTCATAAGATGTTTTGAAATGTTTTAATAATAAAAACCACTTCCAACGAGTTAAGTTTGTCAGTCTGTGTACTTATGGTGGGGGGAGTGTGGGCTGTCTGGAGGCCTCCAGACCCTAAAAGAAAGTGTGACTGTATATAACACATATGCATATTCTTAACACACGGTTTGCACTTAAAATGGGCAATAAAAGGAATCCATTAGACATGGCTGTCTGACCGGATTGTGTGTGGGTTGATGATACTGAAACATACAAGTAAAATTAATGTAGTGCCTGGACTCAATATGGCCGATGTGTGGGACTCAATTAAAAACGCGCATGTGCTATAATAGATTACGGATTAGGTATCAAATAAAATCAATATTCTGATTCGTTTGGTCAATATTTGTCCTATAATTAGGGGAATACCCAAGTAAATACCCAGACGGTGGGTCCCAAAAAGTAAACACAATGGTATGCGATTGGTTTCAACATTGCTCATGTTGTTTTCTCAATTTTAAATTAATCACTGGATCTTAAAGGGACAGGAACCTACAAAATTCAGAGGAAAAGATAATAAGGAAAGCAAAAGACAACCCATTTCTCAAATGGCCTTATAGGATAATCTAATATAAAGGCGTGTCCTTTTTCCCAAAACAGTGAGTAAAGGGGATGAACTGGGGTACAGATAGTGGTATGTGATTTTATGTTATTTCCTCCTAACATAAATCTATGTAAATTGTGGGATGAGTCAGGCCTTGGAAAAAAAAATAACAACACAAGGTCGCCGATCCAGGGGGGGATTCAAGATTGAAGAACAAGGTAAATAATCGTCTGTTAAGTGAGTTATATGACCTCAATGTGGATCCTACGATTGTAATGGGAGGACAGATACTAAAACTTGGCACAGGACATTATAGTCTGTGAAAAATGTGTACTGAGCACATCATCTCGACCATTTAGCAAGGAGCACTGTCATTAACGCAATGTACCACGCATCAGGCACACACGCTGAGGAGCCTACAATCGAACTACCCCAGAGGTACTATGTGGGCAGTATGGTCTGTTTTTATTAATATAGCCACACAAATGATATTATTCACGTACATACCTATTCGTTCCGTTTACTGGGGGGAAATGCTGTCTGCATAGGTTAATGGTTTGCACTAAAATACATGAGAACTAACGGATGGAAACAATAAGGTCCTAGTAAGTAGTCTGATGTTTTTAATGTTTCTCTGTTTCCTAGAATTCTGTACATGAATTGTAGAAAAGTATTGTTGTCCTGAGGAAGGCGGAGTGAACCACTTCAAGTACCACCGAAAAGCCGTGTCGACAGTTTTGTTTTATTTTTAACGATTTTTTTTTAATGACATTGGTTGATGTTATTTCTTACTGCTTGTATTGTGGAAGTGAAAGATAGCTTTCTTAAGAAAAATAAATTGGTTTATTTTTATTGTTTGCAGTCTGGCAATATGAACAACTATAAGGGGTGTCTATGATGCTTGATGACTGGATATGTAAGGGAGCAATTTATGTTTTTATTCTTGTATATTTTTAATATATGCAGATGATTTTTTGTATGAATAATTGATTTCTGTGTGTTTTTAGCAAAACAATTAATAAATATAATTGACCTTCTATAAGATGGAGACAGAGGTGCATATGGTTTTATTGCGGTTGACGTGTTCACTGTATTTTATTTTTTAGTGCAGCCTAATTAAGCCTGGAGCAGACAACATAGGCTACATATAGAAGAAATGCTGCACAAAAGGGGGTTTGTTTGATTGAGGCGTTTGTGGTACAGCTGACGTCGCGAAGATTGGGCAACAAGAACCGAATCTCCAAAAACAAAGGATTTAAGAGGAAAAGAAAGCTAGGTTATTTGAGAAGTAGAATCTAAAGATGAAACGCCAGAATGTGAAAGACAGGTGGAGGGAAAGAGAGAATGGGCTCAAAAGAAGAAGGACAAGGAGCTGGAGAGAGCAGAGAATAAGTGAGTGAAAGGAAACAGAGTGAACAGTTTAAATAGTTGAGTGATTTGACGGTCGTCAAAGAACTTTGAGAAGATGTCTCCAATGCACCTTAGACCATAAACCCAAAGATACTGACCTCAAACACCTTGTTATAGTGATAGATAAGAAAATACTGATATCAAAAGCCTTGTTATAATCATAGCTAAGTAGATACTGATCTCAAACACGTTGTTATAATGACAGATACGTGGCTTGTGAATTGGGTAAAGAGAGTGCTGGCACCCCTAACGTGGTAGAGGGACTCCACACAGTATTTCCAAGATTGAAGGAATGCACCATGGCAAAACATAGGGAACCAGTTAGGAGAGAAACCCTAGGATGGCCGAGCAGAAGTATGGGGTAGATTCCAAGGCTGTACCAGTTCAACACCCAGTGGACCCTGCTCCAAAAATAGCAAATAGCAGATACAAAACACCCTGAGAAAAACTGTGAACTATGTTCAGGGCCACTATCAGAGCTACAAGAGTTGGTAGCTGCTAGGGGACCAAACCAGGAAGAATTCTGTCTTGTGCTGTAAGCTTAAGGATTTTAGGCAATGGACATTCCTTGGATGGAGTAACTTTGTAACAGTGAAGAAGTTGGACCTATCCCAGAGGGCTCTGCCGACAGAGACCACGTTGAGCATTTCACTGGTGATTCTACCGGACACCCTGCTTTATTTCCTGGGACAGGAGCAACCTTAATTGAGTGTTGAACTATTAGTTGCTAGATACTCATAGACGAAACACCCGACAAAAAATCTTTTGGAAGTGTCTCAGGGCACAGATCTAAGGTACAGGTGTTCCCTTTCCGGAAGGAGGAAAACATTAGTGGTTGGGATGCTGGTCTCTACTCCAGATGTCCTGTGTTCACAAGTCAGTGTTCCACCTCAAGGTAAGACCCTTAAAAGGGATGAGAAATTCTGGTAGGCTGGCGACCTGGAGATTGTGGCTTTAAATCACACCTTGTAGCTCACCAGATGTCAAAGGGTCTTAGGTGTGTCCCCCATTTACCCACCAGTATAGGATCAGAGGAAGAGATTCTTGAAAAAAGCAGCATTAAAAGACACTTTGATCTGTGGTTCACAAGGCAGTAAAAGAAAACAGCAGAAGAAGATCAGTGAATGAAGAATGGAGACTGTTTAAGGAAGACAGTGGAACTGGGGCACAGAGGGATTAGCTGAAATGTTTGGTCAGACAAGCCACCAGTCCAATCTTAGCAAGGAAGGTGCTTCCAGGGAAACTTAACAACAGTGAACGTTGTTAATTGCCATGCAACTGCTTAGTTGTATGTTTCCTTGAGCACAAGTTCACCCACTGTTCCGCTATCCCACCCCTTTGTCATATTTCCTTTCCTTCCCTGTTTCATCCCTTTTTGCAGTTAACACTATGTATCTGCTCTGAACTGAGATGGTTCTTCATGTACTCTTTGCTACTTCCAGAACGATTACTGCTAAAATTTACTCGACGTCCTGCCTTGGCATCCTCCAGCTCCACATGGCTGCCTCCTCAAGTCCTCCAGGATCATACAGCTGCCGGAGAGATTCCTGCTACTTCTACTGCTTGTTACCAACATTCCACTTGGGGGACTTGGGCCCAGATTTACTAAAGCCCTGCATTGCTGTTGCATCATGCAAAACGATGCAAGGTAGCACAAGAACCTTTAGTCAGAGTTACTAAGCCATACAAAGTCATCTTGCTCTGCATTGTTTAGTAGATCTGATTAATGCAAGGCAGCGCAGGTTGCTGCCTTGTGTTACTCTTCGTTGGGAAGGCGTTCCATGGGTGGAGTGTGGGTGTTAACACACTTCCACCCATGGTATTTGGTGCTTTCCCAGATTTAATTAGACTAGTAAACTTTGGAATGCAATGCTCTCCCAGGTGAAGTGTAACAAGAAGAAATATCTATCCTTATTTCTCCTTGTTATTTCTTCTTTCTACGTGTGCTGCATTCTGCATTACATATAGAAAGACCACAATGGCTCTGAGGATTGTTGTTGTGCAGAAAGGTACCCCTTCCAGCATTAAACAATCCTGCCTGAAACATAGGCACCCTTGCACTATGGAGCAACAGTGCTTGGGTTGGTGCTTAACAGACACAAGTGCACCAGCACAGAGAGACAGCAGGAATGGGCCATATTTTAGTAAATATGATCCACACCAGCTCCCTCCATTTGAAAAAGTGCAGCACAGCAAGATGACTCCCCTGTGTTGTGTTGCCGCAAATTTAAGTAAATCTGGGCCACGGTATGTCCTCGACTGGAGAATCTGTAAGAGTTATCACAGCTATGTACTCATTCATATCATTCTCATCTATCCATTAATTAGAATTATACTGTCATATTAGGAGTGTGTTATTCCTGGTCTGATGAGACTTACCTGTCACCACATACCTGCTTGAGATGCCTTACTCACCCTGGGAGACAATGATTGTTTATTCTCTCTCAATTCCATACCTCATTTTACCCAAGAGAGAGCACTGGCTTCCAAGTCAAATTCTACACTCAGGATCACATATTTAGTTTGGCGATTCACACAGGGATCTACACCTTGTTTCAGCAAACATGTTAGGTCCTCATACCACCTTGAAACAGGGATCCCCTTTGGAGTGGCCGGTTTTATTAGTTACCCAAACCTCCCACACTGGAGCTCAGAGTTGTCCAGCTGGCTCCCAGGACACCTGGATGGGAACTCTGCCACTTGGCAGTTCAGAGGAGAGAAATATCAATGCCTCATGTGTGATCCTTTGGAAGAGTGCACCCCAAGATGAGAGAGAAAGAGAGTGGTCAACCCCCCCCACCCCCCCACCCCGGGGTGATAACAGAGCAACTGGGCACCTTTGAATATATGGTTGACCCCAGAATGAGGGTTAGCATAGAGAATAGTGGTACCCTCAAACTACTTCTAGCAGGCATGAGAGTTTATTCTCCTATGTTATAAACATAATGAAAATATTCAAATTGATAAAAAATATCCCAAATAAGACCTGGTGGCCTTATATCCTCCTGTGTTATAAGCAGAGTGGAAATAGCAAAAACATGGATATACCCCTCCACATAAGACATGATGAAGGCCCTGTTCTCCCATGCTATAAACAGAGTGAAAAGAGTTAAAAATGGGATGCTCGTCATCAAAAAAGACCTGGTGGAGTCCTTCCTGCTCATGTTATAAACATATTAAAAAGACTAATCAAATGGATAAACATTCTCAAATTAGACTTGATGCTGGCCCGACCTCCCATGTTATAAGCAAAGTAAAATGAGTAGGAATTAAGATAAACACCCCAAACAATACATCAGGGGGCCCAACGCCACAGAGACCGCAATTCTGTAGGAACAACAATAAATAAATGTCTCCAGCTGGATTGGATGATCAAATTACACTTGAGACGTTTGAAGCCAACAGCCAAATTGTTGTCATTTTAAAGATGAATTACACAGAAGTGTGCTTAAAAGTATTAGGAGAACTTCCAAATGATTTAATTAGAAATGATCTGTTGTACTTTTGCTATGTCATTACATGCACATTGGCAGGATTTGTTGAAAACAATTACATGTACATAGTTTGCGGAAATTATGCAAAATACCAATAACATTATGGGAAATTAGCATTGTTTTGCAGAATACAGGGCAGCTCCTAAAAAACACAGTGCAAAATCGCAAATAACGTGAACAAAAGCTGTTTGTTCGTGGTGTTACAGCGATAGAATTTTACCCAAACAAAACTTAAATTACGCGAAATGTCGTAATTTTGTAATGTCGGGCATGTCACCTAACAAGTGTAACATGAAATGTCAAAACTTTAAACAAGGCTTCCCATTGAACAGTCGCAACAGCTTCCACACATCCACCAGACACCTCCAGTTAGCTCACTTCCTGCTGGCCACTGTCCCATGCATCAGCAGAGCCAGAGAAAGTGGTCGTGCCTGGAATGAGCTCTCCTTCCACATTAGAGCTGCCAACTCAACTCTAGAATTCATGGAAAAAAAACTGACAGCATGGCTCTTCTCACAGGACCCAGGTGGGTCAGAAGCCCCAGCCATCCACTATATTAGCTCCATGCTTTAGAAGTACGCATAACATAACATAACATAACATAACATAACATAAACATTGAGACCAGTCACCAGGGTTGGCACCTCTGCTATGGCGAAGGAGTGTCGCCTTTCAGCCAGCAGCAGCAGCAACAGCAACAGCAAACCTTTAAAAATAAAACGATAATAAATGTTTATTATCGTTTTATTGTTAAAGGGGCAGGACCATGGGGGGATGACAGCCATGGAGGGGAGTGCACAGCACTCCCCTCAGTATGCATGTATGTTTGGCCTGCCCCCTCGGGCATGCCAAACACACATACGCACAGGTCTCTCTCCAACCCGGCACTGTGTTGCCAGGTGGAGAGAGCAGGCAGAGACTTCCTCTCTGCCTTGAAGCGCCCAGCCAGGGCACTCCAGCCAATCGTAATGCTGCTCTGAGCAGCATCAGGATTGGCCGCAGGGCAGGCTGGGAGCCTGTGCCTGCAGTGCAGTGGAAAGCGGTGGTGCAGTCAAGGTAAGTTTTTTTTAATATATATTTTTTTGTTTTGTTCCCCCCCACCCGCCACTTTGCCCTGTCACCCGCCACAACCTCCAGTCACTCCTCATTCTAGAAAATAGGGTGAAGACAAAGGCCTCACTTGCATAAAAAACCTAACCACACACAGAATGGCGGGTAACCCCATATGGGCATTTTATAGAGTCTGATTTATCCCAGCCTTTGATGGCAAAGGTCCATATGAAAATAAGCAGCTTAACCTCCTTCCCTGTTCATCCTCGTCACCATCCTTCCTTCACAAAGCCGCCTTCTCCACGAGACAGGCTTCTAAACCATTTAATGAACTATTGCAACAAATGCTAATAAAGTTTTTTTTATACAACTCCAGTTGTAAATCTTTCTCCTGTGCATACTATGCTTCATGGGGATTCCACCCCACCTTCCTCTCATCCTGTTTTGATGCCGCGCGTTTATGGAGTTGCAGAGCAAGATGTCTGTGCTGAGCATGGGTAAGTGTTAAAATGCAGACATTTTCGTGTGTTATACATCAGGCTCCATTCTTCCAGCAAGACCATTCCAGTAGATCCAAGCCTTGTGCTTCAGCAGACGTGGGTGTGTCTCTTCTGTGAAGGGCCAAAGTCTTTGGCCAGCACGAGTCAGCCACTTATTTACACTAGCAAAATGCTTTGCCATGTCTGCAGTATTTTTATAGGGCCGGCTAATCGCTACCTCTCGACCTCTTGCAAGCTCAGCATGGGTTGGGAAGGTACCATTCAGTAATTAAGAGAAGTTTTTCTGCTCAGCCTGTGGTACACCGGGCCATGGTAGAATGGGAAGCAGTCCGAAGTGTATCCTATTGAGACAATCGAGCTTTAGATTGGTTCTGGGTTTTGTGATGAGGAGTGCTCCCACAGAAAGAAGCACAGCAGCAGTTACAGGAGAACTCACCACAACATTTTCAGCTACTTCAGCAAGATTTGTGTCAGCCACCGCAGACTGTAAGTATGGTAGGAGCATAAACGCAGCTCGCTACAGAACTGAAGAGTAATAAGCTATGGGGTTTTACTCACCCCCATGGCCCTGTACCACCACTTCAAATGGAAATGTTTTTGTGTTTGTGTTCATGTTTGAATTTTATAGAGCAGTAGTTCCCAACCTTTTGACTTCTGCGGACCCACACTTTATCAGTACTGGAACCCGGTGACCCCAACTGAATTGTTATTTGAATCCAGGGACCTCCCACTGAGTCACTACTGGAAGCTGGGGACCATGGCCTAAACATTGTTGATCAATTGAAATGGAACAACCATTCATCAAACACATACATAAATAATTATTTTTTAATTTGCAAACAGATATAAAGAAAAAATATTTACATTTTAATAGGAATGTTGACGCTTTTCTAAATTCAAATAAAACAACTCATCATCCATACTATATTCTGAATGATGCACCTGCAATTCTGAAAAAAATCAATCTGAGGATACAAATTAAATTTTTTGCCTCAATTTCTGAATTCCTTGACATTTACAGTACATTTTAAAATGTTCAATTGCACATTTAGCCACTTTATTTATATACTCTTTATTAATCTGTTAATACTATTTAATTTACAAAGCAGTCACGGAGCTCCTAAAGGAGGCATCGTGGACCCCCAGGGATCCCCAGACCACAGGTTGGAAATCACTGTTACAACTTGTGCCATTACAATTGGTGTCCTGGAGCTACACTAGAGAATAGCAAACGAGAGGAGACCTACAATTGACATAGATAAGTTTCAGTACTTTATCGAAATTCAGCTGGTTGGGCTTGCGTGAATAGTAAAAGGTAGGATATTTTGGTGCAGAGCAGTAACAACTGAGAATGCTGACGTTAAATTCCCCTAGTTTGGAATCCTGATTCACTAACCAGAAGGGCTGCTGATGAACAGAAGTGCCTAGCTTGGCAGTGTTTAGAAAATAAACCTGTTATGTAGCTAGATGGACCTGTATACAATATTATGGCAGTAGCATAGTACCAGGGATTTATAAATAGAGAACACCTCCTAGGTGGAATGTTTAGCCTTGAATACCCTTTTTTTGTAGTATTAGGTCTGTGCCTTCTAAATAATGATTTTAAAGTGCTTTAGTGTCTGTGTATGAGCATGTTTCTCTCCTGTACTGTAATTGCGTTGTCACAGCCTCTCCAATTGCTTGCATTTTCTTTTGGCCAGAGTCAGTTTAGCCATATACCACGGTTCTGAGAAAGTGCAACTGAAGGATATGAATGTTTTGGCCAAGCATTATAGTCTTCCACCCAGGTGTTATTATTTTCATAGAGTGCAGGCACTGACTTCCTCAAATAGGTGAGAAAAAGACGCGTATCTACTTTAGACCAAGGCCAATAAGTAGTTGTAGAGGGCCTCCCCGAGAGTACCCCCCTCTTCTTCTTTATGTTACTATTAAAAGTGATAGTCTTATGGCCAAAGTAGTTCCCAATATAGAGAAAATATTTACTGAATCCCTAACTAAATCCTATGGGGAGCAGGGTCAAGACTGATTTGCATATGGCTGGGTCCGAACTGGAATTGCATGGTGAGCAAAAAAACAATGGGTTCAACGCAGATCTGTGACTTGGGGTGAATGTTTGATTTATTCTGCATTCTGTCCATCATCTGTTCTTTTTGCATTTGTCGCTCTAAGTGGGAAGGGTATGACCAGACATGGGTCCAGTGCTCGCTATGCCACCAAATTCAAGCTATCCTGGCTGATAAGAGGTGATACCCCAAAATCATTCCCAGGATGATTGTTTCTGGTCAAGGGAGGACCTGGACTGGCAGTTCGGGCTGGACTGTTCGTATGGGGAGCAGGGTCAACACTGATTCGCGTGTGGCTGGGTCCAAACTGGAATGGCATGGCAAGCAAAGAAAAACGGTCGGTTAAACCCAGATCTGTGACTGGGGGTGAATGTTTGATTTGTTCTGCATTCTCTCTATCATCTGTTCTTTTTGCATTTGTCGACCTATACAACTGGTCATCTTAATGAGGTACCTGGGGAAATGCTGAGGTATGGTCTGGGACTGACTCACCTTTAATCAATGTTTCTGTAATGAATGCTATGTCAATATTGGAGTCTTCCAGCAGGCTCCTAGTTTTGTCTCACCAATGAGTATGCCTAATGAAACTTCTGTTATATTACTTTCTACAGATATGTCCCATTTCTGGCAATCTAGAGAGCCCCCAGGATAATATCTAGGATGGAATCCACAAGGACACACCTTAACCAAACTAAGGGCCTGATTTAGGTCTTGGCTGTAACAACCCCGCCGCTGGTTTCCCATCAGAAAAACTGCCTGCCACCTTCGTGGTCTACCTGCCCAATTTAGATGTTAGCAGGACCAAAAGCGAAAGAGCGCCCGAGTCCCGCCGACTCCACTGAGAATCTTCAGCTGCCTCAAAGGCAGCCTGGAGAATTGGGGCAGATGGCAGAACTCCAGCCACCTTTACCACCAAGCACATTTTGATGTGCCTTACCATCAAGCCAAATGTGGCAGTCCGCCCTCCACACATGAGTTGGCAGTTGTGGGGGGGGGTGAGGTAAAAACCTGCTTTCATTCCACATTCTGCTTCTGTTTTTGACTGGACACAACTGGACAACACCTTCCGTTGCTGCTGCCACTGAACCACGGAGAAAACACGACCCTCCCCGTCGCTGGACTCACAGATATGTGACCCACATTGGCTGGGTACATTGTGTGGTCCCTGAATATGGGCACAGGACCTCTACAGTCAAATACGTGTCACGGTAATTTTTTGAATTACTGTGACATGTATATGTCAGGAACAAAGATGTGTGGGACATGGATGGGGACACACTGGCACATGACACATATCGCACACATACACAGATATCATTGTAGTGTCAGTATTCATTGCCAGATTAACTCTGGGACCACAGTGATGTTACATTCACACCTGTTGACTATGTCCATGTGTGCACATTGCAAGGAGACGTGTACCTGTAATCTTGTGTTACCAGTTCTGTATGTGAGTCAGTATGTGTATGTGTGTGCGATGTGATTGGCTGGTTGAGGCAGAGGGAGCAAGAGTAGAAGATGTGGTTGTGTTTGTATATCTTCAACGTCCATGTGGGTTCGATGTTGTCGTGTATGTGGTGTTGTTGTGTGTAATATTCAGGTGAGTTTTGTTGTGTGGTTATTGTGATGTGTGTCGTTGTACTTGTGTGTAAGTTTGTGTAGATGAGTGTGTAGTTGTGTTGATTGTTGTTACTGTGTCATGTGTGGGTGCAGCGATAATAATATGTGTGTGTTGTGTCATGGATGTATGGCAATGTGTGTTTCCATCAACCACTGAAGGTGTGGGGTAGTTGAAGTTGAGGGTGGAATTAGATCAGTGTACCCTCAATTATTAGTACCGGCTAGGTAGGGATTCGTGCTAGGGGGAAAGAAATGTGTAAAGAGTGTCTCTAAATGGGTGGCTGTGTTAAACAAGGGGGGAGTTCCTTTACGGATTAGGTGGTCTCACACACATAATAGTGTCCTGCTTCATCATTTGACCACCTAGCCCCACCCAGGTAAGATGATACTACCTGGTCTCTAGGATCCCAGAGCACTGCTGCTAAAGGGTGTGCTTGCTGAGTGAAATAAAGGAGGTCTAAAGGCCTACCTGAACAGGTGGTCCGTTTTAGGGTAGGTCTGTGAGGTAGGATAGATAAACTACAAGTTACAATCAAGTAAAAACAGGGTGACACACCACTGCACACAACACAGCAAACATGGTGGTAACACACACGGTTAAAGATGAAGACACTCAAAACACATGCAGTGGTGACTTACCCAAGAAATAGGGGCGATTGGCCTCTGGTCTGGGTAATGCCGGGGTGGGGTTTTCCCTTGTAGTCACACTCTTGAGGGGAAAAGAAGGGGACAAAGAGAGGGGGAAAAAAAGAGAAGGCAAGGATAATCAGATAAAGATAAGAGAGGAAAGAGGAGGAAAAAGGGAAAGAGGGAAACGGGGAAGGGGGAGAAGGAGGAAGACTAGGAAAAGAGAAGGAGGAAGAAAAAGGAACAAGAGGGCTGGGACAAGCCCAGCAGTATTGAAATAATGGTGGTGTTCAGTGGGGTTGCCACAGAACCGAGGTGAGAGGGAGGTCTACCTCCTGCCAGAAGACAGTTAAATTCCAAAATGCAGGCAGTGCCTGAATAGAGACTTACCACTCCAAAGGGAATACCCAGTGAGAGTACCTACATGCCTATGCCCGACCGCTCTGATATCGAGCTGAAAGTGGGCCCGGTATTTGAGGTAGCTGTTGGAGTGGAAAACAGGATGCATGCTGGGCCGGTGGTGTCCGGCGTACAAAAAACATTTGCGGCACTCCCGGAAGTTTGTAAGGACCGGGTATGTCACTGTATCCATAGAAAGGGAGAGACACACTCAAAGGATGCGCCGTGTTTGAAGGCGCGTATGTGGTGCGACCCGGAGGTGCCGGTGTAATTGAGGTGGGGTCGCTTCAGCCGCGTCCCGTGGCTGAGACGCGGCGAAGCGCATAGGAATGACGTGCCGCGGGTTGCGCGGCGCGTCACAAGACTCATGTTCATGTTGTGTGTGTAATGGAATGGCAATGGATATAAGTGTGCATGTAGTGTGTTTTGTATTGTGTAGTGAGAGGGACACACATGGCTAAGGTACAGTGCGTGTGACTTACTTCTATTCCATGGCCAGTGCCATTGTCCGATGTCCATTGGGTCCAGCGACGGTTTTCCACCGCCATCAGTACACCCCCTGCAGGACTGTGACATCTAAATGGGGTCAGCGGGAACCTGACGGCTAGTACAAACACTCTGCTGTGGCGGTCATCGGCTCATCCGTAATAGATCTAATTATGGTGGGTTGATTTGATGTTCTTTTTGGGTCCGCCACCACTGTAGACTGACGGTAACACCACCAAGATTTAAATCAGGTGCTAAGTCTTTAGGTATGTGTTGTAGACGCAACAGTTCCATGCTGCTCAGGAGAGACGTCCTGAATGCCAAGATCTCCTTTTTCTAAATTAAAAGAAAGTTAATTTGGGCATAGTGCTGGGCTCTGGACATTGTCGGGGTGCAGACACGTGCAAACGTACTTACTTTTGGTGTGCTTTGAGCACACCAGCTGTGTGCCAGGGCAGCCTCCGGCCCTAAATAAGGTCAGTCCAGGTGATGCATGCAGGAAGTGGCAAACAGCTCAGGAGCAAATTATTAAACAAGCATTTGCAATGCAATAGGGTCTCGCATTTCTTCGAGTTACAGCTATTAGCAGTTGTAAACTCCCAACCGGACTTTTATTGCCACATTAAATGGAAAACAAACAGCGCTGTTACAGTTCACTCGTAGTGAAGCCTAGCAGCAAAAGTGCAATTATCTACGTAACCGGCAAAAGTGCAATTAACTATGTAACAGGGTGATGTCATGCAAAGCGCTGGACTTCTGCCAAGCGAGATTGTGCTGCAAAAAAAAGATAAAAAGTAGTCCACAAACCTGATGGGAAACAGCGAGTCTTGCATGTTTTCAGTACTTGGTCGCTGCGCTCGGGGAGGGCTAACCACCGGAAAAGGCATGACGTGTGCGTGCCTTCCACTAATGAAATCAAGCAGATTTTGAAAGACAAGCCCACGAACCAATGAAAGACACTAAGGGGGTTATTCTAACTTTGGAGGAGGTGTTAATCCGTCCCAAAAGTGACGGAAAAGTGACGGATTTACCACCAGCCGTATTACGAGTCCATTATATCCTATGGAACTCGTAATACGGCTGGTGGTATATCCGTCACTTTACCGTCACTTTTGGGACGGATTAACACTCCTCCAAAGTTAGAATAACCCCCTAAGTGACATGGACGGGGCTCCGAGCCCTTTTCTATCTACTAAAGTATCTCACAAGCAAAACGCATGCCCAAGCGTATGTGACGCAGGCTCGGCCCTAAAAAGGCACTTTTTTACTGGACCAGTACTGGAGAGGTAAAATGGCCATTGCTCTTTCAATGAACAGCACAGAGAAGAGATTAAAGCAGCAATGAGATGGTATGTTTCCCAGGCCCCAGTCAGCAGTGACCTTAGAGGCGCAACAGCCCACAAAATATATATTGTAACAATAGTAACAGTTTAAAATGGTAAGGAAATGGGAAAATAGGAAATCCACACCCTCCCTTAATGAGTCTTAACATAATGAAGTACAAAGTAAAAACTCTACTGTTTCACTAATTGCTTTTCTAGTAGCATGTCCCTGCAGTCCCCTGTCCTGAATAGGGTCTATCCAAGAGACACATCCCAGAAGAAGCAAACCACTGCAGTGCACACTCCCTCTCCCAGGGCCACTCTGGAGAGGAAAAATGTCAGCTGCCTTCTCCGCGAACAGTACGGAACAGAGAGCAAAGCAGCAATGAGAGGGTATGTTACTTCCCACATCTCTCAGCTGGCAGTGACCCTACTACTCTATTACTAGGTGCATCAACAGCTGCACACCAAGCCTCATCAGCTGGCATGAAGAATATGTCCAACACATCCTCCTTTGTGTCCTTGCTTTCTTTCTTCTTCTCCTGAGGTTCAGTGATCTGGGGAAATAAATATGGAGGAGGCGACACAGTTGGAGCAAAAGCCTCACCTCAGTCCCTAATGTGACTAACTTGGCATTCCAGTTTCTCCTGTGTTTCTCTCATATCTTGGGATTCATGCTTACATTTGTGTGCTTCCTCATGCCATTGTATGTTCAGAGGCCACTGTTCAACATCTATCTTTTTTTGAGGATTGTGCAGTTTATTCTGTAAGTTAGCTATTCTTTCTATACTGAAGGTACCATGTTCCAGAATGGACTTCTTTCCATTCTCATTAGTGAGTCCCACGCATTCTCATAAATATTTGCCCATGCTTTTACCATATTACTGGTACACAGTATGGGCAGGAGTCCGTTTGGTGGGGGCTTGCATGTTTAGGTTGGCCAACCCCATCACTGTTCCTTACAGTTTGCTCACACATGGGTAACATGGAAATTATCTGCTTGTACCCACAGCACATGTTATGGGGGGAGTTGGAGAAGGAAATGATGAACTATCAGTCAACACCTGAAGAGGCTCGTAAAGGGGTCAAGCAGACAGATTATAGATTCTCTTTCTCCCACACTTTCGCCCTCCAGGGGTCTGTGCTTCGACTTTCGGTGGTCCTGCTTATCTTCCTCATTACTACACTTTTTTCTAGAGCCCACTAACTCTCCACCATTGGTTCACACGTGTGTTCTTTCAACTCCTTCCAGTTGTACTACCCAAACAATTGTATATTCTCCGTCATCTCCTACATGAATACAGTAACCACCAGAAAATATAAGTCATGCAAATCTAGCAAATAAAATAAACGATCAGCGCAATTAGATTTTACCTAAAGTTTAGGCTCAAATCGTGCTCATACTTTTAGCTATTTGAGCAGGTCCAACTCTCAGCTTCCTCCCCCCCCCCATTTTCAGGTCCCCTGGATATGCTTCTCCTTACCTCTGGTACCTAAGGTCATGTGTGGATCCCAATTCATGGCTCCCCTGTCTTCTATTTATTAAGGCAACTCCTGATGCCACATGTACTATATGTTAAAAATAAAATAAAACACAATACATCAGGAAGTCCTCTAGTCTAACATTCAATTAGAGCAAAAATAGCAAGCAGCATGCCAAATAATCAAAAGACAATTGTCATTTCAACAGATCACAGCTCTCGCTAGAGAAGGTTCAGTTGAAGACTAATGCTAACACTGAGGATGTTTAAAACAGTTGGTATATGTTGTCTCTCATTACAAGTCTGCAGAACCTGTTCCCCTGACAGAAATGTGTTATTTTCTCCAAAAACGTTTCGAATGAGCATGTGGCATCATATTCTCCTGGAGGAAGCACAAGATGTCCTTGAGGAGAAGATACCTTTCATTAATACAATACGGAGTTCATTACTCCACTAAAACCCTGCTTCTAGTTGCCAATACTAAAAACAAGGTTGCACGTTGAAGACATGAGTAAAGTACTACTTTGATTAAATGGCTTGTAGGTCTACTAGCGCTATGAAACTTAGCAAGCATAATTAAGACTAAAAGACACTCAAGATCAATAAGAAACAATATCAATATCTGATTTAGAATATATTAGTACACACAGTGATATACAGTACACATAAAAAACAATAATGTTGAATTAGATAGGAATATACTAATATTTTTCCACATTAGCTTCATATAGAAGACACTGAAAGTATATTTTCTAAATGATCTTGTGGGAAATATGTGAATCCCAATATTTGTAATCACTTTAGGATATTGGATATCCTTAGAGATGGGTTTACACTCGGGTTCGTTGTTTCCTTGCATCCCGGATGTGAGTGAAAGAGGTTTATATGTCAGAGACTTGCAGGACAGCCCTATAGGCATAAGCTTTCACTTTTATTCAAAACTATTGCTTGAATATTACCTTGAAATTCGAGGTGCTTTGGCTAAAGCTGTTCTAAGTTTGGTCACATAAAATTCCTTTTAAAATGTTCATTGATTAATAAATTATGTAAGCATTACTTGAGTTACTCGATTAGGTGTGCTCATAAAAGGGCTTGCTATGTCTTGTGAAATAAGACAAGATTAAAAAGATAAGGAGGTAATGCTAGATTACTTACCGGTAATCTTGATTACTCCGAATCTGGGTCACCTTTTCCACAGTCCTAAAATCCCACCTCTTCTCTCCCAGTGGCATACTTATTTAAATTAGCTCCAAAGAGGGAAGGTTGGTATGGGGTTTCCACACAGCAGTGTATGCATGGAATAAACACTTAGGACTAGAGTTATTTAAAAAAAAAACTTTATTAATCAACATTTGTTGAGGCAGCTTGCTAACTGTGTTGAAGACTATCTTGAGGAGGGGATAACTTCTCATGAAGTAAGGACTGTGATGAGGACAGTGCTTTAAATGGAAAAATAGAAGTGCAGGTACTCTGTAATAGAGTACCTGCTTGTTTCTGAGAAGTGCTGGTACTCTCCAATTAAAAGTATTACGTTTTGCTCGAGATATGCCGGTACTCTCCCTCTCAAAATAAAAAAGTGCCGGTACTCAGTACCGGAGAGTACCGGCCCATTTAAAGCACTGGATGAGGATGACGAAGAGTCGCAGTAATGAAGATTACCACAAGTAACCAAGGAACTACTAGAAGTTAATTTACCCGCTAATGTAGAATTGACTCGGCTGATGATGAGATGGGTTAGTGGAGAGTCGTATGTCATACTCGGGACACCTGCCAGGATTTCAGATAATTTGTTGTTAGTGCTTGTTGTAATGAAAATGTTCCCTGTATGGATCTGGAGAGCATGCTGTCATGTTCTATGTGGTTTCCTGCAATATATGTGTGTTTTGATTACTTTTGCCTCTGAACACAAAACAAGGACTGAGATCTCTGAACTCATGAACGGCATCCTCAAGAGAGCCATCTTGCTAGATTTGTCAGACTGACAGAAATTGTAGCATAGTTTCAGAGAGCAAGGGGCAGAACCTTGTACCTGTGTCCTTCAAGAGACCAGTTGCCCATTGGCCTCTTCTATTTAAAAGATTCTGCCAGTCTCCCGTAACCAACACTTTTCACTCCATCTGCTTGGCCTGTGGATTTAGGGTGTATGTATACTTTGTGAGTGTGAAGCAGGCTGGCTGTGGATCTGGATGCCTTTTTGCCTGGGTGAAGCTAGGAATCTATTTGTGTAAATGGCAATCGAAATAGGAGGGATTTTGGTGAAGCTCCCTAGATCTTTTACCTTTTAAACCAAAAGTTATTTTTCAACACAGCCCTCCCCCCTACCCAAAGTCAGCACCAGGTGTGGCTGCACCAGGCGCACCACCCTAAAGCTGCCCCTGGACATGCATGGTACATTTCCATTCCTACATCTGAAGTGGAACAGTCCTGCCCTCCTTCAGAGTTTCACTTTAGAGCAGTGGTTCCCAACCTTTTGACTTCTGTGGAACCCCACTTTATCATTACTGGAATCTGGGGACCCCCACTGAATCATTATTGGAATCTGGGGACCCCCCACTGGGTAATTACTGAAAGCTGGGGTCCTAACCTGTTAATATTATTTAAGTTTCTAAGCAGTCGCAGAACCCCTGAGGAGGCTCTGCGGATCCCCAGGGGTCCCCGGACCACAGGTTGCGAACCACTGCTTTAGAGGTTTTAGTATCCTGTGGGAGGGGTGTCACACTTCTCCTTTAAAGTTTGCCTCTTGTTCTCTGCGAGGGCACTATTAACTCTACTCCCTCTTCCCTGTTTTCCCTGTTTCCTTCCTGATGCTGCTTGACAAAAGAACAGGCTGAACTCTCTAGGTTCTCTAAATAAAGTAGCTGGGCCGGCAAAACTTGAAGGGAGGAAACCTCCAAATATCCATGCCCTATGTGTGATGCCATCATAGAGGGGCCATTCACAGTGTGTTTGTTTGAGCCCCCACACGCCACAAAATTCAAAGGTGGCACCAAAGCTGATTGGTCACCTTTGGAAATAAATACTAGGCAGCTGCCCTGCTGAAGGTTCAAGGATTTCTCAATGACCAAAAAGGAACTGCACACCAGTGTTGGTGGAAAGACTGATTAGCTCCAGAGATAGAACCTCTGATTCCTGGCTGCCACGTTCGGTTGGGAAGTGCACCTGGGCCACAACCTTACAAGAAGAGATGCTGTATTGCATGGAATAGGAGTGCAATGCCTCTAAGGAGAAAGGGATTGCTGCACTGCTTCTCCACAGAAGATTTCCTGCCTTAGGAGCTCAGAAGCCTAGCTGTGTAAAAAGTCTTTGTGCTGAGCAGGATAAGGACCACTTATCACCATCAGGGCTGTGCTTGGCCCAGAGATAAGATCAGTACCTACAAGGGCTTGTGGAGAGTCATTTGTCCAGGACACTTCCAGTTTGTCACATGACTGTATTCTACTTGGTTATTCCTGTCCATGTCTCATCAAAGAACCGGCACCTATTATAGGTGGTAGATATTACAAGGTATGCAGCTGTAATCACCTACAGTGACAAAAAAAAACTAATTACTATAGGATATTTTTAAGTTATAGTGCTTTTAACTATCACCACCTTTGTGATGGGTCCTAAAGAAAAACTAGAGGCCCCAACCAACTCATGTCCTTTGAACCTCTCGGTCCTCTTGTGTGTAAAGATGGTGAGCCTCCTGCTAGGGATGCCCTTCTGGCCCCTGCTGGGTCATTGGATTGTTGTGCACATGCACATCTCCTGCAAACTGTGCAAGAGCTGCAGAAATAATCCTGGAGGTGTTTAGTTGCTGTGTAATTTCCGAGTGTGGCTCACCACACTTTTTCGCCTTTGAAGATACCTGTGCGCATGCACACTTGAATGTTGGATGGGTGAAGGCCTAAGTCCTTGCGAACATCAAAGAACAACAGTGGATCAAAGAAAAATATTGTGCTATCTCCTTGAGAAGGCACTGGTTCTTTAAATAGCAATAAAGATTGCTAACACAGATCTCTAGATCAGGGAAGATCGAGTGACAAGGTTTTGTGCCTTTGTAATTTTGTGTGCAGTATTTAGTTGTGTGTGGATTAATCATTATGTTATGCGTGTCTTACCTTCTTGGTTTAGCCTTTAGTCGATCTGTTTTGCTACCCTTACAATGAAGTGTTAAAAGGGTTTACTTGGAATCCAGCTAGGGACTAGGTTTCAATAGCAAGAAGATACCTAAACATACGAGGTGAACGACCCCAAATATTATAATTAGAGCCTGTAACTCCTGATTGCTATGGGTTCCCCCTAGCCAGCTCCCATGGATGTATTTTCTACAAACCCATTGGTAGTGTCAGGCGCACGTTACTCGTGTATCTGCTAGGGTCCTCATGTGGACAGCCTGCTGAACAAAATTCATTTAGAGCATCATCCGTGGGCAGAGGCAACGCACTGGTAATGTGTAGGAACATGCCAAGGTTGGGCAGGCAGAACTAGGAATGAGAAATACATTTTGCTCCACCAGCGGAGTTGGTGAAATATTAGCCACTCTGCATGATGCCTGTAATGTGGCGGTCAGGCTAAATTCTGCCAACCACCGCATGGCAGACTTTTTTGTATGTAGTTCACCAATGGTAAGTTGGTGAGAGAAAATTGGCACCCTCTAGCTCGATTTTGGAATGCTGAGGGGGGCACCAGGCAGCCACGACCATTCATGGGGAGAAAGCTGCTGCTGGAGTAGAAATCTACTCTAACTTCAGCAAATCCAACTTGAGCAGCAGCGCTCTCTGGCGCACCACGTGGTGCAGTTTGCATTGATTTTTCAGCACAGAATGAGCTCCCAGCACTAAAAATCAGCTTAAGCAGCGCAACGTGCAGATAACTGCCTGATCGTGGAACTCCGCAGAATCACGCAGAGGCTTCATGTCACGCCACGGCCGCAGAGGGAAACTACACAAGATTGCCCACCACTAGACACAACCAGACCAGTAAGTAGCATGGTCTCCCTGGTAAACCTGATCCATTAAAACCTTGACCCCTCTAGGGTGGCTGGAGAAAAAGTCCCCACCCCGAGGGGTGTAGCATCAGGGACAATGTTTGGGGTGTTCCACCCCCCTAATAAATGTATTTCCTGATAAATTGTAGGGTACCTATGCTTTCAGTTCGGTATAGTGAGATGTCTGTTGGATTTCACCAGGAATTTCGACATGCACACAGACAAAAACGCACACATACTTTCTCCCTCTCTGTTTCGGAAGTCCTCAAAATGAGTATTTTCCCAAAAAATGTATTTTCTCTATAAGTACTCCTACCAATCCGTAATCCTCTCCCTTTCCACTGCTCCTTAGGCCCCTCTCATGCACTCTGCTTGTCCTTAAATGTAGTTTTAACATTATACGTCAGCTTGATTGTTGGAAAATCTTAAACTCACACCCCACCAATCTTACTGACTTAGCTAGGACCCTGCCCATCCTCTCTGTAGGCCTTGTTTTATTCGAGAGGATGTATGCAAAAACTCAGCTGACGGTGGACATCTTTAGAGCCCAAAGCTTAGGCCGCGTTTGTATGTTTTCGCTTGCAGTTATTTTTTACACTTTCCATAGTGATTATTACATGGTGTGTCTAGGAGGGGGAAGCTCAACACTGCGAATCATATTCCAAAGGTGAATGTCCACTTCAGAATAATTAGAACAAATCCGACTCCCGCATCACTTTCATCGACACCCACCATCACATCTCTGCTTCTTTCCACCCGTGTGTGCCTGAGATAATATATTTCTCTGTCAATAAAGCAACACCTCATTGCCCTAAAGTTTTAGCTGTCACACTCGAGAACAGGTTGCACGCTCACATTCTGGTGAAGAATGGGCCACGTTTCCCCTGTCTGGGCGGATTCCTACCTACAAGGCCATCTTGAGGAAATGTGGTCTGGTATCTATGTGCCCTTGTGAACAGGACTCTTTTCTCATCCTGGCTTTCCGGCATGGCGTATGGTGTGACCCTTAGGATGGTCGCTTTGGCTTCCTTTGTCCCGGTCATTTCTGGAGCAAAAGAGTTATTCTGCAGGTACTCACACTTTCATATTAAAGAATTGCAGGACTTCAGTACCGGGAAGTACCTGCCCATTTACAGCCTATGGGTAAGTCTATAGGTAAGGCTTCTCTGGTTGAGTGTATGTGTGTTTATTTCCAGAGCAGTTTCCTGGTTGCAGTGAGGTGCACAGAAAGAGTGCATGCACGCCTCTGGCCTCTCTGCCCATACAATCAGAGGTTCCCTTTGGGTTGAGACCCAGGCGCCTCCTGCACCCTCGCTCTGTTTCCTTACTAATGGGATAGTCCAGCGACGATGCCCGCACAGAGAGGGCCTAGCAGACCCATGCAGGCCAATGCCCGGGCTTCTCTGCCGGCCACGCCACACTTGCACACCGCGCTCTGTTCCGGCTGCCCCGGAAGGAGTACGTTTCACGGCTTGCCTCTGTGGCACAGCGGTGCGTCTAATAAATGTAAAGAGGCGCTGGAGCGCTCTCTAGTCACCAAATATGCATTCTCTTCAAATCCGACGTGTCATTTTGAATTCCAAAAACTCGTTATTATGTATGGGTAGCGCTTTCCCAGCGGGGCAGAGGTGGGAACGTGATCTGTGCCCTTCAAACGGAGTGCCTAGAAGTAATGCATTTAACTCAGCTGCTTCTACTTTACCACGATTTCTAATGCTAGAAATAAGAAAGTGTTTATACTGTTTCAAAGCGCTTTAAACAAGTGTTACAGTGACCCATTCAATTGGCACTCAATGTACTGATATTGGAAGGATAAAATGCGGAGCTGGCTTTACAGGTGACGTGCAGCTCCCACACTCTAAAACCACGCGTGCAAGGCACCGAGCAACCAGCAGCGATTGTATAGAACAGTTAAAAGGTCTTGGGCGGTTGCAGAATAATTTAAAAGACCGAGGGACAATACATATGTGGACATTTCGGGTTCTTCACAAGCTGTGAATATTCCCATGTACACATAACGGTAAGCTTGTGTCCTGCAAATAAAATTTGCTAATACGGGCATCTGCTAACTAAACCATATTCAAGGACTACCGGTCTGCAAATGTCCCCAAAACTCTTGACATGCTACCGTTGAACCTCAATGCACACTTTATCCAATCGGTACATTTTATATTACACGTTTTGTGCAGGTTTATTGTAGCATGAAAAGGCCAATTTTCCCCCAAATTTTTTTTTTTTTATTGCAAGCAGAATTGCCCATTCTATTTAGTTTTATGCAGCAAGCAGTAAAGACAACTAAAGTTCATTTACAGGTTAGGTGACGTAGTATAGGTTTGTCGAAAACGTTTTAAACTATCTTAAGCACGTTTCTGTAGTGAGGGAGGCCAGTTGATATCTATCTATCTATCTATCTATCTATCTATCTATCTATCTATCTATCTATCTATCTATCTATCTATCTATCTATCTATCTATCTATCAATCAATATATAGTGCCACTTCCTCTAGTGGCTCGGTTAAAGTTTGCTATGATATCCACGAAGAACGCCCGGGAGCATTTCATATGCCATCCTATGGCTTTTTTGGTTATTTCAGAATCCTTTATCCCAAACATGTGTATTTTGATGGCCATTATGGACTCGTTTTACGTTCTATGAACTTCTTCCATAAAATCCGATGATGATCATTTCTTGACAGCTTTTTTCATTCTCGCTCCTTTCCAATGTCCATGAATCTGCACTTCTGCAAGAAATTTCGCGCGAACAGCCAGTGCGAAAATTCGAAAAACCACACAGTGTAATACCAGCGAAAATAATATTTCTAGTGTGATACCTAACACATTGGCATAGCTGGCCTCTGCGTGTGTGTGTACGGATAAAAACAACTGGTTAGTAAATGTACCACTCATTTCACCCTCCAGTTAACAGGCACACAGCTTTGCACTGGGCACTTATATGAACGTTAGCGCTGTACGAAACACCAGGATGAATGAATGCACGTTTCAAAGAGTCCACATGCGATCAGCCCGGGTTTCACACATTGCGTCCTGTCCAGAGGCGGTGACTTTCTGAAAGCAAAAAGCAAATAAACAATTTAGGAGTATGTTTCTAAAAAAAGGTTAGGTGGCGAAAGCGATTCTACGTATTTTTACATGCACATAATTAAGTCCGAGTTGATGTCTGGGGCCGGAATTGTCCAGAATTTCGAACCTTTTTGAAAGCGAGAATCTCGAATCTGAAGTATTTGAAAATTGGGCTTGGATAGGAAAGGATGGAGTCGCAGTTCGAATCCTATGAAAATACAGCCTCAAACGGGATCAGTGAACTATTGTAAACGCGAGACTGAAGAGACAGGAAACAATGAAAAAATGAGGGGCAGAAGGGAAATAAAGAAAGGGAGAGAGGGAAAGAAAGAGAGACAGCGAAGGAGGGCGGGAGAGAGGCGAGTGAGAAACAGGCAGCGATGAGAAGTGATGGAGTGAGAACAATTTATAGAAAGAGTTCGGAGATTGATAGGAATAGGAGAAAATGAGAAAAGAACGAGAAGCAGACGCGGGAAAGGGGGTTGAAGGACAAAGAAAAAGATTGGAGGCGGAGGGAGGGGTATCCTGAGAAGGGATGTGTTTGTGACCGAAAGAGAGGCAAAGAGTAGGATGGAGGAAGGCAGAAAAATAAATGGCAAGCGACGGGAAGACACAGAAAAGTGTGAAGGAAAGAGGGAACACATAGGAGGGAAAGGAAAGCATGGCAGAGCGAGACATCTGGTTAGGCAGAGTGGAGAGAAAGAGAGACACGGAGATCGAGGCGAAATGTTTGCGAGAGAAAACGAAGAGAGAAAACGAAATGCAGATTTTGAGAGAGTGAGAGACAAAGGGAAAACGTGGCAGACTGGACAGTTTATAAACCGAAGCATATTTTACATTGCAGGTGGAAGTGTGGCAGAGTGGGCGATAGATAAATAGATGGATAGATAGATAGATAGATAGATAGATAGATAGATGGATAGATAGATAGATAGATAGATAGATAGATAGATGGATAGATAGATAGATAGATAGATAGATAGATAGATAGATAGATAGATAGATAGATAGATAGATAGATAGATAGATAGATAGATAGATAGATAGGGGCCGGTGTATACTACGGACAGGAGAATGAGCACATATTTTATATGCAATTAATGAACCACACACTAACGCCAATAATACTTAACCAAGGGAACATTAGGACCTGCGCTGCTGATTGTCTGCTATGACAATAATAATTGTTTCATCGGATAACATCCTATGTCTTGCTTTTCGATAATTCGCGGGTACCACAGCAAGCTGCTGGGATCTTGAAATAAGCACTCCCTGTAATAAAGGGGCGCCTTGTGCCCCCCTCCCCGCAGACGTTATTAGCTCTGACAGCCGCGGATCGGCTTCGCAGCGGAGGATTTGGTGCAGGGATGACAGACAGGAAGGGCAGCAATCAGGGGCTTCTCGGGCTGCAGCTTTTTTCTCCTTTTTATCAGAATGTTCTGTTCGACGCCATTTATCGCTGATGATAGAAAATTGCTCTGTTGCCAGGACGCTGCCGCTGAAATAGGGGGCAGGAGGCGCGCTTCCATCTCAGAGCTTGAAAGCTATTCAAATGAATGTGAAAAGGGAGGCAGGGATGCGGGGATAAACAAATACGAGGGATTCGCCCTCCCCTTTTCAGCGCCCACCGTTTTTTTTCTAGGCGCGAAACCTCGCCTGCCGCAGGGATCTGGCCGGTGTTTGCTGAAAGCTTCTTAAATGTTGTGCAATGCGGGGCAGCGCTTTCTCGGGCTCTGCGAGGCCCAGGGATTCGCTTCTCGAGCTCTACTCTCCCTTCCCCTCTCCTTCTCTGAGCCCCCCGACCCCAACCTCCATCTTCTCCCTCTATCTCTTTATCCCCGTTGTTTACCCTGTTAATCATCTCTCTCCCATCTCTACCCTTCTACATTCACCTATGTGTCCCCCTTCCCTCTCTCTCCCCTTCTAACTTTTCATTTCCCTTCTCTCTCCCTCTTTCCTCCTCTCTCCTCCTTCGTCTCCTTTCCTCCTCTTTCGTCCCCTCTCCGTCCCCTGTTCCCTCGTCTGCGGTTTTGTGGGGCTCGCCTCGGCGGGCTCTGCACTGCCTCCAAATAAGATGGAGTGGCCAGATTCTGAAAGCCAAAAACCGGGAAGTTTCCCAAAAATAGAAGGAGGACTCAATCCAACATCATCCGAGGGGCGCAGAATGACAGCGCACATGAATGCAGAAAACCACACGAGGCATCAAGGACATGTATAAAAAGTCAGTTTTTAAACCCAGTATCACGCAAGTTACTTTAACTGTTTTCTAAGCAGAGCTGCTCCCTAGTACTGCTTTGTAATACATGAATATGCGCCTCCACTCTCTTGGCGTGACCCTCGCTCAAAACCGGGAACTGAGACAAAATTGCTGAAATCTGCCGGAACTACTGGTGAAAACACGGGACTGTCCCGGCAAACCAGGACTTTTGGTCTCCCTAATATAAGAGCATCTTAAAGGGAATGCCTCCAAGGGTGCGGGGTCTGCCTCTGAGGGGGTACATGGCCGGAGACCCACCACCACACACACCCCACTTGTCACTGTAAAGTTACAGTGTCTGTGAAATCGCTCCCTTCGAGCAGACCTTGGCGTCTGTTGAGAGCCGAGAGCCCTGTACACACCAGTGTGTGGAGAAGTGAAATCCGTGCAGGAGATACTGCACTATGGGAGTGTTTCATTGTACTCATCGCAATATATTTGAAGCATGCACTCTTTAAAACGTTGGAATTGTCGTTTTATTTCAGCTGCACTAATGAACCCAAATGTTGCATCAACCCTTTCTCTATATGATCTGTAGTTATCGGCTGGAAGTGGGTGTTTGACGGCTGCGGTTATTGATAGAGGGCACACCTACATGCATACACACTTGCATAGCTACACACGTACATCGAAAGCACATGCATGTATACACACATTAATATATATGCGCATTTGTATAATCATACATATATACTTATAGTTACAAATACACGCATGCTCATATATTTGTGCATATACATATGTCCATGCATGTTTTAATGCACATATACCCACCTGCAAATCTATAAAATATGGGCTTTCAGACCACTGCATTTTGTTCAGTAAGATCACCCTTACAGACATACATCATGCGTACAAAGACACATACACACACACATGCATACCGTACATGCTCATCCTTGTTTCAAGGTGTGAATGTAAGTCTAGTGCTTTGAGGTGTCCCATCACGTGATACACATTGACTCCAAGCCCCTTCCTTTCCACCCTCAACGAGGTCTGGTTAATGTAAGTCTGAAATACAGAGAACCTCATCTGAGCTAGACTTCTTACTCAGGCATGCAAAAAGACTCACTTTGCAGACAGTGAATTACCCAAGAAGAGTAATTCTGCATTTAGCGCGGATTTCTTATGCAAAAAATGCACCCGTTCATCCAAAAAGAACGAATTTTGTGCAAAAAAAAATAGCGCTACATGCAACAGAACAGAAATAGCGAGCATGGACAATTGCTGGTGTTTGTTTAATGTGCTCTCATGACAGTATTT
The DNA here is from genome assembly GCF_031143425.1 of Pleurodeles waltl. Lineage (NCBI taxonomy): Eukaryota > Metazoa > Chordata > Amphibia > Caudata > Salamandridae > Pleurodeles > Pleurodeles waltl. The sequence goes on from NC_090449.1 coordinate 940,207,198, forward strand.
TGGACTCCAAAATACTCTTAATTATGTGAGGAGGAGTAATTGAGTTCTTATCAGTAATTCAAATTGAAATAGTAATGCGAAATTACCTCATTACTCAGATTACCCTGGCATAATTCAAGATCCACCTAGGCCTACCTAACATACGAGCGTAAGTAATACACGTGGGCGCATGTAAGTAATGCACGCGACTACAGTATTGCCAGACATTCGTGAAACACGTCCACACGTCTCCACATTCACAGCTGAGGTGCGAAGGCCAAGCAGCTTCCGCTGTAAAGTGCTGGGAATGCAAGGACTGAATGATTCCCAGAGTGCTGGGCATTTTGTGACCACAAAATGCATATTTTAATGAATTCATTCTTCAGTGGTTTGTCCAAATATGCTGCCAGTGGCAGGCCCGGGCTTTCGTTCTGCGCCGGGCATCCTGAATGCAGCAGTTAGGCGGCCTACACGTTTTAATGACATGCAAAGACTTTGCACTCAGAATCATTTGCTTCGCAGTTTCCACAGAGTTCTGCTTGTTATTAAGCTCGAGTTTGCTTCCTTGGCGTCACTTTTGAAGGGGATCCAAAAAGTTCGGCCTCTTGTAAAAAGCGTGGGCATTCTGGGAGTCTGGAATTAAATGAAGAGGGTTGGGGTGGGGGGACGTGAGTGCAGACTTATTGGCCTCCCCCACAAGATTTTCCGTGGACTAAAATGCGGAGAAAATGTAAGCCGATTTTGGACACAATTTCTATACAGTTAAGCCAATACTATTCGCGTGCAAACGTTTAGCAGTCAACTTGGGAATAGATTTATCTGCACATGGCGGTGCAACCCATGAACGAATGAGTAAATGATTCAGATAGATAGTTTTTGCCATCCTGGCATGCAAAGGTCGCATCTAAACCACGTGCAATAGTCACCGTGGAACGCACGTACCACCTGTGAATGGTAGAAAAGCACAAAACATCCCCTCATTTAAAATATAACGAATTGGTTATTACACTGAAGGGCTAACGCTGGCGGCCATTTTGTAATCATTGTCCGTGGCATGATGCGCAAACCGAACCATTATCTCATCGAGGGCACCGCTAACGGAAGGTTGAAGAGATCTATCGACCCCATACAATGAGGAAGCACCCCCCAGACTGGAATGTTTGATCTCAGTCTAAGATTACAACTGCATGTTTATTGCGCTTTACAGGAAAGTGCATAATGGCAGCCCCTCATCCTCACCGCACCACCACTGGCTGGGAATTCGAACGAACACCTGCAATGTGACGTCACGGCTTGGATCCAAACGGTGTTAACAACGTATATGCACATGTGCCACACAAGTCGCACTCTGAACAAAACAGCACTTGTCATTGCTGGTTGAACTCGAAGAGACAATACTTTGCTTTCTTTGTATGGCGCTTCAAGCGCTACATGTAGGCGTTTCTAAGCACTATTCTTAGCAAATGTTACTATTCGCCCCACTTTAATGGCACACAATGTGTTTACTTTTTAAGGGCAGATGGCAGAGTCTGCCTTTTCCTCACCGCATGTTTCAGGGCGAGCGACAAACTCACTGAACCATTTTCACGCTAAGACAATCAGGCTGATCACTTTGCAGTTATCGTGTTGGTTTTATCTAACAACAGAGCTCCGTCAGCCGGTCTACTCCTCAGTAACATGCCGCCTAACTGCCACAGCAGAGCCACACCATACAATATCAAGCAGAGAGAAACATCTTCTGCTGATCAGCTATCACTTTCAAGCCTGTTATTGGCAATCTGCAATACCTACAAATCAACCAAGTAAATGGCTAGGGAATATTGCAAGATTGCAAAGTGTGGCATTATCCCTTCTTAGTTGTTTAGAAGCGCGCCTTGCTAAAGGAGCCATTCATTTGCTGTAAAGTGGCAATTTATTGACAGTCCATTTAAGGCAGGATTCGTGTGGTCTGTTAGAAAGTACTTAGACGCCGGGATTATAACGCCGTTCCCTTGATACTCGTCTTTAGACTGTTGTTACAAATCTGGCGTTAAACACAGTCCAGGCACCACAAACACTGTGTCACTGTCAGGTATCCATGATGGAAACATGCGCTGGATGAAGGCAGCACGCGGCTGCATTCTAATGCCTTCTGCAAGACCAGCAGGGCGGCGCGCTCCCTGCCGTCGCCACCCCTCGCGCTGCCCCCAGCCCTCGCTGACATCAGCTCGGACAGCAGTGTCGGCTCAGTTTGCTACACCATAGCACGTGCAGAACGCCCCTTTGTTTTCACACAGTGCACGCAGCACGCACACCAGCGTGGTCGGTCTGTGGGCTTGGTTCAGTGCCCTGGCAAGTTGTGGATGCTTCCTACACTGAGCAGTTGTAGAATGTGCGGGATCTGAACACTGGACAACGTAGGCCACAGGGGCGTAGCTTCAGAGGGTGTTTGGGGTGTTACACCCCTTCCCCCAAATGCATTCTTGGTTTGAAAATTGGGTCTGGGGGCCCTAAGTCCTGTCTGCTGTGTCTTTCTTGGATTTTCTTTTTGTCATCGTTTAGCTATGAGGTTTCACCTTATTTATTTTCATCTGCATCAAACACGTGTGTATATATTATATATAAAAAATAAGGGGCATATTTAAGAGCCCTTAGTGCCATTCTAGCGCAACATAAGCATCATTTTTTTATGCTAATGTGGTGTTAGAAGGCAAAAAAACGCAGCGCCATATTTACAAAGTGGTGCAATACATGCATTGTGCCACTTTGTTACCCTTTGTGCTACGTTATGCCTGCACCAGGCTTAATATGTGCAAAGGGGGGCGTTCCTCTATTAGGTGGGCCAGAAAAATGGCCCAAAGAAATTGAAGAGATCTCTTTGCGTCATTTTTTGTGGCACTCTAAACGACTGCTCAGAGCAGGTGTTAAAAGGAGGCTTCCATTGGTTACAATGCGCCTCTGGGTGCTTCGCAGGATTAGCGTCAACATTTTTAATGCTAATCTTGCAAAGCGCCGGACAAGCGTAAAAAATTCTGACGCTAGTCCCCTAACTACCGCCATGGTGAGCTGTATTTTAAATATAGCACACACATGGTGGTGTTAGGGAGGGTGCTAGGGGGTGCAAGAAAAGTGACACTGAACAGTATGCAGCACCACTTTTCTTAAATATGCCCCTATATATATATATATAACTATATATCTACACATACACACGGACACACACACACACAGTTACTGGTTTAACAAAAAAGCAGTAACTGTGCACGCATAGAAGTGCTCCTTCAATGGGTACAAATTTACTGATTTGTGGAGTTTACAAACATTGGCAGTAGCAGGCTTGTAAAGCTGCACCCTTCTATGGCTTCCTGCTCACTATTTGCAGTCAAACATCTAAAAGTTGATGGAATGGACAAATGTTTGCACATAGTCTAACCACTGGTACTTGCTTGGAGCACCATTCCAACATATCGTTTTTCACTGCCAGTGCCACTCTAGACAGAGCCCCATCTAACTCAAATCAGTACTAACCCTGTTCTTCACAGGTCTATTCTGTCCCAAACCTTGGTCATCTCACCCATACACCCTACAGCATTATGTTTTTTAGTTGGGAAATTTGAGATTCACTCCCCTGAATCTTACTGACTAAGCTACACCCTGCTTGGTCACCAACAACTACAAAGAAGCTCATTAATTCTACTAGTTCATCTGAAGCTAGGTGATGTGATTACACAACGGTAATCTCTTCCAAGATGCCACTTTTATCCACTGGGATGTTGGGGCTATATGTACAAAGGGTGTTTGCCCCTCGAAAATCCTCAGAAGAGTTACAAAATTACTAAATCCATTTAGGATTGGGAACAGTTTACCAAATTGCTAAATTGCTTTAGAAATGATTACCGTTTGTTAATGTGGAAGGGGTGTGTCAGAGATGACGCTTCCAATTTTCAAATCTGTAATCTATGTATCAATGGTTTGCAACCATAATCCTGCAAACAATTGATCATTTGCCTACTCCCAATTAAGGGAGGTAACAGATTCACAAAGGAAAATGAGTCTCCTTTGGTCAGTGGTCCAGGACATTAGTGCCTGCTCTCAATGAAGTTTCTCAAAATAGAAAAAACTTTTTTTAAGCTGTCCTATTTCCTTTGAAAAACTAGAAAACTCGGGTTGCTTACAAAGCAAACATTTTTAAATTCTTTCACAGAGTTTGTGGTCTGCTGTCCGATGCAACCACCATCCTTGTGAAGGGAGTTAACAGACGGGAGTTGCAATTTGAGAACTGCCCAATGAATATTAATTAGACAGGTCATTCGGAAACCCCCTCTGAATTTTTATTCTATAAACCGATCTATTGATCTATGAGTATGTAGGTTGGTTTGCAAAGCAAAATACTTGTTAAAAAAACTGGTACACAAGTTGCTACTGCTTTTTATGATGAGTGCAATAATACATTCGGAAGGTGGTGCTGCATTAGAGACATTTGCATCGCATGCCCTTACTGAAGTCAGGGTACTGTTCCTGCTTGGTTTTGAGTTTCACCACAGGCCAGAGTCTAATTCCACTTGGAAGGGTGCAAGTTTCAATTAATTCAATGTGTCGTGGTCACTGATTTGGCAGAAAATATTCTTGGTGCTTGATCCATGATTGCACATCTTCCCCATCACTATCTGTGATCATTGTCCAGCCAATTGACATGTGCGAAAGGCATGGGTGCTGTTACGGCTATTTGAATTGTGTTGGAAGCAGGGAGGTTGGTGATTTGTTGAAAACTAGTCGAGCAAAATACTTGCATTGAATTAGAGTCATAGAGTGAGCTAGGACAGCAAACCCACATCGTTCTAAAAGGGTTTGGTGGGAGTTCTTTCCCCAAGAAAAGTTTGAAAATTGGTTCCAAATGCTATATAATAAAGTACACATTTCACATCCATTTTCTCTATAACCAAATGGTCTGAAGGGACATTCTTTACATATTGAAGTACTTTTGGGAATTATCAAGACAATGAGTCCCAAAGAGTGACCCCAGATTTTCAAAATGTTCAGTTGGTGCTACATCAATTATTACCTCCAATGTGCCAGGGCCAGAAGTGTCATGTATGCACCCTTTAGGGCAAGGATGTCCCCTTATGTCAAAGGTTAGATACAATATGCCAGTGCCAGAATTTTACATTTGACTCCATCCATATTTCAAAATGACTTTTAGAATGTCAGAGCCTACATTTTGTCGTGGATGTTCCCCATAGGTTATGGGTTCCAAAGTTATTCTCAGGTCAATGCACATTTCACATGCATCACTTAAACAGTCATAAAGGACAAACAAAAACAAGAAAAAACCCTGACCAACATAGAATAATAAAGTAATCCTGAATAAATGAAATAACACCAAAATGAAACAAGTCCAATCAATAGAACCAGAGCTATGAATTTGTAAAGTTTCAGGTAAAAATAGTACCAAGAAGCCCAAATCATCACTCTTGCTCATCTGGTCGGACTGTGTCAAAGTCACAAGTTCAGGCCAAAGACAATGGAGCCTGTGTCAGAAACAGGGACAAGGTTTGTCCTTCTGAAGAGTTTACCTTCTTAGAGACGAAGTCCACATGATGAACCTTGGTAGCAGCTTCACATTAGCAGGGGCTGCCAGGAGATCAATGCCAGTTTGAGAAGCGGTCATTGTCATTGCTGGAGTGTTGCAACGACTTTTGATCTAGATGGTTGTTGTTTGACCCAGAGAGCAGGTCGCTTTCAGAACTTTGCATGCCAGGATACGCAGTGACCACTGCTAATGTGGGGAGTCCACATGCAGTCGTGAAGGGCCCCAAACATCTGTTTTTTTACATGGAGTGCAGATTTCTGTAGATTTGAAGCAGGAAGAGTACACTCCAATGCCAGCTAAGGGTCTATGACCTGGTGAGCACCTCTTAGGGATCAAGATTCACATGAACAGAGGCCAGCTGCAGGACTCACACAGATCTAGGTGGTGCAGGTCAGCTGGGCAGTTGCAGGAAAAACCTCTGGAAGTTCACGGTGTCCCTGTAGCTCCAACAGGAGGTTAGCCAAACAACCCCTGGAATTACATCTGAGAGTCCTAGGTTTAAGGCAAGCAGATCCAGTCTTACTTCTTCAGACAACAGAGCCATTTGTCTTCTGAATTTTCTATAGGTCCAGGAGTGTTGTAATGCAAGGTTCTGAAGGTGCCACATTTATAACAACGGTCAGCCTTTGTGAGGTGGAAATCCTTGGCCTACCCCCAAAACTGATTCTGATTAATTCTTCCCCTTCCCCTGGGTGAGGCTGCAAACAGTCTAGGATGACAAAGGCAAGGGCAGGCCTGGTGTCAGGTTCCGGTGTGTATACTGCAAGCTCAGTTTTTTTAAATGTAATCAGGCGAGGGCAAAGCTCACCCCCAGGCATCCTCTTGGGAAGTCCCAATCCTTTTTCACCCAGGCCTCCTTTTTCTCTGTGTCCAGAAGTATTACACAAATCCTCATCATGGGAGCCATTTATTGTTGTATGACTCTGGACACTGGTAGAAAGGCACATTTGTAGGCAGTAAAATGCCAACTTTCTAAAAGTGAAATCAGCTTTATATTTGTTTCACTGCCAGGACATATAAAACTTGAGTTCATATATCCTACATCTTAAATACCATGCATTCTGTCCTATGAGTCTTTAGGGCCAACCTTAAGGGTGAACTACAGTTTAAAACTGCACTAAAGGTTGCAGTGGCAGGCCCAAGACATATTTTACAGTGCTACTTTAGTGGGTGGTACAATGAATGCTGCAATCCACTTGAAGCATTTAATCCACAGGCCTTGGGTACCACAAATTAGGGTTGTATAAATAGATTAAATGTGCCAATGGCATATATACCAATCATACCTTGTTTAATGAAGCAAGCACAAACACTTTACCCCTGGTTGGCAGGGAAGAGTGCACATAGTCCTAAAAGCTAACACAACAGGTTCAGCATAGGAAGGACAAAATCTGGGGTGACCCTGCAAAAAGTGTCATACCCAACACTTGTCTTGAGCTATGTCAGTTAAGGGGTCCTGTTTCTTGCCTGACTGAGTGGATTGTTTATTTTGGTTGGTCTCTACTCCATTGTATCTCTGTTCAACTCCTTCTTCACTCAGTCAAAGGCTATGTGCAATAGTTTATGTTCACATGGGATCTTAGGACGTCGCCTGACTGAAGGTAAGGTATATTGGGATGTCACCCGTGATGTCATCAGTAAATTCAGTTGTGAAGTGACTGATTATGTACACCAGTGATATCATCAGGATGCCATTTCTGATATTCTTTGTGACATCATGCGTAGGATAATAAGCAGTGCACTTGGGGCAAGTTCTGCTAAGCATTTCTGGTAATTTTCTGTGGCTTTAGACTAAAAATTATGACCATAACTTACCTTTATTTGAAGGTGTTTAAAATATGTATAGATTACAGTAGAAATATACATATTTTTAACGTTTTGAATGCTTAACCATAACTAGCCTCCGGTAACAAGCGTTTTAAAATATTTTTCAGTAAAAAACATAAATGGTATGTATGCATCAGTGCTGAGCGTAACATGCTATTTTTTACCCTTGTTGAGTGTGTGTGGAGAGGAAGGGCTGCAACTCATGAGAGACAAAACCTAGAGTGGTTCATGATGCCAGTCCCCTCACTTGACCATGGTACTAAGTAGCACACTTCGCTTTGCACATCTGCATGTGTTGGTTGCGCCATGCTATTTTACCTGTGCAGTAGTTATAAATACAACTATTTAACCATAACTTAAGCACAAGGGGTTCAGTTTGTACAATGGAATAAAACAACTATAACAAGGGCATTTAAAGATGGAGTCAATTGTTTTCTTCTGCATACTGTTTCTGGCCTGGAATTTGGGAGGATGAAACATTGTTAATGAAGTCAGTCAACCTGTTCTTTGGTAATAACATGAAATTCAACCTTTGCACTGTATGACTAAACTTCTGAATCTGTGTTTATTATTACACTAATTTCAAAGAGCGTATGCTATTGAGTCACGTTCATTATCACTGTGTTTACAGAAAGAGTTTATATGCAGATGCTCTGAGTGTAAAATGCTTTTATTGCCTCGATGAGTGTTGATTGGACCATTACCCAAGAGATACAGAGCTGTGAGTGGGTCATTCTACCCCTTCCCTTGCAATTAAAACTAAAAAACCGCTGGTAATCGCCAGTTATGGTGAGCTCGTTAACCATATCTCGCACAACAGACACGGAAACCATAACTTGCACACCGAATACAATGTTCACGATCTTACGCTCGATATGACCGATGCAATTGCAAATGACATAAATGATGTTATAGGTGAGGTTACATGTCACACTACAATTAACACTATCAACGAGAGAGCTCTGAATATAGTACTGGTTATTGGTTTGAAAATGTGTTGTTAGTTAAAGGTTTTGGTGTTGTTACATATTGGTTTAAATTTTGTGAGGTCATAAACATTTCATATTAGTTTTGCATTACGGTTTGCATGGTAGCCGTGCAAGTTATGGTGTGGGGAGCTAACCACAGTTGCTGAATTTCAGTGTTTTTTAATCTTAACATCAATTTCTCTGTGAATTTCAGAGTTCTTCAAACATATACTAAACATATACTAAGGTCTCATAATCCATCCTACACATACTTCACTTTAAATGTGCTTTTTACAGGGAACTTCTTTTTTTGCAATGAACTCTACCCCACTTTGGGACCCTAATGGGCATTCTATTGAGCTAAAATGAAATGTTGCATCTTATTTCAATTGGGTGCTACAGTATTAACATCTTACATACCTACCCATAGGTTCAACTACATTCCTTGGTCAACTTCCAGACAGAATGTCTATCTGACCTCTTTTTTATGACGTGGTGCAAGTCATTAAAAAAGTACATTAGGATGTATCTGTTTTATCTGTCCTGAGGACGACCCAATCCTAAACCATTTTTTGAAACAAGTCATACCGTTGACACCAACATACTTTAATGCTTGATTCAATTTAATAACAAATGGGTACTGTTAGAAATCGGATTTCTAGTTGGCAGCAGCATACACCTTGTCAAAGCAGGGACCCCAGCCCTAGTCAGGGAAAGTCACAACACAACCCAAGTTATCATTTGCTCACTCTCTGGTAGCTTGGCACAGACCAGGCAGGCTTAACTTAGAAGGCAATGTGCAAAGTATTTGTGCAACAACTCATATAGTAAAACAGTGAAAACACTACAAAAATACACCACACAGGTTCAGAAAAATTGATAATATTTATCTGAATAAAATAAGATCAAAATGACAAAAAATCCAATATGCAGAAGTTGAGATATCACTTTTTAAAGGTTTAAAAGAGTTTCAAGCCTTAAGAATCAGTGGTTATATCCTTGTAACACACAGTACCTGGGATGCGTAAAAAATAATGATGGAAGAGGGCCCCAGAGTAGGAGATGCATTGAAAAATAAGGCGCTGCTCCAGATTTTCCGGCGTGGCACAGGCGACCCATTGTTTCTTTCCATGCTGCAAGGTGATGCGTCAATTGCCACGAGCCCAACCTTGGTTCCTCACTGTGATGTTGGGATATTTTGATGCCCAGGGATGATTCGTTGAAAATCCTTGATGCACTGGTAAGAAGGAGCAGGTGCTGTGTTGCTCCGGTAGGCAATGCAGCAAATGTTCAGCCGCAAGGTAGGTGCTGCGTCAAATTCTGCTGGTGTAGTATAGATTTACTGTTACACAGAGATTTTCTTCTCTGGGATGAAGTCTTTGTGGCCCTGAGACTTCAGAGCAGGAGGCAAGCACAATCCAAGCCCTTGGAGAGCACTTATGGGGAAGGCAGAGTCCTTCCAGCAGAGTCTGAGGTCAACAGGCAGCAGGGCAACAATCAGGGCTGCAGTCCTTCTCAGCAAAGCAGTCTAGATGAGTCCTTTGGGCAGCCAGGCAGTCCTTCTGACTGAGTCAAGGTATAGATCCAGAAGTGTCTGACTTGGTGGGGTCAGAGACCCAGTATACATGCCCAGAAATGCCTTTGAAGTGGGGGAAACTTCAAAGAGAGGCTTTGAAGTGCACAAGTTCCCTTTTCAGCCCCCAGTCCTGTCTGCCAGGATTCCTGTGGGGATATCAGTCATTTGTGTAAGGGCAGGCCACTGGTCTTTGAAGTGTAAGAGAGAGCCCCTCCACTTTTCCTGCCCAGGGAGACCCATTAAGTATGCAGATGAATGCAGATGTGACTGAGTTTCCTGTGTTTATGGCTGTCTGGGTAGAATGCAAAAGGAGATCTGTCAACCAGCACAGACCAGAGGTGGACTGGAGACAGGCTGTAAGGGACAGATGGCAGTAAGAGCAGAGAAATGCCCACTTTCTAAAAGTGGCATTTCTAAAATACTGATATTAAATCCAACTTCACCAGAACGCAGGATTTTCTATTACTATTCTGGCCATACTAAACATGACAGGGCTACTCCTTCCAGATAAGAATCTACCACTTAAAAGTGTATGAGAGCAGTTCTGATGCTAGTCTATGAAAGGAGCAGGCCTCACACTAGTGGAAAACGTATTTCTGAGTTCTTCACTACCAGGACATGTAAAACACATAAGTACATGTCATGCCTTTTACTTACATACCACCCTGCCCTATGGGTTACTTAGTGCCTACCTTAGTGGTGACTTGCATGTAGAAAAAGGTGAGTTTAAGGCTTAGCAAGTAGTTTTAAATGCCAAGTTGAGTGGCAGTGAAACTGCACACACAGGCCTTGCAATGGCTGGACTGAGACATGTTTAAGGGGCTACTTAAGTGGGTGAAACAATCAGTGCTGCAGGCCGATTAGTAGCATTCAATTTACAGGCCCTGGGCACATGTTATGCACTTTACTAGGGACTTACAGGTGAATTAAATAGGCCAATTGGGTAGGAACCAATGTTGCCATGTTTAGGGGAGAGAGCAGATGTACTTTAGCACTGGTCAGCAGTGGTAAAGTGTGCAGAGTCCTAAAGCCAGCAAAAACAGAGTCAGAGAAATGGAGGGAGGCAGGCAAAAAGTTGGGGGATGACCACTTTAAGGCTGTCAGGTCTAACAGGTACAAATACTGAGTCGACTGTTTGCCAATGTACATCTAGTTTGCATCATTGTATACCCTGTGTTTTTATGTCTGTGTCCACCTTACAGTTGGTGAATAACCCAACAGCACAATCAATAAATCAATCAATATTTGTAAAGCACAGTACTGTCATCACAGGGGACATCTGGGTGCTGGGATGTGAGGTCTCCATCGAAAAGCCAGGTCTTGAGTTTTTTTTTTTTTAAGTTTGACTGGGAAGGTGCTGTTTGAAGGTGGAGTGAGAGGTCGATCCAGGTCTCAGTGGCAATGTAGGAGAAGGAACAGCCACCGCTGGGGCTGCAAAAGATGTGGGGTTTGTACATGAGGGCTAATGAGGAGGAGCACAGGTCACTAGTGTTTTGACGGAAGTTTAGTCAGTGGTTGACGTAAGCCAGTCCTTTATCGCATAAGGCCTTGTACTCATGCATGAGGATCTTGAACTGGCATCTCTTCTGGATGGGGAGCCAGCTGAGGTTTCTGAGGTGAGTGCTCATGTGGGTTCATTTGGGGAGGTCCAGGATGAGTCTGGCTGCAATGTTCTGTGTGATTCTGAGTCTTTTGAGGGGTTGGGTGGAGATGCTGGAGTAGAGTGATTTGCCATAGTCGAGCCGGATGGTGATGAGGGCCTGGGTGACAGTCTTTCTGGTGTTGACTGGCATTCATCTAAAGATTCTGCAGGGCATGCAGAGTGCATAGAAGCAGGAGGCAACTCCATTGACTTGTTGCTTCATGGTAAGTTTGCTGTTGAGGATGATGCCAAGGTTGCATGTGTGGTCTGTTGGTGCAGGTGTGGGTCCGAGTTCAGCTGGCCACCATCTGTAGTCCCAACCTGATGTGTTTCTCCCTAACATCATTACTTCTGTCTTGTCATAGTTGAGTTTAACGAAATTGTCTCTCATCTAGTTGGCTACATTGGTCATGGAGTTTGTTCGACTGGTGGGGGTCTTCGATGGCAGAGAGGAGGAATTGTGTGTCTTCTGCATAGGATATGATGTTGAGACTGTGGGATCTGATAATGTGCACATGGGGGTCATGTAGGTCTTAAAAAATATGGGGCTTAGGGATGATCCAAAGTCATGCCGTATATGATGTTCTTAGGTGAAGACAGATAACTGGATCCTCTGCATACATCCTGCAAGGAAGGAGGTGATCCACCTGAAGGCATTCTCCTGTATGCCAATGTAGTAGAGTCTGTTGATGAGGGTGTGGTGGAATTCGGTGTTGAATGATGCTGAGAGGCTAATGAGGATCAGGTCTGCAGTCTCCTTATGGTCAAGAAGGGTTCTGATGTCCTCTGTGGCTCCAATCAGTGCAGTCTCCATGCTGTGGTTGGCTCCGAATCCTGACTGGGAGACGTCAAGCAGATTAGTTTGTTCCAGGCATTTGGTGAGGTGCTGGTTGATAGCCTTCTCAAGTACATTGGCAGGGTAAGGGAGTGGCCTTTAAATATGGCAGGGGACCAGGCCCCTCACCCAACCCAATCCCTACAGGTGGGGGTCATTGTTTAGAATGGACACAAATTGGATTTGTACTCTGGGGTATAGTCATGGTGCTTCACCTTTGGCCAAACATTCTGCCCAACCCAAAATGGGTGGCCTTGAAGGGCATATGAGTTTTAAAAGATGCTAACCTTTTATTGAGTTTTGTGGGTGGTTCTGAAAAGAGCCTTTTTCATTGTGAGTTTTGGTTGTTTTTTTAGTTTGACTTTTTATATTTTATTAGTGAATTTTGGTGCAAATGCTATGGCAAATGGTCAATTGTATACTTCAAACACTTTTTTAAAGATGGGTTCTTTTTGTAGTGCTTTTCTATCTCTGTCTTTTCCAATCCTAGGGTCCTGCTCTCCAGATTGGTCTGCACTCCAATGTATATAACGTATTTTTTCTTAGGTGTGGCTTGTTCTCATGCTCTGCTTGCTGCAGCGCCTGTGCAGAAACATTTTGTGGTATTTATGTGTCCTTTGTTTCACATGTTTTGGATTCATGTTTTTTATGTGCAGGAACTTCAAATACTTCTTGTGCTTCAACTTTTGGTGTTGCATCATTGTCAAAGTTCTAAAGAAATACTGAACTCCCTGTCCCCTGGTTAATTTCTAGTTACAGATCTTGCAGATAACCCTCCTCACATTCAGTTTTTTCTCTCAATAGATGGCTGATAATCGCCCCAAAATAGGAATCCTTTCTGTGCTTCTCGGGTTCCACAGAGTAAATAATTTCTTCTTTAAGAAAAACACAATGTGTTTCGGGAAGTTCCATATCAACCATGTCAGTCACTGTTCAATTTGTGAAGCAGCTGTGTCTGTCGTGGTGACCTACACAGGTGTCCTGCTCTTCAAAAAATGATAGATAGATATCCTAGTTCCATGAAAGCATAACTGTTTGATGTAGTAAAAGGAAATAACAAGTTTGGTCCAATGAAAACCTCAGAATTCTCTTCTACTTGTGAAAACATCTGCAGACCTTCATTACTAGGTATTTCGAGGCTGCTGACTCAAACTCAAATCCATAGAGTTGGCTCATTTTTACAAAGAGAAAATTTTAAGTTTAAAAGGTACATTTTAAGTTTATTACCACATTTAATTTTTCTACAAATGGCAGGAATTCACAGTCAGATTTCTGCCATGCCTAAGCTCATTTGCAGGGGCTCAGGTCTCCACTACGCATGCTGAGATCTCTGTAGCCGAATTTCATTCAAGGGGTGGGAAAATGGGCTTTTGTAGGTGTGTGTTGGATTGAACATTTGGGAAAGGCCACAAATATGGTTGTTTATTATCTGATCCTTTACCACCCTGGAAATGGTCAGAGATTTACTCCTTCACACAGCTGGTGTAGCTATCCTTCTTGGTTGGGAAGGAGAATGGATCACTCCCTATAATTGGTTGGGGTGTATAGGAATGCCTTCCTCTATAAAAAAAAGTATTCAGTGCCGAGAAACAAAAATACAAAAAGTGCACTTGCATGAGAGAATCCAATCCCCATGTAGGATACTTAAGTCAGACAGAATTAAAACAAAAAGTAGGAATCGCATCATTCCAAATGGACTCTGATGAAACCAGCACATGGTGCAGTTTTCCATCCTAATTCCACTGAGAATTGGTGAATTTCAAAATGTGGTATAAATCTGCACATGCCCAAAGAAGTAAATATGTGGGTGCTGATTTACTATTTTTTTTATACCATAACTAGAGAGGGCCCTTGTAGTTCAGGAGGAGCACACCCCCTGTAACAATTTGAGCCCAGCCCACACTAAAAACAATTTATTCAGGACATAAAGGATTTTTAATTTTTAAATGGTGTCTATATATTTCTAAAGTTCAAAGAGTTTATTTTTTAGCCCACAGACTCACAGCAAACCAGAAAAGGGAGTTTAGACCAAACTCTGTGCAGAATCTCTGACTATGGCAGAATATATCTGTAGCTAACTATGGTCTGAGATGCAACATAGGTCAACATGTTTCTCAGGGCCCACAAATTTAACTTAGAATCCTTGATCTTCCAAGCAAATTGACTGTAGCTGAGGGCCTTACAGTCATCTGAGTTCATCAATTCTGCTTTGAGGTTACGTACTTCAATCCATGAAAGACGTCTTTTTAAGTTTGAACTCTAGGAGCCTGTTGAGGCTCCCCCATAAGTTTTAGGGTCATGGTATTCTCACTCTGCCCCTTAGACAGCCTAATTGTTCAGGATGCTGGCACCATGCCCGGCATTTGCAATGGACATCAAAACACATATTTTTCTGTTGAGACCAGCTAATCAGAGTACTTTGATCTTGTTGAAATTGGGCCACAGAGTCACCCCCAAATGTTTTGCTTTCACTCCTTCCATTTTTCTGAATTAATTTCTGTTGGCTTTAGGACTCTGTGAACTTTACCACTGCTGACCAGTGGTAAAGGGCTTGTGCTTACTCCTTAAAACATGGTGAAACTGGCCTACACCTGATTGGTACATTTAATTTACTTATAAATCCTTAGTAAAGTGTTACAACAGAGCCTGTAAATTAAATGCTTCCAGTGGGCCTGAGGCACTTATTGTACCACCCACTTAAGAAGCCTTCTAAAACGTGTCTCAGGTCTGCAATTACAGCCTGTATGCAGTTTTAAATGGCCAATTCTACTTGGCAAAATAAATCTTTAGCCAAGCCTAAAACTCCCATTTTAATTCATTCGAAACAGCCCATAGTGAGGGTGCATTGTATTTAAAAAGTAGGATATATACTTCTAAGTGTGATATGTCCTACTAGTAAAAAACTCTCAAATTTGTTTTTCACTACTGAAAACATAGGGTAATATTGGGTTGCCTTATAACATTTAATAAGTACTAACATTTGATTGAGAACAGGTAGAAATGACAAGTTTCATGTTTATAGAAATGTAATTTAAAAATCTCTATAATGGTAAAGTCAGAGTTCAAGTCACAATTCTGAAATGCCACTTTAAAAAAGTTGGCATTTCCTTGACCCAATTATTTAGTGTCAGCAGCCTGTATACTGGGTCACATGACTATGTGTAGTAGGTAGTTGGCCTTTGTGTATTCTTTCCAGACAGTAACACAAAGGGGTTTGGGTGTTGCCAGGATGGAAGGGACAGAGCTGTGCACAGCCCACTTACATTTCAAAAAGGCTGCCTCAGCAAACATACAAAGGACTTCACACTAACCTTTTGTGGCCTCCCACCCTGTGGCACCAGGGCAGGAAGGCAGGCTTGAACCGTCTGTGTGTGTGTATGGAGGGGGGTTTAGAAGATTCTTCCACTTAAAAGTTGGCACCAGGTATGAAAACAGGACTCTCAGATCCACTCTTTAATTCACTTCTGGAATTGTGGAGGACTCTCAGAGGACTGCTCTGCTGCCTGAGGTCTGTTATGGGGTTCAAAGGGCTGTCCTGTTGCCTGTGCCCTCAGAGGACTGCCCTACTACCAAAAAGAGAACTGAGAGGAGACCGGGACGTACCTGCTCGCCAGTCCACCCAAGGAGCCTTGCCTGTCGGCCTGAGTTTGCGGTAGCTCTTGCCACATTCTTCCCTGCATCAGCAAATACTGTTTCAGCGGCTCCTCTCTGGATGGGTACCCTATCTCCCAGAGCCCTCACTGGATACAGCCTGCAGCTTTGTCCCACTGGAGATTTTCAACTTCCAAAAAAAAAAACACAAGGTCTTAATGTACAAATCTTCACCACAAACTATGTCCAGTGGCTCCCCAGCAGTGGCATCTCCTTGGACACCACCACTTGTCTTGCCTTGCTGAACGTTACCTTCTCAGGCATTATTCTTTGAAATTTCTTCTAAGTCTGAATGTAAGTAGAGACCTGGTTCAATCCACCTCATGTATCTGAACGACACTCCATCACAGTCTGCTGTAGGTTTCGACTGTGCCTGGGTCCTCGGTTGGTGCTTTGGTCTTTAGACTCTAGATTGCACTAAAAACTTTACAGATTTATAACGCTGGTTCTACCGATTCGAGTTTTGTTGTTTTGGTGTCCAATATTTTATTACATTTATTTTTACCCTATTTTTGTAAGTTAGTGTGGGATTTGTCTTATTTTGTGATGTGTTTTCAATTGAATACGTTTGCAATGCTGCATAAATACTTTACACATTGCCTCTAAGATTAAATCTCACTGCTTTAGTGCAAAACTACCATATGGCTCTGCAAAGGTTTATGTAATGACTTTTGTGGTTCACCATGAAAAGGGTTCTGGTTTTTGCTTGGGGAGCGCTGACCCCCGTCAAGCAAGAAACCCATCACTCACAGGTCTGCTAATTCAGCTCTGAATATGCATATCTGAAATTAACAATGGGAGAAAATTCCCATCATCTGAAAGGTGAACCTTTATATTTTTTTCATTTGGGTCTGTCCGTAGTCTGTGAAATTAAGGACTGTCTGAAAACCAATGTTCCATATATCTATATTATCAAACTCTTTGAAGCACACCAAATACATATTTATAATGCTAATGCTATTTTTTAAAAACTACTGATCATATTTAGAACCAAACCAAACAGACACACTTTACTAGTAAATGTCTAAAAACATGACAAATTTGGTGTAATTCTGTTCAGGTCTTTTTCTGGTATTTTTCCTATAGAAGAGAGCAGTTTCCTCAAACACAACAAACCACTGAAATTTGCCAGTTATGGTACATGTTGCAAACCATAACTCATGCAACCTACTTGCGCTGTGTACAACCTTCAACCATGTGCAGAGGGTTGCACACAGGCTCTATCCTCTGTCCATGTCCTGCACCCAATACAGCACAAAGGCACCCCATACGACATATGACCTTATGAGATGCATAGTGGAGTTACCTGCAGGGCCTGGCTTATAGTCAGGTCCTGAGCTAAACACAGCAGCCAACTTTGTTGCACACAGTCGAAATCTGGGCACAGCAGTGGGTTAAACAGAGAGCCTAGCTGTCACCAAGATTTTGTGCCATTTTTAGGGTAGGCAGACACCCCCTTTACTTTTTTTTGTTTTCTTTTGAATACCGTTCCTATAGTGGAAAACCTTTTTCTTTTGCTGTTTTTTTTTTGTGTAAATATTTTTAAACTCTTTCCTAAAACTGTATTTTGTACTCTTTCTCACTTTTTCAAACCTTTGAAAAAGGATCAAAGGTACCTTTTCACATCCTGGTTCATTTTCTGCGAGATTACATTTTTGTTTGTTTCTCCCAAACAATGATGCTGTTAAATTGATTGCAGTAAGTGCAGCACATGTGGAATCTGCAGTTTTCCTACTTTCCTGCTGTTTGGTGGACTACTGGGGGAAGAACTTCCTCCTCCCCTTGCTCTGATTGCTGCCTCATACTACTCCGGAGAATTTGTTGCTTTTCTAGGTGCAGTGGAATCAGGGCCCAGTGGCCTGAGGAGCCCACTAAAACTTGAATAGTGCTGTATTTCACACTTCAAACAGAAGCAAGGGGGGCCATCTCCTTCCATGCACCAGGGCCTTTGATACACTGGCTATGCCTCTGGGTCTAGTCATATAAAGTAAACATGACATATTGGCCATTCACTTTTTCTCCTCTGGAAAGTGTAAAGATTTCCCACACAATGATCAATACCATCAGCCCTGAAGTTGATGCCAACACCATAACATCATCATCTTGCTGTCTCTCGGCAGAGGATCGCCCTTGACTGGGTCCTGCTTGTTCCTGGTTTTGTCCATTGTCTTGTGGTGCCATATTGGTCCCTGCTGAAGCTTCCTTCTCTTAGAGAAACCATTGAAAATGGTGTCCTTTTTTCTGCAGGTTGTGGACTTGTCTTTTTGATAGTTTATACTGTTTAGCCAATCAGATGAATCATTTATATTTTTGGGTGTTCTTGGATTGTCAAATGCTCCACAACTCCAACAAACTCTCCTCTGGTGTTTGCAGCTCGAGTGAGATCAGAAAAGCAGCATTTTCTTTCCGAGTGTTGCAAACCTAAAAATGGGAATAGCAAATCCCGTCTTTACGAAACTGTGTTTGTTTAGCAAAGCAGTTTCTTATTATTGTTTGAGGGCAGGGTATTCCTAAGTGCAACTTTAAATTCAAAACTGTAGTGGTACATTTCAACACTTTCAGTTTTAAGCCTTCTGGGAATAGAAGCACCAGGAACTAAAAGCACAGTTCTAGGACATATTCCACAAACCACAATGGATCTGCAAATCTTTCTAGACCATTATAAAGCTTTCCCTGCTTCCTAAGATTGTACAGTTATTATACATTCCTTGTCATAAGAGAGTTTTTCAGCAAAGGAAACTATCTAGTTTTATTGCTGTACTTTCTTTTTTTGGGGGAATCAAACCTATGGCCCTCATTATGACCCTGGCGGTTGGCGGTAATATGGTGGAAAGTACTGCCAACAGGCTTAAGCCAAACCACCAATGTACCGGTCAATCTCCAGCCCGGCGGCCGTCACTGTACTGCCAGCGGGATAATGACCCCGCCTACGCCATGGTTTCCGTGGCTTCCTTACTGCCATGAAAACCATGGCGGTAGGCACTATCAGTGACAGGGAATCCCTTTCCTGTCACTGATAGAGGTCTTCCCCATCCCCACCCTTCTCTCTAGATACCCCCTTCCTCTCCAAACCCCCCCTACATTCACGCCGCCACCTTCACACACACACACGCATACACACACCCATTCCCACATGCATCCAAGCATGGATACATCCATTCACACACACATCCGCACACACTTTCATTCATACACGCAGATACGCATTCACATCTCACAACATACATGCACTCACACCTCCATACATGCACACACATACAACACGCAACCACACCCGCATACACGAATGCACAAACATTCACACACACCCCCTCACACAAACACAACACCCCCCACCCACTCCCCTGTCAGAGCACCCACTTATCTGTGTCCATGGGATCCTCCAGCAGGAGACGGGACGGGGTGCTGCTGCCAGCAGCAGCGTCCACCAGCAGAACACCACCAGGCCGTATTATGAGTCATAATACAGCTGGTAGCGGTCTACTGGCGTGGCGCTGCTGGAATGAGCAGAGTCACCTTACCGCCATCTGCCGGCACGGCCGCAGCTGGATTTCCACCATCCTTCTGGGTAAAATCCGGCTGTGGTCATAATATGGCAGACAGCTGGTAGCTGCAGCAACGGTCTTTTGGCGGCTGCAGCGGTAGGCGTTTTTTACCGGCAATTTCATAATGAGGGCCTATGTGTGTTTAGCGAAGACTTCTATCCAGGAACATTAGAAGAGGTACCAGAGGGGAGAGTAGTGGAGAGTAGTGAAGAACAGGAAGACAACAGGAAGAAGAGTAATAATGCAAAGGTACCACAAAATTATGTGAAATTATGCACAATTATGTGAGATGCATCGCTGATGGGGTGGGCGTAACTTGTGTGGGTCAGTGAAGCGTAATCACGTGGAATTAGCTGAGGACTCCACGAGATTACACATAATTACGTGAGAAGAGTAATTCTGCATTTAGTGCTATTTTGTAGCACAAAAATGCCTCCAAGTGTCGAAAATTGTGCTAAGAAATAGTGCTAAATGCAACATAAATAGCAGGTGCAACCAGCCGCTCGCACTCCCTAAATGTGCTCTTGAGGTAGGATTATCCCCCAATTTACTCCCAGTATTTAGTGCTATTTAATTAGTGCCAAATGCACCCTCATGTCTAAAATGGATGCAAGGATGCATTTTGTGCTAAGAAATAGTGCTAAATTCAGTAGAACATGAATAGCAAGCGTACGCTCGCAGATGTATGCTCACAGTGGGAGTCACCCCCCCCAGAAATACTCATAATCATGCAAGCAGGAGTAATCCCGCAATTATTTATGGTTTCACATCAAAGGGTAACACCGAATTACCAAAATTACTCTGATTAGTCTGGCGCAATAGAAATTGCAGCCGGGCCTAATCTTGCCCTCAAAAAAATACCCAAGTAGTCCCCTTGGGTGAAAATGTAACTTGAAAATGACTTTTTGAGTTGATTTCTGGTTGCTCACATTTTGATCTGTAGGTTTGCACTCACAAATTACCTGAAGGATCGGCTCGGGGACAAAAATCTTCCTGAAATGGTTATTTGATTGTCCAAGATACTACACTCATGTTCAAAATACTGTGGTTCCAGGTCAGATTTGTTTGTTAGTGCTCACAAATCCTGAACAGTCCGCTATAATAAACAATCTACCTGACATGCTGTTCACGTTAAAAAATGACCCGAATGGTACATACTGCGATAACATTTTTACCTTAAAATACACTATGTTGAGTAATGGCTTACTTTTGGTAATTTCATGTACTTTTTATTATGCAAAATTACTGAAATTACGCCAATTATTCTTGGGTAATTAAAAGTTTGCCCAGGCCTAATCACCACTAGAATCTGCAGTGTGGAAATTTCTTTACTCCCCTTTAGGGGAAAGAAAACTGCCATTGAAAACATGATGTGCACGTTGTATCAGAAGAATCTGAGCTGAGGGAGCTGAGGCACAAAGAGCTTTAGGGCATCCTTGATGCACAAACAATTTAATCATTAACATGAAATGCCAAAGAAATGCAAAAAAGATGAAGGTGGGTGAAGAAAACTCAATTACACTGCCTCAGCATTACAGCACACCATCCATCCTGACTAGAGGTTGTCATAAGATCCCTACAGTAGCAGGAGCAAGATGAGATTCACTACTGCTTTGGCATGGGTAGCTTGCACTGCTTGATGTGCAGGACAGTTATCTCTTGTAGACAGCAAGGTGGGAGAGTATGAAAAAAATTAAGAGCTCCTCCACTGCAAGACATAGGCCCTCATTACAACCCTGGCGGTCGTTTTGGCGATTGTACCGCCAACAGGCTGGCGGTACAAATCGCCATATTATGGCCACGACCGGTGGTTTCCCGCCATCGTTGTCCCGGCGGTTATAATCCGCTGCCCTGGGGGTTATGACTACCCTTCATGCCAGCCTGTCCATGGCGGGTTGAGACCGCCATGGAAAGGCGGGCGGGAAGGAAATATGCGGGGCCCCTGGGGCCCCCTGCACTGCCCATGCACTTGGCATGGGCAGTGCATGGGCCCCCAGGCACAGCCCCACCCTGCTTTTCACTGTCTGCACAGCAGACAGTGAAAAGCGTGATGAGTGCAGCTGTGACCCATGTTGCACACAGTCTTTTGCCACACCACAGGATAGGCTGACCACGGTGTGTAGCCTCTGTCCTGACCCATATGTCCAGCTCACCAGGAGCAGACAACTGCCAGTTTACACTGGCCTCACTTGTCATAACTTGGCTTTTGGCTGTGTTTTTTTTATAAATACATCTGGGAATTTGTGATTCCTTAATCTGAACTGCAAATCCAGAACAAACTTTATGACTGAGTACAATCAACCCAAACCAAGCTTCAACAGCAAATGCATTGTAGAATTTTGCTTCGATTTCATGGTACCAGCCTATACGGCATGACTTGGATCAGTGTATCTGAAACATCACTGGAGTGTGGTTCAGTTAGTGTTTTTGTGGTCCACAGATGCCATTTACATGTGGTCAACTTCAGCTCCCGAAACTGAAACTATACTTTTGTGGTAAATATTCTCAAATGCCCGTGCATAATAATGTATATTAACAGCAGAACATGTTATTTGCAATAACACAAATGTGAACAGTTGTGAGCTATAACAAACAATGATACAAGTTATCCCATAGCACTACATTATCAATCAGTACACCTAGGTGACCCATCCACCAACTAAATCCCTAAGATAGATGGAATCAAAGTATATCAGCAAAGAACTAAAACTCAGAATGGCCACAATCAAGACAAATAATTGTATGTGCATTTATGTAGTATGCAGGACTTTGATTGATATTAATTGGATTTTTACCAACTTTTTCACTTAGATAATTAATTTTTCTAATTTACATATGTATTTGTACTCAAGCATAAGATTGAACATATACACTTTTTTATTTTGTCCTGGGCAGTTTACATTATTGGCCACCCCAGTAGGGGCAGGAATGCTATCAGTGGTCGTTTGTGATGGTGACACAATATTTCTTAAACAATAACACTACCACAGTTTACAATGAAATAAGATAAGACACTCTTGGCCAGCAGGCAGAACGATTGTAAGGAATGAACTGATATCCTACTCATAAAGATTGTAATTGTTATGAATGTGTGTAATCCTAAGGATGCTTTAATTGTGATGAAGGTTACAGGCTTTACAATCCTGCATTGACATATTTTCTGGACTATGCCGGTGTTGTATTTTTAATGTATGCAATACATGAATTTGTTTCTATAATGTATCTGCAATACTTGAACTACAACTCCCACAACTCATGAATTAGAGCAGTGAATAAAATACTATTTATATATTGAATCTTATACCATAAGTTGAGGATTTCACAAGTCCAACTATTTAATAAGCACTGTGCATATCTAGAAAAGACTGTGCCCCTTCCAAAAAAGACAACAAGTCATTCATTTTAGGGGGAGGATGATTATCTACTAATATACTGGCTTTGAGGGCCTGGAGATCTACAAACAGTCTCAAATCACCACTGTTTTTCATCATCAGAAAAACTGTGAATGTCCAGTCAAAGTTCTTTGTTTTGTCTATTATATCCTACATCTGTAGTTTCTCTAAAAATGGCTGTACGTCATTACATACACTGAAGGTAACATACCTAAGTTTCTCCTTCACTGAAATGACCCCTTTTCTAATTGTGATCTGATGAGCAAATCCCTTCAAATCACCAAGACTATTGCTGAATACCTCAGCGAAAGAACAAATGATTTTAGCGACATACACTTCTTCTGTGATCTCATTATTGGGGCTGTCCCACAAGGATTAAGAGACATCTTCTAGAGTTTCGGATCCAAGCACAGCTTCTTGCCACATAAAACTCCACTTTCACTGTTCCTTTTTAAAATTGGTCTTCCGTAACAAAATATTAAAGGGATTTGGTTAAGTTCCCATTGTATGTTACAACCCTGACATCAAGTTTAGAAAATGCAGAGACTTTTGAAGAAAACAAAAAAGTGTTAAAAATTGAGTAGGCGGGATGGAGAAAGGTGAACCAGAGTCTGCCACCATGGTTAGTGCCATGTATAAACAATGATTGTGAAAACGGGAGGAGCAGGACACTTTCCCTTGTGGCTTTCATTTGAGCTTACACGTTCAGCATCATTCCTCTGTATGCATCTTGGTTTTCCACATCTTGCCTGTATCAGAACGTTTTACTTCTGACATTTAAGCCATTTTGTTTCTCACAGTTTCATTTCCTTCACAACACACTTTTGAAAAGCATCCTAGATGTTTGAAATGCTATATTCTTTTTATGAGCTACTGAAGGATTTCCACTACAATTTGGGTGGCAATCCTTCAGCGGTCATGCTTGCGGTCAGTGGCGCAGAGGTGCTTCCACCGCCATCACTGCCACACCAAAAGGACTCTGCCCACCATATTATGAGCAGCAAAATGGAGTGGTGGTGTCCTGATGGCGGGGTGCTGCTGGCAGTGGAAGTGCCTGTTCCCATTCCCTGGCAGACGGCTTCCTCGCTGGACAAGGTAAGTCGATCATCCCACAGAGGAGGGGGTGGGAGGGTGGGGGGTGTTGTGTGTGCGTGTATGTGTGGAGGGTGGAGTTGTTATGAAAGGGGGGTGGGGGAGGGTTGGTGCTGTTATGGAAGGCCGGGTGGGGGTAGGGAGTGTTGTTATGGAAGAGGGGTGGGAGGTGTGTTGTTATGAAAGAGGGTGTGGGGGGAAGTGAGGTAGTATGGAAAGGGGGATGAGGGAAGGGGGTGCTGCTATGGAAGGGGGTGGGGGTTTTGTAAATGGAGTGGGGGGTTGGGGAAGTCATCTGCCAGCGACAGGAAAGGAAGTTCCTGTTGCCTGCAGTCTTTCCACCAGGGTTTTCATTGAGGTGCTACTGCTGCATAAACCCTGGCAGAAAGCCTACTCATTATACTGTTGCAGTCTTCAGTGGACAGCTGGCCCGCAGGTGTTGTCCTCCGGCCCGGCTGTCCTACTGCCTTAGAAGTACCAGTAGTTTGGCAGAGGCCAAACCGCCACACTCATAATGTGGTGGTCTTCACCATCAGCCCGTCGGCAGTGAGACCACTACCATGGCCCTGGCGGACTTCGGACCACCACGGTCGTAATGAGGGCCTAAATCTGGAGGCATTCTTATGTGGTTGGGCAAGGTAGATTGTGATGGTTTTGGAAGTGGTGTAACCTCTTTTTTCTTGCTTAAACATCCTGTCATTGGTCTATTGCGTTTACATCTTCTGACAGGAGATCTCCCATGGCTCAGAGATGTTTTTAATGTGAATATCATTTTTATTGACCATTAATTGTTTTTTTGTCATTTTGTGTCTTGTGTTACTGAAACAACGTGTCTTGGACAGAGTTCTAAGGTGTGTGATGAAGACATTAAAACTCTCATTCTCTTTTTGTTGGCGAGTATAGAAATGGTACCATTCCAATGATTTACTGATAGTGGGCTTGAAATATTGCCAAAATCTCAACATGGCTTACTCAATAACATCATAGTCTTCTTAATCATCTGGTTCCTCCACCTTAGGGAGTGACCTAAAAATCTCTTGCCCTTGCATTTTTTTCTGCATCTATAATAGGCAAATAATTTGAAAATTCTTCCTTCTATTTTTTCTACTTTAGTCAGCGTCCTCTCTATTCTGTGAAATTTTTTGTGGGGGATCAAATTGCATGGTAGAAGGAAGACAAAGAAAAAGACACTCAGGTCAGTAGTATAATGTCACACAAAAATAACAGAAAGCACTGTCAACTATCATTGGAATCAATGGTGAACTTGGTAAAGGGACCAAACACGAGTGAATAACTCAGTACACAGGTGGTAAAAAGAGCAGATAAGAGGAATGTTCAAAGAGTAGCTGACAGAGGATCAAGTTGGTCACACCACACAGAACCTTCTATTAAAACTCACCCTGGTATCTGAGTAGGTGTTTTTATTCCCATAGCATAGCTGGATCCCTATTTTTCCAGAAATCTAACTAAATTTACGCACTCCCTCCTGTTCCTTTAACAGCGAGGTTGAGTCCGCCCAGGTGGTATTGCCCTACCTGGGTGGGGCTAGGTGGTCATATGATGAAGCATGACACTATATAGTGTGTGAGACCACCTAGTCCGTAAAGGAAATCCCCCTCCACAGACCGTGAACCACCCCGCGTTGTATCTCTAGTTGAGATTTAGGACTGGCATGGTGACGCAATTAGCACACTTCCAGTCCATTTATATTTTTAAAAAAAACCCGTACTCTCTTTTGTGACTTAGTATTGTGTTTGGGGAGTCGAGTACGATGGGTGCCTTTTCTTACTCCCTTATACTCTCCCTTTGTGTACTATCAGAGGATCAAGTTGCCCATAAATTCTTCTTTACTCAGATCCTGAATGCATAATTTCTATTGAAAAAAATTAATACATAAAATGGCTGTCAGGAACCAAAATGAAGCTTAGAGTGCTGTAAAGAAGACACTGTGTTGGCTCCTTTCAGCTGACAGGTGAAAGCTCTGAGGCGGTAACAGCTTGATACACGATCCCACTGAACAGGGCACAGCAGACCAGTGCATTGCAAAGGCAGTTGAAGGAGGCAGAGTGGCTGGAGCAAGTCGAGGAGGGCAGATACTCAATCGTGTAAATGAGGAGCTGAGTCGAACAACAGCAGGATCCTCACCAACAAAAATCAAGAGCAGGAGATGATGGCTGTCACAGCCTGACCTTAAAAACTGAAGGTGACAGTCAACAGCTTGTTGGCAGAAGATATTGAAGGGTACGAGGTAGCAAGTGGGAAACATGAGAAAGCAGAGGTTTTTTGGTATCCAAATGCTATTAGACTGTCACACTGGAAAGTTTAAGTCAAACGTTCCAATGTTACAACACTGCAAGTTGAGTTGGAGATGGGGGTGCGAGGAGAAGGTGAGCGAAGGAACATGAGAAATTATCATGGAAACATAACATAAAATGTGACAATATTTTTCAGGAACCAGGATAAATGAGCAGTGGCTCAATTGATGTGCTTGACATGAAGAACACACAGTGCACCACAGTTTTCAAACTTTATTTGCCAATATAGATTTGAAGGGGAAATGTTTGGATTCCTTCTGCAAGAAAGAAGGTTTTGTTTCCGCACAGAATTCCTTTGAAAACTGCAACTGTTTGATTCCCACAACAAAAAAAAAAACAGATTGGGAAAGCACAGTGATAGATTCTATGGTAGCCTTGAAATTAGAAAAAATCTCAGTGCCCTCCCTTATGCCATACAAACTAACATGTAAGAAATTAACCAAGAAGTGCAAGATACAGACATTATTTGGGAATTCTTAACTACTGTGAGAGTGTGATGGAGAGTCAAATTCACAGGCCACCTTCAGTTGATGAATTGATTAAAGAAGAGTACCAGGTTAGAAGGATTTCAGAAACAAGCTCGGCACTATTAAAGGTTAACATCCTCTGTAACACCAATAGCCATGAGCTAAGCACGCAAAATAATAAAAAAGCACATATCTTATGCAGAGCCAATGTGGCTGGTTAGATAATGAGTGCAAACAGCAGTGGAGGCTGCTAATTTTAAGAAGGAGGGGGGCGGGCAGGCAGGCGGGAACGAAACTCACACTTATTCATTCACACACGCACGCATGCAGGCACATCCATTCACAACACTCATCCACATTCAAACATACATGCACGCACCAAACATTCATTTAAAAAACACACACACACACACGTACCTTAAACTCAGAGGTCCCGGGAGGATTGATACTGCTGCCTTCCCTCATTGGCTGACTATAGGTCAGCCAATGAGGGAAGGCAGCAGTCCCAACTTTGTCACAGAGTGGGATGGGGTCAGTGAGACTTCCAACCCCTCCCCACTCTGTGACGGGGTGTCACTGATTGAGAATCGTCCTGGGTGCTTCAAGGCTTAAACCTGACGCGCCCAGGTCGAGGTCAATCGGTGACGCTTCCCCTCGTCACCGAGGAGAAGGGCCTCGAGGCACCTTTGCTGTGCTGAGGAGGTCACGCTCATAGGAGCTGTAAGCTCTTCAGCCCAGCAAAGTTCAGCTCAGGCAGCCAGGAGTTTGCGCAAATCGCGCATGTCTCGCTCCTGGCTGGCTGATCTGAACATTAAGAGTGTCTGTCAGACTGACTTTTGCTCAGCATGACTGACACTCTTCATGAGAGGCAAAAGGTGGGGGGGCATGGCCCCTCTGCCCTAAAGGATGGGCCACGGCTGCAAACATAGAATGGAGGATCTCAACCAGTATGTAAGGATGAAAGGTGACATCAAAACAGCAAACACAATGGATAAAGCTTTGGTTTCTAAGGAAAATAAGGAAATGCTTTATAAGAGATGGCATACAGTTAAGGCTGTGGGTGGTGACCGTCTGAAATAGACAAAAAAAATGGAAGCAATATCTATTCTAGAAGCTAACATTTCAGAAGATACCAAAGAGACACGCTTTTTCTTATTTTTGTTTAGTGAGCTAAATGGAACAGCTTCACAATAGAGAAAGAGGAGAGGCTAGAGCCAATGGATGCAAGTGGCGGGATAGTGACTGGCCATAGTGAAGTTTGAGGACCTCTTTTCTGAGGAAAAAGTATTTGAGTTAATGTAGACAGTCAGCAACGTGACAAAGAGAAAGGCACTCATGCTTAATGAGATATTCAAGCATCTAGAAAAATTCTGGTTTCCACATCTTGTGGTATTATGGTTCTCTTCCAGGGGATCCTCATCAATAGTCATAAACATTGAATATTCCCGCCCTTGTGCGGGGACCCCGGAGCATATATATATAAAATACATACATATTATCATGTGTAAAACAGCAATGCAGGCTATAATCATAAATAGGCTAAAATGCTTTATTTCTATGCAAGTTTTTTTTTTTTTTTTTTTTTTTTTATATTATAAAATCACAATAGATCATAAATATCTACCTAAGCCCCCAAAAACTGGACTTAGGGAAGTAAACAGCAGTAAATAGCAGAGAAAAATGGAAAAAACTACATTGAAAAACAATGAAGCATTCTTAGCCAATAGGCTGCATGCAGGTTAACGCAGGAGAACCATAAAAACTTTGGCACCGTGCCTTTAAGACCCTGAGCACCTCCAGTATCCCACCATGCCTCAGGGGTGAAGGGAAGGTGACAGTTGGTTCACAGTTAGGTCAGTTCTTTTTTCCGGCTTCTTCTGAGAGGATCCTGGAGCATTGAGCTCTCAGTTTTTCTGAGTTTTTCTTCAGAAAAATCCTTAAAAAATAGTGTTTTTCCTGTTTACTCGACAGATAACATCTTTGGTCTGAGTTGGGAAGTTTTTTTGACAGAAAATGCCATCTCTTTTTGTAAAATGTCCTTCTTGTGGGAAGAAGAAAGCCCAGTCAGACCCACACTCTCTGTGTATTGTCTGCCTGCCACAGAGTCACTGTCCTGACACCTGCAAGTATTGTAAGAACATGTCAAGGAGGACTCTCAAAGACAGAGAGAAGATAAGGCTTCATGGGCTTCAGGAGAGGAAAAAGTCAACATCCTCTTCACTTCCCAGACCTACAACAGAAGGAATGGCCCGATCGACGTCGACAGGTAGGATTGAGCCTGTTTGTTCTCCATCGACGTCATCGGCACCACCGTCTCACCGGCATAGATCGCCGTCGACGATGACCAGACCGACGTCGAAGGACAAAGCGTCGAAGCATGGACACAGGGGTACATCTCCGTCGACGGCAGGCCGCCGTTCGGCGTCGAGCCATCTCCGGCGCTCCCGTTCGCCGTCGAGAACGTCTCACCCCTTGGCGTCCCTAGGACACGACACCAAAACCACCACGACGGCATGAACATCCGCCGTCGACCACTCGCCACTCAACGTCGAGACACAAGACGGCGAGTAGGTCCAGGTCCCGCGATCGGCGTCAAGACATTCAACGTCAAGGCCTTCGACGTCAAGACCTTCGACGTCGAGAACAGACCAGCCATCGCAACCTTCGACGTCGAGGATGCAATCGACGTCGACACAACCTTCAGCTGTGTCACAGGCAGTAGAGCCAGCGGACAAAGCTCCCTCACCGGTGGTCTCTATAAGGAGTGCATCATCCCATTCCAGAGCGGGCTCATCGGGGCATGTTTCTCCCATCACTCTATCACCCAGATGGTTAGAGAGCCTGAATAGACCGGCAGCATCCCCGGATTCCCAATACTCTAGGATGTATTCTCCTACTGCCTCATTACCGAGAACGCCATCGCCTACAGCTAGAGCAGGACGGGCTCGTTCTGCTTCTCGTCAGCCGACCACAAGACCTGCACACTCTGCTACAGCCTCTCGGAGCAGGTCCCGTTCCCGAAGGAGAACCAGGTCGCGAACACCACGCAGAAGATCACCTTCTTGGTCTTCTTCAGGATCGTCTGTTGGGCGCTACTCCCCCACACTCACAGATTCTCCACCTGCTAGGATTTCCCCGGTGGATGATATCACCACTTTTAATGAGGTTCTTCTAAGGGGAGCGCAGAAGCTAAATATTGAGGTACCGGAACCGGCCACCTCATCCTCAGTTATCTTTGAGACCCTACAACACAGATCAGTCTCGAGAAAACTGCTGCCACTAGTACCGGGTTTGCTGCAACCTACTATGGACACTTTTCTGTCTCCAGCCACTCTCAAGTCTGCCCCGGCTAGGATTCAAAAGAAATACAAAGCTCCAGAGCAAGATCCTTTATTCCTGCGGAAGGATCCGCCACCGGACTCTGTGATCTTAGCCGCAGCCAGAAAAACACACTCTGTGGCATCATCTTCCACCGTCCCCCCGCATAAGGAGAGCAGACACCTAGACTCCCTGGGGAGAAAGATGTGCGGTACGGCGGCATCTGCTATGAAGGTCTCCAGCGCCTCAGCACTTCTGGGCAGATATGACCGCTCTCTGTGGGACTCACTCCACAGATTTACAGAAAAGTTGCCCAGGGAAGATAGACAGGACTTCCAGGAAATCTTGCAGGAAGGGGGCCTAGTATCTAACCAGGTCATCAGCGCGGCGGCGGACGGGGCGGATTTGGCTGCGCATGGGTATGCGCACGGAATCTGCGCTAGGAGGTCTTCCTGGCTACGGCTCACGGGTCTAAAGCAGGAAGCACAGCAACGCATTTTAAACCTCCCATTCAGCGGCAATTCGTTGTTCGGTACCCACGCGGATGAAGAGATGGCCCGAATGAAAACGGAAGTGGACACGATGAGGGCAGTGGGCCTGGAACGTAAGAAAGACTTCAGGCGGAGGTACAGGCCGTACGACAGACGACCATTCCAGCAGAGGGTTCAAACCCCTCACTGGTCTCAGAGGCCACAACAACGACAGGGACGTCCCCTGTTTCAGGCACGTAGACCCACAAGAGACCGAGGGTCAAGTAGACCTCAACAGTCTACAGCAAAGACACCAACAAAGCAATGAGGCATTGCTTCCCTCAGCACTGTGCACCACTCCGGTGGGGGGAAGTGTTACGCATCATCTTCACGAGTGGCACTCCATCACAAAAGACAAGTGGGTGCTCAATATTGTCGAACATGGCTATTCTCTCCTTTTCAAAAAACCTCCTCCACACTTGCCGCCAGCAAGAGGTTTTCCTTCTCATCTCAGCCTGCTACGCAAGGAAGTTCTCGCACTCCTACAAAAGAAGGCTGTAGAAAAGGTTCCTCCGGCACAAAAAGGAAAAGGGGTGTACTCCCGTTACTTTCTGGTGGCGAAAAAAGGTCAACAGGGCCTCTTCAGGCCAATTCTCGACTTACGGCTCCTGAACAAGTACATAAGAAAACAGAAGTTCAGGATGCTAGCCCTTCACCAGATTGTCCCACTGCATCAGGGAGACTGGATGTGCTCCATCGACCTACAGGATGCATATTTTCACATCCCAATAGCATCCAAACATCGGAAATTTTTACGTTTCCAGATAGCGTCACAGCACTACCAATTCAGAGTCCTTCCATTCGGCCTGAAGTCTGCACCCCGAGTCTTTTCAAAATGTGTAGCAGTGGTAGCGGCACATCTTCGAAGACAAAAAATATTCGTCTACCCCTACCTGGAGGACTGGCTAGTGAAGGCCTCCTCTCCGGATCAGGCGAGAGAACATCGAGACATCGTACTAAGAACTTTCGAGTCTCTAGGTCTTCAAATCAACCACAACAAGTCAACCCTGATTCCAACACAAAACCTCCACTACCTGGGAGCGATACTAAACACAGAGCTCCAAAGAGTGTATCCTTCGGAGGAACGACTTTTATCAATCCACAGGAAGTGTCAACAACTATTAACAGCCGATGCACCTACTGCTCGTCAGGTGACATCGCTTCTGGGCTCCATGGCTTCATGCATCTTCATTGTCCCGAATGCCAGGCTATGCATGAGGCCCCTTCAGGAGGCATTAGAGAACAATTGGAGCCAAAAGACGGGTCACTGGGAGGACAGAGTTCGACTACCAGCAGTGGCTTTTCAATCACTACAATGGTGGATGCACAGACCTCACCTGTCGATAGGTTCTCCGTTTCACCAGACAATTCCAGCCGACATTCTGGTAACGGATGCGTCTCTTCAGGGTTGGGGTGCTCATCTGGGTTCCTTCCAAGCTCAGGGTCTGTGGTCCGACAAGGAAAAGAACTATCACATAAATCTACTGGAGCTCAGAGCAGTCCATCTGGCTCTCAAATCTTTCTCTCCATTGGTTCAGGGGAAATCTCTCCTAATTCAGACAGACAATACAACCACAATGTATTACCTGAACAAACAGGGAGGAACAAGATCACTACCTCTGTCTCGAGAATCCCAAACGATATGGCATTGGCTCCTGGCCAGGGGAATGTCTATCACAGCGGTACACCTGCCAGGTCAGCAAAACGTAGAGGCAGATTTCCTGAGCAGACATCTAGAAGACGCGCACGACTGGGTCCTACACGACGAAGTCGTCGAGGACATCTTCGGTCAATGGGGTCGACCCCAGTTGGATCTCTTTGCAGACGAAACAAACAAGAAATGCCCAGACTTCGCATCCAGGTTCTGCCGTTCGGGATCTCAAGGGAATGCCCTGTTGATCAACTGGTCAGGGACATTTCTCTACGCCTTTCCACCGATTCCCCTCATACCGGCAGTAATCAACAAATTTTACAACTCCAGAACCAGAATGATTCTGATAGCGCCACAATGGCCCCGCCAATTCTGGTACACGGACCTACTCAACTTATCGGAAAAACCTCACAGGAGGTTGCCGTGCAGACCGGATCTCCTGAGCAGAATGGAAGGCATAATCCTACATCCCAACCTTCCCTCTCTGAGCTTGACAGCATGGCTCCTGAATTCCTACAGTATGGGCACCTAGGGCTCTCACAGGAGTGCATGAACATCTTGAAAGAGTCAAAACGACCTTCCACGCGGCGTTCTTACGCTTTTAAGTGGAAGAGATTTTACATCTGGTGCTCTCAACAAGGTATAAATCCCATACGAGCTCAGGAGGACGTCATACTGTCCTATTTGCTTCATCTGGCGAAGTCTGGTCTGCAGGTATCTTCTATTAAGGTTCAGTTGTCTGCAATTACAGCGTATCGTAAGTCGCCTTCTCAGGAATCCTTCTTTACGATACCTGTAGTCAAGGATTTTTTAGAAGGCTTGAAAAAGGTTTTTCCTCCCATTCGGAGACCTTCTCCTCCATGGGAACTGAATGTAGTCCTGTCAAAGCTTATGGGCCCTCCCTTTGAACCTATCCACAAGGCCTCTTTACAGCACCTTACGTGGAAGACGGCTTTTTTGGTGGCCATTACTTCAGCGAGGAGGGTCAGCGAAATTCAGGCTCTGTCTTGCAGAGAACCGTACACGGTTTTTCACGATAATAGAGTGGTTCTGCGAACTCACCCATCTTTCCTTCCGAAGGTGGTGTCAGAATTCCATATCAATCAGACTATATCTTTACCGACTTTCTTTCCCAATCCGGAGACTCCGGCTGAGAAAGCATTGCATTCTTTAGACTTGAAAAGAGTGCTGAAATTCTATTTGGACAAAACAAAACCGATTAGACATTCTAACCATTTGTTTCTAAATTATGGTCATTTAAGAACAGGAGAGGCAGCGTCTAAACGAACGATATCAAGATGGATTGTGTCTTGTATTGTTAACTCTTACCAACTGGCTAATAAGCGATTACTGGCTAGGCCAAAAGCGCATTCCACAAGGGGAAAAGCGGCTACTGCTGCCCTCCTAAACAATGTACCAATTTCCGAGATTTGTAAGGCTGCTACATGGAAGTCTGTGCATACCTTTACTAAGCATTACTGTTTAGACTCGGATGCAAGAGCGAATGCCCAGGTGGGGCAGGCCTCTCTTAGAAATCTATTTGCATGAATATATAGTCTTTCCTGCACTTCTTTCAGACAGTCCGCAGAGTTTAGGGATGGGCTTGCTAATCTATTCAATGTTTATGACTATTGATGAGGATCCCCTGGAAGAGAAGGATAAGTTACTTACCTGTAAATCCTAGTTCTCTTCCAGGGGTATCCTCATCAAAGTCATAAACAACCCACCCTCCTCCCCGAACTCAAGTCTCCTAGAAGTGCAGGACAGATTATTTTTCTAATCAGTTACACAGATTGTCACCGTAAAAAAGTACTGACCTAACTGTGAACCAACTGTCACCTTCCCTTCACCCCTGAGGCATGGTGGGATACTGGAGGTGCTCAGGGTCTTAAAGGCACGGTGCCAAAGTTTTTATGGTTCTCCTGTGTTAACCTGCATGCAGCCTATTGGCTAAGAATGCTTCATTGTTTTTCAATGTAGTTTTTTCTATTTTTCTCTGCTATTTACTGCTGTTTACTTCCCTAAGTCCAGTTTTTGGGGGCTTAGGTAGATATTTATGATCTATTGTGATTTTATAATATAAAAAAAAAAAAAAAAAAAAAAAAACTTGCATAGAAATAAAGCATTTTAGCCTATTTATGATTATAGCCTGCATTGCTGTTTTACACATGATAATATGTATGTATTTTATATATATATGCTCCGGGGTCCCCACACAAGGGCGGGAATATTCAATGTTTATGACTTTGATGAGGATACCCCTGGAAGAGAACTAGGATTTACAGGTAAGTAACTTATCCAATTTTCAGTTTGCAACGCTGATGTAGATGATAACTTATATTGTAAAATGGTATTGACATCGATTGAAGATTGAGTAAAGAAAATGAAAATATTGAGCCCAGTACACCCAAGCCTGAAACAATAGATTAAGGACCTGATGGCCAAAGGTATTTTGCAGGTGTGAAGCCTGTGATTCACAAAATGATAGGTTGTGCGATTGTAAAAAATACATTTCTCTCTTTGCAACCCCCATTTTATGTGTCAGAAAAGTCCTTCTTATTCGTGTAAAGGCTTTTGCAACCCTTTCTGTATTCCGAATAAGAGAGGTAGTGAAAGGGGCGTCCTCTTCTTATGTGTGATTTTGAAAGGAATGTTGCAATGGTTTGTGACCTAAATTGAGGTTGCAAGTCATTTATCAGATAGCACACCGAAACCTCAATCGATGTAATACTGATTTACAAAGGAGCTGTCCTTGTGAGATATCGTCCCATTTAGGAACAATGACAGCAGCCTTGGGGGAAGCAGGAAGTTTTCCAGAGGACCACTGCCTGCTCTCCTGGTCTGCCCGATGTTTTCTCAAATAGGATACTTTTTGTGAAAGTATCAGCGGTTCTTTTAATGAATGGAGATCTGTCCTCTCTTTAAGGTCTCAATCGCTGCATTTAAACCCAATCAAGGAAGCTGGCAAATTGCTACCTGTCAAATTAATATTCCCTAGACCGGTCATTTTCTGACCTCCCTACAAATGTACAAATTGCAATGCAACCTGATATTATCTAGGTAGCAGAGCAAATTTCATTCAATATCACAATTAGTGTGCAAATTGTCCATCCCTGATTTCCTGGATGGGAACAGCACATAAGGTCCATGGACTTTGTTTTCCTGCACATGCTGCACAAATACAGCACAGTGAAGCAGTTCTCTTTACTTTATGTTTGAAAATCTGAAAACCCTTCTTCTTTTGGTCATAGAATGTTGGAACCACCAGACAGATCATCACTCAAATAGCTCCACTGAACACCATCTGTTATGGTATTAAGCGGCTACAGATCCAAGTGTGATTGGCCCCTGCATAAGCACTCCCTCCACCTCTGACACACGGGACACAGAAACACTGCCTGTGATCTGGTAGGAAGGACATTGGAATGGCAATCTTCAATGCCTGTCAATAGCGCATTAAAGCCATCACCTTGCCGCTGCAGCACCAAAGATAGAGGAATGGACAAAGTCCTGCACAGGCTCCACTTATTCATCCCACAAGATGTCCAGAGTCATCTTTCTGCCCAGCAGTGTCGTAACCCCAGATGGAAAAGTACATAACTGAACATGCACCAGCTGGGATAAAATGAGGTGATGGTAGCATGAGGGCAGATAAGGAAAAAAGCACAATGAAATAGACAATGGTATGCAGGCCTGGAGAACGAGAGATCCTCCCACATACTATCTCAAAAGGAGTGATTGCGGAGATCATCAATTGCTGGATCCCCAGACTTCAGAATCCAACATAACCCCAAAACAGCAGGTGAAAAAGTAGTAGATGATACCACTACCTGCCACAAATAGTACCAGAAAAAGAAGAAGGCTGCATGCTAGAGACCAGAGAAGATGACCTCGGTGGAGTCTGTTGGAGTTTCTCAAAGACAGTAATGAAAATATTAGGCTGTGAACTCAACAGAAGGAAACTGGGTACCTTTGAAGAGAGAGACCAGGGACAACAAGAAAGGTGTTATTTCAAAAGAAAACCGTCTCAAGATGATGTGATAGAACACCATCCTAGTGTAAGGTGGAATGAGAGTGGGCCAAGGGACAGCATTCATTCTACAACATAAGGTGCCAGTGAAGCAATGACAAATATAAGATCAGCCTTAAGAGAAAGAGAGAACAGGAACCAGCGGGGAACCGACACAAGAGTGAGAGGCACAATAGACCAATGCAAAGAACAAAGCTCACATCCACACCCACAACTGCAATGTATGCTATCCTAAGCTTGGTGAGAGGGTCTGACTGAAAAGAGAAAGAGTTTAGAGATATGCTTATTAAGACGTTCTTTGAACTTCTACTTTCTGGCTATCATACATGCAAACATGGCCCAAATCATGTTGCTGCTCCTAACTGTCATTGATGCCACAGCCAAGAGATGTTTCTATCTCATGTCTGTCCCAGATCCACTTTGTTCATGAAGCTAGGTCTTGATTACATAAAATACTCTCTCCTGAAATGTCTTATATCTCTATGTTTAGGGCAACTTGGATTCCAAGTATACCATATGTAGTTGGTAAAGGTTATGCAAGAGCCAGCAAAATGCCATGGAAAACCCTATTTCATGGGTGCTCTGTTTTATGCCAAGAATTACCTCCAGTATGTCAGCATCAGCATTGTGCAATAGATGTCACATATGCAAGAATTCCGGTCAGTATGCTAGGGCCTGTATTTTTCCATGGGTAGCACTTCCAACATCTATATGCCATTAGCTCCCTCCCCCATTAAACTCCAATTACCACCATCATTCCATAGACAGCAGCATACTCACAAGCATAACCCACACACATGCAAACTTGTATGCATTCACACACTCACATACGGTCATTCACACACTCTCTGTAACACTCATACACACATACTCTCACACACAGTAATTCACACACATTTGCATACTTTCACACACACTCTCAAACACATACGTTCACTAAAATACACAAACTCCTACACTCTGTCATTCACAATCTGATTTTTCCAATCCTGTTGTGTTGTTTCAGGAAAACTTGCATTTCTGCTTATCCTAGTATATGTGTATTGCCTGCCTTTTCTCTACACACTACTGAAAAGTCAAAACAAATGATATTGGCAACGTTAAATTTTGATAAATGAAATAACAAATGTCCATAAAGTAGGTGAGCATGGACTTATTTGCTTTTGCACGTGGATCCTGTAGTAACTGGAAATGGACTAGGTCACTTTGTAAATTGTAAAAAACATAGCATCCAAAAGATCTTTTGCCATGTGTGCATCTTTCAGGCAGCCCT
Source organism: Pleurodeles waltl (assembly GCF_031143425.1). NCBI lineage: Eukaryota > Metazoa > Chordata > Amphibia > Caudata > Salamandridae > Pleurodeles > Pleurodeles waltl. The sequence goes on from NC_090449.1 coordinate 940,244,858, forward strand.
GACGTTTTAGCCCCTTTCTAATGTAAACAATACTGCATGTCCAAAATGCAGCATTGTGGTGTTTGAAAAGCCCGATTGACTTAGGGTTGCTTGCAAGAGACTGGACAACTTGGTAACTATGTAAACATGTTTTAAAAATCAAGTTTCCGTTTGTGATTTTTGCTCTTCTTTTCTTGGAAGTACTCAAAAGTTAACCAGTGAAGTGGTGAAAGGATGGAGATTGCAATCATGTGCAAATATTTGAATTCTAGTGCTGAGCACTAAAAATGTGTGCTTCTCTAAAGTAATGGCACTCATAAGCTACTTGAATGACCACCAAATTAAGAACTCCCAGTGGTAGTGGCCCTATGTCTTAGCAAACCACAATTCCTCCTGTGGCGATGGTCTCTAGCAGCAACAGCAGTAACTGAACGCCTCTGAAATTAAAAGATGAACAGAATGCCTCATTGATGGTGCCTGTTTTCCCATGCAAGCACCAGGCAATGGTGCTTTTTCACGAGTACCTCAGTTGAAAATGACCGGGGCTCGACCCCCAGGATCCCACAAAAGTTGCTAAGCATACTCATAAATTATCAAGTGCCACTACATTGTGGGGCCATGCATGACGACAACTACATAATAGAATTTTTCACAGGAGACTACCACGTTTTGAAAAAGATTTTAACTTTTATCCTTATATCTTTTAAATGAACACATAACTTAGTTATAATAATCACCTTTAGAAATATAATGTCCCATCATGTAGTTGCAGAGATGTAGTTTGCCTCTATGCAGTGGAAGTAACAAAGTGGGAGTGTAACAGAAAGGTTATTTTAGCAGTCACCTGTCCTACGCATGGAACTATGCCTGATTTCTTGCAAGAAAATCTGAGACAAAAACAAGTGGCCAGATGTAGCAAAGGTTTTCCCCATTCTGTGTTTATGGGAAAAAGTGTTCGTACATATGGCCCAAGGTGAATTGAAATCTATCCTGTGATTTATCAACTTCAGTATTCCGACAGTCTCCCATTTTAAGAATCAGTAGTCAATTCTTTTAGTCAATATCCACTTCTTTATGGACTGATTTTCTTTTATTGCTTCAAATAGAGCCGTCCTTTCTGCTGCTAAGAAACACAAAGAGGCTTGTTCATCTTTATGTAATGTAATTGTTATAGCGCAAGTCTAGCTAGGAAGTAACAAAGCACTGCACATTACCTTGGAAGGGGGATGGGAGACAATCTACAAGACCGCCTACATCAAATCCATTTTACATTTTTAGGCACAGGAGAGTGAGAGATTAGCCCAGAGTAATAAAAGGTTATGCCTAGCACAGAGGCTGGGTTCGAACCTGGGCACCATGATCTAAGGTTGGCAGCTCTAACTATTAAGAAACTCCTCCTCCACCTCATTTTGTTAATATATAATTGTTTTAGATTATCCATCAAGCACAGAAAAACTTATGGGTGATTGCATTCTGTAGGAGAACGATTCCATAAATAGATTCATGATGCTCTGGAATGCGGGAGGAGCTGTCACAATCAGGCTCAGTAATGTGGGTGGAGCATTCGCAATCAGGCTCAGTAATGCAGGTGGAGCTGTCAGTGGCAGGCAGGAGGGCCGTGGAATGTCTGGGGAGCTGTGACTGGCCTAATGGGTCAACTAACTTAACTATTCCTCTCACTCACTGAAGACCCCCACAACGCCAAAGCCAACTTCCACAACGCCATGACCAACATAGCAACATGGATGAAAAACGTTTGCCTCAAACTTAACACAGGCAAAACGGAAGCCCAGATCTTCAGGAAGAACACCCCCATATGGAACCACAGCTGGTGGCCAGTAGAACTTGTAGCAACCCCCTCTCCATCGGACCACGCATGAAACCTCAGCATTATCCTCGACTGCCTAAGGCTAACCATGCTGTTGGGGTATTAAAACAATAGTAGATGCTGAGTTACTAATTTGAGCAGAATGTTTCTGGTACCATTCATAAATCCTCTTAGGTCAACTGTACATACATTAATCAGAAGTGAGGCCAACATGCACCCCTGCCTTAGGCTGCAATTGGTGTTTAGTGTTTTTGTGATAACATGGTACAGTCACTGATTTTCACTCAAGTGTCACAAATGCCCCATTTATACCCTTCCAAACCAGTCCTTGGTTCACCATTATCAAATGATCAGTTGAAATCCAGAAAACATGCATATAACATCATAGGGTGTTTTCGGCCATTTTATGGGATAGACTGTTAGAATCATTTGTCGATGGTCTCTCCGTGTTTTTTCTAAATCCTGCTTTGTGTACTTGTAAGAAGTTCACATCCCCCACTAAACGCTTCAAATTGTCAAGTAGAATTTTCAAATTGGTTCACAGCCATGTCGAGAAAGGCAACACTGATCCTCTCTATAATTCTAGAATAACTTGTATTTGTAGGTAGGTTGAATATAGGGAAGTGAGTAGACACCATCAAAAGTCGAGTCTCCTTTGAAGATGTTTATTGGGATATATTACTCCTGAGGATCAAGCAACTATCAGGTTCTGGATGACAGATTTCTCTACAGCCTGACTATCCGGTTTGTTGATTGGAGTGGTATTCCATACAGTTGCATTAGGATCAAGATGCAATTAACTAATTTGGGAAATCCAGTCCACCACTTGGACTGCATTGTGCTCGTTTAACCAGAGTGTCAATTAATCTTGAAATTGAGATCCAAAATACTTTTGAGTCATGTGTACTCAAATAACTTATTATATCTTTCCATCACTTAGATTGCATCTGGTGTTTTGCACCCACTCTACTTTTTATAGGTCTTACTATTTTCATGTAGTGCCAGTGTACTCGCTTTAATTTCTCGACACTCATTTTGATTTATTGACTTAATCTGATGAAAATGATGACATTTTATTGAGTATTGTAAATCGTTGAATTTAGCATTTTGTCTGGAAGGATGTGTACATAATATAGTATTAGCTTCTGTTTGGTTTCACATATCTTGAATTGGAAATTAAAAATTTGAATCTAGTCTTTTTTCAGAGTAGATTGCAGTAACTATTGTTTTTCCTGATCATTTGATTAATATTGCACTTCAAATAGCTCATGTGTCTTGTGAGTCATTCAGTTACTGTGCCTATGGCTCTTGAGTTCTTGATGAGCATATTCCATTTATTTCTTAGAGTGTCACCGGTATTATTGGAGAGCTTCAGTAGATGTTTAATGAGATCACTTCAAGATGATAGTTTTCAATTTACTGAAGATAATGATAAATCCAAATAGTCAAACGGTCAAGTACAGCATTCCCTTGTTTTGTTCTTTATTCTGCATATTCAGCCACTGTTTTCCGTGATCAGTTTAGACATTTTAGGTTGTGATTCCCTCTTCTGGACTCAATGTCATTAGAGCTGGTAGCTGGCTGATAGGAAGTCAAAGAGTGCATGTGTGGCAAGTGGTTGCTATAGAACCAATGGGCATTGATACCAGGGTGTCATTTAAAAGATTACTCCTATTACCACAGAAGCAGGTTGCTCTTGATGGCATGTCTGGTTGGATCCTTCCATTAAGGCTCCTTGGAGTGGAGGTTGTGTGTAGGGATCAAAGGCAATCACTGTCTCTGTTTCTTCGTTTGAAAATGGAGTTTATTTTAGGACCATTAGCATGAAGCTCCTATTTATGTTACTTGTAAACTGATTAGTAATGAAAATCATAAAAGTATTTTGAGTCATTGATTTTCGCATTATCTCTGAAGGGAAGTATATGTTGTGTAGGATTAGCTTTTGTTTAAGTTACATTATTTGGTGTGCATTCATAATTCAGTGATGTGCACACCAGACATCATTTGTGCACACGCCTCATGCATGGCATATTATTGTGAGTATTTGCCTATACTTAGCGTTGCATGACCATACTGCCTACACTCTGTATGGTGATGCGCACACCATGATTATGAAGTGTTGACCCCAACAAGTGTGTTATTTATTTAAACACACATTATCTTTGTTTTCTTTGTTCAGCACACCTTATTCCATCTTTGGGGGCATTATAGATTACTATTGAGAGAATTATTGATTACTGTATATCCATTATATTTAGCAGACTTTTTTGTAGTGTACAGAATGCAGCAGAGCATAGTACCTCCACCTTCTTTTCTTCCAAGTCCTGGGCATCCCTCTATTGATTGGGAACAATGGAAGGAGGGCTTTGAAGCAAATCTGGATGCCATTGATGGTGAGGCGTTCACACAAAAAAAGAAATATGCATTGTTGAAGCACTGTTTGGGTCCTGAAGGAAGGAAGATCTTGAAGCACGTATCTCATCAATTCTAGATGGGTGACGTCAGTGTAGAGGATGAATATGCCTCTGCATTGAAAATGCAGGATATAATGTTCAAACCACCCAAAAATGTGATTTTGGAGAGACATACATTTTATAGCTGACACCAGCTACCGGGGTAACCAGTGGAAAGTTTTATAGGCCCTCTAAGGACTTTAGCATTTATGTGAAAATATAAGGACTTTGAGCATGAGTTAATTAGAGACCAAGGACCAGATGTGCGAAATATTTTTCTAGTCGCAATGGGGATGATTCACAGAATCGCCCCGTTTGTGACTAGAAAAATGCTTTTTGGGATGTACAAAGCCCAAACTGCGACTCAGTAACTTGTAACTGAATCGCAGTTTGGGTTTTGCGATTCGGTCTAAGAAGGGGCGTGTCAAGGGTGTTCCTTCCTTATATCGAATCTAAATGGTATGTATGATTGTTTTGTGACTGCAAAACAATCGCAGTTAGCACCAATTTCAAATTGGTGTTAACCTATTCGCAAAACAAAAAGGAAGGGGTCCCTATGGGACCCCTTCACCATTCTGAATGCATGCGGAAAAAAAAATTCAGAGCAGACAGTGGTCCCACGGACCACTGCCTGCTCTGAAAAAATGAAAAGAAAACTTTTCATTTTTTTTCCGAAATGCATTCCATTTTCCTTTCAGGAAAACGGGCTGCATTTCAAAAAAGAAATACTGCTTTATTTAAAAGCAGTCACAGGCATGGTGATCTGCTGACAACAGCAGGCTACCATCCTGGTGAGTGCCGCCATTCCCAATGGGGTCGCAAATTGCGACCTACCTCATAAATATTCATGAGGTAGGTCATTTGAGACCCCATTTTAAATCGCAGACATTGTCATTGACACTGTTGTACATCCGTTTTTGCGGCTCGCAAAACCGGATCTTCGTACATGTGGCCCCAACTTCTTAAGCATATTGATAGCAAGATGGTTCAAGAAGTATTACTCACTACTACAAAAACAACTTTGAATAATGCTATAGAAATAGCTGCAGGATTGGAATGCTGATTCTTACATGGCTCAAATGTCTATGACACAAACTGTATCTTATGTCAAAAAGGGTTGTGGCTGAATTAGGATCAAAATCTGGTAACAAAGGAACAGTCACCACAGACAAGTCCAATGTGTTAATGAGTTGCAGGTGTGGAAGTAGTAACTACATAAGTCACTCTGCCTTATGTCCTGTGACTGGCAAGATATGTACAAACTATAAGAAAAAGGGTGCTTTGCTAAAGGTGTGCAAATCTAATAAGAAAAAAATAAATTATACTCACAGTGGTGAATGAATGGGAGAGTGTTTCCAGAAATTGAGGTTCCAGTGATTGTCTTCTATGTAGAGGTATCACTACAAGATGTGGTGATTCATGGAGATGGTGTGTTGGAAACTAATTTGAGAATGATCAAAAGATCCTATTGTAATGTGTCTGTGGGAAGTGTGGATGTAAGCATGATGGGTGAAATTGGTTGGAAACATTTCCAAAACAAAAGGATTGTACTGAGAAAATCAGTGATCAATCAGTAGCATAAGGGTTAAACCCACAGATGTAGTGGGAGAGTTGGATACCAATGTGACATTTAAGGGAAATACTTTGTCTGCCACTGTGTATGTTGCTAAGTACAGATCATCACTATTAGGTTGGTTAGAACAACATAAATTGGACAACGTTAGAGACCCCAACAATCCTGAGCAGGTCCTGTTTGAAAAAGAATAAATGGGTGTTTTGGGCAGTGCAGGTTTCAGAGCCGGAAACAAGATTTCCAAATGTATTTACAAATGTATTTACAGATAAGCTGGGAAGGTGGCAGGGCTACAAACACAAATTATTCTTAAGGAAGGAACCACATCTGTGGTACATCAGGTCAGAAGGATGCCGTTGGTGGTTAGATTGGAATTATGTAAAGAGTTGGATAAAGAAAGTGAGCAGGGTGTCATTGAGCCCATTGAAGGTTCAAAGTGGTTATCCCCTGTTGTGTTGGCAGGGAAATACAGTGGATTTGTGTTGACATCCCGTTCCTAACATTATCCAAATGTCATTGCTTAAGGGGGCTCTACCTTGATTGATTAATGTCGCTACCTTGGACATGTCCTCTGCATACCATCAGATTGTTCTGATCTGGAATCCCAGAATCTAACCCCTTTTGTTGCTACCCCTGAAGGAGTCTTCTGTTTTAAAAGAATGCTGTTTGGCCTGGCATCAGCATCTGCTGTTTTCCAGCAGTTGGTGGGCACGTTATTTAGAAATGTGGAAGCAGTTAACTGTTTTCAGGATGATCTGCTAATATATATGAAGTGTAAATCTAGTCATGACAGGAGGGTGGCTCATGTGTTAGTGATATTGGAAGAGAAAGAAATAACTTTCAAGTGTAAATATGGAGCTGAATGTGTGCATTATTTTGGGACATAGATTGCCCCTTGTGGTGTAGAGTCTAAGAATAGTTTGGTGAGGGCTATTATGGAAGCTCCTGTGCCAGAAGGAAAAGATCAGTTACAATCCTTCATGCATTTTTCATGGAATTCTACTCCTGGTTCTTAGCGAGATGGGAAGAAAGGATGCATGCTCTGCATTTACCTCTCAAGAAAGGAGAAAAGCTCATTTGGAGTGATGCCTGAATGAAGGAATCATGGTAAAGGTTATGCAGCCAGTGCCGTTCCCTTTAAACCGTTTGATACCAAGGATCTCAGCATAATGGTGACAAATGTAAGTGAGTAGGTTTTAGATGCAATTATATTGCAAAGGAGGAATTAAAAGAATGAGGTGGTGCTGAGTCATCCTGTTCAGTGGTAGAGTGTGAGGCTTTGGTTTGTTGACCATATGTGGATCACTCCGATGTGCAAGTGGATCACAAGCCTCTTGTGGTCATGTTCATCATGAAGGGGCACTCTCAGAACTGCTAAGTGGCAATATAGACTACAAGAAGTTTCACATCATATGGAATATATTCCTAGGATCAAGAATGTCATGGCTGATTGTCTTTCAAGGTTGCCATTCAATAGTTACTGGGAAAATATATTTAGCATGAAGAGAATGGAGAAATCGAGATCAGTGAGTTGTTACATATAACCAATGATGCTGTAATGGAGGCTAATTAGCTGTCTGCGTTAAGACATGATGACATCCTTGTTGTGGTGATGTAACATGTGGAGACCCTTTGGCCTAAGGCCAAAATGTTGGATGCCATCTTGGATGTTTATAGACATACAGGACCAGAACTGTCAGACTTTAATGATTGCCTCATAGATCGGATCTTTTGGTGGTTCCGGAGTCTTTAGGATCAAAGGATATAAATTTTGCTCATTGAGAGAAAATTGGATGCGAGCAATGAAAAAGAGGGTCAGGAAATTATTTTGATTGCATCAAGATATTAAGCATTTTTTGAGGGAATGTTCATTTTGTGTGGCCAGTGACAAAATGCAGGTAACAATTCCTAGTCCTGTTTGTACTATTCCTGTGTCTGATAAAGCATGATCTAAATTAACTATTGATATAATAATTGGTCCTTTTGGGGTGCCCAGGTCAAATTTGGTGTTGTGGATTATTATTCTTGTTGGCCAGAAGTAGCATTTGTGAGCAGTGTTACATCTTCTGTTCCTGTAAAAAATATTCTGTCACCCTAGAAGATAATAAATGTTGGAATTAGGATAGGGTTTCCATCTTTTGTGGAAAAAGAGTGAAGGGTGTGTGTAAGAATGTGGATGAACAAGATGTTTCCCTCAGGATCTTCTAGGGTGCGCTTTGTTCTTGTTAAATTTAGTGACTATATTATCTTGGACTCACTCTATTTCTGTTAAATGTAGTGACCATCCATGGGAACTGCTGTATTGTAATGTGAATAATCTATGTAATTGCAGTGTGGGCAGGTTAAGGTATTGTGTATAAATATATTGTGGTCAAATGTATTTTGTTCTTGCTGTTGTAGTTTAGTTTTATGGAAGAGGAAGATGTGTTAGGTTCTCACTAAGTTATTGTGTATAGATTTACTGTGGACAAATGGATTTTGTTCTTGCTGTTGTAGTTTACTTTCATGTAAGAGGGAAAGATGTGTTGGGTCCTCACTTAGAGCTGATGGAATTTAGGAGCATGTGAAATGTTATGCATAGTTATGTAAGATGTAGACAGTAGTATGTTCTTGTGGAATGTAGGAGTTTGAATTTGGGTAGTTGCCAGAAGCCTGCTTTCCTGTCAGTGGTATAGGAATGCGCTCAAATAAAGCAAATTGATTCTGATTCAAAACAACCATTTACACATCTTTTCATATTTATTTCTCATGCTCAGTACTAGGTATTAGGTACTCACCCATGGTTTATTTGTTCATCATGGTCAGTGGTGAAGGACCCTGGTTGAAGAATACTTCATTTAAATCCCTAACCCTTTATTTTCATTGACATGGTTCTTCAACAGGCTTGCATCATCTTTGTACTTGTAACAGACAGGAGCTACTCTGATGTTGATCTGTTATTCTGTAGCTCAAATGCAAATCAGAAACAATATTGATGTAAATTGAACATACATGTGCTAATGACTGTGTGAAACTGGCTCACTGTTTATTTAAGTGCCTGCGGGTGTAAACATGCTTCTCGGCGCTCGCACATCCAGCTTGCTCCTTGCACTCGTCAGCAGTTGTTTTAAGATGTGCAATGTACAAAGTTCGGAATTACAATAATCCCTCTTTGATCCCTGATGGGCGATCGCAGCAGATACCAGGTCGTCACGCACATTCGCCCTGTGGAGGATGTCAGATTTCTGTAGGCGGTCTCCCCAAGAAATGTAGGACCAGAAGGCTAAATGGACGACTCGCTGAAAACAGGGAACCCAACGTCATCTAAACGCAGACAGATAAAAGCTCCCCCAGAGTAAGCTTTTTTGCAATTTCCATGTGATTAAGACCCCGGCGTTTCTTCCTCCGCAACAGTTTAGTAAAATATCCCACCAGCTGGGCAAACCGTAGCCTCTACACATGCCAAACAAATTGCATTTCCACGACCTCAAAAGTCGAAAGCAGAATGGAAAGGGAACACATCCAAACTCACACTGGTTTTTCACTTACTTGTCACATTACAATTCGTTGTTTCCTGAAATAACACTGTTTTCACAGTAAAGTGGCCCATAAACGGTGCCGATTTGATTGTTATTGTCTACCAAGCATCACCGACAAGTTGGATACCCATTTTAAGACGAGTTGGAATAAATTCATAATTAGGCTGTGCATTTTATTCTTCTTAAACTTATGTGATGAAACTGAAATATGACCCAGCTGATCTGAACCAGACACCAAGTCTGGATGCGAACCTGTATGACTCTGACCTTGTTGCTCATCTATTTGTTTCAATTTCAGGGACTGAACTCAGTTTGTACTTCTTTTTAGGTCTGGTCTATCAGCCTCATGTTATGAGGTCTAATAGCCTAATGCAGTAGTTCCGAACCTTTTGACATCTGTGGACCCCCACTTTATCCTCACTGGAACCCGGGAACCCCCACGGAATCCTTATTGGAAACCGGGGACCCCTCCAATGAGTCATTACGGAAAGCTGGGGATCTAATCTGTTAATATTATATAATTTTCCAACCAGTTGCGGACACCCTGAGGAGGCTTCGCGGGCCCTCAGGGGTCCCCGGACCACAGGATGGGAACCACTGGCCTAATGTTTTCCATAATTCAAATATATATATATATATATATATATATATATATATAGATATATATACACACACACACATACATATATTTATATACACATATATATATATATTTGAATATATATATATAAATATATATCTATATATATATATATATTTTTTTTTTCTTCTGGAAAACCAAGGTTAAATTAACATTATAGTTAGGTGAATTTGTAAGTGACAACATTAACTTTGTGAACTAAATAAAAATACTGACATTAACAAGTTGTACTTGGCAGCACTAACTTGTGACCTAACATATGCCATCACTCATGGCATGTTCAATGACATCATTTATAACATCACTAATTACATTTCAAAATCGTGCAGCCCCCTCCCCACCCTTAATTGGCCCCCGGGATCTCTTCCACGAGGGCCAGTTCCAGTATGAAGGCAAGGGGGCTATGTGGCTTTTCTCCTCGAGCGGGTCCCTATCCCCCATGGCAAATACAACTAAGCAGGAGAGGAGGGCATGCAGCCCCACTCCCAAGCCATAATAGGCCCCAGAACCACATCCCCAGGGCCAAATACAGTAAAAAAAAAAGGGGAAGGGACCACATGGCTCCCCTTCCCAAGCCTTGTTGTGCCCCAGGGGCCCTATTCCAAGGATCAGAATATCTAATTAGAACCCAGGGACCTCATCCCCAAGGACTAAATATAATTAAAAGGGGACGGAGGTCATGTGGCCTCCTCTTGGATCCTTATTAGGCCCCAGGGATCCCATCTCATAGAGCCAAACTGATAGGAAAGGGAAAAGGGCCATGTGCCCCCTTCCTGAGCCACCATAGGATCCAGGGACACCATCCGCAGGTGCCATTTTTTGTTTTAAAGGGGACTTTGACTGCACAGCCCCCTGTCCCCAAACCTTATCAGGTCCCACTTCCCCCATTACTCAGGGCCAATGCCAGTTAAAAAGAGGGCAGGGTGCACAGCCCCCCTACATGAGCCTTTTTGGGCCCAAGGGACCCCATCCACCTGGGTACAAATGTATTTAAAAAGGGGAAGGAGCATGCAACCCCATTACCTGAACCTTGTTAGGCCCCGGGGACACCATCCCTTGGGACCGAGAAAGTAACAAAGGAAGGGGGATGCATGGTTCTGATTAGGCCCCAATGACCCAATTCCTGGGGCAGAAATGTAAATGAAAGAGGCCACACGACCTCCTCCCTGAGCCTTATTCGACCCCAGTAACCCATCTACCAGGGCCAAATATGGTGAAAAAGGGAAGTAGGATGTGCAACCCCCCTCCCTGAGCCTTATTAGGCCCACATCCCCTGGGGTTGCGTGTTTAAAAAAAAAAAAAAAATTGTCCACATGGTCCCCTCCTCAAGCCTTCTCAGGCCCAGGAACCCCATTCTCCCGGGCCTGTGTTTTTTTTTTAAAGGGGAGGGCGTCACATGGGCACCCTCTTTGGGCCCATTTTGGCCCCTAGGAACCCAATTCTCAGGATTGGAAACTTTTAAAACTCATGTTGGGGGCCATGGTGTGGCCCCTGGGCCCACAGGGTCCCCAGTTAGCTTCCCATGTGGTTCAGAATCTGACATTGCCTCTCCCGAGCGGGAACAGCTATTTAATCTGCTCTTTCCAGGCAGGAGAAATATGTTGTTCTATTTCCCTACCTGCATCAGTGTGGGCAAGGAAACAAATCTCAAATCTTCTCCCAGCCAGCAGGAGCATTTTTAAAGCTCCCACGTGCTGGCAGAAGACTTTGTGTTTGCTCCCCTTTGGGGGGAGATTTGAAGATGCTTTCACCAGACATGATTAAACATGTTTGACTGCCCACATTAGTGTAGTGGGCTCCTCAAGATACAGCAAGTGAGTTGGCAGTGATGGATGGGCTCCCCACAGCCATAAAAGGCTCAGGGAGGGGGGCTCCACAGTCCTTTTTCCTTTAAAGTTGTCACTACCCTGGCTGGTGAGATCACCTTAAAAATACTTTGGCTCCAGGGACATAGGGTCCCTGGGGCTGAAAACAGATTAGGGATGGGGGCGTGTGTCTCCCTCTCGTTAAAAAATATTTTGAGCCCCCCTGGAATCCCTGGGTTGAAAAAAGCTTGGGGAGTGAGTAGGGCACCATTCTCCCTTAAAAAATGCTTTGGGTCCTGGGGCATGGGTTTCCTGGGGCTGAAAATGGCTTTGGGATGAGGTGCCCCCACTTCCTTTAACATACCCAGGCCCGAGGGATGGGGTCACAGGGGCCCTAAATGGACTGGAGAGGGGAGTCATATGGACACTTCCCCTCCCAATGGATAGGTTTTGAAATAGCGGCTGTCATTCTATTTTTTTTGCCACAATCCTGCAGGACACCTGCAGGATTGCAGAAAAGTTTTCTGATTTTTTGTGATTGAGGACCACCGGAGGGGTCCCTCTAGATCTTCCCATGGGGGCTTAGGGGGTCAGGGTTTCCCTATCCTGCCCCCTTATATTAAGTTTAAAAATAAATTCAGGTCAAGAGACTAAGGGCCACATGTACATAGCTTTTTTCACCCCGCAAACAGCGAATTTGGCTGTTTGCAATGTGCAAAAAGCACTTCCCGATGCACAAACCCAGTTTTGCGATTCAGTGACATTGTTACCGAATCACAAAACGGGTTTGCGACTCGCAATTAGGAAGGGGTGTTCCCTTCCTAATTGTGACTCGCAGTGCGATGTAGGATTGCTTTGTGACTGCGAACGCGGTCGCAAAGCAATTGCAGTTACCACCAGTGTCACACTGGTGGTAACACATTCGCAAACGGGAAGGAGTCCCCCTGGGACCCCTTCCCTTTTGTGAATATCACAGAAAACATTTTTTCTACGGACCACTGCCTGCTCTGAAAAAATGAAACAAAAATGTTTCATTTTTTGTTTTTGTATTGCATCTCGTTTTTGAAAAGCAGTCACAGACATGGTGGGCTGCTGTCTCCACCATCCCTGTGAGGGACACCATTCTTAAGAGGGTCACACATTGCGACCTACCTCATGAATATTCATGAGGTGGGCACTTGCGACCCCCTTGCGAATCGCAATTAGTGTTAAGGACACTGCCCTACATTCGGATTTGCGAGTCACAAATTGTGAGTCGCTCTGACTCGCAATTTGCGAGTCGCAAACCTGAACTTTGCTATATGTGGCCCCTTGTCCTCGAGTCAAGTAATGGCTGCGAGCAAAAAAATGTTTATGCAGGTCTCAGCCAATCAGAGCACATTCTCTCCAGCGGGGGTCTGACTCCCACAGTAGTGAGAAGGCCAAGGGAATAAAGCTCCATGAGCCAAAAGGAACTTCTGTTTCTAAATTATCCCTCCCATGAGACTCTTTCAAGCCTCTTGCAGACCCAACCATACAGATATACAAATATTTTTGTATATTTGTGAACCTTAATTTCTCAAAATCTACAGGACAGATTTACACCAAATAACATAAGCACAATCTGTGATTCACGATCTAGCTTCCAGTCAAATTTGGTGTAATTCCATTAAGCGTTTTTTGCAGTACTGTTTGCTAAAGAAGTCTGTGGAAAATGCAGGGGGATTTTGGGTCTTGGGACTTGGGACATCCCTTTTCACTTGGCCCATGCTTGCTGAATCACCCACTTGGCAAAAAAGAGCAATTTTTTGGAAAGTTTGGTGGGGATTCGTCCAATGGTGTCACAGGTATTAACATAAAAAAAAGGATTTTCTATGAAAATACTGACCTAAGTCTAACTACCCAGTTATTTACCTGTGAACAAGACCCTAGTGGATTGAAACGTTTTTTTTCACTCTTTTTCTGGGACTCGGCTGAAGCCGAGTCCCAAGATGGCTGCCAACACTTCCTGGTTGAAGTATTGGCTGCCAACCAGAGCTCTGCATCTCTGTGAATGAACTCATATTATTTGTGAAGTCATTGTGGAGGAACTGCAAACCTAGCTATACAAATTTAGTTTTCCTTAAACTACTGAATGTATTTACACCAAATAACAAAAAGTGTAATCTGCGTACTGAAAGATACCTTTCTGACAAATTTGGTATAATTCTGTTCAATGGTTCGGGCTGTAGTCATGTTCAAAACAACTATGAGAATTAACATGGGAAAAGCAAATTTTTTGACTCCTCCCTTTTTTCACAGCCCCAGCTTGACGGATCACCCCAAAGCTTCCCATGTGCAAGAAGAATCACTAGAACACGTTTTTTGGAAACTTTCTGAAGATTCATAAAAAGATGCCAAATCTATGGAAACATTGTACTATCAATAACTCAAGGTGGTCCAGAAGTTTTCTAAAAAGTAAGTATAGCTAGACTGTTGGTCTCCAGATATGCTCTGCTTGTTCATTTTAAAGGGAACTAGTCAATCTGGATTGGCAGACCACAACATGAATAAAATGTTATGGCAGCCAATACAGGATCCAGAGACATGGTCCCTGCATCCTGAAAATGAATAGGGAACACACTGACCACCAGTGGTGTGTAGTGGTTCCCAATGGGACTTCTCTTTCATTGGCTGACCACAACATAGACAACATGTTGTGGCGGCCACAAAAGGACTTAGAGTCATGGCTCTCATTGAAATGCAATGTAATGAATGCCAGGCTTTGTGGGTCTAAAAGGAGCACATATAAATGATGATAATAGATTTTAGTCACAATAAACATCATTTGTTAGTGGTGTTATACTCATTCTAGGAATTCTGGTGAGTCCCCAGGTTATTTCACCCTGTAAAAAACGTGGACCTCTACTGGGACACGGTGAGCCATGTTTGGGAGAAAACAGTTTTCTCTCATGATTTTCTCTTAGAGGTTGTGGAACTTGCTTCAGAAGCTAAAATAAGAGCAACAACATTTCATTTAAGTTCAAAGTATCTTCCTCAGCCATGTGATAAAAGAGAGTACAACATGCACTTTGAATAGCAACAGCAGCCTGTCAGTTGATTCCACAATGTTCAACTGCAGCTTCCAGCGGTGTTCTAATGAAAAACTAGAATGCTAACCTTCTGTATTTATGACAAATGTGTGGCACACTTGAATTCATCTTGTGAGAGTTCCTCAAACCCAGCTTAAAAAAACAGAGCCTTCTGATTGGCATAGAGTTTTTTCCCCACTTGAGCCTCCTTGTTCCAGTTGCAGTGCACTCCTGTGGGAGCAAGCACTCTGATTGGCTGGCCGCAACATGAAAGAAAATGTTGAAGCAGCCATTACAGCCCTTGGAGACTTAGGGGGTTATTACAACTTTGGAGGAGGTGTTAATCCGTCCCCAAAGTGACGGTAAAGTGACGGATATACCACCAGCCGTATTACGAGTCCATTATATCCTATGGAACTCGTAATACGGCTGGTGGTATATCCGTCACATTTGGGACGGATTAACACCTCCTCCAAAGTTGTAATAACCCCCTTAGTCTACTGTGCTGAGAGTGTTTAGAAAAAATATGAGGAGGCAGGGTAGGGATACCATGCCCCCGTAGCCCTTGTGGTGAGACCCAGCAGGACCCACTGGGGCTAAAATAAAAAACATGTTTTTTATGCCTCCTGCAGGATCGTAATGTAAAAAAAAAGCAACACACCTACTGGCTTTGTATTTATTTAAATATTTTCACCCTCTGGGTTAGCCAGGGCTCAAAGGTTATTAGTATAATATATTTAGGGATGGGGTGTGAGTGGAGTTGCACTCCCTGAGGCACTCTTGGACCCCTGGCACCCCATCCCCTGGGGCTAAATGCAGATGTAAGTGGTGGTTGGCATGCATCCCCCTCCCGATGCCTCTATTGGACCCCAGTGAACCCCATTTCCTTGTGCTGATTTGTAAAAAAAAAAAAGCAGAGGAGGCATGCGGGCCACATTCCTGAGCTGTTGTGTCCTGAGGGCCCCATCCCCTGGGCCAAATTCTTCAAATAGGAGAGGGGGCCGAAAGCTCCCTCCACTTGCAGGTATCCAGCCCCGGGTACCCCATCCCGCAGGGTGCGATACTTCACAGTGTCCCAGAGAGCCTGACCACAGGAGACTGTGGTTCCTTGCCCAGGACAGTGCGGGTATACCATGCTCACACTCTCCCAGACAGGGAACTCACCTTTGCTCCACGCGGTAGGAGCAGTAAACAAATGCTGCTTCCACCCAAGACCTAAGAGGGAGCAAAGTAAAGGTGCAGGCTCTTGATATCATCCAGTATTGTGCTTGTTGGGGAGTGAGCTGTAGACGCAGGGGCTTTGAAGCTCCAACCGCTGGCCCCAATGACCCTTACATTGTGGGTGCCCTAGGTGGACACCAGGACACCCACCAACAAATTAAAAAAAGCTGGCTCCAGCAAAATAGAGGTGTAGGTGAACCAGATATGCACTGGGCCACCCAGCAACAAAATATGCTGGCTCTTGAATGACCAACTGCACGCTGAACATGCCAGAAGGCTGTGCATGGTGTGGGTTTGGCTGCTTGCAAGGGAGTTGGACACATGGCCTTCTGCATGTGTAGGATGGGATTCTTTGAATGACCAGAGTTGGACACAGAGCCTAGCCACATGCCACATCCTTCAGCCAACCATTGCTGCACAAGGCTTGTGTGGAGGGGTTAGTATTATGTATGGTAATATTACTTTATGTAAAAAAACTAGAAACCCATTAAAAAACAGCAGTTAAAGTGATGTTATAGTTAGGTACAGTAATAATATGGTACTTTAAATTGAGAAAAACCTTAGAAATTCACTGAAAACATTCAAAGTGGAAAGTAGGGATATAGGGCCAGATGTAGCAAGGCATTAGCGCTCGCAAACGGCGAAAAAATGCAGTTTGCGAGGCGCTAATGCCTGCACGTGATGCAGAAACACATTTTGCGAGTCGGAACCGACTCGCAAAATGTGTTTCCGACTCGCAAATAGGAAGGGGTGTTCCCTTCCTATTTGCGACTCACACCGCGATGTAAGTTGATTTGCGACCGCAAAAGCGGTCGCAAATCAACTCGCAGATACCATCCACTTGAAGTGGATGGTAACTCATTCGCAAACGGGAAGGGGTCCCCATGGGACCCCTTCCCCTTTGTGAATGATTACAACATTATTTTTTCAGAGCAGGCAGTGGTCCTGTGGACCACTGCCTACTCTGAAAAAATCAGAAACAAAAGGTTTCGGTAATTTTTTCTATTTGCAGCTCGTTTTCCTTTAAGGAAAATGGGCTGCAGATAGAAAAAAAAAATGCTTTATTGAAAAGCAGTCACGGACATGGTGGTCTGCTGTCTCCAGCAGGCCACCATCCCTGTGAGTGCCTAGACTCGCTGTGGGGTCGCAAACTGCGACCCACCTCATGAATATTAATGAGGTGGGTCTTTGCGACCCCATAGCGAGTCGCAGAAGGTGTCTGAGACACCATTCTGCATAGCAAATTGCGAGTTGCAAATTGCGAGTCGGAAGGACTCGCAATTTGCAACCCGCAATTTGCTTTTCTACCTACATCTGGCCCATAATTAGGTGAACTTTCAGTGCTAACATAATTTTTTTTATAAAAAAAAAACCCACTGAAATTCATCAGTTGTATTTATCACTAGTATGTATAAAATGCCCTTAAGTAACTAGAATTCACACTCTTGCATGTACTGCTAATTACCCCGCATATTACACCACCCATGACATGATCTATAACACCATTGATAGCATTACTTATTAAAAGTGAACTGGCATAATTGATGACAAGACACAATTTATAGCTACTTTGGGGTGCGAGTTACACTTATTAGAGATTACTATAACTGGTGGATTTCAGTGTTTTTTAGTTTTAAATGTTAAGTTGTTACTGAAATGCTCACCTAACTATAAAGTTACCTGAACCAAAACATGGGAACTAGATATTCACTCAGCCATTCTCCAGATATTCATTTACATGACTTAATAACTATAGTCCCAGAATATAAGGGTTTTGCCTGTTGGACAAGAAAGGAATAGGTGTTGTCAACAAATGGTGGGGATTATTCATCTGGAGGGGTACAACAAGAGTTGACAGAACAAATGACAGTCTTCACCTCTTTTGACTTTGAAATTAGACTAAGTGGGGATGACAGGGTGAGCTCTCAGTGCCCCCCAGACTCTCTGGTTTGAATCTCCTAGGATGTAACAATGTTTTGTGACTGAAAGAGGGAACTACACCTGATTGGTGACATTTCTTAGAGAGAACCAGACACCTTTGGTGAGGAAGGGAATTACCATTTTCGATTTGGGGATTTTGGGAATTTTTTCAGAAAAGGAAAGAGGAAATCCTGCAAATGGAGGTGGAAATAGGTTGAAAAAATAGGACTGAATGGAGAAAATGTTCTATCACTGGCTAGTGCACTGTATAAAATGGACACCTCACAATCACTAGCTCATTTCAGCAAGACCTTGCAAAAAATAAATCCCGCCTCTTCGAGCTATGTCTGGCTAATGCCCCCAGTCATGCCCCATTGCAGGATTTCAAAGGACAGCTATAAAAATCCTGCTTTGTCTCACTTAAAACCCCTGGTATCAAAACCAACAGCTTCAGCAGGAACTTGATAATGATATACCCATCTTTGAGGGAGACACATTGGCTTCATCCAGGGCCCTGTCTCACTGGACGATTTGACCTCCAGAAAAAAGACAAAGGGGCATATTTACAAGAAAGTGGTGCATCTGTCCTGATGCGCCACCTTTCTTGCGTCACCCATGCCCCACCTAATGACACCATAGTTTCACCATATGTAGAATACGGTGTACCATGGCAGTTGTTAGGATAATAGCGTCAACATTTTTGACGCTATTTTGGTGCTTTGCTGCACTAGCATAAAAAATATTGACACTAGTGAAGCAAAGCACAGGGAGGCCCATTGATTAAAAGGGGTGCGTCAATGTTGTAAATTTCACTACGCCATTTTTTCGGGCCTTTCTGCATTGGAATGTCCCCTTGCATACATTATGCCTGACGCAGGCATAATGTGGCACAAGGGGTTGCAAAGTGGAGCAATGCAAGCATTGCACCACTTTGTAAATACTGCGCAGGGGAAAAGTCACCTTAGCGTCAGAAAATTACACTAGCCGGCGCAAGTTGCTGCTAGGGGCTTGTAAATATGCCCCAAAGTCCCCCAAAAAACTTTGACTGGGACAGCCCACTTGGTGTATCCAACCTCAGCTCCATTCCAGTCAGTCTGAAATCACAACTACAACCCAGTCCTCGTCAAACTGATATTTTGCAAAGGTGCTTTGATTTTTCCTGGCGCTTTTCACCTTAAAGCTTTGTTATTCATATCTCCGGTTCCCATTATTGAGTTTGATCACTTTGGTGTGTTTTAGCTTGTCAAACCTTTCTGTGTATTTTTTATTTAGGGTATGAATTTAATTCAATTTTTTCATGATTATAATGGTGCTCATACTTATTGAACTTAAAATGCATTTCTCCGGGGAATTACTAGCTCTCTGTGCCATACTGACCAGGGGTTGAGCAGAATTTCACACAAAATATAGTGAAGTGCTCTACAGGGTCAAAGACAAGCATAAAGTTAATAAACGATAGCTGAGCTAACTGGTATGTGGACTGTTGTAGTGTTCTTGAAAAACAAGTGTGTCTTAAACTCTTTCTTAAATTGGAGCAGTGGTGGGGCAGTCCATATTGATACTGGGATGTTGTTCTAGATCCTGGATACGTAGATGCTAAAGACAAATTAAAATATTTTGAGGCAACATTTGTCAGGCGCATAAAGAAAATGGCAGTTGGAAGCTCATGGTGCAGCCTTGTTTAAGTGACATGCATTTATATTTTAGCAGCTCTTTATTACACATTTTATTCAGTCATCCGACCCTCCATTGTTCCACCCTTGACCAGACCCTGATTAATCACCTTAAGGGACACAATTAACCACATGCACACCAATCACCTCATTACACAAACTCCAAGACAAAAAGACTGTGCTACTAGTGATACACAATGTACACAAAATAACAGACAAAATCATGGCTCCTGGTCTATTATTATGTATTAGAAGGTTTTTAAAGTCTTGATCAAGACATTGTACATCATACTCCATTTTGCCACAGGGGCACAATGATCACTCTCCTTAACTGGTTCTGCTAAGTCCTGGTAAGCACATTGAAATATATTCAAATGGGTAGGTAGGAATTCCCACCACTGACTTGCAAACATGAGATCAAGTATGGTTCCATCCAGTCTGTGTACGGAACTCCTTGCAATCCTCTTGGCCAGCCACATGTAACATGTTCCATCATCAAAATGTGGACAAAACTCTACTACGTCTACCTATGTCTTCCAACTGAAAAGCCCCTTGACACACTTCTGTCATGGATGGCAGCAGCAGTATACCTAAAACTAAACCCCATTAAAATTGAGTTCAAACTAATCAATGACTGTAGCCTAGATCCATTGACTGAGAACAGACTTTTCATTTGTACCAAAGCACTAGTCCAACAAATTTACTGTGATCATAAACAAGCCACGACTGATGTGATATCAGTTTACAATCAAGAATAATATTAAAACTGTCCTCTATTTACAGTCCTTCCACTGAACCATGCCAGTCCTTATCCTAAATAATATTTACAAATGCAGTTCCCAGACTGTCTGATACCACCATCATGCAACTCAAAGCCACAACACTGATTACTGGGCAACATATAAATGATCACTTTACTGCAACTTTCAAAGACCTCATTTGGCTCACTCTCCAATTTCATATCTTTGGAAATCATCTACAAAGAATTACCTATCTAAGCATACCAAACTGGGGAAGTTCATCCTAGACCATTGACTCAAATTGTTCTTCCAGCTGGTGCAACATCAAAAGTGGTAAACCAAATAAAGAAGACTTCTCATACTCAACTGTTTGACTTTTCATCCTTGGCGTGGTCTCCCTTAACTTTTTGCATCTGATTCCCAGGTTGTTGAGGTGTGCTGGACTCTGATTTTGCTGTTTTTGTTACTCTGGGCACTTTACCACTGTTAACCAGTGCTAAAGTGCAAGTGCTCCTTTTCAAAATGCGTAGGTAATTGGCTTATCCATGATTGACATATTTGATTTATTAGTAAGTCCCTAGTACCGTGCACTAGAGATGCCCAGGGCCTGTAATCAAATGCTACTAGTGGACCTGCAGCACTGGTTGTGCCACCCACATAAGTAGCTCTGTAATCATGTTTCAGACCTGCCACTGCAGTGTCTGTGTGTGCAGTTGTTAACTGTAAATTCGACTTGGCAAGAGTACCCACTTGCCAGGCCTAAACCTTCCCTTTTCTTACATGTAAGGCACCCCTAAGGTAGGCTCTAGGTAGCCCCGGGGGCAGGGTGAAATGTATGGTTAAGGTAGGACATATAGTAATGTGTTTTAAATGTCCTGACAGTGAAATGTTGCTAAATTCGTTTTTCACTGTTGCAAGGCCTGTCCCTCTCATAGGTTAACATGGCATTTTCTTGCTTATAACATTTCTGTGACTCTGCCTGTTTGTGGATTCCCTGTCTGTGTCAGTTTGGCAATTGGCTGGTTGCACCTCACACTAGACAGTGACACAAAGGGAACTGGGGTGTAGTCTGCATTTCCTGATGAGCCATCGTTGCTAGGAGGGAGGGGAGGAGTGGTCACTCACACCTGAAAGGGCTGTGCCTGCCCTCACACAATGTAGTCTCCAACCCCCTGGTGAGTGTCTGGGGCCTGGCCTGGGCAAGGCAGGATTTCACATTCAAAAGAGACTTTACTTTGAAGTAGGCCTACTTCAAAGGAGGAATTGGGTATAAGAAGGGCACCCAAAACCACAGACTTTAGAACGCTTCTGGAAACCAAGAGGAACCTCTGTCTGAAGAAGAGCTGAAGAGCTGAGGTAGAAGAGCTGCCCTGCCTGTGACTGTGCTTTGTGGAGCTATCTTGCAGTTGCTGCTTCTGCCAGAGTAAGAGGGCAAAGACTGGACTTTGTGTGCCTTCCATCTTGTGAAGATCTCCAAGGGCTTGATTTAGAGCTCGCCTCCTGTTGTTTGAAGTCTCAGGGACAGCAAAGACTGCTCTCTGCCAGCACCTGGAGTCTCTGGAGAGACTCCCACTCGGCCCGGTGGTGCCCATACAGTTCCTGGGGCCCTGAAAGGAGAAGCTGGCAGCCTAAGAGGAAGAAATCCACGCACAGAGTGCCGTGCGGGGAAAAAGACAAGGCGACTCCGATCTGAGGCTGAGAAATCAACGCGCCGCCGGCTTTGCGACTGAAAATCGACACTCATTGGTAACGCGACCAAAGAATCGATGCACAGAGCTGGAGAAACGATGCGCAGCATACCTGACGGCAGCTGGGAGATCGCAACCTGCACTGCGTGGTTTTGGGATCATCATGCAGCTGGATTTCCGATGCAAACACTGCTGGGTGTGTAAAAACAACGCAAGGCCTGCCCGGACCCGAGAGTGCTGACTGGATTGATGCATCGCTGTCCTGCAGAGAGAAGAAACAACACGCCCGATCCGGCAAAAGGAGTAACGATGCAAGGTGTTGCTCGTGAGTGAAATCGACGCATCGCAAGCCCTTTTTGACACACACTCGCCTGTGCGAGGTTATTTTTCACACACCAAAGGTACATTTTCACACTAACAGTGTTATTGTGTGTTTAAAACTACATGAAGACTCTTTTTGCTTTTTAATTGATAACTTGACTTGTGTATTGAGGATGTTTGTCGTTTTGGTCTTCTTTTGTTTGGATAAATATTGTCTATGTTTTCTAAACCTGTGTTGTGTCATTTTGTAGTGTTTACATTAAGTTACTGGGTGTGTTGGTACAAATACTTTACACCTAGTACTCTGAAGTTAAGCCTACTGCTCGTGCCAAGCTACCAAGGGTGTAACCAG
Organism: Pleurodeles waltl; assembly: GCF_031143425.1. Taxonomy (NCBI): domain Eukaryota; kingdom Metazoa; phylum Chordata; class Amphibia; order Caudata; family Salamandridae; genus Pleurodeles; species Pleurodeles waltl. The sequence continues at coordinate 940,267,619 of NC_090449.1, forward strand.
GGGTTAGCTGAGGGTGATTCTCTTTTACCCTGACTAGAGTGAGGGTCCTTGCTTGGACAGGGGGTAACCTGACTGCCAACCAAAGACCCCATTTCTAACACCAACCAGAAGCTGTTCAGAGCAACATTCTCCTTTACTCTGTAGTCTCTGGCAGCTGCTAAGAAATTATTTGTAGATGCTACTGCCACTCATCATCTTCTTAGGAAGTGGTAGTGGCAGACGGCATCAGTTTCAGCAGATAGCAGAACATACTGGCCATTTTACCTGCATTAAATTTGAACAGGTTTCTCCTGCGAGAATTTACAGAGGGACAATTTTGGAAGGTGTGTTTTCTGCTGCATGACTTATAATTGCAGTCCCTCCACAAGTAGGGAATCGTGCAGAGAATAGAATTTAACACCCCCTATACAGCTAACTGTTCACGAATAGACACTGACTGCAAACATATCTTTGTAGTGAATAGAGTCAGAATAAAAAATAGATTTCTTGGAAATGATCATCAGCATACACTACCCGTCGAGGATTTCTGCACAAAGAAGTTTAAAGTTTGCAGGACTTGTTCTCTATTCATGTGTATCATAATTTTAAAACAATGATACATATGAAGGGCCATAAAATTATATTCTTATTTTAAATACTCAAATAATATTTGAATGTATACTTCTACACAAGAGGTAACAATGTAAGTCAGACATGGGAAGCAACACATTGGAAAAAGCATACTCTTGAAGCTCTAACTGCACACCCACTTTTCAAAAATGGAAGGTATTACTTGAAAAAGTTATTAAGGAAATGTTCAATATTTTTGACAAAATTGCATAAATGTCGAATGCTACAACATATAAAATGTAAGTTGCAAAAGGTAAACATTGACTAAGCTGCATTTCAAAAGATTAATATGAGTTCAGTAATTGTTCATTTCATTGGAGTCATTTTATATTTAGGAAAGCACTGGCATACTTTATAGCAAACAGGAATATGACCCAACATAGAACAAGGGAAAGAGTAGGGGTAGACATATGTTGATTGTCCATAAATGTAGACAGTGCTAGCAATGTCAGAGGGAGGAAGTAGACTGGGGACAAGGAGGAACTTTAGCTATCTAATGAGACAATAGAAAGAAAGTGAAATCTTGTTTTCTCTTAACCATCAAATGCTGTATTTTGGTGGGTTAATCATTCACTATTAGTTCTGGGTATTGGGTGAAGCCTTCAGACCATCCTGCCCCGTTACCACCATGAGAAGCCTTTCTGAAGTCATCAGTGCAGTTGGACAATGAGCACAGAGTACAGATTGTGGCTATGTCTTGCATTGAGTCACAACATGAGGCTTCTTTTAGAGGTAAGGACTACAGTTTCCATGGTCACTGGCCAAGGGCCTGCCTTTGGATAGATCCTGTGAGCAGTTTGCACCTTAAGAGGAATTTTTCATATACTACCTCTCACTAAAGCCATTCCATTCAAGCCCTTGTTGCTTGGAGTGCTTTTCAACCAACCCCTGTTATCAGTTCCAACTTAAAATGCCTCTTAAGAGATCATATTTGTTGACAGTTTCATCATTTCTGTGTGTCTGGACACATGATATGATAACCGCCACATTAATTATGTTGCTGTGATTAAAACTCAACCCATACTTTTTCAATCCTACTCTAAAAGAAGGTCGTGGTTGATCATCATTCAGAAAAACGATTACATGCACTTGGAAGGGCAAGACTAAAATCACAAATTAACCCTGCCAAAACTGTTCACACCAACCCCCTACATGAAGACCTTAACTAGATTGGGACCCACAGGGCTTTCATGATTGTTCATGGCAGCTTATCCAACTCTGAAAGCAGCCGTTGACCAGCAGCTCATTTGAAAAGTTTCAGAGTTTTGAAGTGACCAGTCTGGCCTGGCTCTTCCATGTTAAAAAGTAAGGCTCTGATTTATACTTTTTGATGCAAACCTGCGTTAACGCAGGTTTGTGTAAAAAAGTATAGCGCTGGATAGTTCCTTTCCAGATGCCAGCAGGGCGCCATATGTAAGGAATGGCTCAAGCCGGCGCTAAGGCCCGGTTATTGTAAAAATAGATGACGCTAACCAGGTAGGGGAGGCGTAGGGAAAACTGGAGGTAGTGCATGAAAGAATGGCACTAGTCAGGTTAGAGTCAATATAATGACTTTAACCTGACTAGTGCCATTGTTAGACGCACCCCCCCCCCATGGACATGACTCCTCTCTAAGTAAAGACAGGAGTCATGACTTAAGTCCCCTGGGCTGGCCATTGGGCACAATGTCATGTAGGGGGGCCCAAATTAGGACCCGTATGGCACTTAAAAAAAACAATTACTTACCTATACTTACCTGGGATGGGGTCCCCCATCCTCCGCCGTCCCTCTAGTGTGAGTGGAAGTGTCCCTGGGGCCTGGGGAGGGCACCTGTGGGCTTATTCCATGGTGTCCCACCATGGAAATAGGCCCACAGGTCCCCTAATGCCTTCCCTGACCCAGGCGTTAAATAATGGCTCTAAGCAAGCTTAGGGCCATTATTTAGGCCCGCCCCCCTCCCGTGAACCATTTTTGCATGGGAGGATAAATAAGGTGCTAGGGCCTTAGAGTCATTTTTTGCCACGGAACGCCTACGTTTTCCACAGGCAAAAAATGACTTTAACTCCAATATTTTGGCGCTAGACATGTCTAGCGCCAAAATATAAATATGGAGTTAAGTTTGCACTGGATTGCCATAAAAAAAAATTACGCAAATCCGGCGCAAACAGAGTATAAATATGCCGCTCAATCTCTGAATTGTTTACTCCTATAGAAGAACTTTCAGGCAGAGGGGTCTGCCAGGGAATGGATGCTCCACATGTCACCCACTTCTTCTGTTAAGTGACAATACAGCTTAATGGTTCAGTGTGATATTTATGATTATCCCTTCACTAAAATAAGTTGAAATACCCCCACATATGCACATACTAGTTGGAGGGTGGGTGGAGGGTGAGAGGGTTAATGCATTGGAAGTCCGAGCTACCAGGGTTATTTATATTTGCAAAAAAGATTCTTGTGGGATCTTTCCAATAGGGACACAGCAAAAAGAATCAGAGTTTGCTGTTTAATTGTAATAGTGGAAGTAAACATATTTCTCTGGTCCCCAAGAAAAAGAAGACGGAATATGTATTGTTTAGTTAATTTAATCATTCCTAATACATCATTACAAGTATACAGGTAAAATATTTACAGCCTGTCATCATTATTTAAACTTATTGTGCAAATTACAAGTAAAAGTAAATGATAAGTGTGAGAAAGTGCCTCTTTCTGCATGGTCTCCTCCATATTTTTTTTGGACTGATGCTGCTGTTCTTTTGACACTTGATATTTAAATTTCCTATTAGACCATAGTATACTGTGTCCCAAAATACACCACTACTGTTCCATCCACTAGTATGACGCAACAAGAAAAGCATGACTCCAGTCTACCATTGTAGTTAGTCTGCCTACTGTAGTTTTAAAAGTGCACATCAATCTGTCAAAATGACCTTTTTTCACAGGAGAAAATCTCACTTTAAAATATTAATGTCACCCCAATGATGACCCTGCAGTAGGTTGCATAGCATTTAAAAGTAGGACATGAAGAAATGTAATGCTAACTTGTCCTCACAGTGGCATAACCCAGAATCATTTTCACTGTTGGGAGGCAGGCTGTCCCACAGAGGAACACTCTGAAGCAGTATTAAATGTTAATTCTGCTATCTCAGTCTAGGGACCAGCTAGAAAATGATTATTGATACATTAAAAGTCATTGGGTTATTGCTTGGGGGGTAGGATCCCTACTCAGACAACAACCATTGTCCTTGTGAGGGCAAACAACCATAAGTCACAAAATTAACATGTGTTTAACCCTATAGTAACTTAGCACGAAAGCAGTCATGTCTAAGTTAGCGGCAATGTGTAAAGTATTTATGCAGCACAGAAACAGTATGAAGTGAAAAACACAATGAAAAAAAATCCCATTTGAAAATTTAGAAATTTAGAGTACATTTTAATAAATAAAATTATATCAGAAATACAAAAATGCAATCAGTATAACCCGAGCTATGTAATTTCAAAGTTGTAGGTAAAAATATGTCTTAGAAGCTCAAGGTGGCAACTACAGTCATCTGGTTGCACTGCACCGGGGCAAAGTCACAAGTCCTGGCCAATCACCATTGAGTGCTAGCTAGCCACAGGTACCAGGTTAGTTGTGCTGAGAATTGTACATTATGTCCGGGATTCAAGCCCTTGAGTCATGCTCTGTCAGTTCTGATGAGGAGCTGCGTGGGCTGCAATGCAAGGTCCTGCCTTGAGTTGTGTTGTGCAGCTTGGGTTCCGATGAGGATGCCGAGCTGGACCTGAGATGTGAGGTCCTGAATCAAGATGCGTTTGTTCTGATGACCACCAATCACGAGCTACGAGGGGCCGTGATGTGAGTTCCTGTTTTGAGTTGCATTGCGCTTTGTCGATTCTGAGGGAACCCACAGTTAGGCAGGGTGAAGTACACTCTGATGTCAGCCAGGGTATAGGACCTGGGAGGCATCGCTTTGGGATCAGGAAGTTACTGTGGGCAGAGGCAGATCCAGTTGTAGGTCCAAGCTGGCCCAGTGCAGCATGACAGCAGGGCAGTTGCAGAGTAGTCTTTGGAGCTTGTTATATCCCTGTAGCTCAGACAGAAAGTCAGCCAACTGACCCTTGGAGTCACTCAGGTTAGCCTGGGATGAAGGGAGCAAGTCCAGTCTTCCTTCTCAGACAGCAAGGCCATCCTTAAACAGCAGGGCAGTCCTCTGGTAGTAGCAGGGCAGTCCTTTTGGGGCAGAACAGTACATCCTCTGTAATGTCTGCAGGAGTGTCCTGGAGAGTGTCTCTGGAGGTCTGTTGTACTTCGCCCTCTCTGCAGTGTCACCACTGAGCTTTTTGTCTTCACCGTTCCTGTTTCTAAACCCATTTTTGATGGTTTGTTAGGATAATGTGCACTTTACCTCTGATAAATCAATGCTAAAGTGCATCTGCTTTCTCCCTCAAACATAGAAAAATTGGGGTTTACATCCAATTGATTATTTTCCTACTGGCACAGTTTTGGACAGGTAATTTAGTTGAATTACTTTGAAATATTTTGTTATAAATGAATGACCTTGCTAGCCGCTTACTTTTACTGCTAGTGGCTCTGCAGCTCTCATTGTGCCATCCACATAAGTAGCCTTTTAGACATGTCCCAGGCCTGCCATTGCAGCCTGCATGTGCAGTTCAAACTGCCTTTTGGCCTGGCAAAATTTTGCAGGCTTAAAGCTTAAACCTTCCTTTTTAATGCATATAAGTCACCTTCAGGGTATGCCCTAAAGATTCCATTGGGCATGGTACAATGTATTTAAAATGTTGGAGATTTACTTTTGACTTTTACATGACCTGGTAGTGAAAAACCCTTCAATGTGTTTTTCACTACTGCGAGGCCTGCCTCTCTGTAGGATAACATTTGGTTATCTTATTACATTTAATACATGATAACTTTCAATAGGAAGCAGGTAGGAATATTGAGATTGGTCTCAAAAGAATTGTAATTTAACCCCCTCTTTAATGGTAAAGTTGGATTTTAAGTCACAATTCTGAAAATGCCACTTTTAGAAAGTTGTCAGTATATTGTCCCAACTATTTGGTGTCTGAAGCCTGTATCACATGTAGTCACATGACTAGGCATAGCTGAAAATTGGCCTTTGTGTATTGATCACAGGCAGTGGGACAAAGGAGGAATAGGTGTTGGCAGGATGGGCCATCTCTGACTTGATGGGGGTGGAGCTATCACCTACCAAGTTTGCAGATCACAAAGAGTCTGCCCCAGAACCCTTCCACTAGGTAGCAAGCTAATCTTTTGTGCCCTAAGAGAAGCTGGGGCCAGTGCAAGGCGGAAGGATATTCCAAGAAACCTTAGGGATTGAAACTTCTAGAAACTTCTCCTGCTTCAAAGCTGGAACCAAATATAAATATTGGACCCTAACACCCAACTCTTCGGTACACATCTAGACCTGTTGAAGACACAGAAGGACTGCTGTCCTGTGCAACTAGATGACCAGATTTGGTGCTTTGTGCTTTTAAACATTATTGTCACTTAAATCTGTAAAATTGCAGATCTCCCATTCTACAGACTGGATTTTTGTCATTATGGTCTTAAATTAATTATTGAATTCTACTATTTTTTCTAAATTTTGTGTCTGATTTTATTTGTGTTGTAGTTCACTTCATTACTGTTTCAAGTGCTGTATAACTACTTTTCACATTGACTCTAAGTCAACCCTGACTGCTTTTGTGCCAAGCTACCAGAGGGTTAAGCACAGATTAATTTGGAGTTTGCTTGTGACTTCACCCTGACATGGATTGTGGTTACTTCCTGAGTAGGGTTTCACTCCCTCAACCAGAAACTCAATGTCTTACAGTAGCTATTTTATTATAACTAAATGCTTTACATCTTTTTTAAACCTGTACACTCTGTCCCATAGCTTTGGATTTTTGTCCTTTTGAGGGTCACAATCAAGTTACAGAGATTTTCCAACTGTAAAAACAATTATTAGAAAAAAGAAATGTCTGGCGGAAGCACTTGGTTTTGTTAAAATATGATTAGAGTAAACCATTTGTCTTGCTTTTTTTATTTCGATTGCACTTTTGGCCTGGTCATATTTTTCTGCTTATTTAATTTGCATCATTTATTGTCATCTTTACTTTTAATAAGAGAGGCCATTTAGCAGAGAGGTCACCCACGAACCATTTGTTAAGAGTTTATTAGTTACAATTTCACCCTGAAGAAGACACAACCGAAAGTTTTAATGATGACTGAAAGGTCATAGGAAGTATCTGGAAATTTGTGTTTGTGTAGATGAAGTTTGTCCCCCCTGAATTGGCTGTCAACGTCTCAAACTGCATAATTTAATGGATTTGTTTATATTTCAGTGTTACATATTATATAAAATGTAAATCCATAATGCTATATTCGCAGTGTCCTTGTAGGAATTAGAGGAAACCGGGGCACAGCAAATGGCTGGCTGAGTGTCTAGCTGTATTAACCAGTTATATCGGGAAGTTCTGCTAAAACATAAATGATCTGTAGGAGCGAAAAATGATCAAAGCATTAATAAAGTTCAACCTTTGTGGTGATGGGAGCTTATTTGCATACAGTAAGATTAGATTTATTAATAAAAATGGGGAAGGGCAGGTCCAATGTTCAAAGGTCTAGAGATGAGCAATGATTCTAAATTAGTCCTGCAAAATCCACCTAGATTTTAACATATTTTAGGTGTGTGAAATTAGAGTCACTGGAGAAATTGTACTTTCAGGACTGGCTAAAGTACTTTAGTTACTACAGACTGAGGGGCTTATTTACAAGCCCTGTGTGCCACCAGTGAGTCATTTTCTGTGACACACCGGCAGCGCATAGAGCAGGGCCATATCTACAAGGCCACGTAAGCCACTTTGCATGGCTTTACATGACCTTGCAGATATGGAGTAAGGCAACGCAGCACAAGTCACTGCGGTGCCTTACACTGTGTCAGGTAAGAGTTCCATGAGCCTTCAAGTGGGTTTTCCTAAGCAACACCCATGAGTTTTGATGCATTTCCAGATTTACAAAAAGGAATGCTTCAAAAGCGTACACCTCCCCAGAGGAGGCGCAACGTGGAGAAATATCTTAATTTCTCCTCATTTTTTCTCTTTCTATGTATGTTGCATTCTGCAGCACACATAGAGAGAGAAAAAATCCTACATGGAGTGTTTTTTATGCAGGAAGGTGTCAAACTGAAGGGATCCCCCTGGAGGGGGGCCCTCTCTGGACTCACTCAGGCCAAGTACTGTGCTGAGGGGGCCCTCTGGAGCTCAGGAAGGCCCGCACTGTGGGGGCTTTTTACGCCAGTGAAGGTGTTCCTTCCTGCAGAAAAACGATCCTGTCTACGATGCAGGCAGCCTTGCACCATGGTGCAAGGGCACCTGCATTGACACTAGGCAGCCCATTGTACACCAGCGCAGGGTGAGAGGACAGAAATGCGCTGTATCTTGTAGATGTGGTGCATTTCTGCTCTTTCCCTGTGGAGCAGGGCAGCACAGAGTCAAACAAAAATGCTAAAATTCAATATTTAACATTGTTACATCGTCATAACAGAAAAAAGGCAAAGTTTGCCTCTCAATTGCCTTCACTCAAAAAGAAGTGCCATTGGTTGAAAAACTGGAAGGGGTGTCACATTACTAAGACACATAACCTTAAAACGTAATAGACTGCAAATACATGAGAGCATAGAAATCCCTTTAGATTAGTACTTGTAATTCCCTGTACCACAAGTAGTGGTTTGCATGGCAGCACTGACCCTTACTACATCTTTGGAGAAGTTATTCTCAGGCATGTGGAATTAACTGATTTGTGATAATGAACAATAGGGCACTTTTCCAAGGCATACAATAGCAGCAAATAACATTACATATGGTAGCAAACATACACAATTTGAAATCATACTTATTAATAAAATAGGATCTGCAGACTCTTTGTTCATGCATGAAACTTCCATGCACAGGAAACCAACAAGTTGTAGCGACGTTTGCAAGTATTCATGTGAGCATTAATGTACCCAGGGATGGGGCTATGTGAAGTCCACTACAAATGTTGCCATCACACACAAAGTACGAATCGTCTGGGTATTCATCAACCTTCTCAATGTTTTTCCCCACTAATATTCAAACCAAGGCTTAGTGGTGAAATTGCTGGAGTAAGTGTGCAAATTGGCTGAGTAATTTACCTAACACCACAATTTTCAGAATATGTATGAGAAATCATTTCCTCAACAGGAAAGACACTTCCATGAAGACAATTAAGGTAAGATCTATTTAAAAAAAATGTCTACAGAAATGTAGTCTGACAGTAAATTGTATACTATATATAGCGCACAGAAATATTGCCCCACTGGGTTAGAACTTTTTATCATTAAATCCTATCTAGCAAATATTTTTTTTAGGCCGAGATAATTATGTCAGACGATATTCTGACAATTCTGAACTCTTGAGTGCAATCCTTACCACTAACTGCGGACCGAATACGCTATATTTGGGCTGTGAACACCTGAAAAATGATATGAGTTTCTTATATTTTGATGTGTAGAACCAGAGATCTATGTAGTAAAGGACAAACACATTGGAGCTGTTAAACATAATTTATTGTCCAATCAGGGCCCTAGCACAAAGGGGAGAAACAGAAATGAGATGCTTTCCATCCACCTTCTCTGCCACCTTCTCAACAATTCTCTCGCAAACATTCTACATTGCATCATAATGAGCTACCACTACAAGATGACATCTGTAACTACGGGGCAACATAAGTAACATATTACATACCTATTGGATACATTAACTAAGCACATCACAACACATCCTCCCCCAATGAAATAAACAAAGATAGATAGTTTACAATTGTTACCTACAGTTCACTAAGAAAAGAAGAAAATACATGACTAGATAGATCAATTAATTAACAATATTACTAAATCTAAATATAAATATACCTACAAAAGATCAGCGTTTCATACAAAACCATGATGTGAAGATTCACCCTTGTTTTCAGCATACAAGTGTGCTGCAGTGTCTAATACTTGCACCAACAGTCTTTGAGTTCTATAGGCTTAGTGATCCTCCTATCCAACCTTCACAAACTTCACCCATAATCGTACGCTGAGATAATAGGTTGTCTCTCTTCACATTCTTCATGTTGGTGGTCATTTTCTTGTTGTACACTCCTGCTACAACCACTACCATTTATCGTCTCACCTTCATCATTCACATCATAGCCTGGTTTCTGGACTCTCTCCTCATACCATAACCAGTCTGAATTTTTTGATTCCTTGATTCAGACTCTTTGGTACACACATCGAGATCCTTGGCGTCTCCTTTGTACAGAGCAATTCTCACCACCTCTCTAATACACAGCAGGTCTTTTAACTGTCATCCAATGTCCTTCTATAAACACACGTTTACAATTATGTTTTTTATCTTAATATTTTTGCAATCCTTTTGCACCTTAGACAACACAGATGGAGACCACTCCTGCTAGATTTGGACATCCATCCTACATTTTCTTTCATGAAAGGAGTCTTACCTCTCATAATTTCAAATGGACTGAGCCCTGTGAACCCACAAGGTGTTACCCTATAAGACACATTGGGCCTCATTATGAGTTTGGTGGTCTCAAGACTGCCAGACTCGTGGATGGCGGTTGGACCACCACATTACAACCATGGCAGTTGGGCCGCCAGGGAACCAGTAGCACTGCCATGAAAAGGCTGGCAGAGAACAGGCGCAGGTGGCCAAGGGGAGGCCCTGCACTGCCCATGCACTTGGCATGGGCAGTGCAGACCCCCACAGCCAGCACAATCGCTATGTTCACTGTCTGCTTTGCAGACAGTGAACATTGTGAGTCTGCTGGTGCACCCTGCAGGCTACAGCATTGCCACCAACTCAATTACGAGCCTGAGACAATGCTGTAGCCTCTTTCCTGTTAGGCCAGCGGGCGGAAACTCAGTTTTTTTTCATACTCAAATGTCCCTGATGACATTGATTTAGCAATTTCTCTTTTAGACTTTCAGGGGGAAATCACTTTGAACCCCAAATGTATGATCTGTAATGTTCCAACCCCCACACTCAGGCTAGTGTCTCTCTTCCGATCACAGAGTACTTTTTCTCCATTGGGGTTAGTGAATGAGATGCAAAAATGATAATACATTCATTACCTTTTTCATCAACTTGGGTAAGCACTGTACATAGTTCCTTGCAGCCTTCATTAGTGGTCATCACACTTCTCAAGTTCAGAACAAATCCCTGCAAGGTTGGTGACCGCATATGTAATCTTTTATTACCTGGAATGCCTTCTGACACTCTTTTGACCAACAGAACTCATATATGTTTCTTAAGAGTTGTTGAATGGGAGAATGTCTTGCTTGAAAAATTATTCACATATTTAGAATAAAAATTTGCTGTGCCCAAAAAGGTACTTATTTCACCCTTGTTAGTCGGTGCAGGAGTGTTTTTCATTTCTTCTACTAGAGAAGCCTTGAGTTTTATTCCCTTCCAACTTATCTCATGCCCCAGATAGGTAAGAGCATTGTTTGCAAATCTACATTTAGCCTACAAAGCAGCATGATTTTTATTCTTCAGTATGTCTGGAACCTCTCTAAGCTTAGAATCATGTTCGGCTTTTGTCTTCCCTATGACCAGGACATCCTTCTGGAAAAATATCACATTTTTGAAATGCTTGAAGTGAACAATCTGAACTTGAGTTCTTAAAACATTGAGGCTGCAGATACCAGAACGAATGGTACTCTTATGAACTGAAAACACCCGAATGGTGTGATGAATGCTGTTATATGGTGACTCTCAGGGTGCAAGGGAACTTGATGGTATGCTGAAGTTAGGTCTATGGTATTAAACCATTTAATACCTTTAGCAACTGATAGCGTTAGTCCTTGGGAGAGGAAATTGCTCAACTAATATATTTTTGTTTGGATCCTTCAGGTCCACACATAACCTCATTTGGCCAGTGGCATGTCATGCCACCACCAATGGAGCAACCCAATCCAACAATTCTATCAAATCAATTATACCGGCTTTCTGCAGCTTCTCCAAATCGTTAGCCACTTCCTCCCTAATTGTCATAGGAATGCTTATTGCCTTGTGAATGCATGGTACAGCATCATCCTTTAAAATTATCCTATGCTGAAATCCCTTGAGTTCCCAAACTCTACCAGAAAAGACCTCAGGATACCTTTCTAGAATGTATGTGTTGTTCTGAATCCTCCTGTACTACCAGCACAGGTTCTGAACTGCCTGGTTTCAAGATAATGCCTATATCACCTTGATGCAATCATCCTACTACCGATGGACCGCTTTTATAGATGTACAATTTGCACTCTGCCACTTGGTCTTTGAACATAAATTGCAATTTCCTATAGCCCAATGAAACAATTGGTTTCCCTGTAAACCATTTAGGGGAAATGTTCGGTAATTCTAACCTTTCTTCTAATATTGGGTTAAATCTTTCCATCCACACACTCTAAGGTGTAAGATGACCCTGAGTCTGCAGTAACAGTAATTGTTGCCCCCATAGTGATTTGGCATTTCAGTTTTTTCATATCACCTTGAATCTCCTTCTCCTCATGAGAAGCATCTACACTTAAAACACACATAGTAGTATTGTCAATAAGTGTGTCTTGCGACTCCAATTCTGAATCTTCCTCCAATAGTTTCAATGCAGCAGTCTTACTTCCTTTCCTCTTGCACACCTTTTGAAAGTGCCCGATAATACCAAATCCGAATACATCTGATTCCGGGCAGATAATTTTTCATCATTAGCTAGATGACCAGTCAAACTCCATCCTATAGGCACATCACAACACTGTGTAAATCCGAAAAAATGTAGTAGCTCAGAAGTCACAATGTTGCTACTTTTTTAAAAGAATGGGCTTATCATTTTAAGAAATCTTTCAAAGTACTCTTTCTCCATCGGTTGTAAATGGTTCTTTTCTTAATATGAAGCAATAATTCAAAAGTCAATACAATGTCCTGTTCTTCGGAGTTAGATAAAAGCCATATATGGGTTGTCTTAGCTGGTGTAATGCAACAAGTTTAGACTGGTGGTTCACTTCCATCATATATAGGCAGAATGTCATGAATGGAGTATTTTCTGAAGAATGCAACATTCCAGAAACACACGACATGAGATTTCCAGCATGACAAATATTTGGGTAAAAATAACTGAAACATGAGTAAACTGAGCTACATCTACCATACCCAGTGTAGTAGAGAACGGATACAGAATGTAAGAGTGTGAAGTGCTCGCTGAACATTTCCAGGATGGGAAAGGATTGCATTTAAATTTGTGAATGGCTACAAGTATATACATTTCTGAACATTCACAAAATTACAAGGCTAGCCAGACCTTTTCAATCCACTTCCTACCTCTTACATGGAAATTACTGCTGCATCGCTGGCAGAGAAATATGCAGTTGTAATCCCTTTAATGCTTGCCTGGAGTTTTTGGGAATTCCTTGCAGGTGCAAATAAAGATATTTGTGGTGTTTGTGATTGTGGACAGCTTACTGCAACATTTCTACAAATAGGACATACAGTCATAAGCAGCCAGAGTTTGTACATTTGGTATTGTTGTAAAAGGTACCTTAAACTAACACACACTGGGTGAGAAACACAGAGGTTGGAAGTTGTGCCCACACATCATTGGACTGTAAAAAAATAAAGTGTAGAGAGCTTGAGGTACAACCACAATAGACAAGGAGAAAGTGAGAAATACTGCTAAACATTAAAGAAGGGGAAACGTAGACAAACAGTAATATATAAAACCAAACCAAACATGCTGGGAAAATTATTAAGAGCACAGGGATGCAAAACAGCTTATTAGAACACTAGAAAATAAGGACATAAGGACCGGAAATTACCATAAGGTAGTCCAACAAAGTATGTGAAAGTTAGGATAGGGGTGCATTGAAAAAACAGCTAGTTCAGAAAGAAAATTAGGATATGGGTGCAGTGAAAACAAAGCTAGTTCAGTAAACAAAGAATTACTAAAACAGTCCAGGCTCAAGGAATTGCTGAAGCATGTAGAATCAGGAATCACAGAAATGCTGGGGCTAGTGTGATGACACGTATCAGCAATAATCATGCTAGCATGCGTAAGCCACAGATGTGCTCGTCCTCTACCTACCATCGGCATATGAGGCATATTTCCTAGGAGCAAGAGCTCCTAGGAAATGTAGTCTTTGCAAACAAAATGCCTTGGCTGTCATAAAGACCGTCATTTATCTGGAGGATCTGGAATAACAATCAAGTCCATAATATTTTTCAAGTGCATGTAAATTAAGATTAGGATAATCTGAGAAGGCTTGACGTATAGAAAATAAAGTCTTTGTAAGGAAATGTAACCTGGTTGTCTTAAAGACCAACATGACCATGTAAAGAAAGGTATGTCCTAAATATTTTCAAAAAGACTAAAATCAGTATCCTGATAAATCACAAAAGTAGAGAATGTAGGCTGGCCATTGAAACCCCACGAGACATGACCCTTCTTGGAAGGCACAAGAGTTCAAGTGGAAAGTTGTGACATACAGTAATAAGGATCAGACTACTCTTGAAATCTTCTTTCAAGTCAGTGACCTTTCTGATGAACCCTTAATCCAACTACTAAGGATTTACAACCTACTCAGCAAACCCAGGTACTGAACATTACAGCGTAATCCAATGCTAACCATCATGTCACTTTACAATTCTGTATCCTCCGTGGTCTTTTGGTCCCTAAGCCCCTCAAAAATAAATAAACAAACAAACAACACATGCTCACAGGTACAATAGGTTGTTCTGAATGGGTCCAGCTTGGTATGCAGTTTTCACACAAATTAGAAACCAAGTGAGTGTATTCTTACCAGTATGGATGTACCACCATAGTTCAAGAAAACAATGTTTAAACTGAGGTCACCCAACAGCGTAGAAGACCCTGGGCAGAGTTGCTATCAATAGGGTTTGGCAAGTATTATGGCATGGCCAGGTCTGGGTACGATTAGAGGATCTACCTGGGCTAACACTTAAAGGTGTATCTCAACTGTTCTTTTAAGAGGTCAGATATCCTGTGCAATTACTGACATTCACGCTTGCTTGTTGCTCCCTTTGTGTTGTTTCAGGTTGCATACTGATTATATGTATTTTGTTTTTCAGAAGAGCCACAAAATTCGACTGGCTCCATCAATTACAAGGCCAAGATGCTGGTGAATGCGTGAAAAGAAAATCCATCACTTTTATGAGAAAAACTAGCACCCTTGTGCCCAGAGAAGCCTCCTAGAAGTAGTAAGAAGAATCACCACGGACCAGAAAGCAGAAAAAAGAAACACAAGAAGAAAAAAATAAAAATAAAATTATACTGCAAATATTACAAGAAATTAAAATATTCTAATCAATTTTAAAATGCATTACACTCACTCTAGGGTACAGAAAGGTGATGAACTTACATTTATCAACTGTGCAGTGGACTGTGATTGACTATTCATTTATTTATTAATAATGTATTCAATTGCTATGTTTTATGTGGCGTGCACTAGCCCTGAATGTTAAATGAAAACATCATAAACAATAGATGAGAATCACCCATACCATAAAAAGAGATGGTCTCAACAATGGTTGTAGCCCACAGTTGTATACAATTGAGAGGCATGAATATGTAGATTGAAGAGGTACATGGTCAAAGTTTATGAATGTAAAATAAGATATATAACACTATTGCACACCTGTTTCTACTTCACAAACTGTTTGTTCACCAGCATCTCACTTAATATGTTTCAAATATAAAACATGAACGATTGTGATCCTAAATCACAAGGCCATCATGGATCAGGAGAAAACACATACAGGGCAGGAAGAACCAATTCACAATACATCAATCAAGCAAGAGAGACATCACAGCCTGGAAACTAATTCTACATGGTTTCTCTGCAGAGAAATGATCTGGACCTGGATCCACAAGATTGCATTGGTGGAAGCCAGAACTAAGATTGAGTGCAAGGGAGGACTGATGAAATCTGCGGGACAGTCAATAAATACAAGAAAAGATCAAGCATTCGCAAAGCCAATAGGACGGGCATTGGCTGCCTGCCTTTTCACTTTGTTAATATTGTTTTGTTTTGCTACGGCTTTTATGAAACATTCTTGTAGGACCTGTTTGCCCCTTGTCAATTTTAAAGAACAAAACACTGGAAATGACAGAAATACCAGAAGCACATATAGCCGTAGTAGTCAACGGCATCAAAGGGAGCTGCGTGTGTAGATCTGCTCCTTGTGAAGAAGCAGAATGTAATCACACAATCAATGGCTGAAGTGGGCTCACCCATTACCCCTTTCCATGTACTGTAGTGGGTGGAAGAAAAATATGAATGACAAAATTATACCAGTGGTTGAATAGGGCTGGCTGAAAGCCCCTCTAAGTATATTATACAATAACGTTACAAAAATTAATTGGTCTTGGCTACAACAAGCCATAAAAATGCTTGAAGATCATGCCACGCAAGCTCTTTTCAAGATACCAACTAACTCACCATGATAACCAGTAGAGCACAGTTTAATGCCAGCTTCACAAGAGTAAATGTACAGACAAATGCAGATCACTATTCAAAAGTGAAATTCACAATTGAAAATACTGGTACAAAATTCAGAGATCTGTGTGTAATTATCAATCCAAATGCAGCATTTTACCTTCTAAACTAAGGCAAACTCTGGAAAAAGAATTGGGACATTAGTATATCCTATTAAACCCGAAAAACGTTTGAAATGTCAATCATATTATCTTTCTAGAAATGTGAACATGTTTAACAGTCATTATAATGCCAGCACATCACATACTAATTGCCATATCCATTAATCTGTAACATGACTTGCCCTTATTCTTGTAACCTGTTCCCACCAACCCTCTCCAACTTCCCACTTGTCTCTCTCTCTCTCCCGCCTAGGTCTGGCCTATATCATCGTTAAGGGAGTAGAAACCAGGCACTCCGGTAGAACGTCCTAAAACTATCTATCACAGTGTGAATGGGGTTATCTGTTTACTGAAACACCCATCACGTATGGACCCGGAATTATTTTGGCATCTAAATTAAATAAATAACACTGTCCTAGCTTTCAGATCTCTTGCAGTGTTGTTATTGCACCAGCTGCACACATCGCAATCCTGTCCGGAAGGTACAGCTTGTTAAGGCCTAAAGGAGTGTTAAGAGTATTAAGAAAAGTAAACGTTTTCTCTCGAGCTCTGGCACTGATGTGCACTGGAAGGGATGCTGTCTTGGCAGTTGGAAAAAGTATTAAGAAAAATACATTTTTGCTCTTGAGCCCTGGCTCTGAAGCGCACTGCAGAATGTGGGGATGACGACATTATGCAATGGAAAAATGCAGTCACTCACAGTGAGGGCGGTCACTGCCTGAAGTGGGCTGACCCATTTTCCCTAGGCTGTTTATTGTAGTGGGTAGAAACAAAACATGAATGACACTACATAAGAGCAATAGATGAAGACGAATGACTGAAAGCCCCCCTACATATGTATACATGTAAGTATTTTTTAAGATTTCGGTTTTGTAAAAACAAATGGTCTTGACTAACACCAGACCTAAAAATAGAGTAGAGATTAAGAAATAAAATGACACCAAAACAAACAAAATCCATTCAGTAGAACTGGACCTATTCAATTACAAAGTCTTAAATGAAAGTAGTGCCAAAAAGCACAAGGTGTCAACAGTGGCTATTTGATAATGCTGGACCCGTGCCAAAGTCATACTTTCAGGCCGACCTTGATAGAGCACAAGCCAGGTACAGGACCGAGTTTGGCCCTCTGGAAAGTGTATCTGACTGTACTTGGGCTGAGATGCAAGATCCTGTGTCTCAATGCGTCAGTTCTGATGAGACTATCTTTTAGGAGTGGCGAGTTGCTGCAATAAAAGGTCTTGTGTCACGTTGCATCAAACTGCATGGGTCCTGATGAGGCTGCTTTCAGGAAATGAGGGGTGTTGAGATGTGAGGTTCTGCGTCGAGTTGCATTATGCTGAGTGGGTTCTGGGGAGGCTGCTGATCAGGAGCTGCAGAGTGGGCCAATGGGAGGTCCTGCGTTGATGTGTTTTGGGCTGCATTTGTTTTAAGAAACTTTCATTTGGATAAGGAGGGGTGCACTCTGATGCCAGTATCCAGGACCTGGGGGTTCCTCTTGGGGATCAAGACTCACTCCAGGCTTCAAGAAGTCTGAGGTGACAAAAGACTTGAGGCAGGTTCCTTTGTGTGTGCTGGTGGCAAGCCCCTTTGAAATGTAAGTAGGATGGGCACAGTTCCTTCCCCAACCATCCTAGCAAGATGACCCATCACATCAACACTTAGCCTCCTTTTATGTACTTTCTATGAGCAGAACCATTCACAGTCATGTGTTACAGGAGACTGACAGAAGGTGCACATGGTTAAGACAAGAAAATGTCAACTTTCTAAAAGTGGCATTTTCAGAATTGTAACTTAAACCAATTTGACCTTTAAAGAGGAGTTTAAATTACAATTCATTTGAATGAAAACATCTTATTCCTATCTACTTCCAAACTTAAGTTACCCCTTATTAAGTGTAATAAGGTAACCTCTTGTTATCATATGGGAGAGACATGCCTTTAGTAATTTTTCACTACTAGGATAGATAAAACCTAAGCACTCATGTCCTACTTTTTAAATACAATGCACCATGCCCCTTGAGCTTTTAGGTCCTACCGTAGAGGAGACATATGCATTAAAAAGAAAGGTTTAGGCCTGGCAAAAGATTAATTTTACGAGGTCTAAATTGCAGTTTAAAACTCTGCAACAGGATTCACTGGCAGCCCTGAAACACGTTTTTAAGGGCTACTTCAGTGGAAGGCACATTGCATGCTGCAGGCTCACTAGAAGCATTTAATTTACAGTCCCTGGGTACATGGAGTACCATTTACTAGGGACTTACAGGTAAATTAAATGTTCCAATGTTTTAGGGAGAGTACACAAGCCCCTTAGCACTCGTTAGAAGTGGTAACGTGCATAGAGCCCTAAAGCTGACAAAGACAAAGTCAGCAAAACAGGAGGGGGTGAATAAAAAAAGTATGAGAGACCACCAACCAAGGGTGTCAGGTCTAACATGGACAGTTTTCAAAGTGTTTCAAAGCTCACACAATAGCCTGACAAATATAGTGAGTGTGGTTAATGGGAAATCATCAGAATGTAGTTGATGAGAAATCATCAGAAGAACTAAGCCAGATTTTGCATCATGAGTTCCAAGATATGGTGTTAGTGATTACCGAAGACAGAATCACTAAATGGGGCCTTTCAGAATGTATATTGAGGTTGCTTTGAGTGGTAAAAGTTGACATTTGTTGTCAGATTATGGGGCCTGTCCTCTGGAAAGGATTATGCAAGGTCTTTTGTTAAAAAAACATGGGAAAATAGAGAGTTGCCTCCTGCAGGCAAGGCTCTTCTTTCCTATAAGGGAAGAAAAATAGAGCTGGTTGGACTTGGACCTCTAGGCAGGGTCACCCAAATGTTTTACCTTCACCCTCCTATTTGTTCTGAATTTACTTTTGTTGGCCTTGGGCTTTGTTCATTTTTACCACCGCTAACCATTGCTAAAGCACTTGTACTCACTATCTAAAACATGGTAAAATTGTCTTCTACCTGAATAGTATAATATTGGCATATTTCATTTGCTTATAAATTCCTAGTAAAGTGGTATACGATGTACCTAGATCTCTTAAATTAAATACTACTAGTGGGCTTGCAGTACGTATTGTGACACCCACTTCAGTAGCCCCTGAAAACATCTCCCAGGTCTGCCATTGCAGCCTGCATGTAGTTTTAAATTGCCAATTCGACTTGGCAATCTAACCCCCATGCCAAGTGTTAAACTCCCTTTTTATTGCATAAGTCACCTCTAAGGTAGGCCACGTACAACCAATATGTCAGGGTAAATTGTAGTAAAAAAGTTGGACACATACTTTTAAGTTTCAGTTGTACAAATTAATTTTTCCCCACTGTAAGGCCAACCTCTCCCATAGGCTAACATTGGGTTACCTTACTACGTTTAATGAGTGATAACTTTTGATTGAGAACAGGTAGGAAAGTCATGTTCAGTATCTGAGGAATTGACATTTAAAATCTTCTTTATAGTCAAAGTTGGATTTAAAGTCACAATTCTGAATTTGGCACTTTTAGAATATTAGCATTTTCTTGTTCCAACCATTTGGTACCTGGGGCCTGTTCCTAGGTCACATTACAGGGCAGGCAGGCAGTACATTCCAAGCAACTTGAAAAAGGAGCTTTTAGAAGCTTCTCCCACTTCAATGGAGGCACTAGGGATAAAAAGGGGACTCTCAAACCCACTTTTCAGATCACCCCTAGACTGTGTGGACTTCGCAGAGAAGGAGTGAGCAGCTATGATGTCTGCCCTGCCGGCCAAGTTCTGCTTTGGTGACAAAGGACTGTTTCACTGCTCAAGGCTTGCTTTTGCTGCACCAGGACTCTTCTGTTGCTATGAGCCGCCCTCCTGAATCCAGCCTGCTTGTGTTTAACCAGAACACATTGGAATCTCCATGGGTCAGTCACGTGGCCCCTTGTTAAAAGCCACTGGGACATATCAGGCTTCTTAAATGTTGCTGCAGCTCCACACATTTGACCACAGTACGACACAGCTCACCACCAACACCAGCGCAGTGAAATGCATCTCATCCTCAGAGCCGGTGCATCGCAGCACCTGCTAACAGCTTCCTTGATGAAAATGCAGGGCCTCACAATGCAAGCTCCAGTCAACTTATTAATTGATTTTGCCGCTGCCGGACGCAGTTTGAAGACTCCTTAATGCCAGCTTGAGCAGATCAAAGCCAGAAATCTGCATCTCTTCGGCCCCAGCACAAGGTACTTTGTCAAGGGACTGCGTTCAGTCCTTTACCCAGCCCATGCTCCATCGTGGTTGGCCTGCAATTGTGACTTGGACTCAGTCCACCATGACCAGATAATCGAGGTTGGCGCTTTTTGCTTCTTAGTGCTTGATTTCATTAAGATTTTTAAAATATCATGTCTCTAGTTCTACTGATTGACGTTTTGTTGTGTTGCTGGCAAATAACTTATGAAAATTTAATCTATTTTTTCTAAGTTGATTTAGGATTTTGCTTGTGTTGTCTTTTCACTTTGTTACTGTTGAGTACTGCATAAATACTTTAAACTTTGCATCCAAGTTAGGCCTGACCCCTTTGATGCTAAGGCACCAAATGGTTGAGCACAGGTTAATTTAGTGAGTTTAATGGTTTACCCTGACATGGATTGTGGCTGTTATTTGAAGAGGGTTCAGACTGCGCTCAACCAACAACCCAATTTCTCACACAATATAAAGGGCGTAAAATTAGAGGGAAAATATACTGTGTGGTCTGATGCCTAAATAGCTGAGGATGGTTTCATCAATGGCTATTTGGGATGATTCCTAGACTGAGCGCCAAAGAACAAGTATTGCTCAAT
This sequence comes from Pleurodeles waltl, assembly GCF_031143425.1. Lineage (NCBI taxonomy): Eukaryota > Metazoa > Chordata > Amphibia > Caudata > Salamandridae > Pleurodeles > Pleurodeles waltl. The sequence continues at coordinate 940,288,689 of NC_090449.1, forward strand.
AAGGATCAATTTGCATTGATGAACATAAACTCTCTGACTTGTTTTCAAATAAACTAGGCTTGATAACGGGGTTTGAACAATCGTTTTGAAGTGAAAGAAAATGCTATTTCAGTAAAACAAAAAGTACGAGCAGGCCTGTTTTTTTCAAGAAGAGGTTTGGAAAATGAATTGATAACACTATGCAGGAAATGTGTAATTTAACCTATAAAAATTAACGGTGTGGTTATCTCTATTAGAAGTAGTTCATAAATGCAATTGGGATATGAGAAGTTGCATTGTTTTATACAGTCTCCATAAAGAGATCTGGGTTGATTCTGAACCTCTACTCAAGATCTATGATTTACTGGAAAGGCTGGGAGGTGCAGAATATTTATAAAAAAACAATTTGGCGTACGCCTATCACCAGGTGGATTTGGAAGAAGAGTCTAAAAATGTCACTGTATTCAATTCCTCAACTGGCACTTTTCAAATTATCATATACCATTTGGACTGGCAAAAGCAGCATCAGTATTTCAAAGGGTAATGTGAAGGTGTTGAAGTATTCCAAGATGAGGCATTAGTTTTTGCTAAGCACTTGCAGGAGCACAATCAATTTTTATACAATGCCCTAAATGTATTTGCTGAGAGGGCGTGGTGCTAAAAAAGTAAAACTGTGAATTTTTGAAAGAAGAAAACATTTTTGGGTTAATGTCATTTCAGATGAGGGGAAAAGGCCTATGCCTGGCTTAGACAAGGCTGTAGTACAATGTACACTCACAAAAGACAAAATATGTTCTTTTTGAAATGTATTCCTGATTATTCCTGTAAGATGAACATTTTCTTAAGCATGGTAAAACAATGCAGCTTTTTATGGTGGTGATGACTGTAAAGTAGCATTTGATAAGGTAAAATGCAAAATAAATGCTAAGATACTTAAGGCCTATGACCCTAGCTTACCGTATATATTTACAGTGGATGGAAACAAGCATGGCTTGTGAGCTGTGCTTCAAAAGACAGTTGTGGATAAAGCTACTTTCAATTTTGTATCAAGAGATTTATACTATTCCATGATAGAAAAAAATTATTAGCATGCTCCTGGGTGTCACGGTTTGGGGCGGGTCTGATCAGGACTCTGGTTGGGACACCGCGTGAGGTCAACGAAGATCCTAAAGAGGTAGTGTACTGGAGCAGAAGAGCAGCTAAAGGCGTACACGGAAAGGACAGCTATGGACAGGCACAGGAAACAGGAAAGTAAAAGCAGAGCAACCCTTGTGTGAACAAACAGGAAACGGATTACTAATGGACAAACACGCTGGGGTTGTACACAGAGTAGGGCCCAGAACCTCCCACAGTGACAGGGAATGTCAATGCCTCTGTGAAGTTTGCTCTTAAAGATAGTCACCCTGCCAGCCCCATAGAAAGGAGGCAGCAGAAGTGAATCTGTCTCTGGACCCTAGAGCACAAACAAGGGCAATACTGACATACTCACGACAAGCTCTTGTGGGTCCAGCTGGAAACACAGTGGCAATTCCTGGAACAACAGCAATAGCACACTGTCACTGTTAGGCACGAAAGACAACGTATAACACTAGACAAGTATGGGGGCTGGAATTGCCTCCTGGAACCCAGGAGCCAACCCCAGTACAAAGGAGGACACTTATACACTGGTGAAAACTGATAGAACCCTTACCAGACACAAATACCGAGAGGAAACGGAAACAGAAGGGAACAAACTAAGAGGCAGAGGCAAGAACTGGGAACAGGTTCAGGCTGAAGCAAAGGCAGGACTAGGACTGGAAAACAGGGCACAAACTTCTGGCTGGAACAAACAGAGACAGGACTGGGAAACAGAGAGCAGGCTCTGGCTGGAACAGGCAAGGACAGGGCTGGAATACAGGGAGTAGGAATAAGCAGTAAACAGGACTGGGAAACAGAGAGCAGGTTCAGGCTGAAACAAGGCAGGAGCAGAACAGAGAAAGAGGGAGCAGGCTCTGGAAGAAACAAACAGGTACAAGGCTAAGAGATAGGGAGCAGACTCTGGCTGGAACAATCAGGAGCAGGGCAGAGAAGCAGGAAACATGTTCAAGCTGGAACAAAACAGGAACAAAACTGGAACACCATCCGATGAGGGGTCTGTAACACAAAGGAATTGAACTCCAATGCACGACAAGGATCTTGAGGAAATGGCTGCTTATAAGCAGTTCCAAGCTGGGCTGCACAGGAGAGGTCTCAGGTGTTTGTAGTTTCAGACACTTGCAAGTCCTGGAGGAGAGGATCCGGTGAAAAGGAGCAACTGGACTTCTCCCATAGAAAACAATGGGAAACAGAATCCAGGCTTTCCTGACTACCGGCTGTGCATTATGGGATTTGCAGTCCCAGGAAGCAAATGTGGTACTACACAAGTATATCATGGCGAAAAAAGAAACAAAAAGGAGTCAGCAAGGGACTCTAGATAAGTGTTCAAGGTGATTCACAGGCTACTGAGAGTCCCCTTACAGCGCCCCCTAGAAATGGGACGACAGAATTGTAACACCTGGGCACTACAAAAATGTTGTTTTTATGTTTAGGGCAGAAATTTCACTCTGCAGACAGACCACAAACCGTTAGTTTGCACCTTCAATGAGGAAAAAGTTAAAAATGCCACTTCATATATAGCTAGATTAGCAACGAAAATGATCCTGCAAAACTTTGAAGTGAAATTCATATCTATGAATACTAACCACACAGTAGACTTCAGATACAAGCTGCCTATTGAAGCTGATGAGATTGTGGGTGGATGATGATGATGAAAATTGTTTTGTAACTGCAGCTGACCCTGAATAAATGTATGGTTGTACTCAGGATCCCTGGAAGAAAGCAGCTGAATAAGGTGAAGGTTTAAAGTGGTGACAGTATCAAGATGGTAACATAAGGAAAGAAGTGCCTACATGAATCTTCAGGTTTGTGTTAAGGTTGCAGATTAATTGTGAGATGAAGACGGTATCCTTTTGAAGGGGAGGAGACTAATGGCACGTTGTGTGTGACAAGTTGATTTGAAGTGCTCATGAAGGTCATATGGGTACCACAATGACAAAGGAAAAAGAGCGATATATGTCCTTGTGGCCTGCCATAGACAAAGATATTGAGGAAACAGTTAAAGATTGTATAATTTGAAGCATGTCTGCGAAAAAGTTCAGAGTTTGCTCTTATCCTCTTAATCCCATTGAATTTCTGATGAGGGTATGGAACAAAGTGAACATAGTTCGGGTGGTATCGTTTAATTTCTTATTTTTTCAGTATCAATTTGATTTTGTTCTCATGGACTATTACAGTAAATGGTCTGTAATCAGATTTGTGACAGCCTGCTTCGAAAAAAGCAGTATAGTCTTTGTAGGATGTTTTTTCTAGGGAGGGTTTCCCTGAATATCTTGTTTCTGGGGTATCCTGTTCTCATTGTTTATTTGTTGTGGATTTCAGTGGTGTTTTCTTAGTGTTTTACGAACTAAGCCAAGCACTGCTAATTATCTCTCATATTACATTACTCATGATACATTTCACTCATGACACTTTCATAACATCATTGATAACAGCACTGACATCATTGATAGCAAAACTGTGCATAGTGGGGGATCGAGCCATAGTTACTTTAGGGCACGAGTTACAGTTACTTGAGATAACGATAACTGGTGAGTTTCAGTAGTTTTGTCACCTTACTATAACTTCCCTTTAACCTTTGTTTTTCAGTGAAATGCTAAGTTTTTTTAAAATACCTATCTATATTTTCGACTTTAACCTTTAGCTTTTTCAGTGAATTTCTTGGCTTTTTATAATGTAAGTAACTATCACTATATTAAAGGCAATCCTGTTGCTTTTGTCAATAAACATTTTAATACAGCATTTATAGTAAAAAAAAATGTTAACGTGTCATTCTTATATTTTTACACTCCTCAGGCAATATAATGCATCAATAAACCCAAACGCAAAGAGTGTCTGCTTTCCCAAGCTAAATGGGTTAGTGTAGTAAAAGTAAAACTGCTAACATTTGTATGTGTCTGTAATTATTTCTCAACTCCCATCTGTTTCTTTTACTTTTCTACTGGTCTTTCTTTACTCTCAAGCCTACCCGCTCTCTCTCACACGTACACTTTCCTTTTTTCCAATAGCTAAGAACTATTTGATAAATCTGATTTTATAAAATGATTTCAAATCGTACTTAACAGACATCTCAGGAGTTGTTTGCTAAAGATTTGCGTAAATGCTCACGTGGTACAAAATGACACAGATCATTGAATTGATTTAACCTACAATTGCAAAGCCTGGAGGAGCAGAGCTAAATTGCACAGCACAACATGAACGCCAGCTCAATATTTTATGTCATTTTCTCAAAGCAATTAATTTAAATAACAACAATAATGTTATTTTTCCTCCAATAGTTATTTAATCAAATGCTGTTGCTGCTCATGATAGTGGAACTCATCGAATTGCACCTTTAACTATATTTTTCTTGGAGGAATGGCTTCTGAAGAGGCGGTGAATCGCCACTTTAGCATATGTCCCCGATTTGTTTGAAGACGACAGGAATATTTCTGTATGGTTAGTATTGGTGGTCCAAGAGGAGCACCTTTCATACTCCACCCCGCCTCCATTTAGCCATGTTAGGACGATTGGTCTGCATCCAGAGAGCTTTGTGTAGTGCGTTCACTCCTGAGTTACTGTAGCTAACACCCTTCTCACCAGTCCCTCTTTCTTTTGATCTGAGTAGAGTGGGAAACTTGGGGGGACAAGATGCACTTTACGCCAGCCATGGTGTACCAGCTGGGCCTGTCTAGTCAAAGTCCCTTCCCTCTTTTCCATATGCAGATCTCTTTCTTTTTTGGATAGACGTGTAATGTCAGGATACATAATGTGACACCCTGAAGGTTTCTGTGCTCTTTCCGGCCGAGTTCATTGAACCAGCAGAAAGATGAACCCCAGATTGGAGTTAGAAGAGTCGCAGTAAATGAACAAGTCCCATTTGCTTATTGTCCTCTGAAAGTGGTAGGAAATAGCAAAACCAAATGAACATGGTCAAATTTTCTTTAAAAAAAATATTACTATTATGCAGAGTAATACATTCCCTCTAAAGGTTTTTAATGTCTGGTCTGCAATACGGTAACGTTTCTGAGCCCTGATGGTGGTAGGTATTACTCCTCTCTCACACTTTTTCGAGCACATGCTGGCATGTTTTAAACTTTTTCTTTTGTGGGATCAGAGGAGGAAACGTTTTGTGGATACCATTTTGGTTTCCCATCAAAGTTGCAATGTGTTACACTGCACAACTAAGGAAACAAACAATGCTTAATATGAGGTGGTGGTCGCTGACGGGGTCACTGGCACTCAATTTTGGGGTCATGTGTTGGAGTGTAGCTTTTATATTCAATATTAACATGAAAAGCTTGCAAAATAATGTAAAATGAAGCTGCATAGAAAACGTGATAGAAGAAAGTTAATGTACGCATTTGAAATGTGCCCACGGGGAGTGGACACCAATGTATACGATGATTAATGACACTGACTAATAATGATTTAATAATGTACTCATGTATGCTTCTGTATTTGCACTATGAATTTTGTATTAAGGTTTTGCTGAATTAATCACTAGGCCTTAGTTAGCAAGGGTCTGGGCCCAGCTGCCTGCTCTCATATTAACTGTGTTTTTTCTAACGTGCAATGTGCTGCCTTCCTGAAGGACATGAAACTGTACTTTTCCAGAAGCTAGAGATGTGTGTGTAACCGTAGTAAATTCTTTCTCATGAGACACGACTTGCTCAAGGAGACATCCTTGCCGCATGCAACAGTGTAATTCGCAACAGGTACAAGGTCACCTAAACTGGTAAAGACAATGGAACTACTGACTGGAGCGAGGAGTGTAACTTTTCTTACCTGACATTCTACCCGTTGAAGACGTAAATCAATCAATCAATCATTCAATCATTGAATTTATAAAGCGCGCTACGTACCAGTGAGGGTTTCAAGGCGGTGGGGGGGGGCTGGTGTTACTGGTCGAAGAGCCAGGTCTTGAGGAGTCTTCTGAAGGTGAGTAGGTCTTGAGTCTGTCGCAGGTTGGTGGGGAAGGTGTTCCAGGTTTTGGCAGCCAGGTATGAGAAGGATCTGCCGCCGGAGGTCTTTCTTCGGATGCAGAGGACGACGGCGAGGGCGAGGTTAGTGGAGTGGAGCTGACGGGTGGGGGTGTAGAAGCTGAGTCTGTTGTTTAGGTAGGCTGGTCCGGTGTCGTGGAGCGCTTTGTGAGCGTGGGTAAGAAGCTTGAAAGAGATCCTTTTGTCCACGGGGAGCCAGTGAAGGTTTCGCAGGTGGTGGGAGATGTGGCTGTGAAGGGGGACCTTGAGGATCAGCCAGGCGGAGGCGTTTTGGATACGTTGGAGGCGTAGTAGGTCTTTTGCTGGGATGCCTGTATAGAGTGTGTTGCCGTAGTCCAGCCTGCTGCTGACGAGGGCCTGTGTCACTGTTCTTCTTGTTTCTGTCGGGATCCACTTGTAGATTCTGCGGAGAATGCGGAGTGTGTTGTGGCAGGAGGAGGAAACTGCATTGACCTGTTTAGACAAGGTGAGGGAGGAGTCGAGGATGAAGCCCAGGTTGCGAGCGTGCTCGGACGGTGTCGGCGGGGTTCCTAGTGCGGTGGGCCACCAGGAGTCGTCCCAGGTGGAGGGGGTGGGTCCGAGGATGAGGACCTCCGTCTTGTCCGAGTTCAGTTTCAGACGGTTGTTTCTCATCCAATCGGCGATGGATTTCATTCCCTCGTGGAGGTTGGGTTTGGCGGTGTGGGGGTCTTTGGTGAGTGAGAGGATGAGCTGGGTGTCGTCGGCGTAGGTGAGGATGTTGAGGTTGTGTTGTCGGGCCACTTGAGCGAGGGGGGCCATGTAGATGTTGAACAGCGTCGGGCTGAGGGATGAGCCTTGGGGGACGCCGCAGATGATGTCGGTGGCTTCGGAGCTGAAGGGGGGAGGCGGACTCTCTGGGTTCTGCCAGAGAGGAATGAGACAATCCAGTCGAGGGCTTTACCTTGAATTCCGGTTTCGTGGAGGCGTGATTTCAGGGTGCGGTGGCTGACTGTGTCGAAGACGGCAGATGGGTCCAGGAGGATGAGGGCTGATGTTTCGCAATTGTCCATTTGGCGTCTGATGTCGTCTGTGGTGGCGAGAAGGGCGGTTTCGGTGCTGTGGTTTCGTATGAAGCCGGACTGGGAGGGGTCTAGGATGCTGTTGTCTTCAAGGTGGCTGGTTAGTTGTTTGTTGACGATTTTTGTAATCACCTTTACTGGCAAAGGGAGCAGGCAGATGGGTCGGAAGTTCTTGAGGTCGTTGAGGTCTGCTTTGGGATCCTTGAGGAGGGTGCAGATTTCGGCATGTTTCCATTTTTCAGGGAATGCCGCTGTTTCGAAGGAGATGTTGATGACCTTCCGTAGTTGGGGGGCGATGGTTGAGTCGGCTTTGTTGTATACGTGGCGAGGGCAGGGGTCTGATGGAGATCCTGAGTGGATGGAGTTCATGATCTTGCGTTTCTCTGTGTCGTTCACGTTGGTCCAGGAGGTCAGGTGGTTTGCACAGGTGGAGTGTTTGGGGGTGGGGTCTGGTGTGGGAGTGGCGTCAAAGCTGTCGTGGATGTCAGTGATCTTCCGGTGGAAGAAGGTGGACAGTGCGTTGCAGAGTTCTTGGGATGGAGGTATGTCGTTGATGTTGGCGCTGGGGTTGGAGTGTTCTTTCACGATGCTGAAGAGCTCTTTGCTGTCGTGTGTGTTGTTGTCCAGGCGGTCCTTGAAGTGGGATCGTTTGGCTTTTCTGATGAGTTGGTGGTGCTTGCGGGTGGCGTCCTTGTGGGCTGTCAGGTGTGCGTTTGAGGAGCCATTCCTTTTTTTAACTTCCAACAGTCGCGTTTGGAATTTAGGAGCTCGTCGGTGAACCAGTCGACTTTTCTTCTGGCTTGGTTTTGAGTGGTGTGAGGGTGTTGGCACAGCCGTTGATCCACAGGGTGAGGTTGTTGGCGGCGGTGTCTGGGTCGGTGGAGTCAGGGGGTGGGTTCTGGGCGAGGGCGTTGGTAAGCTGGACTTCCGTAACTTTGCTCCAGCATCGGCGGGGTGGTTGTTGGGTGCGGTGGTGCTCGTTAGGTTTCTTGTAGGTGAAGTGGATGCAGTGGTGGTCGGTCCAGTGGAGTACGGTGGTATGGTTGAAGGTGACGTGGGCGCTTGAGGAGAAGATGGGATCAAGCGTTTGGCCGGTGATGTGGGTTGGTGTGTTGACGAGTTGTCTGAGGCCGTGGTTGGTGAGGTTGTCGATCAGGGTAGTGGAGTTGGTGTCGTTGTTGTTCTCCATGTGGAAATTTAGGTCCCGAGGAGGATGTAATCCGTTGAGGTGAGTGCGTGGGTGCTGATGAGGTCGGCGAGGGATTCGCTGAATGGTGCTCGTGGTCCGGAGGGTCTGTAGATGAGCGTTCCTCTGAGAGTGGTGTTGGGGTCGGTGTGGATGCGGAAGTGTAGGTGTTCGACAGTCTTGAGGGAGTCGTCAGTGTGGGTGTCGACCTTGAGGGAGGATTTGTGGGCGATGGGTATGCCTCCTCCGATTCCGTTTTTGCGGTCCCTACGGGATGATCTTGTAGCCGTCCGGGATAGCCATTGCGATGTCGGGCGCAGAGGAGTCGTTCCACCAGGTTTCGGTACGGAAGGCTACGTCTGGGGCGGTGGAGTCGAGCAGGTCCCAGAGCTTGATGGCGTGCTTGCGTGCGGAGCGGGTGTTGAGGAGTATGCAGTGGAGGTGGTTAGTTTCAGTCTTTGTTGGTTTTATTGTTCTGTTGCAGGTGAATCTGCAGGTGCGGCATGCGAAGGGTCCGTGGGTGTTCCTTGGTGAAGGCTGGGAGCATGCTGGGATGCGGCCGGGGTTGAGGGCGTTGAGTTGGTTGGCCGTGTAGCGGCGTCTGGAGGTGGAGGGGTCTCGCGGACCAGGGGGGTGGCGATGGTCCAGGCGCAGACGGGCGCACACGGGCCGCGGGTGGCATAAGAGGAGGGGAGGGTGGGTGTGGCAGCTGGGAGGCGGGAGGGCCTGTCCAATGGGAGGGCTGGGGTGAGGGGCCGCAGGGGACGCAGCGGCGGGAAACTGGCTGAAGGAGTGGTGAGAAGGAGAGGCCGCAGGGGACGCAGTGGCGGGAAACTGGCTGAAGGAGCGGTGAAAAAAACGGGATGGAGCGCGGAAGGCAGAGCGGAGAGCGACCTGCCTGCAGAAGCAGGGTCAAAGGTTGCTCCCTTTCACCGCGCCGCGGCTGGCATAAGAGGAGGGGAGGGTGGGTGTGGCAGCTGGGAGGCAGGAGGGCCTGTCTAATGGGAGGGCTGGGGGGGAGGGGCCGCAGGCGACGCAGCAGTGGGAAACTGGCTGAAGGAGCAGTGAGAAGGAGGGGGGAGGGGCCGCAGGGGATGCAGCGGCGGGAAACTGGCTGAAGGAGCGGTAAAAAAAACGGGATGGAGCGCGGAAGGCGGAGCGGGGAGCGACCTGCCTGCAGAAGCACAGGAGCCAATAAACTGCATGAGAACTGTCTTAGGTGAAAATTCTAGTAAGGTGATCAACGGATTATTGGACCGAGAAAACGATGCACCAAACATTGACCAATTGGAAATTAGAGTCTTGTCTGGCAAATTCAATTTAACAACGTGGCACAAGGAGAAATCAACCATTAGAGGGACACCCCTGCTGTTACTCTGATGTTCCGTCTTAGTCTTTGCTGTTCTGATACTTAAAACCATTCTCACTTTTTGCCTTGCCCGATACTTACTTCTCCTCCTTATGAGGGAAGCATTCCTTCTCACCCTATCTTGCCGAGACTTTGCTGTCTATTCTGGCTGATGGCGAATGAACTGCTGTCCTGAAGACGAAGACTGACTCTGTATGCTGACCCATTACGGAAGGTAACTATATGATGATAAATTGTAATTGTCTGTCTGCCTTTCCTTTCTAGGTACCAACTGCTCTTTTGACAGAGGCCTTAGTTAGATGTTTTCTAAATTTGTGTTACTAAATTGTTTTGCATGAAGCCCAACATGCTGATGCTAATTAGAGGTTAGTTGAGGAATTCACTAATATTGGGTGCAAATAGACAAATGACTGAATCTTTGCTCTGTTGAATAACGTGCTAATGATACCCTGCTAAAGTTGATTCATGTTGACGTTGTGCTTTGTTCTAATGTTCATGATCTTTGCTTTGATAAAGTCTTATTCAAGTTGCCATATTGTTACATTGTTAATGTGTTTGTTGGTATTGAGACTAATGAACTTGCTAGTAGAGTGTAAAAAATAGGGAGTAAATATCTTAAATCTTACTAAAGGCTGTGTGGTTATTCATGGCTGAAAGGTCATGGTGTGGTTTGATTGTTATTAATGATATTAACTGATTTGGTTGATTTATTATTGTGAATATTGATGAGGTCACTGATTTATTGATTGAATGCAGAATAGATATTTCGTGTTGAGGTGTCTCCAATCAGGGTCAAAAGATTTATTGGCCTAAAACGAGTCCCCGTGTAAGTAAAGTACCTAGGTGGGGACGCGTTAGTACATGCACTTATTGTTCCTCATCATTTATCAAGAGCAAGAGAGGCAAAACACATGAAACGTAAAGGCAGAGGAAGAGAAACACGGAAAACCTTCAAATATGTTAGGGAAAGGGAAAACAGCATTTGGTGTAGTCTAGAGTTGTTGCAGCATTAGTTGCATTATGAAGGAAGAGGTCAGACCTGTTAGGGGCGAGCGCAAATCGCTCCATCCCGTGTTGTAATCTCTCTTTGGGCTTCAAACCACGCCCATGTCATGTCATTTTTTTTTAATTGGTTAGTGAGCTTGCCTTTTAAAATCTGCTAGCTTTCATTAGTGAAAGGCATGCATAAGTCATGCCTTTTCCGGTGTTTAGTCCTCCTCGAGTGCAGCGACCAAGTACTGAAAACATATGAGGCTCCAAGTTTTCCATCCGATTTCTGGACTACTTTTTCTCTTTTTCCGCAGCGCGATCCCACTGGGCAGAAGTTGAGCGCTTTGCATGACATCGACCCTGTTACATAGTTAATTGCACTTTTGCTGGTTACGTAGATAATTACACTTTTGCCGATAAGTTTCACTACGATTTAACTTTTATTTCCCTTTGTGTGTCTGCTTTGCACTGATGGCGTCTGTCAGCTCGCTTATGTGAAACTTTTACTTTTCAGTTTACATGGCAAGAAAAGTCCAGTTAGTTATGTGAAACTGTTTTATTTTCATTTTCAAGTTATGTGGCTAGAAAAGTCCGGTTAGGAGTTTACAATGCTAATTGCTCTAGCTCAAGCAAACGCGAGATCCGTTGCGTTGCAAATGCTTTGTTTATATATGTAAATAGATTTTGAGGCACTGGCATAGGCCTGTGGCAAAGAATCTCGGCTGCCCTATTATTGTGACGTCCCTGAGCCTGTGCCTAGATAAGGGCAGGATGACAATACATGAATCAGAGAATCACTCATGACTTTATGCATAAAACTAACCTCTTTCTTGGTAGTCCCATCTGCATGTACACAACCACACATAGACGCACAGCTACACATATAAAACCAACCATATTTGCGTGATCCATCCCTCGAAAAACGGACGAGATTGAGCACTACAGGGCCATTCAATTGTCAAAATTAAGCTATATATTTATTCAGTAAAAATAACTTCAGATAGAAATCATCAAGGAACAACAATACCTTTTCTGACCATAGACTCATGGACCTACAGGAAAAAGCATGAATTTAATGGAATGCCAAAATCGTATTTTTTGCACGAGGAAATTATAAACATAGTAAAGTTTTGTGAGTGCTGCACAATTCTCTAAAAATAAATAATATAACTAAACCATGCATAAAGAAATGTCATGGGGAGAGGTGCCATGAAACGATCCACTCAGAAAAGAGCCACAGTGCAAATGTCAGATTCACTATTGCACTTGACAATCTTTGTAGAAGACAAAGTTGAGCTGGTTCTACAGTGGCCTTCAGTTATTCTGGGTTTAGAATAAGTCCCACAGTTGTCAGCGAAGATACAAAAGTGCAATAGAGTGGAACAAGAAAGTTGTTTGTGAGCAGTGCAATGCTCTGAGGCTTGAGATGTGTTTTGTGCATGAAGATATGTGAAGAACTGTGCCGTGATGCAAAATTTGCAGGAGTGAAAAGCTATTGTAAAACAAAACATGTACATTCATTATTTAAATATCTTCTACTTTGATTCATATTTAGAGTCAGACTTGGTGACCAATTGAACAGTAAAGTCTAGTTAGGTTTTCTGACTATCCACAATAATGATGTTGAAAGAACACTTCCATAAAAAGAATTTCAATAGATATTATTGACGATTGTTGGTTCTTCTGAAGAAATCACTAGATTTTATTGTTTGGGGAGTAGACAAGTCCGTTTCTGTTTTTCAACCTAATGGAACATATCTTTAAACAAGCATTGGCAAGGCCAATGCATCTGACGCCTTTTAGAGTTTATGTATTAATTTTTGTAATTACCAGGTATTGTGTAATATGTTATGGAGCACAAAAATCCCACAAATATTGACACAAGCATTTAGGCAAGGTCTCTAAAGTCAAGCATGAAGCTTGGAAATGTCATAAATTACGAACGTTTTATGTAGATTTGTAAGTCTATTCATATTGGTGTATTGATAAATCTTTATCCTACAATAAAGACCTCAGTGAATGTGCTGAAAAGGAAAGGAAAGATGTTGGGCCTTGGGAGACACCTCACCATACCTCAGAACGTCTTGTGCTGTATTTCCTAATCTTCACTACGTGGTATTCCCAATTCTGGCCATGAAAACCCATGCAGTGTTCTAGAGTTTGTATCAGACTTTCAGGATAAACTGTGCCAAAGGCTGCTGGCAAGTCTAAAAGTATGAGAAAACAGGTGTCTATTTTGTCCACTAGCGGTGCATAACTTCCATGATTTTAGGTGTGGCTGTTTCCATATTGATACAGAAACTATTCTGGGAGGATAATGGTGTTCAATTGATTTTCAATGCCTATCCACTTAGCTGTTCCTAGCCAAGGAAAGCTAGATACAGGTCAAAGTTAGAAAGCAGATCTAGATAAAAGTTGCGTTTTATTCGGATTGAGCAATTTGTTCAAGTTTAAAGAGAACAGGGAAAGTCCACAAGTGAGGGATGTGTTTGTCAGGTCGGATTAGATCAATCTAATGAGGTAAAGATTTGTTTCTGATATGTACAATCAAATAGTCTAGCCAATAAATGGTTGTTTTAGGCAGCATACTAATGGAGGGCATATTGATGAAGCAGAAAATGAAGGTTTTGATTTATTAACGCTTGAACGTAGTGCTGAAATAATCATGTGTGATATTAACCGAATTAATAAAGATTGTACGGGGACAAAATGTGCCCTCAGAGTAGTTTGCCATCATTTATATGCGTGCTTTATATAACGTGGTGTATTAGAATTGCACTAATCCGACATAATCATAAACGTGTGCTACGATTTGCTTATTTGAAATGCCTTAGCTTAGCATTACTTTAGCGGAGGCTTTGGTCTAGTTGCCTGGTCTCACGGTTTAAATGTTCGCATTTTTCCACCGTGCTATTAAACGTGTATTTCTGCTTGAAGCTGTACTTTTCCACAGAGACTGTTCACATGCTTATCTTAAAGTTGGTGCCAGCATGGCATATTTTCTCCTTAATTCAAGGTCGGCTTGCAGGTGCGGACAATGGAGGCTCTGAGAGTAAGCTAATGGAGAAACAATGTTGCAACTTGCGTACCCATCTCCAAGGATAATGTATGCTTAAGTAAAAGCTTGAGAACTGTCGTTTTTGATTGGTCAATTTGAAGCTAACCTATGAACCCTCCAATGGAGACCCTACAGGACTTGAACTGTTGTCTATAAAAACCAGGTGCACGAGAGGGAAGCTCTCTCTCTATCTTCGGACATCCCGCCATTTTGACTTCGTAGCTACTATGACCCATTTTGCTGCGACGCCATTTTGAGAGACTTTGATGCTTTCTCTAGTCGAGAGAAAGAGACTTTAATGATTCTTGCCCTAGAGACTTTAATTTTGATTTGTCCCGTTACATGAAGTAGTAGTTTTATCTTGCCGCCGTGAGGCAATTACCCCATTCACCCCTGCCCCTTGGTCCCGTTCCATGCTGATCGAGAAACAGTACCTGTGAGACGAAGACTTCATTGATTGCTGATTGGAATTGGTAATTATAAAAGGAAATTGTAAAATTGCATTGTGTTTCTTTTAGGTAACCAACTGCTGATTTTGATAAGGACCCTAGCTAGGAGTTTTCTAAATTGATGTTGCTAAATTGTTTTGCATGAAGTCCCACATGCTGATGCTAATTTGAGGTTAGACGAGGATTCCATATGTCGCACGATGCAATTTGAGATCTTGTTATGCTGACTAAATGTACGCAATTAGCCCATTGCAGATTATCGTATTAGTGCTTTGCATTGCCACTATCGAATGCCTTGTGATTCAAATGCTACATAGATTACACTTGTTCCGACGATATGGACAGCTATTAATGTTCATTTATGTTTATCATTTGGTGTTGAGACACATCTATATCGTGCTACCTTTGTTAATATAGGGAAATAAATTCACTAACTTTGCAATAAACTGGTGTGGTTATTCCTGACTGAAAGGTCAGGGTTCGCCGAAATGTATTCTGGATTAATTGTTAAGTGTTATGTCGTTCAAGGTGTTGCTTATGTTCGTTATTGATTATCGATTTGATGAAGTTGATTGATTAAGAGTACAGAGAGTACCCACTTAGTCAAAAGATTCATCGGCCTAAAGAGCATCTAAACGTAGGTAAATTTGTTACCGCGTTCCGCTCTATCAGTAGATGGTAGCAGAGGACGGTTTCGTCTTTTGGGACCCTGTACTATTAAAGTACATGGTGTTGAATTAACGGTTACACATTTTGAGACCCCATTCGAGAAGTTGAATTAGATTTTCTTGGATGAAAATAATTGACAAGATGATGATGGGCTAGGTCCACCGCGACTTTCCCGGGATCTCGGAGCTTGCGAATGGAGAGAACGGAGATGTGGAAACAGCGTTGGCGGTACTAGTGATGGTATGAGTGAAGTTAGGGTTTTGCGCTTGCACAGCTTATTGCCGCAGGGTGTGTGAAAAGGTTGCGAGGGTTTTCTTTTAAGGATAGCGGAGGTGCGACTCCGAGTGTAGAAGTAGTGAAGTCGTCGAACTTCATAGAGTTAGCGGAGGTGCGGCTCCGAGTGTGAGAGTAGGGAAGTCGTCGAACTTCATGTGCGTGTGGCGCTTTGTGCATAAAAAAAGGTCCACGTGGTTGTTGTTGTTGAGACGGGCCCTGCGAGGTCAAGAGACTCCGGAGTATGTTGATCCATGTTGTGGTTTGGGCGGTTTAGTAGGTTGATCGGGCGTGGTCAACGAGTGGGTACGTGTGTTAGGGAGTGAAAGAAACTTCGACTTCGGGCTTTGACAAGATTCTAAGTGCACTAGAACAGATCATTGACAAGTTGAGAGTAGGTCTGCGGGTCAGATTTGCTTGCGAATGTGGGGACTGAGAAAGACGGAATAGCGGTCGAGGCTGGTGAAAGAGATCGAATAGTGGCCGAGGTTAGTGAAAAGTCCCTAAGGTCCTGAAGCGATTGTGTTACCCTTCCTGTAGTAAACCGACAGATCTGTTTTAGTTTTGGTAGCTCGCGATACATGCAAAAAGTTGTTACGGGAGGAACTGAGTGAAGGAGGACTAGCCGCGAGGCTTTGTCAGCCGCAGTGTGTGAGTGTGACATCACTAAGAGCCGCGCTGGGATAGGTTGGTTGGAGAGAAGGGTCGCGCACGGATTGGACGCAGTCCGTGGCACTCGATTGGAAGGGGAAAGGCAGGTGAAGAGTATTCCGGGAATTAAAGTCACCTATTGATTACAAATTTTGTGGAATAACAGTGACCTATTGATTATAAACTTTGTGAATTAAAAGACGAGAAAATGAAATTCCTTAAAGCATTCAGGAGCGCGATGAAGGGAGAGTCATACATTAAAGCGAGCGTAGGAGAGGAAACGCCGCCTGAGGGTACACCAGCTTACATTGTAATGGAGGAAAAAGGGGTAGCTCCGTGTCTTTGGCTAAAGCAATGGCACAAGTGGACAGAGAAACATGGGAGCGTAGCATTCCCGATACATGGGACATTCAATATGAGGGTCCTAGAGAACTTGAGATTCACGATGTATCACATGAAGGTGCCTCCAAGGCCAGCACAGTTTGAGGCTCTAGCAATCTGGGAACTCATGGCTAGACAGCAACAGAAAAACAAGTTTGAAACAAGGATGAGGAAGGTAGAAAAGACACTAGCGGATGCTAGGTGGGATAATGCGCAGAAGGTGTGGAGGTCAGATGTATTGCAGGGAATAAAATTGTTCCCCGCAATTACTAAGGATGAAGAGGAGACAGGTAAGAAAGCTACCTGTAAGACAGACAGGAAGTGTTCCAAGGACACAAAGGACGAGGAAAAGTTGAGAAGAGAAGAGGAGTTAGAGGATGAGGAGTTGATAATGCAATTGCTGAACGACCGTCCACCACCTTATGCAGAGAATGGACAAGGTCCAAGTACCAGTTCTGCCCCTCCGGCATCGGTACAGAACAGTGAAACGCAGAATACAGGAGTACCATCGGGATCTAAGGATCCGAGTTTACTGCTCACCCCACAGGTACCGCAGATTAGGAGAATGTATCCGGATGTGCCCGTGTTGAAACCAGCAGAAAATTATCAGCCGCAGATGCCAGGGTACTACAGCAGTGATAACAGTGGAGGAATGATTCTAGATCCGACGGTAAGGGGCGTACAGAATGGTTACAACCCAACAATGGCACAAGCTGAATCAACTCAGTTTATGATGCCTCAAAAGCAGATGCAGGGAGGAAATGTTCATGCTCAAATGACGGGGAGTCAGATGGGCATGCCGGCAATGATGGCCCATAATATGGGGATGAACATGCCTCAAAATATGGGAAATGGACAAAATCCAGATGCGATATCACTGCCCATTACCGTAGGTCCAGTGGTACCTCTGTATAGTCAGCCTAACTTAGGCATGAGCAGTCAGGGACCAATGCTGCAGAATGGGACAGAAAGAAGGTGCATAGAAAACACTCCAGGGATAACCCCGATAGCGACTCAGCCAACTGGGTCTGGGTCCCTGATGGAATTTAGTCCCATATGTGCTCAGTCAACACTGGTGAGGTCGAGCCCCCCACTGATAATACCATTAACATCAAACACTGAAAAGTTGCCGCAACCATCGATGGCAGTCGATGTGAATGCTACACTGATGGGGGTAAATGCGCAACAGCTGACACAGTGGTTCAACAGTCTAAATTCCACACAAAGTTCAGACAGTGGGAAAGGAGACGATTACTTGAGCAGGATGAGGCTGAACATGGAAGCACAAGAATTGGTGGAAGGAAACATGGGTGTGAACAGGTTGGAGTCCTACACGGAAGAGGAGTTGAGGTATCTATGTCCAAAGATCACGAGAGAAGTAAACAAGGTACATAAAAGTTTGCAGGAAGTAGCAGACAGGAACGGGATTGACATAGGCAAGACGAAACACTTGAGCAGGAGCTATAGGTTGGATTTTGAGACCACAGATTTTGAACACATGAGGTCAGCAGGCATGAAGGCACACCTTAGAGAATTGTTGCAAAGTGCCCAAGTGTGGAGGTGCTTAGACAAGTGGGAAAGCAGATGGGTAAAGAGGAAGGATAAGAGGAGGGACAGTGCCACAGAGCACAATGAGAAAGGACCGCAGAGTAGTGATACAGTAACTATGTTACCAATGAGGGAGACAGCAGGGGGAAAATTAGTACATGTACCATGGCACAGGAGCGATATTCAGTCTTTTACGAATGATTTTCCCAAACTGAGAGAGAAGCCGATCCAATGGTATCAACAGACTGATAGGTTTGTGAAGCTTGCCAAATGTCTCTGGGAAGACCTGAACACTTTATTCGAGATTGTGGTTCCGGCAGATTTGTGGGAGGATTGCAAAAGAGCTGTAGGTTGGCCGACAAGTGAACCAGAGAGAGACAGAGAGACGGGCGCACCATCACCTATGGTGATGTGTCTGTACTATAAGGTGATCGAGCATTTGAAGACGAAGGTTGCCGCGAAAAATGTGGATTGGCAGAAAATTGATCGAACTGCCCAAGAGGCTAAAGAATCGATTCATAGTTACTATGAGAGGTTGTTGAAGGCGTTCAAGAATTACAGTGGCACGGAAGCAATTGAGGCAAAAGATATGCTTCATTTTGTGTTCAGATTTGTGGAAGGGCTGAGACCAGAGATAAGTCAGATGATAAAATCGCATTTGATCTGCTGGCAGTCGAAACCGATTGATGAAGTCTTGACTTATGCGAAATACTGTAGCGACGAAATTGACGTGAAACAGAAAAGGCTGAAAGAGAAGGTGATGATGATGCAGCTTAAGGCGGCTCAGACAGGCTTGCAAGGGTTGCCAGGGATGCAAGGGTTCCAACAGCAGGTACCGCAACAGCAGCCGCAGTTGCAAGGAAACATGGTGTTTCAGCAACAGCAGCCGCAGTTGCAAGGAAACATGGCGTTTCAGCCACAGGGCAGAGGCAGAGGTAGAGGAGGTTTTGTGAATAATGGTCCGGATTTGAACACTGTTGTGACGGGTGTGCAGGCAATGAAGAAGGTGATGCCGTGTCATGCGTGCGGAAACGTAGGGCATTGGAAACGCGAGTGCCCAATGGTGGTGCAGGAAGGTGCAGGTGCAGGTGTAGGTGTTGGTCAGCAAAACAATGATGTCAATGCATTTCAGACAATGAGAGGACCGAAAATGAGAGGTCTAAACCCAAATTTTCAGACCATAAACCAATTGCAGGGATTACAACCTATGCAGCCGCAGCAGATGCAGATGCCCCGTGTGCAGATGACGCAAATGCAGCCGATGCAACAGCAGTTACCTATGGTACCTAATCAGCAAATGCAAATACCTTTGGCACCAATGAGTCAGCAGCAAAAGATGGTTCCTCCACAGGTAACGGGTCAGGTAATGAGCACAAACGGCACAGTACAACAGTTCCCATTACACAGTGAGAGTGGAATAAACAATGTATGGGAGAGTGAAAGCTCAGAAGAGGAAGGAGATTGTGTGCTTGCGGCATCCCTAGAAGTTGATCAAAGGGGTCCGTACGTAGAGGGAAGAGTAATGGGTCATCGTGTCTCATTCTTGGTTGACACGGGAGCCACACGTTCAACTGTTAAGAGCAGTGAAGTACCAAATTTGCCACTCTCAGGGAGGACAGTTCAAGTGGTGGGAGTAGCAAACAGGCATCTGACGAACCCAATAACAGATCCGATACCAGTCAACATTGGTAACTATCAAGGGGTACATCAATTTGTGGTGTGTGACTCAAGCCCGATAGCACTGTTAGGAAGAGACCTATTGTGTAAATTGGGTTGCTCGATCATGTGTTCAAACGAAGGAATAACAATAGAGATGAGCAATGATGGGGAAGACGAGGACAGTGTAGAGGGGGATGAGATAGAAACAGTTGACGAAGAGTATCCTCTGATTTGTCTTTTACCAATGATAACTGAAGAAGATATCCCAGCAGAATTACGGGAAACAGTCGGAAAGGAAGTGTGGGACATGACAGGGAAAGAGGTGGGATTGATGAAAGGAGTAGAACCAGTAAAAGTGATGGTAAAGCCCAATGCGATCTTTCCCCAGACCCCACAATACCACATGCCACAAGATACCCTCATGAAAGTTGCCCAACTTATTGACGAATTCGTGAAGCAGGCCGTACTGAAAGAAGTATTAAGCAGCCCATGTAATTCACCGATAATGGGACTAATGAAGCCAAGTGGGAAAGTCCGACTTGTACAGGATTTGAGAAAAATAAATGACATCATAATCAAGTGCTGCCCTGTCGTACCGAATCCGGCTGTGATAATGTTTCAGATCCCTTGCGAAGCTGAGTGGTTCTCAGTCATCGATTTGTCACAAGCATTCTTTTCTGTGCCTCTTCATGAGGACAGCCAATTCCTTTTTTGTTTCAAATTCCTAGACAGAGTATACAGTTGGTGTCGAATTCCTCAAGGGTTCTCTGAGTCACTGTCGATATTCAATCAGGTTCTAAAGAAAGACTTGGAAGAGTTAGAATTGCCATTCGAGTCAACCTTAGTACAGTACATTGACGACTTACTGGTTGCATCAAAGACAGAAAGTGGCTGCACAGCCGATACCATTGCTCTGTTGAACCATTTGGGAGGGAATGGACACAAGGTGTCTCCTTCCAAACTGCAGTTCTGTCAGAAGAAAGTGAAATACTTGGGTCACCAGATAGAGAAAGGGTCATGGAAAATAATGAAGGAAAGAATTACCAGTGTACTTCAAATGAGTCCACCAAAGACAAGGAAGGAGGTGAGGAAGTTTTTGGGAATGGTGGGATACTGTCGCCAGTGGATTCCCAACTTCTCGTCTCTAGCAAAGCCTCTACTGAAATTGACCCAGAAGGATGCCTTGGATCAGATCGAACTGAAAGGGGATGAGATGGATGCTTTTGTTGAATTAAAGGAGTGCATGTGCAGGGCTCCAGCTTTAGGTATGCCTGATTACACGAAGCCTTTCACATTGTTTTGCCATGAACGTGATGCATGTTCTTTGTCTGTCTTGACTCAAGCCCATGGTGGCGTAAACAGACCAGTAGCGTATTTTTCAGCTACTCTGGATCCGGTTGCAGCAGCACTCCCAGGGTGTTTGCGCGCCGTAGCAGCAGTTGGTATCAGCCTCACTCAGAGTGAAGGAATAGTGATGGGACACCCAGTAACAGTCATGGTCCCTCACTCAGTTGAGATACTTTTGACCCGCTCCCGAACGCAGCACATGACTGGAGCAAGACTCACAAGATATGAAACGACTATTCTGGGCTCACCGAATGTGCAGCTGAAAAGGTGCACCACGTTGAATCCAGCTACCTTGCTTCCTGGAGAACATGCTGAAATTGAGAACGCTGAAGACGTCGAGCATGACTGCCTTCAGGTGACTGAATTTTGCACAAAACCCCGACCGGACATCAAGGATACAAAACTTGATGAAAATGACCAAATTCTTTTTGTTGATGGTTCATGTCTAAGAGATGGGGTGGGAATTTTGAAAGCAGGATATGCTGTATGTACTGTGACAGGGGTCTTGGAAGCGGGATGGCTCCAAGGAGTCTATTCTGCACAAGTAGCAGAACTTGTAGCCCTTACTAGAGCATGTCAATTGTCTGCATTGATGAAAGTCACCGTTTACACTGATAGCCAATACGGGTTTGGGATTGTGCATGACTTTGGACAACTATGGTCACAGAGAGGTTTCCTGACTTCTTCAGGATCCCCAGTGAAAAATGGGGAGAGAATAAGGGAGTTGTTACATGCCATTCAAGTGCCAGCTGAAGTTGCAGTGGTAAAGTGCAGTGCTCACACGAAGGGTCAGGACTATGTGTCTCTGGGAAACGCCTATGCAGATCAAGTCGCAAGATTTTGTGCCTTGAACTGTATATTGTTAAGGGATGATTGGAATACAATAAGTGAACCAGAACTCGAACCAGCTGAAGCATTTGCCTTGAAGGTCGTAGATACAATAGAAGAACTAAAAGCACTACAAAGTAATGTCAGGGAGGATGAAAGAGATTCCTGGATTAAATCACAATGTATAAAGAGACAAGACGAGCTATGGGTTTCACATGAGGGAAAATTTGTTCTGCCAAATAGTCTCTTATCACAGCTTGCGCGGTTCTATCATGGGCAAGCTCACCTAGGGAGAGATGCCATGATAAGATTGTTCAAAACTGATTGGTTTAACCCCAGATTTCGTCAAGCTGCAGAAGCAGTTTGCCATCGATGTGTCACTTGCCAACAGATGAACCCAGGAAAGGGAACAGTTGTGAACGCGAGCCACATTGGTAGAGCAAGCGGTCCTTTTAGTCGTATGCAGATGGACTTCATTGAGATGCCTGTGCATGGAGGTTTAAGATATGTGTTGGTGATTGTGTGCATTTTTAGTCATTGGATTGAGGCATACCCCACACGTAGAAATGACAGCCTTACAGTTGCCAAGCTATTATTGAGGGAGTTAATACCACGTTTCGGATTCCCGATCTCTTTAGAATCAGATAGGGGAAGTCACTTCAATAACGAGGTGATGAAGTTACTTTGCGAAGCACTGGACATTGAGCAAAAGCTGCACTGTAGCTATCGCCCTGAAGCATCAGGACTGGTGGAGCAGATGAATGGTACGCTGAAGTCGAGAATGGGAAAAATATGTGCATCAACAAATTTGAAATGGCCTGACGCATTGCCCTTAGTGCTAATGTCAATGAGAAACACTCCGGATAGAAAAACTGGATTGTCTCCGCACGAAATTCTCATGGGAAGGGCTATGAGACTTCCTGCAGTTCCCGCAAACATGCTTTTGAATATTACAGATGATATGGTGTTAGACTACTGCAAAGGTCTGGCTGACGTGGTTCGCTCTTTCTCTCACCAGGTGGAGGCGACCACCTTGCCACCGATCCAAGGTCCAGGACACGCACTGAAAGCAGGTGACTGGGTCGTGATAAAGAAGCACGTGAGGAAGTCGTGTCTGGAACCCCGTTGGAAAGGCCCTTTCCAAGTGATCCTGACGACAACTACTGCTGTGAAGTGCGCGGGGGTTCCCAACTGGATTCACGCCAGTCATACAAAGAAGGTGCTGTGTCCCACAGATGAGGAAGTTGAAGCGCTGAAACTACCAGTGCCTGATAAAACGGTGTCGAGTGCTGAGACAGAACAAAAGCGAACTGAAAGCGAACAAGCAACAGCAGGAGAAAAAGAGATATTATTGGAGAACGAAGAGTCCGACTCACTTGGGGAAGACCAAGGAGAAAGTTCAGACAGCGACGACGAAGCTGCAGGTGACAAAGAGCCTGAAGCAGCTGAGGGTAGCAAAAAGCCTGAAGCAGCTGAAGGTGACAAGGAACCTGAAGCAGCTGAAAGTGATACAGAGCCTGAAGAAAGTAACGGTGATGAAGGGCTCGAAGAGAGTGAGAAGGCAGGAGAGCCTGAGCAGAAGGGGGCTTTCCCAGAAACAGACGATACAGAAAAGGAAAAAGAGAACGTGACCGATTCCTCTGAAGGTGGGTGTTAGAAATGGGGTTTTTGGTTGGCAGTTAGGTTGCCCTCTGTCCAAGCAAGAACCCTCACTCTAGTCAGGGTAAGTCACACACAATCCAAAATCAGCCTGTGCTCACCCTCCGGTAGCTTGGCACGAGCAGTCAGGCTTAACTTAGAAGGCAATGTGTAAAGCATTTGTGCAATAAATCATACAACACCATAGTATAACACCACAAAAATACACCACACAGTGTTTAGAAAAATATAGAATATTTATCTGGGTACTTGTAGGTCAAAACGATCAAAATTGCAATACGAATTTGTAAAGATATCACTGAAAAGTGATATTAAGAGTCTTTAAGTCTTTAAAAAGCAATAAAGTGTCTTTCAAGCACAGAGTACCTGGTTTCTGGTGGGAAATCTCCTCAGAGGGCCACAGGAGAAGAGATGCGTGGAAAAAGGGGTGTGTGCGTCGTTTTCCGCTCAGCACACACAGACTTGCGTCGTTCTTTTCCACGCGGGGAAGTCGGGCGTCGTTTTCCGGCGCGCAGACAGTCTCTTTTTGTGGATCGCGAGGATTACCAGATGTCCCGGGTCTGTGCGTGGATTCTCCTGCTTATTTTCCGGCTGCGCGTCGTTCTGCGGGGCTGCGCGTCGAAGTTTCGATCTCACGGTAGGCGTCGCGTCGATTTCTCCTTGGAAGTCGGGCGGCGTTGTCCTTGCGAGGCCGTGCGTCGAAATTTTGGTCTCACGGCAGGCGTCGCGTCGATTTCTCCTTGGAAGTCGGGCGGCGTTGTCCTTGCGAGGCCGTGCGTCAAAGTTTCGCACTCACGGTAGGCGTCGCGTCGATTTCTCCTTGGAAGTCGGGCGGCTTTGTCCTTGCGAGGTTGTGCGTCGAAGTCTCGATCGTCCCGAGGGCGTCGCGTTGATCAGCGTCGGTGTGCGGCGTTTTTCTCGCCGCGAAACAAGCTGTGCGTCGAAATTTTCGGCGCACGGAGCGTCCACGTGAAAGGAAGAAGTCTTTTTGGTCCTGAGACTTCAAGGAACAGGAGGCAAGCTCTATCCAAGCCCTTGGAGAGCACTTTCACAGCCAGACAAGAGTTCAGCAAGGCAGCAGGGCAACAGCAAGACAGCAGTCCTTTGGAGAAAGCAGACAGGTGAGTCCTTTGAGCAGCCAGGCAGTTCTTCTTGGCAGGATGTAGTTTCTGGTTCAGGTTTCTTCCCCAGCAAGTGTCTGACGAGGTAGGGCAGAGGCCCTGTTTTATACTAAGTTGTGCCTTTGAAGTGGGGGTGATTTCAAAGAGTCTCTAAGAAATGCACCAAGTTCCCTTTCAGCTCAATCCTGTCTGCCAGAGTCCCAGTAGGGGGTGTGGCAGTCCTTTGTGTGAGGGCAGGCCCTCCACCCTCCCAGCCCAGGAAGACCCATTCAAAATGCAGATGTATGCAAGTGAGGCTGAGTACCCTGTGTTTGGGGTGTGTCTGAGTGAATGCACAAGGAGCTGTCAACTAAACCTAGCCAGACGTGGATTGAAGGGCACAACAAGTTTTTAGTGCAAAGAAATGCTCACTTTCTAAAAGTGGCATTTCTAGAATAGTAATATTAAATCCGACTTCACCAGTCAGCAGGATTTTAGATTACCATTCTGGCCATACTAAATATGACCTTCCTGCTCCTTTCAGATCAGCAGCTGCCACTTCAACAGTGTATGAGGGCAGCCCCAATGTTAGCCTATGAAGGGAGCAGGCCTCACAGTAGTGTAAAAACGAATTTAGGAGTTTTACACTACCAGGACATATAACTACACAGGTACATGTCCTGCCTTTTACCTACACAGCACCCTGCTCTAGGGGTTACCTAGGGCACACATTAGGGATGACTTATATGTAGAAAAAGGGGAGTTCTAGGCTTGGCAAGTACTTTTAAATGCCAAGTCGAAGTGGCAGTGAAACTGCACACACAGGCCTTGCAATGGCAGGCCTGAGACAAGGTTAAGGGGCTACTGAGGTGGGTGGCACAACCAGTGCTGCAGGCCCACTAGTAGCATTTAATCTACATGCCCTAGGCACATGTAGTGCACTCTAATAGGGACTTACAGGTAAATTAAATAGTCAATCATGGATAAACCAATCAATAGTACAATTTACACAGAGAGCATATGCACTTTAGCACTGGTTAGCAGTGGTAAAGTGCTCAGAGGTCAAAAGCCAACAACAACAGGTCAGAAAAAATAGGAGGAAGGAGGCAAAAAGTTTGGGGATGTCCCTGTCAAAAAGCCAGGTCCAACATGACCCCCCACCAGCCTAAAGCCAGGGGAGAACAATCACTATCCTGATGTACTTCCCTGTTTGAGGCGACAGAACAAGGACCCAGGCCCACAACAGCAGGGGCATGCTCCAGTTCTTCGCCTTCCTGACTCCCATTGGATCCCTCTGTCCATACTCTCAGGGCCCACTAAGCCCATCCATGGGGAACCTTTCTCCTTTCCTGCGGATCCCATCTGTGCAGCACCTAACCTTACTTTGCTCACAGATGTATCCCAGGGGCAGGATAGTACCCCCATGACCAACATAGTGGTGTTGCCCACTCTACCCCTGGGGTGTGACACTTGTCCCCTCCCCAGGGATAACTCTGTCCACCCGGACAGCAAGCCACAGTGATTACTGACAGCTGCCAGGGATGAGAGCCAGGCCCCAGGCCTCTCAAAGCTCTCCAACCACTGTGGCTGTGGAGAGTGGGGGGCGGTAGCCCCAGGTGCTGGGCACCCTTTAACCACTCTCCCTTCCACCAGGTCAGGGATGACAGCCTGAACCTGGTCCTCCCCTCTGGGGCTTTGTACCCTCCCTCCTGGAGCGGTACCCCCAGAGTCCAACATGGCCAGGGGGCTTACAGAAGTCACCCGGTACCATTCCTCCACCAGTGCAGGGCTGTTAACCTGCCACTGGCCCTCCAACCTGGGGTCTGTACCTTCAGGTTGGACTAGGGCCCGGGGTGAGGCTTCCCTCCCCCTGCCCTCCCTTCTGGGGTCCAGCACCCTCCAACTAGGAGTGGCCTCCTCAGAAGACAACATGGTAGGGGCACTGTTATCAGTAGCCCCTCCCTCCAGGTCCGGGGGGACACCCTGAACCTGGTCTTCCAGCCCAGGGTCTGTACCCTCAGACTGGATCACCGCCTGGCAAACCAGGACTTCCTGGGAGGCACACCTACCCCCCACCAGGTCAGAGTTTAACCTCTGCACCGGCCCATTCAACTCAGAGTCACCACCCTGAAGTTGAACAATTGCCTGGCACGCCAGGACTTCCTGGAGGGCACACTGACCCTCCACCAGGTCAGAGTTTAACCTCTGCACCTGACCATTCAACTCAGAGTCACCACCCTGAAGTTGAACAATTGCCTGGCACACCAGGACTTCCTGGAGGGCACACTGACCCTCCACCAGGTCAGAGTTTAACCTCTGCACCTGACCATTCAACTCAGAGTCACCACCCTGAAGTTGAACAATTGCCTGGCGCACCAGGACTTTCTGGGAGGCACACCTACCTCCCACCAGGTCAGAGTTTAACCTCTGAGCCTGGTTCCCCAACCCAGGGTCACCACCCTGAGGTTGGGCAATTGCCTGGCACGCCAGGACTTTCTGGGGGGCACACCTACCCCCCACCAGGTCAGAGTTTAACCTCTGAACCTGGTCATCCAACCCAGAGTCAACACCCTGAGGTTGGACAATTGCCTGGCACAGCAGGGCTTCTTGGGAGGCACACCTACCTCCCACCAGGTCAGAGTTTAACCTCTGAACCTGGGTATCCAACCCAGGGTCAGCACTCTGAGGTTGAACAATTGCCTGGCACGCCAGGACTTTCTGGAGGGCACACTGACCCTCCACCAGGTCAGAGTTTAACCTCTGAACCTGGTTCTCCAACCTAGGGTCACCATCCTGAGGTTGGACAACTGCCTGGTACACCAGGGCTTTCTGGGGGGCACACCTACCCCCCCACCAGGTCAGAGGTTAACCTCTGAACCTGGATATCCAACCCAGAGTCACCACCCTGAGGTTGAACCATTGCCTGGCAGGCCAGGACTTTCAGGGAGGCACACCTACCTCCCACCAGGTCAGAGTTTAACCTCTGAGCCTGGTTCTCCAACCCAGGGTCACCACCCTGAGGTTGAACCATTGCCTGGCAGGCCAGGACTTTCAGGGAGGCACACCTACCTCCCACCAGGTCAGAGTTTAACCTCTGAGCCTGGTTCTCCAACCCAGGGTCACCACCCTGAGGTTGAACCATTGCCTGGTATACCAGGACTTTCTGGGGGGCACACCTACCCCCCACCAGGTCAGAGTTTGACCTCTGAACCGGGTTAGCCAACCCAGAGTCACCACCCTGAGGTTGGGCAATTGCCTGGCACCCCAGGACTTTCTGGGAGGCACACCTACCTCCCACCAGGTCAGAGTTTAACCTCTGAACCTGGCCATCCAACCCAGAGTCGACACCCTGAGGTTGGACAACTGCCTGGCACGCCAGGACTTTCTGGGGGGCACACCTACCCCCCACCAGGTCAGAGTTTGACCTCTTCACCTGGTAAGCCAACCCAGAGTCACCACCCTGAGGTTGAGCCATTGCCTGGCATTCCAGGACTTTCTGGGGGGCACATCTACCCCCCACCAGGTCAAAGTTTAACCTCTGAACCCGGTTATCCAACCCAGAGTCACCACCCTGAGGTTGAATCTTTGCCTGGCATGCCAGGACTTCCTGGGGGGCACTCTCACCCCCCACAAGGGACACGCCGTCCCCAAGGGCCACACAAGAGTCTGGTTGGCGCAGGTCTCCCGACCTCTGCCCATCCGGCAGAGTCTGGGTTTCCCCCAAACCAGAAACGGTCTCACCTGGGTCATTCCTGGGGGGCTCTGCTCTCAGAGCTGACCCCTGACTTTCAAGATCCTCCACTGGGGTCTGCCACCCCCTCTCAACCCTATGTCTGGACTTCTGCACCCCCTCACTAGGAGTGGTACTGCCAGACACCAGAACTGTTGGGATGCTGTCTACAGTCATCCCCCCAAGTTCTTCTGACACTGCGGGGCTTCCCTCAAAAGGTGGCCCTACGGTACAGGTTAGGCTCTGAGACCTACCTGGGACACTACAATCCTCTCCCACCTCACTTGGTCGGGAACCACCTAGACCACTCCCTTCAGGAGCACCCCCAAATGCCTCTTCAGACTCTCTGGTACTCACCCAAAAGTCTGCCTCCACTGTAAGTTCCCTAGGGTCAGAGAACTCACACTCCACCTGGTGTTGGCGTAGCTCTGGAAAATAAGGACCAGACATATGCTCTCCAGCAATTACATCACTCTGCCCTTCACATGTATTAACCACAGTACCCTTCACCCAACCACCTAGTAACTCAGCCTTGGAAAAGCACTCTACATCACCCTCTTGAGACTGGTGAGACAGTTTCTGTCTGTCCCTGACACTCAACCCAAACTCTTCTGGGATGTCTCTACACTCTATATCCAGGACGTCCACCAGGGGGGAACCCTTTTCTCTGTCACTCTCTGCTAGAGTCAGTAAAGTGTCCCTCCCCCCAGTAGGAATATGACTCCCTGTGCCAGTTCCCCAATCCTTCTCAGGGACCCTGTGCATAACGGGAACTACCTCATACCCTTGAACTGCCTGGGGTGTGTCAACTCCCTTCTTCAAGTTGGGCACCACATCTCTGGGCTTGTGCCCTCCTTCAGCAGTACTAGATGCAAGATTTTTGCTGCCACCATCTGAACTGGACTCAGCCCTTCCGGCCTCCAGTTTCAGCTCTTTACAGCTCAGCTCTTGAGCTGCAATCTTTTCTTCTTCCAGGGCTAAGAGACTTGCTGCCTCAGCCCTTTCAATAAACTCATCTAGCTCTTCCATCCACCGTGCTTGAGCCATGAGCCATTCTTTTTTCACTGGGTCTCTTTCCTCATCTGAGTCGTCCTCCTCCTCCTCTGAGGGGTACTTAGTCATTTGGTTTCTTGCTGCCTCTCTCTCTGCCCATCTGTCTTCCTCCCAGACTATGTAGGCATGTAGCATCTCTGCTTTAGTAGATCTCTTTGCTACAGGAAGGCCACATTCTCTGCAAAGCTTCCTTAGGTCAGCCTTAGTGAGGTGGTCAGTAGGCAAAAAGAATAAGTAGGTAAGCGATCCCATTCTGATAGGATCTTACCAGCAAAAACCAAAATCCAAAGTCCAAAATATCAATAGTATATCCAGGAGGACATCAGAGACCAAAAGTCAAAAAAGAGATAAAAAATCAAGTTGACCTTCAACTGTGGGTAGGTAGTGAAATACTTAGCTACTGTATGTCACTGCACAAACACAAGTCCTATCCTCACCACTGATCACCAATGTTAGAAATGGGGTTTTTGGTTGGCAGTTAGGTTGCCCTCTGTCCAAGCAAGAACCCTCACTCTAGTCAGGGTAAGTCACACACAATCCAAAATCAGCCTGTGCTCACCCTCCGGTAGCTTGGCACGAGCAGTCAGGCTTAACTTAGAAGGCAATGTGTAAAGCATTTGTGCAATAAATCATACAACACCATAGTATAACACCACAAAAATACACCACACAGTGTTTAGAAAAATATAGAATATTTACCTGGGTACTTGTAGGTCAAAACGATCAAAGTTGCAATACGAATTTGTAAAGATATCACTGAAAAGTGATATTAAGAGTCTTTAAGTCTTTAAAAAGCAATAAAGTGTCTTTCAAGCACAGAGTACCTGGTTTCTGGTGGGAAATCTCCTCAGAGGGCCACAGGAGAAGAGATGCGTGGAAAAAGGGGTGTGTGCGTCGTTTTCCGCTCAGCACACACAGACTTGCGTCGTTCTTTTCCACGCGGGGAAGTCGGGCGTCGTTTTCCGGCGCGCAGACAGTCTCTTTTTGTGGATCGCGAGGATTACCAGATGTCCCGGGTCTGTGCGTGGATTCTCCTGCTTATTTTCCGGCTGCGCGTCGTTCTGCGGGGCTGCGCGTCGAAGTTTCGATCTCACGGTAGGCGTCGCGTCGATTTCTCCTTGGAAGTCGGGCGGCGTTGTCCTTGCGAGGCCGTGCGTCGAAATTTTGGTCTCACGGCAGGCGTCGCGTCGATTTCTCCTTGGAAGTCGGGCGGCGTTGTCCTTGCGAGGCCGTGCGTCAAAGTTTCGCACTCACGGTAGGCGTCGCGTCGATTTCTCCTTGGAAGTCGGGCGGCTTTGTCCTTGCGAGGTTGTGCGTCGAAGTCTCGATCGTCCCGAGGGCGTCGCGTTGATCAGTGTCGGTGTGCGGCATTTTTCTCGCCGCGAAACAAGCTGTGCGTCGAAATTTTCGGCGCACGGAGCGTCCACGTGAAAGGAAGAAGTCTTTTTGGTCCTGAGACTTCAAGGAACAGGAGGCAAGCTCTATCCAAGCCCTTGGAGAGCACTTTCACAGCCAGACAAGAGTTCAGCAAGGCAGCAGGGCAACAGCAAGACAGCAGTCCTTTGGAGAAAGCAGACAGGTGAGTCCTTTGAGCAGCCAGGCAGTTCTTCTTGGCAGGATGTAGTTTCTGGTTCAGGTTTCTTCCCCAGCAAGTGTCTGACGAGGTAGGGCAGAGGCCCTGTTTTATACTAAGTTGTGCCTTTGAAGTGGGGGTGATTTCAAAGAGTCTCTAAGAAATGCACCAAGTTCCCTTTCAGCTCAATCCTGTCTGCCAGAGTCCCAGTAGGGGGTGTGGCAGTCCTTTGTGTGAGGGCAGGCCCTCCACCCTCCCAGCCCAGGAAGACCCATTCAAAATGCAGATGTATGCAAGTGAGGCTGAGTACCCTGTGTTTGGGGTGTGTCTGAGTGAATGCACAAGGAGCTGTCAACTAAACCTAGCCAGACGTGGATTGAAGGGCACAACAAGTTTTTAGTGCAAAGAAATGCTCACTTTCTAAAAGTGGCATTTCTAGAATAGTAATATTAAATCCGACTTCACCAGTCAGCAGGATTTTAGATTACCATTCTGGCCATACTAAATATGACCTTCCTGCTCCTTTCAGATCAGCAGCTGCCACTTCAACAGTGTATGAGGGCAGCCCCAATGTTAGCCTATGAAGGGAGCAGGCCTCACAGTAGTGTAAAAACGAATTTAGGAGTTTTACACTACCAGGACATATAACTACACAGGTACATGTCCTGCCTTTTACCTACACAGCACCCTGCTCTAGGGGTTACCTAGGGCACACATTAGGGATGACTTATATGTAGAAAAAGGGGAGTTCTAGGCTTGGCAAGTACTTTTAAATGCCAAGTCGAAGTGGCAGTGAAACTGCACACACAGGCCTTGCAATGGCAGGCCTGAGACAAGGTTAAGGGGCTACTGAGGTGGGTGGCACAACCAGTGCTGCAGGCCCACTAGTAGCATTTAATCTACATGCCCTAGGCACATGTAGTGCACTCTAATAGGGACTTACAGGTAAATTAAATAGTCAATCATGGATAAACCAATCAATAGTACAATTTACACAGAGAGCATATGCACTTTAGCACTGGTTAGCAGTGGTAAAGTGCTCAGAGGTCAAAAGCCAACAACAACAGGTCAGAAAAAATAGGAGGAAGGAGGCAAAAAGTTTGGGGATGTCCCTGTCAAAAAGCCAGGTCCAACAGTGGGGACAAAGAAGAGCAGAACGAAAGAGCTCAAACCTCTACAGACAAGATCGCAGGTCCATCAAATGGACACGGTGCAAAAAGAAGATTAAGCATCTCACCGATAAAAGAAAAGGGTAAAGAAGGTTTGAACGAGGGAGGAAGGCCGAAAGTGAAAGAGAAAAGAAAGGAAGTGACTGTTGTGGAACAATCGTCAAGTGAAGAAAAGGACTTGGCGAAGGAGGAGAGTGCCAGCGAAGCAGAATCAAAGAGAGAAGCAAAATTGAAAAGGAAAAGGATACCAAACAAGAGGTATTCCGGTCCTGAATGGGCATATGCGGTAAATGATGATTGGACTGATGAGTTTGTATCTCTAAGCATCGAGAACGAAGAAGAAGAAGAGATACCAATAGAAAAGAAAAGTTTCATAGACTCTGTTGATTGAAACTGTAGTAAATGGTATTGCTTGCTGCAATATAACGTGAGACAAACAACCAGCTGAGACATTGCTAAACCGAATTGAGACAAATGCTGCTAACCGATAAGTGACTGGCCTTTTGAAGAAGACGGTGTGAACATTGTGCTCGTTCAGCTTTTGTAACTGAATTGCTAAGTAGTTTCATTTATAAGTGCTTCTAGCTCTCTGATTCTATACAGATCATGCCTGGGTACGCTATGCAAAACAATAGAAAGAAGTATTGTAAATACGTTTGTATAGGCTTGGTACTAACATGTGTACTAATAATAATGGCAATTGTATTTGGAATGCATGGGAAGGGTGAGAAGGAAATTATTACTGCTTCTACTATTGCTCCTGTTACTGTCACTGAACTAACACCATTGAAAAGATTAGCAATGGATGAGAGGCTCTTGCATGATAAGAAAGAGCTTTCGTATAACGTTTTCGATCGCTTATTAACAGAGTATGTTGAGACTATGGATGCGAAAGATTGTTATGTGTGTACCCAGATACCGACATCAGTAAAGGAAGGGGTGACTTATCACCACATGCCTCTTACATATGGGATTACATGTAGTATAGTAATGTCTAGGTTTTATGGTCAATCTAACATACAGTATTTTTTTCTCAAATTATGATGTTACCTTTGCTTATGTTCCTATAATAGCGCAGCTAAGCGAGACTGCAAAATATTGGGATTACAAAATTATGAGGGACTTTTTCGAGCCAATGCAACCTTTTGAAACGGCTCATGCTCATAGGGAGAACCTTACTTGCTCCGTCTCTGCTGTAGAAATAAGCTTTTTAGATCGCACAGATGATAGAAGGGCTCAAATGAAGGCGAAATTAGAAAAAGAACTGCATAAGAGGACTTCAGTAGATAATTATGACTTTGCTGCTATAAAGACACAAGGGAAAATTGCTTTAGATGCTTGGCATGTAGGGAAGTTTTGTATATATCGAGGTGAATCTTACTATGATAATATTTTTGTAGGAGCGAGTGAATGCAAACATACGTTTATCTTTAAGGCCAAATGGACATTCATGATGGACGGACTTGACCCTGTCATTCCAGGGGTGTATTATATTTGTGGGCATAATGCCTATTATCGTCTTCCAAAGGGATGATGGGGAAGATGTTATTTGGGTATAGTGTTTCCAAAGGTTTATCAACTGGATGACATATCGATGATTGAAAAGACACCTGGATCCCATCGTATCAAGAAAAGAGAGACCGCAGCTGCTGTGGTAGGTGATATATTTGGAGCTATGATTCCTTCATTGGGAGTTGTGCTGAATTCCATCAAAATAAGGAAGTTGTCTACTATAGTGGATAACATGTTGACAAAGTTTTCAGGTGCTATAATCCTGATGGATGCTGAACTTGCAGCGGAAAGAGCTATGACTCTTCAAAATAGGCTTGCTTTAGACATTCTTTTAGCAAAGGATGGAGGCGTTTGCAAAATGATTGGTGCACGTCACTGCTGCACCTATATACCTGATAATAGTGTGAAGATTAAAACTATGCTTGCTAATCTAACAAAAGAAAGTGCAGATTTGAAAGAACTGAAAGAACCAGGAGTGTGGGAGAAGGTTGGAAAGGGACTTGCTTCAGTGGGACATTGGATTGGGGGAATTTGGAATGGAATATTATTGAAAATAATAGAAGGGATATTAATAGTGATAATTTGTGTATTTGGAATTTGGGGAATAAAAAGGGGAATAATAATGATTATGGAAAGAATTAAAAGAAGAAAGGAGGAGAAAATAATGAAAAGAATGGCAGAAGAATATAAAGCGCAAACTAGGGGAACCAAAAGGAAAAGGGAGCTGACAGAATTTTAATGGGATAAAATTTGTGGGCTAAATTTGTGTGATGACAAGTAGTCATCAGAGGAGGGATTGATGAAGCAGAAAATGAAGGTTTTGATTTATTAACGCTTGAACGTAGTGCTGAAATAATCATGTGTGATATTAACCGAATTAATAAAGATTGTACGGGGACAAAATGTGCCCTCAGAGTAGTTTGCCATCATTTATATGCGTGCTTTATATAACGTGGTGTATTAGAATTGCACTAATCCGACATAATCATAAACGTGTGCTACGATTTGCTTATTTGAAATGCCTTAGCTTAGCATTACTTTAGCGGAGGCTTTGGCCTAGTTGCCTGGTCTCACGGTTTAAATGTTCGCATTTTTCCACCGTGCTATTAAACGTGTATTTCTGCTTGAAGCTGTACTTTTCCACAGAGACTGTTCACATGCTTATCTTAAAGTTGGTGCCAGCATGGCATATTTTCTCCTTAATTCAAGGTCGGCTTTCAGGTGCGGACAATGGAGGCTCTGAGAGTAAGCTAATGGAGAAACAATGTTGCAACTTGCGTACCCATCTCCAAGGATAATGTATGCTTAAGTAAAAGCTTGAGAACTGTCGTTTTTGATTGGTCAATTTGAAGCTAACCTATGAACCCTCCAATGGAGACCCTACAGGACTTGAACTGTTGTCTATAAAAACCAGGTGCACGAGAGGGAAGCTCTCTCTCTATCTTCGGACATCCCGCCATTTTGACTTCGTAGCTACTATGACCCATTTTGCTGCGACGCCATTTTGAGAGACTTTGATGCTTTCTCTAGTCGAGAGAAAGAGACTTTAATGATTCTTGCCCTAGAGACTTTAATTTTGATTTGTCCCGTTACATGAAGTAGTAGTTTTATCTTGCCGCCGTGAGGCAATTACCCCATTCACCCCTGCCCCTTGGTCCCGTTCCATGCTGATCGAGAAACAGTACCTGTGAGACGAAGACTTCATTGATTGCTGATTGGAATTGGTAATTATAAAAGGAAATTGTAAAATTGCATTGTGTTTCTTTTAGGTAACCAACTGCTGATTTTGATAAGGACCCTAGCTAGGAGTTTTCTAAATTGATGTTGCTAAATTGTTTTGCATGAAGTCCCACATGCTGATGCTAATTTGAGGTTAGACGAGGATTCCATATGTCGCACGATGCAATTTGAGATCTTGTTATGCTGACTAAATGTACGCAATTAGCCCATTGCAGATTATCGTATTAGTGCTTTGCATTGCCACTATCGAATGCCTTGTGATTCAAATGCTACATAGATTACACTTGTTCCGACGATATGGACAGCTATTAATGTTCATTTATGTTTATCATTTGGTGTTGAGACACATCTATATCGTGCTAGCTTTGTTAATATAGGGAAATAAATTCACTAACTTTGCAATAAACTGGTGTGGTTATTCCTGACTGAAAGGTCAGGGTTCGCCGAAATGTATTCTGGATTAATTGTTAAGTGTTATGTCGTTCAAGGTGTTGCTTATGTTCGTTATTGATTATCGATTTGATGAAGTTGATTGATTAAGAGTACAGAGAGTACCCACTTAGTCAAAAGATTCATCGGCCTAAAGAGCGTCTAAACGTAGGTAAATTTGTTACCGCGTTCCGCTCTATCAATATCGTAATTGCAGATTGGAAGGAAAATAGTTCCCGGTGCTTGTAGTTTTTGAGGGTTGTATGCCAGTTGATAAAGTAGTCAGATGTGACATTGTTTAAGATGGAATGAATCATGTATGTAAAGTAAAGGAGCATTTCTCACATTAGTTGTGTGGGTGACAGTATGGATTTGGGAAAGGAATAGTATTTAATCAAATATGTTAAACGAGTGGTTGAGAAGAGTCAGGCAAGGAATTGATTTCTTTTTGGACAAAGCTGGATTTCGCTAAAAGAAGGGAGTGCTTGTAATCAGTTGTCATCTTGGAGCTAGACTTTTGTCATTCATTTTCCATGCTTCTCATCCAGTTATTTGTTTTGGGATTAGGGTTTTGGAAAACTACAGCTATCTTGGTCTTTTAAAAGATTTTGCTTTATTTTATGACTGAGAA
The DNA here is from genome assembly GCF_031143425.1 of Pleurodeles waltl. Lineage (NCBI taxonomy): Eukaryota > Metazoa > Chordata > Amphibia > Caudata > Salamandridae > Pleurodeles > Pleurodeles waltl. Next base: position 940,324,828 of record NC_090449.1, read on the forward strand.
GGACTTAGAATTATGTAGGTGATGATTGTCTTACTGGGCAAATCCAACTTTAAGTGGCAAGAATATTTTTGTGGCAAAATGTGGGAGAGAAGGGGGAATTGGTCGGGCCACGAAGATGGAATGGTGGAAAAGCATCAGATTATATCTGGATCACCAAAGATGAAATAAAGTATGTTACCTTTCTAGTGTGTGTGGGGGTTTGAGCAATGTTGGCATAAGTTATTGATTAAAGCTATATTATATAGAAATGGATTACATTTTCACTTCCCTTTGCCACAGTCGAGACAGAAGTAACCAAACTTATGCAAATTACACCAGCATAATTTTGTCCACACTTATTACCTTTGTCACTCATCATTTAGTTTGTGGTAACATATTCTGAGGACTGGTTGGTGAAATTGATTTTGAGTTTGGATGGTTGATATATTGTTTGTTAATAGTGTAAGATGGGTTAAGAAAAAATCATTTTTAAGGCTTTAGGATGAATCATAGTTTGAGGTACCTATACTTCTGCATCTGATGATGTCCTTGTGATTGACTGCTATGCTATCAGTAACTTATGTTGTATGTTAGCAAGGGTGGTTTTGTCTTATTAACTAGTGAGTCAATGATAGATGGGAATGTAGTTCAAATCAGTTTTGGCCATTCTGAGTATATGCAAATTGCAGCATGGGAATGAGATTGTAGTCTTCAGGATGATCAGCATTGGACTTCATGGCATTTAGCAGCATAGACATTGCAAAGGTGTTTGCGCTTAGACTGAAATGTAGTCCTCCTTCTTGAAAGTGATTACTGTCTTCTCTCTGGGTTGAGAAATACTGATAGTGGTGATGTTGTGTAGCTATTTTAGTTATAGCTGCATACACAATTTTTTAGCAAACTAGTCCTGCCGCTGTGCACTTTAACCTAGATATGTTTTATTATTTTAAGAATAGCCACATTTGCGGTCTTGTTTTCATTTCTCTATCTAGCTGTTCTTTGCCTAGGCCAGCACTGCGTTCTTAAATAAAGAAATTTCTTTCACTCTGTGCCTTTCTCAAGACTGCTGTAAGATAGTTTGCCAGAAAACGTGGTACGCTTTGTCTCTAATGTTCACAGAAACATATATACTCTTACATGGGGATCCTTTCTTGGAACATCAGCTGTTTTATTTTAAAAATACTACTTTGACCCATGTACATGAGAAAGAGATTCTAGCCAGATGACCACGACTGTATGCTGATTGCTTCACTGCAGCTGCTTATGTAGACTACAGGCCTCTTGCTCAGGTATGAGGGATGATGTCTTCACAGGGGAACCTGAAGGGCAGAATTAAACCTTAGTGACAATATGGTAGCATTATATTTATGTTTTACTCACCTTGTCACAATTTTAATCCTGTCATGCTTCCTCGTTCTAGTTATTGCAGTACATGCTTTAATTTCAAATATGCAGTTACTTCAATGAAACCTAATTGAAATATTTTCTGCCTCTGATTGTCCTTGTATATGTGAGACTAATGTAACTGAGAGAAACGGATGAGATCTGAGTGACCACGATTTCCCTGAGGAGTCAATTGTGCCATGTGCTCGGTTGCCCAATCATCCCTGCTCTTGGGTAGAGATGAGGAACTGCTAGTCAGCCGGAACAAAACCCAGAATAGGCCGACAGGTGTCACCTGCAGTGGGTTCAGACTCAGTCCCCCACAGTGCAAGTGATTCTGCCGCCCAAATCCAGTAGTCTCATTAGAATAATGAGAGCCTATGCAACAGTGGCAGCAATTCATTATAGCGGTGGTAGCAGGCCCTTTCTGTGTTACACTCCTGGGAGTGCAGTCCCTTTTATTTGGGTCCTTTGAGCCATTCATGAGAAGCATAGGTTACACATGAATGTCTGTTTTATGATTATGTGGCAGAGTGAGCTCAGAGTGTGTGGATTCTGTCTGATTGCTAAGACACAGGAATCATTTTTGCATCTCCTGTGTGAGGGTGGTCACAAAATATTTGTGCCTAGAATATTCTTGAGCACTCTTTGAATGTGGTTAGTCTCATTTGACAGATAGAACAGAGTCAAATGTCCATTTTAAATGTGAAGGCCCTCCCTGCTCCAGTCTTCATTGGAGGTTTGCACAGAAGAGATATGTGTATTAGCCAGATTACAGAAAAACCTGCTGAGTCACAGCCTATCAAGACCCTGTGAGGGAACACCTGTTTACACCCTCTTGCCCACCAGATCTGCAGAACTAAGGCAAGCGGCAGAGTAGTTAGTGTGAAGTGAAACAAATCTCTACTGAAATCAAACAAAATCCACAATAGAGAAGATTTGTGTGATCCACAGTTTTGTCTGCTAGTCCAGTGTAATACAAAATGACCCACAGCAGTGTTCCGGGGATCTCACGCTGACGAGTGGCAGGCAGTCAACACCAGTAGACTGGGGGAGATTTCTGAGTTGCAATGTTGCTGTTTTTGGCAGCTAGCCAACGAGGCTGAATGCCATTAAACAATCCTGCTAAAAATGCACCAGGAGGCATTAAGGGAGGAGCTATCACTGAGGAGAGGACATTGAAGGTGTCACTATAGTGAGCAGCTGAAATAAAACTGAAGCATAACCCAGCTACCGGAACAAGAGAATTAACTACGCCTAACCAGGGCTGTGATGATCTTCAATGATATTCTGTCACTTCAGTGTGCTGATAGCTGAGTCTTCTGTAGGTAGGTAAACTATCTTAAGGTAAGTGGCCCTGAGTGGAGACATCTTGTTAAGAGAGGCTCGCAAAGAACAAATATCATCCCCCACAACCTCATTGTCAAAGCTCCTGTAGCCTAGGAGAAAACTAACTAACCATGATGGAATCCCAGCTGTGACTGTAAGCACTGCTGTCTTAATCTTTTTCCATCTCAGACCAAATACACTACTTCAGCCTAGAGATCCTGGTGTGCTAGCCACTTGGCGAGAACTCTAGTCAACCACTCGATTTCTGTAAGATTAACCACTTGAAACTGACTTGTTACCTGGCTTGAGGAAGTCTCTTTGATCCTCTGAATCGTCAGTTATTTGGCCAAAATAAATTCTCCAAAGACTACATACAAAAGATTGCCCATTTGGAGACTTAAGGAGTGGGTGCCCAAATGCTGGCATTAGTCCTGCGATGCCAAGGTCTGATATCACTTTCTATTCCCACTTTGGACCAGTACACGCAACTATGAAGTGCCTATACAGCCTCCTCAGACCAGCAGAGCAACCTGAAGCACACAGCACACATGGCTGGCACACATGGCTGACTGTGGCACAGTGCTGACGTCTAAGACAATGAACCAAGATTCAAATATCTTATTAGGACTCATAACTTTTAAAGCAAGAAAACACCTGGGCAGGTATACTTCTAAGATGATTGTTTACCAGGGTGGATGATTCATCCCAAGTAGAGCATGGTCAATAAATTACAAAGCCCAGTTTGCACCAGGATAGCTTATGGAACAAATGCAAAGAGACTGTGGGAGACAGGCTTTGTTCACCAGAGACAGGAGATTCCTGAATTCCTTCAGGAAATAACTACTATTGTTAGCCATAGCTTTAGCTTCTCCCAGAACATTGTGTTGCTACCTTATTCTGGTATTACGATGTATCACATTCTGTTGTACCTAGAATAAAGTACTCTCAATCTTTCATCGTTTCAAAGCTAAACCACTGGCTGGAAATTGGTTTATTGTGCACTATTGCCATTGTACTGACTTCTGATTCTCTAACCACACACCACCTCTAGTTAGTAAGCCTTGGATCATTCTCCTTCACTATCCTGAAGATAACCTGCTAAAAAGGTGTTTTGGTGCCTTTAGGCTCCCTTAGTAGGTCAGGCTCTGGGACATCAGAGGTGAAAGAACATAATTGACACAATGGCTACTCATTAATCTCTGCACTCCAGTTTCTACAATCAGATTCCATTGCTAGACACATGAAACAAAAGGTGTAACCTTCAGTCTATTACTCGAAATCTGCACTGTTTTGAAAGCACCATAAATAGTGATCTACCTCAGGCATAGGGAAATATAAAGACCATTCATAGAAAGAATAAAAGAACGTCCTCTTTTGCATGGATACAAGAGGTATTCTAAACCAGGAAGCTCCAGATGGCAGAGGTTGCACTATACTAACCTCCCCAAAAATGTTTACATCTCATCTGATTGCCCAAAGGGTTACCTTGTCTTCCAGCCATTTAGTGTCTACTTGGTCAGTATGGAATTAGCATTTCAAGGGCCATACAAAGGAGCAATACAGTCTTACATTTGAAATTCTGTGTAATTAAGTCCCACTGAATGATATCGGTACAGGAGGGAGGTATGGTTCGCTCTCCTCTGAACTTGACCATCATCTTGACAGGAAGGTATCTGTAGATTCGATTTCAATAATTAAAGATGCCAACTATTAGCAAAAGGGTGGTACTTTGAAACAGGGTGTAGAGTGAGGACACAGAAGATGGAAAGGTAGTATAATAAAGTTGAATAATGTTAGTCCCTTATGGCATGGATCACAGATGTGCATCTTGAGAGATTTCAGAGTTGTAGACATTTGGAGCAGACAGTTGTAAAGGTCGTGAGTAGTGGTCATTCAACTGGAACTGAAGTGCTGCTGCATGGGCCTAGCATTATGTCCTTGGTTTTGAAGGTATTGAGAAAAAAAGACAGTTCTGAAGCATCATGTTTTAGATATGTACTAGTAAATTTATGCAGTTGTCATCTAAATTCCAAAGGGAATAAGTCATCATTGAATTATAATCATGAGGAGCAGCTCGATGTGCTAATCTTAATGTAAGCACTAGGGTAGTTTCCCAAAATGGCAGATTCCAATGATCGGTAAAAACATCATGGGGATAAGAAAGGCGTTGCTGATGTGTTCAAAAACTTCACATAAGTCCCACAAATCACTTGATCTGATATGTAAAACGAGAAATGTGAGAGTTGACAGAATTCCTTTTTAAAATAGACAGCAGATAAGAAACAATTCAAATTACCACAACCTGCTTCCCTCCATGATGCTCAAATTCAAATAAATCAAAAAATGGAAAGAAGTTGCACCTATGTCAGCTGATTCTGTGCAGAAAACCTTAAAATGGATAAAACCCTCTTATTGTGAAAACAACCTTCAGCGGAGCTTCTTATCCAATGCTCCTGCAAAATGTGCAATATCTCACTTTTTCACATGAACATTTATTAGTACTAGCTCTCTAGACTTGCCAAGCCAGACTTTATCCTTCAGTGCATGTCAACACTCCTCGATCCTCAAAACCTCTCATACATCATCCAGAAAGTGGTGAGCAAAAAGCGTCACCTCTATTGAGGAGACAATACAATTTCTTCTTCTTCCCATAGACGTAAAGCAACAGTAATGGTCCCCTCCCCGCTGCAGCAGCCTCAAAAGTCAAATCCACACCCTCAGCTGCCATGCCATGCTATGGAAATCAGTACCACAGGTAGTCATACAGTTGGAAAGAAGAAATGAGGGGAGAATAGAGGGCTATAAAGAATTTGATATACTGTGGAAGAAATATCCCTTAGCTGAATTCAGGATGGACTTAGCTCACAAAAGTATTCTATAGCGCAAGACAGGCACATAATTGGCCCAAAATACACTTTCTACAGTGGCCGATTAAGGAGTAGTGCTCAAGACCTATTGACAAGAGAAACGCAAATATCAGAGTGATTGCAGAACTTCTAACTCAGACACAGGGCATACCCCATTCATTAATCACACTTTATTTGCATAATCATACAATATACACACAACAATGGAGAGCAGAAAGTCTATTTGACATGATATACATCAGTTGTGATTTTTTTAGGGGTGTGCAGATTTCGGGACAACTTTTTAAAATTATGTGTAAACTTTGCAAAGCACACCCTGGGGTACCTCGAGTGAAACTGAGCTTTAGGAAAACTCAAATTCGAAAAGTCACTCAATATATGGGCAAGAGGATTGGCTTCAGAAGAAAGTTTCCCCAGGAACCAAAAGGTGTGTGAAATTTCACACCCACAGGATTCCCTAAAATACGTGTATTTTGCATAACGTTAATTTTCAAACATTTACAAAATGTTGCTTCCATATTTCTATATACATTTTGTTACAATTCTTTCTTATTGGCACGTTCAATCAACACTGACTCACAATGCTCCTTGAGGAATTTGTATTTACATTTGGGCCTAATATTTTTTACATTTATAGCGTTTTCACATCTCACCCGTGAGTTGCCAACATTTTTACACCACATCTCACGTTACCACAAACTCATGAACCAGCTAGCCATGCTCCATTGATGCTAACTTCAGTTCTTATTGGAAGATTTTATGGGGTGCGCTGGAACCATTTGCCCACATTTTGACAGCAGTACTCTCTTTAAATGTGTTGACACAGGAAGCTAACAATTCTGCTCTAGTGCTTTTCTGGAACCTTGAAAATTAGTTACCATTTGTCAAATGTTTATTTAAATCACGAATAATGTTTGTGGTTGTTCATGCCTGGAAAGTCCAAACCAGGTTATTGGAAAAACAGTGGCTCAAACTCGAAAATGTATGCTTTCCAGGAAATTGGAACTTGGAATTGAATAATTATCCTTGATAAAAAAGCAGACGAAAAAAACACTGCATCTAAAGCAGTTAGTTCTTCTTTACTTTCTCGAATTGAATTGAACATTTTTTTTAGCATTTAAGTACACGGTGACCCCGAGGTTGCCATTTGAGAGGCTGTCAACTTTAACCTCAATTCATTCCCCAGTAATCTCCATGATTGTTCGATTGACCGTGAGCCCAAAATATGTCTTCAAAGAGTGGTAAATAAGCAGAGGCAAATAAGTGTGCACTACCCCTAACTAAAGAAGCCAGCAAAGAACTTATTTCTCAATTAAGTACAAATAAGTGCTAATAGTCCTGTTCCACAAATTATATCCTACTGGGCATCTGGGGTAGATTTGGGGCCTGCTTTAGAGTTTGGCAGACTGGTTACTCAGTCACAAATGAAGCATATATCCCGTCCGCCCTGTTAAAACTGTATTTATATCCAATGGCGCTTGTAATATGGCAGTAGGGATATCTGTCATGTCTGTGGCATAGAAACACGTCTGCCGAACTCTCAGTCAGGCCCTTAGTAATTCACTTTGCACTGAACTCTAACTGGTGTGCTGCTTGTGTTAGGGGGAGAGAGCAGAGTGGTGCCACATTTACCTAGGTCTGGGGCTGCTGCTTTCTTTCCCAGTGCTTTCAGGCAGGTTAGCGCCACATGCACACCTTGCACCATAGTGGAAAGGCAAGTGAATTCAGCCTAGCATAAGTTTTGTACTGGTATTTCCCATACAAAATACTTTGGTGAGACATACTTTCAAAGGTTTTTACAAATTCTAGTGTTCTGTCCAGGGAAGACCTGGCCTGGCAGTTCGGGCTGGACTGTTCCCATGGGGAGCAGGGTCAAGACTGATTTGCATATGGCTGGGTCCAAACTGGAATGGCATGGTGTTATAATTCAATATCCATGGAGTCAAGATTTGTATGTCAAGATCCTTATTTATTCAGCATCCACGACTGTGCCAACACTTCATTCCTGCTTCCTGTCACCTTCCTCCCAACTCCTTCAGAACCCCACAGACCTCTCATTCCATTCTCTGACATCACTAGCCCCAATGATGTCAGAGCCCAGCAAAGCCCACAACACATCTCCCTTCTATAGAAATAATAACAAAATTTAGCTTGAACATTGCATGGAACATTGTAAACTCAACAACATAAGAATGAAAAAAAACATCAACAAAAATTGAAGCTACAGTTCATAAGAATGCAACAGGAACAATGAAATGACAAAATCATGAGTGTTAGAAATGCAATCAACATATAATCAATTATTGCCCAATCATGTGATGACATCCTCAATGTACGAAATCTTCTAAGTATTTTGGAATTGTTCTATTCCTTACACCTTTATTAAATTTCTCATTGGAATCTAGATTAGACCCACGAAGATTTCCATCTTTAGGTAATTCATTTGATCCTAGTTTATCACTCTCGCACTTAGCTAGACGCGACATGCTCCATACATCACCTCCTTCGACAACAACAACATTCCTTTTTACTTGTACAATTTTCTTCGGACCCATAAACTTGGAGGTTCCTTTTTTTGACCAAAAAGGTTTTTTAATGTACACCAAGTCACCTTCATGCCATAACCTTTGATGGACACCATGTCTCTTATCAAATGCCTCCTTATACTTCGTCTGATTATCAATAACTTTGCGTTGAACAGAACCCTTGTCTGCAGATGACTGCCTAAAATCCTTGTCAGCTAATAACCACATAGGATTGAGTTTAGAACCGGCAACTCTACCCTTCAATAGTCTAAACGGAGACATACCCGTAACAGCATTAGGGGTATTCCTGTGAGCCCATAATTTCTCCCTGAGAACAGTTTTTAAAGGAACATTATTGTCCATGGCAGTTTGAGCACTGGCCACCACCAATTGGTTCATTTTCTCAACCAACCCATTGGCTTGAGGTGAATATAAAGCTGTGCGAAAGTGGGTGATGGCCAAATTGTTGAGAAAATTCTTCATTTCCAGTGAAGTAAATTGCACCCCATTATCGGTAATTATCACTTTCGGAATGCCTTCACACGCAAAAACATCAGTTAAAAATTCTATCACCACCTTAGTGGTAATAGCACTTACACAACAAGCAGTGACCCACTTAGACATATAATCAACCAAAACAATCACAAATCTCTCATTGTGAGATAGATTTTCAAATGGCCCCACAAGATCTAAACCTAGTTTGCACCATGGCTCATCAGGGACACAAATTGGGGATAAAGGAGCAGTTCTTACATTCCTAGATTTATCACTCCTTGCACAGTACACACAATCCTTTACTATTCCTTCAACCTGTCTGTCCAAACCCGGCCACCAATAACATTCTCTGATCCTGGACTTGGTCAAATTCCTCCCTAAATGTCCCTCATGGGCTAAATTAATCAGCTTCTCATGCAATCCAAGTGGAGGAATCAATCTGTCACCTCTGTATACATCCATCCCCACAATGCTCAATTCATCCCTAACATTCCAAAACGCTTTAATACTGTCTGGACAAGTGTGTAAATCAGGCCAACCTTTCACAACATAATCTAAAATAAGGGCACGAGCAGTGTCATGTTCACATTCCAGTCTCCATTCTTCCTTGTCAAAAGCTGTCTCCTTCACCCACAAAACTGGGACCTGAACATTTGTGGCATCGTCTGACAAAGGTAATCTAGAAAGAGAATCAGCAGGAATATTCTCCTTCCCTGGAAAATATTCTACATGAAAATTGTACTCAATTAGACTCTCCACCCAACGTTTGATACGCGGAGTCACATTCTCTATGTTGCGACAAGAAAACATTTGCACTAAAGGTCTATGATCGCTCCTAATAACAAATGGTAACCCCCAAAGATAGTATCTAAAATGGTTGACAGCCCAAATACATGCTAAAGCTTCACGCTCTATTACTGAATAACGTGTTTCTGTCTCTCTTAAGGAACGGGAGGCAAAAGCCACCACTCTCTCCTCACCGTCAACCATCTGTGAAAGGACTGCACCCAGACCTTTAAGGCTTGCATCTGTGGACAACAAAGTTTTCCTTCGAGTATCAAAATGCCCCAATGTGGGCATCTCAGCAATTCTGGATTTGACAAAAACAAAAGCCTCATCACACTCCGAAGACCACAAAAAATCAACCCCTTTCTTTAGCATATTTCTCAAAGGCTGTACTACACTTGCAAAATTTCTAACAAATTTCGAGTAGTATTCAGCTAAACCAAGAAACGATCGCACTTGATCTCTATCAGAAGGAATAGGCATAGATATGATGGACTTAGCCAATGTCACCTTAGGCTTGATACCATCTCCAGAAATGGTGTGCCCCAAGTAAGAGACTGTACCAACTCGAAATTTACACTTTTCTTTTTTTAGGGTTAAACCCTTTTCCTTTAGTCTTCTCAAAACTGCACGGAGAGCAACATCATGTTCCCCTTCATCCTTCCCATATATTAGCATATCATCTTGGAAAAATAACACTGAACTTAAACCCTTAAGAACCTCCTTCATTATCCTTTGAAAACATGCGGCAGCCGATGCCAAACCAAATGGCATTCTGATAAACCGGAAAGCCCCCAAAGGCGTGACAAAAGAAGTTAGATGTCTCGAGTCTTCATGAAGTAAAACTTGATGATAGGCTGCCGATAGATCCAATACACTAAATACTTTAGCCTCCGAGAGCATGGTCAGAGTCTCATTAATGTTAGGTAAAGGTTGGCGATCAACCCATATACACTGGTTGAGACCTCTCAAGTCTACACACATCCTAATTTTTGAACCATTATCCTTGGGAACTAAAACAACAGGGGCCAACCATTCCGAAGCCTCAATCTCCTCAATAACACCCAAATTTAAAAGTCTGTTGAGCTCATCCTGCAACAGAGACAACATTAAGTAAGGAACCTTCCTTACCTTATATACTACTGGTTTGGCTGAATCCTTTAGAATGATCCTATGTTTGAACCCAGCTAACAAACCCAATTTGTCACTAAACACATCAGAAAATTCATTTACAATTGAAATATCATCCCCTAAAGTAGATATGGATAGAACTTGTTCCGGAGAGTTTGGGTCGAGAATAATGCCAAGATCTCTCTGATGTCTCCACCCTAGCAAGTTATCACCTCGTTTTGCTACATAAACCTTCCCCACCGTTTCACGACCTTTGAACTTGATAGTCATTAGAGAATAGCCAAACAAATCAATTCTCTGTCCCCCATAGCCTATGGGATCAATGTCTGGAGGAAGAAGCTCAATATGATAATTGCCAAAGATTGTTTCCCAATTCTTATCTCCTATTAATGTGAAAGGAGACCCCGAATCCGCAAGAACCTGAACAATTTTACCATCAATTTCTATATCACATTTTGGCATAATTAACTTAGCATCACTATTTATAAGAGGATTATGAATGATAGGACACTTCACATTTAAAATTACATCTTGACTTAACACAGTTTCATCTACTGCATTGACCTTTAGGTTCTTACAAACTTTTGCCAAATGTCCCTTCACTCCACAATTCCTACAGTTGACATTCCTAGCAAAACATCTTGGATTATTCGCTAAATGTCCAGGACTACCACATTTGTAACATCTTGGTCTGGAGTCTTTGGTCAATTCATTGCCACCTTTCAAACGATACGTTAGCGGTTTCTGTATGACATTCCTGTCAACTTGAGTCGAAACTTTAGCTACTGTTGGATTAGCCAAAGGTTCAGTTAAGCAGTTTGAAGTGGTGTTCTTCATTTCCTGAACCCAAGAAGTAGCATGTTCCAAACTTTCCACAATGGCAACAGCTTCTTCCAAAACGGGATTCTTGGCTAACAATTTTTCTTGAACTCTTGGATTATTTGTGCACCTCACTAGTTGATCTCTGATGAGAGAGTCAGTTAAACCAGCAAACTCACAAGTCTGAGCTAATGTTTTCAAAGCAGCAATATAATTACCCACTCTCTCATTTTTAGCTTGTACTCTCATAAAAAATTTATGTTGTTCCATGACTATGTTTATACGCATGTCAAAGTGTTTTTTTAACATCATAACAGACATGTCATAAACATCTCTGGGATCTCCATCCGCAGTGCCAAGCGCAATTAAATCAAGACTGTCATAAATATTTCTTCCTTCAATACCTAAATTATGAAGAAGAATACCTTGCTTCCTTGCAGGCGAAAATTTCTCTCCACCTATCCCAATTAAATAAGATTCAAAAAGATTAAACCACTTCTTCCAAGGTAAAATGGGTTCTCCACGTTCAGATAAAAATTGTGGTGGTTGAGCCAAACTAAGCGTAGCTAATTGAGACATTGCGTAAAACTTATACAAACAATCAAGCAGAACAAAAATAAAAATAAAAATATATAAATATATATAAAGTAATGAGAGTAATACAGTATTTATAATACTAAAATGTCAACAGAATACTCAAAATTGAGCACCAATCATTAATTACCTTCCACCCAAATTACAAGTTATCAGTACAAAGAGTTAGCAGTCTAGTCATTTGAGTGTTCAACACACGCGAGATTTGATGCAAATGTCAACCTCACAGTGTTTACATGCAACTCCTGTTGCAGTGAGGCACTTCACTCGAGGTTGAAGAGGAGATAAAAATAATTGAACACACCATCAAGCGACTACACAGTGAGTTGTTGGCGTTCAGATAATATATTTCAAATGCTTTCCATTACTAAAATTGCGCGCGGGGTCGCGTGCCTTTAAATCAACTGCCGCGGCTTGACACAATGCGCGGCAGCAACATCACACGGTGAGGGCGGCTTCGTGTGATCAGCAGGAGCAGCGGCTTCGCGCGATCAGCAGGAGCGGCGGCTTCGCGCGATCAGCAGGAGCTTCAAGAACACCAGCCACGCGTAAAGAATGTTGAAGTTTAAATCTCCACACCGTCCAACTGTGTATTTCCGTCGTTGTTCCGCTACTAACATAAGAGTATAAATAAATGCCAAATACCGTTCAAAGAGTATTACCAGGCATTTTCCATAAAGTAAAAATGATGAGTGCAACGAAGTACTCCTTTGTTTTCTTCTAAGCACCCAGAATAATAATAAAGCTGCTCATCATCTAAATGTCATCACGGCAGGAACACTCAAAATTGTAGATCCAAAACAATAGTATTTAGGATACTTGTAAAGTTAAAGTGTCCAGGCACAACGATTCTTCTCACAAATATAAGAACAGTTTACTCATAGGTCCATTGCACGCCAGGTTCAATGGATGCTGAAGTCCCTCGTCGCCACTGTTATAATTCAATATCCATGGAGTCAAGATTTGTATGTCAAGATCCTTATTTATTCAGCATCCACGACTGTGCCAACACTTCATTCCTGCTTCCTGTCACCTTCCTCCCAACTCCTTCAGAACCCCACAGACCTCTCATTCCATTCTCTGACATCACTAGCCCCAATGATGTCAGAGCCCAGCAAAGCCCACAACACATGGGCAGCAAAAAAACGATGGATTTAGGCCCAGATCTCTGTACTGGGGGTTGAATGTTTGACATTGTTCAGCATTCCGTCCATCACTTGTTCTTTTTGCATTTGTCGCCCCAAGTGGGAAGGGTATGCCCAGACGTGGGTCCCGTGCTTCCCATGCCACTGGATTCAAGCTAGCCTGGCTGATGAGGGGTGAAACCCCAAAACCGGTCCCAGGATGCTTGTTTCCTGTCCAGGGACAACCTGGCCTGGCAGTTTGGGCTGGACTGTTCCCATGGGGAACAGCGTCAAGACTGATTTGCATAGGGCTGGGTCCAAACTGGAATGGCATGGGCAGCAAAAAAAGGATGGATTTAGGCCCAGATCTCTGTACTGGGGGTGAATGTTTGATATTGTTCAGCATTCTGTCCATCACTTGTTATTTTTGCATTTGTTGGGAAGGGTATGCCCAGTATGCCCAGACGTGGGTCCCGTGCTTCCCATGCCACTGGATTCAAGCTAGCCTGGCTGATGAGGGGTGAAACCCCGAAACCAGTCCCAGGATGCTTGTTTCCTGTCCAGGGAAGACCTGGCCTGGCAGTTCGGGCTGGACTGTTCCCATGGGGAACAGGGTCAAGACTGATTTGCATATGGCTGGGTCCAAACTGGAATGGCATGGGCAGCAAAAAAACGATGGATTTAGGCCCAGATCTCTGTACTGGGGGTGAATGTTTGACATTGTTCAGCATTCCGTCCATCACTTGTTGTTTTTGCAGTGCAGCACACCTGCAGTGTTTGAAAGGGGAAGAGACATGAGTACGTTTCTTCTTCTTAGTGCCTGCCTCAAGGAGGCATTAATGTTTGGTGGAAAACCCTACCATTGTTAATAGTTAGGACTTTGAGTCAAAACCATTGGTGGTAGCTTGGGAACCCCCAGGTACCACCCATAGGTTGCCCCCTGGACACAAAGTGATACAGAGTAAGTAGATGAAAGTTTTATGGCTAGTTTTTAGGGTAAGAGATTTGCGCTGAAAAATGAATTCTTTAACAATGCATCACATGGATTTGAGTCACTTTTCATGACTTTGTATTGGATCAAAGTATTGATAAATCTGTCCCTAATTTTTCAACTGGACAGTCCATTGTCTATCAGACATAAAAGTATTGTTTGTTGCAAGGGAATAATGAGTCTAAGAACTGTGGCAAACTGGAAGCATAGCACTATTTATCACCTGCCCTCCAGAAATGCCGCAAACCATCTTCATCAGATTCACATAATATTATTTCCAACCTGCAGATATATAATGCACTCACTTTTCACAAAATGTGAAGTTTTCTGATACCCAATACAAAGTGCGTTTATGCTTGCTTAAATGCCACTGTTTGTAGCACTGCATATGCCAGGATAGAAAGTGATTAGAAGTGTTAACTGTTTTTTGCTTTACAGAAACATGAAATTACTCATACCACACAGCTCAATGTTTAGAGAGTGTACTATTATCTTTCCCTTCTGATTCCCTTACCTCAGAATCAGCAGAAAACAGTAAATCAGATTATACTTGAACTTCCTGCACACATTCCACTAGGCTTGGTATGGTAAAGTTTGTGTATTGAAAACGTATACTATACTACCACAGCATGCATTCCTACGTGTAGCACCAACTCCAGTTTGGTCGTAAATCCAGACTGCCAGACAGATAACAAAAGAGCATATGGGTTGGGAAGGACGAGAGATGCAGGTATTAACAGCTATGGCACTGGATGGCATGCTCTCTTAATAAACGTGCGGGCACTGGTGACTTGATACACTTCAAGAAACTGGTAAAGACAATGGATGGGTCTAAAGGGCAGAGTCCAAAAAATATGTCCAAAATTACAAACTGCTACCCGAAGGACCAACACCCCAAGAATGGAGAAACTCTCAAAAATTGGAAAAATTATTGAGTGAGATACCCCGAAAGAAGCATGGGTAGATTTCTGGTGAGGTACAATAAGCTGTTCTTCACAGGAATCAACATTCTATATAATGATACTGGTAATTGATTCTGTATATACTGAATAAACTATATAAGGGAATGTCTCATGGATGCTAGAGGCGAAGGGAAGTGAGGGGGTATCCTTGTTATATATGGTGGGCATACCCGGTACTGGCCAGTTATTGTAAATAAGTAGCGTCACCAATGAGAGAGACTGTGGGACTTCCAATCCTGGACTATAGGTATTAACTCAGGAGAAACAGAGTGAAAAAGAAAAAATGAATAAGTGCTCCTCTCTCAATTAGAGTTCCTCTCTCAATTGTTGGGTATAGCTCAACTGTGGAAGCCAGTCACAGCCCCAACACTGAAACTTTGGTACATTAACGTTTGCAACAACCTGGTGATAGAATACCTATCTGGGCACTCACTTAAATATATAAATCACTGTCAAGCTGACTGCAAATCTGTGCTGAGTTTATTGAAAAAAGATACATGGAAATCACATCAGCAAAGTGTAAGAGCACTGCGCTTGTTTAAAAGGTAGGGCATGGATAAACCGCTGAAACCTACCAAGGATGGTAATATTTGAGAAACTAAATCAGGCTGTGTAAAAGGGTGCAAAAATGGAGAGATTAAGCGGTCTACTCCAAAAGAGAGGAAAAGATTTAGATATTGGGTAGGCTAATGTAGTGGATCCATTTAGATTGCTAGTTAAGTTTTCTGATGAAGAAATACCTTAATAAAATAAAATAAAAAGTTACGCTTTTGTTATAGCTGTTTTAATACTAATTAAAAGAGACAAAACACTGAAATATACAAGCTGTGGTTAAGACCACAATTCATAACCATGCAAACCAAAACACATGTACTCACAATTTTTATACCAATGATTAAAAACATCTAAAAGCACAAGATAATTAAATATCAGGACTCAAATAAATAAATAATAATGCATTCATCGTTGTCTCTACCATAGTTTTAAATGGTTGGGGTATGTAATGTCATCTGCAAGATTATTTACAACATTTGTAATTGCACCTGTTTTGTGGTCATGAGCATTGCATATGCTGTGTTCATAATTGCCCTTGGATAATGAGCTCCTTGACATCAACGATAATCGAGAAGATAGATTTAGTTTAAACTCGAGCCAAAGTAATGAAAGCAGTAAATATAAGAATGTAAGAACTTAGGGCCATATGTACGAACACATTTTCCCATTGACACAGAATGGGAAAAACCCTTTGCTACATCTGGCCCTAGTAGAAGAAGTAAAACTCCAACCTTGAAGCATGGCACATGAAATTCTATCAGCAGTTCTCCCGACCTAGCAATGCTAGTTCTCATGCCACATCTCATTTAAAATATCTCCATTATCCCCATAGCATACTTTAATATTTAAGGCAACAATGATTCTAAGACTAGAAAGATGAAAAATTGTACAAAAGAGTGTACCGATCTTCAATGTTATTATGGTGGATGTATTGGTGAAATGTGTATTGGTGGTCATGGGGTTACAGTGAAATTTATCTTATGTTAATGTGGACAGAATCCATATCATTAGCATATGGTTCACTGTGAGAGGCAGTGTCAGGGACAGAGGTATTCCGTAAATAAAGCAACTTCAACAGACTGTGGGGTATATTTACATAATGTTTTTGCAATCGGAAATGGGGCGGTTCAGAGAATTGGCCTGTTTGCAACTGCAAAAAAAGCAATTTCTAATGTACATATTCCAAATTGTGATTCAGTAACTTGTTACTGAATTGCAATCTGGTTTAGCGATTCAGTGTTTGGAAGGGGGATGTATTAGGGTGTCCCTTCCAAATATGGAATCACACTGGTACGTATGAATGTTTTACGAGTGAATTACAGTTGCAAAATCTTCATATTTTGCCGACACTTCAATGGAGGTGGTAACCATTTGTAAATACTTGGGGCCCTTTCCTCTTTGTGAATGTTGAAATAAATATTTCTGAAAGCAGACTAAGGACCATTACCTGCTCTCATAAAATTAAACTTAACGGTTTCATTTTATTTTTTGGAACGCATCCCATTTTCCTTTGAGGAAAATAGGCTGTTTTGTTTTTTTCAAGAATGCTTAATTAAAAAGCAATCACAGTCATGGTGGTCTCCTGACTCCATCAGGCCACCATCCATGTGATGTCTGCAATTTCTGAAGGGACACAAGCTTCAACCTAACTTGTTAATATTCATGAGGTAGGTCAATTTGACACCCACTAGGAATCACTATTTAAGGGGTTTACTTTTTTGTAGATACGGAATTGTAATTTCCTAATAGCAGTTCAGTCAGAATCACAATTAGGATTCAGCAATCCCTAAATTTCGTACATATGTCCTGATAAGTATAACGTGGAAGTTAAGAGATGGATTTGCCCTGATGAAGTGAGAAAATACTTCACCAAGTTCGATTGAATAACTGCCCAGTAGTATCAGTAAATTGCATTTAAGATAATATCAAGGACTTGTAATATTATTTGTGATTTTATACCCAAACTGATTGTTTGAAATTATTGAAAAGATTTGTGGATTATAGCAATTCTCAGAAATGGAGTAGGGACCCACATGTAGTTGCTAAAATATTTGACTATTGGTGGTGTTTGTGGTAGTATATGTGGTGTAAGTGGTAATGGTATTGGTACAGTATTGGCAGCATTGGTATTCTTGGTAGTATTGGTGGTGTTTATGGGTTTGATAATGGTAGTTCTAATCAAGTGCCCAAAATATGAATATGTCTATATCTTCTACATCCACCATCTAACTGCTTTAAACTTGATATATCAGGATGTCCTGATCCCAAGACTGAACTCTGTTGTACTAAAGAAACTGCAATTAGGAGACTGTGTTTGGGTTAGGCTTCCACTTGAGGCATGACCAAAGCATAAAAAAATTGCCTGCAAAGAGTAAAAAATATTAATTTCTGTATTCATTGTGTATATTGTTACATGGTTCCTACTAAGATATTAGGACTGCGTATAAGATGACAGAACTTCATAATGTGGGAGACCTAGTCCATCCACACCATCAGAAACCAACTCCTGGCTAGCTCACAGTGCCACATCTACACCCCTAGCCCTGCCAGGGTAGAAGGTGATTGTGGCAACGTGAACATGAACTTTGACTCCCCAGGGAAGTTGTGGAAATAGAGCTCACCCTTTCATTGTACTAATCATGTATGCCCACACGACACACAAGAGATACAAGATACGTTTTCAATACATTTATTGAAAGAATTATAATGTTGCATAGAAAGAATGAGCTGTGATTAATAGGCAAATAAAAGAGAGCAAAGTTACCATCACTATAGATATGTTAAAGATAATGAACAGTCCAACCATGGCAAATGAGTTCTGGAAGTTCTAGAAGTTCAAACCTAATCCTAAAACTATACTGAGAGCATAGTGGGTGTACCCTTCTGCCTGCCCGACCCCTAGGATTAGCCTTAGCCCCATACCTGCAAATGGTGTCAGGAGTCAGCCTGTAGTGTAGAAGGCAATCCTCTTGGGAAGCTGGTAGATTAGTGCCAGCAGTCGTGCATGTCAAACACATAATTCGTCCTAGGATGGTCATGGCTGGAATGCCCCTCTGCCGTTTCTGACTAAGTGCATCATTCAAATAATAAAACCACACTGTGTTAGAAGTGTGTCTCTGATGCAGCTCTATGTGTAGATGTTAGAAGCTGTCTCCTGAATGAGCAACCCAAGCACTAGGATATCGTATACAAAGTCCCTAGCCTTGATTACATGTCAAGAAAAGGCTAACTAAAACAAGAAAACCATAAAATATATATCTAGAATAATATCATGGCAGGTGAAGTGCATAGAAATTCATTTCTAAAAGTGATGCAGCTAAAACATGTAAAATGTGAAAAAATAAGATGAAGCAGAGAAAATGGGGGAACTAACTCGGGTCCAAGAGGTCCTCACGGCAATATGAGATAAAGAAATGAATGTGATAAAAGTGTGATGAGTAAAATAGTCCCTCATGCATTGGAATACAAAAGCTCCAAGGAAGGTGGAATGATTCACTAGAGAAGACAATAGCATCACAGTGAGAGAGAAATACTCCTTTTGGTTTACCTCAGATGTGGCTAACAATGTCTCACACCTCTGGCTAAAAGTAACAAATGCATATAAACTAATGGTTGAGGCACTTTAAAGCAAACTCACAGTATGTTGCAAATGGTAAGTCTTGTACACAGGTGCACTGTCTTCCTAGGGACAAACAAACATGGGCAAAGCTAATAGGCCTGGCATTGGCTGCCAGCCTTTTGGCAAATCTTGTTTTGTTTTGGCACGGTTTTTGCAAAACTTTATTATTCAGGAGCTGCCCAGCCCTTATGAAATCTATAAAAAAATGAAAAAGAGAAATAGTTCTGTTCTCCAATAGCACACATTACCAAGGTACATCTGGCACAGAAGGGAACTACCATGTGCATGAATGTGCTCTTTGTGAAAGTGCAGCATGCCGTAACTCATAGTGAAGTCAGTCAATGGCTGAAGTGAGTGAACACTGCTCATTGATTGGCCTTTGCTGGAGTGGTTGGAAGAAAAATGTGAATGACCCAATCACAGACTGATGGATGAAATCTGGCTGAAAATCTATATAAAAACTATGTCATTCATACTTTTAGTAAAATCAAAAGATCTTAGCTAACACATACCTGAAAAAGCTATCAGGCTTGCAAAATCTGCTAGCCTATCCTTTGAAAAATAAGGCAAGAAAGAAGAGAAAGAAAGAAGGACAAAAGGAAGGCAAACAAATAATAAGGAAGAAGGGTGAAAAAGAAAAGAAGGAAGGCAAAAAGGAAAGGAAAGAAGGGAGTGAGGTAAAAGGGAAGGGAGGCAAAAAGAAAGAAAGGAGGGAACAAGGAAGTAAGGGAAAAAGAAGGAAAAAGAAAGAAAAGGCAAAAAAGAAAGAAAGGAAGAAAAAGTAAAGGCAAAAAAAGAAGGAACGAAGAAAAATAAAGAAGGAAGTACTGAAAGAAGGTAAAACAGAAAGAAAGAAGAAACGACAAAAGAAAAGAAGGAAAGAAAAGGGAACAAAGGGAAATAAGAACAAGAAAAGAGGAGAACAAGAAGGAAATGATACAAAAAAAGAAAGAAAGAAGGAAAGAAAACAAAAAAGTAAGAACTAAAGAAGGTAAAAATAAAGAAAGAAGGCAAAAAGAAAGAACATAAGAAGGTAAAGAAAGCAAAAAAAGAATAAAACGGAAAGAGTAGGGGGAGCAGTAAAAAAGTAAAAAAATAAAGGTGCAAAAACAATAGGCATTAAGGAAAAACAAGCATTGGTAAATGCATTAAATTCCACCTATGGGATTAATAATGAGTTAAAAGGTGTGGAAGCAGTGTGTGAGTGCAGGTAGAATAGTATGAGTGCTCTCTGTGCAGGGTGAGTGGTGCATGAGTGCGGGGTGAAAGTACCTCAGTGTACTGTGATTGTTGTGTGTTCAGTGCAGAACAAGACACTTTATTAAACAGACAATAACTTGAAGAGACAAAAGAAGTGGTGAGGTCTCCAAGAGCATTTTTTCATATACATCAGGAACTAGACCCAAACATACTAGGGCAGTTTACATGATCATCAGGTACATTGTACCTTGTTGCTTAGTCCATTTTCAACTTTGCACTCTTAGCGTCTGTAGTAAGAAAAATGTATTTCAATTGGAGAGTGCTTTTGTACGGAATGAGTCACGGGGCTTCATAATAATGGTATATGCAGCTGGGAAAAAACATTTTGGAATGTGAAGAAATTACACAAGTCTTCGTGTGCCGAGAGAGTGGGGAAACCATATCAGTGAACAAAGGGGTGTGCAGGAAGTTCTTAGCATAAATGTGTTTTTGCAACTTTTTGGTGCGCAACTTAGGATCAGCAATGGAATGGAATGGTCCATAATCTTGGTTCAGGTCCCACCTTTATAATGAATTGGCTGTTCACAGTGACAAAATGTAGGAAGGTTATGTTTCTTTCAATCAATGCTTTTTACTGGCAATGACAAGTTTTTGTATAACCAATATCTTTTTCTGAGATTCACATTTTATTGTAATTTACCATTTGTTTCCTATTAAAAGGGCAAGCTTATAACGGCCCTCATTACGACCCTGGCGGCTGACGGAAAGCTGGCGGTAACACCGCCAACAGGCTGGCGGTGTTCCGCCACCTATTATGACCGTGGCGCAATAGCCACGGCTATACCGCCGGGCCCTCCACTATACCGCCAGGCTTTTGCCTGGAGGTCATAATCCCCAGGGCAGTGGTGCAAGTCCCCGACCGCCAGCCTGGCCACGGCGATAAACACCGCCATGGAAAGGCTGGTGGTAAGGGGGACTTGGAGTGCCCTTGCCGGCCCCTGCACTGCCCATGCACTTGGGCAGTGCAGGGGCCCACTTGGCATGGGACGTGCAGGATCCCCCAGGCATAGCCCCATCGCGCATTTCACTCCCCGAATGTCGGGCAGTGAAATGTGTGACGGGTGCTACTGCACCTGCTGCACATCAGCATCACTACCAGCTCTATTACGAGATGGCAGCAATGTTGATGTGACTTTTCTGCTGCGCCAGCAGACGGTAACACTGTTACTGTCCGCTGGCCCAGTGGAAAAGTCGAAATAGGGAGCCAGAAATACCGCCAGCACTGGCGGTATTCTGGCGCCTGCTGCCTCAGCGGTCTTCAGAGAAGACCGCTGAGGTTGTAATGAGGGCCATAGTGTTGTTTTGAACTCTCAAGTGTCTTGAGAATGTGAGACTGCTTCATGCTCCAAGGGAGTTGGAGCTAACTGTTGAAGCTAAGCTGTTGACAGAAGTGATTTTTGGACAGGAAATAGGGTTGAAAAGAAGAACCCATTCACAACACAAAGATCTTCCCCTTACAAGTTCTTACAAGTTCTTCTAGTATACTAAATAGCACTAAGGAAGCTAGTTCTGTCCTAACAGAAAAATATAAGGCAACAACCCTTTGTGAAGCTATGATACAGACCTGCATGAAAGACTCCAGTGATCAGTAAACCACCATGGATTAAAGTCTTAGATCAACGAGAACCACTCAGACAGTGAAACACGCACTGCAGTTTTAAAACCCTAATATCCCCCGCCCTGTAGTTCATCAGATTAGGTGGTAAGAGCAACAAGGAGGCCTAGCACCGCCATGTCCCACAGCTCTGACTGTTTTTGCTACAAAATACACAATGAGCCCTTAGAGTGACGAGCTACAGTAGAATCAAACAAGATGGCCGACAGTGCTTTGGAACTCATAATGGGAATGTATTTTAATTGTGTGTTCCAAAGGAGTGCCAGCCACCTTGAATGCTGATCTGCTTGAATCTTAATATAAAGCAGATTGTGTGATTAAAATCGCCCAGAAGTGCTTTAAACAGGTCCTGCACATTTAATTTTTAGATTTCAAATATATTTGCTTATTTTTCTGAACTCAAGCAAAAGAAACAAGATAAGCTAATTTTGCAGTAGGCAAACAGATTCAGAACAAGTAAAAATCGAGAACACAAAATACAAATTAGAGTGGGTGCTGGCTTCGGTCCCGGGGGGACTGGTGAGTGCGTGTTGTCCAGTGGGGTACTGGTGAGTGATGTTGTGATCGCAGCTTGGCTTTACAGAACATAAAACCGGGATCACAAGGTCTCCATGCGCTGAGCCCATGGCACTCGGGCAGTGCTGTAACTTTAAAGCAAGGGTGTAGCTCTTATAGTGACAGCAGGCTGAGATGGTTAAAAGAAGCTCCACCAAACCGGATGAACGCATTACTTGGCCAATGGGAGACTGAAAACAGACACAAAAGGATGATGGATGGAGTACTAAAACGTTTCAAACACTCACCCCCAGTCACAGATCTGGGTTAAATCCATTGTTCTTTTGCTCACCATGCCACCCAAGTTTGGACCCAGCCATATGCAAATCAGCCTTGACCCTGCACCCCATGGGAACAGTTGGGCCTAAACTGCCAGGCCAGGTCATCACTGGACCGGATACAAACATCCTGGGACCAGCTCGGAGTATCACCCCTTATCAGCCAGGCTAACTTGAATCCAGTGGCACAGTGAGCAAGGGACCCACGTCTGGGCATACCCTGGCCACTTAGGGTGACTTAAGCATTACAAAGGGATGATGGACGGAGTGCTGAACTTTTAAAAAACTCACCCCCAGGCACAGATCTGGTGAGCAAAAGAGATGGAAAGATAAGCAGAGGAAGGGAGAGAGAGCAAGCCAAACAATCACAGTGCTTGGTGTTGGAAACTCAAAGGGAGAGCAAGAGGAATAAAATAGAAATAGAAAATCGGAAAAGGCAGTGACAAAGTGTCAATTGTCATCTTGCAGTTAATTTAAATCTGTCTCTTGTTAACGCTGACTTTCAATAATGAATATTCATGTATTTCTGAGTGTTGAATTTGCATAGAAAATTTATTAACTTAGAGAAACATAATGCATGCATTGCAGTTGCGCCCACGTCAGTGCCGCCAATGTCCTCGAAGTGTACTTGTTAAAGGCTTATTAATTAGAAATGTTGAGCTTTTGTTTGATTAAAGTAGTAATATGTCACAAGAAGAGTTATGCATTATGTAATAGCTTTATTAATCGTAGGCCTTAACTTAGCGAGGTATTGGCCTAGTTGCATGGCCTCATGTTAAGCTGCATTTGTTAGGCATTTTATAAATTGGTTGCTTAGAAAATTAAAATGGGATTTTCCACTGTACTGACCATGTGCTCGCAGCTGGTTAGTTCTCATGAGAAACTGCTTGCTAGAAGATGTTGTACTAGCTAGAGAAACATTGTATATCGTAGTGTGTGTAAGACTGACCTTCCCAGGAGAAAGCAATGGATGTCCTGCCTGGAATATAAGCTGCAACAATATTGATACCTGGCAAGCCAAATGAAGAGAGCTGGAGAAGAGGAGCCAATCATCGACATGTGAACCATGTAGCGGTAAAACTTTAGATTAGGGATTTTATTTTCATTGGACTAAGTGTAAACATGTGGTTCTTTGACCAAAAAGGATGTGGGAAATAGTTTTAGGAAATCTAACTTAGCCAGACTAAACCAAGAGGAGAGAAGCCATTCCGCGATTTTCTTCTTAATTGTCTTTTTTGAACTGCACGAAGAGACTTATTTTTTCTGAACTCTAATGCTGAATCCCGATGTCTTGCTGACCAAACTGATGTGCTGTTGATGAAGGCTGTCGCAGCTTGCTGAACCATATTGAGGATAGTATGATGATAATACCGATTGCTATCTATTTGCTTTTGTTTCTAGGTACCAACCGCTCTTTCGATAGAGCCATAGTAAGATGTTTTCCAAATTTATGTGACTAAATTGTTTTACATGAAGTCCAAACATGCTATTCTAATTTGATGTTAGTCAGGGTTCTCACTGATGAAGTTCGCTAAGTGTAATAACAGTTGATGTATTTTCTTCGCTGAATCTAAATGTATGCTATTTTGTTTGCGCCGTTATTCGTGTTATTAATTTGTACTGTAACCTTAGAATGTGTGGTAGCTCAAACTTTGATTAGATTGCGATTCTTTTGCCGCTTTGGTCAGCCAGTATTGTTCCTGTATGCTTATGATTTGATATAGAGACAAAGTTAGTGGCATTAGCATTGTTAATATAGGGAAATAAGCATTCTAACTTCTATATAAAGGTGTGGTTATTCATGATTGAGAGGCCCTGGTGTGTGGAAATTACTGACTTCCATTGATTATTGAAATCATTGATTGCTATTTGCTATTGATTTGTATTGGTACGGGGTTATATGGTGGGGACAACTCGAAGCGCAGTCAAAAAGGTCAATCGGCCTATACGTGTCTCCCTTGCAAGTTTACTTAATAAGGTCTGACGTCCTAGCAGAGATGGTAGCAGAGACTGATGGTTCGTTTCCTTAAGAACCCATCATAAAGGCCGGGTACAGGTTTGTCTTCTTAAGAGCCCATCATAAAGGCCCGGTGCAGGTTTGTCTCCTTGAGAGCCAGTCATAGATGCCCGGTACATGGTATGCCCCCTTATGAACTCAGCATACAGTCCAGAGATAGGTAGTAGAGAATTTGGTCCTAGAGATTATAAGCGAGAAATAACAGGTGTCCCCAGAGATGGTATTAGGGTAAGGACTAGTCTCCTAGAAAGAGCAAGATGATCTGCAGAATTGGGTGAAATTGGTGAAGTTTTGATTTTTCATATTGAGTGATACAAAGTGGAAAGAAAATGTGCCCCTAAGTACCTGAAATTACTTTCCCGGGATCATGGAGCTTTCCAATGATTGTTTGAGGATGTTCTCGGCATTCCAGTGACAGTGTGAATGAAGTAGGGTTTGCGCTTGCACAGTTCATGCAGGTCACAGGTGAATTGTGATGTTTGTGAGGTTTAGGGAGTTTGCATACTCCAAATGAAGTTTATAGAAGAAGTCTGAGTACTCCAAAGTTTGAGAGTAGGGAAGTTGTCGAACTTCACGTGTGTGGCTCTTTGTGCTAAAAATTGTCCATGTGGTTGTTGGTATACGGACCCTGCGTGGTCTAAGACTCTGGAATATTTTGAAAAAGTGCATGAGACATTTGGTTTTTGTTGTAATTTGTCTGGTTTAATAGGTTGATCGGGCGAGTGTGAGTCAAAGTGAGTGAAATAATTTTTTGACAGATTTGTCAAGTCCTATGTGCACAGGACAGACCCACTGATCAGTTGAGAATGAAATTTACGGTTCAAATTGTGGTTGCAAATCAGGGAAGCCAAGAAAGAAGGAGTAGCTGCTAGAGCAAAACCCGTCAGTGAAAAATCCCTAAAGGTTCTGAAGCGATTCTGTTACCCTACCTGTAATAAACAGACAAATTGGATTTTTTTTTAATTTTGATTTTGTTTAGTGCTCGTAGTAAATTGCATTAGTTTAGTGTGAATCTGAGTCTGGGAGGACAAGCCGCAAGACTTTGTCAGCCACAGATTGGCAGCCATCTGTTGAGCGCAATTGGTCGAGAAGGTGGTTGAAGAGAATTCTGTGATTAAAAGTCACTTCCTGATTTGATTTAGAATAACATAAAGGTCGCAAAAATGACATTTTTTAAAGCTTTAAAGAGTGCTTAAGGGGAGAACTGTACATTACAAAAAGTATTGGGGATATAGCATAGCCAGAAGGTACACCAGCTTACATTGTAATCAAAGAACAGGGTGTTGCGCCATGCCTTTGTTTGAAACAATGGTGCAAAGTGATAGGGAAGGATGGGGAGCTTAGCGGTTCCTGCCCACGGAACATTTAATTTAAGGAGCTTACAGAATCTCAGGAGTGTGCTGTATGATCTGAAACCCTTTCCGAGACCAGCACAGTTTGAAGCATTAGCAATCTGGAAGTTAGTAGCCGGACAGCAACAGCAACAGAAAATCGAGAGGAGGATGAAAAAGGCAGAAAAGACACTAGTGGAGGCTAGAAAAGACAGTGATCAGAATTTGTGGAAAGCCAAGACTTTACGAGGGATTAACCTACTTCCTGCGATAACACAGGATGGCAAGGGAGAAGGGAGGGAAACTACCAGGAAAACAAACAGAAGCCCTTCTGAGAGTAGAAAGTGAAGAGCAAAGGAGTTTAGAATTTCTTTTATACTTGAGGAAGAGTCGGACGATGATCATTAGTTTACATTACAGTTATTGAGAAATCGTCCCCCACCATATGCAGCACAAGAGAACGGTCCGAGCACTAGTGGAAATCACTCAGCACTGACACAGGTTAACGCAAAAATGAGTCCAGTGCAGATTAATCCTAGTGTGACACAGAGCCCAATGCAGAGTACTCTTAATGCATGTATTACTCCAGTAGCACAAAATCAGGTGCCACAGTGTAGTGTCCCGATAATTTACCCTGATGTACCTATATTGGAAACTGCCACAAATCTAATAGTACCAACAGGACAGGTTTTTCTGAGATGGATGTTGGTTCAGACAGAGCCAACTCCACTTTTACTGCCTCAAGTGCAGTCACAAGCAGTGGCAACATACGCTCCAATAATAGGGACACAGTCAGACAGGTCCTTATTGATGAGCCAGAATGTGGGAACTATGCACCCACAGAACTCGAGTGTTAGACCAAGCCCAGATGCCGTATCTGTACATATCACCATTGGTGCAGTTGTACCTTTGTTCGCACAAGAGAAAAACTGTGCAAATGGACAGGGAGTCCCGAATCAGAATTCAATGAGGGGAGGACTTAATGAAAATATCCGAGTAGTCTCTCCTGTGGGACAGACCTTTGATGGATCAAGATCATTGCTAGACCTTAGTCCATTCGGAGTACCTCTGGATACAGTCATAGGGTCAAATGGTAGTGAGAGCTTGAAATTGCTGAAACCGCAGACTCTGAATACAGTGGTGCAACAAGTGCCACATGCCCAGGATAGCACAATTTTTCTGCAAGGTTTGACTGCCCAACAATTGACTGAATGGTTAGACAAGCTGAATACCTTGCAGCTCATTGAAGGAACTATGGCCCTCATTATGACACTGGTGGTAAATCCCGCTTACCGCCATGCTGACGGCCGCCAACTTACCACCACGGTGGCAGATATCCGTTCACCATATTATGACACACACACACCAATCCAACAGAAACACAAATCCACCAGACCAAAGGTCAATGATAAACTAGCGGTCCCAAAACCTACACCGTTACGCCAACAGAACAACGCCCATCACATTATGACTCACGAATCACCATGGTCAACGTTCAACGGCAGTAAAACATTGGCAGTACACACCGCTGCGCTCACAATGGACTCCCACATACAAAACAACACTACATTGGCCAATTCAAACAACACACACCTGACACCCATACACACACCAAACCCACACCACTATCAAACAAACATCCACAGTAGCCATAACCCCTTCTGAATACAAATCATTGGCACAAGACTGACACCAAGACCACTGTGACAACTAGGGCCACACACCACTCACACCCATACACCCCTCATGCACTCCACATCACACACCCCAACATATTACCCAACACACCCTCACCAACACACATCACATAACATCCATGGCACCACAAAGGCACCTCAGTTTCACTGAGGAGGAGTTAAGGGTCATGGTGGAGGAATTTGTCAGGGTAGAGCCACAGCTATTTGGAGCACAGGTGAAGAAAATATCAATAGCAAGGAAGATGGAGCTATGGCGGAGAATCGTGGACAGGGTCAATGCCATGGGACAGCACCCCTGAACAAGGGACGACATCAGGAAGAGGTGGAACGACTTACGGGGGAAGGTACGTTCCATAGCAGAAAGACACCAGCTCGCCATCCAGAGGATTGGCGGTGGACCTCCACCTCCTCCCCCACAACTCACAGCATGGGAGGAGCAAGTCTTGGCAATGATGCATCCTGAGGGTCTGGCCGGAGTTGGAGGAGGACTGGACTCTGCTCTCAATAATTATCACCCCTGATACCTGCATGCTATCACACACCCTCACTCCCATCACTCCACTCCATCCCACACACTCCACAATCACATCACACTAATCCCAATGCCAAGCACTGCATGTTGAACCAATGCACGGACATCTCTCACAGCCCTGCATGGACACTCATCACCAAAGCATGCACTGCATAGGGAAACTAATGATCCCACCATACACCAACATACACAAGTAAAAGCTGGCAGGGAAGCCAGGGATGTACAATATGTCATATACATGAAGCATAATACAACATTTACATCTCCACAGGTACCCCAGCCAATGTCACTGGAGAGGAGGTGCCACCATTATACAGTCCCCCAACAGAAGAGGCCCACAGTGATGACAGTAACTCTGGTCTTCAGGATCTGGACGATCTACCTGGCCCATCAGGGACCACTGGACAGCCGGTCACCCAAGCCAAGTCACAGACCACCACAAAGCTTCCCCCATCAGGAAGCAATACCACAGCACCCACCCAGCGTCCCCAAACCTCTGTTCCCAGGACATGTCAATCAGCAGTGTGCCCACCTGTACAGGTACCCCTGGCCACACCTCGCATACAGGACAATCAGGAAACTGGGGTCAGTGGCAGTGGGCACACGGTTCAGGGGACAGAGGCACAGGCCAATAGGGACACTGGGAGGACTGCTGTGCGCCAGAGGGAGGACAGGACCAGGGGACTGACTCTCCAGGAGGAACTCTCCGAGATCCTGGGAGCCTACCAACATTCCCAGGTTTTGATGGGCCAGGTCCTAGACATCATACAGGAGAACAGGCAGCTGCATGAGGGACAGTATCAGGGGATCAGGGAGGACTTGAGGCCATCAACAACACCCTGATCTCCATAGCAGGGGTGCTGGCAGAAATGGCCGACATTATGAGGGAGGCTGTGTCACACCAGCGGGCCCCTGCATCTAGCCAGTCATCTGAACAGCCCTCCACTTCCGCTGCCGCTAGTGGCCAGGAGGCCCCGCCACAGGACCAACAAGCCACCAGCACCCCTCCCCCTGCAGAAGATGAACCACCACGTAAATGTTCCCTGCAAACCAGACAGAAGCCAGAGACACTTGCCAAGACCACCTCCAGGAAATGAGACTCTTCTGATTGTCCCTCTTGTGTCCCACTCAGTCACCTTGTCCACTTTGAACTGCCATTGCTCCCCTTCCCATGTCCCCACGGACACTGCACTTGTGCTACAAACAGACTGGAATAATACCTTGGACTTTCCTCCATCATCACCCCATCCCATTGCACTTCCCCCTCTATACATTAGCACTACAGTAAGCACCCTTGGATAAAAATCGACTTCAAGTATTTCATGTATTTCAAATATGTATTGATTGAAACAGCTACAACCATTGCAAATGAACTGTACATAGAATGAGCATAGAATTAATGACCTGTAGCTGGCTGTTGTGATCACACCAGGATTTGTCAAATCACCAATATCTGCAAAATGAATATCCAGAGGGAACAGTAAGTGGGCAAAGAAGTGAGAAATGCCAGCATGCCAATGCCACACAAAATACAACCAAAGTCATAGAAATGTAAAGTTGCACTGTCTCACCTGTGTGTCATTGGAAGTACTGACGTATCACAGATGTTCTGTTGTCTACCATCGTCATCCTTTGCCTCCTCATCCTCACTGTCCTAAGGGTCCACTGCTGCCACAGGGGCATCTCCAGTCTCCTCCTCCTGCAGAAAAGGCACATGTCGTCTGAGGTCCAGGTTGTGCAACATGCAGCATGCCACTACTATCTGGCAGACCTTCTTGGGAGAGTAGCACAGGGATCCACTGGTTAGATGGAGGCACCAGAACCTGGCCTTCAGGCGGCCAAAGGTCCTTTCAATGATCCTTCTGGTTCGCCCATGTTCCACATTATAAAGGTCTTCTGCCCTTGTCCTGGCATTCCTCAGCAGCCATGATAGGTTTGGGTAACCAGTGTCACCTGCAAATATTGAGGGACAACATTTAGCCACGCACTATCCTATATGGCCCGCACCATAGGCATGAACCTATATACTGGGTGGGAAGCAGGGCTCACCTATTAGCCACACCCTGTGTCTCTGGGCCATCACATTTGTGCTATCACATTTGGGATGCTGCTATTCCTCAGGACAAAGGCATCATGCACTGACCCAGGATACTTAGCAGTGACGTGGGAGATGTACTAGTCCACCAGGCACACCATCTGCACATTCATGGTGTGAAAACTCTTACGATTCCTGAACACCTGTTTATTCTGGCAGGGGCACAAATGCATACGTGTTCCATCAATTACACCAATTATATTGGGGATATGTCCCATTGCATAGAATCTGACCTTCACAGAGGCCAAATCCTCAATATGGGGGAATGCAATGTAGTTGCATATGTGTTTTATCAGGGCAAACAAGACTCTTGTTAGCAGATTTGAGAACATTGGCTGTGACATCCCTGCTGCCAAGCCCACTGTCACTGGGAAAGAACCAGTAGCCAGGAAATGGAGAACTGATAGCACTTGCACAAGAGGGGGGATCCCAGTGGGGTGACAGATAGCAGATATCAGGTCAGGCTACAATTGGGCACACAGCTCTGTGATTGTGGCCCTGTCCAGTCTATAGGTGAGTATTATGTGCCTGTCCTCCATTGTAGCCTAGTACACCAGGGGTCTTTACACTGGGGTATGTCTCCATCTCCTATTCATCCGCAGAGTAGGTATCTAAGGGACAAAAGAGTGAGGGGCCTGTCACAAACTGAACAATGGAGCCACAACAGCAGTCCACAATTTGCAAACATGTAATGGAACAGTGTAATTTGTGAAGTATGTGCCTTTTTATCCAGTGACGTAGCATTAATCCATAGGCCTGTTCCCCTCTCCCTGAAATGGCGTCCACCTGTCCTGTGTGGAGGGACAGGTGGAAGTGAGATAATGCTGCTGACATTGTGCGGCGTGGCCGTAGGTGGTCGCGAACCACTTTTCAATTCCTCATCGGTTATGATTGGGCCCTATGGGGTACAATGGCCAATGGTGATCTACGCTGGCGGTGACGGTATGCACCACCGTGGACGTGACAGCCATTTTCTATCAGATTCCTCACTTGTTTCCTGACCTTCCATAGGAGAGAACCTACACAGCATGTGCTGATGTGACCTGTGTCTTGAGCCTACCATTGGCCCATGTGACCAGGGAAAGAGCCCCAGCCTTCACTTCTGAGGAGTTGGAGCGACTGATGGCAGGGGTCCTACCCAGTACGGACTGCTGTATGGGCCTCCAGACCAACCGGTGAGTATACTGGGGGCACGATGTATGTGGCATGAATGGATGGAGTTGTGTGTGAAGGCCTCGTGTAAGGGGGTGGATGGATGTCCTCTTGGCAATGTACATGTTGTGGGCTGGGCTATGTGTGTGCCAATGGTGAGGAAAACAGGTATGATGGGCCATTTGTGTGACAGGCTGGACTGTTTGTCTAATGGTGTTCTCCTGTCTGTATTGCCTCTGCAGGTCAGCGCCCATCAAAAGAAGGGAATATGGCATGCCATCGCCAAGGACGTGCAGACCTTGGGGGTTTATGGCAGGTGGAGCACCCACTGTCGCAAACGGTGGGAGGACCTGAGACGCTGGGCACAAATGACCTTGGAGGCCCAGCTGGGGATGCCCTCCCAATAAGGAAGGGGTGCCTGTCAGACCCTGACCCCCCTGCTGGCCTGCATACTGCCGGTGGCCTACCCTGAGCTGGATGGGCACCTGAGGGCATCCCAGCAGCCACAAGGGGGTGAATACAGTGGCTATCATTACAACATATGCCTGGAGGGGTGGTATCCGGGTAGTGGTTGTATGTCACTGGGTGTCCCTAGGCCAGGCTAGACATTGCAGTGTAGGTCCTCTGGTGGCTAAGGGTTTGAATGTTAAATACTGCTTACCTAGCTTGTTAGTATTCCCTCCTGGTCAGAGCTGCGTGGGTCCCAGGTGTGCTGCAGTTGGCAGTGTGTGCCCCTCCTCATTCCTTGGTGACTAGCCATTTCACTGGTAGTACCATGCATAGTGCGTAGGCCTGTTCCCTGTGTGTGAGGGTGCTTTGTATGCCAATGGTGATGCTGGTGCAGTCATTGACCCTGTGTATCCTTTTTCTCCCTCCCCCACTTTCTTGTTTTGTCATCCTATCCTTATGTGCATTAGCATAATCTGGTGGAGGAGCAGAGGCACCGGTGACAGAGGGAGCTGCATCCCACAGGACCCTGGAGTCCACCAACGCTGAGGGCACCAGTGGGATGGAGGGTGAGGGGAGCACCATGGCGGAGACTGGGGGGGACAATACAGACTCAGATACTTCCTCCGATGGGCGCTCCCTGTACCAGCACTGCCCTTCCAGTAGCCCCTCAGCGAGTTGCCCGTGCCCGCTCACCCAGGAGGGTGGGCATCTCCTTCGCCAAAGGCACCTCAGGCCCTGCCCCAGTGAGCCCCGCTGCCCTGAGTGAAGAGGCTATTGACCTCCTGAGATCCATCTCTGTAGGGCAAACAACCATTGTGAATGCCATCCAGGGACTGGCAGCCCGATGCAGAAATCTAATGCATTCCTGGAGGGCATTCACAGTAGATTGGTGGCCCAAAAGAGATCGATTCAGGCTCTGGCCTCCTCTCTGATGGCAGCCATTGTCCCTGTTTCAACCGTCCCCCCCAACTTCCACTTCCTAGTCCCATTATCCTCAACCCCAACCCATCCCATGCACGCAGCCAGACGAGCATGCACACAAAACAGCACCCAAGAGTGTCACAGGCAAACACAAGCACCACACTTCATCCCACAGGCACTCACACAAACAACATTCATTTGCAGACACAACAACATCCACTATTTCTAGTCTCCCCCTCTTCCACCTCCCACGCAGTTACATCCACACTCACATCTGCATGCACTATATCAATATCCACTACCAGCATCATCACCACACCAAGCAGAACACACACCTCACAGGCAGACATCTCCACAATATCCATGCACACGTCCCCTGTGTCCTCTCCCATTGTGTCTGTTCCCCCCCTAAAGTACACCCAACAGCCATCCACCTCACAACAGCGTACAGCCCATGCACCTGCATCCAAATCCAGCAGGCAAACACCTCCAACAACCTCTCCCTCATCCTCCACTCCCATTACTTCTCCCTCGTCCCGCCCCAATGTCCCTAAAAAGCTTTTCCTTTCCCAGATTGACCTCTTCCCTACCCCTCCACCCCCATCCTGCACTTATGGGAAGGGTAGCAAGGTCCCAGCCAAGCACCTCAGCCAAACATTCCATGGACCCTAATCATAGTGGAAAGGATTCCAGGCCAACAATACTGAAGGAGAAGGAGCCTGCACCAGACACAGAAGGTGAAGGAGCCTGCCCCAGCCATAAAGAAGCGAAGGTGCCTGCACCAGCTACAAAGAAGGGAAGGAGCCTGCACCAGCCACAGTGAAGGGGAAGGCAGCTGTCACAGAGCCCCCACCGCCATCCGTGGTTGTGCAGCCATCAGAGAGTGCAGGGGCTGAGCAGGAGCCTCCCACAACCACCACCACAGTGCAGCCATCACCACCGGCGGACGCCATATTGTCCAGCCTCCAAGGGCTGCTGTGCGGCCTGCCCCCTCCAGAACCAGTGGGCAATTCACCCACTCTAGAGATTGTGGAGTTGCACTCCCCAGGACCAAGCAATGGGCATGTTGCCCCCTCCAGAACCAGTGGGCAAGTCCCCACTCCAGAGACTGTGGCCTTGCACTGCTCAGGCAAGCACAGGGCATGTTGCCCCCTCCAGAACCAGTGGGCAAGGCACCCAATCCAGAGACTGTGGCCTTGTATTCCCCAGGACCAAGCACAGGGCATGTTGCCCCCTGCAGAACCAGTGGTCTTGTTTCCACACCCCCCTCCACTCCCACTGAGGTGCCTGCCTATTTGCCAACTGATGCCACTGCAGTGTTCTCTCCGTATTGGGGCAGGATTTGAGTGGGGCCTTGGACTTTACCCTGTGGCCATGTGGGCCCTGTGAACTATGGACTGGGCAGTGTCCCTTTTTTGTACATTTGTTCATATCTGTTGCATTGCCACATCGACTTATCAATTTTGATGTTGATCTGATTACAATCACGTTAGCCAATTCCTGTTGTCCTTGCTTTATTCTGCCGATTATCAGGGATATATTGTTTTTCTTGTGCAGCTGGTAGTGTGCATGGTGTGTGTGTCGGGTGTGTGTTGTGCGTGTGGGTGTCACTCTCTTTTTCCTCCCACCCTCGCTTGTATGCTAGGTGGCTGTACTCACTGTCATCGTCTTCCCCAGGGTTGGTGCTCCAGGTGGAGCATGCCGTAGAAGATCATCGGGAAAACATGCAGTTCTGGTTCCATGGCGGTGTGGTTCTTCCCTGTGTCTCCAATGGCTAGTCCTATGACTTTTGTGCTCTGTTTCTGCCAGCCTTTTGATGACGTTGGTACCGCCCCGGAAAAGGTGGTGGATTGAAGGGTCAAAATATGGTGGGCAGTACTTTGTCTTCTGTCTGGCTGTAGGTGGCTACCTCCTTGGTGACTGTTGTTTCCGCCCTGGCAGTCAGTGTGGAACATTGGCTATCTTTCAACGCTATCACCACCATGGTCATAATTTGGCGG
The DNA here is from genome assembly GCF_031143425.1 of Pleurodeles waltl. Lineage (NCBI taxonomy): Eukaryota > Metazoa > Chordata > Amphibia > Caudata > Salamandridae > Pleurodeles > Pleurodeles waltl. The sequence goes on from NC_090449.1 coordinate 940,359,890, forward strand.
TAGTTACGACCAGCATGTTGGCGGTATTACCAGCACTTTATCACCGACCGCCAGGGTCGTAATGAGGGCCTATGTGTGTGAGCAGATTAGAGTCCTCCACAGAAGCACAACTGAGATATCTGTGTCTGAAAATTATGAGGGAAGTGAGCAATGTGCATAAAAGGTTAATAGACCTAGCAGAAAAGTATGGCATAGAAATAATGAAAACAAAGCATTTAAAAAGGAGTTGCAGGTTAGATTTTGATGCAAAAGACTTCGAACACATGAGATCTGCAGGGATGACGGCACACCTTAGGGAGTTACTCCAAAGTGTCCAGACATGGGGAGCATTAGACAAATAGGAAGGCAGATGGGCAAAGAAAAGATATAAAAGAAAAAGGGATTCTGCTGAGCTGACTGCTAATGTGCAGCAGGGCAAGGATCCAGTGAAAATATTGCCAATGAGAGAGATTCCAGGAGGGAATTTTGTTCATGTCCCTTGGAGCAGAAGTGACATTCTGTCCTTCACAAATGACTATCCCAAGTTGAGATAGAAGCCAGTAGAATGGTACCAGCAGACAGACAGGTTTGTGAAACCTGGAAAGTGCCTGTGGGAAGACTTGAACACTCTATTAGAAATAGTAGTTCCAGTTGATTTATGGATGGGGTGTAAGAGGAGTATAGATTGGCCGACAAAAGAACCAGAGAGAGATCCGAATACGGGTGCTCCATCTCTTGAAGTAATAAAATATTACTACAAAGCGACTGAATTTGTGAAGATTAGAATTTCGCCCAAAAACATTGACTGGCAGAGAATAGACAGGACAGCTCAGGATTCAAAGGAGTCGATACATGCATATTATGAGAGATTGTTGCAGGCATTTAAGCGTTACAGTGGTGCAGAAAAGATTGAGCCGAAAGACATGATTTATTTTGTGTTCAGATTTGTGGAAGGATTGAGACCTGAAATTAGCCAGATGATTAAGAGTCATTTGATTTGCTGGCAAGCAAAACCGATCGATGAGGTGTTGCAGGATGCGAAGTACTGTAGTGAAGAGATTGAGTTGAAGCAGAGAAAGCTTTAAGAAAAGGTGAGGGTGATGCAGATTAAAGTGGCACAAACAGGGATGCAGGGACATTTTCCACAGCAGCAACAGCAGCAGCAGGGAAATGTGGTGTTTCAAAATCAGATGAGAGGTAGAGGTCGCAGAGGAATTGATAGTGGAAATCGTAGTCCCAATTTGAATATGATAGTGGTTCAGAATGATGTGCAGGGAATGAAGAGAGTGTTGCTTTGTCACGCTTGTGGAGAGGTCAGATATTGGAAGCAGGAGTGTCCGATGATGGTGCAGGAAGGCGATGTTCAGCAAATAACTGACATTAACGTGTGCCAAAACATGAGGCGACCAAGAATGAGAGGTCATAATCCAAATTTTCATAATAATAATGTGAATCAAATGCAAAATTCTCGAGCCATGCAGCAGGTACAAATGCCATGTGTACAAAGGACACAATTGCAGCCAATGTAACAGCAGGTTCAAATGGTACCTAGACAGTTAATTCAAATACCTCAAGCCCCAATGGAACAGCATCACTTGATGCTTCCTCAACAGGTCATGGGTCAGAAGTTTAACCAGAGTAATAAGACAGTTCACCAATTACCATTACATAGTGAGAATGGAATAAATGATGATTGGGTGAGCGAGAGTTCGGATGAAGAGGAATGTGTGCTTGCAGCTTCTTGAGAAGTAGATGAGAAAGGCCCATATGTGAAGGGAAAGTTAATGGGTCAGAAGGTTTCATTCTTGGTTGACACAGGAGCTACACGCTCTACAGTGAGAGCTGCAGAAGTTCCAAACATGCCCCTTTCAGGAAAGACAGTTCCGATTGTGGGAGTAGCGAATCAGTATTTGACCAACCCACTTACAGAACCAGTTCAGGTTAAAATTGGCAACTTTAAAGGATTGCACAAATTCGTAGTCTTTAATTCACGTCCTGTATCCCTACTGGGAAGATACTTGCTATGTAAAACCAGGTGCTCGATTACTTGTTCAAATGATGGAATCGATATACAGACGAATAGTGAGGATGAGGGTGACCCAGTTCCAGAGATTGAAGGTGAGATGATAAAAGAAGAATACCCCCTGAATAATTTCTTTCCAGTGTTCACTGTGAAGGGGCTTCCTCCTGATTTACAGGGAACTGTTAAAGAGAAAGTGTGGGATTTGAGAGGGAGATAGGTCTGATAAAGGGAGTTGAGCCAGATAAAGTTCCTGTAAAGCCGAACACGATTCCCAGTACCACATTCCACAGGATATTCTTATGCCCACATATTTACCGAATTTGTAAACCAAGGGGTCTTGAAAGAAGTGTTGAGCAGCCCTTGTAATTCACCGATAATGGGACTGAAAAAGCCCTGTGGGAAAGTCCAAATTGTCCAGGATTTGAGAAAAATAAATGACATAGTGATTAAATGTTGCCCCGTGGAGCCAAATCCAGCCGTTATTCTGTTCCGGATTCCATGTGATGCTGAATGATTCACCATCATAGATTTGTCACAAGCTTTCTTTTCTGTGCCTCTTCATGAGGATAGTCAATTTCTCTTTTGTTTCAAATTTTTGGACCAAGATTACTGTTGGTGTCGAATTCCTCAAGGGTTCTCAGAGTCACCCATCATATTCAATCAGATTTTGACAAAGAATCTGGAGTCCTTGGAACTGCCTTTCCAATCGACCTTCGTACAGTACATTGATTGCATCCAAAATTAAGGAAGAGTGCAAGTATGACACGATTGCCTTGCTGAACCATTTGGGAAAGAATGGTCATAAAGTGTCTCCACTTAAATTACAATACTGTCAGAAAGAAGTGAAATACTTGGATCACCAGATTTAGAAAGGAATAAGGAAAATATGCAGAGAAAAGGTTACAGCCTTATTGCAGATGAGTCCCTCGACCACCCACAGAGATGTCAGGAATTCCTAGGGATGGGAGGCTATTGTTGCCAATGGATCCCCAATCTTTCAGTCATTTCCAAACCATTTCAGAAGTTGACTCACAAAGAAGTCAATGATTCCCTAGTGTTAGACCAGGCTTGTATGAAAGTGTTTTCTGAGTTGAGAGAATGTCTGTGAGAAGCTCCGGCTTTGGGTATGCCTTACTACACTAAGGACCTCATTATGTCATTGGTGGAAATACCGCCTACGAGCGCGGCGATGGCCGCCAAAAAACCATTGCCGCAGCTAACTTACGTCTGCCATAATATGACCACAGCTGGAGTTCCGCCACAAGAAGGGTGGACATCTGGCTGTGGTCATGCTGGCAGACGGTGTTAAGGTGCTGGCAGTAGCAGCGTCCCGTTCTGTCCCCTGCTGGAAAACCCCCTGGATTCAGGTAAGTCGGGTTTCCAACAGGGGAGGTGGTTGGGGGTGTTGTGTGTGTGTGCATGAATGTGTGAGTGTGTGCGTGCATGCGCACAAGTGTGAGGTGTTGAGTGTGTGTGTGTGTGTGCATGTGTGAGACTGCGTGTATGAATGCAAATGTGAATGAGTTTCTGCGTGTAAGTTTGGATGTGTGTACGGATGTGTGCGTGAATGAATGGATGCACGCATGTTTGAATGCGTGTATGCCTGTGTAAATGAGTGTGTGAATGTGTAGTGTGTGCCTGTGAGTGTGCGTGTATGGGAGGAATTGGAAGGGGGAGAGTGGATGGAGGGGGGTGGGTTGGGGTAGTATGGGGAGTGTTTTGGGGGTGGACCTCCCACCAGTGACAGGGAAGGAATTCCCTGTCACTGGTAGGGCCTACCGCCATGGTTTTCGTGGTGCTAGCAACATTGGGAATGGGAAAATATTGAAAATAATACAAGGGATATTGATTATTGTGATTTGCATAATTGGCACGAGGATATGTAAATTGTGTAGGTTGATTAAATTAAAGAAAATGAAAAATGATCACAGGAGGGAAGAACCGAAAAGAGAAAAATTCAAAAGGGGAACAAAGATATAAGGGAATGGAGATAACAGAAGTTTAGCTGAAGCAAACATTTGTGTGGGGAGATTTATTTTGATAAAACATTTAGTCATCAGAGGAGGGATTGTTAATGCTGAGGTTCATTCACGAATATTCATGTATTCTGAGTGTTGAATTTGCGTAGAAAAAGTATTAACTTAGAGAAAAATAATGCACGCATTGAAGTTGCGCCTACTTGAGTGGCCGCTAATGTTCTCAAAGTTTACTTGTTAATGGTTTATTAATATGAGATGTTGAGCTTTTGTTTGATTAATGTAACAATATGTCACATTAAGAGATATGCATAATGTATTAGCTTTATTAATCGTAGGCCTTAACTTAGCGAGATCCTGGCCTAGTTACATGGCCTCATGTCAAGCTGCATTTCCTAGGCGTTTTATAAATTGGTTGCTTAGAGAATTAAAATGGGATTGTCCACTGTAATGACCATGTTCTCTTAGCTGAAGTTAGTTCTCAGGAGAAACTGCTTGCTAGAAAATGTTGTACTAGCCGAATGACAAGAGCGGGAGAAGAGGAGCCAATCATCGACATGTGAACCATGTAGTAGTAAAACTTTAGAATAGGGATATTATTTTCATTGGACTAAGTGTAAATATGTGATTCTTTGACCAATAAGGATGTGGGAAATAGTTTTAGGAAATCTAATTTAGCCAGGCTGCATCAAGAGGAGAGAAGTCATTCCATGATTTTCTTCTTAACTGTCTTGAGAGGTTAGCTCTATTCTTTTCTGAACTGCATGAAGAGTCTTTGGTTTTCTGAACTTTAATGCTGAATCCTGATGTCTTGCTGACCAAACTGATGTCCTGTTGATGAAGGCTGTTGCAGCTTGCTGAACCATATTGAGGACACGTATATGACGATAATACCGATTGCTATGTATATTTGCTTTTGTTTCTAGATACCAGCCACTATTTTGATAGAGCCATAGTTAGATGTTTTCCAAATTTGTGTGACTATATTGTTTTGCATGAAGTCCAAACATGCTATTCTAATTTGATGTTAGTCAGGGTTCTCACTGATGAAGTTTGCTACATGTAATAACAGCTGATATATTTTCTTCGCTGAATCAAAATATATGCTATGTCATTTTCGCAGTTATTCGTGTCATTAATTTGTACTGTAACCTTAGAATCTGTGGTAGGTCAAGCTTTGATTAGATTGCAATTCTTTTAAGGCTTTTGTCAGCCAGTATTGTTCCTGTATGTTTATAATTTATATTGAGACTAAGTTACTTGACATTAGCATTGTTAATATAGGTCAATAAACATTCTAACTTTTATATAAAGGTGTGGTTATTCATGATCAAGAGGTCATGGTGTGTGAAAATTACTTACTTCTATTGATTATTGATGTAATTGATTGCTATTTTCTATTGATTGGTATTGGTACGGGTTTATATGGTGGGAACAACTTAAAGCGCAGTCAAAAGGTCCATCGGCCCATACGCATCTCCCTTGTAAGTTACTTAATAAGGACTGACACGCTAACACCCTTTGTCTTGCTTTCAAAGGACCACTTTTAGATGCAACTGCACTGCTAAGTGAAGTGTCTGAGTCATGGTTGGGGTGCTCACTTTCAAACAGAAATGGGCAGAAATTAAGGGTGCCAAAGCAGGTTTTAGACAGCCTGCACAAGACTGAGAAACGTGGTCTTGTCCAAATGTTTTTTCCACTTTCGACCCTCTTGTAAATAGCCGAACTGAACACAGACTTCCAATTAAAAATACTATGACAAAAGTATCATTGATTTATTTAGGAGACTTGCCAATCAAGTCTGTAAAAGAACAGAAGTGGGCAAAAATGTGATTTAATTGGCGTGTGTAAAGTTCACTTAAAAGAATGTATGCAAACAGCAAACTCATTTGCAAACAATCCACCCCCGTTCAGATGATTCTGATGGGCTTATCAGGATGGAAATTGGATGCTAGGGCGGGCTGAAAAATAATCCAGGAGATGTAGCAGTTCCCCATCGAGGGAAACTCGTACCAAAGACCAACAGTAAAACACATCTCTGGTCAAAATGCAAGGCAATACAACAACAAAGCAGCAACACAAAACAACTCTAACATGACCCAGCAGATTAATTTCACTTATGCAAAATTCATAAAGTGTTCACTTTCAGGCCCTCTGTTCTATCTTTGTCTTTGCTGCTGTGTAAATAAGTGCTGGCCTTGGATGCGTTGCCCCCGGGTTGCAAACAAAAGTGGGTCCCTGCTTCGGCCCAGAGGGACAGGTAAGTGTGCTTTTGGCCCTTTGGGGGGCTGGTGAGTGTGCTGTTCAGTTTCCAAACAAAAGGCTGCACTATAGTGGGTCCCTGCTTCGGCCCCAGGGGACTGGTGAATGTGCACTGCGATCAGAGCTTTTGCTTCCCACAAAGCATGCAAAGGTGCTGACACACTTAAAATTAGTTTTAGCAAAGTGGATGAAAACAGTACTTGGGCCATGGGAGACTGATAAGAGAACACACAGAGGAACAACAAGAAGTAAGTGGTAATCACACAAACCAATGATTACCAAGGGCAGGAAGTAAGCCCTTTTTAAGATTTATCTTAAATACAAGAGATTTCACAAGCACAGCACAAGTGCTGTGCAGGCGAACCCTAAAAAAGGAATGAAGCCAAAATAAGGAAAGAAGGCACAAAGAAAAAAAGAACAAAAGTAAGAAAGAAGGAAAGAAACAATGAAAGTAGACAAAAAGAAAGACGGAAATGAAGAATAAAAGAAGGCAAAAGAGAAAGAAGTAAAAAGGAAGAACTAATGGAAAAAAGGAAAGGAGAAAAGAAAGGAGTAAAGGAAAAAGACAGAATGAAGGAAGGCATGAAAAAGAAAAGAAGGCAAAAAAGAAAGAAACAGAAAGGGTAAGAAAGGGAAAGAAGGAATAAAGAAAGAAAAAAAGCAAGAAAGAGGGAAGAAGGTAAAAAATAGAAACAAAGGAAAGAACAAAGTGACAGAAAAAGGAAAGGCAAAAAGAAAGACTGAAGGAACAAAAGAAGGAAGGAAGGAACAAAAGGGAAGAAGGGAAAACACATTATTAAGGAAAGAAGAAGACAAAAGGTAAGAAAGAATGAAAGAAAAAAGAAAGAAAGAAAGAAAGAATGAAAGTGGGTTCCAGTATAAAATAGTGGATATTAAAGCCCAGATTCCACCCCATCTATTTTTAAATAAAACTGCTGCAAGTGTGCTGCAAATTAAACTCCAATAAGTTTGGTTTTCTTCCTGGCAAAGTTTTTCAAAGAACTATAGGTGAAACCAAGTCCAGGAACACAATATGGTATGCCGTGAAATAGCAGCAGTCCACTTCAAAAAGGAATTCAGAAACATAATTGGAAGGAGACAGGAACTGTTAAAGCTGGAATGTGGCCTGTGCTCATTTCCAATGCATCCTGCTATCACATCAGGCAACTCTGGGAGAAAAGGGAACTCCTTGTGTGAGGATCTGCCCTATTTGAGAGATCAAAATGCAGTCACTCAAAGTGACGTTAACCAGAGGCTTATATAGGCTGACTCACTGTCTCATGCTGTATGCTGTAGTAGGCAGAAGCAAACTGGGAATGACATAACTGACCAATGGGCAAAGACAGGTGGCTGAAAGCCCCTTTAAGTCTGTATATTATACATGTTATTTTAGTAAAATCAAAAGGTCTTGCCTGGTGACAGACCTATAAGGTATATGGGACTAGCAAGACTATTTTCCATATACGTCATGCAAAAAACTGGTGTATTATTTAAGAATCTGATAGTCTCAGTACATTATGAGAGAATCTGATCTTTCATGTTCTTGTGTGGTGAACAGCCCTCTAGGGAATAGAAACAACAGCCCTTGGATTAAAGGCAGTTTATTTACCAGTTATACAATGACAGGGGAAGCTCCTGGATGTAATAATGTGCACTAACCATAAGCATCTGTGTTGCAAGAAATACAGTGTGTTATTGCAGACTTATAGTTTTCGTTTTTAAAAGGAATGGTTTTAGCCAAAAAAGGTGGCTAAGCACCACCCAGAAGTTGTTTATTAGATGTATTCCAGATTTGTGTGTTTTATATGGATGCCTTGCTGGTAGTGTCATATTCAAATTGCCACAACATTACACTATGAATGTTGTTCTATTCAAGGAGATGGATAAACAATTATTGAAACCAAATTGTTTAGACTTTTCACAGGTATATATAATCATAAGGAATATTCCTGTTTGCTTTGTTTGGAAGATACATGATTTGCCAGGGCAAGTGAATCTTACTGTAGGTAATGACTGCACACACTGCCTAGGGTCCTACCATCTTAAATCATGTAAGGAGATGACATTTGCCTCTTACTGTACTACCTCAGACATTGAACTATTTGGTGTCAATTTTCAAGTTCCTGCAGTGACATAGGCAAAAGACCATGTAAGCACAAGGAAAGTTGCTGGTCCAAGAAGATTTTCACCATTAAGAAAGAATGCATGACTAAGCCTAGGAGTACCGCAAATAATACTGATGATGTTTCTATCCCCTCGGCCAGGAGTGGTTTATTTGAGATAAACATTTCTAAGGGTTAGCAATTTGTCAATGCAGCAGAGAAGATCAAGTGATCTAATATATGTACAAGCCTGGTTGATTCTTTATGAATCTGATAGTTTCGGTTTATTATGGGAACCTGATTTCTCATGTCCCTCTATGGTGCATGGGCCACAAAGGACAACAACATTATTCAGATGACAGTGACAGTGGAATTCCCTGTCTGAAACGTGTGTTAAAAAACAAAGGGATGGTATGCTGAAACTCTTTCCCCAGTGAGGGATTAACTTGGGATGTCAGAGATGAGACCCAAAAGAACTTTCAGCGTAAATAGGTGTCAAGTGGGTTTCTAAAAGTCATTAATGTGGAGGGGATTGAGTAGTATCGTAACATCTGTGCTATTCTATTTTGACATTGTTAGATATTCACTTTAGATTGTGCCACCTACTTTTTTCCTACAATGGTCAAAGGGTATGTGGAAGTTAGACTCATAAATATTCATGTGCTTTGCAGAGAGAAGGGTACAATATTCATCACTAATTAATAGACTGCATAATGCAGTCTCTTTACTTTCAATGACAGATTTAATTGTGGCCTTCATCCAAGATCATGTATAACATGGGATCATCAGTGTTGGTTATTAATCTTACAATGTGTTCCCTACAGTGCTATTTTATTTTTTATTTTCCCTATTTACTCTGTGCTTGCTAAATTCTTCTAGAGGAGGACATTGTCCCCTTTTAAGGAATCATAGAATTTCCAGTTGCCCATTTTATTGGCTGTAAATGGTCCCGCATTTGCAACCAGAATTGGATAAAGAAAGGTTAAAACTAGTACATATAATCTTAGTAATTGTGCACAATGCACAATGCAATGAGCATTGGTGAGCATATCAATATCAGTAAACTAGTAAAACAACATTTCCCCTTTCATGCTAAACATACCCACTAAGTTAGAGTGTCAAGCACCTTCTCTACAATAAATAACCTCCGTTGTGGGTTCACGCTGTGGTTCATCATTATAAATGTTGATGAGTCAACTTCTATATGGTAGAGTCCCACAATCTGGATTTTTACAAGTAGGCAACAATAAAAATAAATGTTCTTATTTGGTCTACAATAGACAGTTAAATAGTGCTATTTGGGAAAGGCAATTGCATCTCACTTTCATTCAAATGAACACTAAATGACCACTATATCTTGAAATAATCATTACTTAAAATGTTACGTCTGTTTTTAGTACTAACATGATTATTTCTACCTCAGTATTAAACAAGACTTTCACTGTTGGTCAGGTGGACTCCTAACTATGATAACTAAAATAAAAGCAATAAAATGAATATGTTGACCAAGAGATATGCAATAATATATCCTTCAGTACTATGTACATATAGACATTTTAATGAAAGAAATATCTACGGGAGTGAAAGGTAAATACCTCAAATGGTTACTGAAATTAGAAATATTTTTTAAGAACTTATTACAGATGCTATGACCTTCACCAGATCAAAATTTGATTATTTAACTGAAGGTAATAAGCAAATTAATGTCTATCCTCCAGGGCAGCACTATATGAGAACCTACACATTTAAACAAGGGGGAACTCTTTAGTGATCTAAAACGTTCAGCCTCAAAATACAATTGTAAATCAGACAGCTGTAAACTACCAAAAGCTACATCATTTTGCTTAGCTCTTAACTGGTTGATTTCTACCCAGGAGAGACATAGCTAGTATCAGATACAAAGCTCAGTACAGCATCAACCACATATCACTTAGCATTCTTCCCATAACAATCTTTTGAGACAAACACAGAGTACTAATAAAGACATAGCTCACAGTATGGCCCAGCACTGGGAGACATGTAGCCGGTAAAGGCTTCTTTATCATTTTTTTTTAATTTTCTAAGATTAAGGCTAAATATACAGTTGAAAATAGTTCATCTCTGTTGCTACAAGTTCCAAAAATGAATGAGTCCCCTTAAGGAATCCTTTCTGTTTCCATTCTATACTTGAAGTGATCCAAGTCTGTAAAATTTGTCAAGCCTATGATAGTTTTGACTGTGTTTTAAACTTCTAACCTCATTCTCTTATCTTATTTACTATGTTACCTAGTTTAAAAATAGTTTTAAGTAATCATCTTTGAAGGAAGATGTTTACAAGGTATACAGAGTGACATTCATGTACTTCACCATTTCCTTATATTTAACTCAGAAAAATTATTACGAAGCCAGTGCACATTAATGGAGGGAGATGGAACTATTGAAACAAGGAAGTGTGAAAAACTATAAGGAAAATTGAAAAGGCAAACAGCAATATATTCATGTTAATATTGAGATCAGGTTTTCAAATAGCTTTGTCTACCCTACATATGTTACTCAAACGCATTTCAACATAAGATTTAAAAAAAACTCTCTGTGTAGGAAAATGTGGATATATAAGCAACACATAGGATTGGAAGTATGAGGAAACAAAACAGATGTGGACTGAAGTAGTGATATCTTTCATTTGCTCTTTTTAGTCCTTCACATATACTTTCAACACTAAATGAAACCAGTTGGTTTCATGTCTTCATCAACAAAGTGCTGATTGACTTCAGCCTGCACCAGAAGAAAGGCTTTCACTCCAACAGGTTTTAATCAAGCAAAATGAGGTTCATGTGTTCCTCACTTTTATCTTGAATATAGACTATTTGAGTCCTAGTTTTTTGCTTGAATCTATAGTGAAGCTGTGATGGGGAATCAACTGACAAACTGCTAATGATATTGAAAATTAATGTTTTGTTCAGCATGTGAGACGTCTGCTCCTGTGGCTGAGGAATGTACTAATGTAATGTGCATCTTAATATATCAAAACTGTGTCCCTGTTTTAGCTTTTTGAGCATTTCTATAAAAAAAAGGGAGAAAATGGTTTTTCAATAAACAGGGTTCATCATATCCAGACAGAGAGGCAGCATTTTTCAGAGGGTGATAGTGCCTTAGAACGCACCTCAGTTCCTAAAATTACTATAGTAGCATCAATAAATAATTTATATTGTGACTAAATATATATTATTACCACTTTCTACATACTCATTTTTGTGACTATCAAAACCAGTCATTCACTACAATGCACTTCAATACAACAAAAATGGTAGAGCCTTTACACCAGCATAATCCATCAGATTTTCTTCTTTTAAGCTTCCCCCTTCATAGTCCAATAAATATCACACTACCTACCAAATAATTTTGTGAGTTACACCCGAGATATGAAGGGTGTGATTTCCAGTAGCATTATATCCCAATGAGATTAGCATTTCCAGGTAGTTATTGACCAAGGTGAAATGAGGCCTTTAGCTTTGCCTCAGGTCCTCTGACTTCACCCCACTCCATAACTATGTAGGATTGCTGCCCCTCTTGGATAACATTGCCTAAATAATCAACCAGTAAAAATGAATGAAATCTTCATTTCGTTGACTGTATGTCATATGCACCACCTACCAATAGAAGAAAGTTCAAATAAAAATATACTTAAGCAGTGTTGTACTGGACTACTATAGAATATAACAAATTTAAGGGAAGTATCTCAAAATAAATCAATTAAAGAAAGACTAAAGTACAGTTCTTCAGAAACTCTTCGTTCAGCCTCCATGATTTACACAATCACAATGAATGACAGCCTTCCACTATTAGAAAGCACAGAAAAAGTTGAGAAAGAGATCTAAATTATAATATTCCTGTAAATGTATGAGACAAATGACTACTGTCAGTTAAAAAATGAGCATGTATGTCAACAATTTATACTCATCAGTGAGTTTTTCTAAAGATTGATTGATCACCAAGCAAATTAGCCAGGCTAGGTATTGTTGAGAATGCAGATTGCTGGTGATGAAATTGTCTAAAAGATGATCTACAACATATGTTTGTGATCCGAAGGAAACTTAGGGCATTGGTGGAGGAGTTATTCCATCACAACGGTGATGGATATCCCATCTGCCAAAATCTAAATACCATAGGGCATAATAGGACTTAGATTTCGGCAGATGACATATCCATCACCATAGTGATGGAGTAACCCGTCCACAATATCTAAATCAGGCCCTAAGTTCTTGGTGATATGGAATAGCTGAAAATATTCACATGAACTCTCCTGGTTATCCATGTACCGAAATCAATGATTTTCTTCAACAATGACTTGACATGACATGTATGTAACTTAACTCAAAAGGAATTACTTATTACTACCCTAATGGTTGCAAAGCAAATAATACTGAAACATTTGAAATGTTCTTCCACCTAGAGAATAGAATCCTGGTTTAGAGAAATGCAAAAATAACCATTTCTGTAATATACACTAAACAAAAAGGAGATGGCATAGAATTATTTCAAAATATATCAGGTGATTAATTGAAACCATCTGATCGCAAAAAGCTTGTTACTGCTTATCTAGTCACTTGGGCCCTTATTGAGAGGCCCAAATTTAAGGATTGACAATGGTAAATTAATTGACCAGTAGGTTTCTGGGCACTGCAGTACTGAGAGGGTTGTAACAACGGTCAGGGTGCCCTATAATTCAAGAGGATGATGTGAATGCCTTTTTGAATAGCTACCTTTAAGATGTCTTCTGAATTTTATGAGGGATATTTCCAGATGCAGATCAACTGGCAAAGAGTTCCATAGTTTGGTGTTGTGGGCTAAACATCATCCACTTCTTGTGTGCATTTTAGAAATCTGGGCACAATCTATAGATTGAACCTGCAAAGCATATGATTCTCTCAGATTGGTAAATATATGGTGTACTTTTGGGAAATCAGATATAATGCATGCTAGTAAGTTGTGTACTGTGCATACAGTGGTGACATTATAATTTTACCTAATGAGAAGCCAGTGAAGTTTGTGTACTAATGGACTAGAGTGAGCAGAACACACTGCACCTGCCACAAGTCCTGTAGCATGTTCTGAATTCACCTCTAATAATACACCCTGTGTTACAAATGCAAAGGGTATCAGTAACAAAGGGTCTTGGTATTACCAGAGGATTACAAGTTCCCCCTGTAGGCTAGTAAACAGTGGCAACTAACATGTGGGAATCTGTGGTTCTGCACTGATTCTCACAAGTGACTGGGGCTTTTTACCAGGGACAAAGTCCTCCAGTTATGATCTGGAGGATCTGTCCCCGGTAGTGCATGCAGGATTATCCAAACCAGGGGTCATGATGGGCTACTAACTACTGCTAATTAGCCCCATTGAGAATTCTAGGCTACCTTTAATGTTGGTAATAGTGATTATACAGGTTTCAGCTTGCCATCAATTCTTCATGTAGACTCTTCTAGTTGTAGCTACCTAAAAGCTTTAAGTTAATTTAGTTAGGTCTTATCTCTAAATTTTAACAGTCACTGTCATAGTATCATAAAATATCTTTTGTACCAAATTTATAGGCACTTGTAACATAGGTAATGCAAATACAATGATTACACAACACTTTACTACAATCTATAGCAGCCCTTCAAGCAATTCCACATTTGTACATTTATGCATGAGCACCAGTTACCTTTTAGTTAGTACAGTTGTAACTTAGATTGCCAACCTTAATCAACTTATTGTTGATAATATTTGATGCACCATCTATTGTAACTAACAATTCTAACTGGTAGAAATATAGGTGGTCATTATGAACATGGCAGTAAACACCGCACCGCCAGTAGTGGCGGTAACTACCGGCAACAGGCTGGCAGTCCGGACCGCCAAATAATGAAGCACATGAGAAACAAGTAGCGATCCATCCACACACCACCATTTTTGTTGTCCCGACAACGACAGAGGAGGCCGCCGACAGGCCGGCGGAAAGGCCCTACCCACCCACCAAATAATGAAACACCAGACCGCCATCAGTTCCGGGGCAGGACCAACCTCCAGGCAAAGCGTGGCGAAAACGAACTATATAAAAGGAAACCCTCACCGGAGGTACACAGAACATGCTGTCGCAGACATGGAGTGAGAGTTGGAAATAATGCCAGTGCTTCCCCTTGCCATATTCCTCCGTGAACGACGACGAAGACGACAATGGTAAGTAACGCAGCCTAGTACATATGGGAAGAAAGGGCACAGTTACACACCCACTCCATCCACCCCGCAACGCACTACCAACCCTTCCCACATCCCAAGCCATACATACCATAACAAGATGTACTTATCACACACAAGCCAACAAATACCTGCACCAATGCACACACCTGTGCACACCACACCCCCCAGTGAAATGCTGAACAATGTCACTTTCTTGTGCCTACAGCATTGCTGGGCACCTTAAATTTATTTGACATAACAAAACTAATGTCCAAATAAGGCCATTGGCCAGTCCATCGTTAAGTCCCTAAAGGGCCGATATAGCCCAAACTTGACTCCCACGTGTGCAAAGGGTACCCCACTGGAAAGGGGCATCAATGTTGCAGCCAGGCCCATCAGGGAACAGGGGTAGGGGGTGGTGTAGTCTGGATGGGGGGTCTTGGGCTTAGGTTTGGGAGGTGGAGGGGGCTTGGGCTTGCCCTTGGAAGGAGGGGGAGTGGGCCTGGACTGGGGGAAGGCAGAGGGACCGGGGGTAACACAGGGCCTCTTCCTCCCTGGGGAAGGGGCACAGGAATGGGACGGGCGGACTGGGGTGGACTTAGATGAGGAAGGAGTGGACTGGGCAAGGACATGGGAACGTTTAGGGGCAAGATGAGGTGGGCCAGTGGGTTCAAACAGGTCAACACGGGATAGGAAAAGCTTCATAGGTGCAGTTGGGGGGGAGTGGAGGTTGAGGGAGTGCTCGTACCAGGTGTATGTTTGTCAAATGTGGATGCAGGTGCCTGTATAGTATGCTTATGTGTGGTGGATGTGTGTGATGTGGATGTGTGCAAACGTTTTAGTGTTTTGGGGGGGTGGACACAGTGGGAGATGACAGGCTGCCAGTGTAGATGGATGTTGTCTGGGTGTCTGCAGGTCTGGTGAGTGTTCTGCAAGTGTCTGTAAATGTAGTACTGGTGAGTGCAGGTGTGGTGTCAGGGGTGCATCTCTGGATGTCAGATGTTGTGGTGACTGCATGAATGGGGGCAGCAGCAGTGCTTGAGGGTGCAGTGCGTGTGCATGGTGAGGTGACAGACAGGGTGCCGGGGAAGGTTGACACACTGGGGGAAGTGAATTTAGTTGAGTGTGCTTTGGTATGTTGAATGTGTGCCTGCCTGTGGTGGGAAGTGTGGCGCTTGTGTTTCTCTGTGTGCTTCTTGTGTGTTGATCTGTGTGCATGGCTGTCTGTATGTGTGCGTGGGATGGGTGAAGGAAGTGGGGTGCTGGAAGGGGTAGAGGTGGTGGGAGGAGGGACAGAAAGACCAGGGACACTGGCTGCCATCAAAGAGGAGGCCAGAGCCTGAAAAGATCTCTGTAGGCCAGACATGGCACCATGAATGCCTACCATGTATGCATTGCTGCATCTGGGATGCTAGCCCCTGGATGGCATTCATGATGGTTGTCTGCCCTACAGAGATGGTTCTCAGGAGGTCAATAGCCTCCTCTGTGAGGGCAGCAGGGCTGATTGGGGCAGGGGATGAGGTGGCTGGGGCAAAGGTGACACCCACCCTCCTGGGTGAGCAGACATGGGCAACTCGGGGGAAGCAACTGGGAGGGCGGTGATGGTATGGGGGAAGGCCGAAGATGACAAAGAATGGGTGGGCCCAGTAGGGTCCGCCACCACCAGGAAGCTGCCATCAGAGGAAGCATCTGAGTCACTACCTCCAGTGGTAGTTGCCTCCCCGTTGTACTCCCCTCACCCTCCAACCCACTGGTCCACTTGGCGTCGGTCGACTCTGCCTCCTTGGAACTGTAGGCTGCTGCATCCCCACTTGCCGGTGCCTCAGCTCCCTCACCAGATGATGCTATTGTACACAGGGACACAAGAGCACAGGGATGGAGAAACAAAACAATAAAGAAGTATGTCAAATCCTGCTTATGTGTACATTTTGGGTCACACACACACTCCCACCCAGGTCAGGCACGTAACCTCAGCAGAAACAACATACGTTATGAATGTGTCCCTGACCAGTGGGCATGACCCCAGAATACACCACATAATCCTCATGAAACACCACCCTGGTACACTGTGTGAAGTACACCCATGAGAGACCATGCCCAGCCAATGCACTTACAAGTCCACAAGGCCACAATGAATACCAGATGACAAAAACGGGACCCCTCATAGGCCTATAAAGCCTGCCAACATTAGCTATTACACATCCCAAGGACTTGGAGGGGGCAGGACTGCAGGGACACACCTGTCTAAGTGCCTGGCACTACAATACATACATCCCACAGCACCCAAATACACCCATCAAAGTGGTATCACAACAGTGATGGTACTCAACCCCTTGTGGCTGCTGTGCTGTCTTTAAGCGCCCATCCAAATCCAGGCCACCGCCAGAATGCAGGCCATTAGGGAGTCAGGGTCCAATGGCCACCCCTTCCTCGTTGGGAGGCCTTCCCCAGCTGGGCCTCTCCGGTCTTCCTGGCCCAGCGCCTCAGGTCCTCCCACCGCTTCCTGCAGTGGGTGCTCCACCGGTTGTATACCCCCAGGGTCCGCACCTCCTTGGTGATGGCTTGCCACAGGCCTTTCTTTTGATGGGCGCTGACCTTCATGGGACACACAGAGCAAGGAAACAGATGTCAGTGTGGGTGCCCCGTATACAAATGCCATGCCATTCCATACTGAACGGCCAATGTTGACATGCATTTGAACGAATTACAGGCAGAACGTGCCAGACAACCTACGGCTGGGCAGTCACATATCAAACACACATGCATACAGGCATCCGCCACAATCACACACATCTAAGGATGACAGATGGCAACTCACCTGCTCCCCTGGTCACCCATACAACTTTGCATACAGGGGTAGGACCCCGTCGACCAGCCTCTCCAGCTCCTACGTGGTGAAGGCCAGGGACCATTCCCCTGTGACACGTGCTATCTCAGGAACCAGAGTCAGGACACAGCAGCACACTCAGTGGAGTACTAACCTTCACATGATTCAGGAGTCAAGTGTCCCACAAAATAGCGGGAGACACCTCTGCGGTGTGAACCATCACCGCCGGCGGCAATCATGATTTGCCCACGTTCCCCATTGACAACCATGTAATCCAAAGATCAGGTGCACGGCGGTGAACACCACCTTCCGCCATGACGACTAACGCCAGTGGAATGAAGTAACTTCCACTCTATCATACCTGGATTGAAGGAGGCTGCCATTTTGCTTCCACCACGTCTCTATAGCCTGGCCGGGGGCCTCAGCCATGGCCCCATTCTCTCTCCCCTTCGTCGCTTGCTGACATGATTCTATGATCCCCACATGTACCCATGGTTGGAAGTGTGTCCACACTGTGATGTCATTCTGACAGAGAAACCTCAGCACACATTTGCCTGATGGTGTACCTCATTCTTTCCATTTGTGTGCGTTACTTATGTGATGCATTTTGAAAAGTACAGTGACATTATGTGATGCAAGTGTATGTTGACACTCAGAATGTGTTCTTTCCTCCCCCATATGTACAGACCCATGTGGTGAGGGAGGGCCCCATCTGTTTCCAGACCCCTAGTAGATCTGGTCACTATGGAGGAACGTCACATCATTATCACCTACAGACTCAATAGAGCTACAATCCATGACCTCTGTGTATTAGTGGATCCTGTTCTGAAGCCGGGCAATCAGAATCAGCATGCCATCCCTACAACTGTGCAAGTGCTCTGTGTGCTCCATTTTGTGGCCATAGGCTCATTTCAGGTGACAGTGGGCATGGCTGCAGGGGTCTCACAGCCAATGTTCTCCCTTATCCTGTCCAAATTCCTGGATGCCTTTGTTCACCACTTGAAAACTTATATTCAGTTTCCCCAAAGGGCTGAACTCACCGCCATCAAATCTGGATTCTATGCCTTCGCTAAAATCCCCCATGTGATAGGTGCCATTGATGGAACCCACATAGCTCTCATACCCCCAAGAGTGAATGAACAGGTGTATAGGAATCATACAAACTATCACTCCATGAATGTACAATTGGTGTGTACTGCTGATCAGTACATATCACATGTCAATGCCAGGTTCCCAGGATCAGTCCATGATTCTTTCATCCTGAGAAAGAGCAGTGTGCGACACATGATAGGACAACTACAAGGGGACAGAGCTTGGTGAGTGCGGGGACAGAGCTTGGTGAGTGTGAGTGTGTATGACACTGGATCAGTTACATAGCTTACAGCCAGGCTGTATGCAAGTAAAGGCAGTTTTTTCAAGTCCTCTTTGACCCACTTTTGCAGGTGATTCTGGCCACATGTTAGGAATCCCAGGACAGATGCAGAGAGGAATTATAATGAGGGCCATGGTCGTACTAGGAGGGTGATAGAGCGCACTATAGGACTCCTGAAGGCAATATTTCATTTTCTCCATCTCTCTGGGGGATCCCTGTTCTATGTCCCTGACAAGGTGTGTAAGATAGTGGTGGCCTGCTGCATGCTTCACAACTTGGCTGTGAGGAAAGCTATCCCCCTTCTGGAAGAGGAGGGCGCTGTCCAACTATCCCTGCAACTTCAGAGAGGGGATGAAAGTGATGGTGAGGAAGAAGAGTGGGAAGATCTCAGCCCCATGACCCAGCTAATCCAGCTAAACTTTCAGTGAATGTAAGGTACTGTTCAATGATGCTGATGTCTTCACTGCATAGTTACAGTCTGTTTCATGTAAGAAGTACTGTGGTGTCTTTTGTCAGTGACAATGCTAAATCATGACTGAAGTGGCATGAGCCAGGGAACCCAATAATAGGTACAGTGTGACATACTTCAGACACTACAGTGTATTGTATACCCTCCTGCAATAAAAGTGTGATTATGATAGTAACTGGCTAATGCATTCACATTCATAATTGATCTCTCATATTGATGAAGGACATATTGTTTGAGTTTATAGGTGTATTTATTCAATGGCAAAATATACATAGGTTTTGGGACAGTGAAAGGGAGTGGGCACATGGTGAAAACACATACTCAGGTACATATGCTCAGCTGTTGGTTGCACTGGGGTATAGTTCATGTGGCCATTGGAAGATGGCGTGATGGCAGTGGCATGTCAACAAGGTAGCTCAGTGGCACACAAGGGAGACAGTTCAGGGCAGAGTCACTTTCTGGGGCTAGGTTTGGTCTTGGCTGGTGTTTCAGTGGGATATCTGGATCTGAGGGCATGTTTGCTAAGGTACAGCTGGGCTGCAGGCTAGGGGTGCTGGTTTCCTGTGAGTCCTCTGGGAGTGCCACTAGTCCTGTGAATGCTGCAGATGTAGATGACAGGGCAGTGTCCTGGCTAGTGGTAGGGGCTTGCAGGTGGGTGGAGGACTCAGGCTGTCTGTGGTACTTGTGCTGCAGCACCCCTGCAATGGTGGCCATGGTAGCATTGAGCTGTTTCTATTACTCCATGGCCTCTGGGTGGTGTGCTATCTGCAGCATCTGATTCTGCTCCAGGGTGGCCAGGATCTGTCCCATCCTGTCCTGGGTATGGTGGTATTCTCCCAGGACCTCAGATATCACCTCCTGGGCTGCTGCATCCCTCCTTGGGACACCCCCCCGGGCCACTGATGCCCTCTCACTGGCAGTTGGCCCTTCATCACCCTGCCTGTTGGTGGGTGGAGACTCTGGCCTCTGTACATGTGGGCAGCCAGTCCGTGGCCAGGAGACACTGGTGTGGGGTCGTTTGGCCAGAGCTGATGATGGTGGCTGTGCGGTAGGGGTGTCAGTGGTGTCCTGGGTGGGGTTTCTGGAGGGTCACAGTCCAGGACTGGGGATGGGCCAGGGATTTCTACTGTGGCCAGACATCCCTCTGCACTCCCCTGTGTGGGGCATCTGTCTTCAGGTCGAGGGCTGGCACTACTTGACATCTCCGTCCGGGTGGCATGGGTGGTGGTGCCTGTGTGTGGGAGACTAGACATGTCGGTGTCCTGTACTTTTTTGGCAATTGCTGCACTAGTCTGCACTATTCTATGCTTATATTCCCCTGTAGTGGCATGCAAGGTCCCTTCCTGTGCATTGTGGGTGCTGTAGTGCCACTGGGATTCCATGCAGGGGTAGGTGACTGTACACAGGGAGCTGATGGAGATTTGTTTGTGTGATTCTGGTCATGCAGGGGACTTGGATGTGGGTGTTGTGGACTGGGTGGCGGATGGGGTCCTGGTGGTAGTGAGGGGATGGGGGATAAATGCATTACAGGTGTGGTGAATATGAAGATATTGTAGTTGACGTACCCGAGTCCAGTCCTTCAGTGAGTCCGGTGAGGCTCTCAGGGTGCAGGATAGCCAGGATCTTCTCCTCCCAATCGGTGTATTCGGGGGGAGGAGGTGGGGGACCAGTCTTCTGTACGGCGATGTTGTGCCTGAATGCCCTCGACCGAACCTACCCACGCAGGTCATTCCATCTCTTCCGGATGTCATCCCTTGTGCGTGGATGGTTTCCCGTTGCATTGACCTGGTTGACTATCCTCTGCCATAGCTCTATCTTCCTGGCCAAGGGTGTTTTCTGCACCTGTGCCCCAAATAGTTGTGGCTCGACCCGGAGTATTTCGTCCACCATGGTCCTTAGCTCCCTGACTGTGAAGTGAGGGTGCTTAGGGGGTGCCATGGTGTGTGTTGTGGGTGGTGTGTTGTAGGTAAGT
This sequence comes from Pleurodeles waltl, assembly GCF_031143425.1. Lineage (NCBI taxonomy): Eukaryota > Metazoa > Chordata > Amphibia > Caudata > Salamandridae > Pleurodeles > Pleurodeles waltl. Next base: position 940,381,070 of record NC_090449.1, read on the forward strand.
TGGTGACAGTGCTGTTGTGTGGTTGGGAGTGTGGTGTGTTATGGTGGGTGTGCAGTGTTTGAGTTCTGGTAGTAGTTTTGGGTGTGGGACTTGTGTGATGTTGAGTTCAGTGTATGCATGTTGTGTTGTCCATATCAGTCGTGCTATAGGCGTTGCAAAGGATTGTGGGGTGTGTATGTGAGTGTTTTATAGTGTTGTGGATGTGTGTCAGGTGTGTGGGTTTTGAACTTACCAATGTGTGCATTTGTTGTTTGTGGGTTCCATTGCTGCCCGTGGCTGTCCATACTGCCAATGGTCATTCGGCATTCACTGTCCGCCAAGCTGATTAGTGCATCATTATTTGGTGGGCGAAGGATTTGTCTGTATGACAAATGGGAATGGGGTGTACTGCCTTTCCGCTGTCATTGGCCCTGGAGGCAGGTGGAGGTTGCAGGATTTTTGGAGGTTTATCTTTTTGGCATCATTATTCGGCGGTGTGCAGTCCACTGCCACTGGCAGTCTTCTGTTCACCGTCAGCATGGAGGTCGGCGGTGATTACCGCCAAGTTCATAATGAGGGCCATAGACTCAATTTGGACATTAATGTTTGCTGGCACAAAACGGCAATTACCACCCAAAGAGAAATGGAACAAAATAGCTTAGCCACACAATATTAATTGCTGTGCTGAATAAATCTCTATGGATATTAGCACCTCCCATCCATTTGGTCTAACTTGGACTCAGGCTGTTTGTATGACTGCTGAATAGTAACACTGAAACTTTCTGGAATGGAAAGTAGAATAGAATTCTTTACACAGCTCTAGAAGGAACAGAAGAAGGATCTAAGTATTTTTAGAAAAACGTTGTGTTGAATATTTTTCCTACTGGTGTTATCGTAGAAATAGAGGGAACACAGAATTGTGGTATCAGAGTTATGGTTCATTCTATTGTCAGAGTCTGACCTCTGACCTTGCCTCTGATCTGTGACCGTACCTCTAGCCTTGCCCCCAGATGAACCTCTTACAACAGTAATAAAGAAAATACCAGGATGCTTCCCAGACTGGAGCTTAAGTCAATTGGACTTGAGTCTTGGAAAATTTCTGCCACTTCGAAAAGGGATTGTGTTGTGTCTGTATGTGTGGGCATGTGTGTGTGTGTGTTTTATTGGCCTTTCAGTCACATAAATTATTGCAGAGGGCTATACAGGTCATGACTCTCAAGAAATCAACATCCCTCTCATTTTGTTATGTGTAGTGTCCTGGCAAAATATGTTATGCAACTCTTGGCGTTTTCTCTATAACCCTAGCTTGCAGGGCAATGAGAAGACTTAGCAACCCACAATTCCCTAATTCTTCCACCTTCCATCCCACTTTCTGCATTCAGCAGGTAAAGGAATTACATACATCAAGCTCGAAGTGCCTGTCTCACCTGTAATTTTCATGGACAGACCTCTGAAAGAAATAGAGAAATTAACACAATGATGCAATCAAGCATGACTTATACAGCTCTACCCTGTGCTCTCATCAAAGGTCACGTTACATTACTTTCTGTGATGACATCAAAGATCAAAGGGTATGTTATGTCACTTCTGGTACCCCTGTCATTTTAGTCAGTTGACATCCATGAGTAAATGTGATTTCTTCCTGTCCAAAATGTAAATATTTTCCCTGAAGTCTGTAAGATTGCACTTATAGAAATGTATTGCAATAAAATATATTTGAAGGTTTTTGCATGGATTTTGGTTATTAATTTCATTTTGTTAAATTTTTAACCCCTTAGCTGCTGGGCCTCCCTCCCTCCCCGTGCTGAGCCCTTTTTTGGCTAGTTGGGGTAGTTTGCGCTTAGGCCTTCATAGCTTTTTTTCCACATAAGCTATCCACACCAAATTTGTGTACTTTTTTTCCCAACATCCTAGGGATTCTAAAGGTACCCAGAGTTTGTGGGTTCCCCTGGAGGAGACCAAGGAATTAGCCAAAATACAATGAAAATGTTGTATTTTTCAGAAAAACTTGGAAAAAAGGGCTGCAGAAAAAAGCATGTGTTATTTTCCCTGAAAATGGCATCAGCAAAGGGTTTGTGGTGCTAAAGTCACCATATCCTCAGCTTTCAGGAACAGGCAGACTTGAATCAGAAAAACACATTTTGGCATTTTACTGGGACATAACCCATTTTTATTATTTTTGTGCTTTCAGCCTCCTTCCAGTTAGTGACAGAAATGGGTAGGAAACCAATGCTGGATCCCGGTCAGCTAAACATTTCTGAAAAGTAGACAAAATTCTGAAATCAGCAAGGGCTCATTTGTGTAGATCTTTCAAGGTTTTCCTCGGAAAGTGAAAGCTAAAACAAAATCAATATTGAAATTATGGTGAAAAAAAGAGCCATTTCTGCCCACGTTTTCTTCTATAACTTTTTCCATCTATGGCAGATTTTTGAAAGCAATATATTGGTACGGCTTCCAGACTCTTCTGGTTGCAGGATATATAGGGCTTGTAGGTTCATCAAAAACCCTAGGTATCCAGAGCCAATAAATGAGATGCACCTTGCAATGAGTTTTTATTGTATATCGGGTATACAGCAATTCATTTGGTGAAATTTAAAGAGTCAAAAATAGGTATCAAGGAAACCTTTGTATTTCCAAAATGGGCATAAGATAAGGTGTTGAGAATCAGTGGTTATTTGCACATCTCTGAACTACGGGGTCCCCATACCAGCATGTGAATTACAGGGCATTTCTCAAATAGACTTCTTTTTTTACACATTGTCTTACATTTGGAAGGAAACAATTTAGAGGAAGAGAAGGGGCAATAACACTTGTTCTTCTATTCTGTGTTTCGCCAATTCTCCCAATAACAATGGTACCTCACTTATGTGGGTAGGCCTAATGCCCGCGAAAGGAAACGCAACATGGAGACATCACATTGTAACATTGAAATCTGGAAAGTGGCCTCTAGCTCATACGGCACCTAGGGAAACCTACCAAACCTGTGCATTTTTGAAAACTAGACTCCTAGGGGAATCCAGGATAAGGTGACTTATGGGGCTCGCACCAGGTTCTGTTACCTTGAATCCTTTGCAATTCTCAACATTTTGCAAAAAAAACACTTTTTTTCTCATTTCAGTGCTGAAACGTTCTGGAATCTGAGAGGAGCCACAAACTTCCTTTCACCCAGCATTCCCCCAAGTCTCCCAATCAAAATGGTACCTCACTTGTTTGGGTAGGCCTAGTGCCCGTGAAAGGAAATGCCCCAAAACACAACGTGGACACATCACATTTTCCCAAAGAAAATTGACCTGTTTTTTGCAAAGTGCCTAGCTGTAGATTTTGTCCTCTAGCTCAGCCGGCACCTAAGGAAACCTAGCAAACCTGTGCATTTTTGAAAACTAGACAGTTAAGGAAATTCATAATGGGGTGACTTGTAGGGCTCTCACCAGGTTCTGTTACCCAGAATCCTATTCAAACCTCACAATTTGACAAAATAATACTTTTTCCTCACATTTCTGTGATGGAAAGTTCTGGAATCTGAGAGGAACCACAAATTTCCTTCCACCCAGTACTCCCCCAAGTCTCCCAATAAAAATGGTACCTTGCTTGTGTTGTTAGGCCTAGTGCCCGCAACAGGAAATGCCCCAAAACACAACATGGACACATCAAATTTTTACATTGACAACTGATGTGTTTTTTGCAAAGTGCCTAGCTGTGGATTTTGGTCTCTAGCTCAGCCGGTACCTAGGAAAACCTACCAAACCTGTGCATTTTTTAAAACTAGACACCTAGGGGAACCCAGGATGGGGTAACTTGTGGTGCTCTCACCAGTTTCTGTTACCCAGAATCCTTTGCAAACCTCAAAATCATGCAAAAAACACTTTTTCCTCACATTTTGATGATAGAAAGCTCTGGAATCTGACAGGAGCCACACATTTCCTTCCACCCAATATTTCCCCAAGTCTACCAATAAAAATGGTACCTCACTTTTGTGGGTAGGCCTAGTGCCCGTGTCAGGAATGGATCACACAACGGTCAACGTTAGTCCATACATGAGGGCAACTTTTGACCCTGGGGTGATCCATTCCTGATGCAGGCAGTAGGTACAGGCGCTCAAATTCAGTAGTGTTTTTATCAAGAAAGGTGGGGAAACACTGGGTGGTAGGAATCGTGTGGATCCCAGCATATTTCTGCAGTTTGTTTGACAGAAATGCAAGAAAATATAGAGTTTTTATTCAACATTTCACTTTGCAGGGTATTCAGGGTAAGAAAACTTTGGGGAATTCACACGAGTCACACCTCAGTGGACTCCCCCAGAAGTCTAGTTTCCAGAAATGCCTGGGTTTGGAAGGTTTCCCTATATAGCCACTGAGCCCGGGACCAAAAATGCAGGTGCCTGCCTGACAAAACCAGGTTGTTTTGTGATAGATAATTTTGATGTCTCCACAATACGATTTGGGTGGTGGAATTTGGGGATGAACTGAATTGGGGAGCTCCCAGAGAGCACTCTCTGTGTGCTTGCCGCCACATGCCCCTGCTCTCTGGGGTGGGCTATCCCACTATTGTCCCGCTGCACAGACTGTGCTTGTGAAGGGACAGCAGGACTGTCCTCATCACCTCCCTCAAAAACACTGGAAGAGGAGTTGTCGGAAAAATCACTCCCAGAGTCTGCACCATTGTCCTATCCCTCGGAAGCTCTCTCAGTACCTGCTGTCTCAGTCTCTGATCCTACGTCAGAGCTATCCTCTATAACCAGAGTTAGGGCTTGAGCAGCAGTCATCCAACGAGACGCCATCTCTGCTACTGGCTAAACTCTCGCTCTAAAACACTAGCCTACATAGACAGTCATAAAATTGATAGTGGGTGTGTGTGTGATGCATGCAACAGTAAAGGTAAGTCAACTTACCTTTGCTTCTTCCCTCAATCAGCACGTTCTCTCAAGACACTCAAAAAAATGAAAAAGACACACTATTACTTCACCTTGTCACATACCAATCGTCACAGTCTTTAGCGCCTCTAGCGCCCAACCCAACAATCATTATTGGTGCTCCCACTCCCATGACCTCCTTCTCGGATTCCCTCAATACCACCCTGCAAAAGTGCTCTTCATCTCTCCATAGACCCCATTGCACATACATTTCATTTGTATTATAGCACAGGGAATGGCAAGCTCTACAAATCCACTCAGCTATTAACATAAAATATAGATTTTAAATTTGCAGTAGGAATTTAAACCTTTTGCACTACTTTATGGCATGAAAACTGCCACTAGACATAAGTCAGATCCTTTTGTAGCAGAAACATAATCACAAGAGTCACAAGAGTTACTTGACTTTTTTTTTGCTGCCTAAAAACTACAGTTGAAACATGTCAATTGAAGTATGTGCATTGCTTTGAAGACACAAGCTTCAACTGCACAACTGCAAGAGAACCTGTGACGTATATATATATATATATATATATATATATATATATATATATATGTATATATATATATACATATCGATAAACATATAGATAAACTGATAAAACTGATCTCTTTAACTTTAAATATATGAATATAAATATATATATATATTTATATTCATATATTTAAAGTTAAAGAGATCAGTTTTATATATGGGTGTGGTTTTCCTGGGGGCCGATCGCAGCCCCCCGGGAAACCACACATGCATTGACAAAAGTGATCTCTCTCTCTCTCTCTCTCTCTCTCTATATATATATATATATATATATATATATATATTTATGTATATATATATATTGAAAAGAAAATATATATAATTTTTTTAAAACATTTTTTTAACCCCTGGGGGAGAGCAATTGCACCCTCTCCCCGGGGTAAACGTACTTTAAAAAGATATATGTGCCCCAAGGGGGATGGCCAACCCCCTCAAGTGAAATCCCTGGTGTCTAGTGGGGTTTCCTGGGCCTCGATCGTAGAGGGCCAAGAAACCATTTCAGAAAGGCCTCGTTTGAAAAGGGAGAGTCTCCCCTTTCAAACGAGGCCTTCCTGAATGGCAGGGAGTCCCCATTTGCCCATTTTCCCCACTGGAGCAGGAAGCAGCCTTACCTCTGCTTCCTGCTCTGCTTGGGAAAACAGATTGTGATGTCAGAGCGGCTCGCGGCGCGCTGACGTTACAAAGAGGCCGGTGAAGACACAGGAGTTCTTCTGTGTCTCTGATGGGGAATTAAATTAAAGAAAATCCTCCGGTGCAATGCACCAGAGCATTTTTTAACCCCCTCCCTGGTGTCGGCCACTTTCGGCTCTCCCCTTTGTGCTTCATGGCTGTCATGGCGCTCCAGCACAAACAGTACAGAACAGTGCAAAATCCATCAGTGGTATTGAAGTGCTGGTCACATTTTTGACACTGTTGCCTAATCAGACTCTTTTTTCTTGGCTCTCACCTTCACACTCTATAGCTTTCACGAAAACACTTGTAATTGATAAATGCATTTTCGCAAAAAACACAGAAATCCTCAAAGAGGCTCTACTAACACATAGGGAGAGCTGATGCAATGGACCACCACCAAAATGTTCACAACAACATGCTCTTTCTGTCTGCATAATCTCTGGGACCCCACACTAAGTAAATGGGGTCCACACGATAATAACCCCTCCCACCATTCAGTGTCTTTTGAAGTACTCTCATGGTAACTTTTGGTTTACAGCTGGGAGAAGTTTGTGTTTTAAAGACCTTGTTTATAATTTCATTGTAGTAGGCCTTCTAGCCCTAATAATGCATAATGCACAATGCCCTCAAGGGGCTACATATATGGTTACAGTGCATTACTTTCTGGCATTTTCTTTTCATGTGGTTATGCCCTCTAGGGGCTGACTACATAGTTAGACAACCATGTTTCTTACAAATTCTATTTTTATTGTGGTATCCCCTAGTGGCTGTTCTGAGCGTTATAGTCTACTACCAAATGTTTATTTCTGATAAAGGTTGTTATTGGATTACATGACAATTGCATATGTTTTATTAATTTCTCCTTATTGCAATTATGACCATGATTCAGGCCAACTTAGGGGGTCATTGCAAGCGGTAACCGCCGTGCGGCCGCCAATGCGGCCGCACTCCCGCAGACCCCATTACAACTTTCCGGCTGGGCCGGCGGGCGCAAACCTAGTTTAGGCCCGCCGGCCCAGCGGGGATACGGCCGCAACATAGGAGCCAGCTCCTAATGGAGCCGGCGGTGTTGCGGCCGTGCGACGGGTGCAGTAGCACCCGTCGCACTTTTCACTGTCTGCTATGCAGACAGTGAAAAGCTGCACAGGGCCCTGTAAGGGGGCCCCAGGACTGCCCATGCCAGTGGCATGGGCAGTGCAGGGGCCCCCAAGGGCCCCAGGACTCCCCTTACCGCCAGCCTCTTCCTGGCGGTGCAAACCGCCAGAAACAGGCTGGCGGTAGGGGAGTCATAATCCCCAGGGCAGCGCTGCCCTGGCGGATTATCACCGCCGGGGCTAAAACGGCGGGAAACCGCCGGCTCCGGCGGTGCGACCGTGGCGCTACCGCTGCGGTCGTAATACGGGTCTCCGTACCGCCAGCCTGTTGGCGGTATGGACGCCACATCGTAATGACCCCCTTAGTATCATTATTGCACTAAGACTTTTAAACACTCTTGATATGTTTGGTTGACCCTTTTTAGTTTATTTCTCTTGTTACTCCTCTGTGGCTGTCTTCTGTCTTTTTGTGGGAATTGTGTTAGCCAGCCAGCAACTTTGATGGTGGGGTGGTGAAAGTGATATTCTATTGGAATTAGCATGGCAGATTTAATTTAGGATGCTAAGTGGCAACATTTTCATTTTTGGCTGCAGATAGAAGAAGAATGTAAATGGAAGTGCTTTAGTTATATGCAGGGCCACTGGAATTATGTGGCAAAAAAAGACCAAATTATGAGGCAGGATTGATCAATTTATGTGGCAAGAAAAGTCCAGTTATGAATTTGCAGCGCCAATAGCTCTAACTCAAACAAATGCGAGACCTATTGCATTGCAAATGCTTTTTCTTTACTGTAAGGCCTGCTCCTCTCACAGACCAGCAATGGAAATTCCTTAAAATACTTTTAAGCTGTAATTCCAGATCAGAAAGGAGTAGCTGCATCATGTATGATATGATTGGAATGGTAATGATAAATCCTCTTTAAAGTTGGATTTATTATTACTATTTTCGAAATGCCACGTTTAGAAACTGCTCTGTCTGCCCACAGCCTGTCTCCAATTAATGTCTGGCCTGAGCTAGGTGACATTTATATTTGTGCATTCCCTTAAGACACCCACATCACAGGATACTCAACTGCATTTGCATTCATCTGCATACTGATGGGTCTCCCTGGGGAGGAGTCAGGGAAGGGCTCACACTTTTAACACAGTAGTGGCCTGAGTCCACACAAAGGAGTTCATTACCCATCCAGGACTGGGCTGAAAAGGTTTCCTGTGCACTTTAAAAATATCCTTTGAAGTCATCCCTCACAACAAAGGCACTTTTTGGTATAAGTACTGGGTCTCTGACTCTCCGAAAACAGTACACTTCTGGACCCGGAAGAACTTCTGCTGGAGTGAAGTCTGCTGCACTGAAAGGATTGTCACTTTTCTGTGCCTGACTGTTCCTAGAAACTGTTGCCCTGGTTTGCTGCACTGCCCTGATGCCTACTGACCTTTGCCCTGTAGAAAGGGGCTACAGACCACATCCAGAGTGACTCCAAGGGCATATGGACTTGCCCCGTGTTTTGCATAAGGTCTCAGGGAGAATAAAGACCTTGCAGCACAAGCCCTGCAACTTTCTGGTAATTTACCATGCTGGCCCTGTTGCAGTGGAACCTAATACTTTTCCCCCACCAAGACTCCGTGAGGACCATTCAGCGTTGCACCCCAGATCCGGCATCGCTACACAGAGAGCGCACGGAGAACTCGCAGTCTACATCCCTTCAGCACAGTGTGCCTGGGAACCTGCTGTTTCAACGCTTTCCATCCCTGCATCTGAGTAGGTGCTTCCTCCAGTAATCACTTTGAGAAGTTTCACTCTGTGCTCAGTCTCGGCATTGTGAGGGCATTGCTCTTGTGGAGTCTTTCGGACTTAGGATCCTCGATGACTGGACACTTCTGCCCCGACTGCCGGAGCCTGCCTGCTGCAGGACCAGGTGTACAGCAACAAGAGCCTGCCAATTGAGGCCCACAGTTATTATCTTAGCAAGAGCGAGCTTTCATCAGGTACTTTGCCAGCGACTCCCAAGCACAAGCAGATTTTCAGACACACCATGGCCCGCCCCAGCACTGCATAATGGGCACCTTCTATGTACTCTGAACAGAGAGGTCTCAGCAAGGACACCCTGGTAGTTCTCAGCCTTGCCAATTGCAGCCTGTGATCACCCACCATAAAAGAAGCGCACTCGCTTCTCAGACTGCCTGCATTGTTTTTCACCATGCAGATTACTAAAAGCACTCCTTGAATATGTGTAAAAGTGAATAACCCAACATATTTATTGGACCTTTGTTTTAGTCTTATTTTAGCAAGATAAATATTAGATCAGTAAGCCTACTACCTCACTGCCCTCCCCCGGCAGAGTCTTGCAGTGATTGCAATCAGCTACCCAGGTTGCACCTCAGAGTGTGGGAGTGGTGGGAGAAAAGGTGTGGGACAATGGTATCCTGCAGTGGCTCGTTGAGTCATAGAGCATGATTATAGAACAAACCTGAAAAATGCAGGACAATTGGCCCACAGAGCAGGGATACAACTGCTACAGCTTATAAAATGGACAGTTTCAGAACAGCGAAAAGTATTGTTGAAGGTGATCAAGAAGGACAGTGCTCTTCCCTCCAGCAAGGTGAGGACTTCATTCTTCAAGATATGGAGTCCTCAATCCACAGGTTGGATTTTCCAAAATGTACAGACAAACAGCCCTTTCTGCAGTAGCTATCCACTCTCAGAGTTTGGCAAAATAGGAAGCCGCAGGAACCATTTACAAATAATAATAAATCGACATGTAGTTGGGCCGTAGTTTCTAAACACATTGAAATAAAACAGTTCTATGAATCGGACACAATTCAAACAAAATTAGCATTCAAATAAAAAAACTGACTGTTCTTAAACTGGAGTGAATAGGAGTAAATGGAAGGAATATCTTCTAACTCAGGCCAAGCAATCACCAAAGCAAAGGTTCTGAGCCTTTTTTACCTTCTGAATTGACCAGCTGTCAATTCAAGCACAGAGTGATAACAGATGCAAGCATTCTACATGCTTTTTCTCCCTCTGCATGTCATATAAAGGGAGGAAAATTACCTACACCCCATCATTTCTGTAGACTTAGAAGAGGTAGGTTACCACTTTTTGCCTTGCATCCTCTGAGCCAGGGGTCACAAGGGCAGCAGGCACGGCTCCTCTGGTAGGGTGGGGAAGCATCACCCCCCCACATCAGCAGCAGCAGCTGTGAACCGTTTACCCCAAAATTATAATAAAGTACGTTTTTGGTAAAAGGGGTGGGACCACAGTCTGCGATGAGCACTGAGGGGGAGTGCAGAGCACTCCCTCTCACTGTGCATATATGTTTGGCTGGCCATCTTGGGCCAGACAAAACACATATGCGCAGTAGGCACTCTTCAGCCCGGCTGTGCCCGGCTGTGCTGCCGGGCTGGAGAGAGCAGGCACAGGCTCCCAGTCTGTCTGGCAGCGCCCTGGTAGTCGCTCACAGCCAATCCTAACGCTGCAACGAGCAGCGTCAGGATTGCCCACAGGGTAGGCTGGGAGCCTGTGCTTGCAGCCTGTCTGTAGGAGAGGAGCAACACGGTGTTGACAGCAGTGGCACAGGTACATTTTTTTAAAATGAATTCCAGGCCAACCCCAAACCCACGCTTGCAATGCCCATCCCTATTTAGCACCGCGTGCCGCTCCTGCAGTCAAGGGGTCACAAAGGGCAAGCCAGATGTCACAGCTGCGACCCCTGATGGCCCTCAATTGACTTTAATGCATGTGGTATTCTAAATCCATTTGAACAGAAGTTGAGAAAAATACATACATGAAGGAGGTCAAATAAGTTATTTTAACATCAGTTTAACAAAAGTTAGAGAAGGTATATGCAATATGAGGAGAGGTAATATTTAATAATGTAACTTCAGCCAAGTAAACATTGAAGAAAGGGTAGATATACAAGAAGGTGTGTATATATATATATATATATATATATATATATATATGTGTGTATGTGTATATATATATATTTACATATACATATATGTGTGTGTGTGTGTGTGTGTGTGTGTGTGCGTGTGTGTGTGTAAACAAGGTTACAAGGACATTACAGTTAGGTTCTGAATTTCCTCGCACATAACCATAGAAATTAAGCAGTTCACAGATGGGACAAAAAAAAGAAATTGGGCAATTTATTGCCCATGAGGGGTCCCTAACCCTGCTATGTGTTTTTGCACTCTTCTTTTCCTACCTTGAGCCGATGCAAGAAACAAAATAGCGACCACAACTTTTCTGCCAGGTTGCAGCCAGCAAATCAGGGCCTTGCTTTTCTCCCAGATCTGCAGATCCAGACCTGGATCCACGGGTCTGGATTCGCAGAGGATCCTGTCCTCATATATCTATATTTTTTAATTTCTAATATATCAGAAACTACTGAACAGATTTACACCAAATCACAAAAAGGATGGTTTCTGGATGACCAATATCTAGCTTTCTGACAAATTTGGTGTAATTATGTTCAGTCGTTTGGGCTGTACTCGTGTTAAAAAATTTGAAAAATCCCATTGACGTAAAATGGTAAAAAAGTGTTTTGGGACCCCCTTTTTCTAAGCCCCTACTTGATAGATCACTGCAAAACTTTCATGACAGCTGCGAACTGATCAAAGTATACGTTTTGAAACTTTCATGAAGATTCATCAAATGGCACTAAAGTTTTTGGCAAAACAAAAAACGCCCTGTCCATGAAAAAAAAGTTTCTAACTATAACTGCCTAGTGGCGACCGCCTCTTTATGTATTAACTTAAAATAAACAAACATAAAAAATTGTAAAGTTATTATTATAAATTCCTATAAGTTGCACACCTCCATGTACAGCCTTGTCACCTCACTCACCACACTACACTATAACACATGCCATGCACTATTTATTCTCTTGCAGACTGCATAACGTTTGGCACGTGAAATAATAGCATTCATAAGAACACTTATAACTTCTCAAATTACATTATTTGTCACAATACAGCGCATGGTAGAGTGGCAAGTTATTGTTAGTGTTGTCTGGTTTGCGAGCTGAAAACAGTGAAAGAGTGTGTAAATAGGTCCACCACTTAACATAATCTGAAGGTAGTGGATAACTTGTAAATGGAAGTTCTAACTATAACTTTAGAAGTTTTAAAGTTTGTGTAGTTTAAACTAGGTTTCTAGAAGGAATATATAGATATATAGAATATATAGACTTAACAACACTCTCCTCCACTGTACTGTATGACACTCCACATAATAACTCTCCACTTGTGACAATGGACTCTACGATTTGAAACATATTTTTATGAAAACATTAAAAAAATGGAATTCAATAAAAAAACAGGTTCAAGCTTAGTTATACACACACATATATATATATGCTGCTCCACTGTCCAACACTAGACTATATGCAATTCCACTCTACAACACTGTACTACACTCTATGCCATATTTTTATGAAAACATTAAAAAAATGGAATTCAATAAAAAAACAGGTTCAAGCTTAGTTATACACACACATATATATATGTGTGTGTATAACTAAGCTTGAACCTGTTTTTTTATTGAATTCCATGTGTGTGTATAACTAAGCTTGAACCTGTTTTTTTATTGAATTCCATTTTTTTAATGTTTTCAAAAAAATATGTTTCAAATCGTAGAGTCCATTGTCACAAGTGGAGAGTTATTATGTGGAGTGTCATACAGTACAGTGGAGGAGAGTGTTGTAAAGTCTACTGTCATAGACTGGAGTATTGTAAATTGGAATCAAGTGGAGTAGAGGAGAGTGTAGTAGCATTTCATACAGTGTAGAGGTTATATAGTGTTATGGAAAGGTGTCTCATTTAGTAGAGTCAAGTATCATAGACTGAAACAACAAGTTGTACAGTGGAATGGCATGTCGAGCAGTAGAGTAGGGTGTCTTAGACTGTCAGAGTTCAGTGGAATGTTTTAAAATGGAGTAGGGTGAAGTAAAGTGTCATAAGTGGAGTGGAGTATTGTCAAGTGGAGTGCTATAGAGTCCGGTGGAGGAGAGTGTTGTAGAGTGGGGTGTTGTGTAATACAGTGAAGTTGTGTATTGTAGAGGGAAGTTGAGTTGAGTGTCATATAGTACAGTACAGTGGCATGCAATGGATGAGGACAGAGCAGAGTAGAGTGCCATATAGTGGCATAGAGTGTAGTACAGTGTTGTAGAGTGGAATTGCATATAGTCTAGTGTTGGACAGTGGAGCAGCATAGAGAAGAGTACAGTATAGAGGTGTAGAGTGGGATAAGCCTAGTAGAGTGGAGTATAGTAGAGTGGAGTACACCCAAGTGGGGTAGTATAGATTGGAGTGAAGTGTCATAGAGTGGAGTGCTGTCTTGTAAACTATAGTGGCATGGAGTGCAATAGGGTTGTGTGGCATAACATGCAGTTGAGGAAAGTCTCATACATTGGAGTACTGTGTTGTACAGTAGAGTGCAGTGGGGTATTGTACAACATTGTAAAGTGATGTAGACTGCAATAGAGTAGAGTGGCATACAGTCTATAGGATTTATGTAGAATAGAGAGTGTACAGTATAGTGCAGAGTTGTAGAGTGTGGTACAGTGGTTTAATAGAGTATCATTGAGTACAATGGCATTGGGTGGTGTAGATTGGAGTGGAGTAGAATAGTGGAGTAAAGTCAAGTACTGTTTCAGAGTAGAGTGGAGTAAAGTGGGGTGCAGTCGCATACTAACAGTTGTGTACAGTGTTGTACAGTGGACTAGAGTATTGTAGAGTGGAGTGGAGTAGAGTGTTGTACAGTGGTATAAAGTATAGTACAGTGTTGTACAGCGGAGGGAAGGGGTATAGACAGGAGGAAAGTGTGGCATACAGTGTAATAGAGCTTTGTAGAGTGGAGTTGCATAGAGTACAGTAGTGTGTGAAACAGTGAAGCTGCATAGAGTAGATTGCTGTATAGTAGTGTAAAGTGAGTTAAGTCTCACACAATGGAGTACAGTCAAGTGGAGTAATGTAAAATCATGGATTAAAGTACAATAGAGTGTATTGGGGTATGGTAGAGTACAGTGGCATGCAGTGGTGTGTAATGGTGTAGTGTAGCTAGTCAACTGTTATAAATTGGAGTGGGGTCTTGTACAGTAGAGTGGAGTACTGTGATGTATAATAATATTAATAATATCTTCATTTACGTAATTAATTAAAACCATTGCAATAATAAAGGCATATAATGTAGAGTTACAGCCATCCGCAAAGTATGAGATTCACATTTGATCTTGTTCCAAATTTAAGATACTGCTATGGTATAATAAAATCTGTGGGACCAAAAAGTTCTATATAGGCATTGAGAACCGACGTACAATTCAGCAACTATTAAAGGGTTTCTGTAAATAGCAACAGCAGCAGAAACCAGTTAAAATAATTTATCAAAATAAAACCCAATGTTAACAATTTAAAAAAATAATTTGGGGATAAGGAGGCCTTAAGGTTCTGTATAGATTGCAAAAATGAAAGTGCAAGGTCTGCTACGGTTAGGCTCTTACTACTGATGATGGCGCCCTTTGTACTGAGAGGCAGTGTTTAAGTTCCTGTTGAGTGTGCAAATTAGCAGTTAATTAAAGAGTTCATCTAGACTCATTTTGTTTCTCATGTTGTTATGGCATCCTTAGTTCCAATGTCTGGCCAAGAGAAAAGTTTGTAGATATCTGTCCATCCTTGATCTATTTGGTGGTGAGTTGATCCTGATGTTTTTGTTTCTTTTCAGCTGTGTTCAACATTCATACAAAGCGGCAGGCTAGCTGAACATAGCTGAACATCGCCACCAAAAAAGAATGCTTTCACTGTCTGCCTGCATGTTGTTATTCCCTTGGCATTAGGAGGGGCTTTACCAATGATCTGCACTCATGTGTAAGTTTATCACATATGAACAGCAGGCATCCTCCCCAACAGCAGTGCTTTGTCCTCTGCCAAGGAGGTCCTTTCAACTGTTTTGTTGACAAGCTATTTAAAGGTGTTGTAAGACTTTGAGGCCTCCCAGGGGTCGCATAGTCCTAGTTGGTCTATTGACTCTTGCAGGTAGGCCTTTGCAGTGCTGCTTTTTACTAGTTTGTGGAATAGTTGAGCACTGAAGGAGCCGGACTCCTCTGTGTGCAAGGTATTGTGTCCGCATGCTGAATTCCAGTCTTATTTGTGGCAGTGAGGTGTATTTT
Organism: Pleurodeles waltl; assembly: GCF_031143425.1. Taxonomy (NCBI): domain Eukaryota; kingdom Metazoa; phylum Chordata; class Amphibia; order Caudata; family Salamandridae; genus Pleurodeles; species Pleurodeles waltl. Next base: position 940,396,430 of record NC_090449.1, read on the forward strand.
GGTAAGTTAAAAATCATTCTCGTTGCTCCTGTTACTATGCCACCCAGTGCGTTTTTCTCGCTGCCCCCCATGCATTCACTGCCATAGGTGATGGTAGGAATGAGTTTTGCCTGTATTACCTGGATCAGCTAAGAAAGGCTTGGACTGGTAATTTTGCTCGTAAGATTTTTTAGTGCCACTGCTGTTGCGGTTCCTCTTCTTTTTAATGCCTCTTTCTGTGCTATAAATGTAAATTTGCTCTCTATTATGACCCCCAGATAATTCTATTCATTAACTGTTTCTAGCTGATGTCTTCCCAACTGCCAGTGATATTTTTCTGTGACCCTTTTTTGGTTCAACTGCATAGCTTTGTATTTGTCTAGGTTTATGCTCAGCCCATTTTTGCAGAGAAGGTGTGAGAGGTGTCTAGTAGGTGTTGGAGGCTGACCGGAGTTTGACTGATAAGCACAAGATCATCAGCATATAGTAGGTTTGTGAGGATGAGTCTGCCCATTCTTGGGGCGTGAGAATCAAGAGGGAAAAGGTTAGTATGTTTGTGGTTGTCCTCAAGCACCTACTGAAGCCTGGTTGATTAAGGGGGGGGGATGACTTCATTTTCTGTCGCACAGTCTGGCAGTTCTTCTAGAATAAACCCAGCATAGTATTTAGTGGTGTTGTCTATCAATGCAACCAGCCTGTAGTTTTTGGCCTCGTTTGTGTTGCCTTTCTTATAGACAGCTAGCTAGGTAATAGAATCAAGAATGTGAATTATTTATTACCGGAATGTCCCATTATTTGATTATGCAATGAAGAGATTTCTCTCTTATATATTATGACAATGGATTTGGTTATTCAAACATAGCAACCACTTTAGAATTGTTTTGAATACAAAGATCTGAAGTCCGTTCTTTGGGTTAATTAATTAATTGATGTTTTGGACCAATGAATGTTTGTGATTTATTTGAGCCTCATGCCGAGAGTCACCGACATCGACAAAGGCACTTGCTGAGATCCTGATTGAGCAACCCCGTTTGAATAAATGAACATACACCTTTCCCGAAAGTGCTGATCTTTACTTTCATTGGATAAACTAATTTGGATTGTGAGTCCACCTCACACTGTTGGGCACCCACCCATGAGTGGTGCTTCCTATCTATATAAAACTCAGTGGCTGTAAATATTTGAATACTGGGTAGTTATGGTTAGGCCAGCTGTTCAAAAGGAAAAGCATTTTTTGTGTTGCTAATAAGTTTGCCACCATTTGACGAATCTCCATGAAACTTTCTAAACAAAATGCTACTTTTTGACTAGTTTGTGCGTGGCAAGTTTGAGGTGAGCCGTCAAGAAGGAATGAATAAAAAAGGGGGTCCCAAAACACAAGATCTCCATGCTTTTTTCAATAGACTTCTTTTGGCAGGGCTACAGCAAAAACTGCTGAATGGAATGACATCAAATTTGTCAGGAAGTGAAATCTTGGTTAGCATATTGTGCATTTTGTGATTCGGTGTAAATCAGTTCAGTAGGTTTTGAGAACTTAAGCTTTAAAAAAATTGTATATCTGGATGGTTGGATCCACAAGAGGCTTGAGAACTCTCACAGGAGCCCCAGTTAAAAAATAGAGCATTCTGATTGGCCCAGGGAGCTTTATTTCCCTTGGACAAATTGGCTCCCATGGGAATCAGACTCCTGCATGAGTGAGTACTCTAATTGGCTGCCAGCAACAGCAGAAACATGTTGCTGGCAAGCATTACAGTATTTGGGGACTTAGTCCCCTGTACTGAAATTTGAAAAACAATATAAATGGGCAGGGTAGGGATACCCTTCCACCACATATTTTATGGGGGACTCAGAGAGATCCCCCTAAGGCTAAAATAGAAAAACAATGTGCAATTTTCGATGCAATCCCATGGGACTCCTGCAGGATTATAAAAAATCTAAAAAACAAAATGGTGCCCAGGGAATCCATAGTTTAAGTAAGAGGAGGTGGTGCTTGGCCCCCTCAAGAAGACATTACAGGCCCTGGGGAGTCCTCCCCCAAAGCTGAAAAGTGCAGAAAAAGGGAGGGTGCCCATGCAGCCCCCCTCCCCGAGCCTACTTATACCTTGGGGACCCCATTCCAGGGCTAATTTATTTATTTAACTGGAAGGGGTTCATGCACTCCCCGTCTCTATGCCACTATAGGCTCTGGGTAGCAAACTCCAGTGATGAAACTTTAATAAAAGGGGACCACGTGACCACCTTCCCTTTTTTTGTAGGTTTCCTCCCTGGGATTGGCCATCCGGGTCTTTAAAAAGCCCTGTGGACCCAATCCCTCAGGGTTGTGGATGGTTATTGCATTATGATGTAGTGTTCCTTAAAGAGGTGAGCCTACAGCCAATTCTTAAACTGGGGCATCATGGGGGAGTCCTGATGAATACAGGAATGTTGTTCCAGATTCTAGGTGCACTGAAGGAAATGCCATCAGCCTTATTTTTAGTTGTGTACACTTTTTAGTCTGCATTCTGTTGGTGTCCTGGCTGTGGTTATGCCAAGTAACAGGGGCTTGAAATGCAGTTATAAAGTTACTTTCTGCAACAACCTGTGTCACTTTCATTAAAAGAGAAAGATGATACCAGGACTTCTTTGCTTTTTGGCAATGTGTTCCTTGTGGGAAGGCTGGTGCCCATGATGAATCCAAGTGACTTGTCATTTGTTCAAATTTGGGGATTAAGGTTGACCAGGTTCAGTCAATGAGCCAGGTTTGTACTGTTGCCATAGCAGGAATTCTGTCTTGGTTAGGTTTAGCTTGAGGTAGGGGTTGGCCTCCCAGGTTTGGATGATGTGCAGACAGTATTTGTGGGCATTGGATGTCTGAAGCACATAAGGTTTTCAAGTACAGTTTTTCATTATCAGCATACTGGTGAATCTTAATACTGTGACTAGACTGATTACAAAGCAATTCCATGTAGTGGTTGGAGATTACTAGAGACAGTATGAAACACTGGTGGACTCTGCAGGTCATAGGGATCTTAGGGAACCTGGATGTGCATATGTGAATATATTACATGAGGCTTACTTACTAATCTAACTTCAGACAAACTTTAGGAAAACTGCAAACATTAAGAGGGCCAGATTGGATTCTAACGGCAGTCTAACAAATACTGAGGAAAGTGCAAACATTTGGGGTGTCAGATTTACTATTCTAATTCGGATATGACAAACATTAGAGAAAGTAAGTCCATTGTGTGTTAAGGTAGATTTACTCTTCTAACTCCAGTCTAACAAAATACTTGGGAAAGTTAGAACATTGGAATGTTGGGATCTCCATTGAAAACAATGGAGTGCTACGGGCTTCTAATGGGCGGTAGAAGCCCAGAGCTCCAACATTTCAATGTTTTGGTTCACAACTGTTGCAGTGAACAAAGGCCTCACAGATCCCAAGGAGCTGCATGAGGCCTTTGTTTTAGTTATTAGAACATTCTGCCCTCTGGTGGCGGAATGTTCTAATAGCCTTATAACCCTCTGTAGATGAGCTATACTGGAATTAAAGTCCCACAAGTTGCCTTTGGCTCTGGCCTTTAAGACTTAAGCAGACCTTAAATGGCCGGTATAGCCAGCTAAGGCGGACTATGAGGCTATATTCTATCTCTAGTCTAAAGAATGTTGGAGACAGTGCATACACTGGGTGTAGTTAGACTTACTATTCAAACTCCAGTATAATAACCATTGGGTAAAGGCATACATTTTCAAGATGGGATCATATTTACTATTCTAACTCCAATCTAACAATCATTTGGGGAAGTACATACATTAGGGGCACCCATTTGCTATTCTACTTCCAGTGTAAAAAAAAAAAAACACTGGCGATAGTGCATACATTGGGGTATAGGGTTGTACTGACTATTCTACCTCTAATCTAACAAACACTGGGGAGAGGGTATAGAGGGGAAAGATCCAATTTGTATTCTAGCTCCAGTTGAACACAAATTCGGAAAAGTGCATGCACTGGGAGACAGAATTACTATTCTAACTCCATTCTAACAAACATTGAACAAAGTGCATATTTTGGGGGGTGGATTCAGATTTACTATTTTATCTCCAGTCTAACAAACATTGGGAAAAGTGTACACATTGGGGAGGTCAATACTACCATGCTAACTCAATTTTTACAAACATTTGGGAAAGAGAACATGTGTGAGGAGTTACATGCCCTAAAGCGAGTAATATATTTTTATAAAAAGTTAAAAAACAATAAATTACATCACATATGTTTGTAAAATCTACTTTTTAAAGTACTAGACATTAATTCAAAATATACAAACATTGTATGAGATCATATTCAAATTTGACAGCACACCTTAAACTGACCTATAAACACACAAACATGAAAACAATTCTCTCTCTCATGATAATAATTATTTACAATACAATTTATTTTCTATTAAAATGCAAGAAGCATAAATATTGAATAAAATAGAAAATATATTTAGAAAAAATGCATTAAGCACCTACGAAATTCTGAACAACCCATTAAAATATTTTTTCTTTAAAATTATGGAAATAATAATTTGCAGTATTACATTTATTTAAAAACAATTATGATTTAAAAATAAACAGACAACACACTGACCGATGAATATCAATTCTTAAATATTGTATTTACAAAACTACCCACTGAATTTTCGATAAATTCCGTACACCAAACTTAAAATCTACTACATAAATAGCAAATTAATTAATCAATTAAACAAATAAACAACGATTAAAATATATATTAATTCAACAAATGAATTAGTCTACCCATCCAAGGCACCAAGAAACCCAATAACCAGAAATAGAAAAGGTTATACATAATTAAACAATGTATTGAACAAGTAAAAAATAAGCAGCAATACAAAGTATAATCATCAAATTATTTGACATTAATATGTATCTTTTAAAAAACATTACCCACCTAAATCCCCTAATAAACCAGAACATCCCCCTATAAAATACCAATAATACTTACTTTAAAAATATTAAACATTTTTCAGTAGCATATGTTGTCAATTAAAAGCATACATTTCATTAACTCACCATAATATAAAACACTATTAGAGTAAACCCTATTTTAACTTCAATATAATACCAAAATAGCTAAAACAATATACATGCCTCTTTTATTTTAGTCCACAGTATTTTATAGCGACAATATTTTGACTATGATATTTATTCAGGAAATATTTTCAAATCTATATTTTGGTAGAACACTTCTTTAATATCTCCCTATCAATGCGAAGACCATTAATGGACTGAAGACACCACATCCCAATGTAAAACACACATTCATCATCTGCACAGACTCACACAGGTTCATGATAAATCACAAGGCTAGACACTGTGGAGACATCCATGATCATAATCCATTAGTGGACAGAAGTATCAACAGAGCATGAAAGTGAAAACAGACACAAGTTTCGTTCAGGGTCACAATATATAATCCCTCTTAGGAGCATTCTTCATTTTGAACAAATAAATATCCTGCCTTGTAATCTTCAAATAGCACCAAGAGGCCATAAAAAATCACAAAATTGCAAGATGAAAATCATGATAACATTAAAATGCTCTCTATCGGCTCAGGGCACTCTCTTCCTTCTTTGAAAGAAATCATTATTAACTTCATAATAGATACACATAGACAGGGTAATCATTCTTGGCTGTATATTTCTAAGTTGGGATCCCTTGAGGATATTCTATTTTAATACCTCAGCATTATGGCGGTCATTCTGACCGCGGCGGTGGCGGTCGCCGCCCGCCAAGCGGTTCCCGCCGAAAGACTGCTCCGCGGTCAAAAGACTGCGGCGGCCATTCCGGCTTTCCCGCTGGGCCGGCGGGCGACCGCCAGAAGACCGCCGGCCTGCCCAGCGGGAAAGCCCCTTCAACAATGAAGCCGGCTCCGAATGGAGCCGGCGGAGTTGCAGGGGTGTGACGGGTGCAGTGGCACCCGTCGCGATTTTCACTGTCTGCTAAGCAGACAGTGAAAATCTTTGTGGGGCCCTGTTAGGGGGCCCCTGCACTGCCCATGCCAGTGGCATGGGCAGTGCAGGTGCCCCCAGGGGCCCCACGGCACCCGTTCCCGCCATCCTGGTTCTGGCGGTGGACACCGCCAGAAACAGGCTGGCGGGAAGGGGGTCGGAATCCCCATGGCGGTGCTGCAAGCAGCGCCGCCATGGCGGATTCCCTGGGCCAGCGGGAAACCGGCGGGAAACCGCCGGCTCCCCTTTTCTGACCGCGGCTTTACCGCCGCGGTCAGAATCGCCCAGGAAGCACCGCCAGCCTGTTGGCGTTGCTTCCGCTGCCCTCCGCCATGGCGGTCATGGACCGCCAGGGTCAGAATGACCCCATATATGTTTAGAGCAGTGTCAAATTTGAATGATTTTATGTTAAGTTCTACTACCACATATCTTAAGCATGGTTACATTGTGGTCTTTAATAATGGATAGGGAAAGGTTTAAATCACTAGGGGGGTAATTTCAACCCTGGCGGTACGGGACCGCCAGGGCTGAAATGACGGAAGCACCGCCAACAGGCTGGCGGTGCTTCCAGGGACATTACGACAGCAGCAGAAGCGCCACGGTCGCACCGCCGGGGCCGACGGTTTTCCGCCACAATGGCCCCGGCGCTTGGGATTACGAGTCCCCCTACCGCCAGCCTTTTCCTGGCGCTTTGAACCGCCAGGAAAAGGCTGGCGGTACGGGCAGTAGCGGGCCCCTGGGGGCCCCTGCACTGCCCATACCACTGGCATGGGCAGTGCAGGGGCCCCCTGACAGGGCCCCTTGCGGCTTTTCACTGTCTGCTCTGCAGACAGTGAAAAGCGCGACAGGTGCATTGCACCCGTCGCACGCCCGCAACACCACCCTCTCCATTTGGAGCCTGCTCCCATGTTGCGGCCCACATCCCCGCTGGGCTGGCGGGCGGAAACTCTGTTTCCGGCTGCAGGCCCAGCAGGGATGTCAAAATGGGCACCGCAGGAGTGCGGCCCAATTGGCGGCCGCACAGCGGTTACAGCTTGGCTGGCGGCGGTTGCCGCCCGCCAATGTTGTAATGAGGCCCTAGGTTTCTAAGTCGAGCTTACTAGCACATTATCAGAGTTACTTATTTAAATTTTTGGGCTATGTTTTCATTTTTCATGAGGGGAGTTATTCCACGGTCAAGAAAAGTTTCTGAACTCTTTGCTTCTTTGGAGATACCTCACTCCTTAATTAATCCAAAATCCATCTATTGTTCATGAATTTACTGCATGAGTGCTATTCCTATTAATACTTCATTACCTCAGCTTGTAGTCCATTCTTCCCTTTAGAAAGAAGTAGTTGTTCAGCTTATTAAAAACCTATACTAGATCCATTGGTTGCAGCAATTTGTTTCAAAGTCTTTAAACTTCTATATTCTTCTAAACGTTTAGAAAATGTGGTAATCTTGCCACTTCATGGCTGCACTAAAGGGCATAACCGTATTCCTCAGGCTTTTACCCAAGCATGGGCATAGACATGGTATCTGTTGCTTCTTTTGATGATCTTTGAATTATAGTTGATGGTGTACTATCCCTGGTGCTGCTCCTTGCCTTGACCGCTTATGACACTATCAATTCAACAGCTTATTTTGGCAAAATAGCATGACATTGAGGTCAGTGGCACTGTTCTCTCAGAAGTCAAACCAACCGAATGCCCTCTTTGATGTCTTCCCAAAGCCCATAGACTTGTAGGGTACTGCACATCATGTCCATATTTTAAGTGTAGGCTGATGACAGTGAGATTCTGTACAAGTAGCTCTGTTTCTCACGCTACTTCCAGCAATTTCTGAAATCTGTTTTATTGATATCGATTTCAAGATAAGACAACAATGCTGCTTTATTTTCTCTGTACTAAAAAATTGTCAAAGCCTCAACAAGTAAGCATATTTTCAATTCTTGTGAGACAAACACGTATGTGACATTAAACTTTGATCTTTCATATTGCATCTTTAAGGACTGCTTTCTTAGCTTTGGGTCCTCCACATTAAATTGTTTTTTTTTCCAAAATTTAGCCGTAGTCAATGTCTAGTTATTAACTGGGTTTATTTCCTTTGCTTGTTTTTTCTTTCTCCTCCTTTATCGGCTGCAAGTACAGTAGAAAACTAAACATATTAATTTAGAATGATGGGCTTAATATGTAATGATGTAAAACAGTAATAGCTAACATTTTACCTTTTGATGGGTTGCTCCTGAAAAGGGTTTCATGGTCTTGTGTGATACTTGCATGCTTTCTAAAACTAAAGTAATCATTTTTACCAAGAAAAGAGGACAGATTCAGGAGGCGTAAATGACTTCCTGTAGTTTCTAACTGCACTCACCTGCAATTGAATAAGTACAAAAAACACAAAGAGCAAAAATATAATCACAGTTTATGTTGTTCAACATTTCTGTGGTCACTGAATTTGGTATAAACTACTTTGAATATATCTGCTTCAGGATATGTTCTCAAACGAATAAAGTTACACAGTAAAGTTTAATTGCATTCATACAGTAATTGTTCAATGTTTTTACAGGCTTCAAAACTTTGATTTTTTTTAAAAGTCGAAGTTGTTAATTAATAAGGTTTAATTTAATTTAATTAAGTCTGTTCCTGAGTTGTGAGGAACAGCTTCAGTCTTCATGACCATGTAAACATGGTTGAAGGCTTCAGCAAGAGCTCAACAACAGAGAGCTGCAGGACATTAAATATGTGAACTTTGCAGACACATGCTAGGCCACCCTAAGTGTCTGGTTACAAGCAACCTGAAAAAGATGGTCTAAGGGCCATATGTACGAACAATTTTTCCCATAGACACAGAATGGGTAAAAACCTTTGCTACATCTGGCCCTAAATGTACTTATTGTGGTACACTAATTATTGCAGTTATGCGGCATAACCTGTGAAATGGGGCACAGATGCTAATGTCCATGGTGCCTCAGCAGAATTTGCAAGTCATTGGAGGATTTGCTGGATATGCATCTACACATGGACTGTGCACTAGAATGTAGGTGCATAATGATAATGTAACAAAAATGTGTAACTGCTTTCCATGACATGATGTTTCACGCTGTCTGCTTTTCTCTGTTAAGCTGTGTTGCCCTACGAGACAGGGCCCTCGTTATTATAATAAACCACACAAATATTAGTAATACACTTTTCCTTTCTAGTCTCTGAGGGCGGTGGGCATGAATGCATGTTTGGTAGCCAGTATCACATCCTGAGTGAAATGTGCTGTAGGGTCAACCACAGTCTTATTGATTGTGGCTGGTTCACCAGTTTGTGGTTTACTCTGTGCAATGTGCAGCAGCTTTAAACTCTGTTTACTGGTTATGTAAACTGTGAAGTATATCACCTATTATACCTGATATGTTACAGAATATAACAAATTTGTGAATGTTAGGAGTGGGTTTTGTTAACAGAATTTCCAGTGAAAGTTAAAGCAGTGAGGAGAAAAACACAAGTATGTTGTGAAAGAAACTGCGAACTTCAGGGTGCTATATCAGGCTGCTCCCTTGTCACTCAAAGAGTGGAAACCGAGTGTGTTTGAACACCATCCTCAACATAGTTGTCAGGTAGCCTAGGGCACACCAAATTAGTGCCTCAAGTACAATGTAATAGTGTCAGCAACTTACCAACCATCAGTAGGTAATATTGTAAATCAACTATTTATTTTTATTAAAGTTCTCCTGAACTCAAAATTCAAATAAAACCAGTGTTCATAGCTGATGTAACAGCATATTTAGTAAAGTCCATTTATAGGCAGGACCAGCAATATGATACTGACACCAATTGTAGATGCGATTGAAGACTTGTGAGGAAACAGTATGTAGTTCTGAGATGTGAAAACAGTATGTAGTTCTGAGATGTGAAATATCAGTCGAAGCCTTCTTAAGGTGATAAAACAGCCAACATGTGTTTCATCTAAGCAACCTTTTCAAGGCTGAAAGGTTCTACCTTACTCTACTTCCGTCTTTCTTTTTCTCATAACACAAGTTTCAAAATACTATTGATAATGTTGATGTTAAAGTTTATTGTATATTATTTACTTTAATCTTTTATTTACTTTAATTAACATGTTTGACCATGTTTTTTCAGGGAAAGCTCACTACGGCAAATTGGGTAGATGCAGCTATTTTGGTTGTTCTCAAACCTTGTACTGATTCCTTAAATAGGAAAATTATTTTCCTATATCTATTCTAAATATTGATTCAAATTTGTATGCTAAATATTTGATGGCTATGCAAATTAGTGTTTGACCCACCATTTAAAAAATAATTCAAGGTTTTGAATCTGAGGGATATAATTTAGACTTAATGCATAGGGGTATTGACATGAGCTATTAGCCACGCAATTGATTTGCCTTTGGCAGCGATGGTTAATAATGCTTCCAAAGTTTTTTACCATGTACACTGATTTGGGACAAATACAACACATTGGGTTGTGATTTTCCCTTTTTTCAATCTGTGCAATAAAAGAACAACTTCTTCAACTTCAATAGTGATTTACAGGTCCTTCAAGAATATGTTGTGTACAGAAGAGAGATGTGTCCTATTTGCCTTTTACACCAAAAATATGGCAAGATGTTGAAATAATTCCATTTTGTTTCACTGATGGATGCAGTAAGATTGTAATGTATGTGAATGATATTTTAATTTATATCACTAAAGCTGGCCCCTAGTGCTTCTTTGAAAATCAATAACTGATTGGCAAAGTTGGCCAGAAATTCAGGCTACATAAACAGTGACCAGTTGACGTTCATTGTTTTGCCTTCTCTAGTTAAATAATATTTAAATTCTTGAATAGCTATTTCACCTCTAATTTAGATATGTTGGTAGCACATAATTTAAAAGCACTAATAATTCTTCACGTCGAAATTTATATGTAAGAGGAGATTCCCCTTCATAGGAAATGTCAATATATAAAATTTCAATCCTTACAAAGATCACCTTAATAGATGCAATTACGGTATAGTTTGATAAACCTGTTTTACAAAAAAAATTGCAATAGTTGATAATCCTTTTTTGGCCCATTGAGGGATTTTGGCTAGCTTGCGTTAGAGCAGTTGTAAACACTTCTGTTTAACGGGGATCTGGAATTGTAGTATCAACAGTTTTAGGTTTTTACCCCACCACATGGGTCTGTTTTAGGCTCTCGTCACATTGAATATGTTGTGACTTATGTGAGGATACGATTCATCTTAGATCAGGGTTTAGCTGCATGTATACAGTCTCCACATATAAAATACATAAATATTAAAAACTATTTGATGCTTAGCTTCCTGCCCTATATGTTGCTTGCAGAACATTACTCAATTCCTTTTTATTATCTTTATCAAACTTGTAGGGATGGTCCTGGTAGCCTATCGTTTTGCATGATGGCTTACCAACATCAGTTCAACATGCTGAAACTAACACTATAGAAGAATTGTCCAGGGCCCCTATGGCTATTAACTGGGATAGAGATTGAAGCTTTAAGTATGTCTATCTTGCATCATGGTTTTCTACCACCAAGACTCTTTGGAAAATGACTGGGGCAGATGCGTAATGGACTGAGTGATACTTGACAAGCAACCTTTTTTTTCTCCATTTTTTTGTTTTATTTTCCATAAAATAACATACAGAGCCAAAATCTGTAATATATAAATTGGTGAGAGCTGAAAGAGAGAGACTGCATCCAAGAAACATGCACAGTTTAGTAAGGGTGTACAGAGTGGAGGTTATCAAATCAGAAAAAAGATCATGGGTCTTGCACATTAACAAAGGAGTCAGGCAATTCATGATTCAGTAAGTATGAGCGAAAACTATTCCGGATGTCCTTGGGTCTGGATGTAGGGGGGAGAAGAGAGGCATAGAGTTCCCTTGTGGTGTCACAATAAATTAGGTCACATAACTAGTCAGCAGGTTTCCTACTTCTACCTCACAGCATAGCAAGGCACTGCTTAGCTAGTATCACTGCAAATCATCTGTGTTGCTATGCAAGAGGTTTGACATGTACTAGAAGTGTTAGGAGGGGTCAGGGACAAGTGCTTGGTCTAGCATGTTTGAGAGAAGTGAGAATATAGCTTGCCAAAAACTTTGTATAGTGGTGAAAATCCAGGTGAGGTGGGTGAAATCGGCATTGTCTGCTGTATATTTAGGGATCAAATTTAGCAAGGGTATCAAAAGTGATGATGCAAAAAGAACAGTTGATGGATGGAATGTAGACCAAATCAAATATTCACCCCCAGTCATAGATCTGGTTTTAATCCATCAGTTTCTTTGCTCACCATACCATTCTAGTTTGGACCCAGCCATATGCAAATCCGTCTTGACCCTGTTGCCCATGGGAACAGTCCAGTCTGAACTGCCAGGTCCTCCCTGGACCAGAAACAAGCATCCTACGCCCGTTTTCAGCGTATCACCTCTCTTCAGTCAGGCTAGCTAGAGTCTGGTGGCATAGTGAGCACAGGACTGACATCTGGGCATACCCTTACCACTTGGGGCAACAAATGCAAAAAGAACAGTGATGCTCACACTGTGGAGAAACTTTTATTGCATGAGTTTGTGTTGACTATTAATTGAAACCAGCTTGGTTTGCAGGCAGCAAAAGTTCCATACTTTGTCAGAAATGGAGGAATTCAAAGCTCGCTTCCAGACCGCTTGTGCTGCAATGTGGTGTATGGGGTGCAGCTCGAGGCTGGTGTGATAAAGGCGAGAGATGAGCCTAGTATTCTCCACTGTGGCAATAATCATAGTGAGGGCAAGGAGTCAGGTGGCTCTTCTGGGAAAGAAGGCAATATCTCCCATAGCGTGCTATGTAGTCGAATATGGACAAAGCAGGTCATCATGGATGCTGTGCTGCCGGCCTCGGAGATGGAGCCGAGGACCAGTTTTCCAATGTTGAAAAGGTCACCCTCTGTACAGACCTGATGGGTGGATAGCGTGCATTGCACTAGTGCTTCCTGTGTTACTGGGAGCCAGGGGATATCCTAAAAAGGGATGTCTGGCTAGTAGAGAATATCAGATCCCAAGTATCGTCTAAGCCTGGATCATGCCCAACATGTGGTAGAGAGGGTATGAATGTCCCTATGTTTTCAGGGCAAACCCTATAAGAAGAGGGACGCAATGTGTGGTTGTCTGCTTGGTGTCTTTCTGGCTTAAAGTAAAGAAGTCTGACATCTGAGTGGTAACAATAATAAGGAAAGTGGGGACTTTACGACTTTTGGAAGTTACTTAAAACTAAAGCCTATGTAACAGTTACATCAGTCAGTAATACTATTTGCTGGGTGTTTATTGAATTTCTATTAGAAAGCAGCATTTTCACCAACAATGATGCTTCAGGTACAAAAGGCTGCATTCCTGTAAGTTTTTCGTCTATCAGTTATCGATTAAGGAACACTAAAATGGCAACTGCTCCTTGTTAATTACAGCAAGCTTTGTGTTACCACAACATGTTTCCGTAATTACCTCCTTCCTAAAGGAAGGATTATGAGTAGATGAAGGTCCATCTTTCGATGAACCTGCAACACAATTCGGGATGACAGAAGTTGAGCCAAAGGTGAGGGGCTTGCAAATGAGATTTATATTCACACAACAGGTTACTATATTGCTGGCCAGTGGCATGGATGATGAGGCTGAACTTGGCCTCCAGGTGAAGGGTAGATTACATGTATTATGTGGAATGCAAGGTGCAGTACAAGAACAAGAGGGTACACCTTGTTTACTAAAGTCACATGCGATAGAGGTGGCAGGCTCATTTGCGAAAAGTATGTCTATCTCCTCGGCACAACAACATTCCTGTAAGACATTTGGAATCAGTATAGTTTGAGTGACTGAAAAAAGTCAACATTTCACTAAGGTAAAAATCAAATGGCCACTGGGGTATGGGCACTCAAGGAAAAAAATGCTAATCGAGCAGGGTTATGGTTGACTCCACACTTCATCCTTTCCTGTTGGATACCGTGAATACTATTACATTGAGTACTAGTAACACTTTTATTTACAGTTTTGCAAGATGACAAACCTTCAGTAAACTATATACAAAACCACAGTCACTCATTACATTTGTCTGTCCTTGGTTAATCATCTTTGAATTATACCGGTTGATGACCAGATAGTGGAGCAAATCTTCTTGCTACCTCCCTTCCAGTGTCACATAATGAGAAACTCTCATGCTGTACACAAAGAAAGTAGTCACTTTTTGAGACTGAAAAGAAAAGAAACAATTGCTCGATGATTAGTCAACTCACAACTGTGCCGGAAGGGCAGGACTGGCTATTCAGCCACTTTGCACTTTCCCTATCAGAGTCAGGACGGTAGGGTAGCGGCTGCTTTCAGAGCAGGGAGGGGACTGCCAAGACCCATTTGTGTCCTAGAAATGACCTCATTCTACTCTCAATGTCCTGTTTTATCCTTTTAGTCAGGCTGATTTTGACTTGATTTCAAGAGCAGTCCATCCTGCGTTTCAAGAATACTGTGCTGTAGTGTGGTGTTAGCCAGTACACTCTGGCTGTGGCGGTAGGTGGAGTTTTTTGCCGAACTCCATGCTTCTAGCGGAGCGCGGTGTGGCAAAACTTTGCAAACTCCGCCGGGCAGAGCAGAGTTTTTCTCCCACGTTTAGTTTAAAGGACCCTCCATAAGGTAGCCTGTTTGGAAACAGAGCCTGAATTCAGTGAGAAAAATGTGTTAATAGCTACAAGAAGGGGTGATTGGAACACAGCGTCATGGAGCGCAAGTTTCGGGAATCGCCACTGTTTGGGGGTAGAGTTAGAGTGTAATATCGAAAAGGTGAGGAGGACAGGCGAGTGATTGGAGAGTGTGCGGTGCATATGCAACACTTCCTGCGACCAAAGTAGGAGATTTGGGGACATAAACCGGTAGTCAGGGCGAGATCATGAGTCATGGTGAAGGAATAAAAAGTGTAGCCTTTAGCAAGAGGATACGACGCGCACCACACATCCAAAAGGTGATCGAGATCCAGGAGGTCTTGTAATGCATGCAGATAATGTGGTTTAGCGCTAGTAGCCCACTAGAGTCAGACAGTGGGAAGGGTGGTGAAGTGTCATATTAACGTCACCACCAAGAAGGAGGAGGTTTGCTAGTAAATGAGAAATCAAGGCTGTGAGTGTATGGTAGAGCTTGGGTGTGTCAACATTTGGAGCATAGACATTTACAAGCAGGATTGCTCTGCCAGAGAAAGTGCCCGCTACTAGGAGTTATCTGCCCTCCCCATTGGCAATGAGAGTTTGGGATAGAAAGCATAACGATTTATGAATCAATACGCAGACCTCATGGTAGTAGGTACTATAAAAGGAAAAGTAACGATTCAGAGACAAAAGGTGGGCAAACTTTTGGGGAGAAAAGTGTGTCTCCTGTAGAAATTCCAGTGTTATATGATGTCTGGCGAGGATTTTTCAGTCACTGAATGTTTCATGTGAGACAGCGTAGTTCTACTTCCCTAGAGGACACAGGGGAATGTAACGATATCCAATATGAGGAGTATGTGATGTAAGAATGTGGATGTGGCATAGCAAGAGATTTACATCTGAAAAGAACTGAGCGGAAAACACAAACAAAAAGAGAATCAGTGACAAACAACAAACCCCACCCACACCAGTAACCCATTACTGGTGAATCAATGCAAAAGAACATAAAGATGAGTAAGGCATCAAGCGTTCACCTCGGAGCAGTGACAATGCCACAAGCAGGGCAGGCTCCTTGTAACGTACATAGAATCTAAAGACAGTAATATGACGTCAAATATTGTCAAGGAGAGATAATCAGAATCCCAGGGTGCCAGTTGGGAGGAGTGTTAGGTCCCCCAGTGGTCTCTTCTGTGGAGATCAAGCCAGACAGAGGAGTGTGCTTGCTGCCAAATGTGGCGAGATAGGCAGGGAGCATCTTGGGAAACAATCTCCTGGAGGGGAGTTGCACTTTCCACGTTGCTTACATAGCTTGATTTCTTCAGCGTGGTTGGTGTAGATATGTTTCTGGCCATCCACCTCCACCTCGAAACAAGCTGTATAGCATATAGGGGGTCATTACAACCCTGGCGGACGGTGTTAAAGCTGCGGTAATACCGCAAACAGGCCGGCGGACAAAAAAAGGGAATTATGACCGTGGCGGAAACCGCCAACATAGACAGCCACTTTAACACTCCGACCGCCACGGCGGTACAGACAAGCAGCGCGGCGGTCACCGCCAACAGACAGGCGGAAGACAATGTACTGCCCACAGTATCACAACCCGCCAATCCGCCACCTTTTCCGGGGCAGATTCAACGTGGTTAAAAACACGGCGGAAACAGCTCTTACAATGGGAAAACGCTCACCTCAACACACTCCACGAGGAAGGAGGCCACCATGGAGCCGGAACTACAAATACTCCCTGCGCTTGCCGTCCTGCTCCTCTAGGAACACCAGCAACGTAGGCGCCGAAGACAACGGTGAGTACTGCACCTACGACATAGGAGAGGGGGGAGGCAAAAGTCAGGGACACACACACGCAACACCCCCACCCCCAACTCCACCCTCACCCACTATTACACACACACCAATGCATTTCCAAACAGCACAGTAACAACCCACAACCCCCCCGGAAGAATGCAAAGACAAAAGGAAATCAGTTCAAACATTGTAATGTATCAAAATACAGTAACCAAATATATACAGATATATATAAACATTCTAAAAATCATACATCACGATTAGTACTGCAGGTATGCACATATCAATGTCCGTGGACCACTGGGCCCACAATGCATGGGCGAGGCCCACACTAGATACCTGTCCAGAAACGGAGAGAACACTGCAGGGGCATCAGATAGAAATACAACAGGCACCTCAGGGGGAAGGGAAGGTGGGGGCACTTCAGCCGGATTACAGCACCACACCAGATCCATGAGGGGGCTCCATGCCCATTGATGTATCCTGGGGAGTGCAAAGCCACAGTCTCTCAAGTCTCTCAAGTGGGTGGGTTGCCCACTGCGTTATCCTGGGGAGTGCAAAGCCACAGTCTCTCAAGTCTCTACAGTGGGTGGTTTGCCCACTGCTTTATCCTGGGGAGTGCAAAGCCACAGTCTCTCAAGTCACTCCAGTGGGTGGTTTGCCCACTGCTTTATCCTGGGGAGTGCAAAGCCACAGTCTCTCAAGTCTCTACAGTGGGTGGTTTTCCCCCTGCTTCATCCTGGGGAGTGCAAAGCCACAGTCTCTCAAGTCTCACAAGTGGGTGGCTTGCCCACTGCTTCATCCTGGGGAGTGCAAAGCCACATTCTCTCAAGTCTCTCAAGTGGGTGGGTTGCCCACTGCTTTATCCTGGGGAGTGCAAAGGCACAGTATCTCAAGTCACTCCAGTGGGTGGTTTGCCCACTGTACCATCCTGGGGAGTGCAAAGCCACGGTCTCTCAAGTCTCTCAAGTGGGTGGGTTGCCCACTGCTTTATCCTGTGGAGTGCAAAGCCACAGTCTCTCAAGTCACTCCAGTGGGTGGTTTGCCCACTGCTTTATTCTGGGGAGTGCAAAGCCACAGTCTCTCAAGTCTCACAAGTGGGTGGTTTGCCCACTGTACCATCCTGGGGAGTGCAAAGCCACAGTCTCTCAAGTGGATAACAGTCTCCACTGGTTCTGGAGGGGGACTGGTGCCCAGAGTGCTTCATCCTGTGAAGGACAGACAGAGTGGATGCAGGGCTCCACTGGTTGTGGAGGGGGCTTGGTGCCCAGAGTGCTTCATACTGTGAAGGACAGACAGAGTGTATGCAGGTCTCCACTGGTTCTGGAGGGAGACTGGTGCCCAGAGTGCTTCATCCTGTGCAGGACAGACGGAGTGGATGCAGGTCTCCACTGGTTCGGGAGGGGGAATGGTGCCCAGAGTGCATCACGCTCCCCGTGACGGTCCTAGTTCTGTCACTGTCCCAGCTGCACATGGGCTAACGATGCTTGATTTGGCGGTCTTTGCCCTGTTCAGCAGTCTTCACCATGGCGGTCTTTGCCCTGTTCAGCGGTGCTTGCCTTTGCTGTCTCTGACCTGTTCAGCGGTGCTTTGCCATGGCGGTCTTTGCCCTGTTCAGCGGTGCTTTGCCCTGTTCAGCGGTCTTCACCATGGCAGTCTTTGCCCTGTTTAGCGGTGCTTGACTTTGCTGTCTCTGACCTGTGCAGCGGTGTGTGGCATGACGGTCCCTCAGTGCCCAGCGGGGCTGTGGCTGCCGGGGCCCTCCAGGGCACTGACGCTGGCGGTGGTCTCAGGACCAGTGACAATAGTGCTGCCCTCCATGGCACTGACTCTGGCGGAGGTCTCCGGACCAGTGACGATACTGCTACCCTCCAGGGCACTGACTCTGGTGGTGGTCTCCGGACCAGTGACGATACTGCTGCCCTCAAGGGCACTGTCTCTGGCGGTGGTCTCTGGACCAGTGACGATACTGCTGCCCTCCAGGGCACTGACTCTGGCGGAGGTCTCCGGACCAGTGACGATACTGCTGCCCTCCAGGGCACTGAATCTGGCGGTGGTCTCCGAACCAGTGACAATAGTGTTGCCCTCCAGGGCACTGACTCTGGCGGTGGTCTCTGGACCAGTGACGATAGTGCTGGCGGTGGCGTCCCGGCCGGCGGGGAGGATGGCGGCCTTCTCCGCCGTGCTGCTCTTACCAGACTTTGGAGACTTCTTCTGCCCCTTCACCACCTTGGGAGGAGTCACAGCTGACTCGGCACTCCCCCCGGGACCCTTGTGAGCTGTTTTGCCGGCAGGAGTCTTCACCCTCTCCCGTCGGGCACTTTCCAACTTAAGGTGCTTTACAGGGGGTGGACTGGCAGTGCTTTGGCTCCGTGTCACACTGGCTGCCCTGGTGGCTGGTACACTCCACAGACCTTTAACACGCACCACTGGTACCAGACTTTTTTTGACTGAGGTGCTACTACGGGACCTATGAATTGGAGGGCATGGGGGTGGTGGGAAAGAGGTCAACGTTGCTGAGGAAGAGTTTCTGACGAACACTGGGATGGGTAGCTGGAGGGGGTCTGGGAGTGGAGGAAGAGGAGGTGGTTGTAGGAGGTGTAACTTTAGGTGATTTGGGTGCAGGTGCAGGTACTGGAGGCTGTCGTGAGGTGGATGGATGTTGGGTGTGTGGGTGCCTGCGTTTGTGTACTTTGGGAGGGGGGCGTCACAGACACACTGGGAGCGGACACAGGGGACGTGTAAATGGTAGTGGGGGTGGTGAGTGCAGGTGAGCGGGGTGTGGTGCTGGGTGTTCTGGTCCGAGTCCTAGTGCCTGTAGATGTAGTGCATGCAGGTGAGAGTGTAGACGACACTGGGAGGGAGGAGGGAGGAGGGAGGAGGGAGACGAAGAGGAGGGGGACACAGTGGAGGCAGTGGATGTTGCTGTGTCTGTATGTGGGTGATGCTTGTGTGAGTGCCTGTGGGATGTGTGGTGCCTATGTTTGCCTGAGCTACTTTTGTGTGTTGAGGTGTGTGCATGCTTGTCTGATGGTGTGCTTGGGATAGGCTGGGGTACAGGGGATTGGGCCTGGGTGGAGGAAGTTGGAGGGGGGAGGCTAGAGACAGGGACAATGGCTGCCATCAGTGCTGAGGCCAGAGATTGCATGGTTCGATGATGGGCAGCCTGACCAGAATGAATGCCCTCCAGGAATGCATTAGTGTGTTGCAACTCCCTTTCTACACCCTGGATGGCATTCACAAGGGTAGACTGCCCAACAGTGATTGACCTGAGGAGGTCAATGGCCTCCTCACTGAGGGCAGCAGGGGTGACAGGGGCAGGGGCTGAGGTGCCTGGGGCGAAGGTGATGCCCACCCTCCTGGGTGAGCGGGCACGGAGCAAAGGCTGAGGGGCTGCTGGGAGGGCGGTGCTGGTAGGGGGGGTGGCGGCTGTACCTGTAGAAGTGGGGGGCACAGATGGTGCCGCCACCACAAGGGAGCTCCCATCGGCGTACGAGTCCGTGTCGCTGTTTGCTGATCCGGTGACCGACGTGAAGCTCCCCTCGCCCCCGTCCCACTGGTGTATTCATAGTCTGTGGTGTGGGCCTACATGGCCATGTAGGATGCAGCTCCCTCGTGCTCCGGTGCCACTGTACCTCCGCCTGATGATGCTGATGCACAAAAGAACAGGGAGAGCACAAAAAGGGGGGGGACGACAGAAGAAAGACAGGTTGAGTGCATGGCTTACCGCTACCGTTGGCGGACAATACAGACACAACAGCCCCCTGCACTACGCTGTGCTCTTGGCCTCTACAGATGCAATTCCTGGGATATGGCCTACATGGCTATGAGTGTCATCTGTCCACATAGATGACACAGGGGCATGTATACCTGTACTTGGCACTCTACAGAGGTGGGGTGGGGGGGCCACAGGGCCATGCTTTACGAAGGGGCCTAGCCTATGTAACTCGCCCTGGCCTAGGGAAACCCACAGCCCTCCTCCCCCACCCAGACCCCTCCACTGTGTGCAAAGTCTGCAGAATGAGAGTGTACTCACCCCCTTGTGTCTGCTGTGATGCCCTCCAGCGCCCATCCAACTCCAGGGTAGGCCACCGCCAGGATCCGGAACATCAGGGGGGTCATGGTGCGACGGGCACCCCTCCCAAGTTGGGAGGCCATCCCCAGCTGAGCCTCCGCCGTCTTCTTGCTCCAGCGGCGAATGTCCTCCCATCTTTTACAGCAGTGGGTGCCCCGTCTCTGGTGGACCCCCAGGGTCCGGACGTCCTTGGCGATGGCACGCCAAATGTCCTTCTTCTGGTGAGCGCTTACCTACATGACATGTGCAGGGGAAGAAGAGAAGTCATTACCAACTGCACCTTCGAAGTGAGTGGCCCCCATCCCTACCCTTGCCATGTGGCACATGCATTCACACTCCTTCATGGTCGCAGAACTCTGCCCCCTTCCTACTGACATCCAGCCCTCTCCACCCAGCATAGCCCATACAACCTGCTCCCTGTATACTTACCTGTTGGTCTGGAGGACCGTAGAGTAGCGTGTACTGGGGGAGGACCCCGTCCACGAGCTTCTCCAACTCCTGAGCAGTGAAGGCAGGGGCCATTTCCCCAGACGCAACAGCCATTGTCTCTTCCAGACCGAGGTCACAGCAGCACTTGCAGTGTACGTCCTCTCCTGTCGAAGATCAGGTATCGAGTGATTGAACAGATAGAAAATGGCGGTCATGTCCGCG
Organism: Pleurodeles waltl; assembly: GCF_031143425.1. Classification (NCBI taxonomy): domain Eukaryota; kingdom Metazoa; phylum Chordata; class Amphibia; order Caudata; family Salamandridae; genus Pleurodeles; species Pleurodeles waltl. The sequence goes on from NC_090449.1 coordinate 940,417,566, forward strand.
GCGGTGACGTCCGCGGCGGTGCTTATCATCACCGCCGGCGCAGTTCATCATTGGCTCCTGGGACCCATAGGGTCCAATGTTAACCAATGCAGCATTGCGCCGCGGTCTACGACCGCCTACCACGACGGTGTACAACGCCAGCGCAGTTACCTCACATCCCATTGTCCCAGTTTAGAGGTCAGGCAGCCGCCATTTCAGGGGCCCACATGGCTTCATTTACTACTGCGTCACACATACCTAGGCCTACACTCAACACACATACAGGAAGAGTTTTGTATTTGGTGTCGTGTTCTGTGTAGCTGTGGGTACATACCTGAGAATTTGTTGACTCTGTGGTCGCTGTTGTCCTTCTTAGGCACCGTCAGCTGGGACATTTGAGGAGATGGCGGAATCCTCTGGTGTACCGACCGCTGGTGGACCTGTTAACAATGGAGGAGTGACATTTGATCATCACCTACAGGTTTGACCGTGCCACAATCCAGGAACTGTGTACCCAGTTGGAGCCAGACCTGATCTCACCAATCCGCCATCCCACAGGAATACCCCCTGAAGTGCAGGTGCTATCAGTGCTCCATTTCCTTGCAAGTGGATCATTTCAAACAACAGTGGCCATGTCATCAGGGATGCCACAGCCTATGTTTTCCAACGTGTTGTCCAGAGTGTTGTCTGCCCTGCTGAAACACGTGAGGAGCTACATCGTTTTCCCTCAGGTGGAGGATTTGGCTACAGTCAAAGGTGACTTCTATTCCCTGGGACATATCCCCAACATCATAGGTGCTATTGATGGCACCCATGTAGCTCTGGTCCCCCCCGCAGGAGTGAACAGGTGTACAGGAACCGGAAGAGTTATCATTCGATGAATGTACAGATGGTATGTTTGGCAGACCAGTACATCTCCCAGGTAAATGCTATGTTCCCTGGCTCGGTGAATGACGCCTACATCCTGCAGAATAGCAGCATCCCGAATGTGATGGGTCAACTCCAGAGGCACCGTGTGTGGCTAATAGGGGACTCTGGTTACCCCAACCTGTCCTGGCTATTGACCCCAGTGAGGAATCCCAGGACCAGGGCAGAGGAACGCTACAATGAGGCCCATGGGCGGACTAGGAGGGTAATCGAACGCACCTTCGGCCTCCTGAAGGTCAGGTTCAGGTGCCTCCATATGACAGATGGTTCACTATTCTACTCACCAAGGAAGGTGTGCCAGATCATCATCGCCTGCTCGATGCTTCACAATCTTGCTTTGCGACGCCAGGTGCCTTTTCTGCAGGAGGATGGTCCAGATGACGGTGTTGTGGCAGCTGTGGAGCCTGTGGACAGTGATGAGGAGGAAGCTGAGGAAGAAGTCATAGACAACAGGGAGTCAGTCATACAGCAATATTTCCAGTGACACACAGGTGAGAACAATTGTTTTACTATTACATTCACTTTCACACTTCTACCTCTATCCTGTCTGTCAATTAGAAGCAGTATTTGGTAACTGAGTTGTACATTTCCATTACGGTTTCACAGGTGTGGTTACCAACGTGTCATCTGCTTGCATCCTTCATGGACTTGTGATGTGTGACATAGGTATGTTGGCATTACATTTGAAAACGCATTTTGTCACTGTCATTGCTAATACACATTTTCAAAATCACAGACTGACTCCAGATTGTTTTGTGGTTCAAGTGTGTTTATTGAAGTGCTGATTATTGGAGGGCGTGGCAAAATGGTGATGGGTGATGGTGGAGGAATGTCCATGGCAGAGTCCAGTCTATTAGTCTCACAGGTGCACTGCCCATATGGGCATAGGAAGTGGAGCTGGGGCAGTTCCAATCTGGACAGGGTAACAAAGTGGGACACTGGGATAACAATCAGGGTGGTCTAATTTCCTGGCGGGGGTCATGCCATCTTGCTCTGTCCTGTTCCTGGATCTCAGGGACCGCTTGCAGGGTGGTTGTCCGTTGCAGGGGGTGGGGTGCTGGTGTGGTGGTCCTGTGGCGGGCGTCCTGTCCACTAGCGCCGGCGGACGTGGTGGGCAGTTCATCGTCCAGGCTAGTGTCAGGGGCCCCTTGGAGTGCCACGGTGTCCCTCATGGTCTTTTGTATGTCCTTCAGCACCCCTACGATGGTGCCCAGGGAGGAGCTGATGGTTCTGAGCTCCTCCCTGAAGCCCAAATACTGTTCTTTCTGCAGTCGCTGGGTCTCCTGAAACTTGGCCAGGACCGTAGCCATTGTCTCCTGGGAGTGGTGGTATGCTCCCATGATGGAGGAGAGGGCCTCGTGGAGAGTGGGTTCCCTTGGCCTGTCCGCCCCCTTTCGCACAGCAGCCCTCCCAGTTCCCCTGTGTTCCTGTGCCTCCGTCCCCTGGACCGTGTGCCCACCACCACTGCCCCCAGGTCCCTGTTGTTGTTGGGGTGGTGGGTTATCCTGGGTTCCCTGTAGTGGTGGACACACAGCTGATTGACGTGTCCTGGGGACGGAGGTATGGGCCCGCTGGGTGGGTGCTGTGCTGGTGTTACCAGAGGGTGGAAGGTCAGTGTTGGGCTGTGCCTGTGCAAGGGGAACCGACTGTCCCGAGGCCCACAATGGTCCGGGCTGGTCATCTGGATCCAGTTGGCCAGAGCTGCTGTCGTCACTGTGGACCCTCCTGTCTGGTGACGTTACGTAGTGGTCCTGCAGGGGTATAAGAGCATGATTATTGCATGTGTGTGTGTCATGGTGTGCAATGGGTGGGTGTGCGTGTACACCAGTGCAAGCATTCCTGTGTGGGGGCTTGTGTGATGATGGTTGGGGGGTGTTATGGGTATGTGCAGTGAGCATGCTTTAGTGATGGGTGTCCATGCTTAGTTGTGTCATGCAGGGCTTGGTGTTGGGATGTGTGGTTTGTGTTATTAGTACATTAGTGAGGAGTTGGAGTGATAGGGGAGGGGGTGAGGGTGGGGGTGTGTGATAGCATGCAGGTAGGGTGGGGTATTTGATAGTTAAGATTTGACTTACCAGTGTCCATTCCTCCACCGACTCCTCCGAGGCCCTCTGGATGCATGATGATCAAGACCTTCTCCTCCCATGTTGTTAGTTGTGGGGGAGGAGGTGGGGGTCCGCCGCCAGTCCGCTGAATCGCGATGTTGTGCCTGGAGACCACTGAACGCACCTTCCCCCGTAGGTCGTTCCACCTCTTCCTGATGTCCTCCCGATTTCTTGGATGCTGTCCCACCGCGTTGACCCTGTCGACGATTCTTCGCCATAGCTCCATCTTCCTGGCTATGGAGGTGTGCTGCACCTGTGATCCAAATAGCTCAAATCAAATCAAATCATTAACATTTATAAAGCGCGCTACTCAACCGTGCGGGTCTCAAGGCGCTAGGGGAAAAAGGGGGGGTTATCGCTGTTCGAACAGCCAGGTCTTTAGGAGTCTCCGGAAAGCGGAGTGGTCCTGGGTGGTCCTGAGGCTGGTGGGGAGGGAGTTCCAGGTCTTGGCCGCCAGGAAGGAGAAAGATCTCCCACCTGCCGTGGAGCGGCGGATGCGAGGGACAGCAGCGAGTGCGAGGCCAGAGGAGCGGAGGAGGCGGGTGGGGACGTAGAAGCTGAGGCGTCTGTTGAGGTATTCCGGTCCCTTGTCGTAGAGGGCTTTGTGTGCGTGGGTGAGAAGTCGGAAGGTGATCCTTTTGCTGACAGGGAGCCAATGCAGGTGTCTCAGGTGTGCGGAGATGTGGCTGCTGCGGGGTATGTCGAGGATGAGGCGGGCTGAGGCGTTTTGAATGCGTTGCAGGCGATTTTGGAGTTTGGCTGTGGTCCCGGCGTAGAGGGTGTTGCCGTAGTCCAGGCGGCTCGTGACGAGGGCGTGGGTCACGGTTTTTCTGCCAGCGGAAGATCTTGCGGAGCATGCGGAGGGTGAGGAAGCAGGCGGAGGACACGGCGTTGACTTGCTTGGTCATGGTGAGAAGAGGGTCCAAGATGAAGCCAAGGTTGCGGGCGTGGTCTGTGGGGGTCGGTGCGGTGCCGAGGGCCGTGGGCCACCAGGAGTCGTCCCAGGCGGACGGGGTGTTGCCGAGGATGAGGACTTCCGTTTTTTCAGAGTTCAGCTTTAGGCGGCTGAGCCTCATCCAATCTGCGACGTCCTTCATACCCTCTTGTAGGTTGGTCTTGGCGCTGGCGGTGTCCTTGGTGAGGGAGAGTATAAGTTGCGTGTCGTCGGCGTAGGAGGTGATGATGATGTCGTGCTTGCGTACGATGTTGGCGAGGGGGCTCATGTAGACATTGAAGAGTGTCGGGCTGAGGGATGAGCCTTGGGGTACTCCGCAGATGATCTCGGTGGGTTCTGAGCGAAATGGAGGGAGGTAAACTCTTTGGGAACGGTTTGAGAGGAAGGAGGCGATCCAGTCCAGGGCCTGGCCTTGGATCCCGGTGGAGCGGAGGCGGGTGATTAGGGTGCGGTGACAGACGGTGTCAAAGGCAGCCGAGAGGTCGAGCAGAATGAGGGCGACTGTTTCACCGTTGTCCATCAGGGTTCTGATGTCGTCAGTGACTGAGATGAGGGCGGTTTCAGTGCTGTGGTTAGTTCAGAATCCGGTTTGTGAGGGGCCGAGCAGGTTGTTGTCTTCCAGGAAGGTGGTCAGCTGTTTGTTGATGGTCTTCTCTATTACTTTGGCTGGGAAAGGCAGAAGAGAGATGGGGCGGAAGTTTTTTAGGTCGCTCGGGTCAGCCGTAGGTTTCTTTAGTAGGGCGTTGACTTCGGCGTGTTTCCAGCATTCGGGGAAGGTAGCAGAAGAAAAAGAAGAGTTGATGACGGTCTGGAGGTGCGGGGCGATGATGTCGTCGGCTTTGTTAAAGATGAAGTGCGGGCAGGGGTCCGAAGGGGCGCCGGAGTGGATAGAGTTCATGATGGATTTGGTTTCTTCCGTGTTGATGTGGGACCAGTTGTTGAGGGTGATGGCCGTGGATGCCGGTTCGGTGGTGTATGGTTGGGTCTGGTGTCCGAAGCTGTCGTGGAGGTCGCTAATCTTGCGATGGAAGAAAGTGGCGAGGGATTCGCACAGATCCTGTGAGGGCGTGACGGCGTTGGCGTTGGCGCTGGGGTTGGAGAACTCCTTGACGATGCTGAAGAGTTCTCTGCTGTTGTGTCTGTTTTTGTCCAGTCTGTCGGTGAAAAAGTTCCTTTTGGCAGCGCGGATCAGGTGGTGGTGTTCGCGGGTAGCGTTCTTGAGGGCGGTCATGTTGTCAGCGGTGCGGTCCTTGCGCCAGGCTTTCTCAAGGGCGCGACAAGTTTTCTTTGATTCTTTGAGGGTGTCAGAGAACCAGAGAGGTTTTTTGGTGTTGGTCTGTCGATGCGTGCGTTTGAGGGGAGCAAGGATGTCTGCGCAGTTGGAGATCCAGTTTGTGAGGTTGAGGGCTGCGTCGTTGGGGTCGGTGGTGAGGGTGGGTTGGTTGGCGGCGAGTGCGGTGAACAGTTGCTCTTCGGGGATCTTGTTCCACTGTCGACGAGGGATGGGTTGGGTGCGGAGGTGGCGGGTCTCGCGTCGGAATGTGAAGTGGATGCAGCTGTGGTCGGTCCAGTGTAGGGCGGAGGCGTGGCTGAAGAAGACGTGTTTGTTGGCGGAGAAGATGGGGTCAAGCGTGTGTCCGGCGATGTGGGTGGCGGTGTTCACCAGTTGTTTGAGGCCGAGGTTGGCGAGGTTGTCGAGCAGGGTGGTGGTGTTGGGGTCGTTGTTTTGTTCCAGATGGAAGTTGAGGTCACCTAGGAGGATGTAGTCCGGCGAGGGCGTGCGGGGAGATGAAGTCGGCGATGGCGTCGCTGAAAGGGGCGCGTGGCCCAGGAGGACGGTCGACGAGGGATCCTCTGAGGGTGGTCCTCGGATCGGTGCGAATCTGAAAATGCAGGTGTTCAGCGGCGAGGGGGGTGTCTTCGGTGGAGGTGGTGACGCTGATGGAGTCTTTGAAGACGATGGCGATACCTCCTCCTACCTGGTTGGTGCGGTCTTTTCTGGAGATCTTGTAGACTTCGGGGATGGCAGTGGCGATGTCAGGGGCCGAGGAGGCGTTCATCCAGGTCTCCGTGATGAAGGCGACGTCCGGTGCTATGGAGTCCAGGAGGTCGCAGAGTTCAATGGTGTGTTTGTGGACGGAGCGAGCGTTGACTAGGATGCACTTGAGGTGGTTGATGGCGCGTGGGCTTGTGGTCGTGGTTGTTGCGTGGTGGAAGGTGCGTTTACAGGAGTTGCAGGCGAAGGGTCCATGGGTGCGTTTGGGGTGAGCTTGGAAGCAGGTGTTGGAGCGTCCTGGGTTGAGGGCGTGGAGGGTGGTGGGGTCGTAGCGGGTCAGCTGGGCTTGGGAGAGCTGGGGACCAGGGGTCGTGGCGCTAGGCGCGGGCCAGGCGCGGACGGGCGCAGACGGGCTTGCCAATGGCGCGCCTCCGGCGCGCCAGTGGCGCGGTCACGCAGCGGCCGCCATATGAGGTAGGAGGAGGAGGGAGGGGTCAGGTGGGGGCGAATGGGAGCTGGGGGGCGGGGGCGTGCAGGAGGTCGCGGCGGGAAAGCGCGAGGGAGGGGGGGACAGGTAGAGTGAGAAGAGCTGGGGGAGGGTGGTTTAAGGGTGGAGGGGGGTGAGTGTTTGGAGGTTTAGGAGATAAGGGAGAAAGATAGGAGTAGGGTTGAGAAGATAGGGGAGGGGGGTTGTAGAGGTGGGTGAGGGTGAGAGGTAGAGTGAGAGGATAGGAAGATAGGTAATAGAGGGGGTGAGGGGGGTAGAGATAGAGAAATAGATAGAGAAAATAGATAGGGAAATCGATAGATAGGGAAATAGATAGAGAGATAGGAAAATAGGAGGAGGTGGAGAGTGAGGGAGTTAGATAGTGGTATAGAGAGATAGAGAGATAGGTAGATAGGAGGAGTGAGGGAGGTAGATAGTGAACGGGTTAGATAGGAGAGATAGAGAGGGGGATGCGAGTGGGGGAGGGGGATGAGGCAGGAGCAGGAGGGCAGGCGCGGGGAGAAGAGGACGGAGGAGGCAGAAGAGCTGAAGACAAGAAGAACAGAAGACAAGAAGAACAGAAGAACAGAAGACCAGAAGAACAGAAGAACAGAAGAACAGAAGAACAGAAGACCGGAAGGAGAGAAGAAAGGAAGATCAGAAGACCGGAAGGAGAGAAGAAAGGAAGACCGGAAGAACACAGAAGAACACAGAAGAACACAGAAGAAGATACAGAAAAACGAAGAACAGAGGGCAGAAGACCACAGAAGAAGATGAGGAAGAAGAGAAGAAGAGTGAAGACGGGGGAAAGAAGAGTACAGAAGAAGATTACAGACGAGGAGCGAGGAGGAAGAACAGAAGAACAGAGAAGAAGAAAAGAAGAAAAGAAGCAGGAGAGAGGGTGAGTAGCGCGGGGCAGAGCGAGGGGCTGGGGGGGGGGTACTTACTGTGAGGTGGGTCTCAGGAACTCAGGAACCTGGAGGAGCTGCAGCGGCAGGGGGAGCGACCTACCCTTGGGTCAAGGGTCGCTACCACTGTCGCGCAGCGGGCGCCATATGAGGTAGGAGGGGGGGAGGGGTCAGGTGGGGGTGAATGGGAGCTGGGGGGCGGGGACGTGCAGGAGGTCGCGGCGGGAAAGCGCGAGGGAGGGGGGGACAGGTAGAGTGAGAAGAGCTGGGGGAGGGGGGTTTAAGGGTGGAGGGGGGTGAGTGTTAGGAGGTTTAGGAGATAAGGGAGAAAGATAGGAGTAGGGTTGAGAAGATAGGGGAGGGGGGGTTGTAGAGGTGGGTGAGGGTGAGAGGTAGAGTGAGAGGATAGGAAGATAGGTAATAGAGGGGGTGAGGGAGGGGGGGAGAGATAGAGAAATAGATAGAGAAAATAGATAGGGAAATCGATAGATAGGGAAATAGATAGAGAGATAGGAAGATAGGAGGAGGTGGAGAGTGAGGGAGTTAGATAGTGGGATAGAGAGATAGAGAGATAGGTAGATAGGAGGAGTGAGGGAGGTAGATAGTGAACGGGTTAGATAGGAGAGATAGAGAGGGGGATGCGAGTGGGGGAGGGGGATGAGGCAGGAGCAGGAGGGCAGGCGCGGGGAGAAGAGGACGGAGGAGGCAGAAGAGCCGAAGACAAGAAGAACAGAAGACAAGAAGAACAGAAGAACAGAAGACCAGAAGAACAGAAGAACAGAAGAACAGAAGAACAGAAGACCGGAAGGAGAGAAGAAAGGAAGATCAGAAGACCGGAAGGAGAGAAGAAAGGAAGACCGGAAGAACACAGAAGAACACAAAAGAACACAGAAGAACACAGAAGAAGATACAGAAAAACGAAGAACAGAGGGCAGAAGACCACAGAAGAAGATGAGGAAGAAGAGAAGAAGAGTGAAGACGGGGGAAAGAAGAGTACAGAATAAGATTACAGACGAGGAGCGAGGAGGAAGAACAGAAGAACAGAGAAGAAGAAAAGAAGCAGGAGAGAGGGTGAGTAGCGCGGGGCAGAGCGAGGGGCTGGGAGAGGGGGGTACTTATTGTGAGGTGGGTCTCAGGAACTCAGGAACTCAGGAACCTGCAGGAGCTGCAGCGGCAGGGGGAGCGACCTAGCTGTGGCTCTACCCGTACGATTTCCTCCACCATGACCCTGAGCTCCTCCTCGGAAAACCTGGGGTGTCTTTGGCGTGACATGGGGTGGTGTGGGTGATGTGTGGGGTGGTGTATGTGTTGATGAGTGTGGTGATGTGTGGTGGTGTGGGGTGTTTTGAGCGTGGATGTTGTATGGGTGATGGTGTTGTGTGCCTCTGTGTGGTGGGGTTGTCTATTGCTGTGGTCTCTGTCTGTCACCTTCGTCTATAGTTTTTGGTCGTAGGGGTTTGTGGGTGATCTGGGTGTGTGTTTTATATTGTGTTGGGTGTGTGGGAGTGGTGTTTGTATGTGTATCAGGTGTGTGTATTTTGAATTGTCCAATGTGGCAGTGTTTTGGAGATGTGTGTGTATATTGAGCGCGGCGGTGTGTACCGCCAATGGAATACCGCGGTTGAAAGACCGCCGCATGGATTCGTGGGTCGTGATAGCATGGGCGTGTTTCTGTTGGGGTGACGGTGGAGGAATTGTTTTCGCCAGTTTATCACTGGCCTTTGTTGTGGCGGACTTGTGTGGGTGTCTGAATTTCGGCGGATTCCATGCTGTGGGTCATAATAGCTGTGGCGGAATTCCGCGGCCGCGGCGGTGTATTGGCGGTCTTCTGCAAGGCGGTAAGCGGCTTTTACCGCCAATGTTGTAATGACCCCCATAATATTTCAGGCCCTAGTTTACGAGAGCCAGCTAGGCATCAGTAAACTTGTGCCTGGCCTCCTGGCCTACTGAACAGCAATCTTGAAGTCAGGATAAATGGAGATTGTATATCCCTGGTATTGGAGAGTGACCTGCTCTCCAGCCAGCTGAAGATCAGTGTCCCAATCGCAGAAATTTAGTAGGAGTGCAACAATTGGATAAGCGGGCTCTGACTGCAGGGTGCGGGCCCAGGGATTTGTATGCGCACTCCACGATGAAGGTGTCTGTGAAGACCACACGTCCAAAGAGGTCTGTGAGAAGCTTCTCTACAAAAGTATCAGACAGGCCCATGTGGATGGTTTCAGCGATTCCATAAATGTGGATATTATTCTGCCATGAGCAAGCCTTAAGATCTTTGTTTTTGTCCACCACGGCCTTCAGCATCGGCTACACTCTCTCCAAGAGCTTCAGGGCATCAGCTGAGCAATTCTCCCCCACAGACATTGGCGTTCATCTCTGTCCAGGTATGCCACTAACTGGTACAATCTGTCATCCATCTGATTCAGGCAAACACCAAGGGCGTCGAAACAGCTGTCAATCACTTGGAAGCCAGGTCTAAGATCCACTATTGTGGCGGCAGAGCCATCAGTAGCAATTTAGTTAGTCGGGGAGGAGGGAGGGTCCTACACAGTAAAGTTTGAATGCCGGGTCCCGGGGTTAAGGTAGAATCAAAGGTTAGTTTGTGCTGCTTTGGGGTCTCCACACCCCATAGCATGTGTCCAGCAGTAGGGCTGAGCACCCAAAAGCAGAGCAGCATAGGGGAGTGGTCAGGAGGGCGTCAGCTGCAGTAGCATTGTCCGGGCCACCAGTTTGGGAGGCATGTATTTGATTGCAGCCAATCCAAGGCTGGGGTAAGCCACTCAGAGGGTTCCAGGTGTCCGCAGGCAGGGCCGTGGCAATAGCAAGTAGCGGGGACAAGGCACCAGAAATGCAGTTCACAAAAGGCTGTGTGGGACGCTCTCCCCCAAGAGAAAGGCACAAATGTCTCGGGGGTTCACTCTAACCCCATGGGGCAGCAGAGGCCTGATCTTAGGGTGCCCATGTGTCGCAGCTGGGACAACCATGAATATCCCTGTGAAGAAAACTGCGGGCCACAAGCCACAAGGCTCACAGCAAGATGGTACTTGCTACAGGACCTCAGTCATGGTCCATCAGGCAGGGCCCCCCAGCAGCTCATTCAGGACAGCACCAAGGCTTAGGAAATAGACCCTGCATGTCCGGCATTCTCAGGAAGGCACAGGGGCAGCAGCACAGTGCAAAGGCCTCAATGGACCACAGTATGCCACTGGCCTGCCTTCAGAGCAACCAGGACAGACCAATCAGCTTGGGTCATGCCTGCTGCTGGCAGTAGTAATAGGAAGGTATTTTTAGTGCCTGGCGGGTTCTACACACATCCCGTGCCACCAGGAATTTCAGCTGCAGCAGATGGCATATGGTGTGATGCAGTGGCCTTGCTCCCTAGCCCGCCTACGGCCTCTTTGGCCGTGGGAATTCAGGAAGCCTTGTCAAACCACGGCAAAACTCCGCAATGATATACCCTGTGCATGGGCTCATCGTGGAGGCAAACGCACCAGAGCAGGTACGATGTGGGGAAAGCTAGATCTTAACATCCCCCAGCAATGCGGTTGACAGTAGAAATTAGGGCAGGCGCGTGCTGGAGCGCTGACCCTGCTTGGAGTTTAATGCTATCTGGCCATCTTGGTCGCTGGCATGGCCACGCCCCATGCTTGACATTGATCTTGTTATATCACACAAGGCTGTTGGACAGGCTAAAGCTAAGCCACAATGTAGCATACAGAAATTATCCTGGATTCCTGCAAAGAGACTGACAATTTAGTCTGAGATTCTGGTGCCTTGTTCTCACTGCAACAGTCATTGAATGATGTTCATGTTTTTCAGGTACCCTTTGCTAAGTGAATACTAGTATGTGTAGGTTAAGAATATTAACAATATCTTTCATTGTGGGATAGGGCTTTACATGTTTATGGTGGAATTTGGTAACTCTTCTGACCAGTCACTGTATGACATCCCCTCATAGATGCTGCTGTTTTATCTGGTCCAAATCTCTGTTAAGAAGACTGAGAAATGCCTAACTCTGTGACTGATTGTTGATTCTCGTATGATAAGTGTAAACTGGTTTTCAAGATCTGAGCTCATAGTGAAACGTAATGAGATGTTGGCATTTCTTCATGACCAGTTTTGATGACTGTTTTCTCATGACTGGTTGTGATATGAATAATGAACATCTAAAATTCATTTTATCATTTACTAGTACTTAAATGAAATAAAGGAGTGAAACAGCGTGTAATGATTTCCAGCCCAGGTACTAAACTGCAAGACCCGTACTAGACCACCCAGAAGAACACACATCATACCCTATTTAAAAAAACAACACTGGTTCCGGATTCAGAAGAGATGCCAGTTCAAGATGCTGACCCACGCCTACAAGGCCCTGCACAATGAAGGACCAGCATACATCAACAAACGCCTGACCTTCCAGCAACCGACCAGAGACCTCCGTTCAGCTTCCCTCTCCCTCCAAAACACCCCACTCACCCATCAACCCAACAGTGGAGGATGCTCCTTCTTGCATCTGGCAGCCAAGGCTTGGAGCAACTTCCTCCTGCACCTCAGGACCACACCATCACCCCAGCGATTCAGAAGAGAACTAAAGACCTGGCTGTTTGAATTATCATTCCTCCACAAAGCATCATTCATCTGCAGAACCTCAAGACCCTCACAGGTGATTTGTTGCACTCTATACATGTTTGATTGATAGATACACACAGGAGCCAAACAGATGTGAGGTGCTCTTCAGCAGGATTGAGAAGAGGACAGAGGCAGTACTTCAATCCAATGGAACAAGGCAAAACACAGTCCAGAGAGGAAACAAACTCCTTATTTCTCCTCCCACACTGCCTTTTCCTTATTGGGTTGTGTTGAGCTTTAGCGTATTCCTGCTGGACACAACTGGTTGGTGGGGGATTTGGGGAGAGGTGAAGGCAGCCAAACATGTGTTGCTCCCTTAAAATAGTGAAACAGATAGAGTCTTGTACAGTGATATAATAGTGGTTTAAGCTGCTTCTACTGAAGTCAAGTGTTGTCATACATTTCAGTACTTTTCTAAAGAAAAGATCTGTAATACTGCAGTAACATGTCTGGACGGATCAATTTAGTATACAGCAATTAGTGTCAGTTATGAGGGCAAAATGTAAGGAAAAATAAATGGTACAAATTACTGCATAAAGATAAAGTGAGAGACAGTTTGTGGATGAGGTTGAGGTTAGTGGATGCAGCTGGGGAGTGGCAGGGAAAATAATCTAGGGACAGATAAGGCAGCTGAATGGGTTATTGCTCTTTCTGCAGAGATCAGTGTGCAATTCTAATGCAAGTAACATGTTTAGGCATCTTCTATAGTCCAATGTGTACAACCTGCAGGCCTCAAGTTTCTCAGTGAGTTAATGCTCAGTAAGCAGATTTAGAAGTCCAAGTGGCTCAGGGGGCTAAGGCAGTTTCAGATATCCATATGCAACCTGCAGGGCACATTTTCTGATCCTAATATATTGTCTCATTGGATATATTCTACTACAGACATTTGTGTCTGTGTTATAACTGACATCCTTAACGTCTGATTCTACCCAAACTTTTTGCCTTCTCTTCCTGAGTTTTTTCTGAACTTGTTTTTGCTGACATTCGGGCTCTGTGCAGTTTACCCCTCTTGACCAGTGCTAAAGTGTTTGTGCGCTCTCTTTCAAACATGGTGAAATTGAACTAAACCTAATTAGCACATTGAATTTACTTGTAAGACCATAGTAAATGGTTCTATGTGTACCCAGGGCCTGTGAAATAAATGCTACTAGTGGTTCTACAGCACTCACTGTGCCACTATGAAAGTAGCACTTTAAAACTTATCTCCTCTGCCACTGCAGCCTGTATTGCAGTTTTAAACTGCCATTTTGACGTGACAACATAAATTTAGCAAGTCCTAAACCTTTCTTTTTAATTCTTATAATTCACCCATAAGGTGGGATCTAACAGCTCATAAGGCAGAATGCATTGTGTTTAAAAAACAGGACATGAGTACTTACCTTTTACATGTCTTGTTAGTGAAAACCCCCTAAAGTCATTTTTCACAGTTGTAAAATCTATCTCTACCATTAACTAACTCTAGTTTGCCTTATTACATTTAATAAGTGTTAACTTTAAACTGGGAGAACATAGAAATAAACTGTTTACACTAAAATGAACCGTCATTTAAAATCCTCTTTAATGGTGAAGTTGGATTTTAAATTACAATTCTGAAAATGTCACTTTTAGAAAGTTGCCATTTTCTTCTCCTAACCAACTATACCTTTCTGCTGGTATCATGGGTCACATGACTGTGAATGGCTCTGCTGTTTAGGTTTCTGTACTACTTCCAGAGAGTGACACAAAGGGGTCATAAGTGTTTACAGGATGGGACATCCTTAAAGGATAATAGGAGGGGCTGTACCTACCCCACATACATTTGGAAGAGCTTTGCCTAGGGCACCCACAAAGGAACCTGACACTAGGCCTGCCATGCTTTTTGTCATCCCAGACAGTTTCAGGGAAAGGAGAATAACTTCCTCGAACCAGAGTTGGGAGTAGGACAGGGTATCTCACCACAGAAAGGTTGGCAACAGATATAAATATTGGACCACCATAGCCACTCTGGAGAACCCTCATGGAACTGTGGTTCCCAGGCTACCTACAGTGACTCCAAGTATCAGTTGGTGGCCTTCTGAGTGAGTTACAGGGACATAACAAGCTTCACAGGCCTCTGTGCAACTGCAAAGCTGACCAGCTGCAACTGGACCTGCCTGGATCTGCCTGAGCCCTGCTGCTGACCTGTGCTGGAGTTGGTCCTGATCCCCAAGAAGTGTACCTTAATTCTTGGACCCTTGGCTTGCATCATTGGAAGCTCTTCCAAGATGAAAATGGGAAGATCTTGCAGTGTGGGCTCCTCGTGAGTGCAAACAGCCTGTTTGTAATGAAACTCTTCCACTCAAAATGACCATCAATGTAAATCTCCAGTGATTCCTGCAACTCACACTGACAAAAACCATCCATGATGATCAGCAATGCAAGAACTGCCCTTTGTGCTACCGTAAAGAAAGCCCGCGATGACTGCCAACGCAAAGCCACAACTAGATCTTCACTCTACAGCAATGACCATCTGTGATGCTCAACCAGCTATTCGTGCCTCTACCTTGAAACCTGTTCCACCACTAATGGAACTCTTTGCACCAGACTTGAGAATGTAACCCTTCAGCTGGACTAGCCTGGTCCCTGTATTCGACTAGTGTTCCATCATGGTTAGCCCTAACTTGTGACTTTTCCCTGGGTTAGCGTGATCACATGACCACAAGAGGTGCTATGTGCTTTTAGGCACTATTTTCACTTAAAACTTTGAAAATTAATATCTCTGGTTCTACTGATTCGATTTTCTGCATTTTGGTATAATTTTATTTATTAAACTTTACTCTATTTTTTAAAATTGGTTTGGGATGTCATTGTGTTATGTTTTCACTTTCTTATTATTAGTGTGCCGCATGAATATTTAACACAGTGTGCCTAAGTTAAGCCTCATGGCTTTGTGTCAAGCTACCAGAGGATTAAGCAAGTTAAATTAAGTGACTTTATGTGGTTCACCTGACAACGCTTGTGGGTGGTTGTTACCTGAGTAGGGCTTCCTCCTCTCGCAACCAAAAAACACAAATTTTGTACATGTTTATGCATTAGGCCATTCCTATGTGCGTAAGAAATTGGTCTGATTATACTTGCAACAGAGATATACAGGTTATAAATTCGGACTCAGGAATACAAACCAATGGTGTTAGTGGCATCTACTACTGGGCAGGGTCCTGTGGGTTTCAGGTTTGCAGCTGATGGTGTTATGCTAATTCCCCCATGGGCTGGTGATTAGCATTCTAACTGGTAGTGCATGGACTAGTGCATAGGGCAGCTCCCTGTGTGTTGTGTACGCCAACGGTAGTGTTGTTGCTGGCATTGACAAAGTGTATCCTCTGTCTCTCCCCCTCTTTTTGTTTTGTCACCCTCTGCTTGTGTGCATTAGCATCATCTGGCGGAGGAGCAGAGGCACCGGCGACGGCAGGAGCTGCATCCCACATGGGTCTGGAGGCAGAATCAACCGAGGGTGAGGGCACCAGTGGGATCGAGGGCGAGGGGAGCACCACAACGGAGACAGGAGGGGACACTACAGACAGCGACTCCTTCTCTGATGGAAGCTCCTGGCAGTGGCGGACACCTCTGTGCCCACCCCAACAACAGGTACAGCCGCCACCCCCTACCAGCACCGCCCTCCCAGCAGTCCCTCATAGTGTTTCCCGTGTCCGCTCACCCAGGAGGGTGGGCATCTCCTTCGCCCCAGGCACCTCAGGCCCTGCCCCTGTCAGCCCTGCTGCCCTCAGTGAGGAGGCTATTGACCTCCTGAGATCCCTCACTGTTGGGCAGTCAACCAGTGAATGCCATCCAGGGTGTCGAGAGGCATTTGCAGCAAACAAATGCATACCTGGAGGGCATTCACTCTGGCGTGGCGGCCCACCAGAGAGCATTTCAGGCTCTGGCCTCCGCACTGTTGGCAGCCATTGTCCCTGTCTCTAGCCACCCCCCTCCAACTTCCTCTACCCAGTCCCAATCCCCTCGACCCCAGCCTATCCCAAGCATACCTTCAGACCGACATTCACCCAAATCAACACACACAAGTGGCTCAGGCAAACACAAGCACCACACTTCATCTCACAGGCACTCACACAAGCACCATTCCCATGCAGACACACCAACATCCACTGCCTCCACTGTGTCCCCCTCCTCCTCGCCATCCACCTCCCCCCAATAGCGTCTCCACTCACACCTGCATGCACTACATCCTCATCCACTACCTCCATCACCAGCATGCCCATCACTACACACCCCTCACTGGCAGTCACCACCTCCACATCCAAGCATACGTCCCCTGTGTCCTCTCCCACTGCGTCTGTGACCCCTCCTCCCAAAGTACACAAGCGCAAGCACACACACACCCAACAGCCATACACCTCACAATAGCATCCAGCTCCTGCACCTGCACCCAAACACAGCAGACTGACACCTCCTACAACCACTCCCTCTTCCTCCACTCCCAAACCTTCACCCTCTTCCCGCCCCAATGTCCCTAAGAAGCTTTTCCTAGCCAACATTGACCTGTTCCATACCCTTCCCTCGTCCTTCCCCACAGGCCAGGGTGGTCAAAACCCAGCCCAGCTCCTCAGCCACCAAGTCCACGTCCACTGTGGTTCCTGCAGCAGTCAGAGGCTCAAAGGGGGCACCCGTCAGCCCAGCCAGTGTGCCACCAACCCCTGCCAAAGCAAAGAACATTCCGCCAGCACCGCCACCTTCGCCGCGGCCAGCACCGCCACCTGCACCACAGCAAGCACTGCCATCTGCACCGCCACCTGCACTGCTGCAAGCACCACTACTGTCAGCAGAAGCAGCCCCAGTGGGCAGCCCTCCGATGCTGCAGGAGAAGGGCTGGAGCCTCGCCCCACCACTGGCAGCACCAGCACTGCGGGCAGCACTGCTACCTGCACCGCCGCAAGCACCGCCACCTGCACCGCTGACAGTTGCACCACTGCCAACAGCAGCAGCCCCAGTGAGCAGCCGTCCGAGGCTGCAGGAGAAGGGCTGGAGCCTTCCCCTACCTCTGGCAGCACCGGTACCTGCACCGCGGGCAGCCCCGCCACCTGCACCGCCTCAAGCACCACCACCTGACCGCTGACAGTAACACCACTGCCAGCAGCAGCAGCCCCAGTGGGCAGCAGTCCGAGGCTGCAGGAGATGTGCTGGTGCCTCCCCCACCACTGGCAGCACCCCCACAAGCACCGCCACTACCGCCACTGTGCAGCCGTAGCCGCCAGCGGATGGACTGTAGCCCTGCCTATCATGCATCCTGACCACTGCAAATCTTGTGGCTCTGACACCCAGGTGAGGGACCGTGACCTGGCACCCCCCAAGTGCTGCATCACTGGGCACAAAGCCCCCTCAAGAACCAGTGGAGAAGCCATCCACTTGAGAGACTGTGGCCTTGCACTCCCCAGGACCAAGCAGTGGGCAAACCACCCACTTGGGAGACTTGAGAGACTGTGGCTTTGCACTCCCCAGGAGCAAGCAGTGGGCAAGCCACCCACTTGAGAGACTTGAGAGACTGTGGCCTTGCACTCCCCAGGATATCGCTGTGGGCATGGAGCCCCCTCCAAGAGCAGTGGCATTGTACCATCTTCTGGCTGAGGTGCCCCTCCCTTTCCCGTCCCCCTGAGGTGCCTGTGTGTTTTCGACCTGATGCCCCTGCAGTGTTCTCTCCATATTGAGGCAGGAGTCAAGTGTGGGCTTGGCCTATGTGTTTTGGCCCAGTGGGCCACAGACATTTTGAGTGGACATTGTCCCGCCTTTTGTATATTTTGTAAATACTGTTTTTGAAATGTTAATGTATTTCTGACTATTTCTAATATAACACCCATTTGACTCAATTACATTTGTCCTTGCATTATTCCAGAGGGTTGCAGGGTGTATATGTAATGTTTTTGCATGTGTTTGTGTGTATGGTGTGGGGGTGAGGGTGGGGGTGGGTGTTTTGCATGTTGCGTGTGTGTCACTCTCTTTCTCCTCCCCTATGTGCTAGATGAAGTACTCACCATGGTCGTCGCTGCCGCCGTTGGTACTCCTGGTATATGAGAAGGTACACCAGCATGCGGAGGACCTGCAGCTCGGGCTCCATGGCGTCCTGGTTCTTCCTTGAGTGTCGAGAGGTGAGTGGTTTTCCTTCAAAGTACTGTTTCTGCTGTGCGTTTAATGGCATTGGTACCGCCCCGGAAAAGCTGGTGGATGGGCGGGTTGTAATGGTGTGTGCAGTACATTGTCTTCCGCCTGGCTGTTGGCGGTTACCACTGCGGTGTTTGTTGCTACCGCCGTGGCGGTCGGAGTATTAAAGTGGCTGTGTTAGCGGTTTCAGCCGCGGTCATGATTCCATTTTTGTTAATGCCGGCCTGTTGGCGGTATGACCGCCGCTTTAACACCGACCGCCAGGGTTGTAATGAGGGCCTATGTCTTTAAAAATGACCGACTGAAATACTTTAATGACATGCACTATCTGGTAATGGCTTACATAGAATAATCAAGAACCAAAACTGACTAAAATATTGTTTATGTCTAAAATGGCGGTGCTTTGCAGAATTTAATTTGTTTATTAAATGTGTAAAGCTCCTACACAATTATCGTCCACAAATGAAGTAGTGTTGAATGTATATACTCACTGGTCATTGTTTCTCTCTTCTTATCATAGTTTCTCTTTTATTTCCCATGACACCTTTTTCACTGTAGAAATTGAAAAGAAGGCATTTTACCGAAATAACATACATAAATTACATGAAAATAATATGCTCCGTATCAAACCTGATGTACTGAGCCCTGTTTGCAAGCCATTATACGCTAATTGCACACCAACTGTTTTGCGAACAAGGCTCCTTTTTGCCATGCGACTGAAGTACTAATTAATTATATAAACAAATTGCTCCTATGAGACAACACAGTTGGGTCCTTAAATAATAATTTTCATTAGAGTTCTCCGTTAATGCAGGGCACGAATTAATGTTGCCTTGTTGAACTACAAAATGGTCAGATCAGGTTAACTTTGTCAAGTCAAACAATTTAATCAAGAGACTGATGGCGCATTTTAGGATGACTATCACTGTCCTATGTAGTTTACTCTAGGATTATATTTTCTTATACAAAATATTATGTAAATTATATATTACAAAGTATTTAGTATTTGTTTTTCTGGCCATATTTACAAGAAAGTGGCAGTCCCCTTGCATCCTTATCGCCACAATGGTAATGCTGTATTTACAATACACCATGGCGCATGTTAGAGGCAATAGCGTCATTTTTTAATGCTATCGTCATGCTATACTGGATTAGCATAAAGATGTTTACGCTAAATCAGTATAGTGTTAAGAGGCCCATTGAAATCAATGTGAGCCTCATTTTAATGCCTGCTTCAAGCAGACCTTAAAAATGAGGCTAGAAATGGTGCAATGGAATCTTCTAGATTCCATTGCGCCCTATGCAGCAACACTCTAACGAGGGAACGTCCCTTTTGCATACATCATACATATATAATGCAGGATGTGGTGCAAGGGGTTTACTAGTTGGCGCAAAACTAGTTTGGGCCACCTTGTAAATATGGCACTATGGTAGTGGCCCGTTACCGTCACATTTGCGCCAACATTTTTGCCACAAATGTAGCACTAAGGGACTTAAGAGCCTTGTAAATCTGCCCCCCTAGTCAGTAAAGCATAACACAATGGCCCTTACCCACATTTAAATGCCTTGCTCAACTTTCCCCGTTGTCCTGCAAAGGCCGCGGCCTGCAGTGAGTTTAGCGGAGTCTGACAACCTAAAACTTTGGATTGCTGGTGGAGGTCACTGAAAATATACAGCCACCACACGGGAACAATTTTGTGAAATTAAAGTCTGACAGGGAGCGCTGAAAAAGTGAGGTGTCAAGAGTACCCCCTGCCCAGACAGATTTTGACATGACTGCCTCACCTAACGCTGTCATTTTGTCCTCGGCTGAAAAGCAAGTTGAAGATAATGGATGACATTACAGCGCAGGCAGCTTCCTCGCACCAGCCACTCACTCCTGAAGATCCCCAGATCTACGCCGCCTTTAGCTTGTGAGCAATTATTCCAATTTAATTATGCCCCGTTCAAAGGGTGGAAAATATACAATTTTTTAAATCCTCACTCAGAACCATAAAACATGTATTTTTCGTATGTGAGGGAAGCACACAGTCTGCCATATAATGCATGGAGTAGTGTACGCTTTGTTATTTCCTACAGGTTAGAATTACATATGTAGGCAGAGATTAACAAAGCACAAAGTTGCCAACATGTTTTTTTTCTCCCAGCGCATAACTTGTTTTACATTGGAAAGTTGCATAAAGGTAACGAAAAGCACTGAAAAGCACTCACAACCGCTGCTTTGCATTACTCTTCATCAAGGGGAAATTCCATGGTGGTATATGGGTGTTACCAAGTGACCATTCATAGTTTTTTATGTAAAACTATAATAGTTCACAGGGTTTTATGCCAAAAAAACAACACCATTCGAAAGCAAGTGTTAAAAACGAGAAAAGCTATTTCCTCAAACTTTTCCTAATCTGCATGTGTGCTGCGCTGTACAGCACACTTCTGAAGAAGGAAATGTTTTAATGTTTGTCTAGGCATAGAGGCACATTTATGAGCACCTTGCGCCACCATTGTGTCCAAAAAGGGACACAACTGAAGCACAAACCTCCAAATCATATCTATGAGGCCACACACAGCCACTTTGTGTGGCTTTGAATGGCCTCATAGATATGGAGTAAGGAAGCGCAGTGCAAATCACTGTGTTGCCTTCCTTTGTGTGAGGGAGGCATTTCATGGGCATTGCAGTTGGTGTGCCCATGCAACAAACCCATGGATTTTGATGTATCCCTAGATTTACAAGAATATGTAAACCTAGGGATGCGCCAAAACCTTACACCTCTCCAGGGGAGGTGCAACAAGAAGGAATATCGTTATCTCTCCTAGTTTGTTCCTCTTTCCATGTGTGCTTGTGTGCTTCATTCTGCAGCACATCTAGAAAGAAGATTTCTCCCAGGATTGTTTTTGTGCAGGAAGGTGTCCCTTCCTGCACAAAGACAATCCTGCTGCAACACAGGCAGCCTTGCACCATGACGCAAGGGTACCTATGTTGGTGCTAGGCAGCCCAATATGTGCCAGTGCAGGAGGAAAGGACATGAATGTGCAATTCGCTATAGATACAGCACATTCCCGCCCTTTCACATTGATGCAGGGCAGTGCAGTAAGGTGACTTGCTGCACTACCCTGTGCGAAATCCCCATAAATATGCCCCATAGTATTTTGTACTGGAAGGGTGCCCTTCCAAACCAAAATCAATGCTAGACTCACATAGATACCTTTGCACTGTGGTGCAAAGGTGTGTGCATGGCATTCGCCAGCCTAATTGTGCCCCAGCACTTGGGAGAGAACATGATAAGGCCATATCTCTGTAGAGATGGCACTTTCCACTCTCTCCCTGTCATGCAAAGTAGTGCAGCAACATTGGGTGTGCGCTTCATTGGGTAACAGTTTTGTTAATCTGGGTCTTAGACTTGAGCATTTTCATTGGGCAGTTCAACCTCCTGAGATGGCTCAAGCAATGTCCAAAGAAGGCTTGTTTGTGGTGCAAGGCCCCTTTTTAGAGGGGAGCAGTGGGTACGAAATTAAGACCTCTTTCAAGATGCTGGTTTTCTTCGCTCTTCTGAAGGCTCAATTCATATAAGCCAAAATCATATAAAGCCAACTTGAATAATTTATTTCTTAAAGAAATTATACTGTACCACTTTCACTAGTGTGCATGTGGAATTCAAAATGTAACTTGTCTCAGAAGACACATGACAAATGTGTATCTATATTGACTTCATTATTTTAAGTCTGATTAGCGTAGGTCTTCTGATTTTACTAAAATTATATGTATCATATACTTACAGGAGCTTTCAGACAGCCATGTTCATCCAGTGGTCTGTTATGTCCGTCACATTTTTCTTACATCCACTGCAGCATATAGAAAGGAGCAGTGGGTCAGCCTACTTTAGGAATTGACTAAATCCACTGTGCGTGAAGGCATTTAACTCTTGAAAATCAATGTGAGCCTCATTTTAATGCCTGCTTCAAGCAGACCTTAAAAATGACGCTAGAAATGGTGCAATGGAATCTTCTAGATTCCATTGCGCCCTATGCAGCAACACTCTAACGAGGGAACGCCCCTTTTGCATACATCACGAAGCAGGCCACTTCAATGTTAAGGATGTCTATGGCAAAGAGTGCTTTTTGTCACCAAAAATATTTTTGTTTTTAGCCAGTATTCTTTTTTCATATATTGGCGAGGGCACAACAGTTTACTCAACAATCACGTTATACAAAAACCATGACTGAACAAGTGCTGACAAAGCCAAAAGGTTGGCAGCCATCACAAGACATATTGGGTTTGCCATTGTTGTTTATCCAATACACTAAACAACCAGAGATCAAACTTTCGGCCTGATTTAGACTTTTGGTAGAGTCGTTACTCCAGCACAGACAGAGGGTATAATGCAATACACCTGTAATAGGGCGGGCGGAGTAACCTGAATGCCACACACTAAGTCAGGCCCTCAATAGTCTAATTTTACATTTGATCCTATTTTACTTAATAAAGGTAAACCAAATCATAAGCTATCAGCGGATAAGGAATTTTACTTCTTGCTGATCGTTTTTAGGTCTGGTTCAGAGACATCTGTAGGTGTCTTGCTAGCCTCAATAATAAAAAATAATTCCAAAACACATGCAATCTAAATAAATTGAAAGTCTCTAGGTCATCTATGTTCTTCCACAGGTTTATTCAACCATCACTCTCATTTGGCTTTTACCCACCACAGCTTTTAGCATGGGCCAGTGGGTCACCCCACTTCAGCCACTGTCTTTCTTGCACCACAAGTGACAACATTTTGCCTGATCACTTGTGCAGATACACCTATAATGAAACATTCTAAAGTGCCAGGGCCAGTGAGTCAATGTTTAATTTTTTTATCACTTTTTTTTCAAACATACTTGTGTGTTTTAAGCTATTTCTTCAGGTTACAATGACGACAATATTGCTTTTATGCAAAAATAAGAATCTTATTTTCCTTTAATGTATATTAAAATGTAAAATTGTTTCTATGCCAGGGCAATGGACACTGGCCTGCTAGAGAGCACCTGTAATATTCTATTACAATGTTTCTTTCTTTCCTCTGTGTTTATCGTATGACAACGGGCCAATGTTCATTGAAGTTGGCATTTCTTGTGCATAAAGTCAGATCTTTCATAATGAATTCAAATGAAAGCACCATGGAGGCAACCACAAACTTCAATGATACACACTTGTTTTTAATTTAGAGCATATCATTCTTATTTTAAATGCAACATTATGATTATCTCCTGCACTTTGTATGACTACAGAATACATTAATGTCTCCCTAAAGTCCCTAAATGTACCCAATGAATCATTCTTTCACCACATGGCTGTAGAACATAAGAATTAACACTCAATAATCTCACTCATCACAACCTGTGAGAAAATCGAGTTTCAACAAATATTTATCATTTGTGCATCACTAAGTTAAGTATCTTGGTTTACTTTTATCCTATTAAATCTTTCTTTTCATCACACTTCAGGATTACAATAATTGCAACATTTCAATTGTGCTTTCCTAACTGCTGATATGTTTTGAAATAATTGTACAGTTCATTTGCAGGTATTTAAATGTTGTTGTGTCATACACATTATTAAAAAAACAACATCCTATTGCCATTCCTTTCGCAATCTCTTTGCACTCAGAGAAAATTGAACACCGCTCTCTAGTTTAAAAAAATAAGCAGCAATTTGTCCATTGATATGGTCTGACATTTGAACTTTGTCTTTGAATGCATGGCAAATGTGACAAGATAAAAACAACATTTAAAAGTATCTTTAGTTCTAATTTACTTTCGGAAATTCAGGATGATTGTTTTGGGGCTGCTGCAGCACCCCCAGCACACCTACTTCCAGCACCTATGAACATATTCCTCCTAGAACAGGTTTTCTGCAGCTACAAAGTGAGCCAAGGTATTCACTCAGTGTGGTCACTACTTCTTTATTTATCATTGCATCAACAAAGGAAGTTCCCTTCATAGCACTGGAAGAGGTATGCTGTTCCAGGAGACACACCTGCAGGGTCCTGATCTCTAAGACTCTGTTGAACATTATTTGGCAAAGATCTTCGTGCATCTCCTCTTCAGGTCTGTGGCCGCTCTCTCATTCTCCTGATACCATAAGGTATGAAGCATGCATGCAGGGTGCCCATGTATCTTAGACTTTTTCGAAAATATGGGCAAGGTTTTGCATCAAATTTGCCTTATTTCTTTAACTCAGACGTGACACAAAATCCTTTTTGGGATTTACAAACCAACACAAATTGGTATTTGCATTGGTTTGTATGAAAATCAATGCAAACCAGCGCAAAGCGCTGATTTACATTACTCTGCATCAGGGGGTGCAAGTCATGGGTAGTAAATGGACGTTCCCATGCAATCTCCTATGGTTTTGTATGCAAAACCCTATCTACTAACAATAGTAGACAAGGTTTGGCACCAAAAAATAGCACCACTTTGAAGTGGGCATTAAAAGGAGAAGTACTTCATTTATCCTTTCTTTTCCAACTTTGAATGTGCTGCACTGTTCAGCACATGTATAAAGTGGAAAAGGTTTTACAGCTTGTCTAGGCTTACTGTACTGGAAGTACAAAACTTATGTTAGATTCACGCAAACATGCTTGCACCAAAGGTGTGTGCGTGCTGCATGGCTGCCTGATTATGTGCCACACTAGGGAGAGAGCAGGATAGTGCCACACCTCTGTAGATATGGTGCTCTCCTGCTCTCGCCCTGTCACACAACACAGCAACTGTGTTGTGACAAGTACGTAAATCTGGGTCTATGTCTTTAAAAACCACACACTTCTTTCAATGTTTCAGGTTGCTGTTGATAACGCGTCCGTCTATGTTAATTTATACACATCAGGACTCGTTTTAGGCCGATGAATCTTTGGGCCCAGTGGTGAGACACCGTAGGACGAGATAACTAATCAATATATCAATCAATATGTCAATAACATTGTCAACAGTTAACACCAAAATATATCTTACTTTAGTCATTAATAAACCTTCGGCGCAATCATGACCTTTCAGTCAAGAATAGCCACACCTTAATGGAGTTTTGTGAATTTTATTCCCTATTGATTACAATCTAATAGCAAATGCATCAATCTCAAAACCAAGAAGCAAATAAACATAATCACAAGATGACAACCATAATACGCTTTCAATAATGCAAAGATCAGAAGCATAGACAATCAGATGACTATAAGCAGATCGTAATACATAGAACCTTCTAGAGATACTAGTTCAGCATAGCACCACGTCAGTCACGTCAAGTTGTCAGTCGGGATGAATACCTCATCTAACCTCTAATTAGCATTAGCATGTTGGGCTTCATGCAAAACAATTTAGAACATCAATTTGGAAAACATCTAAATAAGGTCTCTAATCAAAAACATACAGCAGTTGGTACCTAGAAAGAAAAGGCAAATAAATGCATTTCTGTAGGAAGTTGGCTCTACATGTGCTATTTCAAAGTAAGGAATAGCATGCACAGAGTCCAAGGGTTCCCCTTAGAGGTAAGATAGTGGCAAAAAGAGATAATACTAATGCTCTATTTTGTGGTAGTGTGGTCGAGCAGTAGGCTTATCAAAGGAGTAGTGTTAAGCATTTGTTGTACATACACACAGGCAATAAATGAGGAACACACACTCAGAGACAAATCCAGCCAATAGGTTTTGTTATAGAAAAATATCTTTTCTTAGTTTATTTTAAGAACCACAGGTTCAAATTCTACATGTAATATCTCATTGGAAAGGTATTGCAGGTAAGTACTTGAGGAACTTTGAATAATCACAGTAGCATATATACTTTTTACATAAAACACAATAAGCTGTTTTAAAAGTGGACACAGAGCAATTTTCACAGTTCCTGGGGGAGGTAAAGTAATGTTAGTTTTTGCAGGTAAGTAAACCACCTACGGGGTTAAGATTGGGGTCCAAGGTAGCCCACCGTTGGGGGTTCAGAACAACCCCAAAGTCACCACACCAGCAGCTCAGGGCCGGTCAGGTGCAGAGTTCAAAGTGGTGCCCAAAACGCATAGGCTTCAATGGAGAAAAGGGGGTGCCCCGGTTCCGGTCTGCCAGCAGGTAAGTACCTGGGTCTTCGGAGGGCAGACCAGGGGGGTTTTGTAGGGCACCGGGGGGGACACAAGTCCACACAGAAAGTACACCCTCAGCAGCGCGGGGGCGGCCGGGTGCAGTGTGCAAACAAGCGTCGGGTTCGCGATAGGATTCAATGCGAGACCAAGGGGTCTCTTCAGCGGTGCAGGCAGGCAAGGGGGGGGCTCCTCGGGGTAGCCACCACCTGGGCAAGGGAGAGGGCCTCCTGGGGGTCACTCCTGCACTGGAGTTCTGATCCTTCAGGTGCTGGGGGCTGCGGGTGCAGGGTCTTTTCCAGCCGTCGGGATTTTAGAGTCAGGCGGTCAGGGGGAGCCTCGGGATTCCCTCTGCAGGCGTCGCTGTAGGGGCTCAGGGGGGACAACTTTGGTTACTCACAGTCTTGGAGTCGCCTGGGGGTCCTCCCTGTAGCGTTGTTTCTCCACCAGTCGAGTCGGGGTCGCCGGGTGCAGTGTTGCAAGTCTCACGCTTCTTGCGGGGATTGCAGGGGTGTTTAAATCTGCTCCTCTGGAAACAAAGTTGCAGTCTTTGTTGAACAGGGCCGCTGTCCTCGGGAGTTTCTTGGTCTTTTGGAAGCAGGGCAGTCCTCTGAGGATTCAGAGGTCGCTGGTCCGTGGGAAAGCGTCGCTGGAGCAGTTTTCTTCAGAAGGAGGGAGACAGGCCGGTAGGGCTGGGGCCAAAGCAGTTGGTGTCCTCTTCTTTTCTGCAGGGGTTTTTCAGCTCAGCAGTCCTCTTCTTCGTAAGTTGCAGGAATCTAAATTCTTAGGTTCAGGGAAGCCCTTAAATACTAAATTTAAGGGCGTGTTTAGGTCTGGGGGGTTAGTAGCCAATGGCTACTAGCCCTGAGGGTGGGTACACCCTCTTTGTGCCTCCTCCCAAGGGGAGGGGGTCACATTCCTATCCCTATTGGGGGAATCCTCCATCTGCAAGATGGAGGATTTCTAAAAGTTAGAGTCACTTCAGCTCAGGACACCTTAGGGGCTGTCCTGACTGGCCAGTGACTCCTCCTTGTTATTCTCATTATTTCCTCCGGCCTTGCCGCCAAAAGTGGGGGCTGTGGCCGGAGGGGGCGGGCAACTCCACTAGCTGGAGTGTCCTGCGGTGCTGGAACAAAGGGGTGAGCCCTTGAGGCTCACCGCCAGGTGTTACAGCTCCTGCCTGGGGGAGGTGTTAGCATCTCCACCCAGTGCAGGCTTTGTTACTGGCCTCAGAGTGACAAAGGCACTCTCCCCATGGGGCCAGCAACATGTCTCGGTTGTGGCAGGCTGCTGGAACCAGTCAGTCTACACAGATAGTCGGTTAAGGTTTCAGGGGGCACCTCTAAGGTGCCCTCTGGGGTGTATTTCACAATAAAATGGACACTGGCATCAGTGTGCATTTATTGTGCTGAGAAGTTTGATACCAAACTTCCCAGTTTTCAGTGTAGCCATTATGGTGCTGTGGAGTCCGTGTTTGACAGACTCCCAGACCATATGCTCTTATGGCTACCCTGCACTTACAATGTCTAAGGTTTGGCTTAGACACTGTAGGGGCACAGTACTCATGCACTGGTGCCCACACCTATGGTATAGTGCACCCTGCCTTAGGGCTGTAAGGCCTACTAGAGGGGTGACTTATCTATACTGCATAGGCAGTGTGAGTTTGGCATGGCACCCTGAGGGGAGTGCCATGTCGACTTACTCGTTTTGTTCTCACCAGCACACACAAGCTGGCAAGCAGTGTGTCTGTGCTGAGTGAGGGGTCCCCAAGGTGGCATAAGATATGCTGCAGCCCTTAGAGACCTTCCCTGGCATCAGGGCCCTTGGTACCAGGGGTACCAGTTACAAGGGACTTACCTGGATGCCAGGGTGTGCCAATTGTGGAATCAAAAGTACAGGTTAGGGAAAGAACACTGGTGCTGGGGCCTGGTTAGCGGGCCTCAGCACACTTTCAATTCAAAACATAGCATCAGCAAAAGGCAAAAAGTCAGGGGGTAACCATGCCAAGGAGGCATTTCCTTACACAACCCCCCCCAAAACGAAAGAGGATGAGACTAACCTTTCCCAAGAGAGTCTTCATTTTCTAAGTGGAAGAACCTGGAAAGGCCATCTGCATTGGCATGGGCAGTCCCAGGTCTGAGTTCCACTATAAAGTCCATTCCATGTAGGGAGATGGACCACCTCAACAGTTTTGGATTTTCACCTTTCATTTGCATCAGCCATCTGAGAGGTCTGTGGTCAGTCTGAACTAGGAAGTGAGTACCAAAGAGGTATGGTCTCAGCTTCTTCAGGGACCAAACCACAGCAAAGGCCTCCCTCTCAATGGCACTCCAACGCTGCTCCCTGGGGAGTAACCTCCTGCTAATGAAAGCAACAGGCTGGTCAAGGCCATCATCATTTGTTTGGGACAAAACTGCCCCTATCCCATGTTCAGAGGCATCTGTCTGCACAATGAACTGCTTGGAGTAATCTGGAGCTTTTAGAACTGGTGCTGTGCACATTGCTTGTTTCAGGGTGTCAAAGGCCTGTTGGCATTCTACAGTCCAGTTTACTTTCTTGGGCATTTTCTTGGAGGTGAGTTCTGTGAGGGCTGTCACAATGGATCCATATCCCTTCACAAACCTCCTATAGTACCCAGTCAAGCCAAGGAATGCCCTGACTTGGGTCTGGGTTTTTGGAGCTGCCCAGTCCAGAATAGTCTGGAACTTGGGCTGGAGTGGCTGAACTTGGCCTCCACCTACAAGGTGTCCCAAGTAAACCACAGTTCCCTGCCCTATCTGGCATTTGGATGCCTTGATAGAGAGGCCTGCAGTTTGCAGAGCCTTCAAAACCTTCTTCAGGTGGACCAGGTGATCCTGCCAGTTGGAGCTAAAGACAGCAATATCGTCAAGATAAGCTGCACTAAAGGACTCCACGCCAGCAAGGACTTGATTCACCAACCTTTGGAAGGTGGCAGGGGCATTCTTTAAACCAAAGGGCATAACAGTGAACTGATAATGCCCATCAGGTGTGGAGAATGCTGTCTTTTGTTTTGCTCCAGGTGCCATTTTGATTTGTCAGTACCCTGCTGTTAAGTCAAAGGTAATTAAGAATTTGGCAGCACCTAATTTGTCTATCAGCTCATCAGCTCTAGGAATGGGATGGGCATCTGTCTTGGTGACAGAATTAAGTCCTCTGTAGTCCACACAAAACCTCATCTCTCTCTTTCCATGTTTGGTGTGAGGTTTGGGGACTAAGACCACTGGGCTAGCCCAGGGGCTGTCAGAGTGCTCAATTAATCCCAATTCCAGCATCCTGTGGACTTCCACCTTGATGCTTTCCTTAACTTGATCAGACTGTCTGAATGTTTTGTTTTTGACAGGCATGCTGTCTCCTGTGTCCACATCATGGGTACACAGGTGTGTCTGACCAGGGGTTAGGGAAAAGAGCTCAGCAAACTGCTGCAGGACTGTCCTATAGACAGATTGCTGTTAGCCAGAGAGGGTGTCTGAATAGATCACTCCATCTACTGAGCCATCATTAGGATTTGATGACAGAAGATCAGGGAGAGGCTCACTCTCAGCTTCCTGATCCTCATCTGTTACCATTAACAGATTTACATCAGCCCTGTCATGGAAGAGCTTAAGGCGGTTCACATGGATCACCCTCTTGGGGCTCCTGCTTGTGCCCAGGTCTACCAGGTAGGTGACCTGACTCTTCCTCTCTAGCACTGGGTAAGGGCCACTCCATTTGTCCTGAAGTGCCCTGGGAGCCACAGGCTCCAAAACCCAGACTTTCTGCCCTGGTTGAAATTCAACCAGTGCAGCCTTTTGGTCATACCAAAACTTCTGGAGCTGTTGGCTGGCCTCAAGGTTTTTACTTGCCTTTTCCATGTACTCTGCCATCCTTGAGCGAAGGCCAAGTACATAGTCCACTATGTCTTGTTTAGGCTCATGAAGAGGTCTCTCCCAGCCTTCTTTCACAAGAGCTAGTGGTCCCCTTACAGGGTGGCCAAACAGAAGTTCAAAGGGTGAGAACCCTACTCCCTTCTGAGGCACCTCTCTGTAAGCGAAAAGCAGACATGGCAAGAGGACATCCCATCTCCTTTTGAGTTTTTCTGGGAGCCCCATGATCATGCCCTTTAATGTCTTGTTGAATCTCTCAACAAGGCCATTAGTTTGTGGATGATAGGGTGTAGTGAATTTATAAGTCACTCCACACTCATTCCACATGTGTTTCAGGTATGCTGACATGAAGTTGGTACCTCTGTCAGAAACCACCTCCTTAGGGAAGCCCACTCTGGTAAAAATACCAATGAGGGCCTTGGCTACTGCAGGGGCAGTAGTCGACCTAAGGGGAATAGCTTCAGGATACCTAGTAGCATGATCCACTACTACTAGGATGTACATATTTCCTGAGGCTGTGGGAGGTTCAAGTGGACCCACTATGTCCACACCCACTCTTTCAAAGGGGACCCCCACCACTGGAAGTGGAATGAGGGGGGCCTTTGGATGTCCACCTGTCTTACCACTGGCTTGACAGGTGGTACAGGAGACACAAAACTCCTTAACTTTCTGGGACATGTTGGGCCAGTAGAAGTGGTTGACTAACCTCTCCCACGTCTTGGTTTGTCCCAAATGCCCAGCAAGGGGAATATCATGGGCTAAGGTCAGAATAAACTCTCTGAACCCCTGAGGCACTATCACTCTCCTAGTGGCACCAGGTTTGGGATCTCTTGCCTCAGTGTACAGGAGTCCATCATCCCAATAGACCCTATGTGTTCCAGTTTTCTTGCCATTGGACTCTTCAGCAGCTTGCTGCCTAAGGCCTTCAAGAGAGGGACAGGTTTCTTGTCCCTTACACAGCTCTTCCCTTGAGGGTCCCCCTGGGCCCAAGAGCTCAACCTGATAAGGTTCCAGCCCCATAGGCTCAGTTCCCTCAGAGGGCAGAACTTCTTCCTGAGAAGAGAGGTTCTCTTTCTGTTGTTGTGTTGCAGCTAGTTTCCCAGCTGACTTTCCTTGTCTCTTGGTAGGCTGGGCCCTTTTTCCAGACTCCAGCTCTACTTTTTCACCCTGAGCCTTGCACTATGCCCTTGTCTTGACACACACCAGTTCAGGGATACCCAGCATGGCTGCATGGGTTTTCAGTTCTACCTCAGCCCATGCTGAGGACTCCAGGTCATTTCCAAGCAAACAGTCTACTGGGATATTTGAGGAGACCACCACCTGTTTCAGGCCATTGACCCCTCCCCACTCTAAAGTTACCATTGCCATGGGATGTACTTTAGTTTGATTGTCAGCATTGGTGACTGGATAAGTTTGTCCAGTCAGGTATTGACCAGGGGAAACCAGTTTCTCTGTCACCATGGTGACACTGGCACCTGTATCCCTCAGGCCTTCTACACTTGTCCCATTAATTAAGAGCTGCTGCCTGTATTTTTGCATGTTAGGAGGCCAGGCAGCCAGTGTGGCTAAATCCACCCCACCCTCAGAGACTAAGGTAGCTTCAGTGTGACACCTGATTTGCTCTGGGCATACTGTTGATCCCACTTGGAGACTGGCCATTCCAGTTTTAGCTGGAGTGGAGTTAGAAGTGGTATTTTTCTGGGGACAGGCCTTGTCTCCAGTTTGGTGTCCAGGCTGATTACAGCTACGACACCAGGCCTTTTTGGGATCAAAGTTTTTACCCTTGTACCCAAAATTGTTTTGTGAAGAGGCTCTGGGCCCACCCTCCTGTGCAGGTTTTTGGGGGCCTGTAGAAGACTCTTTACTATTTTTGTTTTTGGCTGTCTCACCACCCTTCCCCTGGGGAGGTTTTGTGACCCCTTTCTTTTGGTCACCCCCTGTGGAAGTTTTGGACACCCTAGTCTTGACCCAATGGTCCGCCTTCTTTCCCAATTCTTGGGGAGAAATTGGTCCTAGGTCTACCAGATGCTGATGCAGTTTATCATTGAAACAATTATTTAATAGGTGTTCTTTCACAAATAAATTGTACAGCCCATCATAATTACTTACACCACTGCCTTGAATCCAACAATCTAGTGTTTTTACTGAGTAGTCTACAAAGTCAACCCAGGTCTGGCTCGAGGATTTTTGAGCCCCCCTGAATCTAATCCTATACTCCTCAGTGGAGAGTCCAAAGCCCTCAATCAGGGTACCCTTCATGAGGTCATAAGATTCTGCATCTTTTCCAGAGAGTGTGAGGAGTCTATCCCTACACTTTCCTGTGAACATTTCCCAAAGGAGAGCACCCCAGTGAGATTTGTTCACTTTTCTGGTTACACAAGCCCTCTCAAAAGCTGTGAACCATTTGGTGATGTCATCACCATCTTCATATTTAGTTACAATCCCTTTAGTGATTTTCAACATGTCAGGAGAATCTCTGACCCTATTTATGTTGCTGCCACCATTGATGGGTCCTAGGCCCATCTCTTGTCTTTCCCTTTCTATGGCTAGGATCTGTCTTTCCAAAGCCAATCTTTTGGCCATCCTGGCTAACTGGATGTCCTCTTCACTGGAGTTATCCTCAGTGATTTTAGAGATGTTGGTCCCTCCTGTGAGGGAAGCAGCATCTCTGACTATTATGTTTGGAGTCAGGGCTTGAGAGGCCCTGTTCTCCCTAAATAGGACTGGTATGGGGGAATCTCCCTCCAAGTCACTATCATCATCCTCTGTGTTGCCATCCTCAGAGGGCTTGGCCTTTTCAAACTCTGCCAACAGCTCCTGGAGCTGTAGTTTGGAAGGTCTGGGGCCCATTGCTATTTTCTTTATTTTACAGAGTGACCTTAGCTCCCTCATCTTAAGATGGAGGTAAGGTGTGGTGTCGAGTTCCACCACATTCACATCTGTACTAGACATTATGCTTCTAAAAGTTGGAATACTTTTTAAGAATCTAAAAACTAGTTCTAGAATCTAATTCACACTTTTACCAAACTTTTAAACTCTAAAAGAAATGCTAAACAGGATCTAACACAAGGCCCTAGCAGGTCTTTTAAAAATTTAGAAAAATAGTTCAAATTGCAAAAATCAATTTCTAATGACAATTTTTGGAATTTGTCGTGTGATCAGGTATTGGCTGAGTAGTCCAGCAAATGCAAAGTCTTGTACCCCACCGCTGATCCACCAATGTAGGAAGTTGGCTCTGTATGTGCTATTTCAAAGTAAGGAATAGCATGCACAGAGTCCAAGGGTTCCCCTTAGAGGTAAGATAGTGGCAAAAAGAGATAATACTAATGCTCTATTTTGTGGTAGTGTGGTCGAGCAGTAGGCTTATCAAAGGAGTAGTGTTAAGCATTTGTTGTACATACACACAGGCAATAAATGAGGAACACACACTCAGAGACAAATCCAGCCAATAGGTTTTGTTATAGAAAAATATATTTTCTTAGTTTATTTTAAGAACCACAGGTTCAAATTCTACATGTAATATCTCATTTGAAAGGTATTGCAGGTAAGTACTTTAGGAACTTTGAATAATCGCAGTAGCATATATACTTTTTACATAAAACACAATAAGCTGTTTTAAAAGTGGACACAGTGCAATTTTCACAGTTCCTGGGGGAGGTAAAGTAATGTTAGTTTTTGCAGGTAAGTAAACCACCTATGGGGTTAAGATTGGGGTCCAAGGTAGCCCACCGTTGGGGGTTCAGAACAACCCCAAAGTCACCACACCAGCAGCTCAGGGCCGGTCAGGTGCAGAGTTCAAAGTGGTGCCCAAAACGCATAGGCTTCAATGGAGAGAAGGGGGTGCCCCGGTTCCGGTCTGCCAGCAGGTAAGTACCCGCGTCTTCGGAGGGCAGACCAGGGGGGTTTTGGAGGGCACCGGGGGGGACACAAGTCCACACAGAAAGTACACCCTCAGCAGCGCGGGGGCGGCCGGGTGCAGTGTGCAAACAAGCGTCGGGTTCGCAATAGGATTCAATGGGAGACCAAGGGGTCTCTTCAGCGGTGCAGGCAGGCAAGGGGGGGCTCCTCGGGGTAGCCACCACCTGGGCAAGGGAGAGGGCCTCCTGGGGGTCACCCCTGCACTGGAGTTCTGATCCTTCAGGTGCTGGGGGCTGCAGGTGCAGGGTCTTTTCCAGCCGTCGGGATTTTAGAGTCAGGCAGTCGCGGTCAGGGGGAGCCTCGGAATTCCCTCTGCAGGCGTCGCTGTGGGGGCTCAGGGGGGACAACTTTGGTTACTCACAGTCTTGGAGTCGCCTGGGGGTCCTCCCTGTAGCGTTGTTTCTCCACCAGTCGAGTCGGGGTCGCCGGGTGCAGTGTTGCAAGTCTCACGCTTCTTGCGGGGATTGCAGGGGTGTTTAAATCTGCTCCTCTGGAAACAAAGTTGCAGTCTTTGTTGAACAGGGCCGCTGTCCTCGGGAGTTTCTTGGTCTTTTGGAAGCAGGGCAGTCCTCTGAGGATTCACAGGTCGCTGGTCCTCGGGAAAGCGTCGCTGGAGCAGTTTTCTTCAGAAGGAGGGAGACAGGCCGGTAGGGCTGGGGCCAAAGCAGTTGGTGTCCTCTTCTTCTCTGCAGGGGTTTTTCAGTTCAGCAGTCCTCTTCTTCGTAAGTTGCAGGAATCTAAATTCTTAGGTTCAGGGAAGCCCTTAAATACTAAATTTAAGGGCGTGTTTAGGTCTGGGGGGTTAGTAGCCAATGGCTACTAGCCCTGAGGGTGGGTACACCCTCTTTGTGCCTCCTCCCAAGGGGAGGGGGTCACATTCCTATTCCTATTGGGGGAATCCTCCATCTGCAAGATGGAGGATTTCTAAAAGTTAGAGTCACTTCAGCTCAGGACACCTTAGGGGCTGTCCTGACTGGCCAGTGACTCCTCCTTGTTATTCTCATTATTTCCTCCGGCCTTGCTGCCAAAAGTGGGGGCCGTGGCCGGAGGGGGCGGGCAACTCCACTAGCTGGAGTGTCCTGCGGTGCTGGAACAAAGGGGTGAACCCTTGATGCTCACCGCCAGGTGTTACAGCTCCTGCCTGGGGGAGGTGTTAGCATCTCCACCCAGTGCAGGCTTTGTTACTGGCCTCAGAGTGACAAAGGCACTCTCCCCATGGGGCCAGCAACATGTCTCGGTTGTGGCAGGCTGCTGGAACCAGTCAGCCTACACAGATAGTCGGTTAAGCTTTCAGGGGGCACCTCTAAGGTGCCCTCTGGGGTGTATTTCACAATAAAATGTACCCTGGCATCAGTGTGCATTTATTGTGCTGAGAAGTTTGATACCAAACTTCCCAGTTTTCAGTGTAGCCATTATGGTGCTGTGGAGTCCGTGTTTGACAGACTCCCAGACCATATACTCTTATGGCTACCCTGCACTTACAATGTCTAAGGTTTGGCTTAGACACTGTAGGGGCACAGTACTCATGCACTGGTTCCCACACCTATGATATAGTGCACCCTGCCTTAGGGCTGTAAGGCCTACTAAAGGGGTGACTTATCTATACTGCATAGGCAGTGTGAGTTTGGCATGGCACCCTGAGGGGAGTGCCATGTCGACTTACTCGTTTTGTTCTCACCAGCACACACAAGCTGGCAAGCAGTGTGTCTGTGCTTAGTGAGGGGTCCCCAGGGTCGCATAAGATATGCTGCAGCCCTTAGAGACCTTCCCTGGCATCAGGGCCCTTGGTACCAGGGGTACCAGTTACAAGGGACTTACCTGGATGCCAGGGTGTGCCAATTGTGGAATCAAACGTACAGGTTAGGGAAAGAACACTGGTGCTGGGGACTGGTTAGCAGGCCTCAGCACACTTTCAATTCAAAACATAGCATCAGCAAAAGGCAAAAAGTCAGGGGGTAACCATGCCAAGGAGGCATTTCCTTACAATTTCCATTAGCAATAATTGTAATTACCCTCCTCAGAATAGGTCAGCATACAGGATCAGTCTTCGTCTTCAGGACATCAGTTAGATCACCGTCAGTCTATCTAAGTTAGAGGCAAGGGTCACTCTCCTCATAAGGAGGAAAGTGTAATGGGGCAGTCTATGGGCAAGGATGGTTTTGTCTAAGTCTCAAGTCACCAAATAAAGTGACAGAGTTTCTGGATGCAATCGATATCATTCCCTACCTAATGCCCTTTGTCTCTTGTGTCATGGGTTTTTAAACCTTTTTCGTAATACATTCCCCCAAGATTCTATTGGTCAGTCACTACACCCCACTATCGGTAACCTATTAAATTATACATTAAGTAATGCATTTGTCATTTCACGATAATTCCCTAATTCCTAATTGGTCTTCATAATTGACGTTTTTTGTAGGTGGCACATCCGGGGTTACTTCATCGCCTTGGCACACATCAGGTCAAAAGTTCTCTTCTTCTCGCTTTACCGTCCTTGGAAGTTTCCATTATTGTTTCGAAGCACATATCTTTTTATACTAAAAGCTGCTAGCATGCGGATGGGAGAGTTTAGCATTGTGACGAATTAAGTAAAGAAAAGAACAATTGCTGGGTCATGGTCTTTTGCAAGTCAGCACACTGGAGAAACAGAAAAATACGCTTTAATATGAGAGTTACACAGCTAGTTCTCGACTCACGCTAACTTAAGATATACGGTTCTAATAAATGCAGTTTTATACGTTGTTAATGTTCCCAGTTAGGCAAACTATAAACGATTATTTCTTACAGTCGATATTAGTTTATACATATGAACAATTCTCCACGTTTATGAATACGCTTCAATGAATACTTTTATTAATACAGCATTGTTAAACATAAGCATTTCACGTCTATAATATGTAATATTTAAACTACGCTCTCTCACTGTCATGTTGTTATGTTAATTTAATTCAATATAGTGCAGGAACCACCCTGGACGGGGTATTTTGGCACTGTAGACAGATGCGGGCAAAGTTATAACTAAGTTTTAAAAAAATGTGGACCATTTTTCTGAATTTTATATGGTCAGTGCAAGTACAGATGTAATAAGGTAAGTTATTCCAGTATGTAGGGGCCAAGCAAGAGAAAGAGCTGCCTTAGCATCTTGTCCATTGTTTTATTGGAGGTTTCACAGTCCGACATGTTTGCTGCTGAACAGAATAGGCACACTTCGATTTCACCACTACTACATATTTAATGAAATGTACTACGAGCATGATCCAGACTGAACCGAACACAAGCAATCTCTGTACGGTGATTCGACGTCTAAACTTCGGAGTTTTCTCGGAACTAAACTATAATAATAATAATGAGAATGAAATTAATAATCACAAAACTGAAATAGGGGCGAAATGGAAACAAATTTCCTTTAGAAAGTCCAGGTACAAAAATTGGTGAGCATATTCAAATATCCTGAAACATGTTCTGCTGAATTACCTCCAAATCAAACTCAATTTAAAGTGAAACATCAACCTCACAGGGCACCATTAACTAATTTAATATAAAAAATTGCTTTCTGGAATGTCAGCATCACTGTGGGAAGATGGGGGCTTGTATGCACATGTGGCTGGACTGTAGACATTTTCAGGATTTCTGGTTACTACAGTGTCACTGAATAAATATATACCTTCAATCAAAGCTACAATATAATACGATGTGATGCCTATTGGATCGACCACAGGAAAGAAAAGAACTCCCAAATATGAAGGAAAATTCACTCTACTATTACTTAAGACAGCAAGAAATGTAAAAGAATAAAAGGAAACTCCTCTCCATTCGTAGAGAATACGGCATGCATTTTTCGTGATAGCCAATTTAAATTGAAATTGAATTAAACTGTTTATGCCATTCTTTCAAAAATGTATTTCTGTTGGAAAACAATAAAAAGATACAAAAAAGTCTATCAATCACTGCTCTTTAAATAAGCCACATTTTGAAGACTTGAGAGGGCAAAAGTCCACTTTGTAAATCAATTAAAGCACGATAAGTCTTGAAAAACTATTTAGCAGTTACAACTCTTGGGGAACACTGTGGCTATGCATAGAAAAACTACAGCTATGTTTACCGATCGTCCATTGGCACTTTATTGTTTTCTAATGTTGGTGGAGCCAACTGGATGTTTTGTTTTATCACTACACATGACTTTATTTTTTCTGGATGTATTTGAACATTTATTTGATTCCCCTCTCTTATTCACCCCAAAAACTGCTTGAGGTACAACACTCATATTCCCTGCTTTTCACTACTGTGAATCTATCACAAAATCTTGACCTGCGGTACATGTGGTGCAACAGCAGCAGAATGGTGGAAACAGAGTTTTTACATAGTTCACGCAGCGTGATATTGCAGAAGAGGTCATATGGCCTCTTCTGCATTAGCCTGTAAATAAGTATATTCTCTAGTTGCCCTGTCAAGACACATCACAGATAAACAAGTGTTCTGCCAGTAGAGAAATCAAGAAAAATAAATGCATGGTTATATGTTCCACAAAACATATATAAATACCAATCCTATTTTTTCAAACATGGCAATAGACACAACTTTAAGTGTTACAAATATATATGTTTTTCAGCGATATGTATTTTTTTACAACAGAGGATGACGAGAGACAGATTTATTAAAACACAAAGGTGCTCCAAGTGAAAGCGCAGTGAACAGTAAAAGGCAAGGTGCCAAAACAAATTAAGTGAGACAAATGTGGAAAAAATAATAAATACAGGACAGAAGTCACCGGTAATCACCTACAAATTGAGATAGATGAAAAAGTCAGCCTCCCTTCAGCATCTAAGGCAGAACGAGATATAAGATCCACAATGGGTATTTTACCAGTCCTGAAACAATCTGGGCCAGTTCAATAATGCTTCCTCACAAGTCGATATTAATGAAACTTTGTCTCTATAAAAAGACGAAGAAAATTAATCAAAACCTATACCATTAACCCTAGGGATTAAATCCCTCACAAAGGAAGAAAGAAGAAAGGAGGAAGGGAAGAGTATCCCTGATATAAGTCCAGAGCAGAGTAACGTGATAGCAGGGATCGTGTTCATTGTAAAGAGACCAACACAGACCTCCATGTGTGTAGAAAAAGATAGTAGGTGCCGCACCATGATGGCCAAAAAAGTCCAAACAGCTAACTACATCACTCAGTGGGGAAACATACATGTATCCATGCTGACAAAAAATGTGTGACTAGGTTGACTCACCTCATGGTGACAAAACATACTTGTGTACCTTTATGTACAAAATTGGGCCGCCTAGGTCTGTCAACTACTAAATGGTACAATATCATACGTAGATCAAAATCTCCAGTGAAATGTTTGCAAAACTAAACTATTATGTGTGTGGCACATGGAAGCACCTTGTATCCCACCTGTATCCAAAGGTCAAAGGTCACCACCCAGCGCTGTTGAAAGACATCACAAGTACAATGAGCCAGCTCTGTAGGAAACATCAAAGACTGTAACAATTGTACTACCACATGCATGAATGCCCAGTCAAAAAACAATGCAAGAATATAATGCCAAACCTCACCTGGACAGCACAAACGTACCGAGAAGTCATACATACCCTAGCTCCAAGAAAAAAAGGCGAGTAGGGCAGTTTAAATGTTCCCAGAATCAATCAAAACCACAGGTCCACATGCAAACATCCAGGTTCTAAAATCAAAGAAAAGCGCAGAAGTTACCCATTTCAAGACATGATACAAATAATTAACAAAAAGAAGAAGTTGCCCTCATGCCTCACATGTTTGTCAAGGGCTACTGCCCCTATTGTACAAATCAAGGATAGTGCAGGGTGCCACTGCCATTCAATAACAAGGAGTAACAAAACCGTTCCAAGGAGGGACAAACGTAAAGCATTTACCAATAATTACAAAGGATTTTTGAAAGGCAAGCCCATAAACGAGTGAAAGAGATGGGCGTGCGGTGAGCGTGGTTAAAAGCCCAGATACATACCAACACGTTGGAAAAGCAGCACTTATGCACTGCTATACTCAACCTAAAAAGCATACAGCATCTGCAGGGCTGCATAAATCCAATGTGCTAGCATCATCTGTCCATAAAAATAGAATGCGCTCTGACTACTTGCTTTCAAGATAGCCCATAAATAGAAGCGGCCATCATAACTCATGTCTCTATCAATGGCTATCGCCTCTCCTGAGTGCGTCAAGGATGGTGCATTACACCGCTGCCATTCAATAAAAAGAATGCAGCAACAGTGGGGTGATGTAAGTTGAACCTGCTAACATCATCAATGCAAGAGCACTAGAATGTGCTCGAGCTTCTCAGGTTAGACAACCACGTGCAGAAGGCACCCCAGGTAGTCCCATACATACTAGCAAGCTGTTCATCAGTCAAATGACTGAATCACATTGGTGGGATTGGAGCCACTGGAAATGGCCACACTGCATCACACCCAGCTGGCCGCAGTGAACATTTAGGGTTGTTAGGCCTACTGTGAAGAGACATGACAGGTGCAAGTTGGTATGTGATCTGCTCCACCCCGCCACCTCCATCTTGCCGGTTGATTGCCCATTGAGGCTCAGATAATCCCACTACTGTGTTACTGTCTGGGAGGAATTCACAAAGTTTGTCAGCTACACCTAGTCATGTGACCCAAGACAGGCTGCAGGCACAAAGGGCTGAGAGAAGGACAATGGCAATTTCTAAAAGTGGCATTTTGAAAATTGCAAAAACAAATCTGACTTTTCCATTCAAGAGGGTTTATCAACACAATTACATAGGTATCAAACCTAACATATCTAGTGCATCTCAATTAGGAATTACATCTTATTAAATATAATAAGGAATTCCCCAATGTTATACTATGGGAGAGGTAGGCCTCACAGTAGTGAAAAATGAATTTTGGAGTTTTTCACTTCCAGAACATGTAAAACTTAAAGGTGCATGCCTACCTTTTTATTACACAGCACCTTGTCCCATGGGCTACCTAGAGCATACCTTAGGGGGGACTTATAGGTAATAAAAGGGAAGTTTAAGGCTTAGCAAGGGGGTTTAAAGGGCAAGTCAATGTGTCAGTGTGACATTGCATTCAGACTGCAATGGTAGGCCTGGGAAAAGTTTTTGATTGCTTCTTGCTGGGTGGCACAATAGGTACTGCAGGCCCACTGGAATAGTTTAATTTACAGGCCCTCTGTATATGGTATACCACCCTATAGGGGACTTACAAGTAAATTTAAATACTTCAGTTAGGTATATGCCAACCAAACCATGTTTAGGGGAGTGAGCACAAGCACTTTAACACTGCACACTAAGGTCAACAAAAGCAAAAATCCATCAAAAACAAGAGGCAAGTAGGCAAAACATTTGGGAAACAGGTCTAACAACTATTTTCTTCCTTAGTGCGTATTTACTCTGTATGACACAGGATAGGACAAACTTAGGATGAAAGGAAGTATCACATGCTCTCAAATTTGGCTTTCAATTAAAGGTAGAGTGACAAACAGGATATTTGACCGTAATATAATAAAAACACCCTTCTTTACTCATCACTTTCTCTGGTAATTTGATGTCTGCCTTTTCTAATGCCCGGTAATTGGCAGGATGTTAGTTTGACTGATGGTGAAGCACATCTCTCTCTTTTGTTATCTAATGCTGTGTTTATGTGTACATGATGTCTCCCGAAATGTTGAGTTTCTATTTTCTGCTAATTAAAATAGCTAATCAACGTGAAAGGTGTAAACAGTAGTAGGTTGTTGGGTAATTGCCTTTATTATGAAACCTTTGATGTTTTTGAGGGCAGGCATCCATGATGTTTGAATGACATCTGTGAGGTTCACTGAGCAAATTATTCTAAGGAACTGTTATCATAGTGGTAGGTTAGGTTAATGGTTCCTGTAGCACCTGGCATCAGATTTTCGACAAATATATAGAATGCTGTTTAGAACTAAACAAGATTGAGAGCATTTGAGTGTTCAAATATTGAGGATTTATACTAAGCTGTAAAGATGCCATGTCAACTTAAAATGTGATGAGTGTGCAAGCTATGTTTTATTACATTGTTTTCATAAACAACACACCTGTCAATTAACTGACCTCTTAAAACATAAGTGGGCAGATGTGCTGGAACAATTTTCAAACTGGGTATTCTTCCGTTGTTACACCAAACTCAAAGGGACTGTGAAAAATCCAAGCATCACACAAAGAGCAAGTGTCACAAATGAGAAACACCTTTCCAGCTCGAGACTGGCAAAGTTAAAGTATGTATCTTGTGTTGCATTTAGGAGCACAGTATCAAAAAATATTACTAAAGCGAGGTGTGGTACATCACTGTCATTTAAAGACGGCAAATTTCCATTTAAATGAGCACTACATTTGCACAGACTTACAATGTAACTTATAAAATGTTATAGCACACAAACAATAATGTGTAGAATTTGGGTTTCAGTGAACTTTTGTTGTTTGTGCATCTCGAAGTAATGTGTACAGTTTGTTTTTCATCCAATTGAAATTGTTGATTCCATCATTCTTCATGCTTATTAAAAAAGCAATTCATTTGTGCTTTCCTAACTTTTTATTTATTTCGAAATATCGGTACAGTTCATTTATAGGTGTTTAAATGTTGTTGCATGTTAAAAGAAAATTACATTCTACAGCCTTCCCTTTTGCACCATCAACATTGTCACATAGTTCACTTTACAGTAACAGAACAAAATTAGACTCTTTGCAGTAGGAGAATGAAAAGCAAACACCAGTCTCTGTGTTAAAAGATTAAGAAGTACTTTGTTTTAAGACTAGGCCTTGATGCAGAATACTCAAGCAGGCCAAGTCTAAGCCGAGCATAAAACAGGGCACATGGGAGGGCAGAACAACAATCCCCACACTAATCAAAAGAAGGAGGGCACAGGAGCACCACAAGGTACTGTGTGGACAAGGAGGCAGAGGCCCCACCCCATAAACATCCAAATAGGTGTGCACAAGGGAAAGACTTCACCCACACCTCTAGATTAAAAATCAAAAAAGTAGAGCAGAGAAAGCTGGGATTTACCAAATCCATGTAGGCTCAATGCAGCCATAGGCAGTAAACAGTCCGCCACAACCCCAGCACCTCCATTCCAAACAAAAGGAGACAGAACAAAAAGGGTCATAGACTGAGGCAAGTTATAAAAACCACATCACAAGCACAAAGTCACCCAGAAATGTATTAATAACAGGCAAGGTCAAGCAGGTCACCAAGTTCAGTCAAATATTAAAGCCTCGAGGCC
This sequence comes from Pleurodeles waltl, assembly GCF_031143425.1. Taxonomy (NCBI): domain Eukaryota; kingdom Metazoa; phylum Chordata; class Amphibia; order Caudata; family Salamandridae; genus Pleurodeles; species Pleurodeles waltl. The sequence goes on from NC_090449.1 coordinate 940,460,831, forward strand.
ATGAACAAAAAGGTGGAGTGGAATGCTGGATAAACTGGCAAGTGAGAGGCAGATCTGGGGACACATCCAACAGGCCAATGTATAGCTGTAAACACATGGTAACACCCAAGTCCAGCAAGCATGCTGCCCAAGGTGCATAATTTAAAATCAGCTGAAAGCAAGGAAAAGTAGGGAAAATAACTTACCCTTCAGTAAAGGAGGCTTGTGATCCTGCATGGAGTAGGGCACGCTAGCCCCAAGCTCAAGAGAGTGTCTGCGTTTAAATGAAAATCAGTACCACACAGCCCACCATATGCTGGAAGCAGAGGCACACACAGCCCAATCCAGCATGTTCTTAAAAAAGAGACATGACACATACCCTACAAGCTTTCCCATCAAGCTGATCAGGGAGCAGTGAAGGGGCATGCTTAGCACCCAAATTGTACTAGACAGCCTGTAAGAAACCTATGATTGAGGTTAAGGCACACAATTGCCAAACAAGAGGCAATAGGACAGAGAAACAAATGACTACCATATAAACATCAAGCTCAGAAAAGAACATAGTGGGGAAATGGTGCCCTGTCTTCAGATCAGGTATGGAAATGGCAAGGGGCATTCACCTTTAGTCAAGTGAAAGGGTCTCCAGCAGCAACATCGAGAAGTTATCTCCTGTCAAGATCCGACAGGGAGCACAAAAAAGGATCGCCCACACTGAGACCCAATGGCCTTTTTGAGGGTAATCTGTATCAAATGACAGAGCCCAACAGCAACATCAAGGGCAGCAACCACAACCCCAGGCCCAGGCATTAGGGGGAGGCAGGCAAGGGCAGGTGAAACACTGGAAGCAGCACCACTCATGCAGAGGAGGTGGGTGCACAGATTCCCATCAGAACTGAGGCCACAAATGTAGTAGTGGCTTAGGAATGCAGAAAATGAAGGACTGCAACCCACAGAATAGATAAACTGGTAGCAGCAGGATGGAAGGCTGAATGGGCTTAAAAAGTAAGGAAGAAGTTTATTACAGACAGCAAGCACAGGGTGACTGCTTCTCAGAAGGGAGAAACAAAATATGAGGTCTCTGAGAATCAATGGTCCTTTGCACGTACATCAGAAGGGATACGAGTTTAAATCTTTGTTTTTAGGTAAGGGAAATTGTTTCTTTTTCCATGATATGGACATACCACTTAATATAAGGACAGGGATGAAGAGGTTATAAAGAAGTAATGACAACTAAGAGATGCCAACTCCTTCTGGAGTGCCAGAGGAGGAAGCTCTAAATTTAATATTACCTATAAAGATATTTTGTAGTTATAATTTGTACATTATTTATGCCTACAAGATTGAGGCAGAACTACTTAAGACAGGCCACCTGCATCAGGGAGGTCAAATTATAAGCTTTTCGAACATGCAAAAGTGGAATAAGGGTGTGGGATCTCTGCACCTAACTGTTTATTCGCCTTTCAGAAGCAGCAGTTCGGGAAGGTTGTGAGGAAGGGGGAACTCAGGGTGAGGTAGGAACTTCATCACCTTGGGCAACAGAAATTGAAGTCTCATTTATCACATTTGAAATCACCCAAATGGCAGTGTTCAGGAAATTCTCATCAGTAGTCCTTTGGTAGCAAAGTATTCATGGAATTGCTAAAGGTAGCCCTGTCTCCTTTCTCTCCCTTCAGACTTCCAACTTTTGAGTTGATCATCTGCCCTTACTGAAGCAGCTGCCTAGCAGTAGCCCAGCAGCAGACTGACTGTTCTCTTGATTCTTGTGTCTCTCAAAAATACCTAGTATTACACTATCTCACATGCAAATAATTAAGTGTCATTTTACCGTTTTCAATTGCCAGAGAGCATGCTATCTTGAAAAGCCTCTTTATATCCCTAAAATCTAGATTAAAAAATTTACTTTAAACTTAAAATTCCTAATCATTGCCCTTCTATTTTTCTTTTGAATGACCTTTTACTTACTTTCCATACTCTGCATGCCTCCTTTCTAAGAACACAGCCTACTCAAAGCCAAATGCATGGTTGTCTCAATCTCTATGACTGTATTTCTGCCAACTGCTCACATCGTATTTCAAAGCTCACCTCTCCTTCTTTGAAAGGCATACCTTGGAATCCTAACAATACCCAATCTCCTCATGCTCATCTATTAATCTCACCAACTAGCTGCGTGAGCTCACATGTCTCCCACCCACTAATGATCACAGTTAGCTCCTAATAATTTATTATTTGCAAAGAAATTCGATTAATGGAGTTTCCCTATGATCGCCAGGGTAATTCCAATTACCACTAACCTTGGGTTCTGAAGTAGCATGCTGCCAGCCGAAAAATGCTTCTTTATCTTCTCAGGGAGTAGTAGAGCTATACAATCTGAACAAAGAAATTATGACTAAATATAGAAAATAATTGAAGAGTTGATACCCTTAGACTTGTTAGACTTTCCTGATACCAAAACATGATTGATCTTTAGCAAGACTGTTTTTGTGCATTGCATCCAGTCTCTTACTTTTATTTGAAAACAGGACACAATAGCATGCACATGTTTAACAAATTGATTGTGATAATGAGATAAACTTGAAGTTCTCTAATCAAGAGTCGGGCAGCATTCTAATCGTTGTACCAAAAGCGGAAGTGCCGGTCATGAGGATTATCTCAAGAAGAACACCACTCCTGCTTCAGGACACCAGTGAAAATAAAACATATGGAAATTGTTCCAATCTGAGGTCTGTTAGAAACATTGACATTTTGTAGAAGTCCTAAACCAACAGCTTTGAAGTGTTTGAGATCCTCTTATGTAGCAGTGCACAGCACTGCATCTCACCGGGTCAGTGTCTCTCTGTCTCCTTACAGCGGTGTTAATAAAAGTGTTTGTGTTTCCTTGTACTCTGTGTCTTCTATCTATGTCTCTGTGTCCCAGCATTTACTGTCTGTGCCCGAGCATCTTTGTCCCCAGTCCCAGTGTCCACATCTCCCTGCCCAGTGTCCGGTTCCTTTGTCCCATTGGCCAGTCCCAGTGACTGTGTTCCCAGGTCCCACTGCATGTGTTGCCAGTTCTCAGTTTCTCTCTATCACTGTGTCTTCCATCCCAGTCTAGTAGGCTCCATATCCCAGTGTACTAGTTCACTTGTCCCAATTCCCCCAAAGATTTACTGTCTATGTGTCCATGTCTCCCAGAACCCATCCCTTGCCATTGTCTGTGCTTTTCTGTCCTGATGTTAGTGACTGTCATTAATTCCCTGTCTTAATAAATGTGGCTTCTCTGACTGATTACTTTCTTTGTTCCCGTGTCTAGATATACCTTCCCTAATGTATGTGTCTCTATCCTCATTTCCTAGTCTGCCTCTTCTGTTCCGGGGCCAGAGTCCCACCCTTGTCTTAATGTCTTTTTGCATATCCCAGTGTTTATTTCAGTGTCACTCCATGTGTGAAATCCATGTAAAAAAACTCAGAAGTGCTGCAACACCGCTACAGCGAGCCAGCATCAGCCATCAGTTGCTCTGCCACTGCACACTCTGTCATTGGCTTAGACATTCTGGTATTTGGGCATGTTGGAGGGGGCCTGGCACTCTCTACCAAAGGATCATACTGCCTTTGCTTTCTGGTCATCCCACTCAATGTTTAAACATTTCTATATCTTACATGGCGATAGTATATTGCAAGAGCTGCAGGATTTCAACTAAAAAATAAGTTTCCTTGAGACTTTTGATCTTTTCCCTTTGCAGCAATGACAACACTAAGCACATTGTCAACCACAATTGAAACGTCCTTACAGAAACATCTTGTGAAAAGAACTGCTTCTACATGGAGGTGTTTGAATGACTGCAAATGCAGTTTTCTTCTGGGTCAAGCCTTATTTTAGCGACGGGAAAGCCAAACATCAATGGAGGCATGTACTGGATAAAAAGATTTTTAAAAGCATTTGCAATGCAATGAGTCTTGTATTTGCTCGATTTAGAGCTATTAGCATTGTAAATTCCTAACTGGACTTTTCTTGCCACATAATTTGAAAAGGAAAAGTAAAACAGTTGACATAAGCAAGCCGATTCAAAGCGCCACGGGCCCCATCAGCGTGAGCGCGAAGGAGTGATGCAAAAGAAAAAAGAAGTTCCCTCACGGTCAAACGTATCGGCAAAGTGTAATTATCCATGTAACAGGGTCGATGTCCAAGGGGTAACAAAACTGCCCCAAGGAGGGAAAAATGTAAAGCATGTTCCAATGATGACAAAGGATTTCTGAAAGGCAAGCCCATGAGCGAGTGATGGGCATGTGGTGGGCGTGGTTAAAAGCCTACATAGATACCAACACGTAGGAAACGCAGCGCTTGTGCGCTGCTATGCTCAACGTAATGAGTGCAGTGGTCCATCAGCATGCAATGCCGGTGCTACTACATTGTATGTTTGCAGACTGCAAGGCTGCCTTGCTTTGATTCCACCTCATGCATCTTTCTTCCGCCTCTCTACACTTCCCATCTCTTTATCTTACAATTGCAGCATTTTTCATCCCTACTTTTTCACTTTGTCACTGTTTGCTTGTCTTTCTCGCCCTCGTTCTCTCCCCCTCTTTTGCTTTTATCGGTCTTGTGCTGATTCGGAGTATGATAATGAAAAATAAGTCCTGGTCTGAAAAACAAGCTCTTGTGCCCAACACCTGCAATCACCAGCACAAATGAAACAATGTGAACAATGCATCCTGCATACTAATGAGCAATACTGAAATCCATACTCCCGAAAGAGTGGTTCGAGTTGCCAATCTTATATTACTGCAACTAGGTAGACTGTGTCACCAGCTGATTTATCTCAAATTAACACTGTACTTCGAATATGTAAATCAGGCACTAGTAAGTGAGTTGTGTTTGTGATCTTCAAGTACCTCCAAACAGTGTGGCACATGAGGAAAATCTGAGGCATAAGTTAACCCCTTATAATGTATGATATGAACTGATATGTATGTATTTTCAAGCATTTTTTATTGGAATTATATTTCTTCGGGAAGAAAATAATGCACTTTATGAACCGATTTCCACGTTTTTATGTAGTTTTAGTGGAATTTTATTTGTTAATCTTAACAATACGTAATTTTCTGATTTAATGTGTGTAATTGTAAGTGGGTGTTTTTATCCGAGCTGATGAAAGATAAAAAACACGGTACTAGTGACGTCATCCACTCACCTTGAAAATCTGTCCACTACTTTCTAGCTGTTTGTGTTATTTAAATTCCCTGCATGCTAGTGCCCCAGCAAAACCAATCAATAACAGGTGAGAATTAAGAGCAAATTGTAAATATACTCCTTCTAACGCATTTTAGAAGAAAACATCCTTGCCACCATTTGTGACAGATACGGGTCGAAGGATTGGTCCTGGTAGTAGCCCTAGTTGGTTCTTCTAAATGGTGTTGTCATCGTTTAAGTAAGCTGGGTACTCTCAGCATGTTGCATAGGATTGTTCAAGTGTGTCAAACCGTATCTGCCACAGTGGGGACTGTATATAGCCAATTAATTCCATTTATAACAATGGATGCAAAATGTGTGCTGGCCTTTTGATAGGAAATTCGTCATATACAGCGCTTCTTATCACATTGCTGCACAAGGTAAACAAAAAGTGTTCACATTACCCAGTGCAGCAGTACCCAATTTGTCTACATGGGATTGTTGGAAGGCAGAGTTGGCCTGGATTTGGAATCGAACATTCAACTGCCGGTGTCAGCGGCAAGCGTTAACTCAAATAGCCATCTTTGTGATATATAGCTCCTTTCATACTTTTTGTCTATGGTACATGAATACTACTCGAGATGGACAGAACCTCTTCCATTTTCAATAAGATTCTGTTTTTGAAAACGGCACCCTGTGGGTCCTGACTACCGTTTTGGGTAAAGTTGCTTACCCTAGCGGAATGTCGTGGAAACTCTTGGCCACATTATAGGCTCCAAAATGGAACACGTTGAGTAGAGACAGAAAGCCTGTGAACAAATAGTGGACACGTGCCAGTGTAAATAAGTGTGGTTCGGGAGCTGTGGTCAGAAACGTCTCTCTGTCAGTTTGCAGCGCAAAGCCTCTGCCAACATTTGCCATAAAGTTCTTACACAAAGCAGTTTTCCTCTCCGTAAGTCAAACTCAATGAAAGGCCGCTTCTAGTCGTGCAGGCGCGAGCTGGAGCTCGGCGAGGCGGCCGTGAAAATGGGTCACTGTGTGCAGTTGCAGTCTCTCGTGCTGCACGCGCCATAATGTTGGTCAGGCTTTCTGCACAAAAGGTTTCTTCGCTGGCAACCCCCGCCGCCCGGGAAAAGCATGTCCCAAAAGGGCATAGGTGACGTGTATTTTCCAAATTCGAATTCTGACTACTCAAGCACAGCTCGTTTCAAGAATAATATTATTTTTTGTTAAAACAAACTCTCCGTAAATCATGGTCCTTTTTACTGACATTGTGCATTCTGGTGACTTCTATTTACATGTTTTAGGTAAATAAATATTTTTGAAGGGAGTCAATGATTTAACGGTTTATTATGCATAGGTTGGTCTAGTGGCTATGTCGCTCTTATGTGCCTTCGTTTATTCTGCTTGTATGCTACTCGAACCCTTCAAGTAATGCTGCTTTAATTTGTTTATTACATTGTATTGTGGGTATTTGCAAATCCTGCAGATTGCTGCAAAGGACAATGGAGTGCTGTAAATAGCAACAGGGTACATAACCAACATTCGAGTATACAGAGACATTCCGATATGTTACTATGAGAATCAAGACAATAAATACAGAGAGATGGTTATATGTAGCATGACATAGTCATTATAATGACGCACATATACCCGAAGGGCATCTTGGGGGGAATAATAGTTTTATTGTTACACTACTCAATCGCACTCATTTTATTGCCTTTGGAAGGATGAAATGCTGTGAGGACCCCCTGTGACTCAAACCTGGGCACTTTACCATTGCTAATCAGTGCTAAAGTGCGTGTGCTCGCTCCACTATAACTTGGTATAATTGTTTTACACCTGTTTGGCTTATTTAATTCACCTGTAAGTCCCTTGTAAAGTGGTATACCATATACCCCAGACCTGTAAATTAAATGCTATTAGTGGGCCTGCAGCGCAAATTGTACCACCCACAGAAGTATCCTTTCAAACATGTTTCAGGCCTGCCACTGCAGGGCCTGCATGCACAGTTTACTGCCTCATTGACTTGTCAAGTCAAACTATTTGCCAAGGCCTAAACTCCCTTTTTACTACACCTAAATCACATCCGAGGTAGGCCCTAGATAGCCATGGGCAGGGTGCTGTGTACGGAAAAGGTAGGACATATATCTTCATGTACTACATGTCCTAGTAGTGACAAACAGTCTATTTAGTTTCTCACTACTGTGAATGCTGCTCCTCTCATAGGATTGCATTGGAAATGCCCTGACATATGTCTAAGTGGTATCTTCTGATCTATGGGGAACACGTGGACATGTTTAGTATGTTTGGAATCGTAGTGAGAAATCTTGCTTATTGATGTAGGTGAATTTTTCATTACTATTGTAGAAATGACACTTTTAGAAAGTGGCCATTTCTCTGTGCTTATAATTCTAGTGGTTTTGCGACCTGAATCCAATTCATGTCTGGGGTAGAGTGAAAGTTCCACTTGGTGCATACTTTCCAGACATACATCACACAGGAGAGGGTGGGTGTGACAGTAGAGGTACCGGCATACTGATAGTCTTCCTGGGCTGGGGAGAGGGAGGGTCGTTCACACCTTTCCTGTGAATAGGCTGTGTCCTTCCCGCACACAATGGACTGGTTCCTCCCTACTGATGTCTGGAGACAGGGCTGGATTGAAAGGGTGTTTTGCATGACTTGAAAGGACTCCTTTGAAATTACCCCCTGAAAAAATACATTTTTGAGTATACGTAGAAGGAGCTCTGCCCCTGACAAGAGAGCACTTTGGAACTGGGACTGAACCTCTGCCAGGGGGACTGCTGGACTACACATAGGATCATCTGGACTGCTCTTCTTTTCTTTCTATGCTGCCTGGTGTCTGCTGGGTGGCCCAAAGGACTCATTTGGATTGCTTTTCTGTATGTCCTACTTCCCTGCTGAATTTGACTGCACTATGCACTGTGGGACTGCCAGGAGGAACTGCCACATAGCCACCAGGTATATTGTGCTGGCCTCCCTGCTACTACTGCTGACCTGGGCTGTTCACCTCCAGCACTCTCCAGGGCTTGGTGGACTTCCCACACCCCATGCTCATTTGGGATACCAGCAACTGGAAGGATTCCCCCTTTTTCCCCTTCACTGCTTTGCTCATTGTGGTCAATTGAAGTGCTTTTCCTGTCTTCCCCATTAAGTGCTGGAAGAGTACCACCGAACCGGCATCCACGGCCATCACCCTCAACAACTGGTCCCACATCAACACAGAAGAAACCAAATCCATCATGAACTCTATCCACTCCGGCGCCCCTTCGGACCCCTGCCCGCACTTCATCTTTAACAAAGCCGACGACATCATCGCCCCGCACCTCCTCCTCAACTCTTCTTTTTCTTCTGCTACCTTCCCCGAATGCTGGAAACACGGCGAAGTCAACGCCCTACTAAAGAAACCTACGGCTGACCCGAGCGACCTGAAAAACTTCTGCCCCATCTCTCTTCTGCCTTTCCCAGCCAAAGTAATAGAGAAGACCGTCAACAAACAGCTGACCACCTTCCTGGAAGACAACAACCTGCTCGACCCCTCACAAACCGGATTCCGAACCAACCACAGCACTGAAACCGCCCTCATCTCAGTCACTGACGACATCAGAACCCTGATGGACAACGGTGAAACAGTCGCCCTCATTCTGCTCGACCTCTCGGCTGCCTTTGACACCGTCTGTCACCGCACCCTAATCACCCGCCTCCGCTCCACCGGAATCCAAGGCCAGGCCCTGGACTGGATCGCCTCCTTCCTCTCAAACCGTTCCCAAAGAGTTTACCTCCCTCCGTTTCGCTCAGAACCCACCGAGATCATCTGCGGCGTACCGCAAGGCTCATCACTCAGCCCGACACTCTTCAATGTCTACATGAGCCCCCTTGCCAACATCGTACGCAAGCACGACATCATCATCACCTCCTACGCCGACGACACGCAACTTATACTCTCCCTCACCAAGGACCCCGCCAGCGCCAAGACCAACCTACAAGAGGGTATGAAGGACGTCGCAGATTGGATGAGGCTCAGCCGCCTAAAGCTGAACTCTGAAAAAACGGAAGTCCTCATCCTCGGCAACACCCCGTCCGCCTGGGACGACTCCTGGTGGCCCACAGCCCTCGGCACCGCACCGACCCCCACAGACCACGCCCGCAACCTCGGCTTCATCTTGGACCCTCTTCTCACCATGACCAAGCAAGTCAATGGCGTGTCCTCCGCCTGCTTCCTCACCCTCCGCATGCTCCGCAAGATCTTCCGCTGGATCCCCGCCGACACCAGAAAAACCGTGACCCACGCCCTCGTCACAAGCCGCCTGGACTACGGCAACACCCTCTACGCCGGGACCACAGCCAAACTCCAAAATCGCCTGCAACGCATTCAAAACGCCTCGGCCCGCCTCATCCTCGACATACCCCGCAGCAGCCACATCTCCGCACACCTGAGACACCTGCACTGCCTCTCAGTCAGCAAAAGGATCACCTTCCGACTTCTCACCCATGCACACAAAGCCCTCCACGACAAGGGACCGGAATACCGCAACAGACGCCTCAGCTTCTACGTCCCCACCCGCCTCCTCCGCTCCTCTGGCCTCGCACTCGCTGCTGTCCCTCGCATCCGCCGCTCCACGGCGGGTAGGAGATCTTTCTCCTTCCTGGCAGCCAAGACCTGGAACTCCCATCCCCACCAGCTTCAGGACCACCCAGGACCACTCCGCTTTCCGGAGACTCCTAAAGACCTGGCTGTTTGAGCAGCGATAACCCCCCCTTTTTCCCCTAGCGCCTTGAGACCCGCACGGGTGAGTAGCGTGCTTTATAAATGTTAATGATTTGATTTGATTTGATTTGAAGAGCGAAGAACTCGACTGAACCAAACGCGAGGAGGGCGCTTCCAGAAATCTGGCGTGAAGCACATGGGAAGCATTCTACTTCACCTGCCTGGCACCCCATGGGTGTTTGAGTACATTGTGAACTGGACGCACAGCCTTTCCAGGGACGACCTCACATCAACTACTGCAGATTGGGTCCAAGAGCTCCTTTCCAAGGCCGGCACCCGGGTCAGGATCAACCCCGGGGAACATGAGTTGCAAGGGGGCTGAGGATGTCACCTCAGAGCTTGTCAGCTGCACACCCACTTGTGGGCAGCTGCATTAGGCAACCCCTTCAACAGGGTCTTCTCACCCTGTGCCTCCCTGAAACCAGGCAACATCCACCCTGTGGGAACCCCATAATAGGGCCTGATTCCTTGACAGAGGCTATCATCATCTTGTAACCATCAGCAAGCTTGGAGGGACTGAGTGCAGGGTTGCACCCGTATCTTGCAAGGGACCTGGAGGGATGGGCATGATTTGGTCTGGCACACACAGAGAGAAGTACTGGCCAGTCCAAGTGCCTCAACAGGAACTTTGTTCCTAGTAGCCGTGGTGGAGTCTCTCCTCCCAACCTGAGCCTCTGAACCTCTCCTCTGTGAGGATACATTACTGTAATTCTACTGATAGGGGCACAGTGCTCCCTGTGCACACATGAGCTTACTGATTGCTGAGGGGGTTATGCTGATTTGTTTTTCATGCTTTTGGTGCTTACCATGTGGCCTCTTGTTACAGGGCAGATCTTTCACGAAGGCCCAGTGTATCTTTCCCCACCAGATTCTCCCAGAATTACTGTAATCCTACGCATAGGAGGGCAGGTGAGAATGCCTGGGGATTTGGGTACTTGTGATCGCCATTGCTAATCTATATGTTGACGTTCCAACCTACTGATGTATTTCATGACCTGAGGGTAGGATACCTGTCTTGTAGAAATCTGTACAACCTTTATGATTTGACAATGACGTATGGTGATCCTCAGGCTTCTGTATAACCAGAATGGCAAATCAAATCAAATCAGGATTTACAGAGCGCAACTACTCACCCATAAGGGTCATCCTCTGTGCTTCAGTTGAAGAACCAGGTTTTAAGGTCCTTACTGAATAGCAGTAACAATGATGACTGCCTGAGGTGCAGGGCCAGGGTGTTCCAGCTCGGCAGAGAGGAAGGAGAAGGATCTTCCTCCAGCCGAGGTCTTCCATATGCGGGGTACGGTGGCTAGTGCTTGTTGAGCAGAGTGGAGAGGACTGGTGGAGGAGTAGAAGGTGATGCAGTGGTTGAGGTAGGTGTGTCCTAAGTTGTGGAGGGCCTTGTATGCATGGACGAGGAGTTTGAAGTTAATTATTTTCTCAATAGGAAGCCAGTAGGTGTCTCTTAGGTGACTGGTGATGTGTTTGCCTCAGAGAACGTCCAAGATGAGTCTGGCGGAGGCATTTTGGATGTGCTGTAGTTTCTTCAGGTTCTTCTGGGTGGTGCCGTCGTAGAGGGCGTTGCCATAGTCAAGTCTGCTGGTGACCAGGACATGGGTTAGGCTCTGTGGCAGTCCTTTGGGATCCATTTGTAGATCTTCTGGCGAAGCCGGAGTGTGTGTAAACAGGACGATCTGACTGAGTTGACTTGGTGGGTCATGGTGAGCAATGAGTCCAGGATGAAACCAAGGTTGAGTGCGTAGTTTGTTAGTGTGTGAGGGGTGGTGCCAAAGATGGCTGGCCACCAGGAGTTGCCCCAGGCTGATGTGGAGGGTCCCAGGATGAGAATCTCGGTCTTGTCAGAGTTGAGCTTGAGGCAGCTATCCTTCATCCAAGTGCCAATGGCTTCCACCCCATTTTGGAAATTCTACTTGCCAGCTTTGGGGTCTTCAGTAAGTGAGATGATGAGCAGGGTGTTGTCGGCGTAGGAGACAATGTTCAGTCCATGTTTCCTAACAATGAATGCAAGAAGGGCCATGTAGATGTTGAAGGGTGTGTGGCTCATGGAGGAGCCCTGTGGAACTCCGCAGCTGATCTCCGTAGGTTCCTGACACGTATGGCTGGAGTCTGCCTCTCTGAATTCTGCCAGGCAGGAAGAAGCGTATCCATTGTATGGCCTTTCTGCGGATGCCGGCTGCAAGGAGTCCAATACAGAAGGCAGCCGATATGTCCAGTAGGATGAGGGCTGCTGTATGCCAGCAGTCGAGGAGCGAGCGGATGTCATCTGTGGCAGCGAGGAGGGTGGTCTACGTGCTGTGGTTGCTCCTGAAACCAGATTTGGAGATGTCCAGGATGTTGTTGTCCTCAATGTGGTTACCGGGCTGTGTGTTGATGGCCTTTTCAAGGACCTTGGCTGGGAAAGGCAGCAGAGAGATGTGGTGGCAGTGATTGAGGTCCAGGGGGTCGGCTCTGGTTTTCTTCAGGAGAAGGCAGATCTCGGAGTGCATCCAGTCCTCGGGGAAGGTAGCTGTATCTATGAACAGTTGAGGGTATGGCAGAGGTCAGGTGAGATGGAGGTGTTTGCTTTGTTGAAAATGTGGGGAGGTCAGGGGTCTATAGGGGCTCCAGAGTCAATGGTGCTAATGATGAAGCAGGTCTCGTCTGTGGTGAGGGTGGGCCAGCGGTGCAGGATCTGTGAAGGTTCAAAGCGTTGGACCTGGGGGGGTTGTTGGAGGGCTCGGAGGGTCTTGAGGTCCAAAGCTGTCATATATGTCTTTGATTTTTTGGGGGGAGATGTTGGATAGTCTGTCACAGAGGTCTTGAGATGGAAGGACGTTTGCTGTTTCTGATTGGGGTTTGGCAAACTCTTTGACCACGGCAAAGAGCTCTTAGGTGTTGTGAGTGGTGGAGCTGATATGGTCCTGCAGATGAGGTGTGGTGGGTTTTGACCTTGAAGGCCTCGAAGTCTTCTGGGGACTTGCTGTTTCTCCATCTTTTCTCTAGCCATCTGCAGGTGTGCCTGCAATTCTGGAGTCCGGGGCAGAACCAGCTGGCCTTTTTGAGGTGGTTTTTAGCTGAGGTCTTACGGAGAAGTGCTAGGGAGTTGGCACATTCAGAGATCCATTGGTGGAAGTTCTGTGCTGAGGTGTGGGCGTCTGTGGTGAGGGGCAGGGGAGACTTGCTGAGGGTGTTGTGAGCTGTTCCTCGGTGATCTGGTTCCATTTTCTGCTAGGGCCTTGGTGTGTGCGGAGGTGGGTGGTCAGTGTGTTGATGGTGAAATGAATGCAGTGGTGGTCAGTCCAGTGAAGTGTGGAGGTGTTATCAATGGTGATGTTGTTGCTGGTGGAAAAGATGGCGTAGAATGTGTGTCCAGTGATGTGTGATGGCAAGGTGACTAGTTGCTTAAGTCTTATTGTGGTGAGGTTCTCAAGCAGGGAAGCGGAGTTGGTGTCGCTGCTGTTGTAAATGTGGTAGTTGAGGTCACCGAGAAGGAAGTAGTTCGTGGAGGCAAGAGCTTGGGGAGAAATTATGTTGACAATGGAGTCTCTGAAGGCTGGGTGGGGGCTTGTAGATGAGGGTGCTGCTGAAGTTAGAGTTCGGGGTGGCGTGATCTGGAAATGGAGGTGCTCCATGAGGGGGGAGTGTTCTTCCGAGTTGGTTGTCAGGTGGAGGGTGGATTTGTGTACGATGGCCAGGCCACTGCCTGGGTGAGAAGGTCGGTCTTTACAGAGCAGTTTGTAGTCACTGGGGATGGCAGTGGTGATGTCCGGTGCAGACGCTGGATTTGTCCATGTTTCGGTGAAAAAGGCGATGTCCGCGTGGGTGGAGTCTAATGGGTCACAGAGTTCTATGGCGTGTTTGTGGAGGGAGCGAATGTTGAGGAGGATGCAGCTGAGGTGCTCCTGATTGGTGTTCAAGGGCCCAGTGGCAGTAAGGTCTGATTCTTCGTGTAGGGTGAGGTGGCAGTAGAGGAAGGAGAACGGTCCATGGGTTTCTCTGGGTGATGCAAAATGACAGGCGGCGGAGTGTCCTGTGTTCAGCGCGTGGAGGGTCTCTGCGCTGTAGCAATGGAAGGTCAGAGGCCCAGTGTTCGTGGCACTGGGCGCAGTCCAGGCGTGGATGGGTGCAGACGGGCTCGTTTTTGGTGCGCCTTCAGTGCACCAGTGCCAAACCTGCTGCTCGCAGCCGTGCAGCGGATGACATTAAGAAGGGGAGGGAGGTGTGCGGGTCCAGTCAGCTGGGAGGTCAGAGGGTAGGAAAGCGCTTTGCAGGTAGGGAGGAGGGCAGGCTGCAGGGGCAGCAGTGGTAGGGAACGGAACACAGGGAGAGTGAAAGGCTGAATGAAGAGAGAAAGAGACAAGAAAGAAAAAAAATAAAGATGACAGAAAAATAGGCAAAAGCAAAAGTGACAGCAAGATACTTCATCGCAGATGGCCACTGGGCCACCAGGGATGAGGCCTAGGCGGGAGCCTGTGGGTGGAGGTGGGCCTCGAACTGAGAGTCAGGCAGGCTCTCAGTTCGAGCACAGCAGAGGCAGCAGCAATAGGAGCAACAGGTGGAGCTACGCAGAGGAGAGCGAGCAGACGCTGAACAGGAGGTCAGAGGAGATGCCCTCTCAGTGTGCAGCAGCCACCATTAGGAAGGGGAGCGAAGCGGGAGGGTCCGGTCAGCTGGGAGACGGGGTGGTGGGAGAGCGCATCACAGGGAGGGAGAAAGGCAGCGGCAGCAGCAGCATGGAACAGAACGCGGGGAGAGTGAAAGGCTGAAAGGAGAGAGAAAGAAGCAAGAAAGAATAAGAAAAGAACAAATAAATATGACAGAAACATAGGCAAAAGTAAAAGTGACTGCAAGATACTTACATACAGATGGCCACTAGCCCTGTGATTGAGGGGACAGTGAGGATGTGGATACCAGAGGGACGATCAAGAATGTACCTCTACATATAGCACCTCTTTTTACTCCTGCGCAATGTCTGGCCTGTGCCATCGCCCTTTCTCTCAGCCTGCCCAGGGGCACGGCCTACATACCAGCCTGCAGAGGTTGTCTCCCACTTGTCGCCTAAAAATCTTCCACTTGTCTGCTTACCTGGCAAACAAGATGGGGCACAGGGACCCCAAAGAAAGGAAGATATCCTTCGACCCAGCCGGGGATCGATGCATCAACATCCCCTATCAGATACACAGCAGCCTCCCCATATTGATTCAGTCACTTTGCCTTCAGACAGCACATCTGCTATTGTGGCCAACCTGAGTGCGGGGTTTCAACTGATTGAAACAAATTTTGACACAGTTAACAGCCGCTTAGACTACATGAGCGAGCGCTTAGACTGCTACACAACTTGCCCAGATAGGGCAGAGTGTAGAATCTCTGAAATGGAAGATGATGCTTGCAACATGGTCAAACGCTTGCTCAAAACTGCCATGGTAAAAATTGAAGACCTTGAGGCAAGGTCTAGGCGCAATGACCTATAGATCATGGGACTGGTTGAATCTACAAACATCGGGCACCCAGACATTTTTATTGAAAAACTACTTACTGAGGTTTTCTGCTGACAAGACTTCACTGATAACTTTGTGTTTGAGAGGACTCGTAGTTTTCTGAGCCCCTACCCTCTTCCTGGGGCCCCACCACGCCAGATTATTATAGAATGTCTTCTTAACTTTATGGACAGAGACACAGCCCTCCATCGGGCCCAAGAACGTGGTCCACTTCAATACCAGGGTTCAACATTGTCACTGTTTTCTGACTTTAGGCTTTCAGTCCAGGAAGCTCGATGTACATTTTCTGACATCAAAAACACCCTTAGGAAACAGGACCTCAAGTACAATATGCTCTACCCAGTGAGCCTCCGTGTGGATGTCAATGGACATCAACAGATATTCAACACTTCCGTTGATATGACTCAGTTTTGAGGGCAACATGGTGTAGGCAACGGCCCCTCACGCCGAGGGACACCTGATCGCTCGCCCACTTCTTCGGCCACCATGGCCTAGCAGGACCCACAGAAAGAGATGGCTCAACCTATGTTTAATTGCTCTCTGCTGAATGGAACATTACATAACTATAGCTCCTCAACTTAACAGTGATCCTTGGCCTCTTCACATAAATCTGGTATGTCTGGGTGCTGGCCATGAACCGCCACTTCCAGTGCTTATACTCACCTAGAGTGAGCATAACTCCCCAAAGCGTTGCCACCCCTCTGAGGTCTACACTGCAGTGTTTGATTTCCTGTTGTTTGTATTGTTAAACGGTATTCACCAGTTCTTGGTATTACTGGTGTGGATGGGGGAATGGGTTATTGTTGAATTATTAAGTTTTTGATAGCATGCTGCCCTGGTATTACATTGCACTAAAATAACATAGCAACTCGCTAACTATAGGATTATGTACCCCACTACAACCATGGATCCCTATTCTAGAGGTGTCCAGGGTCTGGACTTGAAATGCATAACATGGAACATTTGAGTCTTGAACAACCCTAGGAAAGGGAACCAGGTTATCTCCTATTTAAACAGACACAGCATCAAGTTGGCGTTTCTACAAGACACCCAACTCTCTCCTCTGGATACATGCATGTCTTCATCCACTTGGGGAAACAATTGTTTCTTTGCATATTATAGCTCATACTCAAGAGGAATCTGTATTCTGATCCACAAAAGTCTTCCATTCATGTGTCATCATAATCACATAATTGATAGCAACAGCACTCTAGCTGGTAATACAGTGTTACACATCAACGTATATGCCCCCAACACTGATTCCTAGGAAATCTATCAGACCAAGTCCACCCTGATGGGTCGCAGACTTGATTCTGCTCAGGGGTGACTTTAACATGGCCTATAATTCATATTTAGACTCTTTTAGTTCCACCACTGTTACCAAACCTCGCTCCTTACACGGTCTAAGATACTGTTGATACCTACCAACTTGCAGATGCCTGGTGCACTCGACACCCCCACTCCAAAGACTATGGTCCTCATTAAAACATTGGAGGTAAATGCCGCATACCGCCGTGGCGACGGCCGCTAAAAGACCGTCGCCGCAGCTAACAGCCGTCTGCCAAATAATGACCACAGCTGGATTTTCGCCACAAGGAGGGCGGAAATCCTGCTGTGGCCATGCTGGAGGATGGCGTTAAGGTGGCGCTGCTACCACCAGCAGTGCCACGCCAGTAGACCGCTGCCAGCCGTATTATGAAAAATAATATAGCCTGGCAGTGTTCTGCTGGAGGGCACTGCTGGCGGTAGCAGCACCCAGTCCTGTCCCATGCCGGAAGACCCCCTGGATTCAGGTAAGTTAGGTTTCTGACAGTGGAAGAGGGTGAGTGGTGTTATGTGTGTGTGTGTGGGGGTGTGTGCATGAATGTGTGAGTGTGTGCATGAATGTGAATGTATGTGTAGTGTTGTTTGCATGTGTGTATGCATGTGTGAGAATGCATGTATGAATGGATATGTGAATGCATGTCTGCGTGTCAGTGTGAATTTTGTACGGATGTGTGCATGAATGAATGGATGCATGCATGTATGAGTGCGTGTATGCCTGTGTGATTGAGTGTGTGTAGGCGTGGTGCGTGTCTGCATGTGTGTGTGTGTAGGGGGATGGGGATTGAAAGGAGAGAGCATGGATGGAGGGGGGATGTGGGGAGTCTGGGAAGTGTTTGGGGGCGGGACCTCCTATCAGTGACAGGAGAGGAATTCCCTGTCACTGGTAGGCCCTACCACCATGGGTTTTGTGGTGTTACAAACGCCACGAAAACCATGGCGGTAGGCAGGGTCAAAATGCCCGAGGCGGTACAATAGTGGCCACCGGGCTGGAGATTCTTATCTCCAGCCCAGTGGCTGCTACCGCCATGGTGGTCAGAGTGGTATATTGGCGGGTTTGCTTCAGCCAACCCGCAAATGTCATAATGTGGCGGTACATTACCACCGACCGCCGGGGTCAAAATGACCCCCTATATGTTCTATTCGGCCCCACACAATACTTGGACTCATGTAGACTACTGGTTCATCTCCAGAGGTACCCTTCTTCAGTTGGTTGATGTGACACACATGCCTTGCACTCCTTCTGACCATGCCCCAGTCAGGACCACACTAAAAGTCCCATACCCAGACTGTGTACCCAGGAAAAAGCGCTTCCCTGAGAATGCACTACATGACACTGTATTCAAATCCGAACCCCAAGGCACCATAAATGATTACTTAAAATTAAACTCTGGCTCTGTCACTAAAACTGACACACTTTGGGAAGCCTTCAAGGCATATACTCATGGAGTCTCCATCTCCAAACACGCAGGGGCCGTCAAGGGCATCCGTGGTGACCTGAATGCATAGAGGGGGACCTATGGGCCACAGTTTAGCTACCACAGATGGTGACAGAACTCACTGTGCCTGAGCCCTAGGCGTGGTGTATTACACAATCACTCGATCCTGCTACAAGAATTTTAAAACTTGGCTGAACACGAACTGGCCTATTTGGGCAAATATGCTTACGCTCAGCAATATGGGGAGAGGAAACATTCAGGCCACACTCTAGTGCGGCTCTTTCATCCTAATTATCAGAACACCTATATAACTAACCTTCTCAAGGAGGAGGGCACGACAGCTATAGATAACACCAATGTACCTAAAATGCTCCTAGCCTACTATCAGAAACTCAATATGACATGCTCAACAGACGACAGGGAGGCGATTGCTACATGCTTAGCTGAAGTAGCAATGGTGTGGCTAATGGTGGGGGTAACACCAGTTCTTAGTGGCCCCTATCACCCATGAGGAGATTGGCCAGGCAATTGATGCCTTGGGCGGATCAAAGACCCCTGGCCTGGATGGGCTAACAGGCAACTTTTATAAGGCCCACAAGCATATCCTGGCCCTGCTTCTATCAGCAGTATATCTTGAAGCCCTTGAGGAGGGCATTCTCCTCATACCTTATGAGAATGTTTTATCACCCTCCTCCTCAGTCCTGGTAAACCAGCTCATCCATGTATCTCATACAGACCATTATCCTTACTCAATAATCACAACAAGATACAGGCAAATGTTATTGTGATATGCCTTACTTTGCTCACAGAGCAAATAATCTCCCCCATCCAAACTGGTTTTGTGCCACACCACTCCACTGTCATTAATCTACACACTATGGGGGTCATTCCGCCGGGGACCGCGGATGCACCGCCAACAGGCTGGCGGTGCATCCTTGGGCATTCTGACCGCGGCAGTATAGCCGCGGTCAGAAACGGGAAACCGGCGGTGTCCCGCCGGTTTCCCGCCGCCCTAGGGAATCCTCCATGGCGGCGCTGCAGGCAGCGCCGCCATGGGGATTCCGACCCCCTTACCGCCATCCTGTTCCTGGCGGGGAAACCCGCCAGGAACCGGATGGCGGTAACGGGTGTCGTGGGGCCCCTGGGGGCCCCTGCAGTGCCCATGCCAATGGCATGGGCACTGCAGGGGCCCCCTAACAGGGCCCCACCAAGATTTTCAGTGTCTGCCAAGCAGGCACTGAAAATCGCGACGGGTGCAACTGCACCCGTCGCACCCCTTCCACTCCGCCGGCTCCATTCGGAGCCGGCATCCTCATGGAAGGGGGTTTCCCGCTGGGCTGGCGGGCGGCCTTTTGGCGGTCGCCCGCCAGCCCAGCGGGAAACTCAGAATAGCCGCGGCGGTCTTTTGACCGTGCAGCGGTATTCTGACGGCGGGACATTGGCGGGCGGCCTCCGCCGCCCGCCAATGTCAGAATGAGGCCCTATATTTGCAGTCCTAAACTATATCTACCTGACTCCCCCAGCTGCAGTTGCCCTGCTGGATGCACAGAAGGTGTTCGATTCATTGGAATGGCCATTCCTGAGGGCGACATTGACCAAAATCGGAATGCCCCCCAGTTCCTGTGATCTTATTATGCTTTTATATACTGGCCCTCCAGCCCAGCTAAGAGTGAAAGATTTACTCACAGATGTCTTTCCTGTAAACAGGGGCACTTATCAAAACTGTCCCCTTTCCCCTTTGATTTTTATTATAGCCATGGATCCTCTGACCCAACACTTACAAGAACGCCACTTACATAGAGGACTGCAATTTTCTAAGGGATTGCTACTGGCTTCAATGAATGCTGATGACATCTTACTGTTTGCACGTGACCCACCCACACACCTCCCTCTCATTTTCTGAGAAATAATTAGATATGGGCATCTCTCCGGCCTTTCCATAAATTGGAGCATATCCAAACTTTTCCCGTTTACAGACTCTACTGTCCTCGGTGATCTTGAGTACCCTCTTTGCTGGTGCTCGGATTCTCCCAAGTACTTAGGAATTGTCTTACACAGACAGAAGGAGGAAGTGATACAATGGAACTATAACCCTGTTATTGATAAATTCGCTACCCTGATAGATAGATGGATTAAACTGCCATTATCCATCGCATGACGTATTGTCATAATGAAGATGGTAGTACTCCCACACTTCTTATACCTTTTTAAATGTTCTGATCACAAAAACTAATGCTTTGTTTGCTACCCTGCATAGACTCTTGGGCCGATGTCTTAGAATAAAATGGGAGACACTGACCCTCCCACATGACAGAGGCGGTTTTGGTGTCCCAGGTTTTGAATTGTATTATTTAGTGGCGCAATGCCATTTCTCCTATTATTGGTAACACCAGGATGCTAGACTCCCCTATTTAAAACAAGAACAAGATCAGGTAGAACAGTTCCCCCTATCTTCAATCC
Source organism: Pleurodeles waltl (assembly GCF_031143425.1). Taxonomy (NCBI): domain Eukaryota; kingdom Metazoa; phylum Chordata; class Amphibia; order Caudata; family Salamandridae; genus Pleurodeles; species Pleurodeles waltl. Next base: position 940,481,459 of record NC_090449.1, read on the forward strand.
TGCTCTAAGGACTCCCACACAAGCCTTCAGATATACACACACTTTCTATGACCTGTTGGGCTTGATCCAAGCTCCAGAGATACCTTGGTGGCAGTCTATTGTATTCCACCGACATACTTCTCATCAACAGTCCATGGCTACCACTGACCCAGGACGTGCTTATACAGCATACACTTGCATCTAGATCATCAGCTGCGTACAATGGGAGATCTCTTCACGAACGGCAAAGTGGAGAGGAGCACTGCATTCACAGCCACAGGGGGCTCTACAAATGTGGACAGTTTTTTGTTCTTCTCCACCGACACCGTACCCTGCAGGAAAAAATGCCTACCTACCCCAGGGAATCGGCTCACTCCACCCCCCAGCCTTAGTGATATTGGCCACAGAGGATACCAAAATTGTCTTCCAATGATATCAATCTTGCCTAGCACAAAAGCCAACACGAACACTCAAATCCAGACAGGCATGGGAGAATGACTTAGGACAACCCATACCGGACATAACCTGGAGGTACTGTGGCACACAAACAAAACTGGTTTCCACCAGCATCAGGCATAAACTACTCCATTACAAATATTTACACAGGGCATCCACCACACCTTGGGCTCTGGCACAGTTAGCTCTGTCACATTCAAAATGTTGCCCTAAAAGCTCAACCAATTATGCTGAATTTGCACACTTTACTTGGAATTATACTGTTATTCGTGCATTCTGGGTGCTGTTTTCACCTTGCTTTCTACCATGATAGAACACACTGTCAATCCAGAACTGCTCATGGCACTCCTAGGTTATGCCAAGCCATTGAGCCCTGGACTGAGATGTTTTACCGCTGAAGTATTGCTCCTGGCTAAGCGGCGTATAGCCCTATTACAGGGTAGCAGCAGGACCCCAACCATAGGTGACTGGCTGAAAGACATGACATACTGCGAAACTATCAGCGAGGTCTACGCCTCATTGCAACTATTAACCTCTAGACCCAAGGACATTTAGATGCCCCTTCGAACCTAACTTTTAACCATCAAGTCTGATGCCGCTGATGATGCTGTCGCTTAATGAAAATGCTCCGCATTAGCTGTTCACTCCCTTATCCGACCTCTTACTGAGTTATTTATTTTTTCATGTGTTATACCTTTCGCCATACCATCTTCAGGTCTCTCTTATAATGTCTTCCTCCGGTTTGGCCTCCCAAATGCACGTCATCTCTGTATTTGCCACTCAGATTTTCTGTGTCTACCAGATGTATTACAAGCGAGGATGTATTCATTTGATTTATGCAGCACTGTTTGTTCGTAAAACTGAAAATAAATAAAGAAATTACAAAAATAGAAAATTGATGGTCCATTCAATTCGTAGTTGAGTGTGTAAACTGAAGATTTGGTGGCCAGGGTACTCCAACATGTTTGTGACAGAATGAATAGCCTGTCTGGCAAACTCAAAATCAAGTCCTTGGTCTTGATTAGCTTATGATTAAGAATTTGAATGTGTACATAGTTATTCATCAGAGTCTTATGATCCTAATACTGGGCACACCACATTAGAGTTTCAACATGACCATCCCGATCTCCTTGCAATGGTGCCTCATAGAATTGTGGTCTGTCTTCAAAGAAGTCTGCATAACCTAGAGAGCCATTCACCACAGTAAGCATTTCATGTGGTACGTTTGCTTTAAACACTCAAATATTTAGATCATCATTCCGAGTTGAGAGCAAATTGTGATATAGCCAGAAAATGTCATTACATCAACTTCAAGACTGTGAGTGATAAAGGATTATTGAATATAGTAAAACCTCAGGGTTTTCCAAAGACATATTTGCCAGGAAACTACTGGCTTATTATATTAGTTGAAAGTGGCCCGGAATTGGATAATAAACGGTTGAAATTATTGAGGAAACACAATTTTCTCTACAAATTAACCTTTTATAGGAGAAAACTCATTAAACTGGGATTGTTTTGCATCTCTGAAATAGCAATCCCACATGAGTCCATATTTGCTGGAATGATGGCCTCTGTGTCCAGAAAATGCAGAGTTCAGAAAGAAAGTGTCAACATCAGGACAGTGCGCGCTCTACGGGCAACGTAATACAAAAAGCCAATCCTTATGTAATGTAATAATTCATGCATTATCTGTTGATGCAGTATTTTAACCTTTTGCATTGCAGAGATTCATCTTGAAACGTCATTAATGATGTTTGCAATGTATTGCTCATTTTCAAGGCTTTGCTGCAGGATTACAGAGTGTGGTTAGGGTGTGGTCCCTATTCTGAGCCTTTCTAGAATCCTTTCCTGCAGTCTGGCTGGGTGTGGCACGTGGGCGGGGCCTGGGTCTATTTAAGGGACCCAGCCCAGCTCCACGTGCTCACTATTCAGAGGTCCCAGTGCAGAGCAGCATTATTTTCCTGAGCTCCTGTTCTGGAGGCCTACCTAGGATTTCCAGGCCCTGTCCTCATTTCCTTGGTGATCTTCAAGCACGGCGGTAAGGGGGAGGTCGGGTTAGGCCCCCGACTCCGTTTTCAGAAATACTCTAGTTTTGGGCATTTTGGTGAAATCACATGTGCAATGTTTTTCCTGGCATCTGACTCTTGCAGTTCAGATCGGCAGTGTGCGTGATCATTTCCTGGCATTTAAATCATGATGGATGAATCGCCAAGTGTGCACGATTCATTCTTGGCATTTACCTCTTGCAGCTCAGATCGGCAGTGTGCACGATCATTTCCTGGCATTTAAACCTTGATGGTTGAATCGGCAACAGTGTGCACGATTCATTCTTGGCATTTAACTTTTGCAGTTCAGATCGGCAGTGTGCATGATCGTATTTTGGCATTTAAACCTTGATGGTTGAATCAACAGCAGTGTGCGTGATTCATTCTTGGCAATTAACCCTTGCAGTTCAGATCGGCAGGGTGCGCAATCGTATTCTGGCATTTAAACCTTGATGGTTGAATCGACAGCAGTGAGCACGATTCATTCTTGGCAATTAACCCTTGCAGTTCAGATCGGCAGAGTGCGCAATCGTATTTTGGCATTTAAACCTTGATGGTTGAGTTGACAGCAGTGTGCGCGATTCATTCTTGGCAATTAACCCTTGCAGCTCAAGATCGGCAGAGTGCGCGATCTTGTCTTGACATTTAAACCTTGATGGTTGAACTGGCAGCAGTGTGCGCGATTCATTCTTGGCAATTAACCCTTGCAGTTCAGATCGGCAGAGTGTTCGATCGCATCTTGACATTTAGACCTTGATGGTTGAATCGGCAGCAGTGTGCACGATTCTCTTGGCAATTAACCCTTGCAGCTCAGATCGGCAGAGTGTGCGATCATGTCTTGGCATTTAAATCTTGATGGTTGAATCAGCAGCAGAGTGCAAGATTCATTCTTGGCATTTAACTCTTGTGTTTCAGATCGGCAAAGTGCGCGATCATTTCCAGGCATTGAAATCTTGATGTACAGTTTGATATTAAAGTGTATAATAATTTCTAAGCAATTGAATCCTCAAAGTCAAGACAGAGTGTGACCTTGTAGTATCATTTATGAGTCTAACGCAGTTTATTCCTGAAAACTAATGTGTTCATTGATTACTGTTATAATGTAGTTGCTATTCCAAGAAATATCTTGAGACAGTTCAAGGTTCAAAGCATAAGATGTTATTCTAAAAACGCTCATATGAAAGTTTGCATAATCCTTCTTTATTTTCCAGGTACCCAGAGCTAATAAGGTCACGATATAGGAAAGCTCTTGATCATTCATGTTATCCGTATATAAATATTAGGAACAAAGTTTATGAAAGTGAATGTGAATAATCTTGCTATCGTGTTCTTAACTTTTGCTTCCGCAGGTCTCCTTCCCCGCTGTTCCCAACCTAACACCCCATCCCCCACTTGGCCACTCTTTAACTCTGTACTGGTAGAGTTTGGAGCTGCCAAGAGGTGGACATATTGGGAACAGGCGCAAACCCTGAGGATCCGGACTCCCTGACAGAAAGCTATTGATTGATTACTGTCTTCTTGTATTAATCTGTGTGCGGTGCAGTCTGTGTGGCTCCTGTGATCTGCTGTTGTTAACTGTACTGGAGAAGGATATACGGACAATGAACTCAGGCTAAAAGCTTATGTACTATCCACACTCGCTTTCCAGGAATACCAGCCCACAGCCAGGAATATCCATTTGTGTGACATCAAGGAATGGGCACGTCCATGGGGAGCAACAAGAAAAGGTGTGTCTTCAGTCCCCTCTTCACCTACCTTTGTGTGTTAGCTTATCTTCATTATGCATCACACTGCTGCCGCCCATCCCAACTTTGGGCAGCATTTGTCTGGTTCAGGCCGTAAAATCCCTTTTAGAAATATTAGACCTATTGTATGTAAAGGGAGGGGTGTGTGTGTGTGGGTGGGTGTCCTGTGCATTTTGATCTTACTTGTATTCACTCAACTTAATACAAAACCTCCTCCTCCCCCATTAATAGCTGTGTGAGATTGGCGATCCAGGTTTGGCAACATGTGCATGTGATTAATATGGCGCTTCTTGCATAGTTTTCACCAGACTCTTGTATGCACCATTGGAGCCTATTCTACTCTATTCTACTGAATGCATTTCAGTTTAGGATAACAGCATAAGGCGTCTGTCACATTCAAAATGCCTTGCATATTGATACTGGGAAGTTTAATGTCCTGCCGAGTCTCGGCCTGCGGTGGCCATGTTTCCATGAGCGCTCACTAGAAGACACACCTCACTGTATTTGAGCAGCTTCTTTATAGACAGCACTTATGTTTTCCCTCACGTTTATTACAGTGACGTCAATAGTGTACCAACGCCCGAGCATCCGCTCTGGGCATTATGAGGGGTGCTTTTAAAATCATGCAGGGTCGTTTTAAATTATAGGGTTAGCAGAGGCTCCAAATCATGACATTGGGATGTACCTGAAGGATTTCACTTCTCATCTGCCTTCCTAGAACTCAATTCACGCACTGTATTTGCTTTACACTAACATTGTGTTGACATCCGTGATTCACGTTTTCCCTCCATGATGATTTAGCTCCCTTTCTTGAAGATGGTTTCCTTCCCCAGTCCCTACTGACATGAGGTTTCGTTTCCTTGCTTGACATTTCCCAATATGCTTTTAAAGTAAGGTCGTTCAGAGGAACTATCTCATTGCTTCTTCCAAATGTAGATGAGCTCAATTGGTGAAACTGGTTGTCAAGAAGGTAGTTGTTGAACTACACTATTGGGACTCTAAAGTCATTGATTGGCAACAAGGAACCAACAATAAATTGTTGCTTCATCTTTTTACTGTGGTTTAAGATATCTCTCAAGATATACATGTTTTTTCTGTTCACTAGACTTTTAAAGATGTCTCCACACTTTGCACTGTGGTATTGTTTTTTTTTATTTAAACTACTTGGTTAAACACACTATAACGTAGATTCTAATGTAAAGCCGCCCGAGAGACCAAATTCGACCTTTATTTTCTTTATTGGTATTTGCTTCCGGCCCTTGATTGAGGCTCTTGCACCTCGTACGCTTCTTGAACAGGATTACCTTGGAAGTGATTCTTGTAATTGCAGAGTAGGGTGTGTGCACTGTTGAACGAGTTCATAGCCTGATGTTTTCTTTTATCCGCTGAACACCTCTTAATGGGTATGCTGCACACGGAACATTTTCCCAGATGATGATCAGCTTTTAAACTTTAAATGCTGAAAACACTCATAGGCGTTTTAGTCAAAATTGTATATAACGAGGTGATTCATTTTTTAATTAAAATAAACTCTGTCAACTTCTGGGGGCGCAATGACAACTGAAGCCAAAGTATCAGAATGATTGGAGGGAACAATGAAAAATTAAAAATAAAAAAAAAGATTTGTAAAGCTAAACGTCATGCACTGAATAAACTCTGTAGTGCTTTTAACTGAATGAGTAATTGTGACACATTACGATTTGTACGAACCATTGAAGTTCTGCTCAGTGTCCACCTTCAGACTGCATCTCAGCTCCTATAGATTCACTGTTGAACTTTATTAATGTTGCATGAATGCAGCTGGGCCTAATCGAGTTAGATGTTCCTGAAAAAACATTTACATAGGGTTAGACCAATGTTACATATAACAAAGTTTGTTTTCTCGTAAATGGTTTGTCGTTTGAGTCATTGGCCATTGCACTTTATGTAGCAAATCCATACTACTCTCCTTATTAACTAGGCTGGAAAGAAATTATGGCCTCAGTCTCACTTAAATTCTAACATTTTGCATCAAGCTTGCAGGAGAGCAAAGGATCAACACAGATGACCAAAACTCGAGAAATTGTTGTTCACATCACTTGTGTTTTTTTTCTCTTTCTTTTTTTTGGAGGGGGGCTCAATGCATTTTGGAGTTCAAAATGGATGTGAGGTCGCATTTCACACTAAAATATAACTACAAGGCACAGCTTACCCATTTGTGTGATTTAAAAAAAAATGATGTCCATTTACTGAAAAAGAAATGTGGATTTCACGCACATCTAATATCGACCTGTACACTCCACTCACTATAGAAATATGGATTTGTAACATTTTTCCATAGGTAAATACGTCACCTCACCAAAAGTCTACCCTCTTATTTTTGATGGTCCCTGGCCAGAAGGTACCCAGTTTTGATAAATCTGTACACATACACATTTGGACACCACAAAGAAGTTTTAGCTTAAATTTCCTGTTGTGTTATATTTTATTTGCTCAGTTTACATCCCTTTTGTCTTATTTTGGGACTAAAACTCTGCAAGCGTGATTACCCTCTTGTACCAGACAATCATGGCTGAAATTATGAGCCTGCAGAGAAGCCTTCTGTGAACAAAGTACATTTTACAGGGCCTTAAGAAAGTCTCTTAAGATATCATGCAAAGAGTTTTCTGATAGGGGCACCTAAGCCTGTCCACTTGTTGAAAACCATGTTGCTTCTCAGTTCACATGTATTCTAAAGGTTAGGAAGTTATATTTTTTGTTTGTAATTATTAGCTATGGGTGGCTGGACCTATATGCTGGTAGGTTTGCTACCAGTGATCTTGTGTTAGCAAGAAGTGTTGGTGAAGGTTCTTGTATTCGGAAAGTATAGTGTTTTTTAAATTATATGGATAAAGTCTACCCTGCAATAATCTACCATAGCTTCAGTTTGTGATGGTAGAGAGATGGAAGCTGAATACAAAACAGTGGGAAATGTGCTATCTTCTTTTAGACTTTGATAAGCCCAGTAACTCTGTTTCAAGATGTTACACTGCATTACAGCTGGTAAAATGTTCTAGTATAGTGTGCAGTCTATCCTTGCCCTCTTCCAGGTGCTTCTCAGTCTGGACGTCATGGCAAAGGATAGAGAGGACAAGGCCGACTTTCCTGTTTAGGCCTCTACCACATGAACATTGCCCACAAGATCTACCCTCTGTGGACCAACACCACCTTCCTCATTTCACCCTGTGCCCCACCCTAGACACAGCTTTAGGTAACAGGAGGAGGAACACTCTTTATTCTTTGTTTCAGTTTGGCCTTAACCCAGTTCTGACTGTTTGAAAAATATAACTTAGAGTAACATCTGTTACTTTGTAAATTTTTGTACTACTCACTAGCCCATTTGGATTTTGCCCCTATTAGCTATGTGCTCTCTTCTTGCTGAAAGATCAATCAATCAATCAGTGTTTATTAAGCGCAATTACTGACCCGCAAGGGTTTCTAGGCGCTGACCGGGAGGGGCTAGGGGTGTGCAGGATCCAGCAGTGAGGTTGTTCTTAAAAAAAAACATGTCTTTAGCTCCTTCATGAAGTTGAGGGGGGGTTGTTTGTCTGATGTGGAGCAGATGGGTGTTCAAGGATGTGGCTGCGAGATGGGAGAAAGAGCGTCCCCCTGTTCTTGTTTTCCTGATGCAGGGTACTTCGGTGAGAGAGAGCTGGGCTGAGTGTAGGGTCCTGTGGGGTACGTGGAAGTTGAGTCGCCTGTTCAGGTAGTCTGGTCCAGTGTCGTGGAGGACTTTGTGTGTGTGGGTGAGGATCTTAAAGATGAATCTTTTCTCTACGGGCAGTCAGTGTAGTGTGCACAGGTGTTGAGAGATGTAGCAGTGTCGAGGAAGGTCGAGGACCAGTCTGGTGGCGGCATTCTGGATGTTCTGCAGTTTGCGGGTGAGTTTCTTGTTGATCCCAATGTACTCTAGTCTGCTGGTAATGAGGGTGTGTGTGATGGTCTTTCTGTGTTCGAGGGGGATCCATTTGAACGCCTTGTGTGGGAGGCAGAGGGTGCGGAAGCAGGTGGAAGTGACTGAGTTGATTTGGCAGTCCAACCAAGCAAGTTGAGTTTGGAGTCCAGGATGATCCCGAGGTTGCGGGCCTGGTTCGTGGGGCTGGGCGGGTTTCCGAGGGTGAGTAGCCACCAGGAGTCATTCCACATGTTGGGTTGAGGGCACAGGATGAGTACTTCTGTCTTGTTCACGTTGAGATGAAGGCAGCTGTTTTTCATCCAGTTGGCGACTGCTTCCGTGCCTTCGTGGAAGTTGTGTAAGGTCGTGTTGGGTTTGTTTGATAGGGAGAGGATGAGTTGGGTGTTGTCGGCGTAGGAGACAATTTTGATTCCGTAGCTTCTGATGATGGTGGCCAGCGGGGCCATGTAGATGTTAAACAGCATGGGGCTGAGGGAGGATCCCTGGGGAACTCCGCAGGTGGTAGATGTGGGGTCCGAGAGGAAGGGGGCGAGTCTCAAACATTGAGTTCTGCCAGAGAGGAAGGATTGGGTGCAGTCAAGGACCTAGTCTCTGACACCGGCCTCGTGAAGTCTGCGTATCAGGGTGTGGTGGGAGACTGTGTCGAAGGCCGCCGAGAGGTCCAGCAGGATGAGTGCCACCGTCTCTTCCTTGTCCAGCAGGGAGCGGATGTCGTCTGTTACAGCCAGGAGGGCTGTTTCAGTGCTATGTTTTTTTCTGAATCCGGATTGGGAGGCGTCGAGGATGTTGTAGTCTTCGATAAAAGTGGCAAATTGGTTGTTAGTGGCTTTCGTGATGACTTTCGCTGAAAATGGGAAAAGGGAGATGGGCCTGAAGTTGTCGAGGAGGGTGAGGTCTGCAGAGGGTTTCTTGAGGAGGGGGTTGATCTTGGCGTTTTTCCAGGCATTGGGGAAGGAGGCGGTAGCTAGGGATTGGTTGATGGTGAGGTGGAGCCTGGGGGCGATGGTGTTAGTGGCTCTGTTGAAGATGTGGTGGGGGCTTGGGTCCGTGGGGGCCCGGGAGTGCATGGACTTTCTTGTCTTCAGTGTATCTTCGGTGGTGAGGGGGGTCCAGTTGGAGATCGTTGGTTTGTTGGTGTCGGGTTCCAGTGGAGGGGGGTTCTGCGATTAGGTTGTCCTCGTTAAAGCTGTCCTAAATGATCTTGATTTTGTGGTGGAAGTAAGTGTTGAATCTGTCGCAGCGGTCCTGTGAGGGAGGGATGTCTGTTGTTTCACTGTTGGGTTGGGCTAACTCCTTGATGATGCTGAAGAGTTCCTTGCTGTTGTGTGCATGTGAGGAGATTCTATCTTGTATAGCTTTCTTTTTGGTGCTCCTGACGAGTTGTTGGTGTGCGGTGGTGACGTCTCTGAAGTTGCTTTGGGCTTCTGTGGCTTTGGTGTTTCTCCAGATTTTCTTGAGGCGTTGACAAATGTGTCTGGATTCTCAGAGTTCTGCGGTGAACAAGCTGGCATTCTTGGCGTGGGTGCTGTTGTTCTTTTTGGGAGGGCTATGGTGTTGGCGCAGTAGGCGATCCATTTGTGAAATGTGCGTGCTGTGGTATTCGGGTCGTCGTTGTGTGCAATGGAGGGGGAGGAGTTGGCGAGGGTGACGGTGAGCTGGTCGTCGGTGATTCTTGTCTAGCTTCTATGGGATGGTTGGTGCTGGGGTCTGATGACGGTGGGTGTGGTGAAATGGATGCATCAATGGTCTGTCCATGTTTGGAGGTGTTGCTGAAGGTAACAGAGGTTCCTGTTGTGAAGATGGGGTCGTGGGTGTGTCCTGCTGAGTGCGTTGGTTACGTCACCATCTGTCGCAGCCCTATGTTGTGGAGGTTGTCTAGGAGGGATGTGGTGTTGGGGCTTTTAGGTTGTTGAGGTGGAAGTTGAGGTCTCCCATGATGGTGTAGTTGGTGGCTGTGATGGCTTGTGCGGTGATGCAGTCAGTGATGGAGTCAGCAAAGGGTGCGTGGGGTCCAGGTCGGCGGTAGATGAGGGTTCCCCTGAGGGTGGATATCGGGCTGGCCTGTAGTTTGAAATGAAGGTGTTCCATCAGGCTTGTGGAGCCTTCAGAGTGTGTGCTCAGATGGATGTAATACTTGTGGACGATGGAGATTCTCCCTCGGGGGTGGCTGATGCGGTCTTTCCGGGTGATATTATATCATTGGGGAATGGCAATGGTGATGTCCGGGCATGAGGTGGTGTTGGTCCAGGTCTCGGTGAGGAAAGTGACGTCCGGGGTGGTGCTGTCAAGGAGGTCTCGGATTTCAGTACTGTGTTTATGGAGGGAGCGGATGTTGAGGAGGATGCATTTCAGAGTCTTCGGTGTCTGTGTGTTGTTGAGAGTGGGTTGTGCTGGGTCCAAGGTCTTGGTGGTGGTGTAGGATTGGCGGCAGTGGAGGCAGCTGAAGGGTCCGTGGTTGTCAGCTGGTGATGCATGCTTACAGTTGTTCCGTCCTGGGTTGAGTGCGAGGAGTGCTGCTGGCGTGTAGAGGTGGGGGGTGGCAGGTCGAGGGGTCCTGCCACTGGTCACGGTCAGGCAGCGGAAGGGTGCAGATGGGCTTGCCTTTGGCATGCCTTAGGCACACCAGCGGCGTGCCCACTGCGCGCGGGTGCACAGCAGCCACCATTAAGTAGGGAGGGGGGGAGGAGAAACAACTCAGAGGCAGGAGTGGGAAAATGGTGCGATAAAGGGGTGTGAGCTGCGGGGACAGAAGCGGCGGGGAGAGGGAAGAGGGAAAAGAGAGAAAAAGCGAGAATGAGCGAGGTAAGAGAGAATGCGAGAAAAAGAGGAAAATGATAGAAAAAAGCACAGAAAGTGAAAAAGGCACAATACAGCACACTAGAAAGAAAAAACACAAAAGGGAGAGGACAGAGAAAAAAGAGGTCAAGGCCAGCCTAACAGAAGAGCAGAGCTCTCCCACTAGACACCAGGGATGAGGCGCAGGCAGGAGCCTGCGGGTGGAGAAGGGCCTCGAACTTCTGACCGGAGTCAGAGTTCAAAACACACTGGCTGCACTTACTGGTGGAGCTACACAGAGGCATAGCGGTTCACTGACCAGGTCACTGGGGTTGCTCTTCCTACCACGCAGCGGCCACCATAAAGTGGGGGGGAAGGAGGAGAGGACAGCTGTGAGGTGGGATCGGGAAAACAGCATGAAAAAGGAGGGCGGGCCGTGGGGGCAGCAGTGGTGGAGAGGGAATAGAGAAAAGAGAGAAAACGTGAGAATGAGAGAAATAAGAGAGAATGTGAGAAAAAAAGGAAAAGTATAGAAAAAAGCACAGAAAGCGAAAAAGGCACCATACAGCACATTAGAAGAAAAAACATGAAAGGGAGAAGACAGAGAAAAAAGATGTCGAGGGCAGCCAAGCAGAAGAGCAGAGCTCTCCCACTAGACACCAGGGATGAGGCACAGGAAGGAGCTTGCAAGTGGAGGAGGGCCTCGAACTTCTGACCGGGGTCAGAGTTAGAAACACATGGGCTGCACTCACTGGTGGAGCTACTCAGAGGAAGAGCAGTTCACTGACCAGGTCAGGCCAACTCAAAGTAAATCAGTTTTTGTTGCTGAGGTTTGTAAGACCCCCTTCCTTCTCCTCTTTTGAAGCCATGTTTTTTTTTTTTTCCTGTCTTCAGCTTTGGCTCTTTCTCTCTTTTTCTTCTCCACATGCCCCTTGTTTGATATCACACTCCACCTAACCCCACCGACTCACCTCTTACTGGGTATGCCCCCTATCTTTGCTCTGCTTTCCTTCTTTGCAACCTTGTTTTTGTTTCTCTTCCTCTTAGCCATCTAGCTCTCCTTTTCCTCTCCCTTTACCCTGTACGATCCTGAGTACTTTGACTTTCCCTCAAGCTCTCTCTGCCCCTTGCTTCTACCTTCACAGGCCCCACTGACTATCTGACTCTGTCTTTCAGCTCAATAGTTCCATACGCCTTTGACTACAATCAAAGGGACCCCTAAGGCATAATCTGAGTCAGAACAGAAGGAAGGGAGATCAGATGTACATCAGGTTTTGTGACAAAGTGTGCTCCTGTTAGCTGTAAAGGTTTGTGAATCTTGTGCAGCTCTGTCTGCTTGTCATTTACGCATCTTAAAAGCTGCTGGACCTAGTCTTCGAACCCTTCCCCTCTCACCCTCCCTTCTTTGTCCCTTCCCCTCTGTCTATCTGCCCTCCCTGACACCAATTTATAAAATAAATTATATTTGTATTAATTTTAGAGGCCTTGATCTTCAAAATCCACCTGGGGTTCCGGAGATACAGATATATGAAGCAATAAATAACTGTCATATCAACTGCTACTAAGCACTGGCCAATAAAAAGTTTGGAAACTTTTGAAGAGTTTTAAACAGTTAATTTGGCAATGCCTGCCCGAGTTGGATGACCAAGTCCGGCAGGACAGAGGTCTAGGGGTCCAGAAAGGATACTTTGGGCAGGTACCTGGCCACCAGAGTGTTCTTAAAGCAAGAGCGCATCTTTACAGGACAACTGCCATAGACATCAATGGAGTGGTCGCGATACTGAGGGATGCAGGGCAAAAGATGCTTAAAGGATGCTCTTTTTCTGGTGCGGTCGAAGGGGGTGTCTTTGTGGGTTCACCCCGGTCCACTGGTAAACTGGGGTGAACTTGGCCATAGAAGTCTGGGTCCTTTGAAGTCTTCTATGTTGCAGTAGCAGGCCACCCAATAATGGGCTATTGGTCTGTCTGCACCGCAGTTGGGGGTGGAATCCTTTGGTGAGGGCTAGTATCCCTTAGGTACGATGAACCTAGACTCTGATAGCACTTCCATCTCCAGCCGATATGGGTGCAGGTTTTGGCTATCTTTGATTGGTCCTCCTGAGTGCCCGGCCACTGGTAGCGTTAAAACGTCTGCAGTGGCTACCAACTTGTTGGTTTGGGCTCTTTCAGCTCTTGTGTCCCTGGAGCTGGTTCCAGGAGATCAGCTGACTGATCCTTGGAGTCACCGCTGTTGTTGGATGTTAGGAATCAACTTTTCCCTGAGCCATGAGCCACAGGCCCAGTCCAAGCTCTGCTAGCCCAAAGTGCAAAATAAAACCAGATGATGGACGGAATGCTAAACAATGCAAATGTTCATCCCAAGTCACAAAGATCTGGGATTAATCCACAGTTTTTTGCCTGCCCCACCATTCAAGCTTTGACCCAGCCATATGCAAATCAGTCTGGACCCTGTTCCCCATGGAAAAAGTCCAGCCTAAACTGCAAAGCCAGGCCCTCCCTGGACTGTAAACCAGCATCCTGGGACCAGTTGCAGGGTATCACCCTTCATCAGCCAGGCTAGGTTAAATCCAGTGGCGCAGTGAGCATGGAACCATATCTGGGAATACCCTTCCCACTCAGGGTGACAAAAGTAAAAAGAACAGATGATGGAAGGAATGTTGAACAATGCAAACATTCCCCCCCAGTCACGAAGATCTAGGTTTAATCCATCCTCTTTTTGCCCACTACGCCACCCCGGTTTGGACCTAGCTATATGCAAATCAGTCTTGACCAGGTTCTCCATGGGAACATTTCAGCCTGATCTGGCATGCCAGGTCCTCCCTGGACCGGAAACAAGCATTCTGGTACCTGTTTCAGGGTATCACCCTTCATCAGCCAGGCTAGCTTAAATCCAGTGGCCCAGTGAGTATAGGCCCCACGTCTGGGCACACTCTAGCCACTTAGGGCGCACATGGCAACACCACAAAATAAAATGATGGAGTGCTGAAACATCCGTTCTTTTTCCTTTTGCAGCCCAAAGTGCAGTAGGTGGAGTCCTTCTAAGCATGCTGCTTCTCTTTGTGCGGGTCCCAGAGCAGCTGGGCAGTCCTTCTTCTGTCCTCTCTCCTAATCCAGCATGGTCTGAGGGCCAAGAGTGACAGGAGTGTCACATTTATCCCAGGAAAGTTTCCTGAGGAGAACACATGATCACTAGCCAATGGGCTACTGGGTCCCCTCCTACATAGTGAAGCCATTCCTGTGACGTGTGGCATCTGGCTATCCCAAAATGCTACATTCTTGCCCCTTTCAAGATGGCACAACCCTTCCTGGGTCATTAGGAGATTGGTAGTCCACCCAAGAGGTGTAGCTACCTGAGGACTACATGCCCATGGTAACACCTGTTTGGGGGTGAGTTTCCCCTCACTGGCCCTGTCTTCATTCTGTCTACAAGAATAAAAAACATCCTGCTCAGGCGTGTTGTGGCTGGCGGCCCATCAAAGGTGGCTCCCCTTTGAAGCATACCTTGTGGGCTAAACACCTCCTCCTCCTCCTGTCAGAGGAGGTGACACCTCATTCTGCAGCAACTGCTTTTGTTCCTGAGCCTGGGAGTCATTCAAATGTCTCCCCAGGCAGGTAGAAAGATGTCTGTATGTATATGCCTTTGTGAGGCCACTGGACTAGGTGAGGCACAGAGTGGCAACTTTCCAAAAGTTGCTTAATTTTTAATGTGACATTAAATTTGATTTGACCATCAATTCCCATTTAATTCCACAATTAATTTGATCCCTTACTGACCCAGTTAGGTAATCCCAGTCAAAAGGTAGCCGAGTTGGGATGTCACCTGGTATCTCTGTATTAGCCAATGGGGATACTAACTTTACCAAAAGCAAAACTAAAATTTGGAAGTCTTGTAGTTAAGAAATATCAAAAAACATATGTCTTTCTTAATAAGATACAGCTCCCTGCCTTAGGGCACCAAAGGCCTTCTTAGGGAAGACATATATAATGTTAAGCAATAGAGTGGCTTTGCCATTGGTTTAGAGGACAAATGCGAAATGGCAGTGGAAACATTGTCCTTCCAGTCTGTAGTGCAGGCTGGGAGCCATTTTGTACCTTTTTGCATGAAGGATTGCACAAGTGGTGCTGCGCCCTAAGTGGACACTCTGGGGGTCATTACAACTTCGGTGGACGGAAAAGGCCGTCTGCCGAAGTCCTAATGGTCAGGTTGCCGCCAGTGCGGCTGCCTTCCCGCTGACCCCATTAAGAGTTTCCCGTTGGCCAAGCAGAAAACGACTCACAACATTGACGCCGGCTCATAATAGAACCGGTGGCAATGCTGTAGTGCGGTGGGTGCAACAGCACCCATTACAATTTAGATCGTGACAGTGCTGGCCGGGGGGGCCTGCACTGCCCATGCCGCGTACATGGGCAGTGTAGGGGCCCCCCGGGGGCGCACTGCACCCCATCTCCACCAGCAGTTACATGGCTGTGCTACTGCCATATAACCACCGGTGGAGAAGGGAATCATAATCCACAGGGCAGCGCTGCATGCAGTGCTGCCCTGGTGGATTAGGACATGGTGCATGGCCTGACTGACATAAAGTGGTAATCTGGCGGTGCTGGCGGTCCGACCGTGGCAGTCGTAATGTGGCTGTCGGACAGCCACATTTGCGGCGGTCCGACCGCCTCCACGACACTGGCGGTCTCAAGACCGCAAGGGTCGTGATGAGGCCATCTGTCTTACATGCCCTGGATACCATAAGTACCATATACTAGAGACTTACGAGTATGTCAGTCCTTGCCAATCAGGTGTATCCAATTTGCCATGCAATTTGTCTGGGGTTAGAACACTGGCACCAATGTCTTGTTAACAAGCCTCAGTGCACTCTCAGAGTCGAAATACCAGCAGTATTAGTCCACAAATGTGGGAGTGAACATGCAAAAAGAGGCATTTCCTCGCAACACACCCCAGCTCTGTGCCTGAATCCAAAATAAGAACCCTCAGTATGCTACTATCGCACACACAACATATCTATACTTTCCTCTGTCTGATGCATTTCAGAGTCTTCGGTGTCTGTGTGTTGTTGCGAGTGGGTTGTGCTGGGTCCAAGGTCTTGGTGGTGGTGTAGGATTGGCGGCAGTGGAGGCAGCTGAAGGGTCCGTGGTTGTCAGCTGGTGATGCATGCTTACAGTTGTTCCGTCCTGGGTTGAGTGCGAGGAGTACTGCTGGCGTGTAGAGGTAGGGGGTGGCAGGTCGAGGGGTCCTGCCACTGGTCACGGTCAGGCAGCGGACGGGTGCAGATGGGCTTGCCTTTGGCATGCCTTAGACACGCCAGCGGCGTGCGCACTGCGCACGGGCGCACAGCAGCCACCATTAAGTAGGGAGGGGGGGAGGAGAAACAACTCAGAGGCAGGAGTGGGAAAATGGTGCGATAAAGGGGGGTGAGCCGTGGGGACAGAAGCGGCGGGGAGAGGGAAGAGGGAAAAGAGAGAAAAAGCGAGAATGAGCGAGGTAAGAGAGAATGCGAGAAAAAGAGGAAAATGATAGAAAAAAGCACAGAAAGTGAAAAAGGCACAATACAGCACACTAGAAAGAAAAAACACAAAAGGGAGAGGACAGAGAAAAAAGAGGTCAAGGCCAGCCTAGCAGAAGAGCAGAGCTCTCCCACTAGACACCAGGGATGAGGCACAGGCAGGAGCCTGCGGGTGGAGAAAGGCCTCGAACTTCTGACCGGAGTCAGAGTTCAAAACACACTGGCTGCACTTACTGGTGGAGCTACACAGAGGCAGAGCGGTTCACTGACCAGGTCACTGGGGTTGCTCTTCCTACCACGCAGCGGCCACCATAAAGTGGGGGTGAAGGAGGAGAGGACAGCTGTGAGGTGGGATCGGGAAAACAGCATGAAAAAGGAGGGCGGGCCGTGGGGGCAGCAGTGGTGGAGAGGGAATAGAGAAAAGAGAGAAAACGTGAGAATGAGAGAAATAAGAGAGAATGTGAGAAAAAAAGGAAAAGTATAGAAAAAAGCACAGAAAGCGAAAAAGGCACCATACAGCACATTAGAAGAAAAAACATGAAAGGGAGAAGACAGAGAAAAAAGAGGTCGAGGGCAGCCTAGCAGAAGAGCAGAGCTCTCCCACTAGACACCAGGGATGAGGCACAGGCAGGAGCTTGCAAGTGGAGGAGGGCCTCGAACTTCTGACCGGGGTCAGAGTTAGAAACACATGGCTGCACTCACTGGTGGAGCTACTCAGAGGCAGAGCAGTTCACTGACCAGGTCAGGCCAACTCAAAGTAAATCAGTTTTTGTTGCTGAGGTTTGTAAGACCCCCTTCCTTCTCCTCTTTTGCAGCCACGTTTTTTTTTTTTTCCTGTCTTCAGCTTTGGCTCTTTCTCTCTTTTTCTTCTCCACATGCCCCTTGTTTGATATCACACTCCACCTAACCCCACCGACTCACCTCTTACTAGGTATGCCCCCTATCTTTGCTCTGCTTTCCTTCTTTGCAACCTTGTTTTTGTTTCTCTTCCTCTTAGCCATCTAGCTCTCCTTTCCCTCTCCCTTTACCCTGTACGATCCTGAGTACTTTGACCTTCCCTCAAGCTCTCTCTGCCCCTTGCTTCTACCTTCACAGGCCCCACTGACTATCTGACTCTGCCTTTCAGCTCAATAGTTCCATACGCCTTTGACTACAATCAAAGGGACCCCTAAGGCATAATCTGAGTCAGAACAGAAGGAAGGGAGATCAGATGTACATCAGGTTTTGTGACAAAGTGTGCTCCTGTTAGCTGTAAAGGTTTGTGAATCTTGTGCAGCTCTGTCTGCTTGTCATTTACACATCTTAAAAGCTGCTGGACCTAGTCTTCGAGCCCTCCTCCTCTCACCCTCCCTTCTTTGTCCCTTCCCCTCTGTCTATCTGCCCTCCCAGACACCAATTTATAAAATAAATTATATGTTTATTAATTTTAGAGGCCTTGATCTTCAAAATCCACCTGGGGTTCCGGAGATACAGATATATGAAGCAATAAATAACTGTCATATCAACTCCTACTAAGCACTGGCCAAAAAAAGTTTGGAAACTTTTGAAGAGTTTTAAACAGTTAATTTGGCAATGCCTGCCCGAGTTGGATGACCAAGTCCGGCAGGACAGAGGTCTAGGGGTCCAGAAAGGATACTTTGGGCAGGTACCTGGCCACCAGAGTGTTCTTAAAGCAAGAGCGCATCTTTACAGGACAACTGCCATAGACATCAATGGAGTGGTCGCGATACTGAGGGATGCAGGGCAAAAGATGCTTAAAGGATGCTCTTTTTCTGGTGCGGTCGAAGGGGGTGTCTTTGTGGGTTCACCCCGGTCCACTGGTAAACTGGGGTGAACTTGGCCATAGAAGTCTGGGTCCTTTGAAGTCCTCTATGTTGCAGTAGCAGGCCACCCAATAATGGGCTATTGGTCTGTCTGCACCGCAGTTGGGGGTGGAATCCTTTGGTGAGGGCTAGTATCCCTTAGGTACGATGAATCTAGACTCTGATAGCACTTCCATCTCCAGCCGATATGGGTGCAGGTTTTGGCTATCTTTGATTGGTCCTCCTGAGTGCCCGGCCACTGGTAGCGATAAAACGTCTGCAGTGGCTACCAACTTGTTGGTTTGGGCTCTTTCAGCTCTTGAGTCCCTGGAGCTGGTTCCAGGAGATCAGCTGACTGATCCTTGGAGTCACCGCTGTTGTTGGGTGTTAGGAATCAACTTTTCCCTGAGCCATGAGCCACAGGCCCAGTCCAAGCTCTGCTAGCCCAAAGTGCAAAATAAAACCAGATGATGGACGGAATGCTAAACAATGCAAATGTTCATCCCAAGTCACAAAGATCTGGGATTAATCCACAGTTTTTTGCCTACACCACCATTCAAGCTTTGACCCAGCCATATGCAAATCAGTCTGGACCCTGTTCCCCATGGAAAAAGTCCAGCCCAAACTGCAAAGCCAGGCCCTCCCTGGACTGTAAACCAGCATCCTGGGACCAGTTGCAGGGTATCACCCTTCATCAGCTTATGCTAGGTTAAATCCAGTGGCGCAGTGAGCATGGAACCATATCTGGGAATACCCTTCCCACTCAGGGCGACAAAAGTAAAAAGAACAGATGATGGAAGGAATGTTGAACAATGCAAACATTCCCCCCCAGTCACGAAGATCTAGGTTTAATCCATCCTCTTTTTGCCCACTACGCCACCCCGGTTTGGACCTAGCTATATGCAAATCAGTCTTGACCAGGTTCTCCATGGGAACATTTCAGCCTGATCTGGCATGCCAGGTCCTCCCTGGACCGGAAACAAGCATTCTGGTACCTGTTTCAGGGTATCACCCTTCATCAGCCAGGCTAGCTTAAATCCAGTGGCCCAGTGAGTATAGGCCCCACGTCTGGGCACACTCTAGCCACTTAGGGCGCACATGGCAACACCACAAAATAAAATGATGGATGGAGTGCTGAAACATCGGTTCTTTTTCCTTTTGCAGCCCAAAGTGCAGTAGGTGGAGTCCTTCTAAGCATGCTGCTTCTCTTTGTGCGGGTCCCAGAGCAGCTGGGCAGTCCTTCTTCTGTCCTCTCTCCTAATCCAGCATGGTCTGAGGGCCAGAGTGACAGGAGTGTCACATTTATCCCAGGAAAGTTTCCTGAGGAGAACACATGATCACTAGCCAATGGGCTACTGGGTCCCCTCCTACATAGTGAAGCCATTCCTGTGACGTGTGGCATCTGGCTATCCCAAAATGCTACATTCTTGCCCCTTTCAAGATGGCACAACCCTTCCTGGGTCATTAGGAGATTGGTAGTCCACCCAAGAGGTGTAGCTACCTGAGGACTACATGCCCATGGTAACACCTGTTTGGGGGTGAGTTTCCCCTCACTGGCCCTGTCTTCATTCTGTCTACAAGAATAAAAGACATCCTGCTCAGGCGTGTTGTGGCTGGCGGCCCATCAAAGGTGGCTCCCCTTTGAAGCATACCTTGTGGGCTAAACTCCCCGCCCCCTCCCCAAGTGGTCATCCTGTCAGAGGAGGTGACACCTCACTCTGCAGCAACTGCTTTTGTTCCTGAGCCTGGGAGTCATTCAAATGTCTCCCCAGGCAGGTAGAAAGATGTCTGTATGTATGTGCCTTTGTGAGGCCACTGGACTAGGTGAGGCACAGAGTGGCAACTTTCCAAAAGTTGCTTAATTTTTAATGTGACATTAAATTTGATTTGACCATCAATTCCCATTTAAGGCCACAATTAATTTGATCCCTTACTGACCCAGTTAGGTAATCCCAGTCAAAAGGTAGCCGAGTTGGGATGTCACCTGGTATCTCTGTATTAGCCAATGGGGATACTAACTTTACCCAAAGCAAAACTAAAATTTGGAAGTGTTGTACTTAAGAAATATCAAAAAACATATGTCTTTCTTAATAAGATACAGCTCCCTGCCTTAGGGCTCCAAAGGCCTTCTTAGGGAAGACATATATAATGTTAAGCAATAGAGTGGCTTTGCCCTTGGTTTAGAGGACAAATGCGAAATGGCAGTGGAAACACTGTCCTTCCAGTCTGTAGTGCAGGCTGGGAGCCATTTTGTACCTTTTTGCATGAAGGATTGCACAAGTGGTGCTGCGCCCTAAGTGGACACTCTGGGGGTCATTACAACTTCGGTGGACGGAAAAGGCCGTCTGCCGAAGTCCTAATGGTCAGGTTGCCGCCAGTGCGGCTGCCTTCCCGCTGACCCCATTAAGAGTTTCCCGCTGGCCAAGCAGAAAACGGCTCACAACATTGACGCCGGCTCATAATAGTACCGGTGGCAATGCTGAAGTGTGGAGGGTGCAACAGCACCCATTACAATTTAGATCGTGACAGTGCTGTCCGGGGGGGGGCCTGCACTGCCCATGCCGCGTACATGGGCAGTGTAGGCGCCCCCCGGGGGCACACTGCACCCCATCTCCACCTGCAGTTACATGGCTGTGCTACTGCCATATAACCACCGGTGGAAAAGGGAATCATAATCCACAGGGCAGCGCTGCATGCAGTGCTGCCCTGGTGGATTAGGACCTGGTGCATGGCCTGACTGACATAAAGTGGTAATCTGGCGGTGCTGGCGGTCCGACTGTGGCAGTCGTAATGTGGCTGTCGGACAGACACATTTGAGGCGGTCCGACCGCCTCCACGACACTGGCGGTCTCAAGACCGCAAGGGTCGTGATGAGGCCATCTGTCTTACATGCCCTGGATACCATAAGTACCGTATACTAGAGACTTACGAGTATGTCAGTCCTTGCCAATCAGGTGTATCCAATTTGCCATGCAATTTGTCTGGGGTTAGAACACTGGCACCAATGTCTTGTTAACAAGCCTCAGTGCACTCTCAGAGTCAAAATACCAGCAGTATTAGTCCACAAATGTGGGAGTGAACATGCAAAAAGAGGCATTTCCTCCCAACACACCCCAGCTCTGTGCCTGAATCCAAAATAAGAACCCTCAGTATGCCACTATCGCACACACAACATATCTATACTTTCCTCTGTCTCACAAACCCTCACCGTTTTCTCCCCAAATCCTCACAATACTCTATGCCAACTCCAAAATATTGTCCATGCCAGCCTTCTCAACCACCTATTGAAACCTGTATCATACCGTCACCCTACACAACTCTTTTCTTCTTGTCACATGAAGCCCATGACAAAACTCTTTCAAAATCCTTTTCCACCAATGCATTTACGTCTCTCCCCTATTCACCATACAACTAAACCACCTAACCCGATGATCCCCTAACACACTCCACAGAGACTCTCTTTAAATACTCAGCCTTACTCACTTCAACATCTACACCGCCCAATCCTTCAATTCAAATCCTACTTTTCAGGTCACTGCACCAATAACAGACAGTACTACCCCACCAAAGCAGTCCCCAATATCCACACAACCTTTCTCTATAAAACACCTGAGACATTGTCCATTCCTCTATACACAACCAAAACGTATCAACTATGCAATTAATGACCACAGAGATAACTCAAACTCCCACCCATCTTTACCTCACAATTTCCAAGCAAACAAGACACAAATTACTGTCTACTAATAAACAACATTCCTCGCTTACCTGTCTAGCATATGCTGCAGAATTTAGAGCAATAAAACCAGCCCCTCATTCTCCACCATCACCTCTCACTTGTACCCCCTGCATCTTCAACACACCAATAGAAAGCCATTCTATACCATTCTTCATAACCTCACACCCTCCTTAGTACCACACAACAACATTATGATTCAAAGTCAACTTCACAGCCCCATCACCTCAAGAACATACACTTTCCACCACTTACACAAATGGCCCTATGAATACAGCCTCTATTTAGCAGTGATATATGTTGTATTGCATTTTAATAATGAAAGGGGTACAATAGCTCCTTGTGTTTCTTCCAATTTTAAAAAAATGCTCCAATATTTTTAAGTTAGAGGACTATGAATATTTACTTTGAAGTAACAGTTCCACTTGGGCCACAGCGCAGTTGTTTGTTAACATTGAAGACAGGTGTCAACTGAATTATTTTAGTAAAAGACAATTTCTTGCTCAAGTGTCCATTGCATTGCTTTCAAGTAAGTATGATATTGCTGCAATGCATTTAGTACCTCTAAGTCCGTTTACATACCCAGGAAGCATAATGCACCTTTTTATTTAAGGATATTGTCTGTAGGGGATTTGCAGGATTACAATATAGACCTCTGATGTTATTTTTATTACGTGTAAATCATTATTCTTTTTGTCATAGCCGTACTTCAGAATTTTACTTTTGGACGACATTCAGCACCGTCAAAAACACTAAACAAAATTGTGCTTGATAGAAGATATAATTTGATCCACATGAAGCCAATATTTCTAAATGCTTAAAACAGCCGAATCCACAGGTTGAATGTCATACTTCCCTCAATGGGAAATAATGATTTCCTGATATTTGAAGAATTTCCCATGATTAAGAAGATGTACAAATTGCTTCCTATGCAAAATAAATGAGGTTTTATGTAAAAACTTTGCAGTCGCTGCAACCTTTGTGAAATCTGCAATGTTCTAATTGTGGAACGAAAATCCTAATAATGTGGGTTTTGCAGGTAAAATAACTATCCAGATTTCACTTTTAGTTTAATAATTCTAATACAAAAAGTTTTTTACAGTAACGTCTTCCACAAGCAACGTTTTGCAAAGTTCACAAAACCTTGCAAACTCGTCTAAGGGCAAAGTTAGTTAATTCTAGGGATGACATTTACATTTCAGTAAGTCTTAAAAATGTTTTTTTTTAAAGTGAAATATATTTGTTCCTCATTATACCTCATATTTTCCGTAAGTGGATTTTGTTTCTGCAAGAAAAGAATGAAATGTATTTCCGCTGTTGTTTTTCCATTACGTGAGTGGCCGTGCAAGTCAATGGAATATAGAAAATGGTCGAATATTGGCTATTCTTTCAGTAGCTGTTGACTTTACGTAAATTTAAATTGAGGGTAATAGCACTGGGCCTAATCAATCCTGTGTTTCTGTTAACAAAAATTGTAAAAAAATAAAAAAAAATAGAAGATCTGGACCTTTCCTTGTTAGCGCCTTTCATCTAGTTCATGTGTTAGAATTTGTTTTAACTGCCCCGCACTGTGTGTTAAAGACAAAACAGCAGCCTGGGTGTCAGAAGAGATGTAAAAACAAACAGGGTGTCAAAAAAAATGTAAATACAAATGCAATTGGCATGTGTGAGTCATTAATCTTTAACTTATTTGAATAATCAGTATCACAGTACTACTTCTAGCCCCTGTTTTGAACTTATTTAAATGCATCCATTATAATGTTCATTATCAGATCAGACCCGGTCATTCTCTCTTCTCATATCAGTCATCAAGCCAGATGCAATGTACTGTCCACTTCATCAGACCTAATCCACAACCCATCCATGTCAGTTACTTGAGAACTGTTAGCACAGAGGAGTTTATACAACCTACAAATAGTCTACACAAATTCACAGATATATCTCCTCGCAGGAAAATCATTATAGTGATATATCCATCACTCTGTAGAGCCTATCCACTGAAAGAATAAAGAAAAACAAAAGTCGGAATAACTATCCTAATTTGGACAATGTAGATTTAACTGAGATCAGACACACAACTGCAACCTAGCAACCGAAGGACAGAAGTTACTTGCAATTTATAGCTGTTATCTTGCAAAATACATTCATGAAGTTCCAAACAAAAAAAGCTTATTATTTAATATAAAAGAGGAGCTATCGACTGAGGTGTTTAAACGACAATGCTTGTACGTTCTGAGACTGTGAAGACCTATTGATTTTTTTCAGATTGAAAATAAAATCTGGAACTCCTTCCTACCATTCCGCAGCATTACTGTCTTGGCTCAGCTGCAACCTTCTTTCCTGGTATTGAAAGATTTGGAAATGACTGCTCCTTTACTTGCAGTGGATATCACACCCTCCTAAATTAAAACTTCCTGAGCCTGAATTAAACATGCCATCACCCCCTTTTTGGAGAAACCATCAAATCTGGTGTGTGGCTAATTACCAGCAAATGTGAAATCTACCTAACCCTAGCAATATCATTTAAAGGGAGTTTACACAACAACTTAAGAAATATGTGGAACAAAACCATCTCTTCGCCATCACCAACTGGGGGATCAGACTTTTAATGGATACTAAGACTACTTTGATCAGCTTCAGAGAAGATATCCTCAAGCATAAAACCAGTAAGAGAGGCCTAACAGTGCTCAACATCTCAGATCTTTGGACAGTGCTGAGTTAAGCTCACTTTTGGAAAGACTGAAAGAGTAAGCAGGTGTGGCTGGCTTGCTCATACGTTAGATCCAATCTTTTCTCCTCAACCATGGCTATGATTTGCAGATTGGGTTTGTGGTGTTATACTCATACACAGAATAATTCAGAGTATCATCATATGCTGACTGCTTCTCATACATATATGCCACATGTTTTAGTTTCTAAAAAGATACCAAGCACACTTCCTTATTTACGCCAATGGCACCTACGTTCACTTACACTTGAATACAATACCTGAGAACTACTATAATATCACAGCGAGCTGGGGCCCAATGCTTCACTGGATTAATGAGCACATCTTGTGCCTGAAAGGAGCTGTAATTGAGATGTTTAGTGATGGGTGATGGAGGAATGCCCCCCAAGCTTAGGAAGGGTTCCACCTGCCTAACTGAAAGTGAAAAACCTAGAGATCCTTTTCTACTCTAATATCTTGCTTGCTCCCCATTATAGCATAGTGGTCAAGGACAGTGAAATACAGCTCTCCATACTCTAGAAACCTCTCTGATTGCTTCAAAACATCCACTGGGTGGAGCGATTAGAGGCCTGGGCATCGCACTCCAGTCTGAACAAAATCAATACTTGGCTACCTAAGAAATATGCGGACAGTTTGCAAAGGTTATTGAGATCAGGTTCTGGGAATTTTGTAGGTAGCATAAAACCCAATGTGAACAAGGAGCAGGATACATACAGACACTGACCACCCACTATTCACTGACTTGAAGCCTATTATCAGCAACCCCACACCTGTCCAACAAACCTTCAAGTACCTAAATCTAGAAGCCCAAGCTTTCAAAGACCCTGAATATGAACACATACTTGTGCAATACAAAAAGCACTGTCTGCTGGTGACGTAAGGAGATGCTACAACAAAAAATAAATGAATAAATATAATCCCTCTGTCCTACAAAATGTAAGTGGGTTTCTCTTACTTGCTACCCACTCCCTTACTTACAATAACAAACTACCACCTAAACCAAGCATACTAATGCTATGTTCTTACATCTAGATATGTATTCTCTCGACTTTTGAAAGGTATGCACAAATTAGACCTGTAACATCACACAATCCATTGGTACATGTATTTACTACCCCAGTGGGTATATGTATATTCAAAACCTCTTCCATTCATCACAATATCTTTACAAACCTAGATCATATTATGGTAAGCTAAATTAAACAATTGAGTGCATGCCATGATTTCTGAAAAACTGATCGAAAAGTTCTAATGGTACCTCTTTTAAGCAAGTATTGTTGAGAGGGTTTTTGAGGTATTTGCACACATACATAAATAGTGGCTTGTTTTTGAAGCAGTGTGACAAATACGCAACCCTCCAATTGGACAAGCAATTGTGATAATCATAGATGGGAGATTCTGTATTGATGTTTCTGTGAAAGCAAAGTTAGGTAGCCTTGACATAAGTGGAGAATGAATTTGGCTATTTAGAGCCTACTAGAGCAGGTACCCTAAGCCAAGTTTTGAAAATTTGTATTGTTGTAATATTGTAAGGAGGATTGTTGTATTTGTTTTGCACATGTCAACATAATGTATTATGATATCCTTATAAATGTATTTTGACTAGGATTTTGCCATAGTTTACTGTATTTATGGAGCTTTTACAAAATCTTTATGACTTCTTGAAGTCAGTGGCCTAAAACTACTGGTGAGCCGAAACTTCGACAGAACTTCGAAGACTAAATCATACCTCTGTCAATGTTCATTTAGAGCACATAAAATGAATTTCTGTAGCTATCCCTGTTTAGGTCTGGCCTGAAGATAGTTTTAGCTGGGTGCCAGCCTCGTGTTTTCCAAACAATTCATAATATAAATAGGTGCATATAGGGGACTTTTAGTCAACCCTCTGCATCCATTGTCAAGTGTCACTCAAATGATGTTTCCTCCCACTATAGCAAACATTATCAGACACTGCATCAGCCAACTTCAGCCTCTGTATACTTTCACTTTTTATGACTGCATGTTGCTTGTGCACATGTATACATTCAATAAAAATAGCCCCCTAATGTTAAATATTTGAAGGCACTTTCAATTAACAGTGACTACCAGTAAAACTGCTTAGTAGGGTATCATCATTTCCTTTGATAAAACTCCAATTCTTGATGCCTTTTTGTTATTAAACATCTACCAGATCCTCTTCCAGTTATTTTGTGCACAAGTGAAATTTAAGGTGTTTTAGCAATGATCATTTGATCCCTTTGAAATACAAATGTGTTATTTGTCTTTGTCTTGTTTGAAAATATGTATAATATTATAGCAAAAGTCTATATACAGTTTGGATTATTTTTATAATTGCTTTTGATTCACTTTAGTTTTGTGAAAACATGTATGGATGTTTTGCGCATAAACGTAGTATATCCTATTTGGGTTCAGCCAATTTTTTATATTTCGTCCAACATACTTTTAAAATGTCAAATCAGTTAATAGTTTCTTTGATCTGTATTCTAACACTTTTTCAAAACATTCTCATAGGAGTTAAATTAAATATGGCTTCCTGTAGGTATTGGCAGTGAACAGCCGCTAGGTATTTGAGGCACTTGATGTAGAGTCTGAGAACTTGCTAAGGAGACAGTGTTGTATTCCCAAAAGTCAGATGGAGAAGAACCACGCTGAAGCCCCACTTGACCTTCAACATCGTAACATTAACAGAGCAGGTGAGCAGCCACAGAGCCATGCAGTATAGCATCCAAAAGGGAAGGCCCGTGAATTGGTTCAGATGGTAGTCTGAAGAGCTCATCAGCACACTCTTGAACACCAGAAGATGAATGAAAAGAGCCCCAGTGTTAAAAGGAGAAAACACCTGTAAACAGGTGTAATCCTAAGCAAAATGCAGGCTCACCAGATGCCAAACAAGGTGAGATCTGGGCTTCTGCCTGCCAGCCTTTGGTAGAAAATATTTAATTGAGTGTCATGTGTTGTCTCAGTTGTTGGTGAGCCATTGGATGGAAGATTATCAGCATCACCTTACAGGAAAAAGAGTGAATGTCAAGACTTCAACTGTAGGATTATAGAATCCCACAGGAGACAGCCACTGATAGGTTGACAAAATTTGCCAATGGTACTCACAGTCAACTATTGCTATTAGAAGAAAGCTTCTTCTCCATTCACATGTTGACTATATATTTCTCATTAAACCAGTGCAGTGTTCTAATGCCTTTCAGGTGGGTTTGCGCTAAATAAATGCCAGATACATAAGTAAAAAGATGGCTCCATCATACCAAATTGAAAATGCATCAGGCAAGTGAGCGTCCAGGAATCCTCCCAAGCAATTCACTTAAAATGCTTTCTAGTGAGTAGAGTCGGAGCTCAGCAGAAAGTTTTTGCAAGACAGTGCTTCGCCCTCTCTGCCACTCAGCATGGTAAATCGGTTTTACAAATAATAAATCATTAAAGTTCTTGAAAACTGAACTCTACAAGATGGCATTCAACTAGAGAATTGAGACCTATTTCAGGCATTGAACAACAGTGGACAATTGATTAGATGGTGGCAGGTAAGGAATACTAGATAGGGATATCCTTTTTCATTCAGTTAGGCTCCTACTATGATAAAACTTTGAACATGTATCCAGAACTGTACATCGCTTTCAGGTAACCCTAAAGTAACATGCAGCTCCACTCAAATTCCTGAATAGATAAATACAATTGAATACACATATTCAAACAAACAGATATCTGTTTTATCAGCCCTCAGGTATATTGTTGAAAATAAACACATACAACTAATGACAGATGCTGAAGTGGCAATTTATGTGATTATTGAATTATATTGACATTTTGTCCAAATATTTCACATAGCAAGTGAGAGTAGATTGTTGCTAAAATGGATAAATAGAACATAAGTGAAAGTAGGTAATTACCTCCTAAATGTAAACATGCATTGGACAAAATATTAAGTGATGTAGTAGTAGAACAACTAAGAAAACAATTGTGTGTACAGTTCAGAAAGGATCCAAAACATGAATAGTTGCAGATTATATATTTAAAAACCTTACACAACCAGTTAAAATGCAGCAGCTAAACAGACTCATTGGCTCCTGTTCACAACTGCCTTCAAACTTTAATGTTTTTACTCTTCATTAGCACATGCAGTGGGAAGTATGAATTGAGACTTTCAATATGATTGCTTGATTTAAGGAAATACGCTGTATGTAGCTGTCAAATCAAGGTTTCAAAGATGGGTCAGTGTGGCCAGTTTCCATACCTTCTACTGGTGCACAACCTTTGTAACTTAGACCTTCCTGTTTTTTTTTCTGGTGATAGGACTCTCTCACTGACTCAACACACAAGACCCCCTCTACTGCCCCTAGCAAAAAATAACAAGTGCGCCCTGGGCTCGCTTTAGCGCTGGTGGAGACAGCTGCAATAATCTCTGTTTGTGCCCTCAACTACCTCCTTTTCAATGGATCCCCTCAATACCACCCCACAAAAGTCCCTCTCATCTCTACATAGACCCTCTCTCACATGGATTTAATTTATTATATAGAGATACTCATACCAATGTAGTGAATCAGATCGCTTTACATCATACATACATTACACAGAGACAATGAAGCAAACAAGTGTGTAAATCAAGGTATCGGAAATGTGACATAAGACAACGAGGACTACAAGCTGTAGGAGTCATGCATCATGCATACTAGCAGGCAGACAGTTTCATTTGAGTGTTTGATCTGTAGAAGCAGAGACTCAGGATTAAAAACATAACATGGTGATAGGGGTTGGCTTTACTAATAAAAACATTATTTATACCCAAAAGTGTCTTTTTTAGTAACCTTAGAATAACAGAGTAGTGGGAAAAAAGCATAAGGTTCTAATCCTGTGACTTGTAGTTTGCATGCAGAGCTTTTATGCCAGTTCCTACCTCACTGTGCTTAATTATGAATTGCAAGTAACAAAAGGATTTCTGTGAAAAAACAGTAACCCACTAAGCTATCTACATAAAATACAAATCTGTGATATGCAGGTTACAGGTGCTTTGCAGCAGGCATATCAATCCTCTGAGATACTTTATGATGAGTCAAATCTAGATGAGAAAAAACTTTGATCTCTCCAGCAGCTACATTAATCATCAGATTTCTTTTGGTATTTTTTTTATTGCCTGAAAACTGCAGAGCACAAGGAACTTGTAGCACTCCCTTAAAGCCAGCATTGACCATGCCCAATCACACCTCCCCTTGTCTGCACATGAGCAGACACACATTCATGCACAAAATCAGCATATGTAAATTCTATTAAAATATCACCTATACTATAACACATGCATCCATTTCACGCTTAAAGGAAAAAATGTGCTAAGAACTAACTCACATTAAAATATTTTAAAACAAACAGAAAGTTACAAAGATTAGGAACTGTGCGCCTTTCACTGTCAATGAATACATAAAATGTACTACTTAGAAGTGTTTTCGAAATTTATTTTTTATGTATTCAAAGGAAAAGATGGCAAAGAAAATCATAACTTAAAAAAAGCTGTGCTTTTTATTTACCCAATGACAGCTCACTGAAGGCTGCTTTTCAGATGCATATAAGCTCCTTGATAGCAGCCTTCAGCGCGCTGATCACAGTGACATATTCTTTGAGACCCTGACAATAAAGCAACCAAGCAGTAATGACAAAAGTTGCTGGAAGCAAGAAAGGAGTTTGCACTCCTTACCGTCTGTTCCCTGAGAGAAAGGCGTGAGTGTCCTATGTTGTAGGGTCAGCATGTTCAGCACTTCTCATTTAAAAAAATGCTGAATGGTGGGTCTGCAGTCCTGTTTTCGGGTGTGGCTCATGGTGTGCGTAGGACATCACATGAGCACGTGATAGCACCAGATATCACCAACAGTCTTTGGCATACGCAAGATTAAAGTGGGTCAGATGGACAGAAGTAGGCCATGGAACCCTAGCAAACAGGAAGGTATTTTGGTGTTGGGCAGGGAGAATCAGTGGACAGAGGATTCTACGTGAGTGGTGCCAGGGTCACTATGGAACTCTGAGGGATGGCTATTCAGCATTAGTCTGTAAATAGCTTTCATTTGTGGAGCAATAACAGCTGTAAATTAACCATTCCCTTCTTTTGGGACCTCATATGTGGCTCGGGTGGCTTTGGTCTATTATTGGAATAACAATGGATTATCAGTTGTTATTGCCCACACCCGGGGGCAATAGCACTTAATGTTGTTACACCCTGTAGAGATAGAGGGAATTGAGGAGCTCAGCAAGTTAAAACCAGTGGAGGCTGGCAATCTAACAGTACTTTTAGCATGCTAACACCTGCCTGTTTCTCAAGCAATGCATCCATGCACTGCCCAACTCTGACGTCTGTGACTAGTAACACAGCGCTCAGTCCAGCCAAAAGGTAGCCTGCACAATGACACACTACAACCAGGTACCAAAGAAACAAGCACTTCCCCTCAGGTAATGGAGTACTTACCCATAACCTGAGCCTGGCCAGTGATGCTTGTGAAAGCTGAATTAATTACTAATAAATTTGCATTGATTAATGGCCAAGAATTGACATGAATTAGGCTAATGTAATAAAATCAAGTTTTATGAAAAATGTGCCCACCTAGGTGGCAGCCATC
Source organism: Pleurodeles waltl (assembly GCF_031143425.1). Classification (NCBI taxonomy): domain Eukaryota; kingdom Metazoa; phylum Chordata; class Amphibia; order Caudata; family Salamandridae; genus Pleurodeles; species Pleurodeles waltl. The sequence goes on from NC_090449.1 coordinate 940,512,777, forward strand.
ACATGTACGACATCGATAAAGAAATGACATTAACTGCTTAGAAATAAAATGCACGTGTAGGATAAAATGTATTAGTGGAACATATTACCGTTTTAATATGATGTACTTTGTTAACTTTATTAGGCATCGAGAAATTGTGAAATAATGGGCCTTGTCGACAGATCCTCATGTTAAGCTTCATGACATAAATAAATAAATGTTCATAAATGTTTTGTAGGAGCAGAGAATTTGTTTATCAATTGTTCACACAGACCTGACCAAAGATTTGTAATGTTGCAATGTTGTACTAGTAAACGTCTCAAACTTTCTTGTGAGAACTGTCTGCTGTAGTTCCATGTTCTATCTTTGGTTTCATTTGTAACCTTGGTGTGTGAGAAGTAAATGTTCCCAGGAGTAAACAAATACTTTACAGACTGGAGTTATGATTGCAACTAAAATGTTACCTGACGAAACTGGTGATGGGAACAGGAGGAGAGGAGCCAATCATCGAGGTGTAAAAGACTGTCTAACTATATCACTGTTTTGAGAATTAAGGTTTATTGGTTGTACTGTGAACACCCAATTTTCTGACCAACGACGACGTGGGAAGATGCCTTATGTATTTAGTATATCCAGACTACACTTTGCAAACACTCAAATTCAGTTCTATGGCCATTCTCGCATTCTGGTGGTTCGCGTCCCGTTCGATAGATAGAGCAGTTCCTGATGTCTTCGCCATCCTCTTCCTTAGCCGCATCGTTTAATTACTAATATTGATTGGAAATACTAATTAATGCTGTTTTCCATAGTTTGATGTTCTTGCCCAGTTAGTTCAGTTAACCTAGAGCCCACCTTGGCTGAGCCAATCCCCTTCACTTTCCCCATGCCGACGCTGACCAGAGGGATGTCCCAATGACAAAGAAGTCTATGCTTGCTGATCCATACAGGAGAGGTATAACAATCATAAATGTCTTTGTTGTAGGTTTTGTCTTTCTTTATGTACCAACCGCTATTTTTGCAGACCAATAGCCAGATGTTTCCAAATTGACTTTTGTCTAAATTACTTTTGCATGAAGCCAAACATGCCATTCGAATTAGAGGATTAGTTAGTATGCCATGTGCTGACAAATGTTATTAACAAAGGTTTGCTTTTACTCACCTGTTAAGTCTAGATTAATGCCATCTCTGTTGTTCAGATCTTGTTACTATTAATCTGTACGGTAAACCTTGAATGTTTAATGATAAATGCTTTGATTAGATTGAAATTTTTCCACCACTTTGGTCAGCCGGTGTTGTTTGTATATGTTTATCATTTGGTTCTGAGGTTACTTTAGGTGATATTAGCATTGTTAATCTAGAGAAATAAACTTTCAAATTTTACCAAAAGGTGTGGTTATTCACGGCCACATGGGTCATGGTGTGTTAGAAAATTACTAACTCCTAAAAGTTGATGTTGACTTATTGAACTTGTTGTCCTATTGTTAGTTAAGTTTATGAGAAATATTTGTTCCCATGGTGGAATCACTCTAAGCATAGTCAAAATGTCCATCAAACCTCTAACACGGCCCCTTCATCAAATGACATAGAAAACCAAATAAGGCCAGACGTGCTCACAGTTTTGGTAGTAGAAACTGATGGTTATATCTCCTTAAGAGGCCACCACGGTTTCCCTGTATGTAACAGAATAAATGGTTTTGTCTCCTTAAGAGGCCACTATGGCTTCCTAGGTTTAGGTGACAGTGTCAGATGGTTTTGTCCCCTTAAGAGGGACTTGATGGTTTTCCAGTTGTAGTGGTACACAGTTTTGATAGCAGGTGGACAGTTACGTTTTCTCAAGAGACTGTCATGATTTCCTAGTTTTAGGTAATAAATTGAATGGTCACATCTCCTTGAGAGAATGGCAGGGTCTCACAGTTTGTTGGCAGAATTGAAGGTTATGTCTCAAGAGGCCGCCATGGCTTCTTGGTAGGAAGTACATTAAGTTTTCTAATAGCAGAAACTAAAGGTTATGTTCCCTAAAGAAATAACCATGCCCTTAGAGTAGAAACACACTTCCTGATTTGATTGAAGCATAGCATAAACCAGCAAATGAAGTTTTTCAAAGCACTAAAAAGTGCCCTAAGGGGAGATGCGTTCCTTTCAGTTAGAAAAGGAGAAGTTACACCGCCAGCAGGTACACACGCAAATATTGTACTTGAGGAACAAGGTGCTGTGCCATGTTTTTGGTTAAAGCAATGGTGCAAAGATACAGAGAAAAAAGGGAGCCTAGAGTTTCTAGTCCATGGAACATTTAACGTGAGAATTTTATAGAATTTGAGGAGAGTACTGTATGATTCAAAACCTCCTCTGAGACCTGCCCTGATAAAAGCATTAGCTATTTGGGAGTTAGTGGCCAGACAGCAGCGGCAACAGAAGTTTGAATGGAGAATGAGAAAAGCAGAGAAAACTTTAGCTGAGGCGAGATGGGACAGAGAGCAGAAAGTTTGGAGAACTGAGACTTTACAGGGAATTAAGATGTTTCCAGCAATTACACAAGAGAATGAGAGCCATGTCAAGCAGAAGGCCAAAAGGAAGGGTTTGTATCCTTCTGAGGAAAAAGAGCAGGAGGCAAAAGAGTATAGAAAATCCTTGACCTATGATGAAGCCTCAGATGATGATGAGTTTATCTTGCAATTATTGAGAAGTCGTCCCCCACCGTATACAGCACGTGAGACAGGTCCAAGTACTAGGGCCGATCCTACTGCTCCAGTGCCTACTGAAGCAACACAAAGCCAAGTACAGATTAGCCATATTGTCCATACCACTTCCATGATTCAGGCTCCTAGACCGCAGGTTGACATACCTAGGATTTATCCAGACGTCCCTATTGTAAGTTCAACACCATGTTTAATAGTGCCGACAGGAAAAGAGTCCTAAATGAGACAGGTTTACCTGAAGCCGACATTGATTCAAATAGAATCTACACCTAATTTTATATCCCCAATGCAAGCCGAGACAATCCCAAGATACACATCCATAACTATATCACAGACAAATACATCTGAATTGACAAATCAGAATACAGGAATAGTGTACCCTAGAGATCACAATGTCCAGCCGAGTCCGGACGCTGTGTCAGTACCTGTTACTATTGTTCCCGTTATACCATTGTTTGTTCAGGGAAATAACAAGAGCCATGACCAGAAAACGTTCAATTTGAGGTCAGGATTGGATAGATTTAATGTAAATACAGGGATTTTGACTCCAGTGAACAAAACACTTGACATGAAAGGACCATTAATCGACTTGAATTATTCCAGGACTCTACTGAATATCTCAGGGAGACCAAACATGGGGGGTGATTCTGATTCTGGCGGGCGGCGGAGGCCGCCCGCCAGAATTCCGCCCTCCAAAATACCGCGCCGCGGTCAAAAGACCGCGGCGGGTATTTCAAGTTTTCCCCTGGGCTGGCGGGCGGCCGCCAAAAGGCCGCCCGCCAGCCCAGGGGAAAACGACCTTCCCACGAGGATGCCGGCTCGTAATCGAGCCGGCGGAGTGGGAAGGTGCGACGGGTGCATTTGCACCCGTCGCGTATTTCACTGTCTGCCAAGCAGACAGTGAAATACTTGTAGGGGCCCTCTTACGGGGGCCCATGCAGTGCCCATGCCAGTGGCATGGGCACTGCAGGGGCCCCCAGGGGCCCGTGACCCCCCCTACCGCCATCCGGTTCCCGGCGGGCGGACCGCCGGGAACTGGATGGCGGTAGGGGGGGTCGGAATCCCCTCGGCGGCGCAGCTAGCTGCGCCGCCTTGGAGGATTCAACAGGGCAGCGGTACACTGGCGGGAGCCCGCCAGTGTTGCCGGTCTGACCGCGGCTTTACCGCCGCGGTCAGAATGCCCTGCGGGGCACCGCCGGCCTGTCGGCGGTGCTCCCGCCGACCCTGGCCCCGGCGGTCTAAGACCGCCGGGGTCAGAATCACCCCCATAGATTCTAACCCACTCATGATGACTCCAGAGACTCCATGTTAAACTTTGCAACAAATGCCCAGTGTAAGCAATAACAATATCTCATTGCAAGGTTTGACAGTCTAGCAATTAACCAAATGTTTGGAAAAGTTGAGTAACACACCAGGAGATTCCAATGCAGGAAGTCCACTAAACTTGACCAGGCTTACATTAGAAGTAGAAGAATTAATTGAGGGAACAATTGAATTAAACAGCATAGATTCACATTGTGAAGATGAATTGTGCTTGTTATGCAAATTAGTTACCAACAAAGCAGGATTGGTACACCAGAAATTAGCAGACCTGGCAGACAAATACGACATAGAGATTGAGAAAATGAAGCATTTAAGAAGAAGTTGCAGGTTAGAATTTGACTCAAAAGATATTGAGAACATGAGATTACCAGGAATGAAAATTCACATTAGAGAATTAATACAGAGCATTCAGACATGGTGAGCATTAAATAAATGGGAAGGCAGGTGGGTAAAGACAGGAGACAAAAAGAAAGTGGACTCCTCAAATTTAACTGCTAGTACACAGCAAACTGACGATCGAGTACAAATATCACCAATGAGAGAAATTCCTGGAGGGAATTTTGTACATGACCCTTGAAGCAGAAGTGACATTTTGTCATTCACAAATGACTACCCGAGATTGAGGGAGAAACCAGTGGAATGGTACCAGCAAAAATACTGGTTTGTGAAACTTGCAAAATGCCTGTTGGAAGATTTGAATACACTGTTGGAAATAGTGGTTCCAGCTGATTTATGTGTGGAATGCAAAAGGAGTATAGATTGGCCAGTGAGAGAGCCTCCACAAGCCCTGTCCACAGGTGCACCATCTCTTGATGTAATTAAGTACTATTACAAAGTGAGTGAATTCTTAAAAACAAGAATTCCTCCCCAAAATATAGATTGGCAGAAAATAGACAGGACAGCACAGGAAAGAAAAGAGTCCATACATTTGTACTACGAGAGATTGTTGCAGGCATTCAAACATTACAGTGGCACAGAAACAATTGAGCTAAAAGACATGATTCATTTTGTGTTCAGATTTGTTGAAGGATTGAGACCTGAAATCCGCCAGATGATTAACAGTCCTTTGATTTGCTGGCAAGCAAAACTGATTGATGAAGTACTATTTTGGCAAGTACTGTAGCGGTCGAGATTGAATTGAAGCAGAGAAAGTTGAAAGAGAAGGCACTAGTGATGCAGATTAAAGCTGCACAATCAGGAATACAGGGAGTTTTTCCACAACAGCAGCAGGGAAACATGTTGTTTCAGAATCAGGTGAAAGGTAGAGGTCAAGGTGGAAATGGAAGTACGAATCGAGGCGTCGATCTGAGCACTGTGGTTACTCAGAATGATATGCAGACAATGAAAAGAACATTACCTTGTCACCCCTGCGGTGGCCTCGGACATTGTAAGTGGAAATGTCCAGTACTAGGTCAGGAAGGGGTTGTCACACAGACAATTGAAAACATTCCTTTTATAAACATGAAAGGACCAAGAATGAGAGGGCAAACTTTCATTTTTCAGAATAATACGAATCAATTGCAGATCCCCAGCCAATACAACAAATGCAAATGCCACGTTTTCAGATGCCACAGTAACAGCAAATGCAACCCCAAGTTCAGATGATACCTAAGCAACAAATTCAGATACCTCAAGCTCCAATGGAGCAGCAGCAAATGATGCTTCCTCACCGGAGCACAGATCAACAGGTCAACACCAGTAATAACACAATACAACAATTCCCATTACACAGTGTGGCTGAATCGAATGACAAGTTGATGAGTGAGAGTTCAGATGAAATAGAATGCATGTTAGCAGCTTCCTTAGAAGTAGGCCAAAAGGGTCCATATGTGATTGGGAAGGTGGTGAGTCACAAGTCTCATTCTTAGTCAATACAGGAGCTACAAGTTCTACTGTAAGAACTGCAGAAGTCCCAAATTTGCCCCTTTCAGTGAAAACAGTGCAAATCGTGGGAGCTGCAAATCAGTTTTTGATAAACCTGATTACAGAAACAGTTTCAGTTAAGACTGGAAACTTCAAAGGTTTACACAAATTTGTAGTTTGTGACAAGTCCTGATTCATTACTAGGAAGGGCCTTGCTATGCAAAACAAGATGTTCAATTACCTGTTCAAATGATGGGATTGCCATTCAAACAAATAGTGATGATGAGGACGATCAACCTGGGGAAACCGACTGTAATTCAGTAAATGAAGAGTACCCCTTGATCAGTTTCTTTCCTGTCTTCCCAATACAAGATCTTCCTTCTGACTTGCAAGAAACAGTTAAGATGAAAGTATGGGATTTTTCAGTAACAGACATCGGTCAAATCAAAGGAGTTGAGCCAGTTAAAGTCACAGTCAAGCCAAATGCAGTTGTTGCACAGATTCCCCAATACCATATGGAACCAGGCACTATTGAAGGGATTGCACCTATAATTGTAGGATTCGTGAGAGAAGGTGTCCTAAAAGAAGTACTGAGCAGCCCATGTAATTTACCTATCATGGGTTTACGAAAACCCTGTGGGAAATTTCGAATAGTTCAGGATTTGAAGAAAATAAATGACATTGTGATTAAATGTTGTCCAGAGGTGCCAAATCCAGCAGTAACATTATTTCAGATCCAATGCGATGTTGAATGGTTCACTGTCGTGGACCTATCTCAAGATTTCTTTTCTGTACCTCTTCATGAGGATAGCAATTTGTTTTTTGCTTCAAATTCCTTAATCGAGTATTTTGTTGGTGCAGAATCCCACAAGGTTTTTCAGAGTCCTTGACCATCTTTAATCAGATATTAAAGAAGAGCTTGGAAATTCCTTTCCAATCAACTTTGGTTCAGTACATTGATGATTTGTTGGTTGCTTCAAAAACGAAGGAAGCATGCAGGCAAGATGCTATTGCCTTACTAAATCACTTGGGAAAAAACTGAGACAAGGTGTCCCCAGCAAGATCAAGAAGGGAGCAAGAAATATTTCCAGAGAAAGAGTCACTGCCATACTAAAGATGAAACTTCCAGCTACACAAAGAGTTGTTAGAATGTTTTTAGGGCTGGTGAGCTTTTGCCAGTGGAGTCCCAATTTTTCAGTCATTTCCAAACCACTGCAGAAGCTGACTCACAAAGAGGTTACTGACCCTCTACAGTTAGACCAAGTTTGTATAAAAGCCTTTACTGAGTTGAGAGAGAGTTTGTGCAAAGCTCCAGCTTTGGGAATACCTGATTGACAAAAACCAAGGTACATGGTGGTGCAAACCATCCTGTAGCATATTTTTCAGCTACTTTGGACCCAGTTGCAGCAGCCTTGCCTGGCTGTTTGTGAACTGTGGCAGCAGATGGATTGAGCCTCACTCAGAGTAAGAGCATTGTGATGGGACATCCTTTAATTGTTTTGGACTTTCACTCCATTGAAGTTTTGCTCATCTGAATGAAAACCCAGCATCTCACGAATACTAGACTGACCAGATCAGAAACTCTGATTTTAGGTTCACCAAATGTTGCTCTGAAAAGGTGTACAGTGCTTAACCCAGCAACATTGCTACTGAAAGAAAATATTGAAATTGACAAATTGAATGATGTTGAACATGACTGTTTGGAAGTTACTGAATTTTTCACAAAACCCAGACCTGACATTCGAGATACTCAACTGGAAGAAAATAATCAAATTATATTCATTGATGGTTCCTGTTAAAAGGATAACATGGGAACATTAAAATCAGGATATGCTGTGTGCACAATTTCTGGCATACTTGAAGCTTCCTGGCCTCGAGGAGTATTTTCCTCACAAGTGGCTGAATTGGTGGCTCTTACTAGAGCATGCCATGTGTCTGCAAAACTTAAAGTTACCATTTACACAGACAACCAGCATGGATTTGGAATAGTGCACGACTTTGGCCGGTTAAGGTCACAGAGAGGTTTCCTGACCTATTCTTGTTCGCCAGTTAGAAATGGTGATAGAATCCATGATTTGTTACAAGCTTTGCAAATGCCTGACAAAATTGCTGTGGTGAAGTGCAGTGCTCACCAGAGATCTCAAGATTTTGTCTCAATGGGACATGGATATGCAGATCAAGTTGCAAGGGTTTGCGCATTGAATTGTATATCCTTCAAGGAAAAATGGGAACTGTTGCTAGAAGAAGAAGTTGCCACAAATTATGCCTAAACTGTTGTTGATAACTGGGAAGAGCTGAAGTGCTTCCAGGAAAATGTTAACAAAGAAGAAAAGAAAGCGTGGGTTAAAATGAAATGTGTACAGAGGGAAGATGACATTTGGGTGTCTGGGGAGGGACAAATAGTTCTTCCTAATTTTCTACTGACCCAAATGGCTAGATACTATCATGGAAAAGCACATGATGGGAGAGATCGAATGATTCGAACTTTCAAGCAATCATGGTTTAACCTAAAATTTAGACAGGTTGCCGAAGCAGTTTGCCACTGTTGTATCATCTGCCAACAGATGAATGTGGGAAAAAGAACAGTTGTTAACCTGAGCCATATTGACAAAGCTAAAGGTCCATTTAGCAGAATGCAGATGGATTTCATTGAAATGCCTGTGTGTGGAGGATTGAGATGTGTATTGGGGATTGTTTGCATTTTTAGTCACTGGATTGAAGCATACCCCACACGTAGGAATGACAGTCTTACTGTAGCAAAATTATTGCTTAAAGAATTGATACCACATTTCTGGTTTCCCAGTCTCTTTAGAATCAGATAGAGGAAGTCACTTCAATAACCAAGTAATTAAATTACTATGTTCAACCTTAAACATTGAGCAGAAGTTGCACTGTTGCTATCGCCCTGAAGCATCAGGTCTTATAGAGCAAATGAACAGTACACTACAGTCAAGACTTGCAAAAATGTGCACATCCACAAACATAAAGTGGCCAGATGCACTGCCATTGGTTCTGATGAGTATGAGAAACATACCCGACAGAAAGACTGGACTGTCGCCGCACGAGATCCTCATGGGCAGAGCAATGAGGCTGCCAGCGGTTCCCGCAAATGTTCTTGTGAACATAACAGACGGTATAGTGTTGGACTACTGCAAGGGTCTAGCTGATGTTGTTCACTCTTTTTCTCATCAGGTAGAGGGAACAACTATGCAGCCATCTCAAAAACAGAGTCAACAGTAGATGTTCCCAGGATTCAACAAAGACCTAACAGACTTTAGTTATGATTGCAACTAAAAGTTACCTGAGGAAACTGGTGATGGGGACAAGAGGAGAAAGACTGTCTAACTATATCACAGATTTGAGAATTAATGTTTATTGGTTCTACTGAGAACACCCAATTTTCTGACGAATGACGATGTGGAAAGATGCCTTATGGATTTTAGTATATCTAGACTACACTTTGCAAACCTGTTCACTTCTATGGCCATTCTCGCATTCTGGTGGTTTGCGTCCCGTTCGAGAGACAGAGCAGTTCCTGATGTCTTCCCCATCCTCTTCCTTAGCCTGATCGTTTGATTACTAATATTGAATGTAAATACTAATTAATGCTGTTTTCCATAGTTTGATGTCCTTGCCAAGTTGGTTCAGTTAACATCAGGTAGAGGGAACAACTATGCAGCCATCTCAAAAACAGAGTCAACAACCTGAGAGCTGGAGACTGGGTTGTGATCTGAAAACACGTGAGGAGACTTACCTGGAACCCAGTTGGAAGGGACCCCACCAAGTAGTCACTACCACTGCTATGAAGTGTGCAGGAGTTCCAAATTGGGAACACGCTAGTCGCACTCGAAAAGTACTGTGTCCTTTGGACAATGAAGAAGAGTTGTTGAGATTACCAACACAGTCCAGACAAACTCCAGAAGCAGAAAGGGAAACTGGAGAGTCAGAAACTGTCTCTGAGCAGGAGCAGACAAAAGAAAATCCAGATACACCTATAAGAGACAAGATGGCGGAAATACAGGAAGTCGACGTTGAACAAGTCTCAACTGAGACAGCAGGAGAGTCTGATCAGAGGAGGGCTCTCCCAGAAGCAGACAATCTCGAGACTCAGACAGACCAGCCCAAAGACCCAGTGGAAGGGGTTGAGTTAGATCAGAGTCAAACTGATCTGACTCATCCTGAGCCAGTTGCAGGTACATCAAGTCAAAATCCTGCAGAACAAGGAGAATTTACAATTCCAGCACTGAAAAGAGCACTTACCAAGGGAACACATAAAGAAGACAAGTGGCCAAAATCACAAAAGAAGGTAAAAGACTCAAGCACATTGTCAATAATCGAAGAAGAAGTAGACATCACAAGAAAGGAAGACTTGAGCGATGGAGAATTAAGTGGAGATTGAAGAAAACGAGTTGCAAATTGAAGATATTCACGATCTGAATGGTCATATGCAACAACTAGCAAATGGCAGCACAATTTTTTTTCTTTTTTTTTTGATCAAGAGATTCCAGGTCAGTACTTTGGCACTTGAAGATGTTTATGAACTGAACTTTGAGCATAGTTTGGTGAAACTGAAAACCAAAAGAGACATTCAATAAACATGATAAGACTTTTAGAAACTGATTTGATAAGCTCCTGAACCAATTTGACAACCATTACTGATTTTTTACAAAAAGCCGCAGAAAAGATACTGAAAGCTGTAAATAAGCGCAAAGAAGATTGAAGTTTTTTTTTTGTCTTGCTAAATAGTGAATTTTCCTTCTTCTGCTTTCTGATTTTTTACAGATCATGAGTAATCAAACCAAGCAAGCTAGAAACAATAAGTGTTGTAAATACATAGGTATTGGCTTAGCAATTGTATGCATGACGGTATGTTTGGTATTGATTATGAGTATGAGTTTTCTCAACAAACCTGAAACTAATCACACCTCTTCTTTAGAAGCTGTACCTATACTTACAGAATTAGATAAGTTCAAACAGGATGAGAGATATTTACACATAGATAAATCACAAGGAGTTCTTTCCTCTAATGTTTTCTATTGACTGCTTTATGAATATGTTGAGACAATGAATGTGTGAGAATGTTATGTTTGCAGGCAAAATCCTTCATCGGTGGAAGAAGGGATAACCTATCACAGCTTGCCACTAACATATGCAATTAGTTGCATTCTTTTACTAACAAGGTTGTATAACCAAGAATAAATATAGTATTTCTATTCCAATCACGATGTAGTGATTTATTTTGTTCCTATTATTAAGTATTTGTGTAAACTAGCTAGAGATAAGAATATGGATTTAGTAAGAGGCTTCTTTGAACCCACACTAACCTTTGGTACTGATTACGCTCGCCACAATAGCCTAACATGCTTACTTTCACCAGTAGAGAAGAGTTTCTTAGATCAAACTGATGACAAAAGAAAGACTTTAAAGGAGAAAATAGATAAGGGTTTAGAAAAAGAACTGTTAGGAATGATCATGCGTTTAGTGAAACTAAAACACAAGGGAAATTAGCTTTATATGCGTTTCATGTAGGGAAACTTTGCATATATAGACCGCAATCTAGAGATGACACTTTATTTTTCGGAATGATTTACTGTAGACGTGTTTCTTTTCCAAAGTAAATGGACTTTCATGCTAAATGGACAGGATCCAGCGACAGAATGCTTATTACATCCATCCTCCAAAGGGGAAGTTCCTAGTCCTCTTCTTTCTTGCAGAACTCCAAGCTTGTAACATGTCTAAGATCATGGAATTGTAAACCCAATGCCATCCTGGCATTGGGGGGACAATTCCATGATCCCCCGGGTCTCTAGCACAGAACCCGGGTACTGCCAAACTGCCTTTCCGGGGTCTCCACTGCAGCTGCTGCTGCTGCCAACCCCTCAGACAGGTTTCTGCCCTCCTGGGGTCTAGGCAGCCCCGGCCCAGGAAGGCAGAACAAAGGACTTCCTCTGAGAGAGGGTGTAACACCCTCTCCCTTTGGAAATAGGTGTGAAGGCTGGGGAGGAGTAGCCTTCCCCAGCCTCTGGAAATGCTTTGATGGGCACAGATGGTGCCCATCTCTGCATAAGCCAGTCTACACCGGTTCAGGGATCCCCCAGCCTTGCTCTGGCGCAAAACTGGACAAAGGAAAGGGGAGTGACCACTCCCCTGACCTGCACCTCCCATGGGAGGTGCCCAGAGCTCCTCCAGTGTGTCCCAGACCTCTGCCATCTTGGAAACAGAGGTGTCTGTGGCACACTGGACTGCTCTGAGTGGCCAGTGCCAGCGGGCGACGTCAGAGGCTCCTTCTGATAGCCTCTTACCTCTCTTGGTAGCCAATCCTCCTTCCTAGGTAGCCAAACCTCCTTTTCTGGCTATTTAGGGTCTCTGCTTTGGGGATCTCACCAGATAACGAATGCAAGAGCTCACCAGAGTTCCTCTGCATCTCCCTCGTCACCTTCTACCAAAGGATCGACCGCTGACTGCTCAGGACGCCTGCAAAACTGCAACAAAGTAGCAAGAGGACTACTAGCAACCTTGTATCGCTTCATCCTGCCGGCTTTCTCGACTGTTTCCAGGTGGTGCATGCTCTGGGGGTAGCCTGCCTCCTCTCTGCACTAGGAGCTCTGAAGAAATCTCCCATGGGTCGACGGAATCTTCCCCCTGCAACCGCAGGCACCAAAAGACTGCATCATTGGTCCTCTGGGTCCCCTCTCAGCACGACGAGTGTGGTCCCTGGAACTCAGCAACTCTGTCCAAGTGACTCCCACAGTCCAGTGACTCTTCAGTCCAAGTTTGGTAGAGGTAAGTCCTTGCCTTCCCACGCTAGACTGCATTTCTGGGTACCGCGTGATTTGCAGCTGCTCTGGCTCCTGTGCACTCTTCCAGTATTTCCTTCATGCACAGCCAAGCCTGGGTCCCCTACACTCTAACCTGCAGTGCACAACCTTCTGAGTTGTCCTCCGGCGTTGTGGGACTCCCTTTTGTGACTTCGGGTGGACTCCAGTTCACCTTTCTACTAAGTGCCTGTTCAGGTACTTCTGCGGATGCTGCCTGCTTCTGTGAGGGCTCCCTACGTTGCTGGGCGCCCCCTCTGTCTCCTCTTCCAAGTGGCGACATCCTGGTCCCTCCTGGGCCACAGCAGCATCCAAAAATCTCTACTTCAATCCTTGCAGCTAGCAAGGCTTGTTTGTAATCTTTCTGCGTGGGAATATCTCTGCAAGCTTCATCGCGATGTGTGACATCCATCCTCCAAAGGGGAAGTTCCTAGTCCTCGTCTTTCTTGCAGAACTCCAAGCTTCTTCCAACAGGTGGCAGCTTCCTTGTACCCTCAGCTGGCATTTCCTGGGCTCCTGCCCACTCTCGACACTGTCGCGACTATTGGACTTGGTCCCCTTGTCTTACAGGTACTCAGGTCCAGAAATCCACTGTTGTTGCATTGCTGTTGTTTGTTCTTCCTGCAGAATCCCCCTATCACGACTTCTGTGCTCTCTGGGGGTAGTAGGTGCACTTTACACCTACCTTACAGGGTCTTGGGGTGGGCTATTTTCCTAACCCTCACTGTTTTCTTACAGTCCCAGCGACCCTCTACAAGCTCACATAGGTTTGGGGTCCATTCGTGGTTCGCATTCCACTTTTGGAGTATATGGTTTGTGTTGCCCCTATATCTATGTGCTCCTATTGCAATCTATTGTAACTTTACACTGCTTGCATTACTTTTCTTGCTATTACCTGCATAATTTTGGTTTGTGTACATATATCTTGTGTATATAACGTATCCTCATACTGAGGGTACTCACTGAGATACTTTTGGCATATTGTCATAAAAATAAAGTACCTTTATTTTTAGTACTTCTGTGTATTGTGTTTTCTTATGATATTGTGCATATGACACCAGTGGTATAGTAGGAGCTTTACATGTCTCCTAGTTCAGCCTAAGCTGCTTTGCCATAGCTACCTTCTATCAGCCTAAGCTGCTAGAAACACCTCTTCTACATTAATAAGGGATAACTCGACCTGGCACAAGGTGTAAGTACCTCTGGTACTCACTACAAGCCAGGCTAGCCTCCTACAGCCTCATGTTAAGCTTCATGGCATAAATAAACACACATTCAAAAATGTTTTGCAGGAGCAGAGAATTTGTTTATCCATTATTCACATAGAGCTGACCAAAGATTTGTAGTGTTGCAATGTTGTAGTAGTAAACCTCTTAAACTTTCTTGTGAGAACTGTTCCCTGTAGTTCCATGTTCTATCTGTGGATTAATTTGTAACCTTGGTGCGTAAGAAGTAAATGTTCCCAGGATTCAACAAAGACCTAACAGACTTTAGTTATGATTGCAACTAAAAGTTACCTGAGGAAACTGGTGATGGGGACAAGAGGAGAGGAGCCAGTCATCGACGTATGAAAGACTGTCTAACTATATCACAGATTTGAGAATTAATGTTTATTGGTTCTACTGTGAACACCCAATTTTCTGACCAATGACGATGTGGAAAGATGCCTTATGGATTTTAGTATATCTAGACTACACTTTGCAAACCTGTTCACTTCTATGGCCATTCTCGCATTCTGGTGGTTTGCGTCCCGTTCGAGAGACAGAGCAGTTCCTGATGTCTTCCCCATCCTCTTCCTTAGCCTGATCGTTTGATTACTAATATTGAATGTAAATACTAATTAATGCTGTTTTCCATAGTTTGATGTCCTTGCCAAGTTGGTTCAGTTAACTTAGAGCCCACCTTGGCTGAGCCAATCCCCTTCACTTTCCCCATGCCGACGCTGACCAGACAGATGTCCAACTGACGAAGAAGTTTATGCTTGCTGATCCATACAGGAAAGGTATAACAATCATAAATGTTTTTGTTGCAGGTTTTGTCTTTCTTTATGTACCAACTGCTATTCTTGTAGAGCCATAGTCGGATGTTTCCAAATTGACTTTTGTCTAAATTACTTTTGCATGAAGGCAAACATGTCATTCGAATTAGATGGTTAGTTAGTGTGCCATTTGGTGACAAATGTTAACAAAGGGTTGCTTTTACTCACCTGGTAAGTCTAGATGTATGCCATCTCTGTTGTTCAGATCGTGTTACTATTAATCTGTACGGTAACCCTTGAATGTTTAATGATAAATGCTTTGGTTAGATTGAGATTTTTCCACCGCTTTGGTCGGCCTGTGTTGTTTGTATATGTTTATCATTTGGTTCTGAGGTTACTTTAGGTGATATTAGCATTGTTAATCTAGGGAAATAAACCTTCTAATTTTACTAAAAGATGTGGTTATTCATGGCCACATGGTGTGTTACAAAATTACTGACTCCTAAAAGTTGATGTTGACTTATTGAACTTGTTGTCCTATTGTTAGTTATGAGAAATATTTGAACCCATGGTGGAATCACTCTAAGCGTAGTCAAAAGGCCCATCGAACCTCTAACGCGTCCCCCTTATCAAATGAGATAGAAAACCAAATAAGGCCAGACGCGCTCACACGCTTCATCAGGCACTGCCACAGTATGTGCGACTCATCATTTCCTTCTTTTAATTGATTGTAATTCAGAATATCAAACCCAAACATATTGTGCTACAAAACTGGAGTAGCCAGAATAGTGACTATCACGATATCATGCTGGTTAGTTTATATAAGTATATAAAGATGAACTATTCATAACTCAACATGTGAGTGTTTAAAATTGTTAAATCTATACCTAATATTTAAACTTACCTTTCATATATTTTTGTAGTCAATATTCTAGCTACAATATTTTAGTAGCACAATATTTAGAACTCGATTTTTTGGTAGTATGCCTTTGTGGTTTATTAGTGCAAGATTAAAAATCATAATGAGCCATAACTGTTCAAATACATTGTTGTTGTTTTTTAACTTGCCTGGCACTCTTTTATGTGTATTTTAATGTTTCGATGTCAGGCAGGCAGAACTGACACAGTGCTTCAGAAAAACTATGCATAAACTAAATCTGAGGAAGATTTGTCTGTTTGAAAGGTAGGGCAGAAACAGAATTCCCAGGCCCTGCTAATCAATGGATTACACCTCTCTGGCACAGAGCGTGTTTCAGGATATCTGGACACTGTCAGCAAATTTTAGAACATTTCCGAAAGTGACTTTTGTTGTAAGAAACAGTTTCACTTTGTGCTCATTTCGCAGACTTGTGAAATTTCCACATTAAAAAGCAATCACATCTTTCAAAGCAGAAATGATTGTGTTTGGCATGACATTTATAAACCTGTGGTGTGGTGAGCATAGCTTGTTTTGACTTAAACCAAATTAACTTTCCAAAGAAATAATCTCAAAAACATTATATTCCACAAATTGTATAATCCTATTAACAAAGTGTGTATTTTTTTCTTCCTTTTCTGGAGCACCGACTAGATTATTCATGTTTCAACATGGAAAATTAAATACGCTGAATGGGACCAATTAAATACAAAGCAAACCTGTTTGTCTTTTCACTGTCTGTGCTTAGAAGCTAGTGTGACTATTGTAAAATCTGCTTATAATCATTTGACTTCCACGTCCATCAATCATCTGACAGATTACTTTGTTATCGAACTGTGATTTAACTAAATAAATAGACCAGGTTTGCTCCATACATACCAAATACATACATTCATATATACCTACCTCATCAAATACATGGGTACATGAAGACGTTACAACTCCCTTTTCAGCGACTAGAGACCTGTGGCTGCATTCCAAGAACTGTGGCCACTGCTCAAGCAAAACCTTTTGCTGTTTACTCTGCAGAGGCTGCATTTTTCCATCACCATGCGTGATGCTGAATGTACAGCTCCTCTGTGATACTGAATGTACAGCTGCTGGGTCTTTGGCCACACAGTCTCTGTGTGGAATGTACTTCTTTGAACGGGGGCGTGGCTCATTGCTAATTGCTGTTCTTTCTTCTTGATATGACACAAATTCTCACTAAGGACAAACGTTGCATCACAAATACACAAAATGTACCCAGTTGCAAGGACTTTTTAATTTCAGAATTTTTAAGTTACCACTATGGGAACGGCAATGAGGGTTCCAAGGTTCTAATAATTTGGATTTCTTTTACATTTTATGGCCCTGTGCATCTCCACTAAAGAACACTAGAAACCCAAATAGTATGAGAAGATGATTCCGCTCAACACGTGTTGTCTGACTGTGACATCAGTTGTGATCTGATATCCTACAAATGAATAAAATGACTGGTTGGCTGTGAAAATAATTGCGATCCTATGGCCTATAACTGAATTCAAGGACTGGAATAGTGGGCACTCAGGGGCATATTTATGATGGCCTAAGCACCACCTTGTGCCACATGTGCATCATTTTTTTACACAAATGTGGCGTTAAGGTGGCATTTCCCATGCACTATATTTACAAAGTGGCGCAATGTGAGCATTGCGCCACTTTGTAAACCCTTGCATAATGTATGCAAGGGGGAGGTCCTACGCAGGGAGGCCCAGAAAGATGGCACAGTGAAATTTACTAGATTTCACTGCGTCATTTGAAGCCTCATTAACACCTGCCTAAGGCATGCGTTAAGATGATGCTGCCATTGAAAACAATGGGCCTCCATGTGCTTTGCTGCATTAGCGCCATAATTTATGGTGGTAATCCCGCAAAGTGCCACATCAGTGCCATAAATTATTACGCTAATGTGGACACGACTGCCAGGATGTGTTGTATTATAAATACGGCGCACACATGGTGTAGTTAGGGGAACGCAATGGGGCACTAGAAAAGTGACGCATCATGAATGATGTGCCACTTTTCCATAAATATGCCCCTAAATGTGGTGATAATTGAAGGAAATAATAGTGATATGGTTATTAAAATTCTTATACTATGTAAAGTGATACTATGTAAAGTAATTGGGAACAGATGAAAACAACTAACACAAAGTGGAGGTTTTTATACCATGAACTGGGTTGTAATTATGTAGTATGAGAGTAAAATGCATCTATCTTTCATATACGACGATAAAACTAGCAATTTTTACTCCCGAAGTAAAAACCCTTTCTTTTTGAGAGCACAAAGGATCACCCGGCACCATTCTGGGTGGACAGTTATACACTTTAGACTTATTTCCATAGAGCGGGGCTATGTCCTCTGAAATGTGGACTAGGCATTACTTCTTGCTAAACCAAGCCACAAGAAAAGGAGATCAGACCGTGGTCCAATACTCGATCTAATTGTGTGTGTTGTGGATCGGGAATTCCAGGAGGGTGCATGAAATCAGTGATTACACCCACCCTTGCAGGTACTCTTATGCTGTCACCTCGAAAGTGATGAGCAGGCTAGTGCACCTTGGAAGGATTGCCGGCATCATAACAAGTCTGCCATGGTGCACAACGATATCTGCAGAGAAATTGTCTCTGTGCCACTCACATTAACCATCCAACTCAAGTGTACATAATACGAACTCTGAATTTTATGTGTTTGATACACAGACCCATTACATTAGCTAGATTAACAACGGGTCATCGTTTCTGGCCGCAAATCAAACGAACTGTAAAACTGTTGTTTCTTACGTTGATCACCAGGTTACGTGTATATATATATATATATATATATATATATATATATAATGGAAATATATTAATTTTAAAGTCACAACTTAGTCATTACTTGTTTTGATCTGTCTTTATAGTCTTGGCTTTGTGATGTATTATGAGTTTGACTTATGCATAACTGAGCACTCTGTAAGCCAACAGAATTCTGGAGTGTACACGTTGGACATACAGAGAAGTATGATGCAATATTTTTTTGCAAACCTTTAATAGTGTTGTAAGAAAAGAGACAGATAAACGGACATACTTGTAGTGAACATGTAACGTCTTAAATATGTACACTTCAAACTATATATGATATGTGGACTTTGCAATAGAATGAGAGAGGAGAAGGGGCAGGCTATCCATTGGATTTTGCAGTTCCTCGGTTCAATATAGGGAAAGCCCTGGATTCTCGCAATTTCTGATACATTTAATTATTTCTCCAAGTAAATCACATAAATGTAACTTAAAATGTAACTTGCTGAAGAAGACTGGTTTCATTTTAAAGCTGAAACTGGATCTTTTACCAAATGAGCCATTTAAACTTTTGCAGTCCAATGTTGATTTTTTCAAGTAGGAGTAAAATCTATTTCAGCTTTATGTCACTTCTCCAGACTTTATTATTTCCGCTCAAGTGCATTTTAGAGTATATCGACAAACATATATACCTAAAGTTAGAAACAAGTGCCAGTTAAATGTGGCCCAACGACATGCTTGAGAGGTAATGACCCCGGGAAGGTTTTCAGGCAGGCTTGGGACATGCGAATATTCAAAACTCTACAATCCTTGCACAGTGACTGGGCACCTGAATTTTTAAAGTACCACGTATAGGTCATGTTCGTAGATAGTTAACCATGAAAGGACCTGGCAACTAAGTCTACTTTCCTAAACAAGAAAGATGTTTCACATAGGAAGCCCTCGGAGACCCTTCTACGGCAGATCAGCAGTTGAAGAGTAAGTGGATGGAGCGCGTGATTCATCTTTTGAAAGGTTTTCGTCTAACAAGGCAGGGGAACGTCAAATGTTCGGATCTGATAATTAAAGAAAATATAATAGGCGACACTGTTGTACGACATCCGCGATCAATACACGGCACGCGGCCTTCCCACTGTTTTACTTTCGGTGTGAATGAAAACCATGCAGCCTGCGCTGTGACGTGGAGCTCGCGATCAAAGCAGGAAAGCCAATCAGAGCTCCTTCAAGAGGCTAGACTGCAATTTACTAAAGGGTTCGGACATTCGGTAGCACAAATGCTTTAACTTTACACCCTCCCCCACGCCCCTCCATTCTCCTACTTCAGCACAATGACTTCAAAGGGCTGGCGATGAACTATATGTTTGCACGTGAGACTACTGGTCACAGTTTATTGGCGCTCATTTATTTGCGGTAAATATGAGGTAGTCCGGAGGAGGTAGTTACCTTGAGGTTCAAATACTTTTATGCATCCTTTCTGTGACACAGCGCTCCTTCTTAAGTCTCAGCTTTGAAGTGCGCACAAACCTAATAAATACGTAAAGGGACCCATAATGCCTGAGAAAATTGAGTTTTAAAAAGGGGAAACTAGCTGGAAGTATTTTTTGACTTCCTTTACTACAGCAAGAACTAATATAAAGCTGGCACAAAAATGCAAATAAAGGCTTATATTTTCCATGTTAGGTTTTTATGAGTTTACTGTAGCTACAGAGGATCTCTTGTGTTAGAGATAAAGCAATAAATATGTTGAGTCTCTTACACCAGAGAAAGGAATTTTCACAAGAACTTAAAGATTGAGTAAAGAAGTTGTGATGTAAGGCATGGCCTGAAAGGTAATCGTAAATGATTGGAATAGGGAGGCATAATTTCATAATGTTAGACAATAAAAACAGCTACATTTTTTTTTTTTTTTTTTGTAAGCGTTAGCCATGTCTGACAGAAGTGCGTGTCCTGCTTCACTTCGGATTTGGGATGTCTAAAAATGGCTCCAATAATTAATGTAGGTGCAAGAATGTTTTCTCTGATCACTGGATACTGGAAACATGTTGTACGTTCTAAACACCTTTTCTATGAAATCAGAGGCTGCTCACACCTTGGTCCCACTGTGGGCCATTGGCCACCATTCAGTAGAGCTCCGTCTGCAATTACGTTTTGCAGTGAGCAACTTGTTACCTGGACCCCTAGCATGCACATGGGTGGAAGACCGTAGGCAGGAGCAGCTGATAACACTTACTTAAGAAAGCTGACAGGTAGCTACAGACCCCTCAGGCGAATGCCCAGCCAGGATCTCAATGCCCCATAAGTAGCTTCTCACCAGTTTGGACCCATCAAGATAAAGTCTCAAGTTGGCGCCTGGTGACACAACAAACTGTGTAACAACAGTACATAAAGCATCCTGTCGCAAGATTTCAAGCAAGGCAGGCCAGGTTAAGTCAAGACACAATGGTCACTGCACCAGTAACTGTGCTGGCAGAAACCCATAGGCTGTGGGATTTAGCCAGTGATTTTTATTGGTGCCACATGGTTTAAAATTGTTTTACATCAACTCACTCCACTAAGTTATTCCCGTTTCTAATGCTGATTTGAAAATTCTCTATGAAGAATGAATTTTCAATTTCAAAGGTTACTACATAGTCAACAGGCTTATCAGTTAAACATGTAACATTTAAATACTTAGCTTTGCAGCATGTTCTAATGAAGAGCTGAACTTTGTGGCAAACAGGACCAACCCTCTACAGTCTAGTTTCCCACACTAATTTCACTTTACCTTCTGATATAAGCATAGGAAGACTCACGTTTAGTGCCAACCTTTTAAAGTAATAGGCACCTTGGCAGGAAGCTAGCATACATATCACATTTGTGGGACTGTCTGCAAGTCACTCAATAAGTATTTAGCATTTGTATTCAATAGTGATCTCTGCATGTACCTCGCAGGGCTCGTCTTGAAATGTCATTAAATCTGATGTATTTCTGTTTGATGCCATTGATGTTTTATGTTTAAGAACACGATGCTTTGCAGTACCTCCTCACTGCATATTATGTGATTGTGCCCAAAGAGGGAGCTGTATAGTTGTACAAAAACAAAACAAATTACAGTAAAATGGTTTGCAAAAAAAGTGAACTCTGCATGTACCATTGTGAAACCTATAAGCACACAAAACTTGCTTATTGCAAGGGATGCTTTCCAACTGAGCACTTAAGCCATTCTCCCAAATCAATTGACACCCATCTTTATGCAGAAGAGGAAGGTAAACATGAAAACAGAAAAGTAAGAGTAATTGTGCGAATTAAATTTGTGCCGATCCGCTGTGCCAGATCTGGATCATATCAGTTTGGCACTTCTCGGTATTTGGAAACTGTTAGACCTGACATGCCTTAGGGTGGTCACCCCTAACTTTTTGCCTGCCTCCCTCTACTTTTTGGCCCTGTTTTGCTGGCTTTTAGACTCTGCGCACTTTACCACTGCTAACCAATGCTAAAGTGCATATGCTCTCTCCCTTTTTAAACATGGTAACTTTGGATCATACCTAATTGGACTATTTAATTTACTTATAAGTCCCTAGTAATGTCCACTATATGTGCCTAGGGCCTGTAGATTAAATGCTACTAGTGGGCCTGCAGCACTGGTTGTGCCACCCACTTAAGTAGCCCCCTTAACCTTGTCCCAGGCTTGCCATTGCAAGTCCTGTGTGTGCAGTTTCACCGCCACTTCGACTTGGCATTTAAAAGTACTTGCCAAGCCTAGAACTCCCCTTTTTCTATATATAAGTCACCCCTAATGTGTGCCCTAGGTAACCCCTAGCGCAGGGTGCTGTGTGGGTAAAAGGCAGGACATGTACCTGTGTAGTTATATGTCCTGGTAGTGTAAAACTCCTAAATTCGTTTTTACACTACTGTGAGGCCTGCTCCCTTCATAGGCTAACATTGGGGCTGCCCTCATACAGTGTTGAAGTGGCAGCTGCTGATCTGAAAGGAGCAGGAAGGTCATATTTAGAATGGCCAGAATGGTAATACAAAATCCTGCTGACTGGTGAAGTCGGATTTAATATTACTATTCTAGAAATGCCACTTTTAGAAAGTGAGCATTTCTTTGCACTTAAATCTTTCTGTGCCTTACAATCCACGTCTGGCTGGGCTTGGTTGACAGCTCCTTGTGCATTCACTCAGACACACCCCAAACACAGGGTACTCAGCCTCACTTGCATACATCTGCATTTTGAATGTGTCTTCCTGGGCTGGGAGGGTGGAGGGCCTGCTCTCACACAAAGGACTGCCACACCCCCTACTGGGACCCTGGCAGACAGGATTGAACTGAAAGGGGACCTGGTGCACTTCTTAGCCACTCTTTGAAGTCTCCCCCACTTCAAAGGTACATTTGGGTATAAAACAGGGCCTGTGCCCTACCTCATCAGACACTTGCTGGAGAAGAAACCTGAACCAGAAACTACATCCTGCCAAGAAGAACTGCCTGGCTGCTCAAAGGACTCACCTGTCTGCTTTCTACAAAGGACTGCTGCCTTGCTGTTGGCCTGCTGCCTTGCTGAACTCTTGTCTGGCTGTGAAAGTGCTCTCCAAGGGCTTGGATAGAGCTTGCCTCCTGTTCCCTGAAGTCTCAGGACCAAAAAGACTTCTCTTTTTCACTTGGACGCTTCGTGCGCTGAAATTTTCGACGCACATTTTGTTCCGCGGCGAGAAAAACGCCGCACACCGACGCTGATCGAGGTGATGCCTTCGGGACGACCGGAACTTCGACGCTCGGCCTCGCAAGGACAACGCCGCCCGACCTCCAGAGGAGAAATCGACGCGACGCCTGCCGTGAGAGCGAAACTTCGACGCACAGCCATGCAGAACGACGCGCAGCCGGAAAACAAGCAGGAGAATCCACGCACAGACCCGGGACATCTGGTAATCCCCGCGACTCATAGAGAGAGACTGTCCGTGCGCCGGAAAATGACGCACGACTTCCCCGCGTGAAAAATAACGACGCAAGTCCGTGTGTGCTGGGGAGAAATCGACGCACACACTATTTTTCCACGTATCTCTTCTTCTGCAGCCCTTTGCGGAGATTTTCCACTCCAAACCAGGTACTTTGTGCTTGAAAGAGACTTTGTTTACTTTTTAAAGACTTAAGACACTTTGGGCCTGATTCCAACTTTGGAGGACGGTGTTAAACCGTCCCAAAAGCGACGGATATACCACCTACCGTATTACGAGTTCCATAGGATATAATGGACTCGTAATACGGTAGATGGTATATCCGCCACTTTTGGGCCGGTTTAACACCGTCCTCCAAAGTTGGAATCAGGCCCTTTATATCACTTTTCAGTGATATCTTCTCAAATTCACATTGCAACTTTATTCATTTTGACCTACAAGTATCCTGATAAATATTATATATTTTTCTAAACACTGTGTGGTGTATTTTTGTTGTGCTATATGGTGGTATTGTATGATTTATTGCACAAATACTTTACACAGTGCCTTCTAAGTTAAGCCTGACTGCTCGTGCCAAGCTACCAGAGGGTGGGCACAGGCTAATTTTGGATTGTGTGTGACTTACCCTGACTAGAGTGAGGGTTCTTGCTTGGACAGAGGGTAACCTGACTGCCAACCAAAAAACCCATTTCTAACATTGAAACACTATCTCTTTGGTCTTTTAACTGAGGTACATCCCATTTCAAAAGGTCTTATGACTGTCCATAATTCATACTCAGTATGTGTCATTTGCTACCTGACAAGCGCAAAAGCTGATCTATTCTGCTTCCTCCACACCCTCACAAGCACAATGTGGTATCTTCTCCTCTACATATAGTGTTGTGCCATAGAATATTAAGAAATTAAGACGGTTAGCTGTGAACAACAAAGACGGTTTTCAATGAGTGGTTGGCGGAGACATCAGACAGACAAGAAGGGAGCTCCAGCTGTCTATGATATCACTCAGAACTCAAGGCTAAAAACGTGTCCTCTATTCACAGATAACAACCTGCAATTCTTTTATGTATGACCCCCAACCCCACATCGTCTTTCCCGCTCAGATGAGCAGTGCAACAGTATAGTAGGAAATCGGTGCATACAATGTTGTCCTACTACCCAAACCCACCATAATTTGCATTAAATGCTTCGACTCCAATTAAACATTAAAACATGACCTTGTGACCAGCCATCTGCAACCGTTGACATTACCCCCATAAACAATAAACAAACATTTTAAAAAACAAAATCCCAGCATTCTGCCTCCTTCCTTATATACCCTTGTTAAAACCCTCCTCTCACCACTGCACAATCATAAAATGAGATCTGCCATCCTATCATCCTCTCCATTTATTTGTCTCTAGATTCCTCCCCTAACACTTGCTACCATGCAAAAAAATAGTATCTGCCATCTTGCCTCTTCTCCATGAACCTTTTGCAATGCTCTCTTTTCAATGTTCTGGCTCAATACAAAAACATCCATACCTTGCATCTTGCCTCCCTCTCACACACCCTCTGTGCAACCCCTTCCCTCACCCTTCCTCATACAAAAATATCTACCTTGTGTCCTTCCACCATCCCCCATACAAAACCCTCCTCTTAACCCCCACACCACCCTGTCTGCACTCCCTCTCCCTCTCACCTAAACTCATGCTCCCCATTCTCACGTTTATAGTACAGAACCGTTCTTGCTGACACCAAATGAACAAGAGCTGCTCTTCAATGCAGCATGATTTCTTCTGTCAGCCCAGGTATGCAGACATTCGGAGCTGACAGTGTGATGGTGCTTAGTGATGCAGAAGCAAAACTTACATCACTATTCCTCCTTTGGGTCTCTCAAAGTCAGAGGCATAGTGTCTTGATTCAATGATGCAAAGTAGGCAGATCAGGTATGTGAATCGTTTCTTTATTCTGGTTACAGGATACCACATCGATGTGTGCCTCCTGATTTCTCTTCCTCCAACTGCCCTGTGTTTCCTCTTTCCATCCCCTTCGTTCCTCCTGGCTCCACTCCATATTCATAATTGTCCCCTGGGTACTTTCTGCCACTGATTGTGGTGTCCTTGGATCAGCTAGATTGCTAACCAGCAAGGCCAGTGTCATCTAATTGGAACACAATTCTTCAATGAGCTTCATGGGTTTTTTGGGGGCCTCATCTGATTGTCATGGTGGATTTGCACACTCAGGAACAGGGTGATTGTCACTGTCTTTGTTATCTTCTGCATCATTAAATGCTGAGTCAGACATGATATTTTAGGGATTCTTCTAATATGTGTTAAAGTAAGAAATGCTTTGTGTTATTTTTCGGCCATTCACCTTCAGTGTTATCATTGAGCTGTTATGGGTTGTGATTTTGTTAGACCTGTCAGTCGTAGAGTGGTCTCCCTCCAAATGTTTTGCCTTTGCCCTTCACTTTTTGGTTTTTTTTGCCTTACGACTCTGTGTACCTCACCATTGCTTATCAGTGCTAAAGAGCTTGTGATCACTGCTTAAAACATGGTAAAATTGGCGTACACCTTATTGGCATATTTAATCTAGTTATCAGTCCAGTGTTGAGGTGAATACCATGTACCAAGGCCTGTAAATTAAATGTTACTGGTGGGCCTGCAGCACTTATTATGCCACCCACTTAAGTAGCCCCTCAAATTATGCCACCAGGTCTGCCATGGCAGCCTTAATGCAGTTATAATCTGCCACTTCGACTTGGCAATTTAACCTACTTACCAAGCCGTAAACTCCCATTTTATTGTATAAAGGTCACTACTAAGGTAGGCCCTACTTAGCCCATAGGACAGGGTGCATTGTAATTAAAAGGTTGGACATGTAGTTTTAGGTTTTACCTGCCCTGGTAGTCTAAAACCCATAAATTTGTTTGTCACTACAGTGAATCCTACCTCTCCCACAGGACAACATTGAGTTGCCTTATTACATTTATTAAATCCTAACTTTTGATTGGGCACAGTTAAGCATTTCAGTTTGGAGTCTGAGAAATTGTGATTACAATCCTCATTAATGGGAAGTCTGATTTTAAGTTACAACTTTGAAAATGCCACTTTCAGAAGTTGTCATTGATGAGGTCACATGATTGGGTATATCTGGCAATAGGACTTTCTTCCAGAAGCCACACAATAGAGGGATCAGGTGTGCTTGGATGTCCATCAGCTGGCAGGACGGGAAGCGGAGCTGGGCACAGCCGCACGTTCAAGTGAATAGGCTATACTCTGCGTTCACACAAAGGAGTTGTCACCCCTGCATTGTTCATGCAGCCACTTTGGAGCTAGAGCAGGGGAGCCAGGAAACTTCAAGCACTTCAAAGGGAAGTTTCTGGAAATGGCTCCCACTTCAAAGAATAAACCATGTATAAAAAGGGGACCCTCTGACCCACTCATTAGTTCACTTTCTGGACCTGTGGGAGGACCCTCAGAGGACTGGCTGCTGCTGTGTCTTGCTGCGCAAAACTTCTTTGCTACACCTGGATGGATTGCTTTGCTGCATTGAGGCAGCATTGAACTTCAGAGGCCTTCCCTACCTGTTGAGCCCTGTTTCATCTCTGGAACCTATGATTATCAAAGTGACTCCAACAGCTAGTTGGCTAGCCTCCTGATCAGAGCCTCAGGGACATAAAAGGTTCCAACCATTTTGATCCAGCACCCGGATATAGCCTGAGTGAGTTGTGAAACCCCAAGTGGTGCACTTGCAGTCCTGGACCCTTAGCTGTGCTGTTAAAGTTGCCCAGATAGCTAAAATCCAAAACTTGGGACTTAGATAATGTTTGGCTAAAAACTGCTCTCAGAACTGAGAGTAGAACGGGACCAAGCTGCTCTTCTACCCATCCAAGGTGCATCACCGGTTTTCATGACTTCACAGCAGCTCCCTTGAAGTTCTTCTCCACAGCAGCAAATCCTGTTCAGTGGTCCTTCAGAAAAGGGTTATCTGGCCTCCTGGAACTCTCTTGGGCTACAGCCTCTGCTGGTTGTTTTCAACTTCCAATAAAGAGACTATGTCCGAACGTAGAAATCTTCACTGGGGCTTTGTCCAGCAGCTACCCAACGACGATGCTTCCTCCTCAGACACCGCCTGCAGCCTAGCCCATTTGAAATGTACCTTCTCAGAACATTTTTCTTAGAATTTTGTGTAAGTCCAACGGTAAGTGCTGACCAGGCCAAATCCACTTCTTGAATCCAACTTACGCTCCATCACAGTTGACCACATTTTTTCAGCTTTACCCAGTCTTACGCAACTAGATGTCTGTCATTGGCAATTTGATATTTTAAGCACTAGTTTTTACCTTAAAAAATAAAAATTCATAACTCTGGTTACATTGATTGATTTTTTGTTGTTTTGGTGTCAAAGTATTTATTTATTAAATTTTGTCTGTTTTCTAAATTGGTGTAGGGCTTTCTTTTGTTGTGTTTTTACTTTATTACTGTTTGTGTGCTGCATAAATACTTTACACATTGGTTCTAAGTTGCACCTGACTGCTTTTGTGCCAAAATACCAGAGGGTTAAGCACAGGTTAATTTAGTGACTTTTGTGTTTCAGCCTGAAAGGGACTGTGGATGTTGCTTGAACAGCAGTCACCACCCATTCAAGCAACAGCCCAGTTTCTCACAGATTTGTATTGGTTCAAGGGTGTATTTTGGGTCAATGTATGTGACTTGTCTTTGTTTTATCAGCACTGAGTCATCTACTTTGAGGTTTGAAGGGCATGCTTACCTCTATGCGTTGCTTTCAGTTTCCTTTTTGCTGTTTGGTCTTTCTGGTGTACCTCTCCCTTACTGGTTGCTAGCTGGGTGGTTGGTGGGTTTCCAACTGGGCTTGTGGATGAACATTTCTTACCTTAGCATCAGTGTCACTGAGCATTGTCTTCTGGAGCTGTGTGAGTTGTGTTGGCACTCTCTTAGAACAATCTTGAGAGTTTGTTGAACTGGATTGGGATTTAGTTCACTTTGCTGTATGGCATTTTCGATTGTCTCCATGAAGCACTCAACCATTCTTTTTACTTGTGGCCATACAGGTGTAATCCATTGATGTTTCAAGTTTAAGTGTGTTGCAAACTGTTCAAATTCTTGATTGTTGAACAGGGGTCCGTTGTCCATTTTGACAGTCCCTGAAGTTTCCAAGCTGCAAACATTTCATCCGGAGTTGCCGTGGCCATTCGCACAGTGGTTAAGAAGATGGACTTGGCCAGTAGGAAACTTAAGTACTAATCCATGATTATAAGTATGTATTTTGCATTTTTCATTTGGCTGAAGATATCAGTATTGATGTTCTGCCATTTGTAGTGGAAGTGAGTTTGTCTTTCCACTGACTATCTGGCATACATGTTTTTAGTGTCTTCCACCCAAATATCTAGAATATTCTGTCTCTTAATACTTGTTTGGTGGCTACCTTTTAGCGATGTCTTTCATGGGCTTTGTCTATCGCTTATTGATGTAGTCTGGTCAGGGTTACTAGGCGTTTGCCTCTAAGTATGAGTATACAATCTGTATTGAATAGCTCATCTTTTACATGCTAGAAAGTGTTCAATCCACATTTTTCAACATGTGAGGGAGTGACTTTGAGGTGTCGCCATCTGTCTTGCTCAATATATGTTTTCACATTTTGTAGCATGTGGTCATTGGCAGTCTGCTCTCATGGTTTAAATGGGTAAAGACGGCAGAGAGGCATGGTCGATGACAAAGCATATGTATGCTTTGGCTGTGGATCTTCTGTCTTCTGGGTCAGGAGTGTGCGTCAGGACATGTAGTATGCTGGGCTGTTCATTTTCTGGTTTGTGAATTATGATAAAGATAGCTGTATCCATGCAAGCAGATACCCCATCTCTCAATGTGTAGGGACAATTTGTCTTAAGGTATCCAAATCTTGTTGTGAGTCCCTGATGGTCACTCAGAGTGTTGATGAGATTCCCATATGTAAAGATGTGATATTGTATGCATGCCCATACCATGGCTGGGCTCTCCTTTTCGGGTTGTGAGAATATACTTTCTATGTCTGTAAATCTGCGGCTGGCTTATGCTACCAATTGTCTGTGTTCAGTTCATTTCTTGTGTTGGGCTAATGTGGTGCTAGTCCCACTGGCCTGGTGTCACAACTCAATCTTGTCCCCTATGGGCAGTTGGTAGTACTCACTGGCCTCATGTCATTCCTTCCACGGTGAGGGCTTTCCTTCTTGAATTCTCCATGACTCCCCCCTCCTGTTAGTATTGAACCATTTACTCTCCTGTGTGTGTTGCTATGCATGTCACATCAAATTTGCACCTGCAGATATCATGTGCCCAGTCAGAATAACCATGTTTCCATTGTGAACCATTAGGCTGTACCATCATGGACTTGAGTTTTGTTGTACTTGTTGATGTCAATTATGGTTTGCACCTGCTGCCTGATAAGTCATGTCCTTTTGTATGTAACAAGTGACTTTTCCCAGGTTCCTCTCGAAATTTCCACATGAGACACATGCCCTTCTGCAACACTTCCATTGTAAATTGCCCCTCTGAATTAGCATTGGGGCTTGACCTTGTACCTGTATCCTGGCCTGCATGAGCTTCCATCAAGGCCTGCACAAGCAGGTGCCCTGCACTCACCTCCTGAGTTGCCTTGATCTCCTGTGTTCTTGCTCAGTGCAAGCTTCGTCCCTGCACTTATCTCCCAAGTTACCCAGACTTCCTTCGCTTTGTTCAGTGCAACCATGTTTCTGCACCATCTGCAGAGTCTTCTGGAAACCACCTGAAATTCCAGTCTTCCAAGTCCTTTCCAGTAACTTCGAGATCATGACTCCCGAGTACCTTCCAGTTTCTTCTTCTATGAGCTATGATTCTACATGTGCTCTGACTTCTAGCTACAACCTGTCTGCTACCTCCAAACTCCTGGGAAATTGATTTCCAGGTTACAAACTTGATCCCAGGTTAGTGTTCACTAATCTTTAGTAGTTATTGCAGGTCTGTCAGTTATCTCCTTGCTTCTGCCTCTGGACTCTTATTCCAAGTCTTGGTTTTCTGAACTGTGTGGCTCATGGACTAGAGACTGTTTCCTGAATGAATCTTTACTTCCAAGTTATGCATTGAGTGTTACAGTGTTTTCTAGTATACCTTGGGAGTGTATAAGCCTCCACTCTGGAACTGAGTGTTATCATGTTTTCTAGTATACTTTGGGAGTGTTCTGACTCCAGCGCTGAACTGAGTATTACTGTGTTTTCTAGTATACCTTAGGAGTGTTTATGACTCCAGCCTTGGACTGAGCGTCATTGTGTTTTCTAGTATACCTTGGGAGTGTTTCGACTCCAGTGTTTAACTGAGTGTTAGTGTGTTTTCTAGTATGCCTTGGGAGTGTTTACATCTCCAGCCTTGGACTGTGCATTATTGTGTTTTCTAGTATATCTTGGGAGTGCCCGCAAATGCAACATGTGTAACAAAACGTAATCTTGTTTCTCAATTACCCTGGGAGTATCTCTTAACTCCAGTTCATGTTCCCAGCACAACCTTAGAAATATCAGTGATTCCATATGTGTGCCTCGAAACATTCTTGTTTTATGTATTACCATGCTTTCAAGTGTAAGTTAACATACAGAGTTTAATCCTGGGATTGTTGATTACTCCAACCTTGTACCAAAAATAATTCTGCTTCATGTGAATTTGATTAATCGAGTTCTGACTTATGTATAGAGCACAAGATAGGGAGAGTCAATATCCCAACCTTATGTACCCCCTAGTCTTGTTTCAAGTTCATGTAATTCCTATTGTAAGCCATTTTTAAAGTAAGCTGGTCTCAAACATACTTTGAGAGTGTTTAACTTCAAATCTGTGTGCCCAGAGAAACCTGTTATTTTGATTGTCTTGTAAATGTCTTTGTTTCCAAAATATGTACAGAATACTGGTTTTGGAGTGTCATTAACTCCAATCTATGTTCTGAGTTTTCTGTGGAGTGACATAACTCTATCTAGTACTTCCAGTTCTTCTGTGAAAGTTCCAGAAGATTCCACTAGAGATTGTGATGCATCTGCTCTCATGGGAATGATTATTTAAGAAACCTTGCATGGCGTTTTCACAATAACCAGAAGAGCTGACTCGCAAATATCCATCTTCAATTAAATCAGAAGGTCAAGAAGTGCTTAAGCAGAGTTGCAGTGTTGTGAAGCAGAAAATGTACCACAAGTGTTCTCGTTTGTTATTTTGTCCCTTCCCCCCTTCTCCTTTCTGGAGGTCGTGAATACTAGGAGTTCTATTCACTGGGCTTGCCTTCTTCAAGATTTGGGAGTTGGGCCCTAGCATTAGCTCCAGTGTCATCCTTGTGGTTGGAACCAGGTGAGTGCATGACAGCTGGCGTCAATTGAGAGTTTTGACCATAATTTGGGGTGAAAGTATGACTTGACAGTAGTGTTGCTGACTTCTCAACTGATGGCTCAGAATACGTATTCCCATTCAGGAGTTCACTCAAATGCTTGTCCTTGTTTAGTGAGTTGTCATATTAAGCTGTTGATGCTGACATAGGGGCTCATTCCGACCCCGGCGGTCAAGGACCGCCGGGGATGCGGGAGCACCGCCAACAGGCATTCTGACCGCGGCGGTTTGGCCGCGGTCAGACCAGGAAAACCGGCGGTCTCCCGCCGGTTTTCCGCTGCCCTGGGAATCCCCCATGGCGGCGCAGCTTGCTGCGCCGCCATGGGGGATTCCGACCCCCTCACCGCCATCCTGTTCCTGGCGGTTCCGACCGCCAGGAACAGGATGGCGGTGAGGGGTGTCGTGGGGCCCCTGGGGGCCCCACTTTGAATTCCAGTGTCTGCTCAGCAGACACTGGAATTCGTGACGGGTGCAACTGCACCCATCGCACCTTCCCACTCCGCCGGCTCCATTCGGAGCCGGCTTCCTCGTGGGAAGGGGTTTCCCGCTGGGCTGGCGGGCGGCCTGCTGGCGGTCGCCTGCCAGCCCAGCGGGAAAGCCAGAATGGCCTCCGGCCATATGGCGGTTCCCTCCAGGCGGGCGGCTCCCGCCGCCCGCCGGGGTCTGAATGACCCCCATAGTCTTTTGTGTATCTGGAACAGTAGCCTGCCATCCCCAGGAAGAATTGCATATTGCTGATGTCCTTGGGTGCCGATGTGTCATTGAGGGCTATGCCTTTGGTGTATGCCTTTGTCTGAGAAGATGTGACCAAATAATTTGAGCTGGCTTTTGTGGAATTCACATTTTTCCACCTTTAGAGTTAGGTTAGCCTGTTCTAAGGCTTGGGCGACTGAGTAGTGCCTATTCATATTCTTCTTTAGATGTCCCAAATGTAAGGATGTCAACACCGTAGTTGAGGGCATTGGTTCCCAGCCTGATTACTTTCCTGATTGCCACTTGGAATATCTCAGTGGCTGAGGATATCTCAAAGTTTAGTCTCTTGTACCTAAACAGCTCAAGGAGGGTAGTGAATTCGGTGATGTATCCCAAGTCCTTGTGAAGTTCCAGCTGGTAATATCCTTTTTAGGTCAAGTTTGGAGAATGTTTTTGATCTGTTCAGGAGGGCAATCATGTTGCTTTGTGTGGCCCTGGTTGTCTCTCTCACTGGGCTGTGTTTGAAATTTTCATGTGGCTGCATAAACAGACTTTTCTTTCTGTGTTTTTCTTCAGGACTATTACTAGTCACGAGAGCTAAAGTGTTGGACAACTGGAGTCTTTGATAGGGTCAGCTGTCAGCAGTTCTTGTATTTCTTGTTCTACTGCTTTTTGTAAATTAAATTGTCTTTTCCGTATGATATTGAATCAATGTTTTTTTTGGTTTCAGTGATGTGTAGGTGTACTACAAAGTTCTACATTTTCTCTAGTTCTGTGTATAGTTAAGGATATTGCTTCACAATTGTTGCTTCTTTTTTTCCACTTGATATACAATGGCAACACATTTGAGCTGCTCTGGGTCACCAGGTTCAGTACGTTGTCTGCAGGTGTTTATCTATCCATGACATGGAAATGAATTCTACAGAGCTGTCTTTATAGGTGAGTCTCAATTTGAATTCCCTAGGCATTCAGGGGTTGACTCGGGATCCATGTGTAGACTTTTACATCTGCAATTTTCAGTCTAGACTTTGGTTGTATCCACTTGTATTCAGCTGCACTATTGTAGTTGTGGGTTACTCTACAGTCTGTGATGAATGGGGTTGCATGGTTACCCATTTGGAGACGTCTGCATGAATATTTCTTGTTCAATGCTAGTTCACAGGATACCATGAATACGTATTCATCGCTTTCACATGAGTTTAATGATGAATTGCTGCTCTGTGACTGTTGTGATGCCGTCCACTATGATTCCATGGAAGACTGTGATGGGCTACAGTTTTTTTCTTGCATGGTGTCATGGTTTGTGATCTCCTGATGGTCTTGATTGTCCTTTCCATGTGCCCTTGCACGTTTGTCCAGAGTTTTTTTTTGTGCATTTATGGCACATTTGGCCTGTCTCATGACACTCCTCATCATGTGGGTATCATTGACTAAATCTGCGTGTTATATTTTATCTCATGTTTGTGCCTGTCATTATTTGTAGCATGGTCCTTTGGCCAGGGTCATCATCGCTGGGTGGTGGAGGTTCTCTTCTTCATCTGGTCTTGTAGCAAGAATGCTGTTTCCTTTTTTCACTTAGATTTTCTTTGCTTGAGTCTGTTGTAGTTGAATCATATCTTCAATTTTGGTCAAGGTGAAGCATTTTGTGAGTAAGTGACACCAGATTGCCTCTGACTATTGCCCTTGTATGATTCTTAGGTGAATTGCTCCTTCATCAGAGAATCTGTCAATTCACAATGCATTGGTTGCACACTCATTGGTTCACCTTTTTTCTTGTGTGGTGAGGCTGAAATTGTATTGCCCTTAGTCCAGATTCTTCATCAGTAGCAGTGTTGTAATTAGTGCATTACTCACATGTGATATGTGGTGGTTTGTGTCACTGGTAATGGTTTAATGATCGTATGATGTCTTTGCTGGCTAGGTTGTAAAAGATAACACTTATTTTGCCTTTTTCTCTCGATTCTTCAATAAGGTCCTTAAAGTCACCCTGCACTCAGCCCACTAGGGTTTGATGCAGTGGCCTGGAATTATGATAAAATGGTCTTTTGGTCTGAGGACTTTTAGTTACTGTAAATACGAATGACAGGTTTTGTTGAGTTTGCTTTTGTTCAGTTTGTTTCTCATTTGCCCAGTCTTCTTTCTTTGACAGTGTCTAAGATGGCTTCCTATTTTTCAGTCCTCTAGGGTTTCAGCTTCATCATAGCATTTCTTGAAGTCACTGGGACAATGGCTGCTGCTGGTTGGCTTTCTAAAGATTGGGCAATTGTGCTTCCTTGTGGAGAGTTCACGTGGGGTACCAATTGTGTTTTGGTCACTGTCTGTCTTCAGGATATTCTGCCCAGAATTTCCTCTCTTCTGTCAGGTGTGCACAAGTCTGCTGGAACTCATGTCTGCCACCCTTTGAGATTTTGCTGGCTACTGGTGTGTTTGGTGATGTTAGGCATCCTGCATTGGGAACGTACAGCTTCCCTTTCTTTATTGCGGACAATTTCTCTGGTTATGTAATAATTAGTGGAGGTTTGCAATGGCTGCCCAAGTACTCACTGTTTTTGTGCATATACAAACACAGTAATCAAAACACCAGTTTAGCTGCAGTGAATGTTACATATGGATCATAAGGCCCGCTCCTGTGACTCACATCCGATTATGTAGAATGGAATTCTGACTGTCAGGCGCAACCTTACAACATTACAGTGTATAAG
This sequence comes from Pleurodeles waltl, assembly GCF_031143425.1. Taxonomy (NCBI): domain Eukaryota; kingdom Metazoa; phylum Chordata; class Amphibia; order Caudata; family Salamandridae; genus Pleurodeles; species Pleurodeles waltl. The sequence goes on from NC_090449.1 coordinate 940,547,847, forward strand.
CACAGCACTGTTGCATATGATGATAAGTGCAACAAATGAACACACTATTTCTAGAACCGGCCCTTTGCTCCATATTAAACATGCTCTGCAGCTAAAATGGCGTTTTGTTCCTGGATACCTGGGGACGGATGAAATGTCAATCTCTTTATCCCCCACTAAATCTCAATGCATTGGGCCGAATCGTAAAAGATTTTGACTGATTCTATTTCATCTCCTTGTTGGTAAGTTAAGCCAGTGCTTGGCTCAAACAGCTTCAATGTGTGACAAGAATGTTTGTGCATATTGTTTGTGTGGCATTTTGTTGTGTGGTGATGTGCTCTCTTGATTTTTGTGTTGCTGCGTATGTGTGCTCCATTATTGCAATGTGTTTTTGTTGTGTTGCTCTGCAGATGTTTCACTCTGTATTTTAACTGTTTTGTTGTGATGTGCCCTGCAATGTTTCGATTCTGTTGTTCAGTGGCGGCCCGTCCTTTAGGGCGGAGGGGCCACGCCCCCCCACCTTTTGCCCCCCATAAAGAGTGTCTGTCAGGCTGAACAAAGGTCAGCCTGAAAGACACTCTTCATGTTCAGGTCAGGCAGCCAGGAGCAGACATGCACGATTTGCGCAGACTCATGGCTGCCTGAGCTGAACTTTGCTGGGCTGAGGAGATCACAGCTCCTATGGGCGTGACCTCCTCAGCTCAGCAAAGGTGCCTCGAGGCCCTCCCCTGGGTGACGAGGAAAGCGTCACCAATTGACACTCTCCCTGGGCGCTTCAGTTTAAGCCCTGAAGTGCCCAGGGCGAGTGTCAATCAGTGACACTTCGTCACAGAGTGGGGTGGGGTCAGCAGTTTCACTGACCCCATCCCTCTCTGTGACGAGGCTGGGACTGCTGCCTTCCCACATTGGCTGACCTAAGGTCAGCCAATGTGGGAAGGCAGCAGTCCCAACCCTCCTGGGACCTGGAGGCCGAAGGTAAGTGTGTGTGTGTGTGTGTATGTGTGTGATGTTTCAAACTGAATGGTTGGTGCGTGCGTGTATGTTTGATTTATATGAATGTTGTTAATGGATGTGCATGCGTGCGTGCATGTGTGAAAGAATGAGAGTGTGTGATGTTTTAAAATGAATGTCTGGTGCGTGCATGTTTGAATGGTATGAGTGTTGTTAATGGATGTGCGTGCGTGTCTGTGTGTGAAAGAATGAGTGTGTGTGTGTGTGTGTGTGTGTGGGTGCCCCGCCCGCCCCCCTCCCTCCTAAAGCTGCCGGCCGCCACTGCTGTTGTTACGTCGCTTTGTGTTTGCCATGGCATTGTGTTCTGCTGTTTGCTTTAGATATGTCACATATATATCAACAAATGCTGCTGCATTTTCATGGTTACAAAAGCACCACATGCCTTGAAAGTTCATTGGCAAAGCAGTTGTTTGCCACTTTCTAAGGTGGTAAAAGATCTCTACTCCAGCTCTTCAACTATTCAAGAAGCCAGCTTGCCCAAAACTGTGGCAGAGACCGTGTCCTAAATTAGAGCTCCCAGTGCTAACTTCACGTATTACGGCCCATTGGCTCCACTTTACGATTTTACGGGGACTGATTGCTTGATTGTGCATTGCTTGCTGGGAAATTGGATGAAAGACAAAAGAAAATAATTAAGATATAGCTTACGAGTGATCGACTGACTTCCAATCTTTCTTACTAAATTGCCCACTTCGGAGACAATGCAAAGCATCTTAGCAAAGAAACAATCTGTTATCAGGGGCTAAGAGAATGCATTTCCCTACCTACCTAGAGACAATCCTTTGATACTTTGAGAACTACAGCTGTTCTATGCTCTTCCCCAGGCATGAGTCTCTTTCTTTTCTTGTGAAAAGAAAGGAAAGTAACAGCGTGTCTGCCTGAAAAAACATTATCCAATATAGATCTTGTTAACTACTACATATTTATTTGTCTTCTTCTGTAAGCTCTATTGCCCTCTCTGAAACATTCTACAGAGCAATTGATGGTATATTCTTCTTCTCTATTTTTTTTTGCACAGATTTTTGCTTCCGATTTTCAAAGTGCTGTAGTGACACATATTACTGTTGCACCACTGTATTCAATTTATCGACTTTCAAAGGATGGAAGGCTGAGTTGGCTGTAAGAGACTCAAGCTTGTAGTACCACGTTTGGATAAAGACATTAAGTAGGAAAAATTGAAAATATCACTAAATTCAAACTCAACAGAAGTAGTGTGACCTAATGTCTATGTAGGTATTATTTGCCAATAAATCTTGTATACCTCGCTATAGACTTGTTATGTAGAGTTCAGGTCATTTAGAGATTCTCAGATCTTTTTTTCGTAGTAATACTATGATCATATATAGTGAGAGAGCATAGCTTTTATACTCAATATTAACATGAAATGTTTATGAACTAATGCATAATAATGCCGCATAGAAAATGTATTAATGTGCTTTAGCTAAACGTGCGCTTAAAATGTGCCCACGGGGAGTGGCCGTCAATGTATACAATGATTAATGAAACTGACTAATGATGTAGAATTAATGTGATAATGTGTGATATTGCACTAATATTAAGGGTTATGGGGGTGATTCTGAGACTGGCGGGCGGCGGAGGCCGCCCGCCAGTCTTCCCCCGACAAAATACTGCTCCGCGGTCGCAAGAACGCTGAGGGTATTTTGAGATTTGCCCTGGGCTGGCGGGCGGCCGCCAAAAGGCCGCCCGCCAGCCCAGGGCAAATCTACCTTCCCACGAGGACGCCGGCTCAGAATTGAGCCGGCGTAGTGGGAAGGTGCGACGGGTGCTGTTGCACCCGTCGCGTATTTCAGTGTCTGCTTTGCAGACACTGAAATACTACGTGGGGCCCTCTTACGGGGGCCCCTGCAGTGCCCATGCCATTGGCATGGGCACTCCAGGGGCCCCCAGGGGCCCCGCGGCACCACCTACCGCCATCCTGTTCCTGGCGGGAGACCCGCCAGGAACAGGATGGCGGTAGGGGGTGTCAGAATCTCCATGGCGGCGGAGCGCGCTCCGCCGCCATGGAGGATTCTCCCGAGCAGCGGAAAGTCGGCGGGAGACCGCCGACTTTCCGTTTCTGACCGCGGCTGAACCGCCACGGTCAGAATGCTCGAGGGAGCACCGCCAGCCTGTTGGCGGTGCTCCCGTGGTCGGTGACCCTGGCGTTCACCGACCGCCAGGGTCAGAATGACCCCCTATATGTTAAAGACTTGCAAATGAATCATTAGGCCTTAGTTAGCATGAGTCGAGGCCTAGCTGCCCGGTTTCATATTAAATGTGTTTTTTTAACGTACAGTGTGCTGACTTGCTGAAGGACATGAACTCGTACTTTTCCAAAAGTTAGAGAATGTGTGTAACTGTAGTAGATCCGTTCTCATGAAATTCGACTTGATCAAGGAAACATTCTTGCTGTGTGCAACAGTGTAGATTAGTCGCAGGTACAAGGTCGCCTGAACCGGTACAGACAATGGAACCACTGACTGAGGATGGGAAAAGGACCACGAAAGTATGAAATCATACCGGACATTCTACCCGACGGAGACGTCAATCACAAGAACCAATAAACTACGTGATAACTGTAATGGGGTGGCAATTTTGGTGAAATCACTGGAAACCAATTGGATGAAGATAGTGGGGTGCCAACCTCACCCAATCAGAAATTAGGGGACTGTACAACAGAAAAGAGATTTAAAAAAAACATGACACAAGGAAATGTGTTAGAGTTAGGGAGATGCCATTGCTATGACCCAGACACTTTGTCACTCTGCCTAGAGACTTTGCTGTTTGATTCTTCAAACCATCCTTGCCCTTATCTTGCCCGTTCTATACTTTACCTCCTTATGAGGGAAGTACACTTTTATCCTGCCTTACCGAACTTTGGTGTGTTTCTTGGCTGATGGCGAATCAACTCATGTCCTGAGGACGAAGACTGAATCTGTATGATGACCCATTACGGAGGGTAACTATATAATGATGAAATGTGATTGTCTGTTTGCTTTTCCTTTCTAGGTACCAACTGCTTCTTTTGACAGAGACCGTAGTTAAAGATTTTCCAAATTGATGTTACTAAATTGTTTTGCATGAAGCCCAACATGCTGATGCTAATTTGAGGTTAGTTAAGGAGTTCACTGGATGACGCAAATAGACAAATGACGCAATCTGTGCTTTGTTGAATAACGTGCTAACAAGACCCTGCTGGGCTTAATCTATGTTGAAGTCATGCTATGTTCTAATGTTTGTGATCTTTGCTTTGATGAAATCATATCCGAGTTGCCAAATCACGACAATGTTGATGTTTTTCTTGGTGTTGAGTCTAATAAACTTGCTATTAGAATTGTAATCAATAGGGAATAAACATCATAAAATCATACTAAACTGGTGTGGTTATTCATGACTGAAAGGTCATGGTGGTTTCTGAGTTTCATTAATGTCTTTGATTAATCTGAATTGTCGTGTTATGATAAATATTGATGACGTTATTGACATATTGATTGACATGTTGATCAGTTATCTCGTCCCAAGGTGTCTTCAATCAGGGTCAAAAGATTCATTGGCCTAAAACGAGTCCCAGAGTAAATAAATTAGTCATAAAGGGACGCGTTAACAATAGCATTATCACTGGTAGGCATAGCATGAACACAAATATTAATTTAAGAGCATCCCTCTTTTTTTCTGGGGCTTATGGGTAGGGATTACCTTTGCAGAGAAAGACCTTTTGATTTTTTCTAAAGTCAACTGTGTAATATGCGTACTTAATAGGGCTTTCAGTCAGTGTTCTTCAACTATTGGAATACTGGTGTGTCATTCACATTTTTCTTTTGCCCACTACAGCATACACCATGAGGTAATGGGTCAGTCCACTTCTGCTATTGGCTATCTTCAATGTGATTGACAGCATTTTGCTTTTTCACAAAGAGCACATCCATAAACAAAATAATTCTTTTCAGTGCCAGGGACAGTGACAGGTGATGAATTTTCAAAGTGGTGAGGCATAAAAGCTGGGTGCGAGTTTGATCTATTAAGCAAGCATAGCAAGTCTTAAGGATGTTAGGGGGTTCGGAAGAGTTCTCCTCCCAGTGCTTAATTTGTAAATAAAAAGGTGCCCAAAGCCCTCCTCTTAAACACGCGGCTGCTGTAATTCAATGTGCGAACACGGAATACTAAGGCAGCATAATCCTGAAGCCATCTCGGGCCTCTTCAATCGATTTAAGCCCCTCCCTGCCCCCTTCAGCTCACTCTTGCAGCTTTCTGCTTTCACTCATTGTGACGCTCTTTCGTTTTTTTCTTCCTCTGTCTTTCCCAAACGTGTCTTTTGCTCGCAGCAAATGCTTGAGGCGAAAGACTAAGCGCCGGCCCTTAAAAATAAGTGCCGGTGCTCAGCACCAGAAACAACAAGCACAAATTGAGCACTGTCTCCTCCACAAAAAGAGTTAAAAAAGAGGGGCAAATAGCACACTTTAAAGCTAATTTTGTTAAAGAATTTGGTCAAAAAGCAATAAGGTTCCTAAAGCAATTCTGAAGGTGTTGCCTAAAGTATTTTCAAAGGTGAAGGCATGTCTCATTATCCAAGAGCAGTAAATGTATTACACTGTAGTGTGCAAATTGCACAATGCCACAAATCATATTTATAATTCTCTGCAAACATGGCTGACTCTGCACTGCATCCTGTTGCTTAAACTGAAATGTCTTCATAGCGTATTGATGATCTCAAAACAAGAGTGCTCATTGAAAAATTTAGAATGTAAGTATTAGACAACAACTGATGACTATGTTGACCAAATCAAGTTCTGTTCATAAACAAATATTTATGCAGTAATCAATAATGCAAGTATATATGCTGTAGATTGTGCGTGCCATTCCTCCAATCCCTCTATGAAGACTGACTCAAATGTTCTTCTTATAGTCTAATTGTGACAAAAATGTTCCCTGTTTGTGCCATTGTACATAACTTTCAAAAGGTGCGGTGGGGGCAAACAAGGACAGTGCGCCATATTCAAAAGAATGCGCTGGGTAGAAAAATAGCCATTTTTTAATGTCCGTCATCACCAGGCAATCCCTTGCAGTGAGGAACATTATAAAAGGAACAATACCCCTTCGCTATGGTAGACAACTCCCATGGCGAGGGTGGGGCATTTTATTTTTTATTTTAAAAAAGAAAACCCTGTTTCAGAATTTTCTTTTTGAAAATTAAAAAGTCAACTGCCCTGCGACACCACAGCGAAAAGCCTTGCAGGATCCACGGTGATGGCGGTTCCTGCCAATGCTACATAACTGGCCACCAGATTGGGGGTCATTTATAAATATGGCCGGCAATTCCTCCACTGGGGAATGGAGTAGATCCGTCCCCCTGGTGGAACAACGGCTGTCCACTAACAGCCCTTATTCTTTTTTCTCGAACATGGCAGTCCTCAAAATGTTTTAGATCTGTTCAAAGTTGAAAAGTACTGCTCTCACTCTGCTATTGTCACGGGAATTGGATGCATATTTTTAGTAGTCACTGCCTCTGGAAGTGATTTTTCCATATTAACTTTTTCAATTAAAGCAAGCAAAGAAATAGCCTGGATGCCTACCAATATAACTGCATTCCATGCAGTAGACACAACTCGGTCTCAGATTCTATTTTTTGAGCCTAGGGTAAGCTTCTACATCCTCAATCAGTGCTTGTGCAGGATAGGAAACATTGTAAATCACATACTGGTCAATTTGCAGTAATGTTACAGTCATCAAATACTTCGTAAAAGAAAAGAGTCCCTTTGGATGCAGAACTTTAGTTTCACAAATTTCCTCTGCAAAAAAGACAAGGCTTCTTGTTTTTTTCTGTGGTGTGAAAAAGTCGAATCACAGGGTAATCTGTGGTTCAAGTTGTCAACTCTTTCTCTGACTTTCTTAATGCTTATCACAAACTGAATTGTAGTTCTTTGCCCTTTGATTGTTTGAAGTTGTTTGTCCACATATCAACATGAGGCATTCTTTCATGAAACAAAACAGAAAGAATTGGAACTCTCTGTCTTGTAGTGTTCTGGTGAAGTCACAGGCCTCATTTTGGGCTTTGGATTCAAAGTTACCACTGACGTCTATGGTGTCAAATAATGTTTCTAGATAATTTATAAATTAATAGATTGGATAGATTGTACCTGAAAGTTCCAATGAGTTATAGATTTATTTGTCATAATGTCCTGAAGTAATGTTGTTCTTTTGGGTGAACATGAGAAGAATAATGCCATGCCAGCTATTCCCAAAACGAACACTGGGGCTTCAGAAATCTTTTCTACTGCTTGATGCATAATAAGATTTAGTTGGAGGCCATAGCAGTGCACCTCTTGTGCATTCGGATACACAGATCTAATTCTTTCTTGTACTGTCCCAAAAATACTACTCATAAGTGAAGCAATTATTTTTGGTTTTTAAGTATGCTCTGGAAAAATCATGTTTGGTTCAAAATATAGTTTTAGTACTGGCATCTGCGATAGAGTCGGTTAAATGTGTGAAACCATAGATTCTTCCCACCATTTTATTGTCATTGCCATTATACCATAGGATTATCACAGACTGTGTTTAAGTGACCACATCAGTGGTGTCATCAGCCTGCCTAGCCATAATGTCAGTAGTTTGCAACAGTTGACTAATATAGCTTCTTAATATCTCTAGCATGCACTCAAGAAGTTCCTCTTGAATGGTTTTAGAGGTGCCCATGAAGAAGGCTGCAACTGCTAAATGTGCCTCCATTTCACTGTTTATTCTGGCAACTAAGGCACAGATTTACGAAGCCCTTGTGTTGCCATTGTGTCAGCCATGGTGGTGCAAAGCAACAAAAGGGCTTCAGTGAGATTTGCTAAGCCATGAAAAGCCAACTGGGGTGGATCTGAGTTGCTTGGTAAACCTGGAGTAATGCAAGGCAGCACAATTTGCTGCCTTGCATTACTCCGCTCTGGGAAGGCGTTCCATGTGTAGAGTGCCGATGCTCCCTTGAATCCTCAAATGGATTTTGACACTGTTGGACCTGGCCCTTTCTGCAGGGTCATTCCTCAAAACCTTTTCCTTCATCTTTCTACTTTTACTGAATTCATTTTTATTGGCTTTAGGACTCTGGGCACTTTACCACTGCTAATCAATGCTTGAATGGTTGTAAGTACTGGACCTCTGACACCATCATTTCAGTATACTTCTGGACCTGTGACTACTCTGCTGAGAAGGTCTTCTGTGCTGCTGCTGAAGGACTGCCACTCTGCTGGACTGCTGTTTTGCTGGACTCCTGCCTTCCTGAGCTACCCTGCTGCCTGCTATTCCCCTGCCGCGGTGAGGAGGACTGGACCTGCATCACTTGAACCCAGAGTGACTCCAAAGGCTTGCTGTCTGGCCTCCTGATCTGAAAACTCAGGGACATAAAAAATTACAATCACCCTGCACCAGGACTCTGCCATCTGTGAGCCTGCCCTTCCAAGTGATGCTATCCCAGTCCTGGACTCTTGGAAGTGGGCCTAAGGTGTTTGTTCCTAAGCATCCTCTGCTGCTGGAGCAGAATCAACTCATAGCTTCTGTTGCGTGGAACAGAACTAATGCAGCACCTTCAGAACCACCACTGTGATGCTTTTCCTGGCACAAGGTCCTGTATCCCCACTAACAGCAGCCTTGATGCCTCTGCCAAATCTCAACATCACAGCCTCTGCACTCAGAACAGCTGCAGCTCCTCCACCGCACAATGCATCCTCGACACCGGTCTTCGCAGCGCAAGCCCCGGTGTCTGGATCCTCAATGTATACGCAGCAGGAACTCATGCCCTTACTATGTTGCATCTTGGAAATGGCGCATCACCACTGTTGTGTGCAGAAAATCAACACATCATCTTTACTGCATGGTTCGGAACCTGCGCAGCACTCCACAATCAGGATTGTTCAGCTGGCCTAACTGGCTCCCTTTAGCTGGCCTTCACTCCATCACGGTGGGTCTGAACTTTTGACTTTGTTCTGGTCCATTACGACCAGATATCCCTGATTTGTGCTTATGGCTTCTAAGAACTATTTTATAATTTAATCTTTAAAAATTCATACCTCAAGTATTTTTGTTCTGGTCATGTTTTATTTATAAAAATTTGCTCCATTTTGCTAGCTGGTGTAGGATCTTTTTGTGTGGGTTTTTCTCTGTTTTAAGTGTTGCACAAATACTCTAAGTTAAGCCTGACTGCTCTATGCCATCTACCAGAGGGTGAGCACAAGTTAATTAAGGGGTTGCCTGACATATACCCTGACTAAGATTGTGGTTGCTGTTTGACAAAGGTTTACACCCAGGATCCAACAACCCAATTTCTAATAGGTGCAGTCCCAGATTTACTAATACTAGCATACCTGGGAATACGTAAAATGCTATGCCTTCCTAGGTGAGGTGTAACAAGGAGAAATATGTTTATTTCTCCTAGCTTTTCCTCTATCTACGCCACATATAAAAAGAGGAAAAAGTTTGAGAGAATTGTTTTGTGCAGGTAGGTGACCCTTCCTGCACAAAAGCAATCCATGGTGCAAGGGTGCCTGCATTGGTGCTAGACTTCACTCAGTGCACCAGCGCAGGGAGAGGGCAGGAACACACCATATCTTATTAGTTATGGTGCATTCCTGCCCTCTCCCTGTCATACAATGCAGCACAGCAATGATACCTAAAAGTAACAAATAACACATGATGTTTATACACAATATCATCACGCATTACATTGAACCGGTGGTTCCTTGTACAATGCAAGGGCTACATATTTTGATTAAAGCAGCAAACACACATCCCTGGACTCATCTACAGAAAGTGGAAATAGAGTATTGCATATACAGGTCACTCAAAAGCTTTGCAAAGTGTTTTTTGTTTACTGACCATAATGGTTCAGCTGACTTTCTTGACTGTGGAACAACAAACCCCAACAGCTTGTTAGTGTTTGGGATACCTCTGGTGTCCAGAGATTGTTTGTGAGTCTGTAGGGAAAACACTGTCATAGATAGTATATTATCAATAAGGGGCAGTGGTGCACCTCCAATGTGAATGTACCTAATAGTTCTAATTCTACAGAAGAGGCTTGGTGGAGTGACAGTGAATCAGCTAATCTAAAGGTATTTGAATCACACCAGAATATTGCTTAACTGAAAAGTATTTTTGTTATATTTTAAATATTAATGATATGACATTGCTGTTTGCCCTAGATTTTAAAAGGAGTCACAAAGCTACATTTTTTAAAATGGCCTAATGAATTCTAGGGCATTGATCAATTCCATAAGGGAGCTCTGATTGTTGAATATTACAAATATTGACATACAAATGTTTGAGGGACTCCTACTTCACACCGTTTTGCTAAGGCATGGTGCAAAGGACACTTGTATAAGAGAGCCAAACAACTCTAGGTTTCACAGCTTACTCTCACTAGCCCAATCCTGAATTTTGAATCCACAAATAAACTCACTACACTCTGGATCAATCATTTTCAACATTTTGTTATTTAATACAAATGGAAAAAATTTACTGGCCCACAATTTGATTGGTAGTATAAAAACATTAACAACGAGTTTGACCTTAAAACATGACTTAAGGAGCAATTTCTTAATAGTAAATATAGTAAATAAAATCAATCGAAATTACCATTGTCTAAACATTTTAAACTATTTATTTTGCTGGAGCTGTAAGATCTCAGTCATCAGGAGGCATCAAATGCATTGCCTACATTGCCTGAGGAAAGAATCACACACTTTTAATAGGAGCAGCACTCCTGTCAATGAGGGTATTCTTCAAGATCACCCTGGTCCATCAGGTCTATGTCACCAGTGCCCTACACATTTTCCTCTCCCTCATGACACAACATCTAATACATCCAATGGAGTCCAGCCCCTATTATTCACATAATTGCCCCAGGAAGCCCCCTAAGGCCTCACATCAAGAACTGTGGCCACCCCGCCCTGGCTCCTTTTCCAACCACAGCCATAAAATGTGCTGTGCAGGCAAGGGACACTACACTTGTGGCCACCCACTCAAGGTGATAGGGTATTTGGTCTGGGGCAGGATCTTCTGTTTTAAAGGAAGCTCAGGGTGTGTTAACCACTGCCAGTACCATGAGTAGAAACCTGATGGGTGCAGTTGCATGGCAGGAGGGCTAGCTTGACCAGATTTTTGAACGCCAAAGGGCCCAGAATGAGCCTAGAATGCCTAGTGATGGCTTAGAATGAGATCCAGAGGCCCCAATTGATCTCCTGCAGTGTCACCTGAGGGTCCACATTTACATTCTGGTTTGGTTCAGGTTGGATTCAGAGCATTGTCTGCAGCAGTGTTTCATTTAGCAGCCACTCTCCACAGCCAAGCACCATTTGGTGGCAGCTCGACCCCAGAAACGTTTACAGCTTGCAGTTCCCTTAAAGTGGTGCACTATTGGACACAGAACTACCTGTCACTACTCTCCCTGTTGACACTCAGGTGCTGCAGTGGCATTAAGGAGCGATTATTCATCTGGTGTGGTTGAGAAAAACACCCAAGAAGCCGCCACCTAGAGACAAAAAAAGTGATGCCCTAATGTGAGTGTTGGGGCTTTTCATCTTATCCACTTTATGCCCACACAGTTCCAATCCACTCATGGGCTGTTGTCTGGAAAAGGACTCTAAGCAATTGTTGGACCACCGTTAATTCCTCACCCAACATAGAAGTTAACCTATTTTCAGTGAATCTAAAATTATATTTTTGGTTCTACTTTTTCAAAAAGTAAAATCATGAAAAAAGTAATGTTACTGCCTTCTTTTCATAAAATAATTTATATGCTACATTGATGTCTGAAAACGTACATACTTACAATGAATATTACATATTTACTGACCATTTATTGCATACACATAATAAGCGTCCTCATTACACACATTTTTATTTACTGTAATCTCAGTATGTTCGGCTACATTCATAGCAGTTTGTTTTATTTTCATTTTAATCTCATAGTAATGAACATTCCAAAGACCAGCATGGTAGAAGTATGCGCCTGTCAAAAATGTGTACAAAAACCTTTCTTCATAGAAACCATGAGATTAGACCTAAAATTAGGAAGCACATAATCAAAGAAAAAAATTATGAGGCATAACGACTAAGAAAATATCACTTTTATAATGCAATGTGTATATTAATTTCATCTATTGTGAAGATATAAAGTCAGGGTTACATTTTATTAGCAACTGTTCATCCAAGTACGTTAGCAACACAAATGGTAGTCTTCAACCACACATTGCGATGTCCTCATGATAGACCCAAACATGCTGAGACGCAGTCATAAACTACACCAAACTTCAACAGATAAGCTATTGTTGACTTAATCACTTCTGAGTTTTAGACTTTGACTCACACAACATCTGTTAGGTACATTAGATGAAACTCATTAACATTGGCATCACTCTATCACTGAGAGGAAATATACCAAAATTATTTCCAAAAACCTTTCATCGATGGTCAGGCAATGTGCACTGTGGATGTCTGGATAACCAGTATCTGTGCAACACTTCACCAAAGTATTCATCGACTACTTGCATGTGGCCCAGAAGATGACATGACCTATGTACGATTAAGCAGAGATTTTAATATGTGTGCAACTAGGTTTATATTTTAATTTTTAACCATTTTTAGAGGATTAAACACCAACAGCTGTGAAAAAATAATGTAGCTTTAGTGTCATTATATGTATTATATATTTTCCTTAAATTCACTTAACTTCAGGAAATGATTTCACAACTGAGGTCACTGCCTTCATACTATTCATTTTCAACTGGCTGACTTGTGTCATCAACATCACCCTGGGTTTCCACTGGTCACCATTGTCACGGATAAATGGGATATTTTCCACAAACACTGTTGTGGAGCATATAACATAACACAAATATCTTGCAGACCTTCCCAGGAGAGAAGAGGAGGGCACCACTAGTTTTGCCCAGGCACCTGACCCAGGCATTTAGGAGCCCAAAATTCTGCTCCACAGGAGCTCGTGTTCGTACATTGAAGCTGGCTTCCCCTGTCATTGTTAGGTACGGCTGAGAGATGCTGAGCCCCCAGAAAAATATAATAATAAAAACAAACGTAAGTGGAATGATGTTTGGAAGTGCACAACTTTCTTGCAATAATTAACATCATCATAATTTTTTTAACTTACAAACAAACCAGTCCATCAGTGGTACGGCGTGTGCCATATGTTGCATAGAAGTAGTAAGTCATGGCTGGAACCTGGAAATCCTATATAGGACTTGGTGATATGGATCTGCTAGGCAGACCACTTGCATATTAATGGATCAAAAATGCTTCCTATTGTGGTATACTTGCTCCCAGTCACGAGGTGGAACCAATGCAACATGGGTTTCATCTATGGGGCCAAACAAATGAGGTATGCTTCCCAAGGTGTAGAACTCAACCTTTATATTGTTAGTGCATGGGAAATCTGTCTTGTCAACCAGGGCAATCAGAATAGCAAAATGGTTACACTCCCTGATGCCACTAAGCTTTTCATGTTTTTGTGGGAACATGGGTTTCATCTATGGGGCCAAACAAATGACGTATGCTTCCCAAGGTGTAGAACTCAACCTTTATATTGTTCATTGTAGCAATATCTGCTAAATACTGAATGTAGTGATCCATATGTTTGAGTACAGCATCTAGGACATGATTGAGAACAGCTGAAAAAGTGGGCTTTGCATGACATTGTATTCACTGTGTACTGGAGGTAGCCAGCAGCAAAGAAATGGGAAATCTGTGTTGTCAACCAGGGCAATCAGAATAGCAAAATGGTTACACTCCCTGATGCCACTAAGCTTTTCATGTTTTTGTGGGAATGTTGCTTGAATGTTGCTTTAATGTTGCACACAGCTGGAGAGTGAGAGGATAGGAAAACCTGGTTGTTTCCTCCCGAAATTAAACACTAATTACATGAAGGCAACCAGGTCTGATTAGTGATGCGCCATTCCCATAACCAGAATCAAAGACATATTGGAATAGATGACTCACCCATAATTTACCGTGGCATGCTTTATAATAGGCATCTATCCACACTACGGGAGGTGATTACCACTGTGGTGGACTCAACCTTTTCTGAGAGTAATAATGGCTAATCCATCCCTACAAAGGGCCTGATTATGAGCGCAGTGATGGTCAGACCGCCGCAGCTGTGGCAGTCTGACTGCCACATTATGACCCTAGTGGTCGAACCGCCAGGGGTCTGCCGTCTCTGCCAAGTTCTCTGATCCCAACAGGCTGACGGCGGTCATGGTTGTGATCAGGCAGGGCGGCGCTGAAGTCAGAGGCGCTCTGCAGATTACAACTATGTTCTCCACCAGTCTTTTCATGGTGGCGGAGAACAAGTGCTGGGAGCTGCAGGGGGGCCCATGCACTACCCACAACATTGTCATTGACATTGCCATGAGCAGTGCCGGGGCCCCCCCTCCGTAGCACCGTCAGAATGCAGACAGAGGGGGTTATTCCAACTTTGGAGGAGGTGTTAATCCATCCCAAAAGTGACGGAAAAGTGACGGATATACCACCAGCCGTATTACGAGTTCCATAGGATATAATGGACTCGTAATACGGCTGGTGGTATATCCGTCACTTTACCGTCACTTTTGGGACGGATTAACACCTCCTCCAAAGTTGGAATAACCCCCAGAGTGCATTCCAAGGGTGCTGGTCGGCTCACTGTGCGATGGCATTGGACTAGGTACAATGCCGCAACATGTTTTCCACTGGGATGACAGGCAGAAACCTTGGTTTCTGTCTGCCGGTCAGCCTAGTGGAAAACTCATGATAGGGCAGGTGGGGAGACCACCAGGTCCACGGTGGTCCCTCACCACAGGTCTGGCAGTCAGGTTTTCTGACTGCCTAACTTGTAATCAGGCCCAAAGTCTCTTCTTTGAGAGAAGCCCTTGCTTTGGGGGGGGGTTGAGATTTATGTGGGCAGATCAGGGAGGCCCTCCAATGCAGTCACACATTCGTCAAGTGGCAATATCTGCGGTTATACCTAACTCATCCAGATCTGCCTGCTGCCAAACCATTGAAGAGACTTCAATTAGGTGAGCGACTTAAGCCTCGATCTCTTTGCATGGTACGAATGTGTAGCACGGCAGGGATGCTAATAGCCCTGATAAAGGCCTCAGACTTGAACTTTCTTAGAAGAAGGCCAAAACATTTTGCCACTTTCATAAGGGAGGATGAGGGATTATTACTCAACCGCATATACATTTTTCTTTTTGATAATCTCTAAGGTACAGATGTACGACCCTCAGGGCCTCATTATGAGTGTAGCGGTCTTAAGACTTACAAGTTTGGTGGTTTGGTCAAAGTCAAAGCGCCACAACGCCTCCAGTCCCGCTGATCCGGTCGGACCCGAGCTGCTGGCGGTGAGCTCCTCCAGGCAGGTGGCACACCTAAGACTGCCGGCCTTATCAGGAGGCAGCAAACCGCCAGGCTTTTTGCAGCGGTCGCCCCACCACGAAAACTCTGGCAGTAACGAACCCGACGAAAGGAATCCCTATTCCTGTCACCGGCACATGCATCCCCATACATCCACACACTTGCAGACACTCCTTCACGCTTGCAGACACCACTCCCGACCGCATACATCCAGACACACCCACCCAACTGCAGGCAACATACTGTCATCCCCACCCAACCGCACGCATACATCCAGACACCCCCACTCATCCACACCCCCACACACAAACAGACACGCACCCCCACCCATCTGAACACAGACACACGCCCCCACGCATCAACACAGCTTCATACATGCATCCCCACTCATCAGCACACCTTTATACACGCACCCCCACTCGTCAACACACTCCCTGACATACACCCTCACTCGCATACACCCATACAAACACCCCTACTCGCATGCATCCCAATACACACACCTACTCACTCGCATCCCGACATGCCCCCTCCCCTCAGCTTCCATTAAGACACACACACCCTCCACGCACACATACATACATACACACATGCACTCACGCACACCCATACTGCTACACATACATGCACACACCACACACATGCACACAAAAAACTTGCAAACACCCCCCACCCGACCGCACACTTGCAGACACAGACCCCCACACAACCACATGCATACATACAAACACCCTCACTCGCTCTCACACTGACATACATGCACCGCCACTCGCTCTCACACATGCACACCCCCCTACGCATACCCCTTCCGCATTCATACACACCTCTTCCTCATCCATACACATCCCCCTCATCATACATTCACACACTCCCCCTTTCGCATTCATACACACTCCCCTCCTCGGCATTCATATACCCCTCATCCCCTCCATGCACCCATACAGTCTCACACACACACACACACACACCCATTCTGACACACACACATGCTCGCACACATTCACATACACTACACACCTACACCTTGCAAACACCCCCCACCCGACCGCACACTTGCAGACACAGACCCCCACACAACCACATGCATACATACAAACACCCTCACTCGCTCTCACACTGACATACATGCACTGCCACTCGCTCTCACACATGCGCACCCCCCTACGCATACCCCTTCCGCATTCATACACACCCCTTCCTCATCCATACACATCCCCCTCATCATACATTCACACACTCCCCCTTTCGCATTCATACACACTCCCCTCCTCGGCATTCATATACCCCTCATCCCCTCCATGCACCCATACAGTCACACACACACACACACACACACACACACCCATTCTGACACACACACATGCTCGCACACATTCACATACACTACACACCTACACCTGCAGCCCCCCCTTTCGGTCACTCCACCTACCTGTCTGGGCCGCACAGCAGCCCATGTCGAGGTGGTCATCCAGGAGGAGGTGGATATCGGCGCTTCCACCGCCAATGCCGCACCGATGTGCAAGGACCACCATGTAATATTACTGCTCGTAATATGGCAGGCGGAGTCCTTGCGGCATGGCGTTGCTGGTGGTGGAACCACCTCTCTCCTGCCCTTGGCCGGGCTAAAGGTGTCGGGTATGTGGCTGTAATCTGGCAGTCTTTGGTCTCTGACTCGTAATACGCCGGCCATGAGACCACCAACACTGGCGGTCTTTTGGCAGCCGCCAGCACGGAGGTCTTCCAAAAAGACCGCCAATGTCATACTGATGGCCTCAGTGTTTGCGAGTCACAATTTGCATTTTTTTGTGAGTCGCAAACACTGATGTACAACAGTGTCTGAGACACTGTTTGTGATTCCCAAATGGGTCGCCTGGGACCTGCCTGATGAATATTCATGAAGCAGGTCGCAATTTGCAACCCATTGGGAATAGCTGGCACTCACAGAGATGGTGGCCTGCTGGAGTCAACAGACCATCATTCCTGTAAAAATGCAGCCGGTTTACCTTAAAGGAAAATGGTATACATTTCAAAAACAAAAATGAAAAGTTTTATTTTCAATTCTTTTGAGTGGGCGTGGTCTGTGAGAACACTGCCTGCTCTGAAAAAATGTTGCCGCCCCAATTCACAAAGGGATAGGGGTCCCTTGGCGATCCCTTCCTGCTTGCGAATGGGTTACTTCCTCCTTCAAGGAGTTGGTAAAGTCTAAATATTTTGAAACTTAATTCCCAGTTGCAAATTATTCATACATTCCAGTACGCAGGGAACGATGCCCTTCACATGCCCCTTCCTAATAGTGACTCGTAAACCCTATTTTGCAAGTCTGTAAAAGCTACTGACTCTCAAAATAGGGTTGGAACATAGACAAATGCATTTTACCAGTCGCAAACATCCCAATGGGCCATTTGCGACTGGCAAAATTCCTCCTACATCTGGCCCTCAATAACTAAAAAGTAAATTTCCTTTGGTGTACCCTAGAACATTTTTACTTCTCTGGATTCCTACTCCAAATCCAGATGTGATTTATTTAAGAACTCCCTGACATGGTTGAGCCATCACGGTGGCGTTCACCTACCGTGGTGTGGATAGATGCCTATGATGAAGCATGCCACAATAAGGTATGGGTAAGGCGTCTACTCCAAAATATTCTTGATTCTGCTCACACACTTCATAATACGCACATAGCAATATGAACAGTATTTTTATCGCAATTGTGATGGAGTATCAGGTAAAACTAAATCTCAATCCACATCAAGGTATGTTAATAAAAAGAAAACATATATTAGCCTAGGTATGTTTGATCATTGATGTTGTTTAAGTAAACATTATTGCTAATGTCTTTCTGTTATTTTGTTTTCTTATCATCTTCTCTGTAGGTCTGTCCCACAACAAACAAAATAAATCTGATGTGCCATTTTCAGATAAGTGTAAATGATGCAGCATCCACTGGAGGAAATAGTGGAGGGACCACTGGTGATGTACACTCCTCATCACCCTTACTTAACTTGAAAGGTCCTCCTGGCAATAAAAGCGGGTGTGGTATTCGTTGACCCTCATGATGCAATGCATTCTGGAAATGGCCTACCCTTTCCTTGATGGGGAGCTTAATACCATGGCACAGGAACAAGGGGGTAAGTATCTTCATCTTAAAAAATATGTAAATTGTTATTAACCAGGTTACAATACAATTTCACAATTACAAAAGTTTAAAATAAGTTCCTTTTACAGTTACCATAGAATATATTGGGCTCAGGTATATGGTTTGCTTGGCAGCTATTCCATACAATAATGCAGATATCCCTTTCATCTTTTTGCAAGTGAAGTTATCTACAATGCACTTATACCAAGGCAGATGAGATATCTGTCAAATTTGTGAAGCAGTAACATAATAGTTAAAATATAAATAAGGCACAGTGTAATACAGAATTTTTACCTTTTCTCATGAAATAGCTTTTACTCTTGGACAGGGCCCCTGGGATTATGGTTTTTGCAGCTGCGGCATTTTCTAAGTATTTATGAATTTGCCACATTATATATCAGTCAGTCAGTCAGTCAAAATAACTTTATTCAGCATATTGCCATAAAAGTACACATACATACATATAAATCATGATAAAATACAGTACTTATTACATAGTTCAAAAGCAAGTCTCTTTGATCTGCAAGTCTATAAAATCTAAGTTTACCACTTAAGCCTACTAATCAATATAAAATAATAAATACTTATAAAATCGTATACAACAGTAAAACGATATCTAAATTCCCTTAATAAATAGTCACGTTACTGATTCATATCGGTTCCTAATGGTGATAGCAGATTTAATAAAGCTTAAAATAGAGCTGCACATTTGTTTGGATGAAAGGCTTTGAATGCCAATCAATCCTTCTTTATAAGAAAGGGTGTGCAAATTACGCAAAATAGGTAATAAAAAAGTTTCCCTAGGAGCTGAGTAGAGTGTACAAAATAAAATAAAATGACAAGTACTTTGTTTTGAAAAATTATCACAAGGGCATGGCGGTAATATTTTTTCCCATACGCATTTTGTCGGAAACGCCACTCTAAAATGGATCAAGTTAAATCTAAAAAGTGCAAGTAAAGAATATAGAGAAGGGATCGGGAACCAAACAAAATAAGGTTCTAATGAATCTGAAGATGAAATTTGTACATATGAATTAAAAGAACTAAATTTATCTGCCACTTGATATCTAAGGTTCATAACGTGCTCTTTGTATCGGAGTTTAACTATTTCTTTTGCATTGGCGGGCAAGAGCTCTGGTTTAAAATACATTAACTCCAAATCCAAGTTTCGAAAGCCATTGTGAACAGAATTTAACCATGGGATTTTGTTAGAGTTTGCTAACGAAACACAGTCTTTTATACAATCATGTGTTAGAATAGCCGCCGGATTTAACCATGCATTTATCCATAACAGAAGTGGGGCAATATCTATCAAGTCTGTAATGTAACGGATTCCCAACTCCTCATGCCATATAATATTTGCTACGTTCTTAGTCACCATAAGTAGCCGATGGAGAAATGTATTCTCTGCCAGTTGTAATACACTTGAACTGGTATATCCCCAGAGGCCACTCCCATAAGTCGCCGCCGAAACACATTTGGATTTATAGAGCGTGATGATCTGGTGAACCGGTCTATGCCCTAATCTACGGGCAAAGAGGAAGATTGCTTCAACATTTCTTTCCAGTTGTTGGAGCTTAAGATTCAAATGAAATTTCCGTGACAGAGTGGTACTTAAGTACAGACCTAGATAACAGAAATCTTTTACCTTTGTTAAAGCGTTTCCCCCCATTATAAAACATTTAGTACGTGTGTTTTTAGGGCCGCAAACCATAACATGTGACTTTTTAAAATTAACTTTCAAATCAAGCTCTTGTGTATACGTTAGAAAAAGATCCAAAAGGGTCTGTAGGCCATTGGCCGTGTGAGCAATTAAAACGGCGTCGTCGGCATATAATAAAATCGGCAATTGTCTAAAACTCATCCTTGGGAAATCCTTACCATTTTGGGCTAAATAACTATACAAGCCATTTATGTACAACAGAAATAAAAAAGGTGCCAAAGTGCAGCCCTGTATAACACCCCGATTGGATGCAAGGGGATGTGATCTTTCGCCATGTTGTCCAAACTGAATTATAATAGTAAGGTCAGAGTATAAGCGTTTAATCAAATCCAACAGATCTTGCTCGATCCCCATTGTGTCCATTATTTCCCACAATTTTGCTCTGTTCACCATATCAAATGCACTGGACAGATCTATAAAGGCTAAGAGGATAGATTCCCTTTTTGCAATAACATATTTGCTAAGAATAAGATGTAAATTTAGGGCCTGATCCACTGTGCCTAATCCAGGCCTAAACCCATATTGAATTGGCGATAGAATGTTTGTCCCTGCAACCCACTCCTCAAGCCGGGTCAAAATGATGCTCCCAGAATCTTTGCCGTGGAGTCAATGAGAGAGATGGGTCTATAGCAAAAGGGATCAAGCCTATTACCCTTTTTAAATATCAGGACAAGTATTGCCGTTAACCATGAGGAAGGAATAGCACTTTGGATAGCACTACTCAAAACATTTGTGATTAGTGGAACCCACAAATCAGGTAAAGATTTAAATAAGTCCACTGGAACCCCATCGGGGCCGGGGGCTTTCCTTGTTTTCATTTTATTTATTGCTGCACTGATCTCATATGCCTCAAGTAAAATACCACTCTTGTTTGGAATGGGAGTGGCCAGACGTGGGAGGGCACATGCCACCACACCATAATTAGGATTATTTACGGACTGAAATACAGTTGAAAATTTTTCTACCCAGACCCCTCTGGTATCAGACAGTCTTCCTCCCTATTTACCTGCCCTGAGAAATATGGATGATTAACCACCTTCCAAAATTGAGAGGGGTCCCGCAGTTCCGTGGCTGCCATGAGATCTTCCCAAGCGCTAGTGCGTATTTCATTCTTTCTTTCCTCAAGAACTGACTTGTATCGGCCCCTAGCCTGTTTAACTAAATCGCGGCTGAATGGAATAGTTTTAATAGCTGTCTTTAGATCTCTATGGGCAGCCGTACAGGCCGAATTAAACCACCGTTGAGGTTTTACACCTTTGGGATGATGGGAACACTTCAGTGCCTCAGAAATAGCACAGCTTAAAGACTCAAAAGCAGTTATAAGATGGTCGCAAGTGGATTGCAGGGACAAACAAGTATTAATGTGGTCCTTGTTTTGAAGTATGAGGACCTCATGAGAAGTATTTGGGTTTACTCTCTCCCATCTCATACGGGGGCCAGAATTTCTTTAGAAACCTCTTTACCTTAATATATTATCCTAGGTAAAATTTCCCTAGTTTTAAGAGCTGATTTTATGCTCAAGGGATTATGGTCGCTGGCACAGTGAGGTTTAATTTTATATATCATTTGCTGCACAATTTGAAGATTTTAACAAAAAAAATGTTCTGTATGTCACCAAATCAAAACTTACTAAAAGTTCAGCAACGTGTGTTTCAGCGCAGTTAAAAGCCCTTCACAACATTTCACTGATCACCTTTCTGTTGCTCATTACTGTGTTTCGATGCTAAACTGGTACTAATAGGAGGAAACCTTTGCTCAGAGTGAGTTACTGTGTAAAAGTGATAAAATAATTAAGTAATACAATCACAAAATATGCCACATTTTGCTGCATAACTTGCTATCCACACAATTTAGTCACCCCTATCACATAATTTGTTCCTCCGTTGCTGTATAATTCCATTGGCCCTTCAGATGGATTATGCCCTCAAACATAAATCCAACCTGCTCTATTGCCAAGTGGTTGATGAACCTCACACATCTTTGGTGCACATAAACAGTTTTGGAAATGCCTTGTCAGGGGTAATAAGCACTGTTTAAATGCAAATGCAACTACAATTACAATATTAGGATTACACTTGATGTGTTAACACAGTTATATTTTAATTTATATTATAAGAAAAGCTATATGTCAAATGACAAATGTACTGTAGTCCTAATTCTCACTGAAGTGTTAGGTGAAGCCTGAAACCAAATAAGTGCAAGCTGAGATCAACTTTATAACTGAAGTATGTGTATTCATTCTTCATTTGATTGTAAGAAGTGGAAGCCAAATGTCATCCTTCTGAAAAACACAACTTGTGTGTGATTATACAGCTATGTGTGTTCGTATGAGCATTAAGTAAGCGTCACACGCAGGTATACTGAAACTCTTGTGACTTAGTAGAAAAAGTGTTACCCATCTTGGAATGTAAAACAGAAATATGAATGAAAAGAAAACTTTTTTTAAAACTGGCAAAAAATCCACATTAGTTATGTAGGTACTGAACGTGATTAAGAAGTGCATAAACAATAATGATGCGAGAACCCAATTAACATCTTAGTGAATGACGCAGTATCCATGTTGTAGAGTGAATCCAATAATGTGTGCAAGAAAATTATTAAAGAACAAATAAGTTAATGAGGTGTGCGTGGGAAGTAGCAACCAATTTTTTATGGCCCGATTGGCCTTCTTTGAGAAGAAATAAAAATATCTCAGAAAAACGAAAAGCAATATTTGTATCAAGCTAGCATAAACAGACATCTTCTAACTGAAGTAGATTTTACACATGTCCATATATTAGTTAAGCAAATAATAAGACATTTCAGTCCTATCATTCAATTGATGTGATTGCAATGTATCAAGACTCTGATTCCAATATTGTTCCCTTTGTTACAAAGACGCTTGGTATCTCTTTCTGCATTGTTTTTAATTCCCTCAATTATCTAAAACTTCAACTATGAGATGTTGTTTTTCTTAAAATTGAAGTAGCCAGCAAATGAAAATATATCAGATTTGTTACGAATGTTACTATTGTGTTCAGAAATTCTTAGCTTGATCTTCCTTTTAGTTGAGTTGCTCCAATGCATAAAAGCGTGTATGGACATTTAGTCAAGTAGATGCAATTGTTGAGGTCGCAGTAGCTGCCAAATCGAAAGTTTTATTGCGATACTCTTATGTAGGGGTAGTGAAGAAAGTGCTTGTGTTATATTATTGCAATGTATGCAGTTGTCACAATGAAATGTACCTTGTTTATCAGCCTTGGATTTTTGACCTAATTTATGACTGATCAATTCATTGAGATTCATCTTTCTTTTATGGGCAAAAGGTGGTGGATCTTTGAATAAAGTACCAAAGGCTGGTTTCAGCTGCAACATCTCCCATTTGTTTTCGGTGATGAATTTGATTCCTGGACTACTGGTGGAAAGTGTGGAAACACACATAGCTCTAAAGGTATGTGTTGGTCTTCCTTGTTTTTTGAGCAATTGGTATCTGGGAAATTGTTAAATTATCTTGATTATTTGATTACTGCTTCCGAGTATCCTCTGCATTGAAATCCCATCCTCTTTAAATGTTGGTTGTGATGCTGACTTGTTGAAAGGTTACCGTTATCTCTATAAATGACACTTTGATGCGGGTGGTGACTGCTTTTAATGAATTCATTCTGTTGAATTAATAACTTAATGTTGTTTTCAAGTTTCCTAGCTGCCAAATTAAAAAGATGGTGTTGCTGTAAGGTAGGTACACAACCAAACCATCAACCCAATTTTGATCATGGTAAATGTGTTGATTTTCAAACAGTGCCACGAATACATTCACATAGGATGGTGCTCTTGAAAATATCATGGCAGCACTGTTATTGTATAAGAAACAATTGTCATGCCAACAGAAATAGATAGGATATAATAGGATAAATATTTTGTTAGCCCATTGGGGGGGGTGCATGACAAAAGAAACAATATGTTCCACTTGTCTTGTGCACAATGTCCTCACTGGTGCTGGGCTTGAGGGGGAACCATCACCAACATGTCACCTTTGAAGAAACGTGACTTATCACTGTGTGGCTTCAAAACAAAGGCACAGAGTGATTGGTCATGCCCTTTAATCATCCCTTTCCTGCATTGTTCTTTAAGTAAACCTCACCTGAACTAATCCAGATTTTGCTCTTATGCTCCTTATAGTAAAGGCTGCATGAGAGCAACACAAAGGTTTGTGAAACTCAGTGCTCCAAAGAAGACTGGAGGGCTGTGTTTTGTTGCTCCAGACTCTTTAACAAAGCAGGGGTTAATGAGGCCTGAAATGCGCCCATCGCGTTGGCCACTGTCAGACTTGTCTAACCCAATATGCACACAAAACATCAGACCTCGTGCCTGACACTGCTATTACCAATCAATAAGATTGGCCCAGACCTGCCTTATTTCCCCATTCTAGGCCCAGTGGAAAAGTGCCTCGGCCTGAACCCAGTCCTTAGGACAGTCTAGGACTTGTGAATTATACACTGGCTCAGGGCGGGGGCCAACCGACTAATGCCCCAGTTTGGAAGCACGACTAGCCACAAGCTACTATAGCAATGTGTGTTTTTTGAGACAAATACTATTTTTGCTTTTAGCTAATGTTTTCTTTATTTGTACTGGCTAGGGCCCAGGACCATACCAACTATAAAGCTTTACAAACGTTATGCCAAAACAAAACACTAATTGACAAAACCATAAAGCGTGCAGCCAGCACTAGTTGCTTTTCTCTAAACTCGAAATTGTTCGATATGCACAGAAAACTACTTTCTATAAGTTTAGCACAAGTTATTTTCAAATCTTGACAATCCCTAAGTGCAGGTCAGCGTATTTAAAAGTATTGTATAATACATTTTATACCTAATGTTTCCATTTGCCAAGCACTTGCTTTCTAGGCGCTGAAATTGCTCTCATGAATTGCAAAGAAAAGCTGTCATGTAAAGGCCCTTCCCTTTCACTCTTTAATATTTCATTAATATAAAAAGTCGAAAACCCTAATCAAAACTGTAGTTGACACAATGGTTCACTGTTGTTTTTTATTCTTACATCAATGTACCATAGTATTCAAGACAGAATGGATGGAAGGACCTTTTGTATGCTTCTTATGGAGGAAATATTCACAAAAGCAGGTACCCACTGTTGCCATATCATAAAAGAAATCCCAGGCTGATCTGACAGGCCTCTCTGAGAGCGTGTCAGTGCCCTAGCTCCTCTTGCAGAGGGCACTGCTTCAGGAAGAGAGGGGGCAGGATGGCTCAGAAGGTGTAGGATTGGCTGGTTGAAGACTAGTTTTTGTAACTTTATAGCAGAGGGAGAAGCCATGTTACATATGGCTCCCAATTACTCTTCTGACCTTTCGTAGCAGTTGAAAGTAGGGACAGAGATTGTTGGAGGCCATACATGACATAACATTATAGATGATTGTAAAAGAATTAGAGGGATGGTTTTCATCTCTGTTTTCTGAGTGTCATAACCTGTTATGACAGAGTTCTCGAGCTTTTCTCTCCATGTCTATTTAATGTCACTCAGAACCCCTCGGTGGAACACGTCATTATTCATTGCCCCCTTCTATAATTCTGCATATAGAGGATTGCACACATGCATCTTTGAATGTATTCAATGAAGCCTCTGTTACTTCTCCTCATAAAAACTCAGTTTGATGAAGGCAATTTATTTTTAACATGTAATTAATGCTCGTTTATTTTAGTACTAGCTCTGCACAAGTGAGACATATTATCTAACATTTTAAGGGTCTGGAAATATATCCCTGGGTAAATGTAACGTTGTCTGTATGGTATCATTATTTGAATATTAATGCGTCACAGTGGACAGAAAGAAAACGTTGGAATCTTATTCCTTCTGGAATGTCCTCCAATGTTCTGGTGGGCATAAGTGTAAAAGCATTGGTTCCCAGGAGAGGATCTTGTGGCGTGAAAGGGGCGTGGCGTTGTGTGGGGTAAATAAAAATTGTATTAAAAAAAAAATACACTTACCTCCATCGCCGTGCCACTCCGCTCCATCTGCCCCCTTGCTGGCTGCAGGAATAGGCTCCCAGCTGCCTGAGATGGCTGGCCAAACACACATGTGCTCTGAGGGGGAGTGCACACCACTGTGGCTTCGTCCATATAAAAGAAAACAATAATAACACAAAGTTTATTATCGTTTTCTTTTAAAGGTTTTGCAGCTGCCTCTGCTGGCACAGGGCAACACCCCTCCGCTCTAATGGAGGAGCCGCCCCTGTTGGTCACTGTCATGCATATTTCAAATGCAAACATAGAACCAAATTACTTTATGCACTGGCATTTCAAGTGCATGTGCAGAGTGCTTTGGAAATAAGAACTTTGGACCACTGGTCATTTTAACCTGTTGTCTGCAGAACTCTTGTATTTGGTCTATCTAATTTAATTACTTGACTCTTGCATCTCTTGTTTCTTAGGTAACGTGTTAAGATTGTAAGGGGGCATTTAAGTTCCATCACAAACACCTGCTGCAAAAACATCACAAATTACAATTACGCCAAGTGTTTTCTGAGTGTAGCAGCTGATTTAAACATCAAGACAAAATGGGAAGTAACATGCGCCCATATTGCATGCCACATTTCTATGTTTTTCTCCATGTGCGCTTTCAGTTACCACTAGCTAAGCAGCGAAAGGCAGTGAGTAATGGCAAATGCAAACTGTGAACATGCACACTTTCTGCTCTAAATTGGCAATAGTGTTAAAACAGGAGCATATATAGTTTACATTCTGTAATAATACTGTCACTAGGGTTTAACAATGTCTTTATGTATTGAGATGAAGCGAAACAGTGCACCACCAGTACATTCCTCACTTTAATCCATCAGGACTTTGGCCATGTGACTTTTTACAAAACTTGACAGAGGCCTTCCTTCAAAGAATATGGAAGCCCCATCCACACTCACTCATGAGCTCTCGGGCCAGGGTGCAGTGCTGAGGGGGCCTCCTGGAGCTTGGGGCCCCCAAGCACCGCTGAGCCTGCAGGGACCTTGATTACACCA
The DNA here is from genome assembly GCF_031143425.1 of Pleurodeles waltl. Lineage (NCBI taxonomy): Eukaryota > Metazoa > Chordata > Amphibia > Caudata > Salamandridae > Pleurodeles > Pleurodeles waltl. The sequence continues at coordinate 940,575,084 of NC_090449.1, forward strand.
CTACTCTGAATACTAGAATTTAACTTTGACTAGACTGGGGTTAAGGCGGAAAATTAGTTTGGTACATGTAACTGTAAGTTTTAGTAATGAACACGTGTGTCAAGAGGTTGTGGCCAGCACAGACAGCTACAGGGTGCCATCTTACTAATAAAAAGCAATATTCAGAGTATAAGCACAAACTCACCCTTTCACTGGGGCAGCACAACATTAAAAGCCAGATTTGAAAAAAATGGTTATCATTCAATGCACAATACACACAAAAACAGGACACTGTCTGTTGGAGGGAACTAGAGGCTATGGGGCCTCAAGGGTGAGTTGGCCTCCAACCACAAGTATCAACCACACTAACGCCATCCGAGTATCTATAAATGTTAATGCAACACCTCACATCAGCCTATCTCAGGACATGCATGAACAAATGTAATGGGTTGTCCTCATACACCACCAGGTGTCATGCTACATCATAGGACTTCCCACACTCTTCAAAAATCCGGTTTGATGAAGAGTGGGCCTACACCTACATTCAGGGAGGCACTTCTACCCAACTGTGAACCTGTGACATAGTGTAATTAAAAAACAATGTGCTATGCCAAACAAACCTTTATATGACAAGGAATACCACTTGGTATTAAAAACCAGACATGGAGATAAGGGGCACTAGTTACCCATCGCCACATACATTGTCAACTTGTTTCTGCCTGTTAGCTCAAAAGTGTCTCTGGCATTCTTCATGATGTGTGTGCCTCTATCCTGAAGATTAACCAATGTTAGTCTTCTCACTGCCAGGTGCCAAAGTACCTGTAAAACAATAATGATATGGTCACACTTCTTACTTCAACATAGGCTGCCTCACAAGGGTAGACACACCATAAGCATGCAGCACTAGTATGCAAAGTGATCGTGAGACTGCACTTGTGTATTAATATATAACCTACATATGTGTACCACTGATAACATATATGTGGTATGTGACCAAGCATGCACATAGCTCAAAAAAGAGCATTTACACAAAACATGATATTAATGAGGTCACAGATGGTAAATAGACTACATAGGGTAAACTATGAGCCTGCTTTGGACCCCATTGTGGTTTGAAGGGTAACGAAGGTGATTATCATGAGGCCAATTATGACTTATGCACACATGTCTATGTAGGTGCAACTCAGCCTGTCACACAAAGGAAGATGTTATTCTAGAGCAGAGCTGTAACAATCAGCCACAAGCTTCTCAGACAGGATGACACTGGCACCATTCCCTCCCTCATCACTAGCAATGTGAAGTAAGTCACTTCTGACGTGTGTATCCATGCTAGCAACAACAGTCTCCAATTCTATTTGTTAATCTGCTGTCATCTGGCCAAAGCATGTCAGGGAATGTTTGGGAGTCCCCTGTCTTTAAGTAATGACAAACTCCAACTCTAATATAAGTTTGAGGCTCTCAAAGTTGTTTTCTGATCACCAAAAACAGTGAAGTGAGTTGTGAATCTAAACTTCTTCAAAGTATGTCTTAAATACAGCTCATATGGATAGCTTAATCCTCTGTCATGATCATAAAGAAACTTCTCTGAAGTTAGAATAACAGGCATTGACAGTGGAGCGTGGTCTTTGCTCAGCAGAAAAATGGGCTAGCATGTGAGGGTTGCCTGCAGTCTCTAAAGAGTAGAATATCTCTAGTACAGAAAGGAAACACCTTGTCTCCTAAATCAGTGTTTGTTGGAGGAGCAGAGTTTTTTTTATTCTGCCTTTATGCTGAGTTCTCAAAGTTGATGGTCTTTTCACCCTGCAACATACAGCATGCATCACTGCATGTCTTTAAAGCCGACTGACGAGGGGCTGGTGAAAGTTAAACTGTTGCCTGGGGTGGTACATGGCAGACTGTTTCCTGGTGTAGGAGGCTTAAATATGAGGACATGATGTTATTTAATCTGACTCAGCCTGCAGCGGTGCATGGCATGACAGCAAGCAAATACCCGAGAGAAAGAAACAATTTGCGTTGCAAGGCTCCTACTCCTTATACCTGGAAAACTCCTAAGAAGCGAAAAGTCCTAAATCAAACCTTTTCCTGGGGCAGATCCCTCTACCTCATTAACTGCATTGTGCCCGTCTCTCATTATATTCCTAAAAAGCTCTAGGCAATTGCCTTTCAAGAAACCCCAAGGAATCTTAAAAAATCTGACGACAATGATTTATGTCCACGAAGTTCCACTTCCCACCAGAACTTCCTATTATTCTCAGAAGTTCTGCCCTTTCTCCCTCGCCCATTTTTGTTTTTCGCGCCATATTCTGTCTTCTGCTACTTTCTGGGGTACAAGCCAAACAATATTACCCTACAGCTGCTGCAGTTATTTCTCACCCTTTTGTTTAACATTTATGTGTCCAATTGTTTCCACTGCTTTGCCATCGCTGCATACATTTGAAGCAAAAACAAAATATGGCCGAGCTGTTTGTCTTACTTTTCTTAAGAAAATTTCTCAGTGCCAAAGCTATAACTTTTTTAGTGACAAATGCAAAAAGAACAGATCAGAGACGGAATGCTGAACAATGTCAAACATTCACCCCAGAGAGAGAATGTCTAAATCCATCCTATTTTTGTCGCCACACCATTACAGTTTGGATCCAGTTTGGAGAGCCACTGCTAATCTTAAACCGTGCAATTAATAAAGCAGTTTAATAAACACATTTGAGCTTGCATGTTACTTGCAGTTATTTCTTTTATTAGGTAACACCTGAAATTGTGTGATGAGTCTTCCTTTGATGTTTTTTTTTCTGATTCAACATAGTAGTTATTTATATAATAAACGTGGAGTGATTTTCACTACTGGAGGGATGAGTTGCCTTAACTTTTTCAGCTCTAGACATTTTTTAATTTAATTTGAAGTGAATGAAGATAAGTGTGATTTGAAATATTTGCAGAGCAAACATGATAACGTCCTGTGCAGATAGTTCACTCCTGAACCCTTTCAGAAACCTACACATAGAAATGCAGTGAACTAAGGGGAAAAAAAACATGGAATCCCCTTTTATATTTCTTGTTTTATGGTTGTAAGAGAATTGCTATTGTGCACCATGAATTGCAGCATATTTTGACTACAATCAGACTCACTGCACTGGAATACCCTTTTTTATTTTGTTTGGTTTATGTTTGTAAGAGAATTGCTGTTGTGTACTGTGAGTGGCAGCATGTTTTGACTACAATGCACTGGCTCAGTGACATTAGTGACCAGCTCTGGAAGTTCATTCTTCACTGCAGATGATGTTGTTCAGCCTTAACTACATTCCTCACTTATCCTTTACTCTTCGGAATCGCGACCCTTGACCTTTTACGTGCCTTCAGGATGCAGCAGCCCACAGAACAGGCTTCTTCCCCTTGTGATCTGTTCTTTTAAGCACGCTCAGTCCGCATAAGTGCTCTTAATCCATTCCTTCGGGCGCATTTCATAGACGAATGACTATGGTTTGGCCTTGTTGTGGTAATACCTTGCACCCTCCATCCCTTTAGGATTATAATAATGCCTCTTGTGATTACGTGGGTTACGGTAGTGTACTTTGCATTGATAGTTTTTTAAACTATCTCAACTTTCTTGTCACTGAGACACAACATTACAATTGAAGGTTATATCCAAGGGTTTTTTGGAACTGGTAGTTACAGATAGAAAATCTTTTTGATGGATGTGTGTATTTTTTTAGAAAACTCCCTATTAAGCATTTTTAAGTAAAAATGACTGACATCAGCAGCAGCGGTTTCTATATGTACATTTCCCCATGTTCATTCGCTTTAAAGGCCTGATTTATATATTGGTGGAATGTATACTCCCTCACACAGCGACGGAGTATACATACCGCCAATATGAAGGTTCACCCACCCATATTAAATGAGGGCAGACCTTCAGTTTGGCCCCAGTAGAGACTACTCTGTCTTCATAGTGGCCAAACTCCTTTGAATTCTGAGGAATTTCTTTATGAAAAGAAAAAAAGAATACTGTTTACTACAGGGTTGCATCCTGCTGTGACTCTGGTTCCTGCCAATGGCTTTCTAAATGACTGCCTCCTGGGCTGTCATTTATAAATATGGCGAGTGGTCTGTCAGCCATGGTGATGGAGAAATTTACTCTGTTCCCCATGACGGACAGGTGGGCCACCCTCCCTGATATAAATCAACCCCTGAGTCTTGAATAAAACCCTAGCATTTTGAAGTATTTGGTATTCTACTCTAGGGTTAGAGTATTGTTTGCTTGGCTCTTACTTTTAATAGTTACCTCTTCTTTTATCTGTATTCAGCTCCTTTACAGAGAAAGGATCTTGCTCTCATTACCCTTACATGCTGTTTGTTTTTGAATGACTTTCCCCTGCACACCATCCTCTCATCAACCATTCAAGGGAACAGGATACATAGCCCCGAAAGGCAGATTACACAGGGACTGCACTGATCCTGTTGAATAATCCATGTTATGGCATTTCATGTAGGCTGAAACAAGTTGGCCAGATATTGAGGGGGATTAAAATAATTGTCCCTTTTCTTTAGTTTAGTTTTATGAAGAGGAGACTGCATTAAAATCTCTGAGCCTATCTCTAGGAAATTTTATTCCTCTTTCATTTCCCCTCACAACCTTACTTGTACAGAGTTAGCCTAGTGATAGTGTCCACAAATATTGACCGACATCACTCTTGATGTTGAGCTCACCTGTGTATCTTACACAGGTGATACTTCAATGCAGGTGACGTTGTTCAGCCATAACTACATTCCTAATTTATCCTTCGCACTTCAGGATCGCAACATTTGGTCTTTTACATGCCATCCCAGCGTAGGAGAAGGATTAGTGTCCTAAGATGTAGGACACCTGCTACAAGTGACCGGATCAGGTTTTGAGACATTTCCCTACTCGAGGTTCTATTTGGTCCTTGGGTTTCTCACTTATAGACTACCCGTGGAGCATTGTTAATCAATAGTGCTCTGTTTGTTAATTTCAAGTTTCAAATTTCTTTATTTACATAATTTCAGGGACATGAAGCTCATAAGGATGAATGGCTGAGTCTGCCACCCTCAGTTAAACCTATGTCCTGTCTGCTGTTTATAAATGTAAGCAACCGGTTGAACTATATAACAGCCTTATAAAAAATGAACAAGTTTCTTGCTTTAAACACATGCAAATTTGAATGCAGAACTCTCAAATAATCTGCCTCTAAGGGAATAGGCCTCGTTTTACCCAGACGTTCAATAGATATATAGCCTTATGAATGGTTAGCAATGAATAATGGGGGTTCTGAGTGACATCATAAGTCCATGAAGAGAGAATCATCAGCTCCTACATTCATTATCTACACATGGGTAGAAGAGCAGTGGGTGATCCACACAAAACATGAATTAATCTCCGTCAGTACCCTGTTCTATAATAATCATGGTGTCTAGCTATAGAGCCATCCCTCTCACTACCACCCAAACTTAAAAAAAGAATACCTGATTTCCTGCCACCCTTCCATACCACTCTCAACCTTAAGCCTACCGTGCTCTTCATAACTAGCAATAAAATGACAACCCTCCAAATTGAAAAAAATACCTGGTTTCTTACCAACTAATCCTACCATAATCTGTGCCTTCTCTCTCCCTCCCTGACCAGAGCTACTTGCTCCACTCCACATCAACGCCATATTTACCAAAAATGTATGTATGGCGCAAGCCACCTTGATGCACTGCATGAAAGGGAAAGGGCAGGAATGTGTAGTTTTTAACATTGTATGGTGTGTTCCTGTCCTTTTCTAGTGCTGGTGCATTATTGGCTGCCTAGTACTAAAAGGTGTCTGAGACTTTCAGCCACTATTTTACCACTTCACTTGGGTCTGGGGAGACACAGGCAAGGTGGGATATTAGAGGGGATGCAAACTCTTCTCCTTATTTGGAAAAGTGGGAAAAAAACTTCTGTTGCTCTTGTTTTAATGGAGAGTCTAAGTAGGAGCAACATGTCATTGTCAGATGGGCCACTTATGCAATGTATTTGGTTAAGAGAAATGATAATTTATTCCAATGATTTTAAAGATTTATTTGGATCAACCTTTTAGTTTAAGACCATCAACATTATAAAATTGGCACACCTGCTTCTGAAGATATGTGAATGAATGATATTTTTATAGAGTGTGGTAACTGCCCAGAAAGGTATTCCAGGCCCTAAGACCATAGTAGTCTTAAGTCCCATCATAAGTATGAGAAAGTTAATGTGAACAGAAAACCCTTGTTTTCAGTTTTTTTCAAAACAATGACTTAGAAGAATAAATCCATATGTCCAAAGTAGGAGTGTTCCAGTGCTTAGCAGATGTAAGAGAAGAAGCATCCCCTGGAAGGTGTGTGGGACAAGCAGTGGATAAGAACAGTTTAACCCCTGCAGATCCCAGAGAGAATAAAGGAGGAACTATCTAGGTATGAACCTAGAATTCCTTTCATAAGAGCCTATTTATTCCATTAAATATGCAGATAATGCAGGTTACTGTGTGGTGGTGTGAGAAAAAGACTCACAAAGTGTATTGTTGTATTTGTATTGTGTCTTATACCTCATGATGGGGCACAAAGAAAATTACTGAACAGCTAACTCACTACAATGTTGGGAAGTGGCTTTTTAGAAGAGTGTTGTATTGTTGTGAACCGTTGTGGAAAGCATTTTGGTGTTGTTTATGAGGGATCAGAGAGGTTTTTGTATCTGGTCATGGGACATATCACCTAGTGATGTGAAGTAGGAGGAAGAGAGAGACAGATGCACAAATTATGATTGCAAATAGTTGGGCCTTATAAATTACTCCGCAGGTCTCACACTAGTGTTATAGTTTCTTTAGACTTTTCAATCCATGTCCTATGCTCTTTAATGCAGTTAGGTTGCTCACTCTGCAAGTCTCATGCAACTTGGAAGGAGAGGCAAACAAAAGGGGAGACAAGAGAGAAAAGCAGGGATCTACTTGAAAAGCCTGCATTACATTCAACTTTTATATTGAATACAGACACATGCAATAGTTGCAACATGCAGGGATAGACTATACCAGGGTGCAAGCCAGATCTTAGACATCTCTCCAGTCATAACTGCCTGTCAATTTTCTTACTGAGTGAATGATGTGAGTGTATTGATAGCAGTCTTTCCATGGCATAAATGTATCTCAAAGCTGCCCTGGTCTGTTATGAATGCTTTATAAGGATTGTCAATGTGTACATTTTATGTAGCTTGGACTGCTTACAGTTGGCAGTCATGCTGTCTAGCTATGATAATTTCTGTGCAGTTTGTATGCCCCTCCTGTCCATCCTGCATGAAGCGTAGTCAACCAATGAGGTGACCCTAATGTGGTTTTCCAGTGCCTTTTGATCACTCATGGACAAACTGTGAATTACTTTGCTATGTTATGTCATGTCATGCAGATTTTTAAAGTGAACTCAAGTATCTTGGTGCTGAGCAGTGGTGAGTTTAGGCACGCCTAGGGCCTGGTGGGGCACAGCCAGTAGTGTAGCCAGTGTGTCATGGCCCTAGGGCCCGGAACGAAACTGTCCCCCTAGCTGCTGGTTTAAATATAAACTACAGCAATAATCTGATTTAAATAGGCCCCTCATGCACCTGGACCCCAGTGCACTGCACCTGCTGCACCAATGAAAGCTATGCCCCTGGGTACAGCATTTTGTACTGATCAGTTTTGGCGTCACAGTATCTGGTTGTTTGTAATCCTTATCTTGGGAATAGCTAAGCTTTTTCTTCCTTCTAAAATGTTAGGTAATTGAGGAAATATTTTCATCTAGGCTGATATGAATTGTCTCCTGTCCCCAGATCTTTTCCACAATAAGAAACTATAAGGTGAGGTGCTAGGTTCAAGCACAGAGTTCTGTTATGGGAATACAGTTGGAACTGTACTTGTAGGTATAGTGGAGGTTTCACTTGAATGGCTTTGTGGACAAAATAGATGCCCTCATTTGACATTGGTGGTAAATCCCACTTACAGCAACGCTGACTGCAGCCTACTTACTGCTGCGGATATCCATCACAATATTATGACACACACACACACACCAATCCGTCACTATTCAGCCACACACACAATTCCGCCAGTCCAAAGGTCAGTGATAAAGTGGCAGTATCAAAACCCACACCGTTACGCCAACAGAACAACGCCCACCAAATTATGACCCACGAATTACCACAGCGGACATCCAACGGCGGTAAACCATTGGCGGTAAATACCGCTGCGCTCAAAATACACACACTCAAACAAAACAACACCATATTGGACAATTCAAACAACACACACCTGACACCCATACACACACCACACCCACACAACCACACCACTATAAAACACACACCCACATTACCCACAACCCTTTACCATAACAAACCATTGGCACGAGACAGACACCACGACCACAGACAAAGCCAGAGCCACACACTACCTACACCTATACACCACCCACGCACCCCACATCACACACCCCAACACATCACCCTACACACCCTCACCTACACAACTCACACAACACCCATGGCACCACACAGACACCCCCGATTCTCAGAGGAGGAGCTAAGGGTCATGGTTGAGGAAATCATCAGGGTAGAGCCACAGCTATTTGGAGCACAGGTGCAGCAGATATCTCTAGCTAGGAAGATGGAGCTATGGCGACGAATCGTGGACAGGGTCAATGCCGTGGAACAGTACCCAAGAACCAGGGATGACATCAGGAAGACGTAGAATGACCTGGGGGGGAAGGTACGTTCCATTGCAGCAAGACACCATCTCGCTGTACAGAGGACTGGCGGTGGACCCCCACCTCCCCCCCACAACTAACAACATGGGAGGAGCAAGTCTTGCCAATCATGTATCCTGAGGGCCTGGCTGGAGTAGGAGGAGGACTGGACTCTGGTAAGTCAACTCTATACCACTACTACCCCCCTACCTGCATGCCATCACATACCCCACCCTCGCCCTCACCCTCACTCCCATCACATCACTACATCCCACACCCCTCACTATCACATCTCACTCATCCCTATGTCAAGCCCTTCATGCCATACCAGTGCATGGACACCACTCACAGCCATGCATGGACACCTATCACTAAAGCATGCACACTAGAGACCACCCCAAACCAACGTACACAAGTGAAAACTGCCAGGGCAAATACAACCAAAGAGGGCAAGCCATGGATGCACAATATGCCAGACACAGAAACAATAACACAGCATTTACATCCCCACAGGTACCCCAGCCAATGTCAACAGAGAGGAGGTGCCAGCAATATCCAGTCCCCCCACAGAAGAGGCCCACAGTGATGATAGCAACTCTGGACTTTAGGATCTGGATGACCAACCTGGCCCATCAGGGACCTCTGGACAGCTGGTTACCCAGGCCCTGTCACAAACCACCACAGAGCCTCCCCCATCAGGAAACACCACCACAGCACACACCCAGTGTACCCATACCTCTGTCCCCAGGACACGTCAATCAGCAGTGTGTCCACCTCCACAGGGACCCCAGGGCACCCCTCATACCCAAGACAATCAGGGACCTGGGGTCAGTGGCAGTGAACACACGGTTCAGGGGACAGAGGCACAGGACAACAGGGAAACTGGGAGGAGAGCTGTGCGCCAGGGGGAGGACAGGCCCAGGGAACCGACTCTCCAGGAGGCACTTGCAGAGATTCTGGGAGCATATGAACATTCCCAGGACACGATGGGCCAGATCCTGGACAATGTGTAGGAGAACAGGCGGCTGCAGGAGGGACAGTACAAGGGGATCAGGGAGGACTTCCAGGCCATCAACACCACCCTGGTCTCCATAGCAGGGGTGCTGGCAGACATCTGAACTGCCTTCCACCTCTGCTGCCGCTAGTGGACAGGAGGCCCTGCCACAGGACCAACAGGCCACCAGCACCCCTCCCACTGCAGGAGGAGAACCACCCAGCAAACGTTCCCTGCGATCCAGACTGAAGCAAGAGACACTTGCCAAGACCCCGCCAGGAAATAAAACTTTCCTAAATGTCACCCTTGTGTCCCACACAGTCACCCTGTCCACCCTGAACTGCCATTGCTCCCTTTCCTATGTCCCCTTGAACAATGCATCTGTGCTACAAATAGACTGGAACAATGCCCTGCACTTTCCTCCATCATCACCCCATCCCATTGCACTTCCCTATCTTTTTCTTAGCACTTCAATAAACACCCTTGGAAAAAATAGACGTATGGAGTATGTCAAATCTTTCAAATGTGTATTCATTTAACCAGGTTCAAACAATTGAATTCAACTGTACAGTAAATGAGCATATGTTAATGACCTGTAGCTGGCTGCAGTGATCACACCAGGAACTACTGTATTGTGAGGCACCAACATCTGTAAAATGAATTGCCAAAGGATACAGTAAGTAGGGATAGAAGTGGGAAATAACAGCATGCCAGTGCCACAGAAATTAAAAATAATTACAATGAAATGTGAAGTAACACTGTCTTACCTGTGTGTCATTGGAAGTACTGTCTGATGACTACTGTTCTGTTGTCTTCATCCTCATCCTCTGGCTCCCCATCCTCACTGTCCACAGGGCCCACTGCTGCCACACAGGCATCTCCAGCCTTCTCCTCCTGCAGATAAGGTGCATGGTGTCTCAGGGCAAGGTTGTGCATCATGCAGCATGCCACTATTATCTGGCAGACCTTCTTGGGTAAGTAGCACAGGGATCCACCTGTTAGATGGAGGCACAGGAACCTGGCCTTCAGGAGGCCAATGGTCCATTCTATAATCCTTCTGGTTCACCCATGTGCCTCATTGTAATGTTCTTCTGCCCTTGTCATGGCATTCCTCACAGGGGTCAGCAGCCAAGGTAGGTTGCGGTAACCAGAGTCAACTGCAAATATTGAGGGACAACATTGATCCACACACTATCTCATATGGCCCACAGCATACCCATACACCAACATATACTAGGTGGGGACCAGGGCTCACCTATTAGCCACACCCTGTGCCTCTGTAGTTGGCCCATCACATTTAGAATGCTGCTATTCCTGAGGACAAAGGCACCATGCACCGATCCAGGATACTTAGCATTGACTTGGGAGATGTACTGGTCCACAAAGCACACCATCTGCACATTCATAGAGTGGAAACTCCTACGATTTCTGTACACCTGTTCATTTTGACAGGGAGGGGGAGCAAATGCAATATGTGTTCCATCAATTGCCCCTATTATGTTGGGGATATGTCCCATTGCATAGAACTCGGCCTTCACTGTGGCCAAAACTTTCATCTGGGGAAATACGATGTAGCTGCACATGTGTTTAATCAGGGCAGACAACACTCTTGTTAGCACTATTGAGAACATTGCCTGTGACATTCCTGCTGCCAAGCCCACAGTCACTTGGAAAGAACCAGTTGCCAGGAAATGGAGCACAGATAGAACTTGCACAAGAGGGGGGATCTAGTGGGGTGACGGATAGCAGATGTCAGGTTAGGCTCCAGTTGGGCACACAGCTCTGTGATTGTGGCCCGGTCAAGTCTATAGTTGAGGATAATGTGCCTGTCCTCCATTGTTGCCAAGTCCACCAGGGGTCTGTACACGGGGTCTGTCTCCATCTCCTATTCATCTGCAGCGGTACCAATCTATGGGGCAAAAGAGTGAGGAGACGGTCACAAACTGAACAATCGGGCTACAACAGAACATTGCATGCTGTTAATTTGTAATGGGTCAGGGTGAATTGTCCTGTATGTCCAAATTCAATCAGTGACACAGCAATTATCCAGGGCTTGCCACCCCACCCCTGAAATGGTGCCTGCCTGTCCTGTGTGGAGGGACAGGTGGAAGTAAGGTAATTCCGCTGAAGTTGTGCGCCATTGCGGGAGGCGGTCGGAAACCGCTGTGCAACTCCTCATTGGGTAACATTGGGCCCTATGGGTTACAATGGCCAATGGTGATCTACTCCGGCGGTGACAGTATGTACCGCCATGGATGTAACTGCCATTTTCTATCTGATTCCTCAGTTGCTACCTGATCTTCAACAGGAGAGGACCTACACTGCATGTGCTGCTGTGACCTGTGTCTGGAACCTACCATGGCCTGTGTGACTGGGGAAAGGGCCCCTGCCTTCACTTCGGCAGAGTTGGAAAGACTGGTGGATGGGGTCCTACCCCAGTACGGACTGCTGTATGGGCCTCCAGACCAACAGGTGAGTAAAGTGTGGGCACGATGCATGTTGCATGAATGCATGGAGTGCTGTGTGTGAAGGCGTCATGTAAGGAGGGGTGGGTGTATGTCCTCTGGGCGGCGTATTGGTTGTGTGCTGGGCCATGTGTGTGCAAATGGTGATGTGAAGGGGTATGGTGGGCCATAAGTGTAATAATCAGGACTGTCTGACTAATACAAAGCTCCTGTGTGTATTGCCTCCACAGGTCAGGGCCCATCAAAAGAAGGATATATGGCATGCCATCGCCAAGGATGTGCGGACCCTGGGGGTCTATGGCAGGCGGAGCACCCACTGTCGCAAACGGTGGGAGGACCTGAGATGCTGGGCACGGAAGATGGAGGAGGCCCAGCTGGGGATGGCCTCTCAATGAGGAAGGGGTGCCCGTTGAACCCTGACCCCCCTGATGGCCTGCATACTGGCAATGGCCTATCCAGAGCTGGATGGGTGCTTGAGGGCATCACAGCAGCCACAAGGGGCTGAGTACTGTGACCATCATTACAAGTAACACCTGGTGGGGTGGTATCTGGGTGGTGGATGTGTGTCAGTGGTTGCCCCTAAGCCAGGCCTGACATTGCAGCGTAGGTCCCCTGGTGGCTGGGTTTAGAAGGGATATTCCTGCTACCTAGCTTGTAGGCATCCACTACTGGTCTGGGCTGCGTTGGTCCCAGGTGTGCTGGATTGGCCGGTGTGAGTCCCTCCCCATGCCTTGGTGGCTAGCAACATCACCGGTAGTGCAATGCATAGTGTGTAGGTCTGTTCCCTGTGTGTGAGGGTGCTGTGTACGCCAACGGTGGTGTTGGTGCAGCCACTGACCAAGTGTATCCTTTGTCTCTTCCCCCTCTTCTTGTTTTGTCAACCTGTCCTTATGTACATTAGCATCATCTGGCGGAGGAGCAGAGGCACCGGTGACGGAGGGAGCTACATCCCACAGGAGGCAGAGTCCACCGATGCTGAGGGCACCAGTGGGACAGAGGGCGAAGGGAGCACCACAACGGAGACTGGAGGGTACAGTTCTGACACAGATACCTCCTACGATGGAAGCTTCCTGAAATTTCGATAGCACCTCGTCCAGAATTCTGTAATTCTTCTCTGGTGCTTCTATTAAGCCCAATTCCTTAATCTCAGTCTCAAGTACAGCAATTTCTGACTGGAGTGTGGAAACCTTCCTCTCTGCATTTGTAATCAGAATGTCCATGAGTCTCATGGAACTGGAAGTCAATTTACTATCCCATAGAGTCAATAAATCCATGTCTAAATCATCATATGTGGGAAATATTAAGACCTCGTGGAATACAGTTTAATTTTTTGTATTGTTTTAGTGTTGCTCCATCCCACCATTTTGATAATTTGTTTTTCTGAAGTCTTTCTAGTCTGATGAATTTGTTCCTAAGACCATCATTGCGAGGGTGATTAATATTAGCTGTGGTTTCTTGAAATGTACCAACACTAGCTAAATTTTCAAACAGTTCTTCTGCTAACTTGACTCTGTCCATTGTAAAAAGTACCTATTAATGCCTGTCTTGAGCTGCCTCCCCTGAACTGGTTCGTATACAAATGAGAGAGGGTGTTGAAATGGGAGAAATGGCGCCGAAAGATCACGTTTGGCATATGTATAGTAACCAACCTATTAATAAAGCGGTGCACTCATAAGGAAACACCCGAAACCCCTAAACTGAATTATCAAGTAAAACAGACAAACCAATCATTGACATATGAGGCACTCGCTAAAGTAAAATTAATTAGTAACAAATCTTAGTACTAACAAATTCCTTAAAACCTGTAAGGCAAAATGAGATAAACATTGATATAGCCAAATATCATGATTTCCAAATAGAGTCCATCCATGAAAAAAGAAGAGAAACGTATTAGATCTTCAGTGTAGTTCTTTAGTCTTCCTGATTTATTTCACTTAATTGCACATTCCGTTCTCCAATGTATGACAGTATCACTCAGCCACAGACAGATATCATATTCATAATATCCTTATGTAACAGCCAAACAGCCAACACGTGTTTCGTCTTGGGGAGGACCCCACTGACTTTCTCAGGGCTGAAATTTAATCAAAATGACAGCATGTAAGCATGATAGTTCCCTGGGTTCCAATAATGATTGGGGATGCACAGAAATCAAAAGGTCAAGAACCACTGGTTTAGATCAATTAGAGAGACATTTTGGAGCACTTTAATCTACTCCAGTATCTCAAGACTGTTCCGCAAGTTCATTTTGCTCATGTACTGCAGTTTGCTAGGAGAAGCATGACGTTTCCAGGCTGTCCTCTAAACGAAGCTGACAACTTCTTCAGGATTATTGTGCCAGTTATGTAAAATCCTAGCTAAATATGTCTGTAAAACTGTTAGGAAAAATGACCCAAATAAATATAATAATGTTATACTATATGACTGGAAACTAAGGAGTAAAAGCAAATGTCAAATTAACAGCAGCATCTTGATTGAAATAATTCTTGGTAATCTGATTTCAATTGTAAAATGAAATATGCTTCTGCAGCCTCACTCCACCAACGTTTAAATAGTATTTTTCTGTAAATGGTCACACTTCCACCTGTACCATGGAGGAACCAAGTAAGGACTATTCCATGACTAAGCAATTATATATATTGTTGTTTGTAACATTCACTATACAAGTGCGGTCAATAGTCAAATGTTGTAAAATAGAAAAGAGGTTGGCCATTCACTGATGTGCTATACTGCGGTCAGCCACCCAACAGCGATGCTAGGGCGGTAAATATTTGCATCTGAGATATTAGCTCATTTGAGTTTAAATTGCTTTCCTAATTTCAAAGGAGTTCTCTACAAAAATGATAAAACATAACAATACGTTTAGCTAAATATGAGCCACCTGCACCACGCATTTCATTCCAGCGAGTTGCCCTCTGGCCCCAACCCTCTTTGTAGTCCTGCAGGGCATTAGTCACCATAACAAAGTGTTTAGGGCATCCATTAAAACAAATAATCTGTCAAATTGCAAAAGGAAAATCTGCTAGTTCTCATTTTTTTTCTTGAGGTAAAGCATGCCACCAGCTCTCCTCGACAGGAAGTTTCCCGTATACAAATTAGGCTTCACACTCCTCTTGAAAGTCTGGTATTCCTGTAAACCATTGCACAAAGTGAAGGTGAAGAAGTCACTCGTGGGCATTTTTTTTAATCCTTGTAACTCTTATAATCCTAATGTCATTTATCGGATTTAATTCTAAAAACGCTTCTTTCTAAAAACATGGGCCTGTACAGTAATACAATTCCAGATGGTTAGCAAACTTAATTTTCATTTGCACTTTAATTTTTCAGTTACTCATTTACCTTGTAACTCATTTCGTTTTTTTCAAGTTTGCTTTTCCTATATATATATATATATATATATATATATATATATATATATATATATAAAACCAAAACCCTTTCAGGGTTAGAGTGATGCATAAATGATGTAAAAAAATAATCTCTATTTATCTAGCAAAGTCTTTAAGCATAGGATCAGCACAGTGCTATCCACACTGAGCTAGACAGGGACAAAGCATTTTGACATTTGTACAGCAAATTCTTTAAACATAGGACTGACACATTCCAGATTGGCCTGGGTGTTATTTTACCAGTCCAAAGCCTTAATACTGTGCCTGGAATGGTAAAAAGCCTTTGTCATTTTACAGCCCTGGCACTGAATTTACTTGAATTGCCCATTTGTAAAGTGCAACAGATGCTTAAAAAATGAAGTGTCCTAGTGCCAATCAGCAGGGAAAGGTTCAGCCATCCTAGAAATCTGCAAAAAGAAGTGTCCTTAACCTTTTTAAAAAAATCATTTTTGAATTAGGCATTCTTAGATCAATTGGCAGTTCATTCCTTAACTTGGCTGCAAGTTGCGAAAATAATTGGCCACCCACCCTAGCTTTATTGAATTTAGGAACATGAAGAAGGCCCTGATTAGCAGAGTGAAGGGCCTTCAGGGATGGTGTCAGTAGAACCTATTCCTGGGACAGCCTGGGCTTTTTTTCCTGAATTGCTCTGAAAGTGATAACCAGCATTTTAAACTTGATTCGATCTGTGATTGAAAACCAATGAAGTTCTCTTAAGCCTGCCAGCAGCCGCTCCTCCACTATGGCGGAGGAGCATCACCCCCCCACCCCCCAACACACACATATCAGCAGCAGCAGCTGCAAATTGAAAAATATAATAATAAACAATGCTCATTATCATTTTATTTTCAAAGGCGTGGGGCCACGGGGAATGACAGGCAGAGAGGGGGAAGTGTGTGCACTCCCTTCAGTGCGCCTGTGTGCTTAGCCGTCCATCTCAGGACGGTCAAATACACATGTGCACTGAGCTCTCCCCAACCTGAGCTGTGTTGCCGGGTTGGAGACAGCAGGCACAGACTCCGAGTCTGCCTGGGAGCAACAAGCCACGGCGCTCAGGCCACTCCCAATGCTGCTCTCATGCTGCTAACAGCATGAGAGCAGCGTTAGGATTTGCCACAGGGCAGGCTGGGAGCCTGTGCCTTCAGTGGAGCTTGAAGACTGGTGTTGTAGGGATGCAGCAGGTAAGTTTCTTTTTTGTTTTTTTGTTTCCCCCGTCTCTCTTCTCCCCTGTCACTCCCCTGCCACCTTTCCACGACACCAGCTGCAACTGCAGCCAGCGTAAATTGATTGAGTCTTGGTGGTCTTAAGATTGCTCTGCTGCATTTTAGACCAACTGCAGTTTTTTTAATTAGGTGAGTGAGAGTGCTGAAATAAAGTGAGTTTGTCTTGTCTAGTCTAGAAGTAACTAGAGTTAGCCCAATCAACAGGAGACAATCTGTAAGGAGAATGGCATTTTTTCTAAGTTCCTTAGTGTAGAACTGTACTTTTCAATTCTGCCATTGTTCCCACACCAGGTTTTCCCAGGAGTTGGAACACTGGATCAGATATTACTCCCTGGTAATTCTTTCAGAACAAATCGCATGCAGCTTTGGCTTCAGGTACAGCTAATACTTTTTCTATGTTTTTTTAGCTATGGAAAGCATAAAACAATGCTCCCTCTGCCAAGCAATAGCTTTTCCTTTCTTGCCCTACACTCCACACTTCTCAGCCTCCACCCACACTCCACAAAAAGGCTCTAGCATACATGTATGCAATAAATGTACAAATTCACTTCCACAAATTAGGAATTGTATGTGTTTATGATGGTAAATCAGTTACCACACTGAAGGGTTTAACTTTCTAACTACTATGAGGCCCCAAACATCCTTCTCAAACTTTCTGCTCCTTGTTAAGAAACTAACAGGCACACACAATCATTACTTAGAAAGACAACTTACTACTTCCACTTTCAAATTCATCCCCATCACCCTATGCTTTCTATAAACTCTACTCAACACTCAAGAAATCAAGAGTAAAAACCTAATGCAAAAAAAGAAAAAAAAGTACTATACTACTATTAACCGCTAAGTAACCCACTACTCGCCGCCAAGTACTTCAATGCCTCATCAGGGGTAGCAAGCGCTATATCAATACCATTTACAGTCATAATTACAAATTACAATTGCACTGTACTGGTGCAGCTTCACATGTATGTATCATGTATCGTGTATGTAACATGTATAGTGATACATCGAGGTGGATATCTTAGTTGGCATTCCACATCAAAGGTTATGGACCAGCTGAGATATGCAGACAATGATTCTGTTGGAAATGACCTAATAAGTGTGGCAAATTGACTCTGTCTCACCATCACCCTATACCCCTATACATCTATCCTCTATCTCCACTCTCTGACTCATCCCAAACTCATTCTAAGACTATGATCTCCAACATAACCCATCCTAAACTCTTCCATCCTCTACCCCTCCTGGCTCACCCCAAACCTCAGTTTACTACTATTATCTCCCAAACAACCCTCATGTATCTCTCCTTTGACTCATCCCAAACCTCATTTTATTACTACAATCCTCTAATCCCTTTCTAAGACTCATCCCTCCTCCACTTCTCCTTTACTCATTCCAAACCTTATCTTACTACTATGATCTCCTAATTAACAGTTCTGGATTCGATTCTTCCTTCCACTATTCTATTATAACTAACTAACAGACTCACATGTCCTCCACTCAAATTAACTCATCCCTCCCTATACTAATACTATACTCCTATTTCCTTATACTAATCCACTACTTATCCTTTTGGGTTCTGGAGTAGCGTGCTACTCGCGGAAAAGTACTTTGATGCCTCGTCAGTGCTAGTAAGCGCTATATAAATACAATTACAACTTGCACATACTGATTTAGAAGTCCATCAGCATTGTACAACTTGTAATAAGCCCCTACCCCTAAAATAAAGAAGGGATGAAGAGGACTCTTCTACTTCTTTAGATTTCCGTTTGTGTTAATAACCACAAGAGCAACCCATAGACCAAGGAAGGACAGGTGCATTATTAGTATATGCAACAATGTCCAACTAGGTGTCATTTCAACCATTGCAATACTTTTCAGATTTCTCTGTCAAAAGAATATTTTGCCAAGTACCGTGAGAAAATTATATTGAATTTCAGAAATACTTTTAAGATAGACATGGAAGATTCAGTTCTTCTCCTTGCCACAGCTTTTTGTCCCCTGATCCCTGGCTATGCTATGATTGGAACATAGTTTGAATCTCTGTTCTCCATATGTTGTTGTTTTTCTCTGAATCTCCTGTTGAAATTAATCTACTTGGGCCCCTGGGTCCAACCTGAATGGTATAAATCATTGCTCTAGAGCCTAATGTCCAAAGCCTGTGTAACATTGCTAGTGGTCAAGAAAATCTTATAAACCAGTTCTAGCCCAATTCAGAGGTCTTTCTACAGGACATTATTCCCACTCCCTTTACTTCAAAGGCAATACAACCTGCCTAGGACAAAAACAGTGAAGTAATTCCCCAATAGCTAGCTCATACAGACACTCTAGCAATGAACCCAGAAGGCAAAGAAAAAATGTGCGAGTGGACACACCACCCTCACATTTTATCTCCTACCGAATTCCCAAAACTTCCTACCACTGACATCACTTTTTTGTGATAGAAATAGTATTGAAGACAGATGAGCCATAGGGAATCTTCCCCGTATTCATTAATTACATTTCTCTTTCCAGTGATATTTGTGAACTAAACTTTACTTGCTGAGTGACTGAAAAGACATTTTAAAATGAGATAATCACATCCTGATTTCAGATTTGATAGTTTTTAATCCTCAAAGCTGTAATGCTTTGTTTCAGTTTAAAAACTGCCACCAATAAATAGATCATAAAAGTGTACATTCATTTGTGGGCGAGGAAGATCTCTAGAACGGCACAGGCACTTAACATATGTGATTGCATCAGGTTCACAGTGGCCCCTTTTTAAAGTTTTGTTTTTGTAACAGGACTACATGGTAGTACTGCAGGGGTAGTAGCAAAACTATCTAGGTTGTGTTTGCTCTATCTATCTTCAGGACTGGTTCTGAAATACCCATCCTACTTGAGTACCATATCTGAGGAACCTCTATATGCTTTACAACTAGTCTCATATTCCTTCCAGTCTTCAATCAAGACAGGTAATAGGGATAATTTCCACTATACTACAATCTCCAGCTGCATAGAACAATTTTCAGATTCCAGGGAACTCAGACACAGCAGCAGTGGAGGAGAGTCCCCCCCGCCAGCAGCTGCAGATGCAAACCTTTAACAATAAAATAATAATATACTATGATTATTATTGTTTTATTTTTAAAGGGGGGGCATGGGGCATGACAAGGATGGAGCACTGCCCTCAGCACTCCCCTCAGTGCACATGTGTGTTTGGTCAGCCTTCTCGGGCCGACTAAACACATATGCGCACTGAACTCTCTCCAAACCTGCAACACAGCAGTCAGAGGCACCTAGTCTGCCTCAGAGTACCAAGCCAAGGTGCTCTAGGCAATTCTAACGCTGCTTTCATGCTGCCAGTGTTAGGATTGGCCGCAGGACAGGCTGGGAGTCTGTGCCTGCAAGTGGTAAGGTAAGTTTTGTTTTTTATTTAATGTTGTCATTTGTTTTGTGTGTCTCCCCCCGCTCCGCCTGTTTACCGCACACTGAGCCGCAACTGCTCAGACAAGGAAAGTAGGTGCCCAGTCGGTTTCTTTCATATCAGCAGACCAGAGACCCCTATATCTGGTAGTAAGCCAGAGGCAGCATACCTAGTCCTTAGACCAGCAGGGAAAGGCCAAGACAGCTCCTGTAGCTCTTCTGTATTGAAACGAGATGTATTCTTTCACTTCTTTCACTGGGACATGTACAAAGGGCAGTTTCTTTCAAACTGCCTTTTAAATGGTCAAGCTATCAATTGGGTTCTTCTAATTCCATCCCTAGACATCACTACTGTGCCCTCATCCACTTTTAATACAGTTGGATGTAATACAATGTTTGTATGACTTGACTAGTGGTAAAGTAAAGCATATTCCATTTTCTGTTGCTACTAACATTGTAGGGCCTGTCTCCAGCTAACACTTACCAGTAGATCCAAATGTTGCTGCACAAACAACGTGGATCTCACTTGTCTCCTTCCCCTTCAACAGTGCTGAACACATCTGAAAATGTGCTCAGTACTAATGACTAAGAAGGCAACCAGGGCAATAGGGTTATGAGAGAAGGCACGCAAGAGACATGACGGATTGTAATCACACAGCTCATCATGTGAAATGAAGGCTCTCTCTGGTGTTCTGCTGTCTCTCACCAACTGTGGCTCTTTTATACTAAAAGGGATATTGTTACTCTCTGCTCTTACAAAATCATTTTCAATTGTATGCAATTTGTCTTTTACATGGATGTCAAATGAATGCTAACATATCACAAACACTGAAAAAACTGCCCAATAATCACTCTAGTAACATGTGTGTAATGGGTGGACACTCAACATATCAATGGCACAGGACCATCATCTTCCTCAAGCCAAAGGAGTACTTGTGGAACTGGACAGTTAAAGCTCAACAATTTGAGGCTCCAATCAGAAACAATGGTTCCCTCATGATTCATAAATAAGTATTTGAAAGCACAGGGGAGAGTTGTTACAGCACAAATTAGAAAGCAAAGCAGGGTTCCAGTGCCAGGGGCAGTTCAACAATCAAACAGCAGTTTCACAATCCAAACAAATAAAACAAACTCTCCATAGCTAATCACTAACTGAGTCGTCGAAGACAGTACTAAAAGAGTTAAAAGATTTATAAGGATGTGAGGAAATTCTTTGAAGAGAAACTACAGAAGAACCTTCAAGATGCGCCACATGCATAAAACGCCTGAGGAAATGAGTCCAGCTTGAATGTCGTCTTATCTAGAGAGCCAGGAAAACAGGTGAAGATTATATTACATGCAAAGAATCACAGCTGAAGAACTAATCCCAAGCAAAATCTTCCCTTCATCAATAGTGAGCAAAACCAAGCACCTGGTCCCAAATTTAAGGAAATTTGAGGACATTTCAAAAAATGTGTCTTGAAGCTACTTAGGGATATTTAGGTACTAACATATATGTGGCCTTTTCTAACCTTTAAGTGACCGATTTTAGAAATAGCACATCTGACCCACAAAAGCATTATTGATGTGGGGAAGTAAGAAATTTTGTTTTTGTCGCCCTAAGTGTGACAGGTATGCCCAGACGTGGGTCCCAGGATGCTTGTTTTCGGTCCAGGGAGGACCTGGCCTGGCAGTTCGGGCTGGACTGTTCCCATGGGGAACAGGGTCAAGACTGATTTGCATATGGCTGGGTCCAAACTGGGGTGGAATGGTGAGCAAAAGGATTGATGGATTAAACCCAGATCTGTGGTGGGGGGTGAATGTTTGATTGGTTCTGCATTCCGTATTTCATTTTTGTTTGTTAGTAAGCAATTATATGCCAGAAAACAGCCACCTTTCCCATTTGCTGTTAGCAAAAACATCACAGTACCATAATATGTTTAGCTTTCTGGAGTTTGTGAGCTATGAACCTGAAACAGCTTTTGAAAACACAAAAAGGTGATGTTATAAGAATCATATGGTAATGAAATACTGCAAATGTTAACAACCTTTTCTCGGTTGCATACGCAATGCCTGAAATTCTGATTGTGCACGCCACTTTATTTCTGGGCTAAGAGCTGGGATTTTCATAAAACACAAGACTCAAGATACTCAAACAGACAGCCCAACATTCAATTAATCTGAAAGTAAACTCTGCTGTATCTAGCTTTGATTTAAAGATTCAACTGAGGATTATCTGTTTCACCTAAGACACCAGCACAATAATAAAGGGATTTAGATTATAACAGAGCTACACAAAATACCTTACAGACTAAAATACATAATGTTAAGCACTTTCAGAAACATAATGTACTCAAAATCATAATGAAGGATTACATTTAAATAACAATGTTTTGATAAAATGTGTCTCAAGAGCTTATGCTGTTCAAAGTACAAATCCTCAATCTCAAAATGGACATATTATGATCAGATGCAAAGACATTCTCAGAGGAGAACCTGGGATTTATGTAGAAAATAACAACTTCTTACTTCAAGTTGCCATATCAACTGAATAAAAAACCCATTAGTAAAATACAGTGTTTACTGATCACACCAAGCTTGAAAAATAAATAAGATATTTTCAGTTTTCCACTATAAAATATTTCCGGAATACATTAGTTGTCATTTTCATGATGCTAAAGTATATGCTGATAATTTTAAAACATAAAGAGTTTGGCAATCTATGAATAGAAGAAGCTGCTTGTGTAGATCATAAGTTACTTAGGCCCATATATATGGAAAGTTAGCGCCGCCTTCGCGTATTTTTTTTTACGCTAAAGCGGCGCTAACTTAACTTCATATTTATATTTTGACGCTAGAACCGCCTAGCATCAAAATATCTGAGTTACCATCATTTTTAGGAAGCGCCAACACAACTTAAGTCGAATTGTGACAATGATATGGAAGGTGGGCGTTCCCTTCCTAAAAATGAAGCTAGCCCCCCAGCGCCATAGTACAACCCGACACTAAAACAATGCACACAGAGGAGGCAGACACAAAGAATGACGCTAAGGCTGATTAGCATCAAATGTTAACGTCTGGTCAGACCAGGCGTTAAAGTGCTGTTAGGCACATTTCTTGGGCATTTAGAGGCCCACCCCAACCATCACCACCACCCACACCACAGGGACACTACAGAAGGAGGGAGTCCATCCCAGGTATGTATACGTGCTTGTCTGTTGTGTGCCACTGGGGGCCACTTACATGGGGCCCCCTGGCTGGCACTGATTCTGTTGGAGTTGTCCTGGGGACGCTGGTCCCCTGTGGTGGACATTGGGGTTGTGGCAATGTCTCCTGTTTATACTTAGACAGGCTGACTAGCGGCAGAATTTTTGCTGCTAATCAGTCTTGCGTCCTTTTTGGCCCACTAGCACCATTTTCCCTAACATCATCCATCACTGGTTAGCGTCTTTTTTGGATACGCTAACCATTCCTTAGCACCATTGTGGGTCTTTTTTTAAATATGGCACACGGATGGCACTAGGGAATAGCATTAGCTTGCGGTAAAATTTGTGACGCACAATTTTTCTCAATGCATGGGAAATGAAAGAATCAACAACGATAGCAGGTCTATGAGTGACTGCAGCAGGACATTCAGGATGCTGTGTGGATTATCACATAAGTGAAAAAGGTGGAAACTCAAACATTCACTCGCACACCAACCTATCTAGTCTTTCTTCGCAAGTACAAGAAAGTATGGTAATTCCAAGGGAAGTTTAGCTGTCCCTTTATGTTTATGTCTACAGAGAGCATGGAACAGTCCTTGAACTTCCCTCACTCGCTCCTTAGTGTCTTAGCTACCTATGTTGTAACTGTCCTGTATGTGTGAGGAAATCACGTGACATTACTCTTGCTACTACTACCTCTCAGTGAGTAAAGCACCTGCTGCAGAGATCTGTCAGTAACCTTCAAATCACACATACCTTGATTGTACCTGTTCTGCATTTTCTCCCTTCTGTGAGAGGGGAAAGTTTGCTTTGTTGCTGCCATGCTGTATCAGTTCTATGAGAAATAAAAGCATGCACAGTGGCTGTCTGATTTATATATGTCCTCTTATTGAGAAAGATGTGCTGGCACTGCTGTACTTGTCCTCTGAAGAAGGGAAGCTTGCTCTCTGTCTGCCCAAAGAATAACAGTTCCATGAAGGAGTCTTTTTACAGCTGTTGCCCATGTTATGAAAAAACAAAGGATTAATTGAAGGTAGCTATATAACATATTCTATGAGGCAAGTACTGTTTCACAATATTTGATGAGAGATACCCAGGCCTGTAGTCCTGAGGAAGGCATCAGACCCTGTATGAGCAAAATTGAGATGCTGGAAAATGTAAGCAGAAAAGAGAAGCAGGGTCTACTACTCGACCCGCCTGTTTTGAATCTTGCAGTTGTGAGACATCAGTAGAAACCATTTCTAGCTCATCAATACACAAGATTATTAAAGGTATGACAGTTTAACAATGACATAAATGTTGACATTATAGATATAACCTTCCCCAAATTCTTGACCCCATAGCTAGGAGACTGCAAAATCAGTGACTCTCAGATGCTTCCCACTGGTAAAGGTGGAACCTACTGTTGAAGTGTACTACACTATGTAGGCGAGGAGGGCATCTTTTTATGTGAGTACAAGAATGCATTAACATTTAATAAGAGGTTTAGCTGTTTCTGTATGCTTATGTCTACAGAGGGCATACAACAGTCCTTTGACTTCTCTCACTCCCTCTTTAGTGTATTTGCTACCTATGTTGTACCTGTCCTGCACTTGTGAGGGAATCATGGGACATTACTCTTGCTACTTCTACCTGTCCTTTACTTATTCTTTGTGTAAGGGAAGACTGAGCTGCTGCTTTTGGTTTTGTACCTTTGTTGTGTTGTGAAGCTTGGTATAAATCATTTCACAAAATATAAAAATGATTATCATTTTTAATGCTTGTTTTAATGGTTTTAATGAATTGTGTGAATGAATGATGGGATGGATTTACAGTTAAAATAAGTAATTTTCAAGCGGACCAGACAACTTCTTAAGATTTCAAAACATAGCTAGCAAGTGGCCCCATGTCATATTTAATAACCTTGGCAGATTCTGGCATTTTAGCCAACACACTTTTACTAGGACTTTGACTCCATAATGACAATGTTAAAAACAAAACAACGTTCTCCACAATTCAACATGCTGCTGACTGAAATTCCAGAAATGGCTGCTAGTATTATGTCATAGTGTCACTTGGCAGCAGACTTGTGAAATGAAAATTAAAATGGTGTCCCTGACCTTCCATCTTTTTTTTGTTGTCAATCAAGAGTTAAACACCCCAGAGGGTGAGAAAACAGAGCCAGCATTTCACTTCCGTTGAGCCAAAATTATCACTCCCTAGAAAAACAAGCGGCATGCTAAAATCTATTTTATTCCACAACAATGCAAGCAACAGCGACTGAATGTGTCAAGAGACACTGAGCCCATCCTTGGCCTATAGATTGGTGGAATTCAGGTGGATTGCCTGCAACACCACTATAAAGCGTCTTGAACAGGTGTAGTATATGCTACAGCTGCGGCATTGTGAGAACCGGCAGTGGCTTGCATCAGTGTGAGTGATGGCATTTCTCTCTTTCACAAAGAGCACACCCACACAAAGTAGTTCTGTTCACTACAAAGGACTGGTATGGCAAGGTGTGCTTTGTGAGGCCAAAATATGATTTTGCTTTTAGCCAATATTTTGTTTCATATGCCAAACAGTTTACAAATCAGTTAGCTCACAAAATACAGCACACCCAATCCGCCCCAACTGTTCATAGAGGTGGAACCCTAAACAGTAACAGCATTCTGCAGCACATGTAGAAAGAGGAAAAGTCTTCAGGATTGTTTTGTGCAGGAAGGTGCCTCTTCTTGCATAAAAACAATCCTTCATACAATAAAGGAACCCTTGCACTCTAGTGCAAGGGTTCCTGCATTGGGGCTAGACTGACAAAATGGCTCCAGGGAAGTGGGAATGGACAGGAATGTGCTGCATGCCATTGATACTATGCATTCCTGCCCTGCCTTTGATGCTGGGCAGCGCAGTAAGGTAACTTGCTGCACTGCCTTGCACAAAAAGCCCATAAATATGGGTCCTGGTACATAGTTATATAATGAGAGTAAAGAATCATCCAGTGCAAAAAGAAAAAAAGGAATCACAATTGAAATCAAATGAAATAAACATGTGATGTAGCCAATAATTTAGTGCTGTCCCTCAATACGCTACAATATATGCTTTATGTAAACCAAAGTATTAATAGTTTGAATGTGAAGGATGAAAATGCTCCACCACATGTTTCAAATAGAGTTAAGTGGTGGCTGTGAATAGAATCTTGAATGGTATTGTGGCTGATGTCCTTATGAAAGGGTATCTCCTTGCAGTCCCGTCCATACCATAATGAAGTCATAATCACTCAACAGGTTCATTATACATAGTTCAAAGTTGTTGTGTGGTGGCTGGTGATAGTCATCTTTAAGATGGCTGTAGTAAGATGGCTGTGATGGGAATATTTGTATGGTACGCTCGCTGCTGGGCCATATGACAGTCTCAGTATTCCAGGTGGTTCATAATCCAGAACACAAATTAATGTGATTGTGGTGTTTGGGTCAGCCCTCTGCCTATCAGAGGTGTTCATGAGTGTGGGAATGCACCCCGTACATCCTCAAATTTCTGATTTGAACATTGAGTCTATATGTAATTTTTTCATAAGTTATCATCATGAGTATACCTGAGGACTACTTTCGATAAGAGGGTGGTGAGGAAGATTCCAGTCCTCTAATATCTCCACTTTTGCTATCACTAAAACCATAGTGACCCACTGTTTAGCAGGGTGGGGCTAAGAAGGTAAGGCAGATGTGTCATTCAATAAAGATAGTCTTGTTGTCAGCGGCTCCAACCCCCAATTTCTCTCTGTCACAGGTAATGCGAAAGGGTGGTTCATTTCCACAAAATGTGCACAAATCCACAGTCTGGGATACAGTATCTACAGTACTTAGAGTCTGCTTGCATGTGTGCCATCTGGAGCTAGACTGGGGTCCACTGCCATTGATGGAGGACCTTAAAAAAACTAAATTTTGGTCTGGAGTCTTGCAGTGTTTGGTATGAGCCTCAAGAATAGTAGGCTAGTCATCATTGCAGATAGAAAGACCAAGTCTGGCTTCCCACCATCGATGATGGTTAAGTGCATTCATTGGTTAAAAAAGAATGCCCGTTAGGGTATTATAAAGACCAGACATGGTCCCTTTGTAGTCCTTCCATGTTACGAAATATTATAATAACAGGTCTATCTCAAGTGTATAAGACAGGGCCCCCAAAGTCTTCTATAACCTATGAGTAAATTGAAGATATTTCCATTGTTGTGAGGGTGGTACCCCATGTCTGTGTTTGAGTGAGTCAAACGAGACCATGTCACCATCTTGTATCAAGCCCTCTAGACATTTTGGGGGTCATTCTGACCCCGGCGGGCGGCGGGAGCCGCCCGCCTGGAGGGAACCGCCAGAAGACCGTACCGCGGTCAAAAGACCGCAGCGGTCATTCTGGGTTTCCCACTGGGCTGGCGTGCGACCGGCAAAAGGCCGCCCGCCAGCCCAGTGGGAAACAGCCCTCCATGAGGATGCCGGCTCCGAATGGAGCCGGCAGAGTGGAGGATGTGCGACGGGTGCAGTGGCACCCGTGGCGTATTACAGTGTCTGCAATGCAGACACTGAAATACCAAGTGGGGCCCTCTTACGGGGGCCCCTGCAGTGCCCATGCCATTGGCATGGGCACTGCAGGGGCCCCCAGGGGCCCCATGACACCCCTCACCGCCATCCTGTTCCTGGCGGGCGGAACCGCCAGGAACAGGATGGCGGTGAGGGGGTCGGAATCCCCCATGGCGGCGCAGCAAGCTGCGCCGCCATGGGGGATTCCCAGGGCAGCGGAAAACCGGCGGGAGACCGCCGGTTTTCCTGTTCTGACCGCGGCCGAACCGCCGCGGTCAGAATGCCCAAGGGAGCACCGCCAGCCTGTTGGCGGTGCTCCCGCGGTCCCCGGCCCTGGCGGTATTTACCGCCAGGGTCGGAATGACCCCCTTTATTCCTTTGCCTGTCCACAGGGAACAGACAAGGTCTTCCCCCACTATTGTTATGTCCTGACTTCTCCAGACACAGGCATGTAAATGATCAGTGTCCAACAACTGAAGCAATTTGTGGGCCTGTTTCCAGGTGATTTCAGACATATGTAGTATAGGGTTACCATAATGGCTTCATTGGGCATGAAAGCTGTAAGCTCTCCTTTCATTTGCATTACATATTTTCCATGAGTAACCTCTGGGAGTTTCTTTGTGGGTCTGCAGCATCTAGACAGGGCACGCTAATTGGGAAGCCAGCCAATAGGAATCTGTATGTGGGAGGCGTAGCCCCCAGGCAGTAATTTTGGCATAGAGCTTGATGGCCTTAAGGCGTGGCTTACATCCACTCCATATGAAATTGGTAAAGATTCTGTCAGTCTCCTGCAACAGAACTTGTAGTACTCGCAAAGGAAGCATGACAAAAATGTAATTAAATCTCAGCATCATTTGCATTTCTATGACCTACACCTTGCACCATAAGTACAGTTGGAGCTTAGACCAGGTTGCGAATTCTGTTTTGACTTTTTCAATGATGGGAGTGAGGTTATCTTTCATGACATTTGTAAGACCCTTATTCAAATAGAAGCCAAGATATTTAAGGCATCTGGGTTGTCAAGTAAATTACAAAGCTCCTAGGGATGCTCTGGTAGTGGCAGGTGTCATTGGCATTGCCTTTCACTTGGATTACATCATTTTATAGTCTGAGAAGGTAGATAAAGAGTAAATCACACACATTAGGGCTGGTATAAACTGTAATGGGATGGACAAGGCAACCAATATTATCATCTGTGTTATAGGATGCTTTCTGTTCACCTACCACTGTTTGTATCCCATGGATGGTTCATGGGTCACGGATGGTGGCTGCTAGGAGTTCCAGCGCAATAAATCAAAATAGCATGGGGGAGAGTGGGCAACCTTTTCTAATTCCCTGACTTGTGTCAAAGAAATGAATGAAAACTCCCCAACAAGTCGCAGTAGTGGTGGGCAAACTATATAACTAACTGAATTTGTCAATGAATGAAGTCTCGAAGCCCAGCATCACCATTGCTCTAAATATATACGGCCAATCCATGTGATTGTATGCCTTTTCAGGACCAAGGGAAATGAGAATTGTTTCATTCCTGTTATGTCTAACATACCATAATAAGTGGGGAATGTTCTCAAGTGGTTTGTACATGAGTGACCAGGCATAAACCCTGCCTGTATGCTGTGTATCAGGAAAGGGATATAGGTCGTGAGTCGTGTGGCGGGAAGCTTTGCTAGGATTTTCATGTCCGTGTTTGTGAGGAATATCAACGTATAGCTGGCACATTGGAGTGGGTGCCTGTCAGATTTGGATATTAGCAAGTTCCTAGCCATGTTGAATTCAGACAAGGGAGGAGCCTCCATAGATATTTCCCAGAACATTTTCCCCATGGTGGCACTATTAACAGTTTAGTTATTTTATAGAACTCTACTTGGAGTCTGCCATCTCCTGTAGCTTAGCAGTTGCCATAGGATTGATTGCTAGCAGCACTCACTCATCGCTAATGTCACTCCTAAAGGTAGTGGCCTGATCATGCATAAGCATCGGTATGTTGATCTTTCCCATAAACTCTAGTTCTTCCTGCAAAGTGGCATTCGGTCTTGAGGAATATAAGTGCTCTTAAAAGTTGGTGGATTTCATGTGGATTGGTTAAGAACACAATCTGAGTAGTCCCGAAAGTGTGTTTTGTACATTGTGAAGTAGCCTATTTCATGCGATCAGCCAGTATTCTCCCTGTATTTTCACCACTCTCATAGTGCCTCTGCATTAACCTGAAAAGTGCCTCTTCAGCATACGTAGTATATAAAGAGTTTAAGTTATATTAGGCATTAAGCAGCTCCCTGAGCAAAGTGAGCTTCAGGGCTGCACCTTCTGCCTTTTAAAAGCCACAGAATCCCTCATCATGTGCACCAGGGAGTCTTCAGGGCACCTTATGGAGGTGTGCAAGAAATGTTCGGAAATGTGTATGCCAAGGATTGGAGGGCCAGGAGGGTAGGACGTTACATCCTGCAGACAAGAAAAGGCACTGCAGTAGAAGGCCAAGGTGAAGCAATGAAGTCAATTAGTTCCTGAAGAGAACCAGTTGCAGGACCAAAGCTGTGGCGAAAGGCTCAAAGCCATACATTCCAGAAGCCCACAGCAGAATGTTCCTAATCATATCTGTTTTCACTTCTAACAGCCAACGATCATTGAGGTCATCACTCAAGATGGCAGCCAGTGGCAGGTACACTTTAGTTCTCTCTCTCTGCCCATCAATTTCAGACAGCAATAGCAATGAAACAAGTAGCCAATGGCCAAAATGGTCAATAGCCTACTTTCTATTTTTACCTATTTTTATTTTTATCTATTTTTACCTGTGGTAGGCTCCAGTATCACAAGCGGTATCCAGACAGGGCATATTCTGTAGTACAAGCAGTCAGTACCAGGTGACAGAGACATTGTGCGGGGTCCCGCATTGTAAGGAACTCATGTTGCTCTGAGACCTGTGGGCCTGAAGTAGACGGGCTACTCCGTCCTCGAGACACTGGTTCGACTGGCAGAAAAGTGGTGTGTGGAGATGAGGGCCACAACATTCAGTCCCTCACGTGGAGCAAAAACAAGCACTCTGAGATGGTGTAGCTGTCCAACATACTGATTTATGGGCAGCTGCTCCAGGCCCCATCTATCAAATTCATTAGTCGAATGTATGAAAAAGAGACAGTCTTGAAGTAGTGCAAAAATCTTCCATAATTGAATTCCATTTTTAAAACCGATACAGCCAACATGTTTTTTTCAGATGAACTTCTTCAGTGCATAAATCATATGCCAAAATTTAGTGATTCAGGCCATTCAAACACTAATTCATTGTGAATTCACAGTTTGCCAATGTTATCCTTAGTATACAATTGACAGGGGGGAATAAATAAATGTTAGCACCCGGATCTGTGAAAACACACCGCGGGTCAATTTTAGCATCCTACCTGATGAACTGTGAATTCTCAATGTTTTGTCACATTCGCAAGGGTCCGGCAGCTCCTCAGAATTAACGTTTTTAAAAAATCATGACAAAATAAGCTTTTCCAATGCTATTATGTAGGGCAGCTGTACCAAAGAAAAGGCATCACTATGATTCACTTATAATAACTCAGAGATCATGGTGCGTGTTAATTTGAGCATAGACCAGACTTTGAGGAGTCCTTTTTTTCAGTCTTAACTCATCATCTAGAGTGATAGGTTGAATGTGAAATTGTAACTCTGATGCAATATACATTTTAATAGTTTTAACATAAGGAGTAGTTTGACATATTTAGCATTAGACATATGTAAAGTGTGAATAACTTTCAAAAATATGGTTTCTGTCTTTTTTTCTGTAGTTATATGGGCTTCTTTACTTATGAACAAGCAAACTATTTCCCTGCAGTGAAGCATATTGCGTCATTTTTTATGCATATCACATTCCACTACATAAAATGAATGCAACAAAAGCATTCTAATCAGGCTACTGTACATTTACTTTCACTTTTCCTACTTTACATGAAGGCCTATGTCAATTAGCTTATGTATAAATCCACAGGCATCCACCTTCTTAGACTGGCAATATTATTTGCATTTTCTACTCTTCCCAGGGACGGCTCCTCTGCTATGATGGAGGAGCGTCACCCCCCTGCCAGCGACAGCAGCTGCAAAACTTTTACTATAAAATGATAACAAACTAAGGGGTGGGGACGAGGGGGAGTGTCCAGCACACTCCCCCAGTGCGCATGTATGTTTGACTGGCCGTCTCGGGCCGGCCAAACACACATGCACACTGGGCTCTCTCCAACCCAGCAAGGCAGGCACTGCATTGCTGGTTTGGAGATAGCAGGCAGAGATTTTCACTGTGCCTTGGACCACCCTGGCTGGGCACTCCATCCAATCCTAAAACTGCTTTCATGCTACCAGCAGCATGAAAGCAGCATTAGGATTGGACGCAGGGCAGGCTGGAAGCCTGTGCAGTCCAGTCGAGGAGCGGATCGGAAAGGCGAGGCGCAGCACAAAAGGTACTTTTTTTTATTATTACTCTATAGATTTTTTTGTCGTGCCCCCCGAACCATATACTGCCCCGTCCCTATTCTCTCCTGTGAGCCGCCACTGACTTTTCTATTAGGCATTTACAAGGTACACCCTACTCATAGACAGGGCGAGTGGAATGTGACTGGGGAGGAATAAGTTATGAGTCACAGTCGACTAAATTATACTACCAGCAATAACAAATTATTGCTTTTAATAAGAACCATTTTGTGACTATACTACTACATTATTTTGTTTTTATACATGTTAACACTATCTGGGTAAAGGTTTTACAGCATTAGTATCAGTTTAGCACTTAAATACAGCTATCAGCTACTGAAGGATGACTGATCAGCTGCCATTTGCAAAGAGCCTTCCCCCTTTGTGTCAGCACTTAGTCAGAACTTCTAGTAACTTTTGAGCTGTTCGAGCAATAAACCATTTTTTTGTTAAAATCTTCAAATGATGCTGTAGATGATAATTTAGGGCCAAGGGTGGAAAATCCATAAGTGTGCAGAAAACACTGCCCGTAGAATCACATAATTCCATGCGCCCCGCTCAGGTTTCTTGCCATAAGTTTTTCAAAGTTACTTTGAAATTAGGATGTCTTTATAGCATTTCGTATTGCAGAGAGATTTAAAGGTGACTAAGATATCCCTGCAAGGCGTTCCAGAAGGCAGGCTCTTGAACTGAAAAGGATTACCATTAAGGTAGGAGAACATTGTGAAAATACTTGAGTCTTTTGTTCCTCCCTATGTGAATTGCACATTCCCTAAACCTACTTCTTTAAGGTACGCATAATTTACACACTGAAGGGGCTTAGTTGCTTTATAAGATAATAATACTCATTTTCAGCCATAATGTTGAACTAATCTGTATCTTCAGAAAAGGGCTCAGTTTGCCATCTTAAGCCTTCATTTTACCCTCTAGTTTGATTGGAAAACATCCAACACTTCATGGTTCATTTACATTGGTCTGATGAATACACTCTTGAAGGTGATGCTTTTTATATGGATGACAAGTTACTCATTACAATTGTATATGTAAAAATAATCTCCAAGCAGTATGATATCAGCAGCCATTGAACTTTTAATCAAGATACATTAAATGGCTACAAATGAGCCAACAAATTAAACCGATTTTACCACATAATCTATGTGAGTAAAACATATAAGATGTATTACTGCTCAAATCTAATTTTCCAAGAAATTAATAGATTTATAAGATGTACATTAATCTTCTGAAGGCTAAGGACATCATTCTTTGAAAATTTATCAATCTTGTGTATATTACTAACCAGAAAACAGCAATCACTGGGAGGGAAAAACACATAAATGTAAAAATTGTAAGCAAGATGCTTCTGCATCTTATTTTTAGTTATTTTCTCTGACTTGCAATTATTTCATACCGTGAGGGAGACCTTTCTCCTATATTCCCTAAAATATGTTTTTTATGATTTTTTCTTAACACCACTTGGACTTTATTATGCGGTCTTTAATACCCATAAGGGCAGGAGTGCAAACTGAGGCTGATAAACACCACCTGTAAGGCATGTAAGCACTCACAGAGCTATGCTTTTGTAGTGATCACTAACTTTTCAATGGACCACCCAGTGATGTAGCAAGGGCAGAATGGGCCCTATTGAAAGTAAGGAAAATGAGTCCCATATCGTGGTGCAGTGGACCCCTCAGGCTCCTGGACCCCAGTGGCACTGCACCTGCTGCATTGTTAGAAACTGGGTTTCTGGTTGGCAGAGGTATGCACCCTGTCCAAGCAGGAACCAGAATCCTAGTCAGGGTAAGTCAAATACACACCTTAAATGAACCTGTGCTCACCTTCTCGTAGCTTAGTACAGAGCAGGCAGGCTTAACTTAGGAGGCAATGTGTAAAGTATTTGAACAATACTTAGGATAGTAAAACAGTGAAAACACCACACATAAATAATCCACACCAAGTTAGAAAAGAAGATCTTAATTTAATGAACAAAACAAGACCAACATGACAAAAATCCAATAGAGTAGAGCTATGAATTTGTAAAGAATATCTGCAATTGTAGTGCTTGAAAACTTAAAGGACCAACAGGGGCTACCTAGTCACATTAGACTGAGGTAAATCCAAAGTTCAGGCCAAACGCGATAGAGTGCAGGCAGGCTAAAAGTACCAAACTTGTCTCACTGAAACAGTATCTTGAGTGGAGGGTTGCGTCGACGTCGAGAGAATGCGAGGTGCAGGAGGGTTGATGCAAATGCAATGTGTATGTTCCAAACTGCACAGTCAGGGGATGCACCGTCACCGAGCTGCATAATTGTCAATGCAATGTCCTTGAGGTATGGAACTGAGCCCTTTGTGATGAAGGCAATGTGTCCTTGTTAAGCTGTGCAGCCGGCAAAGAAAAAGTGATGTGGCGGGGCTGATGGTGATGCGTCAATCTTGAGCTGCGCAATCGACAATGTGAAGTCCTCATCCTCTGCGGGAGCAGTGATACGTCACCATCGAAGGGAGATATGGCTGCTCCAACTGGCACAATGATGGCGATGCATAGCTTTTCATAGAACACAGGTGCAGAACTCAGATCCAAGGGCCCAGAACTGGATTGGCACCACTTGGCAGAGTAGGACTCACAGTGGACAGAGTCCAGAAGCTGTAGCTGAGTAGAGTGAAGTCTTTGATGTCCCTGAGACTTCAGAACAGGAGGCAAGCCAGCAAGCCCTTGGAGTCAATTTGGTTCTGGGGATGTAGAGATTCAGGTCCAGTCCTTCTCACTCCCACACAAGGAGGGCAGCAGAGCAGGCACGGCAAAGAAGGAGTCTAGCAGACTTCCAGCAGAGTGACAAACCCTTTAGCAGCACCTCAGTCCTTCTTCCTGACACAATGTCTTCAGGTCCAGAAGTGTATTGATTTGGTGGGGCTTGGGGTCCAGTACTTATACCCAGTTGTCCCTGTTAACAGGGGATACTTCAAAGAGAGTAATTTGAAGTGTATATTGTCCTTGCCCTTCCATCTCTTGCTCCAGCCACACTACAGAGGGTTATGCAGCCCTTTGTGAGGGCTCAGGACCTAGCCTATTCAGATGTGTCAGCTCCTCCCTTCCATCTTGCCCAGGATGACCCAGCAAGATGTTAATTGCCCATCAGAATATTGCTGTCTAGTAGGAATGCACAATAGCACAACTGTCACCTACCCAGATGTGTATTCAGAGAAGGGCAGAGACACAGATGGTTAAAGTAAGAAAATATCAAATTTCTAAAAGTGGCATTTTCAGACTTGCAACGTAAAATCCAACTTTACCATCATTTATGATTTACAATGTGAGTCCAGAGGCACCAAACTCAAAATATCTATTTGGTCCCAATTGGAAATTACCAAAGTTAACGTAAGCGAGAGATAGGTCTTTCAGTAGTGAAAAATGAATTTAAGGGTTTTTCACTACCTGGACATGTAAAACTGAAAAGTACATGCCCAACGTTTTAAATACACTGCACCGTGCCCTTGGGGCTGCCCAGGGCCTTCTCTTGAGGTGACTTATAAATGTTAAAAAGGAAGGTTTGGGACTGGCAACTGAGTTAACTTGCCAGGTCAACATAGCAGTTTAAAACTGCACGCACAGGCTCTGCGATGGCAGGCCGGAGACATGTTTAAAAGACTACTAAAGGGAGTGGCACAATCAGTGATGCAAGCCCACTAGTAACATTTAATTTATAGGCCCTGAGCACATTTAGTGCACTTTACTATTCACTTACAAGTACATTATTTATGTCAATTGTGGATAAGCCTAAGGTAATGTGCATTTGGAAATGAGCACATGCACTTTAGCACTGGTCAGCAGTGGTAAAGTACCCAGAATCCTGAAGCCAGCAAAAATGCACTTGGCAAAACAGGAGGTAAGAAGGCAAAAAAGTGAGGGAAAACCACACCACGGATGCCAGGTTCAACATGCATTATAGATAACTAAGGGCCCGCTTAAGATATTGAAGGATGAGTTACTCTGTTATATCCTATTGGATTTAGATTTCGGTGGACGAGATATCTAATTTAGGCCTAAAGCCTCTGGGCCCACTTCCTACCCAGTCCGAGGGAACCCTGATGATTTCACGAATAACTCTAGTGCCTCTAGACTCGTGGCTGTGTACTATCTGCTCTAGTGGCAGATTTTCAATAGTCGTATTTATGTTTGTCAGGAAAAATGTTAACAGATCCCAGTACTCTGAACCATGATCTGCCATTTGTTCTGTACATAGGATATTGTATTATTTAGGCCCCATATTCTAAAGAGTGATTACATTTTTAGTTTAAATTGAGAATTATCAAGAGATAATGGCACCATTTCTAAATATGTGATCCTATAACTCCTAGCAACTGTAAGTCATCAGATATCACTCACAAGGGCCATGAGGCAGGTGGAGAGAGAGAAGGATTCTTTATTTGTCTGTGTTGGGTGATTTTGGGGGAAGATGATAATTACATTATGGTCTTCATGCTTTCATACTTTAACAGGTGTTATTTGTCCTTCCACTCTTTATGATCTTGGGCTTTAAGACCTCCAGTGGAGAGCAGGTTACATCTTCTTCATATGATATTTTATTAACTATAGTTGCTGACATGAGAAGAGGACAATAACACTTGCGATCCTGCTTACTAGTCGCCTGTCCTCTGGATGGCAACAATCCTGCAGCCCCCCACCCCTCACCAAGCCAGCATCAGGTATAATATCTGAGCCTCTCTTCTGCTCTACTGGCCAGATTTGTATGCAATATTTTATAAATGCTGTACACGCTTTCGCTTGCTCTATAAATTCCCTTTTATTAGAGCTTGGAGACAGCGAGCATCTTCTTAAACAGCCTGGAGACAATTCTCGTTGGCGCCGGCAGAATGCCACCGTCAGTCATAGTGTATTGTTGCCCTCTCCATTGTTTAACCTTGTCAGTACTACCCAGTTTTCCACAGATTTAACAGTGACCAGGATGTCTTGACATATTGGTATTTCAGATGCCATCAGTTCCAAAATTAAAAGTGGAGTACCGTGTGCTTGGTCTGAAAAAATCCCTCTGCCTCGCTTCTTTCCCTGCCACGGTATCCTTGACTCATGTACATTCCACTCAGTGCGCCTCTGTTTGGCGCCTCACTGCAGGTGGGACCAGTTATACACGTATTTGAACATAATCTATTATGCATTCATTTGAATTCGATCAGCCATTTCAACTCCATCATTCCATCTCTCTAGGAAGCTGCTCAGCTCAGACAGGGAACATCAGCTGAACACAGCCACTGCCAGGCAAACATTTTAGCAAATCAATGCATCGGAAAAAAAAACAGTGAAAGCATCCCCTGACAACTTCCTTCGTAGTCTTTCCTACTCACAATGAGAGCTGCGGGTCAGTAATTTGCACTGTTGTGACACAGCACTCCCTGTGGTTTTGTACACTAAATTGCTAGCTGTTTAACTACCTATGTTTATTTCCATTTCTCCTTTTACAGTTTAAGTAAGGTAGAAACCGCTCTCTCGGGCCTTGGATAAGCAGCATGAATTACTTAATATGAGCAGCAAGACGAGTTTTACCAATGGAACGAGCAAAAGTTTCCTACCGAGTATATAAGCAGCAAGACGAGTTTTAACTGAGTGAGCACTAAATTAACATAACATTTAAAATCTATAATTTGTATAATAAAAAATTCAGGTCAGAAGAATGAAGCCATTTTGGGCTGGTAAAAGGTCAAATTCGCAAAATCGGGCCATTTGCGACAGCAAAAAGTCTACCGATTCAGTAACACCATACTGAATTGCGATTTGGATATTCAACCAAATCGATATTTAGAAGGGGCATGTTTAAGTTGTCCCTCCCAAACAGCGACAAAGAACAAAATCTGCATGAAAAGTGTTAATACTTTACCAACTACAAACAAGGAGTGGTAACCCATGGGCCAACGGGAAGAGGTCGTCAGGGGGCCTTTTCCCATTTGTGAAAATTGCCAAAAAAAGTTAAAGAGGATCACTGCCTACTTTTAAAAAACGTTAGTTAAATTTTTCATTATTTTTTTGTTTTTAAACACATCATGCTTTCCTTTACGGAACGGGTGGCTTGAAAAGAAATGCTTTATTTAAATGCAATCACAGATAGGGTGGTTTGCTGACCTTCACAAGCCACCATGACTGTGATGGGTGCACTTCATAGTGGGTCGCAGTTTGAGAACCACCTCAGTAATATTCATGAAGTAGATCGAACTGTGACCCACTAGGAATCAGTGTTTTGTAAACCAACATATTAGTACATAGGTTAATTTACACTAGTTGAAAAAATACTGGCCGCAAATTGCAACCAGTATTTTGTCATCAGAGCTTCAAATATCTGGTACATTTTGCTATAGGCAAGATACACTAATTATTTAGTGGTCAACAACCCTGCGATTTTTTTTAAATACAGGTTTTTCGACTGCTAAATCATTTATTCATATTATTCATATATTCAAAAAACATTTTGCTACTTGTAAACCTTTTTCCGAATCGTGAGATGTATTCTGAAACTCAAATCGAATTTCAGTTTAGAAGATTGGAAGTTTTCTGTCACAGGCATGTGCAGATTGTCTTTCTCCTCTTTGGAGGGAGCCTTTAGCACTAGATACCTTCAAAGAAGTTTATCAGACCTCCTGGAGACTAAACATGGATGATTCTTCCAGATTAATAGATGTCATGGTGTTTGTCTGTAATTATTTAATGCCGGTATAATTGAAACACATTTGTGGGTACGCGGAGCAGGGGTAGGTGCTGACGGCGGCTACAATTTCTCAACAAAACTTTACAAATGGACTTACCATGGTCCTTTTGATGGGCTATCCCTCACTTAATTTGGACGCCTTTTTCCAGTACGGCACAATTATACAGGCATTAAATAATTACAGACAACTCAGAGTTTTTGGACTGTACTTCTATTTCTGAGATCTTTCAGACTTACCTTGTTGTCACCAATATGTCAGATTTGCCTTGAAAAAGTCACCAGTGTGACGAAACACGTGTTGGCTGTGTTTGGAATGATGCTCTTTGCTTATTGAATACAACTTCGCCCACAATAAAGGAACTCACTTCACAAGACAAGATTTGAATACCAATGTGCCTGATTTCTTCATCTACTTTTACTTAACCTAACATTACAAAATGTTATGACTCTTTCTGTTCTACTATTGCGCATTGTGTGCTGTGATCTGTTTTTGTTTAACCTAAACTATGTGTTGGAAATTGCTTAAAATCTTCTGAACGTAGAACTTTCCATCTAAGAACGTCCTTCGTTACCCAACTCCTCATCTCCTTAAAAAAAAAAAAAACTTGTTTCATCATCCACTCTGACTCGATGGGTTAAATGGGTTATGACCCTAGCAGGTGTTGATACCTCTAAATTTGGAGCCCATTGTTCCCGGGGGGCCAAGGCTTCCAAAGCCTTTTGGGCAGGTTCCCGCTTAGAGGATGTTCTGAGATCGGCTGATTGGTCTCATAATTTGATATTTCGCACCTTTTATCGCAAACCTATTAATGCAGCATTGTCTGTGGTTATTGATATGCTTTAAACAAGCATAATATGAGCTTCCGGTCTTGTCATAAAATGTACATTTTCCAAATAAATTTTAAAAGAAAGTCTTAATTTTATTAAAGACACGGAGGCGAGTATTATCCAGCCTCATGATTTAATTAACTGTGTTTATTTCTCTCATTCCCTCCCTCATTCCCAAATACAACATCATCTTCCACCTAACAAACTTCATTGCAACTCTTGTCCGAGCTGGAGTTTCCTCACGGCGTCTGTTTCTTCCAATGACCCTTGCCTTCAAATTCCGGACAGAACCGTTAAAGATTTCCACTTGGACTGGATTCAGGACTTTTTCTCATTAGTTTTCGCTGTTGGTATTATTGCATGTATTTTACCAGTGTTTAATACTTTCTCATGACTATTCTCGCTCAAGAAAAGAGGGCTGCTTGCAGTCAAGAGAGGTATACCATACATAACTGCCTATGTCTGATTGGTGCACTATATGATCTGTTTGGCTGCTTGTTCACTTGCCTTTGGGATTGGTTAAGTGTTTCTCGACTGCAGCTGCTATTTAAATAAAGCAAGAAAAGTTAAGCATGTTACTCGCCTCCATGTCTTTAATAAAAAATTAAGACTTTCCTTCATAATTTACTTGGAAAATCTACTGTACATCTTGATTTACTAAAATAAAAACACTTTAAATTGCAGAACTGACTGTCCTGT
This sequence comes from Pleurodeles waltl, assembly GCF_031143425.1. Taxonomy (NCBI): domain Eukaryota; kingdom Metazoa; phylum Chordata; class Amphibia; order Caudata; family Salamandridae; genus Pleurodeles; species Pleurodeles waltl. Next base: position 940,615,684 of record NC_090449.1, read on the forward strand.
ACTTGACTCAACTAGGTTCAAATTAGGCCTAAAACCCATCCTATCTCAGCTATGATGTGTTTTTTCACTTCTTCTCTCATTGCATGTAACAACATGTGTGCCAGTATAATGCTCTCTGATGACAAGGTGTTCTTGATGAACGCAAGAGGAAGCCTTTGCAACTTTCAAGATTCTACCTGCCTGTTTTACTATAGGACTGGTAATTTATGAGACTGTCTTTACTTTGAGTGTAACTAGATTTTCACTGATGCATCTGATGATATTAGGTCAAAAGTGTTGTTTTAATATTCATATTAGGGAATGGAACTGTGATAGTGCTGTAGATGCTGTATTACATTTTGTATTCTGACTTCTAATTTCTTATGATGATGTGTGATTACCTTATGCTGACAATGTGATACCTGTTAATTTTATTATAAAAGGTGTTAAAATTGGAGGTGGGCCTGTGACTCTTTAAGAGCCAAATTGCATTAATATGTCTCTTGATTTGGGCTTAAAATATTTCTGCTCTAAGACTTGACTTCATGTCAGACTCTTTGCTGCATCTAATTGAGTCTTAGGCTAATTACAAATATTGATTTACTATGCGTTTTGACTATTATTTTTACATTCTTTACTGCACTTGAATTATTTAGTAAAACTACATGGTTTGAAACTTTTTAGAAGGCTCAAGTCTCTTCTTGATTTAAATTTTATTTAATTGATTATGCTTATTTAATTGATGTGAATCTGTTGCCTGATGGGATACTTTGTTTCATGCTTTCTTGAGGTTAACATTGTCACCTTCATAGGAACCTTAGCTGATGAGATAGCCTCAACACCATTCATTTGATATATTGATATTGAAGCTAGTATTGGGCATTGGAGTTCCTTGTTTCTTACTGTTGTTATTTTTCTTCCTTTTTTATGCACATCCACATCAATTTTTTTGAGAAGTGCATTATTGCGCAGGCAGAGGTTTTAAATGTTAGCTAAGTTGGTGTTCATGGAAGTGTGTTCACATCATTGGCCAAGGCTATCAGGTACTTCCAGGCAGGCTAGTTTCTTGAAGTAATATGCTTTAACAATTCCTATCAATGTACAGCTTTAGAACATCTTAAACGCCCCACTCCCTAAACCATCCTATCCTGAAGCACAACAATTAATGTATTTTCCATCTACTACACAGATTATTTGGAGCAAATGATACCCCTTATAAGATTCAAAAGCCACACTCAATAATTACTAAAGTAAAGCTTGGTATGCAATCAGGTACAATTATATGCTGTATGGTAGACTGGAATAGTGGCCATGTCTATGAAAATATTGTTCTAATAGGAATAGCATATATAGGAGAATTCTGAAAATTGTGAATTGTGGATGTCAGAAAATTCACAAGTTTAATAAACTGTAATCACTGAGATGCCAGCCTGGGCAAGGTAGCCTTGTACAAAAATGGCTATATTGTATTGAACAATTGCAATGTTAAATGAAAAAACAGCTAATACATGTGGTGTTGGCTAATGTGATAATTTTAAATAACTTCTAGCAAATGATTGTAAATCATTCCACATTTTGGCAACATACTTAATGTCTTTCACCTGCAAAATAGCCTAGGAAATTATTAATTCAGGATATTTCTACAACTTTCTTCATAACAAGCATTTTGATGTTTGAATTTTAATAGAACACTGGGGTAAGTGTAAGTTTAAAGCAAATGTTTCATCAGCCTCAAAAGTAGTCCTGCCAACTGTATATGCAGACACAGAGGGATATATTTACTAATCTTTCATGCAACACAGGGCAGCAAGCAAAAATTGTGTGAAAGGGAGGGAGCAGAAATTCTCCAGATTACAAAGATATGGAGTGTTTCTTCTCTCTCCTTGCGCTGGTGCATTGTGCACAACCTAACCTCAACAGAGTTGCCTGCGTTTATGAGCACTGTTGTTTTTGTTCAGGAAGGGATGCCTTTCATAAATATCTCATTGATTATTGAAGATAACTGTGGTCTCTGATCAGCACATCTCAGTGTCCCTTAGTGCCACCAAGGGTGACATTTGGCAGAATTGAGGTTCCTGCTTCTGTTACACACAGCTTTTTTAAAAAAAAAGAAACTGTACATTCTTTCCCTGTTGCCAGCTATGGCTCTTTTTTAGGTCCCTATTACAAAGACCTATAGGTGACTATAGGCAGACATATTGTGTCCAGTCCATAGCGCATACTTAGAGTGGGCTTTTAGTTTGTAGAATACTCATGATAGCATGGTGGGTTTTCTAGATAAGGTTCTGCTCATCATTTGATAGCCTTAGCGTGCCCTTGAGCAGTTTAGTCTCCCTATGCTCTGATTTAATGAGTTGTGGTCTTTCACTGCATACTTTTTTGTATTTTATATTCATCATTTCATGACAATGCATGTGTTCCCTTGTTTTCCCACTGCTTTCTCCTCTGCCTCCCTGTGCATGCTTTGTTTTCACTCCCTTTTTCCCTGATGCTCTCTATCGGACTCCCCTTCCCACTTCTCTTACTGCCCCTTGATATTTATTTTGTTAATTGATATTACTTATTTATGTTTTACATGTGCACAGCAGCTGCAAAGTGCTGCCACACCACTGGCTTCATTTTGTACAGTTCAGGCACAGCTGTTTTCACTTTTTTATGCTAAAATTTACCCTTTTAACATAGCTGTCTGACATGTTAAAATGGTAAAATAAATGGTTGTTTGTGCACTGGATAAAAAAGCCAGCCTAACGAAAATGGTTCTGTTGAAATGTTTTTGCAGAACGGATGTTGACTTTTTTTTTCAATCAACAACGGGTTCTATCATGTTGACAAAACCAACCCGCTGAAAGATTTTGTTGATGAAAAATGAGGGTTCAAGACTGTTTTTGAGGAGAGAGTCCCCTGCCTCCTCCCTTTTTGCCCTTTTTTAAAGACCCTCTTCCCCTGTCTTACATGCACTTTGTGATATTCCTCCCTGCTTCTCTTCCTCTTCTTTGTACAAGCCCCCTACTCTATTTTTTTCAACTGTCTTACTACCCCTCCTGCATTTTGTATTCTCCTTAATCCGCTCCTTCTTCAATCCGATTTTTTACAACCCACTTATTTTCACCTTCATGTTACTTCCTTTTAACAGGCCTCTTGCGCTGCTGCCACCTTTACCCCTTTTTGCATTCCTCTTACTCAGCCTCTGGCTTTATTCCTATTTTTTACAAATCCTTTATCCCGCCTGTTACTCTTTCCTTTCTTTACAAATCCCTTACTGCCCCTCTTGCTTTACTCTTGTTCTTATTACAAACCAGTTAGTCTCTATCAGATGAGTTAAGTACCTTAACCTTCGTTAAGTTTCAGCAGGTTAAGCCTGCCGAAATTCAAAAGGGTAGAAGTAGGTGATATTCAGCATAATATGCACATTTTGGTATGTTAAACACCAAAATCCCCATGTTATCCCCCAAAACCTTATAATAGGCTCTATTTATTGCACCCAATGAACAATGTACCGTTTGGTACCATTATTTATGAGGTGCGATAAAAGGCACCTTGTCAACTACTCAGGACCTTTCTTTAACTACAACCGTTTTCTATTTTCACGAAAAACGTATTTCATTATTCAAACTGTTTTCTAAAATTTAGTTTCAGCAGCCTGTTTTTTGTCAGGCTGATTCTTCATTTTTTAAAGAAATGTATCTAAATGACGAAATTAAAGATGGGTGACATTCATTGGCTTGCATGCATGCACACCACTGGCTGACTTGGAAATTGCTTTCTTTGATAGAAAACTGACAGCAAAATTGGTGGTCATGCAAGTGGATGCACCTTGATGCAAGTGTTAGTGTGTGATTGGCAAAAACCATTGGCAAAAGCAATAGCTCTGACTCATAATAGCTGTAACCTGTTGACTTTTCCAATATTTGCTACATGTGCCCTTCTCTGCCTGTCTGCTAGCAAATTCTGCTGTCAAAGCCTCAATACTTACATTGTGTCCTATGACGACTGGTCTTTCCTGAGCATCCTGATTAATCTATTAGAATGTTACAATGAAAATAGCTAACATCCTATCTAATAATGTCTCTAAAGGGGCAACCCGAGCTTTCTTTAGAATGCTCTCTTTGTGAAACAACATAAGTACAGAAGTTTAAAGTTATTTTAAAGAGGCCACCACCGGGTGCAGCCAATTGTCGAGGGATGCTAAATATCATGGCTGCCTAGTTTTGAATCCCTCTCATGCCTCTTTCAGTATCCACTTCTTGTCCCTTTACCTTTCTACTCCTTGTTCTTTACCCTCCCTGCTTCCTCCCTGTGCACCGCTTTCCCATCTTTCACTTTCTCCCTTTTTGGCTTTTCTCTCTCTTGCTCTGAGTCAAAGTCTGATGGTGATAAATAAGTCACAGTCCCCAAAAAGGACTGCCTGTGCACACACCATCTGCAGTCACAGACACACCTTAAGCGCTGTAATCAATTGCTTGCTGGTGACCAGTTTGGAGAAAGAGGTGAGGCTCCAAAAATGTTTTTTCTCCTGTTGTACCCTTTTCTGTTTTTTATGTGCTATTTGCAGGTCTGTAGTTTGCTATAGTGGTAAAGCAGTGAAAACTCGATAACAAATCTCAAGGCAAACTTTTATGCTGTGTAAGCGTTCAGTCACAGGGTTTGTCAACTTGCAATTTCAACCTTTATGTTTGTATGATTAAAGGAATATTCACTTATAAACAGATGGGACTGAATTTGAGCCTTTTTCAGACTGTGTTGTCTTGCAACTGTCTCCTAATAGGCGCACAATCTGTGATGTGTGCTGACCTGTGCGTTACTCTTGAAAAGTAGGCCTTTTCTCTCGTGCAAAGCACTACTAACTTAATATGGTTTTTCACACTTTTCTATCGTAATACTTTCACGTCTACATGCATTACACGTATATTCTGCGAGTAATTCAGTTTTGTGTAAGTATTTATTTAAATACGTTGGTATTTTTTATTTGGATACCTACACATGTTCCAATCTGTTCACACCAGCATATTTTTTAACCATGTACCTTTGCAGTTGACGTCTTTGCTGCTCTTGCTCTCACCAGGTTTTCTTTTGCATCCAGGTGATTGATTCTGATCCGGCACTCAGTCTGTGATTCAGGGGCTCCTTGCTGAGAGCAGGTGTTTATCGCCTGCTGTTTTGCCCCATGTCTTGGAATATAATGATGTCTGATCTATATCATCAGTTTAAAAATGTGTCTTTATCGGCAGCACAACTCATTGTTTTATATACAAGAGCTTGTTAAGTGAGAGTCGAACTTCATATACGCTGGATCGGACTGGGAAAGATAATATGCCTGGGCACCAAATTAAAAGTGGCCCCCATTACTGAATCAGCTAGCTCTAAAAGTGGCGCCATTTCCAAATCAGGGCAGTTTTAAACTTGTAAAGAGAAGCTGTATAGGTGTTTTGCAAGGTATTGGAGACTGCACACGTTTGTGCTTGCTGTTACCAATGTTTGTGATATCAGAGAAATCAACAGTAAAAACCAGGCCACCGTACCATAAAACAGGCCCTCAAACAGCCCAAACACCAACCCACACTGACCTGTCAGACCAGTCCTTCTGTCACTGCCAGACTCCCCTACAGGCCATTCCGACCTTCCTTAAATTTGGGACCGTGTTATCAAGAGCTGCACTAGCTCAGCTCACAGATGAGAGAGTCTTTTTGTTGTTGTTATTTAATGCTTTTGACATGCCTAAAGTTAATATGTGTAACTCAGAATTCCTCCAAATGAATGCATGAACTGCTGACAGCACATAAACAGTAAGAAACAGTGACTGCCTCTTTCTGTTTCAGGCTTGTGCCATCTAAAGTTCATCCATTAACTTGATTAGTTTCCATGGTGTATGTATGAACTGTAGATACCCCAAAAGCAAAAAAAACAGGCATGCAGCACAGCACTGAGGCAGCACAATTCTTCATGACACAGCTCCATGGCACATATCATGATTTTGTGCTGAGCTGCACAGAAGGGATCTGTGGATTTCTGTTTGGCATCTTTCGCACATACTTTAACTTGAAATATTTGCTGACAACAAAGGTTGGTCACACAGCACAGTAATTGTGTTTCCGGGCTCTGCTGTCAGCAAACCATGCACTAACTTGGATATTGTTCGAGTTAATGGATGCGCACAAGACACCAGAAGGAGCACCCAGACCACGTCTGCGATAGCACCGAGCGTGGGATCATGATTCTGCCCCAAATCACTATTAGAGATAAGCAGTAGGACCTGAGGGATGCATTTTTCTGACTTGTTTCACATCTTTGCCCTATGCCTGTCAGAGGTTATATTATTACATGCTACAACAAGGTCGGTGTTGACCCACCCCTGTACTGCCTCCTCCCCGGGCTCCACACTCACTTCTGAACGCTTGCAAGCTGACTGAGCCTCAGGCAGGCTGTGACGGAAGGCAGGCACCTGCTAATGAGTGGAGCCCTGCGCCCATCTTGTTGACTTTAGGTTTTACAAGAAGCAAATTATGAGGTGCATGTTGACAAGTAGCATTTATGCAATTTCAGAAGTGTGTCATATTCCAACTCTCAGTTATTCCGCAACCTGATGTATTACATTGTTGCATGTATTACATCTCTTGGCTTTTTGTGGAACTGCACTTTGCCTGATTTTTTGTTGCTGTATACTTATGTTGGTCCACGTAGCATACACAATCTTTTTCATGTAAGTTTGTGTTTCTCAGTTTTTGATGTCCATCCTGGGAATTCTTTTGATACGAGTGACGTAATTTACACCAGTATCATGCCATAGCATTACCATACGAACATTTGTAATACTACTACTAATAATAATTTGTGTTTATATGTACTTATACTTCACTGTTTTAGAACACTGTATCTAACAGGCCAACTCAGAAGTAGGGACCAGTATGACCTGAGCAGATCTGAACCTGTTACTATCAGGTAACAGAAACCCATGTACAATTTCCCAGTAGTAGGAAAAATAATTGCAAGAGATTCCAACAATATCAGCAACATAAGAGATGTGCAACCCATTGCAAGGAGGGTGAAATGCTGCCGTACTCATCATTTTGATGAAGATCTTGGAATACCTTAAGGAATTTCATATGAGTTGAGTATTACAAGTGGGTTCTTTTTGTTTTGGACTTCTGGATTTTTATAAATCTCTTCTGCGATCTGGAATCTGCTGACCAAGCAAAAAGTGTTTAAATTACCTCAGATCACCATACTCTGCATATTCTGAATACGAACACAGAAGGTGAGGCCATAGCATAGCTACTGTAACGTGCACTCACGTAGACTATCTGGAAGGGCTCCATTCCTGTTTCTCTTACAAAGGTCCATAAAAAGCATAACAAAATCAACAGCACCACTACCCCAAGGGACTTGGATTAGGTTGAAGGGCCATATGTCTGGAACCCTCCACTGCAGATCTCCACATTGTAATTAACCAGGACAAATACCAGACAGAGGTGTTTGAAAAGTTACAAAACTCTCTCCCCAAGGACATTGCTGTGGGGAAAACTCATACCTTTCACATCACATCATGCACTCTTACTCAGGTCAGGTAAAGGTGGCAATACCTTCCCCACAGGTAGATTCTTTATTCGGGAAACCCATATTGGCAGACCCATGCCTGACATATTAAGCACCACTTAAAAACAAAATTATTGCTTCTGGTGGGATTATAGCAATCCTTATGAAATGTATATTTTATATATAGAGGAGAATAAGATATTATAAAATATGAAATCAAATTCTCATTCCCTATTTTACTTAATTTGTGACACATGGGATATTGTTTACCTCTTTCTGTTAGAGTGCCATAAGTACCTCTTCTTTGCATGCGGAATACGCCTATTCACATACAGTAATAAGCCTAGTTTGCTGTCTGCCGTGGCTCAGGTTTTCACATTGATTCAGGGTTATCAGAGGATATGCTAGTATCCTCTGTCTCCTGAGGAAAGTCTGGTTGCCGAAGTGCTGAAAAAGAGTCCCAGAATCAAGGGAAGCAGCTTACTAGCAAGGAAATAGATAAGCAGAATTTGAGTTTTAGCATCAGTCCCGAAACGTTGCACAATAACTTGATTTTGATACTGTTGTATAGTAGTTTAGAGTTCTTAAGTATTGATGGAACATGTTTGTATCCTAGCAACTGTACACTGCTGGATTCCATTAGAACTGGAACATGTAACATGGTTACAGGAATATTAAGGCAGTTGCTGGCTGAGATCTGTCAGGGTTGGTCACATGTATTAACTTACGAATACACTCAAGAAATTAGGAACTAAGATGCAGTGGTTCTTTAAAGGTAGAGACGTGGATGGGTTATGCCTGCTTCTGGACAAACCCTTCAAAATTTTAGTAGAGGAGATGTTCGTGTTTTGATGCCAGTTAGCTCAGAGAATGTGAAATTAAAAGGACGATGCTGTCAGAAGATGTCAGGTGCTACAGGAGCAAAAGTGGAGAAGGTTACTAGAGGATACCCAACGTCTGTTACAAGTATGTTGTGTGGTATTGCAGTGAACAAGGGCAATGTTACAAGGATGAGTTGTGTTGAGGATCTGAGACACAGCGTGCACTGTGGCAAGTGAGAAAGTTGAGGGCGGGACAATTATTATGATTATACTGCATGTGTTATGGTGTAGGAGGTGTTGAGAAAACTGAGCGGTGAATTACCAAGTCTCCTACCTCATGCTTATGTGAACAGCTGTTTCCTTTCACTCGCACCAGCTTTCATATTTATTTTTAAGCTGTGCACTGGTGGTGGAATACCCGTATCCTTGCTGGATGACCTTGCATATCATTGCTAAAGACGCTGTGATAAGCGCAACTGCCTAATGAAACAGACGTCGCTTGTATAAGAGTGTGGAACGTTCTTGGTACAAGGGGAACTGCCTGTAAAAAAATAACATCATTGTGCAGCATCATTCCTGGCACATTTGCCCTGTGAATGATGAGGATATGCGATGCGTGAATTAAGGCGCTGGCTGTGGTAGGAGAGTGAAGAGACCCGTTACAGCGAAAGTAAAAGCTGTGCCTACGAGGAGGATTCTGGTGATAGGTGAAGAGAGCCATCCGGACTCTCCTATACATTGTGTCGTGTTCCGCTCGTCCAGGTGGAGCGCGGAACAGAAGTTATAAAAATAAAGATGGGGCTGCGCTGACGCTGTTTCCCCAGTGCCTCATTATTGTGTGTGCCTCATTATTGACCAGAGCAGGACCACCACGTTGGCGACGAGCGGGACTATGTGCACCCACACTGCGTGACGTCAGGCCCCAGTAAATGGTGTTGTGCGGAAGGGGAACGAAGAAAATATACATCCAACACGACAGCGAACGGACCTGTGTCGGCCCCACACCCTCTATCTGCGCCAGCCGAGGTGAAGGGAAGAGCGCGCCTCGCGTCTCCACCGGTGAGAGTAGATGCGTGATTGCAGCTGGCACCTTACCTGAACCGGCGGTGCCGCAGGGCGTCCCGTGGCTTCCGTCGAAGCGGCCTGCAAGAGCGAACAGGCTGTCCTGCCTCCTATGGTGAGCCCAGCCCTGCGCTCCCGTCAGAGGTGCTAAGACACCACGTGGGGGGCATGCGCGTTGAGAGGCCCGTGCACACTCTGTTGCCGAGCAACGGCAACAAAAAGCCTAGATCGCGTTCCCTGGAGGCGAGAGGCCCAGGGAGCGCGAGGAGCAGAGCCGGAGGGGTGAGTTCCCCATCCAACATAAGAAAATAACCTCGGGGTGCCCCAGAAAAAAAATAAAAAAGGAATACATATATTGAAAAAATAAAACAAACGAAAAAATAAATATATGTAAAAGAGCACTGGTGTGGAAAACAAAATGCACAGACATTAGATTAAAAAAAATGTTGTTTTCTAATAATTAAAAGAAAAGGAAAAAAACACAGAGAAGGAAAAAATAAAACTGCACCCAAGCAGCAACTAACCAAAAAGTGCACTCATAAGGGGTGACAGGATGAGTGCACCACCACAGAAAAATCCCCAGCTGCCTGCACAACTGAACACCAGTGCCCACTCCTCAATCACTGCACTGCCCTCGTTCAGCCAACTGATTGACCCGGCCACAGCAGCGCAAAGATGGCACCTATGGTTAAATCGCCTAGACAACTATTTCTGCGCCACAAGGGAATCGGATGTAGCAGTGCGCAGGTCTCTCATGTTGCTGATGCACGAACTGCAAGAATTATTGGATTCGCTCCCAGACACAGGCGACAAATCGGACTTAGATGCAGCAGTTGTAGCCCTGAACAAAGACTTTGATCCCCAACTGAATCCAGACTATGAACGTTTCAAACTTCGCCAGGCACAACAAACGGATGTCAAGTCAGTGGACATGTTCTACGCACGACTGAGAAAGCTAGCAAGCTCCTGCATAGGCCTCAATCAACAAGAGGAGATTAGAGCCCAGATCATCCAGGGATGCTGGTCCAATACTCTGAGAAAGCTCATCCTACGCCAGCAAGGCATCTCTCTCGATGAAATCCTGGTCCTTGCATGCTCCCACGAACTATCAGCGGTCAGGGTGGATGCCATGGCGGCGGTGAGAGGACAATCGTTGGCAGCTGCTTCGACCACACGTCCAGTCCAGGTGAAAGAAGAGCTGGTAGACGCCATTCAAACCTGCCAATCACCAGAACGCAGACCAAACTCTTTTAGACCCAGTGAACGTACGTTTGGAAGCTGTGGATATGAACACAAATCAACAATGGGGTGCCCGGCGAAAGGAAAATCATGTCACCAGTGTGGCAAAAACAACCATTTTGCAAAAATGTGTAAGTCAGGAAGAAACAGGCAAGGAGGCCAAAAGGGAAAGGACGCCAAGGTCAGGAGCATAATCAAAGAAAATGATGACTCCAGAGAAAATGCAGCCCCCAGAATGCCCATCTTTGAGGAAGATGAGGAAGAAGACATCTTTGGTATCTCATTCACCGGCTGGAGACAACAGAAGAAGCGACCGCCCCCATGAGCAATGTACAGGTCAACGATACATCAGCCACAGTACTCATAGACACAGGGGGCATCAGTCAATGCAATGGATGAGATCCTGTTCCAACAGTTAACCCCTACACCATCTCTTACCCCAACCACCACCAAAATCTACAACTATGGTGAACGAGAGCCGCTTCCTCTGAAGGGCACGGTGGAGGTATCAGTAACCAGTGGAACATTCTCCACACAAGCAAAATTTTATGTGGTGACTGGAGATCGAGCCTGTTGGGGTGTCACACCGCGGAGGAGCTGGAGTTGGTATTCTTTGCGCGCCAAGCATATGACTCTCAAGTTGAACATCTCATCAGTGAGTTTCCGCAGCTCTTTGAAGGGTTGGGACAGCTGAAAGGGAAACGCATCAAACTCCACATAGACCCAGGTGTCACTCCAGTCCCCCTAAGACACCGCCGTGTACCGTTCCACCTATGACCAGCGGTGGAAAAGGAACTGCAGAAGAACAGGGAGTAATAGAAAAGGTAGAAGAGCCAACACCGTAGGTTTCGCCTTTGATGATAGCGCCGAAATCCAAGCAACCCGGAGCTATTCGCCTCCGCGTCGACATGCGCATACCCAACAAAGCCATCCTAAGAGAGAGACACATAACGCCTACAATGGATGACATCATAGCAAACCTGAATGGGGCGTAGTGGTTCTCAAAACTGGATCCTAATGCTGGTTATCATCAGCTGGAACTAGACCCCGACAGCAGAAATATCACCACTTTCTCAACACATGTGGGGCTCAGGCGGTACAGGAGACTGAGCTTTGGGGTGTCCTCGGCAGCGGAAGTGTTCCAGAATGCCATCAGAGAGACTTTGTCAGGGCTGCCGGGGGTGATCAACTTGAGTGATGACATACTAATACACTCCAGGACAAGGGACGAACACCAGAAGAAATGTGCGTTTTATCAAACATCGGTAGAGTTCTTTGGTTACATCTTCTCGAAGGATGGTCTACAGGTGGACCCGGGCAAAGCAGATGCCATTTGTCAAGCCCCATATCCCCAAAGTCCCACTGAACTAAGGAGTTTCTTGGGCATGGCGTCGTATTGCGGAAGGTTCATACCGCAGCTCGCCATAATGGCGTAACCTCTCCGACAGCTCACCAAAGGAGCGCACCGCTGGGAGTGGAGCCCGGCCGCGGACAAAGCATTTGCTGACATCAAAGCTGCACTCCTGGACAAGTCAACCATGGCCTACTTCAACCCTCACCGATGGACGGAGGTGGTGGTAGACGCTAGCCCCGTGGGTCTTGGGGCCGCTCTTCTCCAGGAGCAAAACCATCAGGAGTGGGTTCCGGTTGCAGTCGAAACATGATACACTCAGATTGAGCGGGAGGCCTTAGCGATCCGATGGGCATGCAAACACATTCATTTATACATCTATGGGCACAAGTTTCAAGTGGTGACTGATCATAAGCCTTTAGTGGCGCTATTCGCTGGAAGCCCGCGTCTGGCGCCTCCCCGAATCGAACGATGGACCATTCTGCTCCAACCCTACCAGTTCACAGTCATCTATCGACCGGGGGTTAACAACCCGGCTGATTATTTATCTCGTCACCCGTCCCCGAAAGCAGCGGATGAATACCAAGAACAAGACGAAGAGAGCACCGAAGTCTTCGTAAGCAAGGTCGTAGAATCCGCATGTCCCAATGCCCTTGTCGTAGCAGACATTGTAAACACCACCAAGGCTGATGTGGTACTGAACCAGGTTAAGGAAGAGTTAGATCACAGAAAATGGAAGCACTTCTTAGAAAAGACGAAGGTGTCCAACCATGAAAACAAGATGGCGATGCAAGGGCATGGACAGTGAAGGACTGATTCTTCGGGGAAGGAGAATTGTACTTCCTCAGAGTTTGTGGACTCGAGTGGTAGAGCAAGCACACCAGGGTCATCAAGGTGCTGCAAAAATCAAGGCTCGGCTGCATGCCAAGGTATGGTTCCCTGGCATGGACAGCCAGGTTGACGAATTGGTGGGGAGGTGTCATTCATGCGTCATCACATCCGGAGAACCACCCAGCTGCTCAATCATCACCGAACCTGCCAGTCAGAAGCCATGGGTGAAAGTGAGCATGGATTTCGGAAGTTTCCTGGATGGGCGGCTGACAGTCGTCCTTATGAACTCATACACTAAATTTCACGTTGTTGAGGTCATAGCATCTACTTCATTTGAGAACGTACGGCCAATACTTCAAAAGACATTTGCGATGTTTGGGCTCCCTGATGAGATCAGGACAGACAATGGGCCCCCTTTTCATGGACAATAATTTCGGTCCTACCTTGATGGTTTGGCTATACGTCATCGCAAGATCATGCCGTACTGGCCTCAGGCAAATGGTGACGTTGAAAGGTTCATGCAAACTCTGATAGCCCTCAGGATAGGCGTGGAACAGAGAGAAGAGGGGGAACAATGCCTGCAGCAGTTCCTGAGCGCTTATCGCCAGATACCACATAGTACCACCGGGTGTGCACCTGCAGCTTTGATGTTCAAAGTCCTACCACGAGATTGCATCCCGGCTGGTCCTCAGTGGGTGTCACCAGTACTAGATGTAGAAGCCACCCAGTGATGCCTAGAACTCACCAATCAGAAGGCCAATGAAAAACGGCAAAATAGACATCGAGACTTTCAGGAAGGTGATACGGTGGTAGAGAAGAGTCGTCGGGCAGGAGGAAAATTCCAAACACCGTTTGAGCCTGAAGCATGGGAGATCATCGGCATCCAAGGCGCCATGATAACGGCAGCCCGAGGCAGGCAGAGGTTTACCAGGAATGCGTCTCGGCTCCGTCTGAAGACGACGGAGAGATAGACGAAGCGACAGGTGTATCCAAGAGCGGAGATAAAGGGACAGGGAGTGCACCAGTAGCGGTGCCCAGTGCGCGAGACCCGCCGTCTGGTGACACCAGCCATGAAGGATCGCTCACCCGAAGTGGAAAGTATCATCTGCGTCCCAACCCAGCACCGAACAGTCAGCTGAAGGACTTTGTCTGTAAGCTAGATCAGTCATGAATTATATCCCAGCACCACTATCCATCTGCTGGACCCCTGTGGCGTCATGAGTCAGTGACAGGAGGACCGCTCCAGGGATCTGGAGCAACAAGTTGACTACTGTGAGCAGGCCGGGTGCGCGCCACTCCTGTGCTCATGTGAACAATAATATTCTTCAGGTCTGTTTCCTGTCCGTTCTTCTTCTCCTCTCCATGTTTCCGTTCTCTTTTGTTTTCTTTTTAGCTCTCCCCCACTCCGGTCTTGGATCCTCTTATTTGGTTATGTCTTTTCTTTTTATGTGATCACTTTCCTTCTGTGTGAAGTAAAACATGGGAGGGATGTAGAGAGCCATCCGGACTCTCCTATACATTCTGTCCTGTTCCGCGCGTACGGGCTGAGCACAGAACAGAGGTTATAAAAATAAAGACGGGGCTGCGCTGACACAGTTTCCCCAGTGCAATCAACCACGTTGTGTGTGCCTCATTATTGACCAGAGCAGGCCCACCACAATGGGCACACCAAAACGCTATTGTGAAACACATCGGTGGCAGGTACACCTTGTGCCTGATTTAAGGCAAGTGTACTCATTGAATAGAGTGTGAACAGTCTACAGTGACTATTTTTATATTTTTTTATTTCTTTTTTTTCCTCTTTTCACAAACAATAAGTATCAGAGTTGTAAGTCAATTTTACGACATTGCTCCTGGAAAAGTTGACTTCAGATAACAACATGCGTCCATTGCGTTTCCTCCTCTATTTTTAGCTACCCCAGGGGAGCCATCCATGCCATCGGAACATAGATGGGAGGCTTTTGAGCCTATTTTGAAGCCTTGGGAGAAGTTGTATTTGTTGCAAAAAGAAAATTTACTTTATTAAAACATAACCTCGGGTAGAAGGTAAAAAAGTATTGAAAACTTTACCATATGTGAATGTAAATGCTGTAGGTGATGGGGGGGTCAGATGATGACACTGAAGAAGAGAATGTATATATCATGGCAAGGACAGCATTAGAAGAATATTATGGTAAGAAAGTAAGCGTTGCTGTGGAACGCCACACATTTTTTTCAAGAGCACAAGCATTAATGAATCTATTGATCAATACATAAGCACATTACCAACATTAGCAAAGATATGCAATTTCAGAGAATTACATGAAGAAATAATTAGAGATCAATTAATACATCCCACTAAGAATATAAAAGTCCAAGAAAAATGTTAGGATTGAAAGATCCCTATTTAGAAAAAACAATAGTATTGCACAACGTATAGAAGACACTTCACCATACGTGAAAGAATTGGAAAGAAAAGATGTGGAAGATAGAGCTATACAAGTAATTAACAAGGCTAGAAATTAGAAAAAGAGGAGGGAGTAAATCAGTCAAAAGAGATGACAAAGAAAAAATTTGATACAGGTGTAGGAGTATTAAACATTTAGCGTTGTCAGGAAATTGTCCTGCCACGAAGGCTAAATGTTTCAAATGCAATAGACCTGGGCATTTTTCAAGAATCTGCAATAAAAACATTTTTTGTATAAGAATAGTGTAAATGTGGTACAAAATAATACTGATGATGAGGGACAGAGTTCATTCGAAGGTGATCATATTGAGGTATTAATGGTATTCGATACAGTACAGGAGTCACAAAATGTAACTGTAAATGGAACGCATGAAAATGATATTTATATGTTGGAAAATGACCAATATAGATCTCCAAAATGCATAGGTTTGGATGGAATGGATGGAATGTTGATACAAATGTGGGCAGACTCATGTTTGCCATATACACTTATTGACCAAGAGACCTGGTGTAAGTCAGGAAGAAATTAAGGCCCTCTTTACAACATTGGAGGTAAATGCCACCTACCGCCGTGCTGACGGCCGCCAATATACCGTGACTGCGGCGGTATACCGCTATGGGTATTCTGACCCACACAGAGAAATCCACCACTATACAGACACCCACACAAGTCCGCCAGACCAAAGGTCAGTGATAAACTGGCGGTAACAAAACCCACACCGTTATGCCAACAGGACCACAGTATGAGGACCCACGAATCACCATGGCGGCCTTTCAACCGCTGTAAACCATTAGCAGTACACACCGCCGCGCTCATAATACACACACACTTACAAAATTCCACCACATTGGACAATTCAAACTACACACACCTGACACACATACAACCACCACACCCACACCACTATAAAACACCAACCCACATTACCCACAACCCTTTCAATGCAAAAAAAGATAGCTAACAGAGAGAGAGAGAGACAAGCCAGGAGCACCCACTCAATCCAAGCCACAGAACACCATCACCCATACACCATCCACGCACCTCACAGCACACACCACACCACATCACCCCACACATACCACTCACATCACATCCATGGCAACCCAAAGACACCCCAGGTTTTCAGAGGAGAAGCTAAGGGTCATGGTAGAGCCACAGCTATTCGGATCACAGGTGCAGCAGACGTCTACTGCAAGGAAGATGGAGCTATGGCGGAGGGTCGTGGACAGGGTCAACGAACGCCGTGGGACAGCAACCCAGAACAAGGGATGACATCAGGAAGAGGTGGAACGACCTGCGGGGGAAGGTGCGTTCCATGATTGCAAGACACCAGGTAGCCGTACAGAGGACTGACGGTGGACCCCACCTCCTACCCACAACTAACAACATGGGAGGAGCAAGTCTTGGCAATAATGCATCCTGAGGGCCTCGCAGGAGTAGCAGGAGGACTGGACTCTGGTAAGTAAAATCTTTACTACTAAATCCCCCACCCTACCTGCATGCCATCACAAACTCCTTACCCTACCCTCACCCCCATTACTCCACCACCTCACAAATACCCCACTATTACAACCCACCCATCCCAATACCAAGCCCTGCATGCAACACCTATGCATGGACACCCATCACAGACCTGCATGGACACCCAATACTAAAGCATGCCCACTAGAGAGAATCACCTAGCCCACAAAATCATCACACACACAAGGCAAAGCTGACAGGGCAATCACAACCATACAGGGAAACACACCCATGCACAAGATGGCACACGCAGATACAATAACATGGCATTTACATCCCCACAGGACCCCCACTCAACGTCACCGGAGAGGAGGTGCCACCAACATCCAGTCCCCCCCCCCCGAAGAGGCCCACAGTGATGACAGCAGCTATGCACGCCTGGATCACGATGACCAACCTAGCCATTCCGGGACCCCTGGACAGTTGGGCACCCTGCCTCAGTCCCATACCACCACAGACCCTCCAGCTTCAGGAAACACCAGCACAGCACCCACCCAGTGGGCCCATACCATTGTCCCCAGGACACGTCAATCAGCAGTGTGTCCACCACTACAGGGACCCCAGGCAACCCACAAACCCAAGACAATCAGGGACCTGGGGTCAGTGGCAGTGGCACACAGTTCAGAGGACAGAGGCACAGGACAACAGGGAAGCTGGGAAGGACTGCTGTGCGACAGAGGGAGGACAGACCCAGGGAACCCACTCTCTACGAGGCACTTGCAGGGAGCATACCACCATTCCCAGGATACCTTGGGCCAGATACTGGCCAAGTTGCAGGAGACCCAGTGGTTGCAGGAGGGACAGTACCAGGGGATCAGGGAGGACTTTCAGACCATCAATACCACCCTGGTCTCCATAGCCGGGGTGCTGGCAGACATGGCCAATATTATGAGGGAGGCAGTCTCACAACAGCGGGTCCCTGACACTAGCCAGACATCTGAACTGCCTTCCACCTCCGCTGCCACTAGTAGACAGGAGGCCCAGCCACTGAAACAACAGGCCACCAGCACCCCACTCCCTACAGCATGAGAACCACCCTGCAAACGGTCTCTGTGATCCAGGCAGAAGCCAGAGAACATTGCCAAGACCCCCACCAGTAGTTGGGGATCAGGGAGGACCTGAAGGACATTCACACCATCGTGGTCACCATTGCAGGGGTTCTGGTTGACATGGCCAACACCATAAGGGAGGCAGTGGCACACCAACGGGGCCCTGACACTTGCCACACCGAAGAACAGCCCTCCACCTCTACCGGCGCTAGTGGACAGGAGGCCCACCACTGAAACAACAGACCATCAGCACCCCACTCCCTGCAGAAGGAGAACCACCCCGCAAAGAAACCAGGTTGTGCAACATGCAACGATGATCTGGCACACCTTCTTGGGTGAGTAGTAAAGGGATCCACCAGTCAGATGGAAGCACCTGAACCTGACCTTCAGGAGACCGAAGGTTTTTTCAATTATCCGCCTTGTTCGCCCATGTGCCTCATTGTAACGTTCCTCTGCCCTTGTCCTGGCATTCCTCACTGGGGTCACTAGCTATGAGAGGTTAGGGTAACCAGAGTCACCTGCAAGTATCGAGGGATACCTGTTAGCCACACACTCACCCATAGGGACAACCCCATCCCCATACACCAATATACACTGGGTGGGACCTTGGGCTCACTTATTAGCAACACCCGGTGCCTCAGGAGTTGAGCCATCACATATGGGATGCTGCTATTCCTCAAGATATAGGCATCATTCACAGAGCCAGGATACTTGTTATTCACATGGGAGATGTAATGGTCCGCCAAACACACCATCTGCACATTCAGAGAGTGATAGCTTTCTCTATTCCTAAACACTTGTTCATTCCTCCAGGAGGGGACAAATGCTACATGTGTACCATCAATGGCACCAATGATGTTGGGAATATGTCCCAGGGCATAAAAATCAGCCTTCACTGTGGCCAAATCCTCCACCTGGGGGAATACGATGCAGCTGCGCATGTGTTTCAGCAGGGCAGACAACACTCTGATCAACATGTTGGAGAACATTGGCTGAGACATCCCTGATGCCATGGCCACTGTTGTTTGGAAGGAACCACTTGCCAGGAAATGGAGCACTGACAGGACCTGCACTAGAGGGGGGATACCTGTGGGGTGGTGGATAGCTGAAATCAGGTCTGGTTCCAATTGGGCACACAGTTCTTGGATTGTGGCCCGATCAAGTCTGTAGGTTATGATAATGTGTCTGTCCTCCATTGTTGCCAGGTCCACCAGGGGTCTGTACACTGGAGGATGTCTCCATCTCATATTCATCCTCAGCGGTTGAAGTCTTGGGAGGGTCATATTCACACATCTATTGTAATAATGAAGCATATCTTCATTCACAGAACCAGTATGTGAATCGAGAGTCAGTTGATGTGCCAATCTCTGCTGTGACGCGGTTAGGTGCCATGGCCTGTGCCCCCCTAAACTGGCGGCTGCCTGACCTGTGAGGAGGGACAAGTGGAAATTATGTAATTCCGCTGACATTGTGCGCTGTTGTTGTCGGCGGTCGATGACCGCCGCGCAAATTTGCATTGGTTAACATTAGGCCCTATGGGTTCCAGGAGCCAATGGTGATGTACGCCGGCGGTGACGGTGCACACAGCTGCGGACGTGACTGCCATTTTCTATCTGTTCACTCACTTGCTACCTGACTTTCAACAGGAGAAGACCTACACCGCAAGTGCTTCTGTGACCTGTGTCTGGAAGTGACAATGGCTCATGTGTCTGGGGAAAGGGCCCCTGCCTTCACTTCGGAAGAGTTGGAGAGCCTAGTGGATGGGGTCCTACCCCAGTACACTTTACTCTATGGTGCTCTAGACAAACATGTGAGTACACGGTGAGCATAAAGAAAGGGCCATGAATGTATGGAGTGCTATGTGTGTAAGCCACATGTATGGGGGGGCTGAGGTGTCCTGGGCAGAGTGCTGCATGTATGGTGGTCAATGTATGTGCGTAAGGGGATGGGAGGGATATGGTGGGCCATGATTATGACAGTCCGGATGGTATAACTAATCTCTCTTCTGCTGTCTTTTTCCTGCAGGTCAGCGCCCCTCAGAAAAAAGGTATTTGGCTGCCATTGCCAAGGAGGTGCGGACCCTGGGGGTCTTTGACAGGCAGAGCACCCACTGCCGCAAACGGTGGGAGGACCTGTGCCGCTGGGCATGGAAGACGGCGGAGGCGCAGGTGGGGCTGGCCTCCCAATGAGGAAAGGGTGCCCGTCATGCCCTGACCCCCCTGTTGTTCCGCATCCTGGCGGTGGCCTATCCAGAGTTGGAGGGGCTCTTGAGGGCATTACAGCAGCCACATGGGGGTGAGTACAAATTCAGAATCATGACTTTGCGCACGTTAAGGTTTTACCTGGGCGGGGATGTGGACTTTGAGTGCCCCTAGGCCAGGGCGAACATAGCAGGGTAGGTCCATTTTTGGGCAGGCTCGGAAGCACTCCAACCCCAATGGTGTTGGTGGGCATCTCCTACTGGTCAGTGCCATGTTTGTTTCAGGTGTGCAGCTGATGGCGTTATGCTAGGTACCCCATGGGCTGGTGACTATCTTTGTAACTGGTAGTGCATGGTCTAGTGCATAGGGCTGTTCCCTGTGTTTTGTGTCTGCCAATGGTAGTGTTGTTGCTGGCATTGACCAAGTGTATCTTTTGTCTCTCCCCCCACTTTTTGTTTTGTCACCCTGTCCTTGTGTGCATTAGCATCATCTGGCGGAGGAGCAGAGGCATCGGCGACAGAGGGAGCTGCATCCCACATGGGCCTGGAGGCCGAATCCACCGAGGGTGAGGGCACCAGTGGAACGGAGGGCGAGGGGAGGACCACGACAGAGACAGGAGGGGACACTACAGACAGCAACTCCTCCTCCGATGGAAGCTCCCTGGCAGTGGCGGACATCTCTGTGCCCACCCCAACAACAGGTACAGCTGCCACCACTCCTCCCAGCACCACCCTCCCAGCAACCCATCAGCGTGTTTCCCGTACCCACTCACCCAGTATGGTGGGCATCTCCTTCACCCCAGTCAGCCCTGCTGCCCTCAGTGAGGAGGCTATTGACCTCCTGAGATCCCTCACTGTTGGGCAGTCAACCACACTGAATGCCACCCAAGGTGTCGAGAGGCATGTGCAACAAAAAAATGCATACCTGGAGGGCATTCACTCTGGCGTGGCAGCCCAACAGAGAGCATTTCAGGCTCTGGCCTCTGCACTGATGGCAGCTATTGTCCCTGTATCCAGCCTCCCCCCCAAATTCCTCTACCCAGTCCCAATCCCCTCAACCCCAGACTTTCCCAAGCACACTTTCAGACCAGCATTCACCATATCAACACACAGAAGTGTCTCAGGCAAACACAAGCACCACATTTCATCTCACAGGCACTCACACAAGCACCATCCTCATGCAGACACACCAACATCCACTGCCTCCACTGTGTCTCCCTCCTCCTCGTCCAACTCCCTCCTAGTTGCGTCTCCACTCACACCTGCATGCACTTCATCCTCATCCACTACCTCCATCACCAGCACGCCCATCACTACACACCCCTCACTGGCAGTCACCACCCCTACATCCATGCATACGTCCCCTGTATCCTCTCCCCTGTGTCTGAGACCCTTCCTCCCAAAGTACACAAACGCAAGCATACACACACCCAACAGCCATCCACCTCCCAACAGCATCCAGCTCATGCACCCAAATACAGCAGACTGCCACCTCCTACAAACACTCCCCCGTCCTCCACTCCCAAACCTTCACCCTCTTCCCGCCCCAATGTCCCTAAGAAGCTCTTCCTAGCAAACATTGACCTCTTCCCTACCCCTTCCCTCTCTCCTTCACCTCGGGCCAGGGTGGCCAAAACCCAGCCCAGCACCTCAGCCACCAAATCCACATCTGATGTGGCGTCTTCAGCTGTCAGAGGCTCAAAGGGGGTACCCATCAGCCCAGCCAGTGTGCCACCAAACCCCTGCCAAGGGCAAGAACATTCCACCACCTGGCAAGGTGAAGAAGGGGACAGTATCCAGCAAGGGGAAGGAGCCGCAACCACCCAGCAAGGCCCCCTTAAAGACTCCAGCTGCCAGACCCAAGGTGACACCACCATCTGCCATGGGCAGAAAGGGCCACAGAATACCAACCAACCCACATCAGCCGGCTGAGCCTGCAGGTGAAGGCCTGGTGGCTACCAGCACAACTGCCAGCACCAGCACCTGCACCGCCGCAAGCACCGCCACAAGCACTGCCAGCAGCAGCAGCCCCAGTGGGCAGCTGTCCGAGGCTGCAGGAGAAGGGCTGGAGTCTCCCCCCACCACTGGCAGCCCCAACACCTGCACCACAGCCAGCACCGCCGCAAGCACCACCACCTGCACTGCTGAGAGTAGCACCACTGCCAGCAGCAGCAGCCCCAGTGGGCAGCCATCCGAGGCTGCAGGAGAAGGTCTGGAGCCTCCCCCCACCACTGGCAGCACCACCACCAGCACCGGCACTACCAACACTGTGCAGCCGTAGCCGCCGGCAGATAGACTGTAGCCCTCCCTCCATGGACTATCATGCATCCTGGTAACTGCAAATCTCGTGGCTCTGACACCCAGGTGAGGGACTGTGACCTGGCACCCCCCATGTGCTGCATCACTGGGCACTAAGCCCCCTCCAGAACCAGTGGAAAAAGGCATCCACTCACCCTATCCTTGGCAGGATGAAGCACACTGGGTGCCAAGCCCCCTCCAGAACCAGTGGAGAAAGGCATCCACTCACCCTATCTTTGGCAGGATGAAGCACACTGGGCACCAAGCCCCCTCCAGAACCAGTGGAGAAAGGCATCCACTCACCCTATCCTTGGCAGGATGAAGCACACTGGGCACAAAGCTCCCTCCATAACCAGTGGAACATGTCACCCACTTGAGAGTCTTGAGAGACTATGGCTTTGCACTCCCCAGGACAAACAGTGGGTAACCCACCCACTTGAGAGACTTGAAAGACTGTGGCTTTGCACTCCCCAGGACCAAGCAGTGGGCAACCCACCCACTTGAGAGACTGTGGCTTTGCACTCCCCAGGACAAAGCAGTGGGCAAACCACCCACTTGAGAGACTGTGGCTTTGCACTCCCCAGGAGCAAACAGTAGGAATTGAGCCCCCTCCAGGAGCAGTGGCGTAGTACCATCTTATGGCTGAGGTGCCCCCCTTCCCCTTCGCCCTGAGTTGCCTGTGTGTTTTCGAACTGATGCCCCTGCAGTGCTCTCTCCGTTTTGAAGCAGGAGTCAAGTGTGGGCTTGGTCTGTGTGTTATAGCCCAGTGGGCCACTGACTATTTTTGTATGGACATTGTCCCTCATTTTGTATATAGTGTATATATTGTACATAATGTTTATGAACGTTTTTCTCTAAATTTCTAATATTACACTCATTTGACTCCATTCCTTTTGTCCTTGCATTATTCCAGAGGGTTACGGGGTGTATGTGTAATGTTGTTGCATGTGTTTGTGTGTATGGTGTTGGGAGTGAGGGCGGGGGTGTTCCATGGTGCGTGTGTGGTCTCTCTCTCTTTTTCCTCCCCCCTCCCCTGTGTACTAGGTGCAGTACTCACCCTGGTCACCGTCACCGGCATTGGTACTCCTGGTAGATGAGAAGATACACCAGCATGGGTAACACCTGTAGCTCGGGCTCCATGGCTTCCTGGTTCTTCCTTGAGTGTCGAGAGGTGAGTGGTTTCCCTTCAAAGTACTGTTTCCGCCGTGCTTTTGATGGCGTTGGTACCGCCCTGGAAAAGCTGGCAGATTGGCGGGTTGTAATGGGGTGGGCGATACATTGTCTTCCGCCTAGCTGTTGGCGGTTACCGCTGCGGTGTTTGTTGCTACCGCCAAGGCGGTCGGAAGGTTAAAGTGACTGTATGTGTTGGCAGTTTCCACCGTGGTCATGATTCAATTTTTGTTACCGCCGGCCTGTTGGCGGTATTACCACTGTTTTAACACCCACCGCCAGGGTTGTAATGAGGGCCTAACTGTCTACATCTAAGGTAGAGCTAGTTGGGTATGGTGGAAGCAAAATACCCATTGTAGGGTGTTTCCAAGCAAAAATACTTTTCAAGCAAAAGGAAATCACATGTTGAGTATATGTAGTTGAGAAAGCACGCTGTTTATTTGGGTGGAAGGAAAAAAGAGCATTAGTTATAATACTAAATCCTAATACTGAAGAACAAGTGCTAACATTGTTACATCAGATCACTATGAAATGGAAGAATGAGTTTCCAAAATTATTCAGGAGTAGTATTAAAAGAAGTGTTAAAGGCTGAATTAACAAAACTGTTAGAGATGGTGTGATTGAGCGCATACAGTCTTTACAATTTGTTAGTCCAGTGGTTTTAGCCCGGAAACCAAATGGCAATATTAGGATGTTTGTAAATTTAAGAGATCTCAACAACAATATGTGGGTAGACCGACACTCCTTACCTAATACTAATGAGTTATTAGCCGGGATCATGGGAGGAAAGGTATACTCAATGCTTGATTTATCGAGTGCTTACCATCAAATTTTGTTACATTCCAGTTAAAGACATTTAACTTAATTTATAACACCTGAAGGGGCATTTAGATTTATACGTATGCCTTTCAGCCTCGCATCTGCTTTGGAGGTGTTTCAAAGGGCTATGCAAAATTTGCTGTGAAATGCAGGAAATGTAAGATTTTTTCAAGATGATATAGTAGTGTGGGCAGAGAATGAGAAAGAGCATGATGAATTGTTGAGAAAGGTGTATAAAATCTTGAAAAAAATCAATACTCATGGTCGAGATTAACAAATGCAAGAGGGGCCCCAAGACGCCTGTTCCCTGTAAGAACGCCTGTAAGAACCGCCAGAGCCAGGCCGGCGGGAAAGGGGTCGGAATCCCCATGGCGGCGCAGCATGCTGCGCCGCCATGGAGGATTCCCCAGGGCAGCGGGAAACTGGTGGGAGACCGCCAGTTTTCCCTGTCTGACCGTGGTGTTAGCGCCGCGGTCAGAATGCCCTTAGGGGCACCGCCGGCCTGTCGGCGGTGCTCCCGCGCCCGTTGGCCCTGGCGGATTGTATCCGCCAGGGTCAGAATGAGGGCCTATATCTTATGAAGGAGTAAAACCGAAAACAAGCTGATGGAGGCTATAGAAAAAAACTGTCCCCTATTAATAAATATCAACTAAGATCCTTTCTAAAATTATGCTAAATTTGTACAAAAAAAACAACTTTGCAGATAAGGCACAATCATTATGAGTATTGATGAAAAGGGGTCACAAATATCTATGGATGAATGAATGTCAAAGAGCATTTGAGAACATTAAGAGAAGTATTATAAATGCTGTAGAGTTGAAACTTTTTGTTGCACATAACCACGCTATAGCTGCATGGTCTGGGGGCAGTAGTGATGCAAGTAGATGAGGGAACAGAAAGAGTAATAGTGTTTTCCACAAGAGCATTATAGGGAGCAGAAGTAATGGATTCCACAATGGAAAAGGTGGCACTCGCTTGTTGGTAGGGAGTTCAGCATTTTAGAAAATAAGTGAGGGGAAGAAAATGTGAGTTATGGACTGATCACAAGCCATTAGTGGACATATTTACAACAGAAGGTGCTGTTCGAGCATCTTCAAGATTTTCTAAATGGATTTACCAACTACAAGAATGTACGTTCACAATGAAATATGTTCCAGGAATATCTAATGTGAATGCCGATTGTTTATTAAGATTACCATTACAAGAGAATGATGAGGAAGAAGAGGAAGAATGGTTGGTTTTGGACATATTAGATATGAAGGTTAAAATTATTCCTGAGATTGTGTGGAAAGCAAAAGTAGCAGAGGATATAGAAATGCAAATATTGAAAAATAATTTAATCAAAGAATGGTCACAATTTTGGGAAGATGCAAAAATCTTAATCAATTATAGAGATGTGTGTTCAGAACTATCTGACCAAGATCGTATTGTGAGAATAGGAGATAAGTTGATTGTGACATGTGAGTCGAGAGAGGGAGTATTGGAGCTTTTACATGAGGGTCAAGGTGTAACGCCGGGAATGAAGAGAAGAGTGAGAGAAAATATTTGGTGGCCGAGAGTGGATCACAATGTGGAAAGATATGTAAGGAATTGTGTAAGTTGTGCACAGAGAGACATAACACATGTTGTAAAAAAAACACCAATCGTTCCTGTGCCATTTTTGTGCAAACCATGGAGGAAAGTGGCAATGGATGTATATGGACCTTTTGAATTTGAAGGTAGTGGGAAAAGATATGCCATTGTGATGATAGATTATCATTCCAAATGGCCTGAAGTTAGCGTGGTGAAGGATGTTAAGTCCAGTATGGTTGTGAAGTTTTGTGAAGAAATATGGAAAAAGATAGTTATCCTAGGGAAGTGGTAAACAATAATGGCCCTCAGTTTACATCTGAGGAATTTGAAGGATATTTAGTATGTTGCGAAATTAAACAAATAAAGATAGCAGTAGCACACCCCAGGGAAAATGGTTTAGTAGAAAGGTCAGTTGTCTTTGCAAAGTGGATTGGATTGGAAAAAGAGATAAATAATTAATGGTGGAGTTATCGCACCACTCCACATTCTGCTACATTGGACACCCCTTTCGTGTTTCTCAGAGGAAAAAAAAACATGTACTAAATCTGTACCTGGCTGGCTGGGAAAGACAGGATGGAAAAGAAGGGATGAAAGTGAGGAGAAGTGGAAGGGTGATCAAATCTTCTGAGTGTTTGAAAGATTATGATAGTGAGTAATTGGTGATCATATTTATGCTAAAAAATGAATTGTATGGAAGTAAAACATATTTGTATATTTTGAATATATAGTTGTTAAGGAAAGGGAGATATGTTGTATAGTAGTTTAGCGTTCTTAGGTACTGATGGAACATGTTGGTGTCCTAGCAACTGTACACTGCTGGAATTCATGAGAACAGGAACATGTAACATGGTTACAGGAATATTAAGGCAGTTGCTAGCTGAGATTTGTCAGGGTTGGTTGCATGTATTGGTTTACAAATAACCTCAAGAAATGAAGAACTAAGGTGCAGTGGTTCTTTCAGATACATCTTTCTTTTTAACCATTTATCCTGCAAAAACTCTGCCAATGGACCAGAGGGCAATTCAAATTGCACCTACTTCACCTGCATCGAGAGACCACCTACATTATTTAAGGCCACTTAAAATATCCACTTCTCTTTTCAGCACAGCTATATGGATATAACATCATGATATAACTTTATAGATATGACGACCTGTACAACTATGAAGTGAAAGTACTGACCAAGAGAAAGCTCTATCTGTGTTCATGGACACTGCATCAAAAATGTTGTCTCACATGCACTGTTATTTCTTTGAAACACACGCCCATTCGTATAATGGATTCAGTGTCAGTGTTATTGGATTCATCAGAATGTCCAGATACTCAAAGTCAGCAGGTAAAATCCTCTATGAATTGTAACCCCTGACCAACGCTGACCATGGGCTTGAGAGAGCCTAGTCGACTGTGCCACTATGGGCCAGATATACGTAATTACTGAATTGCAAGTCGCAAATTGCGAGCCAGAGAGGCTCGCAATTCAGTATGCAGGATGGTGTCCCTGACACCATTTGCGACTCGCAAGGGGGTCGCAAAGGCCCACCTCATTAATATTAATGAGGTGGGTCGCAATTTGCGACCCCCCTTGTGACTCGCAGCACTCACAGGGATGGTGGCCTGCTGGAGACAGCAGACCACCATGTCTGTGACTGCTTTTAAATAAAGCAGTTTTTTTTGTTTGTAATGCAGCCTGTTTTCTTTAAAGGAAAACAAGATGCATTACAAAAAGAAAAAATGAAACATTTTTGTTTAATTTTTTCAGAGCAGGCAGTGGTCCATAGGACCACTGCCTGCTCTGAAAACATATTTTCCATGCCATTCACAAAGGGGAAGGGGTCCCAAGGGGACCCCTTCCCTTTTGCGAATGGGGTACCACCAGTGTGACACTGGTGGTAACTGCGATTTCTTTGCGACCGCATTCGCGGTCACAAAAGAAATGCAGCATCGCGCTGCGATTCGCAATTAGGAAGGTGAACACCCCTTCCTAATTGCGACTCGCAGTCCCATTTTGCGAGTCGGTAACAAGGTTACCGACTCGCAAAACGGGGATTGGTCATCGCGATGTGGTTTTTGCACTTCGCAAACTGCAAAATTTGCTGTTTGCGACGTGCAAAAACTTTGCTACATGTGGCCCTAAGCCTCTTAAATGTGAATGCAAAAGAGTGTTCATATTCGTGGTGGTCAAAATTTGGTGGTCACATTTCTGTACAATTTCTGTTTTTCAGTGAAGAAGCTTTTGAAATGATGCAAGCTTTGAAGGATAAGGACTTGAAAGTGTGGTCAATCCAGTGAAACATTCAGATTCCCCTTGTCCTTAGCAGGAAGCGGACCTTATTGAGATATATATTTATTCTTAGATTCTCTCTTGCTTCTTGCCACAGCACCTCTCTAAACACAAACTTCTGCTGAAGGTTATGTTTGCTGACTTTTTACTTAGAAATCTTTAGTATTAGAATAGTTAATCTTTAGATTTAATGGTCAGGCAGGAGAACTTAATTTCAGAATTTAAGCATCGGTCTTTATTTCAGATTTTTTGCATCATCGCAATTGAGAAACTTGTCTTTTATAAGCTTGTGAAATGTATTTATTTTTAATTAGTGATTGTGTATATCTATACTATGGTTTTGAAATTCATTTATGTAAGTTTGACTTTGAGTCTGTAATAAAGCCCTTTGAAACTTAAGATGGTCTCTGAGACTTAATGTGTGGCTCTTTGAGTTACACTGTAACTGTTCTGAATAAAGTTGATGCAGGTTTTTCTCTTCCCTCGGAACTGAGAAGAAAGGATTCATCAGACTCCAGATTTATAGATATGGCCAAGTATTCCACCACATGGTAGCAGTAATGGATGGTTCTCTATCTGAAAAGGGGAGAACTAGAACTGTATTCTAGAGCAGTTATTCCCCAAAGCCTCAGCCCTTAGTGCCCATGTCCAGAATTGGAGAATCGGCAAAGTTGACAAAGAACAAAGAGTATTGGTAGCGAGAACATGAGTATCAAAAGGGCTGTGCAGTGCAGCAATTCACACTTACCTTGCAGTGATTGTGAAGTTAGATGGTGTCTTGTGGAGTTTTTTAGTGTATTCAGTGAATGTGCTGAATTATAAACAGGTTGAAGATCTTATCAGGGATAGTGTAAAAGGTGTAGAATACACCACAAAAGATTGTCTACTCAGATGGTGTGTTCGTTGTGGGTGGCGTCAACAACACGGTTAAGATAGGGGTTTACTTTGTGTGAATGTGAGATGATTGGTATAGCCGATCTTAAGGTGCAGGGTGGAGCTGTACTGATCAAGGTGATACCCCGCAGGTCGAGGTTTCATCAGAAGTGTTTCAAAACATTTAGGTGTGTTTGAAACTGTTGATTCCTTAGTGGAGCAGACAAAAGGGTGCAGTATTTCATTTTGTTTACATGTGGGATATTGCGGAGCGAGTCTGTGTGCAGATAGTAAAGAAGGGGAACTGCTGCAATGAGCAAGAGCTATGTCACAGTGTGCCGCACTGTTATAGGTTGGTCGGTGTGATACTGTGTCATTATTGGTTGACAATGTTACCAGGAGCCATGCTGCGATTGGTGATTGTGTTGGAGTAAAGGATTGTGCATACAACGCTGTTTGAGTTGAAATTTCACTATAGAATTGTTGACATTTGATTGCGAAAACTTAAATTTTATAAGAGATTATACCAAGATTTGGTTAGAGGTGACGCTTATATCCGTAGTAGGAAGGGTGTAGAGGCACCTCCTGAAGGTACTCCAGGTAATTATATGATGATAAATGTAGGACTTCACACATCTTTGGCACAGAAAAAGAAGGTCCGTTGAGATTCCCACAATATGGCACATTTAATTTGCAGATTATTGAAAATTTGAGGAAGATACTGTATGAAATGAAACCACCTCCTACACCTGCACAATACAAGGCACGTAATGCTAGGATATGAGCTGCCCATGCGAGGGATAAAAAGAAATATCAGGGTAGAGCAAAGAAAGCTATACATACTTATGCAGATGTAACATGGGATGCTGAGCAGAAAAGGTAGAGAACAGACATGATAGAAGGTTTAAAGCTGTATCCAGCTTTAACAATAGACGGAGCAGAAGGAGAAGGGGAGCAAAAAGCAATTTGGAAACAGAAACAGAAGAAACAAAAAAGAGCCCCATGACATGAGTGTGGACAGTGGCAATTCTGGAGTTAGTGTTCTAGATATGTTACTCTCTGAACGTCCACCCCGTATAATGAAGCTAACAGTAGGAGAGGGGACAATGGTGCTGGAAGCAGTGGTGCAATTTATTTTCCTACTGCACTGGCGAGAACGGCTTCCACTTCTGTGGGACCTATTCCCAACGGTGTGTTCTGTGAACCAAGGAGCGAGGGCTTGGGAGGATGTGTTCCAGTTGATCCCACTGTGAGTACTGTTGATGCCCTTACCATTCCAGAAACTATTGGTCTAGTAGTTCCCATGTATAAATCAGAAGGTTCTGGGAGAAATGCATACAATTTGGCTGTACCTAGCAATGTTGGAGGACCGTCCAGAGTCCCCAACAGCC
The DNA here is from genome assembly GCF_031143425.1 of Pleurodeles waltl. NCBI lineage: Eukaryota > Metazoa > Chordata > Amphibia > Caudata > Salamandridae > Pleurodeles > Pleurodeles waltl. The sequence goes on from NC_090449.1 coordinate 940,646,118, forward strand.
AAGATGCTAGTGACTTTTTTCGTTTAACTTCAACACATACAAGTACTCCTTGTGGAGCAAGTGCAGATACGACAATGAAAATGTTGGGATGCACTTCAATAGGTACTTATCAGAAGATGCCCACCCATACTACTCCTGTATGGGAAACACCCCTGAATTTGGGAAATGGTGTACAGGGAAGCGATTTCATGCTAGGATTCCTGCGGTAACTATAACTATTAGTGCGAAGGAAATAGATGAATGGATGTGAATCTTTAATGGAAGCACTCCGTCTAAAGAGAGTACAAGTACAGAAGTGAGTCAGGGATTGATTCCATCGGCACTGAAAGAAAGGACTCGGGATGTTGTGAGACTGTTGGAAGAATTAGATGCAATGATTGTTGGAAATCTCGGTCTAGAAATGTTAGAGACTTACCAAGAAGACAAGCTTGCATTTATGTGTAGGGAGATCACTGAGCAAGCTGGCCAAGTTCATGATTACCTCCGAAATATGAGGTTGAGCTAAACAAGACTTAAGCACTGCAGAGGAGCTATCAAGGGTTCTTCAGTGAGAAGGACAGTGCTGATATGAGAACTCCAAGATTGAAGAGTCAGATTAAGGAATTCATTCAGAATATTAGGAAATGGAATGAGTTAGATAAGTGGGAGCTTAAATGGACGAAGAAGAAGAAAGTAAAGAAACCTTCAGGTGAACCACCTCTGAGCAGAGGAGGTGTTACAAACGTTTCCCTGAGAGAAGTGCCTGGTGGAGGCTGTGTACATGACTAGAAATGCGACAACTAAAGATCTTTCACCGCTGGTTATGAAGCAATATCAGGAGGTCATAACGTTCCAGAAGGGGAAAGTGCCTTCTCCGGATGTTGATTGGTTAAAGATTGATTGAACGACTTAAGAACCGAAGGAGTCAATACAAGCTTATTATGAGAGATTGTTGCAGGCTTTCAAACAGTACAGTCATATGGAAACCTTAGAGGCAAAGGATATGGGGTATTTTGTGTCAAGGTTTGTGACAGGATTGAGGCCAGAAATTAGCCTGATGATCCAGCAGCATTTGATTTGTTGGCAGAATAAATGGAATGGTGAAATTTTACTTTATCCAAAGTACTGCCACGATGAAATAGAGATGAAGCAAAAAAAGTTAAAGGAAAAATTGGTGCTTGCTCAGATGAAAGCAGCACAAAGAACTAGCCAGATGCCCATAGCTGTAAACAATGCAGGTACAATGCAGGGTGTCTATCAGCAGCCACAGCATACAAGGCAAGGCAGAGGCCGAGGAGCCCCAATAGATCCTAGTACAGGAATGGATGTAAATAGTCTGAAAAGATTAACTCCTTGTCAACTGTGCAATAAAACGGGGCATTGGAAGCGGGAATGTCATTTAAATCCAGATAATCAGGTCCAAAATGCAGGATTTGTGCCTTCACAGAACAATAATTCTAAACAGATGCAGGGTGTACAAAGACCAAGAAGTCAACATTTTAATGTACCCCAAGCACCAATAATGCAAGTATCTCAACCTCCGATGCCACAGCAAAATGCTGGTGGATTTCATCAAAATATGAATCAGGGCTTGAGAATGAATGTGAATCAGACACAGGATAATAATGCGCTTCAACAATATCCTTTGTTTGATGCCATTGAAAGAAATAGCTCTGATCAGTCAGCCTGACAGTGCCTGAGAGAGAAGCAGACTGCATGCTTGGCGCAGCCTTAGAGGTAGACCAGAGTGGACCATTCATAGATAGTGAGGTGGATGGCCATTTCATGTTATATCTGGTTGATACTGGCGCTACCTTTTCTACTCTGAGAACAGTAAAAGTCACAAACCTACCGCTCTAGTGAAAAAAAGATCCAAGTTGTTGGTGTGGAGAATAAACAAATGTCAGCCCAAGAAACTGCCACAGTGTCAATTAAAATAGGATCTTTTGAGGATAAACACATGTTCATAGTGTGTGATTGAAGTCCAGTGAATCTCTTGGGAAGAGATTTGCTCTCTAAAATGAATTGCGTATTTTTCTGTACCCCAGATGGAATAGAAGTGCATACCCAAGATGAGGATGCTGCTTTTAAGTGGGTGAAACCTGAATCACACAGCATGTTGTTGGAATTGCTAACAGTGGATGACTTGTCACCAGATTTAAGAGAGAGACTCTCAAACATGAAGTGTGAGATATTTCAGGACAAGATATCGGACTGATTAGAGGTGTAGAGCCTGTTCGAATCACTGTTAAACCTGATGTTGAATTCCCGAGAACGCCACAATATTATTTGACACCTGATGCAATTGCTGGAATAACTCCTGTAATCGAGTCCCTTCTACATTAGGGAATCTTGAAAGATATAATGGGAAATTCTTTAACTCTCCAATTTTAGGTCTTCAAAAACCAAGCAGGAAATTCAGAATTGTACAAGACCTTAGAAAAACAAATAACCTTGCTGATCCTTGCTGCCCTATCGTACCAAATCTAGCTGTAATACTGTTTCAGATTCTATATGAGGCTGAGTGGCTCACTGTCAATGATTTCTATCAGGCCTTCTTTTTGATACTGTTGCATGAGGACAGTCAGTTTATTTTTGCATTCTGATTCAGAAATAGGATCTTAAGATGTTGATGTGTCCCACAGCGGTATACTGAGTCATCATCAATCTTTAATCAAATTCTAAAGAAAACACTGGAATCTTTGATTATGCTTTGTAATTCAGTCCTGATTTAACATATCAACGAACTGAAGATAACATTAAATACATAAGAAGTTTACAAACAGGATACTAATGCATTATTGAACCATCTAGCCAAGAATGGACAAACACTGTCTCAGGTAAAGTTGAAATACTGTCAAAAACAAGTCCAAAACCTTACACATCACATTGGAGAGGAAGCAAGAAAGGTATCACAAGAGAGAATCTTAGCCATTGTGAAAATGTGTCCGCTATTTACGCAGAAAGAAGCCAGGATGTTTTTGGGAATGGTGGGGTACTCTAGACAGTGCATATCCTACTTCTAGCTGGTTGCTAAGCCTTTACAGAGGCTGACACACAAGGATGTGTCTGAACAGGTACCATGGGATAACGATTGTCTTGTCGCATTTCCAGAGCTGACAGAATGTCTCTTTCGTGCCCCGGCTCTAGGGATCCCGGATTATGATAAATCTTTTGCACTTTTCTGCTGTGAGAGGGAGTGCTCTGCCCTCTCAGAGCTGACTCAAACGCATAGAAATACTAAGAGACCAGTAGCATATTTTTCAGCCACATTGAAGCCTTCTGCTTTACATGGCTGTCTAAAATCTGTAGCAGAAGTTAGTACTAGTATTGAGAGATGCATCAATATTGTTATGGTCACCCATTAACTGTATATGTGCCCCATTCTGTTAAGCTTTTGCTAACCCGATCCAGGACACAATATTTGACTAGCAGCCAACTCACTAAGTATAAGCAAGTAGTGTTGGCCGCAGAGAATGTGATGATTAAACGTTGTGAAATTTTGAATCCTGATACTCTGTTGCTAATACCAAGTCAGGAAAATGTTGAAGATTGTGAATGGGACCACAATTGTCTAGATGCCACGGAATTATGCACCAAGCCGAGGCTATACATTCAAGAGGAACCATTGCGTGAATCTGATTTTGTCTTTTCTGTTGATGGTTCATGTTTAAGAGATGACGTGGAATTCTGAGAGAAGCATATGCTGTCTGTACCCTTTCTGAAGTAGTTGAAGATTCCTGGCTTCAGGGAATATTCTCAGCTCAAGTTGCTGAACTGTTTGCTCTCACTAAGGCATGTTGTGTCTCTGACCAGTTGAAAGTTAGAATCTTTATTGATAGTCAGTACAGCTTTGATATTGTCCAAGACTCTGGACAACTATGGTCTCAGAAGGGATTAATGGCGTCTTCTGGATCTCCAATTCGGAATGGTGAACAAGTGAAAAACCTCCTTGATGCAATCCAATTGCCTGAGCAAGTTGTAGTGATAAAGTGCCCTGCACACTGTTCTGGAGATGATCATGTAACTTTGGGCAATGGATACACCAATGAGGTTGATAAATACTGTGCTTACAATGTTTGTACATTTAATGGCGAATTCACAAATGAAGGAATGGATGAGGTGAACTTTGACCTCTTGTTGACAACAGTTGACACAAGAGGAAGTGTCTGAGGAAGAACTGTAAAGTGGGGTCAGAGTGGGATGTGTTAAAAGAGATGTTGACATTTGAGTTTCGATGGGTGGACGACCAGTGTTGCCGAATAGTCTATTACCTCCCATGGCTAGATACCTCCATGGTACAGCCCATGTTGGTAGGGATGCTATGGTGAGACTGTTTAGGCAGACTTGGTTTAACTCGAGAATTAGGTTGATGGCTGAAGCACTGTGTCATAGATGTGTTGTGTGTCGACAGAACAGTGTTAGAAAGAGAACTGCAGTCACACTGAGTCACATAGGAAGGTCAGGAGGGTCATTTAATAAAATTCCAATGGATTTCATTGAGATGTCTATGTACAATGGATTGAGGTATGTATGATCATTGTATGCATCTTTTCCGGATGGTTCAAAGTGTACCCAAATAGGCAAAATGATAGCCTCGCTGTGGCTAAACTGCCGTTGAGGGAACTCATCCCCATGTTTGGTGTCCCAACCTCTTTAGAATCAGATCAAGGCACTCATTTTAATAATGGGGTCCTAAAATTGTTGTGCGCAGCATTACAGATGGACCAGCGATTGTATTGCAGCTATAGACTGGAGGTTTCTGGTCTTGTGGAGCAAGTGAATGCTACGCTGAAATCCAGATTGGCGGAACTCTGTACTTCAACATCATTGAAATGGCCTAATGCTTTACCTCTAGTGTTGATGAGTCTTCGGAGTGTGCCTGATCAAAAGACTGGATAGTCCCCCCATGAGATCATAATGGGAGAGCAATGACGCTGCCTGCGATTCCTGTGAATACACTTGTGAACATTATTGATGACACGGTCGTAGATAATAGCAAATGACTAGCTGATGTAGTGCGTTCTGTGTCTCATCAGGTTGGAGCAGCCACACCTCCTCCAAATCAAGAGGAGTGCCATGATCTCAATCCCGGTGATTGGGTCTTGGTGAAGTAACATCTCAGAAAAACATGTCTGGAGCCTTGTTGGTGTGGGCGAGACCAGGTGATCCTGATTACCACAACTGCTGTGAAGTGTTGAATGTCCCCTTGATACAACGATGCCTGTTATGGAAGAGCTAGTGGTACAAGAAAGACAACAGGAGCAAGTCAACCAAGCTGACCAAACTGAGCCTGAAACAGCTCTTGGTCATGTAGAAGTGTGACTTGCAAAAGCCACAACTGAGGCCTAAAGAGAGCAATATTAACGGTGTTCAGTGGTGAACGAGTGAGACTCAGAACAAGACCTTGAAGAAGAGACTAATCCTGGGAGAAAGCGAGTGGAAGCTGGAAACCTTTGTCCCAGAAGACGAGAAAGGGGAAAAGTGAGTTTGTCCAGAGAATGAGAGCCACCAATCATTCCTGAAGAAATAGAAAGCTCAGACATTAGCGAAAGTGATGACAAAGGTGTGGCACTGAGAAGGTGAAGAAGAACAAAAGTGCCCAGACGTAAGTATTCTTCTCCCGAGTGGACCTACTTTGCAAATGACAGAGTCAGAGATAAAGTGTTCTGGGAATCTTGTGACCAACATATTGGTTTGGATGGATTGTTCTGGACTGAACGTAGTGGGGGAGTGGCTGAGAATTGGCTGTAATTAATGGTCATGGGAGAGGATTTGTGGGTATTGATGGTCACAAAATTGTGAAGGTGAAATTGGCCTGAAATAAACTTCTGTGCAAATATACAAGACAGCTTAAGGACTATACATGATATTGGTGTGTGCCTTAAATTGTATCTCCCTGTTTATCAATCAATCAATCAAAACAATTTAGAGAGCGCGCTACTCACCCGTGAGGGTCTCAAGGTGCTGGTGCGGTGGGGGGAGTTGGGGGGGGGTGATTACTGTTCGAACAGCCATGTCTTGAGGTTTTTTCTGAAGAGCAGGAGGTTCTGAGTCTTGCAGAGGTTGGTGGGGAGGGAGTTCCAGGCTTTGGGGGTGAGGTAGGAGAAGGATCTGCCTCCGGTGGTGGCGCGTTGAATGCGGGGGACTGTGGCGAGTGTGAGGTCGGCGGAGCGGAGGTGGCGAGTGGGAGTGTGGCAGTTCACTCTTTTGTTGAGGTAGGTTGGTCCAGTGTTGAGGAGGGATTTGTGTGCGTGGATGAGGAGTTTGAAGGTGATCCTCTTGTCGATCGGAAGCCAGTGAAGGGATCTGAGGTGTGAGGAGATGTGTTCATGTCATGGGAGGTTCAGGATGAGGCGGGCGGCTGCATTCTGGATCCTCTGGAGTTTGCGTTTGAGTTTGAGTGTGGTGCCGGCGTAGAGGGCTTTTCCATAGTCTAGCCTGCTGCTGATGAGTGCATGGGTGATGGTCTTTCTGGTCTCTATGGGAATCCATTTGAAGGTTTTTTGCAGAATGCGGAGGGTGTTGAAACAGGAGGAGGTGATGGCGTTGATTTGCTGGGTCATGGAGAGGGAGGGGTCTAGGATGATGCCGAGGTTGCGTGCGTGGTTTGTCGGTGTTGGTGGGGGACCTAGGGCGGTGGGCCACCAGGAGTCGTCCCATATGGTTTTGTTGGGGCCAAAGATTAGGATTTCGGTTTTGTTGGAGTTGAGCTTGAAGTGGTTTGCTGTCATCCATGTGGCAGTGTCAAGGAGTCCAGCGTGGAGGTTGGTTTTGGCAGCAGTAGGGTTTCAGGTGAGGGAGATGATGAGCTGAGTGTCGTCTGCGTAGGATATGATGGTGATTCCGTGTGGTCGGAGGATGTTTACAAGCACGGTCATGTAAATGTTGAAAAGGGTGGGGCTGACATAGGACCCTTGGGGGACTCCACAGATGATTTGGGTGGCTGTAAAGTGGAAGGGAGGGAGGCAGACTTTCTAGGTTCTTTCGGTGAGGAAGGAGGTCAGCCATTCTAGGGCCTTGTGTTGAATACCTGCGTTGTGGAGGCGGGTGCGGAGTGTTTGGTGGCAGACAGTGTCGAAGGCAGCAGAGAGGTACAGGAGGATGAGTGCGACAGTCTCGCCCTTGTCGACTCTGGTTCTGATGTCATCAGTACATGCGATGAGGGTGGTCTCAGTGCTGTGGTTCTTGCGGAACCCAGACTGGGAGATGTCAAGTGTGTTGCTTTTCTCTAGGAAGTGAGACAGGAGGGTGTTCACTAGTTTCTCAGCGACTTTGGCGGGAAAGGGGAGGAGTGAAATTGGGCGGTAGTTGGTGAGGTCATCAGGGTCTGCTTTGGGCTTTTTCAGGAGTGAGGTGACTTTTGTGTGCTTCCAGGGGTCTGGGAAGGCGTCGTCGTCGAAAGAGCTGTTGATTATGTCACAAAGCTTGGGAGCGATGGTTGGGCTGGCTTTGTTGTAAATGCGGTGGGGGCAGGGGTCCGAAGGGGAGCCTGAGTGGATGGAATTCATCATTTATTCGGTTTCTTCATCGTTGGTAGGGGCCCCGGTAAGTAGTAGGTTGGGGAGGGGGGTCTTTGCTGATCGAGTCGGTGGTGTGTGTGGCGGGTGCATGTTGTGTAAAGCTGTTGTGTATGTCGAAGATTTTGCGGTGGAAATGGTTGGAGAGGGAATCGCACAGGAGTTGTGTGTACATGGGGTCGATGTTTCTGGCTTTGGGTTTGGAGAGCTCTTTGATGATGGTAAAGAGTTGTTGTGTGAGTTACAGTCTATGCGTTCCTTGTAGTGTGCTCTTTTGATGGTGCGTATGAGTTGGTGGTGTTTGCGAATGGTGGTTTTGAGGGTGGAGCAGTTGGTGGTTGAGGGTTCCTGTTGCCAAGCTTTCTCTGTTTTGTGGCATTCTCGCTTGGAGGCTTGGAGTTCAGTGGTAAACCAGGGGGCATTCTTGATGTTGCGGGTTGTGATGTTTTTTCTGAGTGGGGCGAGTGAGTCTGCGCAGGTTGTGATCCATTGTGTGAGGTTATGGGCAGCCATGTTGGGGTCGTTGGTGTTGGGGGGTTCTGTGCGACTTGGGCATTCAGTTGTTCTGTGGGGATCTTGTCCCACATGCGGGGTAGGGTAGGATGTGGTATGTTGGTGGTGGTGTGTGGGGGGTTTGGAGAAGGAGAAGTGGACGCAGTGGTGGTCAGTCCAGTGGAGTTCGGTGGTGTGAGTGTAGGTTATGTGGTTGCTCGAGGTGAAGATAGCGTCTAGTGTGTGTCCTGCTGAGTGGGTGGGTGCTGTGACTAGTTGTTTGAGTCCGAGGTTCGTGAGGTTATCTAGAAGGGATGAGGAGTTGTGGTCATGGGGGTTCTCCAGGTGAAAGTTAAAGTCACTGAGGAGGATGTAGTCTGTGGAGGTGAGGGCGTGAGGGCTGATGGTGTCAGCGATGGCATTACAGTAGGGAGGGCGAGGCTCTGGTGGTCTGTAGATGAGGGTTCCTCTGAGTGTGGTGTTGTCGTTTATGGGAATTAGAAAAAGCATGTGTCCTGCGCTGTCTAGGATGTCGTGTGTGTTGGTGGAGAACTTAATTGTGTTTTTGTGTATAATGGCGATGCCGCCTCCTGGTTTGTTTAACCGTCTCTGCGATGGAGTTTGTATCCATCTGGGGTGGCTGTGGCTATGTCTGGCTCAGATGAGGGGTTCATCCAAGTTTCCGTGAGGAAGACAATGTCTGGTGAGTGTGATGTGATAAGGTCCCAGAGTTCAATGGCATGCTTGTGTAAGGAGCGGGTGTTTAGGAGTATGCAGTTAAGGTAGTTGTGGGAGCTGTTGTTGTTGTGGTGTGCGATGGAGTTGGTGTTAGTGGTGTTGTGGGTGTGTTGGTGTGGGGGGTTTTGGTGTTGCTGTGGGTTGTGGTGGTGTTGTGGAGTGTGTTAGGGTTGAGGGGCTTGTTGGTGTTGGGGTAGGGTCTGTTGGGGCGGGTGGAGACTGTGTGTGAATCTTCTGCGTTGAGGTTGTGGTGTTTGTTGTGGGGAGCGTTGGGGTTGGTGCAGGGCGTGTGGGTGTTTATGGTGTTTGTGGGGGAGCAGGAGAACCGGCAGGCGTAACAGGCGAAAGGTCCCTGCGTGTGTTTGGGGTTGGCTTGGGTGCAGGCGGGGAGTGGTCCTGGGTTGAGGGAGTGGAGTGTGGTTGTTGAGTAGTGTTGTCTGGGGGGGGGTCTGGGTTAAGGGGACCAGGGGGACTGGCGCTGGGCACGGTCCAGACGCGGATGGGCGCAGACGGGCTTGCCTCTGGCGCGCCTCTGGCGCACCAGCAGCGCGGGCGCACAACGGCCGCCATTAAGAGGGAGGGGTGGGAGGGTGGAGCAGCTGGGAGGCGGGAGGGAGGGCCAATGGGTGTGCAAGGGGGGCGGGCCGCAGGGGAGGCAGCGGCATAGGGAACAGTGACCGGCCGGAGCCGGTAGTAAAAAACGGGCGGTGAGAGACAGGTGAAGCGAAAGATGTACAAGGGGGGCAGGGGGGTCAGAGACACGCAGAAAACACAAAGGGTCAGGACAGATGAAAAATACACGGTGATACAAATACAAATAACAGAAGCAATATTACAGCAACACAAAGGAATCCTCACACAGCAAAAATAAACAGTGATGCAGATAACAGAGACAGAAACAGACACATAAACAAATGACAGCAACACGGAAGGAATACTCACGCGACAAACGCAGGGAAAGCCTACCACTAGGCACCGGGGATGAGGCGCAGGCGGGTGCCTGCAGGTGGAGGAGGGCATCGAACTGCGGTCCAGGCAGCAGTCCACAGTATCAGGGGCATTGGGCTGGTGGAGCCAAGTGAAACTCCTGGCCTGAACCCGGTCAGGGAGTTACACGGGGCTCGGCGCAGCAGCCCCCATTAAGAGGGTGGGGTGGGAGGGTGGAGCAGCTGGGAGGAGGGAGGGAGGGCCAATGGGTGCGTGAGGGGGCGGGGCCGCAGGGGAGGCAGCGGCAGGGGGAACAATGACCGGCCGGAGCAAAAAACGGGCAGTGAGAGACAGGTGAAGCGAAAGATATGCAGGGAAAGCCTACCACTGCACAACAGGGATGAGGCGCAGGCGTGTGCATGCAGGTGGAGGAGGGCTTCGAACTGCTGTCCAGGCGGCAGTCCACAGTATCAGGGGCACGGGGGCAGGCTGGTGGAGCCAAGTGAAACTCCTGGCCAGAACCTGGAGTTTAGGAGCATTGCCTTTTCGAATACGGATTTGTTTTCATAAAATACTTTGGGTATTTTCTGTGAGCGCCTGGTCCTTATAAAATCACCCGTTGTTTGCAATATATTACCTTGTGTAGCCAGAAGTTCCTTTGTTTCAGCATCTGAATAAGAATCCATATTTTAAGGGAGAAGAACTTGCAGGGAAATATTTATTTCCACTGAAACCATTAGACACTGCATATGCACATAGACACAATTTGACCTGTTCAATGACTGACATTGAGAAGAAATTCTTGAATTTTGTGGATGATCGAAGGAGAGAATTAGAAGACAAATCCAAAACAGATATGGATCTTATGTTACAACATCAATGGAAAAAGGAGGAGATAGAACACCAAGAGCAAGGGAATTTACCAGCTTTAATCTTAGACTGGCAACACGAAGCGAGGTTGTGCATATATATCGCTCTATAGAGCTCTATAGATCCGTTGTTCATAGGGGAGAGTGATTGTGAGCACGTTTTGTGATGTCAGAGGGAAAAGTGAATTATTTTTAGATGGAAAAGATCCTGTGATCCCTGAAGTGTATTTTAACTGTGGACAAAATGCATTTTTTAAGTTGCCGAAAGGATGGCATGGTATGTGTAATCTAGAAATAGTATTTTCAAAGATCTATCATGGGGAACATCTTGAAGATTCTGTGTGGGAGACGAAGCGTAGAACTAAATGAGGAGTTACTGCTCAGAAATAGTGGGAGATATTTTTGGTGCATTGATTCCATCAGTTGGAGTGATTTCTGAATGATATTAAGATTAGAAAGCTGTCTAAAATAGTGGATAAACTATTTACTAGAACAGCGAATTTGTTGTTGTTGATAAACACAGAGATGGTAGAGATGAGGTCAATGGTTTTGCAAAATCGTTGTGCGCTAGATTTGTTGCTCGCAAAAGAGTGTGGAGCCTGTAGGATTTTGAAAGTTCAACAATGTTGTATCTATATTCTGGATAAGAGTAAGGATTTGCAGAAGTATATCTGGAACACTTCAGGGTTGACAAAGGATTTGAAAGAGTGGCAATAGTTTTCTGGATTGAATGTAAGTTTTCCAGAGACAAAAGATTCAAAAGGGTGGGAAGATGAAAAGAGCAGAGGTTGAGTTGGAAGATAGACAGTATCAATATTACGATGACATGAAGCATTTGGAAGACTTAAGGTGAAACCTGTTCAAAACAAAAAGGTTTTAGAGAGTCTCTTTCAAGAATGAAAAGGGATTTGTGATGACTCTAAAAGTCATCAGACTGAGGGTTGGGAGAGCATAGTCGGCTGTGCCACTAAGCCTCTTAAACGTGAATGTGAAAGGGTGGTGACATTTCTGGTTGTCAAAATCTGGTGATCACGTTTCTGTATAATAATGTGAAGAGATGTTTTCATTTAAATAGTGCATTACAATACACATGAACAAAGTGCACAGTTGAATATAACATTTTAAAGTAGCTGCATATAATCATTGTTTGAAATCATGTTATGTTATAATGCTTTAAAAGTATTACTCTGCATAATCATTTTGCATTTCAGCTATAAGCAACAGAATTAATTTAAAATGAAGTATAGTTGTGTTTGTTAGCTTGGCTGGAGTGAAGGACATTATTATTTTTCTTGCCTAGCCTTCAACGTGAGGCTGTTTTTGCATGTTTTTCTATAAGATTCAGGTGCCAGGATTAAAGGTTGAACAAATAGGAGTCCATTGTGTTTGAGAGATAAGACGATTTGCAAGGGGCTTTGATATCATGAGGGGAGTCACTTGGAATGGTGGCCGTAACCCTTGTGAAGTTCTTGGGAATGTGAGGGGGTAGAAGGTTAGAATGGAGAGTTTCTGAAGTTCACCTGCTAATTAAGACTAATTTGTCAATCTGTTTTTCAGTGAAGATGTTTTTAAAATGATGTAAGCTTTGAAGGATGGGGACTTAAAAGTGTGGTCTATCCAGTGAAAAATTGAGTTTCACCTTGGCCTTAGCAGAGAGTAGAACGTACTGAGATATATCCTTATACTTATATTCTCTCTGGCTTCATACCGCTGCACCTCTTAACAGAAACTTCTACTGAAGATTCTGTTCGCTGACTTTGTACGTATAAATCTTTAGTATTAGAATAGTTAAATTTAGATTAAATGGTCTGGCAGGAGAACGTAATTTCAGAATTTAAGCATTGGTCTTTTTTCTGATTTTCTGCATTATTGGTATTGAGATACTTGTATTTCATATGCTTGTGAAATTTAATATAGTATGACATTTTAACTCTCCTTTGGTGAATGTATACATGTATACTATGGTTTCGAGACTCATTTATGTAGGTTTGCCTTTGAGTCTGCAATAAAGCCATTTGAAACTTAAGAGGGTCTCTGAGACTTAATGTGTGGCTCACTGAGTTACACTGTAATTGTTCTGAATAAAGTTGATGCAGGTTCTCCTCTTCCCTCAGAACTGAGAAGAAAAAAATAATTGAACTCCAGATTTATAGATAGGGCCCAGTGTTCCACCGAGCTCTAATCAATCGGCCCAACGTGGATCTTGAAACCTTAGTGTTGTCTCATGGGTTGTCACTATTTTTGGGGGATTTCTGAATTCCAACTAACTCAGATTAGACTTGATAGCCCATTCACATTTCTTACATTGACATTTACCCATCCTGTTTAACTCTTTGACATTCTGTTTGTTTTTTACAGTGTCTCCTTATTACTACAGCTAATCTTTTTAACTTAAACTTGTCACGGACCTACATGTTTATATTTATCTATTTGTCTTGTTCTTTTTTTGGTTTTGTTGAACAGACTCCCAACCCTTCCCACCCTGTCTCTGAAGATTGCCTTGCCACTAATGCCAAGGTACCATATTTAAGCCACACACCTCTTATTGTAGGAAATAAACTCTGAGACTACTTATTTTTGTGTAGTGTGGTAGCTCAAGTTCAACTCACATAAAGCTGTGTTCACTCTAGACTATCATGCAGAGTTTCTACAGTTAGGCACATCTCTCCATGTGGAACATTAAACTCGTGAGCTACCCTGTTTATCAGCTGTGCTTACCAAAAATAAAAATGAAACCTGGACATTACCCTTCTCATATGATCTGGTCGAGATTTGTCAACCATTAGGTAAACAATAAGCGTATGATTGCGGTGTTCTTTGTAAAAGCACTAAGGTACACTTTTAACTTGTGAGTTCTTAGGTGGCAACTGAAAATTGAGTGATTGTGATAGAGGAAACTGTCCATCTAGAGCAAGATATAATTCAACTGGAAATCAGAAGAAATATGTGGATTGGATGGCACAACATCAAGTAAAGACAGAAAGTAATTTCTGCAGAACAAAGGTTGGAATGTTAGGTGATGTTCATTGATGTGTCTCTAACTGTCATGTTGTTAGATCTTGATAAGGGCAGCAGGTTTAGAATTCCCGGATTTGTCACAAGAATTCCTTGTCCCTAAAACAAATTACATCATTATGCATAAAGTTATTTAATATAGTTCTTAGTTTAGCCGGATACACGTGAGTAGGACAGGGACTGCCATAAAACCCAGTACTAACTGGAAGGAGAGGCAAAATGCAGAACTGTTATCCAATTCTTTTTTTTAACGTTTTCCATTTATTGTTGTCCAGTTGACTCAATCTACACGTGATTCCAAGGTTTCTCACTGCTGCAGGATCGTCTGTAGGAATATATTATCTAAACATTCAACAGTGCCATATGATCAGGTTCAAAGGGACATTACCCCAAAATGTTTGTGCAACTCCTTAGATCCATAGAGTATGCATATTTCTAATCAAGATAGATCTTTTCTGCATCATACATTGTCTTTCTTTAGTTTCTGGGTGGGTGGCTTATCTTAAATTTCGATGTAGGGTGTTTCACCAGCTGCAGATGATGCCGGGTTCTGTAGTAGTCACGGCCCATAACATGCATTTTTAGTTACTTTACTGACCTAGCTCTACAGCTTAATTAATTACTTACTCCATAAGACACTAAGAGGTGGGATGTTGTTATTATGGGATTATACCATGCCCGAGGGAACAGAGTGAGGAAGTGCTCATTTAGCTGACGAAACAGGACTGCAGTAGCAAAAACTGCCGACACCCCCACCTGCTAAGCAGGTATGGTGTAATCCTGTTGCAGTAAAAACTCTCAAAGCCTTTGTTGTTTATTTCTTTATAGGCAAGTGATAATAACACTTTGCTCACTAAAACTAACTGGTGTGTGTCACGGTGTAGAGAATATCATGCGCCCCACCACCCGCCAATAAACTGGTTAGAACTGTTGACAGAGCAAATCGCACTTTTATAGACCTTTAAATGAACACTCACAAGGACCCACGGTTTGCCTGCAACTGTGAAGCCTGATTGCAAAACTAAGGGTGCCAGAATTCTATTTAGTTCAACTTTTTTAATTAGAAATTTGTGTTGAAGATTAGATGATGTTTTTTAGGGTTGCAACGAGTGAAACAGAAAACTGCAATTGTGTAATTAATATATTCAAAGAAACCCATCTGAATATTACACAAACGACCACCTAAATATATGACTGATATACCAGATTAGTATTTTGCCAATAAAAGGAAATGGAACGCGTCTGACATAACAGCACGCTAGAGTAGTGTTATGTCGTTTGCTGTGGTACGTTCTGCAATGTTCTGAAGCTTATTAATTTACTTTGTGCCAGGTCGTGATATGTGCTATGAAGTTATACCATGGTTTGTTCCGCTATCCCATGGGGTGTTATATTATGTAATGCTATGTATTCTATGTGATATTAGTCTGTTTTGTTACTTTGTTTGCTGTGTTTATTTCACGTGACGCCATATTATGTTATGTTATATTAAATTCTCTTTTGTTAACCTTTCTTAGCACATGTGAGCATTTATAGAGCTTTGTGAAACAGACCTTCTTAAAGCTCATTCTGGCATCTGGAAATCTAGGTGGAAATTCCATCTTGAGGCTCCTAAATGGTTTAGGGGATTCAATGATGATAGAAATTGTCTGATAATGTGGATTGATGACCAACGAGTAGTGATGTGTAAAGGGTTTCTGTTAAATAAATCCAAAAACACAATTGCAAAGTTAAATAAATAAAGGAGCCAAGGTGCACGCCACGTTTTAGTTCAAAGATTAACTGTAGTAAAAAAACTGTAAAAATCAGACAGAAGATCACGAGTTATGCAGGAAGAGTAAACATTACAGGAAAAGTGATTGAGCTACGGGGTCTAACTCAGTGTATGTAAATATATCTTGACAATATCTATCTTCAAGGTCCCTGGATGTGCAGTTAAAAATCACAAATCTAAACGTACCGGTATAATATACTTAACGTTACTGCATTTTGATTGTTGATATTTTGATGACAATATTTTTGGAGATCAATAATTCGATCCTCGATATTCAGACAAAGAACAGCAGCAGACCCATACCCCGCCAAACCCCTTCGTGGACTGGTGATCATCAAGATTTTAAAGCTTGTCTGTTCACAACACATTTTTAGGGTTTATCTGCAGCACTTGTGTGAAAACTCTCTCTCTGTTTGTGGTCAGAATGGTCCTGCCACAACTCTGCCTTCTCATGATAAGTACTGTAAGAAACTCGATACGACCTGATTTATTAAAGGGTTCCCTCCGTTCTGCAGGAATAGGCACCAAAAAGGCGATTTCTGGGCTAGCCTCCTGCTTAAGTGTTTTTTTTTTATGGATGTGCAGATGCTCGTGCGGTGCTGCACAATTTTGAGCTGAATTTTAAATGGTAAGCAAATTGTCGTCACTTTGTGTTAAACATTCACATGTGCATAAACTCAGTTAACAATGCCCACAGTGTTCTATCACAATATCCAGTTTTAAACATAGCCTTGTCCAAATAATGTAACCAGAATACCAACACCACACTATCCTGACAGATAGCATAAGTATAGATTTACTATTCTTATCTCCAAAGTACAAAGATGCAATAGTTATATTGTACCTATCTATGGATATTTACTTTCACAATAGCTTGGTTGTCGGATGTGAATTATGGCAGGATAATAATTTTGTCATCCCACTGCGTGGCTGATTTAAGAGCCCCTATCCCCTCATTGCGCCACATTTGCGTTATTTGTTTTTTACGCTAATGTGGCCCAACGAGGCCAAATATGCAGTTCCAAATTTACGAAATGGCGCAATGCATGCATTGTGCCACTGGTAACCCTTTGTGCTACATCATGCCTGCGCCAGGCATAATGTATGCACAGGGGGCGTTTCCCTGTTAGTGGCTGAAAAAATGGCACAAAGAAATGTAAAAGATTTCTTTGCGTCATTATTTTAGCACTTTTAATGCCTGCTCAGACCAGGTATTAAAAGCAGGCATGCCATTGTTTTGAATGTGCCTCAATGGGCTTTGCAGGATTAGTGTCAAAATGTTTGCCGCTAATCCTGCTCTGAACTAGCGTCAAAAGGTTTGATGCTAGATCCCCTAACTACCACCATGGTGTGCCGTATCTTACATACGGTGCACACATGGTGGCATTGGGGGTAATTAAGGGGTGCAGCGTAACGTCTCTTAAATCAGGGCCTAGGTATCGTGATATTCATCCCCTCAGACACTTGCACCGGTCAATTTGTAAATTTGGCACACCGACTTTGGCCTTGTTAGGCCACATTAGCGTAAAACAGAAATGATGCTAATGTGGCGCAAGGAGGCACTAGGGGCTCTTAAATGAGCCCCAATGTGTATAGATAGATATGGCTAGGGGTGTTCAAAATACCTAAAGCAAAAACAGGGAAGCTACTCTGTGCTGTGAAAAGATGAGAGCTGTTTAAGCAGTCAGGCCATTGTGCAGACCAAGTAAATCTAACAGTTTTATTTCTGTCATCAATATTCGTAGGACCCGATTACGAGTTAGATGGATTTAGGTGAGAGGATAGTGGGTGAGGCCTGGGGGGCGTCCAAATTGACATTTCTCGGCAGTATCCTACATCAAAATCTGGATTTAACAACTCATTCAATCGGGCTCATTGTTCTAGCACTTGCACTATCCCAGCATAAGAACACCAGGCCTAATGTGAGTGGCAGGATTAATTAACCAGCTCAGGTACTCCCACAGAAAATATGCTGGAAGTGCAATAGGATCCATAGCAGGCTATGGCGATCAGTACTAGAAAATACATCTAGAAGAAAAACCTGGGCCAAGCATGACAGACCAAATAGGACTTTGCTATCACCTTTCGTGGAGAATACAAACACCTGAGACCAGGGTGAGGAGTGTAAGGTGTGACCCTCGGTGGGCCAAAGTGCATTGATCCAATTGATCCACAGAGAATTGGAGGTGAGGCTTGGTGATGTCAGAGGAGAAGATGGCACATCAACCCTAGGGGCCCCCGGAGGAGACAGGAAAGGGGCCTCTTGAGTTCTTGCGGCAACAAAGTGCAAGACCCTTTACTCGGTTTGCAGCCACTGTCCACGGAATTAACTCCTAAGTACTATCGAGTGGCAGAGAGGATTAGGCTTGCCCCACCTTAGTGCCTCCCTAGTATCGCCTCAGCATCATTTTTTTATGTTAAGGTGGTGCTAAGGTGGCCTTTTCCCTGCACCATATTTACAACGTGGCGCAATGCATGCATTGCGCCACTTTGTGACCCCTTGCACCACATTATGCCTTGCACCAGGCATAATCTATGCAAGGGGGGCATTCAGTAGCTAGAAGGCCCGCAAAAATGGTGCAGTGAAATTTAATACATTTCACTGCACAATTTTTGGCATCATTTTTAACACCTGCTCAGAGCAGGCGTTAAAATGACACACCCATAGAAACCTATGGGCCTCTTTGCACTTTTCAAACTACTGTCAACATTTTTGACGCTAGTGTAGCAAAGCGGCACAATAGCGTACATATTTAAAATATTTTTTAATTAATTTTTTTGATGCTGTTGTGCTAACGACCGCCATGGTGCACAATATTATAAATACGCTGCAACCATGGTGTCGTTGGTTGCTGGTGGTGGGGCAGAGAAAAAGTGGTGCATCAGCTCTGTTGTGCCACTTTTTCATAAATATGTGCCTTAGTGTCCTACAACTGACTCTGACAGTGGGCAGAATTGTGAATTGTCTGTTGCTTCACCTAAGCAGAAAGATGTGATGATGCTGCACCTGCTGAAACACTGTATCACTGTACTTTGCTGGTCAAGGATAACCTGGTGCACAAGGAGAAGGGGCTGCCTGGCAATGCTCAATGTGAGCGTCAGCTATTTCATCTACATCCCCATCTGGAGGCTTACCGTTGGTGCCCTCGACTGAGGGCCTCATTTATGAGGGCTGAGTGGCACATTTCGCCACACAGTGTAATTTTTTTACACTACAGTGGCGCAGGGTGCTAGCCCATATTCACAAGGCCATGCAAAGTTAACTAGCGTGGATTTCCATGGCCGTGTAAATATGGGCCCCTTTCAAGCATAACACTGTGTGAAAGGGGCGTTTCACGGGTTTTGCTTGGGAAGTTCCCACAAAACACCCATGGAACCAAAAGGAATTTGACGCATTCCTACATTTACAAGTCGGGAAATGCATCAGATTCCTACAGCACCTCAGGATTGGCGTAAGAATTACGCAATGGGGAGGAATATCTTTATTTTCCCCTGTTTTTACCCCTTTCTGCAGCACACGTAGAAAGAGGAAAACACCTCTTGTGACTGTTTATGTGCAGGAAGGTGTTCCTTCCTGCACAAAAACAATCATCCCTACAATGCAGGCATCCTTGCACCATGGTGCAAGAGTGCCTGCATTGGTGCTAGGCAGCAATTTATGCACCAGCACAGGGGGAGAGGACAGAAATGAGATGTGTCTTGAAGATACAGTGCCCTCGGTGGCGCAGGGTGGCACAGCAAGGTACTTGCTACTCCTCCCTGCACCACAGTCCTCGTAGATGAGGCCCTAAATTTTAGATGGGATCAGGATCTGATCGGAATAGTGGTGGAAGCATTATTGTAAGTGTGCAAGCATTAATGTAAGTGAGGTCACAGAGGAGAAGCCGCATTGCATCAGTACAGAGAAATTTGTCACCACCACACTTCCTTTTGCTCCATTGTGCTCCCACTGTTTTATGGCTGGTAGTTGTCTAATATTTCTTAAACCTGGCTTGGCATTTAGCTCTGGCAGACAGACAAATCTGTCTGGAGTATGTCCCAAAAAAAGAAAGTCTGGACAGAATAGCGTGTGGGAGGAAGTATTATCTGAATTGGGGGTTTTAATTTGTAACTAACAGAGTTGTAATACTTGGTGTTGGAAGAAAGTGATGCATTTGTATTGTTCGATGGTCCATATATTAATATTAGCGAACCAAAGGGCCTGATTTAGAGTTTGGCAGATGGGTTACTCTGTCACAAATGTGAAGGATATCCCGTCCGCTGTATTACAATTCCCATAGGATATAATGGGATTGTAATACAACACACAGGATATCCATCACATTTGTGACAGAGAAACCCCAGCCACCAAACTCTAAATCAGGTCCTAAATTTCAAAAGTGTAGGTGTTGTAGTTTATGTTCTGATCAAAGTCCCTATCTTATATTACTGATCAGTTTTACATGATGTATTCTTTATAAAATATGTGCTGTGTAATAATTCAAAACAGTATTGAAAAAAAACATAAATTGATGCACCCGCAGTAAATAATGTAAAGTTGACAAAATTCAATTATAAGTTATACGCCTGTTGATCAACATCTAAATATGTGGAGCTCTCAAACTGAAGCATAACATCTCTAACCTCAAGATTTTATGGAGCATAGGGGGTTGGCATAGAGAGATGCAGATACTTATATGTTGAAGCCTCCTTCATATCAGGAATAAAGACCAAGACTAGCAAGTCCTTACATTATAAAGAAAATCAATGTTTTTATGTGCAAGTCCAAGCAATCCAAATTAAGGAAGTCATACATGATCTTTTATTTCTACAAACCACAATGCATCTCATTAATTCTCAACATCAGTATGTGATAATTTCTCGAACATTGCAGAATGTATTACTGTTAATCCTTTATATCGCATCACATAAGGTAAGGTACAGTACAGAAAGGAAGTTACAGAATGTGGCCTACCTGCGTCACATTGCAAGATGGAACTTTCCATCTAACAGAGCTGACATGTACATAGGATAGTACATTTCTTCATATATATTGCTTCATCTAGCGTGCAATAATATTTTGTGAGGGCTGTCTTGATAGCAAGCCTTGCATCATAATGCATTCCGAGCAAACAGAAAAGAACAGAAAACAAAGCTAAACTAGGTCATGAGCTGTTCAACAAACAGGCCTTGTTATCATTAAGTATCACAGGGCCAGCAGGCCCAAAATGGAGTCAAGTTAAAATGCAATTCCACATTCTGCTCTCTGATAACCAATGACAACCTACACTTCCCTCTATAGCAGTACTGTCTCTGGAGTGGCTTTTTCCTCTTTATAGTGGTGCTGGTGATATGTAGCAGTCTTGTTACAGCCTCTGTCTAACACTACCCTTATGCAGGTGGGACACACCTTTATTAGCACACACATCGTAATAATTGCCATTGTCCCTATTACCAGCGCCTCTATGAACCATGCCCCGAATTGCTGAACCATGCTCCTAATTTTTCCCATATTCCTGCAGGACGGCAACACTTCCTTTGCATCCCCTTCTACTTTCCTTATATTACCTACTGCCTTATTTATGTTATCTCTATTATCCGGTATGAATATGCAGCAATCCTGATGGATCACGTGACATACCCCACCATCCTTTGCCAGAATGATATCTAATGCCATTCTGTTCTGAATTACAACAGCTCTCAGACCAGTTAGCTCCCCAGTGATATTTCCCAGAGCTGTCGCTATGCAGTCTGCCAATGTCTCCACCAGTCTGGCCAATTTGTGTATTTTATATTCTGAATGCATAACCCCAAGTGGTGGCACTATCACTCCCATAATTGCTAAGGCATGATCTATCCAAGAAGGGGGTCCTCTTTCTGTGTATTTTCCGGTGTGCCCGATCTGTTACCTGAGACAGACTTGTCACAGGTGTTATGTGTGGCAGCACTAATGCTGCATAACAGCTACCTTGCCATCCAGCCGTTAATCTCAAGTATGCATAACTACCACATAAAAAGAAAAATCCCCTGGGCCTTGACAGGCCCACGGACCACTGTTTGGGGCCAACCCTTATTTTATCTAAGTTGGTATAATTGAGGCAATTGCTGGTGCCTACATTTATGTTGACATTGGCATCAGTGATACCCCCGTACAGCAGCCATCGGAGAGTTTAAGGAATTTCAAACAGGTACTGTTTATTCTCTTCAGCAATTGCTCTCTCAACTGGGGCACTACCCTTTGTGTACTTTATGCACCATGCTGCTTTCTTCTGTCAGTTATAAATACAAATAACCCCCAGGGGGAACACAACACTATACACCACTCAACACACTGCATAAACATACAAATCCACCAATGATCAGTCTTGATAATTGAATGTCTAAGATATTTTGTTCAATAAATAATCCCATAAAAATAACCAAATAAGACAACTAATAATTAAACAGTGCTAATAACAACCAAATTTCACCACATAAAAAGGGAGACAGAACACAAGTTTGGTATCTACTGGCTAATTGATCTGTACATCCAATTTTCAAATCTATTTTAGGCAGTTCCAGTTGGTCCAGCAATCTGGCATGCGTCAACGCGTTTCGGTGGTTTTTCAAAATCCTTCCACCATCTTCTTCAGGACAAATCGATATCCTCCCATCCCATTCCTTTCATGTCAATACACAACTAAAGAATAAACAAAGAAATATATATATACATGAATACCCAAATTTCCTACACTCCCAATGGTTCTGAAACCCTCTTAAACGTAGAAATCCCCTAATAAATCCTCCCAATATCATCAGTTCACCCTTTTTCCTTTATCAAAACATCACATGAAGGCATACCGTTTAAAACAATCAATCACATCATTACTCCTATCATCAATATAAAATCTCATCACTCACCTGCACAGTTTACGTCATACAAACATGATCTCACCAATCAACACCAAAGTCCTATTCTCATCAAGAAGGTGTCTTTTGCTCCCCTGTATCCGAGGAACAGATCACTTCTATATGGACAGAATAAATAAACAATAGTCATATCCATAAGGCCCGGTGACTCTATAATATCACCTCTCTTTAGTCCCCGTGGTATAACATCACCATGCGATGCCCGTTTTTTTCACCCGTTGTGTAGTGTATATAAAACCAATAAACCTAATATAGTGCTTCAAAATAATTATCTTATCATGTTCAATCATCCAATATTGTCCTCAAAGCTTACCATATATTCCAACAATTATTCAGGTTCGTTTTAAGAGGAGCCGTATATTAATAATATGGCTTTCAGTCTCCAATCTACAGGTGAAAAACAACAATAAACACACTTTCCTAAAATAACAAAATGAATAAATTTTTATAGTTCCTTAATTGGAACATAGTCAAAGTTCTTAAGTTAGAGAGATATCTACACTTTCAGTTCAAAACAGCCTTATTCTATAATAATTTTCAAAAGGCACAGTTTTCCTTCTATTATAGCGCCTCGATCCATAATATTACAGTCCCATTCTTATTATAAATTTGGGATCATATTGCACATATATTTTTTTTAATACAGGCTCAAAGTGTTTGTTATAGGGTGCCTAATCAGTTATATTACTCACATCTTGCTCCATGTGGAAAAAGCGAATGCACCCAGCATTCTGACTTGGAGGGGTTCCCATTCATTATGTATGTCTCTCCCCTTCTTTATAAGCTGGTAAAATCTTACCAAAAACGAGCCCCCAGACTGAAATATACTGAACTCCAAACTGTTATAATTTCCCGTAAGTAGAGCGGTAAGTCTCCCATACTACGAATCCCACCTGGTTTGATCCAAACTCCTCTTCACCTTTATGGCGGAACAGCGTTCTCGTCCTCCTTCCGATAGTGAAATAAACAAACCAACCCCATATTTCTCCTTTATATTTAAAACTAGCTGTGGTCTCAATCAGGCTAGTCGTCCTTCTCCTCCTTTACTATGTCACTTCCCATCTGCTACGTATTAATTTCCTGTTTAACGATAGACCCAGTACCTCTGCCCCTGTTCTGACGGTCCTCTTTCTGCACCATGTTGAGTGGCTAAAACTCCTGTACTCCATATATAAATAACAGGCACACTAGACCCCTACCATACTTTAACGGTCCCTTCTATTTTTCCCTGTTGCATATTACACCGGATTCAGGGAAAACCAAATTTACGTTCAAATCGCAAAACAGGGCTTTAAGCAAGAGCCCTATACCTCTACCATTTGATTTAATCCATCTATGGTTTCTAGAGGCACCCTCATTCACAAAACGAAAGGGGAGAACTCAATCACACAATAATTTGGCGCCTACAACAACTGCCCTACATTATTAACCAGACTCAAGCGGTTCACCTGATAATATCATGTTGGACTCCTAATAACCGTTAATATCAACAAAAGGAATCCCCCATTACCTGGTCAATCACCTTATAGATTTATCATTTATACTGGAACCCCCTATCCCAATCCTCCTTACTATTTAATCCTTTTTTAACAGTTTCTAACCTAATAATATACCAAAGATCCCTCCTTTTTCTTAGCATGTCGCTATTTCCCCCCTCTCCTTTTAGGGTAAAATTAACCATTGCATATCTTTCTCAGAATGTCCCTTACTCTGGAAATGATCTGTCAGTGGTGCATTTGGTTTGCCCGTTTAATGGCTGACCAATGTTCACATAACCTGGTCCTAAATTCTCTCACCCACATAACCAAGGTCACAAGGTCAAAAGATTAAGTATATAATGTTTTTACTACGACAGTTATTCATGCTACCTGGAACCACTTTAACGCCCTGATATTCAATGGATTTTGCCTCTATACATGAATCACAGCAACTGCAGTTGCCACATCTATAATTACCCTTAACTTCATTACCCATCAAGCTAAGTTGTCTGACTGGGTGTTCCTCTCTATAAGTATGTATCAGCCTATTGCTTAAGTTTCTGTTACGTCAAAATGCATATAAGGGTTTACTAAGGGAGATTTCTCCTTCACTATTTAAGACAATCAATCAATCAAGGAATTTGTAGAGCACGCTACTCACCCATGAGGGTCTCAAGGTGTGGGGGAGGTGGGGGGGTGCTGCTACTGCTCAAACAGTCAAGTCTTGAGAAGTCTCCTGAAGGTGAGGAGGTCCTTGGTCTGACGCAGGAGGGTGGTAAGAGTGTCCCACGTCTTGGTGGTGAGGTGCGAAAATGATCTGCTGCTAGTTGTAGTTCTGCAGATGCATGGGACGGTTGCGAGGGCGAGGTCTGCGGAGCGGAGCTGTTGTCAGGGTGTAAAAAGTGAGCCGTGTGTTGAGGTATTCTGGTCCGGTGTTGTGCAGTGCCAGTTCCTGTTTATGATGTCCTTAATCCTATTACTGACACCATTAAATTGGCTGACAAATAAAATCCTATCCAGATCCTTTTTCCTACTCTGGTTTTCAAACATACTTTCCTTGTTATAAAAGCGCACCCTTCTAAAGGAATGTATAATCAACTTATGAGGATACCCTCTGTCCTTAAGGTTTTGTTTTAATACTGCAGAGTGTTTATAACAATCATCAAGTGAAGTGCAGTTCCTTCTAAGCCTCAGAAATTGCCCAAAAGGGATGCTCTCCCTTTGGGCATTAGGGTGAAAACTAGAATAATGAAGGAGGGTATTGTTATTGGTGGGCTTTGTAAATAACTATACCTCTAAAAATCCATTGTTGTCCTTAATAGAAATGTCAAGAAAGTCAACTCCAACATTACTTACATGAGCTGTACATTTCAAATTAATGCAACACAAATTTAACCAGGCCAAAAACTCATCTAGCACTTGACGAGAGCCTTCCCATACAAAGAAGATATTGTCAATAAACTGATACCAGGACAACACATTCTCAAAGAACGAGGCTGCCTCATAATATATGTGTTTCCTCTCAAACTCACCTACATAAAGGCAGGCTAAGCTTGGAGCACAGGTAGCTCCCATGCTAGTCCCTTTAAGCTGAAAGTATTATCATTTTTAAATAAGAAAAGGTTGTTTTTAAGGACCAAGGTCACACATTTTATGATGAATTCTCTATTTGCCCCTCTCAAATCTGTTGCCTCCAGGCAACAGTTGATCACTTCAATCGTCCTGTGGGATATTAGTGTAGAGTGCTACTATGTCCAGAGTAACCAGAAATTGCATATGCTTATTAAATCCCTGACCTTCAACCTTAGATATCAGGTGAGCTGAGTCCCTAATGTACGATTGTTGTTCCCTAACTAAAGGTTTTAAAAAACTGTCTACATATTTACTGAGGGGTTCCAATAAAGACCCGATACATGATATTATCGGCCTCAAGGGTGGGTCCATCAAGTTTTTGTGGATTTTAGGTAGTCCATAAAAAGGAGGAATAATGGGATTTCCATTATTCAGGAACCGACCCTCCACTTCACAAATCCATCCGGCTGTCAATCCCTCACCTATCACTCTCTCCTCTTCCCTTTTTAAGGCCTCCATCCTACTCATCAGGACTTTTAAAAATTGTTCCTTCACAGACAGAAGATCCTCTGCTCATCTTTCATTATCTAAGATTCTTAGGAATAGGATGCCTACACGTTCTGCAGTCCTGTGACTGGGCGCCTACCCATCCTCTTGTACCATTTTGGTATCTTTCCCCAATTGCCTAGGTCCCTGAAGTTGGGCCAGAATCAGCTGATCCTCTATCTGAGGGGTCAGTCCCCTTCATGCTGTACCATGTCTAGGCTTGTCCCTTCCGTGTGTTCCCTTGCTTTTCTATGAGACTATTCACCATGTTACATCCCACATATTTGCTAAGTGAGATGGCTGTGTAGTTCATTGCATTTTGGAAGTGTGTAGGCAAGTGGGCGCATACAAAACAGTCTGATATTGCCGCCTCTTCATACAGCTTAACCGTCTGTACAAGCATGTTGTCAGCGTATATTTCCCTATTCTCAGTCCATGGTGTCACGACTTGAACCCTTCTTGCCATAGTAATCCGCCAGCCTCTGGGCACCACCTGGTTTCTTGCTTGTTCTGGAATGACCTAGGTAGGGGCGACCCTTTCCAGTAGCCATGTGCTGTGATAATAAAACACCAAGCAGGCCGTAACATCCAGAAGGAGTCCAGGAGGAAAAAACCCAGCAGGGAAAAACCTCTACTCAAGGAACTTCTGAAAAATAAGAAATGAAAAAATATTGAGGCACAAAAAGGACTGGAACAGAAACTGAAGTCAGGAGAAAAGGTAGAATCCAAATCACGGGATACAGGAGTGAGGAGCACAACCGGAACGGAAGTGTTTCCAATACGAGGAACAGAAGACAAACCGTGCTTATATACAGACAAGACAGGAAGTGACATGCAGGAAGTAATGAAGACACCATCTTGGATTGGGAAGAACCACATAAAGGTAAATGGAAAAATAACCACAGTATAAGATAGGAAGCAAAGCACGCAGGGAAAGAATACAGACTTCTGGGAAAGAGAAAATATGGCCAAAGAAGAAACGAAAAGAAAAAAGGGAAAAAAGAAGAGAAGAAGAAAAACAGCAACAAACAGGTAAGAAAAATTAAGGGGGCAAAAAGGGGATGCAGCGAGAACCTGAGCCAAAAGAAAAGGTCTCAGGTCCCAATGTAGCCCGAAAAACAGATCACAGACTGAAAAGCGGCCCGCGGCAGAAACGGCTGTCCAAGACGCAGACTGCCAAACAGACCGCAGCCCACAAATGGGGCGCCGCCGGTCTGTGCAGCGTCACACATGGCACCTGTCCCCTATATCCCTCATCTACTGGTACCCCTGTCTCTCTTTCCCCTGATGTGTTTGCATGCAATCCTTCACTTTTATTGGTATAGTTATGCTCATCGAGAAACGGTATGTATATTTAATCTGCAAACAGTATTTATATAATTGTCAAATTATCCCCGGAGCGGGGGAGCAGGTGGCAGTCAGCACTGTAGGCCATTTCTTCTCCTTTTCCTTTTTGTTAGGCATTGTCCCTGCCACTGGTAGGATGATGTCAGAGAACTGATTTTGTTTTCCTTATCAATACTGTAGTCAATTGTTCCCAGTGTCTTCAAATCAGTAAGTGATGGTCTGTTATTTCTCCATCGGTGGTTCCTTAGAATGTGTCATCGGAGGTTATCTAGCACATAATGCCCATTCAGGTAAGTCTGTGAACCAATCCAGACAGGACCAGCTTGCGCCCTGTGTTTTCAAAGGTGTGCAGCACAAGCAGTTCTATGAAGAGTCACCACAGGACCCGCTTGCACCCCTTGACATTTGCGAAGGGGCAGCATAAACAGTCCTGTCAGTGTTCCCTTATCTTGTTTGTGGATTGGAGGTTGTATCCCAGCGGTGGTGGCGGAACCCCTGTTGGTGGCACAGGTATCTGTTGCATATCCATTGGTCCCGCCGCCTTTTTGGTGTGGGAGCTGTGGGTCCAGGAAGTTAGCCCTTCACACTTGACCGCTGTAGCTGTTGTCAGAAGGACTTGGTATGGTGCCATCTACCAGGGCTGTAGACAATGTTGTCTGGTGTGGGCTTTTACCCTTTGATCTATCCTGAAGAGGCTGTATGGTATTAATAGTAGCATCAAATGCATTATCAGTATTGGGTGGAGGTGGTGTATTTTGTTGCTGCCTCTGCTGGCTCCTATCTCTAGGTCCCTTACCTAGGAAGGGGCAGTCTGCTTTCCAGTGCCTTTGCTGGTAGCAGTGGAAGCATGTTGTGCCTGGAGGTCGTTGAGGGGACGCTCTCTCATTTTGTCCCCTTCCTTGTCCTCTACCCCTACCCTGTTCACCGCTATAGAGCTTCTCCTGCGCATCTTCAACTTAACTTTTTCTCTTTTTGATTTTTCCTCCTCTGCCCTCTGCAGATGTGTTTGGTAGTCTGCACAATATCTGGCTGTGGCCAGTAGCTTGTCTATGGGCTCCTGCTGCCAACATTCAAAAGATGTTTTTAATTGTGTCTGGATGGGCTGCTGTAGCCCATATACAAATGTGGTAACAAACTCTGGCATCACCTCACCTAGTGGATTTTTCATTCCACTGCTCTGTTGGTACACTTGCAAAAGACAGTCATAATAACTGTTCACACTTTCATTCTTTTCCTGCTTTGTATTCATTATTTTCGACCAGTCTACCTTATCATCCAACACTTTTCCCTTTATGTATTTCATAATCTTTTCCCTTGCCTTCTCTACCTCTTCTCCTGGTTCTCCCCCTTTTCCCCTCGGTGGCTCATCACTTTCTTGCAGTCCTTCCACAGGTCCCTTGGCACTCTTATATTGAACAAGGTGTTGCGGTCTCTCCATAGCAACCCTCCTATTGCTATTATTCTATTTAATTCTGTGTTCCACTTGTGGGGGTTCCTCCCTCAGTTTTGGAAAGTCTTTAGTGAATGACATTAAATAGGAGTGAGTCCAAGGCACATGAACATACGAAAGTGTGGAAGAGTCATCCTCTCCTGATGATACCATCAGTACCTCTCCCAGAGGCGTGGTCAGTGCTACATTTGTCAATAGGGTGGGTGTCTATCCCTAAATCATTAATAACATGTGCTGTTGTGATGCTCTCCATTAATTCTTTCCATTTTGTAGCTTCTGCATGGCATACTCCAGTTGTTCCGTTACCTTAGCATCATCCCAAGACTGCAGCTCACTATCTGTGAAGCAAAGTTGCGATGTGTCCCAGGCACATGTTTGTGATAGAGGCGCACTCTTGATATGCTGCTTGTAGCTGTGGTGCACATCCGGACCTTGGGCCATTAGGTCAACACGTGCTAATTTCATTCTTTCCTCTCTATGTGGTCTATTATAAGCCTCTGTTATATTTGCCAGCGTCGCCCGTTTGTTAACCAGGTCTGTCAGTATGGTGTGTCACTTGGCAATGTTTTTCCTGAAGATAATTTTCTTTTGTATCACAGGAGAGCTGCGAGGTGTGGTGTGGGGGGGTTGTCTTTTTAGATTAGGAGTGTGAGATGCTGTCTCTTCTACCCCCTGGCATAGTGGTAGTGCCCTGTAAGAACTCTGTCAACGTATCTACATTGTGTTGTATGTGATATGCATAAGTGCATGTTTCCCAGATCAGTTGTCGCATTTCCTCGACCCCAGAGCATGATCCCCAGAGTCATCTTGGAATCTTTGTGCTGAGTTTCTGTTAACCAAGAGAAGCGGTTTCTCCCTCTTTCCCTCTCATTTTTTCTGTAGCCGAGCACTGATATTGCTGAGTTTCCCTGCAGCGTGAACTACTTCCTCTTTTATTTCTTTCAGTGAAGTATTCTCTAACTGCTGATCTCATTTCTCTCCAGTGTGGCGCTTCTACCTTGCGTTAATAGAATTCGAGCAGCAGCACCGACTGGTTGCAGCAGCAGGCTGTCTCTTCAGGGGCAATGAGCTGAGCAGTATCTTCTTGGATTTTCCATACTTTACAACCAATCCCAGGACTTTATGATGCTGCACAACCATCTACACCACGCTAGACCCACCCATTAACCTGTCAATCACAGTTCAAACTAGTTTTCTGATGATTGCCCGTACTGTTTTTAGGAGTGGGAGACGGTAAATTCCGCCATGCGGCGGTAGCATAGTTTTTACCAAACTCCGCGCTCCAAGTGGAGCACGAGTGGCAAAACTCCACAAACTGCCGACAGGGCGGAATTTACCACCCGCCCCTAGTTGAAACGCCTTGTCTTGTACCGGTTGTTGCAGTAGCCTGACCATAACTGACAAACGTCTTCATATATTAACTAACACTGAAAATAATTTCTCGAATAACAGGTTCAGTACATTGATCAGCTTAGCAGTTGGTGTCCAATTGACATTGGATTACAGAAAACACTACGTAACAGAAAGAGTGCATGTGAACATGCTATTCAGACAGTACTAGATAAGTCACTGGGCAGCTGTGTCTTTTATATGGCAGAGATTTGCAATCTGAGGCACATGGACATCAAATAATTTACCCACAATCACACAGTTCGTGTGAAAGAAACCATGAATGGAAACTATGGCCCTCATTATGACATTGGTGATAAATCACACTTACCACCATGCTGACTGCTGCCAACATACCGCCGCAGCGGCGGATATCGGTTAACCATATTATGACAGACACACACCGATCAGTCACTATTCAGACACACACACAAATCCGCCAGCCCAAAGGTCAGTGATAAACTGGCGGCATCAAAACCCACAACATTACGCCAACAGAACTATACAAATCACACTATGACCCACGAATCACAGCGGCAGACATTCAATGGTGGTAAACCATTGGTGGTACATACCGCTGCGCTCAAAATACACACACACATACAAAATAACACCACATTGGTCAATTCAAACTACACACACCTGACACCTATACACACACCACACCCAAACACCACTATAAAATACACACCCACATTACCCACAACCCTCTACAAACAATTGCCAACAGAGCGAGATACAGCAAGAGCACCCACACAACTAGACCCACATACCACCATCACCTATAGACCACCCACGCATCTTACATCACACACCCCAACACATCACCCCACACACCCTTACCGACAACACTCACACTACACCCATGGCACCACAACGACACCCCATGTTCTCAGAGGAGGAGTTAAGGGAGCTATGGCGGAGAATCGTGGACAGGGTCAAACGCTGTGGGACAGCACCCCAGAACAAGGTATGACATCAGGAAGAGGTGAAATGACCTACGGGGAAAGGTATGTTCCATTACAGCTAGACACCAGCTTGCAGTACAGAGGACTGGTGGTGGACCCCCACCTTCTCCCCCACAACTTACAACATGGGAAGTGCAAGTCTTGGAAATCATGCATCCTGAGAGCCGGGCAGGAGTAGAAGGAGGACTGGACTCTGGTAAGTCAACTCTCTATTACTATCACCCCTCTACCTGCATGCCATCACATACCCCCACCCCTACCCTCAATCCCATCACTCCACCACCTCCCACATACCCCACCATCACAACTCACTCATCCCAATACCAAGCCCTGAATTCAACACCAATGCATGGACACCCCTCACAGACCTGCATGGACACCTATCACCACTGCATGCACACTAGAGAGAATCACCTAGCCCACCAAATAACAACTCACACAAGGCAAATCTGCCAGGGCAATAACAACCATACAGGGCAACACACCCATTCACAATATGTCACACGTGGAAACAATAACACTGCAATTACATCCACACAGGTATCCCAGCCAATGTCACCGGAGAAGAGGTGCCAGCAACCCTGGCCCATAGGGATCTCTGGACAGTCGGTTACACCACCACAGAGCCTCCCCCCACAGGAAACGCCACCACAGCATCCACCCAGTGGGCCCATACCTCTGTCCCCAGGACAAGTCAATCAGCAGTGTGTCCACCACTACAGGGACCCCAGCAACCCCACAAACACTGGACGAGCAGGGACCTGGGGTCAGTGGCAGTGGCCACACGGTTCAGGGGACAGAGGTACGGGACAACAGGGAAGCTGGGAGTACTGCTGTGTGACAGGGTGAGGACAGTCCCAGGGAACTAGCTATCCAGGAGGCACTCACCTTGATCCTGAGAGCATACCAACATTCCCAGGATATGCTGGGCCAGCTACTGGACAAGTTGCAGGAGAACATGCGTCTGCAGGAGGGACAGTACCTGTGGATCAGGGAGGACTTGAAGGACATCAACACCACCCTGGTCTCCATTGCAGGGGTGCTGACAGACATGGCCAACACTATGAGGGAGGCGGTGGCACACCACAGGGCCCCTGACACTAGATAAACCGTCGAACAGCCCTCCACCTCTGCTGCCACTAGTGGGCAGGAGGCCTCGCCACGGGAACAACAGGCCACCAGGCCCTTGCAGAAAGAGAACTACCCCGCAAAAGTTCCCTGCGATCCAGGCAGAAGCCAGAGACTATTGCCAAGACCCTGCCAGGAAATAAGATTCTCCTGATTGTCACTCTTGTGTCCCACTCTGTCACCCTGTCCACCTTGAACTGCCATTGCTCCCCTTCCTATGCCCCCTTGGACAATGCACCTGTGATACAAATAGACTGGACTGTATCCTGGACTTTCCTCCATCATCACCCTAGCCCAGTGCACTTCTCCCTGTACTCCTTAGCACTTAAATAAATACCCTTTGATAAAATACAAGTATGGAGTATGTCAAATAATTTAAGTATGTATTTGTTTAACAAGGTTTAAACATTGCAATTCAACTGTACAGTAATGTATACATAGGAAAGACCTGTAGTTGGCTGCAGTGAACACACCAGGAGCGATAGTGGGGCACCAACATCTGCAAAAAGAGTTGCCAAAGGGTACAGTGAGTGGCCATAGAAGTGGGAAATCACAGCCTGCCAGTGACAATGTCAAACACAAAACGGTCAATTAAATGTGAAGTTACACTGTCTTACCTGTGTGTCATTGGAAGTATTGACCAATAATTGCACTTCTGTTGTCCTCATCCTCATCCTCTGCCTCCTCATCTTCACTGTCTACAGGATCCACTGCTGCCACACGGCCATCTCCAGCCTACTCCTCCTGCAGAAAAGGCACCTGGCAACGCAAGGCAAGGTTGTGCAACATACAGCATGCCACAGTGATCTAGCAGACCTTCTTGGGTGAGTAGCGCAGGGATCCACCAGTCAGATGGAGGCAACAAAACCTGGCCTTCAGGAGGCCAAAGGTCCTCTGTATAATTCTTCTTGTTCGCCCATGTGCCTCATTGTAACGTTCTTCTGCCCTTGTCCTGGGATTCTTCACAGGGGTCAGTAGCCATGAGAGGTTGGAATAACCAGAGTCACCTGCAAATATCGAGGGACAGCTGTTAGCCACACACTAACCCTTAGGGCCCACACCATACCGCACCAACATATACTGGGTGGGAACCAGAGCTCACCTACTAGCCACACCCTGTGCCTCTGGAGTTGAGCCATCACATTTGGGATGCTGCTATTCCTCAGTATAAATGCATCATGCACAGACCCAGGATACTTTGCATTGACGTGGGAGATGTACTGGTCCACCAGGCAAACCATCTGCACATTCATGGAGTGAAAGCTCTTTCGATTTCTGAACACCTGATCATTTCGCCAGGGGGGACAAATGCAATATGTCTTCCATCAATAGCCCCAATAATGTTGGGGATATGTCCCATTGCATAGAAATCAGCTTTCACTGTGGCCAAGTCCTCCACCTGAGGGAAAACGATGTAGCTGCACATGTGTTTAATCAGGGCAGACAACACTCTGGTCAGCACTACTGAGAACATTGGCTTCGACATTCCTGCTGCCAAGCCCACTGTCACTTGGAAGGAGCCAGTTGCCAGGAAATGGAGCACTGATAGCACTTGCACAAGAGGGTGGATCCCGGTGGGGTGACAGATAGCAAAGATTAGGTCAGGCTCCAATTGGGCACACAACTCCGTGATTGTGGCCCTGTCAAGTCTATAGGTGAGGAAAATGTGCACGTCCTCCATTGTTGTCAAGTCCACCAGGGGTCTGTACTCAGGGGATGTTTCCATCTCCTATGCATCCGCAGCTGTTGCAAACTATGGGATAAAATAGTTTGTAGCTGGTCATTATCTCAACATCCCAACCACTACAGCTCAATGCATGCTGTGATTGTAACAGTATTTTGTTGGAGACGTCCAAATGGTGCATTTGTGTACTGTGAAGCAGTAAGGAACCATGGCCTGCAACATGGCGTCCACCTGTCTTGTATGGAGAAACAGGTGGAAATGAGATAATTCCGCTGCCGTTGTGCGCCGTTGTGGGAGGTGGTCGAGAACCGCTGTGCAACTCCTCATTGGTTAACACTGGGCCCTATGGGGTACAGTGGCCAATGGTGATGTATGCCGGCGGTGACGGTATGCACCACCGTGGACATCACCGCCATTTTCTATCTGATTCCTTGCTTGCTACCTGACCTTCAACAGGAGAGGACCTACACTGCATGTGCTGCTGCGACCTGTGTCTGGAACTGACCATGGCTCGTGTGATTGGGGAAAGGGCCCCTGCCTTCAACTCTGCAGAGTTTGAGCGACTGGTGGATGGGGTCCTACCCCAGTACCCACTGCTGTATGGGCCTCCAGACCAACAGGTAAGTACACTGTGAGTACGATGCATTGGGCGTGAATGCATGGAGTGCTGTGTGTGAAGTCCTCGTATAGGGGGTGGGAGGTGGGTGGTGGATGGGCCCTGGGCAGCGTGCAGCATGTATGGTGGGCCATGTCTCTGCTAATGGGGATGGGAAGGGGCATGTTGGGCCATGAGTGTAACAGGCAGGATGGTTGGACTAATACCTTTCCCTGTGTCTATTTCCTTGCAGGTCAGCGCCCATCAAAGGAAGGGTATATGGCGTGCCATCGCCAAGGACGTGCGGACCCTGGGGGTCTACGGCAGGCAGAGTACCCACTGTCGGAAATGGGGGAGGACCTGAGACACTGAGCACGGAAGATGGCGGAGGCCCAGCTGGGGATGTCCTCCCAACGAGGAAGGGGTGCCCGTCAAACCCTGACCCCCCCTGATGGCCTGCATACTGGCGGTGGCCTATCCTGAGCTAGAAGGGTCCTTGGGGCATCACAGCAGCCACAAGGGGGTGTGTACAGTGCCCTAATATACAGCTTGTGCCTGGTGGGGTGGTATCCGGGTGGTGGGTGTGGGCCCTGTGGGTGCCCCTTTGCTCAGGCCTGGCATTGCAGGGTAGGTCCCATGTTGGGCAGAGTTCTGATGTGAAAGTGCTCCAACCAAGGTAGTAGGCATCCACTACTGGGCAGGGGTCTGTGGGTCTCAGGTATGCTTCAATTGGCATTAGGTGTCCCTATCCATGGGCTGGTGACTAGCATTGTGACATGTAGTGCATTGCCTAGTGCGTAGGGGTGTCCCCTGTGTGTGTATGTTGTGTACGCCAATGGTGGTGTTGTTGGCGCCATTGACCAAGTATATCCTTTGTCCCTCCCCCCCACCTTTTTGTCACCCAGTCCTTATGTGCATTAGCATCATTTGGCGGAGGAGCAGAGGAACCGCCGACGGAGGGAGCTGCATCCCACAGGACGAATCCACTGACGATGAGGGCACCAGTGGGACGGAGGGAGAGGGGAGCACCACGGCAGAGACAGGAGGGGACAGTTCGGACACATATACCTCCTCTGTACCCCAGCTACAGGTACAACCGCCACCCCTGTACCAGCACTGCCCTCCCAGCAGCCCCTCAGCAAGTTTCCCGTGCCTTCTCACCCAAGAGGGTGGGCATCTCCTTTGCCCCAGGCACCTCAGCCCCTGCCCCAGTTAGCCTTGCTGCCCTGGGTGAGGAGGCTATTGACCTCCTGAGATCCATCTGTTTTGGGCAGTCAACCATTGGAATGCCAACCAGGGGCTGGCAGCCCAAATGCAATAGACAAATGCATTTCTGGAGGGTATTCACACTGGCTTGGAGCCCAGCATAGATCAATCCAGGCTCTGGCCTCCTCTCTGGTGGCAGCCATTGTCCCTGTTTCCACCCCCCCTCCAACTTCCTCTACCCAATCCCATTCCCCTAAACCACAAGCTATCCCAAGCACACAGTCAGAAGAGCATGCACCCAGGACAATACACAAGAATGGACATGGCAAACACAAGCACCACACTTCATCCCACAGGCACTCACACAAACACCATCCAGAAGCAGACATACCAACATCCACTGCCTCCACTGTGGCCCCCTCCTCCTTGCCGTCCACCTCCCTCCCAGTTGCGTCTCCACTCACAACTGGATGCACTACATCCTCATCCACTACCACCATCACCAGCACACCTATCAGTACACGCCCCTCACTGGCAGACACCCCCCCCTGTGTCCTCTCCCCTGTGTCTGTGCCCCCTCCTCCCAAAGTACACAAACGCAAGCACTCAGACACCCAACAGCCATCCACCTCACAACAGCATCCAGCCCATGCACCTGCACCTAAGCACAGCAGACAGACACCTCCGACCACCACTCCCTCTTCCTCCACTCCCAAGCCACCTCCCTCTTCCCGCCCCAATGTCCGTAAGAAGTTTTTCCTCTCCACCATTGACCTCTTCCCTACCCTCCTCCCTGTCCCTCACATCAGGCCAGGGTGGTCAAAACCCAGGCAAGCACCTCAGCCACCCAGTCCACAGGCACAGTAGTGTCTCCAACTACTCCAGGTGGGAAAGGATCCGGCCACCAGCCAGCCAGACGGACAGGGTGCCAGCCCCAAGTGAGTCAAGGAAGGGCAAGGAGTCAGCCCCAGCTGCAGGACGGAAGGGCAAGGAGTCAGCCCCAGCTGCAGGAAGGAAGGGCAAGGAGGCAGCTCCAGCTGCTGGACGGAAGGGCAAGGAGGCAGCCCCAGCTGCAGGAAGGAGGGGCAAGGAGCCTGCAACAGCAGGCAGTAGAGACAAGGGGCCTTGTGCAGGGACTCAGTTGGAGCCCCCACCACCAACCATGGTGGGGCAGTCGTCCGAGGCTACAGGGGATAGGCTGGAGCCTCCCCCCACCACTGCCAGCACCTCCACCAGCAGCAGCAGCCCCAGTGGGTAGCTGTCCGAGGCAGCAGGGGATGGGCTGGAGCCTCCCCCCACCCTGCCAGCACCGCCACCAGCACCTCCACCAGCAGCAGCAGCCCCAGTGGGCAGCCGTCCGAGGCTGCAGGGGATGGGCTGGAGCCTCCCCACACCACTGCCAGCACCGCCACCAGAAGCAGCAGCAACAGTGGGCAGACATCCGAGGCTGCAGGGGATGGGCTGGAGCCTCCCCCACCACTGCCAGCTCCACCAGCAGCACCAGCAGCACCAGCCCCAGTGGGCAGCCGTCCGAGGCTGCAGGGGATGGGCTGGAGCCTCCCCCCACCACTGCCAGCTCCAAAAGCAGCACCACCACTGCCACCACTGAGCAGCCAACCCCGCCGGTGGACAGTGTGTAATCCTGCGTCCATGGGTTGTTGTGCTGCCTGGACAATGCAAAACTTGTGGGTCCATGTGGAGCTGCCGCCTATGCCTCTGTGCGGCGGGTGCAGCTGCACCCGTTGCACAGATCACTGCCGACCTGCGCGATGAGGCACTGCACAGGGGCCCCTGCACTGTCCATGCCAAGTGCATGGGCAGTGCAGGGGCCCCCAGGGGTGTCCCATGGCACCCCCTCTACCAGCCTTTCCCCGCCAGGGAAAGGTTGGTGGATTAGGGATCATTATCCGAGGAGCAGCACCGCTGCCCTGTCGGATAATGATTCCGACCGCCGCCAGGCTGCCTGACAGAGGCAGCCTGGCGGTGAGTGAGGGCTGCCGATCGCAGCCCTCTTAGTGTTCATTATGTGGCGGTGTGGACCGCCATGCCAGCTGGCGGGTTTTCCCGCCACCGCCGGCATAGCGGGCCACACCGCCATGATCATAATGACCACCTTTGTCTAGAATTTTTAGAGACCAGACCCTTCGTTTTGCCAAAGATTTCCATGTCTTTCCATCTTTCCCAGGCATCAGCTGTCCCTGCATTCTTTTCTTCTCCATCTCCAGCATGCAATTCTTTGACGTTCTTTGGATTTGCATGAAGCTTTAACCATCTAGTTGGAGAATACTCACATACAGAATAGTAGACTTTTTGTTTTTCAGCTTGGGTTATGCAAACAAAAGTCATCGTCCACCAAATTTACATTGTTGGATTAGAATGGTCATTTCTCTGGCTTCCAAAAGATCAAGGGGTTCTTTGTCCATTACCACTCAGGGGTAATCCCTAGAGGCATCTAGGCAGCATTCAAAGGTGCCTCCTTCATGGATATCTGTGCATACACCACATTATCCTCTCCTTACACTGTAATTTCCCACTATAAGTTTAGAATGGAGGGGATATGTTTTCTTCTTCTCTTGGGACTGCAGTTCTGTCAGCAGTCCATTAGTGGATGTAATTTTGTTTCACATTTGTATGAAGAAAGACACCTTGGTGTGACATTTAGGGGTATATTTAAGGAAAGTGGTGCTGCAACCAGTGCAGCGCCACTTTCCTTGCTCCCCTTAGAGCCTCCTTCTGCCACCATGTGTGCGCTGTATCTAAAATACAGTGCACCATGATGCAGGGTATGGGGCAATAGTGTCATTTTTATTGACGCTATTGATATACTCTGCAGGAGTAGCACCACAATATTGGCGCTACTCCTGCAGAGTACATAGGGGCCCATTAAAAATAATGGAAGCCCCCTTTTAATGCCTGCTCTGTGCAGGTGTTAAAAGTGCCATAAAAAATGATGCAAGGAAATCTGTTAGATTTCGGGGGAACGCCCCCTCTGCATATATTATGCCTCCTGCAGGCATAATGTAGCGTAAAGGGTTACAAAGTGGCGCAATGCATGCAATGCCCGACTTTGTAAATATGGTGCGAGGATTTTGGCCTCATTGGGCCACAATAGCATAAAATAAATTGGCACTAATGTGGCGCAAGGCGGTGCTAGGGGCTTATAAATATGGCCCTTAGTTTCTTCTGTGGTTACCAGAATATTTTTTTTTTCATAACTGGCTTGGGTATATGGTCACTTTGTTAGGACTGGGACGAAGAAGATGCTCAAGGTAGGTGAAGACTCAGTTACTTACCGGTAATCTTCATTTCCCCGAGTCACAGTCTTTCTTGGCACAGTGCTAGTTTTCCCTCTCATCCACACCCTGGGAAAAAGAGGAAAAATTGTGATTGCTTATATTCCTTGGTAAATTTAGGAAGTGCACGTGTTGACCCTTTCTCTGGCAGTCACAATGAAGGAACTTCCTGTGGCAGCTATGATGAAAGGGGCACATGTTTAAGATTTCTTTGACATGTCTCAGTGAATACTGTGCATGGGAGATGGAGTGCTTGGCATGTTAGGACTGTGATAAGAAAGATCATGACTCATATTCATGAAGATTATCAGTAAATCACAGAGTCAATAACATAGATAAGCCTTAGATTTACAGCCTTTTACCTTGTCCCAGTCTTTTCAAATGTGGCAGTTGTGAAAAGACTTCAGCCTGGCACAACTAGAACATATACATATAAAGCAAATCACATATTTACATATAAATTTGTTTAAATGCAATCTAGAATTCACATACTGCCCACTTGAAGAATACAACCTACATCTGAAGACTGACACCTACTAGACGTAAAAGTGTTAATGCTACAAATATATATGGAGGGTCCTGCCCAAGGTGACACCTTGAAAATCTGTACCAGTGCAACTTCACAGACCTTGGCCTAAGAAGTAGCCCTCTCCCTTGTAGATATCCAAGAATTTCTAAAATAATGGAATAATGGAAGACTGAGGCATGAAATAAATAAATGCAAAAATGAAGTTATCTGTTTACAATAACTATGGGGGTCATTATGACCCTGGTGGTCACTACACCACCAGGGTCACGGTGGCGGTCGGACCGCTGTGGTCGTGGCAGTCCGCTACATTATGACCGTGGTGGAGCGTTTCTGCCTGCCGGCCCAGCGGGGAACTCAAATTAGGGCCGACGGGGTTCAGGCTGCCTGTGTGGCCTTATGGCAGAATGACATTGGCAGGCGGCCTCCCCTGCCCACCAATGTCGTAATGAGGGCCTATGTGTGCCTTTTACCCTAAGAACAGGCCCTGGTTTTAAAGAGCAAGCCATTGAATTGACAAAAAAAGGCAGGACGCTCAAGGTGTAGGAGAATAGCTTCAAGAGCTTCAATAGTGTGTTTTTTTACCAAATGTTGGGCCTGCACTTAGAATCAAAGAATCAGAAAATGAACCTGGTGTTGAAGAAAGCCCATTTCACTCATTCTCTATGTCAAGGTGACAATCTCCAGGAATATCGAATTTATAGTTATAAACAGAACATTAATGCTCAATAGCGGCTCAAAAGGACCCCTATCTAGATTCCTCATACAAAATGAAAAGAAAGAATCAAAGACCCAGAAAGCAAACACAAAAAGGAAAACATGTGACTTAGATGAGGCACCAACACTTGTTTTCCAACCAGAGCTCCCAAGGTTTCTCTGATTGTTGCACAACTGGATCACAGAGTAGACAAAGGTAGTCTCAAAGACAAACCAGACTGGTGAAACTGGTTAATGGTATGAGCCCCGCAAGACACAGACATCAACCCATCAGCAGAACAGCAACCATGAATAAAATATTGCTGTAGAGCCAGAAGTAATTCCCTTAAGATGCTGTATTGCTGCAAACCCTCAAATCTACCCTTCAGACCAAAAGACGTATGTTCTGGAGTAACTAACCTTTGTTTGGACCTTAATGAATAAAAGGAGGAAGGGATGGAAATTTCCAAATTTGTGGCACATTTTTCTGTGCTATTTTCTAGAGCATTTGGAACCATCCACAACAAAAACACCGCTCTCTTCTCCCTCACCTTGATTAAAACCTTGAGGATAGAATGTAAAGTATAGAATAACCTGTGTGCATCTGCTATGTGTCTACATTCCTACAGACAGTATCAAAGAACCTCATGCAACTCCCTGGAGGTACTGCATTTCCAAAAGAGGCCAACAGAATGAGAACAGGTTTTCCAAATCTATAAAACATTTTCCTAAGCCCCCATCTAGTCATAGAGGGAGTGCCAGAGAGTATAGGCGCCCTCTGATTAGTATCTTTCCTGAAAAATGTTTACTTTTCTGATGTATGACACAGATGAGGAAAAAGATTTTCTTCTACCTGTATTCCCATGCTGGCCTACTATTTTGACTGACTCAGCAACTATCTGTTTATAGACATTTGGCTGATCATGTTGTCCATTTGAATGATGACTTGTTTCTGTTTTATCAGGGAGGAAGCAATAGGAGGACGTCTTCAACTGTCTATAGGCCTTTATCCATTGCTGTTGCCCAGCTTATGCAACTGATATTATTATTTTTTTAAACACATTTTATTGAATTTTATTAGCAACAATTAGGCACCTTCAGAACTCTACATTAACGACCTTCTCTCAACATTGTCAGGCCATTTGTTATGACAGCAATATTATTTTCAATTTAGTATGGCTAGACAATGTGTCCACTGTTGTGAGGCACGTATTTCAATATTGATGGTGGATATTCCGCTCCATATTCCTCTACTGCATCACCTCTTCGTTCCTTCATGGTTTCATTTATTTTATGTGCCCTGCGGGTCAAGTGCCTACTCTCATCTCCCCCTCCCTCCCCATCTGTCCTCCGCCACCCCAATTTGCCTGTGTTCCTGCTATGTCTAACATCAAGTGTTGCTCGAAATCAACAAGTGAGAGCCACTCCTGATTCCCTGGCTGCCCCCTTAAGGTATACTTCTCAAGACATCACTATGTACTCACTATGTGACCGGGCTGTGCAATATGTCATGGTGTTAAAGGGGGTAGCACACCGTCACTTCGAGTATTATCTGAGCTCTCTAAGAGACAGGTCAAAGTGCTCCAGGCCCGGGCTCTCTCAATCAGTACCTGACCTCGCCTGACCTCCCGGTCCCTCACCATCTCCTCAGCCTTCACCCACCGTAACGCTTCCCTTTTTCAGGACGTGCACTGGGGGCCGCGCGCCTGTTTCCGACTCCTAGTTATCTCTCTCTTTTTGCTAACAGCATCGCTAGGTCCTGAATCTTCTTTATCCCTACAGCGTTACCAGGCGAACGCCGCTTTTTGCTCTACTCTCCCTGCCTCTCAGGACCGGTGAGGGGTCATGTGTGGGCTTATCAGGGCCCTCATACGTGACATCCCACAAATTTCAGATGCCATACTCCATACAGGCTATACATCTTCAAAGATTACCATCTCCCTATGTGATAAGTGACTTTTTTTGGATACTGTTCTCTTCAACCATTCTTTTGCCTTGAAAAAGTCCGTGTGGACGAAACGCGTGTTGGCTGTTTTTGAACTCTTCCAAACATGAGGATGTGAATTTCTTTGAACATTGATTTGATTTTCTCAATACAAAGGAATAAAGAACTCTGCAATCTATCTTGCATCGTGGACTTACTATTCGGAGTGCCCTGGTTGTGCTTTGTTTTCAGGTCCTGAAACTAGTTGGTCACCTTCTGCCGGGCCGTGTGAGGATACCCATTGAGTAAGCAATTCTTGGGGCCACAGAGGACCTCTCTCTCAATGACTTCGCCCATTGTACCAACTACTGAGGTCCAGAATTCTCCCAGAACCGAGCAGGTCCAAAACATATGAAAAAACTCTACTGCCTCCTCTCCACACCTCAGACATCTGGCTTTCACTAAATTAAAATGCCTCCGCAGCATACCTGTGTCAAACATGCTCTGTGTACTACATACTAGTTCATGAGCCTAAATCTAGCATTCTTAGAGATTTTAGGCACCAAGGTCAGTATGTTCCCCCAGTCGTCCATGATTTCTTTACCCAAGTCCTCCTCCCGTTTCTGGTTAAGGCTTGTGAGGGGTTGGCACGAGCTGTTCTCATTCTCCCATACAGGAAAGTCACTGCCCTATATGTACCTGCACTACTAGTCAAGTATTGACAGACGGTTGAAAGGAGAGGTTCTGCTTGTCCCGTTCGCCCGTGCTGAGTGATCGCCTCAGTGACCGCCCTATGGAGCAAGAAGTGCCCCTGTGGTAGTTCATATCGGTCCTGAACTCCTCAAACAGCAATAGGATGTCTGCTTCAAATAATGTTCCCATTGATGTTGCTGCCGCTTCTATCCAGCTACAGTCCACTCCAGTCGCCCCCAAGGGGTAACACTGATAAAAATTACATTGGAATCTCCGGGGCATAAGGCATAGGCCCACCCGATCTGCGGAGATATCGCAGCCAGCAAGCACGTAACACCCTTAAGCCCGCAGGTAAGGTCGCAGCTGGAGGGCCGAGCCGGATGACCACTCTGGCCAAAGTCCAGATATCCGGAGTAAAGGGTGTTACTACTTTGTCCGGCCTCACGTGACTGGCTATCCATTAGGTCAACCACTGCAGTTGACCTGCTAGGTAATAGGTCTCGAAATCTGGTACTGCCAGTCCCCCATCCCTCGTTGGTCTCTGAAGCCTTTCAAGTGCAAGTGGTTGTCTACCTGTCCCCCTCAGGAATCCAATTATCAGTGAATTCAGACCCTTAAAAAAGGCTTGCGGTCTCCATAGCGGAAGTGTGACAAAAAGATAAAGCAATCAGGGCAGGGTAATCATTTTCAACAGAGCAACTCTTCCTGCCACTGATAAGGGCATTGATTCCCAAAAGGCCATATTGCTGCATAGCCCATGCAGCGCTCACCCTATATTTCCTTCAAAAAGGTCTGCTCTGCTATGATAAACATGCAACCCCAGGTGTGTCAAACAACGCGGTTCCCATTGTAGACCTCTCAGGTCCTGAGGTGCCGCTCGGTAAGGTATCATGGGAAATAGACTGGATTTTCCCCAGTTAACCTGAAGGCCCGATAGTGACTCAAAACGATCCAGTAACTACCTTGCTCCCCGAAGTGCATCATCTGCATCCACTAAAAATAACAAAAGATCATCAGCATATAAGGCAATGTAATGGGTGTCCTTCCCAACTTTCAAGCCTCTATAGGCACTTCCCGTTCTTGCTAGGCTCAATGGCCTGGGCAAAGAGGAGAGGGAAGAGCGGGCATCCTTGCCTGGTGCCTCATTCCACTTAATAGTCTCCCGAAATAGTGCTACCTGTGCGGACTCTGCCTGTGGCATGGTATAAAGTACTCGCATCCAGGCTATAAAGTGCTCACCAAGTCCAAGTTTGTGTAGCACTTCATATAAGTATGGCCATTCTAAGCTGTCAAACTTTTTCTCTAAGTCTACAGCAAAGACCACGGAGCTGTTTTTATCATAAGAGTTGTCATCAAGTAATGAGAATAGTCGACGTATGTTAAGGGCCGTATGCCGTTCAGGGATGAATCCCACCTGGTCCCTGTGGATCAAGCGATATATAGGGTAGGAGGCGTGTCGCTAGGAGTTTGCTAAGGATTTTGTAATCTACCGATAACATTGACAGAGGTCGGTAGGAAGCTACATCAGTGGGTGGCTTCCAAGGTTTCAAAAGGGGAATGAAAATGGCCTCTCGTGCTGATGGCGAGAGGGTCCCAGCTATCTTGGCCTCTTCATACATGCCAACCAATCGGTGCACTAGCATTGCTATATAGGTGGAATAAAATTCAACTGGCCGGCCGTCTAGTCCCGGGGTCTTGTTTCGCGCTATAGTGATGACAACCGCTTGAACCCCGGAGAGTGTAATTGCCTGACCCTGAGTCTCCAATTACTGCTCTGATAGTGTCGGGAGATTAAGGTGTGATAAGAATTCTTGGCTTTCTGTCTGCGATGACTGGACTTTGCTCATGTAGAGATCCAAATAATAATTATAAAATTCCTGATTAATTGCAGCCTGACTGTAGATCTTCTGACCCAGGGATATATCTAACTCAACTATAACTGAATGCCT
This sequence comes from Pleurodeles waltl, assembly GCF_031143425.1. NCBI lineage: Eukaryota > Metazoa > Chordata > Amphibia > Caudata > Salamandridae > Pleurodeles > Pleurodeles waltl. Next base: position 940,690,764 of record NC_090449.1, read on the forward strand.
CTTTGCCAGATTCGCTAACCTTGCCAAAAGCTAGCTCCCTTGGTCACCCTCTGCATGAGTTCTCACCAGGTAAGCTTTGTAATCATAACAGCGTTCTTTTTCAAACCCTGTCGCTATGCGCTTTCGGGCTTCCATGACTGATGTTTTGAGTTCCGGTTCTCTGGGACATCTCCGCTCAAGCGCTCCAACTCATGTTCTGCCTTCTCAATGTCACGTTTTATCAGGTGCAGGACACCCTTGGCTGCTGAAATACATCTCCCCCTTATCACTGCCTTAAAGGCGTCCCATTCGAGGTACAGTGTGGCCGTGGAACCCTTATTGTCACCAAAGTAGGCAGATATGTCAGCTGCAATGGCATCTCTGAAGACCTGGTCTTCTAACAGTTCTGGCCTAAGTTGCCATTTGGGCACTGGGGGTTGGGGGTGCACCCAGTGAAGTCCTAATAACAAAGGATTACGATCCGAGATTGTTCTGCTCAAGTTTTCAGTCAAGCATGTCAGCTCATGGACGTCTGGGGAACACAAGAAGGTATCCAGCCGTACATGCAGGTCATATAACAGGGAATAGAAGGAGTAATCCCTATCCTCTGGATGCTGAGTCCACCATGAGTCCACCAGCCCCCATTCTTGTTCCCAGTCCCGAAACACCTAAGCGGTGGACTTAATCGATGATTCCTGCAGAGGAGGGTGCAATCTATCTAGGATCACATAAGATATACAGTTAAAGTCCCTGCCCAAAAGCACAGCCCCTATAAAGTGGGAGGCAAGGTCCTCATAAATCCCGGCTGATCAATGTTAGGACCATAAAAACTCCCTATCGCTACCTCCCACCCATCTAGCCTTCTTGTGATCATGGCATACGTCCCCAAGGGATCGATTCTAGAATTGATGTGTTGAAAAGGCAAACCTGATTTGATTCAAATAAGGACCCCCGTGCATAAGCTGAGTTTGTAGTACAAAACACCTGTCGCCTCCATCTACGTTGAAGGGCCTTCCCCTCCTTAGCATCTAAATGCATCTCTTGCAGCAGGGATATATGAATCCCTCATCTAGGAAGGTGTGAGAATATTTTATGACGTCTACACAGCGAATGCATCTCCCTAATATTCCATGTGAATGCCTTAAGAGCTAGCAGGTCAGCCATTGGGTATACAAGTGGTGATGCTTGGGCGGCCATGAGTGTCCAGCCTACCTCCAACTGGGGCCTCTCCAATAGTAAAACAGTTGACATTAGGCATGGGTGGCGGAAAACAATCCCCTTCTTAACTGATTTAAACATTTCCCAATTCCCACACCCCAGGACGAACAGTGTGACCCATTCACTCAAACAATCAAACAAGCAATAATCAAACACTAACGCTCGGGCTACGATCTGCTGGGGTGATACAACTGCCAGTTTGTGGCCTCTGGTTCTGGATGTCCTAAGCACCCACCGATTCCCAAAACTACCCATCTTGGAAAAAAACATCATAAACCGTGCCACAAGGAATATCTCATTACTGCAGTGGTATCAGATCATTAAGCTCATGAAGTACTGCCAGTTCTAGCCTGTCAGGATGAGTGTCCGCTTCAGTGTCAGAGCTGGCACTAGATAATCTCATCTTCAGTTCCCGGGCTGACCAATGGCAGGATCTCGCTGGAGGGCACCAAGGCTATTGAGTCTCTATTCAATTCAGTCCTGTCCGTACTTGCCTCCCTGAGCGAGGATCCAGGGTCCGGTGACGATCCGCTTAAGGATGCAGCCACAGCTACCACCTCCTGCTGACCTTTCTTCACTTCCTGATCCGTGGGAGACCCAGTTGGTACCGCCGGTCCCCGTCACTGTGAGCAAGGGCGGCCCTTTCTTTTCTGCATTCGGGGTCGGACAATGGGGCCTGGGATGGGCTGCCTCTCCGCCTAGTCCCAGGCCTCCTGAGGGGTAGCAAAGAATTGTACTCCTGTGGGTGTTACCACTCTGAGTAGTGCAGGGAAATGAATGGAATATACTATTCCTGAATCTAGAAGTTATCTCTTCACGGCGGTGTAGGCAGCCCTCTGGAGCTGCACTTCTCTGGAAAAATCTGGAAATAATGGAAACCTTATAGTTCTCCACTACAAGGCTGCCACCCATCCGTGCCTCCTGTAAAATGTAGTCTCTGTCTTTGAAGTGGAGCAACCTCAACACCACAGGTCTCGGGGGGTACCCAGGGGATGCTGTTGAGCCGGTACCCTATGTGCCTTCTCCAGGGCAAAAAAGGGGGAGAGACCCTCCGGGGCCACTTCCTTCTTAATCCATTCTTCCAAGTACTGCGCCATGTTTGAACCCTCAACTTTCATGGGGAGTTCCACCACTCTAATGTTTTCACATCGTGCTCTGTTTTCTGCATCTCCTGCTCTGCTCTCCAATGCACGTAGTCGAGATTCCACAGAGTCCATTCGTCATCCTCCCACAGCCACTGTAAGTGTCGTCTCAGAGTTCTCCCTTTTATTCGTGGTGATTCTCTCTGATAGGCACCTGTGGTTGTCTCGCAGAGCCCAAGATCAATACTAAGCGTGTTGATTTTTACCTCTAGGGCTTGTCTCGAAACCGCTATAGCTTGCAGTACATCTTGAAGTGGGGGGGTGGATAGCATTGTCTCCATCAACACATGCAACGTTTGTTCTGACCTCCTGCTAACTGCCCCCATATGCTGGGATCCCCCAATTCTCCATCCCTCTTTTTGAGAGTTTTACCCATGGCGCGGTCTTGAGGGGCGGAGAATCTATTCACGGGTCATAGATTCTACATGATTGGCTCACAACATAGGTTCCCTGTTATTCCTCTGATGCTGTCAAGCTCCCCTGCTCTCCTAAGAGGCAGAGGGGCTCAGCTGTCGCTCCCATAGCTGATGTAGGTGCCATCTGTAGTTTTTACTTGTGTTTTTCTAGGGCATCAACTAGTCGTCCCTGCTCCTGTCTCTCTATACACTGCTCTCCTCCTGCACTCCGGTCTTCCCAACACGCTGTGGGAGTGTCCACATTCAGAATACTACATGCAGCTCTGTGGACCGCCTCCCTTTTGCGTGCCTCCTGTGGCAGTTCAGTCTTCAGATGTCACTTTCGCCTTGCTTACTGTGGGATCAGTCACCCCGCACTATCCTGCACAGCAATGGCTGGTCTCTCCACCTTCCTCACTATTAATTCTGCCACTGGGCAGCTCTCCTTGTTGTAGGCGTGATGTGACGTGGGTGTAGCCCCTCCAGTAATCTCATTATGGCTCCTGGGGCCCCGTTTCTCCAGCTTCACGCCTGTCTAATCACCAGTCATTACCCTGGGCAGCTCTGCGGCTGGAGCCCTCAGAGCTCTTCAGTCAGCAATACATTTGTAGTGGTTCCTATGGCCTAGCCCAAGTCTCTACTGCTGCTCGCCTCGCCCTCTGCCAAGTGGGATCCAGCTGCTCCTATTCACTCTGCTGGTTGTAATGCCAGACCTCGTTGCTACAGTGCTCTACCTCCAAAGACAGTAGTTGGGTACCCATCTCCCTCACTGGTGCCCTTTCCTGCTGGCCGGGGCCCCCCCACTGGTGTCTGCGGTCAGCGTCCTCGCTATTCACCTCAGGGGCCCCTCTCTCCTCCTGCATCTTCAGTAGTCGGCCACCATCTTACACCATCGTGCGGCTGGCACTTTCAGGGCTCCGCAGGCAATAATGTAACTCTCCAAAGTTGTTTTTCATTACGGTGAGGGCTGCCCCTCTCAGAGGCCCGTATTGGGAATTCCTTATAATATCTTTAAACTGTAATTCCTGATTTGAGAGGAGAGGCTGCATCATGTTTAGTACCATTGGAATGGTAATATTAAATCCTCTTTACTGGTAAAATTTAGATTTATTATTACTATTTTCGAAATGCCACTTTTAGAATGTAGGCATTTCTCTACACCCGCTGCCTTGTGTGCTCAGAGTCTATCTCCAATAAACGCATGGCTTGGGCTAGGTGACAGCTATACACATGTGCATTCCCTTCAGACACCCACAGCACAGGATACTCAACTACATCTGCATGCCTCTGCATACTGATGGGTCTTCCTGGAGAGGAGGTTGGGAAGGGCGCACACCAATACCTCAAAACGTAGTGTCAAGAGTCCTCACAAAGGTGCTGATTACCTCCCACTGATAATCTGGAGCTGAGGCTGACCTGAAAAGGGGACCTGTGCACTTCACAATAACTCTTGTGCCCCCCCCTACATCAAAGGCACATTCTAGTATAAGTACTGGATCCTTGACCCCATAAAATTAGTACAATTCTGGATTCAAGAAATGCTGCTGGAGTAAAGACTGTTGTCAGCCACTATTGTCACTCTGCCAGGATTGACTGCTCTCAGGAACTGTTTCCCTGATTTGCTGTGTCACCCTGTTGGCTGCTGATCTCTGCCCGGTAACCCAAGACTCATCCTGAAAATCCACAGTGACTCCGAGTGGCTCTTTTTCTTTTACAGCTCACCTTCAATCTCAACCCGAGCGGCTTTTGCCAAACCTCACCACTCACATTTGTGACTTACCAGAGCGGCCCTGCCTTCTTTGCTTCAACCCAAGCGGCTTTTGCCCAACTTTGTCACTCGCATTTGTGACCTGCCTAAAGTGGCCCGACTTTCTTTTGCCATATACCTTCAACTTTCAATGAGCAGCTTTTACCCAGCTTTGCTGCTCGCATCTGTTACCTGCCTGAAGGAACCTGGCTCTCCTTTGCCGCTCACCTTTAACTTCAACCCAAACCGTTTTCACGTAGCTTTGCCGCTCGCATCTATGGCCTGCCTGGAATGGCCCGGCTTTCCTCTGCTGCACATCTTCAACTTCAACCGGAGTGGCCAGGCTTTCCCTTGCTGCTTGCCTTCAACGGCAACTCAAGCTGCTCTGCCCAGCATAGCCACACCTCACACCCAATCAAACAAGGACATTGCACACCCATGCCTAGGAGTCCTCAGCACTACCCCTTTGATCTATTACCTTTTGCACATTAATCTTACTTTTTTTAAATCTAGAAAGTCAATACTTTGCTACTTGTGAATTGGGGTTGTATTGTGCTAAAAGTAAAAGTAACCAGATAAACAAGCTTGATTTTTCTACATCCGTGTAAAGTCTTTTTCTGTGGTATATCTCTTGTGCTTATTGTGTGTGTCTTGCACAAGTACTTTACATATTGCCTACTAAGTTAGGCCTGCCTGCTCTGCGCTAGGCTACCAGAGGATGAGCACATGCTAAATTATGATGTGTCATTGACTAATTTATGATGTGTCGTTGACGTGGCCTGACTAGGATTGCGGTTCCGACTGGACAGGGTGCAACTAGAGACCCAATTTCTAACAACCTCTTCAAGCCAGTTTTGCGCATTGTTCTCTCAAATATCCTGAACTCTCCCAAGGCAACCTCCTATGAAGATGACACCCTTATTTATTTATTCAACCAATGGTTTCAAGGGGAGGCCCGCATAACTCTTTGCCATACAGTAGATGCTGCTGTAAGTCAAGATACTCTTAAGTGGGGCCAGATCCTTCACCTGCTAAAGACCTAGCCTATCTCACCAATTTCTGATCTATTTCTCACCTTGTACTCATAGGGAAAATCAATGAGAAGGCTGTTATCATCCAGCTACAAGAGCACATCAGCAAGAATAATCTTTCACGGGACTACCAATCTGGCTTTAGACCCCACTGCATCACTAGACCAGCCACACTCCAAGTAGTTGACCACAACAGTCTCCTCAAAGACAGAAATAAACCCTTCCTCCTGGTCCTGCTTGATCTCCCTGCAACCATTGGCACAGTCAACCATTTAGTGTTGATCAACACCTGAAAACATATATGGGATTTTCATACACTGTCTTAAAATCATTCACATCAGACCTCACCAAACCGTAATAGCTTGTTTATATACATTCACAGTATCAAAAGCGCTCCCCAACTCTTTTGGAGTGCCCCATGCTCTATCTACTGTTGCATCATCTTTACCATGTATATGGAAGCTATTGAATTCCTGCAAAAACCTTTCAATATCCTCACCCAATGATATAGAAAGGCTCAAATCATGTTGCAAACAAATCCAATCTTGGATGTCAAATAATGTTCTGAAGCTAAATTCTACACAGACTGAATTCCTTGTTTTCCAACAATACCTAACAACACAATTTCCAACTTAAATCTACTAGGCTTCACCCTACAGATTACATACTATGCAAAATCTCTTGTATTTACCACCCACAAAGACATCTCATTCAAATAACACATTGAAAGGAACACCAAGAAAGTTTGGTTTCACCTCCCCCTCTTGCAGACCTGAAGTTGTTTCTCTGGGACAATACCTAGCTCATCTGTCTCGGTCATACTACCCAAGCACACCAGAAAGAATTCCTACATGCAACAGTATGGCTCCCTAAGGACTCAAATAAACTCAACAAAGTCATTATCTCATTAAAAGATCCACAGTAGCTCCTTCTTCCAGTCCTGATATTCAAAACGAGCTGCATTACTTATAAAATCTTCAATTACAAGATCCCACATTACCTGGCAAACGAACTAGGTGCATCTGGAGGACAATGCCAGACTTGGAGCCTATATGTCACCAGACTGAAGACAACACATTACTGGAAGAAAAAAACAGAAGGCAAACCTTTTCATTTTATGCTCCCAGGATTTGGAATAGCATCCTTTGTGACATCAGATCATCACCAACTCTCCTACAATTCAGAAGGAAAGCTGATGACACACAAACACTTCAAAGAGCATTACCACTAACCAGATAGTCTACCATTAACCTTTTGACAACAATGTTATTTTCCGCGGGGAAATGGCTGTGCTCTTCTGAGCTCCATTGACCTCAAGCTAGGTTCACAATAATACAAATACCAACACATAAATCCCTTTCCTTCTTTTTGTGGCAGTTTTTACAATACTTAAAGATATTTAACTGTGTATAATTTTGCCTTGTGATTATTGTGTTTTTTCCATGCACCAAGAATCTGTTTATGCTCAAGAAATAAATATAACATAACATATATTTAAAGTTGATGATTCGTCCGAGGCAAGGAGGCATATTCTTGTTCTGGGTGTCAGAGGACACTTACAGAAAGCCTTAGTTCATCTATATATGCCAAATGAAATCCCCACATCAATCACTCAGTTCCAGAGCAAGTAATTCCTATGCCCTGCCTGCTCTTCTACAATGTTCAGATCAGTGCATTTCCTGGCTGCAGCATGTATCCAGGGAAACTTAACATTTGAGGCGATTAATCAATTTGCACTTGATAAATGAAGACACATCAATAAAACAACCATTTAAAAATGCATTAGGTTGCACCTATGTGATTAATAATAAGTTTATTTTTGTTGTAAGTTATAGCATGGTGAGCAGGTGTGCAATATAACTTACGGAAACTCAGTGAAAGTGTTATGACTTGTTTATTGAGAAAGGCAATATATTGTACTATTACTGGTGGTACTATAAACTGGGGAGAATCGGTAAAGGGTGGAGGAAAAAGATAAAATAACACTTCCCCCGAAAATGTATGCTTGAAAGGGTGCAGCTATGGGGAGATAAGGTAAAGGGCGGAGGAAAACGCAAACGAGCAAAGCACAAGTGATGTGCAGGCAAAACACTAAAAATACATGCAGGCACAAGGACATTAAATAAAAGACATCAGACAAACTAAAAACATGCAGTCACAGCACACAGGTTTCTAAACATGCCACAGGCAGAGGAGCAGTCTAGGCACCAGCAGCCTCTGTGGTGCAGAGAGTCCCCTCCCCGACAACCACACTATAGCCAAGGACTGTGGTACACTCTTAGGGGGTCATTCCTACACGCCGCCCAATCGGGAACCGCCGAATGACCGCACCGCGGTCAAAAGACCGCGGCGGCCATTCTGGCTTTCCCGCTGGGCCGGCGGGTGACCGCCAGAAGGCCGCCCGCCGGCCCAGCGGGAAACCCCCTTCTACGAGGATGCCGCCTCCGAATGGAGCCGGCGGAGTCGAAGGGGTGCGACGGGTGCAGTGGCATTGCATGCTTTGCAGACACTGAAAATATTAGTGGGGCCCTGTTAGGGGGCCCCTGCAGTGCCCATGCCAGTGGTATGGGCACTGCAGGGACCCCCAGGGGCCCCACAACACCCGTTACCGCCATCCTGTTCCTGGCGGTGAAAACCGCCAGGAACAGGATGCGGTAAGGGGGTCGGAATCCCCATGGCGGCGCTGCTAGCAGCGCAGCCATGGAGGATTCCCTGGGCCAGGGTTAAACCGGGGGGAAACCGCTGGTTGCCCTTTTCTGACCGCGGCTTTACCGCCGCGGTCAGAATGGCCAAGGAAGCACCGCCAGCCTGTTGGCGGTGCTTCTGTCATTTTAGCCCTGGCGGTCGCCGACCGCCAGGGTTAGAATGACCCCCTTAGTGTGTTTTACTATCGGCTACCACTCAATTTACTAAACACCTTAAATACCTATTAAAGTGTAAACAACCAAAGTTTTCACCTCGATCTTTGTGAGGATTCTTTTGTTGATGGGTTACCGGTGTTGTGCCAATGTTAAATGCGCAAACTACATGAGCATCTTAAAATGACCCCGTCCCTTGAGATAACAGTATCATGGTTGCAGTTACATCAACAACATTCTTTATTTATATTTTTATGGCTGAAAAAACATAAAGAATTGGCTGGTAGTGCTGTTCTCCTTTTTGGTTTTGATATTTAAGGTGGCTTTTTCTGCCATTTCTAGGCACTATTGACGAGCTTTCAGCAGCCTGCATGCCTGTCTCTTTACAGGTATAGGTTTAATTCCCAGAGGGAACTGTTACAGACAGAACTGACTGCACATATTATGACGCAGAGGTTACATCATTGATTACTTTGTCATGAGAGCATTCTGATTAATTTACGAGACAGTTGGTATTGTATTTATGAATATCATTGTATATCGCCCAGTGAAACACACAGCCTAAAAATAGAAGCATACAATGAGTCAAAGAAATGTGTGCAGGTGGCTTATATGGCAGACTTTATCTAGTGTTTAAGGAAATGTGATTTAGTGACAAATGATGAAGAAACCACATTGCCTTAGATTTGGAGAAGTAACTGCCACTGTACATGCCATTTTTCATTTTTATAGTATATCTTTAGAAACATGATTAATAATGTGAGTTTATTGCCAATGTATTAAGACTGTCTTCAGATAACACTTAAATTAAGTATTGTTTCTCTCAGCTGCATTACAGTACCCTTGAGATGAGTATTGTAGGCTTCAAGAGTCTCTTTCAAAATGACCCGCAAAGCTACGGCATCGCACAGTGGACATATTTACTATAATCGCGACCTTTGTAGACATCATGCTAGGTCTGTCCTGTCATCCCGACAGGTCCAAGTCATTTCTTCGATATCAACACTGTGTTTATAATAACACACTTCCGAATGGAAAATGAACAAAACCTGGATGTTATGTAGGGATGACACTTAAAGATTACACATTGAAGGTTGTACTGTATTGCGTGCCAACACAAAGGCCACCTATCACTGATTCATGTGTAAGGCACAACACTACAATTAGTCTCAGAGTACCTCCTCTTAAGATTGTTTATCTCAATGGCTTGGGTGAATTTAAACTGTCAGATGACATATTCGGATAGCCCATTTTCTGTCCCATCTATGGAGAAAAGCATATGTTTTATATGTCTGCTCAATTATGTCCATGTTTGAATCCAGCAAATATCACACATCTTAGGATCAGAGATAATGTCCACTGAAATGTTGCCAGGGATGTAGTTGGGTTTGTCCATATAAGCAGTATGCATAAAACTTCAAGAAAAACAGACAGCATATTTCCCACCTCATTGGTGGTTCGGTGGGATGCTGTCAAATTCTTCCAACAGGGGAGAGCTCACCAATTACAAGAACCAGGTAGATTTGTATTATTTTTAAGTGTATGTTGTAGTTGGTATGACAAAAGAGGATGATACAGCTTTGTTGCATGAAAGGCATTGGCCAAAGGAACAAGCACCAGCCTCTGCAACAAAAGGGATCATTAGAGTGGTTGCCTGCTTTGGCCCCGGGGGACTGGTGAGTAAGCATTTCCTGGAGGGGACTGGTGAGTGCCGGTGCAATCAGGGTTTGAGTCTCGGTGGAAGGCGCAACATCCAGTGTTTCCGTGAAAATCACTTAATTTCTCCATGCCTGTGAAACACTTTGATACCTTCTTTGGTGTTCGCGCTATGTGTAAAGTAGCAAATCAAATAAGAAAAGAAGTTCTGAACCAAAGCAGATGAACACAGTACTTGGGCCTCAGGGCACTGATAAACACAAACATAAGGAACATAAACATAAAGAACAAGCATTGGTAAATGCAAGAAATAGTGCTAGAGCCAATAGAAATGGAGGAAGAGCAAGCACAGGAACCAACAAAAAGTAAGGAAAGCAAGGCGATGGGATGTAAGCCCCATTTAAGATTTATATTAAATGCAATGGATTTCACAAGCAAAGTGCAAGCTCTGTGCAGGTGAAACATAAAAACTGCTATTCAAAAATGTGTCCCATTATAAAGCATGCAGAATAATAATTGAATTTTTGTTAAAGAATATGAAGAAGTTCCATGAAAAAGAATAAACTCCAACAAACATAGGAGGATGAATAATTTCAGAGATACATACTCTACTACTTCAATCATTAATTGAGAAATATCTTTATAAGATGAACTAGCTCAAAGTTCTATGTCCTTTTCAGAATGGAGATCGTTGTTTGCTGTTGAACCTAATCTTGAGTATCATATGTGCTTGTACTACTTTTTTTAACAACTTTATTTAAGGTTTTCACTGTTACATTCAGATTGAAATGAATAAAGAACAGTAGACAGTTGTTTGTACTACTTCGGATAGTATTCTGTGTGATTACCGCATGGGCTTCTTGAAACATACTTGGGCTCCACGACAAATTTAAGAAAAACAAAAGATAGCACACTCCTGATTTGCACCTCTCCCCAGATATTTAATCAGTTAGCACGTGTGATATTTCAGAATAGGAAATGGTAAAAAATGGTGCGGTAGTGACTCCTGCAATAATTACACATTTAAAATGGCACCCATTGGGTTCAGTTTAGAATGCAGTGGTTTTCCTGCAACCCAGAATTGCCACTACCTGTTGTACCATTAATTCTTGTTGCAGAAATACTACCAAGTATCCCCAACCCTAGCGCACTGAGGCCCTATGAACCAGTATGCAAATCTGAGAAAGTATGTGACATAGAAAGCCTCATAGTGATAGTGGCCAAAAACCCATACCTTGGAAGTGAAGTGAGATGTAACTGCGATTTGAGCCTTTGTGCTCAACTGGTTCCATAAGAAAGCATTACTAAAAAATCAGAAATCTCGTTAAGGCATTAACTAGAAACAATCAAAAGTATGTGTCCTAGTCCAAGGAATATACTTAAATGTAGGCAGGCAGAAGCTCATACATATGGTGTCATTCCGCTCAACACATTTAATTGAGAAATGTCTTAAAAATATACAAACCATCAAATAAAAATAACACAGTTTGATTTCCCACAGCTGGATTAGCTCTGTAGACACTGAGAATAACAAAAGTATAGTTTGACTAGGAACTTGATCAAACACCATCAAATTGTGGAACGAACGGGACAGTATCAGTTTCGGACTTGTAAAGTGAGTTTTCCCTACCTGACTGCTCCGTAGTCTGTCAACAAATGCTGAAAATTGTAATTTCAAAGTTCTAGAACCGTCATTGCAAAGTATGTTGTATTTTCTTTTCAGACATTGCCCTCTTGAGAGTTCCAATTATTTATAAACGTGGCTGAGAGAACATGTGGCAATGTTTGGAATTTGCGTGCTCTGATGTAAAGGGCTAGTCCAGCGTAATTTGCAGTTCGAAATGTGCTATTTTCTCCAGTTTTTTCACGTCTTCCTTGAGCTCTGGCTTTTCTCAGATTCTACAATGTCACAAGTCTGGATTGGAAATCATCTGCAGAGCTTAGACGGTAACCCCACTGAGGAATTCCTGAGAAGTCCTAGCCCCCTCTTTTGGTTGGCGAAATGTACAGCCTGTATATGACGTTTCCGATCTAAAACTACAAACATATTTTAGGAAGGTAAAAGGAGAGTAAAAATAAAATATAACTTAAAAAAGGAGAAAAAATACACCTTCAGTGGGAAGCACACATTTGTAATACTGAACTCTATTACACAAGGCCTTTAACTAATGTGAAACACCACCAGCAGTACTTCTGGAACAGCTCTTCTTACTAAACTAGATAGATATTCTGCATCTTGATGGTCATTTGTGCCAGTGTGAAATTAAATTACTACACTACCTTAATGACGTTACAGTGCAAGTGATTCTGCCGCCCAAATCTAATAGTCTCATTAGAATAATGAGAGCCTACGCAACACAGGTACCCATGTTATGTTATGATATGTTATGTTATGTTATGTTATCTTATGTTATGTTATGTTATGTTAGTCTGTGCAAGTAGAAAATAGATAACAAAAAAGGGACTGGGGAAGGAGCTATTCAACGGAATGATTTTAGCCAAAATGGAGAGTGTTGTCAGTGGACCATAAACAACTGGTTGAAGGAAGCAAGAAAGTTAATCAGCTGTAGGAGATAAGAATACGGCACAAAAAGAGGGTACTAAGCACCTACCCAAGTACTTTAGGATCTCAACAGATCAATATTCAAAGGCAACACAGTGTTGCCAGGTCATATATGAAAACTACATGAGAAGGTCTCAACCTCGTACTATAAAAAAACAAACATTATACTTTATACAATGGTGTACAAGTGTGGCCCAAAAGTTCCAGAATTCTTTAATGACCAACTGCATGAGTCTCGTACTGAAGAAGAAGTAAAGTGTTTAAGTGAATAATGATAAGTACTAGATTTTGCAGTATTGCAAGAAGATACTACCAGTTACGTGACAAGTGAGTGTTTCTCTTACCTGCAGATGGTGGCTTACATTAAACAGACTGTAGATATTTTTAGAAAACCTTAACACCCTAAACTCGCAGAAAGCTAAAAAACATATTTGGAGCTTATTTAGAGAGAGTTGATAGGCGTTTGTTGGCAGTTTATAATTCTAACCTGAAAGGCAAATCCTGACAACCCTTGTAAGTAGTGCTAAATCCTTCCAAGAACAAAAATCAGCAAGTGAAAAAATGAAATTTGCTTACGTACACAGGTGAGAACACTCAGAGTGCAATGGAATTGATGTGGATGAGATCCATATGTTCATAAGCTGCTTCTTTCTTGGATACCTGCGGCCTATTCATAGGGTATTTGGAGTTGGAGTACATAAGGTAATACTTGGAATTTAGTGAAGTGTGAGTGAAAGATGGTGGTTAATGTTCCCTAAATCTGGCAAATGTTTGATGTTTTCCTAAATGGATCTAAAGTGATGCTAAAAAGACAGTCCGAGATTGACCATGGAATAATAAAACCAAACTCACCAGTGCAGGTTCCTACAAGTACAACCACACTCTGTGGAAAGATAAAGCGTTGATAAAGGGGATAAAATGTCATCATCTTTTTTTTTTTAAAACACACTTACCTGATCCGCCACTACGCTGCTCCTCTTTCTTCCGTTGCTGCAGGCACAGGCTCCCAGCCCACCCTGCGACAATCGAAAAAATCAAAATGTCCATCATTATGATTCTTTCAGGCCCCGAGCAGAGAAGTCTGGAAACTTTGGGAACAAAGCAACAGTCCGGCCGCAGTGAATAATTGCGTGAGCCTGTAATTGAACCCTCTAAGTTAAGGCACTGTCATCATTGTCGTGAGGAGGCCGTAGTTTCTTAGGCCGAAACGCGTTGACTATATCGCTCCAAGGAGTGACTATTGGAATTTTTGAAACATTTGCATTGAATAATTTGGAGAGTGGATCGGACTTTCATTCCAATGTTGGATTCCCTGCACTGGAACAGGATTCTTTCCTCCTACAACTGTCACAACCTGGACCCATGACTGCTTGCCTTCCCATGGTTAAGCAGCTTGTATTTGATTTGATGTCCCACGGTGCTTGTTTGGTTGTTAAGTTTGTTCTTATATTTGTATATAGTTTCTGTGTGTATTAATTTGTCATGTGCATAGGTGATGTGTTGACACTATGATTAAATTGATTTATTTGTTATAAAGAAATTACCATTCAGTAAAAAATTGAGTTTTTTGCTTAGATACTTATCATTGATTTATCCCTGTTAGACATTTTGATTTTTTCTATTGTTATTGTCCCTAATCCAGTGGGGGTATAGGGACCTCCCCTCCTTTTGTTGGTACCCTGCGACAATCAGCAGGGACAGGATTGGCTGGGAGCACCCAGCCAAGGCATTCCCAGGCAGACTGGGAGCCTGTGCCTGCTGCTGCCGAGCTGAAGAGAGCCTACTGCGCATGTGTGTTTGCCCGGCCCAAGATGGCTGGCCAAACATACATGTGCTTTGAGGGGAGTGCACAGTGCACTCCCCTTATCCTCCTCATCCCCAATGCCCCACCTTTTTAACAATCAAAACGATAATAAACGTGGTTTATTATTGTTTCGTTTGTTAAAGGATTTGCAGCGGCTGCTGCTGGCGGGGGTGGGAGCCACCACATCTCCCACTCACTCTTCTTTCTCCATCCTGCTCTTTTATACTCCTCACTCTCTCTCTGCCTCACCCATGATAGAGCATAATTTGCAGCTCTGTTCCTCGAGCTACAGAAGTCAGCTTACTGTGACAAGTTTCAGTCACAAACCAGTGGCAGCTCCTCCGAAAGTGGCAGAGGGGCATCGCCCCCCTTGGCTGAGCCAGCAGATGAAAAATAAAACAATAGCTTGCTATCGTTTTATTTCTGATTTTTCAACTGCTGGCTCAGCCAGCAGGTGCAGGGAGGGGCGAGGCTGGGTCACGGGGAGGTGGGAGTAGGGGAGAGTGCACTAAGTGCGCATGTGTCTTTGGCCGGCTGTCTGAGGCTGGCCAAACACATATGCGCACTTAGGTTTCTCCAGCCCGGGCTGGGCTGGAGAAACAGTACAGACCCCAGGCTTGTGTGTGAGAGGTATTGACTGCTGCTCTGACCAATCCTGATGCTGCTTACAGCCTATGTTTAGCATGTAACCAGCACCAGGATTGCTGGGGAACCTGCGCTGGTATCCCAGCAAATGTGGGACACCACAAGAGGAGCGAAGCAGCAAGAAATGACGGCTGGAGACAGACTGCACAGTGTAAGTTGTTTCTTTAGGTTTTTTTTTATGTTGTTTCCTCTCCCTCCCCTCTCCTTGACACATGTGGCTGCGCCGCTATCACTAATGTACACGAGAGAAAAACTAACATAGAAAGCTGCACAGACACACATATTAAATGTGCCATTTTCTTGTACTTCACAGTTCAACATTGTGCCTTTTCGATTTAATCATGTGCTAGAAAGTTACAATTGAAATTAAAATGTAATTCAGACTCTAAACTAATAGCCAATGTCTAAAAGAATTTTGATTTCTTATGTTTTATGAAAGATTAATTACTATGAAAATATGTGCAAGTAAGAAAAATGCACTTCTCCGTTATACTTAATGCAATGCAATAACAAAGCTTTTACAATTTTTAATACAATGTTTTACTTATACTGATGAAATATTATTAATGATGAATTTATAAGTTTGCATATTATGTGTGTTTTATTAAGAAGTATATTTTAGATGCATTTTATATTTTCTTGTGTTAGCATAACTGAGGCCTAGAAAGCTTGCATTTCATATTCATGTAAACATGCTGAAGAGTTTTTTTCATAATGTGAAGCCTTCTTTCAGATTTGTTCCCTTGGGAAGCAAAGTCCCATTTGTAAAAAGCCTGTTGTTAAACCGTAGAAGAACTGGATTTGTTTGGCCTTGAACTGAATATAATGCAGGAACGTGGTGTGATTGAACAAAATTGTTACAACCATTTGGAGTCACATGGGAAGACAAGATGTTCTCATGACAGACCTGGGCGAATGTTGGACTGTTGCAACCTGAAGTCTGCAAATGATTCTAAATGGATGTTGCCCCGTTTTCATAATACAAATTTAACCTGGAAGCCAATCCAAACATTTCATGTAGGTTAATATGTTGTTGATGATCAAACATTGATCAGATGCAGAGGAGATGCAGAGGTGAAGAGGCAGTCTTGTCTTGGCTTGAGGCAGACACTCCCCTGATGCTAGCTGACCAGATGCTTTGCTGACAAGATTCCCTGAATGCTGTATCCCTTGGAGAGGTATCTTCCTCACTGCCATTTTCCCTTGCCCCTTTACATGCCCTTCTTAGGTTACTCCACAACGCTGACAATTCTTTTATTTTTCTTAGTTAGTGCCCAATAGCTCGAGGAATTCTATTTTTCAAATTATTTTTGTCCTGTTTTCTATTTTTGTATTTTGCCCACGTGTTAATCACCACACATGTATTTCCCTAATTTGGTTAGCCATAGGGTTGACATATGCCCAGCCATTAATCATTGACATGATTGAATTTGAATTCACTAAATGATTGTGCAATCTGAGCACTGCGTGATTTCTGTCTCTCAGATATTTCTAATATTTCTAATAACTTTCTGTATCATTCTTCTTGAATGCTTAGTTTTATTGCTGTTAGTACACCTGAACTTTGTTGTCACCTTGGCAACCGTTGGTGATTATATATCTCTACAACTTGGTTTTGCGCATTATCTACATGACTAAGCTTGTGTTTAAAATGTATTCCTGATTGGAGTTTACCTTCCATGGCCACATTAATCATGGTATCTAAATTATTGGGGTGGAGTTGATGAAATTGTTGATGGTTCACCACACATCTTTCTAGGTCAAACGGTCCGTGGTCCTTGTTGTGCGTTTGATTCCTGCAAAGGATGAAAAATGTGTTCACAGTTTTGGTAGCAGAGTTACGGTTTTGTCCCATAAGAGAGGGAGCCATATTTTAGTTTAGTGTTAGACCTCATGTCATTGCCCAGTCCAAAGTTTGCCCACCCTGTAATTCATCCCATGGTCTGTTCCAGAGATCGATGAAGATTCCAGCTTCGTGACTACAAGTGACGTGTTGCATGAGTATCAATAGGGATTTGCACTTGCAATGCTTTTTGCTTGCAGATTGCGGTGAAGTGTGATGTTGTGAGGAGTTTTGCTGAGTCATCGTGCTCAAAGTGATTGTGGTGCTTTGTACTAAAAAATTTCCATTTTTGTTAGTGTTGATGGGTCAGTCGAGGCCAAAGATCCTGGGATAATGCACAAGTGTAGAAGATACTTGGTTAACTTATTGTCTGCAGTGAAGTACTTTTCATGAAATGTCATTGATGATCCCAATGGTTTTCCTTGAGTGAGTGGTGGATGGTATTTGGTTAATCCAAAAGGCCTATGCAGGATCTCTATCAACCGGTAATGAGAATTGCTGGTCAAGTCTCACTCCTTGTGTGATTGTGAAAGACAGTGGGAAGTGTAGCCCGTACAGCTTTCAAAGCAATTGAGTTCCTACCCATAGTGTGCAGACAGGTTGTTGGTTTTTGTACGCAATATTTTGTATTAGGTCTGAGTGAGCAATTGTGTGAGAGACAATTGTGAAGTGATTGCAGCCGCTGAGAGAAGTGAGTGTGATGCCATTTTATGTCATGCTGGTATAGGTCGGTTTGTGTGAAGCTGCACTGGTATAGATCAGCAGTATCGCATTGCTATTGGTTGAGAACAGCTTGCGAAAAGGATTGATTGAAATTCATTGTGGTTAATTGAATGTAAGCAGAAATGAATTTTTCAAAGCCTTAAGCGCGCAAAGAGGAGCTGTGTTTATTCCAGTTTGGGAGGGTGAAAAAGTAGCGCTTGAGGGAACACCAGCTTATGAAGTGTCAATCAATCAATCATTGGATTTGCAAAGCAAGCTTATCCTCCCAGAGGGTATCCAGACACTCTGGGATGTTGCTGTGTGTCAGTAGCTACTCCTCAAAGAGCCATGTCTTAAACGTTTTGAAGTTGAAGAGGGTGTGCAAGGTGCGAATGTGGCGGGGAGGTCATTCCAGGTCTTGCCGGCGAGGTAGGAGAAGTAGTGTCCTCCGCTGCACCGGGCTCTCAGGACATACACAAGGGCGAGAGTAGTTGAACGAAGCACCCTGGTTGGCTGGTGGAAGGAGAGTCTGCGGTTGATTAGCTTGGGTCTGATGTTATGGAGGGCTTTGTATGCGATGTTTAGAGCCTTAAACGTGTTCCTCTTGTGCACTGGAAGCCAATGTAGGCATCTGAGGTGGCGGGTGATGTGGGTCCTTCTGGGGAGGTATAGGACGAGTCTTGCTGAAGCGTTCTGTATGGTTTGGAGGTGGTGGAGGAGCTATGCAGGGAGTCCAACGTAGAAGGCATTTCCATAGTCTACTCTGCTGGTGATGATGGCTTGAATGACCATCCTTCTAGTTTTGATGAGGATCCATTTGAAAATCTTCCGTAGCATGCAGAGGTTATGGAAGCTGATGGCGGCCACTGCGTTTATCTGCTGTTTGAAGTTGAATTTGCTGTTGATGATGATGCCTTTGCGGGTGTGGTCCGTAGGGGTTGGGTCTTGTTCGAGTGTGGATGGCCACCAGAAGTTGTCCCAAGGGGAGGGGTTGCTTCCAAAGATGATCACCTCTGTTTTGTCCGTTTTCAGTTTCAAGCAGTGGGATCTCATCCAATCGGCGATGTGTCATGGCATTGCTGAAGTTGTCTATGGGGGTGACGTGGTCATTGGAAAGGGAAAGTATTAGTTGAGTGTTGTCGGCATAGGAGATGATGTGCCAGAAACAAGTTTCAGAAATAAAAGGAGTTTCAGCATGCTTGAGAGTTAAACAATGGGTTAAAATAACTGGGAACTAGAATCTGTTAGATTTTCCTTGTTATGGAACATTTAATTTGAGAATATTAGACAATGTGATGAGAGTAATGTGCAAATCAAAGTCTCCTCCAAGACCTGCACGATTTGAAGCCCTTGCTATTTGGGAACTTGTTGCAAGACAGAAAGAAACAACAACATTTGAGAAAAGACTGCAGAAAGCAGTTAAGACATTGGCAGAAGCTAGATGGGGTGAATAACAAAAAATATGGAGGGCAGCCATACTAGATGGAGTGAGAATGTTTCCTGCCATTACAGAGGAAGGTGAAGGGAGTACAAAACCTAAAATGAGAAAGAAACAGATGGCAAAAATAGAAGATGAGGGTAAAAAGACAGTC
This sequence comes from Pleurodeles waltl, assembly GCF_031143425.1. Lineage (NCBI taxonomy): Eukaryota > Metazoa > Chordata > Amphibia > Caudata > Salamandridae > Pleurodeles > Pleurodeles waltl. The sequence goes on from NC_090449.1 coordinate 940,709,939, forward strand.
ACATATGAAAGTGATTTTAAAAAAGAGTTCATAAATCAGCTTCTGATTAATCATCCCCCACAGTATCATTCAGTTGAGGAAGCAGTACAGAAAGTAGCCCAGAATGTGCCATCTACTCCAGTTACACAGACCCCAATTCAGACAATTCCAGGTACACCTGCATATGCAAGTGCCCATGGTTTATCCACCAGTTTCAACTGTGAATACAGATCAGTCCATTATACTCTCAGTTATAAATCGGGTAATGCAGAGTCCTAATGTGAGTCAGATTGTGCAGACACCTAATGTGACTACACCTGTGCAGAGCTGTAACCAGAATCAAACTATACCCATGTATACACCAGTGCAGACAATGTAGAATGTTACCCCAAGACAAACAGGACAGACTTTCAGTACTGCTTAACAAGTAAAGTACTGGAATGCAAATTTCACAGAGTCAGACAAATTTGATGGATCCCAATGCTCTAACAGTTCCTGTGACTAAAGGTCCAAGTGTTCTGTTGTATACTTCAGGTAACCCTGGAAATACTGTTCAGTCAATGAATGTTTCAGCAATTCCTGAAACATCAGTTGCATCTGCAGGGATGTCACTAATTGATATGAAGAGATCAGTATATTCAAACAATTTGGAGATGGAGAGAATAGCTTCTTTTGTCCTAACTTCGATCCCTACACGAGTAACAGAGCCTAACCAGATGCTAAATCAAGCAGGACCAGTGCTTGATGCATTCCCTGAGGAACCTCACTTCCTTACATGACCACACCAGATCAGATTATGAGTGTACATTGCAGTACCCCGTAAAAGGTGCCTCAGAGAAATAATATTAGTTTGCAAGGTCTTTCAGCACATGAAAGGTGATTGATTAAACAATCTGAGTCCACAAGGAGCGACAGGTGCAATAAATGGTAACGTTAGATCAGAAGAGACACCGAAGAGAGATAGAACAGTGAATGTGCCCAGATTAAAATTAGAATTAAACAAATTGATTATGTGAACTCCAGAGATGGAGCAATTAGAAAGATTCACAGAGGATGAATTGTGATTCATGTGAAAAAATGTTACCCAACATGCAGGGCGAGAAGTTAGCAGAATTGGCAGAGAACCATAAAGTGGATTTAGGGAAATCAAAGGGACCATATTAACTGAGAGCCAACATGGGTTTAGTGTCGTTCATGACTTTAGACAGTTGTGTCATCTTCTGACCACCTCTTCTGTGACCTCTTCTGGATCACCTATCTGAAACTGTGACAAAGTATACCAATTGCTGAAAGTATTACAGTAACATGTGAAAAATGCAATTGTTAAATGTGCAGCTCACCAGAAAGCAAATAATTAGATATCATTGGGAAATAGTTATGCTGACAAAGTTGCGAGGTATTCTGTCTTGCATTGCACTTCCTTTAATGAAGAATTGAGTTATGGAAGTGACGATGAAACAAATCAACATTTTTTCATGACAGCCATTGATACTTGGGAAGAAGTAAAAAGATTGCAGGATGAAGTGACAGATGAAGAGGAGCAAGGTTGGACTAGAGCAGGATGCGTCCAGAGGAATGAGGATGATGTTTGGGTTTTGAGTGAAGGTAAAGCAGTATTGCCAAATAGTTTATTGTACCCGATGGAAACATATTATCATGGACAGGATCACATTGTTAGAGTTACAATGATTAGAACATTCAGACAAACATGGCACAGTCCTAGATTCAGATTGGTTGCAGAAGCAGTGTGTCACAAATGTGTAACGTGTCAGCAGATGAATGTAGGAAAATGCACAGTTGTTACAATGAGTCATATAGGCAGATCAGGAAGACCATTCAACCCGCGCAACTTGATTTCTTTGAATTGCCAGCGTGCAATGGACTGAGATATGTGTTGGGGGTGATGTGCATCTACAACACTGAAATGGCAGGATGCACTGGCTCTTGTCCTGAGTAGTATGCGCAGCACACCCGACAGAAAAACAGGCTTGTCGCCTCACGAAATAATTATGGGGTGAGCTATGAGATTGCCAGGAGTATCTGTGAATGCTCTTGTGAACATTACAGATTACTTGGTTGTGGATTATTGCAAAGGACTATCTGATGTGGATCGTTCCTTGTCTCGCCAGGTTTGAGAAGCAACTGTGCAACCTCAACAAGAACTTTGTCACTGTCTAACTCTTGGCACTTTGGTGCTGGTGAAGAAGCATGTAAGAAATATATGCTTGGACCCACCTTGCATAGGACCGTACCATATTGTTCTGGTTACAAGGACACTGTGAAGTTTGCTGGTCTTCTGAACTGAGTCTATGCGAGCCACACACACAAAGTCCCAGGTTCTCTTGATGAAAAAGCGCCTGTTCTTGAAGCGTCATTACAGTGAGGGAATGGATCCCTGGTTAGCCAAGCTGTGGGGACAGGACAAGTGGCAAATGCAGAACATGCACAGTCTGGTGAAAATCTGAGTGTGTCTAAAGCAGTTGAAGGTACAGAAGGGTCGAGACAGAGCCAGGTGACTCCTGTTAGCTCAGATAACATTGAGTTGTCGTAGATCAGTGGTCCGAGAAAAGAACAGAGCCAGTGATAAAAGTGCCTCCTACTATTGCTGAAGTAACTGAAGAATCAGAGCAAAGTGCAGTGAAACAGAAGGAGGTGTGACAAGATGATCAAATGAAAGAGGGCCAAGTGACAGATAATCTGCTCCCGAATTGACTCATTTTACAATTGATGACTGGGAGAAGGAGTTTGGTGACTTTTGTGTTAACAATCCAAATTCAGCTCAACATTTTGGAAATTGAGATTGCTTTGGAACTGAACTTTGTAATCGCATTGCCTCTTCATGAACAGAGACACTATTTGCCGGAAGTGCTAATCAGTGATTACCAAATGATTTATTATTAGAATCATTAGAACTTTTAGTCGGAACTTTTGAATTTTTGTAAATAAGAGAAACTCTTGATTAATTTTTTAACTTTTTGTCAAGGAGTCCGGATCCTCGGGGTTTGCGCCTGTTCCCAACATGTCCACCTCTTGACAGCTCCAAACTCTACTAGCCATTATGGCACAGAGTTAAAGAATGACCAAGTGGGGTAAGGGGTTTTAGGTTGGGAACAGCGGGGAAGGAGACCTGTAGAAGTAAAAGTTAAGAACACAATAGCCAGATTATTCACATTGACTTTCATAAGCTTTGTTCTTAATATCTATATACTGATAACATGAATGATCAAGAGCTTTCCTATATCATGACATTATTAGCTCTGAGTACCTGCAAAATAAATAAGGATTATGCAAGCTTTCATATTAGAGTTTTGTCAAATACAATCTTCTGCTCTGAACCTTGAACTGACTCAACTTATTTCTTTGAATGTAAACTACTTAATAACAGTGATCAATAAATACATTAGTTTTCAGGATTAAACTGCGTTAGACTCATGAATGATACTGCAAGTACACACTATAACAGTAATCAATGAACATATTGTTTTTCAGGAATAAACTGTGATAAGCTTATGAATTATACTGCAAGAACACACTCTGGTGGTCATTCTGACCCTGGCGGTCTTTGACCGCCAGGGCGGAGGACCGCGGGAGCACCGCCGACAGGCCGGCGGTGCTCCAATGGGGATTCCGACCGCGGCGGTAAAGCCGCGGTCGGACCGGCACCACTGGCGGGGTCCCGCCAGTGTACCGCGGCCCCATTGAATCCTCCGCGGCGGCGCAGCTTGCTGCACCGCTGCGGGGATTCCGACCCCCCCTACCGCCATCCAGATCCCGGCGGTCGGACCGCCGAGATCCGGATGGCGGTAGGGGGGGTCGCGGGGCCCCTGGGGGCCCCTGCAGTGCCCATGCCACTGGCATGGGCACTGCAGGGGCCCCCGTAAGAGGGCCCCTAAATGTATTTCACTGTCTGCTGCGCAGACAGTGAAATACGCGACGGGTGCAACTGCACCCGTCGCACAGCTTCCACTCCGCCGGCTCGATTCCGAGCCGGCTTCATCGTGGAAGCCTCTTTCCCGCTGGGCTGGCTGGCGGTCTGAAGGCGACCGCCCGCCAGCCCAGCGGGAAAGTCAGAATTACCGCCGCGGTCTTTCGACCGCGGAACGGTAACCTGACGGCGGGACTTTGGCGGTCGGCCTCCGCCGCCCGCCAAGGTCAGAATGAGGGCCTCTGTCTAGACTTTCAAGATTCAATTGCTTAGGAATTATTATACACTTTAATATCAAACTGTGCATCAAGATTTCAATGTCTAGAAATGATCGCGCTATCTGCTGATCTGAAACACAAGGGTTAAATGCCAAGAATGACTCACGCGCTCTGCCAATTGATTCAATCATCAGGATTTAAATGTCAAAATACGATCGCGCATCTGAGTTGTAAGTTTTAATTGCCAAGAATGAATCGCGCACACTGATGCCGATTCAACCATAAAAGTTCAAATGTCAAAACATGATCGCACACACTGCGATTCTGAACTACAAGGGTTAAATGCCAAGAATGAATCGCGCACACTGCTGCCGATTCAACCATCTAGGTTTAAATGCCAGGATACGATCGCGCACACTGCCGATCTGAACTGCAAGAGTTAAATGCCAAGAATAAATCGTCCACTCTGTTGCCGATTTAACCATCAAGATGTAAATGCCAAGATACGATCGCACACACTGCCGATCCGAACTGCAAGAGTTACATTCCAAGAATGAATCGTGCACTCTGTTGCTGATTCAACCATCAAGATTTAAATGCCAAGATAACCATTGCATATGCGATTTAACTAAAAGACCCAAAACTCGAATACTTCTGAAAACGGAGTCGGGGCCTAACCTGACCTCCATCTTACTGCCCTGCTTGAAGATCACCAAGGAAATGAAGGCAGGGCCTGGAAATCCTAGGTAGGTCTTCGGAACCGGAGCTCAGGAAAATGCCACTGCTCTGCACCAGGACCTCTGAATAGTGAGCATGTGGAGCTGGGCTGGGTCCCTTAAATAGACCCAGGTCCCGCCCAAGTGCCACACCCAGCCAGGCTGCAGGAAAGGATTCTAGAAAGGTTTAGAATAGGGACCACACCCTGTAATCCTGCAGCAAAGTCTTGAAAATGAGCAATGCATTGTAAACAGCATTAATGATGTTTCAATATGAATCTCTGCAATGCAAAAGGTTAACATACTGCATTAACACATATTGCATGAATTATTACATAACATAAGGATTGGTTTTTAGCATTGCGTCGCCCGTAGAGCGCGCACTGTCCTGATGTTGACAGTACTCCCCCCTCCCGAGCGCGCTCTAGGGCCTGGTTTGTCTGGGTTTAGGCGATGGAAACTCTGCACTAGTCATGGAGCATGGATGTCAGATGCAGAGACCCATGAGTTGTCTTCTGAACCGTAGCCTTTTCAAGATATGAGATACCAGAGATTACGACCTCTAAATTTTGAATCCAGAACTTGTTTTACTTCGTATTCCAATTCTCCCTGTACTAGAACTGGAGCTGGTTGCGAGCGGGTTTTTTTAACTGCTCTTTTCAGGAGAGAAGTATGAAATACTGGATGAATACGTAGTGATTTTGGTAACTGCAGCTTATAGGTTACTGGATTGATCTGCTGAAGGACTGTGTAAGGACCAATATATTTGGGATTAAACATATGTATTTTCTTGAAATTGATATGGTGTGTGGAAAGCCACACTCTGTCTCCTGGACTATATTGTGGTCCTTTACAATGTTTTTTGTCATAATATTTTTTATATGTTTGTTTTGCTTTATCTAGGTGTTGCTGGATTTGTTTCTGGGTTTGATGGAGTTGTCGTATTGTTTCTGACAATGCTGGTGTAAGTGAGCTTTCTTGTGGAATTGTGATGGGCAAAGTAGCAGGATGATAGCCAAATAGACCAAAAAAGGGTGTTGCACCAGTGGAAGTATGATACGAGTTATTGTAGGCCAGTTCGGCTAACCAAAGCATTGATTTCCAAGAATGAAATGCTTTCTCAGCGTAAGCATGCAGATATTGTTTCAATGTCTGATTGAGTCTCTCAGTTTGGCCATCCGTTTGAGGATGATGACTGGTGGATAGTGTAGATGTAACGTGTAGTGTTTTGCACCACGTCTTCCAGAAGTTAGAGGCAAATTGTGATTCTCGATCAGAGAGGATCACTTTTGGTAATCCGTGATAACGGACCACTTGATTTAAAAGTATTGTTGCCAATTCACTGGGGGTAGGCAATTTCCTGCAAGCAATGAAATGTGCATACTTAGTGAGACTATCTACCACCACAAGGATTACTGAGTGAGATTGAACAACTGGCAATCCTGTAATAAAGTCTACTGATATGTGTTCCCAAGGTCGGAGTGGAGTTGGGAGAGGATGTAACAGCCCTTTTGGTTTTGAATGACTTGTCTTGATGAGAGCACAAACTTCGCAGTTATCTACCATTTGCTTGACGTCTTTTGTCAAAGTAGGCCACCAAAAGTATTGTTGTATCAGTTCAAGAGTCTTAGGAATACCTGGATGACTTGTCGTAGGTATAACATGTAACCAATGAAACACTAATTTGCGCAACTTGGTAGTTGGAACAAATAAACATGCATCATGAAAAGGTAGGCCTTGTTTGATTGATCTTTTGGGATCTGCTTGAGCCCAGTTCTGCCATTTCTCAATGGTAAAAGAATGACAAATCTTTTCAAAAAAGTCTTCTGTTTTGATGATACAGAGGATTTTGTCTGGAACAATGATAGCTCGTGGAGGCTGGATTGTGGGTAACATGGTGGAATCTTGTCTGGACAAGGCATCCGCTTTGCGATTGTCTTTACCAGGACGGAAGGTTACAACAAAATCAAACTCAGCAAAAAACAGCATCCAACGCAATTGTCGAGGAGTCAAAAGTCTAGCTGAGCTCATGAACTGGAGATTGCAATGATCTGTGTATATTGTGATAGTGTACTTGGCACCTAGCAAATAGTGTCTCCACCCTTTGAAGGCATTACGGACTGCTAGAAGCTGTTTCTCAGCAATGACATAGTTTTGTTCGGCTTCGTTTAGTTTTCGAGATATGTAGGCTACAGGGTGTAGCTGACCCGTATCTTTACTGCGTTGTGATAACACTGTGCCAATTGCCACATCTGAAGCATCTGCTTCCACTACGAACGGACGTTCAGTGTCTGGGGCAGTGGAGAAAGCTTCCTTTAAGGTGGAAAAGGCCTTGTCAGCTTCTGGAGACCATACAAATGGTTCTGGCTTTCGTAATAGCTTAATGATTGGTGCTACTGTCTGTGAGAAATGATCTATGAACATGCAATAGAAATTTGCAAAGCCTAGGAAGCATTGAACATCTCGAACAGTCTTTGGAATTAGCCAATCAGATACTGCTTGTACTTTTCTTTCTGCCATGATCATGCCTTTAGGGGTAAGAATGACCCCTAAAAATTCAACGGTGGTAACATGAAATTCACATTTAGTTAATTTGCAATATAGATGATGTTTTCGAAGAACGGTGAGAATCTTCTTGACATGTTGCACGTGTTCGCCTTCGTTATCTGAATAGATTAGAATATCATTGATATAGACTATTGCAAATATATCTAGAAATTCTCTGAAGACATCATTCAAAAAGAATTGGAACGCTGCTGGTGCATTACAAAGTCCAAAGGGCATGACTGTGTATTCAAATAGACCATATTGAGTTTTAAAGGCAGTCTTCCATGCGTCGCCTTCTCTCATTCTGACTAAGTGGTAAGCACCTCTTAGGTCTAACTTGGTGTAGATTGTGGCCTTTTTAACTTGATCCAACAAGACAGGAATCAAGGGTAATGGGTATTTGTTTTTTACTGTGATTTTATTCAGTACTCTGTAGTCTATACAGGTTCGAAGATCCCCATTAGTCTTTGGGACAAAAAAAAGAGGAGATGCTGCAGGAGACTTGGGGGGATGAATGAATCCATTAGCTAGAAATTGGCCTAAGTATTTTCTTAGGTATTGGTTTTCATGTTCGGACAGGGCGTACACACGACAACTAGGGAGTATAGTCCCTGGAGTCAGATCAATTTGACAGTCATATGGTCTGTGAGGTGGCAAGGTTTCTGCTTCTTTTTCATCAAACACGTCTTGGAAGGATGAGTACTGCCTGGGTAGCGTTACCTTTTTTCCAGCGTCTGTGGCTATGTGATTTTTGTGAGGAACTGTGACTCCTGCGGTCTGGAGACATTTTTCTTTGCACATGAGTGAAGAAAACATGATTTTTCTTTCTTGACAGTCTATTACAGGGTTATGGTGACTTAACCACAGCATTCCAAGGATGATCCCATACTGAGGAGCATGGATGATGTCAAAGATTAGTTTTTCTACGTGTTTGGTATCTTGATTCCCCCCTTTGCAGATCACAGATAAGGGGAGGGTCTGTAGAGTCACTGGACCTCCATCTAGGAGCTTTCAAACTACAGCTTGTACTATTTCTGGTGTTTTCTTCTTCTTACATGGGATCCCCCATGTTTGAACCAATTGTGCATTGATAAAGTTGCCAGTAGCCCCTGAGTCGACTAAGGCTTTCTTTAGATAACTCTTTTTTTTAACTAACACTTCTAGGTCTAACTTGAGATGTCTTGACTGTGAAGGGTCCATAGTTACACCCAAGAGTAACCCTTCTTTACATCTTGGGTGTTCTAATATTCCGGCTCCATTTGTACATTAGCTACCATTTTCTTGGTGGAGATTTGTTTGCCTTTTGGTTTTACTGTACATTCTTTGACGAAGTGACCCTTTCTACCACAGTATAGGCATTGTCCATTCTTTCTACGTAGATCTTTTTCTTTTTTCATCAAGGGCCGCCTGATGGTTCCAATTTCCATTGGTTCATGATTATGCTCTTTCTGAACTTGTGATTCTCTGCGTTCATGAACACGCCAGGAATGTTTCTCAGTCTTTTTGTGTGTTCCTTGTCATTCAGAAAGACGATGTTCTAGTCTTAAAACAAGATTTATCAAATCTTGACAATCCGTGGGTTGAGGATCGATCTGAGCAAGAATGTCTTTTAACTCACCTTTGAGTCCTTGATAAAACAGGGCTGCTTGTTTTTCTTCAGGCCAAGATGTTTCTGCTATCAGACGATTAAAGCTAGCCAAGTACGAAACTAAGTCTTTATTGCCTTGCCGCAATTCTAGCAGCTCTCTGTCTGCGGATAAAGTGACAGTTCTCCGATCAAACACTCTTTCAAATTCCCGGACAAAGTTTCTCCAATTATGAAGCAGTGGACTGTCTTTTAGCACAAGAGGAATTGCCCAAGTGGCCGTGTCTCCAGTCAAATAGGATAACAGGAAGGCCACCCTGGATTGGGTATCAGGGAAGGTGTTTGGTCGACAGGTAAAATGCAATTCTACTTGAGTCAAAAAGGATTGTGCTTTCTGAGGATTGCCTGAAAACCTTGCTGGAGGAGCCAAAGGAATGGCTGAGGGAACTGTGAGAGAAATGTTAGTTGGAGAATTTCCTCCTGAACCTTGAGTAGGAGGACCGAACCAACCTGCACCCAGAGGACCTTGCTCCTTCTTTTCTACTCTGTCTTGCAGCTGACTTACTCTCTCTGCTAGACTGGTTGCTATATCTTTAGATGCTGCTACATCCGATTGGAGCTGTGTAATTACTTTAACTAGCTCATCCAATGTGGCCATGTTGACAACCTTGCGCAAACCAGGAGGATTAAAAAATGTGTGGGCTCACTATTCTGTCAAGGAGTCCGGATCCTCGGGGTTTGTGTCTGTTCCCAACATGTCCACCTCTTGGCAGCTCCAAACTCTACTAGTCGTTATAACACAGAGTTAAAGAATGGCCAAGTGGGGGAAGGGGTTTTAGGTTGGGAACAGCGGGGAAGGAGACCTGTGAAAATAAAAGTTAAGAACACAATAACCAGATTATTCACATTGACTTTCATAAGCTTTGTTCATAATATCTATATACTGATAACATGAATGATCAAGAGCTTTCCTATATCATGACATTATTAGCTCTGAGTACCTGCAAAATAAATAAGGATTATGCAAGCTTTCATATGAGAGTTTTGTAAAATACAATCTTATGCTCTGAACCTTGAACTGACTCAAGTTATTTCTTTGAATGTAAACTACTTAATAACAGTGATCAATAAACACATTCGTTTTCAGGAATAAACTGCGTTAGACTCATGAGGGATACTGCAAGGACACATTATAACAGTAACCATTGCACATATTGGTTATCAGGAATAAACTGTGATAAGCTTATGAATTATACTGCAAGAACACACTCTGTCTAGACTTTCAAGATTCAATTGCTTAGGAATTATACACTTTAATATCAAATTGTGCATCAAGATTTCAATGTCTAGAAATGATTGCGCTATCTGCCGATCTCAAACACAAGGGTTAAATGCCAAGAATGACTCACGCGCTCTGCCATAGAGTCAATCATCATCGTTTAAATGTCAAAATACAATTGCGCACTCTGCTGATCTGAGTTGTAAGTTTTAATTGCCAAGAATGAATCGCGCACACTGATGCCGATTCAACCATCGAAGTTAAAATGTCAAAACATGATCGCACACACTGCCGATCTGAACTACAAGGGTTAAATGCCAAGAATGAATCGTGCACACTGCTGCCGATTCAACCATCTAGGTTTAAATGCCAGGATACCATCGCGCACACTGCCGATTCGAACTGCAAGAGTTAAATGCCAAGAACGAATCGTGCACACTGCTGCCGATTCAACCATCAAGGTTTAAATGCCAAGATACGATCGCGCACACTGCCGATCCAAACTGCAAGAGTCAAATGCCCAGAATGAATCGTGCACACTGGCGCCGATTCAACCATTAAGGTTTAAGTGCCAAGATACAATTGCGCACACTGCCGATCCAAAGTGCAAAAGTTAAATGCCAAGAATGAATCGTGCACTCTGTTGCCGATTCAACCATCAAGATTTAAATGCCAAGATAACCATCACATATGCGATTTAACTAAAAGGAACAAAACTCGAATATTTCTGAAAACGGAGTCGGGGCCTAACCCGACCTCCGTCTTACCGCCCTGCTTGAAGATCACCAAGGAAATGAAGACAGGGCCTGGAAATCCTAGTTAGGCCTTCAGAACAGGAGCTCAGGAAACTGCTGCTGTTCTGCACCGGGACCTCTGAATAGTGAGCACGTGGAGCTGGGCTGGGTCCCTTAAATAGACCCAGGCCCCGCCCAAGTGCCACACCCAGCCAGGCTACAGGAAAGGATTCTAGAAAGGCTTAGAATAGGGACCACACCCTAACCACACCCTGTAATCCTGCAGCAAAGTCTTGAAAATGAGCAATGCATTGTGAACAGCCTTAATGATGTTTCAATATGAATCTCTGCAAAGCAAAAGTTAACATACTGCATTACCATATAATGCATGAATTATTACATAACATAAGGATTGTTTTTTAGCATTACGTCGCCCGTAGAGCGCGCACTGTCCTGATTTTTTTAAACCATAGTTTATTGTGATTTTAAATTTCCATTTGCAATCAGACAATAAAAAATTATTCAATACACCTTGCAAAATTACAATTAGCAGATCAATTGTGCTGCATCTGTAGAATATCAGGCCTAAATGGCCACACACAATAAATTCCTAAATTAATACTAAACGTTAACCTCCCCCCCATGTCCAAACCCTGTTCCCCTCCCTTAGTGAGCCCTGTATCGTGTTATAAATCTGTTTGTGGAGCTGCACATGTCATGACAGTCTGAGGTCAGGTATCTGACGCTAGGAGTAGTGCACTATTTCTTATTCTACTCTATCGGTCCCATGTTTCAAGCCCTAGGTAGAGACACCCACAACCATAAGTCCCTGCGTCGTATAGGCCCCTAGACCCGTGAGACCCTTGGGAGGATGATCAAGTCTGGGTTTCGGTTTTAAGAGTTTCAAGTAGCATCTCCCAGCCCTCTGCAAATTCTGGGGATCTGATTCCTCTCTTAGCCTCTCGATGGAGGATAGTCCCCTCGCTCCCTGCCCACCTAGACAACTCACTTTTCCATTGGGACATTATAGGTCCCCTTGGGTTTTTCCAAGATGTTGCGATCTCTTGCTTAGCCAAGGAAAAAGCCAAGTCTTGAAATCTGTCAGAGACTTTATTTTTAGCAGAATGCGAAAACCAGTTTAAAAGGCAGTGACCCATAGCACAGGGGATCTCTCTTTCTATGAGCCGCATCAGGGTTTGGCGCACCTCCGTCCAGAATGGTTCTAGCCGGGGACAATCCCAGAACATGTGTTTGAATTCAGTCCTCACCGAGCCACATCGCGGTATTGTTGATGCGTGCGGGTGTCAGGTATGCCTGGTGGAGCACATAAAAATTTATGAGCTTGAATCTGGCATTTCGTGTCACGTTAGGGAGACCCTTCAGGATACGCCCGATTCCTCCTCGGAGATATCCCGGTTCAGATCTTTCTCCCAAGTTTGTTTAAGGAGGGTCAGGGGGACCGTTCTGTCTGCTCGCATCAGATCGTAAAGGGTTGAGACTGCTTTATGTTTGCCAGATGCAGAAGACAGATAAGAGCATGCAGCCTGTGTTGGAGGTTCTCCCCGCCAATGTCTACGAATACTGGCCGCTAGTGCCCCATGCACTAAAAAGTGTCCCCCCTGGTAGTCCAAATTCTGCCCTGATGGCCTCAAAGGACATCAATGTACCGTCTTTGAATAGTGCACCCACCGTAAGGATTCCGGCCTCTACCCAGGCCCTAAGTTCATTCCAAGTACTCCGGTGCGGTAAGGCCCGTAAAGACAAAAGGGGTAGTTCTGGAGAGGAGGGGGTCCCTACTTTGATTTTACGCAGAAAAGCCTTCCAACACTGAGTCAGGATTTTTAGTTCAGGAGGGTCTTGTTTCCCATCTCTGGAGGTTCTTAATAAGACCTCGAACAGTCTGGGCCCCGTGGTGTGAACGCCTTCACACTCAATCCCACTTCCACTCTGCTCGACATCCATTGTGCTAACCATTGGAGTTGAGCCGCCAAATAGTAGGGTTCGAAATCGGGGACCGCCAGACCACCGTCTGTGGATTGTCTTTGAAGCTTAGCTAGGGCTACTCTCCTCCGTCCTTCGCCCCATATAAATGATATTACCATTGTTTCTAATTCTATAAAGATGGCTCTAGGCATCCAAATTGGCAACACTGTGAAGTGATATAGCAGTCGTGGGAGCACGATCATTTTGAGGACTGCTATTTGCCCAGCCACTGATAATGGTAAGGTCTGCCAAAAGGACATACAGGACTTTATAGAACGTATGGAGCCACCAATGTAACCCTCTAGGATGTCTTGGGAATCATGGTAAATTTTCACTCCCAGATAAGGGAGCCCGTTCGGGACCCACCTCACCAGGTCCAGGTTCGGCGGGGGTGCCCGAGGTCTCCCCAACGGGAACAGCCCAGTTTTGTCCCAGTTTACCTTCAGACCCGAGTATCCTCAAACCGAGATAACATTTTTGTGCTCGGGGCAAATCTCTCTGGACATCTTCCAGGAATATTAAAAGGTCGTCAGTATAAAGAGCTATTCGATGTCTCTTGCCTCCCACCAGTATTCCCGGACCCCCCCTCTCCCGCTCTGGCCGCAGCTGCTAAAGGTTCCATAGCCAAGGCAAATAAAAGCAGAGACAAAGGGCAGCCCTGCCTGGTACCCCGCTCAACCATGTAACTTCTGGATATTGTCTGCCCGTGCGCACTCTGGCAGTGGGCTTGGTGTATAAGAGTTTCACCCAGGAGATATATTCGGGCCCAAGTCCAAGCCGGGCCATCACAGTATAGAGGAACTCTCAGTCCAAGCTGTTAAAAGCTTTCTCTAAATCTACCGCCAGGACTCCAGTAGGAGTAGCCGTGGATGACTGGTCTCTCATAATGGCTAGCAGTCTACGAATGTTGCCAGCAGTGTTTCGCCCAGGAATGAAACCTGCCTGGTCTGGGTGTATCAATGTGGTCATAAGTGGGAGGAGTCTGGTTGCTAAAATCTTACTGAGGATTTTGTAGTCGAGGTTTAACATGGACAATGGTCTATAGGCCCCCACCTCTGTTGGGTTTTTACCGGGTTTGAGGAGAGGGATTATGACCGCTTCCCGGGCCATTGCTGACAATTCACCCTGTTCTTTGGCAGTTTTGTACAGGCTTTCTAATCTCGGCAAGAGTATGTCCATGTAAGTGGTGTAAAATTCAATAGGGAGTCCGTCTGTCCCCGGGGTTTTCCCCTCTAGCCAGGCTTTTTATGGCCTCCCTGATTTCTGTCTGTGTGATGGACCCTTCCAGTTGCTCTAGGACCCCAGGTAAAAGTGAACCCAACTGCAGCCCGGTTAGATAACCTTCGGCAACCTCCCTGACGTGATTAAGTCTACTCTTATATAAGCGTTCATAGAAGGCTGTGAAATGTGAGTTGATTTGTTCTTGCCCGTATATGTGAATCCCCTGCTCAGTGGTTAAGTCCATTATGACAGTGGGCCTGAGGGATTGAGATACGACCCATGCAAGTAGACGGCCCGCTTTGTCCCGCTCTCCATGTACACGAGTGAGATAATTTCTATAATCAAAGCACCGGAGGCGTTCTGTACAATCTGCCACTTCCGCTCTGAGCTTCAATATAGAGTTCTGTAGGTGTGGGTTCCCGGGTCTGTTTCTCTCAGCCTCCCGCAGCTTGTCCTCAGCCCGTTCCGTGTCCCCCAAGAGAGCCCTACGCACCCCCACCGCCACCGCTATACACCTCCCCCGCATCACCGCCTTAAAGGCGTCCCATTCATCCAAGGGGCTAACAGCGGATGCCTCGTTGTCCTAAAAAAACTGAGTGACATGTTGCTGCAACTCTTCACGGAAGAGCATGTCCTCTAAAATTTCAGGTTTGAGCCACCAAGTGGGGATGCAGGGGATAGGGGACCCCGACCTCAATGACAATAAAAGAGGGTTGTGGTCAGAAAGTGTGCGGGTTAGATATTCCGCATTGTGTACCAGGGGGTATACATCTGGGGTACAAAGAAATGCATCCAATCTAACATGCAACTCGTGTAAATGGGAAAAGAAAGAGTAGTCTCTTTCGTCTGGGTGTAATCTGCACCAGGCATCAATCAGCCCTCAGTTCTTTTGCCAGGTCGAGAACTGTCGAGCCACTCACACAAGGGGAGAATCATTCAGTGGCGGGTGTGATCTGTTCATAATGGGGTCTCCCACACAGTTGAAGTCGCCCCCCAGCACCACTGAAGTTTGCAAGTATGGGGCCAGCAAACCAGATATACGTGAGAAAAACTCTCCCTGGTCCTAGTTGGGTGCATACACATTAATCAGCGCCAGATCTCTGCCCTCCAACCTGCCCCGAACCGCCACAAACCGGCCCTCTGGGTCTATGAGGTTATCCAACATTTGAAAGGGGGACCACGGCCCAGATCCAAATCAGGGTGCCCCTCGCGTAAGCGGAATAAGAGGTGTAGTATGCCTGGCCTCTCCATCGCTTTTGAAGCGCTTTTCCTTCTGCCTGTGTCAAGTGCGTTTCTTGGAGCATTGCTATCTGAATTCCCCTTTGCTGTAAATACGAAAAGATCTTATATCTTTTAACCATGAAGTGCATGCCCCTTATGTTCCATGTGAGGCACTTATAGGAGTTTAGCATTACCATATCGGGAATTCCCCCCCCCCTCTTGGTTAGATACCACTTTAACTATGCCAGCACATACTCCACCCATTTTAGTAGTCTCACATGTCAGCTTCATTTTCATTGTAAAGTCTTTTAAAGGCTCATCTATCCCGTACCTGAAACCCAACATATAACAACCCAACTCCCCATCCCCAGGACAAAAGTAGGAACGTCTCTCGTCCAAACTAAAAAAAATTTAACCAGTCTATCAGAGTAGGGGGTGCTCTTAGGTCGAACCAAAAGTATACCGTAACACCGTCTCCCCGCCTCATGGGAGAATAGTACACGGGGATTTTGTAGCCCCTATTCTCCTGCAAGCTCAGCCGATCCCTTGTCGCACGGTTGGGTGGCGGTCTTGGCGCTGATCGCTATGGTCGCAGTAGTCACGGTGGTTCTCCATTCCTAAACTCGATTTATCCCTGTGGGTGGGTCCAGCAGTTTTTTTTTCAGATAATACAGTCTGAAGTGCCTGGCGTCACATCAGGGCCGATCCTGTCTGACGAGTGTGAAAGTTCTGATTCCTGTTCCGACTCTGATTGTTCTAATTCTTCTAGGGTCTGTTTATAGGCGCCAAGGTCAGAGCCACTCAGGAAAGTAGCAGCTTCCATCACTTTTTGTCTTTCAGTATTTCCATAGGAGATGGGCTACCCATTCTGGTGGCTTTACTGTGTCTGCTTTACCTCTTTCGCTCCGGGCGAGAGATCTCAGATCTGTGTGCCCCCTCCTCTGTTGTCTGCATGTCGATCCATTGCCAGGTCTCTTCTGCCGTACTGAAGAATTGTATGCCAGTTTTGGTCACCACTCTCAATTTGGCAGGGAACATCATTCCATATTGGATCCCCATTTTGCAAAGTTTTTGTTTGGCGTTTCTGAAAGATGCTCTCTGCTTCTGTACTTCTTTGGAGAAGTCGGGGAAGATACGGATCACATGGTTGTCCAGTGTACTGTCTCCTCTCTTCCTGCTTTGGCTGAGCAAATAGTCTCTATCCCTATAGTGAAGCAGTTTGGCTATTATTGGTCTCGGGGGAGCCGGGACCCTGTGCGCTCTTTCAATTGCAAAGAAGGGAGACAATCCATCCTCAGCCACATCTTCCCTCAGCCAGCGCTCAAGAAACTCCACCAGATTGGATTTTTCAGTTTGTTCGGGTAGTCCAATCACTCGGATATTATTTTGTGGTGATCTGTTTTCCGCGTCTTCTGCTCGCAGTTCTAACTCTCAAATCCGTATTTCCATTTGTTGTGTCATCTTAGTATTGTCTTTAATTTCAGGTCGTAGTTCCTCCAACTGCTTGTCCGTGGCGGTCACTTTTTCAGTCAGGCGGCAGTGGTCGTCCCAGAGCACCGTAAGGTCAGTGGCCAACGCGTCAATTTTTCCCTCTAGTGCCACCCGAGAGGCCGTTATGGCCAGTAGCACATCCTGAAGGGTAGGATCCCCTCTCCACTCCTCAGGGGTGGGGTTCATGGCATCTCCCAAATCGGTCATCTCTCTCGGGGAGGGCCCGTTCTTGAGTTCAGTGTCCCTTCTCCAGCCCGTTTTGCCCATCTTGTGTGTTATTTAGCGTGTTCACCGTGGGTGACCCCGCCTCTGCTCACTGGGACCCACTCGTGCTACAGGTCAACATGAGTTGCAGAGGGGTCGGACCCCCTCCTCCCGACACGTTTCTCCTCTCCGAGCAAACAGGAGAGTCTATCAACCGGATCCCGGGCCACCTCACCGCTCCGGGGTGTCTGTGCTCCACACTCTGTGCCGTCCAGTTCCAACAGGGCCCTCAGTCAGCCTGGCACCAGCTCCACCCCCTGTCGCCAGAGGGGTATCGCCACCAGAAGGAAAAAGGAGAGAGGGGGGGCCCCCACCGCCTCCTGTAAGCGCGAATCCACAGACAAGGCCCCTAGAGTGAGGAGGGCCACTCCGGGACCCCAGAGGGTCGAAAACAGGCAAGGATTCCCCCATCTGGACGTCGCTGTGCGGTTATGGCTTCCCCCAGGGCCCCGCTTGCTCCACGGCCCCACGCAGCCTCCCGGAGCCGACTATTCGCTCCCGATAATCCCAGGACCTCTCACCTCAGTGCTAGGCAGGATAAGGGCCTTCACGTGTTTTCAGGCGGCGATTATATTGTTTTTGTGATTGCGGCCACCAACCCTGATTTTTTGCGGCTCCAAGCCGCCCAGTCCTGCCGCTTCTGACTCGGGCCACAGGGAGTAAAACTGCCGGCGGCACGATCGTTCGACTCCACTCACCCTACTCCGAGGCCCAGAGGGGGCCGGAGATGGGCGAGGACTCCCTCGTCCAGATGTTGCTGATCAATTACGGCTCCCTCTGGGGCTTTGGTTGCTTCACGGCCCCTCGCAATTTCACGGAGCTGGCTTCTGCTCTCGATGGCCCCAGTGTTCCCCACCTCAGTGTCAGTCTGGAGAAGCGCCCTCGCGCGCTTTCATGCAGCGTCTACGCTGATTTTAAGATGGCGCCCGCCATCTTGGATTTTTCCATGGCTCCGAGCCGCCTGGTTCTGCTGCTTCTGCTGCTTCTGGCGGGGGCCGTGGGCCTCAAAATCGCCGGCGGCACGATCGCCAGTCCCCACACACCCTTAGCCCAACTGCTGGCTGGGTTGTGGGGCTTCTGAGATCAGGATTCCCTGAGACGGGGAGACTAGGACAGGAGCCTCACGGAGAGGCTGCTACCGTCATGGCGTCTGGCCACACCCCCCTTTATTCGTGCGCACTGTCCTGATGTTGACACTTTTGAATTTTATTTTTGAAAAGACTGTTTTTGAATTTGCTTTGCTCATATAAACAAAAGAATGGAAGAGACAGTGAAGTAATTGAAAGCCACTTTTGCATTTTTGATTTTTGATTTGATTTTTTTACTTCAAAATATTTTGGACTTACGGGGTCATTCTGACCTTGGCGGTCCACGACCGCCATGGCGGAGTGCGGCGGTAGCACCGCCAACAGGCTGGCGGTGCTTCCTGGGCGATTCTGACCGCGGCGGTAAAGCTGCGGTCAGAAAAGGGAAGCCGGCGGTCTCCCGCCGGTTTCCCGCTGGCCCAGGGAACCCGCCATGGCGGCGCTGCTTGCAGCACCGCCATGGGGATTCCGGCCGCCTTCCCGCCAGCCTGTTTCTGGCGGCGTCCACCGCCGGAACCAGGATGGCGGGAACGGGTGCCGTGGGGCCCCTGGGGGCCCCTGCACTGCCCATGTCACTGGCATGGGCAGTGCAGGGGCCCCCTATCAGGGCCCCACAAAGATTTTCACTGTCTGCTTAGCAGACAGTGAAAATCGCGACGGGTGCCACTGCACCCGTCGCACCCCTTCAACTCCGCCGGCTCCATTCCGAGCCGGCTTCATTGTTGAAGGGGTTGTCCCTCTGGGCCGGCCGGCGGTCTTCTGGCGGTCGCCCGCCGGCCCAGCGGGAAAGCCAGAATGACCGCTGCGGTCTTTTGACCGCGGAGCGGTCTTTCGGCGGGAACCGCTTGGCGGGCGGCGACCGCCGACCGCCGCGGTCAGAATGACCACCTTAGTCTTGACAAGCCATGAACTCTGGTTGAAGTAAGAAGAGTAAATGTAATTATGTGTGTGTAGGTTTAATATTAGTATGTGTGATTGAGATCATCTTGATAATTATGGGACTGAGTATGCATGTTAATTATGAGAGTGAGAACACTTTAGTCACAATTGCCCCAAATTCAAAGGGATCACTTGCAAATCAAGGTCTCCTATAGGAACATGAGAAACTTTTACACACAGATAGTTCTAAGGGAGATTTGACAACAATTGTATATGTCAAATGTTTATATGAGTACATTGAAACCATGGAGGTAAAGAACTGCTATGTCTGTATGAAAATCCGTTCTTCGGTAGGGGAAGGAATCACTTATCACAGCTTGCCACTAACATACGGAATTTCTTGTAATCTGTTACTAACGCAGCTGTATGAACAGGAGTATTATCAATACTTCTATTCAAACTATGATCTAGTGTTTTCTTTCATGCCTATCATGAAGCACCTGAGTAGTCTTGCTAAAGTGTAAAACATTGACATTGTGGGAGGATTCTTTGAACCTATCCTGACATTTGGAACAGTATATGCACGCAAGAATAATTTGACCTGCATACCTAGTTCAGTAGAAAAGAAGTTCATTGGACAAGTTTATGAAAGAAGGAGGACAATGAAAGCCAAAATGGAAAAGGAGTAGTTTTGCAAAACTGGGAAAAGGATGCAACACATTTGGAACATATCTATGAAAAATTACGCATAACTGCACTTCAGCAGTTTTGTGTCATTTTTCTTAACGCCAGCTAACGCCATTCCTTAATGCCATCCGTGCGCCATATTTGTGAAATGACGTACGATAGCGCTAAGGAATGGCTAGTGTAAAAAAAAAATCTAGCCGGGGGGATGGCATTAGGGGGAATGGTGCTAGTGGGTCTGAAATGACATGAGGCTGGTTAGAGGCAACATTTCTGCTGCTAATCAGCCCAGCATCATTTCTTGAAGCACAAGCAACCAAAGACTTGACTCCTGTCCACTAACTCAATGCCCACTACAAGGGACCAGTGTCCCTTGCACAAGCCCTACATACCCAGTGCCAGGCATGGGCCCCATGTAAGGGGACCCCAGTGGCACACCACACACATACACAAACACTTACCTGCAACTCACCTGGGGTGAGCTCCTTCCTCCTGTAGTGTCCCTGTGGTGTGGGTGGTGGAGTTGCTGGGGCTTGAGGTGGGCATCTTTGTGCCGATTCCATGGTGTTTAGCTATGGAAATGGGCCTACCTGCTCTCTAGTGCCTGGTCTGTCCCAGGCGTTAAATAATGTCGCTAAACGGGCTTAGCACCATTATTTAGGCCCGCCTCCCACCCGCGTGTTGTGTCTGCGCTAAGAGTTAAATACGGCTTTTGGGGGCTAGCGTCATTTTTAGGATGGGAACGCCTACCTTTCATCTCATTGGCGCAAGGTGGTTTCGAGCATCCTAGAAACGGCGCTATCTCCAATATTTTGCTGCTAGACGGGTCTAGCGTCAAAATATAAATATGGAGTTACGTTTGTGCTGCTTTAGCGCCAAAATAAATGGCGCTAAGGTTCCATAAATGTGGCCCTTCAAATCTGAACGTCAAAGATTCTTAGCCTTAAATTAGACACATGTGGGAAAATTATGTATATATAGATCAAAGTCAAAGACCAATGCACAATTTGTAGGCAGTTGTCAAAGTAGACATGTTTTTGTGCTCAAAAGTGCTTGGACCTTTATGTTAAATGAATAGGATCCAGTGATACCTGGTGTTTATTTTATTTGTGACAAGAAATCTTATGATAAGCTGCAGAAAGGCTGGTATGGAACTTGTTACTTGAGAGTAGTTTTTCCGATGTTTATCATGTGGACAGCATTAATGAACAAGTTTCGGATGAGAAATCAAACAAGTGCAAATGATATTAGGAACCCCTTGTGCATATTGTTACACCAAACATAGGGGGTCATTCTGACCCCGGCGGGCGGTGGGAGCCGCCCGCCTGGAGGGAACCGCCGAATGACCGCACCGCGGTCAAAAGACCGCGGCGGCCATTCTGGCTTTCCCGCTGGGCCGGCGGGCGACCGCCAGAAGGCCGCCCGCAGGCCCAGCGGGAAACCCCCCTCAACAATGAAGCCGGCTCCGAATGGAGCCGGCGGAGTTGTAGGGGTGCGACGGGTGCAGTGGCACCCGTCGCGATTTTCAGTGTCTGCAAAGCAGACACTGAAAATCATCATGGGGCCCTGTTAGGGGGCCCCTGCACTGCCCATCGACACCCGTTCCCGCCATCCTGTTCCTGGTGGTAAAAACCGCCAGGAACAGGATGGCGGGAAGGGGGTCGGAATCCCCATGGCGGCGCTGCAAGCAGCGCCGCCATGGGGGATTCCCTGGGCCAGGGGTAAACCGGCGGGAAACCGCTGGTTGCCCTTTTCTGACCGCGGCTTTACCGCCGCGGTCAGAATGGCCCAGGAAGCACCGCCAGCCTGTTGCCGGTGCTTCTGCGGTCCCCGGCCCTGGCGGTCATGGACCGCCAGGGTCGGAATGACCCCCATAGTGATTTACATGGGCAATTTCCACCAGTAGGGCCTGTTCATGAATGTAACTGAAAGGACAGAAGAAATCTGCCATATTTTGGTAGTTATGGCTCATCTCTACTGTTTCCCTTCCACATAATGCATCATAAAAACTTTGCTTTCTGCCCTGCATTGTTTGAAAAATTAGTAAATATTCCTAGGAGTGTTTTCTGTAGCAGAATTCTCATCCTGGTCATGATGTGCAAGGGTACATGTAGGGCAGTAGATAGCCACCGAAGTCTTTCCATGAGTAATCGTGGGAGTTTATGCTCATATTCCTGTCTTTTTCTTTCCTCCTGAAAGTTGAAAATCTATACAAAATGTACGCGCAGGTCTATGACAGACAGATTTCCAACTTCCTAAAAAATCCTTAAGAATCAGCCTAAATGTGCAATTCAAAGACGTTATCAGAAGAAAATTGTGTTTTTAAGACAGGGATTCCGAAAATTTAGACCTTTCACACCTGAAAGACATGGTGGAGCTACTTAGCGTGTTTTCTTGAATCCCTCATTCTTTTTCTTCATGTTGTAAATTCTGCACCCCAGAAAACATTTAAACCAACTGGAAAGTTACAAAGAGCTCTTTCGAAACAATATATAAATCAAATCTACCATCCTACCGTCAAAACGCCTCACTTTCTCAAGAGTCACATATGCAATACTCGACATCTTGCACCCCTACAAGGTTTGATTGATGTATTTCATGCAAGCGAAACAGAAACTGGATGTTAACCTCTCTGATTTTTTTCAGTATTGCTGCGGTTTACTCTACCACCAAATTACAGTTAATATGTGTTTACAAAATTATCAATGTTTCCTAAGAAAACAGGGTTATAATTAGAGGTTTGAGACCATGATTTTTATCAAGAAAGTGAAACTTCCAATTTGCACAGGATTGAGTTTACAGTCCAAGTCCGACTTAAAAGCCTCTGTTTGTTTTGGTTTCACAGGTTAAGTTCGCACAAACAGATTAAGCGCGTTTCCCTCCAGAGGCAACACACCAGCCCTAAATCGGACACCTGCAGCTCTCCACACACCACAGAACGACCTTCGGCTTACATGCCTGCAGATGTGAGACTGCCCAGAGGTCTCTCAGATGTTTGTGCTGCTGGGTCACCAGAAAGAGGAGCGACAATTATTCTGGAATTTCAAAGGTCACCACTTGACAAAAAAAATACCAAGCATTGAACACATGTAAAAAAAAAGGAAGCAGTGGCTCAGGGGTCTGGCAATCAGGCTTAGAAGAGTTAACTAGGCTAGGGTTTCATTTACACGTTATGGGAAGAGAGCAGCTGGTGGGGAGCAGCCAACAAAGAGAAGGCTGCACTAACACGAGAAATAGTGGCATGTACCACGGAAGGAAGCAGGACATTCCCTTATTTTCCTCTTCGATTTGTATGCAGAAGTTCGAGTTTAGTACTGGAAAATGTAACACACAACCAAGAACACAAATGTAGCACATTTCAAAGGATGCGAATCACTCAAAAAGATATAATTCCAAAACAAAATTACATCAGCACGGGTAAAAATACAACAGGTAGCATCAATGGCATAAATCATAATGATGCACCCAACCTCCCCACAGAATGTGACGCGGAGCCCCTGAGGCTCCCATTTCTCACAAATATTCATTGGCTGAATGGGGTCTCCCTGCAGATGTGGGGCTCCCGAAGGTACCCCCCCTCCGAGCAGGGGCTGCAGGAGCTTGGGATATGCCATTTCTACCTTCGAGAACATGTGTACACCCAAACATACTACCTCAGGCTACACATCAAACCATCCACTGGTCTTTAAATCATACATCATTCAAGGTAAACATGTGAAGAAACAGTAATTTGCTATGTTTGATGGATACAACATCAAGATTCCTGATTCCTGGTCACTCATGTAAACTGGTAATGATGCATGTTGTCAATGTTCTATGGTATGTTACTTGTAAAGTACAACTTTTTCATTGAGAGATAAGGAACCTAGGTACAATCTCTTTTTCTACAAAGATGCAAACATCAAATTATTCAGTCTGGTACTATCAGTAAGTAAGCCTATCAATGAAGCATACATTATAGCTCCTTACACATTACAACAACCAATTCTAACTTTCAAATTTGATTATCCTGGCTGGTACACATATAATCATCTGTCTCTACTCCCAACATGTGTTGGGAGGTTGACCCACACTGGTTTATATTCATGTGAGTGCCATCTCCATGTGTTGGCATCAGTATTGCATCCTGACGATCAAGTTTCGATGAAGTAACATAAATCTTGCATTTATCAGTAGAGGGTGTGCTTGCTGAAGATCCGTGAACAAATATAATCCTAGTATCTAATGGGCAATGGTCCTGGTGAGAGGTGCACCAGGAAGGGTTAACCTCTCTGTCACCTATTGCACACTCAGGTACCCTCCAACTGGGTGAACACTTAGGTGCTAGAGGAGTGCAGGCAGAGTAAGTGATCTGTCGTGAGGGGCTCTGAAGGAAGACCCCCAAGGTTAGAATGAGATGAGCAGCCCTGATTTTCCCATATCTCACAAATATTCATTGGCCTTTGGTTGAATTGGGCCGTGAGGTTGTGGGGGCACCTGAACAGTTTAGCAGCTCCCCTCCACCACAGGGACGGCAGGAGCTTGTGATACACCCCAAGTACCATAATTTTTAAGGACCATACAATGTTAGTAAAACTCCACCAGAAAGACATTCATGGCAGAACATATTACTGCTACTCCCCTGTGATGACTTGTTGCTGGCATATAATTCTCACTTGAAAAAGATATGCATATTTAATGAGTCTTACTTAAAAATGATAAAACGTCAATGTGCTCTACCGTTTATGCCACCCTCTAGAAAGACCTCTCGCTCCCACCAAGGCCATCATTACTAAAGGTCTGGAAAATTGCCTAGATTTGTTCCATTCTCTGAGTTCCTCATACTAGAGGAATGGGTAACTCCTGCGGGTGAGGAAATACAGGCCATTAGAAGGAGAACTTTGAGAGTCCTCTAAGGCATGAAGAATTATGAGGGAATCAGTAATTGTGGGTCCAATTTCCCCATTTATTTCTCATTTCTTCTGGCTTTTCACAGGGAACATCCAGCAGCATCCAAAGTATCTGTTTGAAAATAAACAGTTCCTTGGAAACATCACAGATCTTGTCATTCTGATGGGGTCGATAACTGCTGTTACTGACCCCATCAAACTAAGGAGGCCACCTGTACTGAGCACCTAAGAGGACCACTATCTGCTGTCCTTCAGTATAGAAAAGATAAATCAGCTCTTCTGCTCCCTTGTCAGTTCTCTGGGGCATGCTCTGTGTCTTGAACCCTAATTTCAATATCCAACCATATTTGCAGAAATGAATTGATGTTATTCCCCTATGTCCATGTGATGTGCAACCTATTGCCCCTTTAGATGCCATGTATATGCAACAGAAGGGTGAGCATATATTAAAACAAACAGTAGCTAGCTTTAGAACTGGTAGATCATGATACAAATGTGGGACTCCAACACTACTCACAATCTCTTTGTTTTTCATCTTTTAATAGTGAGGGTATTCATAAAAAGATACATTACCATCTATTACACAATTCTGCTACACACACCCTTTATAAAAATGACTAAAACGACAGAACCACCTTAAAATGAACTACCCAAGTTAGGGTAACAAAGAGCCTGAACAACGTATGTCTTGGGCTTGCGTTTCTGATTAAGAAGAACCCTGTAAACAAGCATGTCACCTTGTGTGAGTGAAGTTGAGGTCCCTTGCATATTTGATCAATGTGAGCAATATATCCTCTGCAAACAATATACTACAATATATTAGCCAAACTTTGTGATTTTTACAGCAAAGTGTGGGGGTATAATGGTTTCATGTAATGTGTTAGGGAACCTCCCAACAGGCTGGCCAGTAGGACATATCCAGAGTCTTATAGCCCATTGTGGACAGGACGAAGCAGAAATTTCCAGGGGGTGAATAAAAGCATTTGTTAAAACCACTTAGAACATCTAAAAGTGTTGAAGACCAAGAGGCCTTGGAATTATACTCATGGCGGCTGAAGCACACCGCCCAAAACTGTAAAGTCACTGAAGAGTAGCCCATCATGGTCAGCAATATAATACATTTCTGTCTCTGCTTGTGTCCAAAACGTCTTAGCAAAATTTGACATGTGTACAAGTGAACCAGAAATTCCAGGAGACCCATCATGTTAGTTTAAAATATTGCATGTAACTTCAACATGTGGACTATCTACCAGCTTTCCGAATTACATAGATATCCCCTGTCCCCAACACCAGTGGTACCTGGGAAGCTGGGTCTGCAAGGCATGATCACACAACCCATGTCCTGTCTCTCCTTCCTGCGGAGAGTGAAGAGCAGAGGGAACAGCAAGAGTGCAAACTTTCTCACCTTGCACTGATGGAGAGAGTGCTGTGGCATTTTGGGATCCACCATGGGCCACAAAGCTTAGGAGCTGCCTTGTGGTAAGTTGCATGCAGATGCCCCCAGAGATGGCAGGACATGGCTACCTGACTAGCTTAAGCAGGTGCTTTAAAAAGGAAAATTATTAAATGAAACACTGTAAAGAAAATATTTATTTGGGTCTTCAGTGGCTGGTTCAAATGCATTGCAACCTCTACGTCCCTGCAGTGCTGTTAAAAAATGCACAAATTTCCTTTTTGGTGGTGCAGGAAGAGCAAGGGCATCACAAGAAAAATTTGTTTGTCTGCGAGGGGGCTGCCCAGAGTCTGACTCACCCATGATGAGCTCCTCTCAGTGCTAAAAAGTTGGTGCCACCCTTGTCTCCTGGAGTCAGGAAGGAATGACTCTGGGAGAAGTTCCCTCAGACCTGGGGACTTAAATCCAGAAGGTCTGGAGTATATGGGCCTCTTTTTCTGTGTTAAGGGTAGAAATATGATTCCAGATGAAACATTTATTGTTTTGTGGCTTTACTGTTACTTCAAAGCCCTTAGAAATGACGAGGTTACAGTAAAAAAAAAAAAAAAGTGCCTGATTTTGGTACTCTCTAGAAATGTTTTCATATTGCTGAAATGTTTTATCATTGTTTAGGGCTGGTATTTTGCCAGTTGATGGAATGGTGGTACCCTTTACAAGCCATTAGAACTCACATTCACAATGCATCCTGCATGTTTGTGTTAGGCACATATGTGGGTATTGTGTTTTTAAGGGTTAGGGCCTGCTAATGCACAAGCCATTAGAGGCTCCTCTGGG
This sequence comes from Pleurodeles waltl, assembly GCF_031143425.1. Classification (NCBI taxonomy): domain Eukaryota; kingdom Metazoa; phylum Chordata; class Amphibia; order Caudata; family Salamandridae; genus Pleurodeles; species Pleurodeles waltl. Next base: position 940,736,866 of record NC_090449.1, read on the forward strand.
ACAGAGGGTATTGCCTGCATTCATGGGTTGTTATATGACCGTAACATTTCCTCTTTGGGGTAAAGGATCCAGGGGCCAACCCTACCCACTTTTCAGTAGTTCCTGTTTGCCTTACTGCAAGCATGCCCAAAATGCCATGTGTCAGGGCATTTTTTAAGAGGGTAAAAGTGTTCAGCCACATCAAACATAGCCTCCGAGGACTGGGGTGTGTGTGGGGAGTGTTCTCTGGGAATCCTAGTGTCCTCCCACATGTAAAAGTAAAATCCAGTTTGTGTCAGGAACTATACCCCTAGAGACAGACATCTGGTAGGACAAAAGCAGGGATTTTAAACAACCAAACAGGGGATCCACCTGAATGTGCTCTAAGTGTTACATGTGGCTCAACATATCTGTCACACATAATTTGACACTGTAATTTTGGCAGGCCCAACAGGTCTCCTCTATTAGAGCACTTGCCAATGTTTGCAGCCAACTGTACAGCAGTGTGGATGCTTTGCAGCGTGGCTAAAGATAATTTTATAAGGGCTATGATGCAGCTAGGGCTAGTGCATTTGGATGCATCATAATTATCCTTTTATTACTATTTTTAGCCACTATATCCTCGTTGCTACACAGCATGATGACAAATCACTGTCAATTCACATTTCAAACCGGATGATCAAAAGGAAGTGACAGAGCCAATAGTCTCAGAGGCGAGACCTATTGGCTTTGCCACTGCTTGCTTAGTCTTGCTAGGTCTCGGCACAACACCCCTGTGATTCTGAGCAAGTCAGTTAATCTCCCTATGCATGAAAAAGGAAAAAAGTATGACATTTGGCAAAAAATTCTATGACATAAAGAAAGCAATTGCGGCAATGTCCATGTCTTAGTGAACATACATTTAGTAGCAGATAACATCAGGTGTCCCAATAAAAACAGATAACTTCTGTTGTCACAGTAAATATCCATTCAAAGGAGAAGAGAGGTTAGAAGTGAGTGTGGCATAGCAAAACATAGCAACAAATGGTGAAAGGGTCAATGAGAAAAACAGGGAAGAAGAAAAAATAAAAGTAGTATCTCAATCAGCGCGATCAGCGGAAGGACAGCAATGAAGCAGAAGTGATCAGTACTTGGTCCATGCTGCAGCTGAAAGAAGAGGAAGTGAAGCCAGCATGTGCTGGCCAATTACAAGGCAGCAAATAAGAGTGCCAATGAAGCCAATGAATGGTAAGCAAATGACGGGCTGCAAGTCATAAAAAAAAGGACAGATGAGACAAATACCCAAGAGTGACAGCCACACCTGGCAGGGAAGCAGGACATTATGATGGCCAATCATGTAATTACTGCCATGACGGCTATGTAGTCTCTTCCTGGACATTCTGATGAGTACCAGTGGGTGCCACCCCAGATGCAAAGTGGTCCCTTATATTCCCCTCCCTCCGAAGGATTTTTGTTCTTTTCTTCAGACTTCCTCCTTTACAAACTCTGCCAGAACATAACTTGTGAGCCCTATTTCATGTTCCTTCAGCATAATCTTCTGGCACTTGGTACCAAGCAGCGACTTGCACTGCTTTCTGTCAAGAATTGTATTTCTACTCTCCATTTCAATTCATAAACTCAAGGCATTCAAAGGCTCACTACTTTGATAAGAAGCATCAACAACTATGTTTGAACAAAGTAAGTAGATACTGGAAGCCAATCCGAGCAACAGCAAAACAAATATCACCCCTCAGAACAAGATATCCACAAATAGCCTGTCGGTGCCGTCTAAGCACTGCTCCTGTGGTGGCCAAAAGCTCTCAACATGTCTAATTGATGAGTGGCTCTTGTGTCAGTGTGTCCATTAGAGCACCTTACCTCCGTGCTCAGAAAGAACAGACATCATGAAAGGGTCTTCGGTTCTTCAATCCTCGCTGCACCCTCAAGACTGATCCAAATTTTATGTGCAGCTATGGTGCAAACAAAACTTTACATCACATTGGTTTTTCTTTAAAGGTTAAAGTGCCATTTCACCTAATTGTTGGATTAGAGGAAAATAGTGGCCATTTCTAGGTCTTTTTGCCCAATCAAGCTGTCCAGCATGACAGTGATGACACTTTGGCCCTCATTATGACATTGCCGGTAAATCCCATTTACCACAATGCTGACTGCCGCCAACATACCGCCACCACTGCGGATATCTGCTAACCAGATTATGACACACACACACCAATCCGTCACTATACAGCCGTACACACAAATCCGCCAGACCGAAGGTTAGTGATAAACTGGCAGTATCAAAACCCACACAATTCTGCCAACAGAACAACGCCCACAACATAATGACCCACGAATCACCACGGCAGACATTCAATGGCGGTAATCCATTAGTGGTACATAACGCCGCGCTCAAAATAAACACACACATACAAAACAACACCACATTGGACATTTCAAACTACACATAACTGACACCCATACACACACCACACCCACTCACCCACACCACTATAAAGCACACACCCACATTACCCACAACCCTTTACGAATACCAATAATTGCCAGCAGAGAGAGACAGCAAGAGCACCTACACAACCAGAGCCACATACCACCATCACCAATACACCACCCACACACCTTACATCAAACACCCCAACACATCACCCTGCACATCCTCACCCATACCACTCACACTACACCCATGGCACCACAATGACCCCCCAGATTCTCTCAGGAGGAGCTAAGGGTCATGGTGGAGGAAATAATCTGGGTAGAGCTACAGCTATTCGGATCATAGGTGCAGCAGATATCCATTGGTAGGAAGATGGAGCTATGGCGGAGAATCATGGACAGGGTCAACGCCGTGGGACAGTACCCCAGAACAAGGGATGACATCAGGAAGAAGGGGAACAACCTACGGGGGAAGGTGCGTTCCATTGCAGCAAGACACCATCTCGCAGTACAGAGGACTGGTGGTGGACCCCCACCTCCTCCCCCACAACTAACAACATGGGAGGAGCAAGTCTTGGCAATCATGCATCCTGAGAGTCTAGCCGGAGTAGGAGGTGGACTGGACTCTGGTAAGTCAACTCTCTACTAATATCACTACCCCACCTGCATGCCATCACATACCTCCACCCTTACCCTCACTCCCATCACTCCACCACTTCCCACACAACCCACCATCACAACCCACTCATCCCAATGCCAAGCCCTGCATGCCATACCAATGCATGGACACCATTCACAGCCCTGCATGGACACCTATCACTACAGCATGCACACTAGAGACAGTCAACTAGCCCACAATATAACAACTCACACAAGGCAAAGCTGCCAGGGCAATAACAACCATAAAGGGCAACCCACTCATGCTCAATATGTCACACACATAAACAATAACACTGCATTTACATCCCCACAGGTATCCCAACCAATGTCACCGGAGAAGAGGTGCCAGCAACATCCAGTCCCCCCACAGAAGAGGCCGACAGTGAAGACAGCAGCTCTGGTCGCCTCGATCTGGATGACCAACCTGGCCCATCAGGGACCTCCGGACAGTCGGTTACCCAGGCACAGTCTCACACCACCATAGAGCCTCCCCCCTCAGGAAACACCACCACAGCACCCACCCAGCGGGCCCATACCTCTGTCCCCAGGACACGTCAGTCAGCAGTGTGTCCACCACTACAGGGACCCCAGGTCACCCCACAAACCCAGGACAATCAGGGACCTGGGGTCAGTGGCAGTGGGCACACGGTTCAGGGGACAGAGGCACAGGACAACAGGGAAGCTGGGAGGACTGATGTGCACCTGGGGGAGAACAGGCCCAGGGAACCAACTCTCCAGGAGGCACTCATTGCGGTCCTGGGAGCATACCAACATTCCCAGGATACGCTGGGCCAGCTCCTGGACAAGATGCAGGAGAACATACGGCTGCAGGAGGGACAGTACCTGGGGATCAGGGAGGACTTGAAGTTCATTAACACCACCCTGGTCTCCATTGCAGGGGTGCTGGCAGACATGGCCAACAGAATGAGGGAGTCAGTTGCACACCAGCGGGCCCCTGAACAGCCTTCCACCTCCGCTGCCGCTAGTGGACAGGAGGCCCCGCCACGGGAACAACAGGGCACCAGCACCCCACCCCCTGAAAAAGGAAAACCACCCCGCAAATGGTCCCTGTGATCCAGGCAGAAGCCAGGGACTATTGCCAAGACCCCGCCAGGAAATAAGACTCTCCTGATTGTCACCCTTGTGTCCCACTCTGTCGACCCTGTCCACCTTCAACTGCCATTGCTCCCCTTCCTATGCCCCTTTGGACAATGCACCTGTGCTACAAATAGACTGGACTCTAACCTGGACTTTCCTCCATCATCAACCCAGCCCATAGCACTTCCCTCTTTTTATCAGAGCACTGCAATAAACACACTTTGAAAAAATGCAAGTATGGAGTATGCCAAATGATTTAAGTGTGTATTAGGTTAACAAGCTTTAAACATTGCAATTCACCTGTACAGTAATGTTAACATAGGAAAGACCTGTAGTTGGCGCCAGTGAACACAGCAAGAGCAATAGTGGGGCACCAACATCTGCTAAAAGAGATGCCAATGGGTACAGTGAGTGGCCATAGAAGTAGGAATTCACAGCCTGCCAGTGACAATGTCACACATCAAACTGTCAATAAATTGGTAAATAACACTGTCTTACCTGTGTGTCATTGTAAGTATTGATGAATGACTGCACTTCTGTTGTCCTCATCCTCTGCCTCCTCATCTTCACTGTCCACAGGGTCCACTGCTGCCACGCGGCCATCTCCAGCCTCCTCCTCCTGCAGAAAAGGCACATGGCATCTCAAGGCAAGGTTGTGCAACATGCAGCATGCAACGATTATCTGGCAGACCTTCTTGGGTGAGCAGCACAGGGATCCACCTGTTAGATGGAGGCACCAAAACCTGGCCTTCAGGAAGCCGAAGGTACATTCTATTATCCTTCTTGTTCGCCCATGTGCCTCATTGTAACATTCCTCAGCCCTTGTCCCGGGATTCCTCACAGGGGTCAATAGCCATGATAGGTTTGGGTGACCTGAGTCACCAGCAAATATCGAGGGCCAACTGTTAGCCACACACTAACCCTTATGGCCCACACCATACCCATACACCAACTTCTACTGGGTGAGAACCAGGGCTCACCTATTAGCCACACCCTGTGCCTCTGGAATTGGGCCATCACATTTGGGATGATGCTTTTCCTCAGGATAAAAGCATCATGCACTGAGCCTGGATACTTAGCATTGACATGGGAGATTTACTGGTCCGCCAAACACACCATCCGCACATTCATCTATTTCTGAAGACCTGTTCATTTTGCCGGGTGTGGGGGGACAAATGCAATATGTGTCCCATCAATCGCACCAATGATGTTGGGGATATGTCCCACTGCATAGAAGTCAGCCTTCACTGTGGCCAAATCCTCCACCTGGGGGGAAAACGATGTAGCTGCACATATGTTTAATCAGGGCAGACAACACTCTGGTCAGCACTATTTAGAACATTGGCTGTGACATTCCTGCTGCCAATCACACTGTCACTTGGAAAGAACCTGTTGCCAAAAAATGGAGCACTGATAGCACTTGCACAAGATGGGGGATCCCACTGGGGTGACGGATAGCAGATATCAGGTCAGGCTCTATTTGAGCACACAGCTCTGTGATTGTGGCCCTGTCAAGTCTGTAGGTGAGGATAATGTTCCTGTTCTCCATTGTTGCCAAGTCCACAAGGGGTCTGTACATGGGGGTATGTCTCCATCTACTATTCATTTACAGCGGTTGCAATCTATGGGGCAAAAGAGTGAGCAGCTGGTCATTATCTGTACATTGTAACCACTACAGTTCAATGCATATTGTGATTGTTACAATATTTTGGTGGCATATGTCCAGAATGTGAAATTGTGAACTGTGACGCAGTTAGAAACCCTGGCCTGCCCTCCCATGAAATGGCGTCTGCCTGTCCTGTGTGGAGGGACAGGTGGAAATGAGGTAATTCCGCTGACGTTGTGAGCCGTTGCGGGAGGCGGTCGGGAATCACCTTGCAACTCCTCATTGGTTATCATTGGGCCCTATGTGGTACAGTGGCCAATGGTGATGTACGCCGGCGGTGACGGTATGCGCCACCGCGGACGTCACCACCATTTTGTATCTGTTCACTCACTTGCTACCTGACCTTCAACAGGAGAGGACCTAGACTGCATGTGCTGCTGTGACCTGTGTCTGGAACCTACCATGGCTTGTGTGATTGGGGAAAGGTCCCCTGCCATCACATCAGTGGAGTTGGGGAGACTGGTGAATGGGGTCCTACCCCAGTACTGACTGCTATATGGGCCTCCAGACCAACAGGTGAGTACACTGCGAGTATGATGCATGGGGCATGAATGCATGGAGTGCTGTGTGTAAAGGCCTCGTGTAGGGATGGTTGGTGGATGGGCTCTGGGCCGTGTGCAGCATGTATGCTGGGCCATGTCTGTGCTAATGGGGATGGGAAGGGGCATGGTGGGTCATGTGGGTAACAGGCAGGACAGTCTGACTAATACCTTTCCCTGTGTCTATTTCCTCTGCAGGTCAGCACCCATCAAAAGAAGGATATATGGTATGCCATCACCAAGGACATGCGGACCCTGGGGGTCTACAGCAGGTGGAGCACCCACTGTCACAAACGGTGGGAGGACCTGAGACGCCGGGCATGGAAGACGGCGGAGGCCAAGCTGGGGATGGCCTCCCAATGAGGAAGGGGTGCCCATCCAACCCTGACCCCCCTGATGGCCCGCATACTGGCGGTGGCCTGTTTGGAGCTGGATGGGCGCTTGGAGGCATTACAGCAGCAACAAGAGGGTGAGTACAGTGGCCTTAATTACTACTTATGTCTGGTCCTGTGGTATCCGGGTGGGGGATTTGGCCCTGTGGGTGCACCTAGGCAAGGACTGACATTGCAGAGTAGGTACCAGGTTGGCCAGGGTTCTGATGTGAAATTTCTCCAACCTAGTTAGTAGCCATCCACTACTGTTCAGGGGTGTGTGTGTCCCAGGTATGCTGCAGTTGGCGGTATCTGTCCCTACCTATGGCCTGGTGAATAGCATTGTAACAGGTAGTGCATTGCCTAGTGCGTAGGGCTTTTCCCGTCGTGTGAGTGTGTTGTGTATGCCAACGGTGGTGTTGGTGCTGCCATTGACCAAGTGTATCCTTTGTCTCTTCCCCTTTTTTTTTGTCATCCTGTCCTTATGTGCATTAGCATCATCTGGTGGAGGAGCAGAGGCACCGGTGACAGAGGGAGCTGCATCCCACAGGACCCAGGAGGCCAAGTCAACCGACGGTGAGGGCACCAGTGGGTCAGAGGGTGAGGGGAGCACCATGGCAGAGACTGGAGGAGACAGTTCGGAGACGGATACCTCCTCCAATGGAAGCTCCCTGGTGGAGGCAGACAACTCTGCGCCCACCCCAGCTACAGGTACAGCCCACACCCCCGTACCACCACTGCCCTCCCAGCAGCCCCTCACCGAGTTTCCCGTGCCTGCTCACCCAGGAGGGTGGGCTTCTCCTTCGCCCCAGGCACCTCAGGCCCTACCCCAGTTAGCCCTGCTGCCCTGAGTGAGGAGGCTATTGACCTCCTGCGATCTATCTCTGTTGGGCAGTTAACCATTGTGAATGCCATCCAGGGGCTGGCAGCCCAAATGCAACAGTCCAATGCATTTCTGGAGGGCATTTAAACTGCCTTGGCGGCCCAACAGAGATCAATCCAAGCTCTGGCCTCCTCTCTGATAGCAGCCATTGTCCCTGTTTCTACCCTCCCCCCTCCAGCTTCCTCTTCCCATCCCATTTCCCTCAAACCCAACCTTTCCCAAGCACACAGGCAGACAAGCATGCACACAGGACAACACACAGGAGTGGACATGGCAAACACAAGCACAACACTTCATCCCACAGGCACTCACACAAACACCATCCAGATACAGACATACCAACATCCACTGCTTCCACTGTGTCCCCCCTCCTTCTCGCCCTCCACCTCCCTCCCAGTTGTGTCTACACGCACACCTGCATGCACTACATCCTCATCCACTACCACCATCACCAGCACACCTATCAGAATACACACCTCAGTGGCAGTCACCACCCCAACATCCAGGCACACAACCCCTGTGAACTCTCCCACTGTGTCTGTGCCTCCTCCTCCCAAAGTACACAAATGCAAGCACTCAGATACCCAACAACCATCCACCTCACAACAGCATCCAGCCATGCACCTGCACCCAAACACAGCAGATTGACACCTCCTACAACCCCTCCCTCTTCCTCCACTCCTAGACCTTCTCCCTTCTCCCGCCCCAATGTCCCTAAGAAGCTTTTCCTCTCCACCGTTGACCTCTTCCCTAGCCCTCCTCCCCCCGTCCTTCATGTCAGGCCATCGTGGTAAAAACCCAGGCAAGCACCTCAGCCACCCAGTCCACGGGCACAGTAGTGTCCCTAGCAACTCAATGTGGGAAAGGATCCCGGGCACCAGGCAGCCAGACGGAATGGGTGCCTGCCTCAAGTGCTTCAAGGAAGGGCAAGTAGCCAGCCCCAGCTGCAGGAAGGAAGGGTAAGGAGCCAGCCCTAGCTGCAGGAAGGAAGGGCAAGGAGCCACCCCCAGCTTCAGGAAGGAAGGGCAAGGAGCCACCCCCTGCTGCAGGATGGAAGGGCAAGGAGCCACCCCCAGCTGCTGCCAAAGGAGCAAGGAGCCATCCCCAGCCGCTGGCAGGAAGGGCAAGGGGCCTACACCAGCAGGCAGTAAGGACAAAGGGCCTGGTGCTGGGACTTTGTCAGAGCCCACACCACCAACCATGGGCTGGAGCTTCCCCCCACCACCACCTCTAGCTCCGCCAGCAGCACCGCCACCAGCAGCACCACCACCAGCAGCACCAGTGGGCAGCCGTCTGAGGCTGCAGGGGATGGGCTGGATCCTCCCTCCACAACTAGCACCAGCAGCAGCTGCACTAGTGGGCAGCCGTCCGAGGCTGCAGGGGATGGGCTGAATCCTCCCCCACCACTACCAGCAGCAGCACCACCACTGCCACCACTGAACAGCCCTCACCGCCGGCGGACATTCTGTAGACCTGCCACCATGGGCTATTGTGTGTCCTACCCCTTGCAAATCCTGTGGGTATGACACCCACCTGAGTGACTGTGACCTTGCACTCCCCAAGATCTGAATCACAGGGCACGATGCCCCCTCCAGAACCAGTGGAGATACCATCCACTCACCCCATCCTACCCAGGATGAAGATCACAGGGCACCAGGCCCCCTCCAGAACCAGTGGAGATGCCATCCACTCACCCCATCCTCCCCAGGATGAAACTCACTGGGCACAATGCCCCCTCCAGAACCAGTGGAGAAGCCATCCACTTGAGAGACTGTGGCCTTGCATTCCCCAGGACAAAGCAATGGGCATGTTGCCTCCTCCAGAGCCAGTGGAGTATTCACCCACTTGAGAGACTGTGGCCTTGCACTCCCCAGGGCAAAGCAATGGGCATGTTGCCCCCACCAGAACCAGTGGCGCTGCACCATCTGCCGGCTGAGGTGCCCCTGTTCCCCATCCCCCTGAGGTGCCTGCCTATTTTTGACCTGATGCCCCTGCAGTGCTCTCTCCATCTTGTTGCAGGAGTGAAGTGGGGCCTTGGACTTTGTTATGTGGCCCTGTGACCCACAAACATTGAGGACTAGGCAGTGTCCCTTCGTTTGTAAATATGTATATACTTTTTTATTTGGATGCACGTATTGCTACTATTTTATCTTATTACACTCACTTTGATCTATTGGAGTTGTCCTTGCATTATTACTGAGGGGTACAGGGTAAATATGTTATGTTACTGCATCTGCTTGTGTGTATGGTGTTGGGGGTGGGGTGTGTATGTTGCGTGTGTGTGTCACTCTCTTTTTCTTCCCCCCTCCCCCATGTGCTAGGAGGCTGTACTCACCGTGGTTGTCTTCTCCATTGTTGGTGTTCGTAGTGGAGCAGGACGTAAATCAAAATTGGGAACATGTGCAGCTCTCGCTCCATGGCGTTGTGGTTCCTCCCTGAGTCTCCATAGGTGAGTCCTTTGACGTCTGAGATCTGTTTCCACCAGGCTTTTGATGTCGTTGGTACCGCCCCGGAAAAGGTGGCGGTTTCCTGTGTCTTAATACAGTGGGCGGAACATTGTCCTCCACCTGGCTGTAGGCGGTTACCGCCGTGGTGCCTGTTAATTCCACCCTGGTGGTCAGTGTGGTAAAGTGGCTGACTGTCTGAGCTGTTTCCGCCATGGTCATAATTTGGCGGTATTTACCGCCTGCCTGTTGGGGGTATTCCTGCCACTTTATTACAACCGCCAGGGTTGTAATGAGGGCCTATGTACGTTAAGGTGGCGATCACAGTGAGGAAAGCTAGACAAGAGAGCTGAGTAGAGAGGGAGACTCCTTCCTGGCAGTCTGCCCAGACAACCATGTGCATCATTTGTTGGAATGCAAAGGCTGACTGAGGCTGAAGAGGGCTCAATTAAAGCCTCTTGTTGCTTCTCCATTTGTTCCGGAGTCTTCTGAGCAGCCCTGCGCAGGTGCTGCTGATGCACATTTACATTTACATCACCCATCATAGTGCATAGCCTCTCCAGAGTATATGGGGTGTGTTTCAACCCACTTTGACACACAATTGTGACACTTTGGTTTTACAAATCCCTTTTTAGAGAAGAAAATCCAGAGTTGTCATGTAGCGTCTCTCCTGAGATTAAATGAAATGTAGATTTTACATAGCGCATCTTATCACCCATGAAGGTCTCAAGGTGCTGTCCTTGGTCACTGGGATGTTAAGTGATTTGCCCAGAATCAAAGAACATTGCACCAACGCCAAGCATCAAACCTAGGACTCCAGCTCCGGAGGTGTTCGCTCTGACTGCTGCGATACATCCTCTCCCGGGACAGCTTGGATGTGATCTGACGTGGTCCATGGGGGTTCAGCACAGCACCAGAACCGTATCAGTGATTGCCAGCACTGCAGGCTGGAAGGACATGTTTGCAGCAGTAGCACTACATGCAGACGGTCAATAAACTACAGACGGTTGGAAGCAGAGTAAAGCAGTCACCATTTTGAAGGTATGAACAGAGCTCTGAAGACCTGGCTGCTTGTGACCTGTACAGTGATGTAACCATAGGGTGGGACGACATAACATGCTGTATATGAGCATCATATTGGGGGTGTACATACAAGTGGAGCAGCTCTTTTGGGGTACAGCCCCCATCTGAGCAGCACATTGTGCAACTACCACACACCAACATCACTCCAGGTTTTGCCTGCACAGCTACCTTTCCGCTGCACATCATAGACGGCTCTTTTCTGCTGGCACCAATTGACTAGCTGGGTCACAAACAAAGGTAGTCCAAATCTGTCAGAAAAATGGGTGAAACATGGGGAAGAAGGGGGTATTTTCAAATTTCTGCTGAAAACACAAGACATCTGATGAAACCAGAGTGGTGAAAACATTGATATTTCTCAGATTATTTGTCAAAGAATAAGAACAGCAAATCAAACCTCATTCACTTTACTTTCAGTTCTCCTCAATGTTCAGAAAGCAAGCTAAATAAAACAAGGCTGCTGAGCTTGCCCTGGCATCGGAAGACTTTGGAAGAGCAATGTCATGCATCAGCATCTGTTAATGTGTCCCTGTGTGCATTAGTCAAGTCACATCCTGTTTTTGTGTAATGAAAAAATGAAGTGTGTCTCATTCAGCTGAAGTGCACCTGGAATGTTTTAAGACAAATCAATAAAAACATTTAAATAGAAAATAAAATAGGCATTCATTGAAAAAACAGGAGGGAATGGGGAGAAGAAATAGTACCTCAATCGCAGCATGAGAAGCAGACAGGCAATAATTAAGTTTAATCAATCTGTGCTTGGTCCCTGTTCCACAGAAAAGAATGGAATGGGCACATGGTCTGTGCTGGCCAAATATGAGGCAGCAAATAACAGTAACTCTGAAGCCAACAAATGGTAAGCAATTGGCAGGCTACAAGCCTTTTTTGTGTAAACAATAGTGTCTCACAAGAGAGAGCACACAGTGTAAGCGCTGTAGTAGGCCTAAACCTACATAGGATGTTCCCATCTGCATGTTATGTAGAGTTCAGAGGAGTCATCTCTGTCCATTCAGGTCAGCCTATTGTTTGCTTCTGGGAGACATTTCACATGTTTTTCGCACCTGTTCAAGACTGAGCACAGGGTGAGAGCTGGCAGAGAATTAAGCTAATTAGCCTTCGGACAGTTTAGGCAGGTAAAGGGTAACTTTCTAAAAAATTACTTTTCCTTCGTATTTATTAAAAGACTTCACTATTGAATTGGATTTTTAATAACTATTAAAAATAAGTGGGTAATTATTTTTCTAGCTGTTTTTACAAAGGGCTGGCATAAATATTTAAAGGGAGGTTTTTAGCTGACAAAAGAGTTCTCTTTTGACTTGCCGCAGTGCATGCATGTTTACACTACAATAGCCAGGCTACACATGATATGCCTGATGTCAAGCTTATGCTGCCATTATAGTGAATGGCACAATAGTTGCTGCAGTCCACTATTGTCACTCAACTTCCAGATCCTGGGTGTACTTTCTACACCATATACTAGGGAGGTACAGGTGAGTTAAATGTGCCAATGAGTAATGAAGCAATTTAACCTTGTTTAAAGGGACAACAGAGACTTTACTACTGGTTAGCATGGGTATGTTATATGGTTCCTACAAATTCACTAGGACTGTGTATTATGCCAACACAAACTTCACAACATACAGACTTAGGGCCTGATTTAGATTTTGGCAGAGGGGGTTACTCCATCACAATGGTGAGGGACATCCCATCTGCTGAAATCTACATCCCATTGTTTCCTATGGGATTTAGATTTCGGCGGATGGGGCATCCGTCACCGTTGTGACAGAGTAACCCTTCCACCGAAATCTAAATCAGGCCCTTAGTCAACTTATAGCATCAGTAAATGTTAGTTTATTAGGCTTGCTCACAACACCACATCTAAAACCCTAATCTTTCCGGATGATAGACGTTGATGGTAACCTTGAACATGACCAATCTGATTTGCAAGGAATTAGTGTAAGAAGATCTAAACCTTTTGTTTGTTGCTTGTGCATGCTCAAGGTGTCACAAAGAAAAAATATGACAATACATTTTCAAATATTTATTGAAAAGATCGAAATCTGGTAAGTAAAACAAGAGCTGTGATTGTTAAGTATATGAGAAACATCATTGTAATAAGCATTACTAGAATGGTGAAAAATACAAACAATTCAACCATGTTAATTGTTATTAATGTAACTCCTATCGGTCACTTGTACCTATCCACAACAGAGAGCATAGCAGGAGTACCCCTCTGCCAGACCTGGACCTGTTGAAATAAGCTAACCCCCATTCCTTTGTATTATGTGTTAGGAAGCCAGCCTCAGTGCATTCACAAATGCACCTTTCTATGTGTGCAAGCCTGCACGATTATCTGCCTTCTCAGGATGAAGGTTGGAGTCAGCAGGGCTGCACCTCAGTCACAGCGGCTCCATAGTAACCTCAGCATGAAGTACTCCTCACACTGAGTTTAGTATGGATGCTGTTAATACAATAAAATACTATACTTATCGTATTGTGCCAGAGGTTCAGAACAGTGTCTTTAGTTGTCGGGGGAGAAAGAGTCATCACCTACTAGTACAAAATATGAAAAGGGCATTGAGCTCTGATTGTGGGACCCTGGAACTCAGGAGCATATTTACAAGTGGCTTACTCTTCTGGTGCATTACTTTTCGTGACGCACCGGTGGCACAGGCTGCAGACCAATATCTACAAGGCCATGCAAAGCCACTTTACATGGCTTTTCATGGCCTTGTAGATATGGAGTAGAGGAACACAGCACAAGTCGCTGAGTTTGCCTGACTCTGCCTGAAAGAGTTGTTCGATGGGCATTGCAGTGGGTGTTCCCATGCAACACCCATGGATTTTCATGCATTCCCAGATTTACAAGTATTTGTAAACCTGGGAATGAATCAAAAGCCTACTCCTCCCCAGGGGAGGCGTTATGAAGAGAAATAACTTTATTTCTCCTTGTGTTTCCCTCTTTCTATGTGTGCATCATTCTACAGCACACATGGAAGGAGGAAACACCTCCATTGATTGTTTTTATGTAGGAAACTGTCCCTTCTTGCACAAAACAATCATTCATATAACATAGACACCCTTACACCATGATGCAAGGGTGCCTGCATTGGCACAAGGCAACCAATTGTGCACCAGCATAGTGAAAGAGGACAGGAATGCACTGTATCTCGTAGATACAACACATTCCTGCCCTTTGTTTTGATGCAGGGCAGCACAGCAAAGTGACTAGCTGCGCTGCCCTGCATCAAAAACTAGTAACTAAGACCCTGATTGTGCAGACAATAGGGCAACAATGTGTACCAAGAATGAGTGTGTCACATGTAAAAACCATCAGTAGGAAAAGATGTCAAGACAAAAAGGAAAGCTAAAACGGAGACTAAACGTAGGCCATATAAAAGTTAAAATGCACAGTTATAAAGCCTGCAGCGATATAGGGTCCAGCAATAGGAGAAAAATGCAGAGTGACCACACAGAAAAGGTGGATTTCCTACAGCAACGTCTTCCACTTCACATGGATAAAATGACATCACTGCGGTGTTTTCTGTGATCTCTTTCCACTAGTGAAGCCTAATACTACTTGTTTCAGTGACACAAGATGGAATGGGCAATCTGAGAAAGTAGGTGTTTCTGTGCTCTGACTCCTCCATCAGTGGTGCTTGACTGGTGGAACATGGGGCAGGTCAAAAAGTCTAGCGCAGCTCGAGCTGGGAGCTTTCTGAGTGGTGATATAATGTACACTGTAAATTAAATGAATAGTTCCGAAGTGCCCAGTGGGCGGCGTTTGTTTACATAAGGGGTGGGAGGAAGAAGGCGCAGCACAGAAGTTGAAATGTGCAGTGCAGCCTTACAGAATGTTAGTGATGCTAATAAAGATGAATGGGATCACATTCAGTAAAGTGAGCCTAAACCAGCAAGGGATGGTCGTAAACCAGCAGGAGCCTGCACCTTAGACCTTTCAAGCGGTGTGCCAGGCTGGCAGGAGCCCGCCTAGTTAAACGGCCCGTCGCACATGAGCGAAAACTGGTTTCAGTATTTCGAACAGACCACTTCATTTTAAGTATATTTTCCACGTTATTTTAAGGAAATGTGGTTTTCTCAACATAATGTTATCAAAACATACCATCTACAAGAGTAATAATGAAGTTGATAAAAAATGGCCCTGCAAACTCTACAAACCTCAGCTCTAGGACAGGTCCTTCCCAAACTGGCATCCACACACGTGCCCTGACATGTGCGCAGGCAACAGGCCTGCACTACTCAAATATTAGCTAACATTACATGGATGTGTAATAACCAGGTACACATTAAATATAACCTTTACGTGCTACTACCATCGAACCAGTGGAACAGGCTAAGGTATACTGTGTTACGGAGGACCCAGTCACAGGCATGGTTTCTGCAGTGACTTGCAATAACCACAAAATATATGGCAAAGAGTACTTTACTCCTTAGAATACATGGTCATACCATCACCCGTCCCACCAACCCGCTTAAATACCCTTTTAGGGGCATATTTACAAGAAAGTGGCACATCATGGATAATGCACCACTTTTCTTGCGTCCCCTTACCGGCACCTAACAACACCATGATTGCGCTGTGTGGTCATTGGTGTCTTGCTGTTTCATGTCCATTGCAGACTGAAAGAATAAAATCAGAATCTGTACTATGAAATTAACATCAAAGTAGACATGCACTACTCAAACATTAGCTGTGATTACATGGATCCCTGTAATACCCATGTACATATTAAAGATAACTTCTACTTGCTACTGCCACTGAAGCAATGAAACAGGCTAAGACACAGTAGTGTATGGCAGGCCCAGTCACACTCATGAGAGTCACATGTCGTGGGTGCTAGAAGGTAACTCTAACAAAGTAATTAAGGCTGAATAAAATCCAAAACGTGCAACTAGATTTCATACACCAGGCGAAGACATTTCTCAATTATATTCAGGTTATCCATATTTCTCCATCACATTATTGTACGGTAAAATCAATTTGTTATTGGAGAATACCCTCTGTCATTCGTTGGCCATTCCGCATCATGCTTATTGCTCCTGTGTCATTTGCAATAAGCAAATGTAACAATTTGATTCATGCAGGATAACTCCCTCCCCATGTCAATCAATGTCTGTCCCCATGTAACAGTAATATAACAACATTACAGTACACAGACTTTACACAACAACAGTACCACAACCAGTATCCTGCATACATCACCAACTTCTAAGGATATGTAAAGTGTCATCAATATCCTTCAATACCACACAACTATCGATCACACACTAATGACACCTAAGGTCACTTTATAGGCAGATATAGCAATATAATCCTTCATGTATCTATAACTACCCCATATGTCAACATTACTTTATGTACCATATTCGCTTCTGTTAAAATGAGGTTACCTTTCCTGTTTGTAAGTACAGTGTTCTCTGGAATACATTAACCACCAGCTGATCTTCGTGCATGTCACCAAAGAGTTCAATGACTATATAGAGGAACAAGGCCAAAGACCGAGTTCCTTCATGAGGTCATGACACACTGCAGTGACTTGCAATACCCATAAAATATAAGGCATGTAGTACTTTATTTCTTACAATACCTGGTCATACCATCACACTTCCAGCTAACTGCTTAAATCCCTTTTAGGGGCATATTTACAAGAAAGTGGCAGATCATAAATGATGTGCCACTTTTCTTGAGTCCCCTTACCGGCACCTAACAACACCATGGTTGTGCCATATTTACAGTACGGCACACCATGACAGTCATTAGCACAATAGCATAAAAATTTCCAATGCTATTGCGGCGCTTTGCTACACGAACGTCAAAAATGTTGACACTAGTGCAGCAAAGCACAGGAAGGTCCATTGAATATAACGGGTGCATCATTTTAACATCTGCTCTGAGCAGGCATTAAAAATGATGGAAAGAATTTTGCAGTGAAATGTTGTACATTTCACTGCACCATTGTTTGGGCCTCCCTGCACCATAATGTCCACTTGAAAACATAATGCCAGGTGCAGGCATAATGTGGCGCAAGAGGTCACAAAGTGGCACATTGCAAGCATTGCGCCACTTTGTAAATATGGTGCGTCAGAAAAGCCACCTTAGGTACACAAAAAATTATATTATGGCTTGTAAATATGCCCCTTAGTGTCTAGTGCCTTGCTATTTTATGCCAATTGCATACAAGAAAAATAAAGTCAGAACCTGAACTGTGGAATTAAATACACCAAAAAGCAGTGAGTACATTTTTCACACAAAAAACAATACTACAATCAGTTTGATGTAACTAAGTTTAAACCTCAGGTTAAAAAAATATGTAGCAGTATCATGCAGAAATTCTGTTTTCCCTTCACTGACCTATAACCCGGAAAAAAGATATAGGCTGCCATAAATATCTCCTTGGGCTGATTACATTTTCCTTTTTTGAAAAAGAAATCAGTAGAAACTAAACCTAGTTCCTGTGTCCTTGTTTAACCATGACTGCAACTATGCCTGCCTTTCACCCTGGCTCCTAGTTCTGGCAAGAGGCATTGCGATGTCAGACCCCAACTGTACTAACTTATTAGAGTTGAGCATTTAAGTCATTTCTTTATTACAGGTGACTAGGGGTGTCACAAGTTGCCTGTAATAAACAAATTTGAGACAGACATTAATGAAAGGATGACAGGCTCTCATGCATTATGAAAAATATCCAGCCTTGGCCGAAACTAAGGGAGTAATTTAAAGTTTGGCACATGCAAGCCATTCAACAAAGATTGGCAGATGTCTCATCCACTGCATTTAGACTGCTAGTCAAGTAGACTCCGTGAATAGGGAGACTGGGACATCTATTATTTTGCGGTGGCTATCACGTGCCTGCCGGAGTCTGAATAACCAATTATCATCCTGATTACAAGTTGCATGGTACAGTTGGGATGCAATTCCCCACATGAAATATATGTTACCATGTGGTAACACAATGCCAGTACCATACAATTATGAATGAGACCCTGATGCAATGGGGAATAACAGTGTGATACTGGATGTACTGGCCATAAAACTACAAAGGATTCCAAATTCTGTGGACTTTAATTCATAGATTTACCACCTGCCTTGAGCAGGTCATAAATGTATGTTGTGACCTCCGTGTGGGGTTGGTTGGAGGTATAGAGGGGTTGGGGAGTTGGGTAGGGAAGAAGAAGTTATGTTCTGGCAAAGGTCTGTCAGAAAGCAAACCTGGGAAGAAGCCTCATGTGATTTTTCTAAGCAGAATTACCAACTGGTAAAGTTCAGTGTTCCAAGACTAGAGAAAAGGGGTTGCAAGACAATTGGCCCATACCAAATCAGGTGAAACCGAATTTTGTGCGATAATTCTGCTCTACCTGCCCGTATGGTCTCTTAGACCTGTGATCCGTAGTGTGGTCTTCGCCTAAGCTTTTTGCCTTCATTCTTCCTAGCTTCTAAATTTGTTTTTGTTAGCTTTAGATCTCTTTGCACTTTACCACTGATAACCAGTGCTCGAGGTCTTGCGTTCTATCCCTAAAACATGGTTCTATTGGATTACACCTGGTTGGCATATTTAATTCACTTGTATGTCCCTGGTAAATGCTGCTACATATAACCATGCCCTGTAAATTAAATGCTACTAGTGGGACTGCACCACCTACTGTGCCACCCACTTAAGTAGCTCTTTAAAACATGTATCAGGCCTGCCGCTGAAGCCTAGAGTGCATTTGTAAAACTGCCAATTCGAACTGGCAAACTAAATATTTTGTCAGGTGTAAACCTTCCTTTTTAATACATATCATCACCCTAGGGTAGGCTCTAAACAGCCTCTAGGGCAGGGTGCATTGTATTTAAAAAATAGTACATGTTTTTCTAGGTGTTAAATGCTATGGTAGTAAAAAACTCTTAAGTTCATTTTCACTACTGCAAAACCCATCGCTCAAATTGGATAACATTGGGTTACCTTATTACATTTTATATGTGCTAACATTTGCGGGAACAAATAGGAATGTCAAGCAGTTTGAGGTCAAATGAATTGTAATTTAAACTGCTCTTTAATGGTAAAGTCAGATTTTAGGTCACACTTGTGAAAATGCCACTTTTAGAAAGTTGGCCGTTTCGTGCCCTAACAATTTGGTGCCTGCAACCTTTTTCAAGAGGGCAAGAGTTCAGCCTGAAACCCCATAGGACTGTCCTGCTGACTGAGTCCTGCCTTGCTGAAGGAGAATTGGACCATCTACTTGTTGCCAGGAAGATCTGGGTGAATCCAAGGGTCAGTTGGCTAACATCCTGTTCTGAGCTACAGGGACTCAACAAGCCCCAGAGGCCTCCCTGCAACTGCCCAGCAGACCGGATGCAATTGGACCTGCCTTAATCTGCAAATGGACCTGCTGGAGCCCTGCTAGCCTCTGCTAGAGTGAGTCACTGATCCTCAAGAGGTGCCTTCGTGCCGTGACTCTCCTGTCTGAAACGACTGGGAATGCAGAGCTCCAGTGAATCCAACTCTTCACACTATAGCAACTGTCAGTAACGACTGGCAATATGAAATCTGTACTTTGCTCTACATCAACAACAGTTCACGGTGACTGCAAACATGAAACTCCAGCAACGACCGTCTGTGAAATAAAACTGGATCTTTGCTCTACAGAGACTCTTCGCACTACAGAGATGACCATCCGGGATGCTCTCAGTGCTCCTAGTGGCCTCTTCCACTGCAAACTGGACTCTTTGCACCAGAGAAGGTAACTTTTTCAGCAGGACTAACCGGGTCCCACTGTCCGACCCTTGCTCCATCAGACCTGGCTGGAACTTGTGACTTTTGCCCGGTCTAGACACGATAAAATGACCACAAATGACGGTTTCTGTTTTTAGGTGCTATACTTCCCTAAAACTATGAAAATGCATATGCACGGTTCTACTTATTGTATTTTTCTCATTCTGGTATCAACTTATTTATTTAATTGTACTCTATTTTCCTAGAGTGGTGCAGGAATTTTCTTGGGTTGTATTTTCACTGTATTACTGTTTGTGTACTTCATGAACGCTAAACACAGTGCTTCTAAGTTAACCCTGGCTGCTATTGTGCCCACTACCAGAGAGTAGTGTGCTTAACCCAGGCTAATTTTGTGACTTTTGATGTTCTCCCTCACAAGGATTGTGGTTGTTGCTTTACATCTTCCTCAGTAAAAAACACACACAAAAAAAAATCTTCATGGTCCTATGTTGCCAAAACTGGGATGAGGTGAATCTTACAAACCACTCAGCCTTCTGCCTTCTGCCTTCAGCCTTGTGGTTTGTCACCAGAAACCTTCAATTGTAATATAGGCCCATAGTACGCAGTTACCCATTAAGCATTCTCTCTCTTCCTCTCTCTATTTCTCTTAGGACTTGAGAGATTTTATTTCTGCGTAAATAGCAGGGTTGCAGGTAAGCATAGACATTATCAAATCCAAATGCACACAATGAAATACAGACCTTTATATACCTATGTAAAAATGTATTTTCAAATTTAAACTATGCAAACCTCTTCTTATGGTATTTGTTTGAGAGTTACACAATGCAAAGGCCCTTCTAATTGGGCCTGTGACAGAATTATGCAAAAGTAGGACCAAAAAGCTTTAAGGGCCAACTGGACTCATCTGGTTGAGCTTGAACCATGCCTAGGTGCAAGTTAAGGCCAACTGCAATGAAGCCTGGGTCAGAAACAGAGACCAGGTTTGACCCAGTCTAAAGATTTACCTTTTGACTTAGTTTCTGAGATGGAAGTCAAAACTCCTCAACAGAGAAAGGCAGCAAGCTGTGGATGAGATGGGGTTCATGAGGTCAGACAGCCTTCGGACGAAGTCCCAGCGAAGCTGTTGACTTTTGGCCAGAATGTTCTGAGCAGGAGAAATAGAAAATCTGTTCCCAAGGTCCCTTGCCAGCTGGATTCTTTTGGCGCATCTGAGCAATAAAGATTTCTATCTTCAGACTTAGTAACTTATTTGGATCTCAGATTCGTCCAGTTGGGCAGGGTTGCGAGCTGTAGTGAAACAGGGTTCCACAAGCCTGGCTAGCCTCTGCAATGTCACTCTGAAACTGATTTGCTGCTGTGGAAATGCTATGAATAGGAGCAGCCTGAATCTTTAGACCACTGGCAATACTACTTTGTTGGACTGAATTGGCAGGTTTGTCCCAGTCTTCTGTCAGTTTTCAAGGCAAAAATCCTTTAAAATGTTTCTATGTTCCAGCTTGTAGGGATAGGCAGGAGGAGTACACTCTGATATGTATCTAGACCCAGGACCTTAGGGGCACCATTTATAGGTCAGGCATCACTCCAGTAGAAGCTACCAGCAGAGTCAATGTCAGGTCCAAATAGAGCTGGTCAAATGGGCTCTTCAGGAAAGTGCAGTTTTTTTGTCCCTAGCTTAACAGAGATCAGCCTAATGATGACCCTTGGAGTCCACTTACTTGTCCAGGGTACTGGGAGCTGGTCCATCCCTTTGAGTCTCTCTCTACACGTTCAAAAGCAAGTGCAGTTCTTCTTCTGTCTTCCACAGCTCCAGATGTATTCTGAAAAATGTTATCAAGGGGTGCCAAATGTATACCTGACACTAGCCTGTGGGGGGGGGGGGAGAGACTCCCTGACCAATAGGGAAAATGTTCCCCAGGGCCAACCCCAACCACTTTTGCATCATTTCTTGGGGGGTTGGCTTCAAACAATTCCACAGTACAAGGCTCTACAAAAATAAAACATGGCATAACCTTTCTTCCCCTTTGCAGTCTCTCGGCACACCCATGAGGTGTGTCTAGGAAAATTAATAACTCCCCCTGCAAACCAGTTCTGAAACAGGATTCCCCCACTGGATTGGTACCATCCCGGCTTCCTGGAAAAGGGAAAGGGTAGGCCTAGGTGAGAGTTACATCTGCTTGTGACAGGGAGTCAATGAGAGAGTCTGCCTTTCAGCAGTGAAAAACAACTTTGGAGATTTTTCTCTGCCAGGACAGGTGAAACATAAAATATCCATGTTCAGCTTTTTGATATCATGCGTCCTTCCCTAAAGGCCCTTAAGGCCTACCTTAGGGGTGATTTATAAACAGTAAAAAAAGAAGGTTTAGGCCTGCCAAAAAGTATATTTGACAGGTTGAAATGGCAGTTCAAAAACTGCCCAGCTAGGCTACAGTTTAAAGTTGTATTTTCACCTGCCACTTTAGTGGTGGCATAATAAGTGCTGCTGTTTGGTGGTGACATTTAGGTTAAAAGGATTGGCTTATTTGACATGCTTTTCATATACACTGGCCAATGGACAGCAGGGCCTGAGGGTGCAGAGTCCATACAACAGCAATAAAACTCAGAAAAAAGCCAGAAGTGACCACACAAAAAGAGCATTTTTTAACATGTTATAACTAAAGTGTAGAGTCAAAACCCAAAAACAAATAGCAGACATAGCACAAAAAGTTAAGATCTTGTCAAAGTCTAACTCAATTAGAATATTTTAGTCAACGTTCAAATACGCTTTCAATTCTGAATTCCAGTAATGGTGGCTCAGTTGACTCTTGACACATTAGTAGCTAAATGCTTTGTTGGAGATACTTATTTTAGTTTTAGTGGTAAGAAATTCTGAAACAGTTACCAGACTAAGGGCCTCATTCTGAGGCTGGCGGGCGGCGGTAGCCGCCCGACTGGCGGGAACCGCCAAATGGAGGACATTCTGGTTTTCCCGCTGGGCTGGCGGGCGACCGCCAGGAGGCCGCCCGCCAGCCCAGCGGGAAACCCCTTCCCACGAGGAAGCCGGCTCCGAATGGAGCCGGCGGAGTGGGAAGGTGCGACGGGTGCAGTTGCACCCGTCGCGTATTTCAGTGTCTGCAAAGCAGACACTGAAATTCAAAGTGGGGCCCTCTTACGGGGGCCCCTGCAGTGCCCATGCCACTGGCATGGGCACTGCAGGGGCCCCCAGGGGCCCCACGACACCCCTCACCGCCATCCTGTTCCTGGCGGTCGGAGCCGCCAGGAACAGGATGGCGGTGAGGGGGTCGGAATCCCCCATGGCGGCGCAGCAAGCTGCGCCGCCATGGGCGATTCCCAGGTCAACGGAAAACCAGCGGGAGACCGCCGGTTTTCCTCTTCTGACCGCGGCCAAACCGCCGCGGTCAGAATGCCCTGCGGGGCACCGCCAGCCTGTTGGCGGTGCTCCCGCATCCCCGGCCCCGGCGGTCCTTGACCGCCGGGGTCGGAATGACCCCCTAAATGTTTTAGTGGACAGCAACGTCGCTATTGGCATTCTTACCTAGTGCTGTGATGTGGCTGTTCTGGCTGTGGATGATTACAAACATGTCATATCATTCATGATTGCAAAAAGAACAGATGATGGACGGAATGCAGAGCAAATCAAACATTCACCCCAGTCACAAAGATCTGGGTTTAATCGATCGTTCTTTTGCTCACCACGCCACCCCAGTTTGGACCCAGCCATATGCAAATTAGTTTTGACCCTGTTCCTCATGGGAACAGTCCAGCCCGAACTGCCAAGCCAGGTCCTCCCAGGACCGGAAACAAGCGTCCTAGGACCGGTTTCAGGGCATCACCCTTCATCAGCTAGGCTAGCTTGAATCCAGTGGCGCAGTGAGCACGGGACCCACGTCTGGCCATACCCTTCCCACTTGGGGCACCAAATGCAAAAAGAACAGATGATGGACAGAATGCAGAGCAAATCAAACATTCACCCCCAAGTCACAAAGATCTGGGTTTAATCCAGCATTTTTTTGCTCACCACGCCACCCCAGTTGGACCCAGCCATATGCAAATCAGTCTTGACCCTGTTCCTCATGGGAACAGTCCAGCCTGAACTGCCAAGCCAGGTCCTCCCTGGACCGGAAACAAGCATCCTAGAACCGGTTTCAGGGTATCACCCTTCATCAGCTAGGCTAGCTTGAATTCAGTGGCACAGTGAGCACGGGCCCACATCTGGGCATACCCTTCCCACTTGGGGCAACAAATGCAAAAAGGACAGATGATGGACGGAATGTAGAGCAAATCAAACATTCACCCCCAGTCACAAAGATCTGTGTTTAATCCATTGTTTTTTTGCTCACCACGCCACCACAGTTTGGACCCAGCCATATGCAAATCAGTATTGACCCTGTTCCTCATAGGAACAGTCCAGCCCGAACTGCCAAGCCAGGTCTTCCCTGGACCGGAAACAAGCATCCTAGGACCAGTTTCAGGGTATCACCCTTCATCAACTAGGCTAGCTTGAATCCAGTGGCGCAGTGAGCATGGGACCCACATCTGAGCATACCCTTCCCACTTGGGGCAACAAATGCAAAAAAAACAGATGATGGACGGAATGCAGAGCAAATCAAACATTCACCCCCAGTCACAAAGATCTGGGTTTAATCAATCATTTTTTTGCCTACCACGCCACCCCAGTTTGGACCCAGCCATCTGCAAATCAGTCTTGACCCTGTTCCTCATGGGAACAGTCCAGCCCGAACTGCCAAGCTAGGTCCTCCCTGGACCGGAAACAAGCTTTGTTTGCTTTAGATAATTCATGATGGCTGTTTCCTGACCAATGCTCTGTAGATATGGCAATAGCCAATTCAATATAGATGGAATAGGTGAAACAAATGACCTAAACAAGGCTAAAGGAATTTATTGAGAAGTATATCAAAGGTAAGTTTCAAAACCATATTTGGTCTTCCTACGAAGCCTTGTTCTTACCATGTAGTGAATGTGAGTTCAACTCTGAACTTCCTTAGCCAGTATCTTCTCTGATGGTTGTCTTTTTTCTCTGTAATAGATTGCACTTAGTCATATTGTTTCACACCGAGCTCCTTAATCATCTTTGACTTGGGTGCTATATTTGGGCTTGAATAGATTTAACAGATGGGTTTCTTCTTTATTGGCTTCATATTTGATAGTACATTTGACTAAGGTGAAGCTCTACACCAGTTAAACACTCCAGAAGTACACTTTCAATACTAAATCTTTGTCTCATTTTTTGCAAGTGGTTCTCACTCATTTTACTTCTCCTGCTTCCACCGCACCCTTTGCAATTCTCTCTGAAATACAAGAATGGTGTGTCCTAAAATATCGACATTCAACAAGGTATTATAGTCTCTAATTTGTTAGGTCCAGTTAAAGACTTCAGTAATTTAAACCTGCGCTCAACCCTTGTCATCTATTGCTCTCAGCAGACTGACTTAACATAGAGAAAATGTGAAAGCATTTAGAAGTACCAAAACAGTTAAAAAGCCAAAGTAGAGTAATATTTATTGAACAAAAGGACACCAATGCCCTTATTATGACCCTGGCGATCTACTGACTGCCAGGGTCACGGTGGTGGTTTCACCAGCAGGCTGGCGGTGAAGACCGCCACATTATGAGTGTGGTGGGTTAGCCTCTGCCAACCTGCCACATCTCCGCTCAAACTGCCAGGGCGGTCAAACCCGCTGGGCCGGAGATGAGCATCTCCATCCCGGAGGTCCACAGAAGACCACCGGCGGTGGTAGCACTGCCACGAAAACCCTGGCGGAAAGGCTACTGGTGACAGGGAATTTCTTCCCTGTCACTGGCAGATGACTAGGAAGCACAATACTGCCCCACCTCCCCCCTCCCCCGCCAGGTACAGCACCCCCTTTTCTCCACCCCCCATCCAGGTACAGCGTCGACCACCCTCCTATACCCCCTCTGGGAACAGCGCCCCCCAAACCCTCCATCCTCCCCGCATACATGCACACACACCCACACGCATTCACTCACATGCATCCATACACGCATTCACTACATACACATTCATACTCATAGTCACCACAACACTCTTACACGCATACGCATACACACACATATGCACGCTTACATTCATACACGCACTCACCTCTACATACATACACTCATACAACCACACATACACACATACATGCAGACACGTGAGACCCACTCACACACAACACCCCACTCCCCTGTCGGACGATCGACTTACCTGGTCCGGGGAGGAGGTCGTCCAGCAGGGAACAGGCGCTTCCACCTTTGGCAGCACCCCGCCATCAGGACACCGCCAGGCCGTATAATAGCACATAATACGGCAGACGGAGTCCTTCTGACGGGGCGGGACAGAGGTGGGACCGCCCCAGCACCTCCACCCGCCAGTACGACTACTGCTGGATTTCCACCCAATATGTGGCGGAAATCCAGAAGTACTCGTAATATGATGGGAGGAAGACCACCAGCACCAGCGGTCATCTGGCACCCGTGGTTTTGGAGGTCTAGCTTAAAGACCACCAAAGTCATAATGAGGGCCCAAGACTCAAAAATCCAAAAAAGGATGTGGAGATATGAATTTTCCATGGCTTTCAGAAAAATTGTGCAAACATGCACAATGGTCATGGTAGGTCGGGACATAGGCATGATTTCAGGACAACTGCAATAGAGCACATTTGACATACACCAACCAGGTTTGACTATGATGAAAAGTTTTACCTTGGGGCTTAGGACCAGATTTAAGAGTGCAGTGCAGCGTCACTTTTCTTGTGCCCCTTAGTGGCACCCTAACGCCACTATGTGTGCACCATATTTAATATATGGTGCACCATGGCAGTTGTTAGGGAACTAGCATCAAAAATTTTGATGGTAGTTCGGAGCTTTGCAGCAATAGCATAAAAAATGTTGACGCTAATCCTGCAAAGCACCCGAGAACCATTAAAAACAAAGAGAGCAGCCGTTAAAAGTGTCAAAAAAATGATGCAAAGAAATCTCTCAGATTTCCTTGGACCATTTTTTTACCCCCCCATGGGGGAACGCCCCCTTTGCATAAATTATGCCTCATGCAGGCATAATGTAGCACAAAGGGTTACAAAGTGGGGCAAAGCATGCATTGCGCCACTTGGTAAATTTGGTGCAGTGATTTTGGCCTCGTTGGGTAACATTAGCATAAAAAAATGATGCTAATGTGGCACAAGGAGGCGCTAAGGGCACCTAAATCTGCCCCTTAGTCTCTTTTCTGGAAGACAAAATCCCTCAATGGGGCAAAGCAGCAGACAGTATGCAAGGACATCCTCATGAAGTCAGATAGTCATGGGACGAGGTACAGCTGAAGCCATTTTTTGGGGGAGCAAAGATCGGAGTGGGAGAAATTCAAATTTCGCACCCAGGGAAGATGTTGTTCCAGTCAGATATCTTTGGCACATTCACCTGTTCAAGACTTTTACTTTCAAACTTAGCCTCTTTTTTGAAGCTTGGGAAACTTCAACGGGGCAAGGCTGAGGCTGCATCCGACTCTGAGCTTGGCAACACAGGATACCTTCTCACTGAGTGTTCGCTGAATCATATTTGCTGCTGCTGGGAAACTTTGAGCAGGAGGATCCTGGTTTCTTAGCCCTGTGAAATCGCACCTTGGACGGATATGGTGAGGTGGTTTGTCCCAGCCCTCCGGATATCTTGAAATCCAAGCATTTTCTAAATCCTATGTTTTCAGAGATGGGAAAAGCCCAGTTATACAGAACCATGGTCTGAGGACCTTAGGAGCAGCACTTTGTGGTCATGAGTAACTCCAACAGAGGTCAACAGCAGGAACCAGGTCAGGTCCAAGTGCTAATGGTCAGCTGTGCATTTCATGAAAAGGCTTCTTACTGCTTTTTTGTAGCATTGTAGCAACACAAGAGGTCATCCAATTGATCCTTAGAGTCCACTTTTTGTCCTGGGCACAAGGGTGAGCGTGTCCAGTCCTTCAGGGCTGCCCTGTGGTCATAGTCATCAGGTCCAGTCCTCTTCTGGACTTCTGGAGATCCAGAAAGAGTTTTCAAGAGGGAACCTGGGAAGCCACATTTATTTCTGGCACTATCTACTGGGTGGGTGTGACTCCAAGCCTTTCTATAACCAATGTGGTAAAAAGTTCCTGTGGGTAACCCTACCCACTTTAGCAGCCGTTTCTGCTTGCCCTCCTGCAAACAATCTCACAAGACCCTCATTCGCAAAAACCGAGATGGAGAAATCCTTCTCCCCTTGTTCAGAGCCTGTGTGCACAACCAGAGGTGCTGCCAGACCATTGAGCAGTGGCCTCCTCTGTGTTTAAGGGGCAGTGTTCCCCCTGCAGGTTTGGTGCCTGCCTGACTGGGAGGACAAAGGTTTGTGCCTTTTCAGGTGTCACCTAACATTTGCCTGTTACAGGGATGCCCCCTTTGAAGTTAATTAAGTTCCTGGGTGTACCACATTTGGTCTTCTTGCCAGGAAAAGAGTAAACACCTCCCACACCTAAATCGTTGTATTTGCTCTCGGAGCAGTTTTGACACCTCACAAGAGCTAATTACTCACTGGGCTCCTGCTCTAAGCGATAATTCACATTAGCTTAAGAAGCTTCAGGTAGGGAAAAAGTAACTTTCTAAAACTTATTATACCATGACATTTATTAATAATTCGACTTCACCATTAAGTTGGCCTTTTAATAAGTATTAATCATAGATCTAGCTTGGCCAAATCCAAAGATATAAAAATTAATATTTAATCCTGCTTCCCATTGCTTCTCTATAGGCCGGCCAGACTTGCTACAGTGAAAATTGTTTTGGTTGCTCATCACTGTAAGGACATGTTAACTTCAAAATTCCACATTGTCCTACTTTTAAATATCATGTGCTCTGCTTTGTGGGCTGCAAGGTCTACATAAGGGTTACTTTTTAATATTTAAAAGGAAGGTTTCCTCCTATTAAAAAGGTTTTTGTTATTTTGACGTGTCAGGCTCCAGGTTTAAACTTGGTGGTTGGTGGTGAGCTCCGCTCCGCTGGCGGAGTTCAAAGATTTCTTGGCACTCTGCGTTCCAGTCGAACCACAGAGATTGGCAAAAACACTCCATCAGCCTGTGGTGGAGCGGAGTTCATGGGCCTACCCCTTACCCACCCTAGTAACAAATGATAGGCTTGAAGCTGCTCTGTTGTTGGTTTGCATGCTGCTTCCTCAACTGCTTTGCAGGAAACCGGGGGTGGGCCTCCAGACAGGGGGCATAACTCGGCTGCTGAATACATAGGTGAGGGGGCTGGGCCTGTGGCTCAGAGCATTGCCTTCCACCTCGAGAGACAGTGTCTGAGATGCTGCCAAAGCCGGGTTGTACACACAGGGTTGCCTCAACACCGAGCTGCAACACACACACACCAGCTGCAGGGCTCCAGGGATTATGTTGGCTCTGCGCAGAAGGTCTCAGCAAGACAGCAACCTCCCCGAGTGACTCTTCTGAAGGGATGCAATGGCAGTGCACTTTTCCCAGCCTACTTCGGAGGGTTATGTCTTTGGAACTATGTTTCAGAGACCTATGGTGCCCAGGGCTGACAGGTAAGGGGAGAGGTGCTTGAAGCTATCTACTATTGCACTCTGCAACCAGTGTTAGGGGTGGAGAGTTAGATATTACTTTAAAAACCGATTCCTATGGACAAGATAGTTGCTCACATGGGCAGTCTGTGAGACTCTTGCGTATGCGCTTACTAGCCTTCAAGCGCAAACTGATTGAAAAGCGCCCTAGCAGTGAGCAAAGCAAGTGATGTGCTCGGGAGCCTTTGTCATGCCACACACTGCCTCCCGGTGTCCACCCCCAGATGTCTACCTCGGGGCACCGCCACTCCCAACAGGTTCAACTCCACCTCTGTGTAGTGGATGTGGCCTCCTTCAGGCAACAAAACTACTTCTGCCCAGTAGCAACAGCTTGAACCTTGGCGGACTCTGCACATGCTTAAGAGTAGGACAGGACGGCACAAGTAATTAAGCATTCCGCTGCACGCAGAACTCTACGGAATTTCACCGAGTTTTTAGATAACTCCTCAGAATTCCACTGAGTCAGACTCAGCAAGCTCCACCCACCCCTAGTTTAAACCTTCAGCAGCCAGGCTACAATGGTAGGCCTGGAGTCCATGTTTGCCTGGTCACATTAGTGGATGAATCAGTAATGCTATAGTTGAAAGGTGACAATTAACTTTCGATGACAATGGGGTATTTTGGGCATGATGAACTATGACCTTCTAGGAAAGTTAAATATGACAATTAGGAGTTAAAGACTTTTACCATGTTTCAGGGGTCACAGCATATGCACTGGAGCCTGGTTAGCAGTGTCCCAGTGTACAGAGTGAAAAATACAGCAGCATGAGTCCGCAAAAATATGGAAGTGACAACACAAAAAGATGCACTTTGTTACACCTTGTTGTTACCTATGTTGTTGTGGAGCTACATGGTCTGCCCCCATCAATCCCAAGTGGAGAGGAGCAGGTGGCCATATGGCATGATCATTTTATGAATATCATTGAACATAAAGAAAGGACAAAACATTAGTAATTTATAGACTCAAAACATGCTAAAATTACAAGTATTTAATGATCAGATGATACAAGTACCAAACCCTTTATCAACATGTGTTTCAAATGTAACGCAACAACCTATGTGCAATTTGGAATGGTGTCATATTTTTGTGGCAAAATAACTGACAAATGTACTTCTTAGATAACTCCCAAATTAAAAATAATTACTCATTTTAATTTTCAACCATACATATGAGATTCTTGGGTGTTAATGTCAAACCATTAATGAAAGTGCAGAATGAGGTATCTGTTCATCACAGCCCAAGTCTAACATTTAATCATGCCACAGTGGGCCAATTTAATAATTGAAAAGTGTAGTTTCAATGTTGTTTGTTTTGTTCCAGGTTACTTATAATTGTGGCCACGTGGAACCTAAAAATAAATAAAAGAGGGGCAGGTGTTATTTCATTCATATTATCCTCATTATTACTGGCTTTAAAATATAATTAGAAAGGCATATGAAATCTCATCTTGTAACTAGCAGATTCAAAATAGTTTATTTAAATGGGTAATTAGTGACACATCCATATTGAATCCAATGATTCCACATGTGCCTTGGCTTAACTTATACCTGGATTCAAGTTGGTCTAGAAGTAGCTCTCTATTGACACCCCTTAATTTATTTATCACTTAAACAAATTTAAAGTATGTTAACTGATTTCCATCAGCCTCGTGCTTATGCTTGCGTTAAGTGTCTTGTGACAGGCTATGAGAGATCATTGTTAGTAATTGCTTCATTGCTCCTAAATTCTTTTCTGAACAGACTAACTGTATTTCCAATATAGTATTTTTATGTGAACATTCTAATATATTTTCCACATAGGGTATTGTACAATTTATAAATGTATTGCTTCCTATCACTTCTTTTGCAACAGGTAGCTTATATGTGAATTTATCAGCTCCATTATTACATGCTTTGCACTTACGGCATCTATGGTATTCTGCAACCACACCCACAAAGGTCACTGTTCTGTCACGGAGAAAGTAACTTTTTACAAAGGAGTCACTTAAAGATTTTGCTTTCCCATATGGAGGGATTGTTGCCAACAATGGAAAGTTATTTGCTGTTAGAGCACAATAGGCTGTGGCAGATAATGTCCACCATTCCAGATCACAAATATGTTGTCAATATATCTCAACTATAAAGCAATATTCTCAGTACATTTTGACATATCATATGACCAGACCACGTGCTACTCCCACCAGCCCATGAACAATTTGCATAACTTGGGATGAAGCAGGTGGCCATCGCAGTTTCCCTGACTTGCCAATTTAGCATCTCCTTGAAGATAAGTTGTTATTCTCTAAACAGAATTTCAGCATATGCATCAAATTTTCAATATGTTCCAAATACTGTAGAGATGTCATATGCAAGCAATATTTCAATGCAGCTATGCCATGGGTGCTCAAAAGAAGTATTAGGTGTAGTACCATCCATGGTAACCCTGTGGCACTAATTTTGCCAGGGAAGGAATATTATTGAGCTTAGATTAAAAATATCCATGATATCCCTCACATATGATGACAGGCCATGTATAAATGATGTGATGTGATGGTTAATGGATACCGATGTATTCTCTAACAAAATGTAATTAGACAAAACTACTATTCTACCAGGAGGACACCTAGCATTTTTATGGATCTTTGGAAGACAAAATGTCAGTGAAGCTTAGCGTGCACATTGTATGTGGTATGAATTACTAAAATTGCAACCTCTGCACTTCAAACACATAGAAGCAAAAGGTTTACAAGATAATAATCTCAGGGTTGTATGAATAGTGGGCAGGGAGGATACTGTAGAAAACTGGTAATATGTGAGCTAAAAATTCAGATAATATTTGGAATATGGTTGGACCTCCAGATGTAGATCACTTCAAAGTTGTGCTTTTGGTTTGAACCCCAGATGTGGCGTGGATGGCTTTAAAGTTGTGCTTTTCATGACCACTTGTCCAATCCCTTTTGTATCCTACTCTCCTGAAGTGAAGTGAACCAGTCATAGGTACAGCTGTGAAAATGCCCTTTCCTTGTGGTCTGACCCCCAGTATACCCTCATTTGTAGTAAAAGAATAACCTGCCACCTGATGTGACCCTCCAAACCATACATCCAGATCTTAGTCAAATAGACGGGTGGTATGACAGGCTTCACTTTTGCTACCCTAAAGTTATGATATGACTGATGATAGAAACATCACTAAACAATAGAGACAATCCCCTGGAGCATGCTAAGTGTGCTTATAAATTTTGTACATGTTGTGAAAATTGGAAATGCAAAGTTGGATAGTTAAAGAAAAAGTACTATTTGTTTGTTGATAGTACAATCATAGGTATGGCTTGCTTCTTACTAATAATAATGCAGACTTATACATAGCCTCAGCTCAGCTCATGAAAATTGCTTAATTGAGTAAACACAATAAATGTACAGTATTAATACTTGGAAACATAGGTATATCTGCAAATATTAAATATACAGAAGAGAAGCATGTATAAACAATGTAATTAAGTACAGTAAAAATGCAAAGAAAAGCAAGGCATGGTGGTTTAGAAACCTCCACACATCTAGGAAAATGATTACATGAAGAACAAAACAAAGAGTTTAGATAATTTGTAACAGGTAACCATAACATATCTCTTTTAATAGCAAGGGATAAGGGGGAAACATAAGCCCCACCCAACCTATGATTATAACATATTCCGTACCACCAGGCTTGAAAGGATAATTTAGAGGAGTCCTTCCAATTTTTCGTAATTTGTTGAAAAGCAACAGCAAATAATAAATCCAAGATCAAGATATTACTTTTTGGATAACAGGACCAATCATCTGCAAGACTGCCTAAAAAGATATTTGAAAAGGTTAAGGTAACATGAGTGTGAAAAATAGTGTTAATTTGATTCCATATTTTAACCCAAAATTAAAATGTAAATGGACAATCACAAAACATGTTTAAGTTCTGAGACTGGCCCATTACAAGTCCACCAAGAAGAAGAAAGAAGGTTAGAGTTTATTATATGTAAAGATGAAGGTGTAATTAATAACCTATTATATATAAAAAATAAAGTTTGAATTGCATTAGCTACTCTGGAGGATTTTTCGGAATTTAATCCACACTTTATTCCATAATATGAAAGTGAAATATCTAAATCTTTCTCCCATTGTATTTCTATTGCTGATTTAGGTCTATCCTTGGGAAGAGCTGTAATTGTTTGATAAATGCAAGAGGCTGATGTCGACTGTAATATCGTAGTCTTAATTGGAGAAGGACGGACCAGAGGTGCTTGCTGAACTGGAAAAGATTGATTTGAACTATTTACAACATGCATTAGAGCGTCATTTTTTTTATTAAAAGAGGTTGGAAACAAAAAAAGAAGTTGTGCCTGTACAAAAGAAAGAGAGGAATCATTTTCAAGCAATTGATGCACCCATCTTAACCCCTTCAAATACCACGATTTCCAGTAGATGGTTCTATTATATAACTTGATGTGTTTATTGTACCAAATTGACAAATTTAGAAATTGTACTCTGTCTTCATTGTATGAATCAAAAATAGGCTGCAGAATTCTGCATGAATGGTTCAAAATCAGGAGGGAGATAGATGTTGGTTTACTTGACAGAGTTAATACCTCCGGAAATGTAAAGGGAACAACAGATGACTTTTCAACATCAACCCGTAAAGGTGAAAAAGCAGAGTCATCTTCCTTAAATAAACAAGAAGCTTGCATAAGAGAAAAAGCCCTATGGTAAAAGCAGAGATTCGGAAAGTTAACACCTCTGCAGCTTTTTGCCTCATTAACATTTGGAGGGGCATTCTGGGTCTTTTAATATTCCATAAGAATTTAGTTAAAATAGAGTTCAGCTTCTTGAAATAAAAACAGGGAATATTTGATCAATAAAAGAGAATTACAGGAAGCAACATCATTTTAAGAGAAACTAATCTACCCCACCAGGATAAAGATAAAGGGTTCCATTTAGACATAAGACAATCAAGAACAGAAAATAATTGCAAAAAAATACATGAAATTGTATCTTTAAAAGAAGGTTTAAAACAAAGATCTAGGTATTTAATTTTATCACTGTTCCAGTGAAGATTTGAAGATTTAAAGTCTTCAGGAAAGCAGAATTTATTTAAAGGAAGTATTTCACTTTTATTTTTATTTAACTTATACCCTGAAATAGAAGCAAAATTCTGTACTTCGAATAGAAAGGAAGGAAGTGAAGATGTCCGATTTGATATAAAAAGTAAGATGTCATCAGCATAAGCCAAAAATGTTATATGTCTTTCCCCATATTAAAACCCATGTAAATTTGGATTAGCTCTAAGTTTCAATAAAAAGGGTTCCAAGGCAAGAACAAATAAAAGAGTTGACAACAGACATCCCTGATGGACTCCTCTATGGAGCGAGAACGAGGCAGAGATGAGACCATTTAGAAAAATAGGAGCCTTTGGAGAAGAGTATAATAATAACATTAGATTTATGAATTTAGTTCCAAAGCCATACCATGAAAGTGTTGAAAAAATAAAGAACCAATTAACACGATCAATAGCTTTTTCAGCATCTAGAGCAACTGCAGAAACAGAGTCCTTATACGTCACAGATTTACTTTTACACGCGTTTTTACTTTGATGGATTACTCATCGTTTTTCTGGTAGGTTTATCTTTGCCTTCCCCCTCACCGCATTTCAGTTGCATTACTATTAGATTAGAAATTCACATTAATAGTGCATATTGTCTCTGGGTCTCCTCCGCAGATATAGAATCACCTTTGGAGTGTTAACAGAAGTACTTTGGTTACTCAAATGGTAGTCTTTGAGGTAATTTAACGTTTCTACGGGCACCATTTTGTCTCACTTATACAGAGCATGTGCACAATACCATTATCCTTATTCTTGTGGTTAGCAAGCACCCTCCTCATTGCACCCAATTCTCTTGTGGTGGCTATTTACTTTCTTACTCACCACTAATAATTTTTCTCTCTCATTTCCTCCCTGTATTCACCGATATTTTATATAGAGTGATATTCTTTTGTGTGCAACATCTTAATACAATGGGTTATCTCTACTCTGACTATCCGTGCACGCCAAAGGGCTTATGCATTCTATGTAAAAATGTTTTCTTGCTGTTAATTTCAATTCTAAACTGACACATTATTTTTTATTGTACCTACCGGCTGGTAGTGACATTATTTGTGAAGAGTTCCAATTTGTCTTTGTTTCCGCCTTAATATATGAGTCTCTTGCAGCAGGGCAATATCAGCTCTCAATTTTAAAATATGTAATAAAACTCTTTGATGCTTTATTGAGGATCCCAAACCTTTAACATTCCATGAAACAACTCGAATTGTCATTTAATATATAGAATAAATAATATAACCATGACTTAATGCAAATAAAGCAAATAGCGTTATAGAAAAATTGAACCAGTAGAAATAATTTAACGTACAAAAAAAGAAGAATAGAACTATAAACAGGTGAAAATAGAAATAGAAAAAGGGAAGAAGGACAAAGTAGTAAAAGAAGAAAAATGGAAAGGAAAGAAGCAGACAAAATACAATACAGAGGTGAACATTAAAACTAGAGAAAAAACATGAACAAGGTTTAAAAACATACCTACAAGACAAAAACAATGCAAGGGTGGTGAAACCACAAAGGGAAGACAACGCAATGTTCACTTCACAACTGTAGACACGGAAGGGAAGATGGACATGGTCACTCAGGCTGCTACCACAAAAAACTGATACTTAAATAAAGGGAGATCTAAAAAACAGAGAGGAAAATAGGGAAATTAAAATCCCATAGATAATCTGTCACTCTTAAGAACAAATAAACCATGAATGGGCATAACCATTAAAATAGAGAAATAAAAAAGAAAAAGCAAGGAAAAATCAATACAATAGTTAAGTTCCCGATATTTTTGAAGTGTCCACCTTTTCACCTCTACAATAGTCAATAAATTGCTGAAGTAATATTGGGTCTCCAGATGTGGTGGTCTTATTATTGTAGGTCACCTTGAACAAACATGGATGGAAGAGACCATATTGAGCCTTAAGCGACTTAAATGCAGGACGCATATCCAGAAATTTCTTTAGTTTATCCGCCCGTCGACCTAGCATAATCCTGAGAAAAAAAGAGATTGGAACCTGACCACGTGACCCGACCTTTAGCCCTTGCTGCTCTGAGAACCTTTAGCAGGTCTACATATTCTAAAAAATAAAGTATTATTCCTCTTGGTTTCTTTGACGTTGAAGCCAAATGTGAAGGATGAGCAAGTCTATGTGCTCTTTGTATATTTAAAGCAGGAGAAGTAGGCAGATCTAGAAGTTTGGGCAGAAAGGACTGACAGAAAGATAATGAGTCTGAACCTTCAATTCCTTCGGTTCCAGTTTTCTATATCCTCTGCATGCTTCTTCAACATAACGACTTCTGATTGCAGAGACTGAATAGACACAACTGAGTCCTCAAGCTCTTCCACTCTTCGTTCCATAAGAGAAACTCTGTTCTCCACACGAGACCATTTGTCGTCCAAAATTTGTAGTTGTTTATTTTTATCTTCCATGTATGGTTTAAGAGCCCTAATTTCCTCAAGAAGTAACTACATAGCTATAGTATCTACAACTTTTTTAGGAGATGGAGGATCCTTTTTAGCTCTTTTTATTCGTAGTGGTCAAAATAGTTACTGGAAGCTTGGACGATATTTTATTAACAACAGTAGAGGAATAAACAGGCGTTGAAGGTGTAATATCAAGATTAGTAGCCCCAGTACTCTCCATATCTGACAAAGTAGCAAATGAGTTTGACAAAGGAATACTATTGGAACTTTTATGACTTTGTACTTTGATATTAGTCAGTTGAAGGTTCATAGATCTGCCCATAAGCAAAAGTATACATTTCTGCCCAATGTGTAGTAAATCTTGTGTTGTATGAAATAAAATTCACCTCAGAAATGACAGTAGACCAAAATACAAAATAAACCGGACAAAATCTGTCAAAAAGCAGGATACGAAGAGCAAAGAGCTTAAGCATACACTTTCTGGCCTAAAAAGTGCACACAGCAATATATACAGAAAAAGAAAAAACTGTGAGGTGAAAATAAAAAAACAAAATGGCGGTCACATTCGAATCCTCAGACGACCGCCATTTAAATCAATGAATTAGGGCATAAAAAATACTTTAAAAGCCATTCTAAAGGGAATAATGCACTCCTCTCAAAGGTGTTATAAAAAAATACCCTTGAAAAACGAGCCGGCAACCTCGCCTCCCGCCGCCGTCACGCAGATCCGAAGCCACGCCCCACTCAGTGATTGTTATGAGAGGACCATTCCCTCCCATGAATGCTGAACCCCTCTGTTAGTGAAGGTTAACAGCCCTCAACCTCACTCAGAGTTAAGTGATCCCCTTTAGGGAATTTTAGTAAAAAAGTGACAAGTTAGGGACATAGGTGGTCATTACGACCTTGGTGGTGTGGCCCGCTATGCCGGTGGTGGTGGGAAAACCGCCACATAAACAACATCATGAGGGCCGCCATCAGCAGGCCTCACTCACCGCCAGCCTGCCTCCGTCATGCGGCCTGGCTGTGGTCGGAATCATTACTTGACAGGGCAGCAGTGCTGCCCCTTGGATAATGATCCTTTATCCTCCAGCCTTTCGGAAAGGCTAGCGGACCCCGGGGCACCCCTGGGGGCACCTGCACTGCCCATGCCTGTGCCCCTGTGCAGTGCCCCATCACGCCGGTCACTGCCCGATTTTCGGGCAGTGATCTGCGTGACAGGTGCAACTGCACCTGCCGCACAGAGGCATTGGCGGCGGCTCCACATCAATGTCCCGGCTAGGCATTCCTCTGGGCCGGCGGGGGGAAACAATGTTTCCACCAGCCGGCCCAGAGGAATGTTCCTAATACGGCCTGCAGGGATCCGGGGGGCGCTGGCGGTCAGTAGTTTGACCGCCAGCATGAACACAGCAGTTTCGACCACAGTCTTCATAATAACGGCCATAGATTGGCACGTTCACTAAAGTGTATGTATATTCCTACCTCCAGCTGTGGGTAAGATGACAACCAAGTAAAACGTAAAAATCTATCTTTGCCTCTCCAGATGTCCCATCTTCTGTCTATAGCAGGACAACTCCAGCTTATTACCAGTGGGAGGAGATGTGAACCAAGACAACAACCTCCCTAATGTCCCACCTTCCACCAGTGGGACTCTTCCTCTCACACCCCATCGGATGGCCGCACCCCTTTTGAGTGTCTAATATGTAAAAGAATGAGTGCCAGTGTCAGAAGCTGTGCTAAGAAGCCCATGGCCAGTGCTATTAAATGTCAGTGAGCTGAATATTGCATCTGGGTAGTCAAGAATCCACCTCATACCTCTTTAATCCACTACCTGACACTCCTTGCCCCTTTATGTCACTCCTGCAGGTCCCTGCGTTCTCCCTTTGTGACGGTTTTACCGTCTTTCTCATGCTCCGTCTTTCCTTTTTGATTGTTTTCTCTCTCTCTTACTCTCAATGAATATGTGAAGCAGAAAAAGAAGTTCTGGTGGCCCCTACCAGCAGCCACCGGCTCAAGTTAAGAACTGGTGTCAGACATAAGTGGAAGCACCAAAAAACACACCAGTGTCGTCAGTG
This sequence comes from Pleurodeles waltl, assembly GCF_031143425.1. Classification (NCBI taxonomy): domain Eukaryota; kingdom Metazoa; phylum Chordata; class Amphibia; order Caudata; family Salamandridae; genus Pleurodeles; species Pleurodeles waltl. The sequence continues at coordinate 940,775,940 of NC_090449.1, forward strand.
TCCGCTATGCAACGCTCACATTGTTTCTGGGCAGACCCTTCACGACCATGGTTATGCATAGTATACACCACTCTCACTGTTTACATTGCTCTTTGTCCACAACTGCTGCCCATTCATTCTTCTTTGCTGTCTCCCAATTGTGTGTTGCAGGCTTGATATGACTTGCTTTCCGATTTTGACTTTCCATCTGTGCGCACCACATGGAAGTAATGGGAGAGTCCCCCAAAACAATAAGCACCAAACCATCGCTGCTCCAACAGCACGAATGAATGAGTGCCTGGATGGATGAATGAGTCAAGGCTCTGGAAAGTAAGCAGCAAAGGCAAGCAGAGAGAACGGCCTCCAGGCAAAACCCTAAGTATGGCTATTCATGCGCTCCATTATCGTCTTACCCATTTATGCATCTATCCACTGATCTAATCATCAGCCCACAATCACCAAGATACACCTGTTCACATTACCCTGCATTCTGTGGCTCACCCATCCATGGAATTCAGCACACATAAACTCGCCCATTAAATTGCTAAGCTCTTTAACTAATACAAAGCCAGACCTCTTTTTTCACAAACAAGTGTTTTCGGAAAGATGAAGGCAGCCTTTCCCTCTTATAAAGTGCAGAAATGTTGCCATGCCACAAAAGTTTATTTCGCCGTGGACAACTGGGCAAAAACTCTCTTAATTGCCCATTGGAGCACTCAGGATTTCTTGAATGTCGTGTAGGACACTTTTCAGTTTTTTGTAATTTTTTGGCGTGCGCATTAAGGGCCAAATTTACAAAGCCTTAGCGCCACACTAGTCTCATTTTCTTTAAGTTAATGTGGCATTAAGGAGGCCTATCTCCTTCGCCATATTGCACATGCATGCATTGCGACACTTTGTAATCCCTTGCGCCACATCATGACTGACCCAAGCATAATGTATGCAAGGGGGGTGTTTCCACGTAAGGAGGCCCGTAAAAATGGCGTTCAACATTTCACTGCGCCATTCTTAACACCTGCCTAAGGCAGGCGTTAAAATGACGCATCCATTACTTTCAATGGGTCTCCTTTTACTTTGCAGGATTAGCACCACAATTTATGGCTCTAATCCTGCAAAGTAGCAGAATAGTGTAAAAAATGTTTGACGCTATTGTCCTAACGTGCGTCATGGTGGGCCATTTTGTAAATAAGGCAGACACATCGTGTCATTAGGGGGCGCATGAAAAGTGTTGCATCAGAGGTAATGCCACTTTCTTGTAAATATGCCCCTTAGTATTATGATTCACATTTTCAGTTTATTACGGCCACCTGAAATTCTGCTCCTTTCCACGGAGTCAATGGCAAGTCAATTCTCATTTAAGAGCAGCGAATAGACGATCTTTCATTGCTTGGACCTGCGTGCGCTCGTTTGTTTGTGGTTGGGTTTAGGAGGTACTTGGAAAAGTAAACACCAAGCAAATAGACTGTTGCTAAACTTAAATAGATGGTATCAAATGTCTGATATTTTGCCTGGTCAACTTTAAAGGGAAGGCAACGTTTCCGTTTAAAAAATTGTCAAAGAATCAAGGAAAAGACACTCTTGAAACCCTATTTTTTGGTTTCATAAAGCATTCGGTTGGGCTCAGCCAATAAATACACGGAAAAAGCTGGTAACTCAAAGCATTGCTTATCAATTACACTGGGCCTGATTCACAAGGCGTCTTTATGAGCAGCTTTGAATTCCTCTAGTGATACTCTTAACTTGCTCCTGAATCTTCCTGAGTAAGTCGCGCCTAATGCCAGAAGACAGTGCTTGATGGGTCCACAATATTTTGATGAGCTCAAACTAAAGATTTTTGACTACTACTGTGCCCTGACTATCGATGAAAGAATTGTTGTACTTGTTGTTCTTTACCTATTTGTAATCCTCCTTTCTTCCCCACCACAATCACTTTGAAATTTTCTCTCTGTTCTGTCACTCCAAAAACAGACCTATAATATTAAGACTAATAAATATAATAACTATAATAGAGATAATAGTATTAAAGATACCTACAATAAATATAATAATAAGAATAATATGAATAAGAAGTGCTATTATTAAGCAACCACTGCTATTAATAATTACAAATGTATTAAAATAAAATATTATTAGTCTTAGAATTGGCATTACTGCTAAATATTACTACTGCATTAATAAGAACAACAAAACTGTTCTATTAAAAGTAATAAAGCAGTAACATAATTATAAAAACAATACCAATGATAATAACACCACTAGTAATAATAATATTTATTATTATTATTCGTATTATTAATATTGGTATTAGTATTACAGTGGTGACGATGATGATAAAAACAATAATAATAATAATAATGATGATGATAATAATAATAATAATAATAATAATAGCTATAATATTAACAGCACTATTCATAACAATAATAATAATCAATAGTATTATTAATCATATTGATGCTATTGTTAACATCGATATTATTATCATAATTATTTCTATACTTCCGACAATAATAATAATAATAATGATAGAAGATGATGAAGAAGCAGAAGCAAAAGAACAACAGCAAGAACAAAAACAAGAGCAATAATTCAGTAGTAAAATCATTCCCTTAGTGATGAGGATGATTATGATAGTCTAGTCTGTTGGGATATATAAATTTATCATTTATATCGTTGCAGAGGTCAGGGAACAGGAAGAGGCAATAACACATAAACGCATAGTAAAATAGAAAGAAATACTAATTTTATGTGTGACTTCCTACATTGAGTTTATACTTAAAAATGCATCGTTGTTTCATATGCTTATGTTCGGCCTATATTTCCAAAGAAACGATGCTCCACTTTAAGGCCATCCCATGATGATGTTATATTTACACTAGAAGCAGAATTGTCATTTCTTCTCTTAAAATCAGAGCGCACCAATTCCAAATATCGGTAATAAATAAATCACAGTTATGCAGGTATCTATACGTGTTTGCATTTATTTATAAATCATGATTTTGACGTCATTTGTTCACTTTAAGTGTGCCTTGCTGTGCAGATTTATAGATTTATATTCATTCCTAATATTAAAAAATGGTGCAATAAACTCGAGCCACAGCGCTACACAAAATAGCCGACGATTGAACCTCATAAATGTATATTTGGCTTTTTGAACGGGAAGAGTGAATCGTAATTTTTTTGCTTTCTAGTCGTGTTAAATCTTGATGATGTGTTGAAATAAGGTTGACCTGTATGTATGTTTGTATGTATATAGGTATGTATTTATGTATATATTTATTTATTCTTTAATCAATTTAATAACGCGCTTCATGTCATCTATGGCACTTCAGAGCAATGTAGTAAAAGCAAACAAATCACAGCAGTTATGAAAGCAAAGGAGTTAGTTCTCTAGAAATGAAATGACAAGCAGAAGACAGAACGTATTGATCAAGGCCAATGCACTAAAAGCTGTTATAATCACAGTCTGCTAGCCAGTACCATGCTTTTCTCAAGGCAATGTGCAATGTCATTGATTTCTGAACAAGACATGCTTTTTGTCTGGGCTTGAAAGAAACCAGACGAGCACTGCAAGGTTACCCATAATGGTGACACCACTCTTCTCATTGCCACATGTTGGGAACTTGCCTTCATGCTTCCGCCTTCTATCTACAGTGCACATCTGAGGGATTTCGCTATAGTTCTTGCACTTGGCATATTTCAGTCCTCTTTAGAACAGCAACACCATCAATCACATAATATGGGGCGGACCAGCTGTATGAACCCTGGCTGTCACACAAAGGTTATTTGTCATCTGGGCATGTTTGTTTGGCTTATTACACTCCACCAGCTCTAGACGAATTTTTGTTTTCTAAAAATATTCCCTTCGATTCAGGAAACACGTGATTAATAAAGGAGAAGAGTTTAAAGATGGGGGTCAAGGTTAGGGTCCTTAACAAAACAAGTGCACTGCTCACAAATGTTTGCCTCAGCAATCAGAAGCTCACTTGGCCAGAATTTCTTACTGGTTATTAGTTGTAGCTTGTTCTATTAAAACAAGCATTTGGCCATGCCAATAGATATAGCTATATTTTGCTACACCATGCCTTCACAGAGGCACACCAACCCTGCACTCAAAGACACAACCTGCACTCAGACAGGCACACCCCGAATGCACACAGACAGCAGAGTTCCAGCAACCACACAGGCACCCCATTCAACAACACAAGCACCTTGCTTGAAATGTACTTATAGAGGAAATATCGCTAAGCCTGCACGCAAACTCACAGGTTTACCACCCAGCATGCGTGTGAGCACACACACACACACAAACCTTGCAGTCACACAGGCACACCCAGCAAACACACAAGCACACAACCTACCCTGCTCTTAACCAGTTCTACCCTGCAGTAACACAGGCACACTTCTCAAACAACACTCACACAGGCACACCCTACAGTCCCAAGACCCAGGTACACTGCTTACTATATATTGACACATGTACAACTCACACTACACTTATACAGCTACACCCGTTCCACTTCACTCACACAGGTATACCATTAATGTTGAACTTTGACAGGCACTCCCCTCATTGATTCTTCCAGGTAGCTGTAGTTTAGGGTGACCAGACGTTAAAAAGCCTAAAACACAGATATTTCATAAACATAAAAGTAAGACTACAAATTGACACTCTCCAAGGGACATAGAATTTACTTGATTGATACTTCTCACCTACATAGAAAACAGACAATAACGTGCTACTGGGAAATTAAAATTATCAACTGCAGAAACTAAGCTGCGTTTTGCTAGGGGCTACTAACTAATTTTGTACTGGAACACATTAAAATGTGCCCCCCTGTGTGTTTCATAAACTCATTCTAAAAACCGTAACACGTGCTAAATTTATTGAAAAGTGCCAGGACAAATTCAGGTCGGCTGGCCACCTTACTCCAATTGTCTATGTCATTGTTGATGTTGTTTTTGGAGCACAGGCTCACCCAGGCCTGCACCAGGAAAACACTGACAATCTTGAAACCTTTTGCCCCATAAACTGGAGTGGAGGCTCTGGAGCCACCAATGGCATGTTTAGGCGCAGTTAATTCCCAGATGGGGCTCCCCTATTGCTGCCTCTCTGGGGCACTGCGAGTGCTAGCTGTGTAACCTTTGCTGCAGCGCCACGGAATCCTTGCTGTTATTTATACTATATAGTGGATTCTGCGCCAGAGGTCAATGGATCGAAGAGACATAGGTGTGAGGGGATGTCATCAATGTGTAATGTACGCATCTACAATAATCAGCATAGTCAATGATATTAAACCTCAAACAATAACCACACCAGTTTTTTAAGCAGAATCATAACATTTATTTCTCTAGATTAACAATGCTAAGGTTACGAAAATAACTGTCAACCACAAATTGTAACCATATAAAATTAATAAGGGTTGATTAAAATGTCTTATATATCTAAGTTTAATCAAAACAACCAAACAAATAATCTCCAGAAGAATTACATTTATTAATAATACCAGAACTGGTAATAATGGCAAAGTACACATTAGTACAACACTCAAAAGATGTCAGTGTAAATCATGAGCATTTCAAGTTAATACCCTCTCTAACCACGAATTAGCATTAACATGTTGGGCTTCACGAAAAAAGAATTTAGAAACACAAATTACGAAAAACTCTTTTAACTCAGGTTATTATTCAAAATATTATTTATATGCAGCAATCAAATTATAAGTTGAAGCTGCTACCTAGAAAGCAAAAGAGACACATATAACATTACAACATCATACTTTACCCCAAAAGATATCAACAAGCAGTCTACTTCAACAAGGGGACACCATCAGGTATGTCTTCAGAAGAATCGGGCCTAACATCAGCTAAACCAACACTGCTATTATGACTTGAACCATCAACAGGAATACTGGAAACTAATGACTTTAATCTCTCCCGATAAAATCTGCAATCTGCCTAAAGAAGAATCCTACTCAAGTTGTTATACTAATCTTTAAAAAGTTTATGATTGGTCAGTTCATGGGGTGGTTATGTTTCAACCAATAGAATATTTAATTGATAACCTAAAATACAACAACATTACGTTAACTAAAACATTTTCTCAACAATAACCTTTCCTTTTCCGTCTCGTCTGTAGCTCATGTTCTGCTTTCCTGCTCTTATCTCATAACGAGCTTACAGAACCTCTCTGGAATGCACTTCTGAGTTTAAAGAACACATTTATTGTTATTATTACTTCACCATGAGGTTCCTGAGAGGTGAAATTAGTAGGTTAGAAGCACACGTTCAAAAGTAGTCGCAGCAACGAAAGCAAAATATATCAAAGTACTTCTCAGTTGCAATGTACACAGCAAATACATGTGATTATATTATAGCATAACTTCAAAGCAAATCATAAAAGTCAAAATTACATCACCGTGGGGCAAGGCTGTAGGGCCTATAACTCAGCTTCATCTTTCTGGGACCTGCAAGTTGATGACTCCGTTCAACTGTGAGAAAGAGATTTTCTACCCAAACGGGAGACAGGCAACTGACGTCTCCGTTCCTGTCTGAAGTCAAAGCAGATTCAATCTAACTCTGCTGTCGTCTAGAGCCACCCTTAAAAGCAAACTCAGTGTGAGAACCGAAGAAACTTGGAGAGTGGCCAATTCTCTGAGCCTCACTTGTTCTCAAACTGGATTGAGAGGTAAACACAAAATCTACGTGCTCTTATCAGCTAGGGTCTGGTGTGAAAAACACAGCTTGGTCTACCATGTGGAAAAACACAGCTTGGAAAAACACAGCTCATCTGCAATGTCTCAACTGCAATGTCTAACTCCACGTTAAAGCCAATAGGCAGCTAACCTAAATACCAAATGTACTGTCTAATGCCATGTCAAAGCCAATAGGCAGCTAAACTGAATACAGAATGTAATGGCTAATGCCATGTCAAAGCCAATAGGCAGCTAAACTGCACAACACATATAATGTGCTACTGGTGAACACTGAGCAACTAATATGTGCAGTGGTGAAACACAAAGTCATTGGTCAAACACAATTAATAGCATCACAGCTCCATTGTTCCATCTTGACTAAACTTCTCTTTCCAGTAAGAAACTTTTACAGTTGCAACCTTCACTTCCATCCTCAAGGAAGAAATCACATATTAGTAACATTCTCAAACAATAGAACATTCAAATACACTTTTATGTAAGCTTTGAATTTAACCACAAACTTTAGTTAGAAGTTTCTCAATCAGGAACAGAAAATGAACTGCGGTGACCATTTTCAAAAGTCACCCGTTTTACACGTTAATTCATTATACATTTAGTATACCAAAATCATTAATAAACATGTTAGAAAATTCACACTCTCACACCTTCTTCACCTCAAGTGGGGTGCTCTGATAATAAAGGTGAAATAGTGTCTTCTTTTAAAAGGTTTATTCGCAAGAAGATCTATGTGATGCCCCTGAAAGGCCAGCAGAATAAACTGTTCCCATATCAATCTCATATGAGGAAAACTGCATAAATAATTCCACATCAACAATTTGCACAGTCTTAAAGCCATAATACATCTCCCTCCCTCAAACATGAGGAAATGTGAAACTGCAAAATAATTAAGGAAAAATTAGAAGTAACTATACCTCACAATATAAACAGTCAATACAACTTCAAAAGGTTAAAACAGAGTAAATATGCATCAATAGTTTATCTGACAAAGTCCCTGAAGCAGACTGGGAACTTTCTTGACCTATGAAACTCACAATGCTCAAACTGCTCCCCATGTAGTGTACTTTCACTGCCCTCATGGTGGTCTGATACCTGGGCATCTCTATCCCCATAAACTGATGCATTTATATTGCCATCAACTCAATGGTCACTTCTCACATGGCATACTCCTCATGTCTCCTTCTCGTCTGCCATTAACATCCAACCATCACACTTGTGATCTTCATCTGCTACTTGTTCTTCATGTACCATGACTTTCTTTTGATACAAGGCTACTTGATTCAAATGCTATCTTTCCCCATTCGCAAGTGCCACACATCTATCAGAGGGTACCCATCTGTCAGAGGGCATCTTTATTTTGTACAGATGCCCTAAAGCATAGTAGAACGTCTCCTATACTTGATCTTAACCCAATCTCAAGCCTCAATAAACCCAGAACATACCTCATCTTTCACCTCTCCTCATTCACAATTGGCTCTCGACAATAAGTCTTTCAACCAACTGTATCAAATTTTAACCTGCCCCTCTCTCTTCCGTACAAAAGAAGGGAGATACTGCAATTATTTTACATTTACTGTGGGGGTAATGTCCACACCATGTCCCGCACTGCTTCCTCAACATCTAAAAAAGCTGCGGGCCCTGCTAAATAGGGGAAGTGCACTGCCAGGCCTGCTGAGAGTGCAGCAGCAGCAGGTGAATGTAAATTAATAAAATGGGAGCCGGATGACTTTCCAGTGTGGAGTGCGCACGTCAGATTGGCCATCTGCCTTGGGACAGCCAGCCTGACATGCACATTTCAAACCTCACCAATCCCAGCAGTGTTAAACTGCTGAAGGATTGCAGGTACAGGCCCCTAGCCTCAAAATGAGTGCTGGGTTAGATTGCTCAAACCAATCATGGTGCATCTCTCATGCTGAAAACGGCATGAGAGCAGCTCCAGATTCATTAGGTTCATGCTGCCACTCCTCAAAGCCCACACCAAAACTGACTCTCCCAGTCTCTGCTGAAGCAGAGGAGAGAAGCCGTCAATGGTATGTGCAAAATTGATTTAAAACACAGCAGCAATTGCCTGACCTGGTGGTATTTATAAACTAAAATCTTGATGATCTGAGACAAATATGTTTACAGAATTGATTCATGTGTATCATGATGCCGCTTGTTTTCTTCATTTAATTTAAAAGTACATTACGTGAAAGAGAGAGGACCCGCCAGGACCTATAGCTGCAATCACCTTGAGCACCTCCCCCTCCAAACCATTAATGTTTTCTATTGAGCGCAACAGCATACAGCCAAACCTTAAACGCAGCCCCATGGGTGCTCTTTAACCCCAATCCTTCCTTACTTTATGCATGGAAGGGTTTAAAATAGGCATAACTCAGAGCCATTAACTCCTTTGAGTGATTACTCTTTGATCAGTAGTCTTTTCTGACATTCAGAAAGGTCTATTATGTTAAGTGGTGAAAGAATATGCTTGTCTTCTTTAATCAGGTGAAATATATGAGAGCACAAAACAAAATATTACGCTTTCATATTGGGAGAGCAGCATTTTATTATAAAGGTTTTTTGGTACATAGGTGGTCATTCCAACCCTGGCGGTCCATGACCGCCGGGTTGGAGGACCGCGGGAGCACCGCCGACAGGCCGGCGGTGCTCCAATGGGCATTCCGACTGCGGCGGTAAAGCCGCGGTCGGACCGGCAACACCCTAGGTTAGAAGGTGTATAAGAGAGAGTTGCCCAGGTCACTCGTTTGACCTTTAGGCTCTTTTCTCTGTAGCAACACCCTCTTTTTGCTACCACATTTGGGCAACTCTCTCTTATACACCTTCTAACCTAGGGTTAATGGGACAGTTGTCTACTGGTTCTCAGCACTTCTTTAGATTTGGGTGCCTTGGTACACACTGTTGTTTATGTTTCTATTCAAATTCCTAGCCATGTCCTTAGGTACATGTATTTGTTTTTCCTAGCTTCTCTGATCTTGTCACCCCTTACGTACAGATTTTTGTATACAATATCACTTGTTTGTCACATATAATCGTGTAATGTGCTGATCTGCTACATTTGCTTCAGGTACATATGTATATGTTTATTTACAGCCTTGAAAAAGTCACTGGTGTGACGAAACACGTGTTGGCTGTTTGCTTTGGAAAGATGCTCTCTGTTTCACTTCGTTCAGAATAAATGAACTCTTCTCTGGAGGCAAGATTTGAATACCGATGTGCTTGATTTTCTCATTCATTTCTACCTCACAACGATAAAATGTTTTGATCCTCTTTTGTGTTTTACTTTGCATATTGTGTGCTGTGATCTCTTTTTGCGTAACACTACAGCATTGCTGCTGGCTCTATTATGAGCTGGAGACAATGCTGTAGGCCGTTTCCCACTTGACCAACGGGCAGAAACCTTGGTTTCAACCCACTGACCCAGCATGAAATTCATAATGGGCCTGGTGGGGAGGCTGCCACAATGGTGGCAGCCTACCCGTCGGGATTTTGGTGGATGGGCTCTTCCGTCTTCAGAAATCATAATAAGCCTCACAGTGTTTGCTCAGACCACCCATTGTCAATCTGCACATGACAATGAGCCAGGAGTCTTTGTGAGCACAGTCAGACTGAAGCTGTGCACATGAACCTTAAGGCTGTTGCATCCTTTTGGGTTGTGAACCAGCATCCAAGCCAGCCCCAGCAAGGAGTTGATACACAGTAATGAAAACATCTTCTCACCAAATGGCCTGGTCATAGGTCCGTCAGTCAACTGTAGACTCTCTGCCTTTCCTACTTTAATCTAGACTCTTCTTTGGGCCTCGCAGCACTTAAGTCTTGTATGGTGACTGCTACCCGTCTGCACCCGTCCGCACCAGGCCGGGCCCAGGGACAGGAAATGCTACTAGCTTAGTCCCTGAATCACTAATCTAGTCCAGGCAATCTGTTATTGCCCTTAACAATAATACAACAAACCCCTGCCAATACCGGCCTAATTCTCATCCTCCTCCAAACATCTGTAATTCCTGGCAACTGACTCCTCATTCTATACTCCCTGCGAATATAAGACTGGAGAAAGAACAGACTATCAGATTACTTTTGCTCAATTGTTGCTCCCTACCTGCACACAAATTACATTTCTATTCACTGTTAAACGAAGATATCCCAGAGCTCTTATTTTTAACAGAAACTTGGCTGTCTGAGCACTCCGTTCCTGATGTAATGATGGCCCTTCCCTCAAATTAATCTATACAGCGCCTAGATAGACCCCAGGGAAGAGGAGGAGGGGTGGAATAATCCACAAAAATTCTATTCATTGTCACATCCACCCTCTCTGTATTCCGGATTGTGAACGCTTGGCCTTTTCATAGGCAATTAATGCCACTTTCACTTTTTCTGGTATCTTAATTCATCATCTTCCAGGCCCCTATGGAGGGTTTCAGCAGGCTCTGCCTGATTATGTGGCAGAGTTTGCTTGCAAATATTCCAATTGTACTATTTTAGGTGATTTTAATATTCAGGTAGATGAACCTCACAACGCCTCTGCTAAAGCCCTACTCACAGACTTAGCAGCCTTGGATTTGACACAATTGATATCTGGTGTGGTACTGAAAATTCTGGACCCGTGTTATAAACATCGTCGTATCACAACGATTTTGGTATCAGCAGACCGAGAATGATTAGAATAGTATGCACAAGCATTGTATTCATATTCGGGTAACGAAATCACCCGAATATCAGAGTTTCCGTCCTGAACCCTCGGGTTCCATTTAAACGACAGCCATTTTGTGATTGCCCTCACATAGGCCAATGACTAAATGCCGAAAACGAGTCTGAAGGACACGTACATCTTTGCTGACTCCTCTGTGACCTGGGCAAGTTGACTCCACTGCCTGAAGCCAAACCTGTTCGGCCAGTTTCTTTCCCAGTGGCCGAATGAAATTAGTATCAAGGCACAACACATCATAAAACCTTTCATCACACACAAACCATGCCTAATCTTACATGCACCTGTCCCTGTTTCTTTCTTTATGACTTGCTTTACAAGGAGGAGGTGCCTGTTTATATTGGGGGTCCGTCGATATCTGATGAAAGTACTGAGCCTTGCCGGGTAATTGATTGAGGGCTGGACAAACTGAAATATGGGCTTGTCATCATAACCCTGTTATTTCTTTGTAGTGAAAATATGTGACTGGTCAACTGTAAAATAAGGAATGTTTGCCCAAAGCATAATCTTTTGTATAAAAGAGAAGGTTAGCTTTGCAAGAGCAGCAGTCTCCTGAGAATATACACCGTGTTGTACTTCTAGGATACCTGTTACTGGCTGCAGCCAATAAACAAGATCTTTGACTTCACCAAGAAGACTCTGTGTTTCTGTAGTCTGAAACAGGAAGGACTCGAAGTCTTAGGGTGTGTTCCCTGGCACCACTGGGTTCTGAAAAACCCAGTACTTCAGTTGGCGCCCAACGTGGGGCGATTTCAGCAGTACCAGTCCAAGCCAGAGGTTCGTGAGGAGCTTCGTGTGAAAATTCTGGAGGGAGGCCGCCACTTCATCGACCCCTGTATGTCGACGTGGTGCGAAAGTCTTTGCTGCGAGGTTCCCCGCTTCCCGACGGCTACGAAGGACTGCTGCCCTGACTATCGCCCTGTTTTGGACCCTTGATGATTTGGTAGAGCGAAACGATAAACGAGTCTTCTGGTGACGTCATCGATACCTCAGTTAAGTATAAGTGGAGCGTCTCCCAGTCCTTAGTTTGGTTCTTAGTTTGGTATCCCCTTGGGATCTTTGATTTGGAACTTGCAAATACCAAAGCCGAGGGATTCGTGTATTCACGAGGCTATCGTATTCGATAATCCCTTGAAGTTTGAAGCTAGACTGGAGAGCGAAGATGCCTGGTCTTAGCAGACATGGAAATTTGTTTGGTCTTGGTTATAATAGGGATTCCCGATTGGAGGACTCGTGTCCGGTTCCTCCGATTGGAACTCCAACCTATGAACTATATGTGAAACATGGCATAGGCCCCCTCACATATAATGAAGTATGGATCCGATACACCAGGAAAGATGGTGTTTTAAAATGGCCCCAATATGGTAGTTTTGACACAGAGATTCTGGATAATCTGGAGGTTAAACTTTTTAAGAAGAAAGCCCGGCCAGCGATGTTTGACTCTTTCCGCCTATGGCGTAAGGAAGCAAAACAGGAGGAAATTAAATTAGCAAAGAGAAATAAGAGGGAAGAGGGTATCTCGATAATGCAAGCTGCCATGCAGTTTAAAGATGATGAAGAAGAACAGATGAATGAGCAGTTGCACAGGCAACGTAAATTGGTGACCGATAAATGTTATCCAGTTTTTCTGCTTCTTCAGCAAGATGCAGCAAAAGAACTTGAGAAAGATCCTTTAATGTCACACTTGTTGAGTTCGCCACCCCCTTATGCGCAGAATGCTACAGCACCTCCGCAACCTTTAGCTGTGCAACTTCCGGTTATTGTGCCTCAGGTTCTTCCACAGCCGCCAGCTCCTCTTCAGTTGGCTCCTACTACTATGGCACAGCCCCTTCAAGGGCCGCCGACTTCGCTACCTGCTCCATCTGTACCTCCTGCGACTTTATGTACTACATCGACTGCCTCTTCTGGTGTTCTTCCTGATACTGCCTCTGCGTCTGCTTCTGCGTCTGCCTTGCCTCCCTCTGTTTTTCCTCCTGTTCTTTCATCAACTTCTCCTTCTGTCTGACAGAGAATGACAGATACTGTTGCCAGCCTTATATTTCCTCTCTTTGGGTCGTCTGGTGTGACCCCAGATTCGGAGCGTAAACAGTCGCGTAGTCAACTGCCTAATTCTCAAGAGAGAGAAATGTTTGACCCTATGGCGCGTAAATGGGTTGTTTACCCTTTAAGATACGATGTAGAGTCTGTTATGGATGTCTTCCATCAATGGGGAGCACCGAAACAAAGATACGTTTTTGAGAAAATGTGTGCTTTCCTTTGTGAGGAATTGGAGGATAATGATTTGGGAACAAATCCGCCTGATTTGTGCCGTGTACGGTTTGAGTTTGAAAAAGGCACGATTGTGGGTCCCGATGTTGAGAAAGCAGTTGCGACGTTGTTGTCCTTTAGGAATAAGGATCCTTCTCAGTCATTGTTCCAACATGACTCCTCGAGTAAAAAAAAGGTGTGACAGTACCCAATGAGAGAAGTCCCTCCGGTATGGAAGGACGCCGTTGCGGCTGATGTTGCTAATCAAATTGATGCTGTCCCAGCTCATTTTCAGCGTGTTTGGGTACATGTTCCGTGGAAGCGAGCTGAAGTTTTAACCCTTAAGCAGACTTTGCCTGATCCCCGTAAAAACCCTGCAGGGTATTATAAGGAATTATCACAGACTGCAGACTCATGCATTATGAATTTAGCCGACATAGACATGTTATTTGGGAATGTTGTTCCACAGCCTTTGTGGGGATTGATTCGTCATACAGATCATGCACAATCTGTTAGGTGACTCATGGGCTAATATTAGTGCTGCAAATGATAGACAAGTTGGTGGTGCCAAGCCTGAGCCTTTGGTAGCAGAACTGCCTGCTAGGATCATTACTTACATGAAGACTTTAATGCCTGCGATGCGTGTGAATTGGGATAAATTGTCTGCGTGTAAGCGGAAGAAAGATGAAACAGTGTCTGATTTCTTCACCAGGTTTGAGGAAACGTTTATCGACCACAGTGGTCAAGATATGAGTACAGAAGGTGGTCATTGGTTGTTCGTCGACAAGTTTGTGCACAATTTGCTTGCCGAGCTGTGTAAGAAATTGAAGGATTCAGAGAGTTCTTGGGCCGTTTCCTCTTCCGCACAAATATTGGCTACTTCACAGTACTACGAAAATAGGGATAAAGATGAGAAGGATAGAGCAGACAAGAAAACTAAAGAATTAAAGACGAAGGTTCTTTTACAACAGGCGTATCCGCCACGTGGTGGTCAGAGTAACTATCAGCAACCTCAACAGTTCCAGAGAAACTCGCAAAGGTTCGAGTTTTCTCAACCACGTGTTCCTGTAGGTCCCAATCAGTGTTCATATTGTAAAGAAGAGGGTCATTTCAAGTATAGTTGTCCTATTTTGTTACAGCTTACGAATGGTGCTTCTGGCACAAGAGGTCGAGGTGTTCAACAAGCTCCTAGAAGTAGAGGACGTGGAAGTTTCCCCCAGAACACGCGTTCCTTTCCGTCTCAAAACTCAATGAATAGTTTTGACCAGCAACATAACGCGTCTGGTAGGACGGCTCAGTACTATGCTGACGACTACTATGCAGAAGATGAGAACTTGGGAGGTAATAATTGCTAGGACAGCCATAGATGAAGAGAGGGAGTTTTTTTAGTTCCAGTAGATCAGAATGGACCTTATGTTAAGGTGATTACCTCAGGTGTGTCGGAGCCTTTTCTGTTGGATACTGGTGCTACAAAGAGTTCTATTATGTACTCAAAACTCCCTGGCGCACCTTTGTCTGGCGAGATGAATGTTTCAGTAGGTTTTTCTGGCGCCCCGGTTAGGAACCCGATTTCTAGTCCTATGTTCCTTTCTGTTGGACCTTGTGAATTGGAAGCACCCCTTATTCTGACGACAGGTTGTGGTGAAAACTTGTTAGGATTGGATTTGTTGAAAAGATTGTATGCGACATTATATTGTTCTCCTTCGGGAGTACAACTTACACTGGGTAGGAAAATGGTCTCTCCAATGTATTTGTCGAAGGATAAACTTCTGACCGAATTGTCGTTTCTTCCTGATACCATTTGGGCTACTGGTCCTAATGACGTGGGTCTTTTGGAAATACCGCCTTATGTTGTGACATTGAAAGCCAATGTTAAATTACCACGCATTCAACAATACAAGATCTCTAGTGAAGGTGAAAAGGCGTTGCTAGCGATCATTTATGATTTAATTGAAAAAGATGTAATTGAAGAGACAAGAGGCAATGTTTGTAATAGTCCTGTTCTGCCTGTTTTGAAACGTACTGACCCCTCTAAGCCACCTGTTTACAGGCTCGTGATTGATCTTAGAGAGGTAAATAAAATAGTTGTGCCACAGTTTCCAGTTGTTCCTAATATCACTGCCCTATTGACTATGATTCCAGCTTCCGCCACCTGGTTCTCAGTGATTGACTTAAAGAATGCTTTCTTCAGCATCCCGATTGCAAAGGAGAGCAGGGATATTTTTGGCTTCAGTTTAGGAGGCCGAAGTTTCCGCTTCAAACGCGCTCCACAAGGCTACTGTGAAAGTCCATCAATATATAGTCAGGCTTTAAAAACACAGCTTGATGCAATTGTTTTACCTGACGGCGCTACCCTTATTCAGTACGTCGATGATTTGCTAGTCGCTACAGATACTGAAGAGATTTGTAAAGAAGCCACCTTGTCGTTGTTGCGTCATTTATCTGATTTACATCACAAAGTGTCCCTTTCAAAACTGCAATATTGTCGACAAGAAGTGACCTACTTAGGTCATCTCTTATCGAAGGAGGGAAGGAAACTGACCTCAGAAAGAATTCAGGCAATTGCAAAATTGAGTGTGCCAAGGACACAGAGAGAAGTACGTGCTTTCTTGGGCATTACATCATACTGCAGACAATGGATACCGAATTTTTCTTTGCTGGCCAAACCTTTGGTAGCATTGACCTATAAAGATACACCAAACCCCGTTCCGTGGTCTGAAGATTGTCAGAAAAGTTTTTCCGAATTGCGTAATGCATTGTGTTAGGCTCCTGTGTTGGGTACCCCCGACTACAGTAAGCCCTTTACACTGTATGTCCATGAGAAAGAGGGTTGTGCATTGTCAGTGCTGACACAGTCTTTTGGAGACAAGCAGCGCCCATGCGCATATTTTTCGTCAACTTTGGATCCGGTAGCTAAAGCATTGCCGAGTTGCTTGAGAGCCACAGCATCAGCAGCTGTTTCTATTCAACAGTCTGCTGGGTTAGTGATGAATAATATGTTGATTGTGATGGTTCCACATGCAGTGGACACGTTGTTAAACAGGACCAAGACACAGCATTTAACTAGTGCTCGATTGTCAGGTTACGAGTTGACACTGTTAGCGAGTCATGTGCACATAAAGAGGTGCAATACGTTGAATCCAGCCACGTTATTGCCGATTTCAGTAGAGACAGATGATGCTGAACAACATGATTGTTTTCTTAGGACAGAAGAAGAAGCGAAAGGAAGAGTAGATCTTAAAGATACTCCTCTTGTAAAGTGTGATGGTACCTTATGGGTGGATGGTTCATGCTTCAAGCTTCCGAATGGTGATACGACTGCAGCATATGCTGTCACAACTTTGCATACGATTGTTGAAGCTGCACGTATACCACATAATTCAGCTCAAGCAGCAGAACTGATTGCACTTACGAGAGCGTGTGTGTTATCGAAAGGAATGAAAGTGACCATATATACCGACAGCCAGTATGCGTTTGGTGTGGCCCATAGTTTTGGACGATTGTGGAAAGAACGTGGGTTCCTGACTTCGCATGGAGCTAAAATTCAGCATGGTCAGTTGGTGAATGAGCTTCTTGAGTCACTGACCTTGCCATTACAAGTTGCGATTGTGAAATGCAGTGCACACAGGAAGGTTACTGATGATGTCGGTCGTGGCAATGCATTTGCTGACGAAATCGCAAAAGAAACAGCAAAAGATGTGATGAATTGAATGTATGTTGCAGGCCCCGCAAGATCGGTTGGTGACATTGGAATATGTGAAGATACGATAGAGGGTGTGAAGTCTCTTCAAGCTGAAGCTTCAGAGAAAGAGTTGAGTGTGTGGAAAGAAAGTACGGGTAAATTGGATGAAAATGGTTGTTGGGTTGACTTGTCAGAACATCAGCGATGGTTGTTACCCGATGCCTATGTGCTTGCAGTGGTGACAATGGCTCATGGAATGGCCCATATCAGTGTGAAAGGGATTTGTAAGTTGTTGGCTCCAGTATGGCAAAATGCTGGAATTCCTAAATGTGCAGAGAATGTGGTCAAGAATTGCATGGTGTGTCTGAAATACAATCCTGGTAGGGGAACCCCAACTCCAGCTGGTCATTTTGCGCCTCCAACGTATCCGTTCGAGGTTTTGCAGCTAGATTTCATCCACATGGAAAGGTGCAACAATCTGAAATACGTACTCGTTGTTGTTTGTGCTTTTTCAAGATGGGTAGAAGCACATCCCTTAAAAGACAACACTGCCTTATCCACAGCTAAAGCCCTTGCCAAAGAATTCTACCCTAGGTTTGGAATGCCGAGAATGGTCTGGAGTGATAATGGGAGTGAATTTGTGGGTCGAGTGATGAAAAAAGTATGTGAGGGGCTAGGTATCCAGCAAAAATTCCACGCTGCAAATCACCCCCAATCAGCTGGACTAGTAGAGTGCTATAATGGCACGCTAAAACTGAAGTTGGCAAAGATACAAGCGAGCTCTGGTCTTAAATGGCCTGACGCTCTGCCTCTAGCACTCCTATCAACAAGAATGACTGTGCATTCGCGAGTGGGACTTAGTCCCTATGAAATTGTGTTCGGCCGCCTGGCCAACATATGGGGAGTGCCAAGACCAACAAAATTCAGTGAGATCGAACACCCTGTACTGCTTGATTATTTGTATGAATTGACGGCTAAATTGCATGTTCTACACCAACAGGTTCACGATACTCTGCCTCAGGTCTCTGAAGCTCCAGGACATCTTATCGATCCTGGATCATGGGTGCTGGTCAAGAACTTCCAGCGGACAAAGAATGACCAGCCCCGTTGGACCGGCCCCCATCTCGTCCTTCTCTCAACAAGATCAGCTGTTCGAGTGGAAGGGAAAAAGAACTGGATCCACGGCGTACACTGCAAGAGGGTCCCTTTTCCTCTACCGTACGACCGATGGGTCCAGGAGGGGATCGCTGACTCTGAGACTGAGACTGTGCCTCGTTTTTTGCCATTTAGCGATGCACGTGTAAAAGGAACAATTTCTGAACGAGAAAGTGACAATAATTTGCAAGAAGCTGTGCCACCGTCAATTCGATTGAACACTACAGAGCCTGAACTCTTGTTCCAGAACCAGACAGTACCTGGAAAAAGCTGTTATAATTTGAGACCAAGAACTAAGGACAAATTATTTTTGTTTTTTTCTTTTCGAACCGCCATCCGGGTTCAGCTGTAGGGTCGTGGTTGCCCAAGTCTTTGGAGTGCAGCTGAAGACGTTAGGTTGACAGTTCTGGTCGGTCTAAGGGAGTTGCCCTGGACTGACAGAAGCATTCCCTAGCATAGAACACCCTACCACCACGAGCAGCAATTAGAGAGGATGGAGTTTTTCAAGAATGAGAGACCTTCCAGACAGATGGACTTTAAAGCCAGAATGTGTATAATAATGACAAAGAAACAATTTTTGATATTATGTATTTTCATGTTGCTTAGTGTAATGACGTTTTTAATAGGATATGTTTTATTCTCTTTTCAAGTGACATTTGCACCCATTACACAGCCCATACCTCCTTCTACTGTTTCTCGCATTCTTTTCACCCCCTGCCTGAACACGAGTCTGCCAGAAGATTAGAATTTGTCAACAATTCATTCATTCAGCTTCTACACCAACACCAATTAGTAGTGAACACAACTAACTGTTGGGTGGGTGGTCTTATGCCTCATACTACTCATAAAGGTATCCCTTATCTGGTCCTGCCTTTCAGCCATAATGGTTCTGTATGGGCATATAGAACGGTGTTCATATACGTGTATGAAGCCAACCCCCTACGTTCTGTGAAAGATAATCCTAAGAATAGTGCTCTAGCTAAGGGTATAGTAGATATGATTAGGGAAGATATTTCCTATGAGACTATCCCGAGAGATGAGACACTAGCATATATTGGATGGAACATAACAGAATATGGAGTTACTCTGAGTGGGAACCAGCGAGCAAAGAGATCCTCCCCGATTTGGATTGTACCCCATCAGGGTCACCTATGTCTGCAAGATAATAGCAAGAATCCCAGAGCTCAGTTAGGGAAAAGTATCTGCACTGAAACATATGTTTTTGCGTCTCAGACTTCTCCTTCGTTCTTAGCAGCTAAGGGTACCTATTTCATCTGCCATAATAGAGCCTATACATGGTTGCCCCCTGACTTCTCAGGCACATGTTTTGTTTCGTTCCTGTTACCTCCCACCTACACGGCCGCAGCAGATTACCATAAGACAAGGATAGTTAGAGGTGTCATAAGTAAAGAAGACACTACAGGACAAGAATTTGGAAATTTCGTAAAGGGTATTCTGCCATTTTGGGGTCCTATGGTTAACAGCAGGAACATAAGGCAATTGACAAAGGTGGTTGAATCCACGGTAGTTGAAACCGCCGGTGCCCTTGGTAATTTGACTGCTGAGCTCCAGTCGGATCGCCTCATGACTCTTCAGAACAGGGTCGCATTAGACGTCATACTTGCAGACCGAGGTGGGGTATGTAAAGTGATCCAATCAAGTTGCTATGTTTTCATCCCAGATAACGCTCCGACAGTCTACCAGGCCATTTCCAAACTGCATAAGATCTCCGAGTCTATTCACGTGGATAAAGGAGATTGGTCATTGATGGGGTGGTTCTGGGAGCTGATATCCGCCTGGGGATGGAAGACTCTGGTAGTCATTGGGATGATCTTAGCCATTCTTTTCCTGTGTGCTCCTGCAATATGTGGCCTCTGTGCTACATCGTGTGTAAGGAAACCTGTATCAAGGGACGAGCTAGGTAATAGGATGATGCTACAGCAACATCTCAACGACTTTATGAATATAGACCTGGACTCAGATTAGCGTGAGTAAAGGTTATTGCCTATGTAAGGGCAAAAGGAGGGTCTGTGGTACTGAAAATTCTGGACGCGTGTTATAAACATCGTCGTATCACAACGATTTTGGTATCAGCAGACCGACAATGATTAGAATAGTATGCACAAGCATTGTATTCATATTCGGGTAACGAAATCACCCGAATATCAGAGTTTCCGTCCTGAACCCTCGGGTTACATTTAAACGACAGCCATTTTGTGATTGCCCTCACATAGGCCAATGACTAAATGCCGAAAACGAGTCTGAAGGACACGTACATCTTTGCTGACTCCTCTGTGACCTGGGCAAGCTGACTCCACTGCCTGAAGCCAAACCTGTTCGGCCAGTTTCTTTCCCAGTGGCCGAATGAGATTAGTATCAAGGCACAACACATCATAAAACCTTTCATCACACACAAACCATGCCTAATCCTACACGCACCTGTCCCTGTTTCTTTCTTTATGACTTGCTTTACAAGGAGGAGGTGCCTGTTTATATTGGGGGTCCGTCGATATCTGATGAAAGTACTGAGCCTTGCCGGGTAATTGATTGAGGGCTGGACAAACTGAAATATGGGCTTGTCATCATAACCCTGTTATTTCTTTGTAGTGAAAATATGTGAATGGACAACTGTAAAATAAGGAATGTTTGCCCAAAGCATAATATTTTGTATAAAAGAGAAGGTTAGCTTTGCAAGAGCAGAAGTCTCCTGAGAATATACACTGTGTTGTACTTCTAGGATACCTGTTACTGGCTGCAGCCAATAAACAAGATCTTTGACTTCACCAAGAAGACTCTGTGTTTCTGTAGTCTGAAACAGGAAGGACTCGAAGTCTTAGTGTGTGTTCCCTGGCACCACTGGGTTCTGAAAAACCCAGTACTTCACTGGCCCCACTCATCTTCATGGTCACACAATTGACTTAGCTTTAGTAATCTCCTTAATCTAACAGCCCAAGCTCCTCTTCCTTTAGCTTGGTCGGATCACTTTTTCATTGTACTTACATTCCCCACCCAACTTCCTATAGACCAACAGCCCGCGCTAAACTAACTGTACGTCAATGGTCAAAGTTTAAGAAAAATTATTGGATTGCTACATTAACAAACCAGTATGCTTCCTCTTCTTTTCGTCAAACTTATACAGCAGATGACTTTGAAAAATGGATTTCTAAGTCTTTAAACATAATTTTACCTGCCAAAACTATTATTAAGACCACTCGGAAAAAAAACTCATGTTGGTTTAATCCTCATTTGCTGGATCTAAAAAAAGAATGTAAGCGGATGGAGAGGAAGTGGAGGAAATCATATGACCCTGGCCTCAAAAGAGAATATAGGAATATGATTCGATCCTTCCACCTGGAATTCAAGGCTGCACAAGCTTCCTACTATACCTCCAGGACTGAACGATCCTCCCATCTCCTAGAGAGATTTTCTTTACTTTTGAGGAAATGACTAAGCTTCCTTCCTCATCTTCTGCTGTGGTCTTCTGCACTCTGTTTCTTCGTTTTTTGTATCTTCCTCCGTGTTCTTCTGTGTTCTTCTGTCTTCCTCTGTGTTCTTCTGTCTTCCTCTGTGTTCTTCTGTCTTCCTCGGTGTTCTTCTGTCTTCCTCGGTGTTCTTCTGTCTTCCTCTGTGTTCTTCTGTCTTCCTCGGTGTTCTTCTGTCTTCCTCTGTGTTCTTCTGTCTTCCTCTGTGTTCTCCTTTCTTCCTCGGTGTTCTCCTTTCTTCCTCTGTGTTCTTCTGTCTTCCTCTGTGTTCTTCTGTATTCTTCTCTGTTCTTCTGTCTTCCTCGGTGTTCTTCTGTATTCCTCTCTGTTCTTCTGTGTTCTTCTGTGTTTCTTCTGTTCTTCCGGTCTTCTGCTCTTCCGGTCTTCAGTCCTTCCGGTCTTCTGTTCTTCTTTTCTTCTGTTCTTCTGTTCTTCTTGTCTTCTTGTCTTCTGCCTTCGGCTCTTCTGCCTCCTCCGTCCTCTTCTCCCCGCGCCTGCCCTCCTGCTCCTGCCTCATCCCCCTCCCCCACTCGCATCCCCCATCTATCTCCCCTATCTAACCCGTTCACTTTCTACCTCCCTCACTCCTCCTATCTACCTATCTCTCCATCTCTCTATCCCACTATCCAACTCCCTCACTCTCCACCTCCTCCTATCTTCCTATCTCTCTATCTTTTTCCCTATCTATCGATTTCTCTATCTACCTTTTCTCTCTACCTATTTCTCTATCTCTCCCCCCCTCCCGCCGCCCCCTCTATTACCTATCTTCCTATCCCCTCACTCTACCTCTCACCCTCACCCACCTCTACAACCCCCCCTCCCCTATCTTCACAACCCTACACCTATCTTTCTCCCTAATCTCCTAAACCTCCTAACACTCTCCCCCCTCCACCCTTAAACCCCCCTCCCCCAGCTCTTCTCACTCTACCTGTCCCCCCCTCGCTCGCGCTTTCCCGCCGTGACCTCCTGCACGCCCCGCCCCCAGCTCCCATTCTCCCCCAGCTGACCCCTCCACCCCCCTCCTACCTCATATGGCGGCCGCTGCGCGACAGTGGTAGCGACCCTTGACCCAAGGGTAGGTCGCTCCCCCTGCCGCTGCAGCTCCTCCAGGTTCCTGAGACCCACCTCACAGTAAGTACCCCCCCACCTCCCAGCCCCTCGTTCTGCCCCGCGCTACTCACCCTCTCTCCTGCTCCTGCTTCTTTTCCTCTTTTCTTCTTCTCTGTTCTTCCTCCTCTCTCCTCGTCTGTATTCTTCTTCTGTACTTCTCTTCTCCCCGTCTTCTCTCCTCTTCTCTTCTTCCTCATCTTCTGCTGTGGTCTTCTGCACTCTGTTTCTTCGTTTTTTGTATCTTCCTCCGTGTTCTTCTGTGTTCTTCTGTCTTCCTCTGTCTTCTTCTGTCTTCCTCTGTGTTCTTCTGTCTTCCTCGGTGTTCTTCTGTCTTCCTCTGTGTTCTTCTGTCTTCCTCTGTGTTCTTCTGTCTTCCTCTGTGTTCTCCTTTCTTCCTCGGTGTTCTCCTTTCTTCCTCTGTGTTCTTCTGTCTTCCTCTGTGTTCTTCTGTATTCTTCTCTGTTCTTCTGTCTTCCTCGGTGTTCTTCTGTATTCCTCTCTGTTCTTCTGTGTTCTTCTGTGTTTCTTCTGTTCTTCCGGTCTTCTGCTCTTCCGGTCTTCAGTCCTTCCGGTCTTCTGTTCTTCTTTTCTTCTGTTCTTCTGTTCTTCTTGTCTTCTTGTCTTCTGCCTTCGGCTCTTCTGCCTCCTCCGTCCTCTTCTCCCCGCGCCTGCCCTCCTGCTCCTGCCTCATCCCCCTCCCCCACTCGCATCCCCCATCTATCTCCCCTATCTAACCCGTTCACTTTCTACCTCCCTCACTCCTCCTATCTACCTATCTCTCCATCTCTCTATCCCACTATCCAACTCCCTCACTCTCCACCTCCTCCTATCTTCCTATCTCTCTATCTTTTTCCCTATCTATCGATTTCTCTATCTACCTTTTCTCTCTACCTATTTCTCTATCTCTCCCCCCTCCCGCCACCCCCTCTATTACCTATATTCCTATCCCCTCACTCTACCTCTCACCCTCACCCACCTCTACAACCCCCCCTCCCCTATCTTCACAACCCTACACCTATCTTTCTCCCTAATCTCCTAAACCTCCTAACACTCTCCCCCCTCCACCCTTAAACCCCACTCCCCCAGCTCTTCTCACTCTACCTGTCCCCCCCTCCCTCGCGCTTTCCCGCCGCGACCTCCTGCACGCCCCCGCCACCCAGCTCCCATTCGCCCCCAGCTGACCCCTCCCCCCCCATCCTACCTCATAAGGCGGCCGCTGCGCGACAGTGGTAGCGACCCTTGACCCAAGGGTAGGTCGCTCCCCCTGCCGCTGCAGCTCCTCCAGGTTCCTGAGTTCCTGAGACCCACCTCACAGTAAGTACCCCCCCACCTCCCAGCCCCTCGTTCTGCCCTGCGCTACTCACCCTCTCTCCTGCTTCTTTTCCTCTTTTCTTCTTCTCTGTTCTTCCTCCTCTCTCCTCGTCTGTATTCTTCTTCTGTACTTCTCTTCTCCCCGTCTTCTCTCCTCTTCTCTTCTTCCTCATCTTCTGCTGTGGTCTTCTGCACTCTGTTTCTTCGTTTTTTGTATCTTCCTCCGTGTTCTTCTGTGTTCTTCTGTCTTCCTCTGTCTTCTTCTGTCTTCCTCTGTGTTCTTCTGTCTTCCTCTGTGTTCTTCTGTCTTCCTCGGTGTTCTTCTGTCTTCCTCGGTGTTCTTCTGTCTTCCTCTGTGTTCTTCTGTATTCTTCTCTGTTCTTCTGTCTTCCTCGGTGTTCTTCTGTATTCCTCTCTGTTCTTCTGTGTTCTTCTGTGTTTCTTCTGTTCTTCCGGTCTTCTGCTCTTCCGGTCTTCAGTCCTTCCGGTCTTCTGTTCTTCTTTTCTTCTGTTCTTCTGTTCTTCTAGTCTTCTTGTCTTCTGCCTTCGGCTCTTCTGCCTCCTCCGTCCTCTTCTCCCCGCGCCTGCCCTGCTGCTCCTGCCTCATCCCCCTCCCCCACTCGCATCCCCCATCTATCTCCCCTATCTAACCCGTTCACTTTCTACCTCCCTCACTCCTCCTATCTACCTATCTCTCCATCTCTCTATCCCACTATCCAACTCCCTCACTCTCCACCTCCTCCTATCTTCCTATCTCTCTATCTTTTTCCCTATCTATCGATTTCTCTATCTACCTTTTCTCTCTACCTATTTCTCTATCTCTCCCCCCCTCCCGCCACCCCCTCTATTACCTATCTTCCTATCCCCTCACTCTACCTCTCACCCTCACCCACCTCTACAACCCCCCCTCCCCTATCTTCACAACCCTACACCTATCTTTCTCCCTAATCTCCTAAACCTCCTAACACTCTCCCCCCTCCACCCTTAAACTCCCCTCCCCCAGCTCTTCTCACTCTACCTGTCCCCCCCTCCCTTGCGCTTTCCCGCCACGACCTCCTGCACGCCCCCGCCCCCCAGCTCCCATTCGCCCCCAGCTGACCCCTCCCCCCCCTCCTACCTCATATGGCGGCCGCTGCGCGACAGTGGTAGCGACCCTTGACCCAAGGGTAGGTCGCTCCCCCTGCCGCTGCAGCTCCTCCAGGTTCCTGAGTTCCTGAGACCCACCTCACAGTAAGTACCCCCCCACCTCCCAGCCCCTCGTTCTGCCCCGCGCTACTCACCCTCTCTCCTGCTCCTGCTTCTTTTCCTCTTT
The DNA here is from genome assembly GCF_031143425.1 of Pleurodeles waltl. Taxonomy (NCBI): domain Eukaryota; kingdom Metazoa; phylum Chordata; class Amphibia; order Caudata; family Salamandridae; genus Pleurodeles; species Pleurodeles waltl. Next base: position 940,801,636 of record NC_090449.1, read on the forward strand.
TCTTCTTCTCTGTTCTTCCTCCTCTCTCCTCGTCTGTATTCTTCTTCTGTACTTCTCTTCTCCCCGTCTTCTCTCCTCTTCTCTTCTTCCTCATCTTCTGCTGTGGTCTTCTGCACTCTGTTTCTTCGTTTTTTGTATCTTCCTCCGTGTTCTTCTGTGTTCTTCTGTCTTCCTCTGTCTTCTTCTGTCTTCCTCTGTGTTCTTCTGTCTTCCTCTGTGTTCTTCTGTCTTCCTCGGTGTTCTTCTGTCTTCCTCTGTGTTCTTCTGTCTTCCTCTGTGTTCTCCTTTCTTCCTCAGTGTTCTCCTTTCTTCCTCTGTGTTCTTCTGTCTTCCTCTGTGTTCTTCTGTATTCTTCTCTGTTCTTCTGTCTTCCTCGGTGTTCTTCTGTATTCCTCTCTGTTCTTCTGTCTTCCTCGGTGTTCTTCTGTATTCCTCTCTGTTCTTCTGTGTTCTTCTGTGTTTCTTCTGTTCTTCCGGTCTTCTGCTCTTCCGGTCTTCAGTCCTTCCGGTCTTCTGTTCTTCTTTTCTTCTGTTCTTCTGTTCTTCTTGTCTTCTTGTCTTCTGCCTTCGGCTCTTCTGCCTCCTCCGTCCTCTTCTCCCCGCGCCTGCCCTCCTGCTCCTGCCTCATCTCGTTCCCCCACTCGCATCCCCCATCTATCTCCCCTATCTAACCCGTTCACTTTCTACCTCCCTCACTCCTCCTATCTACCTATCTCTCCATCTCTCTATCCCACTATCCAACTCCCTCACTCTCCACCTCCTCCTATCTTCCTATCTCTCTATCTTTTTCCCTATCTATCGATTTCTCTATCTACCTTTTCTCTCTACCTATTTCTCTATCTCTCCCCCCCTCCCGCCACCCCCTCTATTACCTATATTCCTATCCCCTCACTCTACCTCTCACCCTCACCCACCTCTACAACCCCCCCTCCCCTATCTTCACAACCCTACACCTATCTTTCTCCCTAATCTCCTAAACCTCCTAACACTCTCCCCCCTCCACCCTTAAACCCCCCTCCCCCAGCTCTTCTCACTCTACCTGTACCCCCCTCCCTCGCGCTTTCCCGCCGCGACCTCCTGCACGCCCCCGCCCCCCAGCTCCCATTCGCCCCCAGCTGACCCCTCCCCCCATCCTACCTCATATGGCGGCCGCTGCGCGACAGTGGTAGCGACCCTTGACCCAAGGGTAGGTCGCTCCCCCTGCCGCTGCAGCTCCTCCAGGTTCCTGAGTTCCTGGGACCCACCTCACAGTAAGTACCCCCCACCTCCCAGCCCCTCGTTCTGCCCTGCGCTACTCACCCTCTCTCCTGCTTCTTTTCCTCTTTTCTTCTTCTCTGTTCTTCCTCCTCTCTCCTCGTCTGTATTCTTCTTCTGTACTTCTCTTCTCCCCGTCTTCTCTCCTCTTCTCTTCTTCCTCATCTTCTGCTGTGGTCTTCTGCACTCTGTATCTTCATTTTTTGTATCTTCCTCCGTGTTCTTCTGTGTTCTTCTGTCTTCCTCTGTCTTCTTCTGTCTTCCTCTGTGTTCTTCTGTCTTCCTCTGTGTTCTTCTGTCTTCCTCGGTGTTCTTCTGTCTTCCTCGGTGTTCTTCTGTCTTCCTCTGTGTTCTTCTGTATTCTTCTCTGTTCTTCTGTCTTCCTCGGTGTTCTTCTGTATTCCTCTCTGTTCTTCTGTGTTCTTCTGTGTTTCTTCTGTTCTTCTGTTCTTCCGGTCTTCTGCTCTTCAGTCCTTCCGGTCTTCTGTTCTTCTTTTCTTCTGTTCTTCTGTTCTTCTTGTCTTCTTGTCTTCTGCCTTCGGCTCTTCTGCCTCCTCCGTCCTCTTCTCCCCGCGCCTGCCCTGCTGCTCCTGCGTCATCCCCCTCCCCCACTCGCATCCCCCATCTATCTCCCCTATCTAACCCGTTCACTTTCTACCTCCCTCACTCCTCCTATCTACCTATCTCTCCATCTCTCTATCCCACTATCCAACTCCCTCACTCTCCACCTCCTCCTATCTTCCTATCTCTCTATCTTTTTCCCTATCTATCGATTTCTCTATCTACCTTTTCTCTCTACCTATTTCTCTATCTCTCCCCCCCTCCCGCCACCCCCTCTATTACCTATCTTCCTATCCCCTCACTCTACCTCTCACCCTCACCCACCTCTACAACCCCCCCTCCCCTATCTTCACAACCCTACACCTATCTTTCTCCCTAATCTCCTAAACCTCCTAACACTCTCCCCCCTCCACCCTTAAACTCCCCTCCCCCAGCTCTTCTCACTCTACCTGTCCCCCCCTCCCTCGCGCTTTCCCGCCGCGACCTCCTGCACGCCCCCGCCCCCCAGCTCCCATTCGCCCCCAGCTGATCCCTCCCCCCCCTCCTACCTCATATGGCGGCCGCTGCGCGACAGTGGTAGCGACCCTTGACCCAAGGGTAGGTCGCTCCCCCTGCCGCTGCAGCTCCTCCAGGTTCCTGAGACCCACCTCACAGTAAGTACCCCCCACCTCCCAGCCCCTCGTTCTGCCCCGCGCTACTCACCCTCTCTCCTGCTCATGCTTCTTTTCCTCTTTTCTTCTTCTCTGTTCTTCCTCCTCTCTCCTCGTCTGCATTCTTCTTCTGTACTTCTCTTCTCCCCGTCTTCTCTCCTCTTCTCTTCTTCCTCATCTTCTGCTGTGGTCTTCTGCACTCTGTTTCTTCGTTTTTTGTATCTTCCTCCGTGTTCTTCTGTGTTCTTCTGTCTTCCTCTGTCTTCTTCTGTCTTCCTCTGTGTTCTTCTGTCTTCCTCGGTGTTCTTCTGTCTTCCTCTGTGTTCTTCTGTCTTCCTCTGTGTTCTTCTGTCTTCCTCTGTGTTCTCCTTTCTTCCTCGGTGTTCTCCTTTCTTCCTCTGTGTTCTTCTGTCTTCCTCTGTGTTCTTCTGTATTCTTCTCTGTTCTTCTGTCTTCCTCGGTGTTCTTCTGTATTCCTCTCTGTTCTTCTGTGTTCTTCTGTGTTTCTTCTGTTCTTCCGGTCTTCTGCTCTTCCGGTCTTTAGTCCTTCCGGTCTTCTGTTCTTCTTTTCTTCTGTTCTTCTGTTCTTCTTGTCTTCTTGTCTTCTGCCTTCGGCTCTTCTGCCTCCTCCGTCCTCTTCTCCCCGCGCCTGCCCTCCTGCTCCTGCCTCATCCCCCTCCCCCACTCGCATCCCCCATCTATCTCCCCTATCTAACCCGTTCACTTTCTACCTCCCTCACTCCTCCTATCTACCTATCTCTCCATCTCTCTATCCCACTATCCAACTCCCTCACTCTCCACCTCCTCCTGTCTTCCTATCTCTCTATCTTTTTCCTATCTATCGATTTCTCTATCTACCTTTTCTCTCTACCTATTTCTCTATCTCTCCCCCCCTCCCGCCACCCCCTCTATTACCTATCTTCCTATCCCCTCACTCTACCTCTCACCCTCACCCACCTCTACAACCCCCCCTCCCCTATCTTCACAACCCTACACCTATCTTTCTCCCTAATCTCCTAAACCTCCTAACACTCTCCCCCCTCCACCCTTAAACCCCCCTCCCCCAGCTCTTCTCACTCTACCTGTCCCCCCCCTCCCTCGCGCTTTCCCGCCGCGACCTCCTGCACGCCCCCGCCCCCCAGCTCCCATTCGCCCCCAGCTGACCCCTCCCCCCCCCCCTACCTCATATGGCGGCTGCTGCCCGTCTGTGCCCGTCCGCGCCTGGCCCGCGCCTGGCCCGCGCCTGGCCCGCAACTGGCCCGCGACTGGCCCACGCCCAGCGCCACGACCCCTGGTCCCCAGCTCTCCCAAGCCCCGCTGATCCGCTACGACCCCACCACCCTCCATGCCCTCAACCCAGGACGCTCCAACACCTGCTTCCAAGCTCACCCCAAACGCACCCATGGACCCTTCACCTGCAACTCCTGCAAACGCATCTTCCACCACGCAACAACTACGACCACAAGCCCACGCGCCATCAACCACCTCAAATGCATCCTAGTCAACGCTCGCTCCGTTCACAAACACGCCGTTGAACTCTGGGACCTCCTAGACTCCACAGCACCGGACGTCACCTTCATCACGGAGACCTGGATGAACGCCTCCTCTGCTCCAGACATCGCCACCCGCCATCCCCGAAGGCTACAAGATCTCCAGGAAAGACCGCACCAACCAAGTAGGAGGAGGTATCGCCATCGTCTTCAAAGACTCCATCAGCGTCACCACCTCCACTGAAGACTCCCCTCTCGCCGCTGAACACCTGCATTTTCAGATTCGCACCGACCCGAGGACCACCCTCAGAGGATCCCTCGTCTACCGTCCTCCCGGACCTCGCGCCCCTTTCAGCGACGCCATCGCCGACTTCATCTCCCCGCACGCCCTCGCCTCACCGGACTACATCCTCCTAGGCGACCTCAACTTCCATCTGGAACAAAACAATGACCCCAACACCACCATCCTGCTCGACAACCTCGACAACCTCGGCCTCAAACAACTGGTGAACACTGCCACCCACATCGCCGGACACACACTCGACCCTATCTTCTCCGCCAGCAAACACGTCTTCTTCAGCCACGCCTCTGCCCTTCATTGGACCGACCACAGCTGCGTCCACTTCACATTCCGACGCGAGACCCGCCACCTCCGCACTCAACCCATCCCTCGCCGACAGTGGAACAAGATCCCTAAAGAGCAACTCTTCTCCGCACTCGCCGCCAACCAACCCACCCTCACTACCGACCCCAACGACGCAGCCCTCAACCTCACAAACTGGATCTCCAACTGCGCAGACAACCTTGCTCCCCTCAAACGCTCGCAGCGACAGAACAACACCAAGAAACCCCTCTGGTTCTCTGACACCCTCAAAGAATCAAAGAAAACTTGTCGCGCACTTGAGAAAGCCTGGCGCAAGGACCGCACCGCTGACCACATGACCGCCCTCAAGAACGCTACCCGCGAACACCACCACCTGATCCGCGCTGCCAAAAGGAATTTTTTCACCGACAGACTGGACAAAAACAGCCACAACAGCAGAGAACTCTTCAGCATCGTCAAGGAGTTCTCCAATCCTAGCGCCAACGCCAACGCCGTCACGCCCTTACATGATCTATGCGAATCCCTCGCCACTTTCTTCCATCGCAAGATCAGCGACCTCCACGACAGCTTCGGACACCAGACCCAACCAAACACCACAGAACCCACATCCCCGACCATCACCCTCAACAACTGGACCCACATCAGCACGGAAGAAACCAAATCCATCATGAACTCTATCCACTCCGCCGCCCCTTCGGACCCCTGCCCGCACTTCATCTTTAACAAAGCCGACGACATCATCGCCCCGCACCTCCAGACCGTCATCAACTCTTCTTTTTCTTCTGCTACCTTCCCCGAATGCTGGAAACACGCCGAAGTCAACGCCCTACTAAAGAAACTTACGGCTGACCCGAGCGACCTTAAAAACTTCCGCCCCATCTCCCTTTTGCCTTTCCCAGCCAAAGTAATAGAGAAGACCGTCAACAAACAGCTGACCACCTTCCTGGAAGACAACAACCTGCTCGACCCCTCACAGACCGGATTCCGAACCAACCACAGCACTGAAACCGCCCTCATCTCAGTCACAGACGACATCAGAACCCTGATGGACAACGGTGAAACAGTCGCCCTCATTCTTCTCGACCTCTCGGCTGCCTTTGACACCGTCTGTCACCGCACCCTAATCACCCGCCTCTGCTCCACCGGGATCCAAGACCAGGCCCTGGACTGGATCGCCTCCTTCCTCGCAAACCGCTCCCAAAGAGTCTACCTCCCTCCGTTTCGCTCAGAACCCACTGAGATCATCTGCGGCGTACCTCAAGGCTCATCACTCAGCCCGACACTCTTCAATGTCTACATGAGCCCCCTCGCCAACATCGTACGCAAGCACGACATCATCATCACCTCCTACGCCGACGACACCCAACTTATACTCTCCCTCACCAAGGACCCCGCCAGCGCCAAGACCAACCTACAAGAGGGTATGAAGGACGTCGCAGATTGGATGAGGCTCAGCCGCCTAAAGCTGAACTCTGAAAAAACTGAAGTCCTCATCCTCGGCAACACCCCGTCCGCCTGGGACGACTCCTGGTGGCCCACGGCCCTCGGCACCGCACCGACCCCGCAACCTCGGCTTCATCTTGGACCCTCTTCTCACCATGACCAAGCAAGTCAACGCCGTGTCCTCCGCCTGCTTCCTCACCCTCCGCATGCTCCACAAGATCTTCCGCTGGATCCCCGCCGACACCAGAAAAACCGTGACCCACGCCCTCGTCACGAGCCGCCTGGACTACGGCAACACCCTCTACGCCGGGACCACAGCCAAACTCCAAAATCGCCTACAACGCATTCAAAACGCCTCGGCCCGCCTCATCCTCGACATACCCCGCAGCAGCCACATCTCCGCACACCTGAGACACCTGCATTGGCTCCCAGTCAGCAAAAGGATCACCTTCCGACTTCTCACCCACGCACACAAAGCCCTCCACGACAAGGGACCGGAATACCTCAACAGACGCCTCAACTTCTACGTCCCCACCCGCCCCCTCCGCTCCTCTGGCCTCGCACTCGCCGCCGTCCCTCGCATCCGACGCTCCACGGCGGGTGGGAGATCTTTCTCCTTCCTGGCGGCCAAGACCTGGAACTCCCTCCCCACCAGCCTCAGGACCACCCAGGACCACTCCGCTTTCCGGAGACTCCTAAAGACCTGGCTGTTCGAGCAGCGATAACCACCCCCTTTGTCCCTAGCGCCTTGAGACCTGCACGGGTGAGTAGCGCGCTTTATAAATGCTAATGATTTGATTTGATTTTGATTTGAATAACATAGTAGAAGGGTCTCAAGCACATAGTAATGAACTAGCCTGTTTTTTCCAAAAGAAAATTTCCGATATTCAGGCAACTCTTCCCAGGAATCTCTTCAATGAGGATGAGTTTGTCTTTTTTCCTGACGTTCAGGCTCCTCGAGTCTCACTTTTAGTTTTCCAGCCTCTGACTAAAGAATTAGTAGACAATCATCTTGGCTCTATAAAATCCGGATCTTCTTTGGAACCCGCCCCTCCGTCTATTTTAGCTCTAGGATCAGAAGTTATTTGCCTGTGCTAACTGGCATTCTTAATGACCCATTGTTACATGGGTATATTCCGCAACATTGCAAATGTGCAGTAGTCAATCCTTTTCTAAAAAAAACTAATTTTGATACAGCTTTACTTTCCAACTATAGACCAATTGCTCTTCTTCCCATTGCATCAAAAATAACAGAGAAACATTAATTCTCAGGTGTCAGGTTTTCTTGAGGAACATAATCTTCTTCATAATACTCAAATGGGATTTAAACCACTCCACAGTAGTGAAACAGCCTTGTTGGCTATTACCGAAGACACTAGACGACGTGTGGATGCTGGCAGATATGCAATAATCATTCAACTTGCTCTGAATGCCGTCTTTGATACAGTAGATCATAAGGTTCTTCTTCACAGAGATTCCCAAATAGGAATCAAGGGCACCTGCCTTAATTGGCTTTCTTCATATTTGAGTCAAAGAACTTTTCAAGTTCTTGATCAAACATATTATTCTCATATGTTTCTACTGACCTGTGGGGTTCCACAACATTCGTCCTTGATCCCTATGCTTTTTAATATTTATATGGCTCCCCTGGCAAAGGTCGTGGAACCCCATTGGTTGTCCCTTGTGTCCTATGCCGATGTTGCCCAATCGTTTTTTTTCTTTTTCTACTGGCACCAGCTCAGTACACGCCACTCTCTTTTCTTGTCTGTCTGATGTTGCTAGATGGATGGCGAACTGCAAACTCAAGTTAAATGATGAAAAAACTGAGGTTTTGTTGGTAGGAAGTTTCTCCTGTTTGAAGTCCTCTGCCTCAGTTTCAGGAGGGCTAAATGGTCTTCCCTCGCCTAAGGATGACATAAAGAGTTTAGGTGTTTTGCTTAACTCCCGTCTCACATTGGAATGCCACTCAAAGAAATTGGCGGCTACCTGTTTTTATTTATTGAGGACCTGTAGGAAAAAAAATGTATTTCTTCCCTTTGCAGCTAAAAGGCTTATTGTCCAGGCTCTCATACTGTCTCGCCTGAACTATGGGAATGTTTTATTTTTTAGTTCCCCTTTTTAATTTTTAGAGAGATTGCAGGTGGCGCAAAATGCTGGCGCCCACCTTTTAATGGGTACCCCATGGCACCATTCTTCCAAAGCTGCTCTGGTTTCCCTTCACTGGCTCCCCATTGAACAGCGTATTAATTTCAAAGCTGCCTGCTATGTGCACCGAGCACTCCATAACAGGGGACCGGCCTTTCTTAGGTGTATTATAACCCCCTACATCCCCCAGAGATCACTTAGATCTTCTTGCGCTTCTTTGATTAATACATTTTGGTCTAACAAAGCAAGATGGGGAGCAGGTCTTTTGCCTTCAAAGCAGGCCTCCTGTGGAATTCTTTACTGCTGGAGCTTCGACTAGAGAACTCAGAACTTCAGTTTCGTAAAAAGCTTAAGACTTTTCTCTTTTCCTTATAGTTGATCAGCTTTGTCTGTTTAATGGTCCTGCATTAGCGCTGGGAGGCCTTTGGGTAGCCATGTACTCTATAAATCTATAATCATAATAATAATAATAATATCACTTTGCAGGACACATTTCAAGTAGAGATATTGTAAGAGGTTTGTTGGGACTGGAAGACTATTAGTAACAGAACACATTTTTTGTTGTTTCATTCCATTACCATCTGCTCTAAATCAGTCCCTGTTAAAATATATATCTAGGCTGGCTGAATAAGGTGCTGATCTAGTATGATAAATATGATATACATATTTGAGTTCCAAAACCTTTATCACCTCCTGGAGAAAGTTTTGTCTGCTCGCTATTCTGCCATTGGAGAGACAAGTTTCCAAAAGGAATAACACTTAAACATATAAAATGAAATAGTCTTAAGTTTTGAAACAGCAATCGTAAATAATGTTATACACCAAAGATGAAGCCAATTAATTAATCACCTATTGCCCCTGACCTAAAGAAAAGGTCTCACAATATACTTAATTTTTTTTCCTTTTACAGAAAAGTATTGTGGGACATTTATTTAAGAAAAATGCAGCAGAGAAATCCCAGACAACATGGAGAAGTTTTGAACCAGTTGAAGGCTTTTTGAGCAGAGAAACAATCACAGCTTGTTTAGTTTCTACATTGGTAGGAATGGATAGCAAGCAAGATATTGCAAAGGGAGGTGATGGTAGAATCTATGATCTATAGATCTCCGATCAGGACATGTGCAGGGCAGGTTCCCACTGAGAGTGACATTTAATAAAAAGGTCAAGAGAAGTAATAAATTAGACAGAGAGCAGGCTGAAATTTATCAGACACATTGAGGATGGGTCAAGATCACAACGCCTTGTGAAGATAAACTGATTTAGATATTGGCGGACGGGTTACTCCATCACAACCTTGCAATAAGGTCAAACATACACTTATTCTCTTAAGAATCATTTCCCTTTACCTTTTTCAGTATTTCATCCTTTTCCATTGCAGCTACTCACTCATTCCTCATGACTGCTCGATATAATCCTTCATTGGCATCGGATAAGTAACCATCACCTAATCAATTTTAAAGTCCACAGCAACCTCACTCTCATCAGGTAAGCAGGAAAGGAAGTCTGCTACTCAGGTTTGCCAGTCAGAAATATACTCCATTGTGTAGTTAAAGTCCTGCAATGTAGCAGAAAATCTTGCTGGCCTGGAAATCCATTGTCCTGGTTTCCATATATCTAACAAAGGTTTAGGGTTTGCTCTTAAAATGATATTTGTTCCCCACAAATAGTTTCTGAAATAGTGCATACCTGTGCCACTAATGCCGCTTTCTCTATGTCTAGGTTCAACTTTGACAAATATTTCCCTCCCTTCATTTTAACCACCATTTAATTGATGTGCAGAAAACAGTCAGTTGATGACTTGATTATGCAACCTCCAGTCTATGCAAAATTGCAAGGTTCTTTAGCTTTTTTGGTCAATATTATGACAGAAAGCCACTCTGAGGCCTCTATTGGTTCAATTACTCCATTCCTCGCCATCTAGCAAAGGATATCCTTGTTTTCTTGTTTACCCAGAACCAACATCCCCCTAACTTTTTGCTTAGTAGGCAACATATTTTCTTTCAACATACATTTGTGCTTGTAACCCTTGACTGTGCCCAACTTACCTTCAAAAACATTGTGAACACTCACTAGTACCTCTGTACTATCATAGTTTGTTTTCGGGTTTATAATTATGCTAGGATCATATTAGTGCACCCACCCCAAAATTGCTGGACTGAGTCTTGCTACTATACCATATAGAAACGTCATGCTCTTATCCTGGAAAACAATAATCTAGAGAAAATTGCCCCACATTGATTTGGTATGAGTATTTTTCTAATTGATAGTTGGATTTCGACTATGTTGGGTGGGACTTTGTTGGCACTTTCGAGAATGTATGTTGGTTAGTGATGTTTCCTTTGTGTATCCATTTTTAAAGTGACATGGCTGTGTATTGTCTGATATATTTAGATGCACAAAGAGATAACACACACAGGTGCACATAAAGATGCACAATACAGAGGGGAACAGACAGGCCCACTGAAACACAACATCAAACAGCACTCATGTTGGCAGAAAACTAACACATAGGCAGATTCACTTTAGACACAAACCACTACAAACCTAATCAGACTTCGTTCTACTATGGCAAAAACAGAACAGTTTGAAAAGATATCCCTGTCTATCAAAAGCATTGCTATGTCATACCAATTGCAGACTGTATGCTATAACAACAGGTCCAGATTGGCCATTTATTCCATCTGGCATGTTGTCAGTGGACTGGAGGCATTGGAGGCTGTTTTTGAGTGCTGAAGGCCACTGCCTTTGTCTCCAGCTCCCCTTTCATTAAGGCAGGAGGTACATCAGGCAAAGGTGAGAGAGACAATGCAAGAGAGACAAAGATTGGAAAGTGAGAAACAGAAAAGAAAGAGACAGGAAGAGATGGGGACTAGTTTCATCACTTTAGCCAGGGCTGCTTGTGGTTTCCAGTCTGGCCCTGTATCCAAGTGTAAACTAACTGTAGCTTGCATGCACAGGTCAGGTGTGGATGTATAATTGGATGGAGTGATGATTTTGCAGGCATATACATGGATTAATTTATGAGTGGATAGATGGCTATGATTGCATCAGATGGGAGTTTGGCAGATCATTGGGCGTGGGTATGCAGCTGGATAGATGCAACTTTGGATGTAGGTGAAAGGATGGATAAATTAATTTATGAAGACTTGCATGTGGTGGTTGAAGTTTGATTATTGGGCAGCTTGAAGGCAAAGCAGAATATGTGTAGACAATGCATTTTGTCTTTGTCAATGATTTATGTTGATCTATATTGCTTAAAAATGCAGCCATCATGCTGTTTAATCACAGCCATTTTTAATGCCTGTGTTATACTCTGCACTGTATTCACATCTCTGACATATTCAACAACTTTGTGTATTGACACTTGTAAGCAAGGATTCACAGATTACCAACTCAGCATCTGAGAAATGTATATTATCTTATCCTTTGAGCTCTTCTTGAACCTTCTTGTGAAAGAGCCCTGCTGAAACTCCAACTGTCCTGACTTCTGTTTTTTTTCACATATATTAATTCTATTGTTGCTTATGAGGCAAAAAACAATAAAAAAAACTGATGTATTGTAGGAAGGATCAGCATTCTATGCTCAGTACCTGGAAAGGTGAGGCGCTGTCTCAATGAGGGCTTATTTTTGATATTTTTGCCTTAATAAATTTGCCTTGTACTTTAAGTAGAGATGAAGGAATTTATTTTCTGACACACGTGGACATGAAAGAAATAGCATAAGCAGAAGTAGTCTGTGGTTGGTGTTCATATAAATGCTGAATAAAATCTAGTGTGGGGCACAGGAGAATAAGTTCGGCATCAATGTCTCTAGGCTTAGCCTCTACATTGCCACAAAATCGATCCTCCAGATCATCCAATGCATCTGCAGAGGTTTCCGCTGCTGGGCATCACAAACTACACAGGCAGCAGAACAAGCACACAGGTCAGGTAGCAAAAGTGCAAGTTTTCTTTGCTGTCTAGTGCATCAGGCATGTCAATTTCAAACAAGGATTTAGTATGTAAAGGTTGAATTCTGCTCTACTGGATGACATTTGTTAAGTCTGGCGTTAGCTCAGATCTTTTAATTTTAATAAAGGTGCATTTATAATATACTTACTTATATGCACTTTTAGCCAGCCCTCTTGCTCCATTGGTCTGTTATAGTATCATTCACATTTTATTTCCTCCCGCTGCTGTATAATGCATGAGGCAACAATTCAGCCCACTTTAGCAACTGGATAGCTTCACTGCAGAGTGTTGGCATTTTTCCCTTTCACGTGGAGCAAATCCACACATAAAGCAGTTCCCTTCAGTTTTTGTGTTTGGCAAGGGCCCAGCAACAATAAAGGTTTGCAAAAACTATGGCAAAACAGAACAAGCATTGACAAAGCCAAAAGGCTGGCACTCAACAGCAGGCATATTGACTTTGCCAATTCTTGTTTAAAAACTAAGGGGATTCAGCCCTGTTTTTCTAGTCAAAAGCATATTGTGTGTTGACCAGGCAGATCTGACTGAATATCTCATACATGAGGTGACTTGATTGGGTGTCCAGTCCTCATGTACTCACTTTTATCTTCACAAAGCATCATTCTCATGATTGAGGTGGGGCTACCTGCCGACCTAAAGACTGAATTCAGTCTCAACAGCACCAGTGGTTTCATCAGCCTGATATGTGGAGAGCTGCATGTTAGACTGGAGAAAGGTGTTCCTACTAATCAGGTAAAACAATGGCTCAAGTTGAGGATGCACTGTTTACTTTGCAGCTTGACATTCCGGATGCAATGGACCTTTGATCACATTTGTGCTGCCTATCATTGCCGTAGAGAACCTCTAAGGAAAACCTGGACAAGCAGCAGCAATAAATAAATGTGAGAGCAGTACAGTTTAGAAATGAAGTGCTAGCAATTTACTGATATGCCACAAGAAAAACCCAATACATGCCAAATAAGTACACTGGTTAGATAATATTAAATAGAGGCCACAAGGATTGATTGTAAGGCATTGCAGGTGCTCTGGTCTGTGCTGTAACATGAAGGCTGCAGGTTACTCTCCCCTAGCAGAGGCAATTCCCTCTAGCAGGTAGGTGAGACATCCCAACGTTATACCCCCCGAAGTTGTGAATGGGATTCACATGCAATGTTCTTCACTGGTTCTCCATTTAATTTTCCAACCAACAACAGTTTGTTCATATGTGGAGTTCCCTAGGGTTACATACTGCCGCCTTTCATCTTCAACCTTTAAATGGAGCTGCTTAGTGCTCTACTCACACACAACAGCATTTACATTCACCAATATGCAGATAATACACAGCTGTACTTGAAAGTCTCCCCTGTTTCAGACAGCCAAAAGCTCGAACACTGCTTGCACATCAACCATACCAGCATATCCAGCACCTCCCTGAAGCTCAAACTAACCAAGACAGAGGAAGTCCAATTATATCCCAATTAGAACTAATGAGATACAGGAAAACCTGGTTCAATGACATAAACCTTAACAGCTCTGAACGCCACTTCTCACAAAATGAAAAATCACCTGGATTCACCCTGGACACCAATCTCTTCTTCAAAGAGCACATTGCCAAACAACATAGATGACCTGGTACAAGTTCTCTCTTCTAAAGAAAGACAAACCATTTCTTCCCAAAAGCAACTTCAGAACTGCTGCATAAGCTCTTGTCCTCTCACACCTGGATAGTAGAAGTGCCCTATCCAGGGCCTCCCAGACTCCACACTGGCACCACCTATGGGCATCTTTTATGCTGCAGCACGTCTCATCCAGGGCCTGAAGAAATGTGATCACATCACCCTCACTCTGATGGAACTCCATAGGCTCCGCTTGCCAGCCAGCACATCTTCAAAACCATCTGTTTCATTCTATCCTGAAAATTTTCAGGACTCACAGAGAATTAGTTATCAATTACACAGAACATGACAGAAGGGCAATACTATAAAAAAGTATTGTATATTATGAAATTATCTCCACTCAAATGACCGAGAGACTCACAGCCAGGGGCTACAATCGGAAATTCCTGAATACAACAAAGGATAAATTGAGTGATATGGATCGTAAGAAGATGCTTTACCAACCCCACCAGCCTAGAAAGAATTCAGTCATCTGTTTCATAACTGAGTTTCACAATGGCCACCATCTCATCCGGAAACATTTGAGAAAAAACTGGTACTTACTACAGAACAACTCATCTATTAACAAATATATAACCAATTATCCGCAAGTAGGCTTCCGACGAGCTCCTAATCTTAGGAACAAATTATGTTCATCTTTCTTCCAAGTCAAGCCCCCCAGCACTTTTCTACCTTCAAAACCAAAAGGCTTTTATACTTGCAGCAAATGTTCTATTTGCAAATTGGGTCTCTCAAAATCTAAAATGATTACAATTAACAACCAACGTCACCTAATCCATGATTTTATAAACTGTGAAAGTATCAATGTTGTGTACGTAGTATGGTGCCCCTGCCACCAAGCCTATATAGGCAGTACCATTCGATCACTTAAAACCAGGATCCAAAAACATTACCGCAACATTCAAAAATCGGATGCCAGGGCACCACTTGTAGAACATTTTCATGAATTTCATCCCAATGAACGTACTTTTACTTTCTGTTGTCTTCGATGTTTTATATCATCTCCCAGGGGTGGCAATTTACCACTGCGTCTGCATCATGAGGAAAGTCGTCTGATAATTCTATATGATACAGTTAATCATGGACTCAATAAAGACCACTAGTGGCACTACTGGTTGATGTAATGTGCCAATTAAGTACTTATACCACTAGGTTGATGCAATGTGTCAGAAAGGATAAACACTGTCTTACGTAAAGAACATTTACCAAGGCTGGTGCAAAACACTAAAGTATGCCTATGTTTCTCTTGGCAAATAGTTACTATTCGACTCTCGAATTGGCTCATATTCTGACAGATGTTATTCCTCCGTTTATTGTGTTATTTGGTGGGGGAGATATGCGTTGTTATGTGTACATTGAATACTTCTGAAGATCGTATATATTATATCGTATAGTATATCCCATTTAATCAGAACCCTGTTCCGCGATCTCCCTTCATCTTTAAAAGAGGTTATATAGTTATTTTTATATTAGCAGCTACGCTCCTTATTTCTAGTTTGCTTGCTGTACAATATCACCATATTTAGCCGTTTCTTTTGGATAGTGTATTAGCTCTGCCTTTAAAAAGGACGTGAGTTACATCTTTATAAGATGGCGCCGCCCGCTTATGATATGGAGTTTGACGGTGCTTTCTGTGTTTATCCCTTTTTAGTGTCCTTTTCATCACACTAACATCAAAGTAGGATGAACACCATACCGGTTTCTAATGTATCGCCATCTAATTCCTTCTTTTGGATAATGTACTAGCCCTTTGTCTATGATAAGGACGCTAGTTACACCATTGATAAGATGGCGCCGCCCATATGTGCCATAGAGTTTAACGGTGCTTCCGTGTTTAGCCATTTTTCATTGTCCCTTCCTCTTTAATAAGTTCGAGGTAGGACTTACACCATACCGGTTACAAATAAAATATCCTACATCCAGCTGGCGCGTCCATTTAAAATGGCGATGGTCGCGAACGAATATTAACTTGATTTACCAACACTAAATAGGTGAGAACCAATAGTAAATTATTGCCCTCCTGTCATGTTCTGTGTAATTGATAACTGTTTCTCAGTGTGTCCTGGATATTCTACGGATAGCTTTGCAATCTCTATGTCACTCGTACTCATTTTATAACAAGTACCATGCTCACGCCAGCCACTGAAAAATGAGCACAACAATATGATTGACTCTCCCCTAGTAGATATACAATACTTTTTTTATATTATTGCCCTTCTGTCATGTTCTGTGTAATTGATAACTAATTCTCTGTGAGTCCTGAAAATTTTCAGGATAGCCTTGCAATCTCGAGGTCACTCGAACTCATTACATAACATGTACCATGTTCACGTCAGCCACTGAAAACGAGCACAACAACATGATTGTTTATCCAATTTTATCCAATTTTGTCTATCTTAGGTACTTTTAATTTAAAAATGTTACATGTCTATTCCACACTTTTATTTACAGATTATCTGTTGAATCAGTGATTTTACAGCTGAATGTTTGAAGCATAATATTGCTCATATAGCATGGTATGTTGCAATAACTTGTCATTTCTAATTTGTTTCTTCACGTTGTTTGTCCTCTGTACATTATTAACTAGCACAATTATATAGTCCTCTCATGCTCATCTAGAATTCAGGTCCGGCACCGTCAATGAGTTCATAGATTAACCTTCACCTAACCTACTCATCCTTTTTCTCCTTTTCTCGGCTACACCTTCAACAATTCCTTGGTCCACAGGTTACTTTTCACTTTTCTTAGTTATACAATTCTCAGTCTGGAACGGATTCACGCAATATCGTCTGTAATGCATGGACTTATGCCTCACTAACTATGCCTTACTATCCTTACTCCTATGGATCACCAATTGTTTTGGGAATGTCTTTTCTCAGAGTTAAGGACAGTGAATGAGGT
This sequence comes from Pleurodeles waltl, assembly GCF_031143425.1. Lineage (NCBI taxonomy): Eukaryota > Metazoa > Chordata > Amphibia > Caudata > Salamandridae > Pleurodeles > Pleurodeles waltl. The sequence continues at coordinate 940,818,308 of NC_090449.1, forward strand.
GGACGGTCCTCCTCACGTACCTTGGGTTTTCACTCCTTGGTGTTTTTTCCTAACACTTCTCTTATTCTCTTATGATTATAAACCCATGACTTATTTTGCTTCTTTCTTACAGCCTTGAGAAAGCCCTGGCGTATGCGCCATGTGGGGCGAAACGCGTATTGGCTGAGCTTCTGCTTTACTCTGTGATCTATCTATTTGAATTACAACTTGGAGTCACTTACCTTCCAACAATAAAACTTGAATTGGAGCATTCTTTCTCAAAGCCCTTCTTTATGAACTTTACTGAACTCAAGGCAATTGGATGCCCTAAATCATTCCTATAGTGGGACCTTACCATATACTAGTAGTGTAACATTCAGATCGTGACAGATTGCAACGCCAAAAAAGTCTGCGTTGCCCTGAAGCCACGGACGTCCCACCTGATGATGTCATGGAAACTGCACAGTCTATGCTTCATACTACACAACAACAGACACAGGAATTACAACAACTGCGTACCGAGAATACAGCTCTGAGACAAGCATTGGTGTCACGGTCCAGTGATGTACCTGCTATTTCTGTCTCCACACCTCATTATTCTGGAGATCCAAACAAGTTAAAGGAATTTCTGGACTCCTTAACGGTATACTTTGCATTTCGATCCTCTTAGTTTACCCAGGATAGGACCAAGGTTGGTTATCTGATAAACTCCTTGTATGGCGCAGCCCTAGCTTGGGCAACCCCTTTGGTAGCTGCCAATGATCCGATAATATCCAATTATTCAGGCTTTCTGCAAGCCTTTGAACAGATATTCTAACAAACTGGATTGGAAGCTGATGCAGAAGAGGCAGTATGTGAGATACAACAAGGGAATCAGCATGTTCTGACTTACATAACCCGATTTAAACAACTAGCTGCTGAAACTAGTGGGCTGAACGCACTTTTGTGACTCTTTCTCGTTGATGGTTACCAGACGAAATAAAGGATGAACTGGTGTATTCTAATCCAGTAGAATCATTGAAGGCACTGATGGAACTGCCCCTTAATATTGAGTACCGTTTACGGGAACGTAGATTAGAGAATCAAAGATTCAGGGTCCAGTCTCAGACAGTGGCTATTTGCCCGTCTACACGTCGTCCTGAAGAAAACTGATCAGAACACTCAGCTTTTATGGAAGAAGAACCCATGCAAATAGACTTTGCTTGTGGTCTGTTATCAGAAGCAGAACGAGAGAACCAATGACGTAAAGGCTTATGTCTTTAATGTGGCAGTACAGGTCATTTAATTTGAATGTGTTCTATCCGTCCCATCAGTCCATCGGGAAACGCCAACTCCCACCCCCTGTGAGAAGGAAGGGGACAGGAGGTATTGAAATTCCTTCAAACTGCTACTCAAGAGAAGACAACTTCGCTCTTTTTATCATCTCAGTGATTCTTCAGTGCCCGAACCAGGAAGAACAAGTCTTTGCGTTATTGGATTGTGGAGCCTGTGGTATGTTTTTAGATGAGAAATGGGCTAAAGAAAAAGGAATACCTCGTGTTCCTAAAGGAATCCCAGAACACGTCCAAACGGTAGATGGCTCCCTTCTAACTTCTTGACCAGTGGTTGATGCCACGCTCAACCTCTGCCTGCAATTCGGAAGACATAAGGAACATGTGGCTTTCGACCTGATATCTTCCCCTAACCATACTATGATTTGGGGTATTCCTTGGCTGGCAAGAAACAATCCATATATAAACTGGAAGACACAGGTTATATCACTGTCCTCTCACTTTTGTTAGTTACATTGCTATTTTACTGATTCCTATTGGTCACCTAAAGGATCCATGTTTTCCTCACAAAGCAAGCAATACCATTAATGTAATTCAAGGAGTACCCAGATGCTATCAGGGGTACTCTGATGCATTCCAGAAACCTCACAGACCCATTTTGCCTCCTCATAGGGACTATTCCTTTGATACTTGGGGAAGTTGTCCCATTTGGAAGAATGTATTCCCTATCAGAACAGAAAAAGAAGCTACTCAAGGAATACATAGAGGAAAACCTACAAAGTGGATTGATTGCTTCCTCTTCATCACCTGCTGGGACTCCTCTCATCTTTGTACCTAAGAAGACTAAAGATCTCCACCTCTGTATAGACTTTCAAGAGTTAAATAAGATTACCATCAAGGACAGGTATCCCTTAGCCCTTATGAAGGATGTTTTGGAAGCAGTCCAAGGAGCTAGAATATTCACTAAGCTAGACCTAAGGTATGCCTATCATCTCTTATGAATTAAGGAAGGTGATGAATGGAAGACTGCTTTTCGTATCCCATTGGGCCACTTTGATTATTGTGTCATGCCTTTTGGTCTTACCAACGCATCTTCCATATTCCAACGATTTATAGATTCGGTTTTCTCAGATCTTTTGAACCAGAGTGTTGTAGTCTATCTAGATGACATTGTAATATATTCTTGTAGTCCCGAACAACACACTCAACATGTTCTTCAAGTTTTGGAAAGACTCCAACAAAATAATTTGTGCTGACGTGTGAGTTTAACAAAACCAAAGTTCAATATCTAGGTTTTCTTCTCAGTATGAATCGTCATGAACGCAGAAAAGGTACGAGCTATACTAGATTGGCCTTCTTCCACTTCTGTCAAAGAAACACAGTGCTTCATAGGGTTGTCCAATTTCTATAGGCAATTTATAAAGGACTTTGTCCAACAACAAGGATGTATAACCCAGACCATCAAAAAAGAAGGCCGAAAGAAGGGGTTCATTTGGACAGAAGAAGCGGAAAAGGCTTTTCAGACTCTAAAGCGTGCCTTTACCCAATCCCAGATACTCCGTCATCCTGATACTACTACAAAATTTTTTGTGGTCACGGACGCTTCAGATCGAGCCATTGGAGCTGTGTTACTTAAAAAACAAGACGATGATATCCTTGAACATCCAATTTTTTATCTATCCCACGTGTTATCCGATGCAGAACGAAACTATTCTGTATTGGAAAGAGAATTACTGGCATTAAAGGCTGCCTGCAAGGAATGGAGGTATTTACTAATGGGTTCTCAGGAGACTTTTGAAGTAGGAACTGATCATTGCAATCTACAATGCCTGTCCAGTTTTCAATGCCGGAATAGTCATCAAGCCAGGTGAGCTTTCTTTTTTAGTCAATACGATTTCATTGTTACTTACATTCCTGGATCTGAAAATATTCTGGCAGATGCTTTATCCTGCTGATATCCAGAGAGCAATATTTCCATTTCTCCACACATCATTGAGCCATGTCACATTGTGGGACTAGTTCAATATTTTCTTGACCGGGTGAAGACCGAGTATCAGAAGTTATCCATGGAAGAATGGAACACTTTAAGTCCCCATTTACACAAGCATCAGGAATATTACTTTCATAAAAACACGATATTTTTGCCTACTAAGAAAATACAGACAGAAGCTTTGCAAATGTGTCATGACTCTTCTATTGCTGGACAGTGCGGAATTAAGAACACACAGGAACTACTCCTTCACTCTTTTTGGTGGCCCACGTTAAAGTCTGATGCCGAAGCATATGCAAGATCTTGCCCAATGTGTGATCAAACTAAAACACCTCGGACTAAACCAGCAGGTCTATTGATGCCCTTACCAGTACCATCCGTACTATGGCTTATGTTAACCACAGATTTTATATGTTCTTTGCCATCTTCTGCAGGTTATCAGGTCCTAATGGTTACAGTGGACTCCTTTACTAAGATGGCTCATTTTTCAGCCCTCAAGAAATTACCCACCGCTAAAGAAATTATTCAAGTCTCTATACAAGATATATTTCAATTGCATGGTCTTCCTCAAGTAATTATTCCTGATCAGGGGCCTCAATATGTATCCCATTTTTGGAGAGAGTTTTGTAAATTTTTACATCATATTGATGTGGCCCTATCTTCCGGTTTCCATCTGCAGACCAAGGTCAAACAGAATGCCTAAACCAAGGACTCCAACAATATTTGCACTGTTTTTGTAATGCAACTCAAAATAATTGGTCTTCTTACCTACCATTGGCTGAGTTTTCTTATAACAATACAGTCCATAGTGCAACTAAGTCTACACCTTTCTTTTGCACTTATGGTTTTCACCCTACTGCTTTTCCTAATGTCACTCCTAAGGACTCCCCTGTGCCTGCAGTTACCTTATTTGTTCATCATCTCCATCAGGTCCAGAACCTGATAGGTGCCAATCTCTTGGCCACAAAACGATATATGAAGGTAGCTGATGCTCGGCGTGATACTGCTCCATCTTTTCAGCCCGGGGACAAGGTCTGGCTTTCTTTTAAATTTCTGCCTTTTAGCTTATCTCAGAACAAGTTCAAACCTCGTTACTTTGGGTCTTTTTGAGTTTTGCATGTGATTAATGCAGTCTCTGTTCGACTTTGTCTGCCATTGACTTGGAAAGTGCATCCTGTTTTTCACGTATCCCAACTCAAGCCTTTTGTTCATGATCCCTACCAGAGAACTGCCCATAGTCCTCCTCCTCTTTTGGTTGAATGTCATCCTTAGTATGAAGTACATGAGATATGTGATTTGCGCATTTTTCAGAATCGCCTCCAGTTTTTGATTCACTGGAAGGGCTATCCCATTAGTGACGGTTCTTGGGAAGATGCCTCTGTCCATGCTCCTCGCTTGGTCCGTACCTTTTTTCAGCCTTTTCCGGACAAGCCTAGGACTTCGGGGAGGGGACCTACTGTGATGCCTCGAGGACCTGCGGCGCCCCACTTGCGGACCGCGGTCAGATCGGAGTTCCGTGTCCTGGATGGCTGTTTCTGCCGATGGCCACGTTTTGAGCCATGTTTAGGGCCGCTGCCTATTTTTTGGTCCACAGTGCGACCGGTACATCTTTCTTTGGGCTCTGCTTCAGCTTCACCCGCCTTTTGTCCTTATAATCCCTCTTACCTATTTTTTTTGTCTTTTTTCTTGTTTTCTCTTTCTTTGTGGTTTCCCACATAGCCATCTTTTCTTCTCCCCAGGAGTCTGTGTTTCCTTCCCTGCATTCTTTGCTTCCTCTTATACACCATGGCTATTTTTCCATTCACTCTTATGTGGCTTTTCCCAATTCAAGATGGTGTCTTCGGAACTTCCTGTGTGTCACTTCCTGTTGGCAACACAAAAGGATGATGGGCGGAGTGCTGAACAATGCAAACACTCACCCTCAGTCACGGATCTGGGTTTAATCCATTGTTCTTTTGCTCACTATGCCACCCCAGTTTGGACCCAGCCATATGCAAATCAGTCTTGACTCTGTTCCTCATGGGAACAGTCCAGCCTGAACTGCCAAGCCAGGTCCTCCCTGGATCAGAAACAAGCATCCTGGGACCGGTTTCAGAATATCACCCTTCATCAGCCAGGCTAGCTTGAATACAGTGGCACAGTGAGCAAGGGACCCATTTAGGGCATACCCTTCCCACTTAGGGCAACTTTAGCAACACAAAAGGATGATGGATGGAGTGATGAACAATGCAAACACTCACCCTCAGTCACAGATCTGGGTTTAATCCATCGTTCTTTTGCTCACCATGCCACCCCAGTTTGGACCCAGCCATATGCAAATCAGTCTTGACCCTGTTCCTCATGGGAACAGTCCAGCCTGAACTGCCAAGCTAGGTCCAGAAACAAGCATCCTGGGACCGGTTTCAGGGTATCACCCTTCATCAGCCAGGCTAGCTTGAATCCAGTGGCACAGTGAGCAAGGGACCCACTTCCTGTTTGCCAGTATATAAGCAGAGTTGGTCTTCTGTTCCTTGTGTTGCAAACACTTCAGTTCTGGTGGTGCTCCTCACTCCTGTATCCGATCATTTTTTGGACTTCTGTTTTTTCTTGTCTGCAGTTTTTGCTGTTTCCAGTTCATAATACGCTTCTCTTTTTTTCTTGCTTCTTTTTCAGGAGTTCCTTGCTTCTGAAGTTTTTCTCAGGATTGTTTTTTTTTCCTCTGGGACTCCTTCTGGAGGTCACAGTCTGCCTGGTGTTACACTATTGGCAGAATCGTGGCTACTGGAAAGGGTCCCCCTTACCTTGGTCAGTCCAGAACCAGCAAGAGACCAAGTGGTGCCTCGAGACTGACAGATTACTGCGGTAAGAAGCATTCAGATAGTGACAGTTCACGATACATGAGCAAAAACTCCAGGTAAAGGTATTGCTGCATAAATATCTAGTTCCAAATTCATTAATTTAGAATACTGTTGATAAAACATGTCTTTAAATGCCTGGAACAAGTATTCTTCTCTTCGGTGATGTTAAAACAAAGTCACCAAAAGACTTTATTTAAATAGTACTAACCTCTTACTAAAATACAATGCTCTTGGTGTAATTTGCCTTCAAATATGGTATATAATGTACTACGTTAGTTTTACAAAAATAATATGCCTATTTCTGTGTAATCTACTTTTTATTTTAAACATGCTTGAATGGAATGCTTGAGGCTACTTATTTTACAACAGGGAATTGTGTTTTTTTCAAATGAATACAATTTGTTATTTTTAAAAAAGCAATCTCTTTTAAGAAAAACGATAAATAGCCTTCATTTTGGCTAATAAAACCGCCAGGAATATTGAATGATAATTTCGGCAACTGCTAAATTCTCTGCTGCACTTCAGAGTGAAATATTTTCGAGGATCCAAGAACAGAGATCCTTTGGTGATGAAATGGCAATGTGCTACGAACAGGTACCAGCAGATGACTGGAAAAAATAAAGAGTATTGTAAGATCAGAGCTGGTCTGTATATTTCTGCAAAACGTATATGATTGCATCTTTCAAATGCGATCGTCCAAAAAGAGAGAGAAAAAATCTGAAAACAGTGTACATACATGCACCTGTAAAAGCTAGCATCAACAGCGGAAACAGTGCAACTGGGTGTTTTAAAAAATGTGTGTAGTAGTAATAAAGAGAATTGTGTTGCCCCTATACAATTCTTAATCCCAGGCCAGATGGCTCAGTGAGCTAAATGCTCGACACAGAGAAATATGGTGATCTGCAGCTCTTGTTACCATAACTTTTTGTTATCGTACATAAGAATCTTCTGAGGTTCGTAAACTAATTATATTAAACTTGGATAACAGTTATTTACACAACTTAGAAATGAGAGAAATGAAACATAGCGAGCTATATAAACACATGTTAGCATACCCTGGCACACTTTAAACCCTGATGCGAGAGAATTCTCTTACTTCTCACTCCCACATGTGCCCGGACCGAAAACCACCCGACCGTACTGTCTCGGGTACGGTTTTAAATGCTGAATACTTAGGGAAAAAATTATCTGACCACAACCCTCTTCAGTTACACTTAAATTGGGGCAATCCACATCCATCCACCCCTTCATAGGGCCTGAAGTTGGCTATGTTGGAGAACCCAGTCTTTCATAACATGACCCATGAGGCACTGTCCCATTACCTAATGGAGAGCTACCACTAGGTCCACAGAATGGGAGACATTGAAGGTCGTGCTCCAGGGACAGTGCATCAATGAGATAGTGGGTGTGAGAGCGCACCTCCATTAGGAACTGGTCCGGGCAGAGGCATCCCTAGGCACACTAGAAACAGGCACATGAAGACCCTTGCATTCGACAGACACTGTCAACAGCTAAAGAGCAGCATGCCCAATTAATCGAACAACTTACGTGCCTCGACTTCAGGGCCTACCAGGCAAAAATGCACTCAGAGGGGGACAAGCATGGCCACCTATTTCAGCATTCACTACCCACTGTCAAACCCTACATGATCCTCACTCAGTAAATTGTGCAGCCCACGTCCCAGACTTTCTAGACAAAATCACACTACCGATGTTTGACCCCGTAGTTTGTAAGGAAGTAAACACACCTAGGGTTCTCCCACGTGCAAAACACCAGGACTGGATGAACTCCCAGTTGTGTTCTTCAAAGCCTACGAGAACCTCCTAGTCCCTAAAGTGCTTGAATTGTATCAGAGGGCACTACTGGAAGGTTGATTTCCACTGACACTCTGTGAATCCATAATCATCTCTCTCTTAAAGCCCAAGAAGGACCTCTTGGAAGTGACATCTTATCATCCACTGTCCATGCTGGGAACTGATTTTGAAAGTCTCAGTAAGATTATTGCAGGGCGACTTCTCAAATGTCTTCCTTCTCTGGTACACAAAGACCTGAATGACTTCATCCCCAGGAGATCGGCCAATCTCAACAAACGCACGCTCCATACAGTGTTGGAACTCACACCTGTCCAATGGCCATATGCAACTTGTTTAGTACTGGACCTAGAGAAAGCATTCAATACAGTTGACTGGGAGTTTATGTTTGTGACATTATCATCCATGGGTATTGCCTGCAGCCTCCAGTGTCTCATTAAACTCTCTACACAAATCCATCAGCCCGTGTGAGGGTCGGAAGGTGCATCATTGACCCTATACAGATAAGAAGAGGAGCACGCCAGGGATGTCCGCTAACTCCTCTCCTCTTTGCTTTGACAATGGCACCAGTGGCACAGCAGCTCAGACAACAAGGGCGTAGGTGGGGCATTCCGATTGATGAGGAAAATCACATCTTCTTCCTCTATGTAGACGATGTACCCATCTATATCCCAGACATACGCAGCAAGATAGCGGATGTTAGACGCATCCTAATGGAGTTCCAGGCAGTATCGGGCATATGTGTGAACTGGTGTAAGTCATGCCTGTTCCCACTTAGTTCCGATTGCCCACTGCAACACTTGACTGTGGACATGCATCTTCGTTGCGCGCTCTCTCTGATACATAGGCATTCGGATATACCACACCACACATGACATAATTGATGGGAACCTCACCCGAGCTATTGCTTCCCTTCACCCCTAACTGGTGTTTTGGAGCACACTCCCCCTCACTGTCCAAGGCAGAGTATCACTGGCTAAAATAGTGATGCTTCCGTGCCTGCTATATTTTTTCCATAACCTTCCAGTGCACAGTACATTCCACACCTCGTATAACATTATTTATACAAGCAGGCCACAGCACACAGAATGTAAAGTTCAATAGTGTTGCAGGGATAGGTAGCCCTGGTAGTGTGTTGTTGGAGTGAAATAGTTCAATGGAGTCTCGGGTCTGGTTTGCAGAAGATGACTTTATTTGTAGAAGCTAGAAATCAGAGTACCATCAATGAGATACAGCCAACACGTGTTTCGTCACACAAGTGACTTTATCAAGGCTTCTAAAAATTAGCCTATTAAAAGTATGGCTGAGTGGGGTCATTGACACGTACGAGAAGGCAGGTGTAGCAGGCCCTGATAAGCCCGTGGTGGTGCTCTGTCAAGACGCGTATCGAAGTATGGTAACAAGACGTCGGAGTGTAAACCAGTTGGGACAGGACTGTGGCATATTCCCACAAACTTTCTCGAAATGCCAGATTCCAATACATCCAAACAACATTCTCCAAAGGGCATACCTCACTCTAGCACGCCTGCACAGAGTTTATGGCTCAACCATGAATGTCCCCAGATGCTGCATGACAGACGTGGGCCACACGTTCTAGAGCAGTCCAATTGCGGCTTCACTGTGGTGGGAAGTCACAGAAACACTGACTGCAATCACAGGAGGTCCAAACCTATACACTTTGAAGAGTGGAGTCCTGGGGTTGTTCAGGCATAGAAAGGCAGTAGGCATTACTAACCGATTACTCGATTTGGCACTGCTCTTAGCTCAGAGCTCCATACCTATGCACTGAAAGGCCAATACTCTGCCTAGTTTAAAGAACTGGTGTGCAGAGACGCAAGTATGGCAGGACTGAATCTGTAGCCCTCTGGTGTGACGTTAGGGCTTTGCACAGGCTTCCAATAGCGGCAGAATGGGATACATGATTACATGAGTTACAAGAATTTAAAGAGGACCTACCTGACTAAAGTGCCCTGATCTGGGGTGCAAACTAGTTTTACACCCATAATTAAAACCGAGTGATTGGCTCAGACCACCTCCCCTTCCTAGGATGTGCCCTCGCTTATCTTTGCAACACCCACCCGAGCAGTTCCCGAACAACACACACATGGCGTCCCCCCAACAGGCTCCCATGGCCAGACAGAAGGCAAAGTTTACACTAAAGGCTTGTGAGTGAATACTTTGGGGAAAATTTACGAAAAGTGGCTCATCATGTCATGATCAGCCACTTTTCTTGCTCCCCATTGTGCCCCCCCTACCGTCAGCATGTGTGCACTGTATTTATGATACGGTGGACCATGGCGCACGTTAGGGAACAAGCCTCATAAATTTTAATGCTGGTTTAGCACTTTGCAGGATTAGAGCGAAATATATTGACACTAATCGTGCAAAGTGACAACATTGGGAGCCTCATTTTAATGCCTGCCTTAGACAGGTGTTAAAGATGATGCTAGAAATGGTGCAGTGGAATCTCACAGTTTGACTGCCCCATTTTTCTGTGTATCCCAACGCCGGAATGTCCCCTTGCATATATCATGCCTGGTGCAGGCATAATGTGGCACAAGGGTATACAAAATGGCACAATGCATGCATTGTGCCACTTTGTCAATATGGTCAGTGTTTTTGCCAAACTAACACCAAATTAGCATTAAAAAAATGACTCTAACATGGCGCAAGGTGGCACTAGGGCATACGTTAATCTGGCCCTGTTTCTTACCTATGCATGTTTGTATAAGTAGCTGTTATGTGCTAATTGTTATCATTGTTGATTTATCTGTTTGTAATCAAGGACCAAGTACCCCTGACGGACTAGGCACAATGTCATAATTTGATGTGACCCATAGGGTAAACATGCTATGTTTCTTATGAGAACCTAGGGCCCGATATACAAAGCAATTTTGCGGTCACAAAAGGCAAATTTGGGACCTGCAAAATGGCCTTGTCCAATGTAGCATCTCTGTTGTACCATGGACCACTGCCCATTCTGAAAAAAAGGAAAAGAAAACTTTTTTTTTTTTTTTTTTATGTATCCGTTTAAACAAGCATTTGCAATTGCAGTGGGCCTCGCGTTTGCTTGAGCTAGAGCTGTTAGCATTGTCAATTACTAAATGAACTGGACTTTTCTTGCCACACAAACTGAAAATAAAAAGTAAAACAGTTGGCATAAGCGAGCCAATTCAAAGCACCACTACTGTCATGAGTGGGAGAGACACAAAAGGAAACAGAATTCTCTCGCAGTCAAAGTTATCGGCAAAAGTACAATTATCCATGTAACATGGTCAACGTCCAAGACGGTAACAAAACAGCCTCAAGGAGGGACAATCGTACGGCATTTACCAATGAAAACAAAGGATTTTTGAAAGACAAGCCCATGAGCGAATGATATTGATGGGTGTGCGGTGGGCATGGTTAAAAGCCCAGAAACATACCAACACATCGGAAAAGCTCAACCTCAAAACTGCTTCATTGAAAAAGTAGTCACAGACATGGTGGTCTGCTGATCCCAGCAGGCCACCATCTCTGTGAGTGTGGCCATTCTCAATGGGTCGCAAATTGCGACCTGCCTCATGAATATTGATGAGGCGGGTCCTTTGGGACCCATTTGGGAATCGCTAACAGTGTCTCGGATACTGTTGTACATTATAGGTTGTGACTCACAATTTTTGACTCGCAAAAAACTGCAAATTGAGAGTCACAATCTGTAATGGTCGTACCTTGGGGGCATTAAATCCGCTTGCTTATGACTTGTTCATGTGATACTATACTGAAATATCAATAAAATTGGGTGATAAAAACACGTTAGCACACAATGAAGTAATATTCCTAAACGTGAGGCTGGCAAACATAATTACATTGGAAGCTGTTTACAGTACACAGAAAGCACCACAAAGGTTGTGCCACAAAAGTCAACATTAAGTAGTATTTTTTCACGGCATAATATTCACCTTATTTGCCTACTGCATTGCTCTGGTTATCTGCATTTTTAAGCCGAAGTGTTGTGTGTGCAGTAGACCAGCTGTGAGACACGTGTCATCTAAAAAGGTTGTTGCCTCTGGCGCAAACCACAAGGTTAAATCCTTTAATTGCTATTGTGGTTTGGAGTTGACAGGATACAGTATGTATTGTTTGAACATATTCGTATAGATTCGTGGAAGATGAGGTCCAACTATGGTCACGTGAGCAATGACAATGGTTTTCACATGTTGTAACGCTCCTAGATTTGATCAGTTTAACCATTATTATTATGAACACCAATATATTGAAGACAGTATGCTGACCTTTCCTGACTGATAAGAGAATGTCAGTAAGGCAGGGTATGAAAGATGTCACCACAGTGTAATGCATGAACGGTTTTGGCTTGCTACCTAAGCTCAGCTGCGCCCACAATAAGGCTATGCTAGGTGCATGAAAAACTGGATATCATCCCAAACTCTGTACATGGACACACATGAGCAGATACAGGTCAGACATATTTTTTATAATAATACATTTATATAGCGTTTGTTGTCCTCCGGGTTAAAGTGCCAGGGCTATACCATTATCCAAAATACTCCAGGAAGCATACCTTTAATGTTTTCCTTGAAGGCCAACGATGGTCTGTATTTTGTAACTATTTTGATTGGCACTAAAGAATGTGCTTAGTTATAATTAAGGTATTGCTTGGTGCAAACACCTTGTACAATCCAAGTATGAAAGCAGAGCTGGTAATGTGTGACTACAATGTTTGCCATTGTTGTTAGGATGCTTTGTGTTATGATGTTGTGTTGTTTTGTGCTGCTGTTTTGTTGTGCTGTGTTATTCCATTATGCTGTCTTGTTGCACTGTGGTTTTTGTGTTGCATTCCTTTTTTACTCTTTAGTTATGTCATGGCCATGTTTCTACTGTGTTGTTATTTTGCTTTGAGCTGTCTTTTGTTGTTTACTTTAGAGATGGCAAAAAATACTGCAAAATTTCTAGACAAAAGCAGCACAGTTCTTTGAATTACCAGCGACAAACAACATTTACCACCAAGGTGGTACAATACTAATGCTCGAGCTTTTCAACTAATTAAGACACTAGTCAGTTCAAAATTGTGGCAGAGACTACGCCATAAATTACCACTTTCGATGCTCACGTCGTGTGATACAGCCATAGTCGTAACTTAAGGAGAAAACTTTGACAGAAATGTCACTTTCAAGAACTAATAATATGGTTGAAGCAGATTATTTGGTCCTTCTTGGATAGAGTCACAGCCATGGAAAATCAATATGAGAGGGTCACTCTTAAACTCATTTCCATAAAGTAAGAGCGATATTGTAAAATGTTGGATTACTGACAATCTATCAGAGATAAGTACACTGACAATCAACTAGCCCCAATCATACAAGCGAGCAACCTTGTAACACCAAATTTACAGGTGTAAGACCTGACAGCTTTTGGTGTGGTCTTTTCCCAAACATTTTGCCTCCTCTCCTTCTGTGTCCTTGAATTGTTTTTGTTGGCCTTAGGACTGTGTACACTTTACCACTGCTAACTAGTGCTAAATTGCTTGTGCTCACTCTTAAAAACATGGTACAATTGGCCTACACATGAGTGGCACAATTAATTTACTTATATGTCCTCAGTAAAGTGATACTCCATGTACCCAGGGCCTATGAATGAAATGCCACTTGTGGACCAATAGCACTTTTTGTGCCACCCTCTTAAGTAACCCTTTAAAACATGCCTCAGGCCTGCCATTGCAGCTGGTGTGCAGTTTGAAACTGCAATTCGATCTTGCAAAACAAACATTTTGCTGGGCCTACTACTCCCTTATCAGGTCGAGCATAGGCAGCTTGCATGGGCTGTATGCAAGACATGCTGTATTTAGTCTATTTGCTTTACCCATGCCCACTGTTGCCATTCGTTCTTAGTTGTGCTTGTCTTAAATGCTTCCTTTTTATTAGTGCCTTTTTTAAATGTCCCTTCTTTGTGTGCTTAGTTCATTTCCAGGCGATTTCACTAAGAGAAAATGTTGTTGTTCATCACACTATGTTCACGCTTCTTCCTATTACAGCGTGTGATGGCCCCTCCTCCCTCCCCCTGTCTGGGCATTGCGGCCTTAGAGTTCTTTTTTGGCTGTCCATAGCAATGTGTTCACACCACACCAGTGAAAATACACTAAAGGTTTCAGGTTTCGTTTGTGATGGCTCTTTGTCTTGGATCTCTCTCTCTCTCTCTCTCTCTCTCTCTCTCTCTCTCTCTCTCTCTTTCTCTCTCTCTCTCTCCACCTTTGCCTCTCTCTCTCTGCCTCTCTCTACCTCTACCTCTTTCTCTACCTCTACACCGCTCTCTCTCTACCTTTCTACCTCTACCTCTCTCTCTACCTCTACCCCTCTCTTTATACCTCTATCCCTCTCTCTATACCTCTACCATTCTCTCTCTACATCTACCCCTTTCTCTCTACCTCTCTTTTTATCTCTCTCCATCTTTCTACTTTCCTTTCTACTTCTACCTCTTCCTCTCCCTCCACCTCTATCTCTCTTTACCTCTACCTCTACCTCCCGCTACCTCTACCTCTCTACCTCTATCTCCCTCCACCTCCCTCTACTTCCCTCTACATCTTCCTCCATCTACCTCTCTGCCTCTACCTCCCTACACCTCTACCTGTCAACACCTCTACCTCTGCCAATACCTCTACCTCTGTCTCTATCTCTACACCTCCCTCTACCTCTGCCCCTCTCTCTCTCTCCTTCTACCCCTCTCTCTTCAGCTCTCTCTACCTCTATCCCTCTCTCTCTAAATCTACCTCTGTATCTTTACCTCTCTACTTCTAACCTGTATCTCTACCTCTATCTCTCTCTCTACCTCTCTATATCTACCTCTCTACCGCTACACCTCTATCTCTCTACACCTCTACCTTTCTAAACCACTACCTCTCTACTCCCTCTACCGCTCCACGTCTACCTCTGTACCTCTACCTCCCTCTACCTCTACCTCTCTACCTCTATCTCACTTTACCTCTACCTCTATCTACCTCTCTGCCTCTCTACCTTTACCTCTCTACCTCTCTATCTCTACCTCTCTACACCTCTACCTATCTGCACCTCTACCTATACATCTACCTCTCTCTAACTCTACCCCCTCTCTCTACTTCTACCTCTCTACCTTTTTTGCTACCTCTCTCTCTACCTCTACCCCTCCCTCTCTACCTCTACCTCTCTCTCTCTCTCTCTCTACCTCTACCTTTCTACCTCTACATCTCTACCTCTCTACACCTCTAAATCTCTCTCTCTACCTCTTGCCCTCTCTACCTCTCTACCGCTACACCTCTTACACCTCTACCTCTTTATGCCTCTCTCTCTCTCTCACTCTCTTCCCCCCACTGCTTATTGATTCTGACACAACGGGTGGTTGTATGTGATTCACAAAGCATATCAGTAGTCTAATACAAGGAGCTGGCTAATGCTTTGACCACAGCCCCAACTGTCTTTTAATATTTTCAATGCGTGTGAGTATGGCATCGCACACATAACTAGGGATTTTGTTTCGCTTGCAGTTGCAATGCGAAATGCTATACAATAACACAATAAAAACACAAAAAGTGCATTCACATCCAAGATGAGAGAACTATTGGCTAGGCCAATGCTTGCTATTACATATGTTATCCCTAAGGTAGTCCCTAAACACCCATAAGATGGAGTGCAGTGTATTTAAAACACTGGACATGTACTTTTAAGTTTTATTTGTCTTGGTGGTGAAAAACTCTTAAATTAATTTTTCACAACTGGGAGTCTATGCATTATAATTGTATTGTAAAACCCTCTTTCATGGTAAAGTTGGATTTTAAGTCGTAATTCTGAAAATGCAATTTTTAGAAAGTTGCCATTTTCTTGTCCTAACCATTGGGTGACTGCAGCTTGTGTCCTGGGTCACCTGATCGTGAAAAATTGGGAGTTGGCCTTTGTGTATTCCTCCCAGGCACCAAGACAAAGGGGGGCAACGGGGGACTAGGCATTAACAGGATGGGCCTTTGTTGCTGTAGCCAGGCTGGGAGGAACAGTGCTGTTCCCTGCCTCACTTAAATTTCAAAGAATCTACTTCCAACACACTCACAAAGAAATTCACACCAGTCCTTTGTCACCCTAAACCTCTTGCAGCCAAGAATGGAAAGGAAGGAAATTCCAGAACCAGATGTGAGGGGAAGTCTAGAAGTTTCTCCCACTTGAAAGCCTGTCACCATGTATAAATAGTGCATACTCACTCCAACTCTTCAGTTCATTCCTGGATCTTTGGGGGGCCCCCTAAAGGGCTGCCTTGTACTTCAGGGGTCTATACTTCTTCTTGAGGCCTGCTCTGCACCTCAGACGACATCCCTGCTGCTACCAGTGGGCTGCCCTGCTGCTTCTGCCCTGCCTTGCCACTAAAAGTACTGCCCTGCTGCTTGAGGCCCGCCCTGCTGTTTGATCACAGGTCTACTAGAGTAACTGTAAGGGCTAGTTGGCTGGCTTTTGTTCTGAGCTCCAGAGAAACAAAAAGTGGCACTAACCTTGAACCAGCACCTGGACCCTGCCAGAAGTGAGTTCTGCCCTGCAAGTGGTGTCCACCCAGCCCTGGACCTTTGTACATTTCCTTTGAACCACTGTTCCTAATAATGCCCAAACAGTCAAATTTCAAAACAAGACTGGGGCCTTCCTGCTCACTTCTTCGGTAGGGTATCCAGCCCCATGGAGTCCTAGTTGGCTACTGCCTGCAGCCTTGTTCAGCTGGAGATTTTCACCTTAAAAAAAAAAGTGACAAAGTCTGATTTTAGTTATCGTCACTGTAAATACGTCCAGCAGCTTCCAAATGATGGTGCCCCTCCCTGCCCTCCCCTCTTTCTTCTCCTGTCCATTAATGGCTGCTTTGCCCCACTGAACCTTACCTTCTCAGATGTTTTTCTCTAAAACTTCTCCTAAGTTCAAAAGTAAGCCGAGACTGGGCTCAATACACTTCTTGTATCCAAACTGAGCTCTTTCACAGTCAGGCATAACTTTCAACTTTGTCCCAGTATCATTCGACTATATGCCCAAGGTTGGTGCTTAGATCTTTTACGTGCTGCTTCATTTTAAAACTTTTAAAATCCGAAGCTTTGGTTTTAATGATTGTATTTTAGTTGTTATAGTGTCATTGTCTTTTGTTCAAATATTTTCTCTATTTTACTTAATTGGTATCAGACCTTTCTTGTGTTTAGTTTTCATTCTATTACTTTTTGTGAGTTAAATACCTAACACATTTCTTCTAAATTAAGCCTGACTACTTCTGTGACAAGCTACTAGACTGTTAAGCACAGGTTAATTTAATGTCTTTTGTGGTTCAGCCTGACACAGAATGTGGCTGTTGCTTGGGAAGGGTTCTCACACTCCTCAACCAAAAATCCAATTTCCTACAGCAGGCAATAAAGAAACAAAGGCCTGTGTAGCCTCCTTAGTTCCCCACTAATTAAGGAGACTTAGGTGGGACCTTGATCTTACAGTACTTTGCAAATGTTACAGATAGGTAACTTCACATCATCAAATGTCATTTCAAAATGCAGTGCACCAAAACTTATAAAGGCAACATAAATATCTGAGCTTTCCAATGTGAGAGCCAGCAGGGCAGACTAAATGGCAGCAAGTATTCAAACATAAAGCAAATATTGGCAAAGACAATAGATTTGGCTATTTTATAAGTGGAAGTGAATCTTCATTTGGTGAGTTTTTTCAGTTGCGTGTGGTTGAGTGTAAGGGGAATGAGATAATAAGTGGGCTGGATGGGTGGCTGCATGCATGCTTGAACGACTGGGTGCATGGTTAAGTATAATGTGAGTGATTTAATAGACTAATGAATGAAGAAATTAGTGTATTGAGTGATGGCTAATTAGGTTTTGAGCCCATGTACGGACTAAAGCCTAGTTTCATTGATGAATGCATTCTGGGCACACCAGACATAGGCCTCAGGCAGCAAACAATATAGAAATGAGTTATATAAGTGCCAAAGCTTACCAATACAATGCCGTTGCAAACAGTACACAAGACCTGGGTACTATTATGCACAAATGTGTGCCTGAAAGATATATATCACGAATTCCAAATTTCATTCCAGTGAAACAATTGCACTAAGGATGTACAATTGTCCTCAGAATGTCTATAATATGTCAAATATGACAGTCATTATACCAGCACAAGCACAATGCAATGAGCACCGAAGTGCCAGGAAGCCCACCATGTATCATGACTTATTATTACCTCCAATATCCAAGGTCAGATTTGCCTGATCACTCGGTAATCCTTATTATGCATTTAAATTTGCCCATAATCCAATAACCCTTTGTTCATGTTAAATTTTCTACCATTACTCAGTAATACTGCAACAGTAAGTCCGTCTGAAGTTAGCAGAAAGAATTGTTAGCATAGGCCCCTCCAAATTTCAGCAGAAGGGCATAGTACCGTAGGTTGTTAATGGAGTTCATCCTGATAAAAACATAACAGACAAGACACAAAACGTCAGGTAGTTTTTCTATAAGCCCCTCTGAAGTGAGCAGAAGAGTTACGGTGCCTTTGGTTTTTAGTAGACGTTCATCTGAAGTAAGCAGAGTGGCATACATCAGGTTATCATTAGAGTTCTTTCACCCAAATGAAAAGTCTGATTTGAATTACTTCATTCACTTACATATTTCTGGACTAAATCAGTGCCATCAAAATCAATTTTAAATACACGTGCTGCACAAAAACAAGATATTTAACAGTACATTTAAAGACATTTAATTTATTCTAAACCTAATCCCACATACATGTACAGTCTTTATATGTAGAGTTTCGATAGGAATTGCATTTTTGGCACCATTCAACACATTTGCATTGAACTTTCCTCAAGAAAGATTCATTCTCTTTGGCTCCTTTGTGGAAGGTTTGACCATGAAAAAAGGGGCCTACAAATATCAATTTGCCATTTTAACTCCTGTAAGAAAGTTTCCTATCAGATACAGAAAAGACGTCTGAACTGAATTACACCAAATGTGGCACAAAGTTAGGACTGCTTTTCATTATGAGGTGTAAATCTATTCAGTTATTTTCAAGATAATTTGTTTTTAAAGAGCTGCTTTGGTTGACCATGAAAATGTGAACCTATAGAAAAAATGAGTATAATTTGGACTGTTGCTGTCTAGATATGCTCTGACTGGCCAATGTAAAGAGGTTGGCAATCCTGATTGGAGGGCAACAACAGAAACAGCATGTTGTGAAAGTCATTCCAGGACTCAGGGAGCGTGTTAATACAAAAACTTAAGGGGACGGGGTGAGCAAACCCTGACCCCCCAGGGCATCACGGTTAAACTATACCTGGTTTCTTTTAGTGGGTTTTTAGTTTTTTTTACATTAGTTATTCTTTCATTTTAACACATAACTACAACACATATATCTGCATATAAATATAATACACACACATATATATGTATATCTCACCCTTGCAAATGAAAAGACTGCACTCCTAGAGGCTCCATATTCCCACATTTTTAACGACAAAGCATCCACATCTCCCCAACACCGGTGTGACATGATAATTCTACTTTGCATTATGAACAGGTGCTCAGCAGGATTAATGCAAACTGTGCAATATATCAACAGTTGTCTTTGGGTTATGAACTGTCAGAAAGTAACTAAAAAGCAGTAAGCTGAGTTTATAAATTTTGAAAGGACCGATAATTTTAAGAGAAGTGATTTCATTCTATGCTGTGTATTAATTTTATATTGTATCTGGGAAAAAGTCACAACAACGCCTGCCCAATTCTTATTTTGTTAAACATTTGCAGTAATGTTTGTGCCTGAAGAACCATTGTGTTTCTTCCATGTGTTGTGAGTGAGCTTTAAATCTCATGCGGGGTAATTCTTTTGTCTATCCTTGCCGGTTAGGCAGATAAAGGAGCCCTGCCATGACTTTGAAAGGGAAATTGCCCCAGGCCCTAGCATCTTGATGGAAGATGTGTCTGTTAGTGTGGTTTTAGTTTTCTTCCTAAATATTTGGTGGTTTATGAGGTCAGTCACTTGTTGGGTCAGGTGTCTGTTGGTCTTCCATTATTCCTCTGCCTCATCTTCTGTTGATATACCAGGATGAGGCAATTCAAAGTTTACACGATGGTAGCAGAGTCACAAATTCAGAAGGTGCACCCCCTCCCAAAAAACCAGGCGAATGCTAAATAAGACTTGTTTTTTGGAAGGTATGTTAGGAGGTACAATTTTGTCTCAGGTCTGTCATATAGCAGATACACACTGATAACAGATTGAAAAGAGATAACACACAAATTTGGGCCATGGGTTCCACATTCCCAATAATTAACTTATTTCACAAACTATTAGGACACTAAATCAAAGGTTATTATGAATGTAGTTGTCTCTTTGGTAAAAACATTTACACATCATTCAACCAGTTTGTGGGAATTCCCATCCTCTTCAGCCACAACTAAAATAGTAAAAGAAGAGTCTGGGCACATACTGTAGCAAACAGCTTTTGCACCCGCCTGCATCTTTCTGTTCAATCTATGTCAATTGCCTCTTGTCATTAAAGCAATGATTCTGACTTCCATATATTGGCAGTCAATAATGTTATCATTTTGCATATTGTAGTTAATATTTGGGTTCACCTCATTACCCTCATCATCCTCATTTGAGAATCCCGGTTAGCCCAGCTTTGTGCAACATGGTTGCTCACTGGCTGATGTGTTAGTATGTAATCAATGACAACCAGCAGTTGTGCACCCTTTTTTAAAGAAGTTGCTGACCCTGAAGAGATATGGAATGTTCATTCCATCTCAAAACTCCCTTTCCAGGCAACTTTGCTGGAGCATGGCTGTTCCCTGCTAAGAAGCTGGAAGAGGACTTACTTCTGTTTAATATTTAACATACTGGATGCATTTCAACCCACTTCTTCCACTCTATATCATTGACAATATAACATTAATAGTTTCTTAAGACAATGTTTTGAAAAGCACCTATTAGATGAGGACTTGTATCTTCGGGTTTTCAGACCTAGAAATCTGTGTCTGTACACTTTACCAAAGATACATAAAAACCTACGATTTCCACCAGGCAGTCCTATAGTCTCAGGCATATCAGGCCCCACAGAGAGGCTTTAGGAGTTTGTGGACATTTTCCTGCAACCATTTGTTCTCAATCTTCCATCATTCATTAAAGACACGAAGCACATCTTGAGTATTTTGGCTGATATTACCTGGGAACCAGGGATGATTTTGGTCACCTTGGATGTGACCTCACTTTATACTAGTATTTAACATGATCTGGGAATCTTGGCGCTAACATATTTTTGAATAACAGATCAGCTAGTCTGTATGAACATACTGTGATGTTGTTGAAAATGACTGAGTTAATATTCTGTAATAATTTTTTCCTATTCAAAACTGATTGGTACAGACAGAAACAGGGGGTTGCAATGGGATCCAGGTTTTCCCCGGCGTATGCAAACTTGTTTATGGTTTATTTTGAACATAAAGTAATTTGGAACATGGAGGGAAAACCATGGAATTCCAATATACTCTATTGGGGCAGATATATTGATGATTGTCTAATGATTTGGACAGGTAACATATTGGA
This sequence comes from Pleurodeles waltl, assembly GCF_031143425.1. Lineage (NCBI taxonomy): Eukaryota > Metazoa > Chordata > Amphibia > Caudata > Salamandridae > Pleurodeles > Pleurodeles waltl. Next base: position 940,839,773 of record NC_090449.1, read on the forward strand.
ATTGAATAGTTTTTGTGAATATTTGAATTCTAACAACCTAAATATTCAAGTTACGTGGCAATATAGTACCTCCAATATTCCATTTTTGGATGGGGAACTGTTTATCAATAATGGAAGAATCGAAAGTCGGTTATATAGGAAAAGTACAGCATGCAACTCCATTCTACATGCCACTAGTGCACATCCACGACATCAGATAGAATCCATCCCGTTTGGAGAAATTATGTGTGCTAGACGAAACTGAAGCAATGATATTGATTTTTTTAAATGTATTGATGATATGGAAAAACGGTTTAGATAACGTGGCTATCAGCCACATATTCTGAAACGAGCCCGTAACAGGATTATGAAAATACCCAGAAAGGATACTTTGAGCCACAAGCCTAAACAGAGCTGTGGGGGAATTTGTTGCATTGTGAACTACACATAGACTTCTGCCCTGTTACCCAGGTGTATGAAAAAACACTGGCATGTGCTATTAGCAGATGTGAATTTGAAGGGTTCTATTTCTGGAACTCCTTTATTCATGTGTCGGAGAGTCAGAAACCTAAAGAGCATCCTATGTCCTAGCTACCCCTGTAGAAAATCCAATGATAATTGGCTCACCACTCGTAACAAAGTTTTTACAAATGTGGGCATTGTGGTATGCGCAAATGGGCAAGGTCTGGTATCTCCACTTTTAGCAATTCCATTCATGAGGAATTTCATATTCTCTCCAACATTACTTGTAACATTAATTTTGTCATCTATATAATTACTTGTAAGTGTGGACTTATTTACGTGGGTAGTACAATCAGACCGCTGAAGATCAGAATAAGTGAACATTATAGGGCCTTGAGACAGGATGATGTTCGCTACCCTATTGTAGTACACGTGAGACAATGTCCCAAACAAGGTTTGGTGAAGAGTTTTGATTTCTTTGGATTTGAACATGTACATAAGGATCCTTGTGGTGTAAATAGAGAATTATCCCTTAGAAAGCGGGAATCAATGTGGATTTTGAAATTAAGAGCAGTGGAAGAGGGTTTGAACACAGATCATAAAAATTGAATGTTTCTTGGGGGAATAATTTTGTTTGTTTGGTATAAATAACTGTTATCTATGTAATATTTGACACCTTGTACTTGTTAAGTTATGATAACACTTTTATTATAGTGCTTTTTGATAATCTCAACCAAATGAACCAGTGGTATATACTCATTTGTGTGCCCCATCTCATTGGTGTGGATTCCGAAGACTACTCATGATATTGGGCTGTTCACACAAATTTTGGGTTAATTGACCCCAGGACCGGTAAATCCAAAAAAAATGCGGAACCTCATAACAGTTTATTAATGTTTAATATAGTGATTCTTATTTGATATGTACGTTATACCCATGATAATGTCTCACGTTCGACAATGATGATGACGGTTTAAGAATAAGGTAGAATATACTCTGACAAAACAGGATACTACCTATAATCACACTAAGATGATGAAGGATTATACCCTCGGTATTTCCGGAGTTTGCTCACATGACGCTAGTTAATGGTTCCATATAGAGCCTCCAAATGTAAGGCTAGTAGTTAGTAGAGCTGACTAACTAATTTGCTTTGGTATGTCACCTCAGATTTGGTTCTAACGTTATATTCTCCCATCAATGGAATTAGTATGGTGCTTCAGCTCCAGGGATCGTTAGTGGTTACATGCTCCTTTAGTCCAGCTGCCATATATTACTAAACAACGGGTTTATGGCATTATGGCCCTCATTACAACATTGGCGGTAAATTCCCGCTTATCGCTGTGCAGAAGACCGCCAACACACCGCCGCAGCCACAGAATTCCACCACAGCTATTACAACCCACAGCTCATAATCCGCCAAAATCCAGACACCCACACAAGTCTGCCACACCAAAGGTCAGTGATAAACTGGTGAAAACAAAACCTCCACCGTCACGCCAACAGGAATACTCCCACACTATCATGACCCACGAATCCAAGGGGCGGTCTTTCAACAGCGGTACTCCATTGGCGGTACACACCGCTGTGCTCAAAATACACACACACTTACAAAACACAACCACATTGGACAAATCAAAATACACGCACCTGATACACATACACACACCACTCCCACACACCCAATACAATATAAAACACACACACACATTATCCACAAACCCTTACGACCAGAGATTTTGAAGAAGGCCAGAGAGACAGCAAAGCAAAGACAACACCAGCATACAGAGGCACACAACACCATCACACATACACATCCATGCACAAAACACCAGACACCCCTAAACATCACCCCACACATCACAACACACACCACCTCACACATCACCCACACCACCCCATGGCACCGTAAAGACACCCCAGGTTTTCTGAGGAGGAGCTCAGGGTCATGGTGGAGGAAATCATCCAGGTAGAGCCACAGCTATTCGGATCACAGGTGCAGCACACCACCATTGCTAGGAAGATGGAGCTATGGCGCAGAATCATGGACAGGGTCAATGCAGTAGAACATCACCCAAGAACACGGGATGACATCAGGAAGAGGTGGAACGACCTACGGGGGAAGGTGCGTTCCGTGGTCTCAAGACACCACATTGCGGTTCAGAGGACTGGCGGCAGACTAACAACATGGGAGGAGCAGGTCTTGGCTATACTGCATCCTGAGGGCCTTGCAGGAGTAGCTGGAGGAATGGACTCTGGTAAATCAAAGCTCTAACTACTTCATCCCCACCCTACCTGCATGCTATCACATACCCCCACCCTCGCCCTCACCCCCATAACTCCAACTCCTTACATATGTCCCACTATCACAAACCACACATCCCAACACCAAGCCCTCATGCAACAACAAAGCATGGACACCCATCACCAATGCATGTCCACTGCACATACCCACACACACCCCTAAACAATAATCACACAAGGTCCTACACAGGAATGGAAGCACTGGGGTACAGGGTCACCCACCCATTGCACACCATGGCACACACAAATGCAATAATCATGCCTTTACACCCCTGCAGGACCCCTACCCAACGTCACCGGACAGGAGGTTCCAGACATGTACACTCTACCCACAGAAGAGGTCCACAGTGATGACAGCAGCTCTGTCCAACTGGATCTAGATGACCAGCCCGGCCCATCTGGCACCTCGGGACAGTCGGTTTCCCTCACACAGACACAGGCCACCACAGAGCCTCACCCTCAGGAAACACCAGAACAGCACCCACCCAGCGGGCCCATACCTCTGTCCCCAGCACACGTCAAGCAGCAGTGTGTCCACCACTTCAGGGAACCCAGGCTAACCCACCACCCCAAGAACAGCAGGGACCTGGGGGCAGTGGTAGTGGGCACATGGTTCAGGGGACAGAGGCCCAGGAAAACCGGGGAACTGGGAGGTCTGCTGTGCAACAGGGGGAGGACAGGCCCAGGGAACCCACTCTCCACGAGGGCCCTCTCCAACATCATGGGAGCGTACCATCATTCCCAGGAGACGATGGCAACGGTACTGGCCAAGTTTCAGGAGGCCCAGCGGCTGCAGGAGGAACAGTAATTGGGGTTCAGGGAGGAACTCAAATCCATCAATACCACCCTGGGCACCATTGTAGGGGTGCTGAAGGACCTCGTGAACACCAGGAGGGACACTGTGGCACAACAAGGGGCCCCTGACACTAGCCTGTATGATGAACTGCCCACCACCTCTGCTGGCGCTAGTGGACAGGAGGCACCCAAACAGGACCACGACACCAGCACCCCACCCCCTGCAGATGGAGAACTACCCAACAAGCGGTCCCTGAGATCCAGGACAAAGACAGAGAACAATGCCAAGACCCCCGCCAAGAAATGAGACCACCCTGATTGTCATCCTTCTGTCCCAGTTTGTCACCCTGTCCATCTATCTACTGCCCTAGCTCCACCACCTATGCCCCTTTGGACAATGCTCCTGTGAGACTAATAGACTGGACTCTGCCATGGACATTCCTCCACCATCACCCCTGACCATTTTACAACCCCCTCCACTATTTTGCACTTAAATAAACACCCTTGAATCACAAAACAATCTGGAGTCAGTCTGTGCTTTCACAAATGTGTATTAGCAATAACTGTGGCAAAATGCTATATCCAATGTAATGTCAACATACCTATGTCACACAGCTCTAGTCCATGCGGAAACAAAGCAGAGGTCACACAGTGGGACCCACATCTGTGAAATCGAAAGGGAAAGTGACAACTCAGTGTCCATACACTTGGTGAAAATGACAGACAGATGAGAGGTAGAAGAATTAAAACAGATGTAGCAGGCAGTGTTGCTTCTCACCTGTGTCTCACTGGAAGTATTGCTGGATCACCATGTTCCTGTTGTCTATGTCCTCTTCTTCTGCTTCCTCGTCTTTACTGTCCACAGGCTCCACAGCTGCCACAACACCTCCATTTGGACCATCCTCCTGCAGAAAAGGCACCTGTCGTCGCAAAGCCAAGTTGTGAAGCATACAGCAGGCCACGATGATCTGGCTCACCTTCTTTGGTGAGTAGAATAGGGAACCACCTGTCATATGGAGGCACCGGAACCTGGCCTTCAAGAGGCCGAAGGTCCTCTCTATAATCCTACTAGTCCACCCATGGGCCTCATTGTAGAGTTCCTCTGCCCTTGTCCTGGGATTCCTCACTGGGGTCAGTAGCCATGACAGGTTGGGGTAACCAGAGTCACCTGCAAATGTCGAGGGACAACTGTTAGACACACACTAACTCTTAGGGACATGCCCAGATCCAGACACCTAGTCACACTGTTTTGGGTCCATGTCCTCACCTAATAGCCACACACGGTGCCTCTGGAGCTGCCCCATAACATAAGGGATGCTGCTATTCTGCAGAATGTAAGCGTCATGCACTGAGCCAGGAAACTTGGCGTTCACATGGGAGATGTACTAGTCGGCCTAACACACCATCTGCACATTCATAGAATGGTAACTCTTCCGGTTTCTGTACACCTGTTCACTCCTGCGGGGAGGACCAAGGCCACATGTGTCCCATCAATGGCCCCTATGATGTTGGGGATATGTCCCAGGGAATAGAAATCACCTTTCACTGTAGGCAAATCCTCCACCTGAGGGAAAATGATGTAGCTGCGCATGTGTTTCAGCAGGGCAGACAACACTTTGGACAACACGTTAGAGAACATTGGCTGGGACATCCCTGATGCAATGGCCACTTTAGTTTGAAAAGACCCACTTGCCAGGAAATGGAGTACTGACAGGACCTGCACTAGAGGGGGAATTCCTGTGGGATGGCGGATAGCTGACATCAGGTCTGGCTCCAACTGGGCACACAGTTCCTGGATTGTGGCACGATCAAGTCTGTAGGTGAGAATTACATGTCGCTCTTCCATTGTCGACAGGTCCACCAGCGGTCTGTACAACGGAGGATGCCGCCATCTCCTCACCTGCCCCAGCGGACGTGCTCTATGTATGAGAACAGTGATTGGAGGGTCAGCCAACACTGAGGTACGAAATAAACAACTTTAATGCACACATTTGTCAATCCGCTATGTGCCTGTCTTAGTGTGTATGCAAGGCCTATATATGTGTGACGCATTTAAAATTAATGCCATGTGGCCCCTGAAATGGTGGCTGCCTGACCTGTAATGTGGGACAAGGGGATATGAGATAACTGCGCTGGCGTTGTACACCATCGCGGTAGGCGGTCGAAGACCGCAGCGCAATCCTGCATTGGTTAACATTGGACGCTATGGGTCCCAGGAGCCAATGATAATGTACGCCAGCGGTGACGGTACGCACCACCGTGGACGTGACCGCCATTTTCTCTTTGTTCACACACTTGATACCTGATCTTCGACAGGAGAGGACCTACACTGCAAGTGTTGCTGTGACCTCAGTCTGGAAGCGACAATGGCTCATGTGTCTGGGGAAAGGGTTCCTGCCTTCACATCAGAGGAGTTGGAGAAACTAGTGGATGGGGTCCTCCCCCAGTACTCCTACTCTACGGTACTCCAGACAAACAGGTGAGTACACTGTGAGCATGCTGTATGGGCAATGCCTGTTTGGAGTGGTGTGGATGGGAGATGGGGGGAATGAGGCATGCATGAAACAACGGTGAGTGTATGTGCATCAGGGCAAGGGTGGGAACGTAGGACAATGACTGTGACAATCCGGACGATTAATGTTGTTCCTTTTCCCCTGTACTATTCCTGTAGGTCAGTGCCCACCAGAAGAAGGATATTTGGCGTGCCATCGCCAAAGCGGTCCGGGCCCTGGGGGTCCACCACAGACGGAGCACCCACTGCTGTAAAAGATGGGAGGACATTTGCCGCTGGAGCAAGAATACGGCAGAGGCCCAGCTGGGGATGGCCTCCCAACATGGGAGGGGTGCCCGTCGCACCATGACCCCCCCTGATGTTCCGGATCCTGGCAGTGGCGTATCCGGAGTTGGATGGGCACTTGAGGGCATCACAGCAGCCACAAGGGGGTGAGTACACTCACATCCATCTGATTCAGCACGCAATGGAGGTGTCAGGGTGGGGGAGGTGGGCTGTGGGTTCCCCTAGGCTAGGGCGATTCTTGTAGGCAAGGACCCTTTGTGAGGAGGCAGGCTCAGTGGCACCCCATCCCCACCAGTGGTAAGAACCATCTACACCTAGTCAGGCTCCTGTGACTAGCATGTTTGCAGCAATCAGACATAGGCCTTGTACCCCATGTCCCTGTGATCAATTAGGGAACTCAAAGTGCATGGAGTAGTGCAGAGGGCTGCTGTGTATGTAGTGTCCGCCAACAGTAGCAGTACTGCATGCACTGAACATGTCTTTCTACTTTCTTTCCCCCCCTCTTTGTGGTCTCACTGTTCTTGTGTGCATTAGCATCATCAGGCGGAGAAGCTGTGCCACCGGAGCAGGAGGGAGCTGCATCCCACATGGCCCTGGAGAGCGAGACTACGGAGTCTGAATTCTGGAGTCTGGGACGGAGGGCGAGGGGAGCTCCACGGCGGGGACAGGAGCAGAGACCAGCGACACTGACTCCTCCTCTGATGGGAGCTCCCTTGCGGTGGCGGGCCCCTCTGTGCCCCCCGCATCTACAGGTACAGCCACCACCCTCCCTACCAGCAATGCCCTCCCAGCAGCCCCTCAGCATGTGCCCCGTGGCCGCTCACCCAGGAGGGTGGGCATCTCCTTCGCCCCAGTCACCTCAGCCCCTGCCCCAGTCAGCCCTGTTGCCCGCTGTGAGGAGGCCATTGACCTCCTCAAATCTCTCACTGTTTGGCAGTCTACCATTCTGAATTCCATCCAGGATGTAGAGCGGCAGTTGCAACAGACAAATGTATACCTGGAGGGCATTCATTCTGGCCAGGCAGCCCAACAGCGAGCATTTCAGACTCTGGCCTCAGCACTGATGGCAGCCACTGTCCCTTTGTCCAACCTCCCCCTTCAACTTCCTCCACCCAGACCCAATCCCCAGTACCTCAGCCTATCCCAAGCACACCATCAGACCAGCATGCACACACCTCAACACACAAGGGTGGCTCTGGCAAACATAAGCACCACACATCCCACAGGCACTCACACAAGCACCATACCCATGCACACATACCAACATCCACTTCCTCCACTGTGTCCCCCTCCTCTACGTCTCCCTCCTACCTCCCTGTCAGGTCTCCACTCACACCTGCATGCACTACATCTTTAGCCACTATCTCCATCACCAGCACGCCCATCACCACACACTGCACATGTGCACTCACCACCCCCACTACCATTCACACATCCCCTGTGTCATCTCCCAGTGTGTCTGTGAACCCTCCTCCCAAAGTACACAAACACAGGCACACACCCACCCAACAGCCATCCACCTCACGACAGCCTCCAGCCCATGCACCTTCACCCAAAGTCAGCATACAAACACCTCCTACAACCACTATCTCTTCCTCCACTCCCAAACCCCCTCCATCTACCCGCCCCAGTGTGTCTAAAAAACTTTTCCTGTCAAACCTTGACCTCTTCCCTTCACCTCCCCCACCCGTTCCGTCCCCTAGGGCCCGCCTGTCCAGGTCCCAACCCAGCACCACAGCCACCACATCACCGGGAGCAGTGATGCCAGCAGTAACCGGCTTCTGGAGTGCGCCAGGCAGCAGGGCAGCCAGTGTCCCAAGGAGCGAGACCAAGGACATTCCCCCACCTCCAAAACAAAAGAAGTTGCCCACAGCCCAGAGGGAAAAGGCCAAAACACCTGCCACCAAGAGTTCAGCCAGGACAACAGTTGGGAGTGGCAAGACAGCTGCGCCACCATCCAAGGTGGGGAAGGTAAGAGAAAGAAAGGCAAGTCGCCGCCAAGCTGCACGGTGGACAAGACCTCCACCGGCAGTGCCACATGCACCGCCGCCACGGGCACCGCCGCCAGCACCCAGGATACTGTTCCCTTCACCTGCACCGCAGACACTGTGCCCTTCAGCAGCAGCAAGTTCAGTGAGGCTGCCACCAGCACCGCCGCTCAGCACACTGCCACCAGCAGCAAGCACAGTGAGCCCCCCACCAGCACCGCCGCCAGGACACCGCCACCAACAGCAAGCTCAGTGAGCCCCCCACCAGCACCGCAGCCCAATGAGCGCCGCAAGCACCGCCGCTACTGAGCCCGCCGCCAGCACCGCCAGCGGCCACGCCGCATCCTGTGCCAGTGGCACCACCGCAGACATGGCTGCCATCCCAGTGGTCATTCGTACGAGGCTGGTGGTCAGTTCCAGGGGCCTGGACAGCTTCCATGTTGCCCCACCGTCAGTGGAGTGTCACATCCACTACCTCAGTCCTGGCAGGATGAAGCACTCTGGGCACAAAGCCCCCACCAGAACCAGTGGAGAAAGGCATCCACTACCTCAGTCCTTGGCAGGATGAAGCACTCTGGGCACAAAGCCCCCTCCAGAACCAGTGGAGTATCACATCCACTACCTCAGTCCTTGCCAGGATGAAGCACTCTGGGCACAAAGCCCCCTCCAGAACCAGTGGAGTATCACATCCACTACCTCAGTCCTTGGCAGGATGAAGCACTCTGGGCGCAAAGCCCCCTCCAGAAACAGTGGAGAAAGGCATCCACTACCTCTGTCCGTGGCTTGATATGCCACCAGATTCAAGCTAGCCTGGATGATGAAGGATGATACCCTGAAACCAGGATGCTTGTTTCCGGTCCAGGGAGGACCTGGCCTGGCAGTTCGGGCTGGACTGTTCCCATGAGGAACAGGGTCAAGACTGATTTGCATATGGCTGGGTCCAAACTGGGGTGGCATGGTGAGCGAAAGAACGATGGATTAAACCCAGATCTGTGATTGGGGGTGAGTGTTTGCATTGTCAGCACTCCGTCCATCATCTTTTTGTGTTGCTAAAGTTGCCCCAAGTGGGAAGGGTATTCCAAGGCGTGGGTCCCTTGCTCACTGTGCCACTGGAATCAAGCTAGCCTGGCTGAAGAAGGGTGATACCCTGAAACCGGTCCAAGGATGCTTGTTTCCGGTCCAGGGATGACCTGGCCTGGCAGTTCGGGCTGGACTGTTCCCATGGGGAACAAGGTCAAGACTGATTTGCATATGGCTGGGTCCAAACTGGGGTGGCATGGTGAGCAAAAGAACGATGGATTAAACCCAGATCTGTGACTGGGGGTGAGTGTTTGCATTGTCAGCACTCCGTCCATCATCCTTTTGTGTTGCTAAAGTTGCCCCAAGCGGGAAGGGTATGCCCAGACGTGGGTCCCTTGCTCACTGTGCCCCTGGAATCAAGCTAGCCTGGCTGAAGAAGGGTGATACCCTGAAACTGGTCCCAGGATGCTTGTTTCCGGTCCAGGGAGGACCTGGCCTGGCAGTTCGGGCTGGACTGTTCCCATGAGGAACAGGGTCAAGACTGATTTGCATATGGCTGGGTCCAAACTGGGGTGGCATGGTGAGCAAAAGAACGATGGATTAAACCCAGATCTGTGACTGGGGGTGAGTGTTTGCATTGTCAGCACTCTGTCCATCATCCTTTTGTGTCACCAAGCCCCCTCCAGAACCAGTGGAGACTGTTATCCACTTGAGAGACTGTGGCTTTGCACTCCCCAGGATAAAGCAGTGGGCAAACCACCCACTGGAGAGGCTTGTGAGACTGTGGCTTTTCACTCCCCAGGATTAAGCAGTGGGCAAACCACCCACTGGAGAGACTTGTGAAACTGTGGCTTTGCACTCCCCAGGATAGAGCAGTGGGCAAACCACCCACTGGAGAGACTTGTGAGACTGTGGCTTTGCACTCCCCAGGATAAAGCAGTGGGCAAACCACCCACTGGAGAGACTTGTGAGACTGTGGCTTTGCACTCCCCAGGATTAAGCAGTGGCAAACCACCCACTGGCGAGACTTGTGAGACTGTGGCTTTGCACTCCCCAGGATACATCAATGGGCATGGAGCCCCTCGTGAAGCTGGCATCATGCACTCATCCGGCTGAGGTGCCCCCCCCTGCCCTTTCCCCTGAGGTGCCTGTTTTATTTCGATCTGATGCCCCTGCAGTGTTCTCTCCATTTTGATCGGGTATCTTGTGTGGGCCTCGCCCATGCATTTTGGGCCCAGTGGTCCACTGACTATGTAGGTGCAGTACATGGACTTGAATTCTTGATGTACATATTTGTTAAAAGCTTATTTATATTTTTGAGTAATGGATTTTTCATGATTACAATCGTTCAACTCATTTCCTTTTGTCCTTGCGTTCTTCCAGGGGAGGTTGGGGGTGTAAATGTAACATTTCAGCATGTATTGCTGTGTGTGTTGTTGTATGTGAGGGTGGGGGTGTCGCGTGTTGCGTGTGTGTGTGTGTCACTCTCATTTCCCTCCCCTGTGTTGTAGGTGCAGTACTCACCGTGGTCGTCGCCGCCGTCGGTCGTATTCCTGGTAGAGGAGCAGGAAGACTATCGTAGGGAGTATTTGGAGTTCAGGGTCCATGGCGTCCTGGTTCCTCGTGGGGTGTGTGGAGGTGAGAGTTCTCCCTTCCAAGTCCTGTTTCCGCCGTGTTTTTGTTCGCGTTGAATCCACCCCGGAAAAGGTGGCGGATTGGCCTCTCATAATGGTGTGGGCGGTACATTGTCTTCCGCCTGTCTGTTGGCGGTGACCGCCATGCTGTTTGTTTGTACCGCCGTGGCGGTCGGTGTGTTAAATTGGCTGTCTATGTTGGCGGTTTCTGCCGCGTCATAATTAAAAAAAAAATTCGCTGGCCTGTTGGCGGTCTTACCGCTTTAACACCGACCGCCAGGGTTGTAATGAGGGCCAAAGTCTTTTTACTTATTCAAGGTAATCATGATGATTGTTTGGATACTAATGTACTGGTATGTTGCTATTGGGCAATGTAACGTTCATAATTAATACTTTCAACATGGCGCTCCAACAGTGGGACCGCTAGTCCACTTTCTATTCCCTTGGGTTTTGTATCTTAACGTGGGTCACATACTCCGTTAGTCCAGCTGCCATATATTACTAATCAACAGGCTTAGGGCACTATGTTTTTTTATTTATTCAAGACAATCAAGATAATCATGATAATTGTTTGGATACTAATGTATTGGTACGTTGCTATTGGATAAATGCAACGTTCACAATGAATACTTCCAACATCGTGCTCCAACATTGGGACCGCTAGTCCTCTTTCCATTTCCTTGGGTTTCGTATCTTAACGCGGGTCTCCGCATCATTTTGGATTAATGAGCACTCGCGTACACGCTTTGGAGGAGTGAAAGGAAAACTCCTGTTCTGATATATATTTTCATTACTATTTGCTTCTACTTCACGGTAGGTGATATTTAGGATTTGTCACTTTAGACTTATATGAGTCGTGCCCCAATATTAAACGTGTCGGTTAAACTAATGTATTCTAAACCTCTGTAGCTAATCGTAATTGGATTGTATGCCATGATCGGACTACGTTCATACAATTTGCTCGGAGTACTATGACTATGGAGTTGTTCTTAAAGGTATGCATCTTGAAACTTTGAACTTGGGCCTAACGGATACATAATTTCTCTGGCTATTCTGGGTCTACTATATTTCCAGTTTTCCTACCAATTTTTTCTTTATAATTACTTCACTTATTTCACGAGTGCGTGGTGGCAGAATGCCCTCTAGGGTATGCCTCTTTTCTCCAGTAAGAGTTCATTAATATGAAAGTCACATCACATGTATCATATAAACACAATGAAAAGATTTCTATGTCTTTTCTGTGAAACAGTCACCATTAAAAGTGTGATACTTTCAAAATGTTAAGGTTTGAGTTCGCCCATTTGACACATTGACAAACAATTCTCTGATGTTGATGATGGGTTAAAATTGTAATCAACTTGTTATATGATGGATCTGATTTGCTTTTAAACTTATAAATATGAAAATTATATTATTTACAGCCCTTATTTACAGTCATTGCGACAATTTTTCACATAACAAAGCACGTGTTGGCTATTGACTCTTGGCTATTGCTGTTTGGTACATCTCCAAATAAACAATAAGAAGATTGGATTAAAGCTGTTGGCTGTTGGCTATTGTGTATTTGGGACATTTCTATGACAAGAAGAAGACTGGACCTATCATAATAGACATGGACATTAACGTATTAATTCACATGAGTGCCTCGGACACTTTGAACACTCTGTATGAGTATGTGGTATGATGTCCTCTTGGAGTTGGACGATTGAATGGTGGACATGGATAGAAATATTTGAAAGTGTACAAATCCTTTTGAATTTCTCAACTGTGTTAATCACCACAATTCACTAATGCTCCATCCTCTCAATAGAGGACATTCAAGTGACTGTCCTAAATTGGCGAATTTCACTATACTTGAGTCTATTCCTATTCTGTATAAAGTAGGCATACCACAGTGTTTATATTTATTTTCTTTGCTTTTTAACTCCAGGCTATTTCTGAAAGCTAAGCTTGTATTGGGTATGGTTTCAATCATAACAAAGGGATGCAATTAATTACTAGCTTACACACCAAATCTACTCTATCAAATGCAAACGCCTTGGATGTCAGCTAAATTTCCAAATCCCCAATGTTGAAACTTTTATGGAAAAAGCAATTTCCTCTTTTGTGGAAATCCATTTATTGGCCTTCCCAAGGGATCCTTCTCAACTGTCATAAATCTGGTAAGTATTGTAGGCCTTCTGGTAGATCCTAAGCTTCAAACATCTGCTTTTCCAAATAAAGCAGCAGAAAAGATTAATTATGCAACCCCTGTTGCTGTTTCTAGTGATGTGTGTGACTGCATTTACATATATATGCTAGATCAGTGCTTTTTAAACGTTTTAGAACTACAACCCAATTTTTTAGAATTACAGATATTTGTGACTTACCAAGCTTTAATGGACGTGGTGGACCGTTTTTAGGGTCGAGCCTGCGTTGCATGCGCTCGCGCATGCGTCTCGCAGCGAGACACTTTTGTATTTAGAAAAGGGCTCGGAGCCCTGTCGACTTCACGTCAGTGTTTTTTATTGGTTCGTGGGCTTGCCTAATAAAATCTGCTTGCTTTCATTAGTCGAAGGCAAGCATACGTCATGCCTTTTCGGGTGGCTAGCCCTCCTCGAGCGCAGCGACCAAGTACAGAAAACATGCGAGGCTTGCTGTTTTCCATCGGGCTCGTGGACTTCTTTTTCTCTAATTTACGAGCACGATCTCGCTTGGCAGAAGTCGAGCGCTTTACATAGTTAATTTCACTTTTTCGGGTTGTGTGCACAAATGCACTTTTGCCCGATAGGTGAAAAGTTAGGAGTTTACAACGCGATCAGCTCTAACATGAGCAAACGCGAGACCCGTTGCATTGTAAATTCTTGTTTAATGTTACTAAAGCTTCACATGGTAGCGCTTTGTCATTCACAAACAGTACATTTTACTGCTAGCATATTTTCCATTTATGTTGCCATTAACTTTGCACAGACATGCAGCTTTAATGATAAAACTACATTGAACACTAGACATTATATGTGGAAATCGGGCTTTTGCTTTCCTTACTGCTGAATGTGTACAGTTCATTGACAGTTATTTGCATTTTGTTGTGTGTTACAAAAAATTGACGTTCTAAGGCCTTTGCTTTCACACTCACTGTCCCCCAGGATTATTGACACATAATTCACTTTCCTTTCCCTGAGTGCAAAGTGAGAGGAAACTCTAATGTTAAAAAATAAGCAGCTATTTGTCATAGCCTGACATGTGACTTCTGACTGAAGCTGTTACGACTCTGTCGTCCCATTTCCAGGGGGCGCTGTAAGGGGACTGTCAGAAGCCTGGGAATCACCTTGAACACCTATCTAGAGTCCCTAGCTGACTCCTGTTTGTTTCTCTTTTCTCCATGGTACACTTGTGTAGGACTACATTTGCTTCTTGGGACTGCAAATCCCATAATGCACAGCTTGGTAGTCAGGAAAACCCGGATTCTGTTTCCCATTGTTTTCAATGGGAGAAGTCCAGTTGCTCCTTTTCACTGGATCCTCTCCTCCAGGACTTGCAAGTGTCTGAAATTACACACACCTGTGACCACTCCTGTGCAGCCCAACTTGGAACTGCTTATAAGCAGCCATTTCCTCAAGCTCCACGTCGTGCATTGGACTTCAATTCCTTTGTGTTAGAGACCCCTTGTCGGATGGTGTTCCAGTTTTGTTCCTGTTCTGTTCCAGCCTGATCCTGTTTCCTGTTTCTCTGCCCTGTTCCTGATTGTTCCAGCCAGAGTCTGCTCCCTACTTCTTAGCCTTGTACCTGTTTGTTTCTTCCAGAGCCTGCTCCCTGTTTCTCTGCCCTGCTCCTGCCTTGTTTCAGCCTGAACCTGCTCTCTGTTTCCCAGTCCTGTTTACTACTCTTTCCTACTCCCTGTATTCCAGTCCTGTCCTTGCCTGTTCCAGCCAGAGCCTGCTCTCAGTTTCCCAGTCCTGTCTCTGTTTGTCCCAGCCAGACGTTTGATCCCTGTTTTCAAGTCCTAGTCCACCTTTACTTCCGTCTGAGCCTGTTCCTAGTTCTTGCCTCTGCCTCTTAGTTTGTTCCCTTCTGTTTCTGTTTCAAAGGTTGCTCTGCTTTTACTTTCCTGTTTCCTGTGCCTGTCTATAGCTGTCCTTTCTGTGTATGCCTTTAGCTGCTCCTCTGCCCCAGTGTACTACCTCTTTAGGATATTCGGTGACCTCAAGGGGTGTCCCAACCAAAGTCCTGATCAGACCCGCCCGAAACCGTGACAGAATGCACGACCCAAACATTTCAAGCTCCCCTGGCAGTAAAGGCGCACACAAACCTAAAGGGCTTTCCTATCATGTTAAGACACCCCTTTCTAAGCCTAAACATTCTCTGAAATCCTCTAAAAAAGACCTTAGTTTAAAGGATAGACTTGTTAAAGAAAACCATAACTTGCAAGTTCAGTACTACACTGAGTGGCTTGCTAATCTTACAATGATAGACTATTATGTTATTTGTGGCTATGACCCCCAGTACCTGTCTGTAGAAGAATTACAAGGACGTAATGAGTTTTTGCAATATCTATTAGCTGAAGCCAGTAAGAATGTTCTTAACCGTGGAAGTGCTTTTGCTACCTCTGCACAAGACACTCACACTCAAGAAAAACTGGTTAATTCCTTGTCTCATGCTAGCGCATCCCAAATTCACTTCCAGCACTCTGCCAAAACAAAGAACCCTGACACTGTTCAAGAAGCCACACTAGGGATTCCCTTGTTTTCTGTTGAGTGCTTCAGCCCATCTAGGCCAGTTTCTCAGAATTCAAAGTGCAGTGCTGACTCTTATAAAGACCTTTCAGTCCCTCAGAGCTTTCAAGTCAGCAGGCTAGACCCTGTATCAAATGGATCAGTAAAGACTGTGGGATTCCTTAGTTCCACTCATAAGGCTTGTGCTCTTCCCAAACTGGATGATAATACACCAGTCTCAATCCTTAAAAGCTCTGCTAAACCCTTTTCTATTCTGAGTGGGTTTGATAACAATATGGACATACACACACTAAAAGAGCAGTTTTGGCAGATTAAAAGGCAGATATTGGACTTCAATGATGAATATGTTATAACATACACTAGAAATCTTGCCCGTGGGCTCTTTTCATCAATGCATATTTCACTGTTGCCAGAACCAGACATTCTGTTTATCTGTAAGGTAGAAGAAGTAACAGAGCAGCTGATGGAAACTACTGCAAGGCAATTTGAAAACCTGAAAAAAGAAAATGATCACCAGCTTTGGCTTAAAGAACAGTATGCTACTTTGTGCGCCTCTCCAAAGACTTCTATAGAGCAGATTGTCCCTTCTATTAATGGCAGTCAAAAGACAGCTCCAGTTATAAATATATCAGCCTCTTCTTCAGACTCTCTCTCAGCTTGTAGTTCTCCAGTGAAAATTCCTGTACAGGTGACTGAATCTCTGATATCTCTGAGAGATTTGACACCTCTTGATTCAAAGGATGGATCAGAGGCTTCAGAAGGAAGTGTCTCAGCCCCTCTATCAGAACAAATAAAGCCAAAGGAAGAAGAGAGTTCTGATGCAGACTTCAATAGCTGCACCTTAAGAAACCAAGATATGACTTTACTGGAGATTAATGGCAAGTTGTGCAACAGTGTTGGAGAATCTGAATCTAGTGATGACAGTGGTTCCTGGCTTGCCGTGAACAAACCTGCAGATAGTGCTGTTCAAATGGCGCACACACCAGAATTTTCAGATTGTGGGGATACTCCTGCCCTTTCAAACAATATCATAGAATTTTCAGATAATGAAGAGACAGTTCCTGTTTCAAGTGAATTAATGGATTTTTCTGACCGTGAAGAAATACCCGCAGTTACTAAGATTGTAATGGACTTCTCAGAAAGTTTAAAAATCTCTTCTGTGTCAAAGCAAACTGTGGAGATTTGAGACAAGGAAGAAAGCCAGGAATCTGAAACTGATCAGCCTGTCATAAGAAATGAGAGCCTTCTCCTAGAACAGGACACAGTTGCAGCCTCAACCACTGATTCTGACTTGCTGTTCCCTGCCACTGCGTATCCTGTTTCCAGCTCCACGATTAGTGAAGAACAGATCTCTGAGCTACCGGTATCTGATCTTGATGAAAAATCAGGCACACCAATGTCACCTGCTGTGTCCCTGAAACTAAAGACTCCTGAAAACCAGCAATCTGAAACCGAAGCTCAAGTGCTGAAAGATGTAATACTTCCCACTAAAACTAAAGACTTGAATTTGAACCTTGTATTCGAAGATCTGATGATAAGTACTGTTCTTAGTGTTTTATTGCAAGAAACCATCATCAATTCAAAGGCTAAAGCTGAAGATTTAGATAACAATGTAGAGGCGATTTCTGAAGAGACCCCAGTTCTATTTCAATTCAAAGAACAACCTTTCAGTGTTAACAGAGCTGAAGATCAACTACCTGTAGTAGAAACGCCTTGCAAAGAAACCATTTCTGATACCACAAATACACCACAGAGCACTTGCAATGAAGAAATCTCAGTCTTGTCAGAAGATCACCCTAAAGAATTAGTTTGTGGAACTTCTACATTCTCAGATGTCAATTTAGTTTCTAAAGACATGAAAACTCTTGTTGCTCCTGAATTTTATACTCCGAAGTCATCCAAGACGAAAGAAAATTCTGACTTTTTCATGTTTACTTTGAGAACACCAGTTACCCATGTTTCCCAAGTCTCTATGCTTTGCAAGCCTCAGACCACAATCAATGTAAATACAGCTGCAGAAACAGACAAATCCTGCTTGTCAGAAGGTGTTACAGACCTGACAGTTACTAATACACCAATCAGCTCTTCCAAAGAGGAAAGTATTGAACAGGAAACTAATGTCATAAAGAATACCGTCCGTAATGCCATTCCAGATCTCCTTGCTCCTGAATCCACTTCACCAGAAACCAACTCCATGCACTCCTCCCGTATCACTCGAACAATAAAGAGGAAAGACATCGGAGCCCATATGGGTATTAATACATGCTTTGCTCGTTGGATGATTTATCTGTGGCAGGACTGTAACCTTATCAACCAAGGTTGGTGTTGGATTTTCTTGCTTTGGCTTTTCCTCTTCAACTTTTTTCAGCCAAAGGATCTCCTTCTCTTCTTGAGCAGACTGGTGCCAGGGGGTATACTGTTATGACTCTGTTGTCCCATTTCCAGGGGGCGCTGTAAGGGGACTGTCAGAAGCCTGGGAATCACCTTGAACACCTATCTAGAGTCCCTAGCTGACTCCTGTTTGTTTCTCTTTTCTCCATGGTACACTTGTGTAGTACTACATTTGCTTCTTGGGACTGCAAATCCCATAATGCACAGCTTGGTAGTCAGGAAAACCCGGATTCTATTTCCCATTGATTTCAATGGGAGAAGTCCAGTTGCTCCTTTTCACTGGATCCTCTCCTCCAGGACTTGCAAGTGTCTGAAATTACACACACCTGTGACCACTCCTGTGCAGCCCAGCTTGGAACTGCTTATAAGCAGCCATTTCCTCAAGCTCCCCGTCGTGCATTGGACTTCAATTCCTTTGTGTTACAGACCCCTTGTCGGATGGTGTTCCAGTTTTGTTCCTGTTCTGTTCCAGCCTGATCCTGTTTCCTGTTTCTCTGCCCTGTTCCTGATTGTTCCAGCCAGAGTCTGCTCCCTACTTCTTAGCCTTGTACCTGTTTGTTTCTTCCAGAGCCTGCTCCCTGTTTCTCTGCCCTGCTCCTGCCTTGTTTCAGCCTGAACCTGCTCTCTGTTTCCCAGTCCTGTTTACTACTCTTTCCTACTCCCTGTATTCCAGTCCTGTCCTTGCCTGTTCCAGCCAGAGCCTGCTCTCAGTTTCCCAGTCCTGTCTCTGTTTGTCCCAGCCAGACGTTTGCGCCCTGTTTTCAAGTCCTAGTCCGCCTTTGCTTCAGCCTGAGCCTGTTCCTAGTTCTTGCCCCTGCCTCTTAGTTTGTTCCCTTCTGTTTCTGTTTCTTGTTGGTTATTTGTGTCTGGTAAGTGTTCTATCAGTCTTCACCAGTGTACACGTGTCCTCATGTGTACTGGGGTTGGCTCCTGGTTTCCAGGAGGCAATTCCAGCCCCCATCCTTGTCCATTGTTACACGTTGTATTTCGTGCCTAACAGTGACAGTGTGCTATTGCTGTTTTCTCAGGAATCGCCACTGTGTTTCGAGCTGGACCCACAAGAGCGTGTTCTGTGTATGTAAGTACTATCCTTGTTTGTGCTCTAGGGTCCAGAGACAGAATCACTTCTGCTGCCTCCTTTCTATGGGGCTGGCAGGGTGACTATCTGTAAGAGCAAACTGCACAGAGGCATTGAGATTCTATCACAGGACCGGAGGCGAGGATTATGCAGATCTTTCTTCACTCTTTATTCAATAGCAAGTTCAAAGTTAAACAAAACATGAACAAAAAAACTACAAGTTCCATGAGCCCGCCGCCATGGTAACGAGTATCCAATGAGGTGCCCTCCTTCACGTCGGTATAAATAGCCCGAGACACGTCACACTTCCTCTTTCTTCACTGCTACGTGTCAGATAAGTGCCTTTTCTGCCTCCGGTTGGGAGTTTGTTTCTTGACTTGGCGCGCTGCCGCTCAATTGTTTTGCGTGGGTTTCTGTTTGCGTAGCAACTTCATCGCTATGAGCGGTCCGGAACGGACGGGCCGCTCGAGCATTTCATTTCCTTTCGGCCCTCGGCGTGTTTAATACACGTCGGGCCCACCAGAGGGAGCGCGCGCTGTTCTTCGTTATCGGAGAGCGTGCCTCTTTCAGTGCGCGGCTCGCGCTTCGCGTTTTCTTTTTTCTAGGGACACTCAGTCTCTCAGCGAGCATATCTGCATTAATCACTTTGCTTTTTTCTTTTTCTTCCCAGAATTGAGGGTTTCTCCTCTAGTACATGCTTGGCACCCTGGTGCATATTTTCTCTTCCCTACCCTGACACCCGTTTGGGTAAGAATTACCCCATTAGGGAAGGCATTACTTCTTGACTTACTATCAGTGACAGAGAGGGTAGGGATTTTACCCTATATATTGTATATTTTTTGTTGGGTGTACACTCTGTCATAGTCCTCATTATGCATTCCTCCCAAGAGAATGAACCTTTTACCAACATGTCCCCAGGTGAGGGTCCCTCTCACCGTACCCTTCCCCCCGGAGTGGACACTTTGTTTTCCCAGGCTATTTCTCACGCTTTAGCCCCTCTTAGGGATACTGTAGCTAAGCTTACTGAACAGGTGTCCAGAGGTACGGGCATGTTTGGTGTGACGGGAGCAGAGGGTGATTCCTCTACCCTTTCGGCCCCCAGGAAAATGCGCAAGCGCGACGCGGGGCACCTGGGGGATAGTGTATTTTCACCCAATCCCAAGAGTGCGCGCGCGCATAAGCGCGTACCCTCCCGGGAGGACCGTTTGCCCGGAGTACTGGGTGACAAGCTTCACCACCTATGGAACCCTGATCTGGGATCCCCCAAAGGCTTCATGGGAGGTTCAGATGAGGACTCATCATCTTTAGATGACGACTCGGGTCGCCCTTGGCGTCCGGGTGCTACCCTACCAGATCCTTCGGATCACGCCGATTCTGACTCCGGTATGTTTGAGCCGGAGGGTATCTACCATCCGCGTTCCTCGGAGTGGCGCCCAGACCACAGGGTGGCTGAATATATCGCCAGTAAAATTAGGCAACCTCTGGACAAAGAGGTGCGCGCTCGTCTACGGGCGGAGTGCCCACGCCCGTCTTTATCAGATAAGGTCGCTTTCACGCCAGTTATTGACCCAAAAATGTGTACGTTTTTTTCCAAGTACACCAAGGATCCCAAAAAAGGGATTGATCGCTCCTGGAGGGCATGCCAGGATAAACTTCTTGATGTGTTAGGTCCCCTCACACAGATTATTCAATTGGCGGAGCGGGCCAAGCAAGCAAACACTCCCCTTCAGACGGACATCATAGCGGGATGGGCTCAGAGAGCTGTTTGTCTTCTGGGCAACGCGAACTGTGCCATCTCTGCAGAAAGACGCAGATCTTTATTGATCAAAATCGACCCCAAGTTAGGGGAACTGTCTAACTCGGAGGCAGGGGCTGTTGCCCAAGGCAATTTATTTGGCGATCCCTTTGTGAAAGAGTTGGGAAAATTTGTGGCTACGTTTTCAGCTTTGGATAAAGCGCAATCTTCGATTAAGAAGGTTTTCCCCAACAAGGTTTTTGGCGGGGCCGGGCGAGGCAGGGGTCGCTCTTCCGGCCGTCCTTTCCAGCAAGGCCCCAGCTCCTTCCGCAACAACGGTTGGAGGGACGGCAGACAAGGAACCTTCTTCCCCAACAGAGGCAGGGGAAGAAGCAGAGGGTCCATGAATGCGCGAGGAGCATATAATGCCCCAGGAGGTCCCTCGGGTGAGGCTTATCCCTTTTTCCCCATCAAATTTTGGCGGGAGATTGAGGTTTTTCAGGGACAATTGGAGGCGCATTACCTCCGACGCATGGGTTCTACAAACTGTCTCAGGTTTTCAAATAGATTTTTGGGGTACCCCATTTCAGGAGAAACTGCCTCAGCCCATCGGGTTCTCGGCAGAAGACTCAGAACTCATAGATTTAGAGGTTCAGGCCCTTCTTCACAAAGGTGCCATTTCTTTTACTTCCCTTCACCCCACAGGCTTCGTAAGCAACATCTTCTTAGTGGAAAAGAAGGACAAAGGGTTTCGTCCCGTTATCAATCTTCGTGCTTTCAACGAATGGGTGGTTTACAGACATTTCAAAATGGAGGGTATTCACATGCTCCGCGACCTCCTCTTACAAAGGGACTGGATGGTTCGTCTAGATCTCAAGGACGCGTACCTCACGGTCCCTATTTTTCCACCCCATCGCAGATTCCTGCAGTTCTTATGGAACAACCAGGTGTTCGAATTCACCACACTCCCCTTCGGCCTGTCGTCGGCACCGTGGTGCTTCACAAAACTTCTCAATCCAGTAGTGGAAACTCTGAGGTTACAAGGCATTCGCCTCATAATTTATCTGGACGACCTCCTTTTGATGGATCAGTCCAGGTCTCAGTTGATGTACAATCTGAACACAGCTATTGCGCTTTTCCAGGACCTTGGTTTTGTGATCAACCAACAGAAGTCGCAACTTACTCCGACTCAATCGTTGGTCTTCCTAGGGTTTCTAGTGGGTTCCCGATCAGCATCTCTCAGTCTCCCGGCGACGAAGATTTCCAAGATAAGGAAGGAACTGAGAAAGGTCCTGCGACGAGACCAGATCTCTCTACGCCAGTTAGCCAGAGTGGTAGGCCTGCTTTCGTTTTCGATTCAAGCCATTTTTCCGGGTCCCCTACACTACAGAGCCCTGCAGCGCTTGAAAGCGTTTCACCTTCGCCGAGGGGTGACGTACTCCGAGTTGATCTCCCTGTCTCAAGAGGCAAGGATGGAGTTGTGTTGGTGGCTGGACCGCATGGAGGCATGGAATGGCAGGGCCATCTTTGGAGCGATGGCAGTAGATGCGTTTCTCCAACATTGGGGCACTCTTCAGGGTTATGCTTTTCCCCCGTTTCTTCTTATCCCGCGGGTTGCTGCTCAAGTTCGCCGCCAAGAGGCGACGGTGATTCTAATAACCCCCTGGTGGAGATCACAGGCATGGTTCCCGACTCTGCTGGAACTCTCGTGCGAGTGTCCTCTTCGCCTCCCGGATTTTCCCTCGATACTCCTGGATCCGTCGGGGTCCTGCCACCCTCTAATCCTTCAAGGTCATCTTCCCCTCATAGCTTGGAAGATTTCCGGCATCGTTGGCAAAACAACCGGCTTTCGCAGGAAGCTAATAACTTCATCGCACAAGCCTGGGCCCCTGGTACATGCAAACGCTATAAATCAGCATGGAATAGGTGGTCTAGTTGGTGTGTGGGCAAACACTGCGATCCCATGGGGGCCAGTATTGCCGACATCATCAATTTCCTGGCGGAATTAGCTGCATCCGGCTTAGCGTATCGCACCATCAATTCTTTTCGCTCGGCCATCTCTGCGGGCCATCCTCCCCTGAATAATCTCCCGATTGGGGGGCATCCCTGGGTTTGTAAACTCCTTAAGGGTATTAGACTCTCCAGACCTCCACAACCTAGATATTCGGAGCTCTGGGATGTGAACTTGGTTCTTAATCTCTTATCCTCTTGGCGGGACAACCAATATTTGTCGATGAAGGAATTGTCGGCAAAATTAGCCATGCTTCTCTGCCTCATTTCCTGTAAGCGTGTGTCAGATATCAGAGCACTGGATGTTTCCGCTCGAGTCTTTACTCCAGAAGGAGTCACGTTTACTATTGCAAGGAGAACAAAGAATAATACCAGGTCGGTGTCCTATCCCGTTTTTCCTGATTCCCCGAGGCTATGTGTGGTTAGATGTCTCAAAGTCTATGAGGAAGTGACCAGTTCTTGTAGACCTCCAGGTGAGACTCAATTGTTGATTTCTATTAAGAAGCCGTTTAGGGCGGCTTCTTCTCCCTCCATTGCCAGATGGATTCGGTGGATTCTCTCTGAGGCAGGCATAGATATTCGAGTTTTTGGGGCTCATTCTACTCGGGGAGCTATGGCTTCCAAAGCCATACAAGTGGGGGGCAGATTGGAGGACATCATGCATGCTGCTGATTGGTCTTCAGAGTCTACTTTTAAGAAGTTTTACTTTAAACCAATTCACGACGCAGCCGCACTGGTGGTAAGTAAGCTTTGAACTTGCATAATCCTCGCCTCCGGTCCTGTGATAGAATACGAAATTTCCTAGCTATCGTGAAGGAAAGTTTCAATTCTATTAAGGACACGGAGGCGAGGATTATCCCACCCACATACATTTCGCGGATATGTTCCCTCCCGATTACATCTATCTGCGTAGCAAGGTAGTATACTTGCGTTTATGCCTTTGTTTATTGGTTATTCTGCTCATATTTTAATTTTCAGGTAAACACTTGATTCAGATGTATTTTCATTTATATGTGTTTTAAAGTTCATAACTTTGTTGCCTTTGGTAGGTTTCCTGTGTTCTATCGGATTTGCATCTAATTATACCTATTTTTTAGGTTCCGAAACTGCGACCAATTGACTCTACCAGGATTCCTTCCGCAGTGAAGTCGAGGAAGTGTGACGTGTCTCGGGCTATTTATACCGACGTGAAGGAGGGCACCTCATTGGATACTCGTTACCATGGCGGCGGGCTCATGGAACTTGTAGTTTTTTTGTTCATGTTTTGTTTAACTTTGAACTTGCTATTGAATAAAGAGTGAAGAAAGATCTGCATAATCCTCGCCTCCGTGTCCTTAATAGAATTGAAACTTTCCTTCACGATAGCTAGGAAATTTCGTATTCCCTGTCACTGTGGGAGGTTCTGCGCCTTACTCTGTGTACAACCCCAGCGTGTTTGTCCACTGGTAATCCGTTTCCTGTTTGTTCACACAAAGGTTGCTCTGCTTTTACTTTCCTGTGCCTGTCCATAGCTGTCCTTTCGTGTATGCCTTAGCTGCTCCTCTGCCCCAGTGTACTACCTCTTTAGGATATTCGGTGACCTCAAGGGGTGTCCCAACCAAAGTCCTGATCAGACCCGCCCGAAACCGTGACAGAAGCACAGAAAATGCGGCAAGATAAATACAGAACTTAAGTCCATCTTTACATACTGCTTGGACTGTCACAACGCACCAAAATTCAGGTGGTGACCCACTGCCCCAGATTGGATTTAGGGCGAAGCACTACCTTAGATTGGATTTCGATGTTCATTTCCACCTGACCAGATATTGTGCCTCCACTGCTCTTGTTGAAGGAACCTGCCCACACCCACAACAATGGTACCAGTCCAGAAAATCTTTTACTTTAGACATATATACTTTTTTCAGATTGTGTCTTCTTTGTCACAGGGACTGTTCATCACACCAGGAATTTGCATGCGTCAATTTTCATTTAATTTTGACTTTATCATATAAACCTCGGTTGAAAGTCCTAGTATTCTACATTTTACAGTTTTGATTCATAAGTTTAAACTTTTTCTTTGTTAAACTGTTTTATTTAAACTCACTTTGAGGACACATTCTTTATGTACAGCCCAGGCACCTTTGTGTGTATATATGTGTGCAAATGATTCCTAACATGAAAACCTACCAAGCAAGAGAGTGCTGAACATTATAGGGTCACATAATAATGAGAGAGGGAAAGAGGATGAGACATGGAGAGAAGACGACAAGGGGTAAGTTTCACATCCGAGGGGAAGGCAGTTAATGTTCCTTGAGCATGTCAACGTGCAAGAGCAGGTGTAAATGCCATTTCACGCTCAAGAGATGTAGTTCATCCAAAGTCCTGTATTCTACAAGACAATAATACTTTCTAGCGAAAGCATACCTGAAAACCTCTGCAAAATAAAACAAAATATGTAGGTGCTATTCCTGTTCTGCATTTGAGAGGTAAATTTACAACTCTCTGAAAACATTTACATCAGATAGGAGGGAACAAATACAGTATAGGGTCGGACACACAAAACGACTGGAGCATGACTGTACAAACCACATAAGCAAAAGTCATTTTTTGCTCATGTAAAATAGCATTTGTGATTAACGAATCATGATGTTAAATGTTTAAAAGATTTATTTACAAATACTTTCTCATGTAAGTGTATATCCTAGGGGCATGAAGTGGGCACTCCAGGGTTGGTGTACTCTGGAATTTTTAGGGATGCTCACCAACCTATTTGGTTGTGGGTTTTCACTAAGCCTTTCTGTAAGGAAATGCCTCCTTGGCATGGTTACCCCCTGACTTTTTGCCTTTGCTGATGCCAAGTTATGATTTTAAAGTGTGCTGGGACCCTGCTAACCAGGCCCCAGCACCAGTGTTCTTTCCCTAAACTGGACCTTTGTCTCTACAATTGCCACAACCCTGGCACCCAGGTAAGTCCCTTGCAACTGGTACCCCTGGTACCAAGGGCCCTGATGCCAGGGAAGGTCTCTAAGGGCTGCGGCATGTCTTATGCCACCCTAGGGACCCCTCACTCTGCACATACACACTGCTTGCCAGCTTGTGTGTGCTGGTGGGGAGAAAATGACTAAGTCGACATGGCACTCCCCTCAGGATGCCATGCCAACCTCACACTGCCTGTGGCATAGGTAAGTCACCCCTCTAGCAGGCCTTACAGCCCTAAGGCAGGGTGCACTATACCACAGGTGAGGGAATAGGTGCATGAGCACTATGCCCCTACAGTGTCTAAACAAAACCTTAGTCATTGTAAGTGCAGGGTAGCCAAAAGAGTATATGGTCTGGGAGTCTGTCAAACACAAATTCCACAGCACCATAATGGCTACACTGAAAACTGTGAAGTTTGGTATCAAACTTCTCAGCACAATAAAGGCACACTGATGCCAGTGTGCACTTTATTGTAAGAATACACAGAGAGGGCATCTTAGGGATGCCCCCTAAAAACATACCCGACTTCCAGTGTGGGCTGACTAGTTTTTGCCAGCCTGCCACACACCAGACATGTTGCTGGCCACATGGGGAGAGTGCCTTTGTCACTCTGTGGCCACGGACAAAGCCTGTACTGGGTGGAGGTGCTTCTCACCTCCCCCTGCAGGAACTGTAACACCTGGCAGTGAGCCTCAAAGGCTCACCCCCTTCGTTACAGCGCCACAAGGCATCTCAGCTAGTGGAGATGCCCGCCCCTCTGGCCACTGCCCCCAACATGGAGGAGCCCCCTCTCCAGACTCACTCAGGGCAGGTGCCCTGATTGATTTAATTTGAATGTAAAATATTCATTTTGTTTTGTACAGTAAATTGTTAGTTCATTTATGTATTGTTTTTAATTATATGTTGATTGATTTAGCTTGAATTATTTGTTGAGTGTGATATTTTCAGAAATACCATGTAATTTTTAACCTTAATACCATATGTAATATTTGTATTTTTAAAAAAATATATATATATATGTATATTATTTGGGGGTGCAATAGTAAATATCATGATCATAATAGGATTACATTTATATAGCGTGGTTTAAAATAGGAAATTACTTTGTTTTAATTTGTAATACCTTCCCCAAAATGGTTAAGCTTGGAGTGTGATTGGTAATTTGACCCCTTCAGTGTCCAACACCTTCCCCTAAATAGTTTAGATTAGAGTGGCAATAGTAACTCTGACTCCTTTAGTGTCCAACATATTATCCACAGTGGTTTAGATGGTGGTGGGAAAAGTAAATCTGATGACTTAATCTTCCAGCACCTTCCCCAAAATGCTTTAGACTGAAGTGAGAAGAGTAAACATGTTCCTTTAAGTGTACAACACAGTGGTCGAGACTGGAGTAGTAGTAAAAAATGTGACCCTTTTAGTGTTCAACTCTAAGTGGTTTAGATTGGCACCTTCCGAAATGTTACAATCCGATTCAGAGGGCCACGGTGCATGCAGAAGCTTCTGGATCAAACCATGGGGGATGAGGCATTTTCTCCTGATGTCCCAGGGCAAGACCTACTATGGCGTGTGAGCAAATGGACCAAGTACCCCTTCAGCACTTGACTCTTATGGATGGTGTGGTCCAATAATTCCAAGGCTCCCTTGTTGGAGAAGTGGATACAGGCGGTTAGACATGGGCTTACAACTGAAAAGCACATGCATTAGCAGGAATAAATGATTGTCCAGCCAAATACACACGTTCAGGATAAAATAAGTATTTTATTTTACAGCTAAAACACAAAGGGAAATATGACATTCACAAACAACTACCAAGTCCCCCTGAGGACCGGGCCCCTCTTGTGTTCTGTAGACAGTTCTCTGTGTCCCAATTCCTCCTGGCTCTGTCCCCTATTCATTATAAGCAATATCCAGGGAAGCCCCACTAGTGATCCGAGTCATCAAGAGTCCACTCCAGCTCCATGGTAAGGTCAAAAGTGTTTCAGCACAGAAGCACTATTTAGCAAGCAGGGTCCCCAGTGCCCAACTTAGCCTGAACTAAGCTGCACCTGCAGGACTGGAGTGCCTGAAGTTCCTGAGAGCTCACCCTGTGCGGGTACTAGAGTGGCAGCTACTGGTTCAGGGGAATTAATTGCACGTGGTGTAAGCGAGCTGCACTCGGCAATCCCCGAGTTCCACCCACGTCGTTGAGCTCCCAAACCGACCGGAGGATCCTTGCTGCTCCTCTTGACAAGGTAAGTCTGTAGTGGATCCTATTTAGTTTTAACAGGAATCAGGAGTTTAGCTTAGCCTTTTGGCTTGCAGGCCTCTGCCCCTGTCACCTAGTGACTTTTATCCTAATTATCCTTTTCTGTCGTAGCCTATTTATTTTATTATTTATTTTAATATGGCTGCCTTTGTTTAGAGTTAGAGCAATGTTTTGATTTACGTTATCAGTGCCACTCTGTGAAGGTGTCTCTATCAGCTTCAAAAGAAAGTGATCTACGTAGGTATTCACATCAAGTCCTTTTCCGACTGTGTGATAGGAACATAATGTTCTTTTGGTAGTAATTCTGTATAAATACATCTCACTCTGACAAGGTTATCAGAGGGATTCCTTACAGATTCTATTGGCGCCATCTATGCTGCACATTGCTTTGATGCAGACCCAGCCTTCGTGTCACCACGGAGTCTAATCTAGAGGCCTCATTCCAAGGTAATAAGGGTTGGGGGCACTACTCATGGACCTGGTACTGGCAGATTAGGTTTAACACACCTAGCTCTTGTTATGTTAGAGATTAGGTTATCCATGCTAGGGTTTTAGGGATGTTTTACATTTCATGTTTATTGTAAGATGGTGGGGGTCTTTGTATTCACAACTCTTATCTTTACATTTCTGCTTCTTGCTTTGTTCACCATCCTAATCATTGCAGTTCATACATTGTATCGTAGAGTGCAGTCTTTTTGATAAACCGATTGAAAACTTTTCTGCATCTCCTTCATTGCCTGTGTGTGACTGAGACTTACTGCTAGCATAAGAAAAGGGTAACTTCTGTTCCACCACAATTCCCCTGAGATGTCGCATTCTAGAGTCCATGCGTAAAGGCTGCCAGATATCACCTTTTACTGTTCGGGTTTTTGGGGAGGTACTGCTTGTGAACTGGGAGGGTTGGACCAATAGTTGTGAATTGTTGTAGGATTGGCCTACATGCATTGGCCTACTCAGCATCACAGCACACCTCCGTAATTTAACCAGACCACTCTGGACACCAATGGCAGTGTGGATGAAATCCGGATGCCTCAGTTGCCTGTCCCCAACATCACAGTTAACTAGTTCAGGAGTAGTGCGGAGTCCCACCAAGGAAGGCACTCTGGGTCCAGAGACGGCATACCTCCAATGACTGCAGATTACTTGGATGAAGAAGCGTCACCCTTGAAGGCCTTGGTGCACCTTGACGTCATCCCTAAACCAGCAGTCTCATCTAGGTGCGAGAGCCCAACTACAACAAGTCTTTCAGTCCATCCCTTAAGAAGTTCATGATGCGGGTCCCATTTCCTAATGTAGGTGAGTGGGGGATCCCACAACAGCATCACTCCTCCAGTCCTTTGGTACATAGGTTCACCATACCTCTGCTATACACAACACTGATGATCAGTAAAGCAGATGCATGCATGGCGGACCGTAGCGGGTTGCTAACTCTTCAACACACTAGCGCTACAGCCTCTCCACACTGCAATCCATTCAGGGTTGCAGAATCTTCATTGCACAGGGGCTCTGGCCCGATCCTCACAGCTAAAAGGGTAGTTCATTTTTCGGCGGCCCCTTCTGGTATACGGGGTTGCCGACACCTTACTGCACATGAGCTCTGGCTTGATCAGCACAACGAAATCCACAGTTTGATTCACAAAGGCCCTCACCTAGCATATCAGGATCAGCGACTTTGTTTGGGCAACGACCCGATCAGTGCAGCAGCTGTTCCTTTCACCTCACACAGGGAATTCACTCAACAGGATTCCTCACTGGACCTCACTCCCTCCAATGCTCTTCTTTTCCTCACAGGGCACATTGGTCTTGGCATGCAGGCAGGTGCTGGTGCTCCAGGTCAGGTAGATGATGTCCCTGTCGGGTGATGTCCCCTCACCCAGCAGGGAGACTAACGGGACTTGACTCCCCAATCCTAGTCACAGGCAGAAGACGTGCAGAGCTTTTCCTCCTCGCACAGCCTGACTGGCTACTTAAAAGTTGGCTATTTTTGGGGTCTCAAGCTCGCCTTCTTATAGTCTATTTTGTACACCAAATGTGATTTAGAGTCTGAGTCTTTGATGTTTATATAGGGGGTTTTCTTCCTTTTGAAGCACCTACTTCTCTGCCCTCTCTTTCTCTTGAAAGCACTTTGTCACAGCAGAGTGACTCCAAAGCTGATAGCCCACAACACACGCCATGGGAGTGACTAGAGTTCACACCTGTATGTCAGCCACAGTAATATGTGTATCAAAGCTTTAATCCAGGGCCGCAGCTCTGCTCTCTATGAATCCCTGATCAGCCCCATCACTTTTCTGAGATGTGCCCAGCACTGTATTCTTCATGTATTGCACTGCTCACAGGTGCACATACTCCCAGCACACACATTTACCATGCATGCACTGCACAGCACATACCCTTCTTCTACTATACCACTCACAGGCACACATAAATCCATAACATGCATTTACCATTCACACACTGCACAGCACTACATCCTTCATTTGCACCCCACACAGGCACACATACATCCACCACATGCATTTACCATGCACACACTACCTCAGTACTCCATTATATCTGTAGCATACCCTTCTAAGGCACACATACACCCAGCACAGATAAACTCATGGGCCGTTCAGCACTTGACTATAACCCGATGTATGCCAAAGGGTGAGTTCAGCACACAGCAGTGGAATTTTTTTTTTTTTATTCTTTTATTTTTACTTTATTAATTTAGAGATGCACAGTAGAAAACATGGATAAAAATATAAATACATATAGATTAATTCATTCATATTAAACAAGCAGAAACAGTGCTACGATCTTTAAAAAAAACACACATAAAAAATATAAAGTGCTGAGAAATTGTAAATTTGCTGTGGCAATTTTGGCCTCGTTGAGCCACATTAGCGTACAAATAATGATGCTAATGTGGGGCAAGGAGGCGCTAGAGATCTCTTCACTCTTCCACTTAGTGTTAAGTGAGGTAGGCCTTTGCGTAGTATGTGTAGTGTAGTTACTTTTGTTATTTATTTTTATGATGTGACTATAGTTTCTAAATATTTTGTATTGTTTTTTTTTTATGTGTATGTTATCCGAGGATCAGTATGTTATGTTTTTACAGTTGTTTTGGTCAGAGTGGAATGGTCAAATAATATAACTTCTGTCCCCATCATGCACTTGCCTTTAGCCAGGCCCTGGACTCATCCCTGCATAAACCTCCAACCCACATTCCTATCCCTTTTTTTACATTTTAACATGTCATCAGTAATATATTATGTGAGGACATCAGCATAAGAAAACAATCGTTTCCACAGTCAAAAGGCCTTTTTAATGGTTTTATATCTTGCTGCAGTTTTTTTGGTAAATACTTCTGGTTATAATTTTCACACATAAAAAGCAGTGAGACGTTAACTTTATACAGAGAGGCTCAGAGCGCAACATGCTATTTATTAACATTGTTGAATGGTGAAAGGGACATTATGACCCATTGGAGACTTGAGCTGCAGTGTGTCAGGGCAACATTTTCTCTTTCTTGCTGACCTGCAAACAGCTAGGCCGCCGATCAGTAACACTTGAGCACCATTCTAAATGGGTTCTATTGCTTTATCAGCAGGAGGCAACACTTTCTTCAAGTTTGTGCGCTGTTTTTTCTTGCAGCAAACTGCATCTCCAATTACTCTAGGTAATGTGCTTGGCCAGTCACGCCACTCACTTTAGAGTGAAGATCCAGGTGCTTCATCTTGTTTATGGTTTCTCTGACGTTTATCCCCCCAATATGCCCCCCTGACCTGGCTCAACTTGAGCTTAACACAGGTGCAGACGCTGGAAGAGCATACGGGAGCAATTTCCTGAATCATCCACGTAACTCCTCAGAGATAGATGGAATCGGGTGTTTTTGCTGCATTGTTTGTTTTTTTATAGCTCTCTTTCCGTAATGTTTTCTGTGAACTGTGGAAGATAAAGGCCTTTAGAACTTTCATCAACACCAGCGCCACCATATTTCTATGCCTGCTGCTGTTGCGGACTCCAGGACAGTTGAACATTACAAAGCACCTTCTTGCGACACTCGATCTTCAACAGAAATGTACTGTAGGGTGACTAGACGTCCTGGATTTCCCCGGACAGTCCGGCTTTTCAGTGTACTGCCCGGATGTCCTGACACTTTTTGAAAATACATGCCCCGGTTTTTAGCACAAAGGTTAGGTATGCTTTCCTTTCACAGGCGCATCTGAACACTGAAAAATGTAAGTAGTTTATCTGTTTCTGTCAGATAGTAAAGGAGAAAGTTGGATGCATGCTCCCAGCGGGAGGGGACAGCGTCTGGAGGAGGTGAGGATTTTGAGTGGACGTCCTGCCACAGACAGGTAAGTGTAGCCTTGTAAATGTGTGCCTATATACACACACACACGCACACATATATAGGCACACATTTACAAGCCTAGAAAATATATTGCTTGTTATTCAACAAGACTATTAAAAAAGTGTCAGACTAGAGATAGGAGTAAGACTAAAACCTTTAGTCCTACTTTTATGTCTGTCCTGTCCTGGCTTTTGCTTCTCAAAATCTGGTCACCCTTTACACTGCCATGTGATCACAGGAAGCAGCCCCAGTAACGCACAATTAACCAATGTGTGGTGTTGGGGGCCCTAGCCTCTCATGCTACTAATTAAGGTGACACAGACACGTAGATAGGTTTCCTATAACTGGCCCCAGGCACATGCTCCTGGCCCTTATTATTAGCAGGGTCACCTGACTGGTGACGCCTGTGATGGATGGGTGTGGGGTGAGTGTGGAAACACTAGACTGATTCCAGCTTGACTCTACATCCCACCCAAATTTTATTGAATAAGCAAACAACTAAGTCAAACCTGTGGGAGAGAAAACATAAACAATAAAGCTATCACTGAGTCTCTTCGGGCAGTTTTCCAGACATGCTGCATTGAACAGGTACAGCTGGGGCACTCAGCATCACGGCACACCTCCGTAATTTAACCAGACCACTCTGGACACCAATGGCAGTGTGGATGAAATCCGGATGCCTCAGTTGCCTGTCCCCAACATCACAGTTAACTAGTTCAGGAGTAGTGCGGAGTCCCACCAAGGAAGGCACTCTGGGTCCAGAGACGGCATACCTCCAATGACTGCAGATTACTTGGATGAAGAAGCGTCACCCTTGAAGGCCTTGGTGCACCTTGACGTCCACTGGTAGAGCAGTGTCAGGCTTCCCTCGCGTGCCAGAATTCCATTGGACAGGAGTCTCCTCGAGGCCCTTTGGCAGGCTGCCATAGGATCATGTGGACTGTGCCAGGCCTATCTCAGGCCAAGCTAAGGCGGCGCTGAGGAACTGCCCACATGACCACATCCCAGTGGCGCATGGAACCACAAGGGGGGTTGTCGCAGGGTTGGCGTGCTCGGGCCATCAGAACTCAGGTGCTCTGGCTTTAGTGCAATAGTCTTTGGGTGACCATTCTCTATCCCAGTGTCTGTCGTGGAGCTTCCTCAGACACATCTCTTGTGGTGGGATTCCTTCTATCACCGGAATTCCTTGGATGCTCTTGCCCCTGGATTGCCATGGGACTGCGTGGGCTGTGGGGGCCATCGGTAGGCCGTGCCAAGGGAGTGGGTGCGGAACTCCCAACAGGGCCATGTCCAAGCCTCGTGCAACCCCAAGGGTGGATGATCCAAATGGTCTGGTGTGCTCTCGTCTGCAGGCGTCTGGTTCACAGGGCTCACAGCAGGTTTCTGGGTGGTCAGCCTCTCGTGGTGCCAGGGATGCCTCATCAAATTCTGATCTTGTTGCTGACTTTGGTTCTACTCGGGTGGTACTGTGCTCCTTAGGTGGTTTGGGTGACGCGACCTCATAAGGATGATGATCTTACTATCTCCTGCGGTAGATCAACAGGTGGCAGTGTCTTCCATTGCGAAAGGATGACTTTAGGTACTTCGTGGCCACTTGCAGTTATTGCATGGCATGTGCATTTGGCAACAGGGATGCCATCATGGTCAAGCAGCCGGTGACAGGACGGTCGGGCTGGGAAGCATGGGACCTGATCGCAGTTTGCGCATGCTGGTGGCTTGCGCACCTGAAATAGTGTTGATCTTCTGTGGGACAGGTCTGTCACACCCTTTTCTCTTCACCCATCGACTTTGTGGCATCGTGCCATGTACTTCTCTCCTCTTTTCCTTCTGGATGTGGCGTTGCGCCACAGGTTGCATGTTTTGCGACATGGACCTCTTGCTGGCTTGTGCTGCACCTCAACCGGGGCATTGTGTTTTATCGCAGCCTCTCGCAGGCTGAGTCCTGTCAATAGGACTTGTTCCACTATCCTCGCAGACCTCTCGTAGGTCTGGTCCATTCTGGGATTTTCTTGGAGGTCCGCTCCTTGACAGAAGGGTCACTGTCTCCATTTTCCTGTCTTCACTTGAGGGCGCAGCGCTTGCGCTTCAAGACTGCATTGTCGCAGCGCTTGCTCATGCCTCCGATTGCTGGGCAGGATTGGTCACTTCTCCTGAGTTGCTTTACGATGGGCCAACTGTGGCCATCTTGTTCTGTGGTGTGGATGGCTGGCGCGTCCTCTTCTACCTGGCATTGCGTCATGCTCTCAGAGGGCTCCATCTGTCTCTCGGGCTCCTGCCCGTGCTGTCCGGTTCGCCGGTACGGCCCTCTGTGCACCCCTGACATTGTCTCTTTCCTTCTCTATGGACGCCCTTCACTGGTGCCTGGTGTGCCCGTTCCCCGGGTGTACAGTGGTGGACACTTGCCGCTTGGTGCATGCAACGCTATCTTCCTGTTGGTGTCAGTGGCAGCAGACGGCTTGCTAGGGGCTGGCCATTCAGCTCACATCCTCCTTATGCTCCACTTGGGACCTGCAGCCTCCATAGGCTTTTGCTGCTCGGCTGGGGCAGCTTTGGGCAGCAGCAGTCTCTCAGTTTGTTGTGCAGGGGTTGCACACATCTCTTCCTGCAGCAGTCACTGTCAACAGGTGCTGCCCCACTGCAAATTTTCTTGGTGTTGCAGGTCACTTCTTCCGCCCAGCACACAGTCTCTCAGTTTCAACAGGTGCAGTAACTCTGTATGGCACCTAGATGTCACTGTAGCACTGTTTGGAGGCCATGACAGTCTTTCCCCCTACTGCGGGCCTCATTGGTACAGATGCCGGGGATTTCAGTCACTGGTGGCCGGGGCTGCAGCACACTTCTCCAGGTGAGTGCAGTCTTACTTTTCTCTTTTTTTCTTTCTTTATGTTCAGCCTCATAGTGGGAATGCAGGCGGCATGCTGTGGGGGTCAGCACTCAATGTAGGTCATCACAGGCCTGTAACCAGTACTGTTGCTTCCGGGGAGGGGCATGAGCTGTCACTGCGCGTGTCCTCTGCAAGCAGGCCTTCTCTGGGTGGCGCTGCTGGCATCTGCCACCGGCCCCTGGTCGTCTCAGAAACCAGTGCTGGGCTCTCGCATGTCGTACCATGTTGGAAAGGCTTCCGTCCTTTCGGGGGAGGGAGGATCTCCTCTATTGCTACATAGTCACCAGCTGCTCTTCTCCCTCACCGGGAGATGACCGGCAGCGGGCAAGGCAGTTTGCTGGTGATCCAGCCGATCACCGGTAAGCCGCCGCCGCGTTTCTTTGTTTGGAGGGCCAGGTTCTGTCCCCTTGTTTCTCCAGGACCAGATGGCAGCCGGCGGGATGTGCAGTGCCTTACTGGGGGGGGGTGAAGGAGAGTCACCGTCCAGTAGGTTGGGACGTGTGAGACCTACTCTGCTCCATACGCACCGGCATATTCACAATTGCTGCACTAATTAAGGTGACACTAATTAAGATGACACAGACATGTAGATAGGGTTCCTATAACTGGCCCCGGGCATGTGTGCCTGGCCCTTTTTATTAGCAGTGTCACCTGACTGGTGACGCCTGTGATGGATGGGTGTGGGGTGAGTTTTTTTTCAAGATGTTTAATTTAGAGGAGATTAATTGCCAGCTTTTTGCCCTTTAGTTTTAGATTGACCAAGTTTTAACGTTTCATGTAGTATTATGTTTGTCACTGACCTAATACAAAATAATGGGTTGCCCCTGCAGAATGGGACGTGGGGCCCGTGAGTCTCCTGTACCTTGCAGGTATTCATTAGTCTGTAGCTGATTGGGGCTCCCCCTGAAGGGAAGGCGGGCCCCAGGAGGGTTGGGCTGCACTGCAGGGCTTGCTGGGGCCTGTGTTAAGTCCCTGATGTTTGTCAGTCGCGTAACAACACTTGTGGGGGTTCCCTGCAAAATATTAGAAAGGGGCCCCCATGGTCCAGACCAAGTCAGGAGCTCTTGGGCCAGGGACTGCGTCCATTCACAGTGCCCTGCGGGCTCCAGGGGCTATTGTTATTCCACTGATGTATGTATGCATCATTTTCTTTCAATACATTTGCTTTTTATAGTCAATACTTCATATATTTATTCCCCATACTTTCTAATACCTTTCCATGTATGTTGGTTTAATTAAACATTTAATTAAATATCTTGAAAAAAGACATGTGCAGAAGTTCTTTGCAGTTCTCTAATGTTATTTTTCTATCCATGACGTAACTGGCGCATTTCACTGGTTTTTTTTTTAACTTTAGCAATTGTATTATTCAACAGCTTAAATATAATGTCACATTTAATCTTTGTTTTTTCAGTGAATTACTATTTTTATTAACATAATTTAAGTTCTTAGTCCATTTTCTAAACTACAAAACTATAAGGTCATTTAAACCTTTGCGATTTTCAGTGAATATATAAATATGTGTTCATTTATATATATATTCATACATGGGTATATAGATATAGATGTGAATGTATTCACTGGAAACACACAATTAAAGTATAGCTATGGTTACAAAACAAAACCACAAAACTACTGAAGTTCTCCAGTTATGGTTAAGAAAACTAACAATTACCTGCGCTCTCATCATGCACTGCATGAAACCTCTCATATTACATCACTTATGACATGTTAAATGCCATCATTGATTATGTTAATGATAACCACTAAAATAACATCATTGATCTGCGAATCCCAGTCGAAAAATGTATTTGAGGTATTTAAGTCCTGGTACCTACACAATGAATCCCGTAGCTGGATGATTTGATGCAGCAGCACTAGGCCACATTCATTGTCCTTGAGGAGCTTAGATGCGTAGCGCTCCTGTTGGGTCTGCTTAAGGGGAGGGCAAGGGAGGAACAGAGGGAGAACTGGACAGAAGTGTTACGTTTCTATAGTAATGCACTAGGTTAATGTCCAAATAAGGTTGACATTGTACTGGACTCCCTGTAATTTTGCTATAATGAGCTTTTTATGTAAACTTTGTTGCTTATAAGAACACAATAATTAAAAACTAAGGCCCTCATTACAAACCCGACGGTTGGTGATAAAGTGGCGGTAATACCGCCAACAGGCCGGCGGTAATTACAGGCAAATTATGACCATGGTGGAAAGATCTCCGGTAGACAGCCAATGTACCACACCAACCGCCAGGGCGGAATCTACTGTCACCATGGCAGTAGCCACCTACAGCCAGGCGGAAGTCCATGTTCCACCCACCATGTTAAGACACAGAAAACCGCCACCTTTTCCGGGGTGGTACCAACGACATCAAAAGCCTGGCGGAAACTGAGCTCAGAAGGGAAAGGACTCACCATTGGTAATACAGGGAACAACCACGCTGCCATAGAGCCCGAGATGCATGTCTTCTCCATGATATTTTACGTGCTGCTCCACCACGAATATCAACGCCGGCGAAGGTGAACACGGTGAGTACAGCCACCTAGCACACAAGTGAGGGATGTAGGAAAACGACAGTGACACACACACACGCACCACACTCACCCCACACCATACACACAATCAGCTGCATCACAAAAACATTTTTACCCCATAACTCGGATGAATAATGCAAGGACAAACGTTTTTGAAAAAGGTAATGTAATGAGAGCAACACATCAAGATAAATAACTTA
Organism: Pleurodeles waltl; assembly: GCF_031143425.1. Taxonomy (NCBI): domain Eukaryota; kingdom Metazoa; phylum Chordata; class Amphibia; order Caudata; family Salamandridae; genus Pleurodeles; species Pleurodeles waltl. The sequence continues at coordinate 940,877,838 of NC_090449.1, forward strand.
GGCAATATAATAGATATATACATATGTACACAAAAAGGGACACAGTCCAGTCCACAATGTTCGTAGGCCAAATGACCACAGGACAAAGTCCAAGGCCACACATGTCATCTGCATCAACATGGAGAGAACACTGCAGGGGCATCAGTTGGTAAATAGACGGAACTGGGAGGAAGGTGGGGGAGGAGGGAGAGACAGTGGAAATAGTGGATGTTGGTGTGTCTGCATCTGGGTGGTGTTTGTGTGAGTGCCTGTGGGATGAAGTATGGTGCTTATGTTTGCCTGTACCACTCTTGTGTGTTGTCTTGTGTGCATGCTTGTCTGGCTGTGTGCTTGGGATGGGTTGGGGTTAAGGAGAATGGGACTGGGAAGACAAAGTTGGAGGGGGAAGGGTAGAAACAGGGACAATGGCTGCCATCATAGAGGAGGCCAGAGCCTTGATTGATCTCTTTTGGGACGCCAAACCAGTGTGATTGCCCTCCAGAAATGCATTAGTTTGTTGCATCTGGGCTGTCAGCCCCTGGATGGCATTCACAATGTTTTACTGCCCTGAAGAGATGGATTTCAGGAGGTCAATAGCCTCCTCATTCAGGGCAGCAGGGCTAACTGGGGCAGGGCCTGAGGTGCAAGGGTGAAGGAGATGCCCACCCTCCACGGTGAGCAGGCACGGGCAACATAATGAGGGGTTGCTGGGACGGCGGTGGCGGTGGTACCTGAGCTGGGGTGGTCACAGAGGTGTCTGCCACCACCAGGGAAATTCCATCGGAGAAGGTATCTGTGTCAGAACTCTCCCCTCCTGTCTCCGCCATGGTGACCCCTCGCCCTCCGTCCCACTGTTGCCCTCAGTGGAATCTGCTTCCTGGGTACTGTGGGATGCAGTTCCCTCCGTCACTGGTGCCTCTGCTCCTCCGCTAGATGATGCTGATGCACAAAAGGACAGGGTGACGAAATAAAAAGGAGGGGGAGAGACAAAGGATACACTTGGTCAATGGCTGCACCAAAATCACCGCTGGCATACACAGCACCCTCACACACAAGGAACAGCCCTACGCAATATGCAATAGCACTAGCAGAGATATCATTAGCAGCCAAGCCATGGGGAGGGGCACACACCACCAAATGCAGCACACCTAGGACTCACCCAGCCCTGAGCAGTTGTGGATGCCTACGAGCCAGGTAACTAGATTATCCATTCTGAACCCTAGCCACTGGGGGACCTATGTTGCAATGTCAGGCCTGGCCTAGGGGCCCCCATTGACACACATCTCCCACCCGGATACCACCCTACCATGCGTACGTTGTAATGATGGGCACTGTACTCACTCCCTTGTGGCTGCTTTGATGCCCTCAAGCACCCATCCAGCTCAGGATAGGCCACTGCCAGTATGCGGGCCATCAGGGGGGGGTCAGGGTCAACAGGCATTCCTTCCTCGCTGGGAGGCCATCCCCAGCTGGGCCTCTGCCATCTTCCATGCCCAGTGTCTTAGGTCCTCCGACAGTTTCCAACAGTGGGTGCTCCGCCTACCATAGACCCCCAGGGTTCGCACATCCTTGGAAATGGCATGCCATATACCTTTCCTTTGATGAGCGCTGACCTACAGAGGAAATACACACAGGAAAATTGAATTAGTCTAACAGTCCTGCTTGTTACACTTATGGCCCATCATACCCCTTCACATCACCATTTCCACACACATGGCCCAGCACACAACCAATACGCCGCCCAGAGGACATCCACCCACTCCCCATACACGAGGCCTTCACACACACCACTCCATGCATTCATGCCACATGCATCGTGCCCACAGTGTACTCACCTGTTGGTCTGGAGTCCCATACAGCAGTCTGTACTGGGGTAGGACCCCATCCACCAGTCTCTCCAGCTCTGCCGAAGTGAGGCTGGGGCCCTTTCCCCGGTCACACGGGCCATGTTAGGTTCCAGACACAGGTCACAGCAGTACATGCAGTGTAGGTCCTCTCCTATGGAAGATCAGGTAGCAAGTGAGGAATATGATAGAAAATGGCAGTCACGTCCACAGCGGTGCATACTGTCATTGCCGGCTTAGATCACCATCGGCCACTGTAACCCATAGGGCCCAATGTTAACCTATGAGGAGTTGCACGGCGGTTCCAGACCGCATCCCGCAATTGTGCACAATGTCAGTGGAATTACCTCACTTCCACCTGTTCCTCCACACAGGACAGGCGGACGCCATTTCAGAGGGGGGAGGCCCTGGATAATTGCTGCGTCACTGGTGAAATTAGGACATACTGTACAAATCACACTTACCCATTACAAGTTAGCAGCATGCAAAGTTCTGTTGTAGCCTCATTGTTCAGTTTGTGACCGGCTCCTCACTCTTTTGCCCCATAGTTTGCTACCGCTGCGGATGAAGAGGAGATGGAGACATACCCCTGTGTGCAGACCCCTGGTGGACTTGGCAACAATGGAGGACAGGCACATTATACTCACCTATGGACTGGACAGGGCTACAATCACAGAGCTGTGTGCCCAATTGGAGCCTGACCTGATATCTGCTATCCGTCACTCCACTGGGATCCCCTTCTTGTGCAAGTTCTATCAGTGCTCCATTTCCTGTCAACTGGTTCTTTCCAAGTGACAGTGAGCTTGGCAGCAGGAATGTCACAGACAATGTTCTCAATAGTGCTGACAAGAGTGTTGTCTGCCCTGATTAAACACATGTGCAGCTACATTGTATTTCCCCAGGTAGGAGATTTGGCCACAGTGAAGGGCGAGTTCTATGCAATGGGACATATCCCCAACATAATTGGGGCGATTGATGGAACACATATTGCATTTGTACCCCCTCACCCCCGTCAGAATGAACAGGTGTTCAGAAATCGGAAGAGTTTCCACTCTATGAATGTACAGATGGTGTGCTTGACGGACCAGTACATCTCCCAAGTCAATGCTAAGTATCCAAGGTCAGTGCATGATGCCTTTGCCAAAATGTGATGGGCCAACTACAGAGGCACAGGGTGTGGCTAATAGGTGAGTCCTGCTTCCCACCCAGTATATGTTGGTGTATGGGTATGGTTTGGGCCATATGGGATAGAGTGTGGCTAAATGATGTCCCTCAAAATTTGCAGGTGACACTGGTTACCTCAACCTATCATGGCTGCTGACCCCTGTGAGGAATGCCAGGACAAGCACAGAAGAACGTTATAATGAGGCACCTGGGGGAAACAGAAGGATCATTGAAAGAACCTTTGGCCTCCTGAAGGCTAGGTTTCGGTGCCTCCATCTGACAGGTGGATCCCTGTGATACTCACCCAAGATGGTCTGCCAGATAGTAGTGATCTGCTGCATGTTGCACAACCTTGCCCTGAGATGCCATGTGCCTTTTCTGCAGGAGGAGGAGGCTGGAGATGCCCGTGTGCCAGCAGTGGACTCTGTGGACAGTGAGGATGAGGAGGCAGAGGATGAGGACAATAGAGCATCAGTGATCAGACAATACTTCCAATGACACACAGGTAAGACAGTGTTACTTCACTTTTCAATGACATTTGTTTGAATTTCTGTGGCACTGCCATGCTGTTTTTTCCCACTTCTACTTCCACTTACTGCACCCTTTGGGAATTCATTTTGCAGATGTTGGTGACCTCACATATGTTCCTGGTGTGATCATTGCAGCCAGCTACAGGTCATTAATTTATGCTCATTTTCTGTGCAGTTGAATTGCAATGTTTGTACCTGTTTAAATGAATACATACTTGAAGAATTTGGCATACTCCAAACTTCTTTTTTTTCCAAGGGTGTTTGTTGTAGTGCTAAAATATTGAGGGGCAAATGCAATGGGATGGGGTGATGATGGAGGAAAGTCCATGGTATTGTTCCAGTCTGTTTGTACACAGGTGCATTGTCAAAGGGGGCATAGGAAGGGGAGAAATGGCAGTTCAAGGTGGACAGGGTGACAGAGTGGGACACAAGGGTGACAATCAGGAGAGTCTCACTTCCTGGCGGGGGTCTTGGCAAGTGTCTCTGGCTTCTGTCTGGATCACAGGCAATGTTTGCGGGGTGGTTCTCCTTCTACAGGGGGAAGGGGTGCTGGTGGCCTGTGAGTCATGTAGCGGGCCTCCTGTCCGCTAGCGGCAGCGGAGGTGGAAGGCTGTTCAGATGTCTGGCTAGTGGCAGGGGCCCGCTGTTGTGTGACTGCCTCCCTCATAATACTGGCCATGTCTGCCAGCACCCCTGCTATGGAGATCAGGGTGTTGTTGATGGCCTGCAAGTCCTCCCTGATCCCCTAGTACTGTCCCTCCTGCAGCCGCCTGCTCTCCTGCACATTGTCCAGGATCTGGCCCATCGTGTCCTGGGAATGTTGATATGCTCCCAGGATCTCTGCAAGTGCCTGCTGGAGAGTGGGTTCCCTGGGCCTGGCCTCCCCCTGGTGCACAGCACTCCTCCCAGTTTCCCTGTTGGCCTATGCCTCTGTCCCCTGAACCGTGTGCCCACTGCCACTGACCCCAGGTCCCTGATTGTCATGGGTATGAGGTGTGCCCTGGGGTCCCTGTAGAGGTGGACACACTGCTGATTGACGTGTCTTGGGGACAGAGGTATGGGTACGTTGGATGGGTGCTGTGGTAGTGTTTCCTGATGGGGGAGGCTTTGTGGTGGTGTGTGATTGGGCCTGGGTAACTGGCTGTCCAGAGGTCCCTGATCGGCCAGGTTGGTCATCCAGATCCTGAAGACCAGAGTTGCTGTAATCACTGTGGGCCTCTTCTGTTGGGGGACTGGATATTGCTGGTACCTCCTCTCCGTTGACATTGGTTGGGGTACCTGTGGGGATGTAAATGATGTGTTATGGATTCTGTGTCTGACATATTGTGCATCCGTGGCTTGCCCTCTTTGGTTGTATTTGCCCTGGCAGCTTTCACTTGTTTTCTTTGGTATACGGTGGGATGATTAGTTCTCCATAGTGTGCATGTTTTAGTGATTAGTGTCCATGCAGGGCTGTGAGGGGTGTCCCTGCATTGGTATAGCATGCAGGGCTTGGCATTAGGATAAGTGAGCTGTGATGGCGGTGTGTGTGGGATGGAGTGGAATGATGAGAGTGAGGGTGGGGGTATTTAATGGCATGCAGGTAGGGGGTAGTAGTAGTAGAGAGTTGACTTACCAGAGTCCAGTCCCCCTCCTACTCCGGCCAGGCCCTCAGAATGCAGCATTGCCAAGACTTGCTCCTCCCATGCTGTTAGTGGTGGGGGAGGAGGTGGGGGTTCACCGCCAGTCCTCTGTACAGCGAGCTGGTGTCTTGCTGCAATGGAACATACCTTCCCCCGTAGGTCATTCCACCTCTTCTTGATGTCATCCCTAGTTCTTGGGTGCTGTCCCACGGTATTGACCCTGTCCACGATTCTCTGCCATAGCTCCATCTCCCTAACTATCAATATCTGCTGCACCTGTGCTCCAAATAGCTGTGGCTCCATCCTGATGATTTCCTCCACCATGACCCTTAGCTCTTCCTCTGTGAAGCAAGGGTGTCTTTGTGGTGCCATTGGTGTTGTGTGAGGTGTGTAGGTAACGGTGTTTTGGGTAATGTGTTGGGGTGTGTGATGTGGGGTGAGTGAGTGGTGTATATGTGTGAGTAGAGTGTGGCTCTGGTTGTGTCTGTGGTCTTGCTGCCTCTCTGCTGGCAATTGTTTGTAATGGTAAAGGGTTGTGGGTAATGTGGGTGTGTATTATATAGTGGTGTGAGTGGGTGTGTGTGGTGTGTGTATGGGTGTCAGGTGTTTGTTGTTTGAATTGTCCAATGTGGTGTTGTTTTGTTTTTTGTGTGTCCATTTTGAGGGCGGCGGTATGTACAGCCAATGGTTTATCGCCATTGAATGTCCGCCGTGGTGATTCGTGGGTCAGAATGTGGTGGGCGTAGATGTGTTGGTGTAATGGTGTGGGTTTTGATACCACCAGTTTATTACTGACCTTTGGAGTTGCTGATTTGTGTGTGTGGCTGAATACTGACGGATTGGTGTATGTGTCATAATATGGTGAACGGATATCCACCGCGGCGGCGGTAAATTGGGGGCAGTCAGCTTGGTGGTAAGTGGGATTTACTGCCAATGTCATAATGAGGGCCTGAAAACGGTTAAAGATAGCATTATATGTTATTTTAATGATGCCATCATCCATTGTTACTTATACTCTGTGACTGCCCAAGTGCAGTGTAGTTCCAGTCAATTTTAAACATACGTTAAGGTGCTAGAAGCAAACCTAACTATAGCTTTACTTGTGTGATTTGTTTAGAGAATTCTGGATTTTTTTAAATCATATTCCTAACTGGTCTGTTTTTCAAAACCTTAATAGCTCTCTTCTGCTAACCATCCTGTATCACAGACTATGGTTATACTTGATACGGAGTGTCTGCAGTTTCTGTACACAACCTGTAGTAAACAGATTAACCCTTAGAGCACGCCTTTTAGTCTTAAAAGCAGGTGTTGACTGCCGATCAGAACTTATTGTAAGGTCCTATCCATGAACTACACCAATAATTCCTTTCACAGACCCTGTTCCAAAACCAACACCAACAACTAAACTTAAATATACACATCCAGGGGTGCATCACAGGGACTGACAGGGCAGGACCTGCACCCCACTCCTTGTAGGTGCCAAATCTGTTGTGCACAGCCACTAACTTCACACAGCATGGGGGTGTAGGGCCTGACCTCCACCCAGGCATTATGCTTCCCCATCTACAGACATCGACCCCACTGGTACCACTTCGGCGGTGCATATTGGGAATGGGGCACTCACCCTGGCATGCAGACACTGCAGTATGAGCACCCATTTTAACTTTTTTTTTTTTTACTTGTTTTATTTAAGTTGTAATTTTGAAGTCTTATTATGCTTTTTGTAAATGTTTTTGAATCTTGTTTCGCAGATTTATTTGTGTTTTGTCTATTTATATATTTCAACTTTTTTAATCATTCCTTTTTTTAATGATTGATACTTTTTTATGGTTCTTCTCAAGCTGGGAATACATTGCCCAGAGATGACAGACTTGTGCATCTCCCTATAACATATCACTTTCATGCACTAATTGCAGTAAGTTAAAAAAATACTGCAACTTGTGATCCTCTGCTTTCTCTGCCTGTCACTGTACTTCTTGTGGCATGGTGTGTACTTCTCCCTTCTCACATTGTTGCCTCTACATTTCCGCACTCAGGTACTCATTTGAATTTTTGGCCCTCATATGTTTGATCATGCCCCTTGTTCCGAATTAGCACATGTGAAGATACCCACTCTGTAGCACTTGATCAAATAGAGTAAATGTCACGCTGTGGGCATTAAACGTCTTTTCCCAACTGGATACATGATAAAATTCTGCTCCAAACGTTCTTTTTCCGGTTGTGATGCAGCTGCAGCCTATGATGTGAAAGGCATCAATACATCATCATATTCATCCTGCTGTGAAGATACCTATCCTTTCAATACCCTAGTTGGATCCTGGTTTGCTCTACTAAGCTGAGATGTCATGATGGTACTGGATGCAAAAATTAAGTCCACTTGTTTCAAAAGGCGAAGGAAGAATTGAGCCTTTTGTAAGCTTAGTTCCTTTCTACTAGAGCCTGTGGGTTTGCTTTTCCAATAGTGTGGATTATTTAGGCAATTAGATGGCTCCTTTCATTGTCTTGGGGTGTTTTGGGATTAAAAGATCATCTATGACTCCTATAGAAACAATGCCATGTTTTTGAAGTAGTCTCCCATGGTCTCGAAGGCAGGACTTCCTACAGGGCTCATGACTCCAAAATTTTGAGCTGTGAATCCAGTACTTTTACAAAGTACATTTTGACAGGAAAATAAACTCACTTTTATTGTTTGAGGCTGTGGGTTTGCTAACAGGAACTCAAAACTCATATATCTAGCAGTACTTTTCACAATTTGCACGCCATAAAACTTCTTGCATTCACAGTACTGAGACCTGGTACTGTGACACCAGGGCTTTTCCTTGGAGTTGCTGGGAATTCAGAAATCCTTGAACACAGTGGTATGTATCCTTTTTATACATATCACTACACTCACTGCTAATGGAGACCTAGAATTATGGCTTCTGAGCTGGGTGACCAGCAAAGGGGCAATCCAGAACAAGCTACTGCCGTAGACTCCTGTTATAATAAACAAACTGCTCAATTTTAGGCAGCAGCACCACCGAGTATGGGGAACTGAGTCTGATCCCACACCATGTGACAGTTGTTGGCCTAACCCTTCCAGTTAGCTAGCTGTACCTCACCACTACCAAAGGCAAGAGTGATTTGTGGCAGCCTATCGCATGACACTCAGACTCTTCAGGGAAGTAGTGGTGGAACAGATCGTACCCCTTTCTCCCAGTTACACCAGTCTCCTACATGCAAAGATAAATAGAATCAGGAATAGTGTACATTATATATTGTATTGAAGAAACTGCATTCTACGTAAAAAGGTATGAATTGCGATTATGAGGATAATGAAACACAGCGTTATCACAGCAGTGACCAGGAAAGTGAAACACAAGAGTCCCACCAAATTGTCACAATAGTGTCCCTAATATTCCTACTTACACTACTAAGTTTCTACATGAGAGCAAACAGCAGTCGTAGCCCTGATCCACCCTTCTGGTCCTGGGAAGGAAGTTCAACCCCCATACCTATGATCAGAGGTGAAGAAGAGGTCTGTTAGTCTGCTGGGAGTCCTCCCACATAGACGAAAAGGAACCAAAAGGTTCTGCAGAAACTGCGACGATGTGAAGCATGAGATGGCAAGCAGGCTGGAATGTAAGAATTGCCCTAACATGACAGCATATATTTTTCTTTGTAGGGTAGACAATGTACTCTTTGGACCAGCAATACCCGGTAAAGATCGTGTACAGCCATGGGTTGAGCACAGAATGAAAATGTCATGCAAAAAAAATAATAATAATCTGCGTGGAAAGGCAACTGATAAAGGAATGAAAAACATCTCCACTAAATTAAGCTTTGCTAAAATAATGAAAGGAAGAAAAGAGAAATACAAATAGGCGATAGGGCACCAACCTCAGGATCAGGGCTAAATAATGTGCCAGTGTAAATGCTAAAATAACCTCACAACACTACTCAGGTTAGCAGTGAATATTAGTCTGAAGACACCATAGTTGACATATGGTAATTTTTTCCATACTCACTCACTTATTACAAAATGCTATTCATTAACCTACATGAAGAAGTCTTTGCCTTTCCTATCTTTTCCATGTGGAGATCTCCACTCCGACTGCGGAGATGATCTCTGCACACATACACCTACTTTTAATAGTAAATGAGGGAGGGACAGGGGAGTGGCCGTAAAATAGAGAATATTTGTTACTAAATTGGGGGAGGTAGGAAGGATTAGAGAGAGATCAAGGGAGGCCCCGGGAGGAGTTTAGGAAGAGACATGCACCACCCCACAAAAGAATAAGCACGCTGCTATTCATAAACTGCACTTCTAAAGTTTCTACAGCCCAAAGGGACCCAAAACAGTTGTAAATGTAATCCAGCTCAGATCTGGAGTAAGTCCAGGTCCACATGTGGCCAACCATTGGTACTGCTGTACCCTTCCATAGAAAACAATAGAGGCAGCCAATAATATATTTTCTTTAAACTAATTTAAATTAATTCTATACATAACTTCTTGTATTTTTAATACATAATAAATAAATATAAAGATTTTACTTTAAATTGGATTTTTAAAATGAATCTTTTGCAAAATATTTTCAGTTTAGCTTAATATATTTAAAGTAATTAAATCTTTATTTTAAAATTGAGTTACTGGTACTGTAGCATGTTTCCTTTTGTTTTAAATTTAAAATGAAGGTATAAAATCAACAAATACAAATATTTAACATTATGTTTACTATTTTTCAAAAACTGCTTGACTTCTCCCTGTACTTTACCATATGGGGATCTCCACCCTGGTGGCAGAGGTCTCTGCCTACATGTGAAAAGTCATTAGTACTACCTTTATACATGTAAATTTGGCTTCATCCTCTGAATTCAGGGGATGGAGACATGTAAGTCTAAACAATGTAATAAATATACAGTTTACATGGTGAGTAGCCAAAAGTAGAACATTTACTACATATGTAGATTTACTCATGTAATTTTGCATTTGTGAATAGGCCTCTATGTGACTAGCACTCAGCTGAGATAGTATGGTAAAATATTCTTTTGGAGCATCATCAATGCACAAGGTTCTTGATACTTGGCAACAAAGGCAATTTAATGGGGCTAAATGAAAGAGGAACACCGAATGTGCAGCATAAACAAGTGCTGCTGGTTTACAATATGTCAACCAAACAAATTACCACAGGGCGTCCTGCAATAAGAGAGAGATGAAAGAGATGCATGATTTACCACTATTGGTTGGCACTGCCATGTCAGACGCACAGTGATCTCTCTTGGAGAACAGTGGGTATGAGCACAAAGAACTCAATCTCTACACATCCGCAGATGAGCAAAACACTATTATTATTTTCATTAAAATCCAAGTTCTTGTTTTATTGTTAGAGTTGTATTTTTCTTTTGTGTTACCAAAAAAGTAAAAACAAAACATAAAAACTAAAAGCTTTTTAGAAATGTTTCTTTTTAGATCCAATTTTATGGTTTCAAATTTAATAAAACAAGTATGCTGTTTGTTTTGCAAGTCCAAATGAGAGTTACTGAATTTGACACGTAGGCCCGGGTGAAATTTGCATCACAGCAGCATAATTAACATAATTTCAGTAATTTTAAATTACTCTTGTAAAATTCCCAAAATTGTGTATTACATGGCAGGAACATTGGAACAAACCGAACAAGAGTCTGAGTTGCTATTGTTTGCGGTGACTTTTTTTGCATTCATTTTTTACGTGAAATGCAATCCTGTGTCCAAACTGATCACAAAGATGCATCTTGTGTTAATAATTAGGGCGTAGCTGTAACTTGCATAATTTCATGTGGCATAATTACATGAAATTGCGGCAAAACTACACAACGTATGCAAAGTATATCTTGCACTCAAAAAATTAACTGAACGATTGGTTTGGGTAAACTTTCAACTTGAAAATGTAATTTGAGTTGATTTCAGGTTGCTTGCATCCAAAACACTGTAGTTCATACTTGAATTTATAGTTTCATGCTCAAAAATTGCTAAGTGGTCCATTTGGGTAAATAATCAACCTGAAACGCCTCTTGCATTGAAACACTACCCAAATGTACATCTCGTGTTAAAACTTGTCCCTGAAATGACACAATATGTCATAATTGCATAATCTCTATAATTTTGTGCAAATGTGGTTATGAAAAATGACCACAATTATGCCAATTACTCCAACAAAATTCAGATATCTCCCACGCCTAACTAGAATACAGCACAAAATGGCAGTTTCGCATTATGGGTCATTGCATATAATTTTGCATGGTTTAACCAATTATGTAAAAGCAAATTATGCACAATGCACACACCCCTAATATACATAAGGGAATATGGGTGACTGAAACTGTCTTTCACAAAGCATCAGAAATTCATAGACCTATACAATGAAAGTTAGAAACATAAAAAGTCATTACTCTGTGCAGATAACCTGAAGACTTGGCTACCAACCCCCTAGAAGAATTAGAGAAGAGGGCATAGCCAGATTTCAGGCCCTGCACATCAATTCCTGTGGGTGACTGATCCCACTGTGCACAACCTTTGGCTGTGTGAAGTAGAGATGGAGCCTAGCCTCCAGCCTGGTTCTACGCATCACCCTCCATGAGCATCCAACCACAGCTGCAAGTGGCATTTGGCTGTGTGCGGCAGGGATTTGGAGTCTGCCCTCCGCAGGTGGGCGACCTCCACTGCACGCAATGGTGTGGGGAGCAGGGCCACTAAACTCCCCAAACAACACTGGAATACATCAGTTATAGTCTAGTAAAAGAGAAACATACCTTGCACCCCCATCATGCACTAGCATGTTTCATTCCAACCCCTAAATATAATGTCACTTTACCTGGAGGTCAAGCTATGTGCCCAACACCCCCCCCCCCCCCAGTGCACATGGTCAAAGGCCGGTTGCAGCAAGGAGCTGGCCACCTGTGCTGGATTGGGTGCAGGCCATGGGCCCAACCGCATTCTGTGCATGGCCTTTGGCCATGTGCAGCAGGATGTTGGCCGTTCACAGTGAAGTTGGCTGAAGAGCTGACTGGACTACAAAAGTCCATGCACAGAGGATTGTTGGCCATCCACAAGTGGGATGTCACAGGGTAGGCCCTATGGCCAACCCCTTGTGTGCACAGCCTATTGTTGTGCACATCTGGTGGTGATCACCCATGCTGGGTTGGAGTCAGGGTCCGACTAGGCCCTGCAGCCAACCCCCCCACTGTGCACAGCCAAAGGATGTCATTTGATATTTAATCAATGATATCATCGTTATTAGTGAAGTGATATGTTAGGCCATGAGCGGTACAGGGCGGTGGTGCAAGTTATAATTAGCTCAGTAAATTATGACAGTTAAATTTCAGTGTTTTTTAATTTGTTTACATTTTTTAATGTGAAGATTAAAAATAAGGAAATATGATTAGATGAATAAGCATTTTCTTCCATCATACATTTTGGATCTGCTGTTGAGCTGAAGTCATTTGAATGCTTGGTCGCAAGAGAAAATGTTATCTTGCGGCCACCAGGAGAAGATGTGTGGCATAGTCCCTGTGTGCTGAAAAAAATGTAATTGGTACATAAGGGGTCAGGGTGAGAAAAGTCTAACGACAGTGGCATAACATAAAATAATGGGGCCCCACAGCAGAATGTGATAAGGGGCCCGGGTCTCCCATATCTAACAGATTTTTATTGGTCATGTGGGGCCCTCCTGAAGGGTTTAGGGCCTATGAAGGATTAGAGGCCTCCTGCACTGCAGGGGCCTATGATCCGCCCCTGGGCTTTTCCCACAAAAGAGTCACTCAAAATGCTTACTTTAAAAAAAAGGTTTCCCTCTTCAGAGTGCCTGGATCACGCCTTGGGTCCACAAACTAGGAAGACATGTCAGATCCCCGTACATAGTTTGCCAAAAACGTTCCAGATTTGTGGACTAAAAGTGACTGGTGGTGGTTATTTAACTGAATATGGTTTATGCATTCCAATCAACAAAGTGAACCTTACTCAAGACTTTGACCTATTTTCATTCAAAGGCAAGCAAATTGAAGATTAAAAGTGAGTAAAATGGTTGTGATAGTACTAAAATCAACACAGACAAAAGGCCTCATTATGAGTCTGGCGGTCGCTAGACTGCTAGACTCGCAGATGGCGGTTGGACCCACCGCCACATTACAACCCTGGTAGTTGGCCGCCATGGGAACTGCCACCTCCGCCAGAATACGAGATCCCGGTGGTTTGGAGGTGGCGGCGGTCCTAATCCACCAGGCAACATTCCAAGCAGCGCTGCCCTGGTGATTACGACCCCCTTCTCCGCCAGCGGTTTCATGGCGGTACCACAGCCATGAAAATGCTGGCAGAGAACAGTTGCAGGGGCCCCCAGGGGGGCCAGCAACCTCGCAATGTTCTGCTTTGCAGACAGAGAACATTGCGAGGGTGCTGGTGCACCTTGCGCTCTACAGCATTGCTACCGGCTCAATTATGAGCCGAAGACAATGCTGTAGGCTGTTTCCCACTAGGCCAGCAGGCGGAAACTCAGGTTTCCACCCACTGACCCAGCGGGAAACTCTTAATGAAGCCGGCGGGGAGGTAGCTAGTATGGCAGCAACCTCCCCATCAGAAGTTTGGTGTAAACCGTCAGCCAAACTCATAATCAGCCCCAAAATTTTACAATAACCCTACAGCTCTGGGTTGTTCTCTTTCTTTTGGTAGAGAGCTGCTCCTTTTAATGGAACATATCTAAGCCATCAATAATACTCTTAATCTGTCAGCTCTTTTGGTAGAATTTGTAATCACTTAATGCTATCTGCACCAAGTTAGGACTAGCCAGCTGACCTGAAAATGACAAGGCATTTTAGCATTACAGGAACAGTACTACAGATTTGAACTGGTATAAAAACACCCAATCATACATGGTATATATGTATTATTAATTACAAAAGGTTAAAGTACAGTTATGGCTTGTATTACAAACCTCTGAAGTTCATCTCCAAAACCATAGTTAAAATGTAGTTATGGTTACAAATCAAAATAAAATACTCTGAAATTAATCTATTATCTTGAGGTAAACTAACCACAACGCATGTCACAACATGCAGTGCTTATGGCACAGCAATACTTCTGAAAGTCTTCTAGGAGTGAAATTGTCATATCTTACACTGTTACTTTCAACCACCCTTCAAGAAATTCAATTTCAACACTTCCAAATTGTTTCCACGGGACTGATTTCCGGCTTGTTAGAAATTGGACTGCTATAACATTTATTTGTAACGAACTTAGGTTTACACCATGTATTTTCCACCATTGGTATCAGGTGGCAATTTTTTAAGTAACCTGTAGAATTCCTCCTCTTTTTATTTAATACTCGACCGATATAGATCTATGTCCAAACGACGCAAATGAATTGTAATGCAGGTCACTTGCAACTGTGAACTGGAAATTCAAGATGGTGCTTCCTGTTGCACATGAAAGAAATTTCAAAATGCTAATTCCTCTGTCCGCATTCTTTAAGGAAAGAGGACACATGACATTATTAGATTGGTATTTTCGAACTAACTGAATCGTTTCCAATTTGGAAAACTCCATGCACCCTGGATTCAATGGAGAAACATTTTCCTAAAGTTAGCGAAATGTGCATTGAGTTGAAATATTGCTGGCATCTTACCATGAAGACCAATTAAATATCAGCCAATTGAATCCAGATGTGGCCTTCTGCCTGAATACTAAGTGTGCACTAACAAGGTGTGAGGCCAAGGCAAACTTCTCCGGCACTTTATGGTGCATGGACGATCTCTGAATGAAAGACTCCTCTATGATAAATTATGAACCTCTAAGGTCAGGAGAGCAAAGGGAAGGAATTAATTTCCCATTTGAACAGAACCTAGCTTGCGCTTACTTGTTGAAATGATGAAATATTAAACACAAGTATGTTTCAAACTTGCTGAAAAACCTGAAGAGTAAATGAATGTTATTACAGATACTATGCATCATTATGTAATCTTTAGCCTGCAGTATTGATGCATACTCATGGAATTGCTATCTAGAATACAATTTAAATTGGAATTTATCTGTCTGATTTGCAGACATGGAAACTTTCACCAAAATACAATGGGGGAGCATTCTTCCAGGACAACACGAATTTAGATATTTCCCAGTAACCTACATTGTCTGTGGGAAAATACTGTGAACATAAGGGCCATCAGCACCTGTCAAATTGTCCGTGTGGGAAGTGGACCTATATTTACCCTCTGTGGGAATATATTTTTCTGGAATTCCAGTACCACATAAGCAATACATTCCCTTGTGTCCACGCAATAGGAAAGCATCCCTTTGAAATCTTCTTTTATGTTTATTTTCCAGAAACATACCGAGTTTAGCTTTCTGGCTGTGTTTCCTCATAATAAAGCATGTACAATAAAAGCACCTATGTTCAATGCATCTTCTACGTCGTCCTCTCACATGCTGCTATAGCATTTCCATGCTAGTCTCACACCTCCTAATCTGTCATGATACATTTTCTCATTTATCTGAATTTTTACCTCAAATTGTGACACCTCAAATGCATTAGAAAACAAGACCATGACATGAATGATGGAAATGTTCAAAAACATTTCTAGATCTTCTGCTTGAACTGGCATGAGTTGTATGAAAAGTTACATCATATAATCTAACCCCATTTATTTTCAGCAATCATTTTGGGAAGGCTTCTCACCATCTTCTGAAATGTCTGGATATCTTCGCTCTAGTAACAGAAAGTCATGCAACTGAATGAGTTTAGCAGTTCTGACGTTGCCAGTTCATTTTCAATCACTGTTAGTCACTTACAAACATCTGCGTTTACTCTGAATGCTTCATAATGCACCTGCAACTATTTTATGATTTTACACATTTGTAGTGTCAGCAGTAAGTTTCACATTTAAGCCATCCAAGCATTTAGCTTAGTTGCTTGACATTTCCAAGTTTCAAATTCACATAATGTTAGCATATTAATACTAATATAAAATCGCAACAGTTGTACCCACCATTTGCCAGATAGTTCGCTGCTTAGGAGGCCCAAAAAGAACAATGAATGAAGAGGGGTTTGTAGCAGGGGAGCCTCTTGAATGGTAGAAGTACCCCGTCAGGTACATGTTGGTCAGAGTTGCACCCAGGCAATCTGGGTACAACATCTGGTGCGCAATGATCTACATCACACCAGACAATTCCGGTATCACACACATAGATGAGTTGCAAATTCCATGCCTCTCTCGAAATAAGGCCCCACGCCCAGTGAGCATTGATACAAGTCGTACTAGTCAGTTCCAGTCACACACCACTAAGAGTTGTCAATCCAGTGTCTCCCTGAAAATGAGGAACAATGCCTGGTGCACAGTGATACAGGTCACACCACACAATTCCAATCACTTATGATAAAGAGTTACCAATCTTGTTGCTTTCCGAGAAGTGAAGCACAATGCTGGTACAAGCCACACCAGACAGTTCCAATAAGACACATTGAAAAGATCCAAATTCTGTACCTTCAAGGAAATAGGCACAATGCCCTGAGCGCCTTGATACGGGTTGCACTAGACAGTTTTGGTCCCATAAACAGACACAAGTTCAGTAGTGCTGCATGAGGTCGAATAAGGCACTCACACGGTTATTCCCTCACCTCCAAGGGTCACAACTTGTGAATCGGACACTGCACGCAGTGAGCATGCAATCAGCATGACGCAAGAGAGAGATGAAGCATGATCGACAAAGCGGGCCTTGTGGGGTCATGCAACCGGTGAAACGACTAACCACCAACAAGACCACTATGTGTGCTGAGGCCCCACAATGCAGGGACCACACTCCTTAGATGTGGGCAAAGCTTTTGGTGCTCCACTCCAGGCAATCCGGTCTCCAGGCACAATTCTTAGTTTCACGCTCACTTAACTTTGTCAGTTGGAACCCAGCAGGCAATGTGGGCACTAATGAGGGCACCACTCTCCATGTGTCACTAGCAGAAAGTGTGGGTCCCTCGCGGGAAATTCTCCCTTTGAACCACGGATGTCTCCCCTAAATTTCCATCCTCTCTGCCACCGGGCCTTGGAATGGAGATCTTAATCTTTAGTGGGCCCATGATATGGCTCCCAGAGACCATGTCAACAACTCTGCCTCCAGTCTATCCAGTCAGGCCCTCGAATGGCACAGGTCTGTCATTCCAGTTGGGTGCCCAATGTTTAAAGCTGTTGCTGGGGAATGCATAGATGTGCTCCCCCAACCTCTGGTGTCCATTGGAGCTAAGTAGAAAGGCAAACAAAGAACTCTAGAGCAGAGCAATGCCCACCTTCCAGAAGTTGCATTTCTCAGCTATTGATGACAATAAAACCCTTACGATAGTAAGGGGTTTATCACTGCAAATCCAATGATAGGAAACATCATGAGGCTGCTCCACTGCAATCCGCTATTGCAGATGGGAGTGATTTCAATCATTCCCCTATGTTAACCTATGGGGAGAGCAACTCTCTGAGGTAGTGAGAACACACATGGGTATTCTTCACTATGTTTAGTAACACCCTTGGTGCAAGTGTGCACTCACTGGCCTGTGATGGCAAGCTGGACACATGTAAAAACACCATTGTCCACGCGCTCACACTTGGGCCTGCAGTGGCAGGCTCAGCACACACTGGTTTGCGTCACTTCCTAACATATGTTGAAAGGTTGAAAGGGTGCATGCACTTTCACATTGTACGCACAGTGGGGATGTGTCCAGGGCCCTAAGGCCCCTAATTGAGAATCAGAAAAACCCACAGGAAAAAGCAAACAAGTCTGGGGAAACACTACCTCTGTGTGTCAGGTCTAACAGACTTGGTTTGTTAACATACTATTTTGCTTTATTTTCACAAGTTACTACTCACACAGTTTCAAATAACTGGTTTCCTAACTGGACTGTGAATCATGTCTATGATTTTGAATCTACTCATTGTTATTTTTTTATTGTATTATACTACCATGAGAAATGAGCCTATCTAATTGTATCTATTACACTGCCAGGCTGCTCAGAAGAAACAAGTGCTAGAGATACCCCAGTCTTTTCTTACTTGAGAAAACCCAGAACTCAAAAGGTTTCCAAGAAGAATAATTCAAGTAGTTATATAATGCCCACTGAAAAATAAAAATGTCTTACTATGAAAGTTGGCACTCCAGTTCTGTTAAACCTAAAAGACTACAATGATTCTTCATCTCTAATTGCTGCCTTAGCTACACATTGTAGATGTGGTTCAGGCACTGCAGCACTTCATTAAAAACCCAATTGAAAAACTCAAGAAAAGAGGTGAAAGACGGGTTGCCGTTGAGAACAGAATTGTGAAATCAAATCAAAGAGACAGTTCGCTTCAAGATATATCACCTAAAGTTGCAAGCCGGCGGGTGGATTTTTGTTCACTTCAGATAGATGCCAAAGGTTTAGGAAGTGAACCAACATGTGGAGATTACACTTAGGCTATATCTGAAGGAACTAAGTATACAACATGGCCTTACTCATTCATGCACTTCGAGTGATACACAAATGCAAATTTGTATTCTATGACTTTCAGCTAAATTACGTTTAAAGAATGAAAAATAGACCTGTTGTCTCTATTTATGCTGCCTTTTCATCATCTTCAAGAGTGTGGTTTCTGAAGCAGTGCTATCTTCAGAGTTTTTCCTTGATTCCTACTTCCAATTCTTTAGTAAATAGTGAATTATGGATTCTTGTTCTGAATTGCAAATTTTGTGTCTATTATTACTCCCCATCTCTTATGTTTTATTATTTCTTCTCCCTTTTACAGTACTAGTTCCTTTTTTATATGTTTGATTATTATATTGCAGTGGGACTTTGTTTTATTTTGCAGTTGTTTTGTTGCTTATACATGTTACTTTTAGGATATGTAACATCGGATGTTCATCTTTATGGTTAAATATGCTGCATATTAATTCTAAGAATGATATGGTGACCGATGCATGATGCATGGCACTGCTTTCCAGGTTGTAAAATTTCTTCTTCTTCAAAGAGAACAAATGCACTCTTACATACTGATATTTCATATTTGCTTATGCAAATAGTAAGAAAAGACTAACGAGTTTTGACCAGTGTTGCATTGATCACAGGAAACAAAGTTAGGCCTTTTTCCGCTTTTGCAACCATAAAAAGTAAGAAATCAAAAACAGACTAAATTGAAAGTGATGTCACATAAGTATAAAAAGAGAAACATGTTCATGCTGCAACCATTAGCTTTGAGATGGATATTTAAGGTATCCATAGTAAATTGCATGTGTACATAGTATTTTAATTACAATAAATAAGTATAATATTAAATATTATCCACGATGATGGTTACACACATGTAGCAGTCACACACATCACATCACATTTCATATATTCGGTTTGAACAATGAACCCTAAGTGGGTAGTACACAGCAGTGCAAAACGTATATTTTAAATAATGCTCAAGCAGGCAGACAGTTTCTTTATTAATAGGTCCTCTGTAAAAAGTGAAATGAGAAGAATGCATTTAAAACTGTAACTCTAGGAATCTTTATAAAAAAACAAATAGATATATATTTCCTATAAGTGCACTGTCAACTCCTCCTCACTTTTCAAGGCCAAAGAAAACTTTGGGCCTGATTCTAACTTTGGAGGACGGTGTTAAACCGTCCCAAAAGTGGCGGATATACCACCTACCATATTACGAGTCCATTATATCCTATGGAACTCGTAATACGGTAGGTGGTATATCCGCCACTTTTGGGACGGTTTAACACCGTCCTCCAAAGT
Organism: Pleurodeles waltl; assembly: GCF_031143425.1. Taxonomy (NCBI): domain Eukaryota; kingdom Metazoa; phylum Chordata; class Amphibia; order Caudata; family Salamandridae; genus Pleurodeles; species Pleurodeles waltl. The sequence goes on from NC_090449.1 coordinate 940,897,724, forward strand.
TAGAATCAGGCCCTTTGTTTCTAAATTTAAGATTTAACAGGAGTTTAGGTATCTTAATTGTAACACTCTCCCGCCCCTGAAAGTCACTCAAATGGGTTGAGTGTAGGGACTGGCGAATCCCAGACCCTGTGGCTAACACCTGCTGTGCACCACCAAAGGCCATGGGCAGTGGACATTACCTGTCAACTTCAGGTGTGGCACCAGCCATGCAGTTACCTCCAATGAAAACAGCTTAAAACTGTGTGTAGCTGGGTTTGGCCTCCATTTTTGGTTGAGCACATGGCCTGGCTGTGGACAAGGCCCTCAGCCTACCTTGGCACATTGCCAAAGGCCAGTGACTAGGCACAGCAGGTTGAGTTCAGGGCCTTTAAACAAGGCAAGCCATGCAGCCATTCCCTCTGAACATAGACAAAGGCTGTGGGAATGTGGAGTTGACTTCCCATGGTGGGCTCGAATCAGTGCCTTTGGCCAGGCCCTGTGGCCAAACACCACTGCACAGGGCCAAAGACCATGCACTGTTGGTGTTAGCCACCCATGGCGTGTTCGAGGCAGAGGCCCATAAGTCCCACTTGCACAGTTTTTTTCAGCAAATATCTGAGACATTTTTAAACCAATGTGTAGATGCTATAAATAGTTAATCATAGCTTACCTTCAGCCTTTGGTTGTTTTTCATTAAGTTACACAGTTATAGTTACTAGTTACTATGTAATTATGGTTAGGTTTCTATTAAAAGGTAATTTTTACTTTTCACAATTTAACAAATCTGCACATAGCGTTAAAAATAAAATAGCAGCTCAAATCGAATAGAAAGACCAGCAAACTTTTGACATGTTATGTTTTGTACAGTGGGAAAGCATGGGTGTAAAAAATAGCCTTTCATGTTTCTACTTCTATATGATGCTTTGCTCGTTGTTACAGCAAAAATCCCTGAACAGACTTACACCAAACTTGGAGGAAAGTAGATGTTTACTCAGATATGTCCCTTGACTTGATTTAGTGAACATCTATTCAGTTGTTTTTGAAAGATTGTCATTACAATAAGGTGCTGGGTGGGCTTTAACAAGTTATATTATAGAAATGCTGATGCCGAGTTCATGGACTGTTATCTGGGCTACGTATAAAAAAATGAAAAAATCCTATTGGATGAGGGAGCTTTTCTTCCTGTCGTCCAAACGGAGGCTAAATACACGGACTTGCTGTCAGGATTTCAGCAAAGGACATACTGAAAGAGACATATGTGCAAATCTGGTTATTTTTGTCCTAAGATTCACGAAAAAAAGCAAGGATTGGAGCCTGTGGATTATTGGCTCTTGACAGTTGGCTAACTCACAGGGGGTGAAGAACAGATACTTCCATGTCAAGGGTCTGTGCAGTAAGCTGTGCACCTCCTGGTCACTATAAAAAGGCTATGAACTAGTAAGATGGTGCAGGAAAACTTTCCTCTTGTTTTATGCCTCCCACTGTTGCTTAGTCACAGCAATGTGATTCATTCACATTTCTTTTTTTGTTCCTTTCCTCAGTTCATGTTTCTCCAGGTCCCTGTTTCTCTTACCTCCTCTCCTCCGGCTATATTTCTATGTGCCATGATCCTCAGCTGAATGGGGGCTTGGGGGGAGCAAAGGGCTAGCCCTGTCTCCTCTCGGGCTTATCAGGCTGTGGTGGAATAATCCACAAGCCAGAAATGGGATTGGTTAGGGACACGGATAGGGTGGTGCTTGGGCAGGTGGATAAAAGGTAGGGGCTGGGTGTGGGCGGCCTCTTTGGCCGTTGTCACACCCAGTGGGCGTTTTGTCTTCGTGCCCTCCCGTGAGAAATTGTTTCTCCCCTTTTGGTGGTGGGGGGGGGGGGGTTTAGGGGGTTGTTTGGTTATTCCCAGTTCCTTTGGCCTCCTTTTCCCTGGGTCAGTGTTTAGCATGTTTTCAAGTTTTAACAGGGCAGGTCTAACTGTGGTTTGTTTTGTTCGTGTTGGCTACGGTGTAATGTGAATATTGAATTATGAGGGGGGAGGTTGTTGTTTTTGCCGCTGATAGTCAGGTCTGGTATGGGTAGGGTGGGTTAACTTTTCTCTGAGGCCTTTCGGGGGGGAAGGGGTACATCAGAAAAGATGAGAGGGCAGGGAGTTTTCACTGACAAGGGTAACTGGAGAAGGTGACTGCAGGACAGATGGGTTAATGGGTTGGTCGGGTCAAGGTGGGGATGGATCTAGGGGTGTTGCGGTGGGGTCAGTTTAGAGGGAGGGGGAGGGGTTAGTTGATACATTTGTATTAGTGAGGTGTGGGTAGTTTTGTGAGGGTTTTATGCCAAAGTTGTATTTTTGCCAGACCTGTTCTATTAAAGCGGCCTTTTACCCCTTTTAATGAGTGTTGTGGTTATTTCACCATTTCAGCCCGATTGGTCTCATCGCTTTAGCTGCTTTGTCTAACTGTCCTCTGGGTACTTCCGGACCTCCGTGTGTTTCCTTGTGCCATCATTATCACCATTGCCTCTGAAGTAGCCAGTGCATCCAACTAATGTCCCTTCCTATGTATGTTTTTATATGTACACATATTGATTGACAGTGTACCAGTTGCTCTTACAGGGCCTTCAGCCCTGATTTTGAGATCGCTTATTACAGAGCCACCCTCTCCAGATGTGCAGAATGCTTCTCCTATGATGAGTCCTCACTGGCATGCTATGGTGTTTTGTCTCTCACCATCCTCTAGTTTTATAAAGATATTTCTTTATTCTTGGCTAATCTGAGAGGTGGTTTTTCCATCCCACCTCTCATCTGAGTCCAGGACCTCACTCTCACTCATGGGAATGGCCAAATTCCTGACACTAGGTCCATGAACTCAGTGGCTGGTTTCAACAGAAATTCTCTTATGACTACCATTAGGAACACAGGGAACAGTCCCAGCATCCTAAAAAAGAGCTACTCAAGAGGGCACAAGCACATCCAGACCAGTGCCTATATTGGAGTCCCCAAAGTGACCGACGAAGTTTAAATGTGAGTTTAACTGTTTAAATTTCAAAAATATGATCACAGCCCAAGCCACAAACATTGGGGTGTGTGAACTCAAAGTTCGACCAGAGTTCACAAACTCTGGGCTGAGCTCACAATTAATGAATTTGTGGACAATTTTAATCCGTTGCCAAGGTCTGCGAACTGCAGGAAGTTTGTTCTCCAAAAGCACAGGGAACGAGTCCACAAACTTGATGCGAAGTCCATAATCTGTTGATACATTTGTACACTGTTTTAAATATGGTAAATGCATTATATGTTCATTATTGGAAACAACCCTCTTAAAACGTATTTTTGTGTAATTATGCAAAATGTTGGCAAAATGATGCCTAACCAGGTGAAAATACAATCCATAATTTTTTTGCTATATTTTAGCTCAAAATGTGTCCTTGTGTCATTTTTTTTAACATGAGAACTCATTTTGCACTAAAAACTAGAGCAAAAACAGTAAACAGCTGTTTACTTTCTGTTGTTCCCATGTGTTCGCTGTAAATGTTTACCACAAACTGCACATTCGGTGTAAACTTTTACTGGGAATGGCGCATCATTGCGCAGAGTTGCATAATGCCATAATTTTAGGAATTGTGAGTGATAAGTGTAAAAGGGAATGCCCAACATTTCAATAATTACGACATCATAAGTTAAATTTCGCACATGCCTAATTCAGATGACAACTGAATACATTCCAGACGGTTAAACGCACCCAGGAATCAAACCAACTATCACAATCTCCAAACAATATCTATCACTAAGTGAGGAACATCGTCATATGAATGTTCAAAAACTGAAATTCTGCTGCATGAAGAAAAATGAATGAGTGCAACCAAGCCCTTACATTAGTTACCATCCCTGATATTAATTCGTTTCTGAACACAGGTCAAAATGTAGGCCTTCACCTTTAAATGCCTCTCACCTACAAATAAACTGACGAAATTGAAATTGTCCCTGCTCCAGGCAAATTTCTAAATGTAACTGATTGGATCATAGGTTGCAGAATGACTACTGCAATTTGCGAGATATAGTTACAAACTTTAGTTTGTGCCGAGAGAAAGTTAACAGGCATTGACAAAGCCATAGGTATATACTTAACTTATTAACGATTTAAACACATGCATATACAAATCCACCGAAATTATATGTGGCATTTTTCTCCACAACAGCATCGCACACTTGAGGAATAAAAAATAGGGCACAGACCTTGAATGGACTTCAAGACCATTGGTACTTGTTAAGACCAATTGTCTGCTTTCCCAGTAGCTAACTGAAATGGTTAGAACTACAGTATGTGTGTAAAGGAAGAGCATAAAAAACATGAAGAAGTAATATTGTGCATAAAGGTCGGGAACACAGTCTAAATATCCTGAACCTTTGGGCCTGATTCACAAAGGTAAATTACACTTTTGAGTAAGTATAAACTTTTGAGAAAGTTTACTACTTTTCTGTATTTGCAAACTGCACTTTCGAAGTGTATGTTACTACAAAAGTGCAGTGTGGGAATACAGAAAAGTGGTAAATACTCAAAAGTGTAAGTTACTACAAAAGTGGAGTTTGTGGATAGCACTTTGTAGTAGGTTTTGTACTTCTACTACTACTACTGTAGTACTACTACAAAACGTGCTACAAAGTACAGTTTGCATGGTACTGGAATTATAGTAAATCGCATGCAATCGTATCATTACCATGATGTAATTGTGCACCAGTTTTGTGCAATTATGAGTAAAACCACATGGAATGGGGAATTACCATGTTGAAAGATATTACTGGCCATAAAACCTTGTGGAACCAGTCATCCCATAGGATTTTACCTCTTACATTTACCACCTTCTCAAAACAGGAGCTAAATATAAGTAAGAGCTTGTAAATGGAATGAAGAGCAAGGGAGCTGCAGCAAAGTCTTATATGGAAAAATGGCAATCAGGTTCTCTCACACCTTGAAAAAAGGTGTAGAAATACCTAACTTCTCAGAAACAAGCAGAACTGAATTCCATCAGGTAATTACCCCACCTTATTCATAATCAGGTCCTATATAGGATTTAAATACCCTACACACAAATCATTGAGAGGACAAGTGCAATATAAAGGAAGGTAAGTGTTCCTCTTCCATTATTTGATCTTCTGTGAACTTTTCGGTGTGTCCAACCCAGGAAAGGAAGCCACTTCTGGGGCATAAATCCCCTTTCTAGAATATTCAGAAGAATAAAGCCTAAACTTACATTCCTTCATATATAGGAGACTCCATGTCCTCATTCCCAATTTGCTGTCCATCTCCTTACGTAATCATCTTTGGAAATGAAATGGGTCGAATGAAAAAAGTTTTAAGAGTTTGTAAAGTGTAACTACAGAGGTACACTTTTAGGTACTCTTACATACCTTTGTTCATTGACCCTCAAACATCCAACCATATACAGCACATAATCCAATAGGGCACAGTCCTTTTTCTTCTAACTACAAGTGGCTATTCCAATTTTAGATGTGCTGAGGCCAGTTCACAGTCATGTAAAATTATGTGAAAGGGTACTACAGGGGTACATCATTATGTACACTAAAATAACTATGTGAATAGGCACCATTATACATTGTGATGTTTACTAAAATAAAACAACAGATTACTTGCCATCAATCATAACAATACACTTTGGATCTAAAAATGTCACTCCAACTTGTTCTGCGTCTACGACATCTTTAACCTTCTGCTAGTTATCATTTTTTACCTGTAAAACCTCTTTTACTCAGCTTCCACAAAATGTACTTCACTCTCTTGGAGACCTATATATTTAACTTTAAGTGTGTTTCTGTGCACAGCAGCCCTTTGTGAGATACCATTATCCTCAGGAGAAACACAACTTTTTTTATTCTTCCTAGATAGCTTTTTAATGTCAGGGGACATGCTTCAGACATTGAGTTTGGTATTTATACTTTGTTTTTATTAAGTGCACTTTCACCTATGGATCCTAGATTCTAACACCTGCAAAATGAAAGCAGAGCTACTCTCAACTGGTTGCAACACAGAGAAACGTATTGTGAAGGCCTTCTCGAACTTCAACAAGTTGTGTTCTTAGAAAACTATCAGGGGAGCTTAATCCATTTGATGCCAGTGAGAAGGTAGACATATGGGAGAGAGCACAATCACTGATCTGTCTAGAGGTCGTCCTCAAGAAAAACAAGCATTGGCAAAGCCAATAGGTCTTGCCTATGTATGAGCTATTGGCTTTGCCAATGTGTTTTAGCCATTTTGTACACCAGCGTGTCTGCTGTCCAGCACGGCATTGGGTTGGTGGCATAAAGTAGAGGGATGTGGAGTGGAGTTGAGTGTCATAGAGTGGATTGTCATAAAGTGGAAATGAGTGTCGTAGAGTGGAGCGTCATAGAGTGAATTGTCATAGAGCGCAGTGCAGTGTCATAAAGTGGAGTGCTATAGAGTGGAAAAGAGTGTTATCGAATGGAGAGGCGTAATGTGTTGTAGAGTGACGTAGAGTGGAGGGGAGGGTTATGGTGTGGCACAGAGTGGAGAGGATTGTCATACACTGTTGATGAGTGGAGTAGAGTGGAGTGTAATGAAGCAAAGTTGGGTGTTGTGAAGTAGAATGGACTGTCGTGGAGTAAAGTGGAGTGTCATGGAGTACAGTGTTGTAGAGTGAAGTAAAGTGCAGTGGAGTGGTGAAGAGTGAAATAGAGTGGAGTGGTGTAGAGTAGAGTGGAGTAGAATGGTGTAGAGTGGCACAGAGTGGAGGGGTAAAGTGGAGTAGAGTGGTGTGTAGTAGTGGAAAGTGGTGAAGAGTGGCAGGGTGTAGAGTAGAGGAGCATAGACTGAAGTAGACTGGGGTGGCATCAAAGTGGAGTGGTGTAGAGTAGAGTGGAGTAGAACTGAGCAGTGTGTCATAGAGTGGAGTGATGTGGAGTGAAGTAAAGTGGCATGGAGTGTAACAGAAGAAGTTGCACAGAGCAGAGTAGAGTTTTTTATAGAGTGCCATGGAGTGTTGTAGAGTGGCATAGAGTGTCGTACAGTAGAGTGTCATAGAGTGTAGTGCCGTTTAGTGGAGTGATGTAGAGTGAAGTAGAGCCATGAAGTGGAGGGTCATAGAGAGGAGTACAATCGTAGAGTGGAGTGGCCTACAGACAAGTGGCATATAGAGGACTAGAGTGTTGTAGAGTGGAGTGGCCTAGAGTGTCATAAAATGCAGTGGAGTAGAGTGTCATAGAATGGCGTGAAATGGAGTTGAGGAATGTAGAGCAGAGGGGATTAAAGTGGTTTAGCAATGATTGGAGTAAAATGGCTTAGAGTGGAGTAAATTGTTGTAGAGTGGATTACAGTGGAGTGGGTGAGAGCGGAATGCCACAGAGTGGAGTAGAGTAGAGTGGTGTAAAGTGTCATAGAGTGGAGAAGTGGAGAAGTGGAGTGTAGAGCATCATAAAGTGGAGTAAAGTGGCAGGGAGTGTAGTAGAGTGGAGTATCAGAGTGACATAGAGCATCAGAACGTGACAGAGGGTGTCGTAGAGTGGAGTGTTGTTGTAGAGTGGAGTGTCGCAGAGAGGAGTACAGTGACCTAGAGTGAAATGGTGCAGAGTGTCATAAAGTAGAGTGGCGTGGAGTGTTGTGGCATTGTGTGAAGAAAAGTGTCAGAGAGTGGAGTGATGTAGAGTGAAGTAGAGTATCCTAGAGTGTTGTAGGGTGGAGTGAAGTAAAGTGGACAGGGATAGAGTGGAGTGTCACGGAGTCGAATGTACTTAGTGGATTAGAATGGCCTAAAGTGGCATTGAGTGGAGTGGCATAGAATGGAGTACAGTGTTGTAGAGTAAAGTAGCATAGATGTAACATCAGCCAGAGTGTTCAATGTGAAGACAGCCGACACGTGTTTCGTCGTAACAACGACTTTTTCAAGGCTGTGGAACAATGTTCAAATACAATGGTAAACTAGCTAGTACTTCCAATTGTCTAGTGTAAGGTCTTATCTAACACAAGAAATGTGATAAACCAGATTACTTGGCTGTGTAGATTGCCGGAGAATTTTTCATGCATTTAATTTATATTTACCACAGTATATGGTGAATATAAAGTAGACTAGTTAGTGCTCCCTATAGTGTTAGATATATTTAGTGAAAGACAATAAAAATAGAGATAAGTGAATGTTTGAGAGTATATTTTCCATCAAAAAGTGCGCGACTATATATTCATGTGACCCCATTGAGAATAGTGCATAGGAGATCAAGATTTACCTTAAAGGACATACCTTGCTGATATAGTGTATGGTACTCAAAGTGTACCATTTATGTCCATAATATAGCATTCAGAGAGAAGAGTCCTTTTGAGTATGAAGGTACTCCATGTTGGATTCACAGGTGCACTTTAGAATTATATCAATGGTTGCACCCGGACCATAGTAAGTCTATACGTAAGAGAAAAGGAGCAGAAAAAGAGTCATCAATAGCACTGGCCAAGTGTTTGGAGTAAATGAAAAGAGTAGAAAACAGGCATATTTTATGTACGCAGCGTCTTAATTATAAAATCGGAAATTCCTTGAGATACCAGTTTCAGAGTACCAAAATCGTAAAAAAACGTGGCTGACCCAATTGCTTCCATACTATGGAAGTCCCGAACAGATTTTGTTTGGTGCCAGCTGGGCTACGCCATAATTAACCGGAATTAATTATATCTAGAGTATGTGCATAAGCATACTCACTTGCACTGTAAACAAAAAGCACACGTGCCTAGACAATGTATGTCCGGCATGCGTTGTGTTTAGAGAGTGTGGTAAAGCGCTCTACAAAAACCGCACGTGTCCATAACCATAAGAAAATACATATTTCATATTTCATATGCAAGATGTTGCTCATCGATATGTAGGATGCCAAAATACATTGTATTTGAAATATATGACTAGCGTATTGTCACGCAGTATAAATAAATAGCACACATGCCTGGACCGTGTATGTCCAGCATGCGTTGTATTTTAAAGTAAGCGGTTCCGCGCTCTCGCGTTTTGGATCCAACCGCACATGTGTCCAGCCCATGATAGTAACTATACAATATGTCTTCTACAAGACGCTGCCTGTTAATATATTGTATACTAAAACACGCCGCAGTCAGTTATTCCAGTCTGGCTTGCACTTTAGTGTGGAGCGATACAAGTAAAAAGACAATTGCGCGTGCCTCGAGGCTCGTCTGAACTGTAAGTTCGACAGGACAGACAACTCTGAAAAAATATACATACGGGAATAAATCCTTACCCATAAAGTGGTCCGTGTACGCGTATTGCTCAGAGCATGTGTGTTCTACGCTAGTGCTGTTTAAACAGGTATTTTATAATTAACCAGCGTAATGAACATAAACAAAGGACAATATTATGAGCTCCATTTTTTTGTGGCTGCCATCTTGTAATAGGAAAACGTAACAAGAGATAAAACCAAATTCGTTCGGATGTAAATTCCTCAGTAAGGTTTGTCAGGTATTGAGATAGAATGATAGGAGAGACCCAAAGTATGACACTGTTTGTGACCTATAATAATCAATAATTCTTAAAGGTGTAATGGTAATCTAATGTTGACCAGCATGACTAAGCAGACCAATAAGAATGGAGTTCTTTGGCAGGACACTGGAATATCCATTATTAACATAAACCAATACGTAGTGCACATGTGCGTCACCTTGGTTATTCAAACCAAGTTAGTACAAGCATGTAATGCATCTTATATATGCAGTTAGTCATTGCCATCAGTATCATTAGTAACATATTTCGCATATGGCTGATATATACATACACATTCATGACATCTTACTCAGACCCCCTATTTTTGATCTACCAGGAAGATAAACTGTACACACCATATATGCAATGTCAAGATGATAGCAAGCAATTAACAATGGCTGTGTGCACATGTACACAGAATGAAAATCTACGCAGTGTAATCACAGGAAGACATGTAGATCTTTTTCTTTGTTGAGACCCTCCTCCACTGCTCGTAACTTTATTATCCACCTACTTTCTAATTGTCTAAGCAGTAATGTCCTGTTACCACCTCTGGGACATCCGCCCAGGGTGGCAATGCCATGTGTTTTGATGTGTATATCTCGCTGAGTATGTGTAGAATTGAAGTGTACGGCAAATGGGTATTCTTTGTTGTTATTTTTGATTGCTCGAACATGTTCTTGTAATCTCTCTTTAAAGGGTCTGATTGTACTACCTATATATATGTGCTTGCAGATATAGATGAGACAGTACACCACAAATCTGGTATTACAATTCATAAAATGTTTAATGTGATACGTGGCACCGGTGTTGTAACAAAAGGATTTGGTTTTATCCATGGTGTATTCACAAATGTTGCAGTGACCAGATTTGTAGAAACCAGGTGGTGGTCGTGGGATCCAGTTACTCTTGGTGAGATTGGGTAGAAAGCTGTGGCATAATTTATTTCTCAGGGTGGGACCCCTGCTACAGATAACATTTGGTCTATCCCCGAGACCACTTTTTAAGGTGTCATCAGACAATAAGATGGGTCAGTTTTTCTTTAGGACTTTAAAGACATCTGATCTAATAGTGCTATATGCGGTGATTAAGCTTAGTCCCTTTTTCTCCTTAGTGGTCTTGCTAGGTGTGGTATTGGTTAGTAGCGTTGTTCTGTCAATTGTGCGGATTCTCTTATGTGTTTTCTCCCACAGTTGACCTGAGTATCCTCTGTTGAGAAATCGTTGTTTCACTATGCCAAGTTGGTTAGTAAATTCTTGTTCCTCACAGCAGTTACGTCTCACCCTTATTGCCTCCCCATAAGGGATCTCTTTTATTTGTGAGGAGGGATGGCGCAACTGTGCATCAGAACTTACGCAACATATCATGTATTGGGGACGATACATTGATGACGTTCTCTTGTTCTGGTCTGGAGATCATGCAACACTGGATCTCTTTATCAGTCACCTTAACATCAATGACTTTAACATCCAATTCACTAGTTGTTCAAGTACAGACAATATAGATTTCCTAGACCTGACCATCTATACCAAGAAGGATAAAATCTATACAAAACTATATAGAAAACCCACAGTGACTAACTCCATTTTGCATGCTACCAGTGACCATCCCTCCTCACAAATAAGAGCGATCCCTTATGGGGAGGCAATAAGGGTGAGACGTAACTGCTGTGAGGAACAAGAATTTACTAACCAACTTGGCATACTGAAACAACGATTTCTCAACAGAGGATACTCAGGTCAACTGTGGGAGAAAACACATAAGAGAATCCGCACAATTGACAGAACAACGCTACTAACCAATACCACACCTAAGAAGACCACTAAGGAGAAAAAGGGACTAAGCTTAATCACCCCATATAGCACTATTAGTTCAGATGTCTTTAAAGTCCTAAAGAAAAACTGGCCCATCTTATTGTCTGATGACACCTTAAAAAGTGGTCTCGGGGATAGACCAAATGTTATCTATAGCAGGGGTCGCACCCTGAGAGATAAATTATGCCACAGCTTTCTACCCAATCTCACCAAGAGTAACTGGATCCCACGACCACCACCTGGTTTCTACAAATGTGGTCACTGCAACATTTGTGAATACACCATGGATAAAACCAAATCCTTTTGTTACAACACCGGTGTCACGTATCACATTAAACATTTTATGAATTGTAATACCAGATTTGTGGTGTACTGTCTCATCTGTATCTGCAAGCACATATATATAGGTAGTACAATCAGACCCTATAAAGAGAGATTACAAGAACATGTTCGAGCAATCGAAAATAACAACAAAGAATACCCATTTGCCGTACACTTCAATTCTACACATACTCAGCGAGATATACACAACATCAAAACACATGGCATTGCCACCCTGGGCCGATGTCCCAGAGGTGGTAACAGGACATTACTACTTAGACAATTAGAAAGTAGGTGGATAATTAAGTTACGAGCAGTGGAGGAGGGTCTCAACAAAGAAAAAGATATACATGTCTTCCTGTGATTACACTGCGTAGGTTTTCATTCTGTGTACATGTGCACACAGCCGTTGTTAATTGCTTGCTATCATCTTGACATTGCATATATGGTGTGTACAGTTTATCTTCCTGGTAGATCAAAAATAGGGGGTCTGAGTAAGATGTCATGAATGCGTATGTATATATCAGCCATATGCAAAATGTGTTACTAATGATACTGATGGCTATGACTAACTGCATATATAAGATGCATTTCATGCTTGTACTAACTTGGTTTGAATAACCAAGGTGACGCATATGTGCACTATGTATTGGTTTATGTTAATAATGGATATTCCAGTGTCCTGCCAAAGAACTCCATTCTTATTGGTCTGCTTAGTCATGCTGGTCAACATTAGATTACCATTACACCTTTAAGAATTATTGATTATTATAGGTCAAAAACGGTGTCATACTTTGGGTCTCTTCTATCATTCTATCTCTATACCTGACAAACCTTACTGAGGAATTTACATCCGAACGAATTTGGTTTTATCTCTTGTTACGTTTTCCCATTACAAGATGGCAGCCACGAAAAAATAGAGCTCATAATATTGTCCTTTGTTTATGTTCATTATGCTGGTTAATTATAAAATGCCCGTTTAAACAGCACTAGCGTAGAACACACATGCTGTGAGCAATACGCGTACACGGACCACTTTATGGGTAAGGATTTATTTCCGTATGTATATTTTTTCAAAGTTGTCTGTCCTGTCGAACTTACAGTTCAGAGGAGCCTCGAGGCACGCCCAATTGTCTTTTTACTTGTATCGCTCCACACTAAAGTGCAAGCCAGGCTGGAATAACTGACTGCGGCGTGTTTTAGTATACAATATATTAACAGGCAGCGTCTTGTAGAAGACATATTCTATAGTTACTATCTCATGGGCTGGACACATGTGCGGTTGGTTCCACAGCGCGAGAGCCCGGAACTGCTTACTTTAAAATACAACGCATGCTGGACATACACAGTCCAGGCATGTGTGCTATTTATTTATACTGCGTGACAATACTCTTGTCATATATTTCAAATACAATGTATTTTGGCATCCTACATATCGATAAGCAACATCTTGCAAATGAAATATGTATTTTCTTATGGTTATGGACACATGTGCGGTTTTTGTAGAGCACGAGAGTGCGTTACCACACACTATAAACACAATGTATGCCGGACATACATTGTCTAGGCACGTGTGCTTTTTGTTTACAGTGCAAGTGAGTACGCTTATGCACATACTCTAGATATAACGAATTCCGGTTAATTATGGCGTAGCCCAGCTGGCACCAAACAGAATCTGTTCGGGACTTCCATGGTATGGAAGCAATTGGGTCAGCCATGTTTTTTTACGATTTTGGTACTCTGAAACTGGTATCTCAAGGAATTTCCGATTTTATAATTAAGACGCTGCGTACATAAAATATGCCTGTTTTCTACTCTTTTCATTTACTCCAAACACTTGGCCAGTGCTATTGATGACTCTTTTTCTGCTCCTTTTCTCTTACGTATAGACTTACTATGGTCCAGGTGCAACCATTGATATAATTCTAAAGTGCACCTGTGAATCCAACATGGAGTACCTTCATACTCAAAAGGACTCTTCTCTCTGAATGCTATATTATGGACATAAATGGTACACTTTGAGTACCATACACTATATCAGCAAGGTACGTCCTTTAAGGTAAATCTTGATCTCCTATGCACTATTCTCAATGGGGTCACATGAATATATAGTCGCGCACTTTTTGATGGAAAATATACTCTCAAACATTCACTTATCTCTATTTTTATTGTCTTTCACTAAATATATCTAACACTATAGGGAGCACTAACTAGTCTACTTCCTAATCACCATATACTGTGGTAAATATAAATTAAATGCATGAAAAATTCTCCGGCAATCTACACAGCCAAGTGATCTGGTTTATCACATTTCTGGTGTTAGATAAGACCTTACACTAGACAATTGGAAGTACTAGCTAGTTTACCATTGTATTTGAACATTGTTCCACAGCCTTGAAAAAGTTGTTGTTACGACGAAACACGTGTCAGCTGTCTTCACATTGAACACTCTGGCTGATGTTACAACGGATAAACTAAATGGAAGAATAAAGGACACTATTTTGAATATTTGGATGTGCTGTGGTTCCTTCTGCTCTATTTATCCACTGTGGACCAGTTGGCTCCCAGCTTACACACCCTGTGGCTGGGTGTGGAACTACCTTGGCAATCCTGAAATCTATATGTTTCAAGTTTCAACATGATTGACTGTCTTTTCATATTTACAATATAAGCAAACATCTTGGAAGTGCGCACCAGTGTTTTACACAGCCACAATCCGCCCTTTAAGTTAAAGTAGCATAGATGGGAGTAATTTTTATGGAGTGGAGTAGAGTAGTGTGACGTAGAGTAGAGAGGAATAGAGTGGAGTCACGTAATGTAGAGTGGAGTGTCATAGAGTGGTGCGGACTGGATTGTCATAGAGTGGAATGTCATAGAGAGGAGTACAGTGGCAGAGAGTGATGTGGCATAGAGTGTCATAAAGTAGAGCAGCATAGAGCAGCATGGAGAATAGTGTTGTAGAGTAGAGTGGCACAGAGTGGAGTAGGGTGCCATAGAGTATTGTAGAGTAGAGTGGAGTGGAGTGGAGAGGGACAGAGTGGAGTGTAGTAAAGTGGAGTACTGTATAGTGGAATAGAAGGGGCTAGAGTGGCATAGAATGGAGTAGCACAGATTGGAGCAGAATGTTGCAGAGTGAAGTGGCTTAGAGTGGGGTAGAGTGTCATAGAGTGGAGTGGACTGGAGTAGAGTGGAATAGGGTAGAGTGGCATAGAGTGGAGAGGAGTAGAGCACAGTAGCATAGAGTGGAGAGGAGTGGAGTAGAGTGGTGTAGAATAGAGTAGAGTCGAGCAGAGTAGAGTAGAGCAGAATAGAGTAGAGCAGAGTGGAGTAGAGTGGAGTAGCATAGAGTGGAGAGAAGTAGAGTGGCATAGAGTTTTTTTTAAACTTTGTCATTCATTTTTTGATAAGCCATGAAATACAAACATGAACCCCGCAATTGGGAAACAATGGAAATAACAACAGTGTCACATATCGGCCTTCGGAGTAGACCATATGGTCATTGTACACATCATGGTCCCAGAAGTAGAGCAGGGTATGGGAGGAGAGTGTAGAAGAACAAGGGGAATGAAAGGAGAGAGGGATAGAAGCAGCAATTAATGCATGCCCCTCTGGGGGCAATATCACATATATGGGAATACTAATACATCGTAATTACCTAGCATTAGTCTGTGGTGGTGATCTCTAAAGTCAACAGGCATGCTCGAGGCAGCTGCAAGATATCTTTTGTGCAGCCAGATGGGGGTTCCAGCAAAGCATAATCTCACTGGTAGTATCACAGTGGAACATACTACGCAGACAGGTGGCTGTGGTCGGGATGCTTTTGCTGCCCCAGTATAAGGCAATCTCTTGTTTAGCTAACAGTAAGGCAATCACAGTAAATCTGCAGACCCTAGAGTGGCATAAAGTTCGCTGGAGTGTCACAGAATGGAGTGGAGTAGAGTGGAGTATTTATAGTGTGGTAGTGCAATGCCATTACAGGCAACACATTTTCAATTGAAATTACCATTACATTTTCACAGACTTACAGTATTACTGATAAAACTATATAGCACAAAAACGATTATGTGCAGAAATAGCATCACCTAGTGTACTGATTTGTTTTGATGGTATTCATATGTTTGGTTCCAGCACACCTCTGATTTACAGAAAAAAGTGCTTTACTTTTGCTTTTCTAATTCGGATATATTTTGAAATATTTGCACACTTCATTTACAGACATTTAAATGTGTCTGTGATACTGTAAAAAAAGCCTTTAGCATGTAAGTAAAATGAATTTGTAGAGTGCACACCCAGAAGCTTCAGCATTGGCAGGGAGAGCAAATGAAAGAAAACCCTGCATGGAATCAAAGTGAAAAAACATCCCTTTTCATGCCCCTAGATTGTCAGATAAAGCTTCTCACTGTGCAGTCAGAGAAAGGAAAATAAACTCCAAGTTCCCTCAGAAGACAGAGCCTGACATTTGACCTGTTCCTTTGTGACAAGATGAGACCAAAATTTAGAAGTCAGTTTACAGAACGCGGTTGAGCACTCATAGAAGAATACAGTAAAGGGGCTGTGCTTCACAGGGCTGGACTAGCTCAAGCAGGACAGCCTAAAACAAATAAAGCCAGCCAATAGAAAGCAAGCAAATGTGAGTTAGAAACCACAAAGATAATAGTAAGTAATTAGCGGAATGCACTCATAGGTCTGCTTTCCAAATGTCCCTAAGATGTCTTAGGACATCAAACATGTAGCTTGTGGTTTTGAACCCTTCTTTTTAATTGAACGATGAGCTGCTGATGAAACAACTTGGATAATTTAACAAATTAAACAGGACAAATTAAAAAAGACTTTATGTTTATGTGGAGTGCTTAAAATGCAGCATTGAGTGGTGACAATATTAGTTTTTCTAGTTACAAAAATCAAGAAAGCACTGCAGAATTTGTAAAATTGAAGTCTCACAGTAAACAAGTGTAAAAGGATGTTGCTGATATGAAACTAATGAATGATGACTTGATTTTTGGCGAGTTTAAAGGGAGAATATGTTTATTTTTTCATAGTTTGGAAGCAGGGAATGAATCAGTGGGTTTTAATATCAATGAGGGTTGAAAGCTTTCAATCTAAACAAAATAGTTCAGCTACAATAGATGAATATTTGAAATCAACAACAGTAAGATGTGTTTTTGTTGTGGCTGAGCTTTCAAGACTGGATTATGCCAACTCCCTCCTCTGTGAAAATATGATCATATAACTCCTCTGTGGCTCCTGAAGTGGCTGTAATTAAATGCAACAACCCTGTTGAAACTAGTCTGCATCATTCACAATGTACACTGGTGCAGTGCATGGCACCTGCCTTTGGCAGCAACCAGGGAGATCCAGGTACCAATATCCCATCAGTTAATGCTGAGAAACTTTGACACATAGGCCCACATTATGAACACGGCGGTCGGAACCACTGTGTTCATGCTGGCGGTCATACTACTGACCGCCAGCGCTCCCGGATCCCCGCCGGCCATATGAAGAACATTCCTGTGGGCCGGCGGGCGGAAACATTGTTTCTGCCCACCGGCCCACAGGAATGCCTGGCCGGGACACTGATGGCGGCTCCACATGGAGCCGCCGCCAATGCCTCTGAGCGGCGGGTGCAGCTGCACCTGTCGCCAGTGACCTGCGCGATGGGGCACTGCACAGGGGCCACTGCACTGCCCATGCTAAGACCCCTTCTGCCAGCCTTTCCCTGGTGGAGTAACCCACCAGGGAAAGGCTGGAGGCTTAGGGATCATTATCCGAGGGGCAGCATCACTGCCCTGTCGGATAATGATTCTGACTGCTGCCAGGCTGTCTGACGGAGGCAGCCTGGCGGAGAGTGAGGGCTGCCCTCAAAGGGTTAAGTATGTGGCGGTGTGGGGCGCCATTCCGGCTGGTGGGTTTTCCCGCCACCGCCAGCATGGCGGCCCACACCGCCATCATCATAATGACCACCATAATGTCCAGCCTCTCATGGCATGGTCCTTTGCCCGTGGCTTTTCCTGAGCAACACTTGTCACACACTCACCTGGTTCTAACTGCGGCAATGACACTGGAGCCGATGATGGCCCTCACATCCTCCCAGGAAGAAGCTGGACCCAGAGATAGTACTCCTAGATTCCAGGCAACTTCAAGAGGGGGAAGGGGGAAAGGGAAACAGTTGCGGTACTGGTTCTGCTCAGCAGCGGTACTACTATGCTTAACAGGATCGTCACTCCTGGGATCTTCTGATAATGTGAGTGCTATTCTTCCGGTTTTCATGAAGAAGCAATACACTGGGGACAACAAGAGGCAATTAGCATCGACATATCAATTCTTCTATACAAGTTACAATTAAGGGGGGTATTCACAGAGTTCTACTACACGGAATTCCACAGAGTTAGCTTAAAACTCAGTGACATTCCGTGGAAGTTCCACGTGCGATGGAATGCCACCTGCCCTACCCCCCTGGCCAGAATGTGCCCGATCTCAGAAACGCTAAGCAGGGTCGGGAGTTACTGACACTCTCAAGGCTGTGCTCAATACATTGGCTAGAATTGGGAACAAGGCTATAATTGAAAAAAAGTTTACTCTCAGCACAAGGTTGTCATTACTGACACTCTCTTAAGGCTGTGCTCAAAACATGGATTGGAGTCAGGGAAGCTCCCCATGTATGCTAGAAAAAAAGATTTCCCTTGGTACATAGGTTGGAGTTATGGTGTTAGACCTGACACACGGAGGTAGTGTTTTCGAAAAATTGTTTTGCTTTTTCTCATATGTTTTGCTGATTCTCTCTTAGTGGCCATGGGACTCTTTCCCATGGGACTCTTTCCCATTCCTACTTATGTAGGAAAGACCACGCCTTTCCTACATAAGTTAGGAAGTGGCACTTACCTGTGTGTGCACACTCGCACCTATGGTGTACTTAAACATGGGTCCAGCCTGTCATAGCAGGCCTGTGTGTGCACTTCCACCTATGGTGTTCTTAAACATGTGTCCAGCCTGTCAGTGCAGGCTTATGTGTGCGCAAGGGCATGCATGTCCTGGGAGTGAAGAATACCCATGAGTGTTTTCACTACCTATCATAGCTGCTCTGCCTGTAGGTTAACATGGGGGATATTGACAATTACAATTACTCCTAGCTGCAATAGTGGGTTGCAATAGAGCAGCCTCATAATGTTTCCTACCATTGGATTTGTCCTGACAAACCCCTTCCTATGGTAAAGGTAAGGTGGTTTTGTCAATTACAACTGAGAAACGCCACTTCTAGAAAGTGGGCATTTCTATGCTTTAAAATGCTTTTGTGTGCCTTTTAAATTCAACTCTAATCCACACCAGAGGCTGGGGGAACACATCTGTGCATTCCCCAGTGACAGCTTTAAACTGTGGGCACACAACTGCAACAACAGACCTCTGCCATTTGAGGTCCTGGCGGGATAGACTGGAGGAGAGGTTTTGACACTTGGCCTCTCAGGCCAGATGCTAGTCCCACTAAAGATTCAGATATGCATTCCATGGCCCCATGGCAGACAGGACTTAGATTTAGGGGAGACATCTGTAGCACAAAGGGGAACCCTCTGAACCTCCCCTGACTTCAAAGGCACACTACAGTATAACTACTGGTGCCACACTGAAGCAAATTAGAACTACTCTTGTGGGGACGCAGGACCGGAGATACTGGACTGCGTGGTGCACACTGCCAGAAGAATCTGTTGTGCACAAGGAGTAATTAGTGGCCTTGGAAGGGACTGCGCACCCTTCCTGAATTGTGGTTGGCCTTGGCTGATTGCCTGATGCTGTGTGGCACCCCAAAGTGTGTTTGCCAAGTGCTTCTTGACTTGCCTCATGTTCTATGGTCGAGGTCTCAGGGACATCAAAGACCTCCCGCGAGGGACCTACACCTTCTACCTGTGACATCTGGAGAGCAGTGCCCTCCTAAGTGCTCACATCATCTGCTAGATAACACCGGGTAGCAGCGGTGTGAGCATGGAACTAAGTATTGTGCCTGGAAAATGGATTGCCTGGTGCAGAGCCCTCAAAGTACTGCCTGCATTGAAATAGTGCAACTCTTCGAGTGTGACCAGAATCGTCTGGTGCAACTCAAGTGATCACGCACCAGACATTGTGCCTCATTCCAGGGAGGTACGGAATTGTTAACTCTTTGTGTGTGACCGAAAGTGTCTGGTCCGACTAAATTCATCACGGACGAGGCATTGTGCTCATTCCAGGGAGGTACGGAATTGGTAACTCTTTGTGTGTGATGGTAATTTTCTAGTGTGACTCAAGGCATTGTGCACCAGATGTTGTGCCTCATTCCAGGGAGGCACGGAATTGGCAACTCTTCGTGTGTGATCGGAACTGTCTGGTGCAGCTCGTCATCCCACACCAGATGTTGTGCCCCATTTCCAGTGGGGCGCGGAGGAGTGGATTTGTGTACTGGAGTGCCCGGCTTGGCTGGTCGCTATTGTAAATGGCGTGTGTCTTACGGTGACCCTCTCCCTGTGCTTGAGAGAACAGAGCCCGTGCTGGAAGTCACTGTGCGGAAATCTTTGTGTTAACTTCCTGAGTGTGCACCAAACCTCCCTTTGACGACTGCTACCTGATCAACCTGTTATCTATCTTTTTCCCCACCTTTTCCACAGATCCCTGAATAAGTCTGACTCTGACCGCGGTCAACCAACTCCCAAGAGAAAGGTTTCTGTCATCTCCAGTCCCAGGGACAGGGTAGTAGGGGTTGGATGAAGTGTGGAGGAGGGTTTGGGTCGACAGGGTCTGTGAGTACAGTACAGACAGTAACAAATGACCTGCGTGATAAATAAAACAAGCCGCTCTCTGAGAAAGCATTGTCTGGTCCTTCATCTCTTCCAGTGGGCAACGAAGTGGGGTGTGCACTCTGTCCAAGTGTTGCTGTAGGGCCAGGTTTGTCTGATTCGGAGCCTTTATGTAATGCCATTGAAAATGTATCTGATGTGGAATCTATCGCTGCGGTCATGGTACCTGAAATCGTATGTCCTAATCACTGTAGCTTGCTGGCACAATCAAGTTGTGAAAATAAGGATGGTGAAGGGACCAGGAGAAAGGTTATGGATAAGCAAGTGGATACAGTCTGTGTATGCCATGCAAAGGTTGGCCAACATAAAGAAATGGTCAAAGTCTTGTAAACGGAGTTTCTTCAATACATTTAAAAATGGGGAAATATGTTGACAAAATTGATATAGTCCATCTATTTAAAAAAACTAAGGAAGGCATTGCACCATGGGAAATCAGGCAGGAGCAGCCCGTCAGGTGTTCCGGCCTAAAGAAGAGTTTTGTGCCATTATAGCCAGTCCCAGGGGAGGTCCCAAGAGAGGGTCACCTCAAGAGCCAGGATCAGTTGCTGCTAGTTTTTAAGCAGGCAGCAGTCCGACCCAGCTTAGTGGAGCCTCCCCTGAGTGTGGGTCAATTTGCCTCTGACAAGTGCTACATGAGGTCTCGTTCTGAAAACCCATTCACCAGGCAAAGTGGTTGGGAATGATAAGTCCTCTCTTCCTGCATGATACAAGGGGTGGGAGGTTGCCATCCAAAGGGGTGCCATTTATTCACGAGAATCAGTCCTGGCCATAGGCCAGAAGACCATTATATAGGCTCCATCAGTTAAATGAGGAGGAAACAGCAGTAGAATGTACATGATAAATGTCCCTAAAATATTGCATGCAGATGGTATGAGAAAATAGAGAAACTCTAGTCAACAAAGTGATCATTTTGACTTTATCTCCCTAGAATTAGCCAATGATACTCTTGTTGAAGGCTTGGTGAATTTGGATCAACATACTTATCCCCCAATGGCTCAATGATACAGTTTAAGCTTAATATTGCACCAGGGAGGACAGTGCCAAACATCAGTGGCACTAGTCCTTTGTTTAATTTAGCTGTAGTAGCGCAAGGGGTCCCCCAAATTGGTTAATCCCAATGGGGAGGAATGTGTTGGAGGGGCATGCTGGGGGGACTGATTGCCATCCTCTTATGTTACTTGATCTGAAGGAATTAAATTGATGATCAGCCATAGTGAGACCAGTAGCAAGGGGACGCAATCCCTCGCTTCCATTCATCCATTACCTGAACCAAATTTAAAATTAAAGCTCTTATCCTGGAACCTAGCATTTCTCAAATCAAAATTAAAGTGTGAGAAATGGGGTACCTTTATCAATAAATTTGATATATGCGTCCCACAGGAGACATGGGCAGTTGACTGGGTTTCATGAATTTTAGTATCCCAAGAGGGACAGGCCGTAGGGGGCCTTATAATCTAGATTAAAATACACTTGTGCTGCATCATTAATAAGGTTGATAATAAATCTAGAGATTTCTTTTTAACCATGAAGGGTAAAGGGCCTATTCTTATGGTAAATATTTACAACCAATTTACTTCTCAGAACCAGGATTCATCCACAATTTTAGCTCTAGATGAGCTCTTATATAGTAATGAGGATATTAGTTATAAGATAGTGGCTGTGGACTGGAATGCCACATATGAACCCCTTGAAATGAAAACTAACCTCCCTGACAAGAGGATGAGGAGCGTGGGTTCCCCAGGCTAGGCCAGGTTGGCTTTGTCAAACATACTAAAGCATACTAAAGCAGCACTTCAATTAGCATCCCTTATACTAAAACAAGGCCTCAGAACCTGTAATGGATAAACTTGTTCAGACAAAAATCTAATCCACACTTTTATTTTTAAGCATGTTAACTGAAAAACAAGAATTGATCATATCTTGTTGGATATTTCCCAGTGGCACCAGCTGATTGATAAGTAGGCAATGGAACGATTAGACAGTGAATACAATTCCTTGGCATTGGAACTGATTTAGACCTTCAATTCTCCGCTGGCACAAATAGAGGGGAATATAATCAACATCATAATTCTTGGTAACAACAGACAGAGGATTCAGTGGCACACAACTGAAGAGGATGTAGCTGTTTTAGCACAATTCTACTGTGTTGTTATGCAATCATTGTGTGATTTAAAAAAACATGAAGGTGAAGCTCAAAAAACGATCAATGTGTATGGTAAATCATATGCTGAACTTAAACATTTTTTCTTTCAGAAAAAGAGGGGTAATCTGATTTATAAGAACAAAGCGAAATGGTATGACAAACATTGCAAGGCTGAGCTGATGGCCACTTTGAAAAATGGCCCTAGGCCTTTAGTGGTGAAAAAAGGCAAAATTATAAAACAGCAGAAGCTGCAGCTAAAAGACAGTGGGAAGAGGCTTTATAGAGAGACCTTTCTAGTGCAGCAAAACTCAAAGATAGTAAACAGTTTTGGCATTTAATAGCTATGGGTTCGAAGAGTCAAATAATTGAAGAAATGTACCATATTCAACCACAGTCTTGGGTTCTTCATTTTAGTTCACCCTACCTGGCTCAGATAGGCACTTGTAGGGTGGTAGATGGTAGTGACTGTATTGAGCTATCTCTAAACTCATGTTGACCAGATTACTTTTAGTTTAGAAGATGCTAGGGTGGCTCTTAATTTACTAAAAAATTATAAAGCCCAAGGTTTAGATTACATTCCGAGGTAGTTTATCTATCTGAACCAGAAGTGTAGTGTGTTATTCTCAATCGAAGTTTTAATGCAGTTCTAAAGGGAGCTGAAGTCTCCAACACTTGGTTGGGAGCTGAGTTGGTGTCTGTCTTTAAAAAAGGTGACAAAGGGGATCCATCAAATTATAGTCCTATAAGCCTAATTGACATCTCTCAGAAATTGTTCTGCATGCACTTGCTATGGAAGTTAAAAGAGTGGATGCATGGGAATAATATATTATCACCCCTGCAAACTAGATTCAAAGAGGGCACTAGCAGTATTGATCAAATATCTAGGTTCTTAATGATTTTATGGAAGTACGTGTCCATTAAAAGGAGCACATAAACGTGGTATTTGTAGACTTAAGAGCTGCTTTTGGTTGTACCCCAGAGACAAATTATGGTCAGTTCTTGAGCAGAAAGGGGGCCCCCAGAGTCCTTTGTACAATATTATAAGACTCCATACAAATAATGATGCTCAAATATGATGAAGCCAGAAGGGTGAACTTACAGAACGTATTAGGGTGGACAGGGGAGTGCAGCAAGGTTGTTTGTTACCTCTGACCCTGTTCACCCTATACATTAATGGGATGATCGAATCCTTGGTGGACTGTAATGGAGATTCTCCCCCCCCCACTGATTGCAGAGCAGAAGTTGGCATCACTGTTATTTGCTGAGGACACCTTATTAGTCTCAAGATCTCCTATGGGATTGCAAAATTGATTAGATCGTTTCGTATTCTTTTGTGAGAGAGTGGGGCTGAAAGTCAATGTAGCCAAAACAAAATTTTATGACTTTCAAACCCCACAGATTGTTTAGAGGATGGGTCAAACTGGGTAAAACTTCTTTGGATCAAGTCAAACAATTTGATAACTGGTGGCTGAGGTTGACAAATACAATATCATGGACATCACAAATTTCCAACAGTCAGCTCACACTCCAACGTGTAGTAAGCTCTGCTATATCTAAAAAGATGAAAACCTCAAATTTTAGGGCAGTTTTACCAACAATTGAAATTTATTGGGCAAGGGAATTGGAGCTGCATTTTTTGGTGCTGAACTGTGGGGCTTGAACAGTATAGGGGTAATTGAAAGGTTGAGAACGTTTTTATGAGATCTGTGTTCGCACTTCCCCAAAATGCATCCCTATACCCCATAAGATTGAATCTCTGCTTAAAATAAACATCACTCAAGTGGTGGCATTTTAGCCTCTAGCTTTCTGCGCCAGAATATGGACTAATGCTTCCCCACTCATGTTGTGCGAATCATTTCATGAGATAATTGCATTGGACTCCAAAGGGAACATACCATGGTTAAAGTATGGCAAGCAGTGGCTAACCAGACTAGGGATGATTGAATTGTGGTTTAACCTGCAACACACTCAGAAAACATCTTGTGTTTGTTTGAAAAAGTGATACTCTTCCAGATGTACGAAGCCAGTTTGCATTTCCTAATGGTCTGAATCGCTATTTTGGGCTGTTAAGAAATGCAGAATGGATTTTTCTTATGTACAAAGCCCTTTAAAGAATCCGAAATCCCAAATTGTGATTTCTACCCTGTAGAAATCGCAATTTGCGCTTCCCAGAATAAGAAATTGCAAATAGAGATTTCCTATTTGTGATTCCTACTATGCTGTACCATGCATTTCCTAAATGCGACTTGGGCATTTAGAAGATGCAATTACCATTGACTTGAAGTCGAACCAGGTGCAATTTAAAAAAAGCACCCCAAGATATTTCTTAATTGCAATAGAGCACACACATCCCCATTGGGCATATGTGTGCTCTACAGGTGCACCCCTACTTTTGGAGAGCACACAGGGAAGCCTTTTGCCCATTGCCATCCTTGGTTTTGCATTCCCTAAATAGAGATTTCCTATAAAGAAATTGCTATTTGGGAAACGCAACACCAGCCCATTGCCTCAAATGCAATGGGATTTCTTAATAGGGATTTCCTAACAACGATTCCTACTTTGTAAGAATCTCTATTAGGAAATTGGTATTTTTGTAAATTACATTTTGCATTTCCTAAATAGTGATTTCTATGAAGTCGCTATTTAAGAAATGCAAAATTGCATTTTTGTACATCTGTCTCACTGGGATTAAATTAATGATCACTGGTTAGACCGCACTAACATAGGGGTGATGTCCAGCAGATTCCTGGAGTTCAAGGATAAAATGATTGGGGAGGTTTTTTTGTTAAATCAAATTGAGCCCCCACAGGCACAATCTCTGTATTTGAAATTTAGATATGGCATTTTACTGTCAAATTAATTTTGTAGTAAATGATCAGGTAGTAATAGCTCTCCGATTTGTCCTGGTTTTTTGTCCAAACAAGAAGCACTGGAAATGTTCTTGTTTTTCTTGTCCCAAATACACTGCTGTCAGGAAACGTGGCTAGTTCCTGCCTGCCCCATTTTACTAGTATAAAACCTAAAGGACGCTGTTTTTTTAAGCATGGCAGTATGGAATGGCTAGTGTGTGCTCTATCTAGGTATTTGCTGTGCGCCTGGTGGCAAAGACGGAAATACAGGGCAAAAAATTGCTAGAAAGTGAATTTTTTTATACATTGCCTTGATGGTTTCTTGTCCCCTTGCTTCATTCAGGGTAACAAAGATTTGAGGATTCAACCAAGAGCAGAGGGTTTCTCAAATTAGTTTCCATTAAATACATGCACCTGCACTCTAAGGCTTCTGATAGATTTGGTGAAGACCATTTATTCTTGGTTGTTAAATCTTAAATCTACGATTGAGTTGCACTGTGAGGAAATTATTTGAGTAGATGGGCTGTTTTTACTTGAGGTTCGTTATATATTAGCACTCTCGCACTTTTGAGTCACATTGATGGCTAATGACTGTAAGCCGAAGTGAAAGGTATGTTTTATGTCTTATTCGTTTGTTATATATTTGTTGTGATTGTTTTTAGGATGATTGTATTTATATGATGTACGTTCATTGTTTCTTTAAAAAAAAACAAATAAAGAAAGAATGCATACATGCCTGCCGAATATCAGTGCACTGCATTAGGGTGTTGGGAGCGAGTGTGTGAAGTGCGTGCTACACGAGCCTGCCTGATATCTGTGGTATCACGTAACAGTGTGTAGTGAGTATGTGCGAGTGTCCTGCGATCAACTGCACTGCACGGTGATGTTGCTGTACAAGTTGTTTCCATGCCAAACAATTATCATGGTTGACATTGTTTGTTACCCATGCAGCATAGGCCCACAAGGTTATTTCAAAGTGCTGTAATTATTGGTGTTTACACATTGCTGCTATGTTGTGAACTCTGGGTGCACCCTATAACTGTGTGGTATTAAATTAAAATAATTGCTAGGGTCAGTCTCGTACTGACAATGTTCTGCACAGCATGAGGGTTTTGAGAGGGAAAGTAAAATTTTAACCAAGTGTACATATTGTTGATGTTGTTTAAAAACGGTTGGGCCTAGTACTGCTAGTGATATTACGAAATGTGATTTATGCCAAGAAGTACATGATTTACATGTCATGTTTGTTAATGTGTGTGTTGAATACAAATCTTCTTTACATACACAATGTGTGAAGTCTCTTTTGTGATGCTCAGTGTATGTGTTGTGTAAGAGTGCTGTGCCAATACTTTACACATAGCCCCTGTGAAAAGCCTGACTGGTCAGTGCTAAGCTGGTTATAAAGTGAGTGTAATCACCCACCCCTGACTGGGGTGGTAGGTTCAGCCTGGCTAGGGCCTTGCCTCAGCCAACTAGAACGTGCCGCCTCCAACACGGGGGCACTCCCAAGGTATACTAGAAACAAGGTTACACTCTGTACATTGGTTGGAGTCTGGGGCACTCCCAAGATATACTAGAAAACAAGATTTTACTCTGTACATAGGTTGGGGGCACTCCCAAGGTATGCTAGAAACAAGGTTACTCTGTGCATAGGTTGTAGTTGGGGGCACTCCCAAGGTATGCTAGAAACAGGGTTACTCTCCTTGTAAATAGGTTGGAGTCGAGGGCACACCCAAGATACGCTGGAAACAAAGTTACTCTCTCAGTACATAGTTTAGAGTCAGTGCACTCCCAAGTTATGCTAGAAAACAAGGTTCATTCAGGAGACAGTCTCTAGTCCATGAGCAACATAGTTCAGGAGCCAAAGTTAGGCGAGAGGGTCCGGAGCCAGGACAAGCAAGGGCAAGGAAGTCTAGTGTTTTGAAAGATATGGCTGGCAGGCCTACAACTATTACTAAAGATTAGTGTGTGCTAACCTGGAGGCAAGTACTTAACCTGGACTAGTACTTCAACTGGAGTTGGATGATGGCAGGAGAGTCAGAAGAGGCAGCATCCTAGATCAAGGAGGAAGACAGTGAAAGTGTTGCCGAAATAAGGATCTCAGAGACATCAGGAAGGCTTGGAGGACTAGAGCACTGGAATATTCCAGGTGACTCAGGAGATGGAGCAGGGGTGAGGTTGCGCAGGACTGGAGTGATGAAGGTCTGGATGACTCGGGAGATGAGTGCAGGGACGAAGCTTGTGATGGACAGTAATGCAGGAAGATCAGGGAGACTCAAGAGGTTAGTGCAAGGTCCTTGCTTGTGCAGAATGCGACAGCTCCATCAATGGGCTCGAGGCCAAGCACCAATACAGGTTCCAAGGGGTTATTAATACAGAAAGCCAGGGGTGTTCTAGAAAGGCACACGTCCAATGTGGAATCTTCCAATAACCCTGGGGAAAATCATGTGTTAGATACAACGGACATGAGGCCTAACAGGCAGCAGGTGCAAAAAGTAATTGACAACAACAAGTAAACTAGAACCCATGTGCATGATGGTACAATCCAATGGTTCACAGTGGAAATGTGACTATCCTAATAGACATGTGATAACTGCAGGTGCTAACTAGCCTAAATGTGCATAGCAACAGAACTGAAGGGCCAGTAGTTTAGGTCTGCGGCGAGGGGTGGGCCATGGAATACTCGAGATGGAAAGGCGCCACAGGGGAAGAAAGGACATGAGGCTAGCAAGTAATACCCACAGAATATTAAGCACAATATTGAGTTGTGACAACACTGCAGCAAGAGAGCAACGTTGCCTGGGCCCTTCTTAAACATGCCTAATACAAATAGGACCCTTTGTTGCTTTTTCTGACAGTTTCTGCACCACATATGCCTTGACAATTGAGTTAAAAAGTAAGGACCTCGTTCACAAAAGGGTACAGTCTCAGTGAGGGGCCCTGCAGTTTTGGTAGGGCCCCCCGCAGTCGCGGTAGGGGTCCCACACTAATTGCGGGACCTCTGCAATAGAAAACCACTGTACAGTGGTTCTGCAGGACCCCTGCCGTGACTGAGGGGCCTCCGCCACCACTGCAGGGCCCTTTCGTGAATTAGGCCCTAAATGTGAAAATAACGATCGGATACAGGTCACAAATGTTTCTGAACACTGACAAGGATTTGCATGTGTCGGTCTTTGCCTCATTTCCATTAGGATTATCCTAGCAAAGCATGATCATGTTGTGATGTTTTCACATACAAGACTCAATAAGGCTTTATGAATTGGACGCCACTTTTGAGTTTTTAGAAATATTGCAGACTGTAACAACTCCTATGGGCATGTTGCTCAATTCACTTTGGTGGCAGAAGCCAACCATTCTAAACCTAGCATTGCAAGAGAAGAAATAACTCCTCCAGTCATGAATGAAATGACAGCTCCGTCTTTACCTCTGTCCTGGAAGAGACAGTAATTCTAGCCTCACTCATAGAGTAGAAAGGAGTAGATTGACCTACAAATTAAATTGGCAGATATAGCCATGTGGGAGGAGCTTGTAGTGCAAACACCTCCATCATAGCTCTTCCTTGAGTGAGGAAGTCCTAAATTACTGATATCTATAGGGTACCCCCTATTTGTGTGTTTCGAAAAGCATGCAATACTCCATGTGCTGTACCTGATCTGCATGTACAAAGGAAGCTTGCAACCTACTCTCCCCTTTGGCCTGTAGTAGTCCTTTTTGGCATCCTGTGCTACCAACCTTACATGCTCCACCTCCTGTGTTCTCTGAATCCCGAGCTCACTTCCCCACCCATAGTGTCAATTGTTTGAGTTTTCTGTAGTGGGATGTTATTCACCAAGCTTCAGTAGCATATAATACTTGGACAACTTGGGAAGCAAGAGTACAACTTTTGGCTAACAAGAAGGCCATTTTTTAAATGCAGGACAGCAGTGTAAGCTTTCTAACACACACGGTACAAGTTGAGCATGAGCAACATCTGCACAAGATTTCATTTATGTCCAAACTAAGGGGCATATTTATACTCCGTCTGCACCGATTGTGCGTCAAAAAATTTGATGCACAATCAGCGCAAACGTTGCCCCGTATTTAAACTTTGACGCCCGAGCCCGCGGACGACAAAATTATGCCATGTTCGTAATTTTTTGGATGTGGCAACCTGCCTTGCGTTAATTATATGCAAGGTAGGCGTTCCAGTCCAAAAAATGGCTTAAACAGCGTGCGTCGTATTTATGCTTTCGGGCAAAAATGGCGCACGGCCGAGAGGCGGAGCCCGAAAATGACGCACAGCCCGATTTGCGTTAAAAATTAACGCCTGGGTCAGGGCAGGCGTTAAAATGGGGCAAACACACCTGTATTTAATCAGAACACACAGAACAAACAGCAGAGCATCAGAGCCGCTCAGGGAGCCATGGAGGTGATTCTAATCCAGCGTGCACGCAGACGCAGAGCCCACCAGCAACAACAGCAGCTACAACAACACCAGCAGGGACCCCAAAGGCAGCGCAGAAGGCAGGAGAGGATATTCCGCCCCAGAACCACCCTTCAGGGCCTCAGGGAACACAACATCATCCAGAGGTACTGGTTGAACTGGCAGGCCATTCAGCAGCTGCTGCGCAACATTGAACCGCAGTAGGCCCCCACTTTGGTGACACCCTGCACCATCCCAACAGAAACCAAGCTGCTTGCCGTACTTCACATGCTGGCAAGTGGCTCTTTCCAAACAACTGGTGCCCTGGTTGGCAAAATATCACAACCATCATTCTCCGCCTTTTTGGCCAAAGCACTGGATGCCATCATTGGACTTACACCCTGCCACATCTGCTTCCCTAACACACTGCAGAAGCAGCAGGAAACAAAACAGGGGTTCTACCTCATCAGTGGCTTCCCACATGTCCTTGTTGCAATCGACTGCACACATGTACGCCTTGTGCCACCTGCTGCAACTGAACACCTCTACCGCAACAGAAAGCACACACGTTCCATCAACGTGCAGGCCATAGTCGATCACCAGGGATTGATCACCAACATTGTGGCTAAATATCCTGGGAGTGTCCATGACTCATACATCTTCCGTCACTGCACCATCAATGAACACTTCCAGGATGGTCTTTATGGCAATGGACTACTTGTTGGTAAGTACAAAAACCTACTTATATACACACTGCACAGCAACCCTCTAAGACACACAACACATACACCACAACAGCAACATGCGAACAGGAACATACTGAGGTCGTGACATCGCTAGCCATGTTTCTTAGCTCACCATTGAACCTGTCACACATCGGAAATTACTGTGCAGCCTAATGTTAAGACGTCAAAGATCACAATGTGTGGAGTGGGTTGCCCAAATGTCACCTTGCAAAAATGTAAGTGTCCCAATGACCTTTACATTAATCCATTGCCTAAGTCTAAAGGTATGGGATATCCAGGGTACATTGATATGAATGTGTTAACAACACTGTCAATTTTAACTGTGCATGGAACTATCATCTCACCCGCAGTGAAGACACAGGGACACCTGTATCACAAGTCACAATGCTAGGGAGGGCACACTGTACTGCAAATCCCAAAACATACTGCTGACAAACGGTTAGCAGACAAACACTCGTTCAGCCAAGAAAACAGCACAATGCAGATGGTACATCCTACAACCATAGGATGCCACATTATTACACAAAAGAGTCACAGACAACACAAGACAACTACTGCCATGAAAGGTCATTTCAATAGTGCCAGCTACATCAACATGATCCAAATCATTTTCTCTTGCAGCTGATCAGGGGTGTGGCATCCAGCCATGGATTATGACACCATTTGGCAACCCAAGTACTGCTGCAGAGCGTGCCTCCAATGACGCCCATAGGAGGACACGCAGCATTGTCGAGAGGACCTTCGGCATCCTCAAGTCAAGGTTCCGGTGCCTCGACATCACTGGTGGTAGCCTCCTATATTCCCAGGAGATGGTCTGTAGGATCATCCTAACGTGCAATATTGCACAACATTTGCATCAAAAGAAACATTCCCCTCCTGGAACCAGAGGCACACATGCCTGAAGAGGAGGAAGAGGAGGATGCTGGCTTGCAACATGAGGGGGAACTACAGAACACAGCCGCTAGTATACGCAGGCGGCAACAGATCGTCAACAATTTCTTTTGAATATGATCACCTTCACCACTTTCGTTAACAAATTTAAATAAACACCTATTCTAATCACCATATCATGGTCTGGCTATTCCTTTTTGCACACCTTCATCTCTACTTATCAGAATAAGAGTGTTGCCTCATGGAGCATTGCTGAGATACTGAGTAGGAGACGAAACATCCCAGAGCTAATGTGATGCCTAACATACAATGGTCACATACACACACACTCTTAATGACATATATCATGTACATTTCTCCTTTGAAGGCCAATAGCAGAGGACCACAACTATTTCACACATACATGTTGAAATCAAGTTCCAACGCAGCATATGGCACACAACTAAGACACCATCGCTCAATAAGGGGAAAACAAGCCTCATACATGAGGCAGTCAATGTGCTTTGGCATCAGTAACAGGAATGCCTGACCAGACCCTTGACAACAGTAAGTCCAACTGCATCCAATATTTCAAGGAATATCTGTGACCAGAGTCCCATAGAAGCAGAACAGAGACAGCACAAGTGCCACACATGTGAGCAGCATTGCACACATGACATTCCATGTACATGTCAGCCCATTTCCTAACTCCTGACACACCCATGCACCTGGTCACAACCCACCTGTCGGAAGAGGTCCCTGGAATACTAAGATGTGTACCCTGATTTTCCCTCCTCTACACACACAGACCAACATTAGCAAACCAGTGTGATACACCCTTTCCTATGGTATGCCATTGTCATAGAACATCTGACTGCAAAGACATCAGGTCAATTTAAACACTGTCTTCTAGTTTCAAAGCCCTGTTAGCACATGTAGATTGCTTCCCCTGTGAAAATGTCTGTTGGCCCTTAAAATGCAAGTCTCACCTACAGGACTGGTGAGAAACAGATGCAGCCCACACCTGTTATCACCTCCATGCACACCACCCATCTCAAAAAGCACTGCCCCTGCTGATGCCTGGAACAGCATAGGAGTTGCCATTATGTCAAATACACCGTTAAGCATTGATACTAATTAAGCTGTGTAACACAGCCACTGGGTTCATTTGTCACCTTCAAAAACACAGGACATACACAGTTTTACATGTCAACTGTCTAGTTTGTCCTCCAAACTGTCTTAC
Organism: Pleurodeles waltl; assembly: GCF_031143425.1. Lineage (NCBI taxonomy): Eukaryota > Metazoa > Chordata > Amphibia > Caudata > Salamandridae > Pleurodeles > Pleurodeles waltl. The sequence goes on from NC_090449.1 coordinate 940,930,393, forward strand.
TCAGACCACTGATTATGTAACTTGTCAAGTAGCTGGATCCTGAATCACCTTGCATTCTGTCAGCCTGACTGGCAACTGTCTGTGCGGCACACTAAAGTATCCCTGTGTCTACATATGTACCACACTTGCGTTAGCAAACCTCTCATTCATCAGGGGGTATTGGGCATGGGCTTCTTCAATGCATACACAAATATATTGTATAGCATCATCTGCCTTTTAACTGTACCATTTGAGTTATATCCTCTTGGAAAAGCAAAATTCATGGCCCATCCCTTGTCTGGGTTGCATTTATGCATGAATGACAAAGTGTGACAGTGTCCCAGGGCCGTAGGCAGGGATTGGGTGCGGGGCTTTCAGCACAACCAGCAACCTCTGATAATGTTCATGAATAATACACAAATGTCAGGACCATGACAGTTCACACAGAATCACAGTGCGCACAACATAGTGATGGGCCGTGTGTGGTGAATAGCTGCGAGAATAATCAGCACAGAGGCTATGATGTTCCCAGATGCAGTGGGAAGTGCAGAGGCCAACCTGTGTACAAATGTTGTAATGACACCTGCCGGAACATGACACCTGAGACATTATCTCACTCAGCACACCAAGGTTGCCCTGTTGACTGTCTCATTACACGTCTTTAGTAACAGGGTGGGACCATCCACATGTTGGTTCACATGTCCACATCCACTTTACTCACATTGATCAACCAAGGATACTCAGTAGATACAGAAATAGCTGCCACTGACTCATGATGAGTCCTGGACCGAACTGTGACAAATTACACCCCAAAAAATATACAGGATCATCATTGGACCATACACATGAACAAGTCACCTATGTGCAATTGATCACTGGAAATAAGTGGACACGTGCTGTCTTGTATGCTGGTCCACCACAGCCACTTGATAGTTGGGGCTCACTTCTATGGCCTCAACTGTGGTGTCATCATACATTTGAGATTCACCCTTGTCTGTCTGTGCAAACAACATGGTACCCACTTCCTCAATGCATGTGTCTGACTCACTGTGGGATTAACCAAGTAGTGCCTAGGAAGCTCTTACCAATACTGTAGGGCATAGTGTAGGAGGCTGGACTGGCTTGTAGTGAGTACCAAGGGGTACTTGCACCTTGCACCAGGCCCAGTTATCCCTTATTAGTGTATAGGGTGTCTAGCAGCTTAGGCTGATAGATAATGGTAGCTTAGCAAAGCAGCTCAGGCTGAACTAGGAGACGTGTGAAGCTACTACAGTACCACTTAGTGTCATATGCACAATATCATAAGAAAACACAATACACAGTTATACTAAAAATAAAGGTACTTTATTTTTATGACAATATGCCAAAGTATCTTAGAGTGTACCCTCAGTGAGAGGATAGGAAATATACACAAGATATATATACACAATAGCAAAAATATGCAGTATAGTCTTAGAAAACAGTGCAAACAATGTATAGTTACAATAGGATACAATGGGGAAACATAGGGATAGGGGCAACACAAACCATATACTCCAGAAGTGGAATGCGAACCACGAATGGACCCCAAACCTATGTGACCTTGTAGAGGGTCGCTGGGACTATTAGAAAATAGTGAGAGTTAGCAAAATAACCCTCCCCAAGACCCTGAAAAGTGAGTGCAAAGTGCACTAAAGTTCCCCTAAGGACAAAATAGTCGTGTTAGAGGGAAAATGCAAGGAAAACACAAATCAGCAATGCAACAACGATGGATTCCTGACTGAGGGTACCTGTGGAACAAGGGGACCAAGTCCAAAAGTCACAAGCAACTCGGAGATGGGCAGATGCCCAAGAAATGCCAGCGGTTGGTGCAAAGAAGCTCTTACTAGGCTGAAGAACTGTGAATACTGCAGGAACGACAAGGGCTAGAGACTTCCCCTTTGGAGGATGGATCCCCCACGCCTTGGAGAGTCGTGCAGAAGTGTTTTCCCGCCGGATGGACGCCAACAAGCCTTGCTACACGCAAATCGTGCGTTTGGCGTTTTTGGACGCTGCTGGGGCCCAGGAGGGACCAGAAGGTCGCAAATTAGACCTGCAGAGAGAGGGGACGTCGAGCAAGACAAAGAGCCCTCACTGAAGCAGGTAGCACCCGGAGAAGTGCCAGAAACAGGCACTACGAGGATGCGTGAAACAGTGCTTGCCGAAATTGCACAAAGGAGTCCCACGTCGCCGGAGACCAACTTAGAAAGTCGTGCAATGCAGGTTAGAGTGCCGTGGACCCAGGCTTGGCTGTGCACGAAGGATTTCTGCCGGAAGTGCACAGGGGCCGGAGTAGCTTGCAAAGTCGCGGTTCCCAGCAATGCAGCCCAGCGAGGTGAGGCAAGGACTTACCTCCACCAAACTTGGGCTGAAGAGTCACTGGACTGTGGGGGTCACTTGGACGGTGTCGCTGGATTCGAGGGACCTCGCTCGTCGTGCTGAGAGGAGACCCAAGGGACCGGTAATGCAGCTTTTTGGTGCCTGCGGTTGCAGGGGGAAGATTCCGTCGACCCACGGGAGATTTCTTCGGAGCTTCTGGTGCAGAGAGGAGGCAGACTACCCCCACAGCATGCACAAGCAGGAAAACAGTCGAGAAGGCGGCAGGATCAGCGTTACAGAGTTGCAGTAGTCGTCTTTGCTACTATGTTGCAGGTTTGCAGGCTTCCAGCGCGGTCAGCGGTCGATTCCTTATCAGAAGGTGAAGAGGGAGATGCAGAGGAACTCGGCTGAGCTCATGCATTCGTTATCTAAAGTTTCCCCAGAGACAGAGACCCTAAATAGCCAGAAAAGAGGGTTTGGCTACCTAGGAGAGAGGAAAGGCTACTAACACCTGAAGGAGCCTATCACAAGGAGTCTCTGACGTCACCTGGTGGCACTGGCCACTCAGAGCAGTCCAGTGTGCCAGCAGCACCTCTGTTTCCAAGATGGCAGAGGTCTGGAGCACACTGGAGGAGCTCTGGACACCTCCCAGGGGAGGTGCAGGTCAGGGGAGTGGTCACTCCCCTTTCCTTTGTCCAGTTTCGCGCCAGAGCAGGGGCTAAGGGGTCCCTGAACCGGTGTAGACTGGCTTATGCAGAATTGGGCACATCTGTGCCCAACAAAGCATTTCCAGAGGCTGGGGGAGGCTACTCCTCCCCTGCCTTCACACCATTTTCCAAAGGGAGAGGGTGTCACACCCTCTCTCAGAGGAAGTTCTTTGTTCTGCCATCCTGGGCCAGGCCTGGCTGGACCCCAGGAGGGCAGCTGCCTGTCTGAGGGGTTGGCAGCAGCAGCAGCTGCAGTGAAACCCCAGGAAGGGCAGTCTGGCAGTACCAGGGTCTGTGCTACAGACCACTGGGATCATGGAATTGTACCAACAATGCCAGGATGGCATAGAGGGGGCAATTCCATGATCATAGACATGTTACATGGCCATATTCGGAGTTACCATGGTGAAGCTACATATAGGTAGTGACCTATATGTAGTGCACGCGTGTAATGGTGTCCCCGCACTCACAAAGTTCAGTGAATTGGCTCTGAACAATGTGGGGGCACCTTGGCTAGTGCCAGGGTGCCCTCACACTAAGTAACTTTGCACCTAACCTTTACCAGGTAAAGGTTAGACATATAGGTGACTTATAAGTTACTTAAGTGCAGTGTAAAATGGCTGTGAAATAACGTGGACGTTATTTCACTCAGGCTGCAGTGGCAGGCCTGTGTAAGAATTGTCAGAGCTCCCTATGGGTGGCAAAAGAAATGCTGCAGCCCATAGGGATCTCCTGGAACCCCAATACCCTGGGTACCTTAGTACCATATACTAGGGAATTATAAGGGTGTTCCAGTAAGCCAATGTGAATTGGTAAAATTGGTCACTAGCCTGTTAGTGACAATTTAAAAGTAATGAGAGAGCATAACCACTGAGGTTCTGGTTAGCAGAGCCTCAGTGAGACAGTTAGGCACCACACAGGGAACATACACATGCACACCTATGAGCACTGGGGCCCTGTGTGAGAGGGTCCCAGTGACACATACATATAGGCCACAAACCTATGAGCACTGGGGTCCTGACCAGCAGGATCCCAGTGACACATAACAACCATACCGAAAACATGGTGTTTTCACTATGAGCACTGAGGCCTGGCTATCAGGATCCCAGTGAGACAGTGAAAACAGTGACAAACACCCTGACATACACTCACAAACAGGCCAAAAGTGGGGGTAACAAGGCTAGAAAGAGGCTACCTTCTCACACATAGGATGTAGAAAATGTGGACCATTGACATGAACAAGTGTCTGCCATCCATCTGGTGCATGCTATGTCACATGTGGTGTCTACGTGACCCTAAAACTTGGAATTCCACTTTACGGGTGTTGTTACATGTATGACTAACACATACCCTTGCTCATTTCCAATATGACTTGCATCTAAGGATTAGACACATGGACGTCACATTCATATAAGCATATGTACAAATATGCTTCATGTGATACACACACACTTGGTCAACAAATACATTAGTTGCCAAAGCACACAATTTGAGCCAAAGGCATTTAGGTATTGTACATATGTGCGTCACATTGCTATCCTCTCCTTATGCCAAACATGCACAATTTGTGCAACACATATATGTAGGCCACACTTATGACCAACTATTACGTCAGCTAACCGTAAAAATACTGTGAAGGGAGTAGCCGATCAAGGTCCACTGCAGTATGATGTCACACATGTGAACATACACCATCAACACCATACTGTCTTCAATCAGCCTATCTCTGATGTGTCCCAAATGTAACATAACCAAAAAACAAGTAAAATTGCCCAAAACCAGTTAATGCACTGTATTTTTGACGTCCCTAGCGTTATGCGTCATTTTTTGACTACCAAAACTGTATTTGCGTCATTTTTTTTTTACGCAAAGGAGTTAAATTTAGCCCGTATCCAGATATTTGTACAGGCCATGTACTATTATGTGGATGCGGGCTAATTTTCACTTCTGTGCATCCCAAAAAATGACAGTTTTGGTAAACAAAAAATGACACATAACGTGAAAAAGGCGGGACTTTTCATACAGGAAGTGATGTAATAGGATATCCTGTATGATCCTTCTAGACTGTGTGGCTGTGTAGAGAGTGTTGTCCTGAGATTTTGTGCTGTTTTTGTCCTGTGTGCTATCTGTATTGTCAATTTGTGAAATAAATATTGTTGCTGTATACTGTACTACTGTGTTTTGTCTACATTTGTCCATTTATCTTGTGTTTTTGTTGTTTGTGGGAGTCTGTTGTGGGTAGTGTTAGTTTGGGGATAGTTGGGCTCTTTTAGTGGTTAGGTTTACTTTTCATCTGTCTTTGTACCCCTACCTTCCCCCTTTTCCCCTTTCTATTTCTTTTACCTCTATTCCCTTTCACTCCCAAGTATGTCTGGTAGGCCACGTCTTGGCAGGATGGGGGAAGAGGAGTTGGGGGGGTTCATCTGGCTTGTGACGCATTTCTTGCCGCTCATGATCCAGGCAGGGGGCAGGGTGATGCAGGGGTATCCAACGGAGGCGCGCAGAATCCGGTGGAGAAAGGTGCTGCATCACCTGCAGCGTGTGCATGCCAGCCAGAGGAGTGACCACCAGCTGAAGCACCGGTGGGCTGACCTCATCACCAGGGAGAAGGATCTCTTGGACCACCTGGGAATCATGATTGGTGGCACTGTTGGTGAGTACGAATCATGTTAATGTGCACGATTAAATGCTCTGTAGTGACATAAGGGGATTAGTACAATGTCTGCCAGCTAACTTGCTGACTGTGTGTAATGCTGGGGAAATATAAAGGGTTCATTGATGCACTATGGCAAGGATCACAATTGCTAGCTGTCAGGTAGCACGTGCTCAGCAAACTTACAAGTTACTTTTCCATGCAGGAAATTGGTGCGGCCTTTTTGTCAGAAAAGCTAACAAAGTAGGAGCCAATCATGTCTATATAGGGTACTATTGACAGAGAAGTACAGATGTACCAACATTTAGGCCAACTTTGTTGACACAATTGCTAGACTGACTTTCGAATCACTACATGATGCAGAAAATGAGTGCTGCCTTCACGTCAATTGATAATAGCAAAGTGGCTCAGACATATGTTTCATGTGAGTCTGGTGAGTGTGGAAGGAAAGCTTTCACGGAAGTACTATGAATGTGTGGGATTATTGTGTTCCTTGATCTTTTTGGATACATGTCAGTTCTGTATTTGAAAACATCGCGAAAAGGTGTAAGGTGCCCTCAGCTAACATCTTAGAATGTTTGTTGGAGTTAGTTGTGCCACAATCCAAATATGGATGGCAGTCCAAGTGTATGCACATGGCTTCACATCTCCATGGTTGGTGCAAATCACCATAGCTGGGCCACATCAATTGAATAAACTGTAACAACAGGATGGCTTACAAAAGTCCCTGCCCCTCCCTCTGTACATTGGACCTATGTGTAATAAATGTGTCATGGCCACAAAGCATGTTTGACTGGTAATGCAGTCCTCAAGTAACCAGGCTTTTGGTGTCTCTCTTGGATGCACATGATGAGACGATTACAATCCATATTTTTTCTGCTCACCAATTACGGGGCATGTTTGCAACCACATGATAGCTAGGGCCAATGTATGTGTGCAGATATGTGTGTAACTGTCACAGGAGACCCATGCTATGTACAAGTTGGCCGTGATATATCAGATGCAGTACCATCATGTCTGAATGGCTGCCATTTCCTTATTCAGCCTACACATTGTATATGTTTATGAAATTGTTGCGCTGTGCACAGATTTTGAGCACATTTCTTCCTTCCATACCTTACAGGTGGACCGACACCCTACACTGTGGGAGAGGTGGCGACATTTGAGGACCCCGACCACTCCAGTAAGTGTTGAGATGTCTGTTATGTGTTGTGTTTGCTGGTTATGGACTCGTGTGAGTTGGACGCATAGCAAGGCGTAATGCGTTGGGCAAGCTTTTCTCTTGTTCCATGAGTGGGAATTCAGTTTCTCACATGTTCTGAGTTGGCCAATGCGTATCCAATGGTATCATGTAGGGATTGTAGGCCATTCCTGTAGGCCCCACTGTGAGTACAGGGGTTAGTCATGTGGATGACACTTGTATCACCAAGAGTTGCACTGGAAGTCAGCCCAGATTTAGTCAGCCTGTCAGACCCACATTCTCTAAGATTGGTACAGCAAATTGCTTTCCAATAGACATCTGCTTCCCTATTTACCTACGTAATTTTGAAACAGTAGGTAGAACCTCCTAGCAGCATGTACTTCCACATGTAGTGCTACAAGTATGTGGAACTTGAGTGCAATGGCCTAGGTGTGCATGCAATTCATGATCATGGGTGTTCTAGCAACTCTGTGTCTGATGTAAGTCAGGCCTCACTGAAAGTATATGTTGTGTACCAAGTTTTGCATTTCCTGACATGTCTGACCCTATGAGTGCTCTGGGGTTTGCTGACTCCTAATTGTAGATAGACCTTACCTGTGGTGTGTCTGTAGAGACAAACATGTGTGGAGTTTTCTATCCACTCCTTGGTGTACATGTTGTTGGCAAATTACAGTTGTTTATCCACCCCCCCCCCAAACACGGGCATGGGTTTGTGAATGAGTACTGATGCTACCAGTATGTTACACATACATGTGAATAAGTGACGGTTTGGTTGCAAACTAGTATACACACTCAGGTTTGGCACTTGGTACTATACTGGCAAGTCCAGTTACAACTTGCAGACCATGTGGCTTTAGTTTTGCTTTCTGTACACTGACATTTGTAGCACAGGTCTTGGCGGAGGATATGCAGCATGATTCTTAGCTGATAACTGGCAGAACTCAGATTGCAAGTCAAAGCCAGATGTTACCCATCTTGTAGGTTATGGATGTGCTATGTGTGATGTAACCTTTGTAGTCAGGCCTGCCATGTACTTCCTCAGGGACATTCAATGGTCTGTATTGTGATATGAGCTGTTACAAGTACAGTAGATGTGTTGTCTGATTAACTTGCTGTGCCATTTCACACAATGCAGTTACTAATGTAGAATATCTGCATTTGTCTTCACAGCTGCTAACATGACTCCAGACCTGATCCGTGAATTTCAGCGCCGGGCCATGCGATACCAGCACATCCTGCTGGTGGAGTTGGGGTTCCGGAGGATGGCCCGGCGATATCGCCATGAACGGGCTTCCGGGGCATGGAGAGCCTTCCCACAGGGTGGGCCTACTTTGTCCACCACAGCCACCACCAGCACAACCAGCAATCCGAGCCTGGTGGCCCCACCCACAGCTGCCACTGTTGGTCTGACATCTGCTGGACTTCCAGGCCCCAGCATTGCCACCGGTGCAGGACAGCCCACTAGGCCTGGCACCACACCCACACAGACCTCCTCCACCGGTACCCAGACTGCCACTGCTCCATCTGTTGACCCTGCAGCTTTCAACCAAATGGATCGTAAGATGGACAAAGTGCTGCGCAAGTTGAGCCACCTGAGCCGGGATGTGCGCCACATTAACCGGCATGTTAAGTCCATTAAGAGGACCCTCCGGAGGGCCAACCTCTAGACTTTTGGCTATGGACATGATTCCCTCCCCTCCCTCCTCTTTCCTTGTTCTTATAGTTAGTGGGATTAGGGGGCTTAGTGTTAGGTTAGTATAGGCTGTTAGTTTAGTTAGTGTTAGTGGGTGGGGGGTGGGGGATCCTGCTTGTTTCTATTTTTACTTATTACATGTGTTGGGCTATGTTGGGGTTCTTGTGTTTTAAAAAAAAAACTTTAAAAAAACTAAAAAAAATTACCAAACAATTACAAAAAAATATATATTTGTATAGGATAGTATAGTATGTGTTTAGGTTAGTATGTGTTGTCCTCCATGTGTCCCGTCTCATAAGGGGGGGTGGGGGTAGATGTTTAGAACGTTTTGTTACATGTGATAAGTAAGTGTAGCTTAGGTTAGTTAGGAACAGTTGTGGGTAATGAGTAGTCAGGGTTGATTAGGGTAGGTAAGATTTTTCCCTCAGTTTCCTCATCTGTGATTAGCATATAATAAATATTTGGTTAACCCTTAATTGTATGTGTTGAATGGTACTTGATCGTGGGTTTGGATTCAGTGTACATAAATTTTGTACTATAACATCTGTGTCCTATGCTACAAACAAATCCAAACTGAGCTGTACGATTGGCAGCTAGCCCAGAGCTACCTTGCAAAGTGTCGACCCTTCGTTGCAACCACCAATCACAGTTAATATGGATCCCAATGTGTTTCTGTTGATAAGTGTGTTTTGAAAGTCACAAACAGTGCTTCCAGACTTGGTTTTGGGGAAACAGTTTTAGGTCTGACTGCATTGTGATGATCATGCACACCCTTATAAGATGAGTTCTCATTGGCAATCTTGTATTCTTGTCTTCATGACCCTCATACATCATTTGTGACACAGTTCGGCATGATTACCTATTTGTATGTTAACTCAGACACCTTCATTTCTGCAGTTTTTTTTGTGTTAACTTAGATTAGTGTGGCATGTTTATTGTGTTATTTTTGCATGTTGACAACATTTTGTGGCCACTATTTGATGACTTAGTTGTCCCCTCAGGAAGCATTCTTCGGTCCAACACAGCATGGTGGTGTATGGTTTCTCACTTCTTCAGATTTGTCCCTCAGGATGGGCAGAGTATGATGCAATCATGGGCACTGTGCAGAATTCTCTGACTACATATTATCAGGACGGTTGTATTGACAAGCTACGTAATTTGACAGTAGGCACATTTCAGTTATCTACTGCACAGTTGATATGTCACATTACCCAGAGACAGATTTGTTGTGTAAGTGCTATTTATTGAAACGTGCTGTAGTGCTATCTGTACATTGTCCATGATTGTGAGTCCATTATAGTGACATCTTACATTGTGATCCAACACAAGGGGTTACGGAAATGCTTTTGACATGCTGGGGTTGATGTTTCAGACAGTGCAGAGGGACAGGATTTGGCAATGAGTAGGAGAGAGACAATCACTGGGCTGGGTGACAAGATATACAGTGATTTGCAGAACAGTGCTTGAGTAAAGTTGTAGCAAGACTGGCAAGTTACAAAGCGCAGGACCTTGGTAAATGTGAGCAATGTGGCAGGGACTAACGCTTCCAGGTCATTTTCCTTGTGAATGTGATCTGTTCCATGTCTTCTTCTTCTGATGTGTGTGTGGCCTCCTCTGTCCTTGTTGTTGTTGGTTGTGAAGGGGCACCACACACCTCAGTGTTAGAAGACGTGGAGTCAGACATCCCGGTTGCTGCTCCCTGTGAAGGTCTTAAGGGCAGTACTGCAGCAAGGAGGGTCTGCTGGTTCTTGAGAATAGCAGCCACATCACGATGGTAGGCAGCCTGGTCGGCCCTGAGGGAGTCATGATTGCATTTGTGCATGCAGTGGAAGGTTTGGGGTGCAGGGTGTTGTGGCAACTCCCTTACTGCAGTGGTGAATTCCTTGACAGTTTCTTGTAGTCCTTGCAGTATGGATGTTAGGGCTTGCACAGCTGCTGCCTGATCTGCAGATGACATCATGCACGAACACATCCCCTCAAGGCTGGCTGCCATAGTTTGCATCCCCACCCGCACCTCCTTGGCCAGCTCCCGCTGTACTCCAACTACAGTTCTCTCAAAGCTGGTGCCAGTGTCGTCTGAGTCCTCAGCTGTATTGGAGCTGGCAGGTCTTACAATTGGGGTGGTGGGTGGATCCTCTGCGATGGCTGCTTGTTCTGTGCTCCTCCTTGTGACTGAGGGTGGGGTCTGGAGGGTGTCAAGGACCTTTTGGATAGTCTCCTGGGGAATGTTTATAGGCTCGTCATCCATGTCATCAGGGAAATCTGGGACAGGCATATCAGCAGGAGATCCATCTTTATCTGCAATGAAACAGGGTACAATTAGTGTGTCTGTGTCGTGGCAATTTTGATGTGACGTGCCTTCCTTTTGATCAATTCACTTTGTGATCTTGTTTTGTGTTAATTTCTCCAGTCCTTCAGGTGGGCATTCTTCCAGGCCTACGGCCCACCTGTGTGTCACATGTATGTTTTTGAGTTATCAGACTTGTCAGCCTCATTGCCTCTAGGTGTTGGTTTATGCCAAATAGAGAATTGCCACCTTCTTTTCCTACTCAAGTCTCTGTCTACATCCATTCTCATGGTCTACTGCACCACATCTACAACAAAGCCGACTCTACCATCGCCCCCCAACTTCGAAAGATCATCAACTTATCCTTCGAAGCCGCAACCTTCCCGGAAAGCTGGAAGCACGCCGAAATCCACGCCCTCCTCAAGAAACCCAAGGCAGACCCCAACGACCTCAAAAACTTCCGCCCGATCTCCCTCCTCCCCTTCCCGGCGAAGGTCATAGAGAAGATCGTCAACGCTCAGCTCACCCACCACCTCAAGGACTACTCCATCCTGGACCCTCCCAGTCCGGTTTCAGACGCAACCACAGCACCAAAACTGCCCTCCTCGCCGCCACAGACAACATCCGACAGCACATGGACAACGGCGAAACATCAGCCCTCATCCTCCTGGACCTCTCCGCAGCCTTCGACATGGTCTGCCACCACACCCTACTAACATGCCTCCACGAAGCCGGAATACAAGAAAAAGCCCTCAACTGGATCTCCCCCTTCCTCTCCGGCAGAACCCAGAGAGTCCGACTCCCTCCCTTCCGCTCCGAAGCCACCAACATCATCTGCGGCGTACCCCAAGGCTCTTCCCTAAGCCTGACGCTGTTCAACGTCTACATGGCCCCCCTCGCACAACTGGCCCGTCAGCACAACCTCAACATCCTCTCCTACGCCGACAACACCCAGCTCATCCTCTCCCTCACCAAAGACCCACACACCGCCAAAGCCAACCTCCATGAAGGAATGAAGTCCATCGCCGAATGGATGAGAAATAGCCGCCTGAAATTTAACTCCGACAAGACGGAGGTCCTCATCCTCGGACGCACCCCCTCGGCCTGGGACGACTCCTGGTGGCCCACCGCACTGGGAACTCCTCCAACACCAACCAACCACGCACGCAACCTGGGCTTCATCCTCGACTCCGCCCTCACCATGTCCAAGCAGATCAACGCAGCTTCCTCCTCCTGCTACAACACCCTCCGCCTGATACGTAGAATCTACAAATGGATCCCGACGGAAACCAGAAAAACGGTGACCCACGCCCTCGTCAGCAGTAGACTGGACTACGGCAACGCACTCTACACAGGCATCCCAGCTAAAGACATCCGTCGCCTCCAACGCATCCAAAACGCCTCCGCCCGACTGGTCCTCGACGTACCCCGCCGATGCCACATCTCCCGCCACCTGAAGGACCTCCACCGGCTCCCCGTGGACAAGAGGATCACCTACAAGCTCCTCACCCACGCTCACAAGGCACTCCACAACACCGGACCAGCCTACCTGAACTACAGACTCAACTTCTACGTCCCCTCCCGCCAACTCCGCTCCGCCGCCCTCGCCATCGTTCCCCGCTTCCAACGCAAGACCTCCGGCGGCAGATCCTTCTCCTATCTCGCCGCCAAGACCTGGAACGCCCTCCCGACCGCCCTGCGACAGACCCAGGACCTTCTCACCTTCAGGAGACACCTCAAGACCTGGCTCTTCGACCAGTAGCAGCAGCCCCCCCCCTCAGCGCCTTGAAACCCGAACGGGTACGTAGTGCACTCTATAAATATTGTGATTGATTGATTGATTGATTGATTGGTGAGACCTTTCACTGGCTGTGGGTGTACTGATGGCCCTGGCAGCACACTTAACAATCTGGACCTGCCCCAATCTCTGATCTTTCACATCCACTTAAATGTAATTGGCATGTGGCATATCCTATGCATGGCAATGTTATGATCCAATATGGATGTTGACATTGGTAATGTGTCCTGCTGATGTTGGGGAATGTGTGTTACATTGGATTGCCCTGATAATCATATCAGTGTCCTATTTCCTCCTCTGACTGTGCAGGTGTATTTCAGTGACCAGTTACATGTGTCCCCCCCTCAATGCTGTTGTCTGAGCAGTATGACATTTGGGATGTTGCATTGTTACCCAGGCACAGGATGGACCCTGACATATGCCTCATGGGTGTGTCCTTAGTGCTGTGTAGCTCCTATTGTTGTTTACATTGGCTGATGTTTGCGACAACTATGGGCATTGACATTTGAGAGTACTGGAGCCTTTGTCTTGTTTCTGGGGATTGTTGAAGTTGTCATCCTCACCCCCTAATTTAGGTGTGTATGATCCATGGGGAGGTTACTGCCATTGGCTACTTGAGCTGCACACAGAGCGGAGGTGGTAGTGGCAACTGTTGTCGCAGTTACATTCCAGTTGTCGGTATGGCTAGAGGTTGTTAATAGGGCCCTAGTTAATGTAGGGGGTATGGTGGCTGATGTGTGCCGGGATGTCAGTTTGACATTGTGGCCTTCCCTCCTGGCGTGGCTTTCCCTTTGCTCCATCGTTGGCATGACAGCATGCCCCCATGGGACTGTTGTTGGTGTTGTGTAATGGTGTGCCCCAGGTCTTCTCAGAACGGGCCATGCCCCCATGCTGTTCCCCTTTACCCATGCCACTCCATGTATTAGATGACTTCCATGCATTTAGTGGTCGGTATCCCCCCCCTGCTCACAGTTGACATTAGTGCATTTTAGTTTCCCATGCGACATACCCTGCATGTGCGTTGTCTCCTGGTAGTCTGCGCTGTCCTGTCCTTGAATCCCTGTGACGATCTCCTCAGGGATGACGGCTGCGACCATCTCCTCCATGTGGTCCAGGGCCTCCTGGTGTGCTGGACTCCCTCCTCCAGTCTGCAGTGCTGCCTTCCTGTTCCTGGCCATCTTTCCCTTGGTCCTGCGCTTGCAGTCATGCCAGCGTTTCTTGCACTTGATGCCTGTTCTGCGTACTTCAGCCACACTGTTAATCTTGTTGACAATTTGTTGCCATATAGCCTATCTCCTACTGATTGGAAACTTTGATGTGACAAACAGTTGGTGCTGGTGTTCCGTCACCTCTTTCACCAGAATTTCCTGCTCCTCTGCACTAAAGCGACACTTTCTTTTCTTCTTAAAAGTGTCCTGGTTCTTGTGTGGGTCCTCCTGGCTGGTTCCTGGTCTGCTGTCAGCTTCCTGGGATCTGTAGTGGCATCTGGGATCCATTTTGGCTCTCCTCTGGTGTAATGGCGGTGTTCGCGTTTTTTTTTTACGCTATTGCGTCAAAAAACGGCGCATATCCGGTTTGCAGGGTCGTAAATTGACCCACAGTCATTTCCGCCGCGTTAACATCGTTTTGCATTACGACTTGACGCTGCGGTGTGCGTCAAAAATAATGACTCCCACCTGTGGTTTGCGCCGACATGTGTCAAAGTATAAATATGATGCCCGCAGGGCGCACCAAAATGGCATTAGCCGGCAGTAAAATTTTGGACGCAAAACTGCGCCGGAAAAGTTTTGCATCAAATAGTATAAATATGGGCCTTAGGATCTGCTGCTGCTAACCATATGCTACCAAAATATTTGGTTAAAAGGATAGAGGTTAAGGTCCCTACACCGTCCATTCTGACACCCAAGTGTCTTTCAAGAGCTGAAAGCATAGTGGTTTAAAAATTGTGATAAAATAAACTAGAAGGAAAATCAGTAACTTAGGGTGTACTTCGGAACAGTAATTAAATACGAAAGTGTCCATAGACGGTTGATTTGTTTGAAAATATGTGCGCAACAATAAAGTGAACTATGAAGTCTCACTATTACTGCACTCGGTTTAGACATTTATCATGATACTGCTGGTAGCTGAGGAAGTCCTATATATAAGTGTATTAATATAGAAACATATTATTTGTTCTCTTAATGGCTCATGTGGCTAATGGGCAACTAAAGATTGTTAGGGAAAACACGTTTCTCTAAAGTAGCGCCGTTTGTTTAAGGGAATGTGCTGCCAATGTACTTCGGAAATGTTACACACGCGACGATCCAAGGCTAATTTGAACTTTGATGTCCAAAATATTTAATTTCCCTTGGCTTTTATTTTTAAATGCCCTTTATTTGCATGCACATTATATTTTATACTAACTTTTCCAATAAAAAAAGGGCGTGCATGCCAAATGTATTTCATAAAAGCACACTGAGGACGTGCACGCACATCAGAGAACCTGAAAAGTAACTTTCAAAAAGTATAGGAAAGTCCAAGTCCAACGAGACATCCTTATGGCTCATGAACCCGTCACTGTGCTCCACAATTCAGCATAACTCACAAAGTAATAAAAATAAAGAAATCGTTGCTGGTTTACTCAGTTTTGCACTTCAATCATAATACCTCTTACTGCTTATTTAGGGGCATTTTTATGATGCCCCTAGCGCCACCTTGCGCACATTTATGTAATTTTTTTGGTGCAAATGTTTTGCATTAAGGTGGCATTTCCCACGCGCCATATGTACAAAGTCACTAACGCAAGCATTGCACCTCTTTGTAAACCTTTGCCCAACATTATACCTGTGCCAGGCATAATGTATATAAGGGGAGCGGTCCCACATAGGGAGGCCCAGAAAAATGGTACAGTGAAATTTACTAGATTTCACTGTGCCATTTTTAGCATCATTATTAACAATTGCCTAAAGCAGGTGTTAAGATGACGCTCACATTGAAAACAACGGGCCTCCCTGTTCTTTGCAACATTAATGCCATAATTTAAGGCGCTAATCCAACAAAAAGCCACATTAGCACCATAAATTATGACGCTAATGTGGACACGAGCGCCATGGTGCACTGTTTTATAAATACGGCGCACAATTGGTGTCGTTAGGGGGACGCAAGGGGGCACTAGATAAGTGGCGCATCATGAATGATGCACCACTTTTCCATAAATATATCCCTTTGGGCCAGATTCACAAGTCACTGGCACAGTGCAGTGCTGCGCCAAAATTAGAAAACAGCGTACCCCTGTGTCTAAACTAAGCAGCCTTCGCCAAAGCACACATCCTTGCACCATAGTGCAGGGGTGTCTACGTTGAGGGGTGTGATTGTTTATGTGCAGGAAGGTGTCCCTTCCTGCACATAAACAATCATCCATGGCATTTTGCTCTTTCTACGTGTGCTGCAGAATGCAGGGCACTTGGAAAAAGCAAAAAACAAGGTGGAATAAAAGTATTCCTCCTCATTGTGCCATGCTAACGCCACCCGGGGTGGCGTTGTTTTTGGCGCTGCCTCAGGTTTACGAAATCTCGTAAATCTGGGGCAGCGTCAAAAGCAATAGGTGTTGAGGTGGAACGCCCACTGCAACTCCCATTGCACGGCCCTCTGATGCAGAAAACTGTGTCAGAGGGGCCCATACTTAAAAGAAAGCGTAAAGCCACAAAAAGTGGTGTTACTCCTCCTTGTAAATATGGAGAAGTGGTTAGCCCCACTAGAGTATTGAAGTGTAGTGACTCTCCGGTGGCACTAGGGCCTTGTAAATCTGGTCCTTAGTGGTTAAAAAATGCCGGGTATGTGTCTGTCATATTATCCAGTTTTGAATTAATTAAAATAATCAAATCCTTATAACTTGGTAGATTAAATTTATGTACAGTTACTGGCTCGCTTTATAGACTTTTACAAAACTCAACAACTTCATTATAAATTGGTTTGTGCCGATCAAAGTGATAACAAAAGACAGCAAGCATTTGCAAAGCAAATCAATCCATGCACACACATTGTCACTCTTGCACTCATCCATTTATGCAGCCAACTATTGGTGCACTTAAAAGGCTTTCTAGCGGCACGGGGCAGACTAGCAGAAATGGCAGTGCTCCTTTAATAGCATTGTCTCTTGAAAAGTGCTACAGTTCCATAACAATGCAAGAGGGAGCTATACAACTGCTGGCAGCATGATAAAACAGACTTTTTCGTTTAAAATATACTAAACAGTAGGATCACAATGGATGCAACCTGTTCTTGAAGCAAAAGAATTTGCTGAGCCTGATCCATTATTTTTAATCTAAATGAAACAATCCGAACCATTTATTTTAAGCACTAAAATTATTTTCAGACTTGATTTATAAATATAAGTTCCATGGACAATTGGACGTCACAGGTCTAGCTTAACAGGAGGAGGAGCTGCTGCCTCAATATTGCAAAACCATTTAACCAAGTTTGCTCCTCTTGCAAATGGTATTATGGAAGTAGAAATGCCTACACTGAAACCAACCAAAATGAAAGTGATTTATAAATGGAACAAACATTGCCAATGTTAAAAGGTCTAGCTTATGAAAGAAAAGTGGCTGTTTGTCACTGATGACTTAGGGCCTGATTACAACTTTGGCGAAGGGGGATAATCTGTCCCAAATGTGACGGATATCCCGCCCACCGCATTACGAGTTCCATAGGATAAAATGGACTCATAATATGGCGGGCGGGATATCCGTCACATTTGGGACGGATTAACCCCCTCCGCCAAAGTTGTAATCAGGCCCTCGGTCACTTATCTTTGCACTCATGCATCCATTAATCAATCCACCGACTCATCTTTTCATTCACCTTCTTACACAACCACCATAAAAACACACACACTCAACAACATATGCAAGATAAAAAAAAATAGTACAAAAAGAAAAAAAGAAAACATGCTGTCTTCTACACACTGTGCATACGTTTGCAATAACTAAACTAAATATAGCAACAGTTGTATGTCTAGCAAAGGTATTACAAATAGTCTGTCATTGTTCTTAAGTTCAAGCATGACTGCCACATTTAAAGCCAACCTGTTGTCCATCCTGGTATTGTTAACCAATAAGACATTATGAACAACAGCATTCCATAAAGATATACTAGTTTACATGAAGTGGCAATGTAGAATGTGAAGAAATGCAGGTGAAATGAGTGGCGAGCAAGCAATCCTTTAGCACTACATGGAGAGCTGTAATATCTTCTTAAGAAGCATTAAAATAAAAAGAGACGCAAAGAAATGAAAGGGGAACTACAATCTGAGAACATCCTTAAGTTCAGAGTAATAGCAATTAACTCTTAAAAGATGTTTGCCTTTAACACATACATTTCACTGTATGGTAAGGCCTTCTTGCTTTCTTGCTTTGCCATATTTTTTTATTCTAAACATGGCACACCTAAGGAATCTGACATAACGTTTCCCAGTGAACTGATGAGGTCTCTACCCTTCACGAATGGCTTGACACTATAAAACCCAGGTATACTGAAGTGTGTAGAAGCTGCGAACCATCAGGCTTACATTTATAAAATAAAAATATGTTTAAAATTGCTGTTGGCAAAACAGCCCCCTCAAAAGGACCCACCAAGAATCCTCACAGCAAAATTCTGCTTCCAAGGTTTGTGAGAGGGGGTGACCAACACAGAAACCTTTGCATACTATGGTAATATGTGAGACTACATGTGGCCAAATACCTTTCAGCAACCTGTACATTAATGTGACAAAAATCTGTTTAAGGTCTCCTGGGTTTACCACATTCCTTTCACAATAAATGAGCTAGGCCTACTACCTGTAAGAAATTGAATTACTAGTTGAGAGGGATGAAACCATACTCACACAAAAACCACAATCCTCATCAGTGTGAAGTCAAGAGCAATCCCCAAATTAACCTGTGCTCAACCCTCTGGTAGCTTGGCACAGAGCAGTCAGGCTTAACTAGGAGGAATGGCATGAAGGATTTATGCAGCACGCCCAACAGTAATAAAGTGGAAAAACAACATAAGAAAAATCCTACACCAATTTAGAAAAATAGAGTCAATTTTAATAAATAAAGAAATAGCAAAGTGGCATAATGAGTAGAACTAGAGACATGCAATATTAAAGATGTCAGTGGAAATTGTGCCAAAACACACAAAACGTCAACTGTGGAAATCTGGTCGCGAAAGAGGAAGGCAAATTCATAAGTTTAGGCCGACTGTGATGGAGAACAGGCAGGCTACATAAACATAGTTAGTCCCACTGAACAGAGTACCTTCAATCCTGGTTGCGAAGAGTTGCAGAGTCCAGCATCAAGGATGCGTCCTGCAACCGAGGTGATATGTTGGTTACGAGGAGCAGTGAATATCGGGTGTGAAATGCTGCAGCGTTGTCTGGGATCTCATCAACAAGGGCTTGTGATGTAAAGTCCAGTGTCTAGGATTCATCATGCAGCTGAGGTGATACATTCTTTCAGAGAAGCTGCAGGGCTGCGATGTGAGGTCCTGAATCATCATCGAGGATCCTATCAATGAGAGGTTTGTGATGTGAGGGAGATGTGATATGTCAGAGATGCATCATGCAGTGGCAGTTCAAACGGGACTGTGGACTGGGGTATGAAGTCTTTGCTTTTAGAAAGTCCACACAGCAGAGGAGGTAAGTCCGTTCTGCTTAGGGTTGTGCTGCTCAGCAAAGGGGATGCATCAGTTTGGCTGGATACAAA
Source organism: Pleurodeles waltl (assembly GCF_031143425.1). NCBI lineage: Eukaryota > Metazoa > Chordata > Amphibia > Caudata > Salamandridae > Pleurodeles > Pleurodeles waltl. Next base: position 940,949,776 of record NC_090449.1, read on the forward strand.
GATGTGCTGGCAGAGCATGTTCAGTCCCACTTCCAGTGGTCCAGGAGTGGGGTGGAACCACTTGGCAGGTAAGATTCACATATAGCAGAGTCCAACTCCTGTGTTCGATGTTGTTGGAGCTTTATGTCCCTGAGGCTCTAGCCAGAAGGCCAGCCAACTAGCCGTTGGAGTAACACTGGAGTCCTGGATTCAACAGATGCAGGTCCAGTCCTCACCCAGGCAAGAGGACAGGAGGTTAGCACAGCAGGGGAGCTGTCCTTCAGAGCAGCAGTCCAGCAGGGTGGCAGTCCTTTCAGCAGCACAGCAGTCCTTTTTCCTGGCAGAGCCCACAGGTCCAGAAGTGTACTAAAGTGTTGGTGTCTGAGATCCAATATTTATACAAAGTGCAATCACTGGAATGTGAGATACTTCAAGAGGTTTCCCTTTGAAGTGCACAGGTTTCCTGCCTCTCCTGCCCTGGCTTTATATTAACTACACTGGGTGAGCAGCCCTTTGTATGGAGGCTGGATGCAGCCTATTCAAGTGTAAGTAAGGTTTTACCCAGCTGTGCTCTCCCATTCTGCCAGTGATGGCCCATCCATGAACACCTAAGCTCTCCATTGTGTGTGGCTGTCTAGGAAAAATGCACAAAGTCCAGCAGCCAGCTATACATAGTCATGCGACCCAGACAGGTTACTGGCACTAAATGGCTAAGGCAGGAAAATGCCAGCTTCCTACAAGTGGCATTTTCATAATTCTAATTTAAAATCTGACTTCACCATAAAAGGGGCTTCTTCAATACAATCCCAAAGAGACCAAACATGAAGTGTTTAACTATTCCCATTTGGAAGGTACAGCTCATTAAACGTTATAATGTAACTCCAATGGTATCCTGTGAGAGAGCTAGGCCTTGAAATAGTAAAAGAAAAGGAATTGAAGAGTTTTCACTACCAGGAGGGTAAAACTTAAAATTATGTGTTGTATTTTTTAAATACATTGCACCCTGACCTGGGAGCCGTTTAGAGCCTACCCTTGGGTGACTTATATTTATTCAAATTAAGTTTTGGACCTGGCAAAGGGTTTATTTTGCCAGGACAAAATAGCAGTTTAAAACTGCACACACAGGCTGTAATAGCAAGCCTGAAATGTATCTGAAAGGGCTACTTAATTTGATGGTACAGTAAGTGCTGCAGACCAACTAGGTAGCATTTAATTTATAGGCCATAGGTACATGTAGTACTACTTTATTAGGGAATTATACACAAATTAAATATGCAAACTAGGGACAAGCCAATATTACCACTTGTGAAGGAGTGAGCACTTGCACTTTAGCAGTGGTCAGCAGTGGTAAAGTGCGCCGAGTACTATGAACAGCAACAAAAAGTCAGTAAAAATATGAGGACTGAAGGTAAAATGTTTGGGGGAAGACCACCTTAAGGCTGACAGGTTTGACACTGCCTTTGCAATAACTACGTTTAAGAAACCGGTCAGATCTATGGCATTGTACATCACATTGCCCTGCAAACCAATAAAGTCTACAAGTTTCATTAATGGTTTGTCACTATAACCTACTCAGGTCTACTGTACTGAGCATAAACTTTCCCACAGGTCACCCATCGGGCACACAGTCATGAAAATTGCTAATGTATACAAAATGATAGTTGGGAAACATTACATACTCATGTTTTTTCGGAGGGGGTAACAAACACCAAAACCCTTGCCTACTAAGATCATCTATGAGATTCCGTATAACAATTATATAGGATTTAATTTGAGTAATGACAATCCACTCTTAAATATATATTAACTTTAACATATGCTTTTCACAATCGCCTGTCAGGTCTACAACCTTTATCAGAATAGTTCATAATAAACAATCAGGCATATAGCCTTTATCATTGGCTTGTCACTATAACCAATTTAAGCCCTTTGTACTGAGCATACGTTTTCTAGAATGTAATCAACCGGCATACAGTCATCAAAGTACAAGTGCATTCAAGATTACAGTTGGCAAAGAGAAATCCTATCTCTCCTAATAGATCTTAATAAAGATTATTGTAGTGCATATCTTCTATCCCCACAATTCTTTTGGGTTGATCGCCAACACCATTGCCCTTGCCTACTGTAGTATTTGTGAAATTCCATGTAACAAAGAACCTGCCTACAGGCTGTAGCACAGTGTAATAACAATCCATCCCTATTCTCTTTAACACATTCTTTTCACAATAAGCAGGTCAAGCCAACTGGCTTTGTCATAAAATTTCATAATTAAGTGTTTCATACCTTTAAAATCATGCATGCTTTTCCCAATGAACTGATGAAATCTTGAGTCTTTAAAAGTGTTTTTAGACTTTGCACATCGTTAACCTATTCAAGTGCACATAAACTGGCAACCATCATGCATAAAGTTATAAAATTACATATATGTAGAAAAATACAGCTTGTATTACAGTATACCACATCTCTCAATGGGGCTTAATAGGAATCATCACAGTGAAACCCATAGAGGTTGTCAGAATGGGTGGCCAGAGTCAAAGCTCTTGCCCACTGCTGTAGCCTGTGAGATTCCATGCAACAAAATACCTACCAGGAGGATGCAATATTGTGTAATAACAATTCATGTCTAAATGCCAGTTGACTTTAAAATATGCCTTTCACAAAAAGGCCCATATTTATACTTTTTTAGCGCCACATTATTGGCATTTGTTTACGTAAAAGCGGCGCAAACTTACAAAATATAATTATATTTTGTAAGTTTGCACCGCTTTTGCGTCAAAAAGCAGCACAAATGCAGCACTAAAAAAGTATAAATATGGGCTTAAATGTGTCAGGCCTAGTGGTTTTATCATAAAATTTCATAATAAACAGATCAGGCCAATGGCCAAGTTCATTGGCGTCCTACCATAACCAACTCAGTCCTGCTGCATCCAGTATACAATTTGCTCCAAGCCAAAAAAGGGCAATACATGCAGTCCTTTTAGTGGAAGCACATAAATTCAGCCCAATCAAATCCTGTACTCAGGGGGGACCAATGTGCACGTGGAGCCTAAGCCCCTCTCTCAGTAGGACTTTAAAAGCTTTCCTTTTGTTGGTTACATAAGGCCTGTTTACAGTTGCACTGTCAAGCCAGATCAACAAAACCATGCAAGCTAGTGACTGCCTTTCACCAATCTGCACTGGTGCCCAAGAAAAGCACTGTAAATGTAAATGATCTATTTCCATAATGGCACACTAAAATATAATATATAAGTTAATATCTCTCAGCTAGAACTTTAAGTTGGAGAGCCTCTTTATGACATTTATAATAATAAATATAAATTTAATTTATAGAAGTTGTGATATGAGTATAAAATTCTATTTAGCAAAATAATGGGTATCCAACTTTCAAATAACAAAGCTAGATCTCATGTTAATAATAATACATCTTGTAAACTACTAACCTACTAGTTATGCACAAAAAGACATTTATAGAAGAGTATCTGTTGTCATGCACATTAACTATGTTATCCCGAAAAGACACAGGAAATTTCAATGCCCCTGGAGTTACTGATCCCTCAACTCTGGACTAGATGGTATACAAAGAGAATTTTGCAAATAATTTGTGTGCATTTTGTTCCATCTGTGTTAGCTTTATTTGTGGGTTTCCAAGCAAAGAGCTCTGTTGATGGTTCTGTACAGAAACTCTAATTATTGTTTTAAAAATACCAGATAAAGCTAACTCATTAATCTCTAACTAGCAATCTTTTTCTTTATTTATGACTGTAGAATTTACCAAAAAAATTAGCAAACAGAATGGCATCAGTTAATGCTGCAATTATAAATCCAGACGACAGTGGGTTCCTGAAGAACAGAGTTCCTTCTCCTAATGGCTTTGCTGAAAAAGCTCTTCTTAAAGTTAATTGGCAATATATTTTCAAATTTCAATCCTGATTCTTAAATATGGCTAAGGCCTTATATCTTAAACTTGTAGATAAAATAAATGTTAATGACATATAAGTCTTTAAAATATTTTCAAGGGACAAAGCAAGTTTGTTCATTGTCACCATTTCTCTTATTATCAGCTATTTAAACATGTTTCTGTTTTCTTTGGAACTGTGATGTTAATGATGGCATTACCATTAAAGAAATATGGCCTCATTGTAACACTGGTGGTCCTCGGACCACCAGCACTGCGGTGGCGTAGGACCAACGTGGCTGTGGGGGTCAGACACCCACATTACAAGATTGGCAGGGCGGACCCACCTAAAGACCGCTGACCCCGCCAGGATCAAAGATCTTTACGGGATGATGGCGGTCGGGCTTGTAACCAGCCATGGCGGCACTGAACTCGCTGAATGGACAAGGATGTATTGCTGCTGCTGCTCACATTTTGAGTTTTGAGCCTGTGTTCACTATCCTGTATCCACAACTCCACCCTGAAGGAGCTTAGAAATGCTCAGACCATGCAACCCTGAGAGTCAAGTGAAAAAGAGGAACTTGGCACAGTTACTCACAATCCATTTTAAGTCATGCCCTGAGACATCAGGAGTAAAAGTCCTAGAACCCTAATATTGGGCCCAGCATTTCCTGCTTGACCCATGACCCTCTAAGTGGTGTTCTAACAATCTCTAATCATTAGAGTAAATACACCTGCCTATTTGAAGCTTGACTATTTATTTAATAACAATAATAATTAATTCTAAAAAATCAGTTTGAGGCATAATTTTTTCATAAAATTTACTAATGATATAACATTTTGATACATTGTTTGGATTATGGATTTTTTTTTGTAACACTATACATTTCAAGGAAAATTTATTTTATTTATTGTGGTTTTGCAGAAGAAATTTAATTTGTGTCTCTATGACTTTGAAAGATATGAAACTGTTATTTAACCCACTTCTTCACACTTCTACTAATACTCCTCCTAGTGCAAAATTCTTCCAAAAAAAGTTATGCTTAAATTTAGCCAACATGGTTGGTCACGTTTTAGGAAAAAGCTAAACTAAACAAACAGAGGGCCTGATTCACAAAGGTAAACTTACACTTATGTGTAAGTTTACTATGTTTTGCTATATACAAACACAGGTTTAATAGTAAGTTTATGACTATGAAGACTCTGCCGTCATAAACTTACTATTACCTCAGAGTTTGAAATAGAAAAAATAATTTGTAAACTTAAACAAGAGTGTAAGTTTACCTTTGTGAAACAGGTCCTGCATCTATATCTATAGAACAATTGAGAAAAAGAATGTTGAGCATTTTCTCTGGTTATTTGTGTTATAGTTGTTGATGATTTCTTTGAAGGATTCATAACGCTAATTCTTGAAGCATGCCTTATCATATATGACTATTGGATAAAAGTATGGAAGATAATTGTAAACAGTCGTTAGATTTCTGACCCAATGATATCTTATAATAATAATAATACTATGCTCATCTCTAAATCATATGAATAATTAACCAGTCTCCCCATCATAAGAAAGTTATTCAACTTTCTTATTTGTTCTGTTCTAAGCACAAATTGGAAAATTGCTAATTCATTATCAGTTCCTACATGATTGACATGGACTACTGTTCTAATTCTCACTATTCTTTCTATTCTTATTACTATTATTTTAAGGAAAGGTTCCGATGTATCTTTTACTGAGTTATTTAAACATTCCATCAAATATTTATGAAACATTTAGATATTTATATTGGAAAGTTGCCTACAGAGAATTTATGACATGTTGACACAATAAGTTATAGCTGGTACCTGTTTATAAGATTTCTATTTCACAAAAATAAGCATGGGTCTGGGAAACAATTACACAAAGTTGAAGGTGCTTAAACCCATACCAAGGACATGAAATTCTTTGGTTCATAAATTTAGCATACAATATGAGAAACTCAGGGAACTACAGGAGCAGTTTGACTTCTTACCACCACCAACCGAAATCAGGGTGTGAATTCTAACACGTTCTACATGGATCATCATCCTTGAGTCAGCAATGAGTGCTGCAAAGTCCAGCAGCAGTTCTACGGTTAAGGTTTGGCCTATGATGTGCAGTTGTCATCTTAGCTTGTAAGGGAATGGACCATCTTAGAAGGTTTTCCTTCTCCAAATTAATGTTCACCAGTCTGTGCAAATGAGCTTCATTTTGAATAGTTGAAATACCTACAGATTTCTAAAACTCAAGAGATTGACAAACATTTCCACACAAAAATGTATTTGGTAGAATATAGAACACAGACATTAGATGCTAATACGGACTTTGCCCAACCATAATGTTGCCTGTGGGTCCTTGGAACAGACTTTGATTTTTATGTTATTAATGAGGTGTAAAATATTTATTTTGAGAAACCAAAAAAGGAGACACCCATCCTCAACAGATCTAAGGTTTAGTGTGATAGCTCAGTTTGAAAACCCTGGGCACATAACATACCAATGAACAGTATAGAAGAAGGTGAGGAAATCTGGAGAAAATTTCTGGTTCTGTGTGCATAAGGTTTATTCTTAGGTTGCGTGTTTTTTTTAACATAGTGACTTTATTTGTGTTGTAGTCATCAAACAGCTAAGTCCTATTTAATGACCATTCTATACCTCAATTTCATTTATGTATTTGTTTATTTCCTTATTTATGGTTGTCCTCTCTTACCTCCATATGCCTTCTAAAAGGTTTGAGTATCAATACTCATAAATAGATATGTCTTGTTTGTGGTTGCTATTTCTAAATGTGCATTATATTTTCTCTTTTAAGTAGTCCTAATAAAATATAGATTAAAAAACAACAAAATGTATTATATCTTTGCTGATTACATTATCTCCCTATAAATACAGTTTAAATTAGCAGCTTTGTTAACAGGAGATGCAGAAAGTTGTGCTTTAAAACACTTTAAGGACCTTTATGTGTTTAAAAGTCAACACATACAATAAGTTAGCAATACCAATGAAACCCTTGACAAGCTACCTATGGTGGGGGGCATTGATCTCCTGATCTGGTTCATTGGCATTTACTTGTGTAGTAAATCATCACACATGGTTGCTGCTGAAGACAACACTACTGCATCAATCATGCTGCATAATATTTTTATTGCCACTGTTGACTTTTCAGGGTGCTTATCCCCTTTGTTCTCACTACCAGCACTGAATTTCAAAATATCGTAAAGATGTGACACACTGCATTCATTCATGTGTTCCAACAACTTGTTAACAAGTTACTAAAAAGGAGCAGGGGAATTCAATAATCAAAAGCCCATCGTATGAACTGATAATGTCAATCTATTGTGAAGAAAGAAAACACTAGCATGGAAAACATCTAGTACCCACAAGTACAGTTAAAGGTACTGAAAGACCTGCTGGCACCTAATGTCTCTATGTGTTGGTTTAAAATGTGTGTTTCTGTTGTGGTGATAGCACTGAAACCCATAAAAGCCACACTTAAATGGTAACAGGTTCTACATTAAGAACAAACAATGGGGGTCATTCTGAGTCTGGCGGGCGGCGGAGACCGCCCGCCAGACTTCCCCCCTCCAAAATACCGCTCCGCGGTCGAAAGACCGCTGAGGGTATTTTGGCTTTTGCACTGGGCTGGAGGGCGACCGCCAAAAGGCCGCCCGCCAGCCCAGTGCAAAAAACCCTTCCCACGAGGACGCCGGCTCAGAATTGAGCCGGCGGAGTGGGAAGGTGCGACGGGTGCAGTTGCACCCGTCGCGAATTTCAGTGTCTGCAAAGCAGACACTGAAATTCTTTTTGGGGCCCTCTTACGGGGGCCCCGCGACACCCCATACCGCCATCCTGTTCCTGGCGGGAGAACCGCCAGGAACAGGATGGCGGTATGGGGTGTCAGAATCCCCATGGCGGCATGGAGGATTCAATAGGGCAGCGGAAAACCGGCGGGAGACCGCCAGTTTTCCCTTTCTGACCGCGGCCAAACCGCCGTGGTCAGAATGCCCTGCGGGGCACCGCCAGCCTGTTGGCGGTGCTCCCGCCGACCCTGGCCCCGGCGGTCCGTGACCGCCGGGGTCAGAATCACCCCCAATGTGTTCTGAGTTTCCCAAGGGAAGTCAAGGACAACAATGTGCCTGTTCATCTATAATGCTGGCCCCCACTTTTTCTGGCCCACTGGAATATTTCCTTTTCTCCAGTGTCTACTCTATATGCACACCATTATGCTAGACAGAAAGACAAGGGAGAATTCTGTTGGAATTCTGTATGTAATCCCAGCATAGAGAGCATTGTCATAGTACAGTTGGCTGGAGATGCAAGTCTGGGTGATGGTGTGTCTTGTGCTTTGGGGCTGCCATTTGAATGTCTTATGAAGCATGCAGAGGGTGAAGAAGCAGGAGGAGAAAATAGAGAGTTGACCTGAGACATCATGGTTAGCGTGTTGTCCAGAACGATGCCTAGGTTCCTAGCATGGTAAGTGGGGGGAGCAGTAGAAGCACGTTCTGAGGGTCACCAGGATGAATCTAATAGGGATCCATCTCAGAGTAGCTTATTGGATGCCAATGTTGAGCAGTCTTGTGATTGGTGTGTGGTGGGAGACTGTATCAAAGTCTGCTGAAAGCTCTAGGAGGGTCAAAGTTACAGTCTGTCCTCGGTCAAGTAGGGCTCAGATGTCATCAGTAGCTGCAATGAGGGCTGTGGTTGCTGTGGAATCTGGATTGGGAGGAGTCGAGTAGAAGGTTCCGTTCCGGATGTCAGGAAAGTTGTTGATGAATGGCTTTTTCTAATAATTTTGCTGGGAATGGGAGCAGAAAGATTAGTCAGTAGTTGTTGAGTTTGCTGGCATCTGCCAATGATTTCTTTAGCAGGTCTTAGGAATGGGGTCTTTAGTTGGCAGTCGGTTTGCACCCTGTCCAAGTAGGGTCCCTCACTCTAGTCAGGATAAGGGGCATACCCAGTTCAGATAACCTCTTCACTCCCCCTTGGTAGGTTGGCACGAGCAGTCAGGCTTATCTCAGATGCAATGTGTAAAGCATTTGCACATAACACACAGTGATATAGTGAAAACACTACAAAAGCACACCACACCAGTTTTAGAAAAATAGCCAATATTTATCTGTGTAAAACAAGACCAAAATGAGAAACATCCAACTTATAGTAATAAAGATATGAATTTTGCAAAAATTAACTTAAAAATATAGTTCCTTGAAGTCGATAGCTCTGTCTGGGACTATCATGGCGTCGCGAACAACAAATCCAGCGTTTCAGTCCTGCCACAACGTAGCGGGCCAGTTATGGTGTCGGGAAGACCCGCAAACAGTACCTTGGAAATGTAGGGGATCTTGATCTTTGCGGTGAGATCCGGTGTGCGGTGTCGCAGGCATCGGTTCTGGAGATCAGTGCAGGGTTCATCGGCCCCTTGAAGTCACACGTGTTGCAGATGGAACTCCAGGCTGATGGTGAAGTCATGAGCACTGGCGTGGATGGTGTTGGGGCTGCGATGCGAAGCAAAGCGGGACACTGCAACGTGCAGTGCCCATAGGTCATTGTGGAGGAAGCGGCTCGGTCTCAGAGTCCTGCGACGCCAGTGAGACCGGGGCTGTGGTGTGAAGTGGGGCGCTGTGACGTGCGGTGTCTCGAGGTCACGATGCAGGCAGCGGCATCATTGTTGCTGAAACACTGTCATCAGTAGGCTCAAGGCTGCAGTGCGAACTCCGCACGGCGTCCATGGGTCGCGGTGCAGACAGGGACGTCTGTTGACGACACTGGAGTTGATGGCGTTGGTGTCGGTGGACCGGGGCTGCTGTGCGGGACATGACGGGCCATTGTGTCCCTCTCGAGTGGTGTCCTCAGGCCATGGTGCAGGCAGCGGAATTGGTGTCAGAGTGGAGCGGCATCGGAGATGCCAAGGCTGCGGTGTGAGCAAGGCAATGCAGAGTGCGGGGCCCACAGGTCATGGTGCAAGCAGCGGCTCAGTAACGGCATCAGGTGGTGGCGTCGATAAGACCAGGGTTAATGTGCGACATGAGGCAGGCTCTGTGTGGTATTGTAAGGTCATGTTCAGGCAGTGGCGTCACTGGCGGCGTCACTGTAACTTTTTTTCTGTTGCAGCACAAAACACCACATTCCCAGTGCTGTAGGCAGATGAATCTGAAGTATTTGATATCCCTAAGACTTCCAAAAGGAGGCAAGCTCTACTTCAAGCCTTTGGAGAAACTTCACAAGCAGGAAACACAGCAAAGCACAGTATTTGCCCTCTTTAAGGCAGAAGCAGCAATTGCAGGCCAACCCAGCAAAGCACACACAGTCAAGGGGTAGTACTCCTCCTCCAGCTCCTCAGCTCTTCTCCTTGGCAGAGGTTTCTCTTGATCCAGAAGTGCTCTAAAATCTGGGGTTTTAGGTCCACTGCTTATACCCCTTTCTACCTTTGAAGCAGGCAAACGTCTTCTCAAAGTCTCTGTTGTTGACAAGATCCTGTCATGCTCAGGCCTGGCCCCAGACACACACCAGGGGGTTGGAGACTGCACTGTGTGAGGTCAGGCACAGCCCTTTAAGGTGTAAATGTTGGTTCCTCCTTCCCCACTTTAGCCCAGAAGACTCATCAGGATATGCAGGCTACACCCCAGCTCCCTTTGTGCCACTGTCTAGAGGGAATTCACAACAGCCCAACTGTCATTATGACCCAGATGTGGAATACACAAGCAGTCAAAGGCACATAATGGTTTAAGCGAGAAAATGCCCAATTTCTAAAAGTGCAATTTTCAAACAAAAAATGTTAAATTGTGAGATTTGAGACCTCAAACTCCACATCTCTATCTGCTCCCAAAGGAAATATGTACTTAAAAGTTGTTCAAAGGCAGCCCCCATGTTAACCTATGAAAGAATCATGCCTTGCAACAGTGAAAACCGGATTTGGCAGTATTTCACTATTAGGACATGTAAAACAAACCAGTACATGTCCTACTTTCTAAATGCACTTTATCCTACCTATGGGTCTACACAGGGCCTACCTTAGGGGTGCTGTACATGTAGTAAAAGGGAAGGTTTGGGCCTGGCAAGTAGGTACATTTGCCAGGTCAAATTGGCAGTTTAAAACTGCACACACAGACACTGCAGTGGCAGGTCTGAGACATGTTCAGAGGGCTACTCGTGTGGGTGGCACAATCAGTGCTGCAGGTCCAATAGTAGTATTTGATTTACAGGCCCTGGGCACACATAGTGCACTTTATTAGGGACTTACCAGTAAATCAAATATGCCAATCATGGATAAGCCAATCACCAATACACTTTACATAGGGAGCACTTGCACTTTACCACTGATCTGCAGTGGTAACGTGCGCAGAGATGATAAACCAGCAAAAACAAATCAGAAAAAAATAGGAGGAAGAAGGTGAAAAGTTTGGGGATAACCCTGCAAAAAGGGCCATTTTCAACAGTAGGGCATTGACTTCTACATGGTTCCAGTCTTCAGGGAAGGTGACCATAGCAATTGAGGTGTTGAACACGGTGGTCAGTATGTAGTTGATTCTGGCTTCAACTAGGCTGAAGATTTGGTGAGGACGTGGGTCGGTCGGGGTCCCTGAGTGGACCAAGTTCATGACAGAGGCTGTGTCCTGTGGGGCGAGCTGGCTCCATTTGGTTAGTCAGCTGTCTGTGGTGGTAGCAGGGTCGTTGTGTTGTTTAAAGAAGTTGGTCACCTTGGGGTGGGGTGTGAAGGTTAAGTAGGTGTTGGCGATCTTGTCATGAAAGATATTTGCAAGGTTGTCACAGAGTTCCTGTGAGATGGGAATGTTGTTTGTTGTAACTGAGGGGTTAGAGAATTCTTTGCTCTTGTTGGAGCTTGATTTGATGTGTGAGGCTAAGGTTTTTTCTTCGATTTTCTCAACTGTCTGTGGTAGAGATTGAGTGATGTCTTGAAGGCAGTCTTGCCCGTCATGTCCTTGTAGTGTGCTATCTCCTTTCCTGTTGTTTACAGTGTTGTTTAGTGACTGCCTACTTGGTGGACTGACTGTGGGTGTTGTTGCCAAAAGAAGGGATGCTGTTAGTGCAGTTTGTGATCCAACTGTTAAAGTTTCTAACGTTCTGGTCTAAGTTGTTGGAGGAGATGGGGGAGGTGGTTTTGAGGGTGTTGATCAATGTGTCCTTTGAGATTTTGCTCCAGCTGCAGTGGGGGGCACTGGGCAGACGAGGGAAGGTTCTGTGAGCTGGTGATGTTGAAGTGGACAGTGGAGAGGTCATTCTAGGTGGGTTCTGTGGTGTGGCTGTACCTGATGCGGTCACTGGAGGTGAAGGTGGGGTCTAGCATGTGGCCTGTGGAGTGTGTGGAGCGGTGGACGAGTTGGGTGAGCCTGATGTAGTTCATGCTGTTGAGAAGGTTGGTAATGTTGATGTAATTGTGGTCTTCAAGATGGAAGTTGAGGTCACCGAAGAAAATGTGGTTGTCGGAGTCTATGACATGGGGGGCAATCAAGTCGGTGATGAAGTTGCAGAAGGTTGGGCGTAGCCCTTGAGGATGGTAGGCAAGGGTGCCCATGATGGAGGTTTTGCTTTCTGGGTTCGGAAGTTGAGGTGTTCCATGGCTGGGGTGATGTCATTTGTGGTAGTACATTGGATGGATTCCTTGTTTATGATGGTGATCCCTATTCCAGGTTTGTTGATGCCGTCGCTATGGGTGATCTTGTATCCTTCAGGCGTAGCGGTGGTAATGTTGGGAGCAGAAGTGGGGTTGAGTCAGGTCTTGTGAGGAAAAGGATATCAGGTGTGATGGTGTAGATGAGGTCCTAAATCGCGGTGCTGTGTTTGCATAGTGAGCATGTGTTGAGAAGTGAGCATGCAAGTAGGCATTTTTGTTCAGGTAGTGTATGTGGTGTGTTCGGTGTGGGTTGCTGTTGCAGGTGTAGTGGCAGTGGGTGCAGGTGAAAGATCCTACAGAGGAGTGTAGGTTGGTGTGATGGCAGTGTTTGTTGCTTTATGCCAAGGTCAAGGGTGAAGAGTTCAATGATAGTGTACCTGCCGGGGGTAGGAGGGCCTTGGGCACGGTCCAGGTATGGACAGGTGCAGATGGGCTTGTCCTTAGCACACCTTTGGTGCACCAGCAGTGTGCCCCTTGTTCATGCCCACTGCACGGTTGTGCTACGGCCTGCATTAAGTAGGTCCTGGGTTGGGCAGGGCTTCTGTTGGCGGGAAGAAAGGTGAGTGAGAATACCCGGGTGTGAAAACACGAGCTGGAAAACCCAGGAAGTCATAGTGTCACTTGGTCACTTGGCGGCAACTGGATCAGGCTGTCACAAATAGGAATTGAAGGCCACAGGCAAGTGGCAGCCTAGGTGTCTAGGTGCCAATAGGGAATGTTGAAGACAATGGGGGTTATTCTAACTTTGGAGGAGGTGTTAATCCGTCCCAAAAGTGACGGAAAAGTGACGGATTTACCACCAGCCGTATTACGAGTCCATTATATCCTATGGAACTCGTAATACGGCTGGTGGTATATCCGTCACTTTACCGTCACTTTTGGGACGGATTAACACTCCTCCAAAGTTAGAATAACCCCCAATGTGTAAATGGCACAGCATGTGTAAATACACACAGACAACCTAGTTGAAAACAAGATACTGACCACTAAACAGCAGGATCAGTCATAAATCCATCACCAACCTTTGACCAGATGTGAATAAACAAACAACCACAGCTGCATTGGCCACAAACTTAACAAACATTAAGATATAGGAGGTTTGACAGCAGCCCTATCTCAATTATGTATTATATTAAATGGAAATCCCACTTCCTGTCTTGCAGGTGGTTGGCCAGATAAAAGTTATGCCTATAGAGGAGGCCAGCATACTCTGGAAGGGACATGGAAGAATCGATGCAGCTGTGAATGGCCCTTCAAAACTCAATAAACCATATGGCAGCATCACGTCATGATCACCTGGCAGGTTGCTAATTTCAATTATTGTTGGCCAGGTTGCTGGCATCAATGTCCAATCTGCTAGGTGGTGGGAGATGATCTTGTTACAGATGCCCCTCTGCAGTACCTATGAGCGCGAGACTTAATCCACAGTGCCATTTCCCTGAAAGTCCACAGCCCATCCTAGGGGGCACTCTGCCACATTGCCTAGATTCTCAGCAGCTGTAAAGGAAAATCACTTGTAAAAATCAATACTACAACATAAATATAGATGTGTTGGAATTTGGGAGAGATTAATGGGGGGGTTTGTTCTCTGGGTGTGTTGCAGAAAGTGAGGAGACTGCGGCCATTGGGGTTTGTTATTTTGGTGTGTTAGTGGCTAAGAGTTTGATAGGAATTTTGTGACAAATACGTTTGGGGAATTTAATTTTCTTGCTGGTTTATTGCTGTTTAATCAAAGTATAGTAGGCTTAATAACTTCTGATGAGGTCCGTCCTGGAGACGAACATGGCCCTTTTCTTCGTCATCCTCATCAATGGGTTGGTCAATGCACACTTGATTAGGTTTCATTATAATACGCACATCATGAGACAGCAGAGGAGAGTGATAAAGGTGAGGGGAGCTCCATATGTTTTTAGCAATGTAATAAGGAATTAAGCTCCACTTTTATGTTACATGAGCACAAATTAAGGCGTTGCATAATCGAAACTGAGGTAATCATAAGCAGAACAAAGTATGCCCTGATCCCGGAAAATGAACAGTGTTTGGCATCAGTTACTGTACTTATTTGCTCTCTTTTCATGGTCCCAACAGTAGGTTCATGCTCATAAGTGTTGATAAGTCATCCAGAACAAGGAAGGCGCCTTCCAGGAGGCTCAAGTGACGTCACAGACAGCAGGTCATTCGATCATCCTCTGGAACAATAGGCTCTTGTTCAGGGTCGCTCTCTGCATCCAAACTTTCATTCTGTGTATCATCAATTCCATTACTCTTTCGGAAGTTCCTGAAATTATCTTATTTTTACGTTCACCTACCCGATTCAGCAGATTCACTTCTTGCCAACTGCCTAACTAATTAGCCTCGCTTGGAGCAGTGGCCTCAGGTAATGTGCTCCTTAGAGTCCCTAAACTACTGTTAACGTCGCAATCCACAATGATATGCCTCAGCCAAAGCGAGGATAAGGGCTCATAATATGGGCACGACACTATTGTTAATAAAATACAACATTTGGGTAATTAGATTTTTCGCGCGATAGCCATCAAAAGCGGTGTCCAAAATTCTACCTTACATACCTATCTGAAATGTGAACTCGTAGCAATCAAGGTCAGAAATGGAGGACTTCAATTTAGATACAACATTCTGTCTCTGTTTTATGTTCGATTCTAGTGGCTGGAAGAGGTTAAGCAGAAGTCTGTAAAGTTTATACTTGAGATAAAACAGGATATATTTTTATCACTTTCTTCTGAGCTTATTGGCTTTAACAGTTTCATACAATTCTCACACTTGTATATATTTCGTTATGCCTCAGTTGTTCTTCCAACGAGGATAAAATGCCTACTAACAGGATATGAAAAGCAAAAGGGTGGGCAATTAAAAAGACAGGTGAACACTGGGAGCTTATTAAAGGAAGGTAGTCTTCAGCATGCCTGCCCCCCGTGATACATTTCTGCAAAAATGGCGTCTGTGAAGAAATGGAAAGTGTAAAGACTCACGGCATGTTTACACATAAGTTGCCAAAATTGGCAGCGCCGCACTGCGTCACTTCTGAAACTCAGGAATGCTCCGTATTTACACCAATACGGCGCACCCCTGTGTTTTCCCTAGCGCTAAATGTAGCTGCCAGTGCCAACGCAGGCATCCTCGCACCATAGTGCAAGGGTGTCTGTGTTGAAGAGAATGATTGTTTATGTGCAGGAAGATGTCCCTTCTTGCACATAAACAATCTACAATGGCGATTTATTACTTCTATGTGTGGTGGAGAATGCAGCACACATAGAAGTAGCAAATTGTCGTTATTGAATGATTGTTTATGTGCATGAAGGAACACCTTCCTGCACATAACCAAGTATTTATGGCATTTTCCTCTTTCTATCTGTGCTGCAGAATGCAGCACACATACAAAAAGCAAAAACAAGGAGAAAGAAAAAGTATTTCTCCTAGTTGCGCCAACCTTACCCCACCCCTCAATGGGTTTAATTTTTGGCACTGCCACAGATTTACAAATTCTTGTAAATCTGTGGCAGCATCAAAAGCTATGGGTGTTGCAGTTGAATGCCCACTTCAACACCCATTCCACACACCCCTGCCACAGAAAACTGCGTTCGAGGGGTCAATATTTACAAGGCAGAGTTAAGCCACAAAAAGTGGCTTAGCGCCACCTTCTAAATATGGGGCAGTCCACAGCACCACCGGAGCGTCACAAAAAGTGATGCTCTGGTGGCGCTGGGGACATGTAAATATGCCCCCCAATGTTTAAATGACTTGAGGCCCCCTAATTTTAATTGTCTTCTCCTCTACAGCTTCTACCTTCAATTCTGAATGAGAGGCTTGCTTGCGGGTTGTTTCTTTTATTGCAAAGAGTTGTGTAGAAGGTTCACTGCCTTATCATTACTTCTACACTGGACATTGCTAGTGCATTCAGAATTTTCTCCTGACTAAGCATGATTTTACAGATGGGAGGCGTTATCTTCGCCAGAAATGGAATGATGTTCTTTTCTTCAATTTCAGTCCAAATCCTGACCAACACTTTCTTGTATTTGCCATGGATAAGACATAACAACTTCTTAATGGGTGAAGAACTAAGAATGGAGATACTTATCAGAGCAGCTCCAATCTCAGACTGCATCAGGCTTGGGTCATTGTAGTTATCAACCAGCATTGCCTGCGGTGATCTTAACCTTGCTGTTGTCCCGGAGTGCAGGTCGAGTCTTCTTGAATTGTTGTGGCCTCTAAAATGTAAGTACAATACAAGTCATTCCAAATATGAGACTTGAGTCTGTTATTCTTCCCTACTACTGCAACTGGATATTTTAGGCCCAGGTGAAGTACTGATAGAGTGTAACTTGTGCAATTTTCAGAGTTATGCGAAGTGTCTGAGATTAAGCATTCATGGTACATAAATTGGGATTGCTTTGAGTAAAAGTACTATCACAGGAGCACGGGAACAGTGCAGATGAATACATCATGAATCGAATCTATGACCAGAAGGTCAAACATAGATCCCTGCAGTAAAAGCCTTCGTTCACTGAGCCACGGGAAGCAGCAACTTAATTGGGTTTATTAAGATTTTTGCTGCAAAAAAGAGATGTGATGTCCCTATTGTGATCCTAGTAATGATGTCTTTATTTTAAATGTCTTCCTTTCACCTCCTGTGTAAACCTGGACCATTAGTACCTTAGTATTTTTCTTGTAGCTCTGTCTCATGCACTGGAGAGTGCAATGGCATCGTACTGTGAATGGCCACACTCTTTTCTCCTTGTTAACATTTTGTAGCTGCCCAGAGCTGGTATCCAACCACCCTCAGTGATCATACTGGGGATATACAAATAACCTCTATATTACACATTTGTTATAAGTATAAGCCCACAGTACCCACAATCCTAATGGTTTTGACTGAAGAAATAAAACTTGCTAAATATGACCATGACATGTGATCAACATATGGTCATCAAATCTTAAACCTATGTTTTGGATAAAAAAAATGCTTAATTTCTTTTTACTCTCGCCACCTTCGGGAAGCAAGGTCAACGCTTTATAAAACATCTCAAATAAAAAATACAGTGACACTCCAGGTCTGTTACTTTCTTGTTTACAGAGTTATGTAAAGCCCAGAAACAAGTCTCCTTGCAGCCACTTCAGAGCTCTGTGTTTTGTTTCTTGTCATAGAGTCTGATCAGTCAACGAGCCCAAGGCGAATGGGATTGTTCAAGCTGTCTGCTGGGGGTAATAACAAAGATAGCGGGTTTCTGAGAGATCCTGTTGGTGAGCGCTGTCTGGCCATGGGTTACTGAGATGTAGCCTGTAAAGAAAGTTGAAACCAAAGGAAGACAAAGACCAAAACTTCCAGCACTCATATAGCCATGCGTACACAGACATATATTCATAGAAAATAAATAATAATAAATGTAATTTGAAAGAGTTATGTCTGCAAGCGCATCTGTGAGCCAAGACATGTTTAATAAACAAATGTGTAATAAATACAAATACTTCTTTCGCACGAAGGTGCCGCGTATTGTTCTCTAAAACTGCAAGAGGGGTACAAATGATTAAGCATCTGCTCAAGCATAAAAGCAAAAACTGCACAATATTTGAAGATAATATGTATTACTGTACACTATATCTTGTTTAGTAGCATTGAAAGCATGGCGTGCCACCTGCAGCCATCTTCCAGCTCAAAGATGGTCATTTTATTGACTTCAGAAGGATGCACTGATCAGGTGCCCAAACAGGAATCTAAACTTGTAATCCAAAGGTCATTCAGATCTTTCCAATTGTCAGGTTTACTCACTCAGTTATCTCACCACATTTGATAACACATTAAATAAATAGATTAATGCACACGTTGCTGGCCCATAGTAAACTCAAAACGCAAACATTAATATGTATAAGACAACATAAAAAAGCATAACAAATATAAAATATTAAGAAAGAAGTGTTCTAGAATTTTTCTCGGATCTTTGATTGCATTAATAATTAATAAGATAGAAAGAAATGTCTGATTTTCACAATATAGGATACACTGTGAAGCAGGGGATTGGGCCATACTAATTTGAATGAATGAGTGCACACATTTAGCCCAAAAAAATCCAGTAGAAAACTCAGATGCATGTCTAAGTATCAGTTCCCTGTCAAACAGATGACAAGATGCTTAGGCGTGTGGATAGACATCGATAAATCCTCTGATTGGGAGTGTGGACCGAGTTCTTTAGGAAAACGCGGGAGTAAAGGATGGCCTTCTAATTGCATGAGACATGTGAAGTCAATTGTCCTTAATACTTTGAGAATGACAGACGCTGAGTGAATAGATATTGGGGCTTTCTGCTCTGCTGCTCCCGAAGAGGCTGCTGAAGGACAGGCACTTGCAAGTGTCACCTTGTCTCTCAAAGGGGGCGGGGTGGGAAGAGCCAGGGGATGACGAGGGGAGCAGGAAGACAGCGCTGCATTCTTCTCAGAGTCAGGAGCGCGTGACAGCCTCCGCGCGCACAGACACTCATGACTCCGCCGGCTCAGCGGGCCTGAATCGAGGCGCATTAAGACATCTTCGAGCTTGATGTTTTAATTGGCAGTCATCCAGCCTCTGGGCCGAGCATAAAGAATTCTAATGCAAGGAAAGGATATCAAATGTAGCTTGGATAATAGGTGTGCTGATGGTTGGGAGGTTGGGGGGTGAATTTGCTCGCTCCCATCAAGGTGTTCTGATAACATCACAAATCAAAACAGCAGAGCTTCCCTGGCATTGGGTAC
Source organism: Pleurodeles waltl (assembly GCF_031143425.1). NCBI lineage: Eukaryota > Metazoa > Chordata > Amphibia > Caudata > Salamandridae > Pleurodeles > Pleurodeles waltl. Next base: position 940,969,035 of record NC_090449.1, read on the forward strand.
CATCTGAATGTGATGGAAAGACAACCGACTGTTCCCACCTGGAGAGTGAAGCCTCCCATTTATATCATGAATGGAAACCGGAAGCTGAAGAAATGAAACCGAACGTGAAGTAAAAGCTACATAGCATAGAGGTGGGGAGGGGCTGGGAGGGAGGAATAAATGCCCTGTGTGCCCAGGAGAAAATGGCTGTGTTGGAGAACAACTCTCTCAGCCCCATATGAACGGTATTTTAGTTGAATTTCTAAAGTGCTTTGTACTGCTGACAAGGCGGTGAAGTGCATTAGAGGATGGGTAGCACCATGCTACTCAGTGGTATTTGCTTGGTTGAAAGGATGTTAGTTTGAGTGTGGCCTGCGTACTGACGAGAATAGTGCACTCATCCTCTCATCTCTCACTGAGCGCAAGCAACCATGTTGTGGAGAGGAGTGAGGGATGGCATGCTTGAGCTTCATACTATTGCCCTGTCTGGTGGAAAGGTCCCTGGGATGTGAGTGTGGCCTAAGTAGGAAGTGGTTTGGTGTAATGTATGCGTAGCATATTGCACTTCATGTCATTGCAGTCATGGAGCTGTGTTTATACCTGAATAGGAATGAAGCAGATGAGAGATGGTTGGGCCAATCACTACCATTCTTGTCAGCAGGGGTGGGGTCTGGTTCTTGCATGGGTAGGGTTGCCAGTCATCTGATGTGCATAATTTTCTTGCTAGATGTAATTTTGCGTCATCTGATTTGGATTAGCTATGTCTTTATCGCCTTACTAAATTGTAAATTATGTTCAATACTTCGGGTTTTTGGCAGGTGGAAAGTTCGTTATTTTGCTGCGTGTAAATTGAGATTCCACCTCTAACATCTATGGCTAGCAGACTGGGATTAGTGTATTTGGATGATCTATATCCTACTGAACATTTAGATTACACATACCAAAATTGTAACTGTTTAAAGTCTTAAATGGTAGGTGTCAGTTTCACAATGTGCATCTGAGAGACAAATCATTCCAGGGGCCGTATTACGGAAGAGACTCGAGGGCGCAACAAGTGTTTGCACCCACTTTCCGCACCCCTGGCCATTTTGGTATTACAGAAGGGTCCGCAGAGGCTTATGTGTCCCCTTCTGTAAAACCGATATAGCACTTAAAGCTCCAGCGCTATCATCAGAGGGCATTCCCTCATTTGCATGGGAAGGTGGCACCATGCAAATGATGGAATCCCTTTGCCTCTGTGCCCGCGCAGTATCGTTCTCGAGAGTGCAGAAGCAAAGAAACTGTCAGGAAGTGCACTAACAGTGTGCCACCTAGAGGGTGGCACACTGTCTGTGTGCCCCCTGATGGCGGCCCTCTGGATTGGAACAAAGGGGTTTCGATGGACCCCCCCAGACACCCCCTTCCAGACGGGTGCAGTCAGTCACTGCTCCCGCCTGCAAGGGGATCTCTAATTTCCCCCCTAAAATTGCATGCAGGTTCCCGTCTGCACTGTGAAACACAGAGCGGCATGAAAGCAGCTGCTCTGTTTTTCACGTGAATGCGCTATCCCCAGGGCTATGCGATTTTGTGGCTGCCCTGGGGGCAGTGCATTCATCATAATACAGAGAACTTATCCTTGTTTGCCCCGGGAACATCTTTTAAAAGGTGCACCCAGCGCAAGCAAGGAAAATGCACTGTATCTGTGATACCGCCCCAGGAGTCACCTTCTGCAATATCCATTATGTTGGTGTACCAAGTGTGCCAGCGCATTAGCTATGATAGGCAAAGCTCCAAATGAGCTGGGTTCCTTTAATCTGACACAGTTTCCCAATATTTTTCTTTCCTGGTTGCATAATACCCACAACTGTTGACTGTTCGTCTGTCTCTTATGTGTGGGCTCCTCAGGGATATAACATAAGTGCAGTTGCATGCCCATCCTTAGAGGTAGCACCTTTGCACCGCCTCACTGGGTTCCCGGGAACATATATCTTGGAAGGTTGCAAAATGCTCACACTGTAACCAGCTTCTCTGCCACTCGTGGGTCTGCTCTGTGGGGTGGTGTGGAGGGTGCATCCATATGGGTTGCGCTTTGCAGTTCCTGGCTTGGCTTTTCAGAGAATACACAATGGCTCACAGCATAATTCCCGTTCTCATGGGCTGCTCCTCTACTGTTCCTTGTTGAATGCCTCAAATCGTATTCCATGGCTCATTGCATGATACTCAGGGGCATATTTATGAGCATTTTGCATGATGCTTGCACCATGCAACGTGGTACATGCGTGATGTAAACCTTAAGTCATATTTTTGAAGCCATGCAAAGCCACTTTGCGTGGCCCCAAAAATATGGAGTAAGGCAATGCAGCACAAATCTCTATGTTGCATTACTCTGCCCTGGGAAGCCATTCCGTGGATGTGGCGTGGGTGTTCCCACACAACTTGCATGGATTTTGACACATTCCCAACTTACAGGGACTTGTAAACCTGGGAATGTGCTAAAACCTTATTTCCCCCCCAGGAGAGGCCTAACGGGGAGAAATGTCTTTATTGAGGTCGTACGTTGACGAAGAGACGGAAAGTGCGAGGCAAGAATGTAAAGCTGGGGCCTCCTGGTTTAAGGAATCTTGCAGGCCGGATTGGTCTTTGGAAAAACATATCTTTCTCTGACTTTTTTTGGGATGTCTCCGGATTGATTTTTTTGACCTTTTGACTTTTTTCCTTTTATGTATTGGAGGCTGTACAGGAGTACCCCAGGTGCTAGTTAAGATATTTGCCTTTGAACGAGCTTTTAAGATTGGAAACATAACCTTCTCGGAGTTTTGGCAGACTAGTTCCAAGTCTGTCTCTGTTGTAAAGTCTCTTTGTATGAATCTAATGGAATTGACCGGGCTATCAATTGGCATAAGATTCGTAGTGGATTGTCCCAACTCCGGTGCTACAGCCTGGGAGCAAAAGTCAATACCAACGGGTGTTTCACTGTTTACGATAGTGTGATTCCGTGCTAAGAAATAATTGCGCTGCTGAGTGTAGAATCCAGGATATATTCCATTGCCAGTAGTGAATTCTTTTAAAGTGGCCATTACGGAGTCTAGAATACAATCGGACCCACCAACCAATTTTTCTAAAAGTTTCAAAATGGAGGATAGGAGAAGCTCTAGGCCTGAGAGAAAAGAGGAGACCAAAGTATTTTGATCAGGGTTATTGCTTAAAGGATTAATATTTAGGCTCAGGTCGGGTGTTGGTGAAAGGTGAGAACAAAGAGAGGAGTGGTTGGAGGGTGTGTTGCTGAAAAGCTGTAGTCCCTTTGGTTAAAAGAAGAAGCGATGGCGGGGAGAATTTGCTTCCTGGTGTGATCCATATCTTTGGATAAGTTCTAAATCTAGATCAGGGAGAGTGAAGTCCCCAGGACGATTCTCCAGGTAGGTACTTGGAAAAGGAGCCTCAGTGCCACGTTAATGACATGAGGTTTCTTTTGCAGGGGGTAGACTGGTCACATCACGATTTGGTGGAGGAATTAAAGCTGAGGCAGGGAAGAAGCTTTACAAGGAGTCGAAGGCTCAAGAATAAAGGAAGATGTAAGAAACAAGGCTGGGCTCTTGTTTAGATCTGCTAAGGCATGATCAGGTGCTGATTCCTTGGGATAAAGACAAGTGGAAAGGGGTTCTTCTGGTAAAGAAAAACCCCTATGATCTTATTTAAGATGGGAAATGTACCATGTGGCGCCCACAGCGTCCCTGCAATCTCTCTGTGCGCCCTAAAGGATGAGGCCTTATGTGGATAATTAAGGCTGAAGTAATTTTTTTAGGGGCCAACAGTACCTTATTGCTCCATCCTATGGAGGGACCCCCTGTGTAATGGCCTGTTGATATCACCAGTTCTTCTTTACTGCCTTTACTGTTGGTGGTTGGGTCCTGCTGCGAGGCCCCGAGGTGGTAAGGTAGCAAGGCGTTCAAGTGCACGAAGAACAGTAAGAACAGTAAGTAATTGTTTTTTTCTGTTTTATGGGCTCCTTGCCCACAGCGGAGAGATGAGGCAGCGAGGTAGAAAGGTGGCAAGGCGGTCAAGTGCACAAAGAACAAAGAACAGTGCACACAGAGCAGTAAAAACAGTAAGTAATTGTTTTTTTGCAGTTTTTTGTGAGCAGGAAGATGGCCCCCAACAGGAAGACGGCCCCCAAACAGCAAGCGGAGGTCTGCGGCAGCTTGGGGTAGCTTACTGCACTGAGGGACCGGAACGGGCCGCAGATCTTCTCCCCTGCACCCGGGGCGATCCCGCGGCATGATCCTGCGGGTACTCAATGGGGGTAGCTGGTGTACCAGGCTGCCGATCTGCCGATGTGCCCCTCTGCTCCTGGGGCGATCCCGCGATCCTAGTGTGGTGACTTGCGGTAGCTGGTGGACTAGGCCGCCGATCTGGCGATCTGCCCCTTTGCCCCCGGGGCGATCCCGCGGCACGATCCTGTGGGTCGATCCTGCAGGTCGATCCTGCGGGTCGATCCTGGGGGTCGATCCTGCAGGTCCTCGATGGGGGGGCGACCCCCCGGCAGGTAGCGGTGGCTTGTGATGGCTGACGGACCGGGCTGCCGATCTGTTCCTCTGCCCCCGGTGGGATGTGGCGTGGTCCTGTGACATCAGGCGTACAGAGCCAGTCGTCAGTCTGCGCCTGTCGTCAGTCTCAAAGGAAGAGCTTGCCTCCTGTTGGAAGTCCCAAGAATATCAAAGACTTCAGGTTCATCTGCCTACAGCACTGGGAACTGAGTGTTTTGTACTGCAACTGAAGAAAAACCACCACCACGCTGTCAGCGATGCCAATGCCTGGTGGTTTAAATCCAGCGCTGCCCAAGGGATTACGAGTCCCCCTCCCGCCAGCCTTTTCATGGAGGTTTGAACCGCCTTGAAAAGGCTGGCAGAAAGGGTAGTCGCGGGGCCCCTGCACTGCCCATGCCACTGGCCCCAGCCCCTGCCACAGCCCCATGCAGCTTTTCACTGTCTGCATTGCAGACAGTGAAAAGCGTGACGGGTGCAACTGCACCCGTCGCACAGCCGCAACACCGCCGGCTCCATTTGGAGCCGGCTCCTGTGTTGCGCCCGAGATCCCTGCTGGGCCGGCGGGCAGAAACCAGGTTTCCGCCCGCCGGCCCAGCGGGGATCTCCAAATAGACCCCGCAGGAGTGCGGCTGCATTGGCGGCCGCCCGGCGGTTTCAACGAGGGCCTAAATGCCCAACTTGATAGAGGGGGATGACATACACCAGGAGGTTCAGGTTTTTGAGGCACCTCCAATTGTGCACAGGGTACCTAAGGTGGATTGGGGAACTGGCAAGGGGAGTCAAATTCCTAGTGGTAGGAGGGATGCTCTACTGTCTCTAGGTGAGAGTGACAGGAAGAGGGTTCTCTCTGGTAGAAGTCCTGCTAATGAAGTATGGAGACACCCCAGAAGAGTGTGAGTTGAGAGTCAGGGACAACCAGATACGGTCTCACCAGTCACAGGAGGGTGATGTGGAGTAGTTTTTCAAGGCACTGGATTGTGCGATGAAGGTTAGTTAGCTTAACACAAGTGAGGGGCTGTGTGATGTGATTGCTGGAGAGCATTTGTTCAGTCCCTGTTTTCTAGAGCTAAGCCAACACCAGGTGGAGTGCGAGTTCTCTGACCCCAGGGAACATGTACTGGAGGCAGACCTCTGGGCAGTACAAAAGAGTCTGAAGAGGCAGTTGGGGCTGCTTCTGAAGGGAGTGGCTCATGTTTTCCCCAACCAAGGAAGGTTTGCAGTGGCCCAGGTAGATCCCAGTGTAGAGGGATGGATGAGGGGTCCCATGTCCTGTCTCAGAAGAGAGGAAGTAGGGGTGGGCAGAGACCCAGGTTGCCCAAGACCCAGTCCCAGAGCCTGGGGTGTTCCATGAGAGAACACCAGGGGGGGAGCCTAGCCTGTACCGGGAGGCCATCTGCTGATGGAGACCCTGTACTGTCAGGAGAATTTGAGGGGTGGCTGTTACCAGTGTCCTGCCAGTCCTGGTGTCTGACAGTGCCACTCCAGAGTGGGGTGTGCAGGAGACCAGACTGAGGGGTGAGAGGGGGAGGCAGTCCCCAGTGGACAACTTGGAGGGTCAGGGGTCAGCTCTGGGGTCGGAGCTCCCCAGGAATGTCCCTGGTGAAATCACTTCTGGTCTGGAGGGGCTCCATGCCCTGCCAGATGGGCAAGGGTCTGTAGACGAGTGCCAGACAGACCTGAAGAAGGTGTTTCCGTTGGGAGGGGTAGCAATACTCCCCAGGAAGTTCTGGGTTGCCACACAGTGGTCCAGTCTAAGGGTACAGACCCTAGGTTGGATGGTCAGGTTCAGGGGTAAACTCTGGTCACACCGGGGTTGCCCAGTCATCCCCCAGGTGTGACTTCTAGGGGTATTCTCCCTGGTGGAGTGGTGTGGAACTCTGGAAGTGGGGGTAGGGGAGGGAGAGACTCACTTCTGACCCCGGTCCAGCCTCAGGGTACAGACCCTTGGCTGGGGGTCCAGTGTCAGAGTGCCATTCCTGTACTGGTGGGCGAATTGTGCAGGACTTCTTCCATAAGCATCTTGACAATTCTGGACTCTGGGGTGCTGCTCCTGGGGGAGGGTACAGGGCCCCAGAAGGGAGCACCAGTGTCAGGCTACCATCTCTGACCTGGTAGAAGAGAGAGTGGACAAAGCATGTTAGGTATCTGGGTCTACCGCCACCCACCCTCCTAATTCACAGTGGAACCCTGAAGGGCCTTGGGCCTGTCTCTTCTCACTGACAGCTGTCAGTGGCACTGTGGTTGCTGTCCTGGTGTACTGAGTTGACCCTGGGGGGGAAGAACAGGAGCCACACCCCAGGGGTAGAGTGGGCCACACCACTGTGTCGGCCATGGTGGTACTGTCAGCCCAGTGGGATACATCTGTGAGCAGAGTAAGGCTAGGTGCTGCACAGATGGTATCTGCAGGTGAGGAGAGGGGTCCCCCAGGGGTTAGCTTAGTGGGCCTTGCCAGCATGGACAGAGGGATCCAACTGGGTTAGGTGTAGAACTGGAACATACCCCTGCTGTTGCTGGCCAGGGTCCATGTCTTATCACCCGAATCAGAAAAGTCGATCAATTTATTGATTGGTCTCTCCAGGCTTTAGGCTGGTGGGGGGTTGTGGTGGACCTGGCCATTTTTGCAGGGTCATCCCCAAATGTTTTGCTTCCTTCCTCCTATTTTTCTGACCAGTTTTTGTTATCTTTAGGACTCTGGGCACTTTACCACTGCTAACCAGTGCCAAAGTGCATTTGCTCTCTGTCTAAATTGTACTGGTGATTGGTTTATCCATGATTGGCATCTTTGATTTACTGGTAAGTCCCTAGTAAAGTGCACCAGAAGTGCCCAAGGCCTCTAAATCAAATGCTACTAGTGGACCTACAGCACTGATTGTTTCACCCACATGAGAAGCCCTGTAAACATGTCTCAGACCTGCCATTGCAGAGTCTGTGTGTGCAGTCTTGCACTGCCAATTCGACCTAGTAAGTGAACCCATTTGCCAGGCCCACAATTTCCACTTTACTACATGTAGGTCACCCCTAAGGTATGCCCTATGTAGACCCATGGGCAGGGTGCAGTGTATTTAAGAAGTAGGAAATGTACCAGTGGTGTGTTTTGCATGTCCTGACAGTGAAATACTGCAAAAATTGTGTTTCACTATAGCAAGGCCTATCTCTCCCGTAGGTTAACATGGGGACTGCCTTTAAATATCTTTTAAATGTACTTTCCCATTGGAAGCAGATAGAGATGCGGAGTTTGGGGTCTCTGAACTCGCAATTTAAAAATGCATCTTTTGGTAGAGTTGGTTTTAGGTTGTCTGTTTGAAAATGCCACAGAAAGTGGGCATTTACTTGTTTAACCATTCTGTGCCTCTGCCTGCCTGTGGAATCCACGTCTTGTTCAGACTGAGAGTAGGGCTGTTTGTGAATTCCCTCTAGACAGTGACACAAAGGGAGCTTTGATGTGTCCTGCATATCCTGATCAGTCTTCCTGTGCTAGAGTGGGAAGGGAGGAGCTGACACCTGCACCTGAAAGGACTGTGCCTGTCCACACACAATGCAGTCTCCAACCCTCTGGAGTGTGTCTGGGGCCAGGCCTGAGCAAGGCGAGATCTTGTGAACAACGGAGACTTTCCTTTGAAGTTTTCTTACTTCAAAGGCAGAAATTAGTATAAGTAGTGGACCCAAATCCCCAGACTTTTAGAACACTTCTGGATCAAGAGGTACCTCTGCCAAGGAGAAGAGCCGAAGAGCTGGAGCAGGAGTACTGCCCCTTTGCTGGGCGTGCTTTGCTGGGTTGGACTGCAGTTGCTTCTTCTGCCTTAAAGAGGGCAAAGACTGGACTTTGCTGTGTATTCTGCTTATGAAGTTTCTCCAAGGGCTTGAAGTATTGGTTGCCTTCTGTTGGAAGTCTCAGGGATATCAAAGACTTCAGGTTCATCTGCCTACAGCACTGGGAACTGTGTGTTTTGTGCTGCAACAGAAGAAAAACTACCACAACGCCGTCAATGACGCTGCTGCCTGCACCGTGACCTGACGACACTGCATGGAGTCATGCCCTGCATTGCACCGCAACCCTGGTCTCACCAACGACACCACCTGGCACTGTCACTGAGCCGCTGCTTGCACCATGATCTGTGGACCCTGTATTCCACATTGCCTTACTCACACTGCGGCCTTGGTATCCCCAATGACACCTCTCTACAATGACACTGATGGCGCTGACTGTACCGTGGCCTATGGACACCACTCGTGAGGTACGTGAAGCACTGTCCCGTCCCACACCGCAGCCCCAGTCCACTGATGCCAGCGTCACCAACTCCAGCATTATCAACAAATGACCTTGCCTGCACCACAACTTGTGGGTGCCGCACCGAGCTCACTCCACGTCGTACCGCCACCTTGGGCCTACCGACAACAGTGCTTCAGCAACGACGATGCAACTGCCTGCCTTTCAACCCGGAGACACTGCAGGTCGCACCAACCGCTTGACACCAAAGCCTCAGTTTCACCGACACCGTAGGACGCCGTAACCGAGCCGCTGCCTGCATCGTGACCTGTGGACACCCCACACCACAATGTGCTACTTTGCACCACAGCCCAATGCCATCAACACCAGCGCTCCTGAATTGCCATCAGCCCGGAGTTCAATCTGCAACGCATGTGACTTCAAGGGCCCAATGACCCATGCACTGACCTACCGAACTGACGCCTGCCAACACCTGCTGATGCCAGCGACGCTGCGCTCTGGATCTCATTGTGAGGATCACAAAGCCTTACATTTCTAAGGTGCTGTTTGCAGACTTCCCAACACCGTACGTGGTCTGCGACCCCGCAGTCTGCCTGAACTGTTGGATTTGTTCACAATACCGTAATAGACCCAAACAGAGCTATTGACATCAAGAAACTGTATTTTTTAATAATTCTTGCAATATTCATATCTTTAGTAATGTATTTTGGATTTTTCTTGTTTTGGTCTTGTTTTATCCATATAAATATTGGCTATTTTTCTGAAACTGGTGTGGTGTCCTTGATGTTATGTGCAAGTGCTTTACACATTGCTTCTGAGATAAGCCTGACTGCTCGTGCCAAGCTACCAAGGGGGTGAGGAGGGGTTATCTGAGGTGGGTCTCTCTGTTACCCTGACTAGAGTGAGGGTTCCTACTTGGACAGGATGTAAACTGACTGCCAACTAGGGGCGGCATTTCTAATATGGAACAATAAATTGTTGGTGTATTACCAATAAATTTAAAACTGATTTGAAAACAGCCTTAGATCTGGTTGAATGCCATATCTCAGTTGAGTGGAGAATCAAACTGTATGCATCACAGCTTAGGTTTGCTCCTCTAATAATCCTTTATGGACTCCAGCGCATATGCTATAGTCAGCAGAAAACCGCACCTCCCAAAGGTAGTACTCTTCTCATCCAGGTGCATCCTAAGCTCCATATTTAAATTTTGTGAAACAGAGGACTCCATGAGTGTGCGCAGGTTACCCCTGATACAACATGTTTTGAGCTGTCTCTATCGTACAAAAACACCAACATGTATGTCATGTACACCACGCTGCATTCAGCTTCCTGTCTTGCACGTATTTTTGTTTCAATTTAGCAGATTACCTATTTGCTAACCCCCTTTGGGACCTCTGCAGAGTATGATATGATATATAAATGAAAACACACGCCAGTAGAAACCATCTGGGCTGGTTTACACTTAGAAATTTATCCTGGGCAGCTTTGGAGTAGGTTCCCAAAGGAGAAAGTCAATCCTCTAGTCCTCTTGAGGAGTAGCTAACAAATCAGGTTTTACACCTTTCCTTATATTTCACTTACATCCCTCACAATGCTTAAGTGGGATTGTCCCAAAATATATGCATGCACCTTCGGCCACTGGCACACATATCCCTTAATGTTTATTGTTACTTTAGCTAGGAAGAATTCTCAAATTGAGCCCCGCTAGCTGGATACCTCTGGCCCATCCCACTTCACACAAAGGTTTGTGGATGCCATCCCACATTCTTCAGTCTACATTCTAGTCAGCAACTTTTAGCATGTATACTGACAAGGTGCCAAGACTGGATGATTTTATAACAGTTTCCATGTGACATCACTTTGCTGGGCACATCAGTTGTATGCCACATTCATTGCAGGCATGAGTTAGATATATGGTGTGTAAATTAGCCTTAGGTGTTTGTATTACTCTACTTATTAATACTCAATTCATAGTTCTCTCAATAATAATCAGTGTATGAATATATCCAAAGTCTGCTCTCTAATCACTGAGCTTCTTTCATAACTAATACCTTGTTAAAATTAGTGCATAATGTTTTTCTTTGAATGGTAAGGTATCTGAATATGGTATTTTCAAGATTCTTCTAGATCAGGTGTCTGTAACCAGTCCATTGCTACCAGTAGCTTGCTGACCTCTTCAGAGTAAGTCACAGGCTACAGTAAATTTTTTAAAAGCACAGGGTCACATTTTTCCTTTAAAGGAAAGCTGTGTTTATTTTACATTAATATCAGTAGGCTGCAGATAGCAGGGTCTGATTAGGAGCAGTGTTAGAGTCAGATTTCTGACCCAGATCGCAGAGATGAAGAATTGAAGCACTAAGGTATTTAACTCTTAAATAAAAGTCCTTGTCAACTCAGAATTGGAAATGAGAACAAAATGATGTTTCTCAATTCTTTTATATTGGTGAAAATGAAAATGAAAAGTTACCTTATAATTAAGTTAACTTTTCATTTTGATTTTCCCAAATTATTTTTCAAAGTGTTGCATTTACAAACAGCAGGCCTCTTGCTCCCAGTGGCCATTAGAACACTCTGCAATATTTATATCTGAAAAATACAATCATTTTTTAAATGGGAGAAATTTTAAGTGCAGAATTCATTTTTTATTTTTACTCCTATTTAAAAACATGGTTGTATGTTTGTGTTATACTTGTAAAGGTGCCACATATGGCGAACGGTATGCCCTGTGGCACAAGAACATATGACACCGGCTCTCACTTACCAATACACATATGTGCAATTCATGTGCACACATGTTCATACATTCCCAAAGACTCTGCTCTCACTGGCACATGTGGCAGCCCTGTCATTGTGCCCCCGTCAAAGTATTTTGTTCAAACCATAGTATCTGGCTCTATGAACATAGGCTTAAAGTCAAGGAAGTTTGGCGTGGGGGTGTCTGGTAATAATGCACAAGTTGTTTACACTTAAGTAGCTCATGATGACTTTCACTGAACAGAAGTAGCTCTTGTTACAGAAAAGGTTGGAGACCCTTTTTCTGGATGAATCCCATTAAACATTCCCAGGGGCCTAATGGTGCCTGTCATAAAATCCTAAAACTGCAGCTCAGGTTAGATGGATTTACTCTGTCCTGTGGAAGCCCTGTGCACTATGTGAGTACTTCTTTAAAGGTACATCTGGATAATAATAACCCTTGAAGTTATTAATACTACATTCAGTGGAACTTGTTTCATCAACTTCAAAAGGATGAATGGTTTGAAAAGTCCTGCCAGGTTATGCACCCGTGATTTACATGAAGATCTCGGTAGGGTGCAATCAAATCACATTTTTTTTACTAATTAGTATCACTCAGGACAGTAAATACATTTTACTTTTACTGAATGGTAACCTATATATGTTAGCGTATGTACTAATGATAGCAATTTACATATACATAGTCATTGACAGCAGACACCAATCTCCAAGGATATACAGGGTGTCAACATTCCTGTCTGCTGCAAAACACAGACTCTATATAGTCCCCAGCAATTCTTTTACATCTTTCCAGTATGCCTGCCCAGACCTAGAATGGAGCCCTAGTACACTTCAAATGACATAGGAGTAGGATCAGCGAGATATATTATTCAGACTATTTCAATAAACGTCCATCAATACCAATCTTGGTTTTGAGGATTATCAAGAGGATTTGGTAGGGAATGGTGTTAAATCGTCCCACATGGTCCAATAAGGTGAGTGGACAAGAGTGAGCCTTATTAAAAAGATTGAGGATGTTATCTAAAACCAAGATTGTTAAAAGTTTGTGGTGTGACCAGGTCCAAATATAGAACATGCTGAGATGTTCATTATTCTGGATGTATTTTTTTATTTGTACAGTGACATGTTTCTCAGTGACTTAGGTGATGAGTGGAAGACCAGAGGTACGCCAGGAGATCAAACTCAGTTTTCTAAGGAATGATATTGTGTTCAGCCTTGACACATTATGGCACCATGCCACTTTGGAAATGCTGAATTACAATTGAGTCAGCAATTGTGGGAGCAAAGTCGGGACTAGATCTTTAGACAAGAAAATGCACAATGGCATCGTCAGAGCACGAAGAAGACAGCTGAGAGATGCCTTATTCAGAAATTTCAGAAAAAGCACTTCACGAAGTGGACATAGTACAGTGGGTTTGTGATACAGGAATCTCTGCTCTACTATTGGCTAGTTCTTCTAAAATTTTACTTCTTTTTTGAGTTTGCGATTTCTTCTATAATATCCACACTTTGACTGGAGGACATGGAAGCAAATTTATTGCATCTAGCTATATGAGGTCCAGCTGGAAAAGAACTATGGCCCTCATTATGACAATGGCGGTAAATCCCACTTACTGCCATGCCGACTGCCGCCAACATAACGCCGCCACTGCAGATAACCGCCAACTATATTATGGCACACACATACCAATCCATCACTATACAGCCACACACACAAGTCCACCAGCCCAAAGTCAGTGATAAACCGGCGGTATCAAAACCCACACCGTTACGCCAACAGAACAACGCCCATCACATTATGACCCATCAATCACTGCAGCAGACATTCAATGGCAGTAAACCATGGGCGGTACATACCGCAGCGCTCAAAATACGCACACTCAAACAAAACAACACCACATTGGACAATTCAAACAACACACACCTGACACCCATACACACACCATACCCACATTCCCACACCACTATAAAACCCACACCCACATTACGCACAACCCTTTACGACTACAAACAATTGCCAACAGAGAGATACAGCAAGAGCACCCACACAACCAGAGCCACATACCACATACCACCATCACCTATACACCACCCACGCACCTTACATCACACACCCCAACACATCAACCCACACCACTCACACTAAACCCATGGCACCACAACGACACCCCAGGTTCTCAGAGGAGGAGCTAAGGGTCATGGTGGAGGAAATCATCCAGGTAGAGCCACAGCTATTTGGATCATAGGTGCAGCAGATATCCATTGCTAGGAAGATGGAGCTAGGGCGGAGAATCGTGGACAGGGTCAATGCCGTGGGACAGCACCCCAGAACAAGGGATGGCATCAGGAACAGGTGGAATGATCTATGGGGGAAGGTAGGTTTCATTGCTGCTAGACACCAGCTCGCAGTACAGAGGACTGGCGGTGGACCCCCACCTCCTCCCCCACAACTTTTAACATGGGAGGAACTAGTCTTGGGAATCAGGCATACTGCAGGTCTGGTAGGAGTAGGAGGAGGACTGGACTCTGATAAGTCAACTCTCTATTACTATCACCCCCACTGCATGCATGCCATCACATACCCCCACCCCTACCCTCACTCCCATTACTCCACCACCTCCCACATACCCCATCATCACAACCCACTTATCCCAATACCAAGCCCTGCATGCAACACCAATGCGTGGATACCTATCACCACTGCATGCACACTAGAGAGAATCACCTAGCCCACCAAATAACAACTCACACAAGGCAAATCTGCCAGGGCAATAACAACCATAGAGGGCAACACACCCATGCACAATATGTCACACGCAGAAACAATAACACTGCAATTACATCCCCACAGGTATCCCAGCCAATGTCACCAGAGAAGAGGTGCCAGCAACATCCAGTCCCCCCACAGAAGACGCCCACAATGATGACAGCAGCTCTGGTCACCTGGATCTGGATGACCAACCTGGCCCATCAGGGATCTCCGGACAGTCGGTTACCCAGGCACAGTCTCACACCACCACAGAGCCTCCCCCCTCAGGAAACACCACCACAGCACCCACCAAGCGGGCCCATACCTCTGTCCCCAGGACACGTCAATCAGCAGTGTGTCCACCACTACAAGGATCCCAGGCCACCCCACAAACACAGGACGATCAGGCACCTGGGGTCAGTGGCAGTGGGTGCACGGTTCAGGGGACAGAGGCACAGGACAACAGGGAAGCTGGGAGGACTGCTGTGCGGCAGGGGGAGGACAGGCCCAGGGAACCAACTCTCCAGGAGGCACTCACCATGATCCTGGGAGCATACCAACATTCCCAGGATACGCTGGGCCTGATACTGGACAAGTTGCAGGAGAACATGCGGCTGCTGGAGGGATCAGGGAGGACTTGAAGGACATCAACACCACAATGGTTTCCATTGCAGGGGTGCTGTCAGACATAGCCAACACTATGAGGGAGGCAGTGGCACACCACCGGGCCCCTGACACTAGCCAAACCGCCATTACCCCTTTCCTGCAGAAGGAGAACCACCAAGCAAACGTTCCCTGTGATCCAAGCAGAAGTCAGAGACTATTGACAAGACCCCTGCCAGGAAATAAGAGTCTCCTGATTCTCACCCTTGTGACCCACTCTGCCACCCTGTCCACCTTGAACTGCCATTGGTCCCCTTCCTATGCCCCCTTAGACAATGCATCTGTGATACAAATAGACTGGACTCTATCCTGGACTTTCCTCCATCATCACCCCAGGCCATTGCACTTCCCCCTTTACTTCTTATCACTTAAATAAACACCCTTTGAAAAAATACAAGTATGGAGTATGTCAAAAGATTTAAGTATGTATTTGTTTAACAAGGTTTAAACATTGCAATTCAACTGTACAGTAATATACACTTAGGAAAGACCTCTACTTGGCTGTAGTGAACACACGAGGAGTGATAGCGGGGCACCAACATTTGCAAAAAGAGTTGCCAAAGGGTACAGTGAGTGGCCATACAAGTGGGAAATCACAGCCTGCCAGTGACAATGTCAAACACAAAACTGTCAATTAAATGTGAAGTTACACTGTCTTACCTGTGTGTCATTGGAAGTATTGACAAATAATTGTACTTCTGTTGTCCTCATCCTCTGTCTCCTCATCTTCACTGTCCACAGGGTCCACTGCTGCCACATGGCCATCTCCAGCCTCTTCCTCCTGCAGAAAAGGCACCTGGCGGCGCAAGGTAAGGTTGTGCAATACGCAGCATGCCACGATGATCTGGCAGACCTTCTTGGTTGAGTAGCACAGGGATCCACCTGTTAGATGGAGGCAACTAAACCTGGCCTTCAGGAGGCCAAGGGTACATTTTATAATTCTTCTTGTTCGCCCATGTGCCTCATGGTAACGTTCTTCTACCCTTGTCCTGGGATTCCTCACAGGGGTCAGTAGCCATAAGAGAGTGGGGTAACCAGAGTCACCTGTAAATATATAGGGACAACTTTTAGCCACACACTAACCCTTAGAGTCCACACCATACCCATACACCAACATATACTAGGTGGGCACCAGGGCTCACCTATTAGCCACACCCTGTGCCTCTGGAGTTGAGCCATCACATTTGGGATGCTGCTATTCCTCAGGATAAAGGCATCATGCACAGACCCAGGATACTTTGCACTGACGTGGGAGATGTACTGGTCCACCAGGCACCATATCTGCACATTCATGGAGTGAAAGCTCTTTCAGTTTCTGACCACCTGTTCATTTGGCTGGGGGGGACAGACAAATGCACTATGTGTTCCATCAATAGCACCAATAATGTTGAGGATATGTCCCATTGCATAGAAATCAGCTTTCACTGTGGCCAAATCCTCCACCTGAGCGAAAGCGATGTAGCTGCACATGTGTTTAATCAGGGCAGACAACACTCTGGTCAGCACTATTGAGAACAGTGGCGGTGGCATTCCTGCTACCAAGCCCACTGTCACTTGGAAGGAGCCAGTTGCCAGGAAATGGAGCACTGAAAGCACTTGCACAAGAGGGGTGATCCCGGTGGGGTGACGGATAGCAGAGATTAGGTCAGGCTCCAATTGGGCACACATCTCCGTGATTGTGCCCGTCAAGTCTATAGGTGAGGATAATGTGCTTGTCCTCCATTGTTGCCAAGTCTACCAGGGGTCTGTACACAGGGAGATGTCTCCATCTCCTATTCATCTGCAGCGGATGCAAACTATGGGATAAAATAGTGAGCAGCTGGTCATTATCTCAACATTCCAACCACTACAGCTCAATGCATGTTGTGATTGTAACAGTATTTTGTTGGGATGTCCAAATGGTGCATTTGAGTACTGTGATGCAGTTAGGATCCATGGCCTGCAGCCCCACTGAAATGGCATCCGCCTGTCCTGTATGGAGGGACAGGTGGAAATGAGGTAATTCCGCTGATGTTCTGCGCTGTTGCGGGACGCGGTCGAGAACCGCCGTGCAACTCCTCATTGGTTAACATTGGCAGTCACTGCCATTTTCTATCTGATTCCTATCTGATTCCTCACTTGCTACCTGACCTTCAACAGAAGAGGACCTACACTGCATGTGCTGCTGTGACCTGTGTCTGTAACTGACCATGGCTCATGTGACTGGAGAAAGGGCCCCTGCCTTCACCTCAGCAGAGTTGTAACGTCTGGTAGATGGCATCCTACTCCAGTACCGACTGCTGTATAGGCCTCCAGACCAACAGGTGAGTACACCGTGTGTATGATGCATGGGGCGTGAATGCATGGAGTGCTGTGTGTGAAGGCCTCATGTAGGGGGTGGGTGGTGGATGGGCCCTGGGCAGCATGCAGCATGTATGGTGGGCCATGTCTGTGCTAAAGGGGATGGGAAGGGGGATGGTAGGCCATGAGTGTAACAGGAAGGACGGTCGGACTAATACCTTTCCCTGTGTCTATTTCCCTGCAGGTCAGCACCCATCAAAAGAAGGGTATATGGCAGGCCATCTCCAAGGACGTGCGGACCCTGGGCACCCACTGTCAGAAATGGTGGGAGGTCCTGAGACACTGGACATGGAAGATGGCAGAGGCCCAGCTGGGGATGGCCTCCCAACGAGGAAGGGGTGCCCGTCAAACCCTGACCCCCCTGATGGCCCGCATACTGGCGGTGGCCTATCCGGAGCTAGATGGGCGCTTGTGGGCATCACAGCAGCCACCAGGGGGTGAGTACAGTGCCCTAATATACAACTTGCACCTGGTGGGGTGGTATCCAGGTGGGGGTGTGGGCCCGGTGGCTGTGCCTAGCCCAGACCAGGCATTGAAGGGTAGGTCCCTTGTTAGACAGGGTTCTGATGTGAAAGTATTCCAATTAAGCTAGTAGGCATCCACTACTGGGCAGGGGTCTGTGGGTCTCAGGTATGTTACAATTGGTGTTAGGTGTCCCTATTTATGGGCTGGCGACTAGCATTGTGACTGGTAGTGCATTCCCTAGTGCGTAGGGCTGTTCCCTGTGTGTGAGTGTGTTGTGTACGCCAATGGTGGTGTTGTTGGCACCGTTGACCAAGTGTATCCTTTGTCTCTTCCCCCACTTTTTGTTTTGTCACCCTGTCCTTATGTGCATTAGCATCATCTGGCGGTGGAGCAGAGGCACCAGTGATGGAGGGAGCTGCATCCCACAGGACCCAGGACGCAGAATCCACCGACGGTGAGGAAACCAGTGGAACGGAGGGCGAGGGGAGCACCATGGCAGAGACAGGAGGGGACAGTTCGGACACGGATACCTTCTCCGATGGGAGCTCCCTGGTGGTGGCAGACACTTCTGTGACCACCCCAGCTACAGCCGCCACCCCCGTACCAGCACCGCCCTCCCAGCAGCCCCTCAGCGAGTTTCCCGTGCACGCTCACCCAGGAGGGTGGGCATCTCCTTTGCCCCAGGCACCTCAGGCCCTGCCCCAGTTAACACTGTTGCCCTAAGTGAGGAGGCTATTGAACTCCTGCGATCCATCTCTGTTGGGCGGTCAACCATTGTGACTGCCATCCAGGGGCTGGCAGCCCAAATGCAACAGACAAATGCATTCCTAGAGGGCATTCACACTGGCTTGGTGGCCCAACATAGATCAATCCAGGCTCTGACCTCCTCTCTGATGGCAGCCATTGTTCCTATTTCCAGCCTCCCCCTCCAACTTCCTCTTCCCAATCCCATTCCCCTCAACCCCAACTTATCCCAAGCACACAGTCAGACGAGCATGCACCCAGGACAACACACAAAAGTGGACATGGCAAACACAAGCACCACACTTCATCCCACAGGCATTCACACAAACACCATCCAGAAGCATACATACCAACATCCACTGCCTCCACTGTGGCCCCCTCCTCCTCCTCATCCACCTCCCTCCCAGTTGCGTCTCCACTCACACCTGCATGCACTACATCCTCATCCACTACCACCATCACCAGCACACCTAACAGTACATGCCCCCCACTGGCAGTCACCACCCCCACATCCATGCATGCATCCACTGTGTCCTCTCCCACTGTGTCTGTGCCCCCTCCTCCCAAAGTACACAAACGCAAGCACTCAGACACCCAACAGCCATCTACCACACAACAGCATCCAGCCCATGCTCCTGCACCCAAACGCAGCAGACACCTCTTACCACCACTCCCTCTTCCTCCACTCCCAAACCATCTCCCTCTTCATGCACCAGTGTCCCTAAGAAGCTTTTCCTCTCCACCATTGACCTCTTCCCTACCCCTCCCCCATCCCTCATGTCCGGGCATGGCGGTCAAAACCCAGGCAAGCACCTCAGTCACCCAGTCCATGGGCACAGTAGTGTCCCCAACTATTTGAGGTGGGAAAGGATCCCGGCCATGAGCCAGACAGATGAACAGGGTGCCAGCCCCAAGTGCGTCAAGGAAGGGCAAGGAGTCAGCCCCAGATGCAGGAAGGAAGGGAAAGGAGGCAGCCCCAGCTGCAGGATGGAAGGGCAAGGAGGCAGCCCCAGCTGCAGGGCGGAAGGGCAAGGAGGCAGTCCCAGCTGCAGGACGGAAGGGCAAAGAGGCAGCCCCAGCTGCAGAAAGGTTGGGCAAGGGTCCTACAACAGCAGCAGGCAGTAGAGACAAGGGGCCTGGTGCAGGGACTCAGTCGGAGCTCCCACCACCAACCATGATGGTGCAGCCGCCCGGGCTGCAGGGGATGGGCTGGAGCCTCCCCCCACCACTGCCAGCACTGCCACCAGCACCACTGCCAGCAGCAGCAGCCCCCGTGGGCAGCTGTCTGAGGCTGCAGGGGAAGGACTGGAGCCTCCCCCCACCACTGCCAGCTCCACCAGCAGCACCACCATTGCCACCACTGAGCAGCCGTCACCGCCGGCGGACAGTGTGTAGTCCTGCATCTACGGGCTGTTGTGCGGCCTGGCCCCTGCAAATCCTGTGGGTCTGACACCCAGGTCAGAGACTGTAACCTTGCACTCCCCAAGATCTGCATCACAGGGCACAATGCCCCCTCCAGAACCAGTTGAGAAGCCATCCACTCACCCCATCCTCCACAGGATGAAGCTCAATTGGCACAATGCCCCCTCCAGAACCAGTGGAGGAAGCCATCCACTCACCTCATCCTCCACAGGATGAAGCACAATGGGCACAATGCCCCCTCCAGAACCAGTGGAGAAGCCATCCACTCACCCCATCCTCCACAGGATGAAGCTCACTGGGCACAATGCCCCCGCCAGAGCCAGTGGAAGAAGGAATCCACTTGAGAGACTGTGGCCTTGCACTCCCCAGGACCAAGCACAGGGCATGTTGCCCCTCCAGAGCCAGTGGGCAAGTCACCCACTTGAGAGACTGTGGCCTTACACTCCCCAGGACCAAGCACAGGGCATGTTGCCCCCTCCAGAGCGAGTGGGCAAGTCACCCACTTGAGAAACTGTGGCCTTGCACTCCCCAGGATCAAGCACAGGGCATGTTGCCCTCTCCAGAGCCAATGGGCAAGTCACCCACTTGAGAGACTGTGGCCTTGCACTCCCCAGAATCAAGCACAGGGCATGTTGCTCCCTCCAGGACCAGTGGCGTTGTACCATCTTCCGAATGAGGTGTCCCTCATTCCCTGTCCCTCTGAGGTGCCTGGCTATTTTTGACCTGATGTCCCTGCAGTGTTCTCTCCGTGTTGTTGCAGGAGTGAGGCGAGGCCTTAGACTATGTGATGTGTCCCTGTGGCCCACGGACATTGAGGACTGGGCAATGTCCCTACATTTGTAAATATGTATATACTTGTTGATTTGGATGCACGTATTTATACTATTTTATCTTATTACACTCACTTTAATCAATTCATTTTGTCCTTGCATTATTCCTGAGAGGTACGGGGTGAATATGTAATGTTATTGCATCTGGTTATGTGTATGGTGTTGGGGGTGGGGGTTTTGTGTGTGTGTGTGTCACTCTCTTTTTCCTCCCCCTCCCCTGTGTGCTAGACGGCAGTACTCACTGTGGTCATCTTTGCCTTCGTAGTGGAGCAGAACGTAGAAGACCATGGGGAACACATGCAACTCGGACTTCATGGCGGCGTGGTTCTTCCTTGAGTCTCCAGAGGTGAGTTGTTTCCCTTCTGTGCAGTGTTTCTGCCAGGCTTTTGATGTCGTTGGTACCACCCCGGAAAAGGTGGCGGATTGGTGGTCTCATAATACAGTGGGTGGAACATTACCTTCAGCCTGGTTGTAGGCGGTTACCACCGTAGTGCCTGTTGATTTCGCCCTGGCGGTCAGTGTGTTAAAGAGGCTGTCTGTCTGAGCGGTTTCCGCTGTGGTCATTATTTCATATTTACTACCGCCGGCCTGTTGGCGGTATTACCGCCACTATATCACCGACCGCCAGGGTTGTAATGAGGGCATATGTTTTTAAAATTTTGATTTCAAACAGTTTTTTTAGTTTCATTTTATCAGAGTTGATTTGCTAGTTAAGACAGGTTACTTACAGAGAGGCAACCCGCTTTGTAAATTTATCTTTCAAGTTTTAGAGGATTTATGGAAATTTAGTTATGCTAGGTTTCCAAATTGGTGCAGTTTAATGGATGGGGCACCTTTTAAGGCTGAGACTCATGAAGAGCCATTTAGAAGAATGTTTTTGTTTCTGATCGTGCTAGATATGGGGGCACACTCATCAAAGATGTGCTTGAAAGGAGCTATAGCTCTGAAAAAGAAAACTGGAATTGGTGGAGGGCGACAGAGAGAGGAGGTTTTCAGAGTATTTCCTATCTACTTTATTGTTGTCTCTAGTCCAGGTGAATTCTATTTTACTTTAAAGATATATATTTGCAGTTTGAGTGGATATTGGCAATGGAATCAGGAAGTGGTCTGTCCAATCCAGATTTATGGTGTCAGTGGTTTAAATTGACTTATGCTTGCCAATAATAAGGTCAATAATGGAAACCCTCACGTGTGTGAGCTTGAGACAATGATGTGTGAGATTTTTGGCTGTGAGGAAGTATACAAGTTTGGAAGTAGCATGGTCCGAAGTCTTGTTCCACCTACTGGTAAATCTCCCAGTAGGATAGTGTCAAAGAGGTGGAGGGGTAGACAAAAACAAACAACCATGGGGAATCATGTGAATGCTTTTCTATCAACTGTACTTGGGTTTATTGCTACAACTGACTTATTTTTGTTTATGTGATTCAAATACTGCCCACACCCATTTGTGTTGATGTTTTAATTAAGAAACTAAATGATCATTAGACTGCAATGGGACTATCCGAGTCACTCATAGACTTAGTCCAAGGCTAATAATCAAACCTGCACATGGCAAGATTCTAAAGTTCATATACTTGTGTTTGTTAAAAATGTAGTATCATTACAGAACACAAAGTAGTTAGTTAATAAATCAAGTGAATTAACATGCAGACTGTCTTAAGGTCTGTCTCCAAAACAAAACCCTATAGATCACTGCTCTGTAGCTAAAAGTAAAATGAACAAAATATTGGCTGTTCCCCAAAAATCACATCTTGTATGTCTTAGGAACAAATATTCATAGCATTGCGCAATGTAGAAGGGTTGGATTATAAGTGCTTCTTTCATGACAATGAATAACTCCATTAGTTTGCATCAAACCACTAGAAACCCTCAAGGGCATATTTAAGAAAATTGGTGCTGCGCACAGTGCAGTGCCACTTTTCTTTCACCTTTTACGCCCCCCCCCCACCGCTACCATGTGTGCGCCACATTTAAAATACAGCACACCATGGTGCAGGGTGTGGGGCAATAGCATCATTTTTTATGACCCTATTGATGTACTCCTGCAGAGTATATAGGGGCCCATTGTAAACAATGATGTACCCCCGTTTTATGCCTGCTTTGAGAAGGCGTTAAAGGTGCCGAAACAAATGTTGCAATGTTAGATTTCCTTGTGCCATTATGTCTGCCCCCCTAATGGAGGAACGACCCCTTTGCATACATTATGCCTGGCGCAGGCATAATATAGCACGAAGGGTTACAAAGTGCATGCATTGCGCCACTATGTAAATATGGCGCAGGGATGTTGGGCATCTAATGAAACATTAGCGTTAAAACAATTACACTAATGTGTCAGTAGATGGTGCTAGGGGATCTTGAATATGCTGCTAAATTCTTAAATCCTCTCATTGGTTAAAAATATATATATATACATACATATACATTTTTAATTAATTAAGAAAATAAAATCCTGCATTATGACTCAGAGGAATATCATAGCTTGTTCAATGCCAGGTTGAGGAGTGTGAGGGGAAACAGTATGATGACGTTCCAGGATTCCAGCATTTGTCCTCAATGCACAGCATATCTGAAAATAAAAGAAAAGAAGATGTTTTATTTTTTCAGGAAGTGGATCCACCGGAAGTGAAAACAAAGGACAAGGTCAAGCAGTCAACGGTGACAGAATAAAAAGTGAAGATGGACTATAAATAAGGGGGAGAAACAAGGAGGAGTCTACTACGAGGAGGAGGCCTAACATCGAGAGAGAGAACACTGAAGCAGGGTTGGAAAGCAAAGCTGAAATGGAGGAGGGCCCGCTATCCTGTCTGCGCTGCCACAGGAGAGGAGGAGAGTATTACCACTGACTGGGGATTACAGTTGTGGGGGAGGAGGAAGAGAGCATTATGGGTGGCTTGTGTGGATTCTATGTCAGGACCGGAGGCTCAGATTATGCTTCTCTTTCTTTACTACTCAGAAAAACAGCATCCAATCACAAAACAGAAAAACATCAACTACATTTCCCATTATGCTTATCACAATATGTCCACCAATCGTATCACTCCACGCCCTATTAGAGACCCAAACACCATCTTGAACTTCTCTTTCTTTGCTGTTCGAGCATAAGATAAGTGCCTCTCACTTCTCTTACATTTTTCTATTTGCATATTGTTACCCTTGTGCATAATTGTTTGCGTTGTGCTCAGGATCTCTTCCTGTCCACGCAACACTCAATCCGTGCAATTAGTTTTGATTGCAGCGCATCTGCATTCCTCTGTTTCTCATCTTCCTGACCGTCTGCCTTCCGTTGCAAGTAGCGGTGGCACCCAGCCTTCCGAGGAGTGTTGTGGCAGGTCAGTACCCTCAGCGCGCGGCATGCTGGGTGTTTTTTCTACAAAGGTTTTTTCCCCTAACTACAATGTATTGGTGCCGGGCCCGGGCAGAGAGCCAGAGACAAGCATGTAGCCAAGTTGGGATATTCTAGTGGGATTGGGCTATGCGCTGTCCTACGTTCGTCTCTCCTCCTCTAGCACTGACAGGACGCCGGGAATTGCAAGCATTCTTTGCATTCCTGCCTTCCAGTCAGCGCGGTAGACGCCATACTCAGGCTGCAACAACCGAGTTGGCCCTGCAGTTGAGCGGAGTGCACGCTCATGTATATATTGATTTTTCCCTAACACCTTGTGGCTCTCCAGACGTCCTCCTTCTTGGGGGGCTGTAATAATTGGGAGACTGCTTTCGCTGAGGATCCAATCTATATTTCTTTGCACTAGGGGTGGCTCCCCCGAAGTCTGAGTGTTTACTGGTCTTTGACAGTTCGCTACTATGACCGATTGGGTGGAGGAGCATGGGCAATATTACGAAGACGGTCAGTTCCTGGGTGACGGTCTGTCTGAGGCAATCAACCCTTCGGTTCAGCAGTCGGTCAGCAGGGCCCTCGAAGCTTCTGTCCCTCGGCAGATCAGTCAAGCATTGGTGGTGGCTTTAAAACCATTCACGCAGCAATTAGAGCACTTCGCTAAAAACCAAAGTCTTATTCCTTTATCAGAGAGTAGTTCTGCGGAAGGTAGTTCTTCCATCCCTGGTATATCAAAGGACGCCCCCTCCTCTTGGCCTCATGATGGAGCCATGGCTGCGCTGCACCAACCCTATGCTAATGACCACCAATATTGTTCTGCCCCGCCCACTTCCAGTGCTATAACTAGAGGGGATCGTGCTTCATCCGACTCTGACCTCAGTGATTCTGAATCCTCTCACTCCAGCACCTCCTTGCGCAAGCGTAAAAGATCAAGGAAGTCACTTTCCTCAAAAGTGCAGGAGATTTCCATTATCTCTCCCAACCCATTTCAGTTTAACCCAGAGGATATAGTGCACCCGTGTTATGCAGATTGGGCCCCTGCGCAGGCGGTAGCAGAATATTTGCATGATAAGCTGCACAAGAGCTTTGACAAAGAGGTCCACATTAGATTGTGAGCCGAATGTCCTAGGCCCGAAATCCCAGATAAGCTGGCGGAAACAGCCAAGGTTGATGCCAGCATGTTTACATTCCTGAAGAAATTCACCAAAGATCTGAAGAAAGTGATCGACCGGGCATGGCGCTCCAGGCCAGGATAAACTTCAGGAACTAACGGACCCTCTGGTGAAAATCCTCAAGATGGCTTTGAGAGCTAAAGAAACTGGTGCCCCTATCAACCCCCACATCCTGGCCGAGTGGACACTGCCAGTGATTTGTCTGTTAGGCAATGCTAACTGCGCCATATTGTCAGAAAGGCGCAAATCCCTCCTCATGAGGATCAACTCCAATTTGACAGAGCTTGTCACTGCGGATGGGCCGCGGTGGCTGAGGGTCGTCTTCTCTGCGACAAATTCGTAAAAGACATTCCGAAATATGTTACGACATTTACTACTTTAGACAAGGCGCAAGCTAATTTAAAGAAAATGTTTCATTTGGGCCCTTTTGGCCTGGCCAGATGAGGGAGGGGCCGCTTGTCAGGCCGAGCATACTTTAGGGCCCCCAGAGAAGATCCTTTACGTGAGGCCATGATTACACCCGAGGTGGTACCTTCTTCCCCTCCTGCTCCTATTTTCCAACGACACAGAGGACAGAGAGGAGGCACACCGGTTAGCACCCTTACAGGTTACTCAGCAGGTAAGACTTCTGGATTCTTCAGTAATTCAGTTGGGGGGTTGAGTACAGTTCTATCTTCACAATTGGCTCTAAGTGACTCAGGATGCTTGGGTGTTGCAGACTGTGCAGTATTTTCGCTCTGAGTTTTACCAAACTCCATGTCAAAAGTCTCCACCTCCCCCTCTCTGTTTTTCCCTACCAGAGAACAACTTTATAGATCTAGAGATAAAGGCTTTGGTAAAGAAACAAGCTGTGGCCTTTTGCCAACCCCACTGACCAGGTTTTGCAGCAACATTTTTCTTGTTCATAAGCTGGGAGGAGGACACCACTTGGTGTTAAACCTCAAAGAGTTAAATTATTTAATTGTTTATCGGCATTTCAAGATGGAAGGCCTCCATCTTCTTCCGGATTTACTCCAGACTGGGGACTGGCTGATGCGTCTGGACCTAAAGGACGCTTATCAAACAATCCCCATTTGGCATCCTCACCGGTGGTTCCTCCAATTAAGATGGAAGGACAAATGGCTAGAATATTTGGTCCTGCTTTTCGGGCATTCCTCAGCACCCTGATGCTTCACCAAACTGCTCAGGCCGGTGGTAGCTCACTTGCAGGAAGAAAGGGATACGGATGAATATACCTAGATTATATTTTCATCATGGCTCAATCCCAAAAGTTGGTGAAGCAACACAGTTTTATGACAATTTGTTCTCTTGCAGGATCTCGAGTTCATTACAAATGAGTCCAAGTCGGTCCTTGTGCCCACCAGATCGGTGGAGTTCCTGGGGTTTGTGATTGAGACTTCGCAGCTGATCCTTCCCCGTTCCAAACTTCGGGACATCAAAAAGGAGTTGAGGGCAGCCCTAACGCAAGCGTCTCTGTCCCTGAGAAAGATAGCCCGTCTGGTGGGCCTTTTGGCTTCCTCAATTCATTTGATATAACAAGGACCTTTACACTACCGAGCCTTGCAGAGGCTCAAGATTCAATACTTGCAAAAAGGTTTGGTGTATTCGGAACGAGTTCTACTGACAGAGGAGGTCAGGACAGAACTCAAGTGTTGGTTGACGCAGGTGGAAGGCTTGGAATAGCAGGGCTATTTTCAGTTCCTGACCGTAAGCGATCATAGAATCAGATGTCAGTTGGTGGGGCTGGGGAGCCCGATGCGGGGATATTTCCACCGGAGGCCGCGGGTCCCAACAGGAGCTCCAGCTTCATATCAATTGTCTGGCGCTACTAGCAGGACCCTTTGCGATCAGGACCATGTTCCCAAAGAAAGTCTCTTGCTCCATTCTCTTGAGGATGGACAACATCTCAGCAGTCCGCAATATCAACAAGTAGGGGGGTACAAGATTCCCCCCCCGGTAGCAGAGATAGCCAAGGAGTTTTCGCACTATTGCCTGTCTCACAGGCTGATTGTGGTAATGGAGTATGTCCTGGGGCAGTCCAATCTAATATCCGATTGGAACTCCAGGTACCTCAAAGATCACAGCAACTGGAAGCTCCTTCCCCAACTTTTCCTCCTGACTCAAGAAATATGGGGTCGTTGCAAGATAAATCTTTTTGCCTCCCGTCTGAATCGACAGCTGGAGGATTTTTTCAGTTGATGTCCGGACCCTCTCGTGAGGGCCACGGATGCCTTCTTACGGGACTGGTCAAAGGGCCTCAACTATGCCTTTCCCTCTTTTGCGATGATTCCGAGGGTAGCAACTCACATCAGGAGGCGGCGGAGGTGAGTTTGATCACTCCAGTCTGGAAGGCGCAACTGTGGTTTCCACTACTTCTGGAGTTAGCAAGCGATTCTCCCCTGCTCCTTCCATGGTCTCAGGACATGCTGCTGGGTCCCCAAGGGGAACTGCACCCTCTTGTGGTGGAGAGGCAATTGCGTCTGATTGCCTTGAGGCTTTCAGGCAACAGTGGTGCTTGCGAGGCTTTTCAGGCACGGCTACAAGTTTTATCAGTAGAGAGTGGGTACAATCTACCAGGAAAAGGTACTTCTCGGCATGGAGAGCTTGGAGGAGTTTGTGCTTGGAAAGGCACGTGGATCCAGTGGAGGCAGGAATAGTGGAAATAGTAAATATTTTGTTAAAAAAGGCGGCGGAGGGCCTGTCCTACAGGACAATAAATAATTTTAATTCCGCCATTTTGGCGGGTCACGCTAAAGTCAGTAATAATCTGGTGGGAATGCATCCGGTCATTTCTAAGCTTCTTAAGGGCATTAGAGAAGCACAAACTATTCATTGGAATGCATGAATGGTTCAAAATGTAATTTTAGGTTAGGAAACATGGAATAGTCTTTCTGATTTAAAAAGTACAATCCTGTGCCTGTCAAAATGTTTTTTGTAGAGAGTACAACCAATTAATGCTCTTTTTATTTCC
Source organism: Pleurodeles waltl (assembly GCF_031143425.1). Taxonomy (NCBI): domain Eukaryota; kingdom Metazoa; phylum Chordata; class Amphibia; order Caudata; family Salamandridae; genus Pleurodeles; species Pleurodeles waltl. The sequence goes on from NC_090449.1 coordinate 940,997,209, forward strand.
TCAATTTATTTCATAAGCACCCAATGGCAAGAGGGCTTCTGGGCACACAGCTGCCACCACGACCAGCTCCAGGACCACAGCAGATGGTTTTGCTCGCCCCAGTAAGTAATTTATCATTGTTTCTTACTTTTAACTATTCCTAGTAATAAAGTTCTAGTCTTGTGCCTTTGTGCTATTTACTTTTTTTTCAACTTCCCTACCTAATGTTAAATATCCCTGATTTCCCGGTGTTTTCTGCATTACCTGTTTCCCCAACTGACTTTCTCCTGTCTACAGCTTTCTTCTGCTCCCTTTTTTATAAGCTTTCCCTCGCCCCTCTCTTACATGTCTTGTGCAGTATTGTTAAGAGAACAGATTTTCGATAACATAAAGAGGATCGCAGGCACAAAGTATTCACCAAAACATGTTAGTTAAGAAGGTTTTCTTGATCAAGCAGTCAAAAAGAACATGGACAGAGATAGAGTGGCCATGGACCTCAATGTTGTCTTATACTAGCAGTTTCCATGACAGTGCAGCATTGCAGGAATAAGATACTATTACCAACCAATACCATATGTCCTTGATTTCTTTCCACCCCTACATTGCATTTTACTCTTATCCTTTTGTGGCCTTATTCCTCTATTACGAAAAAAAGGTTTTGGTTGAACAGACTACCTGGTTTTTAAAATGTTGTCAACTAACAAACCTCCCAAACTGATACTTTTGATACAATATACTGATAGATAGCTAACCTAACTGACGTGAGGTATTGTTGTACCTTGTGCAAAAAAATAATTACTTAGGTGGCTAATCTGGTATCTAAAATGGGTGCATTATGTTTTTCTCTTTGTGCACAGACCTCTAGTGCCACCACAAGCACCAGCCAGCCAGGCATGTCAGAGGAGGTGCAGCTGGTTGAGAGAGGGAGCCCCAGTGGTGGCAGGGTCAAATGGTAAGTAACCTTGCTTTCTAATTGACAATATTGTATTTGTTAAGCGAGGCAGCTATCCCGCCTATCACCTCCTCACCCACCGGCTTTCACCACCTAAACCTGGAGCATGGTTTAATTCAATGCTGCAGTGTGGGTGGTGGAATGTGTGTCTGCTTCAGTTAACGGAGTGACACAATGAAGTCTGTAATGCATATAAACCAAAAGGAAGGTTTGTTTCCTAGTGCCCACTCAGTGTCCTACTAGTACTTCACTTCATAATTGTTTCTTTCTGTTTCAGCCTACACAAAAATGTAAATTCTATCTCATCACAAGCCACATTTTTCTTCCCACATGACTTATATTTCATGGCTTCCATTATGGATTTACAGTTCCAATTTCCAATCTATTAGCCAATGTGACTAAGCAAAAGTGTATTACATGATCAGTGACACTCAACCATTCCATAGCTAAACATCTACCTAGCCCAGTTCCTATAAGTTACCTCCCTATAGACTAGCGTTTGTCACTACCAAGTGAAGGTATTTGTTGAAAATAATTGGTGGTGCAGGACAGGGTGTAATGTGGGACTAAGTACCTGAGATAGAGTTTGGCATATGGGATATTCGGTGACAAATGTAACAAATAAAATATATCCCATTCACTGTACTGCAGTGGTTCATTTATATTCCATGGACTTTCTACTATAATATGGTGGACAGGTATAGGAAGCTGGGCTCTGGTTGCAGAAGACCCATTCCAAACTTTTTGGCTGTTTTTTGATGCAACGTTGCCTGAAGTGTACTGGGCTCCTGCTAACCAGGTCCCCAGTGCCAGTGTTCCTTCCCCAAAACAAGACACCTGGTCACTTGTTCCCCAAGTGGCCAGGCTCTTTAGCACCTCTGTAAGTCCCTAGCAGATGGTACCTCTGGTACCTAGGGCCTAAGTACTAAAGACGGTCCATGAGAGCTGCAGCATAACTTGTGCCACTCTAAAGGACCTAGCACCAAACTCATGCAGACTGGCACTGCAGGATGCATGAAAATGTGCTCCAAAAAGTGAAAATAGCACATGGCACACACTTGTTTGCCATGTCCCCTAAAACTGCCTGTAAGATTTGTAAGCCTCCCATACAGAAGGCCTTACAGCCAGAAGGCAGGGTATATTATATTGCAGGTAAGGGCATATATGCAAGAGCAACTATGCCCCTAGTATGTCTTTGTCGATTTGTAGACATAGTAAGTGAACAGGGAAGCCACTGTAAATACATGTGCTGGACACTGGTCAATATGAGTACCCCAGCAACATGATGGCTTCACTGAATATAGGGATGTTTGGTATCAAACATCTCATATTAATAAACTCTCACTGATTCCAGCGAGAGAATTATTAATACATGCACCCGAGGCCAACTTACAGGTGCCCCCTGAAAACCTACCAGCAGTTGGTGGGCTAACTAACCAGTTCTAGCAAGCTTGCCACCAACAGATGCATTTCAGAGCCCCCAGGGGTGAGAGCTTCATTGGAGCTCACCGTCTTTGGTATGCAGATCTGGCTCTCCTCAGAGGAAGATGCTGACCCCGTGACCCCACTGCCCATTTGCACCTGGACAGGTGGGAAAATTAGCTATGCAGGAGGTGTTCTGCATTTGCAGGCTGGACACGCCCCTAGAGTTGTCGTGTAGGTTCTCATTATCCTAATGAGGTTACTGGATTTGGGCGGCAGAATCACCTAGACTGTAGGATACTAAGTACAATTCCACACCATGTGACACCTGTTGGCCTAATCTGGGTTTTCCGGCTAACTATCAGCACCTCATCTCTACCCAAGAGCAGGGATGATTGTGGCAACCGGGCGCATGACAAGAAATACTCCTCAGGGGAATCGTGATCCATCATTTCTCATCTCTTTCTCTCAGTTACATTTGTCTCACACAGGAAAGGACGAGCAGGGGCAGAATATAGTTCAATAAGGATTTATAGAAGTAAATGCATCTTAGATAAAATGCCATGTATTGCAAAAACTAGAATGATAAAACACAAAAAAGCAGGATTGTGACAAGGAGAGTGAAGCACAAAAACAGTCCCACTATACTGTCACTAGGAGTGATGTATAGTATTCCTACCTAAGCTTTGTTAGAGCACAGCATAAGAAGCCAAATCAACCCTTCAGGTTTCCCCCCTGGGAAGACATCATCCCTCATACCTGAACAAGGAAGCCTGTATTCTATAGAGACACCACCCTCATAGAGGCCAGGGATTCGGTAGTCTGAGCAAGCAGCTGTAGCGAAGCAATCAGCATTCAGCATGCAGTAATGGTCAGCCTGCTGGAATCTCCCTCTAACTTGTATGAGACAAAGGAATGTTTTTATAATAAAACAGTTAATATTCTAAGAAAGGGTCCCCATGTAGGAGTGTGTATGTTTCTGTGAATGTTGGAGACACAGTGTACCACTTTTACCGGCAACCCTATTTGACTGCAGCCTTGAGGAAAGCACAAAGTGAAATGAATGTCCTGCTAGGAATGTAATGCTTTCCTAGGTGAAAGAACAACTAGATAGAGAAAATAAAACAACACCGCAAATGTGTCTTTTGCTAGAAAAGTAAAGCGATGCTGATAAAATGTACCTGGGCTAATGTGCACAACGGCAGGCCTACTTTGCTAAAATACTGTGTCTGAAATATGGTTAAATAGCTTTACAACAGGGTGACCAGCCTGAAGTGAACACATCCTTAGGAATTTCTGCCATCCTTGTATGTGGTGAAATTAAGAACTCTGGAACAGGTTGATTCCCACTCCGCAAAGGAAGTGACCATCTAGGGGGTGTAGTGACCCCAAGGGTAAGTAGCTTATTGGCTACTACCTTTCACTGCCACTAACACCCCCTATATTGAGTATTAAGGGGACCCTCCGATACCAGGAAAACAGATCTTCGCCGGACACAAAAGAAAAAGTGGACTGGAAGCCTGCTGACCCAAGAACCAAGGAGCACAGCAGACTTGACGCCAACCCGGCCAGTCTGCCTGCTGCACCTGACCCTTGAGGAGCAACTGACCTGTCCTTCCCCTGCAACATCCAAGAAACTGGAAAAGCTGCCAGTGCTTCACAAATTGCAAAAATGAACCACATTGGAGCAGAGGAGCTGCTTCTGTGCATCTGCTGGCAACAAAAGAAGAACTGTGAGGAACCGGGATCGCCAAAACATGATGCCAGATATTACCATTGCATCTGAGCCACGTAGCCCTAGCTGAAAAGCACCAATGGTGTCAATGTGAAACCCAGGCCTTTCAGAGATGAAAGCCACCTTGAGTATGCCCACTGTGGTCTTCCTGACGGAGTTTGTGGCCTCTTTCTACACACCACCTTCACCACGACCACCTCCGGTGATGGAGAACCTATGGTCCACTGCACCTGGACACCCTGGACTGAGTATCCCTACGTCACCCAAGCTTGTGAGACCTGATCACACTTGTTGATTCAGTTAGATTGGACCCCGCCCATGCCTGCAGCCTGTTTCTGCAGGCCCTCTCTACCATAGCCGCCACCAGTGATGGAAGCCCGACAACCAAAACCACCTCTGCATGTGGCCACCCCAAAGCAAGGAGAACAGGAATACTGGTGTCCTTACATCCCCGAGCATCGCAAGAACTGAACCTTCTTGGTCGTTGACCTGGACTGGACTTTCAGTCCACCCCTACGGCAACTTTGTGACCAGACCGATCCCCATTGACCTACCTGAGGCCCCCAACGCTGAACTGCACCAATGCACCCGGCCATGCCAGTGCAGCCCAAGGTGAGTTGTTGGTGTGGTCTACGATCCTGACCCGTACTCACTTGAAGTCCAGAACATTGGTGTGAAGTACCTGTTCACAGTGTATGTTTCCTCTCTCATTGAGTAACATTGCAGCTCCAGAAAAATGAAAAATAAGCTTCGACTTTAGAAAATTCTAAAAATTCCTATTTTAAAAAGTACTCACCTGACCTTGGTATCTACATTTATATAAAAGTACATGTTATTTTCATAAATTGGTGTTGGATTTCTTTATTGAGTGTGTGTGTCACTTACTGCCTATGTGTGTGCCTTACGTGCCTAGCACTACCCTCTGATATGCTTGCACACACTACCACAAAAGAGAGCATTTGGGGTGTTATTTGTGCCTTTGTCATTCCTCTGGGGTTTGCTGGACTCTTTTCACAGTGTACCTTTTTTTGGTTCATTATATACAAAGCCAGTTTCCTTCATCAGGATATCCGTTATCCACCACATGTGTGACAGACTATACCATCTGCCAGACCTAAGTTTGGCCTCAGGGTAGAATTGAATAGGGAGCCAGAGAAGAGCCCCAAAAACATCCTATGTAGTAGCAGACCCACAAGCATGGCTTAATTAATGTTGCATATGTAGTGAAGTATTAGTTGTTAAGCATATATATGCCTTACTCATTAATGGAAGCTAATTCATTTTTTGAGACACATAAAGTGTCTGTTCAGGTTAGTCATGAAATCCTTTAAACTAAAATTGCTTTTCAATTATGTTGGTGTTCTGAACTAGGCCAGATGTACGAAGCATTTTTCAAGTCGCAAAGGGGCTGATTCGCAGAATTGGCCTGTTTGCGACTTGAAAAATGCTTTTTGGGATGTACAAAGCCCAAATTACGATTCAGTAACTTGTTACCGAATCGTAGTTTGAGTTTTGCGATTTGGTATTAGGAAGGGGCGTGTCAAGGGCGCCCCTTCCTAATACTGAATCTAAATGGTATGTATGATTGTTTTGTGACTGAGAATGTGGTCGCAAAACAATCGCAGTTAGCACCAGTTTCAAACTGTGCTAACCCATTTGCAAATGGGAAGGGGTCCTTATGGGACCCCTTCCCCTTTGTGAATGGCAGCGAAAATAATTTTTCATTTTTGTTTTTGAAATGCATCTCATTTTCCTTTAAGGAAAATGTGCTGCATTTTTTTTTTTTAACTGCTTTATTTAAAAGCAGTCACAGACATGGTGGTCTGCTGTATCCAGCAGGCCACCCTCCCTGTGAGGGTGGCCATTCCCAATGGGGTTGCAAATTGCGACCTACCTCATGAATATTCATGAGGTATATCATTTGCGACCCCATTGCGAATCGCAAACAGTGTAAAGTACACTGTTATACATCCAGTTTTGCGACTCACAAATTGTGAGTCTCTAAGACTCGCACTTTGCGAGTCGCAAAACTGGATCTTTGTACATGTGGTCCTTAATTCTTTGCAGACAGTGCTATTGCATTATGTGATGCATGTGTGGGATTAACTTGGCCCTGTGACTAATCATCACATCCTAATTAAATTCTAATGGCTTTAGGGGACCTGCAGTGTTCTGATACTGTGCCACCATAGACAGTATGAAGAAGTGTTTGCACTGAGCATCATAATTCATGTTTTTTTACTCTCTTGATATAGTTTTTCCTGCTGCATGAGCTGGCCTGCAATCATCCTGGAGGGAATTAGCAGCCCATATGCAGGGCCAACGTTTGGAGGCCGTGTCAGCAAAATACTGCTGGCTGGTGGCTTTTGGAAGAGGAAGCAGAGGAGGCACTGACCTCTTGGTCCTTGGGCCATCAGGCAAACCACCAACCCAGCCACACCAACACCAGCATCGCCTACAGCCAAAGTCCACTGTCACCCAAAACACCTACAGCCCCTCCTCCTCATCGTCATCTGACTGTCTCCTCCACCACACCCTGTGCGAGCTGGCACTGCTCAAATGTGGAAGATCCTATAACAGAGAGTTGGAGTCGCTTTCATCAAATCCACCACACCATGTGTTTGATTCACTTATGGTGTAAATTATAAAGTTACATCTCAATTGTTCACACCTGGGGGAAGAAAGTTAGGTTTGATGTAGGAATTGGAAAAGGGAGTTGGGGAAAGGTGAGATAAAGATGGACACAACATTCATCAAGTCAATGAGCAGCACATCATCATAACCACTGTTGTGGAAGGAATCACATGTTAAAGTCCACTCACCAGAATGACCAGGTTCTACAGGAGCAAAGATTACCTCCCAATCCCTTGAGTGGTCAACTCTTAACACTTGAAGGACATGACATGTGTTGGCAATTTACCTTCCAGGGGAAAGGAGGTTGGGACTGAGGGAGAGAGAGATACATAGAGAGAGATATATAGAGAGAGAGAAACAGAGAGAGAGAGAGAGAGAGAGAGAGAGAGAGAGAGAGAGAGAGAGAGAGAGAGAGAGAGAGAGAGTCCTGCTTGTGACTTCAGGCTTTTCTGATTTGGGGTGTCTTCGGTTTTCTGGTTTCTGAGTATTCAACGTATCTGACAGCTCTTAGCCTGCGTTCTTCAGATCCGCTGTATGTTTGCACCTTGTGCCTCAAGAACTGTATACTATGCTTTTCTCTATTACTAGCATGGATCGCACTTCATAACAATCTCTGAACACAGAATGCTGAAAGTGTCTCTGGAAACCTTTAGATGGCTGGTTAGAGTTTATGTGCCACCTTGCGTGCTTTAGATAATTCCTTCTAATTCAAGGAGCATCATAAACAAGAGTCTGAAAACATAAAGTCACTAATGTTTGTATTGATATGTATCATCCTTAATAGGCCTTTGCTTCAGAGCATTGACCTGGTTGAAATAATACATATTAATTAAATAAAGGTACACTGTTCCAATAAAAATTATCAAACCAGGAGACCCGTGATCTCAGGAGCTAGAACCCTCAAGCATCACATTGGATGACTAGCATCATCATCGGGAAATGCTCCTCACCAGGCCGGCACTGCAATGCCTAGTGGGCACCCCGATGTGGGGGCTCTCAACCGGACTCTTATGATAGTGACTGGTAGGTTCGACTATACAGATTATGATGCTTAAAGTCAACACCAATACACACAAAAGAAAAAGAGGTTAAAATTGGTTATTCATCCACTGGACACCATCATTTAATCAATCTGATATAACAAGGATGAAGACCAAAGTTAAAATAAAAAAAAACTTGAAAGAAAAATTGAGGATTATGCTCAAAACCTTTAAAAAAATAAGAATATTGCAGAGAGTCCTGGATATTAAAGAACCTCTGTGCTATGGTCGACATGTTTCGCGTCTAGTGTTCCAACCGGATCCATTGACGATTCATCAGGACCTACACAAATAATTATTCAGACCTCTTCAAAATGGTATCACAAATTAGGATACTTGATACCGGTCACTTACTTTGAAGTTAACTGGTTAGCACAGGTACCCTAGAAGACAAAAAACATAGAACACATCTCGAAATTTCCAAAATATGAGTGCAAGTAATTATGAATATGTAACCAAAAATTGGTCAAAAACGAAATAAAGGACACCACATGACAAATCATGCTTACCAACCCCTAGTCGAGACCAGGTTCCTTGGGTGGTTCGTTTCAAGGACTCAAAGTGACACTGAGCATAGTAAATAACAGCGAGATAAAAGACCATTATTGAAACAAGGATGTGAAAAAATGCTAACATCTAATGATATATGAATTGCTAAGAGTTCAAAAGCAACTGCAAAAGTGAATAAACTCATAGTAATGAATAATTGTGCTGCAAATTAACACAATTGCCACTATTGTTGGTTACCAAGTTAAACTACATAGGTGAATAAACTCAAGGAAAAATATTCACAGGCTGATAGTGCTGAAAGTTAACACAGTTGCCGCTATTGTCGTTACCAAGTTACGATTACTCAACTAATATTAAGGTTAAGGATGGAAGAATATACATGGCAACGTATGGCAAAAAGAGAGATTGGACTTAGAATTAAATGCCCCACTTAAAAATCGGTCGGGCCCGTTAACCGAACCGGATGGCATACTTACAAAGTTATCACCGGTCCATCTTGTTGGACCCACCCTCAGAAACGGACGACCCGGAAACAACCCGATCGGCCGCTTTCTGAGTAATAAATAGACGCTGCGAGGACCGGGTCCGAGTGCGTCTCATCATGAAAAAAGAAAAAGGACTACCGGGAGTCCGGAATAGCTAAGAAATGGAGGACGGACTACAAATGCTAGCTCGCATTTGTAGTTCCAGTCCTTCAAAATGGATTAGGCTCGTAGATCGTTTATCTACGCTGCCGACCACAAGGAAAAATTCAGTTGATGAAAATTAAATTGAAATAGCTTATTCGTCCTCAGGGTGACGGAACTCAGGAATAAATCAATTGTAAAATGAGTGGAAATAATTATTATTTTTTTAAAAATCAAAAATTTATTGAAAAAATGAGGAAATTATCACTAAGTGACGGGGTCAAGCTATAAAAATACCCTTGCGACAAAAACCTAATGTAGGCTATGTCTGGAAAAAAGAGTAAAGAACAAAATGAGAGTGATATGGAAAAAAAACCTTAATGCAAAGATATAATGAAGGCTATGCCTAAATAACTGGTAGTGAATAAAATGGGGGTGATATCTTCAAGGAGACAGGGAGGTCCAGGGGATATCATCATTTAATCCCCGTAGATGCGTCCCTAGTTTAAACACCCATTTTTGTTCAATCCTAAATAACACCCCTGGATCGTCGGGCGAATTGTTGGTGCTTCAATTACCACCCACCAGAGATCATCAGGGGAATGTTGGACATCCAAGAAATGAACACTTAGTTTCGTAGTGATCCTTTTACACCTAATGTTACTTCTGTGCTCATTAATGCGTGTCTTAACGGGTCTAGACGTCATCCCGATATAGCGTAAATCGCAAGGACACAATATCATGTAGATACAGTTCCTGGTATTACAATTGGTATGTTTTTTGAGATACCAAGAACCAATGGAGTCAAAATCCAATTTTGTCAAGTGTCTGGTCAGACCACACACATTGCAGTTCCCTCAGGGATGGTGACCCACGACTGGTGGTAGGCCCCATAACGTCTTCTGGGTGGAGGGGTCACATTGAATTCGTGGACGTGTATGGACCACTAAATCTTTTATGTTGGCAGTCCGTTTGAAAGCAAAAAGAGGCCTTGGTATGTTGCAACCACCACTCGTGAGAATAGACCACCTTTTACTAATTAGTTTCTTGATAGAGTTAGATAAAGGAGTGTAAGTTGATACACACGTCAGCCTGTACTGGGGCCTTTTTTCTTTAGGAGCTAGTAGAGCCTCTCTGTTGTTGTTCCTGGCTCTCTTTTGTGCTTGATTAACAATTCTTGATGGATAATGTTGGTCAAAAAGTTTGTTTTGAAGGGAGTCAGCTTGACGGTCAAATTCTCTAGGTAGGCTACAATTACGTCTCAGACGTAGAAATTGGCCGAAGGGTAAATTGTCCCGCAAAGATTTTGGGTGATGGCTTTCATAAAGTAAAAGAGAATTGCGATCCGTGGGCTTATGATAAACACTGGTCTGTAATTTACCATTGTTAATTGTAATCATCAGATATAAAAAAGGTAGTTGAAAATCAGACACAGTGGCTGTAAATTTCAAAAAGGGATCAAGGGTGTTAATCCATGTTGTAAATTCATCAGCTTGAATCAGCGAGCCTTGCCATATAATCAAAATGGCGTCTATATAGCGACGCCATAACTGGACATGGTTAATATGGGGATTAGTTGGCAATAAAATGTGTTTCTTCTCAAAATCGTACATATAAAGGCAGGCTAGGCTGGGAGCAAAAGTGCTGCCCATAGATGTTCCTTGAATCTGATGGTAAAATTGATCCTCGAAAAGGAAGAAATTTTCTTTCAAAGCCAACCTAGCACATTGTAAGATGAAAGACACAGGAGAAGACAAAGTTGTAGATACTTCTTGCAAAGCAATCTCTATCACTTGTAAGGTTGCTTCTTGAGGAATATTATTATATAGTGCCTCTACATCTAACGTAATGATAGCCTGTATAGTATTCGAATCATTGATGGTTTCAATTAAATTGAGCACATCTTTAGTGTCTCTGAGATAGGTGGAGGAATTTCTCACTAAAGGCTGTAAAAAGTGGTCGCAAAAGATCGATAGTGGTTCCAAAATGGAACCAAAACATGATACAATGGGACGTCCAGGAGGGGGTCTCCTCCCTTTATGAATTTTTGGCAGACAATAGAAATAAGGGACACAGGGATGAGGTGTGTCCAAAAATTCTGCTTCCTTTGGTGAGATCCACAAGTTGTTCCTAGCTTATTCAATAAGAATTCTAATCTGGGTCTGTAATCTACCTGTAGGATCACCATTGATTTTAGAATAATAGGAGGAGTCACTCAAAAGGCGCAAGCACTCACATCTATAATCCGTGGAATTCATTATCACAATTGCCCCTCCCTTATCAGCCTGTTTGATGGTTATATCGGGGTCTGATGCTAACGATGTAAGAGCTATCTTTTCACGGGTCTCCTGGTTTGATAATTTTTATTGGAACAGTGTACCTTTATTTAATTACTATTGACCATCAATACTACCGGTCCCTCTCCCCCTTGTTGATTTAGTCTGAAATAATACATAGACAGTGCTTCTGTTCCGGAGCTGAGGCATTGAAACTGGAATTCACCAAGACCTTTGCTTTTTCTTTTTTTTAGATGCTCAGATGTGGACATTCAGAGATGCCAGGATGCAGAAATATGGGCAGAGACCTTCTTCACCTGGAGCTGATGCCGAAATTCTGCAAAACCGCTTGGAGATCAGGTAAGTATGGGAGAATAGGAGCACGAGAAGTGAAATGTTATCTCCCTGCCAAGTAGTAAGCCAAACAGAGGCTTAGGAACCAGGTGCGGTCTTTATTGACCATACGCAAAGATGGCAGCCATGTCTTGCGGGCACACAAGATCTCAGAGATCTCAAGCCAAACCTATATTAAATTACTCTGCTGGAAGTTTTAAGTTCTTTAAGCTGTTTGTTCTTGCAGGGAATAATGAGGAGGCATAATGGGTACAACAGGGGCTGGCACAGAAATGGGGATGACCTTCGGAAAGGAATTAAATGTACAGAAGGGAACATGTGCACAGCACCTTGTAATGGTTTGTCAGTGCAGTGCCATGCACTTAGATTAGCAAAGATTTATGAGCAGATAGGGCACACTAGGTAACTAAGATTATTGGATGCGCAGGGCATAACACAAATGCTGAGCAGTTCCTAACATCACACACTTCAGTTACTAAAGGAAACTGTTGTTCAGCCTGAGAGTCTCAAGTTATCTAATTGTTCTGATACCTAAGTTTGAAAATACAAAATAGGGAGGGCCCACACAGTTCTACAAATTGTTATTGTAAAGAAAAGAAAAATGATACTGTATATGAATGCTAAAATGGACCGTGCATCTGCATTCTTCTTCTTGGAATGTCTGTCTTGGTTGCAGGGCTAAACCAGTCCAATAAGTAGGAGCTTTTGTGCACAAGAAGAGACAACTGATGGAATAAAAAAAAAGTAAATGTCAATACTGTAGAGTCAAGAAGAAGGTAAATTTCATGGTGGATGAGGATCAAGAGAGCAGAGCATAGGCTGGTGCAGTCATGTGCGATTACATGAGTAATGAGAACAATCTCTTACCACCAATCCCAGACAAGCAGCCACATGTACCTGCCTTATCAATCTAAAAAATGTCAATTGTCAATAACATTTAGCTGTGCGCGTCCATCATGTGACATGTGTCCAGTGACATACCCCAGACCACAAGCACTTAGAGTTCGATATTTGAGCCAGAAAACTACTCAGCATTTTCCAAATCAATGCACCTCTCTCCAATGCAAAGGAGTAGGCCTCTTTGAGTCATGTTGTTTGTTTCACATTGATGTAGATAGGCATTGTTCAGAACTTCCTTCTTCTGGCTGTTGGGGTAGTTCCGTCCTGACTCTGAGTAACGACCAAATGAAACAGGCCTGTGGTGTTGATGAACAAGAAGAGCAAAATAATTCGATCAGTTTGTGTAGTTTTGTTAACTAAACTGACCAGTGGTCTCTGTGGAACCTGAAAAAGAGAAATACAGGTAAGAAGTAGACCATGTAAATAATTATAGTGAGATGTGAATGCAAGGCAATCATTCAGGCAGAACCATCCATTGGGTCCCAAACATTACAAATCAAGTTTACAAATTACTTTCACTGGCCTACCAGACACCACACGAATCATAAAGCTCTCAAGATATCACTCAATGGTGCAATAACCTTTTACTAGTGTGGTGCACATTTGTCTATTGTATCTTTTCTTTTCCCATAGAAGCAACAACCAATAGCAGTCTTGTATAATTAATTAATGATCTTTATTGGTAGCCCAGCTTGGGAATAAAAAAGAAAGCTGGGATGTGAGACATTGTCTTCTTGTCCTTTAAGCACATAGGGAGGCTTCTTCTGTGCACACTGGGCCATGATGAATCTGGTGGAAGTGTTTTGGATGTGCTGTAATTACTTCAGGTTCTTCTGGGTGGTACCGGCATAGAGGGAGTTGCCATAGTCGAGTCTGTTGGTAACCAGGGCATGGGTTATGGTTTTGCGGCAGTCCTTTGGGATCCATTTGTAGATCTTCCGGAGAAGTCGGAGTGTGTGGAAGCAGGAGGATGTGACCGAGTTTACTTGGCAGGTCATCCTTGGCTTTCTTATACTTTCCTTTGTTTTTTTTCATTTGTTTTTTTTATGCAGAGCAGTATGACAATAATAATTGAAAGTCTACCCACAAGTTCATCAGCTAACACACTTTAGTCAGACCAGTCACCTCATCCTCCTCCTTTGCTATTTCAGAAACAGTTTAATCTTGTGGCATGAAGTGGTCATTTTAATCATGGTCAAACTCTCCACATTTTAAGGTGAGGGACTATTTTGTCTAACAGTGACAACTGTGCCAGCTGCACTGAACATGTGCTCAAAAGACTATCAGACAAGCCAGATACTTTATTGCCAGCCTGTTGAGCTCTGGTCATTGTTGCATATTCCCATAACAATAGGCTAATGAATTTTGATCCAAGTAGACCTCTTTTGGGTCATCCAGATAGTCTTGGACAATCCTCTCAATGGTCATTGATGCTACCTCTTACTTGACCTCTGTTGCCTTTACTTCTGAACTTGACTTAAGCTCTGCCACTTGAAACCAAGTCATTCAGAGGTTGTGTTGCTAGTGATGATGATGATGGTGATGGCTGTGAGAGAACACCACTGCCCTATCTGGAGGTTGAAGGCTACATGGCAGAACATCTGCCTTAGCCTCTAACTTCCAGCCATTCTTCTTGCAGGTTTCTCGCTTTAGTGACAGCCCAAGTCTTGTAAAGTGAAAAGTCCCCTTCTGAAAAGGAATTAAAGTGGCCAGTATTTTTGTACCATGGATCAAATATTGTAGTATACTGTATATGTACTCTTTGGATGACACAATCTTTCTTTTCAGCCTTTGATTAAAAGCCAAGTGATGGATTAAGCTCTGAACAGACTGATATGCTTTTTCATTCACACTGGTGAATCTTTGCAGCAGATATTTCAACTGAGCCTGTAGCAGATGTAACAACGTGGTTGCTTGGTCATATTGTCCTCCTTGCTGACTTCCTGTGTGGAAACTTCAAAAGGAAGTTGCCTTTGTGTCAAGCATTTGACTTACCCCAGTTTGTCCATCTCCATGGTCATGCTTTCCCCAGTTGCATCTTCTCCTCTTTGAATGACACAGTAGGTGATTGGTCTGTACAGCTCAAACAGACATTGCAACATGTAGTAGGTTGAGTTTCAATATGTTGACACCTACTGCAAAAGAGCTTTAACCGATATTCTATTAGCACACTAAATGATCAGCAACTGCTTCTGGGCTTTAAAAGAAAGTCTGAAATAAGAGCAGGTTTCTAGGTGAATAATTATAAAACATGAATGTATACTTACCAACAATATTCTATTCTCTGTATATTATTGTCATGATTAGATATGGTTACCTCTCCAAATGATGGTATTTTTTATGGTCCAGTATATGTCACTTAATATAACGATGTTTTTTTAAATGGAGGTGTTCCCGGGCATGCTGGTTTTCATCTTTGGGAAGTGCTTAATAGGGACATATTAATTGTATGATTTCCCTTTTTGGATTTCTATGATATTTGTTGATTTAAAGTCTTTTTTTCTAATCACTTTTTCAATACATTTTGTGGGTGATTAGGAGAATATTTATTTGTTGTAAGAATTTTCTTTAATCATGGCTGTACATGTTTTTGAATTAATGTGCTTTGAATCTTTGAATCCAGGGCACTTACACCAATTGTCAATGCACTGTGCATTTCTACAAGTACATCAGCACTATTTGTTCATTTTTTGGTCATTTTTATACTTCTAAGATGGCGACCACCGGCAGCCGCTTTAGTCCTTCATCCATGTTTAGGCTGTTGGTATTTAGGACGGGACCAACATGGAGTCGGTTACACAAATTATTGGCGTACACAACGCGCAGAAGCGCTATTGTGTAATGACTCTATTTCAAAACGGTATGTTTTATTCTGGTATTTAGTTGCTGTATGAGTGTTGGATAGCACTGGAAACATTACCCCAAGGGGTTAATGATATGAATCACATGAAGTGCTTGTATCTTGGAGGTTTAGTTTGCCTTTTTGTTAATTGACAGTTGCCCGATTTTAACTACAGGTTACTGTGCGATTTAAATATATTCAGCTTGTGGTTGAATTTTGAGTTCATAATCTAGCTACCATGCAACAGGCTTATTTTTTAATAACAAGGGCATAGCCGGCAATTTACGTTTTCAACTTTTTTTCTTTTTTATGACAATTGAGTGGTATATTGTTTTTGGGAGGATTTAGTTGTTCTGACGTCGAGTTGACTTTGTATATTTGTGCTCCTTTTTAGAATAGATTTTTTTTTTTTTTCAGAATATGATTACAAATAGCCTTATAGATATATGAAGGCAAGTAGCGGATTTGAGGGATGAACAATCTCTTTAAACATTTCCTTTCGTGATTTTATTCTTCTATCACAATTCCAAGATTTTTCTTGGGTTCTTTTTTATGGACTTCATTTCTCAATCAGATATTGGTTGATGAGATTGTGCACTTCACTCATATGAATGCAGCATGCTTGGGATATCTCTCCACACTGATTGGTGTTTGTTTATCACATTTATCTCAACAATGATTTCTGTTCATCGCCCACCATTATTGAGATTGGGTTAACTTTAGGCTCTATTTAATTTGTAAATGTTTTGTATTTCAATGCATGAATGTCAATATTTTTTTTGTCTTAGTTAATATTAATATTAATATTAACATTGTTATGTTGCTATGGTGATGGGTTATATTTAGATGTTTGTGTTAACTGGGGTCAAGTCTTTAATTGGAGTCAATTGTATTGGTTTGCAGCCCTAAGGAAGTTAATGCGAATATTGTTCACACGATGAAGCACGTGTTGGCTATTTGAATTTTCTGAAATTCCAAAAACATTTTCGAATAAAACAAGAGGATTTGCTGCATTACAAACTATGAACAATGTTCATGTTTACTTGACAAATGTATAATACAAAAATAGGTACACTGTTCCAAGCAAAAAAATGGTTCACACTAGTGAATCAACTTAATCAGGAGCAAAACCCTCATGCATCACAATGGATGACTCGCATCATCATTGGGAAAGCTCCTCGTCAGGCTGGTACTGCAATGCCTGGCAGGCTCACCCCGAACGGGAGCTCTTAACCACTTTAATTGAATGGTGACTCTGAAAGGTGAGTAAATAAATGCAGGGCTACCCAATCTTAGGAACCCGAGTCAATTTTGGAGAGAATGAAACAGTTAAAATTGATTTACCATCAAAAACAATTCATTAATTTTAATTAGTAATGCAAGAGATGGCAACCAAGATTAAAAACAAAAATGTGGAGTAACGTGATAAATTATGTACACCTACTCACACTTAAAACAGGGGAGGAAAGCCAATTAGGGTACCTCACTAATACAAGTCTACATGTTTCGCGTCTATGTGGTCCAACCAGATCCAGCGACGCTTCATCAGGACACACGAAAAAAACCTTCTCCAAAGTTTCTGGTCAACAATATGTCGAAGGAACAAAGTAATTTACTTAGTCCTATATAATAACGTAGGAAAGGTCACCCTAAATAAATATATGTCAAAGAACAGTAATCACAATAAAGTATGACAATCATATAATATTAAAAGTTGGTGCACATGTGCGAAAAAAGTGATCATAGTGACTCCCTCGTGTGAAAACAAATAAAAAGATTAAGGCTTACCATCCCATATGTCAGGATAGAGCTCTAGAGGATCACTCGCCAGAACAAGAAACTGAAATTCTAGTCAATAGTGATCATGAATCCCAATGGATAAAGATAGAGAAAATTCGTAATGAGTTTGTAAGTTAATTAGCTGACAACAAAATATCACTGGTCATTGAAATAATTAAATAGTTCAGACATAGTATAGCCATGCACCATAAAAAGAAAAACGGTCAGTTTATGTGGGACGAATGTTAACTTCACAACTGCAATCATATTAATTCAGTAGACACATATAATTATACAGAAGATCACATCCTCAGATGTTAACATGCATTTTATATAGTGGCAGAAATAAAAAAATAATAATGCCAGTGATGTTAAACGTGTAGTGTAGCAAACGGAAACTCACTGGCAACGAGTGAAGGGAACCTTCGGTAAGGAGGCAAGTCAATTACTGGTACGAGTCAAGGCATTCCAAACGGATGCACTGGGTTGTCAAAATTATTGCCAAACATGCTAAATACGATGAGCACTTACTTCAGTTTCTGTGCCGTAAGCAGTTCCACCTACCCTCCGGCGCGCGTCCACACAAACGGGGGCGCGATGCGGATGCGGGTCTTTATACCCGTTCCGTCTTACCCGGAAGGACCTGTCTGCTAGCACTGTCACTGACAGTGAAAACGGACTCAGCTACGGCTGAGGTCGGGGATAAACAATTGGAAGAACTCCCTAATAGTTCCATGACACGTCTAAACCCGAGGGCTATCAAAAATTACAAATAAATAAATAGAAAGCAGTGCCTATCGATTTAAATTGATAGTTTCACTAAGGACAATAACCTCTGAACAAGAAATGAGAATTGAATATTAAAAGGAGAATAAAGAACCAGCAACATACCGGTTCATGTAAATAGGTCGGTTGTACAATTATGTATTCAGACACGTTCTCAGTATATTCCCCACCGCATGTATGTCGATATGGTGTATACTCCCAACAAGAAACGGTATTTTAAATAGTCAACGTCCAATCTCCTAACCAAGGTGTGTCAAAATTAACTCAGATGCAAAGGAGCTGGGTGAATGGACCAAATGGTTATATGGCAGGTGGAAATTGCGAAGTAAAATGTAGAAAGTAAAATACCCAATGGACTGATGTAAAACACAATCTCTCCTAAGGTGAGAGAGAGAGATCCAGGGAATATCATCATTAAGTTCTCTCTGTGATGTGCCCAATTTGAAAATCCATCGTTGTTCTATCCTAAAAAGTGAGTTAGAACCATGTGGAAGAACATGTGGAACTTCTAAGACTACCCATTTAAGGTTATCTGGTGAATGATTAGCATCCAAAAAATGAGAGCTCAGTTTAGTTGTCACTTTTCGACATCTGATGTTGCTTCTGTGCTCATTTATACGGACCTTAACTTACTTGACAAATGTGCCTTGGACTTTGCATTGAAATAAGTGCAGATTCTTCGGTAGGTGGCCAGTATGTTGCTGACTATGTCTTCTGTATTGAGAAAGTCCTGCACAGTTAAGTTGATGAAATGCCCCAAACACAGGACCTTGAAATGGCCACCATCTGCCATGGTCTTGACTATATTACTGCCATTGTCTGTGAAAACAAATCCAATAGTAGCTTTGATTCTTTTCTTTTGTGGTGCCACTGACACAGGTGATGTCCGGAGAGAACCAGGAGGTGGTAGACTCAATGTGTGCTTTGGAGGAATCACTGGATGTGGTGGAGGTATCTGCATCCGAGTTTTATGCCATTTGGATGTTGCTGATGCAGGTGATGCTGGAACACTAAAAGAGGCAGGGCTGCTTTGTGCTATGCTGTCTACCTCTTCTTCCTCATGACCAACTATTTCTATCACTATGAACTGAGCTGCTTTTCCTCTCTCATCACCACTAGCTATTTTTTTAAGTTGCTCCTCCCAACGGATTGTGTGATGTTTTTTCAGCTGGGATATTTTGTCTCCAGTACTGAAAAGCAAACTTGGCTTACCTCAACTTACACTTCTGTGGCAAACGTGGAATATTGCAATGTTATCCTTCTGATTGCTAATTGTAAAGAAGTTCTAAACTGGGGAGGATAACTTTTTTTAGTGTGCCAATGCCTGAAAAACTGGAGGTGAGTGGCTGTGTTGTTTGCCTCTCTGTAGGATGTACTTTGACGGTGGTAGTGGTGGATGTAGGTCTCAATATGGGTCTTACAAATATGGGATCCAGCAGTGGTGGTGGTGGTGGAACCACATCCCTCTGAGCAGTTTAAATAGGAGGGGTCATCTCTGTGTCCTCTGAGCCATCCTCCGTAATTGCAGTTATTGCCTCATCACTGTCACTTTCCATAATTCGAAGGCTTTCAGGAATATTCCTTTTTCCTCACGTCTCAGGGTGAGGCTTGGACCCAGCTGGGTTCCAATCTATGTCGACATCATCAGGAGGGGGAATTGGAGAAGGAGGACTTGAGGATATGATGTTGCATCCAGGTGCGAAAGAGCAGGCTTCAGCTATAAAAGATTCTAGTTTTGTTGAGGAAATCTTTGAAAAAGTTCCCTAAAGTGTTTTCAGTAGAATTGGGGAAAATTTTAGTTTTTAGATATATAATCAAAATTAAGTATAGTGTTATTCCCAGCAAATACAAGTTGAGGGGTGTTCCTTTAAGTGTCATGGAAGAATCGGAGATAGAACTTACATCATTATGTGACAGAGGGATTATTGAGCCAATAGAATCTTCAATTTGACTTTTCCCAATAGTTGTGACTCAAAAACAAATGGAGAGCTTAGGGTATGTGTGGATCTTTGCAGCCTCAACAAAGAGGTCTAGGTAGATTCTCACCTTCTCAAAACATCACAGAAATGTTGGCCTCAGCCTCTGCTGCATGTTTTTTTACAGAACTTGATTTAGTTGACACTTACCATCAAATTGAATTGGAACATGACATCTCACTGCATATGTATCTCAGTTGCGAATATATCAATACTGTTGCAGGCCATTTGGCCTGGCTTCAGCTGCGCCAGTATTTCAACATCTCATGATAAATCTGGTAAAAGTGAAAAGAATGTGGCCATTTTACAAGATGATGTTTGAATCTATACACATGATAGGCAGACGCATAATGACATTTTAAACAAGGTCTTGTCTAAATTCCAGAACCAAAGTGTGGTTTTAAAACATGAAAAGTGTGAGTTCCTAAAACAATTGGTGGTATACATTGGTCAGACGATATCCAGAACTGGTGTACAACCCAGCCAGGATTAGTAAATGCTGCATTACAAGCACCTCCTCCAAATGATAAGGTTGGTGTTAAATAATTTTTTAGATTGAGTGAATTTGTACCTGACTATGCTAACAGAGTCAGACCAATATCCAATCTTCTGAACAAAATACAGAGTTTCTCTGGGATAAGACTGCCAAAAAGCTTTTGAATGGGTGAAGAGACTATTGTTTGAGGGCAAAGCTTTAAAACCGTATGATCCTGCATTTCCATGTTTTCTCACAATTGATGCAAACAATTCTGGTGTTAAGGTTTGTTTGATTGGTTCTCAGGAGCAGTACCCTCAATAGGCCCACCTTCTGGCAGCTCCGACTCTGATTGTATATATATGTATATATATATATATATATATATATATGTATACATATATATATATATATATATATATATACAGAGTATCAGAATGGCCAGACGAGGGGAAAGGGTTTAGGGAGGGTACTGTGAGTATAATAATTAGAATCCTGTCCTTTCTCTCTCAGTAATGATAATATCAAGGTTCAAAAACATAACCACCTATACCTGCGAAAGATGTGACCTTCTTTTGTCTTAGGTTTGATTAGAATACACTTTATAATACTTGAAAGCTCTTAATGTCTGTTTTACTTTGAATTCTTCATTAAATACTTTCAAACCGTTATCAAACCATATGAATTTGTTAGATTTTTTCTTTCTCGTATTTATGATTATTTCTCCTTTTCAATTTACTTTCAATTTCGTTTTTTTCTTTACATGAACATCATAAACATTATACCGATTATTGGTATATGAATTTTCTTCATTATGATGTTGCCTTTAATGTTTTAACACTCAACAAAAGTTCACTTTCGGTTTTGTTTCCTATTTTAGGTGGACATCATTAAAAGCATGACAATCATCGGTAAATAAATATTGTTCATTACTACGTTGACGTCACTGTTTTTTCACTTGACAAAAGTTCACTTTTGATTTCCTTTCTTGCTTTATGAGAACATCATGAAAATTACAACAATGAACGATATATCAATATTGTTCATCACGATGTTGCCTTCAATGTTTAAACAATTAACAAAAGTTCACTGGACAATTCGCCTTGCCATAGAAACTCAAAAACCAAACCATAAACACGCAATCTTGCTGCAGGGTTGCCGTTCTTTCTATCCTATAAATAACTGTTGATCCTCTACCTGATGGTGACTGAAAACATTTGGGAAATTCTGCTTTTGCAACACGCAATGACCCTCTGACTCGCTGGGGACTCGGAAAGAATAGCGTCCCCAGGGAAATGAGCACGACCAGATACAACACCAGACCTCCGTCTCCGCCAAGAATAACCCGCACATGTGTGAGGGGTAGGCTGTTTTTATAGCCTCGGAGATGGCCTTGGAAGCTACTACAGAAACTGAGAAAGGACATGAGGATTACTGCAAAGTTCAAAAAGACTTGGATAATGCAACCGATTGTTGTAGTCGAACTGGGAAAGGATATGATTAATATTGTAATGATCAATAGTTCATGAGCATGATTATGTTAAAATTAGTTTGTAATACAGTTAACATTCATTATTATCATTTTGTAATGTATATTACCATTGGTGTTCACTAGAATTAAATGATGGTTGTTAGTTCGTTTATAATCAAAATGGAAGAGTCGTGACATCTGGGTTAGATGCCTTTCTCACCCAGAAGTCTGACAAAGATGAATGAACCATTGGTTTTGCATCAAGAGGACTTCGTAATGCTGAGTTGCATTACTCAGTAATCAAAAAGTAACTATTGGAATGCTGGTGGGCAATAGAGAAAATTTAGATGCTTCTTATTGGGATTCCCTCAACAGACAGACAAGAAGCCCCTAGTGTATATACTGAGAGGAACATGTAACTGAGGTAATACTTCCCATATAACTAAGTTGTCTACTAAATTGCTTCAATTTCAGATTAATGTGGAACACATTCCTGGTAAGAAGAATACTAGGGCACACTATATGTGATGCTTTCCAGTGGATGGAAACAGGCCAGAGTGTCAAAACAGTGATTCAAAGGTTTGTGATGATGAGGACCTGAAAAATTGTATAGTGGCAGCAGTAGAAGTTAAAATGTGTGTGCATTTTATTAAGAACAATGGAAGAGTGCAACTGAACAAGACAATGTCCTCAAACTTGTAGATCAATATATTGTTGAAGGCTGGCCCAAGGGAAGGAATGTTGAAGCTGTAGTTCAACCTTATGTAAAAGTGGCTGATGAGCTATCATTAGAAGATGGTTTGGTAATGAGGTTATACAAACTAATTCCTCCTGAGAGTATGAGAAACAAGTTCCTGAAAAAGACACATGAAGGTCATTTGGGGGCTACCCTTAGCAAACGCAGGGTATGTGTAGACTTTTGATGGCTACAGATGGATAAAGACATTGTTTTTATGTCCATGAATGTGTAATCTGCTCCAGGAGTGACAAGGTTCTATAGTCATCCACCCTGCATTAACTCTTATTTCTCTACCTTTGGGCCATGGGTAAAGCTGGGCATTAATCTCATTGGACTGTTTAATTTTAATTCACTACCATTTCATTTTTGTTTTGCCCTTGTTCTGGTTGATTTTTATTAAAAATGGTCAGAGGTAAAATTTATTGGGGAACCAGACTCTAAAGCAGTATTAGATTTTCTCAAAGACGTGTTCATGAGTGAGGTGGGTTCCCTGATGTGCTAGTCCCTGATAAAGGAGTCCAATTTGTGTTGTTTGAGATAGAGGACTTTCTTCAAGAGAGTGGCTTAATCCATCTCAGACGTTTGTTTTATCACCCTCAATCTAATGGACAGTGAGGTGGGGCAGTGCATTTGTTGTGCTCTACTCACAAGTGCATGATACTGGTGGCTGTGATGATCATGCTTTGGTTCTACACTCCCATCCTCATCACCACAATTTTAGTGTAATAATCCATGATACAGACAAAATAGTCCTTTTACATGAGTTTTGTTTGTGGCATATATGAAGTTAATCACCCCACTGACAGTAGCAAAGTGCTCCACTCTTCAGTAGTCCTGTAACTGACTTTCCAACCCTCACTTGCCATGAACACTAGAATCTGCATTGCATAGAGCCTTGAGGCCTACCCATGCCAAAACAAAGCTCTCTTCAATAATGACTATCAGCACAAGGCAGATTACTGACCTTTTCTTTTTCTTGCAGGAGATCGTGCAGCCAGCGATTGGAGAACAACATCTTGCTCAGTAGGAAGCTCAATCTCCTGTTCTGCTCCTACTTCAGGAAGATCTGTTGATGGCTGAGGCTCCTATTGTCTGCTTTCCTGTGATGATTGGGTACTTTATGACTAAGGCAAATCCAGTTCAGACTCATTGCTCGTCGCCATGACTGTAGTTGCTGCATCACTAAGAGACATGAGCTTGGGCCTAGCCTTAGACCTGGGTGATGCTGTTAATGGAGAGTCCTGTTCCCAGCCTTTTCTGCCCAGAAGAGGGTGCAGCAGGGACACCATATTTCCCGAAAAGATGGCTAGTGGAATGCCATTGTTGCCAATATCCTTCTTCTCCTCCTCACTGGCCACTTTCTTGGCAGGCCACCCTCCTTTGGTGCCATCGTCGAGTTCTTTCTTAGGTCTTCCAGTTGCCACCTAGCTGCACAAATGGAAGCAGATGAGAACTCATGTGGTGTCGCTGCCGGCCTTCTGTCTGTCAGTACTATGTGTGTGTGTCTTATTGTGCACTTAAAAGCAAATGAACAAGTACACAGTAAGTAAAACATGGCATTTACAGTTTGAATCTTTAAACAAATAATTTATTGAGGTCACATCGCACATAAATAACAATAGTGTATCCATTCTAAACTCAAACCATAACCTAATATTTCAATAAACTACAGACAGAAAAAGTTTACTTTATGTGTCTCTAAGGCCTATGAGATGCCTGTGGCAAGCAGGGTGAGCAGGAGAAAATAGAATAATCCTTAAAAGAATTACTGCTTGTGTGCACTTATGAGACACCTGTGGCAGGCAGGGGATGTAGGGGAATATGGAATAATCCTTTAAAAAAATGATTGCTGATGTGCGCCTATGAGACACGTATGGCAGACACGGGATGCAGCTCAAGTTGGAATAATCCTTAAAAAAATATTACGGGTGTGCTCTATGAGACAACTATGGCAGGCAGGGCGTGCAGAGGAAAATGGAATAAGCATTATAAAAATATTTGTTGGCGTGTGCCTATGAGACACCAATGGCAAGCAGGAGGGTACATGGGAAAATGGAATAATCCTTAAAAAAAATATTGCTGGTGTGCGCCTATGACCGATGGCAGGCAGGGGGTGCAGGGGAAAATGGAATAGTCCTTAAAATATTATTGGTGGTGTGCACCTGTGGCAAGTAGGAAGTGCAGGGAAAAATCAAATAATTGAAAAAAAGATTGATGGTTTCTCCATAGGGACTATGAGAAATCCTATGGGAGGCAAGGAGGCATAGGGAAAATGGAAAAATGCATGAGAACATACTGTACATACATACTACAAGCATCCTCAAGCGCATGAAATTCAGATCAGGGAAAAAAGCTAAAAATGAACAAAAAGTCATAGGCATCATCTATTAATGTCCCTAGAAAATATCTTTGAAAAGTGGAAGAAGAGGAGCACACTGGCTCCATAAAATGGCTTCGCTGGCACATGGCCACTAAGGGAGAAGGCATGAGACACCATTGGCAGGCAGAAGGGTACATGAGAAAATGGAAAAATCCTTTAAAAGATATTGCTGGTGTGAGCCTATAGCCGTTGGCAGGCAGGGTGTGCAGGGGAAAATGGAATAGTCCTTAAAATACTGTGGCTGGTGTTCACCTTTGGCAGGCAGGGAGTGCGGGGAAAATCAAATAATTAAAAAAAAAGATTGATGGTTTCTCCATTGAGACTATGAAAAACCCTATGGGAGGTAAGAAGCCGCAGGGAAAAATGGAAAAAAATGCATGAAAAAACTGTGCATAAATACTACAATCATCCTCAAGCACATTACATTTATATCAGGGAAGAAAGAAAAAATGAACAAAAAGACATAGGCGGTCATTCCTACCTTGGCGGGCGGCGGTCGCCGCCCGCCTGGCGGGAACCGCCAGAAGACCGTACCGGGGTTCAAAAGACCGCGGCGGTCATTCTGTCTTTCCCGCTGGGCTGGCGGGCGACCGCCAAAAGGCCGCCCGCCCGCCCAGCGGGAAAGCACCAGCAACGAGGAAGCCGGCTCCGAATGGAGCCGGCGGAGTTGCTGGTGTGCGACGGGTGCAGTTGCACCCGTCGCGATTTTCAGTGTCTGCCAAGCAGACACTGAAAATCAATGTGGGGCCCTGTTAGGGGGCCCCTGCAGTGCCCATGCCAGTGGCATGGGCACTGCAGGGGCCCCCAGGGGCCCCACGACACCCCTTCCCGCCAGCCAGGTTCTGGCGGTGAAAACGGCCAGAACCAGGCTGGCGGGAAGTAGGTCGGAATCCCCATGGCGGCGCTGCTTGCAGCGCCGCCGTGGAGGATTCACAGGGGCAGCGGGAAGCCGGCGGGAAACCGCTGGCTTCCCTTTTCTGACCGCGCCTTTACCGCCGTGGTCAGAATAGCCCCAGAAGCACCGCCAGCCTGTTGGCGGTGCTTCCTCCGTCCCCTACCCTGGCGGTCTCGGACCGCCAGGGTAGGAATGACCCCCATAGCCTTCTTCTATCAGTGTCCCTAGAAAATGGCTTTGAAAATTGGAAGAAGGGGAGCACACTGTCTACATAACATGGCTCCCTGGCACATGGCCACTAAGGGCAAAGGCATTAACAACAAAGAACACATGCAGGCTTATGGCAAAAACAAAGCATTCTGGCTACTCAATATGGACGCTCTGCCTCTTGGCCATTGGTCACCAAGGACAAAGACATTGACAACAAAGACCACATGCAGGCCTATAGCAAAATCACACTAACTTCACAAAATGTCCACCAGCCTCATGTTCAAAGATTAACAAGCAGGAAGGCACGGACAACAGAGAGAACACATGCAGGTCTACAGCAAAAAGCACACTGACTACACAAAATGCCACCCTACCATATGGCATGGAGAAAAAGGACAAAATGGTGGCCTATGGCAAACACTCACACACATGCACAAGGGCCTTACAAAAAATGGCTACTTTTCCAGTGAAAAAAGAAGGCATGGCAAACAAAGAAGAAAACACTAACAATAATTCAGAAATGCCAAAAACATAAATAATCTACCAACTTTAAAACTATACCAACCACAAATATCTCAAGGCATCAAAAATTAACCCAACAAAATAGTTTAACACTTTAAAAAAATTGTAAAAGACAAAAAACACAATTTTTATTTAATCCAAAGCCATCCCTAAATCAATAGATCTTTAAAAAAAACATATACCAAAGAAACAGTTGTTAAATATGTACCTAATGCTTAGTAATTGCTGGCTGGCTATGGCCCGTGGGCAGACTAAGCCCCTCATTAAAATGTGCAAACTAGTGCATAATTCACAAACAACACATAAGAAAATGGAAACAAAATATGTTAAAAGTTTTAAAGCAGGCCCCAGCCCTCCCAAAACTGTGCAAACCTTTTCCCTGAGGAAAAACTCAAAAACATATGATGCAAAATAGTTCCCTACTGCAACTCCAAGCCACCCACAATCAAATTTAAAAATTGAAGAAAAAACAAAAAAGGTAACAAAATTTATTGTGTATGTCCTCCATCAAACAACAACTTGCCCAAATGTTCTTTAACTTACATGATTTCTCACATACACATCCCTTAAAAGCTAATGGTATATTCAGCAGGAATTGCACGGAAGAGAGTGATCCTTTCCCTGCCATACCCAAATTAAAAGTGACCAAGAGATGGACAAACCACTGAGAGGAGCCTTCTGGATAGGAAAAGGAAGATAGAGGCCGTCATTATGAACACGGAGGTCGAAACCGCAGTGTTCATTCTGGCGGTCAAACCACTGACTGCCAGCATCCCCGAATCCCCGCCGGCTGTATAATGTACATTCCTGTGGGCGGACGGGCACTGGAAACACTGTTTCCACCCACCGGCCCACAGGAATGCCTGGCCAAGACATTGAAGGCGGCTCCACATGGAGCCGGCCGCCAATGCCTCTGTGCGGCGGGTGCAGCTGCACCCATCGCGCAGATCACTCCCCGAAAATCGGGCAGTGACCTGCGTGATGGGGCACAGCACAGAGGTCCCTGCACTGCCCATGCCAAGCGCATGGGCAGTGCAGGGCCCCCCAGGGGTGCCCCAGTACACCCCTTTCCCTGGTGGAGAAACCCATCAGGGAAAGGCTGGAGGCTAAGGAATCATTATCGAGGGGCAGCACCGCTGCCCTGACGGATGATGATTCCGACTGCCGTCAGGCTGCCTGACGGAGGCAGCCTGGCGGTGAGTGAGGGCCGGCGATGGTGGCCCTCATGGTGTTCATAATGTGGCGGTGTGGCCCACCATGCCGGCTGGCGGGCCTCACCGCCAAGTTCAAAATGACCACCAGCACTTTCTTCCTTCTGAAAACAAAAAGTAAAATAAAAAAAATGTTTTTTGCTAAAAAAACTTACCTGAACCAACTGTTTGGGTAGAATAGTTGCTCGAAAACCCAGTTTGGAGTTGATTTTGTGAATTCTTGAGTAGAAAATCGGTTCGAGAAGTGGCCCGCTGAATGTAACCACTCAAGGAGGCCCGTGTAACGAAATGGCACCAAAAGGCTTCCTAGGATCTGGAAAATGTTCTCACGCTCACCAGCTTCTTGGTGTTCCTGTTCTCATCACGTTGCTAGAATGGGGGCAAAATTCCTCCACATGGTGATTGGTGAACTTTGGTCAGAACTCTGCATTACAAGAGTAATGTGGAGTGGCCACGTTCCACCAATTCTGGTGAGCAGAATGAGTTAACATCTCTTGTCTGTCTGTATATTACTACTTCTCATGCTGCCTGTCAAGAGAATAGTCTCTCTTCTTTACTGGGTTTTACTGCTGCTTTATGTTTGATTTTTCTCTATATGAAGTTTTAGGTCTGAAACTTAGATGTACTCTTCATTTCTACTGTGTAAATAGTTGTCATGTTTGTGTATTACTATATTTTCCGGTGTAGTACACTTTTATGGAACCAATGAACCACTGTAAAGTACTTTGATGTATCTTGGGGCTTGCCTCATTGTGAAAAACTGCAAAGAAATAAAGAAAAATAAGTCTACTCATGTTTCCAAAATCACATTTGCCTAAAAACTAAACTTAAAAGAGAGTTAGCATTGGCTCATATGTTCAAATTTTTTATGCTGCATACCTAAAAAGACAAGAAATTCAAAACTTGAGTTGTGTCCTCACTTGCATCCATAATCAGTGACCTAATCAAAGTAATTTCTCATCCATGCCCCACTTTCAAAAATTCATTTCATAAAATATCATTCATACACAACAACATAATACTAAAATTTCATAGCATGCCTTCATTATAATCAGCCTCACAGTTACATTGATGTGTATAAAACTTCAAAAGGGCAAACTTACACAAAAAATGAAAGCATTGATACTGATAAAAAGGTAAATCTAATTCTAAAATAAAAAGCAAAAAAAGTGTAACTGTATCATCTACATTTATTATTTAAACAATACATTATATGTTACATAAAGGGGTTCATTAGGAGTTTGGCAGATGGAAACATCCATCAGCCAAACTTCCGACGAGGAGACCACAACGGTACTGGCGGTCTCCCCACCGGCCAGATTATAGCTTTCCTTCTGGGCAGACTGGCAGAAACCAAGGTTTCGGCCAGTCAGCCTGGTGGGAAAGGTGCAGCATCATTGTTCCCTGCTCATAATTGAGTCAGCAGCAAAGTTGTTGCATGCAGGGCTCACCAGCACCCTTGAAATGCACACTGTCTACAAAGCTTGGGTGGTGCGGGGGCCTCCCTGTTGTCCACTGCACTTGTTCTTCGCAAGCATTTTCATGGTGGTCAGATCACCATGAAAAGGCTAGTGGAGAACAGCGTTATAATCAGCATTACAACCACGATCACCGTCATCCCGTCGGGATCACTGATCCTGGCAGAGATGGTGGTTGTTTGGTGGTCTGATGGCTAAACTCTTAATTCGACTGTCGGACCATCAAAGCTGAGGCAGTCTGGACCACCACTGTGAGTCTGGCAGTCTAGTGACCACCAGACACCTAATTAGGCCCTATGTGTTTATGAAAGTGGTTAAATATGAGAGGTTTTAAATTCAATTTCAGTTTTCTGTCATTTTGGTTTTTGTCTTGTTTGCTGTAGGCATTCTTAATCTGGGGATACTTTAATTTATATGATTTTATTTTTACTTTTTTTAAAACACTAATGGCTTTGTTACGACCTAGACGGAGTGGTTTCCTCCATCACAAATGAGACGAATATCCCGTCTGTCGTATTACGATCTCTGTAGAATATAATGGGATTAAAATACGGCAGAAGGGATATCCATCACGTTTATGATGGAGGAAACCCCTCTGTCAAGGGCGTAATAAGGCCCTTGGTGTGTATATAATATGTATATGGCATTTAATAGTGTGAACAGATGAAAGCTGTACATAATCAAAGATAAGCATAAAGTCCATTAGTAAGAGGAGAGGGATCTGGGTTGAGGCTGGTTATTGCATTTGGATGAGGTGAGTCTTCAACACTTTTTTACACTTCTCAGTCTGTAGTCTAATGGTATCCTTGCTCCGAGTGTGTCATAATCCACCAGATATGGTGAGCTTGTCTTCAAGATAAGTTGGGGCACAGGTCATGATAGCTTTGTAAATAATGAAACTAGTTCTGAAGCTGGTATGGGCCTGCAAGGTAAGCCAATGGAGCTCCACCAGGACAGGGCTGATGTGATCATATTTCTTCAGGCCTTGGATGAGACATGTTTCAGTATGTAGGAAGCCTCTAAGGAGGTGCCAGTGTGGCATATGGGAGGCTATAAAGTACGGCATTACCACTATCCATATGGGAGAGTATGAGGGCTTGAATACCAATTCTAAAGTTGCTCTTTGGAAGAAATAGTTGGAATTGCTTTAGAAGAAAGAGCTGGGGCCAAATACTAGCAGCCATCCTATTATCTAGTATGCTGCACAAGAGTAATTCTGTTAAAGCCTTATGATAGAGAACCAGTTGATCATCCAACAGCAATGAATGGTGCCTGGAGATAGCCGCCATCACTACATCTAGCGGTGAAAAAGCATTAATTCGTAGAGCCTCTTTGAGGAGGGAAGGCTGGTCCTAGTTGTCTGACTGGGATGAAAGTTTAGTATGTTATTTTATGTGTTGATAGTACATGCTTATGTGAAGCTAACTGACTTTAAACACACTACCTGGTAGACCAGCTCAGTTATCCTGATGTCTGCCCATGCCCAACTCACTCGTACCCTAGTCATCAGTGTTCTCCAGTGCCTGGCTCCAGCTATGATACCGATGCCTTGGCCAATGGCAAGGGGGCAATAGACAGAGAAAGAACTCTAAATTCTCCAGCCTCTATAATTTAGCTCTTGATACCCTTAGGTAAGGTGA
This sequence comes from Pleurodeles waltl, assembly GCF_031143425.1. NCBI lineage: Eukaryota > Metazoa > Chordata > Amphibia > Caudata > Salamandridae > Pleurodeles > Pleurodeles waltl. The sequence continues at coordinate 941,028,041 of NC_090449.1, forward strand.
ATGAAGGCGGTCACACACCTTAACCTTCAGCAAGATGGGTATTGCCAGCAAACCCACCTACACCAGGCAATGTGGAGGGAATTATGTAACCCCTCTATACCCCTTCGCAATGTGAGAGTTAGGTGGAGAATGTGCCCCATCCCAGACTTGGGTAAAGCGGGGGGTAGTAGGCACTCACCTACCCTTAAACAAGTTTATAAAATTCCCTAGACCCCTTTCAAAGAAGGGATTACTAGGACATCTGGTAGCTGCCCTGGTGCAAGTACAATTGTGCCCTCCTGACCCTAAGCCATTAGCATCTGAGTCCTTTCCACCCCCAGTGCTGAGCCTTATTTAGGGTTTGTGGTACTTTGCGTTAAGCCTTCATAACTTTTTTCCACTAAAAGTAACCAGGGCAAATGTGTGTCCTTGTTTTCCCACAGTTTTGGGATTCTAAAGGTAATCAGGATGGATTCCTCTCAAGAAAATATCTAAATATAGCAAAGTGCTGCTAGTTGTGGAAAAATGGGACAAACATGCTGTTCAAAAAAGTGTGTATGTTTTTTCTAAGTATGGCATCAACAAAAGGTTTGGTGTGCTAAGATTACCATCTTCCTGTCTTTCAGCAAAAATGGGATACAAATTACATATTCTACAATGGGTCATTCATGTAGATCATTCATTATTTTCCCTAAGAACCTAAGTGCTGAAATCAGAAAATTATTAAAATTAATACAAAGACATAGTAGCAATTGGTGAAAACATTTTCAACTGTAATTTTTTGCTTTGATGAGCAATTTAAAAACCTTTAGGTTCATCAGCCTCTTAAGTTTGCAATAGCATATAGTGTGTGCTGACTTTCCAAAATCACACAATACCCAGGCATCTGTTGTCCTACTTGCTTCACTTGGTATTGCCACAAAGTGAAGAATGTAGAAAAACAGAGGCCTGGTAGAGAGATGGGTACCTGGAACAGTGTTAACTACTCTCCTGCCTATTTGTTTGCCACCAGCAAGTTTTGCATCAGCAATATGGTTGACTTCTTTTCTTCTGTTGCACTGACTTGGTTGGTAAAGTGTTAATCCTGCAACCTTGCAATGTCCTCCACAACATATGGATTAAAGGATACTGCATCTGCAGTAGTAAACTTTCAATAATGTCCAACTGAAAATCAACACAGGATATCAGTCTTTCCATTGTAGTTTGACAACAGACAACATAAACATTACATGCTGCCAACTGGATCAGTTGTGCAGCCAACTTTGTATACCACAAGCTAGTTTTATGACTCACATTATATGTTACTAGTACTTTCTAATGTTTATCTAATTTGGTAGTGCGCTTGTTGTGATCTAGTATGCAGCTGGACTTGTGGACTTCTGCCAAGTGACCCCAAACATGACTTTAGAAGGGCTCTCATTGTGAATATTTTGTGAAGACACTTCATCTGAGAATTTCACAGTATGCAGTTTGTGGTAAAACAAAGCAATGCAGTACCCTTGCCTTTCTGGAGATACTTACAATTAAGCTCCTGAAGGATGTGTTTGTGGTATCTTCAAATTGTACCACCAGCATAGTGCCAAATTTGTACAGCTTGTTTAACAGCTGGATTCCTAATGTGGAATGACAACTTCCAGAGTTTTTACAGGAGTCCATCCCCACATATAGTCTCAGGCTATATTCATAACAAGTGGAGCTCTCGCACAACAGTTTGAGACCATAATAAGTTCTTTTGCTTGGTATGTACTCCCTGAACAGCAGTCACAATTTGTCAGGATCAACCACTTGTCTACCTCTACATTCTTTCCAGGAGAATACATTTCTGGAAACATGGAAGACAAATTTACCTTAACTTTATTCTTCAGATACTATGAAGCAGGTAGAATGCAGAGGTACTCATAGAAATGTTAATGTACTAATAACGTTATGTAGGTAATATGAGCTGAACGTGAGAATGCAATTCAATGCTGTGCAAGTGAGAGTTCATGACAAAAGTAATAAACAAGAAAAGCAATTGTTTGGATATCACGAAAAACAAACTTACCTTTTATGACTGAGTGATGTGAAGGATTACTCTAAAAAAGGCAAAAGAGCTCTTACAACACACACAGTAAGGCAAACCAAAATACATTTTTTGTTGAGAAAACACATATTGCAATAGTAGTCCCCACTTCACTTATGTATATGGGTCTGTTCCCAAAGTGTAGCTTTTTCATTTTTTTCTGTTTTGTAGCTTTCCTTTAAGTGTTGGACCAGTCTATAGAGCAACAAGCAGTGCCTGATGGGCCTGTCTGACGTGTCAGTGTGTGGGCCGGTTTCTTGACTGTTTGTGGGCCTGTTTTATGGTATGGTGGGATGGTTTTTACACTTAATTACCCTGCTATTGCTACAAGAATTGCCTGTAGTAAGCACAAATGCAAGTAGTCTCCCATAACTTACAATAACCAATATAGAAAATTTCTTTACAAGTTCAAAACTGCCCTGATTTGCAAATGTGGGTCAGTTTTTCATCAATTTGATTCACTATAGAGGGCCATTTTTAGGTTGAGCATAAGAGTTTGACGTGTTGTATACTTTAAGTATACTTATACTGTGGGTTCCTGCGATTTCATTTGTTGGTTCCGGTGTCCTTTAATAATCCTTGCTTGTTAGTGGTCAGTTCTGCCTCTTTGTCCTGCCTTTTCCAATATGGGAGCAGCACCAACTACAGTATAGTTACACTATGTCCTGTTTATGTCTTCTGTAGAGGACTTTTTTTTTAGTATGTGCCTGTTGGTCTTACACTGTGGGTGTGTGTTCAGTCCGTCCTCCCCACCAGCTCCCTCTGAAAACATAAAACCAACAGCAGAGGGAGGCTTTTCCAGTCGCCCTCATTTATCTTAGCTCCCATGGTTGGCTTGGAATGGAGAGCTTTAATTTCCTTGTTCCCTCTGCCATAGTCAGAAAAGACCAGCTGCTGTGCTCCGATCAAATCAGCACGTGATTGGTAACTGATGCTTTTTAAAGGAGATGCCTTTGTTTGTCACGTAATGGCATGTACATAGCGTCTGACAGTCTACGCATCTATGACCAAGGCAAACGCCCCCTTCCCATAAACTTTCATTCTTTTGAAGATGTCATAAAAGTTATTATTATTTTTTTGAGGGGTCGCATCAACTAAAACTGACAGGTGCAGAGACAAATATTTACACAAAGCTTGCCTTCGCTCTGTTGAGAGTGACAATGACAAGTTTTCATTCAGGAGTCTCTCATTTAGCAGTCTGGTAAGCAAAGTCACACAGGTGACATTCCCAATGTGCAGGCAGAGGCCCATAATTTGCTTCACCACACTTCCCATCTTCTTGTAATCGATGTACCACACATTATCAGAAAAGTTCAGTTAGGAATTTACAACGCTAATAGCTCTAACTCGAGCAAACGCGAGACCCATTGAATTGCAAATGCTTGTTAGTGCTTGGGACTTCTTTCTGTCCCATTCTGACCCTGTTCACTTTTACATTCACCAACGTATGGGACAAGGACCGTCCAGGACATGTGCACTTATACTTTGTTTAATGTTAATGGTTTGAGGTTGATTCTCTATGTTTAATCCAGGGGTCAGAAGCCAAAAATAAAATAAACAGTTGACCTTAAGGAACAGCAGGGTGAAAATCGTAATGCCAGAAAAACACCTAATGATGGAAGGGCAGAGGTACAACAATTTGGTGGAATTTTGTCCAGCAGTTTCTGGCTTCTGTACAATCAAAGTTTGCTATGAAAAACATGTTAAATTTAAACATTTTGGGACCTCACCCCCTTTATAAATTTTGAACTGTTTGACCAGTATGCACCACATTCAGTATGTTCCTGGCCAGTGGCTAAACGCAAAAAGATGGGGCCACATTGCGAATGTGAGGAGGAGCCCCTGACTCACTCATATGTCACATAGATTCATTGGCCTTGGGCTTTATGGCCACTCATGAAGGACTGGTGACCCCTTGCAAGGTTGAGCCCCTCCCCTGTTCCTGGCTTAAGATTTGAGCTCCATTGCCCGGAGGATTGGTGTAAATTGGTGATGGGGGCAATGTTATTAAGTGTAGCAAAACAAGATTTCTTATAGAATTAGCTGTCAACCTTAACTACAAACGCAACAATCCACTTCTGTACCATTGATGCATCACTGTCAAAATGTATCACAATTATCGATGAATTGTTCCCTTGAGAAAGCGTAGCTTATATAATCTATATTAACATGAAACACTTATGAATTAATGTGTGATAATGCTGCATAAAACTGTATTATTAATTTTGCTTAAACATGTACCTGAAATGTGACCACGGGGAGTGGCCGCCAATGTATACATAGACTAATAATGATGACTAAAATGTTTATATTATGTTCAAATAAATTTGTATTAATGATTGCGTTATTGAATCTGTGCTGAAATCCTCATAGGCCTTAAGTTAGCATGAGCAGGAGCTTAGCAGCTTGGCTCTCATATCAAATGTATTTTTCTATTTTGCAGTGGGCTGACTCATAAAAGGACATGACCCCGTATGTTTTTTTTCTTCAAACTAGAAGACGAATGTAACCATGTTAGAGCCGTTCTCATAGCCTTTTCTTGCTTGCAGAATAAATGTTAAAAAAACAAAATGAAACAGTGTAGATTAATGTAATGTACAAGGTCATTCAAACCAATGAAGACAATGGAGCTACTGACCCAAAAGATGTGCAATGAATTACAGAAAGATGAAATCATACCGGACGTGCCACCTCTGAAGACGTCAATTATGGAGACCAATCAAAGACTTGTAAAATAATATGGGGTGAAGAGATAGGTGACCTAATGTGTTTTCTGATAGGTTAAAGATAGTGGGGTATAACAAATGTCCAATAAAATTTTGGGGGAATGTACAACGAAAAAGGGATAAAAACCCATGTCACGGGGAGTCATTTAGGCGGGTTAGGGAATGCTATTGATTTTATCCAGAAACTATGTCACTCTCTTTGGTGACTTGTTGGTTTACTTAAAACCATCCTCACCCTTGGAATTGTCCATTTTACACTTTACCTCCTTATGAGGCAAGTGCCCTTTTGCCCCGAAGCTGAGTTCTGACTGATGGCGAATTGACTGATGTCCTGAAGACGAAGACTGAACCTGTGTGCTGACCTAAACTTTGGAGGGTAATTATGACAATGCAATTGTAATTTGTCTGCTTGCTTTTCCTTTCTAGGTACCAACTGCTTACTTTTGACAGAGACCTTAGTTAGATGTTTTCCAAATTGATGTTCTAAATTGTTTTTTGCCTGAAGCCCAACATGCGAATGCTAATCAGTGGTTAGGACAGGTGTTCACCAAACTGACGCAAAATAGACAAACGACCTAAACTATGCTTTGTTGAACTGATGCGTTATTGACACTCTGCCAAATTTGATCTATGTTTACGCCATGTTATGTTCTGATGTTTATGATTCTTGCTTTAATGAAATCTTACCAAAGTTGTCATATTGTGACTATGCTATTATGTTTCTTGGTGTTGAGATTAACGCATCTGCTTTTAGATTGTAATTAATAGGGAATAAAATTTATAAAATTCTACTAAACTGGTGTGGTTATTCATGGCTGCAAGGTCATGGGAGAATCTTAAATTGATTAATGACTTTGATTAAAGTGAAGTGTATTGTCGTGATAAATATTGATGACATTATTGACGTATTGATCGATATATTGATTAGCTATCTCGTCCTAAGGTGTCTCTCAACTGGGTCAAAAGATTCATTGGCCTAAAACGAGTCCTGATGTGTAATAAATTATCATAAAGAGACGCGTTAACACCCTCATATCTTTCTCTTTTTCGCTAAGAGTCCATTACCCATAAATGGGGTTTATTTTCAACGAACACAGCAGACCAAATGCTTAAAGACAATTGCACCAGTTGTGTTATAAGTGATACATTAGCATCCGGGTAGACTATAAGGTAGGCTGCGTTATATACAAGACAATGAGTAGCTGAAGATATAAAGAATATTCAAGTTCAAGGAGGTGTTTACCAGCTATTTTAAATGTTGTAATCATTGGTAGAAATCCCCTGCCACCAGCCAACAGCTAGCTTTTCCGGTGGAACAGCACAAGGGGTGGGGCAATGATCTAAATCTTGAGGAGTTTCAGGGGATTTAGGAATGATGAGGCATTGTTGTGATGAAAGGGGATTGGCTACAAAGTAGACACAAATTCCTTTTTCTGCTTAATGTGCGGGAATTAAGTCCTTTTTTATGGAGCTGAATGTTAGGGAGCACTGCTCCTGTAGAGCTCACCTACCCGACATGTAGTCGAAACTGTACACAGAGGAGAGGAAGCTGTTTGATGAAGTGAGATGTGCCTTTCAGCAGTTCTAAAACAACATAGCTGTTCTGGACTCTACATGCATCCAAAATATGTGAGCGTTTTGATCCCGGCCACTCCTCTCCTACAGGGAATAAATTAAAGGCTGTACCTTGGCCTTGTTTGAGCACATGTTCCTGAAGCTACACCATAGTCATTCCTTGTTCATTAGTCTTTACTCGTGCTGTGCAGATAAAAATAAATTTCAAGCCATTAAACTACTGCTTTATTTGAGCTGGTGGTTTCCTATGGGGGCGCACCTGTACTTATTTTTGAGGGCCAGCACTTATTTTTCTGCCTCAAGCGCTTACTGCAAGTAAAAGACACATATGGGAAAGACAGAGGAAGAGAAAAAACTAAAAGTGTCAAAAAGGGAAAAAGCAGAAAGCTGCAAGAGTGAGTTGAAGGGGCACAAGTGGCTATAAATGGATTAAAGAGGCCTGAGATGGCTTTAGGATTAGGCTGCCTCAGTATTTTGTGCTTGCAAATTTAATTGCAGCAGCCGCATGTTTCAGAGGAAAGATTTGGGTGCTGGCACATTTTTATTTACAATTTACAGAACCGCCTGCAGTTGTGGTCATGTTAAATTAGAAGGTAAAATAGATTGTTTAGCAACTGAACAATACTCTTGATCTAGAGCTAGAATTCAAGGTGAATATCGGATCAAAAAGATCACGTTTGGAGGGTGAAAATTCTCCATAAAATAACTACATAACCTGACGTCCCTGCCACTCTTCATCATGCAAAGAAGGCTCTTTACCCAGTTTCAAAAGGAGGTTTATCAATTATCGGTTTTGCCAATCAATGCTTGGCTTAGTCCTACTTCCAGCATTCTACAAATTCTGCTATTGCCCATCCTCACATTGAAGAAACCATGTTAACAAAGGGGCACTGCTATCGTTGGGCAGCAGATCCGCGGAGTTTGAGAAGTCGACTGACTGCAACACAATTACTCAGGGGCAGCTCCTCTGCTATGGCGGAGGAGTGTCACCCCCCACCCCCCGGCCAGCAGCAGCAGCTGCAAACCATTTACAATAAAACCATAATAAACTAAGTTTATTATGGTTTTATTGTAAAAGTGGTGGGGCCACGGACAATGACAGGGACGGCACAGCACTCCCCCTAAGTGCGCATGTATGTTTAGTTGGCCGTCTTGCACAGACGAGCACAGGGCTCTCTCCAACCCGACATTGTGGTGCCAAAGAGAGCAGGCAAAGGCTCCCACTCTGCCTGGGAGCGCCAACCCAGGGTGCTCTGTCCAATCCTCATGCTGCTTCAAAACTGCCAGCAGCATGAAAGCTGCCTTAGGGAATCTGTGCGTGCAAGTATTGGAGCCAGAGGAGTGGAGCGGTGCAGAGAAGAAGGTCAGTATTTATTTTTTATTGTTTCCCCCGCCACGTGCCACCCCTTCACCCCCGTGATCCGCAGCTGCAATCACTACTGTCTTTTATTACCTAAAAGAGGCTAGGGGCACATTACTTGCTTAAACCATCAACAGGGCACTAAATAATACTGTGCATTGTTAGTGTCAAAACACCAATTTACCTACTTGTAGATCGTGAAGGCGAGAAGCCAGAACGTACAATAGAAGAAACCAGGGTGAAGGTTAAAGAAGAAAGGTGTAAGGGTTGAAAGACTAAAGAGTTATGGCAGTCCAATATTGTAATAAAAGGAGAGGGGGGCTTAAAGTGAACTCACGGTTTCTGCAACACAACAAACTGAGAAAGACGAAAACACAAGGGAAGGAAGAGAGAGAGGGATGAAAGAGATTCCTCCTAAACAAAAATGAGAAAAAGACAAAAGTTAAACAGAAAGAAAAGAGGGTCAAAAAAGGGAAAATGGAAAAATAGAAAAAAGGAGACGGACGTTGGAGGGATTAATTGAAATAAAGTAGAATAGGAGAATGTCAAAAACAAGGACACAGTTGGAGCTAATGAGGCCAATGCTAGGGCGTTACAATGAAGAGTTTAAGCAACTGGGGCAGGGGTAGGACGGAGCCAAGGTATTGATATGAAGGTATGTCAAAGTGAAGGCATTTGACATGTTGGCATATGACCCTCAACTGTCCACAAATAACCATTTAGGTGCCTAGTTACAATATATTTCTGTTTTAAGAGTAGGGTTTTTTGTTTTTATGTTATTTATTTGACTACTTTGTGTATTTTGGGGCTTTGTCGCCAAGTCTGCCATTGTTTGCCAAACAAATACACGCTTAAATAAATGTACAAAATGAACCACTATTTATTTACTCCCGTAAAAAGACACTAAACTATGAAGTTAATAGCCTTGTCAGCAGAATAGTTTTAAACAACAGCTGTTTTTGTTCACAATCGGCTATCGTGTTCTCGGTGTAGTTCTACATTAAATCCATTATTGCCAGAGACTGTCACTTGCGATTATTTCTTTTTCTGTGTCACATAACTTTTAAGTTATATTTAAAATAGTGAGTGGGTGTGGGTGACAGTGACATACATAAACTTGTTTTGTGTCAAAGCCTTCACACCTCCTGATTTTCTTTACATATTTATGGACTCTTTATACCATAATCTGAATATTTTCTTTAAGCCCTAAATTGAACGTCATTACTCTTGTCACCGAACTCAAAGAACAACTACTATTCACCAGGAAAGAGATAAATCAATTATTCATTCACACCCACAAGAAAGAAACTGGGGAAAGAATATAAATTAAATACAAATAACTCGAGTCCAAAAGTACTCTTCTTATTCATTCCTTTTGGCGCTACTCGGAATTTTAAATAACTTAAATTTAAGATGTAAGTTCAACATACCCTATGGAAAACATCACAATTAGTACTAAACAAAGGAAAGGTGTTAAACAGAAAGTTGTGTGGTTGTCTCCATAGTAGAACATGGTGAAAATTATGATTTCTAAAAGTTTATGTTTTGAGTGACGGGATTTATGAAGCTAATCAACTGCTTAGAAAACTAGCACGATTAGGCATGTAATAGTTATGCCTCCCCACTCCCCCCACACAGTGTACTTCGAGTGCTCCCTGTCCCCTTGCTATTTGGAGCCTTGGTTAAGGATACTGTAGACTGACAACAAGTGGAGTTAAGCACTTGTGGAGTTACCGTTACTTGGTTAGGCTGTCAATAAGGTCAGATCCATTTCTTGTTGCAAAATCTACCCAAGACCTGAGTGTACAGTAAAGCATTGGATACTGTGCTAATTCACATGGCACTTGGGGAAACGGGTGATCAAAACAAAATAAGCAAAGTGAGGATTGTCCAGGTCAATAGGAAGCAACACAGATGACTCCAAACACTGGGGAGGTTGAAACAAGAACTAAGGGCCAGATGTACGTAAATCCTGAATTGCGACTCGCAAATTGCGAGTCAGAGAGACTCGCAGTTTGCGAGACACAATTCAGTATGCAGGATGGTGTCCCTGACACCATCTGCGACTCTCAAGGGGGTCGCAAAGGCCCACCTCATTAATATTAATGAGGTGGGTCGCAATTTGCGACCCCCTTGAGACTCGCAGCACCCACATAGATGGTGGCCTGCTGGAGACAGCAGACCACCATGTCTATGACTGCTTTTAAATAAAGCAGTTTTTTTTTTTTTTTTTTTTTAATGCAGCCCGTTTTCCTTAAAGGAAAACGAGATGCATTACAAAACGAAAAAATGAAACGTTTTTGTTTCATTTTTTCAGAGCAGGCAGTGGTCCTTAGGACCACTGCCTGCTCTGAAAAAATGTTTTCCATGCCATTCACAAAGGAGAAGGGGTCCCAAGGGGCCCCCTTCCCTTTTTGCGAATGGGTTACCACCAGTGTGACACTGGTGGTAACTGCGATTGCTTTGCGACCGCGTTCACGGTCACAAAGCAATGCAGCATCGCGCTGCAACTCGCAATTAGGAAGGGGAACACCCCTCCTAATTGCGACTTGCAGTCCTGTTTTGCGAGTCGGTAACCAGGTTATTGACTTGCAAAACGGGGTTTGGGCATCGCGATGTGCTTTTTGCACTTTGCAAACAGTGAAATTAGCTGTTTGCGACATGCAAAAACATTGCTAGATCTGGCCCTTAGTGACTCCTTTTGAATATTCTTAGTTAGGAATGCACCACAAATTAAAACCAGCAATAAACTCACCCTCAAAAGACAATTTCAAGAGGAGCTCAAAATACCTCAAAGATGTACCAGAATGCTGTATTAAACATATCCTTTATCACTCCATTTGCTATTTTCTTTGAATTTCAGAACTGTTTTATCAATCTTTACTTAGGCGATGTTTTACTTTGAGCTTCTCATGACTCTTCAATATCCAACAAGGCATCCTTGATAGTTTGCAAGAATTTGTCCCTTTCTTTCCTGTTCAGACAATCAAGAAGAGTGCCATTATAAATGTGTGTCTGCTGTCTGCATGCCTAATTTCTGAAAACAAGCTGGCCCCAGAGGCTTGGAAAGGATTAGTAAGCAGATCCAAAATGAAATGACTCATTTTGCCAATATGCAAATGCACCCTACTGATCACCACAATTCATCTTTTAAAGGACTCTCACCTACACAGTCTCTGTGGCATGCTTCATCCTCCAGAACATCATCCAGATGTGCCATAAATCTGGATGAGTTCAACCTAGAAGGGAACTTTTGATATGCCAAATACACAGGGGTGATGCCTTAAGAAAGATATCAAAATGCAAATTGGTCTGGAGGTCCCGGTATTAACTGTTCTTGTCTGCCAGAGATAAAGGGATGTCTTCCACTAGCCATATTACTGCAAACACTACGTTGCGCCGGAGCAGAAAGTGCCTTCCAGAAGGAGCCCCAAGGAGGACAAAAGCCAAAGGGCAAAAGAAACTCAGAGGTTGCAGCGAAGCTCCAGACAGGGCCAAAGTTCTAATTTGGGGATTGAAGAAGAGGATTGAAGGTGGTGAAGACAGCCCCGTAGGGTCAGAAGAACCTTCAGGAAATGCTAGAAGAAATTGGAGAATTCAAGGAGGAGACAAGAAGCAGAGTAGGGGGACAGGGACAACTATCCAGGAAAATCGTAGGAAAGGGCAGGTGCAGGGAACAAAACAAATAGAAGGGCTCAAAGCATCATGATGCAAATAAGAAGGATTTCCTTCCTTAATACTGGGAAAGCATAACATTAGCTTAAAAACAGTAAACAATATTGAATTTGGAAATGTTCCCAAGGAAGCAGTAGAATATTAGCAATCTTGGTTTAGCCTACATTTCTATCTCAGAAATCCAACCTAGAGGGTTCTGGGCAGAAGAAGGAGCAAATGAATAGAGCCACTGAAGGCATCTCTTTGGTGGAACAGAAGACTGTTCCGGTGGACTGTCTGCTATATGATCAGTTTAGAATGCGGACACAGCAGTCCACTAGCATCCAGAGAACCCCTACAGTGCCTGGAAGCAGTGTGTCCCGTCTGCCTGAGGAATTCAAGGGATGTACTGAAGCAATTTAGGATTAAAACTGCCTACTAGCCTGCCCCAGTAATGGCTTTATTATTGGGATTCACTGGTAAGGATAAAAACAGGGTGGTGCTAGAGGTGATTATAACTTCCAGCTGATTTTACTTGTCTGATTTTACTTGTCTAGAAGAATCAAACGGATTTCAACAGGACCACAGATCACTTTTAATTGTAGTGTATCATAATCTAATGTGCAATTGAAATGTGTGATGAAAACTCATTAAAAATGTACACACTCTTGCATACATAAGTTTTTCAGCTTCATTAGATACCTTTAATTTCTAATATAAAGACTTTACTAAGTTGAGCTCATTTAGATGCATGGTTATTCCCGGTGAAGGACTCAATTATGAATCACTCTAGAAAGGTTAAGATTATGTGGGTGAGAGTCTTTTTAAAGACACATTGTAGGGATCACTTGCATATCGGATCAGAATATCCAATTTACCTTCACCATTTTCCTGTTGGGTATATCTATTTTGGAACTTGTAGAATTAGGCTAGAAAGGTGATATAGCTACACCTAATTCTTCTGTCTCCCTCTTGTATATATGTTATGTTCGCATATGGTGCCCTGATTGGCTTTCTCTTACTTCAAGGTCCTCTCCGGATCCGATGAGTTTGTATCTCCAATTCCATTAATGTCCCATCCCTTGTTGTTCTTCAACCCGGCAATCCTGCTCTAATAAAAAATCATAAAATGTGTAGTTACTTGCATATTTTATGATATGTCTGCTTGGTACCGTTAGTTTTGACTTTTGTTCCTTGGAGTTATTCAACACCTGTACTTTTCTCAGGCAGGTGCCTGTGAAGATATACCGTGGCACTTATGTCTGCTATACCCAGTGCTCGGTGTCATTCGGAAGAAGAGCAACAGAATGACTGAGGAAAAGAAACTCTGGACTGGTGTACATTAACTGCCGCGGTCGTTCTAACTGGAACGGAGTTGCTACTTAGCAACACTTTTCATACTGAATGAAAATAATACTTTTATCCCTTTCATTTTGAAGTGATCACTGCTATTTGGCAACTGCAAAAAAATATCCACATCTGGTCTATATAATTAACCTAAAACTGTGATCAAAACTGCTCAGTTAGGCTCACAAATACTGTATACAAAACCATAAAATACACTTGCAGAGTACCAGGTGAATGATGTTAACAGACGGATATTGGAAAACATAACTGAACTTGAGGTTCACAGATAAATAAAACCGGAAAACACAAACCGTGTTTTACACGAATGACGTTAGCAGATATAAGAATTAAAGTTGTTCATGAGTAGACAGAACTAAAAAAACTGAACTAAATTTATCAGCATTTTGCTCATGGGATTGATGGAAATCAGTGCACCCAGATAGTATGATATCACTACTGAACGTCAAGTGGAACAAGAACCCACACTGGTTCCATTGATCGCAAACAACTTAATAATTGCCAGGCTACAGTTTCTATTGTCATTACAGATGCCTGGGCAAAATTCCTGAATGTTTTCAGGTCCATATCATTTGGCAGTCTAGCAAACTCATGCTGCAGGGAAGTATGTTAAAATCCTTTGTGATTAGCCAGCACATTACAAGTACTACCCAAATGTAAAAAACATGAAATTGTATTGGTACGCAACTACTCTAACGCTAACTATCACAACAGCATGGCTACATGTGCATGACAGCAGACCTTAGTTTCCATCAACTAACTTAGGTGTAATATAGATTGTTACATTTATCTGCTGGTTCAACAATATCTCAGTGGTGTTGGGCACAGAAACCCTGGGTGACGTCCTGCAATAGGGAGAGCTAGAATCCTTTGACGAATTGCAAGGAGAATTCCAGTTAGCCACCTCCAAAAAATACAAGCATATACAGCTACAGCATGTCCTCCAGAAGGAGCGGAAATCGGGTAAGACGTCCAAGAGCATATACCAATTGGGGCCTGGGTGCTACAGGGGGGAAAAGACCAGAGACCAATGTCACAACCCTGTTTTACATTTACAAAGTACGCCCTGGATGGTCTCCTAAATCTGAGAGCCTGATGGGAGAAAGATATCTGTGAGTCAGAAGACATAGATTGGGAAGTGGCTTTGATACATCCCAGGAAAGTGGCCATCAAGGCAAGGCCATGATTAGTGCAACTTAAAATACTGCACAGGATATATTTTAATCAAAGTAGACTCTTTAAGATGGGAGGGGTGAGTAGACCCAATTGTCTATAGTGAATCACGGAGGAGGTGACTTTTATATATACATACAATATGGGGATGACCCAATCTTGCCACCTACTGGAGGGGTGTGACTGGGGAGCTGGAGGCAGTGCTGGGACTGGAAATACCTAGAACACCCCAACTGATATTGATGTGGATATTCTGCGCAGACAATTGGGATTGTGCATGTTGGGGTTTATGGTGGCCAAGAGAGATGTGGCCAGTCTCTGGGGAGTGGCACAGATCCAACTGTCACAAGAGGGAAAGAGGGACAGAATAGGTGTATGAAAGTTGAAAGGGGTGTCTCAAAGCAGGGGATCCCCTAAGAAGTTTGAGAAAGTGTGGAGACCATGGAAAATCGAATACGGGATTGATGTATTGCAGGAGATTACAGGAGCCAACAAAAAGCTGAACTGAAAGCATAACCCCCCTTGAATGGTGTATGAGATGGGGGCATCATCAGGAGGCTAGATGGGAGACTAGTCTGCGGGAGAGACAGTGGGGCATGAGTAGTGATCGAAATGCATTAAAACAAGTATGGAAACTGTGATGCTGAGTGCAATGAGGTAAATTGAGTGAGTATGAGGGCGTGGTCAAAAGCATGGCTAAAAAAAGTATTCTGTAACTTGTTTCTGTCTTTTATCTCCAGGTAAATACATATAAAATAATGCATAGCTTAAATGAAAAATGAATGAAAATGATGTTAATCATTGGGGGATGCACTGATGTACTTGATGAGACTTCTACTAGTTAATGTACTGCACCAAAGAGCCACAGAATTGATTCCAAGTTGGTGCAGTGAGAACAGTGACTTGTCTACGTTCAGTGATACAAAATCTGAGCCTGACACAGAAAGAACTGTGAACATAGGTCATTATTTTAAACTTGCATTACAGACAGTGTAAGATAGGCTGGTACAAAATGCGCAAAATGAATAAAAATAAAAATACCTTTCCTAAGGAAACTAGGTCCTAACTATAACTACCTACTGGCTAGCCCCAGGAGGTTATACGGACCTAGTTTCCATAGGAAAGGTATTTTTATGGGCGAGCGCAAAGCGCTCCGTCCATAAAGTAATCTCTCTTTGGGCTTCAAACCACGCGCAGGTCACGTCATTCTCTTTCATTGGTTCCTGGCCTTGCTCTTTAAAATTAGCTTGATTTCATTTGTGAAAGGCATGCATACGTCATGCCTTTTCTGGTGTTTAGCCTGCCTACACAGCACCGGTAAACTACTAGAAACATACTAGGCTCGATGTTTTGAGCCTGGTTTCTGGACTACATTATCTGTTAATTTTCCTGGCAGCGCGATTGCGCTGGGGTTTACATAGCGCGATCGCGCTCCGTTTTTTCGTTTTCAATTTCAGCGCGATCGCGCTGCATTTTACATAGCGCGATCGTGCTGTGTTTTTTTTCTTTTAATTTGTGTGGCAAGAAAAGTTAGGTTGGAGTTTAAAACGCAAATAGCTCCAACTCGAGCAAATGCGAGCCCCGTTGCATTAAAAATGCTTGTTTGTTTTGCCTATAACTCTGACGCTATTTGACAACTCCTCACAAAATTTTCAAAACTAGTGCACAAGTCCATTTAGCTGCTGTGTGGAACGTTTTGGAGTGATTTGTCAAGCATTTGCCAGAAAAAGGGGAGGTCCCAAAATATATTTTCCCAATGCAATTTCACATAGGGATTTTGAGCACAACTACAGCCTGAACCACTGAACAGAATTACACCAAATTTGGCAGAATGGTAGATTTTGGTTCGGAAAGCACGCTTTTTGTTACTTGTGCAAAACCGTTCAGGAGTTTTAGAGATTTTAAAGGGAAAAGAAATATAGAAATATACAGCCACAGTTGGCCAAAGGCCGTGCGCGGCGGTGGTTGGATTAACGTATAGTATTTAAAATTGCTACACGTTAACAAAAAACATAGAAATTCACTTAAAAAAGCAAAGGTTACAAGGACAATATAGTTAAGAAATAGATTTTTTTTTAAACATAGAAATTCACATAAAAAATAAAGGTTACAGGGCCGTTATAGTTAGGCTCACATTTTAAACAAACAAAACCATAGAAATTCACCAGTTATAGTTACATTTACCTCAAATAACTTTAACTCATGCCCTAAGGTAACTGTAACTCATGCCCCTGCCATGCACATTTTTTTTCATCAAAACGTTTACTGCAAATATTACATTGATATTATCAATGATGTTATGGAAGATGGCGTTAGTGCCGTAACTTGTGGGGTACTTAGCAGTGCATGGCGAGGGCCCACGTTATAGTTACCTTAGGGCACGAGTTAAAGTTACTTGAAGTAAATCTAACTTTAACTGGTACATTTTTATGGGTTTGTATGTGTAAAATGTGAGCCTAACTATTACGTCCCTGTAACCTTTGTTTTTTTAAGTAAATTTCTATGTTTTAAAAAAAATTCTATTTCTTAACCATAATGTACCTGTAACCTTTGCTTTTTCAAGTGAATTTCTATGTTTTTTTTAACGTATAGTAATTTTAAATACTATGCGTTAATCCAACCACTGCTGTGCACGGCCTTTGGCCATGCATGATGGTGGTTGGCCACACAGGCCCTGTGGCCAACCCCCTATTAGCACCCTACCTTGCACCATGCACGGCCTTCACCCGTGCGAGGGAAGGTTGCCTGCAAGACCGGCATTCAACACCCCCTAACCACCCAAACCCATGCTGTGCACAGCCCTTTGGCCGTGTGCAGCGGGAGTTGGCTAAAGCTTCTCTGGGTGTGAGAATAGGTGGGAGAGGGTGTATCTGGGGGTGAGAGTGGATGTCAGATTGTCTGGGTGTGTGAGTGCATAAATCAGTGTTTTAGTCGGTGCATCAGTGTGTGTGCGGGTCTGTGAGTGGGTGCATGAGGTTGTCAGTGGGTCTGTGAGTGGGTGTGTTAGTGTCTGAGTGGCTCTGTGAGTGGGTGTACGAATGTCTGATTGGGTCTGTGAGTGGTTGCGTAAGTGTCTGGGAGGGTGTGTGAATGGGAGAAATCGATTGAAAGAGAGACAGAAAGAGAGAAAGAAAGTGAGAGGGAAATAGAGTTTTTAGGCTTTAATATTTTCATATACTTAGAATGAGATATTGTGTTCAATTTAAAATAAAAATTATTTTAAAAAAAGAGGGAAACGAGTTCAGTTGGACTCAAACCCCCAAAGCTCAGTGTGAAGGTCTGTGACCTTCACACTAAGCTAGGGATTTTTTTTAGCTCTTTATGGGCTATCTGAGACAGCGAATGAGCCTGCACTGCTCCCGCTCAAAATTCAGTGTAGCTCTGGAGGACACACGCCCCCCGACATATTTAAGATTTGCCCTGGGGAGATAGTGGTCCCCAGGGCAGCAGGGTGGCCTGCGGCCCCCGCATATCCCTCATAAGCCCCAGGGAGGTGGAAGTCCCCGGGTAGCAGGTGGGGGCCAGCAGGCCCCCAACACTTTTTTACATAAAAACCTCCAGAACTTAGCCCACCCAAGGGCATTATAGTAACATAGCGCAGGAGCCCACGCTCTATTTTTAAAATTCTTTATGGCAGATCCATGGATCCACCATCACTCTATCCATAAAGTCTTTTAAAAAATGTTTTTAACCCTGGATGGGTCCCTTTGGTACCCCACCAACAGAGCTAAAGGGTCAGGGTGTTCATACCCTGGCCCCTTTTCATTATTTTTTACTTTTTTGGGGGACTGGGCTTCAGCCAAGTCCCAAGATAGCTGACAACACTTTAACAACTTCTGTTGTTGAGGTGTTATCAGCCAATCAGATCTCTGCACGAGATTGGGAGGGGTCGCAATTCCTTCATGTCCCTAGCTATACAAATTTGGATTTTCTTTAATTCTTCTAAAACTACTGAACGGAATAACACAAAAACAAATCAAACACCTTTACTGAAACAGGACCTACCTTCCTGCAAATTTGGTGTAATTCCATCCAGTAGTTTTTGTGACATCACTGTTCAAAATCCCTATGGAGAAATGAATGTGAAAGATGTGTTTTGGGATCCCCCCAGCTTTTTCTCGACCCCCCCCCCCCGACAGATCACCCCAAAACTTGCTAGGCAGAAGCTGATGGGACTGGCAATTTTTTAAAAAAGTTTTGTGAAGATTCGTCAAGCAGCGCCAAAGATATAGGCAAGTAAATAAATGCTTTTTATATAGAAACTAGGTCCTAACTATAAATATGTGTAGATATATATATATATATATATATATATATATATATATATATATATATATCATTGGATTTCAAGGTTTTTTCTAAAAACTAAAGTGAAGTAAGGAGCTTTTGGATAGGTTTGTTGTTTGATGGAGGGAATGCACCAGTATTTTTTTTTACCTTCTTTGTTTTTTTTGAAATTTTAAAATTTGATTTTTGAAGTTGCAGTAGGGGCCTATTTTACATTAACTTTTTTAGGTTTTTTTTCAAAGGGAAAAATATTGCACATTTGTGGGAGGGCTAGGGGCCTAGGTTTACACTTTAAAGTACTTTTTCTCAATTTTCCTGTGTGTTGTTTGGAGTGCGAGCAACACAGTGTGCATTTTTTGCCTGTTGGCAGAACTCCCCAGAATCCCACAGAGTTTTTATATAACTCCAAGTGTTTCCATGGAGGAAAATTCGGCCACTTCCGCTAGATTAATTTATTCTAAGAAATCAGCTCATAGACAAAGATTTCAAATTGAGGAAATAAAAGCATCATATTCAATAGAGGTCAAAATTACAGGTGAGTGAAATTTGCATACTTTGCTTTTTTGAAAAGACATTAATTTTCAGGAGTTCTAAGTATAATTATGCATAATGCAAATCTGTTATTTAGCACACTATATTTCAGTGCCAAATGTGTCCTTGCGTCAAGGGGAGGAAAGTTCTGCATGAAAAAATTGTGGGAAAACCACAACTGCTGTGAATTACGGCCGCTCACATTCGTTTCTTGCCATTGTTCCTGGAATATAATTACACAACATTGTGTACATTTGTTAATATTCGTGTAGCAGGCATAACACAAAATTACCAAATGTAATCAAATTGCGCCATGTAATTTATATTTTGCCCATGCCTAGTCAAAACGCTTGTGAAAGTAGGAAGCTAAGCAACCTCACTGCATTATGCTAGGTGAGATGGGTTCTAAAGCCCATTTCACTTCTGAGCTTTAAAAACCTGTGCATTTTCTGTCATAATCCAGAATCTGGATGGGAATACTAAAACAGTGAAAGGAGGTTTAAAATGAAAACTATCTAAATGCATATGGTATGGTCAGGCATTTAGTTGGAGAAATACCCCTGAAAATGCTCTATTGAGTTGCTTGAAAAAAAAACACACATTCATCTGATTATTAAACATCTTCCAGATTTCCCTTCCCTTTGTCAGTAATTTAGACATGTCTGCTGTTTTATATAGTGCAAACAAGGCCCCAATGGGTGTCAGAGCGCCTTACATACAAGCAGTGTACATAAGAACAGTTTCAGAAGTCAGTTTGGTGTTCACTATTTGTTGCTATACATGATCCTACTGTCAAATGACATATACAGTAGAGAGTTACAAAGGCATATATGTCTAAAGGAATTCACTATCTTACAAAGTGGCTTTTTTTCTAAGATTACTGGTTAGTAAGAATAGGCAATATGCTCCTCCACTGAAGGAACTGTTGTGAACCTACAGGATCTGAAATGTTTTGAGGGCACCTAAGTATGCCCAATTCATAAAGGGAAGATAACTATTAAAACTAATTACACATGAGGGCTTCTAAAAGGAGTGCTATTGGGATTGAACATATAGGCCCCCATTATGAAAATGGCAGTAAAAACCTCCTACCGCTGCGGCGACGGCCGCCAAAAGACAGTCACTGCGGCTACCATCCATCTGCCATAATATGACCACAGACGGATTTCCACCACAAGAAGGGCAGAAATCCGGCTGTGGCCATACTGGCGGATGGCAGTAAGGTGTTGCTGCTACCACCAGCAGCACCACGCCAGTAGCCCGCCACAGGCCGTATTATGAAAAATAATACGGTCTGGCGTTGTTCTGCTGGTGGGCACTTCTGGCGGCAGCAGCGCTCGGTCCCGTCTCCTGCTGGAAGACCCCCTGGATCCAGGTAAGTCGGGTTTCCGACAGGGGAGATGGGTGGGGGGTGTTGTGTGTGTGGGGGGGTGCATATATGTGTGAGTGTGTGCGTGAATCCAAGTGTGTGTTTAGTGTTGTTTGTGTGCGTGCATGAATGCGTGTAGGAATGTGTGTGAGTGTGTGTATGTATGGAAATGTGAATGCATGTCTGCGTGTATGTTTTGATCTGTGTGCGTGAATGAATGAATCCATGTGTGTATGTATGTGTGGATGAGTGTGTGGCTTTTCTGTATGTGAATGGGGGTGCATGTGGGGGGGTGGAGGGGTGTCTGGGCAGTGTTTGGGGGAGGGGGCCTCCTATCAGTGACAAGGAAGGAATTCCCTGTCACTGATAGGGCCTACCGCCATGGTTTTTGTGGCGTTATAAACGCCACGAAAACCATGGTGGAAGGCAGGGTCATGATAACGCCAGCAGCACAATGGCGGCCGCCAGGCTGGAGATTCTCATCTCCAGCCCAGCGTCTGCTACTGCCATGGTGGTCAGAGTGGTACATTGGCGGATTGACTTCAGCCAACCCGCCAATGTTATAATGTGGTGGTAAGTACCGCCAGCCTGTTGAAGGTACTACCGCCACATTTGGTCCGACCGCCGGGGTCATAATGACCCCCCATAATCCTTTATATGTTGTTTTCTTATGTGGCATCATTTTGGTTGCTGGGAAACAAGTTCATCGATCAAGCTTATCTTATGTTTATGTTGTAGAACAGGATCTGTTGTTGGTTGTATGAAGTTAAAATACATGCATTTCAAAGACATGCCTTTAACCTATACCCTTACTCACCTAAGATTTATGGATGGCTAAGTGTATATGGTGGTAATGGTGTTTTTGGGGTTCAGGGGTGGGAGAGACTTAGGGTGGTAATGGTACTTTTAAGGTTTTGGTTGGGTAGGGGCATAGGGTGCCACAGGTGGTTTTAGGTTTTAGGAGTGGGAACGGATATAGGATCATAAGGGTATTTTTAGGGTTTGAGGTAGGTAAAGACATATGGTGGTAAGGGTCTTTTAGGGTTTAAGGGTGAGTAAACATATATGGCCCTATTATGAGTTTGGCGGATGGAAAGCCTGTCCGCCAAACTCCCGAGAGGGTGGCCGCCACCTATGCGGCAACCTCCCTGCCGGTGTTATTAAGAGTTTCCTGCTAGGCCGGCGGCAGAAACCTGAGTTTCCGCCCCCTGGCCTAGTGGAAAATAGGCTACAGCATTGTCTCTGGATCGTAATCGAGCCAGCAGCAATGCTGTAGCCTGCAAGGTGTCTTCCAAGTAGACAGTGAACATTGCGATGGCGCTGGCCAGGCAGGCCCCTGCATTGCCCATGCCAAGGTGGTGCTACCAGCATGAAACCACTGGCCGAGGATGGAGTTGTAATCCCCAGGGCAGTGCTGCTTGCTGCGCTACCCTGGCAGATGAGGACTGCCGCCAACCTCCAGACCACCTGGATCTGAGATGTTGGCTGAGCTGGCAGTTCCCTGTCGGCCCGACCACCAGGATTGTTATGTGGCCGTTGGACCCCTGCATTGGCGGCGGTCCAGACCGTCACTGCGAGTATGGTGATCTAGAGACCACCACACTTATAATCGGGCCCATAGTGTGGGAAAGGTATTTTTGGGGTTTAGTGGTGGGTTTGGTATAGGGTTTTAAGAGTAGTAACAAATATATATATATATATTTTCTCTGTGCAAAAGTGCCTTTTTTTTACATGGTTAGTGCCCCACTTTTCTGCCTGGTATATGATGTGGTTTCAAGGTTGTAAGTGCCTGGGCCCCTGCTAAACAGGTTCCCAGGGCCAGATCTCTTTCCAAATCTATTGTGATGCAGTGGCACAATTGGAAACACCTTTAGCTGCCACTATAAGTCCCTAGTAAATGGTACTTAGGTACCCAGGGCATGGGGCACTAAGGGTAGACCCCTGAGGGCAGCAGCACAGATTTTGCCACCCTCAGGGTCCCTGCATCCAAGTGCACTCAGCCCTGCCATTTCAGGCTGGGTGTCCTGGTGCAATCCTAAAATACAAACATGACATGGCACACAGCCTATGTGACCTGTCCACTATACACTGCATGCAATATAGGTAGGCCACCCCTCTGGCAGGCCTTATAGCCTAAGGCAGGATGTACTATAATTGTAGGCATAGGTGCATGAGCAATACGCCACTCTGTGTCCTTGTCAAACCTGGGACATAGTAAGTGTACAGAGCAGCCATTTTAAATGCATGTGCTGGAGACTGGTCAGTACGTGTTTCACAGCTACTTGATGGCTACTCTGAATCCTGGGTTGTTTGCTATCACACACCTCAGAACAACAAATCAAAACTGGTATTGGTATTGGAGTTATTGCAAAATGTACCTAGGGGACACCTTAGAGGTGACCCCTGCAAACCTAACTAGCCCTGGCATGGTTGCTGGCCCATCCCAGTCAGCCTAACACCACAAGACAAGATTCTGTATCCCTGGGGTGAGGGCCTTTGCTCTCTGGGAGCAGTAAACAAAGCCCTTCCAGGCAGGGGTGTTACACCTCCTCCCTGAGGAATATGCATTGCCCTTCCTGTGAGCTTCAAAGGGCCTGCTGCCCTTGAAACTCAAACCCCAGCCCTGCTGCTAGCAGCAGATGACCACTTCCATTGCAAAACCCCAGGTTTAGCAGAAGCAGCGGTGGAAAATGCACAAGGACTAGGAGGAGTGGCCACCCTCTGCATGCACCACCCGCAGGTGTAGCAAGCAAGGTGACCTCTCCATTTCATTGTCCTCCGTCATCCATGGTAGGAAATTAGCCAATCAGGGTAGGGATGTGACCTCTCCCCTCAGGAAGTGGTCACATAGTGGGTGTAGCCACACTAAGGTAGATGGCCCATTTGCCACTATTAGGTACTCTCTGAGACACCTCCTAAATGCAGTAGTTACTGGGCATCCCTAAACCTGCAGATCAGATTTGAGGGACACAAGAAGACCAGCGACAAAAAAGATCCAAGGCTTGAGAACAGAAGAAAGCTGCAAGAAGAAAAAGGCCCCAACCCCTGCCTGCTGCACCCAGGTCTCGACAAACACCACTGAGGGGTCGACTGGACATCGGACAGACTCTAAAAAAAAACAGAGAACCTCGAACCTTCTAAAAATTGGCAAGAACCTCCCTCCAGATAGAAGGCATCACTCCCTACAACCAACAAGCAGAACCAGTGAAATCCAGTTCACTGACCGGTCACTGACCAAAGAACCGGACATCACAGCTGGACCCAATTTCACCCAACTGGCCAAGAGGACAAACACTGCAAGTGTGCCAAGTTTGGTGGCACTGCAACCTCCAGTGGCTGAACTGTGCAATAGTCAGGGGTGCTGGACCCCAGCATCAGACAACCAGAAGAAAAGTCCACTGTGGACTATCCAAGGACCAGAAGGAAGTACCAGTCAAGGGACTTCAGGACACCCAAGAACCACCCCCTAGAGTGGGCCCGCTGACCTGCTATCCACCCCCCAAGTGACCTGCACCCAGTTCCAAAGGCTCCTTTGTGCACAGCCAGCTCTTGGCTGACAGATTTGCTCTGCGCCCCACCTCCTTGGCCCCTGCATCAGGAAACCAGCCATGCTCTAGGGGTCCTCAACCCCTTGCAACCTCTACACTTCAAGGGGACCCACCAGACTCACATTTAAGTCCATCTTTGCAGTGCACTTCCAATTGGTCCCAGTGGCCTGCCCTGCACCAGATCCAAGACTTTCAGCCACTGCTCCTGCTTGAACTGAGAACTTCCCAAACTTCTCCAGTTGGTCCACAGGACATCTTGATGACCTCGACCTAAAAAGCAGAAGATGACATTTGTGAAAGCATTGCCTGATTTTATATGCATTTTTAAAGATTTCTCCAATTGATTCCTATATTGCATAATTACACACAAAATGACTACTTTTTCTAAAGTTTGGAAAATCATAACTTAAAAAATACTTACCCAATTTTTATGATCTTGGTCTTAAAAACGTTATAAGAATCTGAAGTATATTTGTAAATTCGTCTTGAGGTATTCTTTTGAGTGGGTGTACACATTCATTGATATTGGGAGTACAACAAATGCTTAGCAACCAAGCTACCACAAGAATTAGAGCATTATGTGATCTAGTTTTTACCTCTTTAAACCAGCATGGGTTTGATTGGACTCTGTGCAGTGCTCATTTTTGTACACTATATAGAAAGGCAGTCTCCTACATTCACTAAAAAACAAAGGTTACAGTGACGTTATAGTTAGTTTCTGATTTTACATACACAAAACCATAGAAAATCAGCTGTTATAGTTAAAGTCATTTCAAGTAATTATATCTCATGCCCTAAGGTAACTATAACTCGCCATGCACAGTTTTCTCATCAATGTTTTTACTAAGTGTTACAGTGATATTATCAATGATGTCATAGAAGATGTCACAAATGATTTAATATCTGGGGTATTTAGCAGTGCATGGCGAGGGTGCGAGTTATAGTTACCTTAGGGAACGAGTTATTGGGTTTTTTTTTTTTTTTTTTGTCCTCATACAACTCAGATTCCAAGCCCACTCCATATTATATCTCGGTCCACCTTCTCATACGTGGAGGTGGCTGATGCCAGGGCACCAGAATCTCTCTCACTTGTGCCCTGGTGCAGAAATCTGCCAAAAGTGAAAGAGAGTAGAGTGGTAATTAATCATTGGACACAGACCTAGTACCCGAAAACAATTTGCAATTTACCCTTGAAGTCTCCTCCATTCCACCAATAGAGACCATATTTTTTTCTTTCTTTTCTCTTGAAGTGGCCACTAATATGTCCATTTTTGATAATCGAAAGAGCTCATTTAGCCAATCTTTATGCGAGGGGGTATACAGACAACCAGTTCTGACAGATTTCTCTCCTGGCCAGAAGTATTGCATAAAACAATACAGTCTTCCCCTCCCTACTCTTTATTTCCTCATCTTCCAGTACACCAAAAATTATTAAAGGGAGGTTCGCTGAAATTTCTTGTTTCATTATACTTGAAATCGTCTTACAGACTTTTTCCCAAAAGCAAAAACAACTGGGCAATCCATGAACATATTGATATCAGAGGCCCTCTGCATTCCACATTTTCCACAATTCACCACTCCCTCTTTCCTCATCTTTGAGAGTTTACAGGGAGAACAGTAGACTCTGCGCAGTGTGAGGAAGTGGTTCCTCCTAAAGGAGGCAGGCCTTACTGCACTGAACAACATATGCATAGATAATTTCCATCTATCTCGTAATCGCTCCAACGGCAAAGACATATTTTCTCCCCAAAGTTCTCCTGGTAATATAAAGTCGCTATCAAGTATCTCTAAAATTTCCCAATACCAACTGGAGATTTTTTTGGCATATGCAGTGTCTCTAATTAACTTATCCTCCAACAGGTTCTCATGGCCAAATGTAATACTGGACCCTTGTACCCAACCTCCCAGCTAGATATATTTCAGCCTAGGAAGGTTCCCCCTGTTAATGTTGTTAGATCCTCCCAAGACCCTTGTACCCAACTTCTCAGCTGTACATATTTCAGCCTAGGAAGGTTTCCCCCTGTTAATGTTGTTAGAACTTCCCAGGACAATAGGGAGCCATCTCTAGCCAAATCCCCCCAGTATTCGATCCCCGCCCTACTAAGAGGCGACGCCAATAGATCTCCCAAACATTCAGGGGTTTCTGGGGAGTCCCAGAATGGGACCCATTGGCTATAGTACTCCATCTTTACTACTTGGTGCAGCTTATACCAGGTCTTGGCCACATCTTGTAATATTTTAAGTTTCACTTTTTTGAAGAATTTGGAGTTGCCGAATTTGTACGGAAAATGGTTTGCAGCACCTTTCACTGTACCTACCATGGCTTTAAACATAACTCCAATGACTGACACATACAGGAAGGAGAATAACATCCTAGCATTTTTAAGATGAGATGCCCAAGTGTAATATTGCAAGTCCGGAAGGGAAAGACCCGCCTTTTCTCTCCTTCTGCTCAACTTCTTCCATGAAATCCTGGGGCCCTCCTGAACCCAAATAAAGTAATTTATATTTTGTTGAAACTTGTCCAATAGTTTTTTATCCATTTGTAAAGGGATAGAATTACATATAAAATTAAATTTGGGCAGGATTATCATTTTTACCAAATTAACTCTTCCAATAATTGTGAGAGGGAGATGTAGCCAGTAGTGCATTAACCTACCACACTGTACCAGTGATTTTTGTTTAATTAAACACAGTTATTTGTTTGACTTTCTGCACAATCGTTATGCCTAAATACCTCATTGACTTCCTTGTCTGCCACTGATCACCCTTCTGGTTACATGCCTTTATCTCAGTCTTCACAGTATTAACATGGTAACCTGAGATCTTCCCAAACCCCTTCACAATATTGATCAAAGATGGGAAGGCCGTAGATAGATTTGACGTGTATACCAGTACATCATCGGCATACAAGCAACTTTTTCTCCCCCCCTTACAACAGAAGGGGGAAATTGTAGAACTCTGCCTAATCTTCTTAGCAAGGGGCTCCATGTATAGGTCGAACAACAGGGGGGAGAGAGGACAGCCCTGTGTTGTGCCCCTGGTGATCTTAAAATGTGCAGATCATTTCCCATTCACCAATATATTTGCTGGGGGGGAATGATATATTAAGCAGATGGTCCGGCAGAAGTTCTTACCCAGCTTATGGCCCTTAAAGATCGTATTCAAGTAGTTCCAATTAATCCTAACAAAGGCCTTCATGGCATCAACGGCAAAAACAGCTAGGGGTTCCTGATATGTTGTAGCCAGATCTACAGCACATATCAAATTAAACACTAGTTTGTGTAAATATCTATTTCTAATAAACCACCTTGATCTGGATGTTTCAAATCACTTATTACTCCACTTAACCTATCTTCTAGAATAATTTTTGTAAGTAGCTTGGAATCACTATTTAGCTAGATATTGGTCTATAGGACTCACATCGTAGTGGGCTCTTCCCTGGTTTCAGAATAAGCAAGATGATTGCTTCATTCTGAGAAGCCGGTAAAGGTGTTCTTCATCAAAAATTTCTGGAAAAAGTTGTGACATAGCTGGGACAATGGATTCCCCCAAAGCTTCATATAAATCGACAGGGATGCCATCTGGCCCAGCCTCTCCCCCCCTTACTCTCCTTCAATGCCACTCTTAACTCTGCCTGAGAAATGGATTTATTCAGGACAGATCGCTTCTCCTGTCCCAGTAAAGGCAGGGAATCACCAGCCATTCCTCAATCACATCCTCGCCCACCTCCGTCTCCTCTGTATAGAGCTGAGAGAATATGAAAGGCAACTTCTATATCCTCCAGGGGGTAAGCCTAACCCCGACTGCTCAACTGATTGATTTTCCTCGATCCCTTTAATATGATTCCACACTTGTTCGCCCTTAGACTTTCAAGCTAACAATTTCCCGCACTTCCCTGTACTCAAAATGGGCGAGAGTATTTGCTTGCCATCTTTTTGCAAACCTGGTCTGCAATACATTCTCTAACTGCTGTTTTAACTGATATATTCTATTATCTAAAGCCTGTTTGTTCCCCCCCCTCAGTATACAAGCTCTTACATAGTGATATCTCCTGTTCTATGTGATTCAACTCATCCCTATATTGCTTATTCCTGTGACTAGTAAGGCTCACAATCTTCCCCCTTATCACCACTTTAAAAGTATCCCAAACTATAATTGCAGGGGCAGACCCTGCATTGATCTTGAAAAAGTCCTCTGTTTCCTTTTGAAGCTGACATACCACCTCCTCGTCCAATAACAGAGTACTGTCAAAGGTCCACCTCCTCCAACCTGCTTCCTGAGGCAGACTAATTTTCAACATCACAGCTGTATGGTGTGACAGGTGAGCTGTTGAATACTTAATATCATCCACTTAGCCACACACTGCTTGGTCTATTAAGAAATAGTCAATCCAAGAGGCATGGCAGTACTTTTCATTATAAAACGAGAATCCCTGTTTCCCCCCAACTCTCTGCCGCCACAGATCGTACAGCCCAAACTCATTTATCATCCTTTTGAGATATTGTTGAGACTTAGGGGTGTCCATTGATCTATAGTTCACTGATCTATCCAGTTTGTTGTCTAAAACCATATTAAAGTCACCGACCTTCCTGAGTGGTTCTATATCATCACAATTAGGCCCATATAACCTCACTAATGTAAGTCTCCTGCCGCCAAATTGTATTTTGGCTATAATTCATCTGCCCAATCTATCAGATAACATCTCCAACAGAGTTGCATTAACCTGATGTTTACTAAGATCGCAATCCCTTTAGTATTAAAGTTATGTTCCGACCTCGCAAAACGATGTATCCATTTCTGGGATCTAATCAGGATTATGGTCTCTTCTTTAAATAAATGTGTTTCTTGCAAGATTATTATATGAGCTGGGGAGTCCTTTAAGAACTGCAAGATCTTACTAGTCCTCCCTTTTGTCCGTAAGCCATTAAAATTCCACAACAAAAATTTAATTGAACTGGTGCTATCTTTAGTTCTGACTCCCTGACCCCCACCCACTTTCTCCAGTTAGAAATTGATGACCAGATGTGTCTGAGGCTATTTGTTTCCTTTTCCCACATGCTCCTCACCTTGTGACCACCAGCTTTCCTCTTCCATGCATTCCGTGCATTCTTCTATGGTTCCCCCCTGCCTGGAGAACACCCCCTCTTTTAATGGGCCCACCGGCCCAATTTTAGAGCACCTTTGACTACCCCTCGCCTATATATCTACATACACAAGAGTTTTCATTTTGCAACATTCTTTTGCAGATCCTTAATAATATGCAATCTATTATTGTGCATTACCCAAAGGTATGCTGGAAATTTGAGCTGGGCCACAACGCCTTGACTTATAAACTCCTCTAGATGTTTCCCCAGCTCCCATTGCTTATTCAATGTTATCATGGATAATTTCAAATAAGAAATCTTCCCCTCTCAGTGATTTCATCTTCAACGCACTTGTCAAAATCTTTTTTTTCAAAACACAAAAATTCAGCAGGATTTTTCGTGTTTTTTAGTTGTTGGGGTTCCTCCTTAAATGGTCTCTGTGGATCCTCTGAAAATCCCTCACCAGTTTTTCCTTATTTTCCTCCAGTGAATTGCCTTCTTGATCACGGAGGCTACAAACAACTTGAGATTATCTCCCTCCACCCCGTCTGGTACAGTCAGGACTCTCAGGTTGTTCCTTCTAGATTGATTTTCCAACTTCTCTAATCTCCCCTGCAACCCTCGCTCATTCTCTTTTAACTGATAGATTTCTTCTTCATTTTTACTCAACTTCTCCCTCATAGCTCCCATCGCCTCCACAAGCACTTGAGTTCTAATTGTCTGGAGATCAAATTTATTTTCCAGAGAGTCGCAAGCTACCCTTATTTCTCCTTGATTTGCCTCTGAAACCTCAAAACCCTTCATGATATTATCTGAAAGCACCAATAACATAGTTTCCAACATGGTGTTTGCAGCTGGGGTGGAAGAGGGTCGTTTGTGAGTCTGATCTTGGGAGGTCATCAAGGTTTCAGACAATCCTGGGATCTCAGGGGCTAATGCCATGGAGATATCTGCCATAACTTGGCTAACCTGACTGCCCCTGAGAGAGGGCGTAACTTTAGAGTGAGCAGTGTGTTAATTGTTATAGGGCCCCAGCTGCCCGGAGCCCCTGACAGTCTGTCCTGTTTTTTCCGTCTCGCCCCTTTCCATACTTTTCCTGTTACCATCCAGTTACTCTGGCCACTAACTTTCACCTGATGACCTCTTGGCTCTATTCCTGGAGGCCAGGTAGAAAACCCATCTAGATTGCTCTGCCTTACTGCACCCTCCATGCTGCTTTCTGCCTCCTCAGATGCTTTCATGGCCACTGGTGCCTCCAACACCTCCAACAATTTCCCAGCTGCTGATCTGGCTGCAGCTCTTCTTGTGCTTGTTCTACCCACACTCCCCCCGAAGGGAACGCGCAAAGCTGCCCTGCGGCTCTTCCGGAGCTCCAGGGAGGCATGTATCCAGGTTGGTGCCCCGTAAAGTCCGTCGAAGGCCCTCTTGAGGCTCCCTGCGCTCTCCTCGCTCGCTACAAGTTGCCTGCACATCGGCACAGGCAACCGCCTTGGGGGAATGGCTATCACACACACTGGCCAGGGGAAGGGCCAGTTAGGCACGTTAGTGAGCAGCTGCCGCGCAGCCTGCCATGTTCTCCCTGATCCCCTTAAGCACTGGGTTATTGTTACTTGAATTAACTTTACCTATAACAGCTGAATGTCTATGGTTTTGTTAGTATAAAATCTGAACCTAACTATAACATCACAGTAACCCTTGTTTTTTTAGTGAATTTCCAAAAGTTTTTTATCCTATTTCCTAGCTATAACATCCCTGTCATCTTTGCTTTTTTTCAGTGATTTTGGAGGGTATTTTTTATCATTACTTAAGATGCCCATTGCAATGCACAGTGGGTGACGGTTGGATGCAGCGCCTAGTCTGGCATTGTGCTGCCATCACCCAAGCTTGCTGCTCCTGCCCCCTCCTTGCAATCCATTGTCCAAGTCCAGGCCCCTGCTCCCTGTTTACAGCCCTGTGTGGCCTTTGTTCTGCCACTTCCCTTTCCGCCTGCCCTGAACAGTCAGCATGCCTCCACATCTACCTCCTCCCTATCCTCTGTGATCCCACTCCATACACTAGCCCCCTCCCTCCTGCCATACATGGCCTGATGTGCTGTCACTGCCCCCTCCCTCCTGCCCTTCATGGACCATTATGCTTCAACTTTTTCTCCTATCTGTCCAGTATGGTCAGCTAATTGCCCTTGCTTCTTTCCCTTCTGCTCTCTGTTGTCCATGTGCATGGCCCTGTCCCCTTCCTATTGCTTGCAATGGTCTGTTGTGCTGCACTGCA
Organism: Pleurodeles waltl; assembly: GCF_031143425.1. Classification (NCBI taxonomy): domain Eukaryota; kingdom Metazoa; phylum Chordata; class Amphibia; order Caudata; family Salamandridae; genus Pleurodeles; species Pleurodeles waltl. The sequence goes on from NC_090449.1 coordinate 941,059,025, forward strand.
ATCCTGCTTGCCCTGTGTGGTGTATTCTGTTGCTGCAAACCATGGCACTTGCACTATAAGGTCAGTTTGGTGCCCCTGCCCATCTACCTCCTGTCCTCTCTTATCTGACTCCATGTCCCTACCCCATTCCTCCTGCCCTCCGTGATCCAATGTACCATACTTGCCAACACTTTCAACTTGGTAAGAAGGAATTGATTTTCCCAATTGACTTACATTGGAAAGGGGATATTTTAGGCAGGAAGCACATAAAATCAAGCCCTGTTGCACTTAAAAACATTGGGAGTCTCCTGCATTAATTGGGTCTGTTGGCATTTATGGCTGTACTGCCACTGCCCCATCCTTCTGCCTTCAAAGGTCTGTTATACTGCCACAGCCTCTCTTTCCGGTCCTGCATGGTTAGTTTGTTGGACCTGACCCCTTTTCCCCTACCCTCCATTGTCCATTGTGTTGCCATTGCCCCTCCCGTCTTACCAGCATGGTCAACTTGTTGCCTATGCATCCTCCTTCTTGCCCTCAATTATCCTAGTCTGTGTCCCTGACCTTTGCCTCCCCACAGTGCTCTAATAAACAAATAGATTGCTAACATTCTAGATTTATTACAAAAGTGTTGCACGCCTAATGTCATCCTGATGTCACCAAAACTGTAAGACCTAAAGCACTTCCTTTAGAAATTAGAAAAATGAGAGGATCTTATTCCCATAGAAATTATGGTTAGTGCTGAAAAGCTAAAATGAGATCATAGTTTTTGAGTTCTCAAATAGTGACAAATCACTTTTAAATTATTTGCAATCGTTAGGGTTTTTATCCAGTTGATCTCTTGGTTATTTGTTACACTTAGGGGAAAGGATGTGGCGTTACGGCCAGAGTTGCAGGCTCTGCAACTCGGGAACCGGGTTTGAGTTTTGGTGTCATTTTGGGAAAATCACTTAATCTCCCTTTGCCTAAAATCAAAATGAATGCTTTAATTGTGTGATGTAACTGATGCTCATGTAAAGCACTCCAACACCTTCAGGTCAAGTGTGCGCTATATAAAACTACAAAAAAAACAAAGTTAACTGGCAGTCTGCTGCTGGTGTGGAACATACATGTTTCAGTCTGCCTTTCAGAATGTTTAAATGAAATAGAAGAGGATGATATTTGAGAACTCACTTGAAATATTCTCTAGTTTTATTCCTACAGCCCTAACTATAATTTCTATGACAAAATGAGCTGCTTCATTTTGTGCCTTTCTAAATTAAATGTTTGAGATTTTACCAGTTTAGTTCAATCAAGATGGCTTCAGGTGTGCTGCACGTTTGTCATAAGTAAGACTGTTAGCGCTCTAGTTGTTCTTTAGAACACTCTGGGAGGGTGCAGTAGAACACAAGGGAAACAGCTGACAGGATGCTCCTGTTGGAAGTACATTTTACTGAGAATGTCAAACTTCATTCTAATATGGCTGAAAAGGATAATGTGAATTTACTGAAAATATGCTCTCATTTTAGCTTCTGGAGCACCTTCCATAACCTTTATGGGAAAATCATGAGAAAACAGTTTTCTATCAAACATGATCCATGAAACATAAGCAGAAGGCTTTTTCACAGGGTAAAAGCACGTTAAAACACACCACAATTCCAAAATAAGTATTGCACTATCATTTAATGATTTATATTGTAACTAAAATCTGTTATCACCATTTATACGTTATCCTTTTTGTGACTCTCAAAAACTGCCATTCAATATAATGCATTTCAATGGGGTGCTACCATGCACATTGGTCCCAAGATGACTGCCAGCATTTCCTGGTTGAAGTGCTGACAGCCAATCAGTTCTCACCTTGAGATCTGTGTTTAGGCTCCGTCCAGATATCTATATTTCTTTTTCCTTGAATAACTCCAAAACTACTGAACGGATTTAACCAGAATAACAAAAAGCACCATTTGTGCACCAAGATCAGGCTTCCTGGCAAATTTGGTGTAATTCCGTTCAGTGGTTCGGGCTGTAGTCGTGTCTAAAGACCTTATGGGAAAATGTGTTTTGGGACCCCCCTTTTTCTCTGCCCCCACTTTATGAATCACCCCAAAACTTTCAACACAGCAGCTTAACTGACTGTCGTACTAGTTTGGAAAATTTTGTGAAGCTTCGTCAAACTGCGTCAAAGTTAATGGCAAAACAAATAATGCTTTTCCTATGGAAGCTAAGTCCTAATTATTGTGTATGTGTGTATATGTACACACAAATATTTATATATGTGTGTGTGTGTGTGTGTGGGTGTGGGTGTGGGTGAATATAGGTTTAACTTACCTTAAATATACTTACCTTTCATTGTAAAGACATAAGAGTGGTAATAACATGCATGGGAAAGGCATTGTGCACTAAAGGCATTGTGTAGTAAAGGATGTATGGTAGTGCCTGCATTGTAAAGGCTTCTTTCCCTGTGGTACAGAGCTCTGATACCCATGGGTCATGTTTGTGCTTTATAAAACTCTGTAAATCAATAAATAAAAAGTATGCATGATTCACAAAAGACAACAATAGTGCACTGATAGTTACCTGAAAGTACATATTGTATGCTACAAATACACAACTTATGTACATGTTCATTATACAACAGACAGCAACTCTAAGGGGGTGGTCAAAGAAAGGAAAAGGTCAACCAGGACTGATGATTAACAAAATTGAAGTACCAGATTTGCTCCCCTTAGGCTCGGTAGTAAATCAGTACAAGTCACACGGCACACAACCAGTGAAATTCATGTGACTTCCTTTTTAAGGAAATATTTTTTGAGTAATTAGGAATTCTTTTCCCTTCAGTAAATGCTCTTTTTCAATTGGAGGAAAGAATTTAAGGCCCTGATTCACAAAGCCACTGGCTCTCATACATACAATTGTTTTAGCACAAACTGAAGGAATTCCGACTACTATGCTGCTAAAGTGACATAGCATTCATAAATCCTCTAATTCCCACTTAGTATTAGCTCATGACAGAACAACGTTAAATGGGATTAAATCCCACCTGTTCTACTTTGAAAGTTTGTGACTGCCCCAAAAACAAGGATGTTTGCATAAACTCTTTTTCGTCCATTTTATTCTGTGGAAATTGTTTCACAAAACTCTTCAACCATTTCTAAAAATACAGAACATGCATTTATCAAATAAATACGCAAGTGATTAAATATTTTATTTATTTTATAAACAAATGTAGAAAAAATATTTTAATAGTAAGGTTGGGGTTTTTCTACATTCAAATGAGGTCACACATTGTCCATAGTATATTCTGATTGATGTATTTGCACTGCTCCCACAAATCAATCTCTGGCCACCAAATTAATTTTTAGCCTCCAATTGCAATTCCCTTTATGTTAACTTAACATTTTTAAAATTCACATTTTACATTGTCCTTCTTTATTTGCATACACTTTACTAATCTGTTAATATAATTTAATTTTCTAAGCAGGTGCAACCCCCTTAGTAGGCATGGTGGACCCCCAGTGGTCCGTGGGCGACTAGTTAAGAACCACTGACTTAAATTACACAAATAAAGGCACAATCCTAAAACAAAAATTGCAATACCACCACATTGCAGTTACAGAACAATGGAGAAGGTAAGCAATGTTTATAAAACAACATATGATTCTGATCACTAGCTATGATAAATACAGCTCAATGTGGAGAGTTTGCTATAATCCTACTAAGGCTGTTACTTTTCAATAGGTAGTCACTGTTTAATCTTTGCAAACCAAGTGTTCATAGAAACCTAAACAGGGCAATAAAAAAGCAAATATGATATCACATGATTGACAGTATCCACAAGACCAGCATAGTCAAATAAAAAACAAAGAAAATGATAAAGGTTGGTACAGAGGGAAATCAGCTTCCTTCCTCCGATCTCTGGTGAGAGATACAAGGTGCTTCAATGGGCAGTGTCTGTATCTTCGGACTCATAGAGCTGGATTCGAGGATTTCACACAGCAAGGTGAGCAGCAAGCAACCCAGCAAAGATTCTGCAGGGGCCTTCAATCTGGTTCCTTGTTAGGAAACAAAATGTGCAGCACTCAGTCTCCCATTCTGAAAATAACAAGTGCCATGCAAAAACAGGTCTTAAATTATTCAACATGTTGGAGGGATACCTCAGGCTATACATGAAACATCCAGCAGTTGGTTGAAGCCTTCTGTCAGCCAATGTTTCTCCATATTCACAAGGTCTAGCCAACCAGGCTGGCCAAACTTTTCCTCATCTGAAGGGTATCTAGCAGTTTTCTCCCCAGAAAGCAATGCTGGGTCACCAGGGAGCTGTCCTGGCAGAAAGCCTTAGATATTCCCTTCAGATAGCTCAAAAACAAAGAACAACAGAGGACAAGGCAAGGGAGGTGGAGTTGTCCTTAATGGGTAGCATACATTCTCTATTTTGCAAATTACATTCTTACCAAATAAATGATTGTGATCAACTATAGGTAATCCTAACAACAGAGGCACTGGTATTGTTCAACAACCAACAGAGATTCGGATAATCGTGATCAATAATGCAAAATGTAAGTTCATAACATCTCAAAACATACAAACATAATTAGCAAAAAGGGGCCTCTGTCTGCTCCAAGCCTCTGGGCTACACTGACATGAAAGGGATAGTAGACAGTTTGATGGGTGACACTAGACACTTCAAATCTATGAAGAAACTCCCACCAGTCAGATCTTGTGAAGAAAAGATAAGACTATGGGATGGGAACACTAACTAACTGTGTCCCCTCTCAAGCTGCACCAAAAGGTATTGCCAGGTCAGTACCAATTTGCAGTTCTAGGAGTCCCTCTAGAGAAACTTTCATGGACTTTCATCTTTACAGAAGTTGGAGAGTTAAAGAGATAAAGATGGGTCTAATCGGTCCAAACATTAGTCTTGATGAAATTGGGATATATGTGTCAGCCTTAGACATGCCTGGATTGATATCCAGTCAATGCATGATTCATCCTGGGTGATAACAATATGGAAGATGGGAGTAAAGCTCCATTATTGAACAGACTGTATTAGCAGATGTAAAATGCCCCCTCACAAAAAAGGGGTTATGAAAAGGTGTCAGAAAATTAAGCTTGTTTTGTAAGTGGTTTATTTAGAAGTCAAAAACAGCAAAACATAGCTAAGGATATCATTTTGACATAGGGCCAGCAATGTTGTTGAATTTTTAAGAAAGTCTATGTGCACACATGTATTTAGTTTGTGAACAAAAACACAACAACATTATCAAGGCATCAAAGTAAAACAAATGCAAGAGATATTAGTGGAGTAGCATCGTGTCTTTATGACAGGCTCAGGCACCCAAACAGCACAATAATCCTCAACAGAAAAGCTATAAATACAGCAATTAAAATGCCTTTGCATGGGCAAAGTATATACATTCAAGAGCGCACATGCTGACTCTGAAATATAAGTTGAATGTCATGTCACAGCTACAGTCTAACAAAAGGACTACTTGGTTCCCAATAGCCAAAACTTAAAAGGAACAAACATGTTATGATGAAGCCATCCACAAAACCCTATGGCCTTGATGGACCGCCCTACCAAGCAGTAGAAAACCATGACAAACACATGAAAGTCAATCAGAGAATAGGGGTTACACAGCCCACTCTCTCTCTCTGCCTGCAGTTTTTAAAGAATAGATTACATGAGGAATTCCAGTCATAGCTAGCTGCCCATAACCAAACCTAAAAACAACAGCATATTTTATTGCAGCACAAAAAAGGTGACATCTTTAAAATCGTATGGTTCACAATCAATAGACACATTCTATCAAAGTGAAAAACGCAGTATGGAAATTCAGCGCTATAAAATACCAATATTTTAAATTCAAGGACATTATCACAAATGTTGGAGTGAAGTGAAATTGTAACATGCGTTGTCCTTCAGTTTGCAGGGAAGCATTCTACCGTTTTAAAAACGGTCATTTTATGGTCTAAAAATGTCCATAAAAAACACGATGAATTTTCAGAAAAACCGAACCATGTTTAAGATATATTTTAACTCACCAATTGAGGCTCTGTAACGGCAAAATTGCTTGAGTTTTAGTTCCAGTGTAGTGTTGCATTTCGGAACAATCTTTATTTCCACAAGCGCAGCTTGGTAACCAATTTTGCATTTCATTATATTGTTACTTAGTGTCAGAAATCACAGCAATTGCTCAGTCTCACAGTTATAAGAAAGCAAGCCCCGGAAACGTCTTACCCATGTGTTTCCAGTGCATACTGCTCTTATGTGACAACTATATTCTAAACTTCGAATTCTAAAAGCATTATACCCTGCTAATGTCATCGATCAAAATTGAGTCATTTTAAGTGCGCTTCCCAGCTCCTTGCGCGCGACAACTTGTCGCGTTTAGGCAAGGCTCAACTCTTTCCTCAGATGCTAAAAACAGGTTCTACTCCACACGGCGCCATCCAGTGTCCTTTTAATTTGTTATTTACAAGAGCAACAACGAAAACAAATTCTATCACTTGTGCAGCGATACAGATGATACTGTTTCCTTAATTAATTGAGGCATATACACCAAGGCCTGTCCTGTCATTAAAGTTTTACATACTTGCAGAATGTTTCAGATTGATTATGAAACGTCCGCGTGGAAAAATATAGTAACCGGGAAACAGGTGCAGTCTCTTTTGTCGCTGGCATTCCCGTATTTGGTTTCTTGGCGCTATGGCATTAAAAAGTCGAATGTGAATACTTCCTCCGTATAGCCCACAAAACTCCACTTGTAACGAAAGCTAACCCCGCTGGGTTTCATTTCATACCTGGTGATAGCATTTATCAGCAAAATCTTCATAAAAAACTGAAATATGCAACTTAAGCAGGATCATAACTGGACTCTAAGGAGGAAAGTGAGGGATTACTGGAGTTCGGTAGCACAAATATAAGATTGCATTGTCATCGCGAGCTATAGGCCTCTTGGCTAGCCGTAGTGTAAGCCCCGGCTGACAGGCCTTTTCACAACTGACAGAAGAAAATATGAAACTTAAATTCTTCATGACAGATAAATCTGCTGAATGAAAGGAAGACCAATAAAATGGCAGTGAAACAAAAACACATACTGAATTAAAGTTGCTCCTTCAAATCTACTCTTTTGTACATAGACATAATGCTTAGTAAACCCGGTTCCCTCAGCTATTCTGAGGACCACAGAATCACCAATGGCAAAATAATAAGACTACTGCCTTTCTCAAATGAACACAAAGGCCATAAACACTCGTGGTAGATTACGTTTAATCTGCAGAGGTGAAAGATGGTTTCTGGAAGAAGCTCAACAGGAGAAGGTTCCTTGAAGTAAACCTTCCATGTTCCCATTGTACAGTGTGTATTAATTGAGTTATTAGATGCAACTAATCCTTTGGCAATTTCAGCCTTTGTCGAAATTAAAAATTTACGACCACAAATAATTGTTCTTTTCTGTCACCAGGTCGAGTAACTGGACCACAGGCCTCCGTTCGCTCCAAGCCCCGCCTCCGACTCCATTTCAACTCATTGTCTGCCGTCCCGATAAAGTTGAGTCTCAGGGGATGTAAATATGGGCTGGGTTTCTACCAATGCTTCGCCTGTCCAGATGACTTTTAAGTCAGATATAAATTAATGCTTTCCTGAAGCAAAACGTTTTAGCTGTTGATTTGCTGAGTATGCACACCCGCTTCTCTGCCTGACGAAATATGACTATGATTCAAGGATATTAAGAGTGATAGGGGTAGCACCTGCTACCTGGCTTTCTGTTTGGTTCTGCCGACTATGCCTTTCCTGCCAAGCTCTAATGATTCAAGTGTGTAGCATCAGTGGTGGACCTGGCCTTTTCTGCTGAGTAAACCCCCCAAACTTGGCCCAACAAGATTCAAGTGTGTAGAAGCAGCATTGGGCCTGGTCATTTTCGTAGGTTCAACCCCCAAACCTTTGGCCGTCACCCTTCAAGGTCTGCTGAATCAGTTTTCATTTGTTTTAAGGCTCTATACACTTTACCATCGATTGCCAAAGCTAAAGTGTTTGTGCTCTCTCCCTTAAACATGGTAAAATTGGCCTGCCCTTGATTAGAAGATAATTTAAAATCCTCTTTCATGGTAAAGTCAGATTTTAAGTCACAATTCTGATAATTCAATTATTTTAAAGTTGACATTGTCTAGTCTGAATCATTTGTCTCAGCCTGTGCAGAGCTTGCGGAGTTCTGCTACGCGGAATTCCACAGAAGGGCCCTAAAACTCAGCGAGATTCCACGGAATTCAGTGGGTGAGCGGAGCTGCTCAACACACCCATTTGCACTATGTTTTTGATGTTTAGGAGCACGCTGCACATTCTCACCCTGGAAACTGCGTGAGAACAGCACTATGCAGTTCGTATGTATGCAGCCATTTTGTTTTCTGTTCTGTGCATGGTGCTGGGCCCTGTTTTTTTTTAACCCACTCTTAATCATTTCAATCCTACCCTACCTGACTCATCCACCCCTCATTTTCCTTTATTGTATCAGTGTGTATCTTTGAGTTTGTGTATTTGATGTTTTTGTAATTTTTTGTGCGTTATTAATTTCTATTTGGTACTTTTTTTGGTTTTCCCTTTGCTTCTTTAGTTTTTCCCTTCTTCCTTCCTTTTCCTATTTCTTCTCTTTTTTTTGACCATCCAGTGCCATGGCAGAGCGGGCAGAGAGGGGCGAGAGAGGGAGCTGCGGCTCCAGTGCGGCTGCTAGCCACACAACTTATGGTCGTCAACACTGCCAAGGAGTGCAGCCCTGTGCCAGTATTTCAGAGGCGGAGGTGGTAGCACTTTTTTTTAGGTGGAGCGCCATCTCCCCTCTACGCTTACAGCAGGCGGCAGACCTGGGAGCGGCTACACCCTGGGGGAGCATCAACTGCTGCGGCGGAGGGTGTGCCAGTGTATGCGTCAGCACACTGACACCCAGCACTAGTTAATGCACTTTTGGGTGGACATACTGGACCTCAATCGGGACCTACTCGACCTGCTGGGCGTCAAGGTGTCGGGGTTCGATTAATAATTATTTATTTGCTGTGTTCTAAAATGCATTTTTTTTCAAATAGCATGCTGCTCGCACTCAGAGGTAAGTTAAGTTTACATTATGATGAATATTAGGTGATCCAGTTTGAGCTCGCCAGGTGCTCCGCACTATCTAATTGTACTCATCAGTGCTCACTTGGGATGATTATTTAAGAAGTCATGCAGACTCCTCTCTCCTATCACTATGATAGTGGCAGTAGTAGTAAGTAATATTAGTTAGTTAGCATTCTCTGTTCCTTTCTTTATGTAACTCGAACAGTCCCAATCACAATCTCCTAATAATGTGTAGTATGTATCTATGCATTGAAAAGAGAGACTGAGTTGGCCCATCAAAGGTGGTTGAGAAGCACAGGTCATTCGCTGCATTTCAATAGCGGTTCCAAATACAGTTTAGGTTTAGGAAACTTGGAATAGGGCTTAGGCTTGGGAAATTATGAATAGGTCAACTTGATACTGGTACTACAGCCAAACTCATTTAGAAAAGTACAATGTTACTGTGTTTACCTTTGTCTTTCAAAATATTTTTGGGGAGTTTAACTGTACCACTAATCTATCTTTTTATCTTCTTTATTTCTTACCTCACCACCCAAGGGCAAGAAGATGGTAAGTTACTAACTAAACTAGTTCACTTCACGCCATCGTTCTCTTACCTGAATAAATTAGGTGAGGGCTGCTACCTCTCTTAGTCTTCCTACTGCAGGGTTTCCCAAGGTGCCATCTTATGGTGGTGGTATTAGTAGCAGACTAGCTTGCTAACAGAGAAGGAAAGGAATCACAAGCAAGGTCTCTCTCCCACCTGGGTGAACTCCAACCAGAGGTTTAATCAAAGGATTATCTATCACAAGCAACTAGATTGAAAGAAAACAGAGTTAGTGGGTTATAACATTTATATCATAACTTTAGAAAGACAGAGACCAGACTACAACCATGACACAACAAAGAAGATCTGATATTATAACAAAAACTAGCAATAGAAACTTCTTCTGAACAATGAGGAGCTATTTTTTCATTGAAACTGAACTCACGAAATCCTCCAGTCAGGAGAAGTGGAATTAGAGTCAGGAGTGGAAAAGTTAAAGCTTTTATGCAACACAGCACAAGACCAGAATGATGATGTTGAAGAATGATGCATGCATGGGTAAATAGGGCCTGTGTGGGCTATTGATCAGGTGATAGAAGATCCTGCAGTGAGTTGGTGTTGCTTTTACCGCATCTGCCCCACCAAGTGTGTGATCCATTTATGGTGTAAAATTAAGTGACACAATATATCACACAGCCCATGGGAAGAGTAGTAGGGATTCGATGAATGGGTGGGAATGGAGATTTGGGGAAAGGTGTGACAAAAGGAAACTACACAATGACAATATTCATCAGGGTGATGAGCAACACACCATCATTAATCTGTTGTGGAAGGTAATTAAGGAATTAATATGACACAATTCAGTTAAATACATTGCAAACAGTCCCCCAGCCTCCGAGACCCAAGTTATTGTATAGCTAAATATTCTGTCAACTAGGTTTAAAAAAATATAAATTATGAAGGAGCAAAGTGAACCCAAACAATTGTAAAAAATGACTGTTAAAAGAAAAATTATACTGTATTGCCAAATTGGGCAATGCATCTGCATTCTTCTCGGAATGTCTGTCACTCTTGAGTGCCTTCCTGAACTCATCCAGTAGGTAGGCAGGAGTGTTGAGCTTTCACTTTTCATCTCATTCATGCAGGATAGAAAAAGGCCTGCGGATTGTAAAAACAGAAACTGCATTGTGGATTCAAGGAGAAGAACAGAAGGAAAGTAAGCTTCATAAGGAGTGTACCAAGAAGCCTCAGAGGCATAGCATGATCATAGCAGAATTTCACGTTTGAGCCATGAGTGCAGCACACACTCTCAGCAACATTTCCCAAATCAACACTCCTCTCTCCAGTCAACAGTCCACAGAGCTGAGTAACAGCCCTCAGAGTCATCATCATCATGGTTTCCCTTGGAAGATGAAAACTTATTTCTTCTGGCTGTTGAGGTAGTCCCACCCTGAATCCTTCTATCCTCCTTCTGACTCCGAGTAATTCCGTCCCAGTCCGGACTCGCGTGAGATAGATCTGTAATACACTGCTGTTGAAGAACAAGCAGAGAAACAGAACTGGAATATTTTGTGTAGATTTGTATTTATTAACTAAAGTAACTGGTCTGATCTCTGAAGAACGAGAAAAAAGGAGTGGACCCTGCAGGTAAGTTTTGCTAAGTTTGAAAGGGCCAATCACCTTCAGAAAAAAATTATTAACCATCAGGCCCCAAACACTGCAAATCATCAAAATCAAGTTTACTAATTAGTTGAACATCCTCCCTCACTGCCTGCCACCATATAAATCATCACTCACAATCATTCAATAATATATCATCATTCATTGGTGCAATAGTTACCTCTTCCTCTGTGGTAGGTACACTATTGTATCTTCTCTTTGATGCAAGCAACACATTGAAATTTGGCAGTCTTTTAAATCATTGATCTTCTGGGGCAGCCCTGTTAGGTGATGCAAAAAAAAAGAATAGGCATGGGAGGGAGGCAGTCTTTGTCTCTGATGTCCGAAGGGAATGGGGAAGCTTTGTCAATACACACTGGTCCAACTCCAATCTGGCCATAGATATGACTAAAAATGGTGGTGCAGCATAAATCGGACACAAACATAATGTTCCACTAGCTGTGTCTTTTTTGGCAAAGAAATACGTTCTACAATAAAAAAATTAACAGTACTATGGTGGCATACTCATTTAGGGAAGTAGAATTAATCCTCAAACTCAGGTGCTTCACCCAGAGGTTGGCCAGCTAACACACTTGAGTCTGACCAATCTTCATCCTCCAGTGCTGTTTTAGGAACAGTGTAATTGTGTGGTATGAAATGATGGTTTATTTTGATCATGGTCAATATCTCCACATTTTGAGGTGAGAGACTGGTCCTTCTCACTGTGACAACTGTGTCAGCTGCACTGAACACACACTCAACAGACACACTGGTTACCAGACAAGCCACATACTTTATTGCGAGCCTGCTGAGCACTGGTCATTGACACATCTTCACACACCAATACACCAGTGGGTTTTGACCCCCATAGAACTCTTTTGGGTCACCCAGATACTCTCGAACACTCTCTTAATGGTCATTGGTGCTGCTACATGCTCAATCTCTTTTGCCTTTCCCTCTGCACTGGACTTGAGACCTGCCACTTGAAACAAGCCAATGCAGAGGTTGGGGCCAATTCTTCTGTTCCTGTAGTTGTGGCTGTTGCCGGTGTTCTTGCTGCTGGTGATGGCTGCAGTGAAACAAAACTACCCTCTCTGGAAGATGAAAGTGGCACCCCAGATTTTCTGCCTGGCCATGGGACTCCAGTAATTTCCAGCTGCTCTTTTTCCAGGTCTCCAGCTTCCTCAACATTCCACCTCTTATATTTTGAAAAATTGCCTTTAGACAAAGGAATGAAAGTCCCCAGAATGTTTTTGTACCATGGATCATGTAGTGTGGCACAAATGTACTATTTGGACAACACAATGTCTTTTTGCAGCCTGTATTAACAGCCAAGTGAAGGACTAAGCTCTCATCTAAGCAATGCACTTCTGTATTTTCGTTGACACCTCCGAGTGCAAAACTTTCAGACACCTTCTTTAACTGGTCCTGTAGCAGATGAAACAGCGGGATAGCTTGTCCCATCGTGCTGTCCTCCTTGCTAACTTCCTGTGTAAAAAGTTCAAAAAGAAGTAGCATCATTGTCAGCCATTTGACTAGACCCCATTTGTCCCCACCCATTGTCATACTTTTACCAATTGCATTTCCTCCTCTTTGAATGACACAGTCATTGATCTGTCTGTACTGCTCAAACAGATGCTGCAACATGTAATAGGTTGAGTTCCAGCATGCTGGCGCTTCCTGTATGAGGACTTTAACTGGTTATTGGTCAAATCATCAGCAGCGAACAAGGAGGCACTGAGAACAAAGGACACATGCAAGCCTATGGCAAGAGCACACTGACTGGCTGTAGAAAATTGCTTCCAGACACATGGGAAAACAACAATAGCGAGCAAGAAGGCATGGAGAACAAAGAACACATACAAGCCTATGGTAACGAACACTGGCTGACTGCACAAAATGGCTTCCGGCTGCATGGTCCAACCAACAACAGCGAGCAAGCAGACATGGAGAACAAAGAACACCTGCATGCCAATGGAAAAAGCACACTGACTGGCTGCACAAAATGGCTGCTGGCCACATGGTCTAACAACAACAGCGAGCAAGGAGGCATGGGAGCAAAGAACACATGCAAGCCTATAGCAAAAGAACACTGCCTGGCTACACAAAATGGCTTCCGGTCACATGGGCAAACCAACAACAGCGAGCAATGAGGTATGGAGAATAAAGAACACATGCAAACCTATGGCAAAAGCACACTGGCTGGCTGCACAAAATGGCCACTGGCCACATGGTCAAACTACAACAGCAAGCAAGGAGGCATGGAGAACAAAGAACACATGCAAGCCTATGTCAAAAAGCACGCTGGCTAGCTACACAAAATGGCCACTAGCCACATGGTGAACCAACAAGCAAAGTGGCATAGATAACAAGAACACATTCTATTTCAATGGACACCGACTACACAAAATGATCCCTGGCCACATGGCATGGAGAACAAAGACAAATGGCAAATAAACACTCATACAAACACTGGCCAGACAAAGGAAGCATGGTAATATTGAAGAAAACACTACTGTTAATTAAGCCACGCCAAACATGAAAAATAACTGAGCTGCAAAAATTGTACAACAACACACATCCTGGTATGGCACCAAATGTTACCCCACATACACACTTTTGCAGGCAAACAAATGTGCAATACAAACAATAATCCATATTTTAAATTTAATCCAATGCCATCCCTGCCCTAAATTATGTTTTAATTAAAACAACATATCCCACAGAAACCGTTTTTTCCTGCAATGATGACTAATACTCGGCCTACAGGCTGGATGGCCCATTGGCAGACTAGGCCACATAGTGAAATAAAGAATATTGAAAATTTAACAAAAATGGAGAAAGGGTACTGAACTGTGCAACATTTTTCCTTTACTAAAGGTGAAAAATGAAATGCAAAAAAATAGCTAGGCCCCTACTGAAACTCCAGCCCACCCACCACAACGAAATTTAAAAATCAAATAAAAGTACAGAGAAATACTGGTGCATGCTCTATCAAACAAACAACACCCATCTACAACAATTTTTGAACTTCTGTGATATCACAAAAACAAAGTCCTTAAATCCAATGATATATATATATATACATGAAGCAGACAACGAAAATGAGAAAATGATCCTTCCACCTTGAAATCCAAGTGAAAAGTGGCCAGGAAAAGGACAAAGCACTGAAAGGAGCCTGCTGGACAGGAACAGGAAGGATGAGTCTCTTGGGCACTTCCTTCCTGTTGGAAAAAAAGTTAAAAAAATGCTTCTAGCACTAAAAAACATCTTGAACGGTCTGCTGGAGTAGAAAATCCACTCGAAAATGTTAGGTAGAATTAGCTGCTTCATGAGTAGAGAATCTGCTCAAGAGGTGCACCCATGATTGCTCGCCAGCGGCACTATAATGGTGCTGTCATGGCCATTAGCCGTGCTAGAGGGCGTGAAATCTCACACACGCTTGCAAGCAGCCTGAGAGCATTGTGGTGCTCACCAGCATACACCAAAAACAATTCTTGTGCTCAGTAATGGAAAAATAAATGTGCAACGCACAGGATTGTGGAATTTAGGAACTCTGCATTACTCTGCGTAGTTCACAGTGCCCGAATTCCGCAAGCTGAGTTAATTTTTCCACCAAGGCCTACATTTGTGTCTTCCTTCCAGACAGTGGGTGTGGACAGGATGGACCACCCAGCTGTAATGGCTAGGAGCAGAGCTGTCCCCTACTCCACTTACACTTCAATGGGCTGTGCCTCCAGCACACACACAGAAACTTGACACCAGCCTTTTGTCACCCCAGAAAGTTTGGAGCCTTCACAGGGGATGGGAAGCATTTTCCAGAACCAGACAGGGGCATCAGTCTGTGCTCCTCCCAAGAAGAAAAATAAAAATCCTGAAGTAGGCAGTGAGCTCTTTGCAACCATGAACTGGCCCCTTCATGCTGAAACTCTACTGCCTGTGTTCACCCCAATGCGAAGGCTCTTGTGAAGACCTGTTCTTTGCTGTGCAGTGACCACCACTGACGACCTGCAATGCAATAGCTGCACTTCATTCTACAGGATCAACAGTCCGTGGTGATCCCCATTGCAAAATTTCAGCAACAAAAGCCCATGATGCCCAACTGGCTCTTTGTGCTACAGCGACACCAGCCCGCAGCACCTGACCTGCTCTTTGCACTATAGCGATGACCATCCGTGAGGCTCTCCCTGCTCCTCACAGCCTCCTCCACCATGGACAGAACTTTTTGTGCCAGACTTTGAAAAGGTAACTCTTTCAGCAATACTAACTGGGTCCCTGTCTCTGAGATTGAGTTCGGCCTGAGCTTGTGCCTTTCCCTTTCTCTAGCATGACTAGATTACTGCAAGAGCTGCTTTTTGCTTTTAGACGTTATATTTATTTAAAACTGTGGCAAGAAATGCTAACAACAAAAATGTTAAATTAAAAATTACAATTCAGAGGTTAGCATTAAGCTCTTATTGCAGTTACAACAAGCAATGGTGAAGCCAATAGGTTGAGCCTTTGCAAGTCTGTGATTTGTTTTTATATTTCTGTATTTTTTAAAATATTTTAAAGTAATACAAATGCTGCAGTCTATCAGTGGCACACATATAATTGCAAAAAAAGAGAAAAAATGAAAAAGTCCTTTAGGAAAAACATTATAAAACGCCTGTGAAATGAAATCAGAAATGTTCCCTCTAGCCCCTGCACGGAAGAGAACCAATGTTAGACAAATGGGCATATGTGCACAAGCAAAATGCCAGCACTGACAGTGAAGAGAGCCAATGAGTGAAACAAGCTGACCCACTGCCAGGATGCTGCAGACTATAGTGATCACAAGAAAAATAAGAAACACACATAGACAGATCAATGGATGACGAGGGCAGACTGGAAGCCCCTGTTTATGCATCTATGTGTATTTTTGTGTCTGGTGTTTGCCAAAACCTTTGGATTTTGATAAAACCACTTAAATAAGATACTTGCTTAACAGGCCTCTCAGCCAGCCTTCATCACCCATTAGTCTGCTGTCTCATTCACATTTTGCCTGCCACCCATTTTAGCATAGAGCATGGGGTGGTGGTTCAGCCAGCTCCAGCCATTGGCTAACCTTATTGCGAATAGCAACATTTTGTCATTGAACAAAGCCAATTTCTACATGTAAAATGTCTTCCCATGGTGTCAGGGACTTCTATAAGAATGGGCGATTTCATAGTCTAAAAAAATATCTTGAATTTTAACGAATGCTTTATTTTAGTAAAGGCCATGCAGCTCCTCCAACAATATAGTTTTACAAAATTGGATAAGTCACTGTAGAAAGAAAGAGCGAGACAATTCCAAAACAGTAACATTAGCAATGGAATTAATAAGCAATATGGACAAGCTGAAACAAGTGTTGGAAAGTGTGAAAGGGAACTAAGTGTGCACTAATGTCTTATGATCGAGAACTGCTTTTAGGGTAACGCCTACACCTGCATTTGTATGTAAATTGCTGCAAACACAAATGTTTTACAATTAAAATATAATTTTGCTCCTCCATATACACACTGAACTTCCTGCTGTTAGAAACGAGGAGTAAAATATTCGCACATCAGTGTGTTATTTCCCACAGCAACGACTGTGTTACAAGGTGGCGGAGAGTCATCAGAAAGAGAGAAAGTCTAGAACTAATCACAGAAGTACTAGGGGTGTATGTGCTTGGGAGGCAGAGAAAAGATGCACTCTCCCTATGTACAGAGTTCAAATAAATGTCTTCTGCTCTCACGAAGAGCCATGAAATGGCTTTTATGTCTAAACGCTCTCTGCACCTTGTTGGGTTCATCAGTCTGTACTTCGGAATGAATGATGTACTCCGCGACTCCACTGAATAGACGCAGTCGTTTGTCGGTATGAAGCAAGGAGAGACTGAGTTTACAGTACTCCTGGCGCTCCATTCGACAACCACCTGGTGATGGAAAGCTTCATGGTAACAAAGACACGTTATGGGCCCTGAGCGGCGATGCCCCTCACATTGGCACCTGTCTCTTGTTGCTTTGCCCACGCATGGGCCTCTAATCTCAATCGAGAGTGAATCGAGAGAACGAACGATAGATGAGTGTGATGAAGGCCGGCTTCCCCCTCTACCTTGCCCCTAGGCCATGGACAGAGTGCTATCATCGTGTAGCAGACAGGGCAGGAATACCAGACGGCAGCCTAGGACTGGGCACTGGGCCAGTCGCAGGGCGAGCGTGGAACGACTCTCCCATGAAACCACAGACCAAGGTGTGTGGAGGAGAAAGGGAGAGGGCGGGAACCGGGCGCCGGGGAGCCAGGCTGGTGCCTGAGAGGGAAGAATCCAGGCGCCACGGCGGAACAGCTGCCTCAGGTATGCTAGCCAGTCCCAGCTCGTTTTCAGCTCCCACTGGCGCATGCGGCGGAAAGAGGTGTCTTTGTTGCAGCGAGATGCCCCCTTCGCCTCTCTGCTCCACGAAGTGAGGTGTGCCGAGACACCCTACATTTTCACCCCCACTGTCACCTCACCGGGCCCCCAACTGAGCTTACATAGCGCTGTGCCTCACTGACCCGGCGTCGAAGAGCTGTAGCACGCTACAGTGTAAATTGTGGGCAAAAGGTGAAATCCCAATGGGATGAATATAGACTGATTCGTTCCCTCAGTCGGATACGAAACCAAGCATGGCCAAAAGCAAATGACCTCCCAGTGCCTGTACTCTGCTCAGCAGGATACCCATTAAGGCAAAAGTCGTTTGTTTAACACTCAGTTTTAACTGACTCTGTTTGGTTCGAGGGCCAATGTTGAGACAACAAATCATAAATTGGTTTTCGTCCTGATTTAATGAATGGCTGGGGTAAACTTTTACGTTATCTGCCTAGTTGTACCCATTCAAGGTGTTTCTCATTTTAAAGTGATCCCGTTACAACACGTCACGCCTCCCGGGGTCACTAATGTTACCCACGTGCAACTGACAGCATACAATGAAAGTGGGCGTGGAGTGGCCGCATTCATACTCGTGTGGTGGCTTTGGGCACAAGGATGTGGCGCACAATTATATGCATATTCTCTATTTTGTTTTTGAAGTCTCCTGATGTTTCCTTGTCACAGCACCAACATTTTAGAGCCGCCTGTCGACGGGCAATTAGCAAAGCGCTTGTTGAGTCCGAGCCGTGAACGTTTTGAGCTTATCTGAGCGTCGTTAGTTGAATGATAGAAACATGACGGGTTACGACTTAATTTTATGATCATTTGGTGGTGAAGGCCGGTGGACACAACCCCTACTTTTCCAAACCCTGCCGTGCCAGTCTCTACTAATTAATATAAAGAGGGGGGAATGGCAGACGTGCGGTATGAAGTCCTATAATATTTCAAATTGGAGACGGTGTGCATATCACTCTGGGGCTTAAACATTAACCTTCTGAACTAACTTTCCTGCCAGTTCTTGCTATGTCACTACTGTGCTTTTGTGCACTATCTTTCAAGAATTAGGTGGCTTTTTTGGTAGCGCTTGCTTTTGCAGCCTCGTGGCTTATAAGCACCCTCAAGAACCGGCATTACTAATAATCTATTCAGTTGTAACAATTTTGTCGCCTTTAGCTCCACAGATCTTGTTTTGCCGACGTACTCGTGGTACTCTCTCGCTGGATCTGCTTCTCCTGTTTCAATCACAAAAGTCTGACTGCCGGTCCGGTCAAGAATCCTCACCACGGGTGTTGTGCAGTCGAAGTTGAACGTATGCGAAATTCGTTCGAGCTCATGATGAACAGACACGAAACTAATGGAACCAGACAATCGACAAAATCACAACCATTTGCAATGCAATAGGTCTCGCATTTGCTTGAGTTAGGGCTATTGGCGTTGTAAATTCATAACTGGACATTTTTTGCCACATAAATTGGTCAACCCTGCCTAATAATTTGGTCTTTTCCTGCCACATTGTTCTGCCACTGGGGTAGAAGTTATGGGGATAAATGCGATACAAATATGGTTTAATATCCTGCTTTCCTATAGCACTTTTTCCTCCTCTCCATTTATAGATTCCTCCTTATGCGGCAGGGAGGTGGGGAAGAGCAATTTAAACACGTTACGGATCGAGATGGCAGTATCCTAGAGGTTGTGCTTTTACAATTATTTTTTGGGTGCGCAGTGATGCATTTTTAAATTAAACTTGAAACAACAAACCACTACAAAATGGTGGACTGGCTGAGTAAACAGCCCGACCATTCCCCTCAAAGAAGCACTTATCAGCTGCAAACAGCGCTTTAGGCCGGTATGGATTGAGGAAAACCCATTTGTAGTAGAAAACATTGTCTAGTAAGTTTGGGAGAAGTAATACAGTAGTTCTTCCTTAAAACCAAAAAAAAACCTTACCGAAGCTGAGCCAATAAAGATACAGTTCCTCCAAAGCAAAGATAAACCTCAGGCACAGCCTCAAAATATATCTGAGCAAAGAGAAGGAAGAGGCTTCATGCACTTTGAAAAACACAAAAAAGAACAAAATATAAATTAACTCGCGCACTTGTCCTTGGTTTAACAAGTGCTGGATATGGAAATTATCTGTGAAATCTGTGCATCTCCTTAACCCTGCCAGGTAACCTCATCTTTTGTGAAGATGCGTTTTTCTTTTATTATCTCCGCATGAGGGAACACTTGCCCAATATGTTAGCTGTTTTCAAAACTGCTATCTGCAAGGCTTACCACAAGTGGCAAAGAGTTGCGCGTCACTACATGAAGCTCTGTATTGGAGGAAGGTGCATACTGTGCACTGTAGGCAAAAGGGAGCTATACAGTTCTTGGTAGGAATCAATGGGCTCTCTAACAGTTTGGGTTGGGGGCATTAATGCCTGCCTGAAGTGGACAATTTACAAGGCTGTAAAGAAGAGCGCCACAAAAGACAACAAACAGTGAGCAACATGTGGACTCCACGCCCTTTACTAACTACAACAGCATCTCGCAAGCGATACGCATACGCTAGCGCATGCTATCGCAGGCTCGACCCTAAAAACCACAACTACTTTTTAAATAAAACATCGGAATTTCCACTTATTCATACACTTCCCATTTTATAACATTTGGTGAATTTTTCTTGATATTGTTCTTTGATTTCAAATGATCCTAGCTTAATGCAGAGCTGTCACTGCGCTCCCCTCATGACAGACATGTTACTCCAGTTGTGTGGGCAGCATCTCCTCTTTAGAAATATGCACTGGTAGCTTTTATAACGAGGACAGTGTGTAATACCTAATGAGGAAAATTAAGAAATTTTACGTTTTCACAAAGCAAGTTCACACCCTATTTCTAACCCTATTTGTCTGTGTTTGCTGGTAATGTAGAAATTCCTCTGCTAGGAATAATGAGACATTTGATGTTTTTCTTTTGACTTTTGTTAATGTTTAGTAAAATAGATTTCCCCTGCATATCACCCCTTCCTTTGCACACCATGTAAACAATAAAAATATGTGTGCTCTTTTCAGCACTTTCATACCACTTCCACCTGGACCATTGTGGTGGCTAGACAGATATGCAGGTAATAGCAGGAACAATATTAAGAAAAGTTTCTAACATGATAGCGAGGGAATGGAGGTTACAGAATCATCTCATTTTTGGGCCACTGTAAAGGCTGCCGATTTATGCATTCTCAAGGTTGAAAAAACTGAATGGCTCACATCCTGTTGCAAGTATTTTTCTGTCTTTATTTTGTTTGTACATAACTCACTGGATAACTTAAGTGGTTCAGAAATTAAAGCCACAATCCTAAAACAACTAACACACAAGAAAAAATAAAAGAAAAAATTGCACTCACCTACTAATTATTAATCTTATGTTCCGGAGTAGCATGCTACTCACCACAAAAAGCATTTTAATGCCTCATCAGCAGTGGTAAAAGTGGGTGGGATTGGAGAGGCACAACGTACCCCTACTTTTCCGATTTATGAAAACACATTCTCCTACTTTAAAAAAAAAGAAAACCGTCCCGGGATGTGTAATTCCAATACCTTAAATGCTTGAGGTGAAGTGTCATTCAGTGAGTCTCCTGTGCTGAGAAGCTGAAGCTGGGCATGCAGCCAAATAAGCCTTCCTGCTAGTTTGCCTGCTTCCCTGAAAGAAATGCTCACAACGAGTTAATCTGCAGATGTGTAATGTAATCTGAAAATGTAAAGGATGTCTTGGGAGCTGGTCCTGGCTTAAATTGATCGAATCACTGGATGCTTTGAGATGACAAATATTTATTCTTTTTGATTCGTAGTGCAGAGTTAACAACTGAGCTGTGAAATTAGTGCTTTTAAGTGAACCCGTATTTGAATATTTCTATAGCACTTACTACGCCTGAAGAGGTGTTGAAGGGACAGTTATGTAAAACAAAGTGCATTACATACAATCTGGGTATTACTAAAATCTACATTTTGGAAGCACCATTTTATCTTGAACCTTTTTGTGACTTTTGTAGCAGTCTATGTTATACTATGTGTGATGCAAGCTTAAAATTAGTATTTACAGATTCACACAGGTTCTGACCTCGTAGCCCTAAAAACACACAAGTCACTATTCTCCACTGCACCAACCAAGATGTAATTCTGTGGCTCTCCGGTTACACACAGACCTCAGCAGCGCATTAATTAATGGAGCTTTTGTAAAGTGTTCTAATGCATTTCCTACTGAGTAACAACTTTTTAAAATGTATGTTTCATTTAAGCTGCTTGATATTTTATATGTAGCTACCTGACGGGAAGGACCAGAAAAACATACAGAATATTTTGTTATATTACCCATACCTTTGACACCACCCCCACTGCCCCGGCTCCATTGCATGCAGCATCACAGTTCAATACGTTTTGTTAATGCACTTTGACCACTGCTTATCAGGGGCTATAAGCACTATATAATTACATGTACAATTAGAATTAAAATTATGAGCACTCAAGCAGCACATTTATGTAGGGAGGTAGATGGGGTTACGCTCAGCCTTCATATGAGGAACTTCACGTTTTCTCATAGTGTCTTCTCCTGGGTAAACAGTCTCACTTACTTTGACTGTATCTTTCATGTCCATACTGCACAAGGAAGTGACAAGTCATCATAGGTGTCCCTTAACAGTCAACAGTACACCCCATGCTACATTACATAGGAATCCCGAGATACTGGGAGATAAGATACACTCAGTGCTACACATGAACATTTCTTAATCATTTCCTCACATTGGAAGTACCACCAATGCTACACTTGAGTCCCTTCACAATGGAGAGTACACTAAACAGCACTCTTTAACATCTTACAGGTCTACCTTTCACATCAAAGAGTATGCTAATGGTACACTTTAATATTTCTTAGGCACCCCTTCACATAGTAGACTACAACCAATGAGGCACTTTAACATTTCCATGGGTACACTCAAGGGTACACTTGAATATTTCAATACGCATCTCTTCACACATGAGGGTACGCTCAATTGCATAGGCATTCCTTCACTTTGAAAGTATAATCAATGATCCACTTGAATATGTCAATAGACATCCCTTCAAATTCAAGGGTGCATTTGATGGTATTCCTTAATATTTCATAGGCATCCCTTCACTTTACATGTTGCATTCAATTGTACATGTTAGCATTTTGATAGGGAGCCTATCACATTCAACAGTACACTTGATGCTATATTAAAATATTTCATAATATTTAATATTCACATTGGAGGGTACACTCAATGTGACACTTGAGTGTTTTATAGGATTCCCTTCACAGAGGAGGGTACCCTCAATGGGTACACTCAAGGGTACACTTGAATATTTCAATACGCATCTCTTCACACATGAGGGTACGCTCAATTGCATAGGCATTCCTTCACTTTGAAAGTATAATCAATGATCCACTTGAATATTTCAATAGACATCCCTTCAAATTCAAGGGTGCATTTGATGGTATTCCTTAATATTTCATAGGCATCCCTTCACTTTACATGTTGCATTCAATTGTACACGTTAGCATTTTGATAGGGAGCCTATCACATTCAACAGTACACTTGATGCTATATTAAAATATTTCATAATATTCACATTGGAGGGTACACTCAATGGGACACTTGAGTGTTTTATAGGATTCCCTTCACAGAGGAGGGTACCCTCAATGGGTACACTCAAGGGTACACTTGAATATTTCAATACGCATCTCTTCACACATGAGGGTACGCTCAATTGCATAGGCATTCCTTCACTTTGAAAGTATAATCAATGATCCACTTGAATATTTCAATAGACATCCCTTCAAATTCAAGGGTGCATTTGATGGTATTCCTTAATATTTCATAGGCATCCCTTCACTTTACATGTTGCATTCAATTGTACACGTTAGCATTTTGATAGGGAGCCTATCACATTCAACAGTACACTTGATGCTATATTAAAATATTTCATAATATTCACATTGGAGGGTACACTCAATGGGACACTTGAGTGTTTTATAGGATTCCCTTCACAGAGGAGGGTACCCTCAATGGGACACTTGAACATTTCACGAGCATCCATTCACACTGGTTATAACACTCAAAAGGACGCTTGAATGTTTCATAGGCTTCCCTTCACCCAGGAGTGTACACTCAATGGGACACTTGAACATTTCATAGACTTCACACAGGAGGGTACACTTGATGCTACACTCAAATATTTCATAAGCTTCACATTGGAGGATACACACAATGGGACCCTTGAACATTTCATAGGCATCCTTTCACATTGGTAGGTACACTCAATGGGACACTTGAACATTTTATAGGCTTACCTTCACATGGAAAAGTACCTGCAATGGGACACTTGAACATTTTGTGTGCATCCCAACACATTTAATTTTACGCTCAATGGGACACTTGAACATTTCATAGGTTTCCTTCACATCGGAGAGTTCCCTCAGTGAGGCACTTGAACTATTTATAACCTTCCCTTCACACGAGAGGATACACTCAGTTGGACACTTGAACATTTCATAGGCTTTTCTTCACATTAAGGTGACACTTGATAGGGCACTTCAACATTTCAGCAGATATCCCTTGACATTGGATTATACACTTGATGGCACACTTTAATATCAAAAGTCATCCTTTTTAATTCAATGTGCAAAGGGAGCATGTAAAAAGGCAAAGTTGGTGTTAGGATAGGGGGTCAATCTATTGGATTTCCAGAGTTCAGAAAAAGTGCTTTTGTTTGGGGTGACATTGATGCATTTTTCATTACTGAGCTCTCTGAAGCTCATGTTGCATCTTGAGGTGCTACATATATAAACATATCCAAACTAGATATGTTAATGTTAATTTCAGTGGAAATTTGTGCACTCTTCGAATGAATCACACTACCCAAGATCAAGGTTCTGTATTTTTCAATCACTTCACCAAACTTTCTATATTGAACAATAGTTCCAATGAAGTGTTGCAATAGCATGCATCACTTTGTTAAACTCTACAAATAAATACATGTCAATGCAATTTGAAAAGTAATTCAGAGGATTTGTTAAATGTATATTGTTTGGAGAGAAATTATGTATGAAACCTACAGCACTTGTCAGTATGCATTTTTTGTTTTAAAAGTTTTTAACAAGAACCATTGCAGACCTTAAATTTTGCAAAATTTAGAAAAACACCAAGGCTACCCGCCATCTGTGGTGCAGGGCGGTGCAGCAAGTGTTTTCCTGCTCTGCCCTGTGCCACAGGGAAAGGGCAGAATTGCACTGTATCCAAAAGATACATAGCATTTCTGTCCTCTCCCCCTGCGCTGGCACACAAATTGCTGCCTAGCGTCAATGGAGGCCCCCTTGCACCATGGTGCAAGGATGCCTTCGTTGTGAGGATGATTGTTTTGGTGAAGGAAAGGACATTTTCCTGCACAAAAACAATCACAAGAGGTGTATTCCTCTTTATATGTATGCTGCAGAATGTAGCATACATAGAAAGAAAACAAAAGTGAGAAATAACAATGTTTCTCCCCCTTGTGTCACTCTTATGCCACCCCTGAGGTGTCATAGGAATCTGATGTATTCCCAGACTTGTAACTCTGGGAATGCATCAGATTCCTTCGGGCTTCATGGGTGTTGCATGGGAACATATCAAGCAATACCAATGGAACACCCCTTTCATGCAGTATTATGAATGAAATAGGTCCATATTTACAAGGCCATGAAAAGCCAAGCAGGGTGGCTTTGAGTGGCCTTGTAAATATGGACTGGCACACTGCACCACTGGAGCATCAAAAGAAATGAGGCTCCGATGGCGCAGTGTGCTTCTAGGGCCTCATAAATGAGGCCCTAAGTTTTTAAGTAGGTAAAACAATTAGTTCTCGCCTCAATGATCTTAGCCCTCCAGATGGTGTTTTTGTAATTGCCGCCTCCTCAACAAACTTCCTTTCAAAGCTTAGGAGAATGAATGCTTGATGTGGGGGTGCTTCTATTTGGGGAGGAGTAGCCCAACCTGTGAGTACACATCTGCAGCCTGCAGCAAGTTCAATCTACACTTTGCTTACAAGCAAAACACCATGTTATTAAAAGGGTGTTAAGTGCCTATGAGCAACATCTGCCGATAAAATTAGTGCACCGTTAACACTAGTTTGTGCATTTCACAGGCATCAATACAAAATCAAGGCGGAATATGTTAAACTGTGGCAGATGTATGTATTGCTTTACGTCAGAAATCCAGCAAGACTAGAATGTCACAGCAGACATTTACTGAAATACCTGGGGAAATGTAACAAAAAATTGCTCATAGAAAATGGCCTTTCAGCTAAATTACCTAATATATTTGCTAATGGTATCTGATTTAAAAGGCACAAAAATAAGAAGATAAAAGCACATTAGGAGATGTGTTACATTTATAAGTGTGTATCACCTTGGCAACACAATCTGTATTCCGAATCACACCACCCCTGATGGGCCAAGACCTTTTAAAATTGGTAAATAGTTTTTTATGGCAATGATCTGCTTTCAGCTTTTGCGTGTGCCGCTGCATAAGATACAAAGTGGGTTCCTGGATACATGAATAGATTTTAGCAAGCTCTTAACTACAATTTACATGTTTTTTTTCTTCTGTACCTCCAGTCTTTTAGCATGAAATACCCACATTATCTAATACAGGCAAACCTGCGTCCCCTTTGGTCTCGCACATTTGCAGTGATTTGCGCTAATGCACTGTTGCCTCTGTGATACTCAACATGGCTGCTCTTTTTAGTATCAGTGGAGTCACAAAAATAAATCAAAAGTATTGTTCCACGAATGTGCTTTTAACTCCATTGTCACCTGTATTAAACATGTATGTAATGGGTATTTATGGTATAATTTCTCCAATGACTGAATGAATGCATGATTGACTGAATGAATGAATACATAGGTGTTTATATAATCCTCTACGAGATCAGACCCTCAAAGTCCACTTGTGCTTCTGACGCAGACTGCAGTTGCATATGTCTAATGAACTAGAAGTGTTGGGCTAAGTACCAAAAGATAAGAGGAGGGTTAAAAGTATAATTCCACCCAGCTATGACTTGATATCAAATGCTTCTCTCTCCCTGCTATCTATCTATCTATCTATCTATCTATCTATCTATCTATCTATCTATCTATCTATCTATCTATCTATCTATCTATCTATCTATCTATCTATCTATCTATCTATCCAAACTGCATGTTGATAACATATTTATTAAACACACTTAAAATGAATCATGGGCCAGATGTACTAAACACTCTTGCGTCCGCAAACCCTACAGTTTGCATAATCACAGTATTTGTGAATACAAAGGTTTTATGTGGAATGCTATCAACTCGTTTTGGGAGTAGGAAAGCCAGATTATGGCTCACAAAATTAATTTAGTGATTAATTTCGAATCACAATTAAGAGGAGATGTGAAAGCTGCTTCCCATCCTAATTTTGAGTAGCAATGGTATGTATCAATGGTTTGCAACCACATTTGCAGTAGCAACCATCGATTACTTACTAATACGTCAAAGAAGGTGGTAAATGATCGTGAAGGGCATGGTGACCCTGGGAACTCCTTCATTTTGCAAATCTTATTGGGGAATCTCTCATGGGAGCAGGCTGTGGTTCAGGGAACCACTGCTTGTTCCCCCGACGTATTCTCAAATAGAAAATATTTTTTCTTACAAGCGGCACCAGTTCCTTTAATAACACAGGCGGCTTTAAAAAAGTTTCCTGTTTGGAAAGGCAAACACAGGGGTGGTGGCTACTGTTCCTGGAAGGATACCATTCCTGTGTTTGTAGCCAATCACAGTGGGTCACAAGCAGCTCCCTGCCTAATTAATATTATTCAGACAGGGTATTCGCCAACCCCTCTGGCTGGACATTTTGGGGCACCACCTATTAACAATAGGTTCCATTGCAACATCAGAAAAAGGTCACAAAAAGTCAATGTGCAATTGCTCCCACGTTTTGCAACTTGTATCTTAGTGCAGCAAGATCCATGTTTCCTGGTGTTAATTATACCACCTCAAAGGCCCGAAGGTTAAGAAAATAAATTTGTTTTTAGTTGTCTCATGAACCGAGGATAGTTGGATATTTTGGACAAGCTAAGGCAAACCTAGTCCATTGCACAGTGTCCAGGATAGAAAAGGAAAGGGCTACTAGTTTTTAGACAAAAAGAAAAAAGGGAGCACACTGCCTCACACTCCAGCAAAAAGTTAGCCCCAATGCATCATGGTAAATGCAGTCACTTCGTTTTGTGTTGAAAAAGTAATCAAAAGTCTTTCACCTAAGTAGGTGCAGCAAGTGCTGTGTATCTCTGGACACGTGTTTCTAGGTTTAGCCCGTCATCAGCAGAGAGCAGCCAAGTATGTGGGGTTGCTTGAAATGCCGCCAAAAGTCTTCTCAGGTTTATGTACCACTCACTGGCGCACAGGTGCCTCACCAGAGCTCGTCAGCTCGTTAGCTCAAGGGAGCAGTCATTGGACAAAAAGAAAAAAGGGAGCACACTGCCTCACACTCCAGCAAAAAGTTAGCCCCAATGCATCATGGTAAATGCAGTCACTTCGTTTTGTGTTGAAAAAGTAATCAAAAGTCTTTCACCTAAGTAGGTGCAGCAAGTGCTGTGTATCTCTGGACACGTGTTTCTAGGTTTAGCCCGTCATCAGCAGAGAGCAGCCAAGTATGTGGGGTTGCTTGAAATGCCGCCAAAAGTCTTCTCAGGTTTATGTACCACTCACTGGCGCACAGGTGCCTCACCAGAGCTCGTCAGCTCGTTAGCTCAAGGGAGCAGTCATTGGACAAAAAGAAAAAAGGGAGCACACTGCCTCACACTCCAGCAAAAAGTTAGCCCCAATGCATCATGGTAAATGCAGTCACTTCGTTTTGTGTTGAAAAAGTAATCAAAAGTCTTTCACCTAAGTAGGTGCAGCAAGTGCTGTGTATCTCTGGACACGTGTTTCTAGGTTTAGCCCGTCATCAGCAGAGAGCAGCCAAGTATGTGGGGTTGCTTGAAATGCCGCCAAAAGTCTTCTCAGGTTTATGTACCACTCACTGGCGCACAGGTGCCTCACCAGAGCTCGTCAGCTCGTTAGCTCAAGGGAGCAGTCATTGGACAAAAAGAAAAAAGGGAGCACACTGCCTCACACTCCAGCAAAAAGTTAGCCCCAATGCATCATGGTAAATGCAGTCACTTCGTTTTGTGTTGAAAAAGTAATCAAAAGTCTTTCACCTAAGTAGGTGCAGCAAGTGCTGTGTATCTCTGGACACGTTTTTAGTTGTCTCATGAACCGAGGATAGTTGGATATTTTGGACAAGCTAAGGCAAACCTAGTCCATTGCACAGTGTCCAGGATAGAAAAGGAAAGGGCTACTAGTTTTTAGGTCGAGCCTAGGCATTGCACAAGCGCTGTCTCTCAACATGTTGTAATCTATATCTGTGGGCTTGCAACATGCCCATCTCATGCCCATCACCTTAATTCGTTCCTTGGCCTGCCTTTCAAAATTCCCTTGATTTCGTAGGTAAATGCTTTACTTTTGTCCCGCCTTGAGGCTGCTTTGCTACCGCCTTGGAGACTGACCCTGTTAAATGGATTATTGCACTATCGGCCATATATTATAGTGTGGCGAACTACTTTTTATTTTGCCATGCTGCGTCATGACACAGAAATCCTCAAAGCACCTCTCCCGGCACACCCAATGCTTCAATAATCACTGAACTCAGGAAACTCGCCCCATAATGCTTTGTGGGGTGTTTCTTTTAAAGAAAATTTAGCCCATAACTCACCCTGTGGTGATTGTACGACAATGGGACCACCACCAAACCTTTCAGTATGACACACTCTTCCTGTCTAGGTGATCTATCTGTTCCCACACGGTTGGGGGGACCCCAAAATAGTAATCTCTCCCACCATTCAATGTCTTTATAAGCTCTCTCATGGCTGGAACTTTTGTTGTATAGCTCGGAGTATTTAGGCCCTTATTTATACTTTTTTAGCACCGCATTTGCGTCATTTTTTGACGCAAATGCAGCGCAAACTTTCAAAATACAATTGTATTTTGGAAGTTTGCGCCGATTTTGCATCAAAAAAACGAAACAAATGCGGCACTAAAAAAGTATAGATATGGGCCTTAGGGGGTCATTCTGACTCCCGCCGGGCGCGGTCACTGCGCGCCCGGTGGGAGCCGCCAAAATACCGTACCGCGGTCGGAAGACCGCGGTGGGTATTTTGAGGTTTCCCCTGGGCTGGCGGGCGGCCTCCAAAAGGCCGCCCGCCAGCCCAGGGGAAACCGTCCTTCCCACGATGAAGCCGGCTCGTAATCGAGCCGGCGGAGTAGGAAGGTGCGACGGGTGCTACTGCACCCGTCGCATATTTCACTGTCTGCTAAGCAGACAGTGAAATACAAGCGGGGCCCTCTTACAGGGGCCCCTGCAGTGCCCATGCCATTGGCATGGGCACTGCAGAGGCCCCCAGGGGCCCCGCGACACCCCCTACCGCCATCCTGTTCCTGGCGGGCGAACCGCCAGGAACAGGATGGCGGTAGGGGGTGTCAGAATCCCCTCGGCGGCGCAGCAAGCTGCGCCGCCTTGGAGGATTCCAACGGGCAGTGGTAAACCGGCGTGAGACCGCCGGTTTACCCTTTCTGACCGCGGCTGAACCGCCGCGGTCAGAATGCCCTCGGGAGCACCGCCAGCCTGTTGGCGGTGCTCCCGTGGTCGGTGGCCCTGGCGGCCACCGGCCACCAGGGTCAGAATGACCCCCTTAGTGTTTTGAGGGCCTTGTTTGTAATAGTTATTGCAGTAGGCCTGCCACTCCTGAAAATGTGTAATGCACTACACCCTCTAGAGCAGAGGTCTTCAATCTATGGGTCGCAACCCCCAGGGGGGCCGTGGAGCCCTGGAAAGGGGATCGCGCATTCCCCCAGCCGATCGTTAACTTTCATTGATTGAGTCTCCTGTGCTGTGAAAGGAAGCTGCACAGACAGCTAAAGAAGCCATTGAGCCTGCTTCCTGAAGGAAATGTAAATGTGAGTTAGGAGTTGATCTGCAAAGGTAAATGGTAAAATAAACAAATGTAAAGGATGCTTTGGAGCCGGTTCTGGCTTTAATTGATCGAATCAGTCAAAGCTATGCAATGACAAATATTTGTTCTTTTTGAGAGGTAGTGCGAAGAGCTGACAACTTGGCAGTGAAATGTGTGCCTTTAATTGTGATTGTATATACATAGAGCCAGATTTATGCTGGTCTTGCACCGTTCCAATCGCACATTAGCGTCATTTTTTTAACGCTAATGTGGCATTGGAAGGGAAAAAAAGCTGCGTCATATTTACAAAATGGCGCAATGCTTGTATTGTGCCACTTTGTAACCCCTTGTGCCTAATTATGCCTGCGCCTGGCATAATGTATGCAAGGGGGGCATTCCGGTGCTAGGAGGGGCCGTAAAAATGGTGAAAAAGAATCTATGAGATTCCTTTGCACCATTTTTATCGGCATTTAACGCCTGCTAAGTGCAGGCGTTAAAAAGAGGCTTCCATTGATTACAATGGGCCTCTGGGTGCTTTGCAGGATTAGCGGCATCATTTTTTATGCTAATCCTGCAAAGCGCCAGACTAGCATAACAAATTATGACGCTGCCCAGATTTACAAAATCACAAACTGGAGCAGTGCCAAAACCTTACGCAGGCGTAATGAGGAGAAATGTTTTCATTTCTCCTCATTTTTTCCTCTTTCCATGTGTGTTGCACTCTGCTGCACACATGGAACAAGGAAAATACCTTTGAGGATTGTTTTTGTTCAGGAAGGTGCCCCTTCCTCCTGTGAGAAAGTAGCCTCTTTCTAGCCTTGTTACCCTCACTTTTGGCCTGTTTGTGAGTATATGTCAGGGTGTTTTCACTGTATCACTGGGATCCTGCTAGCCAGGGCCCAGTGCTCATAGTGAAAACCCTATGTTTTCAGTATGTTTGTTATGTGTCACTGGGACCCTGCTAGCCAGGACCCCAGTGCTCATAAGTTTGTGGCCTATATGTATGTGTTCCCCGTGTGATGACTGTCTCACTGAGGCTCTGCTAACCAGAACCTCAGTGGTTATGCTCTCTCTGCTTTCCAAATTGTCACTAACAGGCTAGTGACCAATTTCACCAATTTACATTGGCATACTGGAACACCCTTATAATTCCCTAGTATATGGTACTGAAGTACCCAGGGTATTGGGGTTCCAGGAGATCCCTATGGGCTGCAGCATTTCTTTTGCCACCCATAGGGAGCTCTGACAATTCGTACACAGGCCTGCCACTGCAGCCTGAGTGAAATAATGCCCACATTATTTCACAGCCATTTTACACTGCACATAAGTAACTTATAAGTCACCTATATGTCTAACCTTCACCTGGTGAAGGTTGGGTGCAATTTACTTAGTGTGTGGGCACCCTGGCACTAGCCAAGGTGCCCCCACATTGTTCAGGGCAAATTCCCCGGACTTTGTGAGTGCGGGGACACCATTTCACGCATGCACTATACATAGGTCACTACCTATGTATAGCGACACAATGGTAACTCCGAACATGGCCATGTAACATGTCTAAGATGATGGAATTGTCACCCCAATGCCATTCTAGCCTTGGGGAGACAATTCCATGATCCCCCGAGTCTCTAGCACAGACCCGGGTACTGCCAAACTGCCTTTCCCGGGGTTTCACTGCAGCTGCTGCTGCTGCCAACCCCTCAGACAGGTTTCTGCCCTCCTGGGGTCCAGCCAGGCTTGGCCCAGGAAGGCAGAACAAAGGACTTCCTCAGAGAGAGGGTGTTACACCCTCTCCCTTTGGAAAAAGGTGTCAGGGCTGGGGAGGAGTAGCCTCCCCCAGCCTCTGGAAATGCTTTGATGGGCACAGATGGCGTCCATCTCTGCATAAGCCAGTCTACACCGGTTCAGGGATCCCCCAGCCCTGCTCTGGCGCGAAACTGGACAAAGGAAAGGGGAATGACCACTCCACTGACCTGCACCTCCCAGGGGAGGTGCCCAGAGCTCCTCCAGTGTTCTCCAGACCTCTGCCATCTTGGAAACAGAGGTGTTGCTGGCACACTGGACTGCTCTGAGTGGCCAGTGCCATCAGGTGATGTCAGAGACTCCTCCTGATAGGCTCTTACCTTCCTTACTAGCCTATCCTCCTTCCAAGGTAGCCAAACCTCCTTTTCTGGCTATTTAGGGTCTCTGCTTTGGGGAATTCTTCAGATACCGAATGCAAGAGCTCATCAGAGTTCCTCTGCATCTCCCTCTTCACCTTCTGCCAAAGGATCGACCGCTGACTGCTCAGGACTCCTGCAAAACCGCAACAAAGTAGCAAAGACGACTACTGCAACCTTGTATCGCTTCATCCTGCCGGCTTTCTCGACTGTTTCCTGGTGGTGCATGCTCTGGGGGTAGCCTGCCTCCTTCTTGCACCAGGAGCTCTGAAGAAATCTCCTGTGGGTCGACGGAATCTTCTCCCTGCAACCGCAGGCAACAAAAGACTGCATCACCAGTTCTCTGGGTCCCCTCTCAGCACGACGAGCGTGGTCCCTGGAACTCAGCAACTCTGTCCAAGTGACTCACACAGTCCAATGACTCTTCAGTCCAAGTTTGGTGGAGGTAAGTCCTTGCCTCCCCACGCTAGACTGCATTGCTGGGTACCGCATGATTTGCAGCTGCTCCAGGTCCTGTGCACTCTTCCAGGATTTCCTTCATGCACAGCCAAGCCTGGGTCCCCGACACTCTAACCTGCAGTGCACAATCTTCTGAGTTGTCCTCCGGCGTTGTGGGACTCCCTTTTCTGACTTCGGGTGGACTCCAGTGCACTCCTCTTCTAAGTGCCTGTCCCGGTACTTCTGCAGGTGCTGCGTGCTTCTGTGAGGGCTCCCTGACTTGCCGGGCACCCCCTCTGTCTCCTCATCCAAGTGGCAACATCCTGGTCCTTCCTGGGCCACAGGAGCATCCAAAAACCCTACTGCAACCTTTGCAGCTGGCAAGGCTTGTTTGCAGTATTTCTGTGTGAGAACACCTCTGCAAGCTTCTTCACGACGCGGGACATCCATCCTCCAAAGGGGAAGTTCCTAGTCCTCTTCGTTCTTGCAGAACACAAAGCTTCTTCCATCCAGTGGCAGCTTCCTTGCACCCTCAGCTGGCATTTCCTGGGCATCTGCCCACTCTCGACACTGTCGCAACTCTTGGACTTGGTCCCTTTGTCTTACAGGTACTCAGGTCCGGAAATCCACTGTTGTTGCATCGCTGGTGTTGGTCTTCCTTGCAGAATCCCCCTATCACGACTTCTGTGCTCTCTGGGGGTTGTAGGTGCACTTTACACATACCTTTCAGGGTCTTGGGGTGGGCTATTTTTCTAACCCTCACTGTTTTCCTACAGTCCCAGCGACCCTCTACAAGCTCACATAGGTTTGGGGTCCATTCGTGGTTCGCATTCCACTTTTGGAGTATATGGTTTGTGTTGCCCCTATAACGATGTGCTCCTATTGCAATCTATTGTAACTTTACACTGCTTGCATTACTTCCTTTTACTATTACTGCATATTTTTTGGTATTGTGTACATATACCTTGTGTATATTTGGCATCCTCATACTGAGGGTACTCACTGAGATACTTTGGGCATATTGTCATAAAAATAAAGTACCTTCATTTTTAGTATATCTGTGTATTGTGTTTTCTTATGATATTGTGCATATGACACCAGTGGTATAGTAGGAGCTTTGCATGTCTCCTAGTTCAGCCTAAGCTGCTCTGCTATAGCTACCTTCTATCAGCCTAAGCTGCTAGAAGCACCTCTTCTACACTAATAAGGGATAACTGGACCTGGTACAGAGTGTAAGTACCCCTTGGTATCCACTACAAGCCAGGCCAGCCTCCTACACCTCCACAAAAACAATCCTGCCTATATTGGCGCGAGGCAGCAATTTGTGCGCCAGCGCAGGGGGAAAGGGCATGAATGCACTGTATTTCATAAATACTGTACATTCCTGCCCTTTTATATTGGCGTTGGGCAGTGTAGCCAGAAGACTTGCAGCACTGCCCCACGCCAATTCCTCATAAATGAGGACCTTTGTTTTTTGCAACACCCTTGACCACGCCCCCACACTCACTGACCTTTGGTTTCCTAAATACTGTTTCAGATTATTTCCTCACGGTAAAAATTATTTGCAGTGGGAATTGGGGATGTTTATGATTGTCGATGATGAGGAGTACCAAGTTCTAGAAATTTTTGTAAGGAGTGGGTCCTTATGCCTAAAAAACATTTGAAGGGGGTCCCGGCATCAAAAAGTTTGAAGACCTCTGCTCTAGAGGCTTAATATATGGATACACTGCAGTACATTCTGCCATTATGTTTTCATATGGTTATGCTCTCTAGGGGCTCACTATATGGTGATATGACCGTTCTGCTTACAAATGTTATGATTATAATGGTGCCCTCTAGGAGATGTTCTGAGCACTACAGTCAAGATACTACAATATTCACTGCACTCGGAAACTCTCCCCATAATGCCTTGCGGGGCATACTTTTTACAAAATATTTTTGCACCAAAATAATGATGTACAAATATAAGAAATAATGGCAATATATTCTTTTTTTGCTGCAAATAGGAAGAAGGTAAATGGAAGTGCTTTTGTTGTATGCAGAGCCACTGGAATTATGTGGCAGAAAGGACCAAATTATGCCACAGGGCTGACCAATGTATGTGGCAAGAAAAGTCCAGTTATCCAGTTACAACGCCAATAACTCAAGCAAATGCAAGACCTATTGCATTGCAAATGCTTGTTCTTGTTGGAAGTGAGAGACTGTTAATTGGTAAAGTCATGTGGAATTTAGTAAATGCAATGAAGACAGAACAGTGCGTGAAACAGAGAAACACGAAGCACAGCTTATGGTCTTCTGGCCAACTTTTCAATAAATGCATCCTTAGCTCATCTTTTGAAGTTTGGCCTGTGCAACAAGCCAACACTCAGAGAAAGTACAAGAAAGCATTGGGCTTAACACACCAACCAGAACAACAAAACACGAAGAAATAAAGAATGTCTATGTTAAAATCACATTTGATAAAAAGAGAAAAAAAATCATCAGCAATTAAGATGAGTAGGTAAAGAAATTTCTAAATTTGGCATTAAGAAAAACTGCCATAAACTGTGGCACAATATATTATTCTCAGAATAAAAGTAAAATAAAATAGTATAATACAATTAAAAGGTTTCCAAGTGACCTTTACAAAATTGCTCCCGACCTAAACACCTGTACATGTCATCAGATACAATGTAGTGGTGTAGCCTGGTGAAAGATTCTATCGTCATCCTCATAACAATTATGAAGGCATATGATGTCTGGCAGTATCCACCAAGAAGCTCGACCTAGACAGGAAGCTCATATGCTGGATCCATTATGTTTAAGCTCTCAGTGTGATGTCGAAACCGAAAAGCTCCAAAACTGTGAGTGCTGGCTGACCTGGTATTTGAGGTTGCCCTGAGTCAGATGGTCCACAAGTTTTAAAAACATAGAGCTCAAGTTCCAGCGCAGGTCAAGCCATTTACAATATCCAGTGAGGCAGCCTTTGCTTCAATGTCCCACTCAAATTGCTCGATAGAATTCAACAGTTCTACAAACCACTAATTACTTCACGTGACTCTAGTTGGAGGCAGGCTGAATAGTCATGATATCAATTCACCTTCAGATTTGCAATTAGATGTAACTGCTTTAAAATGTAAAAATAGCAAAGTCAATTTTACCTTCACAAGAATTCATATGAAATCTTCTGGACATGTCCCCAGTGAACCAGTCCTCTTGCATGAAAAGCCATTGGAGTTTTGCTCCATCAAAACCAGGATCTTATGTCCTCAGTCCCAGGGTCATATCTCCTTTCTTGCCCTCCTGGTGTAGTTGTCCACAACATGTTGTACCCTACCCAGGTTTCCAGCATTTTAGGTTAACTGTGAATACTAAGCAGGCCATCAGCCCCTCTGGAATCACATTACTGTCTCCATGAAAACTGATTTCTGGAAAAAAAGTTACCAGGGGATCAAACAGTGCCCATGGCAAATTAGGCCTCTGTGTCAATGAAGGCTAACCCAGGAGGTTAGCGTTTGTAACCATGGATCAGGCCGTTTCTGGTTGAACAATCCAAGAGGTAGATCTGTACAGCATTCTGTTTATTTCTTAAACAATTGCACTGCCAAATCCATCGTTCCTCTTTACATCTTGAACTGTCTTGAACTGTCAGAAAAGAGGACGAACAGGAGTAATTAAGTAAAGTTTCTAAAAGTACCCAATACCCCAACTGTTACAGAAATATGATGTAAAACATTTCTTGTGATGTTTGCTTTCAAGATGTTGAAAACTGACAAGGTACTTGTAGGAAAATCGAAATAGCAAACAGCTTCCTCTAGAGAAAAGAGCTCCAGTCTAAACCATCCCTTTACTACTCACATATAAAGAAAACTATTCAATCAAAAGGACAGAGGTATCCCTAATTGACATGTAAAAACACAGGGAAGCCTCCTGCGGGTTATGTAATAATAATATCAAGAAAGGCCCATTCAGTGAAAAGAAATCGGACGAGAAAATCGGGGACAGCATCTACTGCCCAAGTGCTGAGGTCAATTACCACAAGCACTCTGTCGACTGATTACATACATTGAAAAAGCAAGTCAACCAGCAGATAAGCAAGTACGTCTGGAAGTGTTTATATGACCGAGAAGGTAAGAAATTAAATGCCATTAACAACTTATTGGCATAGACAAGTTATTCCCAAACATCTCCACCAGTTATCTTATCCTATGTCTACCAAATTATTAGAACTACCAGCAATGGTGAATACCCTAAGCAGGGGCTTTTATATATGTTAATGTTTTCTCTCTCCCAGCTCGAATAGAGCTCATTGTTCACATTACTTTAAATGATTGATAAATATGAAAACATTACATTTCTTATAACCCATAATTGAAATAGGATAATTTGATTTTATCTTTGTATTTCGGTATTTTATGAAAAATATTCACATAAAGTGAAAAACATTCCAGTCTCTACCACAAGATGCGAGAAAGTCATCAATCTCCACGCTAGTAATGACACAGAAACTGGTCTACAGCTTAAAGTTAGCGTCAGCCTGCATATGACGTTTACTCCACAGATACATATTCAGGAGTCTCAGCATAATTCACTCTACAGTCAGATTCAGGTCCTTACTAAGGTCTAGCAAGGCAAATGTGTCCCAATTGTGTTTTATGGTAGTGACATCTGGGGTTCTCAGTATTTGAAAGAAATCCAGACAGTAGAAAATATGTTTTAGGGAAACTGTTGTCGGCCCCTCAGTCTGTTCCTGCGTACATTATTCAGGAGGAGCTGGGGCTTGGGTATACTGAGGACCAGTTAGCTCTCGCTCCCTTGCTTAGGTGGATTAGGGTTTGGTCCAATCCGGTGTTAGATCTCAACCGTGGCTTTATCGAGGATTGCAGGACCCTAGATAAGGCACTAGGTATCCCTTGGCTAAAATAGATTAAGGATGTTACTCGGAATCTGAGCCGTCGTGAACTTTTTGAGAATCCATTTGTCATCAAAAGAAGTGATTTGATTTGGGCAAAACATCATTTTATTCGTATGATGAAGATATAAAGGGAGGCACAAGAGCTTATAAACCTACTGTTCGCTGTTATGTTACATTAACACAAGCCCCCTGATGGAGCTTTATTTTATTACTGTTACGTCACCACAGCATCGGTCATTATTGACTGGTTTTAGGCTTAATCTATTACACTGGTCTGTTGTGGTTCCTCAGGGGATGCCCGTGGGATTATTTTCCCCCACAAGATACCGTACACTTTTTCTTTTTTGTGGGTACTATAGTGAACCGCGGCACAGGTATATTCTGCGTTTGCTCAAGGAATGCTCTTTTGTGCAGGTCAAACCACCACTGTTGTACCTTCAAACACTAATCAGTCCTCTTATTTGTTTTAATATTGCTAGTTTCCTGGTGAGGGTTTACAGGACTAGGAAGTTTTTGACTAGTTGATACGTAGGCTCCCTGTCTAGTATGTGAGCTATGTATTTTTACTACTTTTTAACATACTTTGGGCCATATGCACGAACACTTTTTCTCATAGACACAGAATGGGTAAAAACCTTTGCTACATCTGGCCCTTTATTCTCTATTTCTATCTCTTTTTAATTATTATTATATTGTGTCTATTTATGAGTGGAATGTGCGTTCTTATGACTTTTGGTAGTCAAATAAAGTTTTTTTATGAATAAATGAGTGACACTCTACAGTCTAATTGTGTTTACTATGGGTCAAGCGCATTAAATATGTTTTAAAGTCGTCTGTTTTAAAGTACTAATGTAGTGGCTCAATTGATAACATGCAATTATCAAATAGATACTGTCCACTTCATATAAAGGACTTCAAGGTATCACATTATGAATATCAAAGATTGGGCATCAATTGCTATGCACCATCAGATTTTATTTAATAGATGTGACATAAGTAATGTTAGATAATGGCAATGAAAGCCACACAAGGACTGAATCATGCACTGGAGAGCGTTAAGTGCTAGATAGAGAAATATTTGTCCCTCATATTGTCAAACTACTGACTGTAATATCGGTTTATGTGTAAAGTGTGAGTAGTTGCATGAAAAAGTGATATTAGATTAAGGCCCTCATTACAACCCTGGCGGTCAGTGTTAAAGCGGCGGTAATACCGGCAAAAGGCAGGTGGCAAAAAATTTAAATCACGAAAATGGCGGAAACTGCCAACATAGACAGCCACTTTAACACTCCGACCGCCACAGCGGTAGAAACAAACACAGCTGCGGTCACCGCCAACAGACAGGCGGAAGACAAAGTACCACCCATTGTATTTCAAGACGCCTATCCGCCACCTTTTCCGGGCGGTACCAACGCGATCAAAAGCACGGATGAAACAGTACAGAGAAGGGAAAACACTCACCTCTCGACACCCAACGAGGAACCAGGACACCATGGAGCCCGAGTTACACATACTGCCCATGCTGGTGTATCTTCTCACCTACCAGGAGTACGAACAGCGGCGGCGATGACCACGGTGAGTACTGCACCTACAACACGGGGGGGAAGAGAGTGACACACACACGCAATAACCCCACCCCCACCCTCACCCACAACAACATACACACAAATACATGCAGCAACATTACATATACACCCTCCCACCCCCTGGAACAACGCAAGGACAAAAGGAAATGATTGTAACAATTGTAATCATGAAAAATCAGACAGTCAAAATTCAAAATTCAGTATATACAAATATGTACACCAACTACACATGTCCAGATAGTGTACCAATCATTGTCCGTGGACCACTGGGCCCAAAATGCATGGGCAAAGCCCACACATGATACCTGACTCGAAACGGAGAGAACACAGCTGGGGCATCACATGGAAAATATACAGGCACCTCAGGAGGAGGGTGAGGGGGGACACCTCAGCCAGATGAAATCACGATGCCACTGCTGCACGAGGGGGCTCCATGCCCACTGCTTTGTCCAGGGGAGTGCAAAGCCACAGTCTCTCAAGTCTCTCAAGTGGGTGGTTTTTCCACTGCTTTATCCTGGGGAGTGCAAAGCCACAGTCTCTCAAGTGGATAACAGTCTCCACTGGTTCTGGAGGGGGCCTTGTGCCCAGAGTGCTTCATCCTGCCAAGGACTGAGGTAGTGGATGTGAATCTCCACTGGTTCTGGAGGGGGCTGTATGCCCAGAGTGCTTCATCCTGCCAAGGACTAAGGTAGTGGATGTGAATCTCCACTGGTTCTGGAGGGGGCTTTGTGCCCAGAGTGCTTCATCCTGCCAAGGACTGAGGAAGTGGATGTACCTCTCCACTGGTTCTGGACGGGGCTTTGTGCCCAGAGTGCTTCATCCTGCCAAGGACTGAGGAAGTGGATGTATCTCTCCACTGGTTCTGTAGGGGTATTTGTGCCCAGAGTGCTTCATCCTGCCAAGGACTGAGGTAGTGGCTGTGAATCTCCACTGGTTCTGGAGGGGGCTTTGTGCCCAGAGTGCTTCATCCTGCCAAGGACTGAGGAAGTGGATGTGAATCTCCACTGGTTCTGGAGGGGGCTTTGTGCCCAGAGTGCTTCTTCCTGCCAGGGACTGAGGAAGTGGATGTATCTCTCCACTGTTTCTGGAGGGGGCTTTGTGCCCAGAGTGCTTCATCCTGCCAAGGACTGAGGTAGTGGATGTGAATCTTCACTGGTTCTGGAGGGGGCTTTATGCCCAGAATGCTCGACGTGCAGTGTGGCCGGTACAATTCCCTCACCTGGGTGTGTGTGCCACGAGATTGCTGAGGTACAGGTAGCATGATACGCCATGGAGGCAGAGACATACCCCACACTGCTGTGGCTTCGTCTTCCAGGTGCAAACAGTGATGGAAGTCATGCCTCATGGAAGCTGCCCAGGGTCCAGGAACTGTCCTCCAGCCTCGGATGACTAACCACTGGGGATGGTAGCCATGTCAGCGGATGTGCCACTGTCCGAGCACGTCGCTGGGCTGGTGGCGGTGCTAGCAGCGGTGTCTGTGGCGGCGGTTCTGGCGGCGGTGCATGGGTCAGCACCTGCTGAGGGACACAGCAGGACGTCTCCTGCAGCCTCGGACGGCTGCCCACTGGGGAAGAGGCTGGGGACTGTCGCTGAGGCTGTAGATGTGCCGGTGGCAGTGCAGGTGGCGGTTGTGGTGGTGGGGCAGCTAGCGGTGTTCGCCGCCATACAGGTTGGTGTGGTCGTGGACAGAAGGTGTGACACTGGTCCCTCGGTGCCACTATGCCCTCTCCTGACCTGCTCTTCTGCTTTTGGCCCTTCCCCACCTTTGATGGTGCCGCAGTTGTCTTGCCACTATCCCATTTTATTTTTGCTGAGGCCTTGGTGGTTGGTTGTTTCGGCTTCTCCCTCTGGGATGTGGGCACCTTATTCACATTGGCAGGTGGCGGAATGTCCTTGCCCTCACTACGTGGCACACTGGCAGCCCTGATGGGTGGCGCACTCGACGACCCCACAGTTCCTGGCACCACTGTGCCTGGGGATTTGGTGGCTGAGGTGCTGGGCTGGGACCTGGAAAGCCTAGCCTAGGGGAAGGACGGGGGGGAGGTGAAGGGAAGAGCTCAAAGTTTGCAAGGAAACATTTTTTAGACACACTGGGACGGGGAGATGGAGGGGGTTTGGGTGTGGAGGAAGAGGTAGTGGTCGTAGGAGGTGTACGTCTGCTGAATTTGGGTGAAGGTGCATGGGCCGGAGGCTGTTGTGAGGTGGATGGCTGTTGGGTGGGTGTGTGCCTGCGTTTGTGTACCTTGGGAGTAGGGCTCACAGACACTGGAAGAGGGCACTGGGGATGTGTGAATGGTAGTGGGGGTGGTGATTGTACATGAGCGGTGTGTGGTGATGGGCGTGCTGGTGATGGAGGTAGTGGCTGAGGATGTAGTGCATGCAGGTGTGAGTGGATACGAGACAGGGAGGGAGGAGGAAGACGTGGAGGGGGGACACAGTGGAGACAGTGGATGTTGGTGTGTCTGCATGGAGATGGTGCTTGTGTGAGTGCCTGTGGGGTGTGTGGTGCTTATGTTTGCCTGAGCCACTCTTATGTGTTGATGTGTGTGCATGCTGGTCTGATGGTGTGGTTGGGATAGGCTGAGGTACAGGGGATTGGGTCTGGGTGGAGGAAGTTGTGGGGGGGAGGCTGGACACAGGGGCAATGGCTGCCATCAGTGCTGAGGCCAGAGACTGAAATGCTCTCTGTTGGGCCTCCTGCCCAGAATGAATGCCCCCCAGGTATGCATTTGTTTGTTGCAAATGCCTCTCAACACCCTGGCATTCAAAATTGTATCTTGCCCAACAGTGAGGGATCTCAGGAGGTCAATAGCCTCCTCACAGAGGGCAGCAGGGCTGACTGGGGCAAGGCCTGAGGTGCCTGGGGCGAAGGAGATGCCCACCCTCCTGGGTGAGCGGGTACGGGACACACGCTGAGGCGGTGCTGGTAGGGGGGTGGCGGCTGTACCTGTTGATGCAGTGGGCACAGAGGTGCCCGCCACCACAAGGGAGCTCCCATCAGAGGAGGAGTCGCTGTCACTGGTGTATGCTCCTGTCCCCGCCGTGGAGCTCCCCTCACCCTCCGTCCCACTGGTGGCTTCAGACTCCATTGCTTCACCCTCCAGGGCCAAGTGGGTTGCAGCTCCCTCCTGCTCCGGTGCCACTGCTCCTCCGCCTTATGATGCTATTGCACACAAGAACAGGGAGACCACAAAAAGGGGGGGGGGAGACAGAAGAAAAACATGTTCAGTGCATGCAAAACCACTACCGTTGGCGGACACAACACACAGGGAGCAGCCCCCTGCACTACACCATGCACTAACAGTTCCTAGAAATTTCACATGCCCATGGGGTACGAGGCCTAACCCCAATTGCTGCACACCTGGAAGTCACAGTAGCCTGACTAGGTGTAGATGGCTCTTTTCACTAGTGGGGTTGGGGTGCCACATAGCCTGCCTCACAAGGGGCCTTGCCTACCAACTTTTCCCTGGCCTAAGGGAACCCACTGCCCACCTCCCCCACCCAGACACGTTGTTATGCGCGCAGTCAGCTGAAGGAGAGTGTACTCACCCCCTTGTAGCTGCTGTGATGCCCTCAAGTGCCCATCCAACTCCGGATACGCCACTGCCAGGATCCGGGACATCAGGGGGGTCATGGTGCGACGGGCACCCCTCCCAGGCTGGGAGGCCATCCCCAGCTGGGCCTCCACCATCTTCTTGCTCCAGCGGCGTAGGTCCTCCCATCTTTTATGGCAGTGGGTGTTCTGTCTGTGGTAGACCTCCAGGGTCCGGATGTCATTGGCGATGGCACACCAAATACTCTTCTTCTGGTGGGCACTGACCTAGAGGAATGGTACAGGGGGAAAGGAAATTACTCAGCCGTCCGGAACTTCATAGTCATTGCCCACCAGTACACACCCATGCCCTGACGTACATACACTCACCATCCGCACATGCAGGCCTCAGCCCCCCCTATTTTTCTTCTAACCACACCACTCAAAGCAGGCATTGCCCATGCAGCATGATCACAGTGCACTCACCTGTTTGTCTGGAGGACCGTACAGTTGCATGTACTGGGGGAGGACCACATCCACTAGTTTCTCCAACTCCTCCGAAGTGAAGGCAGGGTCCCTTTCCCCAGACACATGAGCCATCGTCGCTTCCAGACACAGGTCACAGCAGCACTTGCAGTGTAGGTCCTCTCCTGTTGAAGGTCAGGTATCAAGTGAGAGAACAGACAGAAAATGGCGGTCATGTCCGCCGCGACAGTGTACAACGCCAGCACAGTCACCTCTTATCCCCTTTTCCCACCTTACCGGTCAGGCAGCCGCCATTTCAGGGGGCCAC
The DNA here is from genome assembly GCF_031143425.1 of Pleurodeles waltl. Lineage (NCBI taxonomy): Eukaryota > Metazoa > Chordata > Amphibia > Caudata > Salamandridae > Pleurodeles > Pleurodeles waltl. Next base: position 941,103,104 of record NC_090449.1, read on the forward strand.
ATGGCATAGAAATAAACTGCGTCACACCTATCTAGACCAGACATACAGACAGATACCGGCACATAGCGGATTACTAACGTTTCAGCAAATAACACATTGTGATACCTCAGTGTTGGATGACTCTCTGCTCGCTGTTCTCCTCCATAGGGCACGTCTGCTGGGGCAGGTGGAGATGGCGGCAACCTCTGGTGTACAGACCCCTGGTGGACCTGTCGACAATGGAAGAGAGACACATAATTATCACATACAGACTTGATTGTGCAACAATCCAGGAACTGTGTGCCCAGTTGGAGCCAGACCTGATGTCAGCTATCCCCCATCCCACAGGGATACCCCCTCTAGTGCAGGTCCTGTCTGAACTCCATTTCCTGGCCAGTGGGTCTTTTCAAACAACCGTGGCCATGGCATCAGGGATGTCCCAGCCAATGTTCTCTAACGTGTTGTCCAAAGTGTTATCTGCCCTGCTGAAACATATGCGCAGCTACATCGTTTTCCCTCAGGTGGAGGATTTGCCCACAGTGAAAGGTGACTTCTATGCCCTGGGACATATCCCCATCATTGGTGCAATTGATGGTATACATGTGGCATTTGTCCCCCCCCCGCAGGAATGAACAGGTGTACAGAAACCAGAAGAGCTATCATTCGATGAATGTGCAGATGGTGTGTTTGGCAGACCAGTACATCTCCCATGTCAATGCCAAGTATCCTGGCTCTGTGCATGACGCTTACATTTTGAGGAATAGCAGCATCCCTTATGTGATGGGGCAACTCCAGAGGCACCGTGTGTGGCTCATAGGTGAGCCCAAGGTCCCAATACCGTTGACATAGGTGTCTGGGTCTGAGGTTGTCCCTAAGGGTTAGTGTGTGTCTAACAGTTGTCCCTCGACATTTGCAGGTGACTCTGGTTACCCCAACCTGTCATGGCTACTGACCCCAGTGAGGAATCCCAGGACAAGGGCAGAGGAACGCTACAATGAGGCACATGGGCAAATGAGAAGGATAATCGAACGCACCTTCGGCCTCCTGAATGCCAGATTCCAGTGCCTCCATCTGACAGGTGGTTCCCTATACTACTCACCGAAGAAGGTGTGCCAGATAATCGTGGCCTGCTGTATGCTGCACAACCTGGCTTTGCGATGCCAGGTGCCTTTTCTGCAGGAGGATGGGCCAGATGGTGGTGCTTGTGGCAGCTGTGGAGCCTGTGGAGAGTGAAGAAGAGGAGGCAGAAGAAGAGGATATCAACAACCGAAGCAACATCATCATGCAATACTTCCAGTGAGACACAGGTAAGAAGATGTTACTGCTTCCCACATCTCATACCATTGCTGAGCTAGCATAAGTTTGTCATTTTCACTCAGTGTATGGACCCCGACATGTCACTTTGACTTTCCATTTCACAGATCTGGGTCCCACTTTGTGCCCTCTGCTATGTTTACTCCTGGCCTACAGCTGTGTTACATTGGTATGTGAACAAGTACATTGACATTGCTATGTTCCATAGATATTGCAATTACACATTTGTGAAAACACAGACTGACTCCTGATTGTTTTGTGATTGATGTGTGTTTATTCCTGTGCAAATAAGTGGAGGGGGTTGCAAAATGGGCTAGGATGATGGTGGAGGTATGTCCATGGCAGAGTCCAGTCTATTTGTTTCACAGGTGCATTGTCCAAAGGGGCATAGGAAGTGGAGCAATGGCAGGTTAAGGATGGACAGGGTGACATAGTGGGACAGAAGGGTGACATTCAGGAGAGTCTTATTTCCTGGCGGGGGTCTTGGCAATGTTCTCTGTCTTGTTCCTGGATCTCAGGGACCGTTTGAGGGGATGGTTCTCCATCTTCAGGGGGTGGGGTGCTGGTGTCCTGTTGTTCCTGTGGCAGTGCCTCCTGTCCACTAGTGCCGGCGGAGGTGGAGGGCTGTTCTTCATCCAGGCTAGTGTCAGGGGCCCGTTGGTGTGCCACTGTGTCCCTCCTGGTGTTGAGAAGGTCTGCCAGCACCCCTGCAATGGTGACCAGGGTGGTGTTGATGGACGTCAAGTCCTCCCTGATCCCCAGGTAGTGTTCCTCCTGCAGCCGCTGGGTCTCCTGAAACTTGGCCAGTTCTGTGCCCATGGTCTCCTGTGTATGGTGGTAAGCTCCCATCATGTTGGAGAGTGCCTCGTGGAGAGTGGGTTCCATGGGCCTGTCCTCCACCTGTCGCACAGCAGTCCTCCCAGCTTCCCTGTTATCCTGTGCCTCTGTCCCCTGAACCGTGTGCCCACTGCCACTGCCCCCAGGTCCCTGATCGTCCTGTGTTAGTGGGGTTGCTTGAGTTCCCTGTAGTGGTGGACACACTGCTGATTGATGTGTCCTGGGGAGAGAGGGATGGGCCCGCTGGGTGGGTGCTGTGGTGGTGTTTCCTGAGGGGAGGAGGCTCTGTGGTGGTTTGTGACTGTGTCAGGGGAACGACTGTCCCGAGGTTCCTGATGGGCCAGGCTGGTCATCTTGAGCCAGACGTGCAGAGCTGCTGTCATCACTGTGGGTCTCTTCTGTGGGGGGACTGGGTATGTCTGGCACCTCCTGTCCGGTGACGTTGGGTATGGGTATTGGGTTGGGTGTAAATGCATAGTTATTGTATCTGGTTGTGCCATCTTGTGCAGTGGGTGAGTGACCCTCTACTCCTTTGCTTGCTTTATTGGCTTGGTCCTTGTATGATTGGTGATTTTGGGGCATGTGTGAGTCTCTGTACTGGACATGCTTTGGTGATGGGTGTCCCTGCATTGGTGTTACACACAGGGCTTGGTTTTGGAATGTGTGGTTTGTGTTAGTGGGGTATCTGTGGGTTGTTGGGGTGATGGGTGTGAGGGTAAGGGTGGGGGTATGTGATGGCATGAAAGTGGGGCGGGGAGATAAAGTAGTAAAGATTTGCCTTACCAGAGTCCAGTCCTCCTGCTACGCCTGCGAGGCCCTCAGGATGCAATATTGACAAGACTTGCTCCTCCCATGTTGCTAGTTGTGGGGGTGGAGGTGGGGGTCCACCGCCAGCCCTCTGTACGGCAATCTGGTGTCTGGATACCACGAACGTACCTTCCCCCGTAGGATGTTCCACCTCTTCCTGATGTCATCCCGTGTTCTTGGATGCTGTCCTACTGCGTTGACCCTGTCGACAATTCTCCGCCAGAGCTCCATCTTCCTAGCAATGGATGTCTGCTGCACCAGTGATCCGAATAGCTGTGGCTCTACCCGGACGATTTCCTCCACCATGACCCTGAGCTCCTCCTTTGAAAACCTGGGGTGTCGTTGAGGTGCCATGATGTGGTGTGGGTGATGTGTCAGGTGGTGTCTGTTGTGATGTGTGAGGGGGTGCGTTGGTGTGTGTTGTTTGAGGTGTGTGGATGTTGTGTAAGTGATGGTGTTGTGTGTCTGTGGGTGCTGGTGTTGTTTCAGGTAGTGTCTCTCTCTGGCCTTCTTTCAAAAGATTGGTAGTAAGGGTTTGTGGGTGATGTGGGTGTGTGTTTTATATTGGATTGGGTGTGTGGGAGTGGTGTGTGTATGTGTATCAGGTGTGTGTATTTCGAATTGTCCAATGTGGTAGTGTTTTGTAAATGTGTGTGTATTTCAAGCGCGGGGGTGTGTACCGCCAATGGAATACCGCGGTTGAAGGACCGCCGCGTTGATTCGTGGGTGGTGATACTGTGGGCATATTCCTGTTGGCGTGATGGTGGAGGTTTTGTTATCGGCAGTTTACCACTTTCCTTTGGTGTGGCGGACTTGTGTGGGTGTCTGTATTGTGGGTCATAATACCTGTAGTGGAATTCCGCGGCCGCTGCGGTATGTTGGCGGTCTTCTGCACGGCGGAAAGCGGGATTTACCACCAGGGTTGTAATGAGGGCCTAAGTATTTGGTCTAGGAAAGTGCATTTGTGAACTAGGTTGGAGTGAACCAGGATAATGATGAATACAGTGTTGGGGTGCTAAGAATAAAATGTATTATAAGGTGTTCCAAGGCTATGCTATCAGTGATAAGGCAACTATATATCTACTTAAATATTGATATGTTTTCATTTGCTTTGTAAGATGCTGAATGCAGTTAAGCAAACATAACTTGAAAGCCACGGCTCAGGGAGTGTTAATATATGAAGCGTGTGTTGGTAGATGAGAGTCAGGACAGTGTGCAGATGCCTAAAAGTACATCCTGGGGGATTTTCACTGTCTTACTAGGCTGTTTGTGATAGATGGGAACTGCATGTTATGAATGTTCTTTTAGGCTTGTGGCAGGGTGTTGGTTATGTAGGGATTATATGCCTGAGCTACAAACTACCAAATGGAGCGAGTTGATGGTGGTGGGCGTGCTGCACTTGTCTGCAAACGTTGGTCCATTTGGCTGTTAAGGAAAAGGACAGCCTAATTAGGAGCTATAAATTAGCTCCTAAACACTGATAGCTGTTGGTGGGCCTTAAAGACGGGCCTTAGGGATCTGTCCTGAGAGGCAAAATGCTGCATGAACTGTTAAACGTATGAAACGTGTTTCTGCCTAGAAATTAATGCAAATGTAATCTAATTTCGCCATGCAACTCTGCAGTAAAGGCACTGAAAAAGAAGCAGAGGAACAGACACCATGTGTAGCATGCCTTGCAAAGAGCAGAAGGTTTTTTGTTGTTGTGGACATATGGCTTTCTAGCGCATGCTTCACTTTCTATTCACAAACTCAGATTGAATAAGTAAAAGCAGAAATAGCCCAGCGGAAATGCAAAAACCCTAGGGGTATTGTTGCTTAGGATATTGGGATATAAACATTAAATATTCTATTTCCAGGCGGACAGCAAACAAGAGTGTTGCCCCATTATCAGAAAAATGAAGGGCCTCATTTACAAGCCCTTTGGGCCACCGCTGCATCATTTCTGTGTGATGCCGCGGTGGCGCTAGCGAGGCTCTAGACCGCTCCTTATTTACAGACTGATGCATTGGGCACAATAGGTCAATTTGTAAGGCCCTGTGTGACATTTTACCTGGGCCAGGTATAATGTATGCAAGGTATGCATTCTCCCGGAAAAAAACACGTAGAACTGATGCATTGAAATTTACAACATTCTTACTGCGTCATTCTACGACTTGGCTGGGTCAAAATGTTACCAACTGTTCAGAGCAGGCGTAAAATTATCCTATGGGACTCTTTGCATTGCTGGAGTTGCATCAGTTTAACTGAGTTAAGTCAGTTCAACCATGAAACTCCAGCAGTGTGTCAGTTTAGCACCAACAAATGCCAGTGAACTCCATCAGGCATGGAACTTGTGGGTGGGAACATCCTGAACTGGAGTTAATTCCAGTGGTCTCTAAGCCGCTTATGGGGCATCACCACAACACAAGATTCCAATAAATGAGGGCTCAGTTGCATTTGAAGAAATAGGAAGAGGTGAAGGCTGCATTAACCACAGAAAAAAGGAGAGGAAAGAATATGACTAGAAGCTTCCTGCATTTGATACCTGAAGGTTATGCTTTTGCAAATCAAGTGACATCAAGACAGCGATGCGTGATTTGGCAAGGGTGTAATCTGTGCAGTTAAAAATTAAGACATTTGTGCAGTTACAGGGCAAAATCAGAAGCTGCAGATTTAGAACCAGATATGCAAATGTATCAAAAATACTATAGTTTAAAATGAATTTTAAATGGGCGTTAAACCATGTTGTTATCAAAGAAAACCAAACGTTGGCAAAGCCAACAGGCTGATTTTGACAAGCTGATGGTTATTTTTACTGTAGAACCTCTATTGCACTGAAACTTACAAAGTAAGATAAAATCATGTGATTCACCAAGCACCATATATAGCCAGTCCCCACAATTACATTCACATTTACACAACCCAACACTCACATAGCATTCACAGAACTCACAGATCCAAAATCTTACACATCCCAAAAACCACCACACACGGTTATTGCTTTTCTAATATTTATTTTTGACTTTATAAAACGTACAATACAATTATAAGTCAACTTCCCCATGCACTGATTAGGGGAGGCAACACCCTGCAGCGTTATCAAGCAAGACAGAGTCAATGTAAATATTGACACAGTTATTCTCCTCTCCACCCCTCAGGCATCCCTTTCCAGGTGGAAGTGTAGGTCTCCTTATGAGTCCGGGTGACAAGGTATTGTTTGTGTCTATGCCTGCTGTACACATGACTAGCTTGCACTAGTAACTTGAGGAAAAAGGTATTTTTGGTACTGATGAAAGCCACGGACCCTGTATGGGGTCAATGACTGAAAATGTCGACCCACAGATGAAGGAGTTATTACGACTCCTAGACTTCTCTCTAGCTTTTTATCATCTTGTTTCCTCCAGAACAGGATGAAGGAAGTTCCTGACTGAAGGTTACTAATATTTTTAGCCTTTACAATCCTGATCCCATCCCCAATTCTTTACCCATATGTGCTCCCTGCAGTCCCATAGGTGAGTTGGCCCGCCACTAGAAATATTCTCTGGACAGCAAGGGTGGCTGATGATGAAGCATGACACCCAGGGGGTGTGTGAAGCCATACCTTTCCATTTTTTATTGACTTCCAAAACTTAACAGAAAGATCAATATTTTATGGGTCCTCTTATGACAAACAAACGAAAGGTATAGTTCGATCTTCAGGAAAAAAGAAGAAATCCCGTTGTTGACCTTAGTGTGCCTCATTTTGTCCTTTGCAGTGTTTGTATATCATCAGAGGGAGGATGCAAATCTAGACCACCCATAGATTTACTCTCATTTCCCCAAACCTCTGTCCCCCCCAAAAAAAGCATTGTGTCACAGTCTGAGTATATTTTGTGTAGCCTGCCGGGCGTCAAGTAGTTCCGGTGAAGATAGTGAAAATGCAGGAGCTTAAATCTGGCATTGCTCGACAACTCTTGCACTTGGGCTCATGCCTGTATCCCATCAGCATCCATCAAAGAGTTCTGCAAATCCATATCCAAGGCCTGCACATTTTAAGTTGTATTGGTAGCCGATCTGCCATTATGGCTTGATATATGAGACACCAGTCTTCAGCCCTTCCCCACTCCAAAAGCACCTCCAGCATTTTTGACACCTGTGGTGCATCTGGGAATCCCAGCAAGATCCCCGTAGCTGTGTGTGCTAATTTAGCAAATTGAAGGAACTGTCCTGTGGTGACCCCAAACCTTTCCCTGGCCTCCTCAAATGTCAAGAACTTCTCTTCTCTGCAGGATTGAGGCCCCCTAAAAATAGGCACCCTCTCTCCCTCCATACACCCAGCATCATGATGACCTCTTGTATTTAGTGAAGTGATCACCACCACTCTAAAGGTAGGAACCTACTAAAGGGTGGATCGTTCAACACTCACCAAACCACTCTCTCCCAGGCTGCCACCACCTGTGCAACCACTTCTGGGACATCCACAGGATGTTTCAGTCCTTCCATCTGGCAAACTGGTAGTGTACCCTCCTCTATGGTACCTCTTAGGAAGCACATTCCTCAGTGTATCTGATAGTCGCACTACCTTGCAAAATGCTGGAGCTGCAATGCCATATAATAGAGCTCTAGGTCCGCCAATTTTTCTCTACTCAATTTCAACACCTTCAACTGGACTCTATTCCTCAAACACACCCAAACCAAGGAAACCAAGAGGCTATCTAATTCACAAAGGGCTGTTCTCGGTATTGGGTATAGTGTGTTTTGTAGTGCATAAAGACATCTTGGTAATAGGACCATTTTTGTGAGTTCAACCCTGCTCATGATAAAAAGGGAGAGTGTTTTCCAAAAAGCAGTGGAGGTCTGCAGGCCCCTCACAACCCATCCAATATTTACTGAAAGTACTAGATTGCAGAGTCCGCCACCTAGATAACCTGAATGCTCGTCAGTCCCACAAAATCCACACACCAGGTAAGACACTGTGGACCAACTTATTCTCATTACCACTTGCTCTGCAGTACTCTACGCATAAGAAAAGAAGAGTACCCTGAGAACATAGATAAAGGAGTGGGACAGGGGCAAACCAGACTTAATAAGAGAAAACAACCCAGCTCCACTTCAGGTTCCAATACTAGAATCCTTATAATAATTCTCTAGGCGTCGAGCCTAAACTTTATACTTACAAAAACAATAATAAACATGGTTGTTTTTGTTCATACACAGACAAGTTATTATTCAAGATCAATATATCTTATTTCATAAATAGAAGGCCCTAAATTTGTACTTCCTATCGAAATCACTCATACCAAAATAATCTCATCATGATCAAAGGTTAAAAAGCTGTAAAAATACAAATGGTGTAACAGATATTACTCACATGATCCTCCACTAATCAAGGAGAACAATAACATCAATTATTAAATATGTTACACACAAATCATTTGTCAAATTCGACTATGGACACTGTGGGGGTCATTCCGACCCCGGCGGTCAAGGACCGCCGGGGCCAGGGATGCGGGAGCACCGCCAACAGGCTGGCGGTGCCCCGCAGGGCATTCTGACTGCAGCGGTTTGGCCGCGGTCAGACAAGGAAAACCGGTGGTCTCCTGCCGGTTTTCCGCTGCCCTGGGAATCCCCCATGGCGGCGCAGCTTGCTGCGCCGCCATGGGGGATTCCGACCCCCTCACCGCCATCCTGTTCCTGGCGGCTCCGACCGCCAGGAACAGGATGGCGGTGAGGGGTGTCGTGGGGCCCCCATAAGAGGGCCCCACTTTTTATTTCAGTGTCTGCTTTGCAGACACTGAAATACGCGACAGGTGCCACTGCACCCGTCGCACATACCCACTCCGCCGGCTCCATTCGGAGCCGGCTTCCTCGTGGGGAGGGGTTTCCCGCTGGGCTGGCGGGCGGCCCTCTGGCGGTCGCCCGCCAGCCCAGCGGGAAAGCCAGAATGGCCTCCGCGGTCTTTCGACCGCGGAGCGGCCATTTGGCGGCTCCCTCCAGGCGGGCGGCTCCCGCCGCCCGCCGGGCTCAGAATGAGCCCCTTTATGTTCATTCAAAGTCTTATTGAATTGCCATGAGTCAGTCATAATATGTTGATTCCATCGTTAAATGAATCATCCTCCAAATGTATAAATCTATTTAATTAATGTATGTTGCGGGATACAGAGAGAGAAACATCAGGTAGTTATATCTGGCCAAGAATCATGTCTACGTGCTTTTCGATGTCATGTGACGAGCCAGTCACACACCTTCTTCAAGGCACGTGAATATCCACTCTTGCTAGTTAAAAGATGCACACAGGTAAGTCTGGTCCTATCTTTGGCAAATATATAAATCAATAAATCATAAAAGCCAGGATAACTAATTGCTCAATCAAAGTCCTGTCTTAACGACTGTATCTTCAAACCATGCTAGTTAGTAGAGTGGACCCATTCTTATCCTTGCTGCATATCACTGATTTCAACCACATGCACCTCAATTGTATAGCAACCAGTGAAGTTACTGTGGTGATAGTTATAGTCTTTCAACAGTCACAATCCATCAAAGTGAATTGTGGTCCTATTTCTTTATACTGACTGGAGCGCCACTCACTTACTTCAAAGTGTTCACCCAAAAATCAAACAGCCAGTGATAAATGAGACAAAATTACAGAAACATACTCATAAGAGCTCTCCCAACGAACATGACCCCAGTATTTCATGCTGCAAAAGCTGATGTTAAGTAGAAAGAGATGAAATCTGGGGAAAGGAAAGGAGAAGGAGAAGAGGAAAGGGAAATCTGGAATGGACTATCCACTTTGCCTTCCCTATCTCCCTGCTCAGTGTCCTTCCAACAAAACAAGGTCAATACAAAAGAGAAGACCATACCTTCAGATTCATCGAAGACTTCTCCCCAGTCAACCTAGTGTTTGGGCTTATCTTTCACCCTATCAACTCAGTTCCCAATACCAACATCCTTTCAAACAATTTTAACATTTTGTGGGAACCTACGTAAACACAGTTTAATCATGTAAGTGCAAGCCAAAGCCTTTGCATTCTGATAGTCTAAAACCCTTGCTGATAATAAATAATCCATCTGCAGGCTGGAAAGGAAATGGAAAAAAAAATGAAATCCAGACGATCCCCTGATACTGGAGTCTCTCTGCACAAGACACAGACAACTCATAACATCCACTAAAGCAAAGTACTATACCAAAACCATCAATGAAGCTACCAACAGAAGCAGAATGATTTGCAAGACAATCAAGCACTGCATCAGACCCCTACCAGACTCACCATTCTTTATTCTGTGGAAAAGCATAATGCCATCAACTTCTTAGAAGAATTTATTAAGGCCAATAACCTGTCAATCTTGATGCTGGCAGGAGTGACGTGGAATCCGACCAAATCTCCGTTCATCAATAACTTTTCCCATAAATTTAAACTGGGAGCAAGTGTTGTCAAACATGGAGAAGGGGATTGGTATGAGAAAAGAGACAGAGGAGGATCTGGCTTCCTCCTGGCTACCTGTTCCGGAAAGTCTTTCTCAGGGGTGAAGGGTTGATTCTGGATTGGTCACTCAAGGTCCTCAAAGTTACCTTGATAAAATAAGAGTAAGTAGTAATTACAGTTTCCCATAGGTTCATTACAGTTTAAAATTGTTTGTACATCCGGGCCTCAATAACCTTTTGTTTGACTCAGTTAATATCTTGTGGTTACTGCTCTGATTTTTATCTCAATTAATTTCCAAAAGTGTTACTTTCTTTATCTGTAAACAGACTTACAACATCAGCTTCTCTATATGAAACACAACTGTATCTTAGTTGTAAAAAAATATTTTTATTTTACCTGTGAGAGTATTGATATTCCTTTCTTATTGTCACCATCAATTTATTATACATATTATTTGCATATGTGATTTCTTTTTGCTTGAACCAGTTACTTTCTTTTAAGAGCCAGGCATTTGTGTTCTAGTACTTTAAAACTAGCAACGTCCTTCAATGGTTTTTATTTTTAAGTGGAGGACATTACATGTATTCTTCTTATGACACCCCTTTTCTCTTAGGAATTTGATGTCTAAGCATAAAACTAACTAATCCTAATGTTTCATTTTAATCTTTCAGATTCCCTGCCCCTCTGATGGTTCAACTGGGCTTGCAGAACATCAAGCTGAATAAACATAAGATCCTTGCATAATCAGAAAAGTGCCTTGCTGCTTTCTTTTTAAATTCATTTTTTGGGTCCTACCATTATGCTGATTCATTTCTGAATGTTCTTTGTATTTTTTTTTTATTTACCACAGTTACATTCTTTCCTTTTGACAAACTGCAGCATAAGATTTTGATGGGCCAAAGATCAGATGCAAACACAGCTACAGACAACTCACAAATAAGGGTATTGTGCCCGAATTTCTTCTTTACTGCCTTTCAGTTTGGGAGCAAGAAGCACAATGCTACTGGTCTAGATTCCGTAGAAGATTTGGCATTTGGCTAGTGCTTGGGCGTGGGTTCCACACAAAGTCCACGCCTAAGGTGGCTACCATGACTTTGTATGCTCTCCCAATAATTTGCTTGTGGTCTTGCAAGATTTTGTAGTGGATGTACACTTTAGCACAATTAACTGACCTGCAGGCTACTCCTCCTGATCCATGGAAGGTTGCAGTGGTGGGTAAATGTAAAGGGCGGGGATGAAGTAACTTGGCCATCAGTGCATGACATGCCAGTGCACTCCTCCCAATAAATTTCCCTCTGCCTTATCTGGATATTTCTGATGGAATCTTATCTTATCTTATCTTACCTTATCTTACTACCAGACATCATTCGTATAAATTAAAGTCTGGTTCCTAAGATCGATTTTCAGTACCATAGCCTTACCAGTATAGAAGACAGAACAACTGGTCCTTGATTCCTTTTGATTTCAGGATAGATTTAACCTCAAATTGTGGATGCTCACTGATAAGAATAGTTGATGGTGGCTTTACCAAACATGCTATTTTCATGAAGTGGCACTATTGAAGGTACACAAAACACAGGGTGAATTGCAAGGGTCCTAGGTAATTTAAAATGCAAACTTACTGGATTTATCACTTTGATTACTTCATATGGTCCAATAAACACTGGATTTAATTTGTTAGCTCCTTTTAACTTTACATGTTTTTTTGTGGATAGCCTCACTGGAATAAAGATTCATGCCAGAGATCTATGCTAGCCAGTATAATCCCTATATTTTTCTTTAGCTCCATTAAGGTTTTCTTTTGGTGTATTTATTGAATTTATAGAATTCTCTCCTGAACAGCAGGGACTGTGATAGTTTGCTATTGTCTTGTTTCTAATATCTTAGTGGTCACCTAGCATGCAGAAAAAGGGAAGAAAACCAGAAAGCACATTTGACATATTGTTGTAGACCAATGCAGCAAACAAGAGAGTAATAAACAAGTCTTTTGAGTTCTGCAACGACTAGAGGTCTAGAAAATAATTAAACATTTGGTTTACCCTATCTGTCAGGCGTTCAGTGATAACTTGAGGGTAGCCTGACATCAATGTCCGTGAACGAGGAGAGGACTCACCAAAGGTACACAGTTAAAAACTACCATGCAATCAAATAATTTCTTGTGCGAATGTTATGGTAGATTGCACAAGCAGCAATTCATTTATTGATGTACCTAGGAATCATGTTGCTGTAAGGGCATATCCGCTGCCCACACACTCCAGAACTGCAGTAATCTGCATGACCTTGCAGCTCCCAGAGCTCAGAAGGTGCTGCATAAAGTCTGCAGGTGCAGGCTGTGAGTTTCATTCACTTGGGGATGCATTCCCTTGTGCTTCTGGGCTCCTGCTTACTGCTACCTGCTCCTCCAACTCCAAAATGGTAATCACCTGTCTTCACAGGTTTGCAGCTGCTTTTTAAAGGCATTCCGCAGCTAGTCCACTAAGGGTTTTCATCCTCTCTTCTTTTCCTTTTCCAAAATGGCTGTTTCTTTCTTGATTCCTTACTGATTTTCTCAATCCTTTGTGTTTCCTATCATGTGATGATTTGATGTAATTTCATTTTTTGTTCCTTTCCTATATAAATGGTTCAGTTTGTTTGAAGTGTATGTAACAAACAAATGGTGTTCCTTTGCTTATTTCCTCACTCCCTCCACTTGCTGATCCTGAATCTTCATTTCTAGAGAATTCCACTATTGGATTCTGGATTCCCAGTTTTCTTCAATCCTGTGAAGACTTTGTTTTCAAAGGAGGTTTTTACCGCCTTTGACTTTTTCCTCCCGAGGAGTTGACAGCTTCTTGACGGCACTTGCCTATTACATATCCACTGTTGGTGACATTGTGACTTGTGAAAAAGTCTCCCATACATCCGCATAGCTGAAGGCGCGGCTATGGATAATAGGTAAGCGTCCAGACCCGGAAAGGTTGCAATGGCCCAAATTTCTGACTGTTTCAGTCCTGGATCCTCGTGTATACCAGGCAGCTACCTTTCAGCAACAAGCCCTGGAACTGGACCAGGTAAGGACCGAATCATGCTGCCCTACACTAAACAATCCATTCCAGGTCTTGCAATCTTTATGCTATCAGTCCTTCCACTTCTAAGTATTCTGGAGATCCTTTCAGGTTGTAGAACATTTTGGATGGCCTGGTGGTTTATTTTGCCTTTCAACCTGTATGGTTCTACTCTGACAGATCTAGACGGGGGTTTCTCATTTGTTCCTTGACCAATACAGTTCTGGCTTGGGATACTTCCCTAGTTGCCACAGAAGATCCCATGTCTGAACAATTATGCCAATTTCTTGGAAACTTCAAGATGTTTGAGAGTCCCAACCATGAAGATTCTGCAAAGGACACCTTGTGTGAGATATCTCAGGGAAATCCCAATGTACTACCCTATTGTGCATAACATCTGGAGCTTGCTGCAGAGCCCACATGGGTGTAATGCACTCAGATGACATTGTTCTGAGGAGATTAAAGGAGGAGCGAAAAGATGCACTGGCAAGAGTCTATCCCTCCCACCTGGACTTTCTCATTTGCTGAACTCCTGGATCAAGTTCTCCTGATTGAACACAGGCATAAAGAAAGGAGAATGGAGAAACAGAAACTAGCGGTTCATTTCTATTCTTCCTTTATGAGTTGTTATGTGGACTGAGCCTACTACTGAGCCTATGGATCCTTCACTTGACGTGTCTGAGGAACCAATACAGTTCAGTTCCACTGGAGGCCCACTATTCACCACCAAAAGAATCAAACACATAAGGGAGGCTTGTGTCTCTATTGTGCAAGTCAAAATCACCAGACATACTGTTCTGTTTAACATACCAGGCCACTGGGAAAATGCCAGGTCGCACACTCAGTGCAGAAGAAAGGAGCAGATGATTTTACTGTACCCAAAATTCCAATTCCTCTGGTGGTTCTGGTTCATGCCTATTTAATTTGAATTTAGTTATTCTAGTCTACCCCAGCCAGTCCGTCTGTGTTCCAGCCCTGTCTGATTCTGGTTCCTCCAGAATATACATTGGCATATTTCTACCTAGAAACTCTGAATTCCATTAAAGAAGAAGTCTTCTCCAAGTCATGTAAATACTATTAATGGATCACCATTGACATCAGGACTTGTGACCTCCATTTTGGTTCACATCCTAGTATTTTTAGGGAATCATAAAGAGATGGTTGCCTTTCATCTAATCTATGCCAGAGTGCTTCGGGTACCCTGGAAGGAACACTACAACCCCTATGGCAGTTGGGGGAACACAGTTATATATCTTTCCATCCAGTTTGGTAGAGACAATGGTTTTTCAGAAAGTTGTTATTGGGCTCCAGTGGTCAAATTACTTTCTGAAGACCAGTCTCATTCCACTAAAGCATTCCTATGGCTTACTAATAGTTTTTTTTAATGTTTACAGAAGCCTACTTCTATGTCTCTCCCTCCTCATAGGGATTTGGATTGTGCCATTCGACCATACGCAGAGCCATAATTCCCTATAAAACAGTTTCTTGAGGTATCTCTCCTTCATTACAAAGAAGTCTAAAGAGCTAAGATCTTGCATTCATTACTGCAGATTGAATAAGGTCATTGTACAGGGCCTTTACCTGTTTCCACTCATAAAAGACATCCTTGAGTCTGTTCAGGGTGCAAAATACTTCAAAAAGTTAAATCTCTGTGGAGTTTATCATCTGCTCCGATGAAGAAGGGTAAAGAATCGTAGACAGACTTTTGAATTCCCTTTGGGCACTATGAATATTGGGCCATGAGCCGTGGCCTTACCAATGCTGCAGAGTTGCCAGAGGTTCATTATTAGCATATTTTCAGATGTTCTGAACCATTTTCTTATGGTGAACCTGGGTAACATCCTGATCTTCTCAGCTTCCATTCCTGAATATTGTGTCCATGTTTGTTTTGCCCTTCTTCTTCTCTGGGAAAAACAAATATCCTCTAAAGCTGGGAAGTGCAAGTTTGAAAGAACAGAAGTGGAGTATATTGGTGTTTTGACTCTCTGAGAGTGGATTATTTAGAGATCCTCTCAAGGTTTCTGCTATCTTGGACTGGCTGACTCCTAAATCCATCAAGTAAACCCAGGGTTTTTATTACGAATGCTAACTTTTATAGATATTTCATGAATAACTTTGTAAACATGAGTAGCCATATATCTGCTACTTTGAAGAAGGAAAACCTAACTGAAGGTTTTTCTTGGAACCCTAAATTCTAGGATTCCTCGGGCAATCTCAAGAAGGCTTTCACCCAAGCTCATATTCTGAGTCACTGAGATCCATCTAGGTGATTTATAGTGGTTACTGATGATTCAAATTTAGCTGTTTGAACAGTGCTACTTAAGTTACAGGAGGAGGACAAGCTAAAGCACACCATTTTAATCTCTCCCACGTTCATGTGAGCTAAGATATTCAGTTTCGGTCCTTAAATATGTTTTTATGGAGTGGCAGTATCTTTTAACGGGAACAGTTGAACCTTTTGAAGTTCAGACGGACCACTGAAACCTCCAATTTCTGTAGAGCATGCAATGTAGAAACAGTAGGCAAACGTGCTGGTCCTATTTCATTTCTCAGCATGACTTCTATGCTCCTCACATCCCCAACACACAAAACATTCTTGCCTATGGCTTGTCTAGATGGGACATTTTGGTCGAGAATTCGGAGACATCAGCACTTTTGATTCCTGAAAAAGTTGCCTTTCTTGCAAGGGTAATTTTATAGTGTATATGAGAGGCATTCATACTGAGATTTCTCTGGAAGACCTTGATGCCCTGCAGTGTAAAGCACTCCTGGCATTCCCCCAGAATCTATATTTATTCTAGCAGGCCTTCTGTATCCCTACTAAGGTCAAACTAAGGTTCTGGGAATGTATAATAACACAGAATTAGCAGGTCATCGCAGGGTTACATCAACCAGGGATGTAGATCTTTATATCAAATCATTTCCATTTTATGCAATAGTCTTATGGGGTCCACAATAATCCTTTTCACTTTCTCCAGCCTTTGCCTGTCCCTTCTCATCTATGGCCCATGGCCTCCACTTACTTTATTGTTGACTTACGTCCTATGGCAGAAAACTGAGTGAGCTTGGTCACAATAGATCCCTTTTCCAAAATAGCTAATTTTCCTTTTTCTAGAAGCATGATGGCAAGGAAGTTTCTGGCTGATATATTCCATGTGCATAGAGTAACTAACACCATAATCTCGTACAGAGGCTCTCTTTACATTTTTAGGTTCTGGCTCTCAACTAGCTCTTCTCTGGGTATCCAAGAAGCTCTGACCTCAGGTTACCATCTGTAATCCAATGTACAAACTGAGAGGGTCAACCATAGACTTGAAAAGTATCTGAGGTGTTTGTACAATGGCACTCACAAAAACTGGTCAGAATACTTAGCCTTAGTAGAGTTCTCATAAAACAACTCTGTTCAAGCTGCTACCAAGGGTTCTCCGTGCTATTACATCTAGGGTTTCTATCCTCACTCATTTCCACGTTCTTCATTGTCCATTTCTCTTGAAACTGCTGTACCATATTTCCGAGAGAGACATGAGTCTGAAAGAAACATGATTGCACAAAATATACAAGATTTAAAAACTCCCATTAAAGCTAAAACTGATACATTAAGAAGAGGAGTCCAAAACTTTAAAGTGGGAGAAAAGGTTTGGCACTTTTCCAGGTTCTTGCCTACTTGAGAGTTCCCAGTCCAGTTTTGTCTGTTTTTTAAATCCCTTTGTAATAACCAAACAAATCAATCCTATTGCTTTTAGGGTCCGTCTTTCTAACTATTGAAAGTTTGACCTTACCGTTCATGTCTCCAATTGGACGTTTTTTGTACCTGATCCTTTTAATCAGACTTCTCCTCTTATGGTAGATAGGGGAACCAGAATATGAAGTTAGTGAGATCTCTGATCCCAGAATTTTCAGAGGTCGTTTGCAGTTTTTCGTTTACTGGAAAGACTTTCCTGCTTGTAAGCGTTCTTGTATTCCTGCCGCTTCCGTCCATGCCGCCAGATTAGTCTGTCAACTTTTTCTGGCCTTTACTGATAGGCATAGGGTCTTGGAATGGGATATATTTTTGCAGAGCTGCACATCTGCCACCAGCATGTCTGAGAACTGCGGTACTTTGCGTGCAACCTGTCTCTGGTATTAATATCTTAATTGATTTCCAAACGTTTTACCTTCTTTCATCTGTAAACAGATGTACAACTTAGCTCCTCTGTATGTAGGAAAAATCTGCAAATAGTTGTAAAAGATGGATTTTTTACCTATGTAAATATTGACTTTTCTTTCTGGCTGTCATCATTCTTTTGATTCACATATAGATGGCATATGTGTTTTCTTTTTGCTAGCATTAGTCATTTTCTTTAACAGTTTGTATTTGTGGACGGCTTGTCATGGATCTTTATTTTTCACAAGATCACTCTATGTGCACACTCCTTTCTTTGCCCGTTGTCTCTTAGGAGTTAAGGATGCGGGCATGGAACTAATTCTAATGTTTCCTTTTTATCTTCCAGACTCCTTGTCCCCTCATCTTTTAATAAGGCAAGGCAGTTAGCTATTGCTTAGGTGTGGCTTCTAACACTTGTTGACTTCATTATTCTCTTTTTCCTTATACAGAGATCTGTTGCAAAATATTGTATACATACATGCATACATATATACTGCAAGCACGTGTAACAAAAAGAAAAAATGAAAACATACAGCCACCTAAATGTGGCTTTTAAATGCATGCAGTGGAAATTGTACACTTCCAATAAATCACTAATGTGGCTGTTTAGGTTAGGAAGTTTTTTTAAATAACAAGGCTTTTAGTTCTGTCATACATTTTATTATTATTACTTCTGAAAGAGACAAGAATAGACAGCTACAGAAGTTTTACAGTGACTTTACAAATGAGATGGAAAACAAATCACCATCTAACTGGGCATCCGATGTGCAGGCAAAATAAATAGCGGGCATTTGAAGGTAATATAAAAAATAACTCAAATAAAAAAGCACACTTTCAATTACAATGGTTACTGAAGACAAATAAACTATTTTACACAGATGTGAACAATGCGCATAGGTCAGTTCAGTCACTCAGACTGAAGAAACCTAGTGGGAAAAGTCGGTTGACCCACTGCTCCATGCAGTAGGCTGTGATGGGTAGAAGCAAAATGTGAATGACAATTTAACAGAGGACTGGGAGTAGCTCAATGACCAAAAATGTTGAAAAACAATAGTATAGTGAGAGAGTAATAGCTGTCTTCGAGGTCAGATCTAAAAAAGAGTTATGTGGTTGGATGGTGGACTGGTATTAGCCGTCCTTTAGTTAGACAAACAGGACTCTTGTAAATATTCATTCAGCAATACTCTGCGCATCAATGTCATGGTGAGCTTAAGAATCGAAACTGGATCAACACCTGAGATAAATTCCAGTATGAAGCCCAGGAAGCACACAAGAACCTGGAAAGCTCACAAACATGGAGTTGCAACTGCACCTCATACAGGTGAGCAATTTACATAAGAACCATGTAGGAGGCTGGCCTGGCTTGTAGTGGGTACCAAAGGGTACTTACACTCTGTACCATGTCCAGTTATCCCTTATTAGTGTAGAAGAGGTGTTTCTAGCAGCTTAGGATGATAGAAGGTAGCTATAGCAGAGCAGCTTAGACTAAACTAGGAGACAGGCAAAGCTCCCACTATACCACTGGTGTCATATGCACAATATCATAAGAAAACACAATACACAGATATACTAAAAATAAAGGTACTTTATTTTTATGACAATATGCCAAAAGTATCTCAGTGAGTACCCTCAGTATGAGGATGCCAAATATACACAAGATATATGTACACAATACCAAAAATATGCAGTAATAGCAAAAGGAAGTAATGCAAGCAGTGTAAAGTTACAATAGATTGCAATAGGAGCACATAGGTATAGGGGCAACACAAACCATATACTCCAAAAGTGGAATGCGAACCACGAATGGACCCCGAATCTATGTGAGCTTGTAGAGGGTCGCTGGGACTGTAAGAAAACAGTGAGGGTTAGAAAAATAGCCCACCCCAAGACCCTGAAAAGTAGGTGTAAAGTGCACCTATAACCCCCAGAGAGCACAGAAGTCGTGATAGGGGGTTTCTGCAAGGAAGACCAACACCAGCAAAGCAACCACAGTGGATTTCCGGGCCTGAGTACCTGTGAAACAAGGGGAGCAAGTACAAGAGTCGCGACAATGTTGAGAGTGGGCAGATGCCCAGGAAATGCCAGCTGAGGGTGCAAGGAAGCTGCCACCAGATGGGAGAAGCTTTGGTTTCTGCAAGAACGAAGAGGACTAGGAACTTCCCCTTTGGAGGATGGATGTCCCACGTTGAGAAGAAGCTTGCAAAGGTGTTCCGATGCAGAAAGACCACCAACAAGCCTTGCTAGCTGCAAGGGTCACGATTAGCGTTTTTGGATGCTGCTGTGGCCCAGGAGGGACCAGGATGTCGCCACTTGGATAAGAAGACAGAGGGGGCGCCCAGCAAGTCAGGGAGCCTTCACAGAAGCAGGCAGCTCCTGCAGAAGTACCGGAACAGGCACTTGGAAGAGGAGTGAACCGGAGTCCACCCGAAGTCAGAAAAGGGAGTCCCACGATGCCGGAGGACAACTCAGAAGGTTGTGCACTGCAGGTTAGAATGTCGGGGATCCAGGCTTGGCTGTGCAAAAAGGAAATCCTGGAAGAGTGCAAAGGAGCCGGAGCAGCTGCAAATCACGTGGTACCCAGCAATGCAGTCTAGCGTGGGGAGGCAAGGACTTACCTCCACCAAACTTGGACCGAAGAGTCACTGGACTATGGGAGTCACTTGGAAAGAGTTGCTGAGCTCCAGGGACCACGCTCGTCGTGCTGAGAGGGGACCCAGAGGACCGGTGATGCAATCTTTTGTTGCCTGCGGTTGCAGGGGGAAGATTCCGTCGACCCACAGGAGATTTCTTCAGAGCTCCTGGTGCAAGAAGGAGGCAGGCTACCCCCAGAGCATGCACCACCAGGAAACAGGCGAGAAAGCCAGCAGGATGAAGCGATACAAGGTTGCAGTAGTCGTCTTTGCTACTTTGTTGCGGTTTTGCAGGCTTCCTGAACAGTCAGCGGTTGATCCTTTGGCAGAAGGTGAAGAGACAGATGCAGAGGAACTCTGATGAGCTCTTGCATTCGGTATCTGAGGAATTCCACAAAGCAGAGACCCTAAATAGCCAGAAAAGGAGGTTTGGCTACCTAGGAAGGAGGATAGGCTAGTAACACAAGTAAGAGCCTATCAGAAGGAGTCTCTGACGTCACCTGCTGGCCCTGGCCACTCAGAGCAGTCCAGTGTGCAAGCACACCTATGAATCCAAGATGGCAGAGGTCTGGGGCACGCTGGAGGAGCTCTGGGCACCTCCCCTGGGAGGTGCAGGTCAGGGGAGTGGTCACTCCCCTTTCCTTTGTCCAGTTTCGCGCCAGAGCAGGGCTGGGGGATCCCTGAACCGGTGTAGACTGGCTTATGCAGAAATGGGCACCATCTGTGCCCATCAAAGCATTTCCAGAGGCTGGGGGAGGCTACGCCTCCCCAGCCCTGACACCTTTTTCCAAAGGGAGAGGGTGTAACACCCTCTCTCTGAGGAAGTCCTTTGTTCTGCCTTCCTGGGCCAGGCCTGGCTGGACCCCACGAGGGCAGAAACCTGTCTGAGGGGTTGGCAGCAGCAGCAGCTGCAGTGAAACCGCAGGAAAGGCAGTTTGGCAGTACTCGGGTCTGTGCTAGAGACTCGGGGGATCATGGAATTTTCTCCCCAATGCCAGAATGGCATTGGGGTGACAATTCCATGATCTTAGACATGTTACATGGCCATGTTCGGAGTTACCATTGTGACGCTATACATAGGTAGTGACCTGTGTATAGTGTACGCGTGAAATGGTGTCCCCGCATTCACAATGTCCGGGGAATTTGCCCTGAACGATGTGGGGGCACCTTGGCTAGTGCCAGGGTGCCCACACACTAAGTAACTTTGCAGTCTAATTTTCTAAGGTTAGACATATAGATCACTTATAAGTTACTTAAGAGCAGTGGTAAATGGCTGTGAAATAACGTGGACGTTATTTCACTCAGGCTGCAGTGGCAGGCATGTGTAAGAATTGTCTGAGCTCCCTATGGGTGGCAAAATAAATGCTGCAGCCCATAGGGATCTCCTGGAACCCCAATACCCTGGGTAACTCAGTACCATATACTAGGGAATTATAAGGGTGTTCCAGTATGCCAATGTGAATTGGTGAAATTGGTCACTAGCCTGTTAGTGACAATTTGGAAAGCAGAGAGAGCATAACCACTGAGGTTCTGGTTAGCAGAGCCTCAGTGAGACAGTTAGTCATCACACAGGGAACAAATACAGGGCACACTTATGAGCACTGGGGCCCTGGCTGGCAGGGTCCCAGTGACACATTCACTAAAACAACATATATACAGTGAAATATGGGGGTAACATGCCAGGCAAGATGGTACTTTCCTACACAACCCCCCCAAACGAAGGACAATAAGACTAGCCATGACCTGATGAGTCTTCATTGTCTAAGTGGAAATATCTGGAGAGTCCATCTGCATTGGAGTGGGTACTCTCAGGTCTATGTTCCACTGTATAGTCCATTCCCTGTAGAGATATGGACCACCTCAACAATTTAGGGTTTTCACCTTTCATTTGTTTTAGCCAAAGTAGAGGTTTGTGGTCTGTCTGAACAATGAAGTGAGTGCCAAACAGGTATGGCCTCAACTTCTTCAGTGCCCAGACCACAGCCAAGGCCTCCCTCTCTGTGGCAGACCAACGCTTTTCTCTAGGGGTCAACCTCCTGCTGATAAAAGCAACAGGTTGATCCTGGCCCTCAGAATTGAGTTGTGATAAGACTGCCCCTACCCCTAATTCAGATGTATCAGTTTGAACAATGAATTTCTTGGAGTAACATGGGCTTTTTAGGACAGGTGCAGTGCACATGGCCTGTTTCAGCTCTTCAAAAGCTTTCTGACAGCTAGCTGTCCACAATACCTTTTTAGGCATCTTCTATGAAGTGAGATCATTAAGTGGGGCTGCAGTGGAGCTATAGATGTTAATGAATCTCCTGTAATATCCAGTTAGGCCTAAGAAGGCTCTCACTTGGGTCTGAGTTGTAGGGGGACCCCAATCCATGATTGTCTGGATTTTCCCCTGAAGTGGTGAAATCTGTTCTCCACCTACCAGGTGTCCCAGATAAACCACTTTCCCCTGCCCTATCTGGCACTTTGAAGCCTTGATAGTGAGGCCTGCCTTCTGCAGGGCCTCCAAAACTTTCCACAGGTGGACCAGTTGATCATCCCAGGTGGAGCTAAAGACAGCTATATCGTCCAGATATGCTGCACTAAAAGCCTCCAACCCTTGCAGGACTGTATTCACCAACCTCTGAAAAGTGGCAGGTGCATTTTTCAAACCAAAGGGCATTACTGTGAATTGGTAGTTAGTGTAAAAGAGGTGTTTCTAGCAGCTTAGGCTGATAGAAGGTAGCTATAGCAGAGCAGTTTAGGCTGAACTAGGAGACATGCAAAGCTCCCACCATACCACCGGTGTCATATGCACAATATCATAAGAAAACACAATACACAGATATACTAAAAATAAAGGTACTTTATTTTTATGACACTATGCCAAAAGTATCTCAGTGAGTACCCTCAGTATGAGGATGCCAAATATATACAAGATATATGTACACAATACCAAAAATATGCAGTAATAGCAAAAGGAAGTAATGCAAGCAGTGTAAAGTTACAATAGATTGCAATAGGAGCACATAGGTATAGGGGCAACAAAAACCATATACTCCAAAAGTGAAATGCGAACCACGAATGGACCCCGACCCTATGTGAGCTTGTAGAGGGTCGCTGGGACTGTAAGAAAACAGTGAGGGTTAGAAAAATAGCCCACCCCAAGATCCTGAAAAGTAGGTGTAAAGTGCACCTATAACCCCCAGAGAGCACAGAAGTCGTGATAGGGGGTTTCTGCAAGGAAGACCAAAACCAGCAAAGCAACCACAGTGGATTTCCGGACCTGAGTACCTGTGAAACAAGGGGACCAAGTCTAAGAGTCGCGACAATGTCGAGAGTGGGCAGATGCCCAGGAAATGCCAGCTGAGGGTGCAAAGAAGCTGCCCCTGGATGGAAGAAGCTTTGGTTTCTGCAAGAATGAAGAGGACTAGGAACTTCCCCTTTGGAGGATGGATGTCCCACGTCGTGAAGAAGCTTGCAGAAGTGTTCCCACGCAGAAAGACCGCAAACAAGCCTTGCTAGCTGCAAGGGTTGCGGTTAGGGTTTTTGGATGCTGCTGTGGCCCAGGAGGGACCAGGATGTCACCACTGGGATGAGGAGACAGAGGGGCCGCCCAGCAATTCAGGGAGCCCTCACAGAAGCAGGCAGCACCCGCAGAAGTACCAGAGCAGGCACTTGGAAGAGGAGTGAACCGGACTCCACCCGAAGTCAGAAAAGGGAGTCCCACGACGCCAGAGGACAACTCAGAAGGTTGTGCACTGCAGGTTAGAGTGTCGGGGACCCAGGCTTGGCTGTGCACAAAGGAAATCCCGGAAGAATGCACAGGAGCCGGAGCAGCTGCAAATCACGTGGTACCCAGCAATGCAGTCTAGCGTGGGGAGGCAAGGACTTACCTCCACCAAACTTGGACCGAAGAGTCACTGGACTGTGGGAGTCACCTGGACAGAGTTGCTGAGTTCCAGGGATCACGCTCGTCGTGCTGAGAGGGGACCCAGAGGACCGGTGATGCAGTCTTTTGTTGCCTGCGGTTGCAGGGGGAAGATTCCGTCGACCTACGGGAGATTTCTTCAGAGCTCCTGGTGCAAGAAGGAGGCAGGCTACCCCCAGAGCATGCACCACCAGGAAACAGGCGAGAAAGCCAGCAGGATGAAGCGATACAAGGTTGCAGTAGTTGTCTTTGCTACTTTGTTGCGGTTTTGCAGGCGTCCTGAGCAGTCAGCGTTCGATCCTTTGGCAGAAGGTGAAGAGAGAGATGCAGAGGAACTCTGATGAGCTCTTGTATTCGGTATCTGAAGAATTCCCCAAAGCAGGAGACCCTAAATAGCCAGAAAAGGAGGTTTGGCTACCTAGGAAGGAGGATAGGCTAGTAACACAGGTAAGAGCCTATCAGAAGGAGTCTTTGACGTCACCTGCTGGCCCTGGCCACTCAGAGCAGTCCAGTGTGCCAGCACACCTCTGAATCCAAGAAGGCAGAGGACTGGGGCACGCTGGAGGAGCTCTGGGCACCTCCCCTGGGAGGTGCAGGTCAGGGGAGTGGTCACTCCCCTTTCCTTTGTCCACTTTCGTGCCAGAGCAGGACTGGGGGATCCCTGAACCAGTGTAGACTGGCTTATGCAGAGATGGGCACCATCTGTGCCCATCAAAGCATTTCCAGAGGCTGGGGGAGGCTACTCCTCCCCAGCGCTGACACCTTTTTCCAAAGGGAGAGGGTGTAACACCCTCTCTCTGAGGAAGTCCTTTGTTCTGCCTTCCTGGGCCAGGCCTGGCTGGACCCCAGGAGGGCAGAAACCTGTCTGAGGGGTTGGCAGCAGCAGCAGCTGCAGTGAAACCCCGGGAAAGGCAGTTTGGCAGTACCCGGGTCTGTGCTAGAGACTCGGGGATCATGCAATGCCAGAATGGCATTGGGGTGACAATTCCATGATCTTAGACATGTTTCATGGCCATGTTCGGAGTTACCATTGTGACGCTATACATAGGTAGTGACCTATGTATAGTGCACGCGTGAAATGGTGTCCCCGCACTCACAAATTCTGGGGAATTTGCCCTGAACGATGTGGGGGCACCTTGGCTAGTGCCAGGGTGCCCACACACTAAGTAACTTTGCACCCAACCTTCACTAGGTGAAGGTTAGACATACAGGTGACTTATAAGTTACTTAAGTGCAGTGGTAAATGGCTGTGAAATAATGTGGACGCTATTTCACTCAGGCTGCAGTGGCAGGCCTGTGTAAGAATTGTCAGAGCTCCCTATGGGTAGCAAAAGAAATGCTGCAGCCCATAGGGATCTCCTGGAACCCCAATACCCTAGGTCCCTCAGTACCCTATACTAGGGAATTATAAGGGTGTTCCAGTATGCCAATGTGAATTGGTGAAATTGGTCACTAGCCTGTTAGTGACAATTTGGAAAGCAGAGAGAGCATAACCACTGAGGTTCTGGTTCGCAGAGCCTCAGTGAGACAGTTAGTCATCACACAGGGAACACATACAGGGCACATACTTATGAGCACTTGGGCCCTGCCTGGCAGGGTCCCAGTGACACATAGACTAAAACAACATATATACGGTGAAATATAGGGATAACATGCCAGGCAAGATGGTACTTTCCTACACACCATCTAAGGACCATCTGAAGCAAAATTTGATCATAAAATAGGACAATCTCAGTTACATGGTAGTGGTGGAGCATGGAGGTTTTGCTTGAACACGACATGACCGTAAATATATCAGCTTGGTTCTCAATTAGAGGATAAAAATGGTAAAATCTGAGACCAAAGGGTCAGATTCAGAGGTTGAATCTACAGTTATTGAAATACCCATAAGCGAAAAAGTAAATGTCAGTATTGAAGAGTATCTAATCTTTTGATTAATGAAAAAGCTGCAACATTTTCAGAAACATATGTCTCAATAGCCTAGGAACACATTGCTGTTTTAGGCTCTGCAGCTCAGAGCAATGTGCTGATAAAACTAAATATACAAATTGCACTTTGAAAAAGTCAAAAACAGATAATTGAATGCCATAGAGATGCCCCTAAAAACATCGCAGACATTTGCAATTCAAGTGAACATAAATGATTGTTGTTTTGAGACTTTCTGGAAAAGCTGAGAGCTGAAACAGACTATTTTACACGTCATAAAATCCTGAGCTTAAAGAACATTTAAAAAACGGCTAATTTAAAGGCTTTTTGGCAAGGGAACTAAGAATTGTGACTGGAAAAGGATCAAAAACAAGCAAATACACACCAGTAGACGCAACCAACAGACATAATAACTATCTATGGGGTCTAAAACCCATTCTGAGAGATGCCATGTGGTAAACAAGGACTAGGGTGAGGAATAGTAGGACTTAGTCTAATGATCATTAGCAGTATATCATGTAAAGAAGCAAGTAGTAAGGATAACATTGTGATGAAAACAACCACAAACACAGCAGTGATGGGCACAGTGAAAACCATCAGGAATCGCATAATAAAAATATGCTGTCCTTAGAATCTCATAAACAAATTAAACATGAGTAAAAGTCATATCCAAGAGACCAGGGTATTGAAAGTGGAAGTGTAGAAGTCTGAGGAAGAGCCTTTTACTTCCCCCAGGATGCCTGTCTCTGTGGTGAAAGAAAAAGAGAGGAGCAATTATAACTCAGTAGATATTCTAGACCATCCAGTCACAGGGGAAAAAGCTACATTTAATTATTTTAATTTGTACGTTTAGAGGCTACAGGGTGCTTCTCTCATCTGGTGGGATGCCATTGTGTTGTACTGACTGCGATGAGGAAGAAGGGCGAAGTAGTAATGTAAAGTATATGTCACAAAGTGCAAATAAATGTGTTGATCCATAAGAAGATTTAAACTGAGCAAATAAGTATAGCTGCTTCTGGTGAGGTGGCTTCTATACTTGTAGCTAGCAAAAAGAAAAGCGCTAGAGTATTGCATTAAATTAGAAAGTGCGCAATGGAAAGAGCAGAGTCAGAGACAGAGCAAGAGGGCTAATACCTGCTAGACATCCTCTGGTGTCACCAGGACCGAGATCCTAGCAGTGACAGAGAGGTCTTTCATAGTGTACAATGGCTACATTTGACTTACATGGTAAGTCAAATGTGACCATTGTGCACTATGAAATATCAACAAATCTGTGAGCTGCATGCTAACACAAGACTACCTGAAAATAATAAAGGCGGTGTCAATCATGCCATCACCTTTGCGAATTTGGAAGTGCGCATGTCTGCCCATGCAGGCCACCAGACAAAAGGAGAACCGACTGTGACCAGCAGTGACGCAGGTCAACGTCTCAGTGTGCTCCAAACCATGGCATTTAGGCGAAGCTGGGGGGACAAATGTTGTACTACACACAATAATGGGCCAGGGAGAATGAATCGGTCCAGTGCAGTCTCCCAGCAGTCGGATACAAAACAAATAGGTACACTGTTCCCAGGGAACTCAATGGTGCCCTGGTAATAAGCACGGGTCAGCCAGGCACTTCCATTAATAGAAGCATGAGTCCTCACACAACCCAATGGGTGTCATGCTTCATCATTGGGCCTGCTCCTCGTCGGGCCGATGCTGTGATGTCCAATGGGACCCTCAAGGGGGTTCTTTGCCAGAGATCCTTTGCTGAGTGCCGTTCTCGAACGTAGGAGTAGACTCAGACCTACGTATGAGGAAGGTGAAGGACTGGAGATAGTGTGTTAAAATTGACTCTAGGTCGTAAAGTAAATTAGTTTATTTTCTCTATAGGGTCTAGGTCAAGACTAAAAACAAAGGGAGTGACCAAGGAAATAATGTTCCCTCACTAAACTGGAAAATGAAAGAGAGGAAGAGAAAATGAATCCCGTAGCCCACAGTGATGGTCAACATGTTTCACGCCTATGATGTCACCTAAGGACCAGTTGGCGTTTCTTCTAGACCTAAATCAAACAAAAAAAACTACACTTCACTTGAGAAACCTTTAAGTATTTAAAGTGTGTAAAAATATTGAAAAGGATATTGAAAAAGGACTTACATAGGAGTCTAGAAGCCATAATCTACGGTGGACCCTCCTATATGGAGGAAAGGGCCCCTTGCAAATATGCGAGACGTGGGACTACTGAATAAATTTAGTGCGCAAAGTCCATTCTTCGTGACCTATCCAGTGGCCGCAAACCCGGAACAAATGTTGTACCAATATCAAAAGAGAAAGCAAGAGGAGTGAGAGATCTGTAGGTTTGCCGCTGTGTAGGTTCCAATGGTTAATCTGCCACAGGAGACAAATGTTGTGAATCATGGCACCGTTCATTAGGTCCAGAAAGCTGAACGACTCTTTCCTGGAATATAACCCTGAAATCAGGCCCATATCCAAAGTATGTTGAGGTGGAGGACTGCATTTGGCTCATGACCAAGGGTACACTACACAGTGATGAATATACCAGCTGCTCCTAATGTACAGAGCAAAGATATTTTGTGGGCAGTGATAGTGTGGAATCACACTACTTACATGTTGATGCAGTGGGGTCACCTTCGTAGTATCAAAACTATTCCCCTGGAATACTTGCCCATGGGGATTATACTAGACTTCCACTCTCCTCAAGGGCAACTTCCGACCGAGGCTGTAGCCCCTAGTCAGCAGATGCTCTAGAAGGGAAAGTGGTAGGGAAGAGAAACAAGCAGTGGCAAAGCTAACAGGTTTTGCCTCTGCGTAATCTATTGGCTTTGTCAATAGTTAGGAAGGGAGAGGAACAGCAACACAAAGGAATAAAGAAACAGGAAAAGAGTGGGAGAAGAGAATCCATGCTGCATCACCTAAGACAAACACAAGCAGCAGCACAACGTCAATGAGCGGCATTCGGAGCAGCACCAGAGAGTTCCCGTGAAGGTCAGTCCACAAGAGGAGTAGCTTGGAGGCACAAGTGCAAAAACCTGCAGAGCTCCCTTAACCAGCAGCAGTCAGTGAGTGTTATTGTTAGGACTTTAGACGGATGACTCTCAGGGTCATGAAACTATCCTTGTCTTCTCTGACTAGTGGAGTTTAAATTATAAGGTCAGGAGAAGCATGCTATTACGGTAGCAAGTTTATAGTTTATTTCAAAGGATGAACTTGCTGCAATGTTATGAGTCAGACCTGTATACTGGGCAGAATCCACTGCCAACAGGGATAGTGTTACCAGATTTTTACAAAACTAAAACCCAGGACAGACCACATACGTAAAAGTAGGACTACATATTGTGTCTTTCAATTGGTATAGAAACACTAGAATGACAGCACCCACTGACTTGACAAATGAGCTAAACTGGCAAGCAGCTCTGTGCTTGTTTACCTAATCTCCCTGTGGCTACACGCATTTCAAGATTTCCAGATTGCCTTTAACATGCACACTTGAAATGCATGTGGCCACGTGGAGAATAGGTAAACAAGCATAGTGCTGTGCTTGTTTTGTGCTTGTTTGCCTAATCCTCTAATAGCTGCCCGCATTTCAAGCGTGCATGTTCAAGGCAATCTTGAAATGTATGCAGCCACAGGCAAATTCAGTAAACAAGAACAGTGCAATAGATGCACAGGGTATGGCACATTAAACAAGCAGAGCGCAAGCGCTGTGCAGACAACAGCATAAAAAATAGTTCCACAAAATGGATGAAAACAGTACTTAGTCGACGGGAAACTGATAAGAGCAAACACATGAGAACAAGCACTGGTCAATCAATCAATCAATCAGGAATTTGTAAAGTGCACTACTCACCCGGGAGGGTCTCAAGGCGCTGAGGAGGGGAAGGGGGAGGTGCTGCTACTGCTCGAACAACCAGGTCTTGGTAAATGCAGGAAATATGCTGCAGCCAATGGAAACGGAGGAAAAGTAAGTGACAAGCACAGGAACCAATAAAAAGCAAGGAAAGCAAGGGGGTGGGATGTACGCCCCTTTTAAGATTTATGTTAAATAGAATAGATTTCACAAGAACTTTGCAAGCCCTGTGCAGGCAAAACCTAAAATGATAGAGATCCCTAGCCACAGGACCTAATGTGAGAATGCCTCTGGAAGATCGCCTCTTGACCTGATTTCCAAACCTTCAGTCAGACCACTGCTCATCTGCACTGGGGGACGTGTAGTTGCCTGTAGTTTGTGAAAGACAAGGATAGCTGTAATTATGCTTTAAACACAATGCATTTACTGTCATAAATTGAATAACCAACAACAGTATACTTAGCGTACTTACAAGTAGGTATTATTTAGACACCTTAAAAAAAGAGAACCCTACTTCAGGAATGTCCCTGCTTTTTCATCAGTGTTCTTTGCAGGGATTCCCTTTTGAGCTTCTGTTCCCAATTGTTAACCACAGTTAAGCTCTGAGTCTATCAGCAGAGGTAAATGATTATTATCAGAATTAGTTATTTTATTTAAAACACTTCCAGTATTGTCCAAAAAGATGCTCAATGTCTCTGATTCCTTTAAATAGAAAATACATGTACTAACCTCCATATTTGTTCTGATATTTTTTGGTTAGGGGACTCAGTCCATGAAAATAATGCTGTTCCTTTTTCTTTCTTTGTTCCAGGTGAAGAGATCAGCGGCAGAACTCACCACTGGAGCAGACCCAGCGATTCAGGTAAGGATGAAGCTCTTGGAAAGGGGAGAGATGATTTGGACATGGTATTTATACCAGGGTCAAACAGGATGGCCGCCATTACAGGTGTTGCCAGTAATCCTGTGAGCTTTCAGGTGACATATATTCTTCTAGGGATTGGTGAGCCAGACGATCAGAAGGTTGGTCCCAGGGGTTGAATAGAAGCTAATATCATCGTTAGAACATGGGACAAGAACCCATGAATATTACTTAATGGCACCAAGTAGATAAGGCTTTATTTGCACGAAAGGCCCTGGGAAATAATTTCAAAAAGGTGCCTCAACAGGTTCCCAGGAGAAAAGGGTCCCCGAGAATGGGCAAGTAAACGGAATCCCGCTGCACAGATGATGCAAGAGGGAGCAATAGCAATGGTGCCCAGGTTCCCAACACGTAGTTCATATGTAACTGATAGAAAGGGGACTGAATATCGTTTTACTAGATGACCCCTGCCACGGGTTGGGATGCCCCACATATGATCTTCTGTTGAATGGTTGAGAGATCACAATCTTTGACCCTTTCTACTGCATACCTTTAATAAGAAATTCAGATAGATATTATAGCAGTTCGAGGTGCCTTGAGAAGCAGTGGAGTGCTGACTGAAGCTCTGTGTTGCATTTTAAGTCAACAGGCTCTTTGAGTGAATCATACTGCTAAATATATCATAAAGTTCTCTTAAAAGCCTTATGACCATATGGTGAGCAGGAGCTTCAATATCTGGGCCATACATGACAATTTACAATGTTGATGAGTTGAGATATATGAATGGACAACTACTGCGCCTGTGAATGTGGGAATGTGCTCATCTCTGCTCTGGAGAATGCAATTTTCACAGGACAAGTGCTGATGCAACCCTAAATACCCCCTTAACGGGCTTTGGAGGACTAGTCTACCCCTTCAGCTACAATGTATTGAGACAGTTGAAACAACAAAACAGCACCGTGACTTCACATCAACACAAAAACATTGACAACTCTTGTTCTCTGAAGCATTGTCAAGTACAAAACAAATTTCGGAACAAGCACATCCTGGAATTTCAGAGGCAATGCTCAAAGCAATAATGATTAAAATCTCCTCAATTGAAACAGCCATCTCCAAACTGGAGAAAAGTATGTCCAATATCTCATAGAAATGAAATTGCTGACTTTGGAGGTCACATCTTTCCACTCACATTTAGACTCTATGGCGAAGCAATTAGAGGGACTTGAAGCAAAACAATACAAAAAAAACAACTGTGCTAAGATAGAGAATTTCTAAAACACAAGGTAACAGACTCAGAAGATCAAATATGGTGTGATAATGTTCCTCTCTATGGAGTGCCAGAACAGGTAGAAGAAGACAATATGCCCATCTTTTTAGTCAATCTTCTTCCAAGACTATTAAGTGTCACTTTTCCGGAACCCTCAAAATAGATCGAGGACAGTGAACTCAAAGGATAGCCCTAGATCGATCATAGATAATCTTCGACAGTACAGTCACACAAGACTAATCATTCACATGGCTGAAAAACAATGATCCTTTCCTACAGGATGGCTGCTTGAGCCATATCACAGCAGACTTTTCTGGCTAAACCAATTTAGAGAGGAACAAGTTCTTCATGATGAAGCAAAGGCTTAAGAAATGAGATAGCAAATATGGCCTTCTCAACACAGTGCTTATGATGATCAGAAACAATGGGAAGTGAACAGAATACCCTGTTAATGGAAAACTGTTCTTGATTCTCTAATGAAGTCGGAGACGGACACAGATATGGACACTGTTCTTTCAAAGGTAATGGTGGTCTGCATTCTAAGGAGCCACAGCTTAACATGACTCACATTCAGAGTTAAAATCTAAATGCATCCAGATGACACTCTGACAGAATGAGTCTGCATCAAATGATGGAGACTCTGACACGACAGTGAAAAATCCAGTTCACCCTCGAAAAATAGTTATAGAGCCAATGGAGAAAGATAATGTGATAGCAGTGACTATCCTCTGTGAATAACTACCAGTTACTTGTAGCAACTGCCATGATTTAATGGCTTGTTTATTTTAGAGTAGATCTTTCTGATGATCATGCACTCTCCCTGGATGTACTAGATAATTAACAGCTTATCATACGACAGCGGAGGTTAATAATACCATAAATCTGGACATTGGTAAAGCAGTAATAGACAAAACACACTGTTAATGGAACAAAGAATTTGGAAGGTGGGTGCTTCATTGGACCGTATCCTTGCTACCCAGGTGATACTCAACAGGGAGTAGTTACACATCACACACAACACAATATTTAGAATGGTCCAGAGCACACTATGGAAGTTAATTATTCAAACACACTTGATATTGGTCATGTTTTTTAATTACAGTAAAAAATGTTGTAGCAATCATGATACCACTAGCAAGGTATAAAGATAAAACCAATTTCACAGTGCTGTAGCTAAGTACTGTTATAAGCTGTGCAATCATGTTTAAAAATGCAAAGGAATTCCTCTAGAGATACACATTCAATGCAATGGATGGGTGTTTGTACAGATTGACGATTTCTTAGGGAGACACAGTTGAATTCACAATTTCCTCTGGAGCAATACAGTTGACACAGTGAGAAGATGTTTTGGACTTCTTAACGAGAAACACAGCCAACACATGTTTTATCAAAGCCACTTTTTCACGGCTTCACTCTTTAAATGGGTAAATCAAAGTGAGGGCTAGTTAAACATACAGGCATATGTTCACAAGTAATGAAAATATATTGTCCCAGTGAAGTAAAAAAATGTTTGGTAATGAAAGAAAGTCACGGTGGACTTGTAGTCACATGGTATCAACTGCGCTTGTTCCCGTCACATAGAGACAGAATGAAACAATATATTATACAACAACATAATGAAGACATTTTTGCATTGGAAAATATTTCTTACAACCCCTGTGTCTGCTGAGCCTGTCAGGTCACAACAGAACTCTCTTAGAGAAATTTGCAAGGGTGAAATACCAGAAACCATAGATATTCCCTTTTACGTTAATCTCCCAACAAGGATAAGTCCCCCAGGGAATTTTATATAATAGAAAAATCACTACTAATTCCTCCGTTGTTTGAAACTCTCAGGGAAGCTAAAACTTTAAAACTCTATATCCCATACCTAATTAGGTAGACAACACTCTGTTGTCTAAGAAAGGGAAAGATTCACTGCTTTGCGGGCCAATATCACTAATTAATGTTGACCTCAAAATATTGACCCAAAATCAAAAGGTCATACCCTTCTTAACACACGTGGCCAACATGGGCTTCATACTGGGATTAACATCTAGGAATAATTTATATATGTTGCCACATTAAGTTATGGCAAACAGAGAACAGGCCCTCAGAAACACCTGCCCTAGCAGTAGGTGCTGAAAAAGCCTTTGTTAGGGATGTGTGGGGATACTTTTTTCAAATCCTTGAAAGGGTAGGTTTAGGACACAATGACATTGCTAAGGTCTTTTGGCTTAACATTAATTGCTTTGCTGAAATTAACTTCCAGAATGATTATTTTGCTTTTTGATAGCTTTGGACCACTCTTCATCACAAATGACTTTGTTCTGTTAATTTTAAGACCAAGATTTCCCATAAAAATATTAAAAGCATGTAGTAAAGATTGGAGGTCGTTTGCTGTATTTGAAATAAGGACAGCATTGTTCACATAAAGCAGAACTAGAATTGACTGTGAGTTAATAAGTGGCAAGTCCTTCCCCATATCACCTCAAAAAATCTTCCAGGCCATTCATGGAAAGAAGGAAAAGAAAGGGGCCAACACACATCCCTGTCTGACCTCCTTTAAGGAAGAAAACTCTTCCAGTAGATCGCCCACCTGGCTAAAGCGGACCCGTGCAGAAGTACAGGAATGAAGCCTACCGAGTAAGGAGATTATGTATTGTCCAACCCCATGTTTGACATAACAGTCCACAGTTTGGATCTGTCATCTGTGTCAAAGGCACAGGACCGATCCATAAAGGCTAAGTGTACACAGTCTTTTTTTGCCTTGGGGTATTTTTGTACTATCAAAGTCAGGTTGAGACTCTGTTCAACTGTGCCCAGTCCTGGTCGAAACCCATACTGTGCCTTTGATAAACAATTGGTCTCCATGGCCCATTTTTCCAATTTATTTAATATCACTCGGCCTAAGATCTTAACCGAACTATCTAAGAGGGAGACTGGGCAATAACATTGTGGGTCGGCCCTGTCCCCTTCTTAAAAATAGGCACAATAAACGCCTCTCTCCAGGTATCTACTAGGGGTCCCGTCATAGCAGATCTCAAAACATTAGTAAGTAATGGTCCGCAGAATTCTGGCAGGGTTTTATACATTGGCTGGAATTCTGTCTGGGCCAGGTGCTTTGTCAGAAGGGCAATCTTGGATAGCCTGTATTACATCAGATACTTCTATTGAGTTGCAGAAGGCTGTGCCTAGAGAGACATTTCTACCCACCATAGGGCCATTCGTTTCTTCCTGGGGGATGTTAATCGCTGTTTTAAAGATTTTGGGAGAGTGTTCCACCCAAACTTGAGCTGGGATGACAGTATCTATTACGGTTTTATCCTTGTCATCCAGTGGGGCGGAGTTAACCACTTGCCTGAAAGCCTTCATGTCTTTACTATTGCTTGCCTCAATGAGCTCGACCCAGGCATTCTCCCTCAATTCATTCTTCCTGGCAGCAAGAGTGGCCTTATTCATCCTTCTTGCTACTTTAATAGTGTGCTGATTGCGTGGGGCAGAGCTAATTGTCTTCTTTAGGTCTTTGAGGACAGAAATGCATGCATGGTTAAACCAGCAAGGGCCTCTGTCTTTATTAATTCTTGGACGTTGTAGCTTGCCTGCCATATAGCTTGTCAAGGTAGAAAATTCCTCAATAATTTTGTGCGCGGGTGTGTTCCCCCAATGCGATCATGACCTCTCTCTTCTTACTCGTCATCAAATCTCTATGAAAGCTGAATTTGTCAATTTTTCCCACTTATTGGTCAGACCTTGCTGGCAATTAAGCCTCAGCACTGGCTGCTGTGCATCCGTGCTAGAGCCCTTATCCAAACCCATTCTAGTTTCTAGAATTAGGGGGTTGTGGTCACTCATGCAGGTTAGCATCACCCTAAACTTCCCAACAAAGGGAATAAGGTCTTTAGACTAAACTATGAAATCAATTTTAGAGTGAGCATTTCCCCCCATAAACATAGGGACCCCCTTAACTTCCGGAGTTGGAAAAAATAAAGAATTGCCAGTCATCATTTGATTGAGCACATTCCCATAAAAGGAATGTTTGAAATGCTGCATAGGATGATCGTATTCATCAGAGAACCCACAACAATCTAAACATTCAGGTTCACACAAGTGGGCATTAAAATTTCCATCCCAAATTAGCATAAGGTCCTTCTTGCTTTCATTCAATGCCTTATGCACCCTAGTCTCAAGGCTGTCAATCACGCTAGTGTCTGACACACCAAAGACGTTATTGTAGTAGTTAATCAACAACACGTCATGCGGCTCAGTTAGTTTGAGAAGAAGAACCAAGTGATGTGGTGTAATATCGATGACACATGCATCTACCTCCTTTGCAAGTACAGATACAATTTGACCAAGCCCCCCTTGGCCCTTCCTGAGGGGGATTCATTGCAGGAATACAATAGGTGGAAAAGCCATTAATATGAGGGGGGGTCTATGAGCCAAGTCTCTTGACAGCAAATATATGAATATTGGCCCACAAGCTTTAGCCAGTCTGGATTGTCCAGTTTGGTCTTTAATCCTGCCACATTCCATGAGATGATCCCTGGAATTGCTACAGCAGATTCATTTGATGTTCCGGGGGACTGCAGGTTGAGTAAGTGTGGCATATCTGTCACCGGGTCTCCTCCGGGGGCACTTCCAATGCAATCCCCTGGTGAGAATTTCTCTGGAGAGATCTGATCTCCAGCCAGAGTGCTTCCCAACCCAATACATGACCTTGTTTAACAATGAGGTGTGCCACTCAGGGTGCGAAGAATCTTATCTAGGTACATTTTCCAGAATTAAAATATATGAACCACATGCCAGAAGAATCCTCGGGTAGGAAGCTTGGGCATTTAGAGACACAGGGGAAATGGCCTTCATAGGGCCCTTGCAAACCATTGGGCTCGTCCACCCTCTGCTAATAAGCTACATTTTTTGTATGTCCTTTAATTACAGGACTCAGGGTTCTCGAAGTAGGTCCCTGCACGGGATTTCATCTTCCTCTTTGATCTAGGAGGACAGTTGAGGCTGGAAAATATGCGGGCTCCATGGATTCTGTCTGGGATTTGTCCCCCAATGGAGGTAAGAAGAATGGTGTTTTCCCTGCCACTAATAGGGCATTAACTTTCCCTTCTAACAATCCTACTTTTTTTTAAAAAACAAAGAGCACAATTCACTAATGTCATTAAAATAATTATCAAACTGGCTAAGATGATAACCACGGATAGTAGGTGGCTTCTTATTAACAACATGTTCACTAGTGGCCTTTTTAAATATCTCTGATTGAGGCCTTCCCTTTCTACTCTTTATCTCTTTTAAATCCCTGCCAGGTAAAGTTGTGGACTTTAGGCAGGGCAAGTCTAGGCCAGAAGAGGAGCTTATAATATTGGGGGGTCTACTTGCCTACTCCTTTTTAAGGGGGGCTATCAGTGACTGTGAGGGAAATAGGCTCAATCGATAACTCCTGATCCAGAGCAACACACGGCTTCCTTGGTTTTGCCATAAAGGACTTGGCGGGAGGGACTGCCTCTTCTTTCTCGCTTTGGGCAGACTTCTTTGAGGTTGGTCCCAAGCTGGCTTCTACCCTCCCTATCTGAGATTCAATTGCACCCATCACAGTGGTTAGGTAACTAGTTATTAGTTTCGGCCCAGAATCCCCAGATCGAACGCCCGCCACCCCATGGGCGCCTTTGCGATTCCCCATCAAATCTTCGATCAAACAGGTGGGACCAAGCACAAACTGATTATAGCCGAACAATGTCAGTGCATACCCTACCAAATGATCAAGGCAAGAGACAGGGTCCATCCCAGCCTTGTCCGGCCAATGACAGACGCAGATGGGCCCGCTCTTGGCCCAGATTTTGCCCAGGCGCGCCTGGGCGCATCTGATTAAATGCACCACCAGAAGCGAAGGAAGGAGCGAGGGCAGCCTCCTGCCACAAGTGGGCCTGGGAGTTGTGGTTCTGAGACCCCCGGCCCTGCCAACTGACAATCTAAGTGTCCCGCGCAGCAGGGGAGAAGTCTGATTAAATGCGCCACCAGGCGCGAAGGAAGGAGCGAGGGCGGCCTCCTGCCACAAGTGGGCGTGTGTTGTGGTTCTGAGACCCCCGGCCCTGCCAGTTGCCCATCTAAGTGGCCAACTCCTCGATGGAGTCTCTTTTAATAATTTGAGACTCTAGCAACAGCATATGATTTACCACTGACTCAACAATGGCAATAACTTCAGTTAAGGCATATTATTCGAAGCACACTTGGCAAGGATCCCATAATGTGCAAACATCACCCTGAATAAACCCCCTTTCTTCAGACCATGAAGATGTGGGGCCAACAACAGGACAATATACTGCACAGATCTGACCTCTACGTTCCTTTCTGACAGAGTGCACTACAAGATTATACTAGCAGGAACTCTCTGAAGACCGACCCTTCACTATTGAAAGAGTATGGAAAAGAGGCTAAGCATACGCTTCTGTGTTTTAAAATATTACCCAATTTGTATTGGCCACCCAATAATTTATATCTGGCTAAACTTCTTCCACACACAAAATGTTGGAGTTGTGATTAGCACCAGTGTTAGATTTTCTACAAATGATCACTGATTATGGTTGATTGTCGACTTTATTGACAACAGTGTGATATACTTGTGTCAGTATTGTGATACGAATATACAATAGAGAATAGTTGCAAATTAAAAAAGGTGCAATGGACTGTTCAACCTGTCCTGCCAAATCAGCTCTCACAGAACAAGAGTGCTAGTTAGCAGTAAACAAATGCTTTCTATTACTCTGAATACTGTGAATTAAGAATCCTAAACTCGCCAATTAGAATGCCATTCTTACAGTCTTTGATGATAATGGGCATTCCAGTGGGCATTATCATCTTAGGCTCACAGTGCATAACTCGGGTGATGAGCAAATATCTCATGGTGCAGCCCTTTGGACTCTTTATAGTTGCATTCTCGTATGAGCCAGATCTAACTGGCTCACAGACACATGAATTAGGAAGGAACGAGATTCTGAACATGATAGTATGTGAAAATACAACTTTCATCCTTTGCAGGGCATTTTGTGATTGGTAAATACCCCAGGGGTAAGATATAAACAAACTTTAAAGTTAATAAAGGGAGGTGGATTATCCTACAATTGGAGGGGTGATGCCTGGTATTTATGGTAAAATCCGGTATTACGTTTTTTTATGGTTTGGCTGTCACCAGAAAATTATGTGAGCGTCACTAGAGAATGGCTTTGGCTCCACCCACATGTTTGGAGCCATGAGTACACGTTTTGATTGGGCAGAAGTGCGCTTCCACAAAAAGTGCTTGCCTTCCACACAGCTGTGAGTATTTTATTTATCCAGCTGCTTGAGATTGAACTTTTAGAGGCACACACATGACCTTGTAATGCTATTAAAGTGGCTTAGATACCTAGATAATTTACATTTGTTTATTTGGCAGCAGCACTGATGGGAGGGTGCAGTCATGAACCTACATGGAGCTTGAGGTCTGACTTGATAGTGCAACTGTCTCCTGACCTTTTAACCCACACCAATGTTATTCTACAGTTCTTTGCTTCCACACAAATACATAGCCATTCCCATGATATCTACTTGCAATGCTTCACATTACCATACAACATTTCACAATTGCCACTGCTTGTGCATGTGTTTCACTTTGCTGATTTCCCCTGTTTCTTTTTTATCGTGATAGATAAACTGCCACATTTGAGGGCAAACAGCTTAGTATCCCCATCACATTTGCAAATTGTTCTCTCGGTTTGTGAGAAAAAAATGGAAAGTCACTAAATGTTATTTTGCCTCCTCTATGCCCTGAGCAGGAAGACCCTTAGAGAAAATGCGCGTACCTCATGTTGCTTAATTTATAACTTATACATCTTCCCGTCTTTCAAGAGACCTGGCAGCGCCCCCAGAGAGTAACAACCAGACAGCGCTGAAATGCCCTGTCTCTCCAGATCCCAGCTTAATTAAAATGTCTGCCTCCTCCCTGTAGGGCAGTCGGACTGCAGAAGCAGAAATCCCCCTGCCAGGAAAAGTGGGTGTGTTCTAAACAACCTTCAGGGAAAGAGAATGCAGTAGTACATGGGTTATACAATAACCCAGAGAGCATCCAACAGACGTGGGCATTGCTGGAGGTTCTATGTCTACATAAGGACGCATTTGGAGCCAGAATGGATTAATGACGAAATAACATTACATCGGTCTTTTGTTGATTGTGTCCTATTGCGGTGTATAAAGCCCAGTGCAGATAATGAAACAGCAAATCACACTTATTAAATGAAAGAAGGATTTGAAGTAACAATTTTGAAAACATATGTAACGCCTCACCATAGAGGATGTTATTTGTCACTCTCTCTTTGAGGGTACATCGCACTGTGCTGTAATATGAGATGGAATGTCATGTAATGGTGAAATGGTGGCACTTGCTTGCTCTTTACGGCGTAAAGGACGTCATTGCATTAACCTACAAAATTACTTGTATGTCGCCAGACGACATCTTTGAAACCACAATGAAATATTTTTTTCAATGGTTGCCATGCAAGAGAAGGTATTTAAATAAATAAAAAACACATTCATATTTCTATAAGAGCCGATATGACAATTCCATGGATGCATGTATTTGCGAGTATTTATTCAGTGCAACCGAACTGGAGAACAATAGAGCAATGTGCAAGAAAAGGTAACTGGAGAGTCAGTGAGAGGAGGGGGGACAAATACATAAGTACAAAGCCATAGTGCCAGGAAGGAGGGGGGTTCGATTGATGACAGTTCCATTATTATACATGTGAGTCGTGACGAAGTATTTAGACAAATGCTGATCTGCAGGAGAGATGGGTCAAGCCTGCTATGGAGAGAGACGTTATTCCACTTTCTGTGCATGTAGATGGTGAAAGGTTGACTATTTTTTTCCTGCAGTTCTTAGCATCCAGTCTTAGGAAGTGGTAGGTGTGTAGATATGGGTGTATGTGCTTGAAATGGAAAAATTAAAGTGCCGGTACTCTGAATCAGAGTACCTGCTTGTTTCTAAGAAGTGCTGGTACTCTCCAATTGAACGTATTACGTTTTTCTTGAGATGTGCCGGTACTCTCCCTCTCAAAATAAAAAAGTGCCGGTACTCAGTACCGGACAGTACCGGCCCATTTAAAGCACTGTTGTATGGGTACTTTTGCTCCTTGATTTTCCCAGTAGTAAGACCACTGTGAGCTGCCTAGGTCATTGTGCCCTTTTCTAATGGTGGGAAAACATGGTTGGTTAAGAGAGACACTTGAAAGACACCTGGCACATTCGTGTATTAAGGAAAGTTATGACTGCTTCTAGGATGATAGATTTCGGTGTGGCGAGGGAAGGATGTTTTCTTCATTAGTGGATGTTTCAAGGCCAGCAAGAATGCTTTCTAAGGTTGGTGAGGGCCACTGTCTACCTAAGAGTGTTGTGGGAGGGGATTGGTTGGCTCGGGGTAATATACTTGGTTGCTGTTGATATGTTGTCTAATGTTGATGAACATTTCGAGTTGTTGATAGTGCTGTATTTGCCTGTGCCTAGTAAATGATTGATGCAGTGTTTAAGGCTTTGGACTGGCTTTGCCACTATCAAATATTTTTGTGATAGTATTTGTTTAGAATGTCAATTTATTTTTTGGAATTACCTGTCAATGCATTTATCGTATAAATGTGTCCTGCACCTTTTCTTTTCTTATTTTTGGGTGCTTTATCTCCACTGGCCTCTCACCTGTCCAGGCAGTCACATCAGAGCTAGTGGAGCAACGATAGACTCAGTGTGGATTTTGACCCTTATTCAGCATTTGATTTGGATGCAGCCATGCAGTGGATGTATAATGGTTTAGCCTGAACAATCCTGGTCACCTCTACAGAGAGATGAGGGGCGGAGGCAAATGTGCAAAGCTGATGGCTCATCCAGGATTTTGCTTGGCTCAGAGCTGGAGAGAGGAAGGCCTGCCTAAACTTTGTCCCAAAACATTTCCCATTTTCATAATTATGCTTGCTCAAAGATTTCAGAATGATTATCTTCAAATCCTGTATCTTGTAACTTAGTGCTTGAGTGTAACTTTTGACAGCCTGCTAGACTCTTTATTGGTTCAGGTGGAGTTCAACCTTTCACTTAGACGGAAGCCAGCCTGAAGGGGCGCTCTGACTCAAGGTGGGATGAAAACAGAAAGGTCAGAATAACTTTAATGCACTGTAAAACAAAGGTAGATCACAGGCTTCCTAGAAAGGAGGAGTCAGCACCTTTTTACATCATTAGAGCCTCGATAAGAGCCTGTTTGAGATTCTGAGGCCTATTCTTGTTGCAAGAGAGCTGCTTATGAACACAATAATTTGAAAGGCTGA
This sequence comes from Pleurodeles waltl, assembly GCF_031143425.1. Taxonomy (NCBI): domain Eukaryota; kingdom Metazoa; phylum Chordata; class Amphibia; order Caudata; family Salamandridae; genus Pleurodeles; species Pleurodeles waltl. The sequence continues at coordinate 941,145,379 of NC_090449.1, forward strand.
AACCCAAGGGTTCATATTAGCCAGGTTTGGTGTTCAAATGTCTTTGAAATTTGAGGCCAGTTTCCAACCAAATATGAGTTTGGACTCCATAGCTAATCAATCATGTTACTTGCAGCTCAGACTACTTAAAAGGGTTGGATCCGTCTTACCCTTCCCTGAGAATGGCTTTGTCCAATCGAGACAGGACTACAGCAACATGGCATATCCTAGCCTATCCAAGAAATGCATTAGCCGCAAACAAAAAACAAAAATCAAAATTCTCTGCTAAGTATCATCTTTAATTTGAAGAAATTTGTATTAGTATGACCATATTATTGGCAGCTCCTCTGGCTTCCAATGTATTGTATTCAAATTGTGCTGAACCACGCACAACATCTATTATGGAAAAGCACCCGTATTTTTGACGGGGCAATTCAAGAAATACTTTCCAGCACAAACACTACTTTAGTTCCAAGGCATCCATTTTCTTCCCACTCCCGAAATTTGCTCGTGTAGATTCACCTTTAGCAATCAGTGACCTTTTGTCTGGAACAAAATTCCTCTGTCTATCTGGTAAGTCAAGTTAAACAAGTCTTTAATCGGTTTACAAGAAAACATAAAAAAATACTTTTAAAACTTCAGGCAAACAGTTATAAGATCATAAATAATTAAAATACAATTCTTGCCATGTGATTAATCACCTACAAAAGTGCAACATCTTTAAAGGAAGCCACAACTCAGCATTAAACTGAACACGACTTTTCTGTAAAATTTGCACTTGTATAGCGCACTACTCACCCGTTAGAGTCTCAAGGCGCTGTACGCATACCGCTGTGGAACCCCTCCTGGCTTTTCCCTGTGAGGCACCCACTCCTGGACAGCCCCAGGGTGAAGCCAGGCATCCAAGCGCTGTGAGAGCAGTTGTGGAGACTAAGCAAGTTATTGCCCAGAATAACACCCATTAATTAGATTAGGCACCCAGGCAAGAATTATCTGGTCCAAGGGAATTGAGCCCAAGACCCGCTGGGAATTGAACCCTGGTCCCAGGCCAGATCTCTGCATCTGAGGTCTGCTGGTCTAACCATTGTGCCTCCAACTGCTCAAACCTCAATTGATTTCCTATAGTTTACTGTAGATTTGAGGAAGGAAAAAGCCCCAAAATCACAATTGCAACACCCTATGGTCTGTAAATACATTAAAGCTTCTCTATAGTTCATGATGCACAAGTCATTTAAAAATGGTTTAAGAAAGTGGATACAAAAGTTTTATAATATTTGCAGGAAAACAGGAAATGCTGCGAAGACTGAAAAGCAGTCCCATCATAAGGGCAGACAGGCAAACTGGATTTTCATTGATGAGCATCCCCCACAAAAACATAATAATCTCCACACTGGACCATCTCTAAAATGAAAAGAGATTTTCCCCATTTTGTCAGCTCCAAGGTGAGGTAAAATATTCGGTCTGGGGATTCCAAGGTAATAAAATAGTTCTTCATAGACATTTTGGTACACTCCTGGGCCAGACATTGATCTAGGTTGTATTCACTGAAGTTATTATTCACTAGCAATTCACCTGATTCGGTTAAAGTGAGTGGTGTGTGGAAAAGGCTGGGTAAACCTAAATCATAAAAAAACTGTGCATATAATTCAGCCAGGGCATAGAAAAGCATGTGTTAAGTTGAAGACAATTTAATAATACTTCCCTGTTAAAATTGGCCTTGGTGTTAGTCCATATGCTAACCAAAAAGGGTGGCGGGCGAGCCTGACTATGTCAGAAATATATGACAAATTCAATTTGGAATGTAAGATAAAACATGAACTCAAGGACGAAAGGTGAAGGACTCACCTGCAGATGTTATTTTCTTATATCTGTTGAACTGCTGGGTTTTGGTAGCCCCAGGTCCCTGCACCCTCCACAACCGCCAGGATACACTGGTGATTATACATTTTTATAAAAGGTGAAATTTGCCCCTTAAAAGTTCAGTGTGTGAGATTTTAGGATGGCCCTTGCTGCTCTACTCAGCTTCCTACAATAATTTTTTAGCTGGGCTACGAAGAGTAACCCCAAGATGATTGGAATTGCTCACACTACTCATAGACCTATGCTTAACTGATAAGGAGGCCAAGTTGCTCTTCCCTGGCCCACATATCATGATGTGGGATTTCCCAAAATTAGTTGATAAATCTAAATTTCCCACAAACGAAACAAAGCCTTTCACTAAGCTTTGCAGGGCTCTTTGTGCCCTTGTCACAAAGACAGCATCATCGACTAAGCTATTTGCAATCTTTGGTACGTCGCAGTGACAACTCCCAGATGGGAACATAAGTTGCTAACATGTGGGATAAACAGAAAAGGGGTCAAAATGCACCCCTGCTGGACCCCACGGGTTCGATATAAAGTGTCTGAGGTTTCCCCAGTTGGGCCATATCGCACCTTAGCTAATAGATTTTCATGCAAAATGTAAAGAACATTTACAATAGTGACCTCAACACCCAAATCCAACTGCAATAACTAGAGCATGGTCCTGTTGACTGAGTCAACAGCTGTGAACAGGTCCATGAAAGGTAGGTACAGTGGGCCTTATCTTGCTATTGTGCAATTGCCCAGGATTAGTTGTAGGTTTACGCATTACTCCACCATACCCGGCCTGGAAAGGAAGCCATATTGGAATGGGGATAAAATCTTGTTCTGGCTAGACAAATTTCTTAAACATTTAAAAAGTACTCTGCCAAAAATGTAAACTGTACTGTCTATAAGAAATATAGAGTGATAGCAATTCAGCAGCTTCTGGCTCCCTTTCTTAAAGATGGAGACAATATTTCTCTGGTCAGTGTCTGCTCGCCCTTCTGTGCAGCTCCACCTGCTGGAGGTCCGACTGAGAGCCTGTCTGGCTCTCAGTTCGAGGCCTACCTCCACCCACAGGCACCCACCTGCGCCTCATCCGTGGTGGCCTAGTGACATCTGTACCTGCCTTTGTATGTCTCTTTGCGTTTCTGTCATATTTTTTCTCTTCTTTATCTCTTTTTACTCCTTTTTCCCACTCTTTTGCACTTCTTTCCCCCACGCGCCATCCCTGCCGCTGCTGCCTCTGCAGTCCTGCTTCCTCCCTGCAAAGCGATTTCCCACCCTCCTGCCTCCTAGCTGACTGGACCCTACCACCTCCCTGCCCTTCTTAATGGCGGCCGATGCGTGGCCGCACTGCTGGCGCACCAAAGGCAAGCCCATCTGCATCTGGACCGTGCCCAGCACCACGGACTCTGGTTCCTGCACCACCAACCGCTACGATGCCAGCGCTTTGCACGCCCTCAACCATGGAAGATCCTAAGCCTGCCACCAAGCCAATCAAAAGAACACTCATGGACCTTTCTCCTGCCACTTCCGCTCCCTTACCTGCTGCCGCATGCCACACCAACCCACCCACAGCCAAGACAGACATCTCAAGTGCGTACTCCTCAACATACTCTCCCTCACCAAACACACTGTAGAAGTCTGGGACCTCCTTGACTCAATCACCTCTGATGTCACCTTCCTCACAGAGAGCTGGATCACCCCCACCTCAGCCCCAGACATCATCACCGCCATTCCCGATAGCTGCAAAATCGCCCACAAAGACAGAGTCAATCGACCAGGAGGAGGCATCGCCCTAGTCTACAGGAACACCCTCTGCCTTTCAACCACCATCGAAACACAGAACCAGCCAACCACCGTCGAACACCTACACTTCCAATTTCAGACCAACCCGAACACCTCCCTCTATGCATGCTCATCTACAGGCTACCTGGCCCCTGACCCCAGTTCATCGAAACCTTCGCCGACGTCATCACCCCGCGCACTCACCTCGACCAACTATATCCTACTCGCCGACCTCAACTTTCACCTTGAAAACCACAACGACCGTAACACCACATCCCTTCTGGACAACCTTACCACCCTCGGTCTCAATCAACTAGTCAACCTCACCACTCACTCACCAGGTCACACCCTAGACCCCGTCTTCTCGGCTGGAATCAACATCTTCGCACACCTCTGAACACCTTTGGAACGACCACTGATGTGTCCACTTAGCCTTTACGAATACCACTGCACGCCACCCCCCCATCTGCCCCCAGGCAGAAACTGGAGCAAAGTCACCGAAGCCCAGCTCACCGATTCCCTCAGCCGCTCCCCCTCCCCCACTGGATGCCACAAACGCGAACAACTCAGCGCGTATCCTGCACCGTTGGGTATCAGAATGTACCAAAACCGTAGCCCCTTCAGAAAATCCACCAGAAACCAGCCCTGGAGGAAACCGAACTTGTTTACGACAGAACTCCAAGAATCCAAACGCAACTGCAGATGACAGGAACGAAAATGTAGGAACTGCAAAACAACCACAGACCCCACAGTCCACAAAGATGCAGTCACCACGCACCACCAGTGCATCAGAGCTACCAAGAAAGCTGCCATTCAAGAATGGATCAGCACCAGCGCATGCAACAGCAAGGAGCTATTCACCATAGTCAAGGAATTCACGAACCTCGGATCAGACACCTCTGACATCCCCCTCTCAAGACTTCTGTGACAACCTCTCCATCTATTTCCACCAGATAATCCAGGACATATTTGACGGGTTAAAGAACCATAACATGCCCCCACCACCCACCGGCATCACCATGGACCACACGCCGCAGACCTTGAACCACTGGACCCCTATCTCTACAGAAGACACCCAGAAACCCATGACCTCCATCCATTCAGGGCACCCTAGGACTCGTGCCCACATCACATCTTCAGCCTGGCCAGCCCCGCCATCACACCAGAGCTCTGCTGGAATATCAACCATTCCATCGAAACTGCCACCTTTCCATCTGACTGGAAACACGCAGAGATCAACCGCTCCTAAAGAAACCCTCTGGCAACCCAAGGGAGATGAAAAACTATAGACCCATCTCTCTGCTCCCCTTCCCAGCCAAGGTAACAGAAAAGGACATCAACATGCAACTGATGGAGTTCCTCGAGTCAAACCACATCCTGGACCCCTCACCGTCTGGTTTCAGTAGCAACCACATCACCGAGACAGCCCACCTCGCAGCCACCCACGACACCCGGGCCATATTGGACAACAGTGACACGGCCATCCTCATCCTCCTCGACCTCTCTGCCGCTTTTGACACAGTCTGCCACTCCACCCTTTACACTAGACTCCAGAAGCCGGCATCCGCAGCAAAGCACTGGAACAGATTTGTTCCTTCCTGTCCAGAAAACACAGAGTGTCAGACTCCCACCGTACACTGCGGTGCCCAAAGAAACCTGCTGTGGAGTACCGTAGGAGGCCTCACTAAGCCCGTCGCTCTTCAACATCTACATGGCCCCACTCACCAAAATCGTGAAACAGCACAGACTAAACATGGTCTTCTATGGCAACAATATCCAACTGATCCTCTCCCTGACCAACGACCCATCAACAGCCAACCGAAACTTCCAAAACATTATTAGTACAGTCACCGCCTGGATGGAGGCCAGCTGCCTCAGGCTCAATTCAGACAAAACAGAGATCCTTGTACTCGGCTCCACCCCCTCCACCTGGGACGACTCCTGGTGGCCAGCCTCCCTAGGAAACACCTCCACCGACCACACATGCAACCTGGGCATCACCATGGACTCCACACTTTCTTTTGCCTGTCAAGTCAATGCAGTGTCATCAGTCTGCTTCCACACCCTGCGTCTCCTTCAGAAGATCTTCAAGTGGATCCCCACCAAGATTAGAAGAATGGTCACCCATGCTCTGGTCAGCAACAAATTGGACTATGGCAACACACTCTACGCCGGCATCACAAATAAGCTACAAGCAAGGCTACAGAGAATCCAGAACACAGCGGCCAGACTCATCCTGGACATCCCCTGCCACAGCCACATCTCTGCCCACCTCAGAGGCCTCCACCTACAAGGCACTTCACAACATTGGACCAGACTACCTCAACCACTCCCTGACCTGCTACACCCCGCAAATAACTCCGATCCTCCCATTTTACTCTAGCAGATATCCCAAAAATCAGGAAAAGCAGAGCCAGAGCCAGATCTTTCTACTACCTCGCTGCCCGGGCATGGAATACTCTCCCACTCAACCTCAGATAGGCCGCATCACTGAAGCAATTCAGGAAGGAGCTCAAGACCTGGCTATTCGAGTGATCAGCATGACCACAACAGCAACTTGAGGTCCCATGGGTGATAAGCCACACTCTACAAGTACTGTTTGATTGATTGATTGATCAACAGCTCCCAGGACCCTGGAAATTTAGTGCTAAAAGAATTTTGAAATAAATAAATCAGCAAAAGCCCCCAGAGCTCAATGTTATATTTTATAAGATCCATAGGAACCCCATCAGGGCCTGGAGCCTTCGTACCCAAACTATGATTTATCACTTTCACAACCTCACTTACTGAGAGTTGCAAGGGGGTTGAGTTACAAAGTCTGGTACTTAATAAGTTCAATAGTGTCTTGTCCTCCCCTACCTGATACATAGTGCTTAAACGGGCTACTGGGCCAGCTGTACAACAAGATATAAAAGGGTTAGGTGGTGCATCTCTCAGTCTAACGTTATTAAGTGTACTCCAGAATAGTTTGCTAAACTTTCAGGTTGCAGCTAGCACATTTTGTTCCCAATCTTTACTAACTAACATTTTTTCCTCTCCCTGATAGTTAGCTCATAACTTCTCCTTGACTCAGCGACTGCCTTGGAGTCCCTAGGGGTTAATACAAGGACACTTCACAATTGACCGTTAGCCGCAGAATAGGGTCCAACAAATCAGCATAAGCATTTTAAAATCGATCTAATAGGCTTCATTAAATGATTCCTGATGCCTATGCTTAGGGAGCTGTGCTGGGCGTAAAGTTCTCCCCCACTTTCTTCTGTTAGCTAACCCGAGAACAGTAGTAAGAATTTAGCCACTAGGATGTTAAAAGTGACCTTAGGTTCTTCGAGAAACCAGATTAGTCTTAAATCATCTTTTGAGTGCTGAAAAATTGCAACTGTGGAAACCGGGGATTAACGTCATGAACAGGAAAGAGTCCAACTGCCATCAGTGCGTTATGGTCCCTCACCTGTCTCTCTAATACTGTGAACCTTCAAAACAGTGGGAGAAAATATCTGGTGACAAAAATATAATCGATGGTAGAGGCCCAACCAGCTCCTCTGTAAAATGGTAGAATAGAGTCATCTCTAAAATAAGAGATCAGATCCACCAAGTCATAATCTGCTAGGTAATGACCAAATAAACCACCCTCTTTTTGCTGAAGGCCTCCCAATTTTCAGAACTCCTGATTTGCAGCTCCTCTGGACACATAGTAAACTTGCCATTAAAATCTCCACAGACAATGGCCCAGATTTAAGAGGGCCTAGCGCCATATATCGCCACATTAGCGTCATTTGCCACAATGTGGCGATATTATGGAAAGAACGCTGCACCATATTTACAAAGTGGCACAGTGCATGCATTGCACCACTTTGTAACCCCTTGTGCCACATGATGCCTGCACCAGGAATAATGTATGCAAAGGGAGTGTTCCCCTGTTGGGGGGGGTAAAAAAATAGGGCAATGAAATCTAAAAGATTTCTTTGCATCATTTTTTGCGGCATTTTTCATGTCTGCACAGAGCAGGCTTTAAGAGGGGGCACACCATTGTTTTCAATGGGCCTCAATGTGCTTTGAAGGATTACAGTCAACATTTTTGGCACTAATCCAGCAAAGCACCAAACTAGCATCAAATTTTTTGTTAAATACTGCACACATATGGTGGCATTAGGGGGGCGCTAAGGGGCGCAAGAAACATGGCGCTGCATTAGATGCAGCACCACTTTTCTTAAATTCAGTCCAATGTCTTTTAGAGGTGATGCGACTTTGTCAAATTGCTTAGGAAACAAAACAATTTGCTGAAGTAAACACAGGCAGAATTAGACAAATCATTATTATAAAAGGTAGTCAAATTGAATTGAAATTAATTCAAATGATCCCTAATGCACAAAACTCAAAAGGAAAAACTACCAATGTCTATCACTGTCACTTTACGTTGAGATTCAACTTAAACCAAATCGAGAGACCACTCTGGCTTTCCCATGAATGGAAGGCATTGCAGGGCTGGAATAACAGGCAAAACATTCACAAATCAGGGGGAATATGGCCATGTCTCCTGGAAGGCAATACTGTCATGATCCATGATGAAACTGAGTCAGTCCCAATCAAATACCTTTCCCTTAAGACCTGCCACATTCCAGCTCATGAGTGTGTAAGATGACTGGCCACCAACAGATACCCCATAGCCTCTTCTTTGTGAGGCAGTATATCCTATGTTGGGTTCTCTTGAAAGGGATGGTGAAGGCCTTTATAGGCCTTTCTAGTGGTCAGTCGATGTCTGACAGGGGATCAAAACGATTAATGACAGGAACCTGGAATTGGACCCTTAAATGCCTTAAATGATCCTGGGAAAGGATTTGGTAAGAACAGCAGCCTCAGAACTACACAGGGGGCTCTGTGATGCTAAAAGGGCAAGCTGTGATTCACTGGCCTCAAGATGGTGACATAATGGTACAGTTTTCTCTGGAAAAGTTCTTCCATTTTTTGATAACAACCCTGCAAAAGCTGCATGTTCTCACTACAGTCCCTTTGTACACACGCATTCCTCATGTTGAGCTGAGTACTACACGTAAGATTCTTAGGCCCGTATTTATACTTTTTGACGCTAAACTGCGCTAACGCAGTTTAGCGTCAAAAAGTTTAGCGCCGGCTAACGCCATTCTGAAGCACCATGCGGGCGCCGTATTTATTGAATGGCGTTAGCCGGCGCTAGCAGACCGGCGCTGCCTGGTGTGCGTGGAAAAAAACCACGTACACCAGGCAGCGCCGGCATTGGGGAAAATGGCGTTAGGGCGTCTTAAAATGGTGCAAGTCAGGTTGACGCAAAAAAATCGCCTCCACCCGATTTGCGCCATTTTTAACGACGCCCAGACGCCATTTACATGACTCCTGTCTTAGTAAAGACAGGAGTCATGCCCCCTTGCCCAATGGCCATGCCCAGGGGACTTATGTCCCCTGGGCATGGTCATTGGGCATTGAGGCATGTAGGGGGGCACAAATCAGGCCCCCCTATGCCCAAAAAAATTTAACAAAAAAAAAAAAATTATACTTACCTGAACTTACCTGAATGTCCCTGGGATGGGTCCCTCCATCCTTGGGTTTCCTCCTGGGGTGGGCAAGGGTGGCAGGGGGTGTCCCTGGGGGCATGGGAGGGCAGCTGTGGGCTAATTTTGAGCCCACAGGTCCCTTAACGCCTGCCCTGACCCAGGCGTTAAAAAGAGGCGCAAATGCGGGGGTTTTTGCCCCGCCCACTCCCGGGCGTGATTTTTGCCCGGGAGTATAAATACGACGCATTTGTGTCGCAGTCATTTTTTTGGACGGTAACGCCTACCTTGCATCTCATTAACGCAAGGAAGGCGTTCACGCAAAAAAATGACGCTCTTTCCTCATACTTTGGCGCTAGACGCGTCTAACGCCAAAGTATAAATATGGCGTTAGTTTTGCGCCGAATTTGCGTCGAAAAAAACAACGCAAATTTGGCGCAAACGGAGTATAAATATGCCCCTTAGTTTTAACTACCTTTTTATGGCTGCAGAGGTTGCCCAATATTATCTCTTTAGTTTGTGAAGTGGACATTTCTGGGAGGTTCACTGAGGTACTTGGAGGAGACAGAATCAAAGGTGAGGGGCCGAGCTCTTCTGCAGACACTGCGGCCCATATTTATACTTTTTTTTAGCGCCGCATTTGCGCCACTTTTTGACGCAAAAGCGGCGCAAACTTCCAAAATGCAATTGTATTTTGTAAGTTTGCGCCGCTTTTGCATCAAAAAATGACGCAAATGCGGTGCTAAAAAAGTATAAATATGGGCCTGCATCTGACTTGGTACAAGAGTTCAAGGAAAGTATTCTCTCTGTGAGTGCTATCTCAGTACTGATAACGCCAACTACCCTTTCCAACATTTTATCAATCAAGGTACTCTTGAGCACGAAGAAAGAAGCAGGAGATGCACCGGCTGTTTTCTTCTTCCCCATCTTGTTTTAAGAATGCAGAGGTTGGATACACTCCCCCTGTTCCCCTGCTCCAGGCAAACCACACAATTGTTATGGGGCTTCCGACAGGCGTACAAAGAAACAGACTGGAAGAGGAAGCTTCAAAGTAACAGGGCCCAGCCCAGTCTCATTTGGGCTCTGATGGGTACAGATGGGCTTACATGTCTGCCATAGAGCTTTCAGGTGAGCAAGCCTCTCCTTTGGGCTCCCTGGGGCAGAGTGGCTTCTGGGCTTTGCAGTCCTCGCCTCCTCCTACAGCAGAACCTCCAGCAACAAAGTTCCCATGGCAACCTACCATGGGTCTCCCGCAGTGTTTTCAGGTGAGCAAGCCCCTCCTTCACGCTTCCTGGGGGACAGTGGCTTCTGGGCTTAGCAGTCCTCATTGCCTCCAATAGCAGAGCCTCCAGCAACAAAGCTCCTGTGGCAGTGTCCCATCTATTCCATCTCACACCTTCCGCCTTTTAGGAAAGCACTAAAAATCTGTCTTTTCAATGAACAGCTTTAGCTTCATGTTTGCCCCTCTATCTACCAGGCAACAGCATCAGCATCAGGAGACTCTTTTGGAGTGATGGTGCCCTCACAAGAATTATCCATTATCATAATAGTATTAGTAATAATAATAATAATAATAATAGGAAAGGATGCGAACAACATTTCATCAGCAGTAAGGTTCTCAAATAATTTTTTTTTCTCATGAAAACATTTTTTTGTTTTCATGAGAAAACATGAGAAAAAATGTTCTCTTCTTTTCAAATATGAATGATGAGACCAAGTTTATGGCAAAATTCGTTTGTTCCATTGCTTATTTCATAAGTACAAAATAGTGCACAAAAGATCAAATATGATTTCAGTATTCCCAGATTCTTTCCGTGTACAAAACAATTGGATCAGACCTAAAAAAATACTTCTAAACCTGCACATTTAATCCAAACACACACAACTGGAGGTAACAAGAGGAAGAAGAAACAATATTTTGATGGCATCCCTGAACAACAAAACCCATGCCAAATATTCTCAGACAAATCTTTCTTGCTGCTTCCTTGTATAATAAAGTTACATTGAGTTGGCCGCTTTAATAATAAAAAATAATGGGTCATTCACTCTCACTTCTGTGTTTAAATGGTATTTTAGTTTGTGGTTATGGAGGTGCTTCTCGGTGTTTATATATTTACACTGATGAGGGCTGTTTTCCCCTAAGAGGGGCTTTATAAGTTATTATAGGTGAGAACCTAAAACCGGATAGCCTAAATATAGAGAACAGCAGCATTTATTTTTTCTGTTTAGTCAAACAGTGCATAATGAAAACTAATATGCACTGAATTTGTAATACTGAGATTGTTAAAACAGTATTACCCTATTGCTTAGATTTTTACCCCCATTCAATGGCATTATACTCTTAAACACAGCAAGCATTAGCATTACGCTGCTAACACTCTCTTGCTAATGTCCAATCCCACCACATCATTCTCACTCCACAGATCAGTTGCTACTTTAAACAAGGGTTTTTACCATGTAGGAGAAAAATGGCAAGGTGAAAGCAGGGATTAGGTCAACCCAGAGGTAATATTTTTGCACAGGTCTAAATAAGGGTATGATTTAATTTGTTTTGTTATTTGAGGATTTTATAAAGCACAACATACAATTTTGCCAGACGTCTTGGCACTGTACAAGGAAAAAAATGCTAAAAAGGCAACAGTAAGTGCTTCGTATGAAAAAACATGTTTTCAATACTTTGCACAGTTTATGAAGATATGGTTCTTTGTTGATATGTAAAGGAATTTAATTTCATTCCAAAAACATCTAGTTTCCCATTTCTTCAAAGGAAGTTTGGGCACAACAAATTGCAGCTGGTCCATTGAGCTCAGATTTCTTCTAGGTAAACATCTGACAAATCCTCTATTCAAAACTGAGGCCCTCATTACGACTTTGGTGGTTTTCGGGTCAGACCGCCATGCAAAATGCTGCCACCAAACCGGCAGTGGTGGCGGTACTGGGACCGCCGAATTACGAGTCACAAAGAACAAACCACCCAAACATAGCCACAAAACCAACACTGCCAGGCCGTCTGACGGTGAAATGCCGACTGAGCAACTGCTGTCCACAGCGCCACGGTTAAAAAATGCACCACTCATAGAAGCCAACACCCAACTGGACAGTTCAAATACCCCACACCTGAAACACATACACACACCACACACACCTGCTCAAGGCGCTATATGACACCCCCCACACCAACAATCCTGTGTGATTACCACGACCAGCCAGAGAGACACGAGTCACAAAGGACACCCCATAAACACTTGCACATTGCACACTTTACACACATAACCACCACAACCCACCAGCACCCCCAACCAAACAACCCCACATCACCAATCACCCCGCACTGCACTCTACCCACACAGCACCCCCCCCCCCAATATGTCACGCCAGAAGCATCCACAGTTCACAGACAATGAGTTGCGGGTCACGGTGGATGAGATCGTCAGCGTTGAGCCACAACTGATGGGAGTCCGGGTTTAGCAAACATCATTGGCCAGGAAAATTGAGTTATGGCAGAGGATCGTCAACAGGGTAAATTCAGTCTGCACTTATCCATGCACAAGGGAGGATATCAGAAAGAGGTGGAATGACCTCAGGGGGAAAGTCTGTTCCATGGTGTTCAGGCACAGGATTGCCCTGAACAAGACTGGCGGTGGGCCCCCACCTCCACCCCTTGACTTAACATCCTGGGAGGAGAAGGTCTTTGACATCATGCATCCGGAGGGCCTTACTGGAATTGACAGAGGGCTAGACACGGGTAAGGCAACAGTACACCCCCAGACAACAACCACTCCTAACCAGCATGCCTACCCACCACCCACCAATCACCTATCCACCCCATCCAACATTAATGCAACCCCCAATCACCACACCCCCCTCCCCTGCATGACACACCACCCCTCTCCCACCATACCCACACGCCCCCATTGCACAGATAACATGCACAATGTGAAGACCCACAACTTCCACAATGCATCACACCCCACACAGCTAAAATTCACTGTTCCACTTCACAGTGGACACCTGCTTGGACAACCATATCACAGCCTACACCTACTGTTTGCTACAATTGCCTCCCAACACATGGCAATGTCAGCAATGCCGACCACCATCCACAACCCACCATGGCACATAGAAACCATGGCACAGTACTCATAACCAAATTAATGTCTGCAGTGCTGAAGCTGACACTGCCATCACTGGGAAGAAAATGAAGCCACTGCATATACCACACCATGGAAATGGCAACTACACATTCACATACAAACTCTCCCTCTTTCCATCCATAGGTAACCCTGCCACAGCCACCCAGCAGAGGATGCCAGGCTCGGACAGCCATCCCTGTGATGAAGACCCCAGTGGATGTCTGGATGGGGACAAGTTTTCTGGGCCATCTGGGGTGACTGGTCAGTCTACTCCCAGGAGTCCCACCCTGGACACACCGGATTCCCCATCCCATGTGGCTACAACGCCTCCGCCAGCCCCTCCACCACAAACCTGTGCCCCTGGGACATTTCAATCAGAAGTGTGCACCACAGTACAGGGGCCAGAGTCAAGGGCACACACACTCCAAGCAATGAATGGCCTGGTGCTACTGGGAGTGGGCACACTGTGCCAGGGGCACTGGCACAGGGGGCTAGTGACAGTGGGAGGGGATCAGTGGTCCAATGGACAGGGCAGACACAACAACTGGCTGCCCAGGAGGCCCTCACCCAAATCCTGTGTGCATACCACCAAACCCAGAAGATCATGGGCTAGATCCTCGCCAATGTGAAGGAGAGCCAGAGGATGCAGAGTGAATACCATCAGGAGGCTATGCAGCAGTGGCAGACCCACAATACCACCATGGCCTCCATGGCAGGGGTGCTGAAGGAACTCACCACCATCCTGCGTGAGTCCATCTCCTACCAGCAGGCCCCTTCTATTAACCATATCACTTCTGAGCCCTCCACATCATTGGCAGCTAGTGGAATGGAGGCCCTGCCACAGGAACCACAGGACATCAGCGCACCTACCCCTGTAGCCGACGAGTCCCTATGCAAGGGAGGACGTCCAACTAGACATCCTGCTGGAACTGACGCCAAGACCTAGACGACCGCCAGGAAGTGACCCTCTCCTGAACATTCTCCCTTATGTGTCACTGAGGCACTCTGTTGACTGGCCACTATCATGTCTCTGTACTCCCATGGCCACCATACTGGACTTTGACTACCCACAGCTGTCCCAAGTACTCTGTTGAACCCACCCGCCATGACCGCACTCATCACCCTTTGCACTTGTACATCCAAAATAAACACCACTGAACACAATTACTGCCTATGTCTTTATTGTCATTATCACGAAAGATACAGCCATTACGTGTGCAACAGTTAACCCATTGTCCTGGCAATGTATGTGTGAGTGACAGAGGGGGGGGCGATGTGTAGCAAGGATCACAGTGGAGCAGGCAGTGGCTGGAGAGATGGGTCAAGGGAGGCAACAGGTGAGGCAGGGACCAGAGTGCACCACAACAATGTCCTGAAAGTAGACAAGAAAGGGACATCAATCACTGTAGGTGTCACACATGCCAAATCAACACACATGCAATGTAAGTACCGGAAGCCAAGGTAGAGATGGCAAGTCAAGTCCACAAACATATGGCCATTACAAACCCACATTCACAAGACATACCTCCCACATGGTCCCACCCTCACAGCAAACAGAGCCACACGTTAGGCAGTTCACACTGCCACGAATAATAATGTTGTACCGACTCCCAATGTCGAATCCCAGTACAGGATGCAGACCAAAGCACCTAGTGTGGCACACAGATTGCACTGGATCTGGCAGTTCAGGGAACAGTGATCCTGCACATAGATGTTACAAGTGCAGCAACACAACAGCAGGATGAGAATAGCAGTGACCTGTGCACATGAACAATCAAACTCATGGCCACATGTAACCCCCCCAAACCACAGAGAGTCAGATCTCCAATATCTCCAGTTAACACAGGCATTAGGTGGTAACATGGCACAAGGCAGACTGTGGAACTGGACATATACCATACATATGAAACATACCTGTATCTCAGTAGAAGTATTGTCGTATCAGCTCTGCTCTAGAGTCAGCTGCTTCCTCATCATCACTCCCCATGTCGCCTTCATCGGACACTGGTACAGCTGCCGGCAATGCATCCAGCAATGGGATGTGACGTCTCAGGGCCAGATTGTGTAGCATGCATCAACCAACAACGATCTGCCACACTTTCTGTGGTGTGTAGAGTAGGGCACCTCCAGAGATGTGCAGAAACTGGAATCTGGCCTTCAGCAGGCCAATGGTCAGCTCAATCACCCGTCTTGTACTACCGTGGGCCTCATTGTTTCTGTTTTCTGCAGCTGTATTCGGGAGCCTGCCGGGTGTCAGTAGCTAGGGAAGATTGGGATAGCCAGAGTCACCTGTGTGCACAGAGGGAAGAGCCATGTCAGGACCAGGAGTGTGTAGTGCAGGTTATGAAGAGTGTTCAGAGCAGAGGGGCACAGTGGAGAGGGGCACACATATGTGGAGATACATACTGATTAGGCAGGCCCGGTCCCTCTGTAGTGGTGGTATCATGTGTGGGACTAATCTGTTCCACAGAATGTAGGAGTCATGCACAAACCCAGACAACTTGGCTATCACTTGCGTGAAATATAGGTCAGCCAGACACACTACTTACACATTTGTGAAATAGAAGTTTTTAAGGTTCTGATACATTTGTTCAGTCCTCCTGGGTGGCATCAGGGCAATGTGGGTGCCATCTTTGGCCCCTGTCACATGAGGGACATGTGCCAGATCATAAAAGTCAGCCTTCACAGTGGGCAAATCAGCATGATGTGGGAACCTGATGTAGCTGGCCACATGTTGTAGCAGGGCACATAGGACGTCCTTCAGGATGTTCCGGAACATGGGCTGTGACATCCCTGCTGCCAAACCCACTGTCACCTGGAAGGACCCTGAAGCAAGGAAGTGGAGGACTGACAAGACCTGTACTGTGGGACGGATAGCATTGGGATGTCGAATGGCAGGCAATAGTTCCGGCTCCAACTGGGTCACCAGGTCCATGATGGTCTGACGGTTCAGACGATAGGTCTGTATGATGTGTCTCTCTTCCAGGGTGGCAAGGTTGACTAGGGTCTGGGTCGTCTGGGACCATCCCAGCATTGTCCTTGTCTGCCACCCCCTTCACCAGCACCACCCTCCCTTTAGCTTCCCACCCAGTTGCCCGTGTCCGCTTACCCAGGAGGGTGGGCATCTCCTTCGCCGCAGGCACCTCTGCCCCTGCCCCAATCAGCCCTGCTGCCTTCAATGAGGAGGCTATTGACCTCCTGAGGTCCATTTCTGTGGCACAGACAACCATTGTGAATGCCATCCAGGGACTGTCATCCCAGATGCAGCAGACCAATGCGTTCCTAGAAGGCATTCACAGTGCCCTGTCTGACCTACAGAGATCGTTTCAGGCTTTGGCCTCTTCCTTGACGGCAACCGGGGCCCCTTCTTCTTCTTCCGCCCCCCTCCAGCTACCTGTTCCCAAACCAACATCCCTCTCCCCCACCCATCCATGGCACACTTCCTGACCCACTAGTATCCACATCAACAGACACAGTACACAAGGACAGACACAAGCACCACAAACGCCACCACTGCCATGCACACACACAACATTCAGATGCAGACATGCCAACATCCACTCCCTTCACCAACTCCTCCACCAGCTCCCCCTGACAGTCACGACACCACTCACACCTGCAGTCAGCACGTCATCAGTCCTAGATCTTGCCACATGTTCTTTCATTGCACAGTCACCAAAATATCATACCCCCATACATTCACCCCATACGCCACAGGTGCACCCAGTACACCTAAACACCCACACTCACCCACCCAACACTCACCCAACAAACACATGGCACACACCCACGCATCTGCACCCAAGGCACTGCCACGTACACACCTCTCAACCATACCCACTCCCCTCCACTCCCAAACGTCCTTTCCATGACCTACCTTGTGCTCCTAAGAAACGTTTCCTGACCGAGTTTTCCCTGTTCCCCACCATGGCCCAGTCCCTGTTCCCCCCATGCTCCCTGCTATCCTTCCCAGACCCCTCCCTTCCACCGCCCGGGCCTCCACTGGTGGTCACCATGCTCCTCCCCTTCCTACGACGTCCACCCCCAGCAAGGCCACTCCCACAGCCAAGGCCAAGCCCACTCCCTCCACTTCCAGGGTCAGGAGTAAACCACCACCTCTTTTGGCAAAACCACCTCTGTCTAGGGGCAAGCCTAAGGACACCCCTCCAGACCTAGCCCAAAGGATCCCCCTCCAAGCCCAGCCCAAAGTACCTCCCTCTCCAAGCCCAACCCCCCCACCCCTGAGGTGCATGCATGCCCCATTGATGCCCCTGCCCTCTGGAGGCCATCAAGTCAGAAGTCAAGTTGGGGCCTCTTACTGTGCCCTGTGTTGTTGGGTCACAATGGACTATTTTGGACTGGCCCTTGGGGCTCATTGTACATAGTTTTATTGGTTTTAAGTTATTTATTATCTATGCACCACTGCACCGTTGGTGTAGATGGAGACAACCTTGTCCTGGCTTTCCTTCTACATATATGTGTCGTAGTTATGCGATTTTGCATGTGTGTGTGGGGGGACTTGGCTTGCTGTGTGTGTCTTGTGTGTGTGTGTACTAATGCCCTTCCCTCCAGTGTGTGCTAGGCTTATGTACTTACGGTTGGTGTCTTGGTCGTCGTTGCTGTTCCTGGAAGTCAATGGCCAGCAGGAGCATTGGGAAGATTTGCAATTCACGTGCCATGGTGCCTATGGATGTTCCTGTGTTCCTGAAGGTAAGTGTTCCCTTTTATGTTGTTCATTTCTTCCATGCTTTTCATGGCAGTGAGACCACCCCGGAAATCCTGGTGGTGTGCGGCCTCGTAATACGGGTGTTCGAAACTGCCTGACCACCGTCCTGGAGTTGCGTGCTATCGGCCGCGGCGGTCCGTCCACACTGGTGGTTCATACGGAAACCTGGCTGTGTTCTGCAGTTCCATTCCCCTGACTCAAAATATGGCGGTCTTCATTGCCGGGCCCGCAAGGTCCGACCGACACCTTCACCGCGGAGGTACACTGACCGCCATACTCTTAATGAGGACCTGAGTGTTTTTTTCAACAAGCTGTTGAAATTAATTTGTTTCCTCATCAGCAACCAAACCAAAGTTTGAAAAGTGCATTAGAAACATGATCAAATGTCCAAAAACAATGCAGAGTCCTGGCTGCATTGTTATGAATATACTGCAACTATGCAACTTGTTTCTACGTAGGTCCAATTAGAGGGATCACCTTCTGAGAAAATGTCAGAAAAGGAGAGCCTCTTTGCAGCGCTGTAAGTAGGCTGTAGATGTAGATGTGATCCATTGAGACATAGTTCAAAATCAATCATTGTTAAATTTCTGAACTACGTAACAGGAACAGAATAAGCGCCAAGAGCAGCGAAGGAAAGTTTGTCCTCCTAACTACTGTGAGGATGTGGCATAAGCATAATTCAGGCATGGCTGCATTGAGTTTTAAAACATTTCAGCACACCTATTTTTTAACTGACTTTAAAACAGCAAGAATCCAGTCAAATGTATTAATCAAGCCCAGAACCTGTCTTTGAATCTTGAGGGGAATTTGGACATCATCAGCATATCTATAATAAATAACATTATGGGATTAAAAAACACATGGGATACAAAAGAAGTAAACTTATAAGCAAAGGGTTGCAACACAAGAATAAAAACACACATGAAAACTATCGCTATTTCTTAAATTTTACATTTTATTTATTTTCACTGTTGAGAAAATGTGGCTTTATCTTAGTCATACATTTGCAAATAAACATTGTCACCATGAAACCAGTGAAGGAACAGATGGATATATGTCTCTGGTGGTTTGTACTCATTGAAAACAAATGTCTTAACACAACCATGCAAGTTTTTTTGTATGCAAACAATAAATGGTGTAAGAACGAACCTTTAACTAACCACTTTGGGAAATGGGCAAAACATCTGATCCCAAATTATTGATAGATAGGTTAGAAAATACACAATAGACGCCCAGATTAATTCTACCTCTTCGTGTTCAGATGTTAGCAACATAGGGCTGGTGATGACATATGGTGTCTGTTCGCGTTATGTACCCATGAGAATTCAAGGATCCTTTGCTTAACATAACCATTGACAATGCACAAAGAATTTACACAATTTATATTTTCTTTGAGGGTCTTAAGTGGCGAGTAATCTTTAAAAAATAAATGTGTCACCAAAGTGCCGAGTATATGGTATCTGATTTTTATGGACTGACCCAATGTATTCATATTATTTCTTTGTTGAGGCCTCCTGTGTTTACATTGCAGTCACTACTATTGCGGTAAGATTGTTGGGTCATGCACTCCATTTCACTAAAGAAAATCACCCAGGGCTAACAAAATGCTTGCCAGATGTAAGCATTCATAAAAAAAAAACTCAATTCCCCATGTCTTTTATGTATCATTCGCACTGCAAGACAAAGTTTCAAGCGCAGGATAAAAAATAGGATGCTCATCTTATGCATGTAGGCATTGTATTTACCTGAACATGAGACCATCAACCCCCTCTCGGGAAGGAGCTAAGAAAATGACTGCAAAACAGCTGGTTTTATCACATGCACAGTGGAAGAAATGGGTAGCAGGGCGTGATGATTTACTCAAGATGTGATTGCATCCTGCAGCATTTTCTTAAACGCTGGAAGAAAATAGTTTGTCATCAATAGTAGTAAAGACACAGGGAAGAACTGTTATAGAAAGTGCCAAGTTTTGAGTTGTGCTGTATTCTCATCTGCACCTGCTGTACATTAACGTGAGATGTCATATTACAGTTGGCCACCTCGGGATAATGCAAATGCACAAGCTGTGTTAGTGTGCACCTGCACAGAACAACACCCTAACCTCGTTGCATAGAACAGCACCCTTTGCACCCTGCACTATACTGTGGGCAGGGAACCCTGAGGTATGGCAGGGGAGGGGGGAGTTAGACGGCCCCATTGAGACTGACTGAATTCACCTGGAAGGGTGTCTCTGAGCGACCTAAATGGCTGGTAAAGTGAAGCCTGACTTAGTGCTAGGTTATCAGTCACCTGGCACTATGCTAAGAAAAGCCCCAGCCTGGCTGAAGGAATGGTCAGAGAAGCCAGAATCAGGAACTCATTGACCCCTGCTTTCTGCACCATTGTCTCATGTGCTACATTCAAGAATGATCTAATTATTTTTCCTTTCGAAATGCATTTTAATTGTGGATCACCTGAAAACCAATTTTGGTATTTCGTAGCTTGATACCACCAAAACTGGTGGTCACCTAAACCCTTTAAGTTGGTTGGCAGGTCCTTCATAATTTTTGACAGATGCACACTATCACATAAGGGGCACTATGCAGGGCGTCAGCCTATTTTTATCATCACTCATGCTGCTGCACTGCAGTAAATCCTGCCAACGAGTATACAAGTCTAGGGTTCACAGCAGCTACATACCCAGAGAAAGCACCATTATCTTATTCCATAAGTATACCTGAGAATCTCTGAAAACAATATGGCCATAGAGGGTACATGAGGTAAGCGAATAGAGTAAGTGGAAATATTACATGCAATTACAATTAACTTTTTTGACAGGCCACAACAACATGCCCCTCAGACTACAAACTTAAACAGTGTTGGTTGATACATAAGGAAAATGACTACTGTGTTACCGAATACAGTTGTAATTGACTTTTTTTACTCTCGGTGAAGCTATCATAGTGGTCATTAAGGAATCTATCTTTCAATGTAGATGGTATTACCTCTCTGGGCAAACACCAAGACTGGCACTCATACATTGATATATACTTGATATTTATGCAGGAAACCTAAGCATCCCAGCCAGTCCATCAAACGAAGAGGTATCTAGATTTTTAAACTCCAGCAAGACGCTGGACTGCCTCAGTTGAGTAGCATGTGGATGAAGAAAAAAACACTTCCCAAGTAGGAAATGAGATACAGACTTTCCCCTTCGTCTCTGATTGAATATTTAAACCACCTTGTAGTGCTTATCAGATAATACGAATGGCTTAAGAAAACATTTTGAATGTACAGAACAATGAGTTTGCTCAGGATCTTCCCACTGAACTGACTTGTGCGAATCTTCGTAAACCCCTATTGATTATATGATTATTTCCTCCAGCTATTGGTATAGGGCTGCTGATTGCTTTGGTTACTTTTATTGATCAATAGTGACCATGAGCTTTTAGGCTTTATACTTTCATTTCTATTTGGTGAAAAGCATACAGCACCGTGATCTCATAATGTGCATTCAATGGGTATTGTCTTATCAAATTATACAAAATACATAAAATTCTGGTAATTTTGGATTACAGTTCTTTTTGCCACAAGATTTATCACAGAAATCCTGTATTCTTTCAGAAATACTTTAACCAATTCATACTCTTTATTCAATCACTTAAATGTAGATCATAAAAGATACAAATACATTTATATGAAAATACCATGAAAGATCAAGGGTACAGAAACTACCATAATATTTAATAAGAAATTAAACATTAGCAATTCAGACAAACATTATCAATAAATAAAATGATAATCAAATAAGAAAATCATTACATTGTGAAAACATAGTGCAGACTTTAAAAATTCATCCGCAGCTCAACATACTTCAAGTCAATCATGATGCTGGAGATAGAGCAGTTCCACTCTACACTTGTGAAATTTATACTTCCGTAAAAAAGGCATTAAAAAGTGTTGTGCAAAAAGGAGATAAAATTTACAGTAAACGTTGAAGTGCATCAAAGACTGAGTAGAGACCTCGTTGCATTAACAAATACATGTATTAGAGGTCTCAAATTGATCACGAGAAAAACGTAATATCCATCTGATGGAGCCTAACTTAGACTGCTCCCAAGATCCTGGAAGTGGATTGAAGCAGAGCGCCATCCCACCTCTGTATTCTTGATCTTATTTTGACAGTGTTTTTATATATATGTATTTGTAGCTTTTATGATCTCCTTTTAAATGTTTGAATAAAAACCATAAACCTTATTCAAATAACCCTAATAGCCAATCAGTGCTGAACAATATAATACCATGAAAACAATTGTGAGACAATGTCAGTCAGTAAACAAGGAAGTTAGGAAGAATTCTTCACTATCTCACTTTGAAGAATATCACTGAAATGATAAATAAGGTAGACAAGACAAGCAAATGCTTCTTAAAATGTTGGTGTTAAATCCAATGGGTAGTATGGTGCATAATGTAGACAGATCGAGGTATGTGAATAATAAAGAAAAAACACCAATTTGTTGGCAAGAAAGTGAATTATTAATTGCCGCGGATGGTAGTCTAACACAAGGTGGGTGCAAAGTTTCAGTTATTTAACCACAGCTCATCCCTTGGTAGCCATGGCATAGAGCAGACAGGCGTAACTGAAAATGTGAAAAGCATTTAGAAATACAAAAACAGTTAGAAACAAAACACAATGAAAATCCAACTCCAATTTATAAAAACAGAGCAAAATTGAATATACAAAATGACACCAAAATGGAAAAAGTCAAGTAAGGGGAACCTGAAATATCAGTTTTTAAATATTTAAAATGAAATGAGCCAAGAAAAAGTGAAGCACCAAAAATAGGCACTGTTCACAGGTGACCAGGACCTAGGTGTGATTTCAGGCTGCCGGCAATGGAGCGCAGGTTGGATACTCCAAGCAGGTTCATCCAGGTGATAGAGTTTACCCTATGACTTAGGGCCTGATTTAGAACTTGGCGGACGGGTTACTCCATCACAACAGTGACGGATATCCCATCTGCAGAAATACAAATCTCATAGACTATAATGGGATTTAGATTTCAGCAGACAGAAGATCTGTCACCATAGTGATGGAGTAACCCAGCCACCAAGTTCTTAATCAGGCCCTTAGCCTCCAAAATAGAAGCTGAGATCCTCAAGTGGGGCAAGGTTGCAGTTTGTATATGAAAAAATCCCCCTCGCAACTGGATAGCCATTAGACAAGGTACCACTTAGGTTGTTGGTTTTGGCATGAATAGCTCCAATTGGGTTACCAGAGAAGTTCTGTCACCCGTGGAATACTTTTTGCGCCTTTGTCTCAGTCGAGATTTCTAGGATAGAACTTACTCTCTTTATCAGAGATCAAAATCCTCCAACAGCACAAGGCTGCAGGCTTTATCTGACAATGATTTGCATGAGGCCAGACTCCTTCTTGTTTCAGGCTGACTGACAGAATTTTTCAAAGTCCCCCAGCTTTTAAGAGATTGTAGGCAAAGGCAACTTTGAAATGGCCAAGGGTAGCAGGATCTCAGGAACAGCACTTAGTGGTCAGGACTCACTCCAACAGAGGGTTGAATCCAGGTATAGGTGTACCTGGTCAGGTGGTCACAGCAGGGAAAAGGCCTCTGGCAGTTTGTTGTATCAAGGTGTCCACAAAGGAGGTCAGCCAATTGACCACTGCTGCTCACCTCTTTGTCTGGGGCACACGTGGGAGCAGGCTCTGCTCTTTAGCTCATCTCATAGGTCTCAAAAAGTAGGGGAGACCTACTTTATTCTTCCACAGTTCCAGGAAGTGTTCTGAGGAGGGTTCCTATGGGTGCCAAATCTATGGCTGAAAATACTCCTGGCTACCCTAATCAATGGGGCAATGTTCCCAGGGGCAACCATACCCACATTTCCAACATCTCTGGATTGCCCTACTGCAAACAATGTCACAGACACCTTATTCCTAAAACCTAATGTAAGGAAGTCCTTTTTCCCTTGTGTAGAGGCTGTGTGTCTGCCCGGAGATGTGTTTAAGAAACTGAATTTCCCCTTCTTTTGTGGTCTGTTCAGTTTACTTATTTTTTATTTGGCACAGTATGTGGCCATAAAAGGTACATCTAATACAAAATACATTAAAAAACATGCAATCCTCATAGAACTTAGTAACACATTTGTGTACATGGGTACTAAAGTGCTTATGCTAGAATGATATACTGGTTAGCCCAATGGATATGGCCTTGGTGCATTTTGCAAAGATAGTAAAGTGCATTCAGTAGAACAGAGAACCAGAATATTCCAGTAAGTATACCCATAACTCAATACAATAAAAACAACACGAGACAACACATGCATGAAGTAAAACTAAATACATCCCACATAACATCATGGTGAAAGCTAAAATAATAAACCACAGATGACATTGTACACAGAATAATATTCAAACCAATG
Organism: Pleurodeles waltl; assembly: GCF_031143425.1. Lineage (NCBI taxonomy): Eukaryota > Metazoa > Chordata > Amphibia > Caudata > Salamandridae > Pleurodeles > Pleurodeles waltl. The sequence continues at coordinate 941,169,786 of NC_090449.1, forward strand.
TGATTCGTGCTTCAAGGCTGCACAAGTGCAAACATGTGAGATGCTCATAACAAGCTTCTACACGCCCCCTTCTTTTGTGATCACTCAAAACTAGTTTTGAGGGGTAGCTTCACCCCCCCCCCCCCCCTTCACCCCCCACCACTGGGTTAGGAGCATGCCATGTTGGAGGAACAAAGTTTTGCCTTCCCCTGGTTTTAACTTACATTTACTTGTCAAAGGGCTGGCTCTTTATAAGTTAATGAAGCCACTTAGTACACCCTAAAGGATCACCCTTCATTGGGGAGAAAAATACCACCCCACACTCAGGCCATTGTTTCTTCTGTGAGTGGTTTTCACACCTCATTTAGGTCAAGCACTGACAGACAGGGCAGCTGCTAGCAGACCAATGGAACATAGCTTCCAGGAGCTTCAGGCAAGGAAATGTTAACTCTCTAAAAGTTATTTTTCCAACATGCTAAGTGCACCATTTAATTGAGTTTTATTAAACATTAAAAACAGTGGTTAAACTGTCTTTCTAGCTTGTCCCAAACTCAATATAGAGAAATTTGCATTTTAATATGTACTCTAATTTTCCCCATAGGACAGCCAGGGCCCTGCACTGTGAAAATAGCTTTTGAGAACTTGTCACTGCAGGGAAATGTTAACATTGCATTTCAGCATTTCAACATGTCTTATTTTTAAATACAATGCACCCTACCTTGTAGGCTACAAGGTTTACATTGTGTGACATTGATATTTAAAAGACAGGTTTTTCTCCTGTCAAAAGATTTCTTCACAGGTTGGGCTGCAGGTTTAAGCTGCAGATATCAATCTACAACGACAGACCTGAAGCCATATTTTCCTTGTCACACTAAGAGATGGCACAGTAAGTGTTGCAGTCCACAGGTGTGCTGAAGCAGATGTCTTAATTAGAAATTATTAATGAGTGTCTTTGTGTTTCAAATAATGAATTATGTAGGAAATGAATAATGTAGAGAAAAATAATGCATGCGTTTAAAAATGTGACCTCGATGAATGGCCACCAGTGTTCACAAAATGTACTAATTAATGATTAATACTTATGAAATATTGAAAATGTATTAGATTAATGTAGTAATATGTCATATTACGGGTTATGAACTATGCTCTAGTTTATTAATTGTAGGCCTTAACTTAGCGAGTGTCTTGGCCTAGTTTTGCCAGGCCTCATGCAGGAAGCTGTATTTCGTAGCGTTTAATAAAAATACTGACAGTGCACTAGCTGTGAAATGTTCATTGTTTTAGTACAATGCTTAGCAGAAGCTTTCCATGAGAACCAACTAACAGGAGACAGTGTCCTAAAAAGTGTAACAATTGTGTGTTATGTGTGCGAGAAGTACTTTCCCAGGACGCGAACAATAAAGACACTGACTGGAGAAGAAGATGCAACAATTCGATACCTGACGAGCCGGATGATGAGAACGTCGTAAAACAGACCAATCAACGTAGTGTGAAAGAAGAAATATTAGAATTCATTGATTTGGTATAGATTTGTATTGGGTAGAGTAATAACGTACAATTAACTGACCAATAGGGAATTAGGGAATTAGGGAATAGTTTGGGTGACTTTGATATAACAACGTGACTGAAGAGAAAGATTCAGACTAGACTTATGCAGATTTGGAGAGAAGAAGAGACTAGAGAAGAGGTTTGAGATTCTGTCATTGGGCTCATTGGGCTCATACGCTCTGACTGAGAGCCTGATGTGTTGCTGATTGTTTGATGACCTGAGGACGAAGATTGATTCTGTTTGCAGACCCATACCTTTGATAGGTAGATATGACAATATGACTGAAATGCATTTTTATGCCTTTTCTTTCTAGGTACCAATTGCACTGTTTTAATAGTTTTCCTTAGCTGGATGTTTTTTTCCTAAATTTGTGTTCTAAATTGTTTTGCATGAGGTCCCACATGCTGATGCTAATCTGGGTTAGTTGAGGCTATGACGACTGACAAATTTACAGGGACAAATGTTCGACGAGCTACCTTGCTGAATTGTATCGCCATTGCAGCTAACTTTGCTATTGATCTGTACCGTTGCTTTAGAATGTACTGTAATACAAGCTTTGGTTAGATTGCATTTCTTTTGTCGATTGGGTCAACCAGTATTGTTCTTATATGTGTTTCATTTGATTTTGAGATTAATCTACATGACTTTAGCATTATTAATATAAGGGAAATAAACATATCAAACTTTTACTATAGGTGTGGTTATTCATGGCTGAAAGGTCATTGTGTGTGATAATGACTGACTCCATTGATTATTAATTTGACTAATGATTGCGGATCATTATGCATTGATTATTGTTTCTATTCTGGAGCTATGATAAGAACATCTTAAACGAGTCAAAAGGTTCATCGACCTAAACGCGTCCCTTTGTGAGTTTACTTATCAAGGTACGACGCGCTGACAGGTGACAATTAACTTTTCATGCCATGGGTGTAGTTTCAATACTGTTAGACCTGACAGCCTTAGGGTGGTCTTCCCCCTAACTTTTTGCCTACCTCCTCCACTTTTCTGACCATGTTTTTGCTGCTATTAGGACTCTGTGCACGTTATCACTGCAACAAGTGCTAATGTGCTTGTGTTCTCTCCCCTAAACATGCTGGCTTATTTTCAATTGGCATATTTAAATTACTTATAAGTCCTTAGCAAAGTGGTACTATTTGTACTGAGTGCCTGTAAACTAAATGCCACTAGGGGGCCCGCAGCACTGATTGTGCCACACACTTTTAACCATGTCTCAGGCCTCCTATCTGAGAACCTGTGTGTGTAGTTTTACACTGCCATGTCGACCTAGCAAAATAATCCTTTTGCCAGGCTGAAACCTTCCCTATTTCTAAATATAAGACACCCCTAAGGTAGACCTGGACAACCCAGAGGACAGGATGCAATGTATTTAAAAGGCAGGGCATGTACTTTTTAGTTTTACACGTTCTGGTAGTGAAAACCTCCCAAGTCATTTTTCACTGCTTCAAGGACTATCTCTCCCATATGATAACATTGGGATTACCTTATTACATTTTATAAGTGTAATCCAAATTGTGAAGTTTGGGTGTTGTTGGAATCACAATTTAAAATCCAAACTTATGGTCAAGTCAGATTTAAAATTGCAATTCTGAAATGGCATCCTTAGAAAGTTGGCATTTTCTAACTTTAGACATTTGGTGCCTGCTTCCTGTCACTGATCACATGTCTGGGGTGGGTGACAGCTGGGCTTTGTGTATTTCGCCTAGAAAGCCACACACAATGTGACATTAGGTGAGAGTTGATGGGCGATCCGGGCAGGATGGGAGGGAGGCGCTGGACTCAGCCACACAGAAAGGGCTCCTTAGCTCCATGTAGTTAGTCTGGAGTCAGGGCGCAAAGGACAGGGCCTCTGTGCACTTCAAAGGCCTGCCTTTGAAGTCTCCCATACTTCAAAGGCAACACTAGGTATAAGAACTGAACCTCAGACACGATCACTTCAGTACACTTCTAGACCTGTGAATACTCTGCCAGGAAGAATTACTGCTGTGTTGCTGAAGAACTGCCACTCTGTTAGACTGCTGCTTTGCTGGACTCCTGCCTTGCTGTCTTGGCCTGCTGGCTGCTGCTCCCTTGCCTTGATGGGAGGGAGTGGACATGCATCACTTGAACCCAGAGTGGCTCCAAGGGCTAGCTGGCTGCTCTCCTGATCTCAAATCTCAGGGAAATAAAATATTTCCAACCATCGCACCTTTGCTCCTGAACTCTGCCATCTGTAAGTCTGCAAAGCCAAGTGGTGCCACCCCAGTCCTGGACCCTTAGAAGTGTGCATAAGGTGTTTTCTCAGTGGAACCGATGCATTCTCTGCTGAGCGACACACCCCTGAGCAGAACCGACCCATGTCCTTGGCTGAGTGGCGCATCCTGGAGCAGAAGTGATAATTCACTGCTATTTCATGGATTGGACCCATCGCAAATGACTCGCATTGCTGCCGCATACCGCATCTTGGGTTCAACATATCACCTTCAGAACCACCACTGCGTGATGTTTTTTTCAGTGCAAGCTCCTCGCTTCTCCTGTCGACAGTAGCCATGCCGGAAATCCGCATTGCAGCTTCACCGCTCATCAAAACCAACACGTCGCCCCGATTGTGCAATTCATCCTCGACACCGGCCTTCAAACTGCCCCCTTGACAGGATCATATAAATCAACGCAACATGACCTTGCATCTCAGCCTGGCCACCTCTTGGAACTGATGCATCACCTAGGGTGCATAACTCATCTTCAATCTTCGACACATATCCATGCAATGCTTAGCAACCAGGATTTACAGTACTTTGGTTCAGTGGGTCTAACTGGGTCCCTGTAGCTGGCCCATGTTCCATAGAGGTCAGCCTGAACACTTGACTTTGTCTGAGTTCGGCGTGACCAGATATACCCACTAGTGATTTTTCCATCTTGGTGCTATTTTTGCTTCAAACTTTGAAATTCTGAATCTCCAGTTCTACTTATTAGGTGTTTGGCCTTTTGGTTTTGTTTTATTTATTAAATTCAGATCTATTTTCCTAACCTGGTGTGGAATTTTTGTGTGTGGTGTTTACACATTGCCTATCACTTAAACCTGACTGTTCTGTGCCAAGCTACAAACGGGTGAACATAGGTTAATTTACAGTTTGCTTGTGTTTTACTCTGCATAGGACTGTGGTTGATGCTTGACCAGGGCTTACACCCCAGTCAATTAACAACCCAATTTCTAACAAACACCAAATATTATTGCCTTACAGTCGAGTTAAATTTCCCATCTTATGAATTCGCCAATTTTTTGATGTTTTCGGGACCAGAACTCATACATGACCCAGTGTGTAGTCTAAAACTTACCAATTAAATTCAGCCAAAAAAAGACCACTCAAAAAGGGGCTTTTTCTCACATTGTCCAAAACTTGGGACTGGATTGTACACTAAAGCAAGGCGACACTGCTAGGTTTTGGGCCTGCACACTTGTACTTCAAAAGCAGGTACCTATAGCTCAGGTTATCTCTGAGGGGGTCCTTGTAAAATGGTTTATGGCATTCCTAAATGTCATGCTTTTTGTCTACCATGTGACAAATGATTTTCCAGTCCTATGTACTGTTCTTACATTTACCACTGATGAGATATCTCAGTCAAATAAGGTAAGTTCCACTTCTCTGTTTTATAGCAGAGATTATTCCTATCTTTACAAAGAGCAACATTTTGCATCTTTTAAATGACCACAATATAACCTTGCTTGATGCAGGAGGCAAACTTTTCGGGAATCGTATTTTTACTGGGATTGAAACCTTGAAACCTATGTATTCAATATTCTGTTCCGCAAAGAAGGTGGGCTGTGTTCAGATTTTGGAACAACAGAAAGATCTTTCAGCACCAGTTTCTTATTAAATACTATGCGACCTGCAAGACTTTCTGGCATTCATTGATTTAAAACGTTGCCTTTAAAGTGGGTCTCTAGCTTTATTGGTTTCCACCTTAACATCCACTGCCCTTGATCAGGACCTTGCTGAAGCAATTGTGCTGATGCACATTGAGAACCCACAGTGGTGAACATGACACTGACAGTCCCATTTACTAAAGAGGTAGGTCGTGAGTATTTTTAGCACCAGTGTTATGGATGACACATTTCTAATTGCATACAGTGAGAAAGGTATTACAAGCGTTCTTTCAGTACTTTTGCTTAATCAAGGAATAAGTTATTCATGATGCAGTGTACAAGATAAGAACCTATGAGCCATGGAAAATGTGTTTCCACTACTTAATCTTAACCACACTACAATGGATACTGTTTTTGTATTTGAGGTCTTATAAGTGAGTTAAACAAAATTGACTCGGTTGGATTGTGCAGACCTAAGGAACAAACTATCTGAACAAAATAAGAACATGGTCAAGAGAATAAAGGCTTCCTATTCGGCAAAACTAGATAACATGACGATAACCACAGCTAATTCAGTATTTCTAACTACTGATTATTTTTCCTATCAATTAATTTGAGTTGGAGGATGCCACCTAGAATAAAATGTACCTGAGCTTTCTAAAGATATTATAGATTACATTTAGGTTAGGTATTCTTTTTTGGTTTTCTGAATTATCCTATGCTAGGTTGCCACTCTACTCATGTTACCATACTTCTGTCAGAATTCATAGTAACATCCATCCTGGTCCTTTTCAGAACTCACACATAAAACAGGGCTAATTGAAGCCAAGTTGGGATGATATTTACTACTTGATCCCAAGAAGTATTTAATACTACAGCTGGTATTTCATGACTTATTATTCTTCTATATTGATAAAGCTTTGAATGATATCACTAATGTTGTTTGAGCATGTAAGATAAGAGAGTTGTGTATTCTTTTTTTATCAAGGAAGCCTGGCTATGAATGATAGGTATAATTTGTGCTTCTTTTTACTTTGCAAAAACCACTTGAAGTGTGGGGTGATCATGTGAGGGTAAAACTGGATTAGTGGACCCTCAATTAATCGCGCTGGCTCAGCGCTGAATACATGTAAGAGGCTGTGTGTGAAGAGTGTCTATGATAGTGGCTGTGTCTTCAAGAGGGAGTTCCTTTTACGGACTAGGTGGTCTCACACACATAATAGTGTCTTGCTTCATAATTTGACCACCTAGCCCCACCCAGGTAAGATAGTACTACATGGGCGGACTCAACCTCGTTGTTAAAGGAACAACGGAGGGAGTGCTGAAATAAATTTGACTGGATATTTCGCAGGGATCCAGATGACGGGTTAATAAAATTACCATACACGTCACCTATTACGATTAGTTAGATATTTTAATAAAGGTGCATGTAAGTAAGGTTAAAAATATGGTTAGGACTCAGTTGAGTTTTATTGGCTCGCAGAGTCTAAAAGCGGGGACCAACATGTTTCTGCCCTCTCTACGTGCTGGAAGGTCAGGGGCATTCGTCAGGGTCAAGGATCCCTAGGGGGTGGATGCTGAGTAGCATGCTGAGTAGGTGAAAAAAGAGTAATAGCCCTACCTGAACTGATTATTCGTATGAGGGTAGGTCTGTTGAGGAAATATAATTATGAAAAAAGGGAAAGTGAATGAGTGTCAAAAACACAGCACACAACACAACACAGGGTGGTGAGAAATAAAACACACATGCAAACATGCAATAGGGGATTTACCCCGAGGAAAAGGGCGGGTTGCCTCTGGTCTGAGAGTTGCCGGAGGGAGGGTACCCCTTGTAGTCACACTTTGTTTAGGAGATTCATAAAATAAAAATAAAAAGAAGGAGGAGAACTAGCGGTATCTAGAAAATACAGAGGTAGAGGGAGCCCCTGATGATAGATAGATGTCTAAGTAAATGCGAGGAAATTAGTGCCTCATAGGATAAACTAGCCTCCGTTGGTTAAAAACAGATAATTAGAACGAAGGCCAGAACATGCCAGAATTGTTAAGCCACTTACCACTCCAAAGGGATTACCATATAGAGTACCTAGTGTCCGGAGCCCAGCCACTTGAGAACCGAGTTGGGTGAGCGCCTGGTGCTTAAGAAGAAATAGTATGCAGATCGCAATGCTCGTTCCCAAGGGTGCGCCAGAAATGCGGCGTTTGTTCATCGTAAGAGGTGTACCCATGTCTCGTATATGAGACGCGCACGCCAGGAAGACATGCCACCGTGACTCGGAACAGAGTTCACGGAAGGGGCATATTGATGACGCGTCGCGGGAACCGCGGCACGTCAGGAGGCTCCCAGGGGAGACGGGAAATGTAGTCTCCCTGGGAGGAAAGCGTGCTGGGGCATAGCGCGTTGCCTCGTACCAAGCGAGTGCGCTTGCGAGACAAGGTTCCTGGACGTAGGGAGCCCAAGGCTGGGCTCAGTATAAGGAACAGGGAAAGGGGCTTGGGGATGGGGGTGGAGAAAGGGGGGGAGAAATTGGAGGGAACGAAAGGAGGAAAAGAAAGGGAAGGGAAAGGAAGAGGTTGGAGAAGGCCAACCATGGGGAGAGGGCAATGAATGGGGGAAGAGAGCAGGGGAAGAGAAGGGGATTAGGAAGGGCTACCCAATGGGAGGGCAAAGAGGGGGGAAGGGGGATGTTAGCAGGGAAGAGAAAAGAGGAAGGAGGGATTTTTTTTAAAAAAGGGGGGAGAAAGGGGCTAAAGCAGCATAGGATGCACAAGTTGTGTTATCAACTCATCAGGTATACTAAGGGTCAAGATGTAGGTACCCTCTGAGCTGATGCAAAAACTGCCTTCCCTTGCTCCACCTGCCACTTCTCCTGCAACTTCCCGCACCATAATTCCACCTCTGCACACAACATACACCTCACACTCACCCACACTTACCTCACCCTTGTCTGTCCCTGCCCCGTGCTGGTCCTTGATCTGTTGGACACCAGGTGGGGTACCACGATAAAGTGCTCTTCCTGAAGATCATGATTTCAGGCTTGTGATGTTCAGTTTCGGGCAGTTGGTACTCCTCAAGTGGATGATTATGGTCATGCAAGCATTGAACTTGATCCAAGTACTGGGCATCTTGTCTATCCGGGAGAGTATGAGTTACATGGTATAGGAGAGGACATTGATGTTCTGAGAGTGAATGATGCTGGCCAGAGGGATCATGTATGCATTGAAGAAGTCCGGGCTCAGGGAGGATCTTTGTGGAACTCTGCAGATATGGTTGCAAGCATCCTAGGTGTATTGTGCAAGGCTGACTGACTGAGTCCTTTGAGTCTGGAAGGAGTAGATCCATTAGATTGTGTGTCCTTGGAGTCTAATGTTGTGACATCATTTAATAAAGACTGGATGAAAATCCATGTCAAAAGCTGTGGGACTGCCCAAAAGGATGAAGAAAGTGGTAGCTTCTCCATATAGAGTCATGTGTTGCTATCCATGGAAGAGATGAAGGCAGCTTCTGTGCTGTGGTTGGGTCTGGCACCAGAATGAGTAGTGTCCAAAAGTTTATGGTCATTAAGGTATTCTGTGAGGAAAACTGTCTCACAGAATATCCCAGTTACCACCATCTCCCCAGCACCTATTGATGATTTTACCCAGGACGTTGGTTGGGAATGGTAGCAGGAAGACCAGTTTGTACTTGGTGATCGTTGAAAGGTCTGCAGATATTTTCTTCAGCAATGGGAGGACATTTGAATATTTCCAAGCATCTGGGAAGGTCACAGAATAGGCGGAGGCATTCAGAATGGGTGTGAACATGGCACTGATTGGTTGCGGTCCTTTCGAGTAGGCATGGTGGGGACAGGGGACTGATGGAGCCCCTGAGTGGACGGGCTTCTTTGTGGGGGTGGTTTCTTTTTGGGTGATGGAGGACAATGAGGTGAGCACTAGTTCTTTGGATAAGATTGGGCAGGGTGTGGTGACGTCCATCGGGTCCTGCTGTGGGTTGAAGTTGCTGTAAATGGTGGTGATTTTGTTGCTGAAGAATTAAGAGAGATTTTTGCAGCGGCCCTCCAAAGGGGTGATCGAGTAGGAGGCAGCTAGTGGTGAGGTGAAATCCTTCACTATGGTGATGATTTTGTTGCTTCTGTTGGTGCAGGTATCAATGTAGTTCACCAGAACTGTGTGTTTGGTGGTCCTGACCATTTAGTGGTAGCATCTCAGGGCACCTGATTTGAACCTGCTCCTGTCTGCATTGTCCCGGCTCATTCTCCATTAATGCTTCAGTTGTTTGCATTAGTGTTTCATCAGAGTTCCTCCATGTACCACCTAGCTTGGGTGTCTAGATGTTGTTGTATTGCTGTGCTTGAGGGGGTCATGGACGTCAGCTCAGGAGTCAATCCAACTGTTGAAATCCTTGATGGATTTGGGGAGGCTGTTACTGTTCCAGTTCCGGCAACTGCTCTAGCAGTGTTGCCTGTGCATTGGACTGGGAAGGGGCTGCTAAACTTGCCGATGATGTGGTCTCTTCGAAAGATTGGTGTGGCTTGTTCGATCAGATGTTGTTGAAGGTGGTGAAAATAGGGCCCTCGAGGTGTTCAGTGACATGGGTAGGTCCTTTTATTCATTGGGTGAGGCCCTGCATTCCAAGGTCTTTGATGTGTGCATTTGAGTTGGGGTCGGCCTGGTTTTCCAGGTGGAAGTTCAGGTGTCCGAGTAGGATGTGACTGCTAACATCATTGGTGAGTGGCACGACAAAATCTGTGATGGTGTTGGTAAAGTTGGTGCATGCTCCTGGTGGTCTGCAGATAAGAGTGCCTCCTAGGGGAAACTTGGCTGTGATGTGGAACTTGAAGGAAAGCAGCCTGGGTGGAGTTTGTGGAGTTCTGCTAAGTGGAACTCCACGAAGTGCCAAAAAACCTCCTTGTGCTAGACAGAGTTCCGCGAGTGGTGGAATTTAGGTAAGTTGCGCTGTGTGCGCTGGTTTTCAGCGCCAGGAGTTTCTCCTGCACTGCCAAATCAGTCCAAACTGCATCACATGGACCGCCAGAGGGCACTAACTTCTTTCCTCAGCTCGAAAAGATTCTCTACTCAAGCTGCAGCTTCCTCAACGCAAGCAGCAGCTTTCTTAATGCTGCGGCACAACCTGCTATGACTGCTCACATTCAGAAATCTGCTTGCTCTAGCCAACATAGCAATTTCTCTCATTGCTTGAGAGAAAAAAACTCTGCTCCACTTCACTTTGTGGAGATTTTCAGACCTGAAGCGTGGAGTGGGTAAAACTCTGTGAACTCCGCCAGCGGAGTGGAATTCTTTGCCCACCCCTACACAGATGTTCCATTTGGAAGATGTCGTCCTTGGAGGTGGTGCAGCTGATGGCATTCATGTGGATGCTGCCAATTCTACCTCCAGGCTTGTCAAGTCTGTTTTGCCTAGCGACCATGAAGCTGGGGTAGGATGGCTGTGGTAATGTCAGGTGCTGAAGCTGGGATTGAAATAACAGCCAAGCAATGGTCAATCTCCCTACTACGCTTCCAAGCAAAAGTCATGGCAAAGATCATGAACAATTATCTAGCTGCCCACCACAACAACAACAACCTCCTCAACGCAACACAATCTGGCTACAGACCCAAATCACACAGCACTGAAACTGCCCTAATAACTTCTGTGGATGGCATCCAACTGATCACAGGCAGATGAGACACCACTGCCCTCAACCAACTGGATCTATCCACTGCCTTCAATAGTGTCTCCAACACATTCCTCAGTCGATGTCTCCACAATTCTGGCGTTCGATGACCAGTATTCCATTGGATCTGCTCTTTTCTCAAAGATCGCACCCAGTCAACCAGCCTGACTCCTTTCACCTCAGCCACCACCAAACACATTTGAGAAACTCCACAGGGATCCCTGCTCAGTCCAATGCTGTTCTACACCTCCATGACACCACTTGCCAGCATCATTCACATCCATGGAATCAACTTAATATCCTATGCAGATGACACTTGCCCAGTCCATCCTCTCCAAAAAACATCGAAAACACAAAACCAACTTCTCCGCCTACATGTCCCAAGTCACCAGATGGCTAAAACCCAACTGCCTCAAGCACAACACGGACAAGATGGAAGTAGTAATTTTTTGGTAAAGACACGTCCCAGTGGTACTCCACGTGGTGGCCTGTTGATCTCAGACCCACACCCAACTCAACTACCCATGTGAAGAACCTCAGAATAATAGGTGACAACCAGCTCACTGTGTAGGAAGTCGGCTCTGTATGTACTATTTAAAAGTAAGAAATAGCATGTACAGAGTCCATGGCTTCCCCTTAGAGGTAAGATAGTGGCAAAAAGAGATAATTCTAATGCTCTATTTTGTGGTAGTGTGGTCGAGCAGTAGGCATATCAGAGGGTAGTGTTAAGCATTTGTTGTACACACACAGGCAATAAATGAGGAACACACACTCAAAGACAATTCCAGGCCAATAGGTTTTTACGTAGAAAAATATATTTTCTTAGTTTATTTTAAGAACCACAGGTTCAAGATTTACAATCAATACTTTAAATGAAAGGCACGTCACTCAGGTATCATAGGAACTTTGATTCAGCAAAATAGCATGTACAGTTTTGGCAAAAATGGCAATAAGCTATTTTAAAACTAGACACTGCAAATTTCAACAGTTCCTGGGGGAGGTAAGTATTTGTTAGTTTTGCAGGTAAGTAAACCACCTACAGGGTTCAAAGTTGGGTCCAAGGTAGCCCACCGTTGGGGGTTCAGGGCAACCCCAAAGTTACCACACCAGCAGCTCAGGGCCGGTGAGGTGCAGAGGTCAAAGTGGTGCCCAAAACCTCATAGGCTTCAATGAAGAAGGGATTGCCCCGGTTCCAGTCTGCCTCAGGTAAGTACCCGTGGCTTCAGAGGGCAGACCAGGGGGGTTTTGTAGGGCACCGGGGGGGACACAAGCCAGCATAAAAAGTACACCCTCAGCGGCACGGGGGCGGCCGGGTACAGAGTGCAAACAGGCGTCGGGTTTGCAATAGGTTTCAATGGGAGACCCAGGGGTCTCTACAGCGAAGCAGGCAGGCAAGGGGGGGGCTCCTCGGGGTAGCCACTACCTGGGCAAGTGAGAGGGCCACCTGGGGGTCACTTCTGCACTGGAGGTCGGATCCTTCAGGTCCTGGGGGCTGCGGGTGCTGTGTCTTTACCAGGCGTCGGGTTCTTTGAAGCAGGCAGTCGCGGTCAGGGGGAGCCTCTGGATTCCCTCTGCAGGCGTCGCTGTGGGGACTCAGGGGGGTCTACTCTGGCTACTCACGGGCTCGCCACCGCAGGGGAGTCCTCCCTGTAGTGTTGTTTCTCCGCAGGTCGAGCCGGGGGCGTCAGGTGCAGAGTGGAAAGTCTCACGCTTCCGGCAGGAAACGTAGAGTCCTTTTAAAGTTGTTTCTTTGTTGCACGTTTTAGTTTGTTTGGAACAGGGGCGCTGTCCTCGGGAGTTCTTGGTCCTTTTAGATGCAGGGTAATCCTCTGAGGCTTCAGAGGTCGCTGGACCCTGGGGAGCGCGTCGCTGTTGCAGTTTCTCTCGAAGTGAGGACACAGGCCGGTAGGGCTGGGGCCAAAGCAGTTGGTGTCTCCGTCTTCTCTGCAGGGCTTCAGGTCAGCAGTCCTTCTTCTTCCTAGGTTGCAGGAATCTATCTTGCTAGGTTCTGGGAGCCCCTAAATACTCAATTTAGGGGTGTGTTTAGGTCTGGGGGTTAGTAGCCAATGATTACTAGCCCTGAGGGTGGCTACACCCTCTTTGTGCCTCCTCCCTGAGGGGAGGGGGACACATCCCTAATCCTATTGGGGGAATCCTCCATCTGCAAGATAGAGGATTTCTAAAAGTCAGAGTCACCTCAGCTAAGGACACCTTAGGGGAAGTCCTGACTGGCCAGTGACTCCTCCTTGTTTTTCTCATTATCTCCTCCGGCCTTGCCGCCAAACGTGGGGCCGTGGCCGGAGGGGGCGGGCATCTCCACTAGCTGGAGTGCCCTGGGGCGCTGTAACAAAGGGGGTGAGCCTTTGAGGCTCACCGCCAGGTGTTACAGTTCCTCAGGGGGAGGTGAGAAGCACCTCCACCCAGTACTGGCTTTGTTACTAGCCACAGAGTGACAAAGGCACTCTCCCCATGTGGCCAGCAACATGTCTGGTGTGTGGCAGGCTGGCAAAACTAGTCAGCCCACACTGGAAGTCGGGTATGTTTTCAGGGGGCATCTCTAAGATGCCCTCTGGGGTGTATTTCACAATAAAATGTACACTGGTATCAGTGTGCATTTATTGTGCTGAGACGTTTGATACCAAACTTCCCAGTTTTTAGTGTAGCCATTATAGTCCTGTGGAGTTCGTGTATGACAGACTCCCAGACCATATACTCTTATGGCTACCCTGCACTTACAATGTCTAAGTTTTTGCTTAGACACTGTAGGGTCATAGTGCTCATGCACCTATGCCCTCACCTATGGTATAGTGCACCCTGCCTTAGGGCTGTAAGGCCTGCTAGAGGGGTGACTTATCTATGCCATAGGCAGTGTGAGGTTGGCATGGCACCCTGAGGGGAGTGCCATGTCGACTTAATCATTTTCTCCCCACCAGCACACACAAGCTGGCAAGCATTGTGTCTGTGCTGAGTGAGGGGTCCCCAGGGTGGCACAAGACATGCTGCAGCCCTTAGGGACCTTCCCTGGCATCAGGGCCCTTGTTACCAGGGGTACCAGTTACAAGGGACTACCTGGATGCCAGGGTGTGCCAATTGTGGAAACAAAGGTACAGGTTAGGGAAAGAACACTGGTGCTGGGGCCAGGTTAGCAGGCCTCAGCACACTTTCAAATCATAAATTGGCATCAGCAAAGGCAAAAAGTCAGGGGGTAACCATGCCAAGGAGGCATTTCCTTACACACTGTTACTGGCCAAATGAATACAATCTCCACCTCCACACATTGAAAATGCTCAAGAAGTATTTCAAGTGGCTTCCAGTCAACATCAGCTGAACTATCACCCTGGCCCTCATACCCAGGCACGCATCACCTAAAAGTGAAAACTAGTGAAACACACTCTGTGTAGGAATGAATGTGCAACTAGCCGGAAGAGTCTGGACCAGTGGTTCCCAACCTTTTGAGTTCTGTGGTCCCCTACTTTTTCATTACTAGAACCCGGGGATCCCCACTGAGTCATTACTGAAAGCTGGGGACCTAATATGTTCATATTGTTTAATTTTCCAAGCAGTCACAGACCCCCAGGGGTCCCGGGACCACAGGTTGGGAACCACTGGTTTAGACCATACAGGACTTTGCTGCCAGATCCAAACTTACATTTTCCCAAGCATTCAAATAACCCCATACCTCAAAGATCTTCACTGTCACCCAATCCACAAATGGGCACTCTTCAAAGTCCTCACGCACACCCATAAAGCCCTCTGCAATATCAGCCCTACCTATCACAACAGTTGCATTAACTTCCATAAACCTACCCAACATCTCCACACAGCTGGACTCCTACTCACACACATCACTTAATACACAAAACCGGATATGGAGACCAGGCCTTTTCGTACCTCATACCTTGCACATTAGAGCCGTTTCCTCAGTTCTTGGATTTTGCATCGTGTGCTCTACAAATACCCATAAAATAACATAATATACTTCAGGAAAGTTTAATTAATTGCAAAAAACTTACATTTGAACTAATGGAAGCAGGGCTTTGGCCACTGGTTAGCAACTTTTTTGAGAATAGGCCCAATGCGTTAGCATGATAAATGCCAATTAGATTGTAGGAGTCTGTTTTGGCAAGCTATTTTAAAACAGCACATGAATGGGCTGCTATTTAAGAATTAGATAAAAAGTTATGCAAAATAGATTAATTCAGTGTTCTGAAAAGGAGGGGGGATCTCGTGATCTGTGGCAAAGCGAACATCTGGTGACACTTTAAGGCATCTGATTTTAAATGTAAGAATGACAAAAAGGTGACTTCTAATGATTGTAGAATGTCTTTTGGAGCGTGCTAGTCCTTTTCATCTAAGAAATGTGTGGACTGGGGTTTCTAGACATGTGTTCGTTTCGTATGTACATCCATCTTAATATTGGTAATACTTGAAAGCCAAACAAAAGAACAACAACATGCGTCGAAAGTATTTCTTGGGAAATCTCCGATTCATTTTACTAAAGCTAGGAATGTTCTACAATTGAAAGTCACAAAATGTCGTTCCATTAACAGCGCATAAAAAAAAAAAATACATTTTAAAATATTTCTCATTTGTTGCATTATAAAATTAGTAGTATTCGGCGGTTAATTGGTTTTTGCTGAAAGTCCTAAATTGAGAGACAGTCAAATGTTTCCGAAAAAGGATAGTTGGGTTAAAAATAGATACATTTTGCATATCCTAAAAGAAAAATATTGTTATTGATTGCCTGATCTCCAAGAGGATAAATTGCATTCATCCACATGTGTTAAGTCGACAGGCGTGTACAATAAACCAAGTGGTAATTCAAGCGGATGAGCAGATGAGTGGCTGTATATCCGCATAGTCAGCACATGACTGCATGATGATGTATGTCTGCAATCAGATAAACGAGAGCAGAGAGATCCCCAAGGAGCCCACGCTCTCTTTAAAAAGGCACTGATGGTATAACAATATGGCAAATCAGTGCTACAAAGAAAGTGTACATTCCTTGATTAGGGCAGATGTACCAGGGTTATCACAGCCATGAGAGGGTCAAATCCACATTAACATCTTTTCATGACTTGCATGGGGGAAACATTAAGAATAGGTTTGGAGGACAATTAAGCTAATTTGTGCATGCTGTCCTGATTATCATTCACAGTAGTTTCACAGGGAGAAACCAAAGCATAACTAAGATTTGAACCAATGATATTAAAATATAGGAAACTAGTGCCTAAGAGTTGTCGAGGCAGTCTGTATGACTCTGGCATGAAAATGTTGACGAGGCGATGGAGTTTTACTTAATGGAGCCTTACCACAGAGCAATATTGGTTCAGTGATATTACATTTCAAATTGAATCAAGTTTTACCATCTCTGCTACAGTTAATCAAAACTCGTCTGACCACATCCATTCATCTTTAGGCAAGATTTCTCACCAGAATTGCCCTCTCGTTCCAGGGCCTTTGTAGCTTTTTAGCACACAAGCTTCCTGACCCCTGCTCCTCGAGCAGGCATCATCCTCAGTAGATTGCATCACCAGAAACCATGTGGACCAAGTAGGAAGGCTATCTCACCCAATTGTGGAAATGTTCTCAGGAAGCTCATAATCAATATGGAGGGAGGAAAACACATCGAATATCCTCGTTCAGGTAGCACAAGCTCTCCTTGGAGCAGACAAATGAATTCTTATTATGGATCAAATATGTTTCTGTAATGTCAGTTGGATCAACAAAATTTATTAAATGGAAACTAGCATGACATGAGGTAAACCAATTGCCGATTTGGTACCTAGACACTGCACTCTACACTATTATGTAGAAAAGCTTTGGAATCACCCCAAACTGGGCATCTAATCTTCTGTGAGCTAAGAAAGCCAAGAAAGCTGGGGATAACTTTGTAGGTAGGGATCGTTCATCCAATCTAATAAAAACATGGGGCACCAGGCACAAGAATTGGAAATGTGCAGACAGCTGAGGTAAATAAAATAACATGCTTTTAAATGCATATTGTGTATGTGGCTCAGAGTGTGATTATGTGTGTGAGATAGAGGGAGAGAGAGAGAGAGAAACCGTGTATGTCTGTGCGTGTCTGTTTTTATTAGCATATGGGTGTTAGTGAACGTCAGTGAGAGAGATGTGAGAGATATGTACAAGTAGTAATGCCACAAGTCATGGGCTCTACTCCCCAAGTCTAGTTAGGTTGGGGTCTTAACTCAGGGTTGCAAGGATTTAGTTCAGTGCACTGTCATTATCGAAGTCCAGTTTTTCTGCACCCCACATCACCTACTGAGCATTCCTGTGAGTGTTTGTGTTTTCTGGGTTTCTAACAGTCCCATGAAGGGCACAGAAACACAGTGATAATTCAAACCTAATTTAATTCTTAGAATAGCACACTGAAGCACAGCTATTAGATCTGACATCCCTGGTGTGGCATTCCCCAAATGTTTTGCCTTCACCCCTCCTGTTTTGCTGTATTTGTTTTTGTTGGCTATAGTACTCTGTACATTTTCCCACAGTGAACCAGTGCTTAAGTGCTTGTGCCCTCTCCTAAAACCTCATAGTGCAGGGTGCATTGTACTGAAAAAGTGGGATGTGTGCGCTTAAGTTTCACATGTCCCGACAGTGAAAAACCTCTACAGTAGTTTTTCACAATTGTAAGGCCTATTTCTCCCGTTGAGTAACACTGTGGTACCTTATTACATTTTATAAGTGATAACTTTGGATTGGGAGCAGATAGAAATATGCTGTTTAGACTCAAATGAATTGTAATTTATATTCCCATTTAATGGTGGAGTCAGATTTGAAGTCACTATTTTGAAAATGCCACTTTTGTTGTTCTAACCATTTGTACCATGTGCCAGTGTCATGGGTTACATAACTGTAAATGGCTTTTCTTTTGGGGATTTGTGTATTGCTTCCAGACTGTAATACACATGAGGCTTAGGTGTGGAGAGGATGAGCTGTTCTCTGTCCCACTTGCACTTCATATGGCTAGCCTCCATCACACATGAAGGAACTTCACACCATCCTTTTGTTACCCCAGACTCATTAGTGTCTTGACAAGGGAAGGAAATATTTTTATAAAACCAGATATGGTGGTAGGATATGGTGTCCCCAAAAACACAATGCCTGACACCAGAATACATATTGAACCCTCAGACCATCTCTTCAGCACTCTTAGACCTGTGGGCATTACAGAAGAAGGACTGCTCTGGTGCTTTAGGACTGTCTTCCTGTCTGAGAATGAAGACTGCACCTGCTTACCTTCATCCCAAAGTAATCTCAGCAACTCCAAGGGTAAGTTGGCAGACTTCCTATTTGAGCTACATGCAACCTCAGATGCCTCCCTGCAACAGCCAAGCTGCCCTGCTGCAACCGAACCTGCCTGGACCTGCCTGAGCCCCGCTGGCCCTCTGCAGGAATGATTTCCTGAATCCGAAGAGGTTCCCCCCAGGTCCTGGGCCCTTGACTGACATCAGTCTTAGCTCCTCCCAAGGAGAAAAGGTGAAAAGGTTTGGGCTCTTTGTGACTGCAAATGGGCCGCTTTGCACTGAGACACTGCCTTCTGTGACAACCGCCAACGCTAAGCTGCAGTAAGACCTGGTCTGCACACTACATTGACCGCCAAAGATATATCAACAACAATCCGCAGTGACTGCCAATGTGAAGCTCCAGCAATGACCGTCCGAGATGCCCAGCCTGCTCTTTGTGCTACAGTGATTATCACCCACAATGCTTTCCCTGCTCCTCCACCACAGACGGAACTCTTCGCACCGTACTTAGAGAAGGTAATTCTTTCAGAAGGACTAACCTAGTAACTGAATCCAACAAGTTCTCCATCACAGTCATCCTGACCTTATGGCTTTGCCCTAGTCTATCCACAACCAGATGACCACGAGTGGTGCTTTGTGCCTTTAGGTGTTATATTTACTTAAACCTTTATAACTTAATATGTCTAGTATCTCTAGATTGCATGTTTGTCATTGTTGTATAATCGTATTAAGTAAACTTTACTATTTTTCTAAATTGATTTGGGATTTTTCTTGTTTTGTGTTTCCACTTACTTACTGTTTGTGCGCTGCATAAATACTTTGCAAATTTCCTCTAAGTTAACCCTAACTGCTTTGTTCCAAGCTACCACAGGGTGAAGCACAGGTTAATGTAGTCATGTTTCTGGTTCATCAGGAAAAGGATTGTGGTTGTTGCCTGAGTGGGACCTCCACTCTCTCAACCAATAACCCAGTTTCTTACAACAACCTACAAATGGCACTGTATATGTTAAAATGTTTATGTCATCAGTTTTATTCTATTGTTTAGTAAATGAATAATAACCACACAGAGTATAATTAAAACAGCACCTGTCTATGTTGCATTCAGCAAAAATAGAACAAACAGTATAACATGTTTTAGAATGGTCCTAGCATCCTACAACCCTAATGCCAATTCTGTGTTCTACAATATGAGAGCATGAAATAGCTAACTTTCCTCTAGAGTTTCTTGGGGCTCTGTACACTACAAACCTGTTCACAGGGATCAGCTGTGTTATCAGACAGGGAGGAGAGTGTGCTTTCAGAATGAAAACACACTACCAGCTGGGCTTAGCTCCTCTCATCACTGCATTAACTCAGTATAAAAGTGGATGTACTAACAGTCTAGCGAGACGCCTCATGATAAATTTATGTAAAGGCCTCTTCTCATCATTGGTCAATTCCAGAGCTTTAATTTAGGATATTAGCAACTGAAGTTTATCCTGCATTGCAAAATCAAATGGGGTTTTGAGAAATCTGAGATGTGCCTGATCTATACCAGTGAGATAAAAATACATCATCTCAGACTACATGTTTACCTCACATGTCTACTGTTAAACCTTGAGATGCAGATAGTGAGGATTTTGTGTACGACCTGTGTCACCTGATGTAATAACAAATCCATGTTTAAATAAAAATTTAACTTTCACAAGTTCTGCAAAAGATAACGACATCCACACTGTGGACCAAAGGCAGATTATCTAAATTAGTATTTTAAAAATGCAGCGTGTCTTCAGGGTTCACAACAGTAGGAGTAAGTGAACTTGAGTCACAATGAGTATCAGTGTGTGAATGAAAGTGATTGAGAGAACGTGACTGGAAATGAGTGTAAGTGAGTGAAAATAAATGAGTAAAAATGAATTTGAGGGAGTGTAAGAATGTATGCGAGGAGAGTGAATGAGAGTGAGTGAATGTAGATGTGAGTGAGAAAGAGTGAGCCAGAATAAGTGAAAATAAGTGAGAATGAGTGGGTGAGAGTAGGTCAGCGCAATTAAGTGTGAAAAGGTATGAGTGAGCCAGAGTAACAGTAAGTGAGAGTAAGTGCAAATGAGTACAAGAGTAAGAGTAAGTGCAAGAGAGTGAATAATTTAGTGTGAGAGAGTATGAGTTTGAGCAACTGAATGTAAATGAACATGAGTGAGAATGTGTTGTTATCATTATTTGTCTGCTTTGGCCCTGGCATACTGAAAGTAATTCTCACTGTATAAAGGCACCCTTGGCAAACTGATGGAGTACAGGAGGCGATTCTTAACATGACAGGTAGCTGTGAGAAAATACTGGCAATGGCATACTAAAGGTAATATTTGACCCATGGTACAACTATGGAAAATTGGTGGCACAGGCATACTGCAGGTATAGGGTGGCCTTGGAAAAATGCCAAACACAAAATGGGTAGGACACATACTGCCTGGCGACCCAGCACACAATTAAACCAGATGCTTTGTGGTAAATGCAGTGCATGATAACACTCAGTTTAGTTGATAGCCTTTAGGTTCACCTATTACGCTCGACTGAAGAATGACAACAAACCTAAAACATGTGTCTAGAGATACACAGCACTGGCAGCACAAGACAGTGTGCTCCCTCATCCTTTTGTGATTGGAAAATACTGACATCATCATAATGGTGGGACTTCTTCGCATAGGGGGTGGCACCAGTGACAAACTGATGGCACAGGCACATTCAAGGTAATTTTTAGCATAAGGGAGGACAACCAGGAAAAATGGGAACAGGCAACCATGAGCAAATGCAGGTAGTTTTGACAAAACAATTACAATCTATATATACACACACTATCTGCAACATTCTAGCACAAGCAATGAGTTGAAATGCTACCCGAGCAATTTCCATTGGTTAGACAAATTATAAGCATTGCTCTCATCACATTTTGTGAGTTTGATTAAAATTCTGGCACTGACATATTGCATGTAATTTTTGATCTAAGGAGGCACCAACTACATATGGGAGATGAGATTCCTATGACAAATTCGGTCCCTGGCCCTATGGAGGTGATTTTTGATATTTGAAAGACATTTTGAAAAAACTGAGGTAAACTCCTGGGGAGAGTCAAATTTCATTTGCTTGGCACACAATCAAAAGACTTGAATATTTAAAGAAGGCCTCTGGATATTTAATACCTATATGTGGAACCTGTTTTTTTACATACACTTTGGCCATATTTTTTAAAGCTTTTATTAGGCAGAGCACTCACCTCTCAACCCCCAAACCCTCTTTAGAAGACGTCCACTCTCTTCATTCTCTACAATTAAGGCCAAGTATTACACTTACCACTTTCAACTATCACAGCTGCCCCTGCAAGAACAGAAAGTAAACAGTGCCTTAATGGGCACTGTTCAATTTCTGCAGCTTCCACTGAGATGGGGACATTATGCTATTTGTTTGTAAAATAAATGAATTAAGCAGTACAACGAGCACTCTTCTAATTAAATAAAAAATAAAAAATGAACTTAAAATCAAAGACATGTAAAAACTAGTTATTAGCAAGTTTCGTTATTGTGACTACATAAACAAATATATGTTTTAATAAAACCTCTGCTTCACATGAGGGACAGTGACTTGCAAACCATCATAAATTAAAATGTATTAACAATGATGAATAATTTAGTCTAGTGACATAGGGCCTGATTGCGACCTTGGTGGAGGGGATTACTCTGTCTCAAATGTGACGGATAACTCGTCCGCCGTATTACAAGTTCCATAGGATATAATAGAACTTGTAATATGGCGGGTGGGATATCCGTCACATTGGGACACAGTAATCCCCTCCACCAAGGTCGTAATCAGGCCCACAATTTGTATTTAGTGTACAGTCAATATCAATTAATACATGTGGACAAGGGTACTATTTTTGTAAATATTTTATTTCCTTGCCTTATGATTTATCAATAGACGTCTCTTGGCGGTATTTACTAGGGGAACAATTAAATCACAAGAGTTTGTAATATAATTAATTTAGGTTCTCTGTGTTGTTCTGTGTTTTTCAGATCTTTATATTTTCAGATGAAAACATAATTTTCCATGTAGCACCATAAAGTAACAAGTAATTTTCGCCAGCCTTATCATATCAACATCCTAGTATAGGCATGTGCCTGTGTTGTATTGTTATGTTAATTATTCAGTTATTATTGAAATTCTGCAATATCAATTATTGTGATGTGATGAGGGTTAGGGTGATGTGACAGCACTTCCTGGGAAGATTCAGAGCCAGAGGCCATATCATGTCACTTCTTTGATGTCATTAAGGTCACACAATGTGTGATACTACTACTGCTACACCTGGAAGTGGTGAATCGACATCCATGACACAATTCCTGTTAATCTTGCACAAGGAAATGATTGTGAAATACTAATGAATTGTCGTTATGGAAGTGACATGAATTTCTCTTTTTGTTTACAACGACTTGGAATCCAGTCATTCAAGGCAACGGATACAAAATTGTAATCATGTATATGTAGGAAAATTAATGAAGACTAGTTGACAACTAGTTTGATGCTATACAAATTTCCTTCTCTATATGAAACATGTGATAAACCAGTTAAATATTTTCTACCAATATGTATAAAGTGGCACAACAAATCATTTTGCTACGCCATTTTAAACACATTGGTAGATCCCTTGAGTCTATACAGCAGATGTAATGGGTTGTATAGTTTGCCAAGGCAAGAATCAGATTAGAAAACACATTTTTCCACACCAGCTGTTGCCAGGTTGTTGCATTCGCTCTCTTGATCCTTGGATTACAAAAATGGACCAGGAGGAAGTAATTGTACACATACCTGGTACCAGCTGGTAAGTACTTAGAGCCTGATTTAGAGCTTGCGGACAGGTTACTCCATCATAACGGTGACAGATATCCCATCCACTGAAATCTAAATCCCATTCTATCCTATGGGATTTAGATTTCGGCAGATGGGATATCCGTCACCGTTGTGATGGAGTAACCTGTCCACCGAGTTGTAAATCAGGCACTTAGTTTCATAGAAGCCATGCTTAATTAAACAAAAAGGATTAACTTGCCATTGGTTTAGGTCCACGTTGTGTCATTCCCTCCTCTTCTGCTATGGTCTACTAAGTATAAATAACAGGTGTTTAATTACACAGACTAAGAAAGGCAGAAGACTGAGTTAGCTATGCTGAACTTTTAATTCATGACCAGGTCACACTATCTTTCTATTATTTGGCATAGTCATGTCAATGGTACACATACTACAAGATGGAGGGATGAAGACGAGAAGAGTGTGCAAAATGTTCTGGAAATGAACTGAAACTAAAGTAGTTTTTTGAAACAATATTATCAGTGGGTGCTGGCCACAATGTGCTCTCTCTTCCTCCAACTTCTCCATCCTGCTAGTCTGTTTACTATGCTCAGGTAAATATGGTTAGGTAGACATAGTAAACAGTTTCGCACAAGGAGGAGGATAGTGCATGCAATGGGAAGACACTGGTTAGTGTTGCAAGTATGTTTTTAATACGTTAGTGTCCTGTAATGGGCCTGCCTTCCTCCGTAGCTTGTCTCATCATCTACCTCAAAAGAGGGAACAATAGTTCTGCAAGGGCCTTCTTTTCCCCTCAAGATTTTGATTTTTCAAAAAAGAAATAAATGTGCTGTATGATTTAAATAGGGAATGAAGGACCTGAAAAGTAGAAAAATGTTTCTTGAATCTCAATCTTGAGATTCTCGAGGTCTTTTGACTCTCCAACTCAAATCTTTATAATTTGGGAGCCGATTTAGAGTTTGGCAGTTGGAGTAGTGTCCGTCAGGTTGGGGGAGGAAATTGCCTCCACCATCCTGAGGGTACTCTGCCCATGCAATTTAGAGTTGTCTGCCAGTACTTCAGATAATTCTGTAGAATGAAAGGAACTGCCAGCATGGCAATTCCTTTCAATGTATTAAAAGTGTGGTTTAAGTCTGCTGTTGGCTTTGATGGATGTACACCAAACTTTAATAATCTTTTGTTTTACAAAACAAAATTACCAAAGAAGTAGTTTGTTTTTTAAAATAAAAATGATAATGACCCCCACATCTGGGAGTTTTTTTCCGAAAAATGTCCCAGGTTGTGGGTGTCATTATTGTTTTTTTTTCCTATCCCTCACCTCCAAGTTTTTTATCACAGTAATGAACAGAAAATGTGAGGCATTACACAGTCCACCTAACCAGGGTGAATGGTGCAATGTCCTTCCTCTGACAGTCCCTACTCTGTTGAGCCATCAGATGACATGTTCCTTTGACATAACGAACTGGGGTCCATCAACAAAATACATACTAAAGGTTTGTCTATCTCTAAATGATGTGGGCGGACCAAAGGGTTGGCAGGCAGGGGACTCCGACACATTTACGATGGAATAGCCTGTCTTCCAAGCTATACGTCAGGCCCTTGGTTACTCTTGAGACTGATGGTTTGAAGGAACCCAATTATTGGAGTAAAGGCATGATTACTGAAATGAAAGAAAAGGTAGGTGTGTCTTATGGCATAAGTCCTATATGGTGTTTGCCTGATAAATAAAGTGCACTTTTGAGTAAGTTTACACTTTTGAGTAACTTTACTAATTTTTAATAACCACTAACTTGTTTAACATTAAGTTATATGTATTTATATTTGTAACTATTTAAAACAATATTTAATTTAAAACTATTTCGTATGGGGTTTTACTTAAAGTCCCTACCTCTAGTATTTTCTGTCAGAGGGGTTGCAGTACCATTGGCTGGCCATGTATAAATCATGAATTAGTACAAAAGTGCAAGTTACTACAAAAGTGTAGGTTACTACAAAAGTGCAGTTTGTGAACACTGAAAGTTAGTAAACTTACACAAAATCTTACTCAAAATTTTCAGTTACCTTTGTGAATGAGGACTTGAATGTGTTAGGGAACCTATCTCACAAATTTTAGCGACCCTGACGATCATGTGCATAAAGTACAGCACGGTGCTGCAACTACTTCGATAAAATTATGTTGGACTTGTGGCAGTGCAGCATCATCTCCGAGGTGTAGTCAGATGTGCATCAATAAAACCATAACTGACTATGCAAACCTCTCATTGCTATTGTGTAGCGAACTAGTGAAGACTTCCTGGTGAAAGTTCTCCATTTTAAGGTTTACATTTGTATCATTAGAAAATGTGGATACAATTAAGGTTTTGTTTGTTCTTTTGAAGTATTAGGCCCGACACATAATAGGACCTACAAAATTTTAAGGCAGCCACGCTCCTGGGGCTGATGGTTCATTTCTATGTGAACATAATTGTTGGAAGAAAAGCTGGTAGTGGGTGATGTTGGAGGAACAACACAATTACAAGTTATTTAAAAACAAACGGACAACTTTACAATGAATTAGTCATTGCAAAGTCCTTCATCGATAGTTCAGAGGCAAATTATTTTGATAACAAGATTTGCTTGGCAGTGCTCCTTTAAGAGGCTACACCTCCCTCGCATCTGATGGGGCAGAGTTCTACAACGCTCTATGATTTACACGCATTTACATTATTGAACCGCCTTAAGAAGCCGATACAGGAGGCAGGTGCAATTTAAGACACAATGGAGCATATTGTGATGCTTCAGCTGGAGATAATGACTCCTGTTGTTTCTGGAGAGTTCTGCAATAACGACCTGGCTGTCATGCTACGTGTTCCCATGACCCTGCGCTTCTATGGTTCGTCGACAAGCTTGCTGACCTTTAAACAGAATTCCAAAACCTCAATTTGTGGTTTCAGTCATTAAAGCAAGGACCGCATTGACTGAAACATCAATAATGAAAATGTCTAACACTGCATGGCATGGATTTTTGAACAATATTTTTACCTTTTAACCCTGCGTTTGTGCCTCATAAATGTTCTGACCACCCCGAAAACATTCGTGGTCCATAGCCAAGGGAATTAATCCACATGTACAACAATCGCTGCTAATTTACTCCAAAAGTGCACTTTAATTCGCAAAGACAAAATAAAACATTTCTGTTTGCTGGATGAGTGGGCGATAATTACGGCATCTCAAAAATGCTGATGCCGCAAAGAGTGGTATTGATCGGATGCGCTAGTTACCAAACGTTGTGCATTTTTTTTCTGGTCATTTTCACCCGGACAATGTTGCTAGGTTTACCCTGTCGAAATGTGGGTGTTGAAATTGTAATGTGTAGTAACAACACTATTAACAGAGGATAAGTGACTGAATAATGGTGGCCCCCCGTAGGGAGCACAAGGTCCTAAACTCTGACGCCTTGGATACACACCTCAAAGCATAACCATCTTCAGGAAACTCCTTAAAACTTAATTTTTAATTAATCAGGACGTCCTTTGACTGAATACTCTTCCCTTGCCATGTGGTTAAAAAAGGTCAGAGAGGGGTTTCTAATGCATCCTTTCCAACTGTAAGGGCAATAATATCCTGCTTTCTGTGTGTTTTTCATTGCTTGCAATATAACACCCAGCACTTTAGAACACACTTAACTAAAACACAAATAACACCCAGTTTGTTGTCTCATCCCTTAATTTGTCCTTTCCTGCCACTTCTTTGCAGTTGTTTACCAGACCTCTCTTTTCTTGTTTGGTTTCTTTATTAGCAGTGCTGCCTTGTTCTCTGTTCAAGTCTGAAATTCTTCTCACTTCCTCTGTCTTACCCCTTTTGTATTTTAGATAATTTTCTTCCGTGCACACTCTTCTTAGATTTCTTCTCGTCTTCCTTTCAAACTCTGTGCTACTGATTTGTTCCCTCTATTTCCATAGCTTGCAATTGCAGTGTTATCTTTGATACTTCTCATTCCGTTTCGGAGCACATCTCTCCACGTACTCTTTTCAAAAGTACAATATGTGCAAAATACACTCTTTCCCTAGCTTCTCAGCGACCAGCATTACATTCATAATCTCATTTTCTCTCATCTTGACTACCGGTCTTGATTCTTGTTGGTCTACGTCCAGTGTAATTGTCTTTCTTCTTCTGCTATTTGATTCATCCTACATTTTCTTCCTTCTGTCCCTATCTTCTCTTTTTCTTCTTCATGGTGGCTACTGTTTTGTGCCTGCATTCTCCTTCACTGTGTAGCACTTTACGTGCATTCCTGGGCTTGCCTCACTATCTTTCTTCCTCTGTTACTGTCCATGTTCTATGTCATATTCTTCTCTTTGCCGCTCAATTAAATCTCTCATCTTCCAGTCCCTTCGGTTCCCCCTTGCTATCAATCATTTTCATTGCTGTCTCTAAACACTAAAATTCTCTCTCTTTCCTTTGTCACCTGACGCAGATTTAAAAATCCCTCTTGTCCGACTTGAGGTACCTGGCACAGCCTTCAGTGCCATCAATGACTCTAGAAGGAGCAACATTTAGCAGGGTAATCTAAAAATATGTAGCATCTGTAGTGCAATGAAGCCCTCTGACTATGACAGCTGATGATAGAGCGGTCCGTAGTAATAATTTACCTACGTTTGGACGCTCTTTAGGCCGATGAATCTTTTGACTTAGTGGGAACTCTCTGTACTCTTATATCGATCAGTCGCATCAAATCAATAATCAATAACGAACATAAGCAACACCTTGAACAACATAACACTTTACAATTAATCCAGAATACATTTCGGCGAACCCTGACCTTTCAGTCAGGAATAACCACACCAGTTTATTGCAAAGTTAGTGAATTTATTTCCCTATATTAACAAAGCTAGCACAATATAAATGTGTCTCAACACCAAATGATAAACATAAATGAACATTAATAGCTGTCCATAACGGCGAAACAAGTGTAATCTATGTAGCATTTGAATCACAAGGCATTCGATAATGGCAATGCAAATCACTAATACGATAATCTGTAATGAACTAATGGCATACATTTAGTCAGCATAACAAGATCTCAAATTGCATCGTGCGACATTTGGAATCCTCATCTAACCTCAAATTAGCATCAGCATGTGGGATTTCATGCAAAAAACAATTTAGCAACATTAATTTAGAAAAACTCCTAACTAGGGCTCTTACCAAAATCAGCAGTTGGTTACCTAAAAGAAACACAATGCAATTTTACAATTTCCTTTCATATTTACCAATTACGATCAGCATACAAGGAAGTCTTCGTCTCACAGGTACCGTTCTTCGGTCATCATGGGTACCGTTTCTCGATCAACATGGGACGGGACAAAGGGGCAGGGGTGAACGGGGAAAATGCCTCACGGCGGCAAGGTAAAACTATTACTTCATGCAAAGGGATCAAATCAAAGTTACAGTCTCTAGGGCAAGAATCATTTAAAGTCTCTTTCTCTCGATTAGAGAAAGAATCCAAGTCTCTCAAAATGGCGTCGCAGCAAAGTGGGCCATAATAGCTACGAAGTCTGCAAAATGGCGGGTATCGAGCTGGTAATGGCTACTTTCTCCTCGTGCACCTGGGTTTTATAGACAACAGTTCAAGTCCTGTAGGGTCTCCATAGGTTCATAGGTTAGCTTCAAATTGACCAATCAAAAACAACAGTTCTCAAGCTTTTACTTAAGCATACATTATCCTTGGAGATGGGTACGCAGGTTGCAACATTGTCTCCCAATTAGCTTACTCTCAGAGCCTCCATTGTCCGCACCTGCAAGTCGACCTTGAATTAAAGAGAAAATATGCCAGGCTGGCACTAACTTTAAGATAAGCATGTGAACAGTTTCTGTGGAAAAGTACAGCTTCAAGCAAGAATACACGTTTAATGGCACAGTGGAAAAATACGAGCATCTAAACCGTGAGACCAGGCAACTAGGCCAAAGCCTCTGCTAAAGTCAGGCTAAGCTAAAGCATTTCGAATAGGCAAACCGTAGCACACGTTTATGATTATGTCGGATTAGTGCAATTCTAATACACCACGTTATATAAAGCACGCATATAAATGATGGCAAACTACTCTGAGGGCACATTTTGTCCCCGTACAATCTTTATTAGTTCGGTTAATGTCACACATGATTATTTCAGCACTACGTTTAAGCGTTAATAAATCAAAACCTTCATTTTCTGCTTCATCAATCCCTCCTCTGATGACTACTTGTCATCACACCAAACCACGCCCACAAATTTTATTCCATTAAAATTCTGTCAGTTCCCTTTTCCTTTTAGTACCCCTAGTTTGCGCTTTGTATTCTTCTGCCATTCTTTTCATAATTTTCTCTTCTTTTCTTCTTTTAATTCTTTCCATAATCATTATTATTCCCCTTTTTATTCCCCAAATTCCAAATACACAAATTATTACTATTAATATTCCTTCTATTATTTTCAATAATATTCCGTTCCAAATTCCCCCAATCCAATGTCCCACTGAAGCAAGTCCCTTTCCAACCTTCTCCCACACTCCTGGTTCTTTCAATTCCTTCAAATCTGCACTTTCCTTTGTTAGATTAGCAAGCATATTTTTAATCTTCACACTATTATCAGGTATATAGGTACAGCAGTGACGTGCACCAATCATTTTACAAACGCCTCCATCCTTTGCTAAAAGAATGTCTAAAGCAAGCCTATTTTGAAGAGTCATAGCTCTTTCCGCTGCAAGCTCAGCATCTATCAGGATTATAGCACCTGAAAACTTTGTCAACATGTTATCCACTATAGTAGACAACTTTCGTATCTTGATGGAATTCAGCACAACTCCCAATGAAGGAATCATGGCTCCAAATATATCACCTACCACAGCAGCTGCGGTCTCTCTTTTCTGGATACAATGGGATCCAGATGTCTTTTGAATCATCAATACGTCATCCAGTTGATAAACCTTTGGGAACACTATACCCAAATAACATCTCCCCCACCATCCCTTTGGAAGACGATAATAAGCATTATGCCCACAAATGTAATATACACCTGGAATGACAGGGTCAAGTCCGTTCATCATGAATGTCCATTTGGCCTTAAAAATAAACGTATGTTTGCATTCACTCGCTCCTACAAAAATATTGTCATAATAAGATTCACCTCGATATATACAAAATTTCCCTACATGCCAAGCATCTAAAGCTAATTTCCCTTGTGTCTTTATAGCAGCAAAATCATAATTTTCTACTGAAGTCCTCTTACTTAGCTCCTTTTCTAATTTCGCATTCATTTGTGCCCTTCTATCATCTGTGCGATCTAAAAAGCTTATTTCTACAGCAGAGACTGAGCAAGTAAGGTTCTCCCTATGAGCATGAGCCGTTTCAAAAGGTTGCATTGGCTCGAAAAATTCCCTCATTATTTTAGCATCCCAATCTTTAGCAGTCTGGCTAAGCTGTGCTATTATAGGAACATAAGCAAAGGTAACATCATTATTCGAGTAAAAATACTGTATGTTAGTTTGACCATAAAACCTAGACATTACTATACTACATGTAATCCCATATGTAAGAGGCATGTGGTGATAAATTACCCCTTCCTTTACTGATGTCGGTATCTGTGTACACACATAACAATCCTTTGCATCCATAGTCTCAACATACTCTGTTAGCAAGCGATAGAAAACGTTATACGAAAGCTCTTTCTTATCGTGCAAGAGCCTCTCATCCATTGCTAGTCTTTTCAATGGGGTTAGTTCAGTGACAGTAACAGGAGCAATAGTAGAAGCTTCAATATTCTCATTCTCACCCTTCCCATGCATTCCAAACACAATTGCCATTATTATTAGTACACATGTAATTACCAAGCCTATACACACATATTTACATTATTTCTTTCTATTGTTTTGCGTAGCGTACCTAGTCATGATCTGTATAGAATCAGAGAGCTAGAAGCACTTATAAATGAAACTATTTAGCAATTCAGTTACAAAGCTGAACAAGCGCAATGTTCACACCGTCTTCTTCAAAAGGCCAGTCACTTATCGGTTAGCAGCATTTGTCTCAATTCGGCAATAACTCAGTCTTTATCAGTTTAGCAAATGTCTCATCCAGTTTAACAATGTCTCAGCTGGTTGTTTCTTTCACGTTATATTATAGCGAGCAATATCATTTACTACTCTTTCAATCGACAGAGTCTATGAAACTTTTCTTTTCTATTGGTATCTCTTCTTCTTCTTCGTTCTCGATGCTTAGAGATACAAATTCGTCAGTCCAATCGTCATTGACTGCATGTGCCCATTCAGGACCGGAATACCTCCTGTTTGGTATCCTTTTTCTTTTCAGTTTTGCTTCTCTTTTCGACTCTGCTTCGCTGGTACTTTCCTCTTTTGTCAAGTCTTTTTCCTCACTTGACGATTGTTCCACAACAGTCACTTCCTTTCTTTTCTCTTTCACTTTTGGCCTTCCTCCTTCGTTCAAACTTTCTTTACCCTTTTCTTTTATTGGTGAGATACTCAGTCTTCTCTTTGCACCATGTCCATTTGATGGACCTGCTGTCTTTTCTGTGGAAGCTTGAACCTTTTCGTTCTGTTCTGCCTTATCCCCTTCTTCCGGGGAATCGATCACGTTCTCCTTTTCTTTTTCTGTATCGTCTGCTTCTGGGAAAGCCCTCCTCTGATCAGGCTCTCCTGCCTCTTCACCTTTTCCGAGCCCTTCGTCACCGTTACTTTCTTCAGGCTCTTTATCACTTTCAGCTGCTTCAGGCTCCTTGTCACCTTCAGCTGCTTCAGGCTTTTTGCTACCCTCAGCTGCTTCAGGCTCTTTGTCACCTGCAGCTTCTTCGTCGCTGTCTGAACTTTCTCCTTGGCCTTCCCCAAGTGAGTTGGTGTCTTCGTCGTCAGAGAATATCTCTTTCTCTCCTGCTTCTGCCTGTTCGCTTTCAGTTCGCTTTTGTTCTGTCTCGGCACTCAGCACTGTTTTATCAGGCACTGGTAGTTTCAGCGCTTCAACTTCCTCATCTGTGGGACACAACACCTTCTTTGTGTGACTGGCGTGAATCCAGTTGGGAACCCCCGCAAACTTCACAGCGGTAGTTGTCGTCAGGATCACTTGGAAAGGGCCTTTCCAACGGGGTTCCAGACACGACTTTCTCACGTGCTTCTTTACCACGACCCAGTCACCTGCTTTCAGTGCGTGTCCTGGACCTTGTATCGGTGGCAAGGTGGTCGCTTCCACCTGGTGAGAGAAAGAGCGAACCACGTCAGCCAGTCCTTTGCAGTAGTCTAACACCATATCATCTGTAATATTCAAAAGCATGTTTGCTGGAACTGCAGGAAGTCTCATAGCCCTGCCCATGAGAATTTCGTGCGGAGACAATCCAGTTTTTCTATCAGGAGTGTTTCTCATTGACATTAGCACTAAGGGCAATGCGTCAGGCCATTTCAAATTTGTCGATGCACATATTTTTGCCATTCTCGATTTCAGCGTACCATTCATCTGCTCCACCAGTCCTGAGGCTTCAGGGCGATAGCTACAGTGCAGCTTTTGCTCAATGTTCAGCGCTTCGCAAAGTAACTTTATCACCTCGTTATTGAAGTGACTTCCCCTATCTGATTCTAAAGAGATCGGGAATCCGAAACGTGGTATCAACTCCCTCAACAATAGCTTGGCAACTGTAAGACTGTCGTTCTACGTGTGGGGTATGCCTCAATCCAGTGACTAAAAATGCACACAATCACCAACACATATTTCAGACCCCCATGCACAGGCATCTCAATGAAGTCCATCTGCATTCGACTAAAAGGACCGCTTGCCCTACCAATGTGACTCGCGCTCACAACTGTTCCCTTCCCTGGGTTCATCTGCTGGCAAGTGAGACATCGATGGCAAACTGCTTCTGCAGCTTGACGAAATCTGGGGTTAAACCAATCAGTTTTGAACAATCTTATCATGGCATCTCTCCCTAGGTGAGCTTGCCCATGATAGAACCGCGCAAGCTGTGATAAGAGACTATTTGGCAAAACATATTTTCCCTCATGTGAAACCCATAACTCGTCTTGTCTCTTTATACATTGTGATTTAATCCAGGAATCTCTTTCATCCTCCCTGACATTATTTTGCAATGCTTTTAGTTCCTCTATTGTATCTACAACCTTCAAGGCAAATGCTTCAGCTGGTTCGAGTTCTGGCTCACTTATTGAATTCCATTCATCTCTGAGTAATATACAGTTCAAGGCACAAAATCTTGCGACTTGATCCGCATATGCATTTCCTAGAGACACATAGTCCTGTCCTTTCGTGTGAGCACTACACTTTACCACTGCAACTTCAGCTGGCACTTGAATGGCGTGTAACAATTCCCTTATCCTCTCCCCGTTCTTCACTGGGGATCCTGAAGAAGTCAGGAAACCTCTCTGTGACCATAGCTGTCCAAAGTCATGCACAATCCCAAACCCGTATTGACTATCAGTGTAAATGGTGACTTTCATCAATGCAGACAGTTGACATGCTCTGGTAAGGGCTACAAGTTCTGCTACTTGTGCAGAATAGACTCCTTGAAGCCATCCCGCTTCCAAGACACCTGTTACAGTACATACAGCATATCCTGCTTTCAAAATCCCCATCCCATCTCTTAGACATGAACCATCAACAAAAAGAATTTGGTCATTTTCATCAAGCTTGGTATCCTTGATGTCCGGTCGAGGTTTTGTGCAAAATTCAGTCACCTGAAGGCAGTCATGCTCGACGTCTTCAGCGTTCTCAATTTCGGCATTTTCTCCAGGAAGCAAGGTTGCTGGATTCAACGTAGTGCACCTTTTCAGCTGCACATTCGGTGAGCCCAGAATTATCGTTTCATACCTTGTGAGTCTTGCTCCAGTCATGTGTTGCGTTCGGGAGCGGGTCAAAAGTATCTCAACTGAGTGAGGGACCATGACTGTTACTGGGTGTCCCATCACTATTCCTTCACTCTGAGTGAGGCTGATACCAACTGCTGCTACGGCGCGCAAACACCCTGGGAGTGCTGCTGCAACCGGATCCAAAGTAGCTGAAAAATACGCCACTGGTCTGTTCACGCCACCATGGGCTTGGGTCAAGACAGACAAAGAACATGCATCACGTTCATGACAAAACAATGTGAAAGGCTTCGTGTAATCAGGCATACCTAAAGCTGGAGCTCTGCACATACATTCCTTTAGTTCAACAAAAGCATCCATCTCATCTCCTTTCAGCTCAATTTCATCCAAGGCATCCTTCTGGGTCAATTTCAGTAAAGGCTTTGCTAGAGACGAGAAGTTGGGAATCCACTGGCGACAGTATCCCACCATTCCCAAAAACTTCCTCACCTCCTTCCTTGTCTTTGGTGGACTCATTTGGAGTATACTTGTAATTCTTTCCTTCATTATTCTCCGTGACCCTTTCTCTATTTGGTGACCCAAGTATTTCACTTTCTTCTGGCAGAACTGTAATTTGGAAGGAGACACCTTATGTCCATTCCTTCCCAAATGGTTCAACAGAGCAATGGTATCGGCTGTGAAGCCACTTTCTGTCTTTGATGCAACCAGTAGGTCATCAATGTACTGTACTAGAATTGACTCGAATGGCAATTCTAATGCTTCCAGGTCTTTCTTTAGAATCTGATTGAATATTGACGGTGACTCAGAAAACCCTTGAGGAATTCGACACCAACTGTACACTCTGTCTAGGAATTTGAAACAAAAGAGGAATTGGCTGTCCTCATGAAGAGGCACAGAAAAGAATGCTTGTGACAAATCAATAACCGAGAACCATTCAGCATCGCAAGGAACTTGAAACATTATCACAGCTGGATTCGGTACGACAGGGCAGCACTTGACTATGATGTCATTTATTTTCCTCAAATCCTGCACGAGTCGGACCTTTTCACTCGGCTTTATTAGTCCCATTATTGGTGAATTACATGGGCTGCTTAACACTTCTTTCAGTACCCCCTGTTTTACAAATTCGTCAATGAGTTGAGCAACTTTCATGAGGGTATCTTGTGGCATGTGGTATTGTGGGGTCTGGGGAAAGATTGCATTGGGCTTTACAGTCACTTTCACTGGTTCCACTCCTTTCATCAATCCCACCTCTTTCCCTGTCATGTCCCACACTTCCTTTCCGACTGTCTCCCGTAATTCAGCTGGAATATCTTCTTCAGTTATCATCGGGAAAAGACAAATCAGAGGATACTCTTCATCTACCGTTTCCATTTCATCCCCCTCTACACTGTCCTCTTCTTCCCCATCACTGCTCGTCTGTATTGTTATTCCTTCGTTCGAACACATTATCGAGCAACCCAATTTGCACAATAGGTCTCTCCCTAACAGTGCTATCGGGCTTGAGTCACATACCACAAACTGATGTACCCCTTGATAGTTACCGATGCTGACTGGCACCGGATCTGTTATTGGGTTCGTCAGATGTCTGTTTGCTACTCCCACCACTTGAACTGTCCTCCCTGAGAGTGGCAAATTTGGTACTTCACTGCTCTTAACAGTTGAACGTGTGGCTCCCGTGTCAACCAAGAATGAAACACGATGACCCATTACTCTTCCCTCTACGTATGGACCCTTTTGATCAACTTCCAAGGATGCCGCAAGCACACAATCTCCTTCTTCTCCTGAACTTTCACTCTCCCATACGTTGTTTATTCCACTCTCACTGTGTAATGGGAACTGTTGTACGGTTCCATTTGTACTCATTACCTGACCCGATACCTGTGGAGGAACCATCACTTGCTGCTGACTCATTGGTGCCAAGGGTATTTGCATTTGCTGATTAGGTACCATAGGTAACTGCTGTTGCATTGGCTGCATTTGCGTCATCTGCATACGAGGCATCTGCATCTGCTGCGGCTGCATAGGTTGTAATCCCTGCAATTGATTTACAGTCTGAAAATTTGGGCTTGGACCTCTCAATTTCGGTCCCCTCATTGTCTGAAATGCATTGACATCATTGTTTTGCTGGCCAACACCTACACCTGCACCTGCACCTACACTTGCACCTACACCTGCACCTTCCTGCACCACCATCGGGCACTCGCGTTTCCAATGACCGACGATTCCACACGTGTGACATGGCATCACCTTCTTCATTGCCTGCACACCCGTCACAACAGTGTTCAAATCCGGACCATTATTCACAAAACCTCCTCTGCCTCTGCCTCTGGCCTGTGGCTGAAACGCCATGTTTCCCTGCAACTGCAACTGCGGTTGTGGTACTTGCTGTTGGAACCCTTGCATTCCTTGCAAACCTTGCAGACCTTGCAAACCTTGGAAACCTGTTTGAGCTGCCTTAAGCTGCATCATCATCACCTTCTCTTTCAGCTTTTTCTGTTTTACCTCAATTTCGTCGCTACAGTATTTCGCATAAGTCAAGACTTCGTCAATCGGTTTCGACTGCCAACAAATCAAATGCGACTTTATCATTTGGCTTATTTCTGGCCTCAGCCCTTCCACAAATCTGAAGACAAAATGGAGCATGTCTTTCGCCTCTATTGTTTCCGTGCCACTGTAATTCTTGAACGCCTTCAACAACCTCTCATAGTAACTATGAATCGATTCTTTAGTCTCTTGGGCAGTTCGATCAATATTCTGCCAATCCACGTTCTTCGCTGGTACCTTAGTCTTCAAATGCTCAATCACCTTATAGTACAAACTCATCACCAAAGGTGATGGTGCACCCGTCTCCCTGTCCCTCTCTGGTTCACTTGTCAGCCAACCTACAGCTCTTTTACAATCCTCCCACAAATCTGCCGGAACCACAATCTCAAACAGAGTGTTCAGGTCCTCCCAGAGACACTTTGCAAGCTTCACAAACCTATCAGTCTGCTGATACCATTCAATCGGCTTCTCTCTTAGTTTGGGAAAATCGTCCGTAAAGGACTGATTGTCGCTTCTGTGCCATGGTACATGTACTAATTTTCCCCCTGCTGTCTCCCTCATTGGTAGCATTGTTACTGTATCACTACTCTGCGGTCTTTTCTCATTGTGCTCTGTAGCACTGTCCCTCCTCTTTTCCTTCCTCTTTACCCACCTGCTTTCCCATTTGTCTAAGCACCTCCACACTTGTGCACTCTGCAGCAATTCTCTAAGGTGTGTCTTCATGCCTGCTGACCTCATGTGTTCAAAATCTGTGGTCCCAAAATCTAACCTGTAGCTCCTGCTCAAGTGTTTCGTCTTGTCTATGTCAACCCCGTTTCTGTCAGCTGCTTCCTGCAAGCTCTTATGTATCTTGTTCACTTCCTTCGTAATCCTGGGACATAGATACCTCAGCTCTTCTTCCGTGTAGGACCCTAACCTGTTCACACCCATAGTCCCTTCCACCAATTCTTGTGCTTCCATGTTCAACCTGACCCTATTCATATAGTCTTCTCCTTTCCCACTAGCTGAATTTTGGGTGGAATTCAGACTGTTGAACCACTGTGTCAGCTGTTGCGCATTCACCCCCATCAGGGTAGCGTTCACATCGACTGCCATCGATGGCTGCGGCAGCTTTTCAGTGTTCGATGTGAGAGGTATTATCAGTGGGGGGCTCGACCTCACCAGTGTTGACTGAGCACATATGGGACTAAACTCCATCAAGGACCCAGACCCAGTTGGCTGAGCCGCTATCGGAGTTATCCCTGGAGTGTTTTCTATGCACCTTCTTTCTGTCCCATTCTGCAGCATTGATCCATGACTGTTCAGACCCGAATTATGCTGACTATACAGAGGTACCGCTGGACCTACAGTAATGGGTAAGGATATTGCGTCTGGGTTCTGTCCATTCCCCATGTTCTGTGGCATGTTCATTCCCACACCATGGGTCATCATTGCCGGCATGCCCATCTGGCTCCCCATCATTTGAGCATGGGCGTTTCCTCCCTGCATCTGCTTTTGAGGCATCATAAACTGAGTTGATTCAGCTTGTGCCATTGTTTGGTTGTAACCATTCTGTACTCCCCTTACGGTCGGATCTAGAATCATTCCTGCACCGTTATCACTACTGTAGTACCCTGGCATCTGCGGCTGATAATTTTCTGCTGGTTTCAACACGGGCACATCTGGATATATTCTCCTAACCTGCGGTATCTGCGGGGTGAATAGCAGACTCGGGTCCTTGGATCCCGATGACGCTCCTGGACTCTGGGTTTCACTGTTCTGTACCGGTGCTGGAGGGGCAGAACTGGTACTTGGACCTTGTCCATTCTCTGCATATGGCGGTGGACGGTCGTTCAGCAATTGCATTATCAACTCCTCATCCTCTAACTCCTCTTCTCTTCTCAACTTTTCCTCGTCCTCTCTATCCTTGGAACCCTTTCTGTCTGTCTTACAGGTAGCTTTCTTACCTGTCTCTTCTCCTTCCTTAGTAATTGCTGGAAACAATTTTATCCCCTGCAATACATCTGACCTCCACACTTTCTGTGCATTATCCCACCTAGCATCCGCTAGTGTCTTTTCTACCTTCCTCATTCTGGTCTCGAACTTCTTTTGCTGTTGCTGTCTGGCCATTAGTTCCCAAATTGCTAGAGCCTCAAACTGTGCTGGCCTTGGAGGCACCTTCATGTCATACATCGTGAATCTCAAATTTTCTAGAATCTTTATATTGAATGTCCCATATATCGGGAACGCTACGCTCCCATGTTTCTCTGTCAACTGGTGCCATTGCTTTAGCCAAAGACACGGAGCTACCCCCTTTTCTTCCATTACAATGTAAGCTGGCGTACCCTCGGGCGGCGTCTCTTCTCCTACGCTCGCTTTAATGTAAGACTCCCCCTTCATCGCACTCCTGAATGCTTTAAGGAATTTCATTTTCTCGTCTTTTATTCCACAAAGTTTATAATCAATAGGTCGCTTTTATTTCACAAGGTTTGTAATCAATGGGTGACTTTAATTCCCAGAATGCTCTTCACCTGCCTTTCCCCTTCCAATCGAGTCCCACGGACTGCGTCCAATCCGTGCGCGACCCTTCTCTTCAAACAACCTATCCCAGCGCGGCTCTTAGTGACGTCACACTCACACACACTGCGGCTGACAAAGCCTCGCGGCTAGTCCTCCTTCACTCACCTCTTTTCGTAACAACTTCTTGCATGTATTGCGAGCTACCAAAAAATAAAACAGATCTGTCGGTTTACTACAGGAAGGGTAACACAATCGCTTCAGGACCTTAGGGACCTTTCACTAGCCTCGGGACTTTTCACTAGCCTCTGGCCGCTATTCCGTCTTTCTCAGTCCCCACATTCGCAAGCAAATCTGACCCGCAGACCTACTCTCAACTTGTCAATGATCTGTTCTAGTGCACTTAGAATCTTGTCAAAGCCCGAAGTCGAAGTTTCTTTCACTCCCTAACGCACGTACCCACTCGTTGACCACGCCCGATCAACCTACTAAACCGCCCAGACCACAACATGGATCAACATACTCCGGAGTCTCTTGACCTCGCAGGGCCCGTCTCAACAACAACAACCACGTGGACCTTTTTATGCACAAAGCGCCACACGCACATGAAGTTCGACGACTTCCCTACTCTCACACTCGGAGCCGCACCTCCGCTAACTCTATGAAGTTCGACGACTTCTCTACTTCTACACTCGGAGTCGCACCTCCGCTATCCTTAAAAGAAAATCCTCGCAACCTTTTCACGCACCCTGCGGCAATAAGCTGTGCAAGCGCAAAACCCTAACTTCACTCATACCATCACTAGTACCGCCAGCGCTGATTCCACACCTCCGTTCTCTCCATCCGCAAGCTCCGAGATCCCGGGAAAGTCGCGGTGGAACTAGCCCATCATCATCTTGTCAATCCGTTCTACCCAAGAAAATCTAATTCAACTTTTCGAATGGGGTCTCAAAATGCGTAACCGTTAATTCAACACCATGTACTTTAAGAGTACAAGGTCCCAAAAGACGAAACCGTCCTCTGCTACCATCTACTGATAGAGCGGTCCGTAGTAATAATTTACCTACGTTTGGACGCTCTTTAGGCCGATGAATCTTTTGACTTAGTGGGAACTCTCTGTACTCTTATATCGATCAGTCGCATCAAATCAATAATCAATAACGAACATAAGCAACACCTTGAACAACATAACACTTTACAATTAATCCAGAATACATTTCGGCGAACCCTGACCTTTCAGTCAGGAATAACCACACCAGTTTATTGCAAAGTTAGTGAATTTATTTCCCTATATTAACAAAGCTAGCACAATATAAATGTGTCTCAACACCAAATGATAAACATATATGAACATTAATAGCTGTCCATAACGTCGAAACAAGTGCAATCTATGAAGCATTTGAATCACAAGGCATTCGATAATGGCAATGCAAATCACTAATACGATAATCTGTAATGAACTAATGGCATACATTTAGTCAGCATAACAAGATCTCAAATTGCATCGTGCGACATGTGGAATCCTCATCTAACCTCAAATTAGCATCAGCATGTGGGATTTCATGCAAAAAACAATTTAGCAACATTAATTTAGAAAAACTCCTAACTAGGGCTCTTACCAAAATCAGCAGTTGGTTACCTAAAAGAAACACAATGCAATTTTACAATTTCCTTTCATATTTACCAATTACGATCAGCATACAAGGAAGTCTTCGTCTCACAGGTACCGTTCTTCGGTCATCATGGGTACCGTTTCTCGATCAACATGGGACGGGACAAAGGGGCAGGGGTGAACGGGGCAAATGCCTCACGACGGCAAGGTAAAACTATTACTTCATGCAAAGGGATCAAATCAAAGTTACAGTCTCTAGGGCAAAAATCATTTAAAGTCTCTTTCTCTCGATTAGAGAAAGAATCCAAGTCTCTCAAAATGGCGTCGCAGCAAAGTGGGCCATAATAGCTGGTATCGAGCTGGTAATGGCTACTTTCTCCTCGTGCACCTGGGTTTTATAGACAACAGTTCAAGTCCTGTAGGGTCTCCATTGGAGGGTTCATAGGTTAGCTTCAAATTGACCAATCAAAAACGACAGTTCTCAAGCTTTTACTTAAGCATACATTATCCTTGGAGATGGGTACGCAGGTTGCAACATTGTCTCCCAATTAGCTTACTCTCAGAGCCTCCATTGTCCGCACCTGCAAGTCGACCTTGAATTAAAGAGAAAATATGCCAGGCTGGCACTAACTTTAAGATAAGCATGTGAACAGTTTCTGTGGAAAAGTACAGCTTCAAGCAAGAATACACGTTTAATGGCACAGTGGAAAAATACGAGCATCTAAACCGTGAGACCAGGCAACTAGGCCAAAGCCTCTGCTAAAGTCAGGCTAAGCTAAAGCATTTCGAATAGGCAAACCGTAGCACACGTTTATGATTATGTCGGATTAGTGCAATTCTAATACACCACGTTATATAAAGCACGCATATAAATGATGGCAAACTACTCTGAGGGCACATTTTGTCCCCGTACAATCTTTATTAGTTCGGTTAATGTCACACATGATTATTTCAGCACTACGTTTAAGCGTTAATAAATCAAAACCTTCATTTTCTGCTTCATCACTGACACCATATAAAACATAATTATTATTGTAACTCACCAGTTTCTTATTTGTAGTCCTTTCATAGCTTGGACAGTATGTTTCTAATACATGGCATACATTCAGTGTTAAATCAGTGTGCTGAGAATATTTTAACCTTCTTTTCTTTCCGTTTCAACCACAGAGTGATGGGAAGCTCTGTCTGCTCTATCTGTCAGAGAGAGTAATCAGTTTGGATGGTGAAGCCACTTGTAGAGCATCTCCCGCACAAAGTACATATACCAAACTCTCTCTGGCAGTACCAGTTTTCTTCTACATTCACAAAGAGTGCAATCATAGGATGGTCAGTAGCAGTGCAAGCAGGGTTGCCCTCACACAGAACAGTTACAACTCTGGCGGCACCTGGTTAAGCTTGTCTCATACACAGATGTGACCCAGCACTGATATTAGCAGTGTAAGTTCCTCACAAAGAGAAAAGGTATAGCTGAAAGAGCAGCAGTGCAAGCGTCCCATAAACATAGAATAGATGCAAGATGAGCAGAAACAGGTGATGCTTAACAGAGTGACAGTCAGACATAAAACTAGCAGTATTAGTGGAAGTTTCCCTCAGACACAGAAGATGTTTGCCTTAGACATCAACAGTGCAACCCCACTTGGTGTGGACAAGAGGGGATCCTAGCCCTGTGACTTCCCCGTACAGCCTGGCCACTACCTAGACCCTATTCACTCGAACCCCACTACTATGACCTAAAGAGAAAACATGTTTAACAGGGATGACCATTGTGGCATTCGTTCTTTCACAGACAGCAGAAGATATGTCTGGGCACTTTTTTACACTTCTTTGTTGTTCGAAGGTGGCCATGGCCAAATGGCCCATCAAAGCCAGTGGTTCTCAAAGCGTAGCCCATGAACAACATGCTGTTCACAGCACTCTGAAGTGTTGCTTGCCAGATGATCACTAACTACCGGGTTCTCATCCATGCTTCGTCTGCAAACATTTTTTATTGTGACAAGGAGAATAATGAGGCTTTTCTATTTGGGTTTCCTCTGTGCAACTGCTACCCTGGCATTTCTTTCATGAGGGATTGCCCGGCAGGAGCACAAGTGATACAATATCCAAGGTCTGAGCCATTTACTGTGAAGTCCTTATAAAAGTGAATTGTCTTCTCTCCAGGGCAGATGCAAGCTTACTGCTAAATTGCTTACCAAAGTGAAGCGCAGCAGGTGTCAAACATCTGCTGATGAGTAGGGCATCTGGACATTGACGAAGACGGAAGGCCTCTAGCCTTGTTACTTCTGTCACTAGACCTGCCCCATTTCAATGCCTTTACCTGCACGGGCAACCTTTGTCTTAATGAGACTCAGTTAGCACCACAAACAAGCTCATTTACATCATGGCCAATATTTATGTAAAATGTCGCACAACTGAGCTAGCGCACTTGTGCAGCAAAATTTAAAATGCAAGCAGCTGTATTTCCATAGCGCCATCCATGAGCCACATTTTAAAATTTATGCACGATTGTGCTAAGGAATGGTTAGCGTCATAGAAAATGACGCTAGCTAGTGATGGATGGCGTTACATATAATGGCGCTAGTGGGCTGAAAATAAATCTAGACTGATTAGTGGCAAAAAATCTGTTGCTAGTCAGCTTAGCGTCATTTTCCAGTTGCACAAGCAGCCATGTAATGATGCCTGTCTAATAATAGACAGGAGACAGTTCCACAACCACAATGTCCAACACAGGGGACCAGTGTCCCCAGGACAACCCCAACAGAACCAGTGCCAGCCAGGGGGGGGCCATGTAAGAGGTGGACTCCAAGGTGTTTGCACTGTGTTTCCCAATGGAACTGTGCCCAACATCACTTTAACACCTGATCTTACCAGGCGTTAAAATTTGACACTAATCGGCCTTAGCGTTATTTTTTGGGTCCGCTTCCTCAGTGTGCGTCGTTTTTGTATCAGGAAGTAAATATGGCACTGGAGAGCTAGCTTCACTTTTTGGAAAGGGACTCCTAACTTGCATATCATTGTCGCAATATGACGGAAGGTGGGTTGGCACTCCGAAAAAATTTCGCTAGGTGAGTCTAGCGTCAAAATATAAATATTGAGTTTAGTTGGGGCAGCTTTTGTGTAAAAAAAATGATGCAAAGGCAGCGCAAACGTTTTATAAATATTGGTCTAAGACCCCTAACTGAGTGGCCCATGGCCCAACTAGCAAGTAAAGTAAAAAGCATTGTCGGGAACTGGGTTGATAACTAAGGGTTTTGGAGGTGTGCGTCCCACACCAGAAAAGATTCACACTCCAGGTAAAAGGGTGTAGTTTAATTGGAAGTAGGTGCAAGGAACACACCGTCAAAAAGTTACAACAATGGTCCATCAATATCTGTTCACTTCAAAACATAATACTTCTGAACAAGTATGTTGGAGTTTAGAGAGAGAGAAATACTTTATTTCAGCCGTAGGCATTTAAACTAACACAATAAAAACAAGATAAACACAATACATTAACTCGCAAGAACAGTACAGTTATCTTACATACAAATGCTGCATAGAGTGCTCCACTATTGGACTGATTACACAAAACAGAATACACAAGCACAGACCATACACAAAAACCTAAAGTGGTCCACCATGTATAAAGGAAGAGTTCATGCATACCATAGTAATAATAATACTTATGTTTAGGTGTAATAAAAATATAGGAATATTTAAGACATTAAAGGAGAAGTACACCAGTAAAATTCATTAATGAACTCATTAGTATACAGGATAAAACTCATAAATCATAGATGGTACCTAAAATATAACTAGGTAACCTTCACATATGCCACCAAATAACAATGGTGGCTCTCATATCACAACTCAAATACACGTGCTTGCCCTATGTAATCCCACAGGTCGGCCAAGGTAAATAAAGTGCAAGTGCTCTAGTACTGCGAAGGGAGGCCAAGTTACTTTGGGATCGCTCCCATTACCAAATTGACAAAAGTACAAAGCTCCAGTGCAACAGGAAAGCTGAATTGCTTTTTAACCACACCCACTGCCAATAAAAATCTGCTCACATAGAAAACAGTTAATCTGCTCGTGTCTGAGCTCAAAATTCAAAGAACAGGTAAATGCTGTCTCAATCGGGCTTTAGCAA
The DNA here is from genome assembly GCF_031143425.1 of Pleurodeles waltl. Classification (NCBI taxonomy): domain Eukaryota; kingdom Metazoa; phylum Chordata; class Amphibia; order Caudata; family Salamandridae; genus Pleurodeles; species Pleurodeles waltl. Next base: position 941,214,564 of record NC_090449.1, read on the forward strand.
TTTTGCTCTCTCTAAAGAATATAATGGACAGCAAAACAAAATATGTTCTATGGTTTCCACCCTATCCAAACATTTGGAACACACTCGCTTATCGCTCACATCAGGGCTCGATGTGTTCCACCTTTATGTATAATTGTTCAATGCTAAGGTGCCTACCCTGAATTTAATAAAAAGCATTTTAGCCCACTATGCAGTGACCTCATCAAGGTAAAATTCAACTGAGGAGAGGGTTTTATAGACAAAAACCTTCCAGTATGGCTGTCACTATCAGCTTTCCGCATAAATTCTCATTTATACACCCCCAGAATACGTTCTTTACTAGAACCTACTTTGAAGAATCAATGGCAGAAGGATTGGTCCACAAGGCTTCCAGACCCAGAGTAAAGAGACATTTTTTAATATGGAATAGCCAAGGAACAGTTGTGTCCTTGTCCAGTGAGATACGTTCACGAAGGCCTTGCCTATATGATTCAAGCTCAGGGCATGACCATATCCTAACCCAGTATACCAAAGGTCTCAGACCAGCTAGATCACCAATCTGCTTTAAAGCTAGGTCAAATACAAGGGGGTGAGTGGCGTAGATTGAGGGCGAGATAGTAAGAATCTTACTAAATGATTTTCTCTAGTTGTGAGGGTACCCAAGGGACTTGTACTCCAATCCTCGGCCCCATAGAGTGCAGCTGAAAGGAAAGTGACTTTATAGATCTCCAATGCTGGGGATACTACCCTTTGGGAGGAATCCGTGTGCATCTTTCCACTTGCAGCTAATTTATGTAGTAAAGTAGCCCTGGACTTTTCAATTTGAGCAGACCATGATATGGAACTACTGAACTTTATACCAAGGCAAACAAAGTGCTTGTCTTCCTCGAGTACCACAGTCCCCAATATCAAGTTTCTACATAAGGATTTATGCAGCGTTAGAGTCATGGATTTAGTTTTCTTGAAGTTGATCTGAAGCCCTTTCTGATTATAAAAATCATGGAATTTGTTTAACAGATTCTGAAACCCAACAGGGGTTTTTAAGATACGAAGCATGCCATCGGCAAACAGCAGGCCAGGGACGGAAACACCAACAAGTTGGGAGGCATCATTGATACAGTCATGGAGGTACTTAAGCATGTCATTATTTTACAGAGAGAACAGCGTTGGTGCGAGAACCCAACCCTGTTGCACCCCACCATGTAACGTTATCCTCTCCGTTAACATTCTGTCCTTACAGCATCACACTTGGGCATAGTTGTTCTCATGCAGCCTCATCAAGACCCCTACTAAGCTGGGAGGGTCAATCATTGATCTGAGGGAGTCCCAGTGACAAGCATTGGGGACCAGATCAAAAGCTGCTGTCAGATCAATGAAGGCAACATAAAGATGGTCCTTCAGGATCTTGATATACTTACAGAGTATCAACAGAAATCTGAAAATTTGATCCACTGTTCCCACCGTGGATCTAAATGCGGTCTGGAATGGGGAAAGATATGAAAATTGGTGGTACACACCTGGAGTTTAGCCAACACGTGGCAGCAAAACACTTTCTAGATGTTGGTGTACATTTCAGTCACTTAAAGGAACAAGACATAACACATCTTTCCCTCCCAAAAAATACAAAAAAATAATGCCACAACAATAAAACTGTTGCAATGGAAACACAATAAAAATATTAACAATATAAGAATCATAACAAATAGTAATGAAAATGCAGAATAGTAATGCAGAACTCCTTAGTACAATCAGCAATGCAGAAAACCCCAAATTGCCCCACTGCCTTCCGATTTCTACACCCTCTTCGTACCTCTGTCTCCACTGCAAGATTGTCATACTTGTTTTTTTCACACTCCACAATTTCCTATACGAATCAATCATGATATGAGGCAGGTTTCACCATTTTTTTTACTCACCTGACTTCATAGAGTAAGATCTGATGGCAAGCTACAGAAAGATCCATCACACTAAACATGTTGGCCCCAGATAGCAAAGACAACGTCCCAGCAATATTCAGCAGAGGTTGGCAATCAACCCATTTGTTTCAGTTAAGACTGCAGAGGTCAACACACATTCTGATCTTAGGTCTTTTATGCTTGACTGCCAACATGACAGGCAACAATGTCAAGGTCCAGTTCCTCAGGATCCGCATGTTGCTAATCAAGAGGCCCACCTCCAGGCAACACCAACTCAGATACCTTTATTGTGCTGAGGTTTGGAGGGGCCAGGCGGGGGAAGGGAAAAACAGGAAGGGAACAGCCAGGGAGGAGATCTGGAAAGGAAAATGTTTAATACAAACAACAGCAACTATTATCACATACAAATCATGTGCAAAAAGCTTTAATATGATATTAAATGCAGCAGAAGTCTGCCCTCAAATGAATGCAATCTAAACCAAAGCCGAAGTACAACAAAGTCTCTAATGCAATCTACCCTCAAATGAATGCAATCTAAAACAAAACTGATGTGTCTTAACAATATTACAGCCCTACACATGAGCGTATGCAAGGAGCTCAAAGAATGCCAATTCAAAACTTTCTGCAGAGTATTTTTGCAGATCTGAAACATATAACGTAATCAACATTAAAGATCGTCTTTAGACAAGTCACGATCTTCACAACTCTTTTGAAAATTAAATGTAACACTCAGAAGTAAGTCACCACACAGAAATCCCTAATAAATAATAAAACATTTACATTGCAGGTTTTGTTTGTCTACTCGCATCACACTTCACTCACAAAGAATGATTCATGAAGGGGATAGGCACTGGAGAAACCCAGCGACGAATGCAACAGTAACCAAAAACAGCCGCTCAACCTCCCGAGAGCAAAGGGAGGAGTGGATACAATGTTGCAGCTTTAGCGAGAGAATAAAATGCTGGCGGGGAAAAACCCCGTCAGAACGAACTTACTGTAAGCGAGTCCGTCCACTCGCTCAAACAAAGGAAAGCTTCTGGTGAGATAGTCCTGAAATGACGAGCAAGGCAAGAGGGGTCTGAACCAGGAGGATTCAAGAATAATAAGCGCTGGAACCTGGGTGTGGCGGGCATTTATAGACCAGCCACACCCTTAAAATGGCCACCTCCTGAGGTTGCTGGGAATTGAAGTCCCAGTCACAAGGTGCACCCGAATGAGGCATAATGGGGACATTTCAACCACCATCGAGGGCTCCCTCCAGGGAGATGAGTCTTGCCACAAGGATGAAGAGCAGAGCGCGGCCTGGTGCAGGAAAGGGCACAGGAGGTGTGCACTGTAGCAGGAAGACCATCATGGGAGGCATGTTTTAGACCGCGCTGTTCCCAACTCCTGACAACCACTCAGAATACCTGAATTTCTACAATGATACCCAACCTCAACAATTCGTCAAGCTCATCACGTAAAGGATTCAGCGTAATATTGGGTACCTATCTGACTATGTGCACCACTGGCCTGGCACTATCTTTCAAATGTATTTTTATAATACATGGGTTCTATAATACCTGTATAAATGGCAGCCTCTTATTTCTTTATAGTTGGCAACTTGTGAAGCAGCCAGTCGGCAATTATAAAGAAAAGACATTGGCACTGGGATATTATAAGTTATTACAGTTGAGTTCTGATGTGAAAATGCCTGCTGCCAGAGCCAGCAGCCAAGGTGAAAGGCAGCTCAGGTGATGAGGCATATTTGAAGGACCTGTTAAAGCAATGAAAACCCTTGCTTTTCTTTCTTCTGCTCTATTTTAGTAGCTTTCAATGACAAGTAGAGAGCATATTTTTGCACTCCTTAGATAGAGAAAAACTAGAATCTTTCTGCGCATTTCTGCACATTCTGAGCTACTGCAGCCTTTATAAACACAGGCTTGTATTGAACGGTTTCTAATATCTGTTTGCCACAAATAATTAACAGTTTTTTTATATGTTTAATTTTGCACTAAAGGTTTTATTTATATTCTTCATGTTTGCACACATGCTCACTCTTTCACATGAAAGAGTCATGTACCAAGGATTTAAGTGGTTTGTGGGAAAGTTGATAGTGTGAACATGTAATATATGGGATAAAGTGCCCCCTGCAGTAGATGATAAGGATATTGCAAGTCACCTCGGAGTTCCCTATCCCTATATAGGAACTTGACCTTCAGCCTCATTCCTCCATGTGGTTATGGAACTCCTCTGTGACTTGCAATATCTTTATAATGTACAGCAGGGGATATGTTATTCTGTATACATTTAAAATCCTTTAACAGTCCAAGACCGTCTCTGAACACCTCATCAAATTCATTCACCCAGGCTTTATCTTTACTCATCATCTACACCATTAGAACCTGTTCTTGAAAATTTGGATTTAGAGTGATCCCTAGATCCCTTTGGTGCCTCCAACCCAATAGATTATCACCTCTTTCAGCTGCATAAATGTTTCCAACTGTTACTCTGCCTTTGACTTACATTTTCATAACTGTAAACCCAATCAAATCGATGTTTATCCCACCATATTCTCCTAATTAAATATTGGGGAGAGACAACCCTATATTATCCATACCAAAAAAGCCTCCCAATACTTGTCATCAATAAGTGTGAACAGTGAACCTGTTATTTCTTTACATCCTATTTATACCACACACTCCAACATGTGAACTCTTCCATCATCTACCACACCTTTGAATTCATTTATTGCAACATGTTATAGTTGTAGGATATGGGACTGTGTGTCATGGACACTTCCTTCATCTCATCCATGGTGAGGACCCTACCACATTTCGCCTACACAACCTGGCAAAATGACCACGTTTCGCACATTTCCTTAGCATAGCAATTAGGAAAATTTGCAGTGTGACTAAAACTCTCACATTTAAAACATTTCAATTTTTGCCTTTTCGCAACATTAGAACTCTCTGTATTGGTTTTCACAATTTCATTTTCCCCCTCAATCGCCTTGCCTTTTTTATTTACTACTCCTTGCACCACACTAATCTCTTTCACGCAAAAGGAAGTGGATTTCATCACTTCCACAATGTTTAGGGCTTGATTGAGACTGTTTTTTTTTTGCCAACACCTCTTTTATCTTGTATTATTTGCACAACATACCTGGTGATCCATAATTAATGACTCTGTCAAATCACCAAATTCACAAATTTCTGCTAAACTTCTAAGACAAGCAATAAAATTCTCTATTCTTTCCTGTTTAGTTAGGGTACGAGTGAAACATTTATGTTGCTCCAATACTACATTGAAATGTAGTCCAAAATGTAGTTCAAGCATTTTAAGTGACATTCCTAAACAATGCTGCATTCCTTCTCATCACTTCCTATTGGTAAATCCTCAAGGATTTCGTAAATATTACAACCTTCCATGCTTACATGTTGTAACAATACCCATTTTTTCCTTAAAGGTGAAAATCCCTTACACTCTCTAGCTACTAGATAGGAGTCAAATAATGTTCCCCATATTTGCTACTGTAAAATAGAGACACCTGATATCGGGCTACTCACCTGAATTCCACGTATTCCGATGGGCCAATGCTTAATTTGAGCTGGTGTTTTCCAGTGGGGTCTTGTCTAATTTGGAGATGAGCACAATAACAGTTGCTGATTAAATCAGTATACATTAAAAATGACTATTATTGACCCCCACCCCCAAGCCATTCTCATAGCTTAGGACCCTGCAATAGTCTGAAAAGTCACACTTGTAGAAGTGTGATTGTTAGTAGTTGTGTTTAATATTATCTTTGACAGCACTTTCAGGAACAATGTGTGGTGCAAGCTACAGTAGCCTCTGATGAGAGCCCTGGCACCTTTTAAAAAAAACAAATTAAGAACTGACCTGGGTGATGCTGAACCTTCCATTCCACCCAGGAGTAATCCACAGTACAAGTCAGATCAAACTTGAATTGCTGGTTCCTCCCAAAGGGAAGGGGGAATGGGAAACAGATAAGAGAAAACCTGTGATTTCTTCAGGTAGCTTCGGGTGTTCAGGTCACATCTCAGCAGCTACAAACTGTCCCTCAGCACACCAATATGAAATGCGACTGGGTGAGCTCTCTAGATTCTTGCTTATCTGCAGGCATAAACGTTATATTCACTACCTCTTTCTCCTTTCATTACTGACTCATGTTTATAACAAATGTATATGTTGTTTTGCTTACTGACATGCACTGTAGCAACAATACAAAATTGACCACTCATATGATATGGCAGCAAGAAGGCCTTTAGTCACTGAGTATCCCAAAAATAAGAAGTTTGAGATTTGTCCCAGTAGTTGTTTTAGCCACAACTGTCCATAGTAACAAGGCTCAAGGTTAGTTCACATCACTGTTTTTTTTAAGTACGACACTCCCATTAAGTTCTGGGGCTCTTTTCATGTAGTGCTAAATTGTTAGCAGAGTATTTTAAAGTCTTGGCGAGAATAAAAAAGGTGTGATAAGTCAAATGCGATCTAGAGAACGGTGAATTCAAATCAGAGGTGGTGCCATTTATGTGCGAGCAGCTAGAGTCGATCTCAATTGTCTTTGTTTTGTCTCTCTCTTTACAGGGTTCAGGGGTGTGGAGGAGGGAGAAGATCAGAGGTGCTGGAAGATTCTGGAGAGCTGGAGATAAGGTGGGGGTCGAACAATTGGAAGTAAGTGGACTCAAATGCAGGGAAATGTCAAGCACCAGCATGCAGTCAAGGCACAGTATTTATTGCTGCACCCGGTCACGTTGGTCACCGTGATCTGTATAGGACAAGATATTGCAAGAAATAAGCAGGATCTCAAGTTTATTGCTTCCTTCATTATTGAGAGCATGTGGGACTACTTTAAAGCAATTGTGTGGCCAGTACAGATATGAGCGGCCTAAAATGTTTGAATGTGGGGGGACAACCAAGGTGGCAGGTGTCACAAAGGAGGGATATTTCACAAAATGCCCCAATAAAAATGAAGCATTTAAGAAAAGCACAACAAACAACGAATAGCAAGAGTGGGGGTGGTTAAAAGCCTACAGTGAGATTACAACAGGCCAGAGCGCTTGCATGCTCGACCCTAAAAAGGGTGACCACACTCAAGACACGAAATGGATGTGGGACACTATAACCAACATATGCAGAAAATCTAACACTGGAACATGGCAAACTAGTACATCAGCTTTAAGGGCAGAGATATCAAGTAATAAGGAGAATGCCTTCAACAGTAAAGAGCAGATTGCAAATGAGTCAGAAGCAAACTCACAAACAACATGCGGGAGAAGGAAACTAATGTTACCAAGGAAATTTAATGATTTTATGATGTGAAGTTAAAACAAAATTTGCAGATGAATGTAAAGTGTTCTGTACACAAGGGGAAAAGGGAAGTGGGGGTTGCTGTAGTAATAGGGTGGAAATAGTAGTACTATAGTTTTAGGGACAGAGGGACTTATTACATCACCTCCGCCCACCTGAGATACCTGCACTGGCTTCCCGTCAACAAAAGGATCACCTTCCGGCTCCTCACCCACGCACACAAAGCCCTCCACAACAAGGGACCCGAATACCTCAACCGTCGCCTCAGTTTCTACACACCCACTTCGCTCCGCCAACCTCGCACTCGCCGCCGTCCCTCGCATCCGCCGCACTACGGCAGGTGGGAAATCCTTCTTCTACCTGGCGGCCAAGACATGGAACTCCCTCCCCGCCAACCTCAGGACCACCCAGGACCACCTCGCATTCCGGAGGCAGCTCAAAACCTGGCTCTTCGAGCAGCAGTAACCCCCCTCCCCTAGCACCTTGAGACCCTCACGGGTGAGTAGCGCGCTTTATAAATGTTTTTTTATTTGATTTGATATGATTTATTATTATGATCCCACTATATTCTATGGAGATCGTAAGACAGCGGACGGGATATCCGTCACATTTGTGATGGAGGAAACCCCTCTGTCAAGGTTGTAATAAGGCTCTAAGTGTTATAAACTAATACTTCTAGCTATGAATTGTTTATCATTCTATAGTCACATTGTTAAGTCAAGTTTTTGTAATAGCTTCCAGTGCAAGAGTGTTGTCACATTATTAAATTGGAATGTTATTAAGAAAGGGGGATGTGGTGTCCTGGTTACTAGTTACTAGCACCACAGTAACTGGATACCGCAGATTCCAGAATGTGGAACGGAGGGTATTTATTACAGTTGGGGAGAACCTTGGTGTAGGAGCTGTTGCTGGTTTGCTCTTCATAATAAATGTGAAGTTGATCTTGCCTGCATTGGTGGTGATCTTTAAACCTTCAACCCCTCGTATGACCCTATGCTATTCGACATTTAAAGGAACTTAAGACTCATCTCCATGAAAGTCCTTTCTAGGACTAAATATGTGATCTCTCAAACACTCTAAAATGCCTGTTTTTCTCTTTTCCTGTGCTGTATCTCAAATATATTCTCACAAAAACTGTTGATAACTGTAGTCCTGTAAAGCACTCTTTTGCCCCTGGGGCATGTCTTCCTATTTATAATCCTACAGAAAATACAATAATAATAAAATTAGAGCTTTCCTTCTACCAAAAGAGGCAATGTGTCAATTACATCGTTTTACTGCAGGTAATCCTCAATTATAACATGTAACTCTAAAATCATGCACCATTAACTGCCCTGCCAAGTTCACAGGTGCATGCGTGATGTGCTTTTGTAGACCAGGTTTTTCAAGTTGAATTCTGGGGCTTACAGTTTTATTTATGTCATCACAAAACAGGACTACAAGTCCCGGGATTGAAAGAAAAAAAGCTGGACTGGAGCAGCACATTACGCATAGGCCTGGGAAATGTGACAACAATGTATTAAAAAAAGATATCATATTATCACAACAGTCTCTAAAAGATGACAAGTTGCAATTACGCAAAACACACTCTATCAGTCATCCTAAATCCCGTCATTCCCCGCGGCGGTCATAGAGTGTAATTCTGACGTTCTACGCGTGCGTCCCCTCAGCTTTACGCCGCTGTTTTCCTCTCTATGGTGCAGCGAGGAAGAAGAGCTTCTGTAGTATATCGGAGAGGACGCAGATATGTCTGATAAAAAGCAGACTGTGGACCTGGGATTGCTGGAAGAGGACGACGAATTTGAAGAGTTTCCCGCAGAAGGTATAGAAGACCTCCTTCGCCGTGTTCTGGGTGGCTCCTCTCTTCCGGGTCGCGGGACTTGTGTGGATAGGCTAAGCAGGCAACCATTCTGTCCTGGTCGGACACACTAAAATATTAAATGCCGCGGAAAAAGCTCTGGGAGACTCGTTACCAACGAGAGGGCTGCGGCGTGCTTTTAGAGCTGTTGCAGATCAGTTATAATTAACAGTTATTGTGTACAAAGTGTGTGTAAAGGAAGACAGAATTTAACAGCTAATAGCGTTAAACAGCTTAAATGGTGGATCGTTTGAGGCGTGTTTACTTCTATACACGAATGTTGTTCTACGCCGATATTTGTACTTAGAGGAACGGCATCCTGTCATAATATGGCGATCCACTGTATGCATGACTTTGCATTTTCTTCTTTGAGGCCTTGATCACTAAGGTGCGTTCTAGTTTTTTTTTTTTTTTGCATGCTGTTTTAACTGGCTGAGAAACTTTTTTTTTCACTCAATTCGTTTGTGTTTTATGAGTACGCTTCAAGAGGTTTGACATGTAGAGTTCATACGATTTCCCGGGTTACCGAGGTTACGTCATTTTTCTGGTGTTGGTCATGAGAGTAAGGGAATGCTGTCTACTCTTGCTCCTTTTTACCATTTGATGATTATAGCTGCTCAATGACATCCTTAGAAATATACCCTCCAAAGTATGACCAGTCGTCGTTTTATTATTTGTTCTTATGCGAACGCATGACCATAGACTTTGTAAAAGTGTGTGTTTTTCCATATCCATTTACCAGACAATAGCAAGGTGCTTCCTAAGAAGAGCGGTTAACGAGTATAGTGGCCAGGGCCATGTTAGGGATGTTGTTTCACATGGCTTCTTTAATGCATATTTGCTCCGTTATATAGAACAACTGTAATCCTGCCTTTAGAGATTGGAAATTCATACATTTTTTTTTTTTTTTTTTTTTTTTTTTTTTTTTTTTAAATCGTCCCCCAGCCTTTGACTCTGTGCAATATGCACACTTGGTAGTCCTTGTTCTACCTGTTTTTCTTAGCATAACAAAGGGGTCTCCAGCTTTTTGCGTAGTATGAACTACTTATGTTGAATGAAAATCATCTTGGATACCAATATTATTGGAGTTGTAGTGGGCTTTTACCTGCTCCCTTTGCTCCTAAAAACGCAATTTAATGCCTCATTGTGCACAGATCCTAATTGATTTTAAGGAACTGATTGTAAAAAAAAAAAAAAACTTTATCAGAGGGTGAATGTAAATGGGGAAGGTGGTTAGTACGAGTGATTTGGGGACCATGCTATTGTCTCCTGTTACAGTGGGACTTTTTTCGTCCTGCATTGTGGGTGACGGTCTAGTCGCCCTGAGGAGGACTACTTAATCCGGATGCTGGCGTGACTGCGCTGCTTTATCAGGTCTCTTTGCTGTTAAAAAGGCTTCTAGTTCATGCCTCATTTTGCACAGGTCACAATTGATTTTAAGATACTCTGCTTTTAAAAACAACCGTTTTACCCGGGGGGTGAACGTAATTGTAGAAGACAGTACGAGTGTTTTGATGATTGTGTTTTGGTGACTATTATCTGTGCAGCGGGCATGCCACCGGCACGCCAAAGGCAAGCCCATCTGTGCCTATCTGCGCACAGTACCGTCCATGGTACTGGCTCCCCTGCCGAACCCCAAGGGGGCCCTAGTGTAAGATTGCGCTACAACAGAGATCAACTACTGGAAATTGGTAAGCAGGCTGACAACCCTATTTTGATTCCTATTTGTACTGAAATTAAGTTTAGCTCCCCTTGTACCAAGAATGTTGCAAAGTCTGACACCTTAAGATGTGGCCTACTTAACGTTGGGTGTTTGGTTAGGCAGTCCTTGGACATTTACCTGATGAGACAGACTGATAACTGGGATGTATTATTTTTTTTTAACTGAAAAATGGACTACTTCTAATTTGACCGCTGAGCTGGACCTAGCTTGTCCCTCAGGATTTAAAATCCTTCACAAACCACATATTAATAGGAAGGGGAGAGGAGCAGGAATAATATTTCAAGAAACATGGAATTTTGTATCCCTCATTTTAGATGAACTAGCCAGTCCTGAATTGCTGGACGTAACTGTGAAAGCTGAAAAAGATCATATTCTTTTTGGCGTTCTTTGCTATCTCCCTCCAGGCTTTTCGGGCACATATTTGCAACCTTTCATTGAGGTCATCACTAATATGGCCCTCGCCCATTTAAGTATTTTTTTTTTTTTTTTTTTTTTTTTAATCAATCCTAGGAGACATTAATATGTGGGTTGAAGAGAACTTATCACTTCTTTTTAAGGAATTGCAAGGGTCCTGTGACATTTTGTGCATGCAACAGTTAGTACAGGACCCCACTTATCAGGGTGGTCATACCCTGGATCTCATTTTCACCACAGAGGGGCTAGTCACTAACTTTCATCTTCATGGAAGGGAACTTGGTACCTCCTAAGTTATCCATAACCAGACAGCGACGTGGCATGGCATGAACTCAACAAGTCAATACTAGGAAGGCTATTTAATCTGCCTACCATAGTTTATTTCGATAGTACAATGGAAGACAACTACAAAGCTCTGGAGGATATCATTTAAGAAAACCTAGATGTAGAAATACCTCACCAAAAATTGAAAATCCTCGTAGACCTTCCGCCCCTGGTATAGCCCTTCCCTGAAAATGCTAAAACAAGTATGTAAGAAATCTCAGAGAAGGTGGCACAGCTCCTGTAAAGAGGAGAACAAAAAGTTCCTAAAGAATTCTTTATATGAGTACAAGAGGGGGATTGGCACGGCAAAAGCAGATTACTATGCCAATTCTATTCTTGCTACTCCAAAAAAATGTCACAAAAGTATTTAACACTTAGCAAGAAGTTTCAAATCTGAAGTGCCTGAAGCAAGAAGTTTCAAATCTGAAGTGCCTGAATCAAGATATTTTACCATCACAGGCACTGTGTGATAACCTCGCAGAGTTTTTCAAGGAAAAGATTGGCAGGATTTTGGAGAACATCCGTGATTCTCATCCGATCCCACTTTAGTTGCCGATCACCCTGATAGTAGTGCAGATAGAGAGAGATGTTTATTCTCACCAAGGCTGAAACATCTACATGGGCAAATTCATCTGATAGTAACCAGAGTAAGTTTGAATACTTTGAATCCTTAAGGGAGGACTGCTCCCGCACTATTGCCATGTCCACCTTATCAGGCTCGCCACTTGTACCTCTGCCTCATAGGTGCTGGAAAGACCTGGAAGATGAATTATTCCACCGCTATTGCAACTATGCAATCAGTCGCTGGGATCTGGCAGTGTACCTCAGGCTTGAAAAAGGCCATAGTTACCCTATCCTGAAAAAATCCTCTCTGGATTCATTGGTGGGAGGAGCGATGGAGTATCGCGAGGAGCAGCAGCTGGTGGTGGTGTGACAGGGAAAAGGAGCAGCAGTGCAGTCGTAAGTGCTGAGTGCAGGGAGCTGTGTCCTGCAAGCCAACAGCCGTTGTGCTGTTGAGCTGCAGCAGCAGCTGTCTTTATCATCGCTAGAACTTGCTAAAACTCAACGCCGAGAACTGACTGAAGCATGGTCAGGAGGCTCCAACTCCCACCATTACGAGCTGGAGCCTGGTTATTTGGGTGAGTCAGGGGGCTGTAAGACTGTGAGACCATGAGTCTGCTGGGGGGGGGCAGCCTGAATGGTTTTGAGCCTCGAATCCTTCTGCACACTGTAGGAGGGAACTAGTGACTTCTATCTTCTGGTGAATCTCCCATGGCAGGATACAATGTCCAGTCCCCCAGACCCTCTGTCACCGCACAAGCCTCCCAGCCCTGAAGGACTTGATGGACTTTAAAGAGCCTACACAGGCCTAGGTTGATCTCAAGATCAGCTGACTATTTGGGAGGCACAAAGTGAGAGGTTTGTCGAGTCCGGTATAAACGCGGCAGCCATAGTTGGCTGACGCAGAAGTAGTCCGGTTAGTGCTGGGTGCAGCTTGCCTGTGCCCACAGTGTGCCCCTCTCGAACCACTGCCTTGTTGCCTGTTCTTCCTCTCCAAATTACTTCCAACCACTCATAGTGCCTTGATTGCCCCCAAAATGAGCTCCTGGAAAGAACAGGGTAGAGTACCTGTTGTAAATTAGAGGAAGTGGGAGTCGGCAATGGTAGAGAAAGCAGCAGAAAAGCTGACAGAGATAAAACCAATGAATTGCTCTCTGGACAATAGCACATCGTACCTGGAGCACAACCCTGGTGTGGATATAATGAACTTTCTTCAGAGTAGCAGAACCCCGAGTGCATCTGATTAGGGAAGTGGTGGGGCTAACAGAAGGAGCAAAGGATCAGTCTTACCAATATGATCAATCCAAAATATCCAGGATAACAAATTTCTTTCAGCCATTAAACAATCAAGAAGGTAGATCTGCACTAAGTGCATTAAGTCGAACTCAGGATGCAAAGATGACTGAGAAAAGGGAGAATGAAGCTGAATCCCCACCCTAATCCCCCTGTCGCCAATAATTATCATCTTGCATCAGCCATAAAATATCAGCGGGACAGACCAACATGGACCTCAAGACGTGGGACGAGTAAATGTAGCGCAAGCGGGTCTTGTGACAATTAAGGCCCAATGGAATGAAATAAATCTCAGTCCTCTGCAGGTGTTAAGGAACTCTCAGTTTGAACTTCTTTTCATTTCCGGAGTTTAACAGTGAAGCAAAGGAGCAGCCCTCCATAGACCAGTGAAGTGATGTCCATGATGATCTGCGGGCAACTTTTAAGGAGGGTGAAATAACTCAAATGGTGCAGGTGGGGCAGAAAAATAAAGGCAGTAGGAACCAGCAAACTATGAGAAATAACGCAAATATGTGTGCAGCAATCTTAAACGCCATGCAAGCGACAGTTATGGCCTTTTGGCACCACTCAAATAAAATGGATATTCAGGTGGACCTACTTACTACCATGGCAGTTTTCATGTCTGAGATCAATTACGAAGCTTGGGAAATTAAACTCCCTAATTACGAGGGTACAGTCAAATCACCTATCTGACTACACTACCTGCTCGTGTAAGGAGGTGGTGGATAGACCAGGACAGCTGCCGGCAACCATGAAAGAAATTCTAGGGGAGGTTAAAAAGGCCTCAGTGCGGGGGGCCCATAATTGACTACTACACCCATTGCCCCCATACTGGGCAAGCAACCAGACAGTAGTCTGCCAACTGGACAGAAGAATGACGATGAAGAATTCACAAGAATATTCCGTGTGGATATAGAGGAGGAAGAGGGTAAAAATGAAAGGGCCATTGGACAAAAAAATTGAGTGCCACAAATATAAGGACTTGACATATACGTCGGGTGCAAACCCGAAAGAAGTACATGGACCAGCCCGGGCTGACAAAAAGAGAGGTGAAGCGCGCAAGAAAGGGGAGGAATATGTTCTGCACCTGCCACTTACGTGTCACAGTGCCCTTTCCTCGGAATCTGCACGCTGCTGACCAAAAGGCACACCTCCCGGCGTAACCAACTCAGAAAGCTTTCAGAGCGCAGAGTATTGATGAAGCCAGGCGGGGGAAGGGAATTAGGGTAGGGAACTGCAGGGAGAGAGATCTGAAAAGCAAATGGTAAGGACAAATATGCATATACTCTTTCATAACGGTATAAACTCACCAATAGACTCTGGAACAAAGGCGTCTCCGTGATATCGAATTGAGACCCTTTGTGAACTGGGTGTAGCCCCTTCTTTGAATCATGGAACAAGAAAAAACTGCAATCTCTGTACCTAAAGCTGGCAAGAGCTTTGGACTATGATCATACTTTGAATATTAACCAATGAACTATTATGCTTTCATAACATAAACGTTTGATCTCAGCCTAGAAATGCACAAAGATTTTAATATGTATCTCATATATTGTACTTCCCAAAAAACAATGAAACTACAGCTTGCTTTTCTCAAGCGCTTTCACATTTGCAACTGAGGTCTGAAAAGCTTTACTAATTGAACTTGAAACGCTTTGATCGCGTTGCATGAAGCGCTTCACTCATCATGCCAGGGGCGCTTCTACTTGTTTTGCCTGAAGCGCTTTACTCATTGTGTCAAGGGGCGCTTTACTTGTTTTGTCTGAAGCGCTTTACTCATCGTGCCAAGGGCGCTTTACTCGTGTGGCCCGAAGCGATTTGATTGTCGTGCCAAGGGCGCTTTCCTCGTGTTGTCAGAAGCGCTTTGCTTGTTGTGCTAAGGGGTGCTTTACTCGTGTGGCATGAAGCGCTTTGATTGTCATTCCAAGGGCACTTTGCTTTTGTCTAAAGTTTTTTGCTTGTTTTGCTAAGGGTCGCTTTACTTTTTGGAGTAAACAACCCCCTTCAAGATTTGACTCCTCAAGATCTTACCGATAAGAGTACGACCTACTAGTTTTTTAATTCACCATGGAAACAAGGATACTCTGACATTCTGCCATGCAGGAAATCCGCTTTCTTCAGAGGAACTCCCCACGAGGTCCGACTGCACCTAAGTCTTCAAAATAGTGAGCAATGTGCTTGCGTGTGGCTGGGCTTTATAGGCCTGCCACACCCCAAGATGGCCGCTGCCTCTAAAATCTTGTGAGTTGTAGTCCATTCATAGAATGGCATTGATAAGTGCATCTTGTCCACCAATGTCCTGACCCTGCAGCTACATGAGCTTTTCCGCATGGCAGGCGACGCTGATGACCACTTCTGGAGCAAACGGGGATTCCAAGCGGCACGCATGACTGGCTGCAAAGACGCGAAGCAGAGGTCAGGGTGGGTCCTGGACAGGGCACAGCCTTATTCCTGACATTAGGATTCACAAGCGGCCACCTAGCATCTTGCCATGAGGTGGAAACCCTTTTGGAGGACACATAGCATCGCCTGAATCAATCTTATTAATGAAAAGCCCCAATTACCGGTCTGTAACATCATTAAGTCACCAGCAACCAAGCAAAGAGGACGCTCTTGAAGTAGTGCTAGCAAGAGGCAGTTCTATGCCAGCTCCATTGGCTGGTCATGATTCATCAGATAAGGATAACGTCTTGGTTGCCATCAGTGTGATCCCCGCAAAACCTAATGTGAATGCGGGTGGTATGATACCAGCAGCAGGGGGCTCGAGGCATGATATGGAGAAGCAAAATCTGAAGGAATAATCACCTCAAACCATGCCATTAGTGGAGCAGAGCTCTCAGGGAATAGGGTTGCAGCCATCCAAGAACGTGAATCTTAAATCTGATGAAGGAGCCTGCAGTGAGCAAATAGGAATAGTTCCCTGGAATTCGAAGTTGGAAAAGGATGGGCCTGGCTCTGACAATAGTAATAATGAGCGGGATCATCGGGTGTCCAAACGACTTTGGCCGTTGGCTATTATAGGTTCTAGAATTTAAATCAAGTGGTCCACATGATGTTCTTAAATCGCTCGATACTTTTAAAATAGATAATATTGTCACTTTCTCTTCCTCACAATTTGCAGACTCCATTTTAGAGAGGGAAAAGCTGATGAAATCATGGGGCATTGAACTAACAGCATACCGGGGGATAGATGCCCCCACTCGCTAGTAAATGAGCACCAGCCTGATTAAAAAGCTTGGCACCATTGCATAGGTATTACGAGGGGGAGTAGGGGGCCTTTCCGTTTCCGTACTCCCTAAAGATGCATTAAAACAGCAAATCATAAAAATTCAAGTTATATGTGGTGAAGGGTCCTTCCAACAGAGGAAAGTCATGATAAACCATGGTACTCAAAGCAATTGGTGCTGGTCGCCAGCAGTATTACCTCAAAGGAGATTTTGGAGACTGAGCAGCAGAACGTCCTGTTTCCTCTGCATGGGAAGTACTGACCATGTGTTCTGGAACATAGGTGTGCTATCAAGAAAGGCTAGAGAGCCTGATGTCTTGCATTTCTTGGGAACATTTGATATAACAATGCTCCAGGAGACTTGGTCACAAGACATTATACCAATAATTGGATTTCAGGAATTCAGGAAACCATCAGAGAAAAGCAGCGTCTTTGGAAGGATGAAGGGTACATTAACATTAATCTGCAGCTAGAGAGCACAGAATTAAACACACATTGTCCAGGCCTCCTCATTGTGTGACTGACTGGGTGGCCCCAGCATTTGTGCCAATCTCTTACTCCTGCAAGTGTGTGTGTATGTATATGTATATATATACTCAATCCTAGGAGGAAAGCTGCAACCATAGAATGTACCCATTGTATTGGTTAGATTTGGAAGATTTTAATCTCTGCCTCTTCCATAATCCAAGCGAGGAGCACACAGAAGTTGGGGGTTCCAGACTCAACCGAGTTTGCCCCTCGGCAACCAAAAGGATAAAGTAGGAGAGGAATTAATCAAAATGTGTGAGCAATATGTGCTAATTGCCTTGAACGTCCTCAAGCCAGATGTTACATTGGTCCCCAACCCATCCCCCCCCACCCCCAGCATGGGCCCGAACATCTGGTAAATCAGTCTCTTGATTATATGCTGGTGACGCTTCCCCTATATGGATTAGGGCAGGACTTCATAATATCGCACTGTGATGAGAGTGGCCATCATCCTCAGGTAGTCACAGTAGGTGCATCCACCCGTACACACAACATCCATCAGGCCCTTCAGGGTGAGACCGCAACTGAGAATTTGAAGCACTTGAAATGGACTGCATCCTCGGTTAAAGCTCTGGCCGAGAAAGCTGTGACTCACCTTGAGGTTATGGCCGGAGAGGACTCTAACCTAAAGTTTCAATATGGGAAGCATTTGCAAGCAAATTAACTAAAAAGTACCCACTTAATAGAGCCAACAGAGGGATCAAGGTGGTCAGGCTCGGGCAGTGTAAGACTGTAGTAATGGCACGATCCATTTGACAAAAAAGATCAACCATAAGCAGTCTCCTCGGGTAATCACCAAGATCCCCAGAGGACAAAAATGTATTTAAAATTCTACACAAGGATAGCGGCCTATTTAAAAAGGGAGATTAAAGCCTTTTAAATTTTTTTTTTTAAAAATCAAGCAGGAAGAGCTGTGGGCCAAACTGCTAGTGCCTCAAAATCAAGTGACTCAATCTTTTGGAAAATAATTTATATTATTGAAAAGGGCCCAAGAGTTGCTAACAGCACTTAAATAACTGAATCTGGCTGAGTTTCTGAAATCGCACTTAATGGAAGTACGAATTATGCCATAGGCCACGACCAGCTCATAAAGGAGGACGTTTAGTCTGATCCCTCAGTGCACCAGGTGTACACTTCCGATGAAGTAAGAAAGAATATTAAAAATTAATGTGCAGATTGTGTCCCAGGACCGAACAGGGTGCCACACGTGCTGGTTAAACATTCAACCCCCGAGATGGGCAGCTTTTTTCATGGATATGTTTGAGCAGGTTCTGGCAAGAGGAGTAATACCTGGAAACGCTCGATAATCCACCCTATTTATAAAGGAGGTGTGGCATGTTCACCAAACAGTTATCATTTGATTGCACTTTTAGACATCAACCTCAAAGGCTATTGTGTTTTTATAAATTATTATTTTTTTCTTCATTCCTCCGCACTGCTCCTATGTGATTTTGACAAATGGGCACTAGATTCTGGTAGGCTCACGTTTAAGCAAACTGGCTTTACAAGGAGGCAGGGCACTGTAGCCAATCTAATGGATAGGGATTGATCCTTAGGAGAGCAAAAGTCCTAAGCGTACCTCTTTTATATGTGCTTTGTCGACTTTAAGGCAGCATCCAAATATGTTCCCCTCAACAGGCTCTGGCCCCAACTTCAGCAGTGTGGAGTACCCCAACATCTAATGAGTGCAATCAGGCTGCTATACTTCGATATGTGGGTCAAGATAAGGATAGTGAGCATCTATCGAGGAAGGTGGACGCATCATCTGGCGTAAAACAAGGCTGTGTTTTAGCACTGTTATTATTCAACTTGTTTATTTCAGACCTCTCCCTGCTTAGGCATCCAGTGCCCAAGCCTAGGCCGTTGACCTTTCTCAAATATTTTGTACATCAATGACATGTTAATTCTCACTAATACCAGAATAAGTCGAGAGATTACTGAACTGCGTATGCAGTGGGTAACAAGCTGAAAATAAACTGTAAAAACACAAAAGTGGTCCAGTTGAATTGCTGGTTATCAAGCAAGCGCATGTGGAGCCTTAGTTGAAACACAATTGAATCAAACCTATAAATATTTGGGACTTATAATAAAAGTGCTACGTTTGCTCCTCTAAGAGGTGATCAAGAGGAAGGCCCATGCGCTTAATCGTGCCTTCCCAACACTCACCACATCCATCCATAGCCATACTTTGAAACCATTAGCAACAGTAATAAAGGTTAAACTGTTAACCACATTGTCGTATGGAGTAGAAGTAATGCTATGAGCAGACGCTGTTCTTTGTGATAAAAATTTTGGTAAGATCGTACAAACAAGCCTTTCAGCTGCCCTGGTGAGGCTGGAGTTTCATTAACTAAGCAGTCACTCACTAGGCCTTTGGAGTTAAAGAGGTGTTGTAAATTTGAAAACAGTCGCTGAGGGTATGCTGGCCAATTTTGTCTGGGTTGAAATCAACTCAAAATGAGGTGAACACAGTACAAAAACTATCTTGAAAGTAATGAGATGCTTGAGCTGCGCAACCTATGGAACAGCGGTATAAAGGGGTGTGGAATTTAATATAATATCTACTTGGAACAGGTTGCTTACTAAATCTACTTGTCCTATAAAAAAAATCTACTTGTCGCCTAGGCGCCATGTTGTGAGGCGACAAATAATGGCAGCAATATCATTATATAAAAGCTTTGATAATAGCCTCTCTGATTATGGCATAGCTCATACTATAGTAGGGTTTGAGTATTAGCAATTTCAGACCTACTATGGCCATTTCTTATTTTGCCACCTTTCAGCAGATCTAAATACTGTGGCTGGAGGATGTAATAAGTGATAGTCCCAGGGCCGGGATACCTTTGTGTTTGTGCAAGCCTACTAACTTACATGTTTTAAGGATTTTCGCCAGCTCTTCACTAATCTTTTCCCGCACAGAAAGAGGTTGGACATTTACCCCTGTCAAGGCCAGAAGTAGAAGTTCGTTCAAGGTTGGGGGAAAAAAGTAGTAGGAGGAAAAGTGAACTTGTAAACGCTCAATAGATTTCAGAATTACGAAATCTACACACACATTTGCTTGTGCTAAAATGCGGTTCACAAATGTTTTATGAGTAAGATTTTCGGTTCTGTGTCTGTAAATTGTTGTGAATTCATGAAGGCCACTAAGGCAAAGACATATCCAGCGGAAGCACTTTTGTGACTTTCTTAAAGAATTGAGCCCCTGATTACGTTTGGCGTTTACCAAGACATTTTGTTTTTATTAAAATTCTATTTCTCTATCTATTGGCTGGCTTTACTGTAAGTGATAGCATTCTGCTCTTCCACAAAGAGCATATTGGCACAACAAGGTCCTTAATGCGAGTACGGCCGACCACCGTTGCAGAGGTTGGGAGAAAGGCGCTAGCCAGTGGCCTCCTGACTGCCACATTACAACACTACCACTGGGTTGGTGGTTGTGTCTGTGGCGGTGTCACTGCGGCGGCATGCTTCGGCTCAAAGTGAGCCTGAAGCTCATGCTGCCACAGTGCAGTGCCAGATGCTCCTCTGGCGCACAGTTGCCATGTACAATGTTGTGCATGGCAGTTGTGTACATCGACATTTTAGGCATGGGGATGTGCCCCCAGCCACACTGAGCAATGGGCAAAAAAATCGCCTTGGGACCCTGTTTAGGGCCCCTTCACAGCCTTTCCGCTGAGCTTTTTAATGGTGAGTTGCCCACCATGTAAAGGTCAGTGGAAAGACAGATCTTGGTCAGCATGGCGGCGCCAGCATCAGCACCACCATGATTGACCACAGCTTTCACTACTGCCGCCGCCACGGGATCCAAGATCCTGGTGTTGTGGCGGTCCGACCTCCATCCTTGTATTCTGGTGGCCAGACATCTGAGGAGGCGGCTGTCGGACCTCCACCGTGGATACGGCGGTCTCAGGACCGCCGTACTTGTAATCAGGGACTAAGTTGTTTTGTTCAGTAGTTCCTGGCGCTGAAGCGGTGTGTGTTTCTTGAGATCAAAAAACTTTTTTTTGTTTTTTGCCAATGTTTGTTACAATGGTAAGGGCCTGGCAGCTCCCACAAAAAATAAGTGTTACGAAACCGATGTCAAAACAAGACACGCTTTGACTAAACTAAGATAGCCAACCAATGTCGGATCGGTTGGATTTGCCAGTGCTTATTTATTCAGGCTTACCATAATCTTTTTGCAAATGGTTACACTTTTAATACTAACATGCATCAACATGTTTTACTAAATGATGCTTCCAAGAAAGTGCCTAAAATTTCACAGTAATTTAACAATTTTTTTTTTCTTTTTGTCCTACTTTTTTTTTTTTTCTTAACATTTTATTTTGAAAGCAAAGAATCCTCAATCTTGTTTACAAGCTTCTTCAGACATTTCATTTTTGGAGCATTCTACACATATTGTTAAACTTTTCAAATGTGTGTATTCTTACTTTTACTGGAACAACTGTCAGCAGTGCGGTGTGACCTTACAACATCTATTTAGAGCACTCACCCTAATAATAAAGGCTTTGCATTAATGAACCATAAATACAAGTTCGAACAGCATTATCTTATGGACACTAATATTACCTCAACTGTAGACAGTTCCCTTCCCTGTAAACTGGTAGCCAAAGGGTTTATCCTACAGGGGTTGGGCCTACTTGGTGGAGATGTTGGATCTAAGGAACATAACGTTGAACGTTAGATTGACACAGTTCCTGAAAAATATTCAAGTCACTCACCAAGGCCGTCATATGCCGATAAGGGGGGTAAGACGAATGGCAACTGGGTGCACTGATAGGATATTTGCGCCTGATGGGGCCCTAGGGTCCCGGATGCTTCACAGGCTCCTATCCCATCAGGTTGAACAGTAGTTAGTGCCATGTTATCACTCTTCAAGCACCAACCGACAGATTGAAGGACTATAATGATAAATATGACCCCAAGACAGTTTATGGAATATTTTAAGTTGGGCTGCTAGGGCCTATGATATTACGTGGGTTCCTAACCTTACAGGCTGAGTTATATAGCACCTCATTATTATTCACTGGGCACTGTTTTTTACAGACTTAGGCCGCCCAATATGCACTGTTTGCGCCATTTGCACATGCCAAACATTTGATTTTTACTAGCTTGTATTATCATTTTACACAAAAATGTTTTTCTTGCACCGTAGTTGCTACTTGCATAAGATGAAATATTGGGATCAACTTGCTTATTTTTTAACAGTATCACTTTCTTATTTTAAGTCCCTTATTTGTTACAGAACTGTGTTGCTTTACATGCCTGACATTTTCATCCTCAAACTGATTATATTGTATATTTGTTTTCATTGATGTTTTTTGCTTGACTAAAAAATGGATATTTACTACTACTACTACTACTATAGGCCGAGATATCTCTTCTGCTCTACCCAGTTAAAATATTGGAAGGTATTTTTGGCAAAAGCATTTGAAGACCACATAATCTTAGACCAGGAGCAGTTCAGTTTTAGACCCAGTAGCTATCCTACTTGCCATGGTCGAACTTAGGATGCTGGTAGATGGCAGTCAGTCAGCATTCCTGAGCTTCCTAGATCTCTCTCCCATATTTCATAGGCCTAACCACAGTACACTCTTGACTCAACTTGCTTCGATCGGAGTATCTGGTACCATATTGGAATGGATGTGTTCTTCTATTTATCGGATCGTTGTCAGGTGGCTGCTCTTCCACCGTACCACTTTGACTTTGACTATCAAAAATGGAGTTCCGCAAGGCTCGGTACTTGGCCCAATTCTTTTCAACGTTTATATGAGGCCATTTAGTTACACCCATCAAATCTCGTAATATTAGATTTGTCAGCTATGCTGATTACACTCCACACATTTTTTCCAAACAGCTTATCAGGTTTGAAAATGCACACATTTGCACCGCTAATAAACACTCTTCAGTTTTGATATACTTACCAAAGTAGCCAAGCGAACGCTTCCTATTGAGTAGGCAGGACAGCCCACAGGAGTACTACTTAGAGGAAACTGAAAAGCTGCCATTAAATCGCAAGCTATTTGCTTGAGAGTGTCATGTTGTCTTTTTACCTTTACATCATATTTCACAGACTTTCCAAGTAGGTGCAGTGGACCACCATCTATGCATGTATGTATTTCTTTATTGGGTAAGTTCTTGTCCATAATTATGTGAGCAATTAGTTGAGCAAGTACCCCTAATACCACCAACACATTATGGGCCTCGTTTCAACCTTGCCGCCCGCCAAGGTGTAACCGGGGTGCGGCCGCCAATGCGGCCACACTCCTGCCGTGTCCATTTTGACATCCCAGCCGGCCAAGCGGGGATGTCGGCTGCAACATGGGAGCTGGCTCTTAATGGAGCCGGCGGTGTTGAGGCCATGCGACGGGTGCAGCTGCACCCGTCGGGCTTTTCTCTGTCTGCTGTGCAGACAGTGAAAAGCAGTGTGGGGCTGTGCCTGGGGGCCCATGCACTGCCCATGCCAAGTGCAGGGGCACCCAGGGGCCCCGCGACTCCCCTTCCCGCCAGCCTGTCCATGCGGTCTCTACCAGCCATGGACAGGCTGGCGGGAAGCGGACTCAAAATCCCCTGGGCTGCGCTGCCCTGGAGGATTAAAACTGCTGGGACAGCCATGACGGTAAACTGCTGGTCCCGGCAGTGCGACCAGCGCTGCGGTCGTAATAGGCAAGATTGCACCGCCAGCCTGTTGGCGGTGCAATCGCCAAAACAGCCCTGGCGGTCTTTGACTGCCAGGGTTGTAATGAGGACCTTTGTCTTTGAGGTGTGGCCAGTTCATTTTGACTCGCTCTTTATTTGGGATGTTGCGTTTCGGGGCAGACATAGAAATAGCAAATAGAAGAGTAAACATGGCTAGTAATAGATCAACATAAGTACAAAAGTCCTTGTATTTGTCTCAAATACATTTTCTGATTAGGCCAACTACCTCCGTCCCCAGGAACATGGATTTTATATTTTGAACTTGTCAGCCTTCCAAAATGTAGCACATATATCCATCCAGACTCTAAAAGCTGTTTGTTCCACCAGGGACCTTACTATGCCTCATGAGTAACAGCTGTTTTTTGTGATTTTTGCCCTTTCCTCCAACCCTTGGATACATTTATGTGTGGCATCTTTCCTCACATAAATGCTAACAGGATTTGATTTCTCATTCGTACCCAAATTTGATAAACAGAATACATTTCCATTTCCTGACCTGTTATATAGCCCTACAGTCCCCCTAATTCCACTTATTTCTAAATGACTAACCTATGCGCTTCTCTCATTGATAATGTGTTAGCAGATTAACTGAAAGGGCAGTGATACAACTGAGGGCCCATTCAGAACATACTTCATGGTGGCCTTTTTTTTCAGAATTGAGGACTGCGTTTACCACTTCAACTTTCCTCTCTAGCTTGTTGATAACTCAGATTTGTTTTTTATATGACGTCTGTCTGGAACCATTGATTGAAACTCTGCTTTTTGTGAAGATGTATCCTTTTGTTGCTGTTACAAATAGTAACTTTATTCTTGTAATCATCCTTAAAGATTCTGAATTCATGATGCAGCAGGTGAATTTGCTATAGGTTATGGCATCAGATCAGTGTATCTTAATACTTGGATCAAAATAAGGGAAAGCGTTCACATTTCCTCCAGGTTTTGGTAATGTTAGTGAAAGACCCGTTCCGGCTTAATTTATGTGGTCTGTCTGTACTGTCTCATTTGAACCTGGAGTCTAATCGCTGACCATATTTGCATGGGTTTCTGCTCTGGGATTAGATTAGCTGACCTTCTAGAGAGTAACTTCTAGTTAGTATTCTGTTGCATTTCATTTTGATGTGCCTGGATCAGTGTTTGTGTTTCTCTCTTTTTTTTTTTTCTTTTTTTTTGATTCAAGCATTTTTTGCTAGCCGCTCCAGGTAGCATGATTTGGGATTTCTCTTGTTCTGTAAGAAGTGTGCATTTCACCCTCTGGTCTAAGGCAATGTTCTTTGTCTGATCGGAAGTTTGTTGCCTTGAGTTGTATTTTAAGGCTTACAATTCAAACAATGTGTTTTATTGAGATAGCAGGATTTTTTTTTAATTCTGTTTTTCTGTTTTGCAGCTTGTTGGATGCTACCTTAGTTGTACATTATATTTTGTTGCCGTGTGGACCCTTAGAACTTGTTGAGCAAGTTTCTGTCTTTGGTTGTACTAGTGTACTGCTACTTGGTGTAAGCATTCATGGGTGCATGGAAGGTCCCAGACATTTCTAGTATAGAGACAAATTGTTGATTACCCCATCGGAAATTTGTATTCAGACATTTAGTAGGGTAGGTCAGATAATATTGTGTTCGGTGGCATGTGTATCTGCAGATACACATGCTGTGCATAGTCCACCGTCTGGTGTTGGGTCAGAGTGTTACAAGTTGTTTTTCTTCGAAGAAGTCTTTTCGAGTCACGCGACCGAGGGACTCCTCCCACTTCGGTTCCATTGCGCATGGGTGTCGACTCCATCTTAGATTGTTTTTTTTCCGCCATCGGGTTCGGACGTGTTCCTTTTCGCTCCGTGTTTCGGGTCGGAAAGTTAGTCCGAATCAACGGAAAATTCGTCGGTATTGTTTCGTTCGGTATCGGGATAGTTAGGGCAAATCGACACCGAGCCTTAAAGAGCTCCGGTAACCCTTCGGGGTATTTTCGATCCCCCGTCGGGGCCTGGTCGGCCCGACCGCATGCAACATCGAGACTGATGGAACGGACCCCGTTCCGATTCTGTCCTAAATGCCACAGTAAATATCCTTATACAGACCAACATTTGGTCTGTAACTTGTGCCTGTCCCCCGAGCACAAGGAAGAGTTGTGTGAGGCCTGTCGCGCGTTTCGGTCGAGAAAAACGCTCAGGGACCGAAGAGCCAGGAGGTTGCAGATGGCTTCCATGCCAACAGGACAACGAGGGTTCGAGGAGGAGGAAGAAGAAGAAGAAACTTTCTCCATCCGCGAATCGGATTCTGAAGAAGTCGACGTCGACGAGCAACCAACCGTGAGTAAGACGTCGAAAGAAAGATCACACGAGAAAACAGACAAAGCCCTGAGGACGCCACTGCCAACAGGCCATGGCATAACCCATAAAGTAGGTGACAGTCTATCGGCACCGAAAAAGGGCGAGCTGGTGCCGAAGTCGTCCGACTCAGGTCGAGACACAGGCACGCAACACTCTCGGGACCGAGAGAGTGGTGCAGAAAAGGCTCGACACAGAGACAGCGGCACCAAAGCTACTCGACACAGAGACAGCGGCACCAAAGCTACTCGACACAGAGACAGCGGCACCGAAGCTGCTCGGCACAGAGATAGCGGCACCGAAGATGGTCGGCACCGAGAGGCCAAGACACCGAAAAAGAGAAAGATCTCATCGGAGCCAAAAACAACTAAAGACACGGTTTCGGTGCCAAAACACCCGGCAACCGAACCAAAAACTAGTTCCTACTCAGAGGAACAATCACTTTCCTCCCAACTAAAAAGACATAGATTTGAGGAGGAATTACAAACTACAGAGGTAGAACACATGCAACAGCGGATCTTTATCCAAAGGGGTACAGGGAAAATCAGCACTCTTCCCCCAATCAGAAGGAAAAGGAAGCTTGACTTCCAGCAACAAGACAAGCCACCACAAGCAAAGGTGGTAAAGAGGGCAACTCCACCACCCTCTCCACCCCAGTCAACTCATGTATCACCGGCACAGACTCCACCACCATCACCAGCTCATACCACCATGAGCCAGGATGATCAGGCAGCATGGGACCTCTATGATGCTCCAGTATCGGACAATAGCCCAGAGTCGTACCCAACGAAACCCTCACCACCTGAGGACAGTACAGCATATGCACAGGTGGTAGCTAGGGCAGCCGAATTTCATAATGTATCTCTACATTCGGAGCCTATTGAGGATGACTTCCTCTTTAACACCCTGTCCTACACCCACAGCCATTATCAAAGCCTTCCCATGCTACCGGGAATGCTAAGGCACGCTAAACAGATTTTCAAGGAGCCTGTTAAAAGCAGAGCAATAACTCCAAGGGTGGAGAAAAAAATACAAGGCACCGCCCACAGACCCTGCTTTTATTACATCACAGCTGACACCAGATTCAGTAGTCGTAGGAGCCGCTCGTAAAAGAGCCAACTCGCAGACATCAGGCGACGCACCACCTCCGGACAAGGAGAGCCGCAAGTTTGCAGCTGGGAAAAGGGTTGCGGCACAAGCTGCAAATCAGTGGCGCATCGCCAACTCGCAAGCACTCCTAGCGCGATACGACAGGGCCCATTGGGACGAGATGCAACATCTCATCGAGCACCTCCCCAAAGAATTCCAGAAACGAGCGAAACAAGTGGTTGAAGAGGGGCAAAATATCTCCAACAACCAAATACGTTCTTCTATGGATGCAGCAGATACAGCTGCAAGAACAATAAATACTGCTGTGACAATAAGGAGGCACGCATGGCTGCGCACATCTGGCTTCAAACCTGAGATACAACAGGCAGTGCTCAATATGCCGTTCAATGAACAGCAATTGTTTGGCCCAGAAGTGGACACTGCAATTGAAAAATTGAAGAAGGACACTGACACAGCCAAAGCCATGGGCGCACTCTATTCCCCGCAGGGCAGAGGCACATTTCGCAAAACAACTTTCAGAGGAGGGTTTCGAGGTCAAGCCACAGAAGCCAGCACCTCACAAACAAGACCACCTACCTACCAGGGACAATATCAAAGGGGTGGCTTTCGAGGCCAATACAGAGGGGGCCAATTCCCAAGAAACCGGGGAAAGTTTCAGGGTCCCAAAACCCCTCAAAATAAACAGTGACTCACAAGTCACACAACCCCTTCACACAACACCAGTGGGGGGGAGACTAAGCCAGTTCCACAAATCATGGGAGGAAATAACAGACACTTGGGTCTTAGCAATTATCCAACATGGTTATTGCATAGAATTTCTCCAACTCCCTCCAAACGTCCCACCGAAAACACACAATATGTCAAAACAGCATATAGACCTTCTAGGACTAGAAGTTCAAGCATTACTGCAAAAAGACGCAATAGAATTAGTACCAAAAACACAAAAGAACACAGGAGTTTACTCACTGTACTTTCTAATACCGAAAAAGGACAAAAGTCTGAGACCAATATTAGATCTCAGAACACTAAACACCTACATCAAATCAGACCACTTTCACATGGTCACGTTACAAGACGTAATACCACTACTGAAACAGCAAGACTACATGACAACGTTAGATCTAAAAGACGCGTATTGCCATATACCGATACATCCCTCGCACAGGAAATACCTAAGGTTCGTATTCAAAGGAATACATTACCAATTCAAAGTGTTGCCATTCGGAATAACAACAGCACCAAGAGTCTTTACAAAATGTCTAGCAGTAGTAGCTGCACATATCAGGAGGCAGCAAATACACGTGTTCCCGTACCTAGACGATTGGTTAATCAAAACCAACTCGCTAACAAAGTGTTCACACCACACAGATTATGTTATACAAACCCTTTACAAACTGGGTTTCTCCATCAACTATGCAAAGTCACACCTTTTGCCGTGTCAAACACAGCAATACTTAGGAGCGACAATCAACACAACAAAAGGGATAGCCACTCCAAGTCCACAAAGGGTTAAAAATTTTCACAATGTGATACAAGCTATGTATCCAACACAAAAGATACACGCAAAGATGGTATTAAAACTCCTAGGCATGATGTCCTCATGCATAGCCATTGTCCCAAACGCAAGATTGCACATGCGGCCCTTACAACAGTGCCTAGCATCACAATGGTCACATGCACAGGGTCAACTTCTAGATCCGGTGTTGATAGACCGCCAAACATACATCTAGCTTCTATGGTGGAACAGTACAAATTTAAACAAAGGGCGGACTTTCCAAGACCCAGTGCCACAATACGTGATGACAACAGATGCTTCCATGACAGGGTGGGGAGCACACCTCAATC
Source organism: Pleurodeles waltl (assembly GCF_031143425.1). Lineage (NCBI taxonomy): Eukaryota > Metazoa > Chordata > Amphibia > Caudata > Salamandridae > Pleurodeles > Pleurodeles waltl. Next base: position 941,243,667 of record NC_090449.1, read on the forward strand.
AACACAGCATCCAAGGACAATGGGATGTACATCAAAGAAAGTTTCATATAAATCACCTAGAATTGTTAGCAGTATTTCTAGCGTTGAAAGCATTCCAACCAATGATAACCCACAAATACATTCTTGTCAAAACAGACAACATGACGACAATGTATTATTTAAACAAACAGGGGGGAACACACTCGACACAGTTGTGTCTCCTAACACAAAAAATATGGCATTGGGCAATTCACAACCACATTCGCCTAATAGCACAGTTTATTCCAGGGATCCAGAACCAGCTAGCAGACAATCTCTCTCGGGATCACCAACAGGTCCACAAATGGGAAATTCACCCCCAAATCCTGAACACTTACTTCCAAATTTGGGGAACACCTCAAATCGATCTATTTGCAACAAAAGAAAACGCAAAATGCCAAAACTTCGCATCCAGGTACCCACACCGGCAATCTCAAGGCAATGCTCTATGGATGAATTGGTCAGGGATATTTGCGTACGCTTTTCCCCCTCTCCATCTCCTTCCATATCTAGTAAACAGATTGAGTCAAAACAAACTCAAACTCATACTAATAGCACCAACATGGGCAAGACAACCTTGGTATACTACACTACTAGACCTGTCAGTAGTACCTCATGTCAAACTACCCAACAGGCCAGATCTGTTAACACAACACAAACAACAGATCAGGCATCCAAACCCAGCATCGCTGAATCTAGCAATTTGGCTCCTGAAATCCTAGAATTTGGACACTTGAACCTCACACAAGAGTGTATGGAGGTCATAAAACAAGCTAGAAGACCATCCACTAGACACTGCTCTGCAAGTAAATGGAAAAGATTTGTTTGTTACTGCCATAATAATCAAGTCCAACCATTGCATGCATCTCCAAAAGATGTAGTAGGATATTTACTACATTTACAAAAATCAAATCTAGCTTTCTCTTCCATAAAAATACATCTTGCAGCAATATCTGCTTACCTGCAGATTACTCATTCAACTTCCCTATTTAGAATACCTGCCATTAAAGCGTTTATGGAGGGCCTAAAGAGAATTATACCACCAAGGACACCACCTGTTCCTTCATGGAACCTCAACATTGTCTTGACAAGGCTCATGGGTCCACCTATCGAACCCATGCATTCTTGTGAAATGCAATACTTAACGTGGAAAGTTGCATTTCTCATTGCCATCACTAAGAAGAGTAAGTGAAATACAGGCGTTTACCATACAAGAACCATTTATTCAAATACACAAAAATAAGGTTGTTCTAAGAACAAATCCAAAATTCTTACCAAAGGTTATCTCACCGTTCCACTTAAACCAAACAGTGGAATTAACAGTGTTCTTCCCACAGCCAGATTCAATAGCTGAAAGAGCACTACATACATTAGACATCAAGAGAGCTCTAATGTACTACATTGACAGGACAAAAGAAATTAGGAAGACAAAACAACTATTTATTGCCTTCCAAAAACCTCATACAGGAAATCCAATTTCAAAACAAGGTATCGCCAGATGGATAGTAAAGTGCACCCAAACCTGCTATCTTAAAGCAAAGAGAGAACTGCCTATTACACCAAAGGCACACTCAACCAGAAAGAAAGGTGCTACTATGGCCTTTCTAGGAAATAATCCAATGACCGAAATATGTAAGGCAGCAACATGGTCTACGCCTCATACATTTACTAAACACTACTGTGTAGATGTGTTATCTGCACAACAGGCCACAGTAGGTCAAGCCGTACTAAGAACTTTATTTCAAACTTCTTCCACTCCTACAGGCTGAACCACCGCTTTTGGGGAGATAACTGCTTACTAGTCTATGCACAGCATGTGTATCTGCAGCTACACATGCCACTGAACTGAAAATGTCACTTACCCAGTGTACATCTGTTCGTGGCATTAGTCGCTGCAGATTCACATGCGCCCACCCTCCTCCCCGGGAGCCTGTAGCCGTTTAGAAGTAGATCTTGAACATTTGTAAATATATTACATTAAACCTTAATTTTGTACATACGTATTTATTCCATGGCATGGGCACTATTATTAGCATACACAACTCCTACCTCACCCTCTGCGGGGAAAACAATCTAAGATGGAGTCGACGCCCATGCGCAATGGAACTGAAGTGGGAGGAGTCCCTCGGTCTCGTGACTCGAAAAGACTTCTTCGAAGAAAAACAACTTGTAACACTCCGACCCAACACCAGACGGCGGACTATGCACAGCATGTGAATCTGCAGCAACTAATGCCACGAACAGATGTACACTGGGTAAGTGACATTTTCATTGTCTTTATGGTAGAGAAGATCCAAGGGCATGTCTCTTCTCTGGAGACAACCTTACATATGTAATATCTGATCCACGATGTAAGATGCCCTCCCCTAAGGTACTAATGTTAATACTACAAACAAAACTCATGGTACGGTTCCATCTATTGTAATGTGGCTTTGAGATGTCCTGATTGTGTTAAGTCCATACTTTTGATTACATTAATAGCAACCTAAAATGATAAGAAGGCCAGAAGAACTACTTCATCTCATATCTTTTAAGAGAAAAACCTTTGTTAATGCTAGAAGGTTCATTGGCTTTTGGGACTGAGATAAATATCAAAATGACACAATTTTACAATTCATATCTTTTTTTGTTGCAGACGTTTGGCACTCCTTTAAATGCTTAAAAAAATCATTCGAGTCGGCGCATTTCCCCATTTGTTTCCCTGTTGCATCCCCTAGAAACTGATATGCGCAATGCTTAGGGCAAGGATTTTTTTTCTTTCTTTTTTTCCTAAGCGTAAACGGCACTCTTACGTGATGCAGCCACTCTCTGCATCATTGCCAGGTGCTATTAGTGAGTCATTAAAATTTGAAGTTTTTTTGGGCTATCTGATCAAGTTGGAGATTGTTAGTGGATGGAGGGCACAGAATCTGGAAACATGGTGTCAGTGGTTTACAATACTGAATCGCCTTGCAGATAAGCATTTGTGATACTTTCTACTGCAATTAGAAATAAAATTGTGGTCTGTTATTAAGACAAGATGGTTGTCATAGATTACTGTATTAAGAACCTGCTGCAGCTATGTTTATTACACTGGATCAGATGGACTCAGAGCGCTTCTGTCGTTTGGTGATCTATAAAATGGTCATTAGCAGTTCTGTAGTAAAATACTTAAAATTTATTATGTGTTTATATTAGTAGTGGGTTACCGAAGTTCAAAATAACCTAACAGACTGACCATAAGAAGTTTAAGTGTATTTGACAAAACTATCTCAAACCAAGCTACCTTAAACATTTATTAGTATGTATAAATTCACCAGACTAATGTGTGTTTGCCACCACAATTATAATTCAAATTGTTCAACCTTTTTTAAAGAGGCCTTCTGTCTCACATAATGAAATCATTGCATTGTCTCATTTTTTATTATCCTGGTGGACCTAATCTTCCTCCAGTAGAGGAGGAACCTATCCTCAGCTAGCAAGCATGCCTTCCGGGGAGTTGGCCTTTGGACAGCTACCCCGTGAGAATGTGGACATCACATTAGCTGCTTGGAAGTACTCCACTAATCTTCAATATTGAAGTAAATGTTGAAGACTTTGTCACTGGTTGAAAGGGTTCTTACAGAACAGAGAGTAAGTCAATGAAACGCCTTATTTTCATCTCCAGTCAGACATTGATTTTTAGGTTGACCACAGCAATAATTGATTGATTGCTATTGGGGCCTACATGAACAGGCCTGGGGTATCCTTCTGCATTACCATTGATGCTGTCATTGCTGCTGTATGTATGTATGTATGGCGTAATTTATAAAGCGCATTCCTACTCAAAAAGAGCGTCGAAGCGCTATGAGGGGAGAACGTGCGAAGAAGAGGGCACAATAAAGTGTACTAGCCAGAAAGAAGTTAAAAAAAAATAAACACACAGTGAACAGAAGGAAAAAGAAAAGCCGAAGCATTGGTCATAAACAACCTGGAATTTTTTTTTTTACGAGGAAAGACAAGTTTTTACCAATTTCCTGAATTTCAAATAGCATGATTCTTGCCTGATGTTCAATGGGAGCATGTTCCACCTTCTGGCAGCAGCCACAGTGAAGGCTTTATCCCCCCATTCAGCTTTATTGGTTTGAGGGACCTGTATCCGATAAGCTTGAGAGGACCTCAGATTTCTCTTAGGTACATACCAATGAAGTCTAGAAGTCAAATACCCTGGTCCAATTCCATGAGCTGCCTTAAATGTTAAACAGAGCGATTTAAACTGTATACGCTGAGCCACCGGCAACCAATGTAATTGCTTAAGGATCTCTCTAACAGATATCCACTGAGGGAGATTGAGAACCTCTCTGGTGGCGCAATTCTAAACTAATTGAAGCCTAATAATCAGCACCTTGTCCGAATTAAGAAATAAGGCATTACGATAGTCTACCTTAGACATCACCAGTGCCAACATGGCAGATACACTCCATTCATATGACAAATAGGGAAAAACAATTCTAAGCATTTTGATGGACCATAAACTGATGTTTACGTATGATTAACCTGCTTTTTAAATGATAACTGTTCATCAAACAGAATGCCCAAGCTCTCTGCTGACAGTAGAGAGCTCAGGACATTTGCCACATTCAAAGGGCCACCACCGTGAGTTACATAACTCCTTCCCAAGTCCAAAACATAAAATTTCAGTTTTGGTGGTGTTCATTTTGAGCCAATTAGTATTCATCCATTTACTCACTGCCAGTATACAATTTCTAAACCGATCCACCACCTCCTCCCATGGCTGATTAATAGGAATAATAAGCTGGGAATCATCTGCATAAGAAGATGGAATAAAACCAAAAGTTCGGATTAAACTGGCCAGTGGAGCTACATACACATTAAACAACGTGGGGCTAAGGGACTATCTCTGAGGAATCCCGCAGGGCAAAAGATAAGGTGTAGATTTAAAATCGCCACAGCTAACTGTGGTCCATCTATCTGTAAGAAAGGACTCCAAGAGCTTAAGCGCCCGGGTCCCTTATCCCTACTTGATGAAGATGAGACGTCTACATTGTAGGAGAAATAGTGTCAAAGGCCGCAGATAAATCTAAAAGAACCAGAATAGCCCCGTGACCTTCATCAACTATCCTCCGAATAGCATCAGAGGAGATCAAGGCTGTTTCAGTGCTATACTCTTTCCTGAAACCATGTTGGGAAACATCAAGGAATTCAAGGACTGCTGATGGTCTTGATATATATGTTACAGTTAGGTGCCACGGGGCCTTCTGGGACCACGAGCTGGTCCTGTCAGGCTGTTGCAAAGATATTTTGAATGCCTGGTGTCATGTGACCCAAAGCATCTATGATTGAAGTTGTCTGTCTTGGTAGCAGTGATATTAGCCTGGTAAATATGCAAACAGCAGTGCCTTTATACTGCATAATCTTTCACACTATTTCACTTGGAAAAGGTCGCCTTGATTACTCCCTCCCCTTCCCCCACCCTTTTCCCTGGGCTCATCATGAAGGTTGTAAAGGGGAAGGAGTACACTGCCTCTCATCCCAGCACAATTCACCCCATTGCATCCTGGTAAATGGAATCTGCTTACATTAAAGTTGCTTTCGTTTTTCGATAAAGTTGGTGCAAGTAGTGCTGTTATCTCTAAACATGTGTTTCTGGGTTTATCTGCTCATCAGTAGAGAGCAGAAAAAGTCATCTGTGTTTGCTAAAATGCTGTCACTGGTCAAGTTACCTTTCCACCGACTTCCAGGTGCGTCCCAAGTGAGCTTGTTGGCTCAACAGAGCCTTTTAAACACGAGGAGGGAGCACAGTGCCTCTCATCCCACCACAGTTCACCCCAATGCATCCTGGCCTGGTAAATGCAAATGCTTGTTGTCATTTATTTTCCCTAATAGTGTACACGGCCCTGCTTTGAATAATAACAGAACTCGTTCATTGATCTGGAGTAGGATTACCTTTTTATGGTACTGTTGTTCAGATTGTTTTCGTGTCTTGCGACGCATGTAACCAAATTCAAATTTAGAAATGATAAAGCAAATAAAAGCAACACTTTGTTGTGCCAAGTGAGGGGGACTAAACTCTTAAATAATATAAAAAAGCAACAACAAGGGTAGGAAAGGAATTTAATTTTAATTTTTTCAAATTTTGAAGGGTTTCTTAAAATGTATTGCTAGGGGAATTGGATCTTGTCATCACCTAATCGGAAAGTAGGTGCGCAATTCACTTTGCTACCTAGGGAAATCCTTTTCTAATGTACACATCTTTTGACATTGGCCATGAAAGATCTGCACTTTTCTTCTTTTCTAGAAGGGTCAGTTTAGGGCAATTAAACACTGCTTCTGTTCATATTATTTTACAAATGTAACTACTGCTTAATAGCATTTTGAGTTGTAACAATTGGTATTACAAGCTAGTAACAATTTATTGCATTCAGGAAAATGAAAATAGAGAATAGCATAACACAGCAGCTAATTGTCATGGAAAAGTGAGAAGGGAGAGAGGGCAGGAGGCTGAAGGTTCAGGAAATTATGTATAAAGGAGAGTCAGGAGTGAGAGTGTTAGAAGTGGGAACATCTGAGGTAGACTGACCTGGCAGAAAGGATCCAAATGTTACATAAGGAGTTGGAGTAGACGTACTGCAGAAGTACAAAGCTAGGGAAAGACTAAAGTATGAGAGATGAAACCATAGGAATTTCGGAATAGGATATGGAAGAGTGTAAAAGATAACCGAGGTAGATTGACTATTTAGGAGAAGGAAACAAAGATAGACTATCCAGTGAGGTAAAAAGGCGCTAAGGGTTTGTCATGTTACAAAAAACAGAAGTAGCGTAAGGTGTGAGAGATAAAATGCAGGGACGATACTTCTGTGGTGCAAGGGGTGATAAGGGGTTAGGGGGGAGCAGTGTTTACAGCGAATAGCAGGAGTTCAGTGACTGATTAACTCTGGAAGGATTTAAGCAAGTGTGTTTTTAGTCCTTTGCAGAATTATAGGAGGTCGTTACAGCATCTCAGATCAACTGGTAGTAAGTTCTAGATAGTGGGAGCTGCACCTGAAATATACTGTGTGCTAGTGTTGTAGGAGTTTGATTTTTATCAAAACTCATAAAATTCTTGATACCACCAGAGATTTTTAAGAGATGTTAGCAGTCCAGATGTTGATTGGTACAAGCCTTGTACGCTAAGCGTCCCAGCTGAAATATTATTCTGCCCGCAAAGCAATTTTTTTTTTTCAGGCAGTATGTAGTTAAATGTTGTAGTTCTGCATGCTATCGCAGCCACAGATGAACCGAACCTGCTGTAGACGTCAACTCAGAAATCACATGGGTAGGTAAAGTACGGGCTCAAGACATATCTTCCCCCTCCTGATCTCATGCATTTCATTTTGATATCGGCAGCATTACACTCTTTTGCAGTTAACACTTTAGAGATGTTATGCAGTTGTTAACATCAGTAGTCCAGCATCTTGTCACCCTTGTATCTTTATTTGGTTTGGTGAGACAATATTGTCCATGACAAAATGAATTGCACTTGAAAAAAACAGGAATGGCTTTAACAGAGTATTGTTCCAAAAAAAACAATTTTAAACTAGTACTGGCAAACACAATTGGCTTAGTTTTAATAGTTTAAACATCTTAGTCTTACATTTTCAATATTGTTTTATAAGTGGGGTTTTGTTGTCGTTGCAAGTGACCAGTTCTAGTTCTACTAAGCCTATGCAGAGGGTAGTTGCACGTGCTGCAGAAATCTTGCTTACTGTGGTGCAGATTACGCTAAAGGTATTTTTAAAAATTTGAATATTTGTTTTTTAAAGTTCTCGGTTACTGAAAATGTACAAAATACAGTACTAGTAAACTGCCACAAACAAACTGATCTTGCAATTTCATTTTAACCCCCTTTTTTGGTTGAGAATAAGAGTGCAGATTTTGCCAGGGGATAGGAACAGAAAGGACTGCCTCTTTGTAAGTGGCGCTCCCTGAGATATTCAGAACCTAGATGATCTATTACAGTGGGTTGACATCCACATTCATAAAAATCCCAGGTCGTGTCTTCAGGTACATTTATCTGACCACATAATATTTTTGAACGTTCACTAAGAAAGGTGCCCCCAATTTTTGTTTGTTCTATATTAATTGGCCGATTTGTATTGAAAAATGTGCTTGTTCGACAGAGGGGATGAGAGCGCTGTGGATAGTGGCACCTAAAAGTAGTATATTAATATATTTTTTTTTTTTACAGATTGGACTGGCTTAGATGAGGATGAAGATGCACATGTTTGGGAAGATAACTGGGATGATGATAACGTAGAAGATGATTTCTCCAATCAATTGAGGTATTTTATCTTTAAATTCTATCCTGTGTACCAACTTTGACATGGTTATTTTGATTCCCTGGTAATGAAAATATTATCCTTTTCTCTTGATGTGGCAAAATTGTAAAAAGTTTGTTTTAATTGTAGGGCTTTTTGTCTTGTCTGCTTCTAAGTAATTAGTGGGCTATCAAGGGGGGCATTAAGCTACAGAGCAGCACAGTCAACTAGGGATCATGCACTAAGCATGAACTTTAAATAGTCTGCTTGAAAATGGGTTTATTACTTAAATTCAAAGGTAACCAAGTCGTATTACTGTCAATCTATAGTCTGCTAGGGTCCCTTGCTGCAGATGTAAGTTGTCAAAATATTCCTCTTTTGTTAAATAGAAGTTGAAAGTAATCCTAGGAGTGATCCAAACCTAGTTTTCACTTTAAACATTTAATAATAGGTTTTCCTGTAGTGCGAATCTAGCTGGGGGGAGGATTTAGCTGATGTTACCAAGAGGATGTTTGAACTTAGCGCACTAACCAGCGGGTCAGTGGAACAATTCCCAAATATAGGATTAACGGGTTGTGATTTATAGCTATTGAAAACCTGGTCATCTGGTGTTCTATCTCTCTAAATGAGACAAAAACTAATAACATCATTTAAATACTTCTTATTTGCTCCTAAGGTGAGTTGGGTATATGGAATTGTCAGTGGTTTAGAAAGTGTTTTTTTTTATTATTTTTTTTATTTTTGCTGTTAATCAAGTTAATTGGTCAAGTGTCTATACTAAAGTTTGGAAAATGGATATTAATAGCAGATTTTAAATCAGACCGGTTTGCACATTTTCTATAGCCTTAATTCATGTAATCACTTGAACATAAGTCATCCAGTTAAATCTGCAAGGGTTTGTTGGACCATATTCAATGTACTGGCCCATCCCTCTTCACGTTTCTCTCATCTATAACCAACAACTGAAATAGTGAACCTACATATGTTGTCTAGACCTGCATGTGATCATAGATCCTGGTTAGTGTTTGAAAGGATCACGGATGACAGTATAATAATCTGAAATTCTGTAATGCGTATTTCTTCCTTGGTATACATTTAAAGACAAGCAAGAAATGAATGGACAACACATTTCCAGCAATCTCTTGCTGTTCTCTTAACTTCACAAGAAATGGGTAGTCGGGTAGCTGATTCTTGTGGAGGAATACCTATATCATCAAACCTTGCCATTCCGTAGGATACAGCCAATGATCATTGTTAGGATGTTTAGTTTTTATTGTCTTGCTCCAGGAAACATTGGTGGTGTTCCATTAGAGTTTGCATGATTTACCAGTTGTGATGTAATGAATCATTTTCAATTGTGGACTTCAGTTAGTGTTTTACATTTCGTCAAAATTGTTAGATTCTTCCCTGCCCAGCAGCAATAGGTCAGTGTGAGACCACAATAGTCACTTATGTCAACCCTTGGAATTTCTGCTGCTTCTCGAGAAGCATTCATATGCTTCATTAGTCACTCACATTTATCTTCAAATCAATCGACCCTAAGATTTTATTTTTTCCAATGTGATTAACATCCTAAATCGTGTTGAGGTTTGCATGTGAAAAAGTTGCCCAAAGCTTAGTGAGTACAAAACTAAGATCTTGCTTATGCTCTAGAAATATGCCGAAGTCCCCAAAACGCAACTACTGTCTGCTAAGTTGAGCTTATTTTATGTTGTTAAATCCAGTAGGACCCTCAAACATCAGCTTCCCACCAAACCTTGAATTTGAACAAATGCACTATCAAAGGGATAGCTACCTCAACTCAGTCACACTTTTGTGCATAGTCAAACTAGGACTAAGCTGGCACTACATATACCCTGAATACTAGGAAGGCTTTCTCCATACTGTCCTCAATACATTTAGTCTATAGAATTTGAATATGAAGCATATTTGGGTCCTTTTAGGATTCTTTCCCACCAAGAGTTCTAGTGTTTCTAAAGCTAACAGAGTCTGATTGTTTACCATCCATAGTGTGACACAACTTTCTTTAAGTTGTAGATACTCCCATTTAACAAGTATATATTTTGTAAAGGCATACAGAAATGTGTGTTTACCAGGCATTGGGGGGTTGTGCAGATGGGCACTTCTGCCCTGCTCCCCTGATCTAACTTAAATTCTTACTATCCCACATCCCCAAGCAGTCACCCATCCAGGCACTCAGTCATTTCTCCCACCAGTCCCAACCGATGTTCTGCTAGACAAGGTTTAAACGTCTTGCAGAATGATTTTTAACACTTATTATTCTGTGAGGATCGACCTAGTCTGATATGCTATTTTTTTTTCATCGTGTTATTTTTCATTGTGTTTTCTATCGTAACAATTCTCCTGGTGGATCTAGAAGTTTTTCTAATTAATTCGTTCAGAGGCTACACAAATATACTGTCCCCTGTAGAATCACCTGCATCCCCCACACTTGCAGTGCACTATAGTGCCCCAGTCCAAAGTGAATGTTGATAATTGTAAAGTCTGTAAGATACTGAAATTCAAACCTTTACAGGGGAGAGAGAGAAACTAGGCTTCTTGTAAGTTGAATGCACCCCCCTGGCAGTTTTGGGACTCTTAGCCACATCAGAGATTCACTTTCACTGTCTTCTGCTGCAGAGAATAGGAAAAAAACTAAAGGGTGGCCTCCTGCCAAGAGATAGGTACTCATTCCCCCTCTTTCTGCTGAGACCCCTCTGATACTTAGTTGGGAGATAAGGCAAGTCCCATTTCTCACCCATCAGTCTCCTTCTTTTCAGGTTTCAATCTGACCTAAAATTTTAGGTTTGAAACCCAGCATGGACTGATTTAAAATGTATGTTGAAATGGTTTAGTTTTAGGTCTCTCTATAGATAACCTTGCCTGTCAGGGAGACCTTGTGTTACCTATACTTTAAAAAGTACATATATTAAGTAGCATACAGAGAGCGAGTTCTGTGTCGGTTCCCTTCAGCACTTGCCTCTTAAATTATTTACCCTCTCTTTTTGTTCGTCGTTCTGTTCACTCTCCATCATTGCTTCTTTTCCCTGTTGTTCTTTCTACTCCATTCATATCCTGTATCCCTCATTTTCCCAATGGCTTCGCTGTTCATGCCCTCCTCACATCTTCACTCCTTTGGCTGACTTCCTGGCTTCCCATTTGATCCCCTCCCACCTTCTTGCATCCCTTTCAATCCCACTTCTCAAAAGCTTATTGCTCTCCCCTCTCCTCTGTTAATTCCTGCCCCCGTCATCAACTCCCCCATCTATACCTGACTGTTTACTTCTGCATTCTTTGCTCCATTTACATTGTTGGCTGCTGTTTTGCACTCTGTAAAGCACTGTTCATTCATCGCATATAGTATGTTTCTGAATACAAGTGACTGACACTAGGCATGAATATTATGATGACTGCTTCCCAAACAGCGGATGCACTTGGTGCCCCATTAATGAATTTCACTCTCGTAACCTAGCACTGGTGAATTTATTAGTTTGGATCCCGCCATATGCAAGTCATTCTTGACCCTGCTTCCCATGGAAACAGTCCAGCCCAAACTGCTTAACGTATGTAAATACTGATTTGCATATTGCTGGATCCAAACTAGAGTGACGTGGTGGGCAAAAACAATGTATTAAACCGAGATCTTTGTGACAAGTGGTGAATGTTTGCATTGTTCAGAATTCCGTCTATCATCTATTCTTTTTGCTTTTGTCACTCTAAGTGGGAAGAGTATATCCCCAGATGTGGGTCCTGTGCTCTCTGCGCCACTGGATTCAGGCTATCCTGGCTGATGAGGAGGTGACAACCGGTCCCAGGATTCTTGTTTCTGGTACGGGGAGGACCTGGCTTGGCAGTTTAGGCTGGACTGTGCCCATGGGGAGCAAGTTTAAGACTGATGTGCATCTGGCTGCGTCCAAACGGGGGTGGCAATGTGGGCAAAAAAACAATGGATTAAACCCATATCTTTTTGACGGGTGAATGTTTGCATTGTTCAGCATTCCGTCAATCATCTGTTTTTTGCTTGTGCCTAAATCAAAAGCACAGTTGAGAATTTTAAAACTCTTATGTCCGATCTAGCTTATATTGTCAGTAGTGATATTACCAATGTAATTGTAGGCATTAAATGTTTCCCAAACAGTTTATTTGCTTTTGTACTGTAGATAATTTCATAAATGCCCTTAGGAGGTACTGAAGCAATTTCAGTAGACAGCTAGCATGATACTTTGTAGATGGTGCTTGGTTGGAAATATGGCCTTTGTAGAGGTATTTTGATGTCAAGTCTGATAGTTGGAGGGATGTTCTTATTGCTTTACTGAGATTATGTAGCTACTCTTAAGGGTGAAATGAAGCAAAGAGGTTTGAGAGCTGCCTTCACCTATGCTGGACCCTCCTATCCTCTGTGGGTCATTTTTTATACTTCTTGGGTTAATATCATCTGTTAAAGAAACGCCAGTCTTTACTGCCTTCCTGAATACCATGTGGCTTTTGATGATTATTTCCTTTACTAGGATGGGATTTTGGAGTTTAGCCACTTGAATGGAAAAGGTTTCACTGATGGTGTGACTGCTTTGAGGACATAATAGTTGATGTAATTGGCAGTTGAGTGCAGGGCTCTTTTCTCTGATTACTTTTGAAGTTTAAGTTCAGTGAATGGTGTTCCGGGATTCTTCCATACAGGTAGAGTCCATGGCGTATGCAAACTCATCACTGCTAAGTTAATGCAATCAAGATCTTCTCTGGTAAATGTAGTTGCCAGAAAATGCATTGAACTGTGTTCATTTTGAAGATTGTACTTGAGTGATGGGCTGATGTCCAAAAGTATAAAACCAGCCACCCTTGTTTGAAAATATTTATCTGTAAAGATTACAGGTCCTTTTTGGTTTGGTGTTAGCCATGACGTTTTTGATTTTTACCTAAAATTAGAAGTATCATATATCTAAAGGGGCTTTCATCCAGAGTTCTTCTCATCCATTGGTCTGTTGTTGTGCCTAGGGGTGTGAATTTCCTACAGCCCGACACCCAGGGCATTTTGCTTTGGGAGTCAAGGACAACAAGTTCTCATGTTTATTCTGTCTTTGAGACATGTAGGCTTAACCTCATCCAGCACAAACCCTCTGGCTGCCAGTTTACAGTACCACATTACAAAGCAGGGAAGGGAATTGTAGGCAGCTAAGATAAAATGTGTTAATTTCTGTAAAGCTTGTATTTATGGTTCATTAATGTAAAGCTTTTATTATTAGGTTGAGCTCTCTAAATACAACTTGTAAGCTCGGATTGCACTACTGACAGTGGTTCCAGAAATAAAGAAAAATAAATGAGCATATTGGCAAAGCCAAGAAGTCTTGGCAATGGGCGACCTATTGGGGGTGATAAATGGGAGTGCAGTTGGGAGTGGGAGTATCTAATGCAGTGCTGGGGTACGATCGGACATGGGGCAAAGTGGCAACAAGACTGCCCCTGTATTTCGGCCCCAAAGATAATTGCACTGCGGGAGTAACTGGTCTTGGGCCGCCCGGGTCACTGAGAAGCCACAGAAAGGGTTGTAAAATCCAGACGTGAAGAAGGGCAGGTGTGGGTGGGGATGAGATGAAACTAGGACAAGGGTGGGTGGGGGTGAAGAAAAAAGGGTGAGTGGGCAACAGGGAAATGAAGCAACAAGGAACAATGAAATGGCACACAGCATAATAATAAACTGTCAGGCACCAACAGAGGGCAAGAAACTAGCAGAAAGACACAAATGCTAAAAAAATTAGCAGAAAGAAAGAAACCAGCAGAAACGGGTAAGAAAGGTAGAAACCGAGGGCAAGAAATTAGCATAAAACAAGCCAAAATTCAGAAACTGGGCAAGAAGCAAGCATAAAGGCACAAACAGGGAAAGCAACGAGCAAAAAGGCAGAAACCGAGGGCAAGAAACTAGCAGAAAGGCAGAAACAGAGGGCTAGAAACAAGCAGAAATGGGAGTGCTGCAAAATGGAAAGCTGATGGTGCCAGCAAAAGGGAAGTCTGTGGGCAGAATGAAGCCTACGATTTAAACACAGCAGTCTCGGTTCCAAGACCCCACATTCGCACTTTCTAGAGCTGAGACCTACAGAACAACTATTAACAAGCAAGCAGCTACTGTTGAACCTGTCAAAGACCAAGATCTGCGTCCAAGCCAATCACAGGCCTAAACCGGTCATCAGAACAGTCTGCTTAAAACTGCCATTTACCCAAGCAATGGCTAGAGTCAACACTGTGCAATGTAATCTGTGAGGAGCTACATTTCTAACCATGGGGAAGAGACAGGGCATGAGGGTGCACAGCTGCCCTCACAGATAGCCCCATCCCTGCGAGAGAGAGAAGGGACAATGACCCCAACACCCAAATAATGCAAACGCCTCCTCCCCCCTCCCCAGTGGTGGTCTGGAGATCTTCTTGCAGCGACTGAGGTTGTCCATTTCTGTGATTCAAGACATTGTAGATGTTGTGCAAGCCCTTGTGACCTTGTACTCTCTTACAGACTCTGTAGGCATGCAACTTTACAGATGGTGGCGACAATACATTTTAGATGTGTCGGCTGGTCGCAACAAAGAACACCCTATATGACAGCATTGGGGATTGACGAATTACTTTTGTAACCACTTTCAGGATAACTTCTGTCTCGAGGATGGATCACCCTAAACAGCCGAAGAGCGAGTGTAGATTTTTACAAAAACTTACAATGTATTTTCAATAGTGAATTGTATTGTAGTCCTGAAAGTGACTGCAAGGTTGAAAAAGCCTTAACTGAAATTTTACCGAATTCTGTTTGACTGCACTCCTATTATCAGCTTTATTTCCTACTGGTCGGTGACTGCCATGTGGAGAAAGCAGCAGTTTCTGGGCTGAATTGCATACTCATAATGCCATGGGATCCAATGACCTGTTTGGTTTGCTGTCTTTTTTTTTTTTTTTTTTTTTCACGTGTCTGTTTGCTGCAGCAGAGATGTGCTTGTAAGTTTGGAGAGGAGAGCACAGTGTCTGGGCAGTGGGACTTTGTTCTTGAGGTCATTATGATTTTCCCATCATTTCAGATTCAGGGATGTATATGCCGCTGTGCCCTGGCCTTCAGTTGTTTACTTTCTACTTAATGCGAATTGTAGCTTTTTAGCTGCTGGAACCCAGCAGTTTTAGGAAGCAGCTCTTTCCAGGTTTTCTAGCTGTACAAAGGAAAGTGGCTGAAATTTGCACAGATGCTGGTAGCTGCTGGAACCCCTCCGTTGGTGGAGACAGCTCAGTCTTGCGTTAAGTCAGCTATCTGAAATATACAGGCGGTGGCGACCGTAAAGTTCACGTGTCTGCTGGTTGGCCACAAAGAACACTCAGTGATGCAGCATTGGTTATTGACAAGTTACCTATTAAGCAGTTTACCATAACTTTTATCTCCGGGTTGGATCAACATTGTAGCCAGAGGAGCACTTCCATCTTTATTTAAAAAAAAAAAAAAAAAAAAATAAGCAATATAATTTCAACAATTAATTCTACTGTGGGCCTGCCCTGAAAATGTCAGTGCCAAGAGTCTTTTTAACTGTCTTTGAGTAAAAGTGAGATTGGGCGCATTTGCATACCCATAATACCATGAGCTGCAATTGCTGCTTTGCTCCTTTTTTTTTTTTTTTTTATAATTGTTGTTTTGCTGCAGAAGTGATATGTTTGTAAATCGGGGTGGAAAGCGCAGAGTACATGGACAGTGGCCTTTGTTGTGAAAGTCACTCTGTTTCACATCTTTACAGATGAGGCTTTTATATAGCTTTTAGTGTTGTACTGTTCTAGTTCACCTTCTGCTTGCAGCACATTGTAGCCGCTGGAGTTGCCACTGGCTAATTTTAAGGGACAACATTGTGCTGACTGAAAGCATCCACAGCATCTGGCATCTGGCATCTAAAAAAAAACCACAGCAAATGGCACCGGGTAAAGTCAAATTCAGCCGCTTCTGGAGAAAGCTCAGTCTCTGGGTACAATACAATTCTGCAGCAGCTAGAGAAAGATCAGTCTCACAGTACACTGAAAATGGACAGAGGCACAAAAAAAGAAAGCAGGCATACGAAAACCCCAATAACTGGAACAATTGCGCTCCTAATGTGCGGCGGGACCGGCCAGCCATTAAAAACAAAACAAGAAAGTAGTCCCAAACAATGGCTAAAAACCCCAGACGCTGTGCACCTTAACTGTAGTTGGCTGGGAAGAGCTAAGCACCAGAAAAAGCATGATGTATACCTGCCCTTGATGAACGGAGGTGCTACAAAATGGAAAGACGATAGTGGCACCAAATAGGAAGCCTGTGGGCGGACTGAAGCCCATAATGTAGACCCAGCAGTCTCAGTACCGAGACATGCCTGTGCACGTCTAGATCTGAGACCTAAAAATGTGTACACGCGTTTGTAAAGTTTCACAATATGAGGCTACATGTAATGCTCCCAGAATGCTCTCTAATTAGATGCACATTTTTGCTGAATCTTTAAAGCAAGTGTGATGATTCTTTACTTTCAAAATAAAATGTTCACTAAAAAATGCAACTAGGAAAAAAAAGTTTTGCTGAATTACTGTACATTTTTAGGTACCATTTCTTTGAAGCATTATTCAGTAAAATGTTTTGATGCATGCTAGTATTTTCAAAAAAAGAGCTAATGATGGAAAATCATTGAAACCAGTTTCAACTAGAGTATAGCAAACATGAAAATAAGCAAGCAAAGCCAGTAGTTCTAACACTGGTGATCAGTATTTTGGTTTTGTCAATGTGTGTCTTTTTTTTTTTTTTTATCGGTTTTGGAAAACTATTGTTGTGGGAACTGCTGGGCCCTCACTACTGTAACAAACATTGGCAAAATGCAAAAATATTTTTTGGTCTCAAAATGCACACATTGTCAGAGCTTCTGGCACTGAACAAAACTACTTTGTGTGCCTATATGCGCCTTATGAAAGAGCAGATTTCTATCACTCAGTGAACCCATCCAATAGATAGGGAGAATTTTAATAAAAACAAAGGGTCTTCATTAACAGCTAACTTAATTCGGGATCCAATTGTTAAAGAAAGTCACAAAAGTGCCTCCTCCGGCCCCAATATGTAGATCTGTGGAAAAGTGGCCAAATAAGGAAATTGCTAGTATTCAAGCCTTACTATAGTATTAGCCCTGCCATAACCAGAGCGGCTATTATCAGAGCTCTTATATACGAGATTACTGCCATAATATGTTGGCACTCTACATTTTTTTTTTTTTTAACATGGCGAGTAGATTTATGAGGAACGTGACCGATGGACACATAGATATTTTATTAAATTCCACACCCCTGTGTGCCATTCACATTTTTCCTCCGACCACTACAGCATGGAGTTTGGGGTCCCCATACTTTAACCATTGTTAACGTGACTTTGAGTGACTGCATTTTGCTTTTTCACAAGGAGCACTTTTGCACACAAGTGTGGCATCAACAAGCAGTGTACACATACCATTCTTTTGTGACAACCAACTCAAAAGCAAACCCCTGTTGTGCTCTCCAGCCTGCAGTTGGAACAGCTCCCTGGCCATTCTGTTGAACTGAGTTGCAGCCATACATAGAACCATGCCACCCTTCCAGTGTCCACCTGGTTTCCTTCTGTACATTGTTCAGTGCGTTTATGTAGGCGCAATTGTGGAGAGCACGGCGGGATTAGTCTCACGATGTAGAAAGCACAGTATTTTTTAGTTCATGTAAAACCATATACATTGACATGATTGCCTGAGATATGCAGGTGGCTTGGCAAGTGTAAGCAAGCAACCTGCGCAAAGTAGTCTCTAAGCCAATATTGTTGTTCCATAGAAAATGTCGTCCTAATTCCTCCTCTGGGTAGTCCACCAGTTACTTTGAAGTTGCCTGCGATCAGTCCTTCTCTGCTGTTCCTGGAACTTGAACATGGTCCTTTCTTCCAATCTACTGAATCGCAGGCAGAACTGAACAGGTCTCAGATACACACAGATTGCCTTCACTCCGGAATTATAGGTTATTTCTCACCTGCCTATCTCTAACCTGACTAATCAAACAGTAAGGTTTATAAAGGGAAGATTGTAGTCCTAAGCGAGCCCATTTGATTTATTCACCAAACTCTCATCCCTCCCAGCAATTATCCAGCCCCTCCAGTCCAGCTTCAGAGCACCGCTGCCTCAAGCACAGCAGAATACAAGCTTCATTTTATTTTATTACACGATTTGGAACTCTAAAGAGATCAACATGTACTATACGCTTGCAGACATGCACGCCTACAATTCGTCACACAGACACAAGCACGCATGTTCATCTGCACAGTGTACAGGTAAACAGACCAGTGAACTCCGATGCTGACGGCTGCCCCCTCTCTATTCTAGTGAGCACTTAGCACAACGTTTCCCTACCCCCACTGCCTTATAACTCAACTGCAGCCCCGACACCATTACCTGATTGCCTTTCAGTCCTTGTGGCACCATCTGCCTCAGCCCAGTCTGCACCCTTCTGCACATATATGTGAAAACACAACGATTCTTCACACAAATGTAGCACATATCAGTTTCATTATTATTCTGATTATTTTATCCTAGGTTCATTCTGCATCTTAAAAAAAAAAAAAAAAAAAATTAAACTGCACAGGCTATTTTTTTCTTAACTTGAGGGAACACGGGGCATGGATGATCAAAGAATACAATAATCCTGAACTTTTCGGGAAGAGTCAGTGTAATAAACACCAGTGCAGGCTGGCCCAATCTCACACTCCATGTGCTTCCATTTCCCCCGTACGCCATACCACGCTAACACACAATTTGATTATGTACCCACACAAACTATGATAAAAAAGCTTGCACGGTGTCTGCGCATATGGTAAGTGTGTGGCAGATGGAGGGCACTGCCACTAATCATGCTGTAACAATTCTGTTTATTTTTCTTTTTTCTTTTTTTCTTTAAGGTAAACTGTCACACGCGTTAGTAAAAACGTATTTGACATTGTTACTATCGTAAGTTGAAAACAGTGGGTTTGTCAACACAGATGTTTTGTCACATGAGCAGTTAAAGAACAGGCAATATGCTAATTTCGACAGCCGGAATCATTTCTTCTAGATAAAACTTGTAAAAAGAGGTTTATCATATCTTTGATTTTGGGGAACCACGGGGGATGCAGTGTTGGAATGAAAGTATTGGTGCTAACACACTTTCAGACTTACTGAATGAATGAGACTACAGGCAACCTTGAGAAACCGTTAATTCTAAAGCAAATGACGGCTTGTAAACTATGCGTCCCTGATTTACATGACTGCCAGTCTGGGTCTTTACATTTCTGTCTGAAACATCATGATCAGAGACACTTTTCATGACTACACGGTAAGGGGTAGCATAAGGTCAATACGCAATAGTCTTCGAAGGGTGAAAGGCTGAGTCATCTCCACTGAAATTCAAGTATGACCTGTAGTTTGCGTATAGACCACACAAGAACCTGTTAACACGCTGAGATCAGCGTATTTGGGACAATTAAGCATGTCTTTGGCATTAACTTTAAAATAGTTTTATAAAAAAGCACGGCCTCATAAAACACATCTAATTAATTTAGTGGCAACATTTTTCATCCTCCATTTTCTCTACCGGCTGAGTATTTGCTGTGTGAAAACCACATCCATAAATATTCAACACCGATAGGTCTTAAAAAAAAAATTCTTGAAAATTTGTTTGCTACACTACTTTTCCAAAGCAGCCATTCAACAGTGTTGACAAACAACTATTCTCTTTTGAGCTTAGCAATAGTATTATGCACACATTGTACTTTAACCTGGGTGTGTTCTAAAGTTTTGCCTGTAATTGGCAACTTTTTGAATCCAGAACAAGCTTACATAATGAATGGAAAGGTTTCCGTACAAAATCTGTATGCATGTGTTGTAAAACATTGATGTTTATGATAGCCTGTGCGCACGAGGTGCCGTGCCTGTTGTCATGTAGACAACGTGGCTGTATTAACAACCTGCATGATTCCTAATGTGCCTAGTATTCATTATGCCTGCATGCATGACATGACCACCCCCACCTTCTGTACAAGGCCAGTGTGCATATCTTGCTCATGGTTTCTCAATATGAGTAATGTACAAATATGTGCTTTCCCAGCAAATGTGGAGCCTTTATACCAGAGAAAAAATCCACTTAAAATAGCCTACACTTACTGACTTTGCTGCTTACCTTTCTTGATATGCATACACTGAACACATCATTATTTAATTTTGGCAAAAGCCATTGGAAATTGGTCTCCCATGCTTCTGCATACATGGGCGGCCAATTCTCAATGGTTTTGATTGTAGTTTACTAAAAATGGTGCAAGCCATGCTTGCATACCTCCGTACGCACACACAGGTGGGTATGCAGGAGTAGTTGTATTATACTTTACTGAAAAACATTCAAAGGAAATGAGCTTTGGCAAAACTAACAGCTTGATATGCAGTGCCAACCTGATTGGCTTTGCCAGTGGTTGTTTCGTCTGTAGGCCATTTGACACAGAAATAGCTTTCAGGTGTTGATGTAGTAATTGACCTCCTTTTTGTCCTGAATCACTCTATGGTGAGACTATGAATTATTATATCCTATTATGACTGACCACTAAACGTTTTGACTTAAATGTCCTTTAGGAACATGAAGTATTTATTTTGTTTCTTCATATTGCAGAACAAAAGCATAAAGGAAACTAGAACCTAGAATTTGCAGTTTGATGGGATTCATTAAAAAAAAGAAAGAAAAAAAAGAACCATTAACTTTATTTGGGTTTTGTTAGACCAAGGCACATCCTAAGTCACAAGGACACCTAATTATTATCAGTGGCTAGCTTTCTCCAAGAAGCATTGGCTTCAAATGGATAAATTATCTAGCTTCACCATTTACAAGTGAGACCTTTTGAAGGGCGATCGCAAAGCACTCTGTCCCCTGTTGTAATCTCCCTTTGGGCTTCTAACCGCAACCATGTCACGTAGGTCACTTTAATTGGTTTGTGGGCTTGCCTTTCAAAATCTTGCTTTCATTATACATCATGCCCTTTCTGGTGTTTAGGCGTCCTGAAGCACACCAACCAACTACTGAAAACATACGAGGGTCGATGTTTTCCATCTGGGTTCTGGACTTCTTTTTCTCTTTATTTCGCAATGCATTCTCGCTGGGCAGTAATCTAGCGCTTTGCATGACATCGATCCTATTACATAGGTAATTGCACTTTTGCCGGTTACATGGATAATTGCCCTTTTGCCGGTTACATGGATAATTGCACTTTTGCCAATAGGTTTCACTGCAAGCAAACTTATTTCCCTTTGTGTGTCTGCTTTTGCACTGATGGCGGCTGTCGGATCAGTTTTCAGTTTATATGGCAAGAAAAGTCCAATTAGGAGTTACAATGCTAATAGCTGCAATTTAAGTAAAAGCGAGACCCATTGCATTGCAAATGCTTGTTTATTGAATGGGGATCGGGAAATCACTTTGGCTTGACTTAAGAATAGTACCATAAATTCTTAATTTGAAAGATAGTATCCAATCCCAAGTTATCAATGCGGTTTTGTTACATTAATCAATATTTTATATTATGTACTCATTTTGAAATTGTAATTTTAGATGTATTTGTAGTGATTATACGTCCTTTTTAAGGTCTCACCGACAAGCAGCTTTTAGCTTGCTGTTTATGAAAGTCCTGTTATGGACATACCAAAAACCTGCGGTTGGGCTTAGAGCCCTCCCATTGCTTGCTATTGGGCAGCTTTCTTGTCACTCATTTCCTTGCTCCACTCCTATTTGTTCCTCCCCTGGAACATATCCTCTTGATCATCCATTGGACTGGATGACTTGTATCCTTTCACTAGTCACATTTAGGGAACTATTTTCCTTTCAGCACGCAATGAATGCATGTATTTTCTTGCTCTCTCCCTCCTGTACTGCTCTTCCCCAAATACCCACCTTGTTCTCCTGCTGGCCCCTTCCACCTTGGCTTTAAAAAAATATATACAGGGAGTGCAGAATTATTAGGCAAATGAGTATTTTGACCACATCATCCTCTTTATGCATGTTGTCTTACTCCAAGCTGTATAGGCTCGAAAGCCTACTACCAATTAAGCATATTAGGTGATGTGCATCTCTGTAATGAGAAGGGGTGTGGTCTAATGACATCAACACCCTATATCAGGTGTGCATAATTATTAGGCAACTTCCTTTCCTTTGGCAAAATGGGTCAAAAGAAGGACTTGACAGGCTCCGAAAAGTCAAAAATAGTGAGATATCTTGCAGAGGGATGCAGCACTCTTAAAATTGCAAAGCTTCTGAAGCGTGATCATCGAACAATCAAGCGTTTCATTCAAAATAGTCAACAGGGTCGCAAGAAGCGTGTGGAAAAACCAAGGCGCAAAATAACTGCCCATGAACTGAGAAAAGTCAAGCGTGCAGCTGCCACGATGCCACTTGCCACCAGTTTGGCCATATTTCAGAGCTGCAACATCACTGGAGTGCCCAAAAGCACAAGGTGTGCAATACTCAGAGACATGGCCAAGGTAAGAAAGGCTGAAAGACGACCACCACTGAACAAGACACACAAGCTGAAACGTCAAGACTGGGCCAATAAATATCTCAAGACTGATTTTTCTAAGGTTTTATGGACTGATGAAATGAGAGTGAGTCTTGATGGGCCAGATGGATGGGCCCGTGGCTGGATTGGTAAAGGGCAGAGAGCTCCAGTCCGACTCAGACGCCAGCAAGGTGGAGGTGGAGTACTGGTTTGGGCTGGTATCATCAAAGATGAGCTTGTGGGGCCTTTTCTGGTTGAGGATGGAGTCAAGCTCAACTCCCAGTCCTACTGCCAGTTCCTGGAAGACACCTTCTTCAAGCAGTGGTACAGGAAGAAGTCTGCATCCTTCAAGAAAAACATGATATTCATGCAGGACAATGCTCTATCACGCGCGTCCAAGTACTCCACAGCGTGGCTGGCAAGAAAGGGTATAAAAGAAGGAAATCTAATGACATGGCCTCCTTGTTCACCTGATCTGAACCCCATTGAGAACCTGTGGTCCATCATCAAATGTGAGATTTACAAGGAGGGAAAACAGTACACCTCTCTGAACAGTGTCTGGGAGGCTGTGGTTGCTGCTGCACGCAATGTTGATGGTGAACAGATCAAAACACTGACAGAATCCATGGATGGCAGGCTTTTGAGTGTCCTTGCAAAGAAAGGTGGCTATATTGGTGACTGATTTGTTTTTGTTTTGTTTTTGAATGTCTGAAATGCATATTTGTGAATGTTGAGATGTTCTATTGGTTTCACTGGTAATAATAAATAATTTAAATGGGTATATATATATTTTTTTTTAAGTTGCCTAATAATTATGCACAGTAATAGTCACCTGCACACACAGATATCCCCCTAACATAGCTAAAACTAAAAACTACTTCCAAAAATATTCAGCTTTGATATTAATGAGTTTTTTGTGTTCATTGAGAACATGGTTGTTGTTCAATAATAAAATTAATCGTCAAAAATACAACTTGCCTAATAATTCTGCACTCCCTGTATAGATAGATAGATAGATATTCACTCCACACTCACGTCCTCTTGCTTACCCACTGTCCCCAACTGCTCCTCCATTGCTTCCTTATTGTTTGAAGTCCATAACAATAAAATATTTAAACGTAAAGTTTTTTTGAGCATCTGGCATTTGCAGTTTGCTACGAGTCCACTCTGCTTCCAAATGATGTCTACTGTGATCTTCGATTGGTAAATAAAAAAAGATGGTGGCCGAGTTGTTCTGCAGGTACGTGCCCACACCTACAGGATGACTGCCACCAGCAGCATGACGGCACCACAAGGGCTTCTTGTGAAAAGAAAAATATAGTTACATTTAGGGTAAAACATAATTCAGTGTATTACCCACACTAAAAGACCACAGTGGAAACTAGCCAGGCAGTCTTTGGTGTATATAGCAAGAAATTCATATTTATTTTTTTCTGTTTAGTTGTCAGAATTTTCTATTTCTGGTCAGTGTAGAAGAGTAACATTTTTATATGATTGTTTTACTTTTCAAAAGAAGTATTATAACAATTCTAAATAGGCTGCTAAGGGTTATCCAATTATTTACGGCGGGTAGAAAGCATCCTAAATTGTATTTATGTGCAGATTGACTTGTTTTTTACTTTCTTTCAATGTTATCCTATAATGTTTTGAAAGTTGTGCCATTCGTTATTCGAGACTGAAATATCTGTATATAAGTGACACATCACTGTATCCAGTAAATCGTCTATCCAAACATCTATCTAGAAGTGTTGAACTGGAAAAAAATATTTTTGTACATAGGAACATAACTTAGCCTTGCATCTTGAGAATGCGAGTTCTTTTAGAATGTTTCTGCAAATTCTAAGAGCTTCTTACAAATTTCTTTATGGAAAACTCTTCAAGAAAAGTAAGTCATTCTTAGGACCAAAATGGATTATCACTCATGAACAAATACAAGAAGGCTGGCAAGTTTGCTTTTTCATAGCAGGCAGAAATGTATTTGGAACCGTTGTCTCAGACTCTTCATCATAGATAAGGGATTTTATTTTATTTATATCTATCGATATAGATATATATATCTTCTTATTTAAGAAGCATTATTGCAACCTACAAAATCCTATACAAGCTAGAGTATCATTGTAAGTAGAAAAAAGAATATGTACTAGATGTAAAATGTTAATGCAACTCAATTTTTTTCATGCAGAGCTGAGTTGGAGAAACACGGATATAAAATGGAGACCTCGTGACTGATGCCATGGACATGAAAAGTGAACCACTTAATTGTTAATCTCACATCTTTATCTGAATTCAGATGTGATTAACATGGATGCGAAACTGAGACCTTAAGTGACACGGAACAGTTTGCCATCAATTCTCGAGGATGAAATTAGGAAGATGCAGACGTTTTCCTTTTGTCAACATGTTTTCGTTTCAGTACTGTATTATAAAATTAGATATTGATAGTAATGCAAGATCTGCAGTGTTAAGTCACACATGAAACATCTCTGCTTTTTGTTTAAATTCCATTTACATTATTGAGTGCAGCTTTATTTTAGCTGGTGCTGCCACCTCAGAAGATTGAAGCAATATTTCAGTTTGAATTGATAGTTTTTCCCTAAATGCTTATTTTTATAAAGTAAATTAAACTGGTTTGTTAATGAAAACCAACTAAGCAAATGTGTGTATTACTTTTTGTTTTTAAAAGTTAATGTGTACGGTGCGAATAAAAGAGCATCATCACAAATGTTCTTTGTCTCAGAAATGCTCAGCTCTTCGAAACAGGAGTTTGTGAGTGAATACACCTTTTCATGAAAACACGTCTGCGCCCAAACTTAAAATAAAATTCATAAGTATATTTTTTGAGAGCGAAGTTTTATTCAACTGACATGGAATTTCGAGGATCTTCAGAAGAATGTCTGGCAAAACAATTTTAAACACAGTTAGTTACATCCTTGTCTAGCAGTGAAAATGTACTCGGTGGTTCAGTTCCCAGACAAGACAAACTGAAGTGCATTCATTGTATGTGTAGCCACGCCTTCCTGGTACATTGCTAATATCTGTTAAACAGTGTTTTCTTCTGTTGCATCCTTGAGAGATGGTTGCAAATGGCAGGATGTGAATATCATATAGCTATCCCTAAACTTCGCATTCCATTTGGAGTGTAGTTCTGCAAAAAAAAACCTCTATTTACTAGTCGCTGAAGCTCAAACGTGTATGTCATGTAACACAAGCGTAGATTTAGTTACATTTTTTCATTTGTGACCTAGGTGCCCACATTTTCCACTTTTTGGCACTATGTTCCAGTGTTATTACTACTCAGTATCATTCATATGCCTAGCCTTCTTGTGGAATTCATGGATAGTCCATGGTCACAGTATAAAATAGGACCTAGGCGCAATCTGACACTGACTGTGATTGAGCGCGGGTTGGATACACTCACCAGGTTCCCCCTTGTCAAAAGGTCCTTTAACACCCAACCCACTACAGTAGTACACTTCTAAGGCTCATCGGGGGCACAGGGTGGCAGGCAGAGGCCAACAGGAAGGTGCATTCCAGGTTCAGTTGCCTCTGGCCAGTTGAGCGTTTACAAGAAAAAGGCCTCTTGTAACCTGTTGTGGCCTTGTAGCTTTAACAGGTCATCAGCCGTATGACCCTTGAA
The DNA here is from genome assembly GCF_031143425.1 of Pleurodeles waltl. NCBI lineage: Eukaryota > Metazoa > Chordata > Amphibia > Caudata > Salamandridae > Pleurodeles > Pleurodeles waltl. The sequence continues at coordinate 941,270,134 of NC_090449.1, forward strand.
GTCTACATCTTTGTCTTGGGTTCAAGAGCGAGAACTTTTCCAGTTCTCTGAGGCTCTTCTTAAGTTGGAGACATCCGATTTTATTCAGGTTCAGGAGTTTTCTAAAGTAGGTGTCTTGTGATGCCACATTTATAACCGGCACAAGCTACGTTGAAGTGCACCCATAGTGTCATAATAAAAACTGCAGCAGGTATGTCAAGTAGGTCTTCACACCATCAGGATGTTAACATGATGCCCACAGTGATGGAGGCTATTCTGGCTAGAGGAGCAAAAGAATGGTGCAGGCCTCGGTGTAAGCCATATTTTCTTGTGACAAGTGGGCCTCTTTGAAGTTAATCAAATCTTTGGGCTCAGCCCATAGGCCATCCTGAGAAGAGCCCGCTGCACCTCCCCACAGTGGGGATGTCCCTGTCATGGAAGCAAGTGCACACCTCATTTGCGCCCATTAAATTTAATTACTGACTGCCAACTTGAAGAGATCTAAATGCAGATTTAGCCTCCTTGAACTTAAAACAAGGAAAGGTGACTTTAAAAAAAAGAAAAAGTCACATTTGCAAAATATTTATTACAAATCGGGCTTCAGTGAATTGAGCTTGTAATAAAATATATTTTTAGAAATCTGAAATTCATTTGGTAGCTGTTTACTAGGCAGAGATTACATTTATTAAAGTTAATTTTGTATCGCAATACTCGCCTATGGAGCAGCCAAACCTACGGAAAATAGCTTTGAAGTACTAGACACTGTAAAGAACATGTTTAACATTAACCTTTGTGTTCTGTTTTTAAATACCATGCACCCTGCCTTAATGGGCAGTAAGGTTTTTTAGGGGTGGTTGATAAATATTTAAAAATGAGTGTTTTAGGCATGATTATTTTTGGGGAATTGTAGTTTCAAGCATTTATTTTTTTCAAAAAATGAGGGGATTAGGTAAGCCCTTTACTGTATTCAGTTGAATACAAAATAAATAAGCACTCGCATTCTTAACCCCTTCGCTGCCAGGCCTTTTCCCCCTCCTGTGCCAGGCCTTTTTTTGCCTATTTGGGGCAGTTCGCGCTTAGGCCCGCATAACTTTTTGTCCACATAAGCTAACCAGGCCAAATTTGCGTCCTTTTTTTCCAACATCCTAGGGATTCTGGAGGTACCCAGACTTTGTGGGTTCCCCTGAAAGAGGCAAAGAAATTGGCCAAAATACAGGGAAAATTTTGTTTTTTTCAAAAAAATTGGAAAAAGTGGCTGCAGAAGAAGGCTTGTGGTTTTTCCCCTGAAAATGGCATCAACAAAGGGTTTGCGGTGCTAAACTCAGCAGCTTCCCAGCTTTCAGGAACAGGCAGTCTTGAATCAGAAAACCCAATTTTTCAACACAATTTTGGCATTTTTCTGGGACATACCCCATTTTAGCAATTTTTTGTGCTTTCAGGCTCCTTCCAGTCAATGACAGAAATGGGCATGAAACCAATGCTGGATCCCAGAAACCTAAACATTTCTGAAACGTAGACAAAATTCTGAATTCAGCAAGGGGTCATTTGTGTAGATCCTACACGGGTTTCCTACAGAAAATAACAACTGAAAAAGAAAAATATTGAAATTTAGGTGAAAAAAACATAAATGTTTCTCTACGTTTTACTCTGTAACTTTTCCCTGCAATGTCAGATTATCGAAAGCAATATACTGTTACGTCTGCTAGACTCCTCTGGTTGCGGGGATATATAGGGCTTGTAGGTTCATCAAGAACCTGAGGAACCCAGAGCCAATAAATGAGCTGCACCCTGACGTGCGTTTTCATTCTATACCGGGTATACAGCAATTCATTTGCTGAAATATAAAGAGTAAAAAATTGCTATCAAGAAAACCTTTGTATTTCCAAAAAGGGCACAAGATAAGGTGTTGAGGAGCAGTGGTTATTTGCACATCTCTGAATTCCGGGGTGACCATACTAGCATATGAATTACAGGGCTTTTCTCAAATAGATGTCTTTTTTACACACTCTCCTATATTTGGAAGGAAAAAATGTAGAGAAAGACAAGGGGCAATAACACTTGTTTTGCTAATCTATGTTCCCCCAAGTCTCCCAATAAAAATGATACCTCACTTGTGTGGGTAGGCCTAGCGCCCGCGACAGGAAACGCCCCAAAGCGCAACGTGGACACATCCAAATTTTTGGAAGACAACAGAGGTGTTTTTTGCGAAGTGCCTACCTGTAGATTTTGGCCTCTAGCTCAGCCGGCACCTAGGGAAACCTACCAAACCTGTGCATTTCTGAAAACTAGAGACCTAGGGGAATCCAAGGAGGGGTGACTTGCGGGGCTCGGACCAGGTTCTGTTACCCAGAATCCTTTGCAAACCTCAAAATTTGGCTAAAAAAACACATGTTCCTCACATTTCTGTGGCAGAAAGATCTGGAATCTGAGAGGAGCCAAAAATTTCCTTTTACCCAGCGTTCCCCCAAGTCTCCCGATAAAAATGATACCTCACTTGTGTGGGTAGGCCTAGCGCCCGCGACAGGAAACGCCCCGAAGCGCAACGTGGACACATCCAAATTTTTGGAAGACAACAGAGGTGATTTTTGCGAAGTGCCTACCTGTAGATTTTGGCCTCTAGCTCAGCCGGCACCTAGGGAATCCTACCAAACCTGTGCATTTCTGAAAACTAGAGACCTAGGGGAATCCAAGGAGGGGTGACTTGCGGGGCTCGGACCAGGTTCTGTTACCCAGAATCCTTTGCAAACCTCAAAATTTGGCTAAAAAAACACATGTTCCTCACATTTCTGTGGCAGAAAGTTCTGGAATCTGAGAGGAGCTACAAATTTCCTTCCACCCAGCGTTCCCCCAAGTCTCTCGATAAAAATGATACCTCACTTGCGTGGGTAGGCCTAGCGCCGGCGACAGGAAACACCCCAAAGCGCAACGTGGACACATCCTAAATTTTGGAAAAAACAGAGGTGTTTTTTGCGAAGTGCCTAACTGTAGATTTTGGCCTCTAGCTCAGCCGGCACCTAGGGAAACCTACCAAACCTGTGCATTTCTGAAAACTAGAGACCTAGGGGAATCCAAGGAGGGGTGACTTGCGGGGCTCGGACCAGGTTCTGTTACCCAGAATCCTTTGGAAACCTCAAAATTTGGCTAAAAAAACACATGTTCCTCACATTTCTGTGGCAGAAAGTTCTGGAATCTGAGAGGAGCTACATATTTCCTTCCACCCAGCGTTCCCCCAAGTCTCCCGATAAAAATGATACCTCACTTGCGTGGGTAGGCCTAGCGCCCGCGACAGGAAACGCCCCAAAGCGCAACGTGAACACATCCAAATTTTTGGAAGACAACAGAGGTGATTTTTGCGAAGTGCCTAACTGTAGATTTTGGCCTCTAGCTCAGCCGGCACCTAGGGAAACCTACCAAACCTGTGCATTTCTGAAAACTAGAGACCTAGGGGAATCCAAGGAGGGGTGACTTGCGGGGCTCGGACCAGGTTCTGTTACCCAGAATCCTTTGCAAACCTCAAAATTTGGCTAAAAAAACACATGTTCCTCACATTTCTGTGCCCGAAAGTTCTGGAATCTGAGAGGAGCCACAAATTTCCTTCCACCCAGCGTTCCCCCAAGTCTCCCGATAAAAATGATACCTCACTTGTGTGGGTAGGCCTAGTGCCGGCGACAGGAAACACCCCAAAGCGCAATGTAGACACATCCTAAATTTTGGAAAAAAACAGAGATGTTTTTTGCGAAGTGCCTACCTGTAGATTTTGGCCTCTAGCTCAGCCGGCACCTAGGGAAACCTACCAAACCTGTGCATTTCTGAAAACTAGAAACCCAGGGGAATCCAAGATGGGGTGAATTGCGGGGCTCGGACCAGGTTCTGTTACCCAGAATCCTTTGCAAACCTCAAATTTTGGCTAAAAAAACATGTTTTCCTCACATTTCAGTGACAGAAAGTTCTGGAATCTGAGAGGAGCCACAAATTTCCTTCCACCTAGCGTTCCCCCAAGTCTCCCGATAAAAATGATACCTCACTTGTGTGGGTAGGCCTAGCGCCCGCGACAGGAAATGGCCCAAAACACAACCTGGACACATCACATTTTTTCATAGAAAACAGGGCCTACCTGTGGATTTTGGCCTCTAGCTCAGCCGGCACCTTGGGAAACCTAGCAAACCAGCGCATTTTTTAAAACTAGAAACCCAGGGGAATCCAAGATGGGGTGAATTGTGGGGCTCGGACCAGGTTCTGTTACCCAGAATCCTTTGCAAACCTCAAATTTTGGCTAAAAAAACATGTTTTCCTCACATTTCAGTGACAGAAAGTTCTGGAATCTGAGAGGAGCCACAAATTTCCTTCCACCTAGCGTTCCCCCAAGTCTCCCGATAAAAATGATACCTCACTGGTGTGGGTAGGCCTAGCGCCCGCGACAGGAAATGGCCCAAAACACAACCTGGACACATCACATTTTTTCATAGAAAACAGGGCCTACCTGTGGATTTTGGCCTCTAGCTCAGCCGGCACCTGGGGAAACCTAGCAAACCAGCGCATTTTTTAAAACTAGAAACCCAGGGGAATCCAAGATGGGGTGAATTGTGGGGCTCTGACCAGGTTCTGTTACCCAGAATCCTTTGCAAACCTCAAATTTTGGCTAAAAAAACATGTTTTCCTCACATTTCAGTGACAGAAAGTTCTGGAATCTGAGAGGAGCCACAAATTTCCTTCCACCTAGCGTTCCCCCAAGTCTCCCGATAAAAATGATACCTCACTGGTGTGGGTAGGCCTAGCGCCCGCGACAGGAAATGGCCCAAAACACAACCTGGACACATCACATTTTTTCATAGAAAACAGGGCCTACCTGTGGATTTTGGCCTCTAGCTCAGCCGGCACCTGGGGAAACCTAGCAAACCAGCGCATTTTTGAAAACTAGAAACCCAGGGGAATCCAAGATGGGGTGAATTGTGGGGCTCTGACCAGGTTCTGTTACCCAGAATCCTTTGCAAACCTCAAATTTTGGCTAAAAAAACATGTTTTCCTCACATTTCAGTGACAGAAAGTTCTGGAATCTGAGAGGAGCCACAAATTTCCTTCCACCTAGCGTTCCCCCAAGTCTCCCGATAAAAATGATACCTCACTGGTGTGGGTAGGCCTAGCGCCCGCGACAGGAAATGGCCCAAAACACAACGTGGACACATCACATTTTTTCATAGAAAACAGTGCCTACCTGTGGATTTTGGCCTCTAGCTCAGCCGGGCCCAGGGGGGGCAGAAATGGCCTAAAATAAATTTGCCCCCCAGGGGAGCGACCCTTGCCTAATGCGTTGCTCCCCATCTCTAAAAAAACAAACAAAAAAAAAACCCACACAAAAAAAAATTCGCCCTGGCGCCTAAAGGTTTCTGCCCCCCCCCCCCCGGGGGCAGATCGGCCTAATACAAATAGGCCGATCTGCCCCCAGGGGGGCAGAAATGGCCTAAAATAAATTTGCCCCCCCACCCCCCCCGGGGAGCGACCCTTGCCTGCAAGGTCGCTCCCCTTGCGTGACGGCGCAAAAAAAAGATCCCTGGTGCCTAGTGGTTTCTGCCCCCCTTGGGGGCAGATTGACCTACAATCGGCCAATCTGCCCCCAAGGGGGGCAGAAATGGTCTAAATACAATTTGCCCCCCAGGGGAGCGACCCCTGCCTAATGCGTCACTCCCCATCTCTAAAAAAACAAACAAACAAAAAAAAAAACACAAAAAACTATTTGCCCAGGCGCCTAGAGGTTTCTGCCCCCCCTGTGGGCAGATCGGCCTAATACTAATAGGCCGATCTGCCCCCAGGGGGGGCAGAAATGGCCTAAAATAAATTTGCCCCCCTCACCCCCCACCCCCGGGAGCGACCCTTGCCTACAAGGTCGCTCCCCTTGCGTGACGGCGCAAAAAAAAGATCCCTGGTGCCTAGTGGTTTCTGCCCCCCTTGGGGCCAGATTGACCTAAAATCGGCCGATCGGCCCCCAAAGCGGGCAGAAATGGCCTAAATACAATTTGCCCCTCCAGGGGAGCGACCCTTGCCTAAGGGGACGCTCCCCATCTGTAAAACACAACAACAACAAAAATCCCTGGTGCCTAGTGGTTTCTGCCCCCCGTGGGGGCAGATCGGCCTAATAAAAATAGGCTGATCTGCCCCCATGGGGGGCAGAAATGGCCTAAAATAAATTTGCCCCCCAAGGGAACGACCCTTGCCTAAGGGGTCGCTCCCCTTACGTGAAAAACAAACAAACAAAAAAAACTCCTTGGTGTCTAGTGGTTTCTGCCCCCCTTGGGGGCAGATTGGCCTCATAAAAATAAGCCAATTTGCCCCCAAAGGGGGCAGAAATGGCCTAAATATAATTTCCCCCTATGGGAGCGACCCTTGCCTAAGGGGTCGCATCCCACACCTAAAAAAACAAAAGAAAACAAATAAAAAAAAAGAAAATAAAAAAAAGTATCCCTGGTGTCTAGAGGTTTCTGCCCCCCAGGGGGGGCAGAAAAGGCCTTAAAAAAAAATGACCCCCTGGGAGCGACCCTTGCCCAAGGGGTCGCTCCCTTCTGTCAATTTCATGTAAAAAAAAAAAAAATCCCTGGTGTCTAGTGGGGTTTCAAAAGCCGGATTGCAAGCAATCCGGCTTTTGAAACCCTCAGAGAGACTTCAAAGGGAAGGAAATACATTTCCTTCCCTTTGAAGCCCCTCCGGGCCTCCCCCACGTGATCGAAAGAGAAATGCAGAGCTTCCAGCGCGATGGGGGAGGTTGTGTGATTGTCAGCGCGCGCTCGCACGCTGACGTCACAGGGGGGGTGAGGGGGGGGGTTGGGGGTTGAAGGGGAAGGGATTCCCCTGTCAGCCCTGACCTAGGGGGGTGGGGGGCGGCCCTCGGGAGGAGCGCTAGCGCTTCTCCCGAGGGCAGCATTCAGGACGTAATGGTTACGTCCATGGCGCCACACGGGCGCTGCCATGGACGTAACCATTACGTCCGTGGAGAGGAAGGGGTTAATAAAGCAGCCTTTTCAAGATGGCCGCCATTTAGAGAAACAATTCTTTAAATATGGCCGCCACGGGAGTAGCTGGTTTTCAGGCACTTCAGTGTGGTTCTGATCGCTTTTGTGCCCCGAAGATTCAGAGCTTTCAGTCAGCTGTCAAGAGATATGAATAGATTCAAGCAATCTCTGCAGCGTTTTCTGCCATTTCAGAATAAGTAAGCATTTGTAATTTATTAAGGTGTTCAAGCAGACTGGCCTCATGGGACATTTATTTATTGATTTCCAATGTTCTTGTATAATTTACTTAAATAATTAAATATAAGTACACTGTTCCAATCAGAGTAATCACACCAGGAGACCTGTGATCTCAGGAGCTGGAACCCTCAAGCATCACTTTGGATGAATAGCATCATCATCGGGAATTGCTCCTCACCAGGCCGGCTCTGCAATGCCTAGTGGGCACCCCGATGTGGGGGGCTCTCGGCCGAACTCTTGTGATAGTGACTGGTAGTTCAACTATCCAAATTGTAATGCTTAAAAGTCACCACCAATAAACAAAAATAACAGCGAGGTTAAAATTGGTTATTCATCCACTAGACACCATCATTTAATCAATCTGATATAACAAGGATGAAGACCAAGGTTAAAATCAGGAAACTTGAAAGAAAAATTGAGGATTATGCTCAAAGCCTTTCAAAAGTAATGAATATAGTAGAGAGTCCTAAATATTAGAAGAACCTCTATACTCTGGTCAACATGTTTAGCATCTATTGGTCCAGCCGGATCCATTGACGCTTCATCAGGACCTACACAACTAAATAATCAGACCTCTTCAAAGTGAGTATCACAGATTAGGATACATAGATACCGGTCACTTACTTAAAGTTAACTGGTTAACACAGGTACCCGACCCCTGGTCGAGATCAGGTTCCTTGGGTGGTACGTTTCAAGGACTCAAGGTGACAATAGTCATCACCGGTCCAGCTTGTTGGACCTAGCCTCAGAAATGGACGACCCGGAAAACCTGTCGATAATAATCCTCAATTTTTCTTCCAAGTTTCCTGATTTTAACCTTGGTCTTCATCCGTGTTATATCAGATTGATTAAATGATGGTGTCTAGTGGATGAATAACCAATTTTAACCTCTCTGTTATTTTTGTTTATTGGTGGTGACTTTTAAGCATTACAATTTGGATAGTTGAACTTACCAGTCACTATCACAAGAGTTTGGCTGAGAGCCCCCCCACATTGGGGTGCCCACTAGGCATTGCAGAGCCGGCCTGGTGAGGAGCAATTCCCGATGATGATGCTAGTCATCCAAAGTGATGCTTGAGGGTTCCAGCTCCTGAGATCACAGGTCTCCTGGTGTGATTACTCTGATTGGAACAGTGTACTTATATTTAATTATCATTGATGGGAGATTGTACACTGGACCATTAACACTCCCGGTCCCTCCCCTCCTCGTTTTGTGTTTCTTGTATAATTTACAGCTTATTAGTGTAAAGCAGTGTAGGAGGCTGGACTGGCTTGTAGTGAGTACCAAGGGGTACTTACACCTTGAACCAGGCCCAGTTATCCCTTATTAGTGTATAGGGTGTCTAGCAGCATAGGCTGATAGATAATGGTAGCTTAGCAGAGCAGCTTAGGCTGAACTAGGAGACGAGTGAAGCTCCTACAGTACCACTAGTGTCATATGCACAATATCATAAGAAAACACAATACACAGATATACTAAAAATAAAGGTACTTTATTTTTATGACAATATGCCAAAAGTATCTCAGTGAGTACCCTCAGTATGAGGATAGCAAATATACACAAGATATATGTACACAATACCAAAATATGCAGTAATTGTATTAGAAAACAGTGCAAACAATGTATAGTTACAATAGGATGCAATGGAGACACATAGGGATAGGGGCAACACAAACCATATACTCCAAAAGTGGAATGCGAACCACGAATGGACCCCAAACCTATGTGACCTTGTAGAGGGTCGCTGGGACTATAGAAATAGTAAGGGTTAGAAAAATAGCCCACCCCAAGACCCTGAAAAGTGAGTGCAAAGTGCACTAAAGTTCCCCAAAGGACATAGAAGTCGTCATAGGGGAATTCTGCAGGAAAGACACAAATCAGCAATGCAACAACGATGGATTTCCAGTCGAGGGTACCTGTGGAACAAGGGGACCAAGTCCAAAAGTCACAAGCAAGTCGGAGATGGGCAGATGCCCAGGAAATGCCAGCTGTGGGTGCAAAGAAGCTGCTACTGGACAGTAGAAGCTGGAGATTCTGCAGGAACGACAAGGGCTAGGAACTTCCCCTTTGGAAGACGGATCCCCCACGCCGTGGAGAGTCGTGCAGAAGTGTTTTCCTGAAGAAAGACCGCCAACAAGCCTTGCTAGCTGCAAATCGAGTGGTTAGGGTTTTTGGATGCTGCTGTGGCCCAGGAGGGACCAGGATGTCGCCAATTGTGTCTGGGGACAGAAGGGGCGTCGAGCAAGACAAGGAGCCCTCTCAGAAGCAGGCAGCACCCGCAGAAGTGCCGGAACAGGCACTACGAGGTGGAGTGAAACGGTGCTCACCCGAAGTCGCACAAAGGAGTCCCACGTCGCCGGAGGACAATTTAGGAGGTTGTGCAATGCAGGTTAGAGTGCCGTGGACCCAGGCTGGACTGTGCACAAAGGATTTCTGCCAGAAGTGCACGGAGGCCGGAGTAGCTGCAAAAGTCGCGGTTCCCAGCAATGCAGTCTGGTGTGGGGAGGCAAGGACTTACCTCCACCAAACTTGGACTGAAGAGTCACTGGACTGTGGGAGTCACTTGGACAGAGTTGCTGGATTCAAGGGACCTCGTTCGTCGTGCTGAGAGGAGACCCAGGGTACTGGTGATGCAGTTCTTTGGTGCCTGCGGTAGCAAGGGGACGATTCCGTCGACCCACGGGAGATTTCTTCGGAGCTTCTAGTGCAGAGAGGAGGCAGACTACCCCCACAGCATGCACCACCAGGAAAGCAGTCGAGAAGGCGGCTGGATCAGCGTTACAGAGTTGCAGCAGTAGTCTTTGCTACTTTGTTGCAGTTTTGCAGGCTTCCGGCGCGGGCAGCAGTCGATTCCTTGGCAAAAGGTGAAGAGAGAGATGCAGAGGAACTCGGATGAGCTCTTGCATTCGTTATCTAAGGAAATCCCCAAAGCAGAGACCCTAAGTAGCCAGAAAAGAGGGTTTGGCTACTTAGGAGAGAAGATAGGCTAGCAACACCTGAAGGAGCCTATCAGAAGGAGTCTCTGACGTCACCTGATGGCACTGGCCACTCAGAGCAGTCCAGTGTGCCAGCAGCACCTCTGTTTCCAAGATGGCAGAGGTCTGGAGCACACTGGAGGAGCTCTGGGCACCTCCCAGGGGAGGTACAGATCAGGGGAGTGGTCACTCCCCTTTCCTTTGTCCAGTTTCGCGCCAGAGCAGGGCTAAGGGGTCCCTGAACCGGTGTAGACTGGCTTATGCAGAAATGGGCACCATGTGTGCCCATGAAAGCATTTCCAGAGGCTGGTTGAGGCTACTCCTCCCCTGCCTTCACACCATTTTCCAAAGGGAGAGGGTGTAACACCCTCTCTCAGAGGAAGTCCTTTGTTCTGCCATCCTGGGCCAGGCCTGGCTGGACCCCAGGAGGGAAGAAGCCTGTCTGAGGGGTTGGCAGCAGCTGCAGTGAAACCCCGGGAAAGGCAGTTTGGCAGTACCAGGGTCTGTGCTACAGACCACTGGGATCAGGGATTGTGCCAACTATGCCAGGATGGCATAGAGGGGGCAATTCCATGATCATAGACATGTTACATGGCCATATTCGGAGTTACCATTGTGAAGCTACATATAGGTAGTGACCTATATGTAGTGCACGCGTGTAATGGTGTCCCCGCACTCACAAACTCCGGGGGATTGGCCCTGAACAATGTGGGGGCACCTTGGCTAGTGCCAGGGTGCCTACACACTAAGTAACTTAGCACCCAACCTTTACCAGGTACAGGTTAGACATATAGGTGACTTATAAGTTACTTAAGTGCAGTGTAAAATGGCTGTGAAATAACGTGGACGTTATTTCACTCAGGCTGCAGTGGCAGGCCTGTGTAAGAATTGTCAGAGCTCCCTATGGGTGGCAAAAGAAATGCTGCAGCCCATAGGGATCTCCTGGAACCCCAATACCCTGGGTACCTCAGTACCATATACTAGGGAATTATAAGGGTGTTCCAGTAAGCCAATGTAAATTGGTAAAATTGGTCACTAGCCTGTTAGTGACAATTTGAAAGAAATGAAAGAGCATAACCACTGAGGTTCTGATTAGCAGAGCCTCAGTTAGTCATAACACAGGTAACACATTCAGGCACACTTATGAGCACTGGGGCCCTGGCTGGCAGGGTCCCAGTGACACATACAACTAAAACAACATATTTACAGTGAAAAAATGGGGGTAACATGCTAGGCAAGATGGTACTTTCCTACACAACCCCCCCCCCCCAACGAAGGACAATAAGACTAGCCATGACCTGATGAGTCTTCATTGTCTAAGTGGAAATATCTGGAGAGTCCATCTGCATTGGAGTGGCTACTCCCAGGTCTATGTTCCACTGTATAGTCCATTCCCTGTAGGGATATGGACCACCTCAACAATTTAGGATTTTCACCTTTCATTTGTTTTAGCCAAAGTAGAGGTTTGTGGTCTGTCTGAACAATGAAGTGAGTGCCAAACAGGTATGGCCTCAACTTCTTCAGTGCCCAGACCACAGCAAAGGCCTCCCTCTCAATGGCAGACCAACGCTTTTCTCTAGGGGTCAACCTCCTACTAATAAAAGCAACAGGTTGATCCTGGCCCTCAGAATTAAGTTGTGATAGGACTGCCCCTACTCCTAATTCAGATGCATCAGTAACAAGGGCTTTTCAGGACAGGTGTAGAGCACATGCCCTGCTTCAGCTCCTCAAAAGCTTTCTGACAGTTTGCTGTCCATAATACCTTTTTAGGCATTTTCTTGGATGTGAGGTCATTAAGAGGGGCTGCAATGGAGCCATAGTTCTTAATGAACCTCCTGTAATACCCAGTGAGGCCTAGGAAGGCTCTCACCTGAGTCTGAGTAGTAGGGGGACCCCAATCTATAATAGTTTGGATTTTCCCCTGAAGTGGTGCAATCTGTTCCCCACCAACAAGGTGTCCCAGATAAACCACCTTCCCCTGCCCTTTCTGGCACTTTGAAGCCTTGATAGTGAGGCCTGCCTTTTGCAGGGCCTCTAAAACTTTCCATAGGTGGACCAGGTGATCATCCCAACTGGAGCTAAAGACAGCTATATCGTCCAGATATGCTGCACTAAAAGCTTCCAGCCCTTGCAGGACTGTGTTCACCAACCTCTGAAAAGTGGCAGGTGCATTTTTCAATCCAAAAGGCATTACTGTGAATTGGTAATGGCCTCCAATGGTTGAAAATGCAGTTTTAGGTTTAGCATCTTCTGATAATTTGATCTGCCAATACCCTGCAGTCAAATCAAAAGTGCTTAGATACTTGGCAGATGCCAGTGTATCTATGAGCTCATCTGCCCTGGGTATAGGGTGAGCATCAGTTTTGGTTACCTGGTTGAGACCTCTGTAGTCTACACAAAACCGCATTTCCTTCTTTCCATCCTTGGAATGAGGTTTTGGTACAAGTACCACAGGAGAAGCCCATGGACTTTAAGAGTGCTCAACCACTCCCAGTTCTAACATTTTCTGCACCTCTTGCTTTATGCAGTCTCTGACATGGTCAGGCTGCCTATAGATCTTACTTTTGACAGGCAAGCTGTCTCCAGTATCTATAATGTGCTCACACCAAGAAGTGGTACCTGGCACAGTAGAGAAGAGTTCAGAAAACTGACCCAAGAGATTTATGCAATGGTCTTTCTGCTCAGCAGTAAGACAGTCAGCCAAAACTACACCTTCCACTAGAGCATCTTGTTCTGTGGAAGAGAAGAGATCAGGTAGAGGATCACTGTCTTCTTCCTGTCCCTCATCAGTTGCCATGAGCAGGGTGAGATCAGCCCTGTCATAGTAGGGTTTAAGGCGATTGACATGGAGCACCCTAAGGGGACTCCTGGCAGTGCCTAAGTCAACTAAGTAGGTGAGTTCACCCTTTTTCTCAACAATTGTGTGGGGTCCACTCCATTTATCTTGGAGTGCTCTTGGGGTCACAGGCTCCAAGACCCACACTTTCTGCCCTGGTTTGTACTGAACCAAAACAGCCTTCTGGTCATGCCATTGCTTTTGGAGCTCTTGGCTGGCCTGAAGGTTTTTACGGGCCTTTTTCATGTACTCAGCCATCCTTGATCTGAGGCCAAGTACATAATTCACAATATCTTGCTTTGGAGCTTTTAAAGGTTGTTCCCAACCCTCCTTGACAAGTGTTAGTGGACCCCTAACAGGGTGTCCAAAGAGGAGTTCAAAGGGGCTAAAGCCCACTCCTTTCTGGGGTACCTCCCTGTATGCAAAAAGGAGGCATGGTAAAAGGATATCCCATCTCCTGTGGAGTTTTTCAGGGAGTCCCATAATTATGCCTTTGAGAGTTTTGTTAAATCTCTCCACCAGTCCATTTGTTTGTGGATGATAGGGTGTAGTGAACTTGTAAGTCACACCACACTCCTTCCACATGGCTTTTAAGTAAGCAGACATGAAATTGCTTCCCCTGTCTGATACCACCTCCTTTGGGAAGCCCACCCTGGAAAATATTCCCAGGAGGGCCTTTGCCACTGCAGGTGCTGTAGTGGTCCTTAGAGGAATTGCTTCAGGATATCCTGTGGCATGGTCCACTACCACCAAGATAAACCTATTGACTGAAGCAGTAGGAGGGTCAAGGGAGCCAACTATGTCAACCCCTACCCTTTCAAAGGGAACCCCAACCACAGGCAGTGGAATAAGGGGTGCCTTTGGAGTGCCACCTGTCTTGCCACTGGCTTGACAGGTTTCACAGGACTTACAAAATTCTTTTGTGTCCTCTGACATTCTAGGCCAATGAAACAAGGGAACAAGTCTGTCCCACGTTTTCATTTGTCCTAAATGTCCAGCTAGGGGAATGTCGTGGGCTAGAGTTAGGAGGAACTTTCTGTACTCCTGAGGAATCACTAACCTCCTGGCAGTTCCAGGTTTAGGATCCCTTGCTTCAGTGTACAAGAGGTTGTCCTCCCAGTAAACTCTGTGAGAGTCACTGACATCCCCATTAGCTTGTTTGACAGCTTGCTGTCTTAGACACTCTAGTGTGGGACAGGTTTGCTGTGCCACACTCAGCTCCTCCCTGGCAGGCCCCCCTTCACCCAAAAGCTCAGCAGTGTCTCCTTCCAGCTCCTCTGGTGTAGGTTCTGCACAGGGTGGAAATTCTTCTTCCTCAGAAGTAGAATCCACTGTAGAGAGAGGGATAGTAGGAAGTGCTTTACTTCTACTAGCCCTAGCTTTAGGGAGCACTTGGTCCATTGTTCCAGGATCCAAGTCACCCTGTCCTTTTTGTTTTTTGGCCTGAGCCCTGGTTAAAGCAAACATATGCCCTGGGATGCCCAGCATTGCTGCATGGGCCTCCAACTCCACATCTGACCAAGCTGATGTCTCCAAATCATTTCCTAGTAGACAGTCTACAGGTAAATCTGAGGCTACCACAACTTTCTTTGGACCAGTAACCCCCCCCCCAGTTGAGATTTACAACAGCCATGGGGTGGCTAAGTGTGTTGTTGTGAGCATCGGTTACTTGGTACTGGTGACCAAGTAGGTGTTGTTCAGTGTGGACCAGTTTCTCTATCACCATTGTGACACTGGCACCTGTGTCCCTGTAGGCCTGAACCTCAACACCATTTATTAGGGGTAGCTGCTTGTACTTATCCATGTTAAGGGGACAAGCAACCAAGGTGGCTAAATCAATAGCCCCCTCAGAGACTAACACAGCCTCTGTGGTCTCCCTAATCAGACCAACCCCAACTAAGTTACCAATAGTGAGCCCAGCTACTCCCTTGGATTGGCTATTAGTAGGTTTGCTCCCACCACCACTGCTATTAGTAGGGACACTAGGTGTAGCAGTAGGGGTTGTCGTGGTAGGAGGCTTGGTGCTTTTCTTTGGACAACTGGGATCTGTTGTCCAATGGCCTTTTATTTTACATAAATAGCACCATGGTTTCTTTTCTTTGTTTTGATTTGAAGAGGATTTGGGCCCACCACCCCCACCAGAGTGTTTTTGTGGGCCTGATGAAGACTCATTTTTAGATTTGTCCCCACCCTTGTCAGAAGACTTACCATCCTTCTTGTTGCCATCTTTGTCACCCCCTGTATGAACTTTTCTGTTCACCCTTGTTATGACCCATTTGTCTGCCTTCTTTCCCAATTCTTGGGGAGAGGTCAGATCAGAGTCCACCAGGTACTGGTGCAACAAATCAGACACACAATTATTAAGAATATGCTCTCTCAGGATCAAGTTATACAGGCTGTCATAATCAGTAACTTTACTGCCATGTAACCACCCCTCCAAGGCCTTCACTGAATGGTCAATGAAATCAACCCAGTCTTGTGAAGACTCCTTTTTGGTCTCTCTGAACTTTATCCTGTATTGTTCAGTGGTTAAGCCATAACCATCCAGGAGTGCATTCTTAAGAACTGTAAAATTATTGGCATCACTTTCTTTCACAGTAAGGAGCCTATCCCTACCCTTTCCACTAAATGATAGCCATAGGATAGCAGCCCACTGCCTTTGAGGGACATCCTGTACAACACAGGCCCTCTCAAGTGCAGCAAACCACTTGTTAATGTCATCCCCCTCCTTATAAGGGGGAACTATCTTGTGCAGATTCCTGGAATCATGCTCTTTTGCAGGATGACTATGGGGAATACTGCTGCTGCCACCATGGGTTTCAAAACCCAACTTCTGTCTTTCCTTCTCTAGTTCTAAGGACTGTCTATCCAAATCCAGCTGTTGCTTCTTAAGCTTCAGTCTGGTTTGTTCCACTCTCAACTTATTGAGTTCCCTTTCTAACATTCTGTCATCAGGGTTGGTGGGAGGGACATGTCTTGAAACAGAGGTCTGATGAGAATTGACAGAAGGAGACCTATCCCTTACAGAGGGCACCCTAACAGCTTGGTTAACAGAAACATCACTTCTACTGTGGTGAGAAACAATACTCTTGCTATGATGTGAGATAACACTATCTGTATGGTGTACCTCTACATCAATACCAACTATGCTAGACTGTCTAGTAATGGGCAGGCTAGGAAGTTTCTTTCCTGAATCTTTTCCTAGGGGAGTCCCTGGATCAGATTGGGAACCATTAGCTACTTTTTCAACAGATGGGGCCCTTCTGGCCTTATCTTGTTCTCTAAGCATGTTAAGCAATAATTCCAAAGAAGGATTCTTCCGTACACTCAAACCTCTCTCTATGCAGAGACTCCTTGCTCCTTTCCAGCTAAGGTGGTCATATGCAAGTTTGGACAGATCAACATTTTGGCCTGTGCCAGACATTTTTAGAAAGGGAGTTTAAGTGATAGAAAAAGAGAAAAAAGTTTTCAGAACTTTTAGAAAGACAGAGAAAAAAAAAAAACTTTATAAGCTTTTAAGAACTTTTTAGAAAGTTTAGAGGTACTTTTCAGCACTTTAGAAAAGAGGTGAGAAAAGAAATGCAAAACTTTTTGGTTAGGTGTACATACACTGAACTTGTTTTGTATATTCTTCTCTTATGAAAAGTACACTGACAAAAGTGGTAAGTAGTCTCAAAGCACTTATCCCACCGCTGCACAACCAATGTAGGAGGCTGGACTGGCTTGTAGTGAGTACCAAGGGGTACTTACATCTTGCACCAGGCCCAGTTATCCCTTATTAGTGTATAGGGTGTCTAGCAGCATAGGCTGATAGATAATGGTAGCTTAGCAGAGCAGCTTAGGCTGAACTAGGAGACGAGTGAAGCTCCTACAGTACCACTAGTGTCATATGCACAATATCATAAGAAAACACAATACACAGATATACTAAAAATAAAGGTACTTTATTTTTATGGCAATATGCCAAAAGTATCTCAGTGAGTACCCTCAGTATGAGGATAGCAAATATACACAAGATATATGTACACAATACCAAAATATGCAGTAATAGTATTAGAAAACAGTGCAAACAATGTATAGTTACAATAGGATGCAATGGAGACACATAGGGATAGGGGCAACACAAACCATATACTCCAAAAGTGGAATGCGAACCACGAATGGACCCCAAACCTATGTGACCTTGTAGAGGGTCGCTGGGACTATTAGAAAATAGTAAGGGTTAGAAAAATAGCCCACCCCAAGACCCTGAAAAGTGAGTGCAAAGTGCACTAAAGTTCCCCAAAGGACATAGAAGTCGTGATAGGGGAATTCTGCAGGAAAGACACAAATCAGCAATGCAACAACAATGGATTTCCAGTTGAGGGTACCTGTGGAACAAGGGGACCAAGTCCAAAAGTCACAAGCAAGTCGGAGATGGGCAGATGCCCAGGAAATGCCAGCTGTGGGTGCAAAGAAGCTGCTACTGGACAGTAGAAGCTGGAGATTCTGCAGGAACGACAAGGGCTAGGAACTTCCTCTTTGGAGGACGGATCCCCCACGCCGTGGAGAGTCGTGCAGAAGTGTTTTCCTGAAGAAAGACTGCCAACAAGCCTTGCTAGCTGCAAATCGTGCGGTTAGGATTTTTGGATGCTGCTGTGGCCCAGGAGGGACCAGGATGTCGCCAATTGCGTTTGGGGACAGAGGAGGCGTCGAGCAAGACAAGGAGCCCTCTCAGAAGCAGGCAGCACCCGCAGAAGTGCCGGAACAGGCACTACGAAGTGGAGTGAAACGGTGCTCACCCGAAGTCGCACAAAGGAGTCCCACGTCACCGGAGGACAACTTAGGAGGTCGTGCAATGCAGGTTAGAGTGCTGTGGACCCAGGCTGGACTGTGCACAAAGGATTTCCGCCGGAAGTGCACGGAGGCCGGAGTAGCTGCAAAAGTCACAGTTCCCAGCAATGCAGTCTGGCGTGGGGAGGCAAGGACTTACCTCCACCAAACTTGGACTGAAGAGTCAGTGGACTCTGGGAGACACTTGGACAGAGTTGCTGGATTCAAGGGACCTCGCTCGTCGTGCTGAGAGGAGACCCAGGGTACTGGTGATGCAGTTCTTTGGTGCCTGCGTATTGCAGGGGGACGATTCCGTCGACCCACAGGAGATTTCTTCGGAGCTTCTAGTGCAGAGAGAAGGCAGACTACCCCCACAGCATGCACCACCAGGAAAGCAGTCGAGAAGGCGGCTGGATCAGCGTTACAGAGTTGCAGTAGTCGTCTTTGCTACTTTGTTGCAGTTTTGCAGGCTTCCAGCGCGGTCAGCAGTCGATTCCTTGGCAGAAGGTGAAGAGAGAGATGCAGAGGAACTCGGATGAGCTCTTGCATTCATTATCTAAGGAAATCCCCAAAGCAGAGACCCTAAATAGCCAGAAAAGAGGGTTTGGCTACTTAGGAGAGAAGATAGGCTAGCAACACCTGAAGGAGCCTATCAGAAGGAGTCTCTGACGTCACCTGATGGCACTGGCCACTCAGAGCAGTCCAGTGTGCCAGCAGCACCTCTGTTTCCAAGATGGCAGAGGTCTGGAGCACACTGGAGGAGCTCTGGGCACCTCCCAGGGGAGGTACAGGTCAGGGGAGTGGTCACTCCCCTTTCCTTTGTCCAGTTTCGCGCCAGAGCAGGGCTATGGGGTCCCTGAACCGGTGTAGACTGGCTTATGCAGAAATGGGCACCATGTGTGCCCATGAAAGCATTTCCAGAGGCTGGGGGAGGCTACTCCTCCCCTGCCTTCACACCATTTTCCAAAGGGAGAGGGTGTAACACCCTCTCTCAGAGGGAGTCCTTTGTTCTGCCATCCTGGGCCAGGCCTGGCTGGACCCAAGGAGGGCAGAAGCCTGTCTGAGGAGCTGGCAGCAGCAGCAGCTGCAGTGAAACCCCGGGAAAGGCAGTTTGGCAGTACCAGGGTCTGTGCTACAGACCACTGGGATCATGGGATTGTGCCAACTATGCCAGGATGGCATAGAGGGGGCAATTCCATGATCATAGACATGTTACATGGCCATATTCGGAGTTACCATTGTGAAGCTACATATAGGTAGTGACCTATATGTAGTGCACGCGTGTAATGGTGTCCCCGCACTCACAAAGTCCGGGGAATTGGCCCTGAACAATGTGGGGGCACCTTGGCTAGTGCCAGGGTGCCTACACACTAAGTAACTTAGCACCCAACCTTTACCAGGTAAAGGTTAGACATATAGGTGACTTATAAGTTACTTAAGTGCAGTGTAAAATTTCTGTGAAATAACGTGGACGTTATTTCACTCAGGCTGCAGTGGCAGGCCTGTGTAAGAATTGTCAGAGCTCCCTATGGGTGGCAAAAGAAATGCTGCAGCCCATAGGGATCTCCTGGAACCCCAATACCCATGATCATAGACATGTTACATGGCCATATTCGGAGTTACCATTGTGAAGCTACATATAGGTAGTGACCTATATGTAGTGCACGCGTGTAATGGTGTCCCCGCACTCACAAAGTCCGGGGAATTGGCCCTGAACAATGTGGGGGCACCTTGGCTAGTGCCAGGGTGCCTACACACTAAGTAACTTAGCACCCAACCTTTACCAGGTAAAGGTTAGACATATAGGTGACTTATAAGTTACTTAAGTGCAGTGTAAAATTTCTGTGAAATAACGTGGACGTTATTTCACTCAGGCTGCAGTGGCAGGCCTGTGTAAGAATTGTCAGAGCTCCCTATGGGTGGCAAAAGAAATGCTGCAGCCCATAGGGATCTCCTGGAACCCCAATACCCTGGGTACCTCAGTACCATATACTAGGGAATTATAAGGGTGTTCCAGTAAGCCAATGTAAATTGGTAAAATTGGTCACTAGCCTGTTAGTGACAATTTGAAAGAAATGAGAGAGCATAACCACTGAGGTTCTGATTAGCAGAGCCTCAGTGAGACAGTTAGTCATAACACAGGTAACACATTCAGGCACACTTATGAGCACTGGGGCCCTGGCTGGCAGGGTCCCAGTGACACATACAACTAAAACAACATATATACAGTGAAAAAATGGGGGTAACATGCTAGGCAAGATGGTACTTTCCTACAAGCAGGAATAACAATAATTCATATTTATTTGGATTATAGAGAGGATACTTTTGAAAGGTGAGTTCAGTGTTCTGGTCTTGGATTCTTTTTTTTTTAACTGAAAAAATGGAATGAGACACATTGGTGCAATATAAAGATTTCTGAAGCACTTTTTTTTAGCATGCAAAGCATTTTTCAGTACTCAAGTGGGGTAATGGTTAGTTTTGAACTTTCATTCTGACGTTTTACTTTAATTTTGCACAGCTGGTGATTTTCAAGGAGGCAGTGAGTTTACGTTTTTAGATCAAGAGTCATGGTGTTTACGTTTTTGTCTGTATTCATTAGGTTTGGCTCGCTCCATTAGTCCTGAGGAGGCCCTTATTCGAAGGGGCCGAAACGCGTCGACCATCTATAATTGAGAGGTTGCAAGCAAGAATTAATTTATCCTTTAAGGACTTTACACCACCTCCCACTTTCCTCTTTTGGACAGGGATGAAAAGGATGTTTTAGGACTGTGAGATGAGGCAACCATCTCTTACATGTGGATTCTCTATATAGTTGTCAGTGAGTACCACATGGTTTCCGGAATAAGGAGAGGAACGTTGGACCAATTATTGCCGTTTTATGTTTATTATTAAGTGTTTTATGTATGTGTTGTCCAAACAAAATCGTTTGGTTGTGCACTCTTTTCCTTGTGTGTATATAATAGATTGTTGTAATTTGATTGTTTTTTTTTTTTTTTGGGAATTACAAAGATGATTAGACTAAAGAGCAATTAAATTGCGTGCTCAATGACAGATATATTGCTTCATTGAATGTGACTTATGATTGTATTTTTTTTCCTACTATTTGACCAAATATTTCAGAGATTACTGTTTATTACCCAGGCCTAGCAGGGTTAAGTGGGTAGACCCCTCCGGTTTTTAGTATCAAGGATTATTTTTGGCAGGTTAAATTTGCAGTTTAAACCTGCACAGCCAGGGTACTTGTTGCAGGCCTGCCCTAATGTTTGCATTGTGAGTGCAGTGGGTGGATAAATGAGTACTGCAGTCCACAGCAGAGATTTGACTTGCAGGCCTTTGGTAAACTTTGGCCACCATATACTAGGGACTTGGAGGGAAGTTAAATGTGTCAATTAAGGGTATTCAAATTTCATCCTGTTAAAAGGAGGAGCACAGTACCATTGGTTAGGGGTAAAGTATGCAGAATTCTTTAGCCAGCAAAAATAGGGTTCAGTGAAAAGTCACAAAAAAAATATCTATGGCAATCCTGCAGAAGGGGTGAAATTCCAACACTGTCTTGATTCTCATTGCAACCCTTTTGTTCCATTGGTGTTTCTCCTGTCCTGCATCTTTCTAACTGCTCCTCACCTTTTCCATTGTTTTGGCAGAAACATTGGGGAGCTGTCAATGCTGCAAATAAAGCAGTGCATCTGGCAGGGGCATTTAATGCTTAAATCGTGGCCACTGAGCTTGCAAATTTGTTTCCTCTACCTTTATGACTCCTCCTGTTGTCCAGGGGCTGTTTGAGATGCCATTTGCAGAGCTCACAGCAGATCAAGTACCTGGCTGCCATTGTACATTTTAGTACCATGTAAGGCCATAATCCCCGCTCTGTGACCAAAGCTGCCCATAGTCGCGCACCATTCCAGCACCAACGATGTGCTTTATAAATAATACCTAACACACTAGATCCATACTTAATGATAAGCTCTTGTGAGAGCAATCAATTCCTCAACATGCATTGTCCATACGTTTGCCGAAGAGGCTTCAATTACTGTTTCAGTGGTGCCCACAGCATATTCAGCTCTTAAATTTCCTGCATCATCTTTTAAACACGCCCATCTGCGAACACGGCTTTTAAACCAATGTTTTTTGGGTTCATCTTTGATGTCTGGACGAAGCTTTGTGCACAGTTATGTTACCTGTGCTCAGTTGTGATCTTCATCGTCCTGCTCGGAATGTATATTCAGTAATGTGGCAACATTCTTAAAGATGGGTATAGCAAGCAAGGCTACGTCATAATATGCATGTTTGGCATCATTTAAATGTTGTTTTGCATCAACAAATTTTCAGCTGACTGCGGTACATACAAAGTCACAGGATGCTCCAACACAGTATTATCACAGCCACTGAGGCAATGGCTCTGAAACACCCGAGCTGCTGCTACAAGGAATCTAAAAAAAATAATATATATATATATATATAAATATATATATTCTCCCTCTCCCCCCTACACCCCTGCCCCCCCCCCTCACCTGAGGGGGGTGTGTGGTCAAGGAAGTGTAGCAGTGAGATACTCCCTGGCACACATTAACGCCCCTGATTACTGTGTCCCTTAAATGCTACCAGAAGGGAACATCGAGGACTGGTTCCAGGACCTGATGTCCAGAATGAGCTTTGGGGAGAGAAGCAGTGGTTTTAAGGCCCAGGCAGCCAAGACCTGTGATAGCCTTGTGTGGTTATGCGGCAGCTGGGGTGAAGGTGGGTCATGGGCATGAGGATGGCCTCCAAATGTCCTGCGGGTGAGCACAACATCCACAGAGAGATGGCAGTTGCTGCCGGAGAGCTAGTGCAGCTGGGAGCATGAGAGGAGCCTGGCCCTGCTCTGGCTGCAGCTTAGGGCTGGAAGCACCCCCCCCCCCCGGGCTCACTGTAGGGGGCCATAGTGAAACATTACTGGAGGAGCTGCCTTGCTGGTGAGAGAGATGCCACAGAAAAAACTGACACAGGTGCTCCAGACAGGCCCCCCAGAGACTGCAGCATATGGATACTTGAGCCCTGAATAGATTGCAAAGGAAGACTCGTATAAAAAGGAGATGTGCTAAAACATAATTGAGAAGCCACTGCCAGAGGGTCTGCCAAGCATCTATAAGCCCCTACCATGATACCTCATACCACACTGCCCTAGGAAGGTGGGATGTATCACTAAATCAACTTGTGCACACAAGTCCACAAGAGATGTGGTCACTGTGGAAGGGGGAACATTTCCATGCTCCCTAAGAAGTAGACCTCCAGCTGAGGCACATTCTTGACATAGCTGGATAAATCCAGGACCAGCGCCACAGACCAGGACAGCAACATATCTGGTACCGCCATGGCACTCACAAAAGCAGGCTTTCTGGACACTCTGTGCTTTCAAAACAGTTCACCAGGTTGAGCTGCGACAAGGCTTCAATGGCCTCACAGAACTACACTCTGACCTGGGGGGCAAAATCACTGATTTGCAAACTGATGTGGACTCCTGGGCAATGTATCTTGGAGACCGAGATCCGACTTGAGATGATTGTGACTGCCTAAAGTGCAACTGTGGAGGAACTGCTCAAGAGTACCACTCACAAAATAGAAGATCTAGAGATCCATTCACAGGGAGAATACCAATGGCTCAGGAGCAGTAGCGAAGAGGTCCAGGGTGCCAGCCACACAAACTTCATGGTTGGCATGCTGCGCACCCTATTGGGCAATGACTATCTGGAGGTGAAAGTAGACAGGGTTCATCGAGTGGTCCCCAAGAGACAAACCCAACCACAGAAACCCGGAGTGCTCATTACATTTCACTACTTTACTGTAAAAGAAAAAAAATGCTACACGAAGCCATAAAAGTTGAAGTGCGCTTCACTCCTGCATGGTTTTCCAGGATGTTGCCCACCTCACACTATTACAAAGGGCCGCTTTCTGACCAATAAGCAGGAAGTTCTGAGAAGATGGCATAAGGTATAGATGGACATATCCCTTTGGGCTATACTTTGAGCGAGGAGACAAAAGACACGGTCTCCGTGGCGCACTAAGCAGCGTCACAAAAGGGCTCAAGGTTTGGCTGACATGGAAGTCTTAGGGGAGCAGGAACAGCTCTAGCCTGGCTTGAATCTTTCTTGGTCCTCACATCAGGGCGGATGTTTCGAGCTCTGTGCTCTATCAAGAGCATGGGTGATGGTGCCCCATGGATGGAACTTACAGGCAGCAAGTGGGCCAGGAGCAGCTTTTGTTCCAAGACTTGGATTTTGACCTACCTTTTAAAAATTAGGTCTGTAGTTGGCAGAGGTTTACACTCTGTCCAAGTAGGGACCACAATCCTAGTCAGGGCAAGTAAGATACACACTAAGTTTCCTGTGCTCACCCTCTGGTAGCTTGCCACAGAGCAGTAAGGCTAAACTAAAGAGGCAATGTGTAAAGTATTTGTGCACAGTCACAGTAACATTGAAAACACAAAAGGACTCCACACTAGTTTAGAAAAATAGCTATTTATCTGAGTCAAGCAAGACCAAAATGAATCCAACATACGCAAGCCAATTGTGAATTTTAAAAGATTAAATCAAAATGCAGTGCTTAGAAGACAGTAGCTCTAGCAGGAACTATCTAGTCGCACTGAACTGGGTCAAATTCAAAAGTTCAGTCCGACTGGTGGGGCACGGGCCAGGTACAGGATTCATGCAGAACCACTGACAGTACCTTTGTTTTGTCAATGCTCTGTGACGATGCATTGATCCAGAGAAGGGGTCGTGTTGCGCTTGCAAGTGATGCGTTGTTTCCTGATCAGACAATGTGGATGCGTTGATATTCAGAAGCGATGAGTACTGGTTCCGATGAGCCGATGCTGCGTTGGCCAGGCCAGGTCTGCTTCAGAAGTCGAGGTCATTGTGTGGCGCAGTCGGTGAGTGGTGTCCATGGCTTTGGTGCAGGCAGCGCCAAAATCAGCATTTCTGCAGCTGGGTGCGTCTGTTCCAAGTGACGGGCCTGTGGTTTTGTCCGTTCTTATGTTCTATGCCACCAGATTCAAGCTAGCCGGGCTGATTAAGGGTGATACCCTGAAACCAGTCCCAGGATGCTTGTTTCTAGTCCAGGGACGACTTTGCCTGGCAGTTCGGGCTGGACAGTTCCTATGGGGAACAGGGTCATGACTGATTTGCAAATGGCTGGGTTCCAACTGGAATGGCAAGGCAAGCAAAAAAAACTAATGGATTTTTGTTTTTGCAGTTCTTGTGTTGCAGCACCACACTCAACTCCAAGGGCTGGGTTCTGGATTTGGCACCACTTGGCAGAGCAGGACTGACATCAGAGGAGCCTAGATGCTGGTCGCAAGATGCAGGTGAAGTCTTTGATATCCCTGAGACTTCTGAAACAGGAGGCAAGCTCAGGCCCTTGGAGAAACTTTAGATTGCAGGATGTAGAAGGTTAGATCCAGTTCTCTCACTCCCAGGCAAGAAGTAACAGGCCAACACAGCAGAGCAAAGTGGCAATCCCTCCTGACAGTGCTGCAGTCCTCCTTCGTGGTAGAATGTCCTCAGTCTAGAAGTGTTCCGAGTACATGGTACCAGAGGCCCAGTACTTATATCTAAATGCCTGTGAAGTGGGGGAGACTTCAAAGAGTGGTTTTGAAGTGCCCCTGTTCCCTTTCAGCCCAGTCCTGTCTGCCAGGAGGTCGGTGGAGGGCGGGTGGGGGTTATCAGTCTCATGTGTGTGGTCAGGCGGATAGAATACGGGGGCAGTTCAGTGTCCTGTATTTATGGCTGTCTGGATAGACTTCACAAAGATAGCGGTCACCTAATCTTACACAGATTAGACGTAGATTGGAGGCAGCCTCAGGCACAGGATGGTTAAGGTAAGAAAATGACATCTTTCTAAAAGTGGCATTTTCAGACTGCAACTTAAAAATAACCTTTGCCAAAAGATTTATTTTTTTAAATTGAGTCCAGAGACACCGAACCCTATTTTTCTATCTTTTCCCAATTGAAAATTACACTTGAAATATGTTTTAAGGTAATCCCCCCCCTATTAGCCTATGAGAGAGGGATAGTCCTTGCAATAGTGAAAAACGCATTTAAGCGTTTTTCACTACCTGGACATGTTAAACTTAAAAGTACATGTCCAGCTTTTCAAATACACTCCACTTTGTCCTTAGGGTTAACCATGGTATACCTTAGGAGTGTTTTACATGCAATAAAAAGGACGGTTTGGGTTTGGCAAAGGGATACAATTGGCAGGTCAAAATGGCAGATTAAAGTGCACACACAGGCTGTGCAGTGGCATGTCTGAAAGGCTACCATTGTGGGTGGCACAACCAGTGCTGCAGGCCCACTAGTAGCATTTGACTTACAGGCCCTGTGCACCCTTATGCACTTTACTAGAGACTTACTAGTAAATCAAATATGCCAGTCATGGAGAAGCCAGAGTTACTATGTTTTAGACAGAGCACATGTACTTTAGCACTGGATAGCAGTGGTAGGTGTGCAGTCATAAAGCCAGCAAAAACGGTGTTCAGCATACAGTCAAAACAGGTCAGAAAGCAAAAAATCAGGGGAAACCACGCCAAAGGATGCCTGGTCTAACACTACCAAACAGACGGCTACAAGATTTATAGCTTTGACATGGACAGCCCAAAGAACCTTTACTATAAGCAGAAAGCAGAATGGGATCCCAAAGGCCTAATGAGGCTCCGGGAGAGTGGCTGTGTGGCCCCCTCCCCTTTTTTATGCAGTTCAGCTCTTGCGGATGGAGTCCCCAGGGCCTAAAAAGGCTCATGGTGGGGGACCGCAAGTCCCTTCTCCCTTAGAATTTGGCCCCAGGTATGGGGTTTCCAGAGCCTAGTAAAGCTCAGGTCGGGGGATCCCATCAGCCCCTCCTCCCCTTTTTTAATTGAATTTGACACCCAGGGCCTGATGGTGCTCAGGGAGGAGAGTCTTGCAGCTCCTCTCTCCTTTTGAATTGAATTTTGTCCTGGGTATGGGGTCCTCCCTTGGGCCTAATGAGGTGTGGGGAAGGCACCATGCTTCCTCACCTTATGTGTTGCTTGGTGGGTCGCCTGGGTGGGCACCGGGACGTCTGCCTATAATTTATTGCCGCTCTTGGGGATGAGGTCCCTAGGGCCACAGTAGGCTCAGAAAGCGGGGATGAGGGGATATGGACACCCAACTCTATTTTAATGGAATTCAGCCCTGGGGGACTCCACAATCCTCTGAGAGGCCCCAGGGTGCCTCATGACCCCGGGGCAATATTTTAATGAAGGGAAAGAGGGCCAGCAGCCCCCACTGGCTGAGCCATGCTTGAGACAGGGTTAAGAAAACAAGGGTGGATGCTGTCCTATCCACAGAGCCTTAAAAAGGCCCTTGTGACCCCATCCCTGGGGGCCAGCTCAGTTACTATGCCCCGGGGAGCCCACACCCTCAGACACAGGAGAACCCACCTATAATTTAGAGAGGCCACCTCCCCTTTTTAATGGAATTTGGCCCCAATGGATGGAGTCCCTGGGGCCAATTAAGGCTCGGGAGGATGGCTGCCTTTGGGTGGCTTGGCCACAGGGTCTAGCCGCATGCTAGGCCCTTTGGCCAACCCGCACTGTGCAGGGCTGGCTGCCTGCAGAAGGAGGGAGTTTACCACAGGCCAGGCCCTGCTGCCAACCTTGTAACACACATGGCTAGAGTCTGTGCACAGCATGGGGTTGGCTGCATTTCAGTGGGTTGGCCTGCAGCCTAGCTCTCGACACACAAGGCTAAAGGCTTTGTGCAGCGTGGGGTTGGCTGACTGCTGGAGGTTGGAAGAAGGGACCTCTGCGGGCAAACACTCCATCCCCCGTGCACTACCAGAGGTGCGCACAGCAGCAGGATTGTTTTTATGTATGGTAGCAAATAATATGTAAAAAAAAAAAAGAAAAAAGAAATTCTAAACATGTAAAACCCACGAACATTCACCAGTGAAGATTAGTTCTGGTAACTACAACTCATACCCTAAATTATCTATAACTCACGACCTTGCCATGCCCCACATATGCCCCACATATTACATCATTCATGACCTCTTCTGTGACGTCATTAAATTAATCACTGCAGCATTTGCAATTAAATTATTAATGAGGAAACTACATGGTGAGGGCGTGTGTTTTTTTTTTGTTCGTTCAAAACATTAATGTTGTCACTGACCTATTCACCTAACTACACCTTTACTTTAACATTTGTTTTTTTTCAGTGAATGTCTGTCTTTTTTTTTTATTAAAAAAAAAACGGATCTTTTTATCACCCCCTAACTAATGTTACTTTAACCTTTGTTTTTTTTTCCAGTGAATTTCTAGGGTTATTTTTTAAACGTAAAGTAATGCTTAATAACCATGCATAAATACAATCCCAGCAGTGCACAACCTTTGGCCATGCGCGATGGGGGGTGGCTATAGCCAACCATCTCCTATACAGCCACCCCCTTCTGCGCCAGGCTGATTAGCCATAGGGCCTTGCCCCTGGAACCCCATCTCCACAGCCTTTTTAAAATGTTTTTAAAAGGGAGCAGACCACCCCTCCGTGAGCCTCTTTAGGCCCTGGTGACCCCATCCCCCAGGGCTATACATATATGTTAAAAGGTGAGGGGGCTGTGCGCCCCTCCATAAACCTTGTAAGGCCCTGGAGAACCTATTCCCCCCAAGGCTCTTTGTTTTTCTCATATGGTGAAGGGTGCCCCGCAGCCCCCCTCGTTGCGCAATTATTAGCCCCAGAGACCCCTTCCACCAGGGCGACTTATTTAAGTGAAGGGGAGGGGGCCTCTTTAGGGCCTGGGCTCCCCACCCCCCAGGACTGTACATATATCTTAAAGAGTGGGGGTGCTGCCCCATCCCCCAGGGCTGGGTATTTTTTTAAATGGGAGTCAGGGTGCCGGCCCATCCCCTACTCCCTGAGCAGTTATTGGCACTGGGGGCCTCCCCAAGTCTTGTTAGGCCCTGGGATCCCATCCCTAGAGCCACTGTTAAATAAAGGTGAGTGGTGTGCACTTGGGCCCTGTCCATTCTCAGGCTGATTTTGGCCAGGGATCCCTATTCCCGGAGCTTGATGTGATTTTGCAGCAGCTCCTCCTGCTTCCCCCCCCCCCCTATGGGCAGGAGCAATATTTTGATGTTTTCCTGCCCACATCATTGTAGCCAGGAAACTGATTAAAAGTCGGGTGGGAGCATTTTTAAAGCCCACCTGGAGCAGACTTGGACCTGATTTAGATCTTGGTGGGACTTCCGTTGTCGTTACAAATACTCCGCCAAGCTGACGTAGTTCCCACCTTCGTATTTAGATCTATGGCGGCTGAACCTCCATCCGTATTGACAGAGTGGAGCCTGCTGTGTAAGCGGTCTACTACTGTCAATGCAGCGGACTCCAATGCTGGCTAGCAGTACTCCACTGAATCAGGGCAGTGGGATTGCGCAGAGCATATGTAGGTTTCACAGCTGTGCTGGCATTGTTCTGATGGTGGGAGTCTATCACAGAATCAGCTCAACATTGTACATTGGCTGTGGCTATTGAATGAATGCTAGCAGCACACACCTGACGTATATTGGTTAATTGTGAACACCTCCAAACCACACTAAAATACACATTCCTTTTCAGACCATGAGCCTTTGCCATTCCACTGCAGAACACCGTTTCGATCCTGATTATGTCACTTGGGAGTCGGGTTGTTATTTTTTTTCCTCCCTCTGTTCATTTTTCATTTGTTTCATTTTCAAAGTTTATCAACTTGTGGGCCGCTATTCCATTTATTTCTAGTTTCTCACAATGGCAGGGAGGATGAATCGACGTTTTACAGGGGGAGAATTGTCAGTCATGGTGAATGAAATCATCAGAGTAGAGCCACAATTGTTTGGATTCCAAATACAAAATACAACCGTATCTCAGAGAAGGCAGATGTTGGCCAGAATAGTTGATAGAGTGAACGTTGTAGCAAACAACCTGCACACACAGGAGGAAATTAGGAAGAGGTGGAGCGACTTGCGGGAGAGAGTGCATTCTCTGGCCTCCAAGTGTCCCCTGGAGACCCAAAGGCTCTCCCAACCCCCGTTATAACTTTTTCCCTGAGAGAAGGTCTTGCAGATCCTACATCCTGAAGGCTTGACAGGAATCCCTGGTGGAGTGGAGACTGGTAAGTTACACTTTTGAATGTCTCATTAATCAGAAATTTAGTTTTTGCCCTTAGTTTAGCTATTGGTAATGTTTTTAGACCCCTATTAAAAATATGTAAATAAAATGTTAAAGTATTAAAATGTATTCTTGGCAACAAATTAGTAGCATTATGGTTGTATTTCTCTTCTTAACAATGATCAAAAGTTGTTGTCATAATGTGTGTTGTTTTCCATGGATCTTCCATTGCTTTTGCCTAGTTTGCTGGTTTGTTTCAATGTATGGTGATGCACTCAAGAAAACAGGTCCCAAACGCCATCTATTTCCACATGAAGAAATAGTACACATATGTGTCATTTTCACCTTTTTACATAATTCACATATGCGTCTACATATTGTAAATGTGTTCATTTTCACAGCAGATATTTTACTATTGATGTTTAACTTACATTTTTACAAGTGGTGTTCATGGCGTATAGAAATGACTTCAACTACCATGATGGCCTTTTCTTGTCTCTGGAAAATAATATTGCATTGTGAAGTTAGTCATTCTCTCTTTTCTTCATTATATGCACATATCAGTGTCATGCATTTGGTAATCGTCATTTTATGCTATCAATGACCATGCCATTTTTTAAGTATATTTAGTATATTGCAACCTTATTGTCATTTGATTGAATTGATGTAATTGGTTATGCAAATCATAGTATGTTGACTTATAAATTGCCAATCCTGTCCTGTTGTATGCAGAATATAAGTAGTATTGATAAACAATTTACTTTGCAAAGCTCATATGATGACTAATGCCATTAATTATCCAAAGTTGTATAGTAGTGTGTTTTGTAGCTTGCTAGGCCTTGAAATGGTTTAGTTCGCAACTCCCCTCTCTACTCTGTTGGGTTGGATGTTTGGTACATGTATTGTACACTTTCTAAATAACCTTTTCAGGACATCTGTTCACCAGTGTTTCTGAAGTTTGCATGTGTGTAAATTAACCTGTATGTGTAATTAACAAAAGAAAATCTTGGAAAGGTCCAATCATTTCATTAATCATTTATAACTGTTAGGTTGCTTCTTTGTAGCTGAAGCCACATTTGAGGTACAATTCAGACTTTTAATACTGATTGTTTGTAATCCATATCGGTCCCTCACCCAGGGCCAGTGGTCCATCATCTGCCACTGAGGACACCTCCACTCCAGACCAGGATCAAGCCTTCAGTGAGGACACCACTCCTGCAACTCCGGATGATGATGAGCAAGCTGGTCCATATGGTCTGTCTGGTCAGATCGCTACAGTGAGTCACACCTACACATCCTTCCACAGCTGCAACAACACCTCCGCCTCAGGATGCCTCCACTTCCTGTGGTTAAAGGAATATAACACCCATCTTGTGCCCCCCGTAATGGCTGCTATTGAGCCAACACCACCACCTCCAGTTCAGCATAGACCCAGTGGGATGGGGCACAATGCCTCATGGGCACAGGGTAGTGGGGGAAGGGTTCATGGGAGAGAATCTGTGGAGCAGCAAAGTGAGGCCACTGGGTACCCTTTTGTGCATATCACAATTGACCAAGTCTGAGGAGACCTACATCATTCCCAAAACATGATGGGCTAGGTCCTAACAGAACTCCTGGATGTTAAGCAGGTGCAGAGGGCACACGATGTAGAAATCCAGAATCTCAACTCATATAAAGACTGGTGTTGTATTACTTGTGATATTTCCTCTCTTTATTTCTTTCTTCCATCACTAAGTAAAAAAAAGCTAACAAATAAAATTCATTCAAAAAAAGTTGCAATTATGTAAAGTGTATCCCATTTCCAAAATTGGAAACAAAGATCTCAATTTATTGATTACATACATCTGTAGGATCTAATTATTTAAAAACCAATCTGAAAAGATTCACAACCAATGCATAACTCAAAAAGTCTGTGTCAGCTGTATTTTTACTGTTCCAAACCCCGACGCCATGGAAGAGCAAGATATAACCATATAAAACATATTGAATAGGCAAACTATTATTGATTAATGACATCAGCTGGAGCCAGACCTCCTGCCTCACAATAGACATCCCACAGCAATAATATCAATAGTAAAAATCATGGCAGTACACAATTTTGTGACCACAGGATCATTCCAATACACTGTGGCAATAGCTGGTGGAATGGCACAACCAACTTTAAGTGGTATGCTACAAAAAGGTCTTTTTACTGTGATGAGACACATCAACAGCTTCATACACGTAACCCAAAATGAGTATTTTGTCATTGTGAACGGAAATTAGTACTCTTTGGGTTGACTAATACATGTAGATAGAACAAGTTAATCAGCTCATATTGCCTTGGTGGCACATTTAACCGAAAGCTGTTTTAATTGTTTTGAGCACACATAAGTAAAGCCAGACCCCCATAAAAAATCATTAAGTTCCCACCTTACCTTGTAATGTAAACAATCCAAACCGACCAAGTCTATGTATATACCAAGTGTAGCTAACCTATCTCGCAAGCTAGAAACACACAACTATACCAGTCAATTTACATATCTAGACTCTTGAGTTAAACTATCTCCTGCTTGCACCTAAGTCATTCAAAGGTGCAATCTTAAACCAATTCTACTATATATGATGATAACTACTATTTAAAGCAGGCATATACACGATGGTCAAGCTGTACATATCGCGTAAGCAAAACATTGTAATATGTCCACCAGTACATATCACTACCCATTCAAAACCGCACATAAACAGCACGTTCAGATCTGAGCCTACTATCTGTGGTATTGAAGTCATTTTCACTAATGGTAGGTAAGGAACAAAAGCAAGGACACAAAAAAAACATGTGTTGTACATAACATTTAAATCATAACTTGTGCAAGTGCCCTGTAAATAAGTGTTATGCTTCAGATCACACAAAATATCATTTTTATCCTACAGAATAACAAGTTTCAATTCCCGTTTACTCTAAGTACAAATTGAAGAAAATGTATGGGATTAAAATGCCATACTCAGCATGGCAAACCTGAGGGTATACATAAAGTCTCTTACTACCCATACAGGGCTAAACCGATTTTAAAAAGACGTAATTTCAGCTCTTATCCACATATCTCATGAAAGAAGGGAAGAGTACTCCCTGTTGTACCAGGTGTCTGACCGTTCTAAAAGCTTTGAACTCAGGTGTCATCTTAAAAGGCATTAAGTGAGGAACTCTGTAATCAGAGTGTGATGAATCTAGTAAACTAAAACGTGAGGGACTGTACTCCCTCAGCATGAAAAATGGGTGCCATATTGAAATCCCTTTGATATAAAAACACATTATCTCAGAGTATGGCAGTTTGTCTGAAAACATACTTGCCATATTAAAAGGGATTATAATACATTTTCTTGCTGATAAATATGGCACAATAACACCCCACATTAATAATGGGATGGAAAAAAACAATATCTGATGAATTAATTCACAGAATTGAACTAAATACCCCTTTGAGTGAAATATGATTATCACATAATATCACACGTGATCAGTCAGGTGACTGCATTCAAACGGCGGTTGATCCCAAATTCTATCTAACATCACTACATAATAAAAGGCTATAGTAAACATAGCTATACCTCCCTCATGGCCAAAATAGTGACCAAAATATGTCCAAGCCATCCAACTAGTATATACATTGTCCCGTTGGGTTCAATATGGGACAGTATTCATCAGAATAAAGTCAACGTTTTTAATTCATCAACCTCTATTTCTATCATCAAATCACCATCCTACCAATAAAACTGACTACTGCTACATGATGCAACTCAGATGATTTCCAAGGTATTTGACATCATCAGTGCTCATAGTAACATGAAAAATCCAGAGGTAGAATTTATGTAAGAGAAAGACAGTCAAAAAGTAAAGAGTATATAGAGCCAATTCCCAAGCATAGTGACAGCTAATAAATACAGTAAATAGTAACCTGGACATCACTTCGTACAATCTTAGACCTTTTATGTTGAATAAATTCATAGTAATTTGTTTTTCACAGATCGCAAATCAAATATACATAGAACATGATCTATATCTATGGATCCTAAGAAAACTACAGCAAGTGGATACATTGCAAATGTTTTCCTGCCTATTCAGCCAATAATGTTATTCGTGATCCGTATTAAGACCCTCCTCCACTCCCTTCAGTTTCAAAATCCATAATGCTTCTCTTTGTCGAATCCTTAATTCCTGATTACTGCCCCTCTGATCAGGTTTTACGGTCTTTAGTCCATGAAATAAGAAATCTTTGTGTGGACCTTGTTTGGTGCATAGCAATGTGTGTAATGAAAATGGGTATCTCTCATCACCTCATTTGACTGAAATGTTCAGCAATCCTCTCTTTAACTGGTCTAATGGTGCTTCCTACATAACTTTGATTACATCTACATACCAAAACGTAAATCACATAGCATTATGTACAATTTATGTTAGTCCTCACCGAGTAAATGGGGCTGTTGTAAGTAAATGAAGTAGTATCCTTATCTATCCTACACATGGAACAGTCACCACATTTAAAGAGCCTTTGCCACTCATATGCAACCAATCTTCAGACTTTGTGCTCTTGGGGTAACATGGGCTGATTATATTTCTTATTGTTATACCCTTGCAAAAGGTAATACTTGGATGTGTTGTGATAAATGGCTTAATCCAATCATCATCCAGTAAGAGGTACTAGTGTCTATTTAGTACCTTGCTAATGGCCCCAATGTTCCTACCACGTGGATACAAGTCTAATCTTCTCTGAAGATTTATTTGACATTCCTCTATGTTTACTAAGCATCTGTTCTCTGTTCAACTTACATGCCATATCAGATGCTCCTCTAATCAGTTGTGTATTATATCCTCTCCTGATAAATCTAGCCTCAATGTCTTTGAAATTATGTTCAAATTCTTCATCTGAACTACAGTTTTTGCATGCTCTAACCATTTCGCTATAAGGAATGGCTTTTATTTGGTGTTTGAAGTGGGCACTAGCAGTGTGTAGTTTTGCATTGTGTGATGTTTCTTTAAGATACATGTGGCTCCCTACTCTGGTACCGTCAACAAATAATTCAACATCCAAGAATTGGATCTTCTCAAGATCAAATTGAACTGCAAAGGACATATTACATGTGTTATTATTCAGATAAGCCTCAAACATCAATAACTCTTCCTTAGTCCCTGTCCATACCATAAGCACGTGATCTATATATCTTCCCCAGTAATAAATATGTTGTATCCCTTCAGCACCCTTATGGCCCCAGACCCAATCCCCCTCAAACCACCCCATAAAAAGGTTAGCATAAGAGGGAGCGAATCTGGAATCCATTGTGGTTCCACAGGTCTGGTGGTACCATTTGCCTTCAAACAAAAAAACATTATTATCTAGGACAAGGAGTATCATCTCCAAAAGCATCTTAGTACATATTAAAAAGTCTGTAGGTCTTTTGTTGAGAAAATGAGTTACGGCTATCATGCCATATTCATGCAAAATATTAGTGTATAAATAAACACCCAAAGTAATAAGTAACATCCCATCTGACCACACAATATCATTAAGGAAATCCAATACAAGCTCTGTGTCCTAAATATGTTAAGTTAATCGCAAACTGTTATAAAAACCCATCAAAACTTGTGACAACCTCTCTGTAGGCTCCCCCAATACCCATCAAAATACCTCTTCCTGGGGGAAAAGGAGCATCCTTATGAACTTTAGGTAACATATAAAGAGACACGTATCTGGGCTTCTGGATCTTTAGAAAGAAATATTAATCAAGAGTAAGCAGACCTTTACCACACCAATGTTGAATCTTTGTATTAATCTTAGTAGTAAATTCTGGAATAGGGCTTCTATCAAGAGAGCTGTAACAATTTGAATTGCATAGCTGACTTAGTATCTCTTTTATAGGTGAAAAATTGAAATTAGAAAATGTCTTTTTAGATAACCATGTGACCATCTTGATTTTCACAGATATCATACAAATGTTGTATGTGTCTTTTCAGCATGTGCAGCAGCAGCTGAAAGAGACAGCCGTGAAGGGGGAGAAGCAGCTGCCCAATCTGTGTCTAGGGAGAAACATCAGACACCGACGGGCACAGTGAAATGGAGGGTGAGGGGACTGGTTCGGAGGCCATCAGCTCTACATCTTCTTCAAAGTCCTCCACAGAAGACCAATTCATAGTGGTGGTGGACCTAACAGGACCTGTCCCATCTGCATCCTTGTCCGCCACCCATATTACCATCTCCACCCTCCTTGTTGCTGTCCCCTAGTTGGCCAAACCTGCCCCCCTAAAAGGGGATGGAGTCTCCTTTGCCGCAGGCACCTCCACCCACCTGGCTGCGCTCAGTGAAGAGTCTATTTACCTCTTAGGAGCTATGTAAGTTAGACAGCGAATGTGAATGGTATCCAGGGGCCTAGTTCCCAAATGCAACAGATGGGTGCATTCTTGGATGCTCATTTATAGTTCAGTGTCTGGCATGCAGAGATATCTTGCAAAAATAGCCTCTGCACTGACCAGAGCCCGCCTACTTGACCCCCCCCCACTGGCCCAACCTTGTGCCTATTCTCCTGTCCCTTCCTCATCCCAAATCCCACCCCAAACCCAAGCACATTCACTTCCTTGCATGCACCCACTCCAACAAACAAAAGTACACAAACACACCAAGAAACACAAACATACACCCATCCAACAGACACACTGCTGACACTCCACCCAGAGGCACAACCACCACCACCACACCCACAGCCACAACACCCAACACAGATACAACCACCTCAAACACAACACCCACTGTCACAGACACATGCACCCCCACCACAACCACAACCCCAACCACCACCACAACCCCCACAACCACAACATCCGCTTCTACAACACACTCATCCAAACACAGTCTCACACACACATATCTACACGCAAAACATCCACCAGGCACACACAGTCACAATCGCCTGAATACACCTACAAAACATACACATCCAAATGTACACACCCACAGAAAAGCACACGCACCCCAAAATCCTCCAAACACAAATGCACACACTCACCTAAACACTGCACACCATCCAAGACATACACATGCAAACGTGCACCACATACTCCAGACCCACATGCACCTACTCAACAGACAGACACACACACACAACATCCACTCCAGGCTCCCTCTACCTCCCAAACCCCATCCTCTCCCACCCCTTCCTCTTCCTCCTCCATCTGCGTTTACTGATTACCTGGCCCTGACCCCAAAGAAATCTAAACCCACCCACTCCCAAGAAACATCATTGAGGTGGCTGCTCTGCCCACTAGAAGCTCCTTAAAGAGAAGGTTGTACTTAACAGTGCAATTAGGAGGCAAGTCCTGGGCCTGAAGCCCATATTTTCAATCCAGGACTCTCTGGACAATTATCATTATTTTTTTTTAAACATTTTGTAATGAGAGACATATATCTCTCTTTTACTACATTTTCATTTATTTTCACTATGTTTGTCCTGGCATTATTTTAAATTATTAGTGATTGATTAATGACACTGATATTAATGCAAGTGTGTGTAACATGAACTTATTTTCATTTCTCACAGTGACAAATACATGTTTTATTTCTGACATTTGTGAATATTTTAGTGTTAGACTTTTGTGATGGACATGTCCTTCTTGGTATAAGCATTCATCATGATACTGGACACTTACACCAAAACTAAACATGTTTATATTTTTGTAACTTGAGAATGTAGTTGTGTTTATTTAAAAATAAGTGTTAATAATAAACACTATGCATTGCACGTGGAAAATAACGCCATTGAATTAAATGAAATCTAATGAGTAACAGAAATTGCACAATACAAGGGGAAATTTGACATTAATACATCTATGACACGTTTAAAGTTTAGAGGACATTGGATGCACATTTTGTGTAATCCCACTTGTTGCATTGGTAGTGCAATTACTACATTTATGTTGGATTTAGTAGTTACACCAATGTGTACTTTTTATGTAACTGATATGGTAGTTTATGGAAAATGATTAAAGCATAGCTTTATGGACACATTTCGAATTACAGATTAATGTGACTTTTGTGTAGGTGTCCGTTCATGAAGGCAGTTGGTACCAAACTGATGAGTGTAAATAATGTATAGCTGTGTTGCTTTAAGTTTTTTAAGCTACCACATTGCACACATATGCATTGCACATCATTGTACTATTGCTTGTTTTTTAAAACAATGCACAAGTACAGAGCTAATGTACACATACAAATCCGATGGTAACGGGTACAACAGTCCCTTACCTTCGGTTCTGGTGATGACTGGGTTGGTTTGCATCGTGGTCCAGTATCAAAAGCAAAGGCAGGACTTGTGAGATCAGGTCCATGGTGGCAAGAGAAGTGAAAAGAGTGTGGAGGTTTAGCTGCCACAGTTATGTCAGCAGGAAGGCAACTGGCTGTGGTCCCAACACCAGACGCTTTTGCCTATGGCGCCATTGATTCAGGTATATAATTTTGGAGGTGACTGCGGTTCACCAACGGACTTTCATCTATTGGCTCACCAGCATCTAAATAGAGGAGGTAGACCACCTACTTGGTGGATGGATTATCCGATGGTAAACTAACAATGGGACCTATTCTGCCAAGATCTAAATCAGTCCCTTGGGGTTTACTCCAGCTCAGCGAGCAGTTAAAAAATACTCCCTCCAAGTGAGAGCAAACACAGGATTCCCTGCACACACTGCTATGTCCCAGTTGTGTGCCCCCCAGGATATAGCTAGTGAGCCCGGCCCTAGGGGATGGGGTCCCTGGGGTCATTAATTGCTCAGGGAGAGGTTTCACGTGGCCCTTCGATCTTCTAAAGTTTCTGCCACAGGT
Organism: Pleurodeles waltl; assembly: GCF_031143425.1. Classification (NCBI taxonomy): domain Eukaryota; kingdom Metazoa; phylum Chordata; class Amphibia; order Caudata; family Salamandridae; genus Pleurodeles; species Pleurodeles waltl. The sequence continues at coordinate 941,308,952 of NC_090449.1, forward strand.
GTGGGCTCCCTGGGGTCACCCTCCCCATATAAACAAATTTCAGCCCTGGAGTGGGCGTACTGGGGCCTCTGGAGGCTTGGGGAGGAGGGCCATGTGTGAATACAGCCCCAGTGGTGGGTTTGTTGAGGCAAAAAAAGAATGCTGCCCAGTCACCATTTTTAGGGCATAGGGCCTTCCCGGTTTGCATCTCCGCCAGGGCTGATGAGAGTTCATCCTCCATTATAACCTTGTCTAATATGGCCCAAGCATCATCTGGCAGAGCCTGTGGACGGAATGCCACAATCATCCTGCATGCTGAGCATATACCAACCTATTGTAGGCCACAAAGCTCTAGGCCACCGTCTGGGGTCAGAGAGAAGTCCACGCTGGTCGTCACATATCACTGGCACTGGTGAAATGTTACATACGGCCTGGCATAGTAGGTGCAATAACCTGATGGCTTTATCACCCCATTGAGTAATGCGACTTTGGGTCACCTACCATATCTGGCTCGTCTAGAATGTCAGTTGTTGGTATCGCTGCTGAGCTAAGCCAACGTGCCGTCGCGCTGTGTCACCATTTAGTTGTTGACAACTCCTCTAGTGTACGTATCTGTGTCTCTAGCTCGGTTAAGCTACTGTCTCTGCTTCTATGTACTTTTCTGTAGAGGGAGTGGATGAACTATTGTGGGCGAAGTATTCAGTTATAGATTGTTTTAGCATAGTATTATACACAGGGCTCTGCAGATGCCAGGGGGACATGCGTCAGCGGAATGTAGAGCGCGTGGGTCCCACCCGCAGCCACAGCACCACAGGAGGTGATCGAAGAGCCCCCGAGTTAGAATGTGGAGGAATTTGCTAGAGTTCATCATATGGTCTAGTCTTAAGAATGAGCTATGGACGGTCAAGTAGAAGCTATACCTCAATTCTCTTGGATGATAAGTCTTTGCAGCCCAGAGTAGTCACTAGGTAGCCCAGTTTGTACCCCCGCCAGCCCCTGCCCTCCCGGTATGCCACCTGTCCTGTTCTGGGTGCATCACATCATTCCAGTCTCCCCCTATCACAGGGAAGCTATCAGCCATGTCTCACCAAAGCCCCATGGCTTGGTCTAAAATGATTGTCCTAAAGGCGGGGGCTGATATACTGCCAAGGGTTAAGGGTTTTCCATATAGTGTGCCTGTGACTAGTGTGTATCTGCCATGTTTATCTAGCAACGTTTTGGTGAGTAAAAAGGGGATCCTGCGGTAGAGCAAAATGGTGGTGCCCCGCGAGCCCCCTACAGACCTCAATTGATATATTTGTTAGTAGCCATACCTAGACAGACAAGGTACTTTGGAGCCCAACAGGTGTGTTTCGTAGAGGAACAGTATGTCCTCCACAAACCTCTGCTTAAATACAGCACCCCACTTTATTTTGTCAATGGCCCCCGCGCATTCCATTTGAGGAGACGGATCTGGCTTGTATTTCAGAAAAAAGGAAGTATCTGGTGCTCCAACTGAGGCCCCTAGGGGGCCAAAGCCAATGAATCCCCAGAACCAGCCCAAGAAATTTGTGCTAGAGAGAAAACCCCTTTATCTCTAGGGGTGCATTCATATGGTCTGTTCCACACTGTCACATTTAGCTAAACACTTAGGCATCTGTCCCTTGGGGGTCCCTAAGGTAATAAAGCATTACAGTCCAGATGTGATAAAAACACATTCACTGGATGATAAAGTTATGTTGCAGCTTCACGAACTGAGCCTCTCCAGGATGACTGGGACCGATTACGATGCTTTCTAGGTGGTTTGGTTTGCTGGGTCCCTCTATCACTCTGGGACAAGTTGAAGTCCATGGAGGGTGGTGTATGTGGTTTTGTCACAATTGATTCATCCGTCCAGGCAAAGAACTCTTCTGGGGAGCCGAAGAACAGTGTCTCTGAGTTGTAGGCAATTCTTAGGCATGCCGGCTAGAGCAGCATGTAGGGCATTTTGAGATCTCTCAGGTGTTGTTTCGCTTCCATGAGCGGCTGGTGCTGTTGTTGTGCTATTGTTGTGTAATAAAGGAATATCAATATGTGGTACAATTCATATATGATTTTGTCTTGGCTACGGGTGTATTTAAGAAGAGTGTCCCGATCCATGTAGTTGTATTTAGCAATAGCTGGATGTGGTCTTGCCCCTGGAGGGTTTCCTCACCAGGGCCCTCTCAACTACAACTACAAAACATGTTGACAAGAATTTTTGGTGGGACCACGGAGCGGAGTTAGGTCATCAAGAATATGCCCATGTAGAGCCTTTGCACCCCTCTGGGAAGCCCACGAATCTCAGGTTAGCCTGCCTGGCGCGGCCCTCCACATCCTCCACATGTGTGACCAGTTCCTTTCTCTACAACCCATTTTAAATGTAGCTTTACTGCTGTTGATGGCTTGGTGAATTTGGGCATTCTTATCTCTTTCCCCCTCCTCGCACTCTCCAAAAGTGCACTAATTCCAGGGGTTCATCTCAAGACCCCTCCCGTTACACTTCAGCAATCATACCTACATTGGAAGATCCCAAGACACACCTGTTCCAACTCTTCAGAGCAATTCTCCTTGGACATTACTTTACCCATATATTCTGATCAAAGGTCCCAAAAACGTCCTACTACTGCAATCTGCAGAGTTAGATGTTTTACTCGGTGGTTGAAGTTGGTGGGATTGGAGAGGCATACTTTTATGATGCATAGAACACTGTTCCTCTACTTTTTGTACCAAGACAACCATCCTGGGATATTTAATTCTGACAGTTTAATGCCTCAGATGAAGTGTCATTCAATGAGTCTCCTGTTCGGTGAAACTAAAGCCTGGCAGGCAGCTAAACAAACCTTCATGCCAGGATGCCTGCCTGCCTAAAGGAAATGCAAATGTGAGCTACCAGTTAATCTGCAAATGTAAAGGATCCTTTGGAGCTGGTAGTAGCTTTAATTGACCTAATCACACAAAGCTTTGTGATGACAAAGATTTATTCTTTTTAAGTGGTAGTGCAAAGAGTTAACAACTGGGCTGTGAAGTGTGCTTTTAATTGTAATTGTATTTATATGGGGCTTACTACACCTGGAGGTGTCGAAGGGACAGTAATGTAAAACAAATTGCACTACCTAAACTCTGGGTATTACTAAAGTATATTTTGGGTGCACCATTTTATCCTAAAAATGTTGTGCATTTTGTAGCAGTCTGTCTTATACTGCATGTAATGCAAGATGCAAATTACATATTCACAGTGCTTTCTGTCACGGGCTGTGACGTTGTAGCACTAAAAATACACAAGCCACTTTTCTCCACTGCACCAACCAAGATATAATTCTGTGGCTCTCCGGCTACACACAGACATCTGCAGGGCATTAACTAATAGAGGTTCCGCAATATACAAAGTGCATTTCTCAATGAGTAACAACTTTTTAAAATGTATTTTTCATTTAAGCTGCGTGCTATTTTATATGCACCTACCTGACGGTGAAAGACAAAAAAAATGTACAGAATAATTTCACTTGTATCAGGACGGCATTACAAATCTTTGGACGATTTTGATCGCTTCTCCAAAAATAGAAGCCTTTTCCTGTGATGTGATAGAGGGAAAACTCCCATTAAGATTCCCCTCTGTGTTCCCAATATTGCAGCATTAGTTTAACCACAAATCATAACTACATTGGTGATTACTTGAAAGTTGCAGGTAATCTAATTAACAATAGGTCCTGATGAAAGCCATGGACCCTGAGTCGCTGTGTCAGGCTGAAACAAGTTGACATTAGTTTTACTTGTATAGGGTTCAGTGCTGATCCTCACAACGTCATCTGTTTTTAATCTTACCCTTATCATTTTTATGGACACCAATAAATAGGAATTTAGGATATGAGGTAATTTTAACTCTCATTCTTCCACTCACCTTCTCATTGAGATATCCTTCAGTTAATTTGGATAATGGGATACTGAAGTGAATGGAGACCCAGTGATGATGCTACCCACGAAATCACCCACTGTGGTAACCCTCACCGTTGAGGGTAGAATACATGTTTGAGGGTCTGTTGGGAAAGATCTCAGAGGGCCTGCAGTGATATGGTACAAGGGCTCACTTCTTTTGGTTATTAGTGTTTGGACAAAGGAAGCTGATTGAACCTTAGAGACAGCTTCTTTCTCACTCCTTCCCTGGGTTATATGAATATTTTTTTTAACCACACCTTTGACCCTGCACCCATTCTCACTGACCCCTCCCCCACTGTATGCGGCATCACAGTTCCCATACTTTTTTAATTCACGTCGACCTCTGGTTTTACTCACTCTCAAAGATAAATCAGCCTACGCAATTTCGGGCGAATCGATTTCTGTGAACGCGTTGCCTACATATCACATCAAAGCTGCCTGCCTGAACTACTGGTGTGTAACTGATTGTTACTTCATCGTCCTCACGGAAACTTGTTTCTGCTCATCTTCCATATCGCCTTCATACCCCTAGGTTACTATATCCTCTACCTCAATTTTCCAAAATACATTGGTTGGGGCTGCCGTTATCCACAAGACTCCCTTAAAGGCAAACTGATTAACTTAATAAACCACTAATCCTTCACTATTGAGATTCAAATCCTAACACTTAAAGCTCAGAGGCAGGACACCTTATACTACCCACTTGGCACCAAATGTTTTATTTCTTTCTTCGAATATATAACTGAACAACACTGCCTCTTCTGATCAGATTTTCCTGAGAGATTTCTTCCTCCCCTGTGAAAAATACAAAGAGTTTCACAGATTCCAACCTCAAATCCTTCATATCTAACAACGTTTTACAACATTTCATCTTACCTACTTACAATAATGTCTCTAAGCTATACATGATTTGTTCAAAGAAACATCACGTGCTAATCATTAGTCTTATAAAATTGCCCCGTTCAGACCATTGCCTAAAAGACCGGCTTTGTCCTACCCTACACATGACAGAATGTTGACGCACATTTAAAATCTAGGGACCTCAAAACACACTGGCATCAAGCATTGACAAAGCCAACAGGTGTGGTTTTAATGAGCAACTGCATTCAAACACGAGCATGAATGGATGTGCGCAAACTATTTATAGAATGTGTCCGTTAACTGTCTACTTGACTCCTATTACTGTGCTCTTTTTTTGGCCCAAGTTTGCAGTGATTGTGCCATGTGGTGCTGGAAATGTGGGATAGAACACTGATGTTGAGAAATTACATTTATGAGGGGTTTTAGCTTTTGAAAAATACTTGCATGTAGCAAATTCTTCAGATATCCTTGTAACACTGTCTGCCTTCACCCAATAAAATGTCTCTTAACATGTTGTCAGTGCAGTGTTTCTAGCTTTAAACAGGAAGGATTGTAACAATCAATCCATCAGTTTTAACTGAGCCTTAATTACAAATTAAGGGTGTGCATTTACACCTGTTCACAGGTCTGGCATGCAAAAACATAGCAGTAAAATCAGTTACACCTGACGTGTCATTTACAACTGTGATGTGTAAGTGAAGCCATTTTCACAGTGAATGGCTTTGTAAATTGGGCTTGTGTATAAGATAATGTGGGTGCCTCATATTCTCTGTGGTGGTCCCTACTGGAGCAGGTTCATGCTACCCATTTTAAATGATTATATATTATTTTGATAGCATCACACCTTGATGATGTATTCAATGGACATTTGAGGTATTTTTCCTATGCATGGTATCTATGTTAAACAAGAATTGGCAGAGACATTAGGTCCCGCCTATGCAGGATCCATTGGTTGTGTCTATGGATTTTATTGACGTTGTACAGCAGCCCTCCCGCTCTGCAGCATGATTGACAGAATTTTTTTAAAGTGCTATGATGGAGTCAACTCTGGCCACATCAGTCATAGCGTTTTTTTGTATTACTTTTAACCATGGTGCACAGCAGCCACTCAGCTGTACAACATAGCTTAAACATTTTTGAAAAGTCCAATAGAGGAGCTGTAAGGCTTTGTCAATGTTTTCTGTGCCATGTTGTGCAGCTGCTTGGCTGCTATGCAGCATGGGTGACAGTAAAAAATCCAATCATTTGCAATGCAATGGGTCTCGCGTTTGCTCAACTTAAAGCTATTATCGTTGTAAATTCCTAACTGGACTTTTCTTGCCACATAAATTGAAAATGAAAGTAAAACAGTTGACATAAGCAAGCCATTTCAAAGCATCACGGCCGCCGTGAGCTTGAGCGTGAAGGAGAGACACAAAAGGAAAAAGAAGTTAGCTCGCAGTCAAAGTATCGGCAAACATGCAATTATCCATGTAACGGGGTCGATGGCCAAGGCAGTAACAAAACTGGAAGGACATACATAAGGTGCATTAGCAGAGTTGTATGTGAATCCCAAGAGCAATATTGGGGCACTTCAGATCAGGATTGGTGGTACAGACAGAGCTGTGTCCCGGCCAGTTGCTTTAATAATAGAAAGGCAGTAGGTGAAGAATGAGAAATGGAGCACCGTATAATTCCTGGTATTGGAATAATGGGGCGCTGCAGGTTAGGTTTTAGGTGCACTGACAGAGTTGTATTGTCTCTGCAGTACTGGAATAGTAACGGGCCCACAAGGTCAGAAGTGAGGTATGTTAATGGAGCTATGTATGAACCTAATATTGGTGTGACAGTTTTGCCGAAAGTTAGCCTGGAAGTGCCCTGGTGAAGCTGTGACTGGGGCCCAGTATGGGAGTGACATTGCCTTTGAACCACAGAAGTGAGGCGTCCTGAAAGGCGTGTGTGTGTGAGCCTTAGTACTGTGAAGAAATGTGCACTGAATGTTAGAATTGACGGATTCTGGAGTAGCTGTGGTGGTTCCCATCAATAGTGGGGTTGGATGTTAGAGTTGAGGTGCACTGCCTGAGCTGTGTTTTGCTCTTTTGTGTCCAGTATTGGCTTGGCAGTGGGACTGAATATTAGAATTGAGCTGCTGTAATGGAACTGAATGTGAGCGGGGTCCCAGTATAGGAAAGGAAGTGACCTCGCAGGGACAGAACTGAGGTGCACTGATGGAGCTACACCTGAGGTCCTAGTACTGGAACAGCAGAGTGTACTGACTGCAAAAACTGAGGTGCTCTGGCAAACAGTGTGTGTGAGGTTCCTGACACTGGCACAGCTGAGGGCTTGGAGTGTGTGAACTGAGAAGCACCGATTGAGCTGCACCCGAGGTCCCAGTATTGGAGCAGCAGTGTACTGACTGCAAGAGATTAGGTGCTCTGGCAGACAGTCTGTGTGGGGTTCCTGGCATGGCTGAGGGCTAGGAGTGTGTGAACTGAGGTGCACTGATGGAGCTGAGAGTGGGAACCCAGTATGGAGCAGAAATGGGCAATGTCTTCAAGGATTACGGGGCCCAGGTAGAGCTGGGTGCCTAGGCTATAAACAATTACAAGCTATCCTCCATCCTTGCTCTCAGCACACAGACAGGCACACTTGGTAAAGAAAATCCAAGCCAAGGAAGGGCAGGGGTCAGGCAGCTGAGAGGGGGTGCAGAGAACCCACAAAGACCAAATGTGATTAAGATAGCAGTCTGATTTATAATCTTGTTTACAGCTAACCTCAGAGGAAGAATGCTCTGCAAATGAAAAAGGAAGCTTCCCTGGACAGGAACAGGGAACAAAGTAAAGAAATAGTCCCCTACAGACCAGATAAACAGGACAAAGTGTAATTATACAGTAGCTGGTAACTGCTCCCACACAGAAGAAAGAGGGAGAAAGAGTCATGACTGACCACTACAAGCAAGGATTTTTAAATGACATTGAAACTAACAAATGAAATAGCAGGAAGCCCACAGACTTATACTTGAAAGTATACAAGAGGTCATAAGCTTACGCTCAACCTAAAAAAAGCTCTCTAAAGTGAACAGCGTGTGCTGTGTCATAGCACTTTTTATGCTTTTAGCCATGTTGCACAGTAGCTATGCTGGCTAAAGAAAACACTGACAAAGCTAATAGATTTTGCATAGACGACACCTATTGACTTTGTCAATGCTTGTTGTAAAAATGCATTTCAGATCACACAAATGCAATTGGTTTGTACACCTTAAAATATAAATGATGGATATTTCATCAAGCATATTTTTGCTCTCCTAGTCCTGTTAGAAATACTTGGACCAGTTTAGTCATTCCAAATCGGGAAAATTGCTGAGTATCTCTGCATGTATGTAAAAGAACCGGGGGGTGCCTCCGGTAAAACAGCACAGTCTCATCATGTGAGTCTGTGCTTCATCAAGGTTTCCCTGTTCCTTGGGCTGCAGTACTGTAATGGTGTGTTATAGCTGCCAGCTAAGAAATAGACCGGAACCAATGTATTCAAACTAATGAAAAGGGTAAACCACTATTAAAATCTGCAGCTAAAAAAAAAAAAAGCATTTGCAGTGCAATGGGTCTCATGTTTGCTCGAGTTCGAGCTATTAGTGTTATAAATTCCTATCTGGACTTTTCTTGCCACATAAATTGAAAATGAAAGGTAAAACAGTTGACATAAGTGAGCCGATTCAAAGCACCACAGCCTCCATCAGCGCGGAGAGGCAGAAAAAGTTCGCTCGTAGTTAAATTTATCGGCAAATGTGCAATTATCCATGTTACAGTGTCAGTAGCCAAGGCGTTAACAAAACTGCCCCAAGGAGGGACAAATGTAAAGCAATATTAGCAAAGGATTTTTTAAAGGCAAGCCCATGAACAAGTGATAGTAATGGGGGTGCGGTGGGCGCGGTTAAAAGCTCACAGATAGATTACAACAGGCCAGAGTGCTTGCGTGCTCAACCTAAAAAGGAGGAATGTGTGATCATTAATGCTCAAGGTGATGTGCAGAATAGGGACCTTAACACAACAAAGGAGCAGTAGCAAGACAAGTCACTTAGGAAAAACACCAAAAGACTTTCTTGCTTGGTTGAAAGTCAACAGGTCTCGGAAACTGACTGGTCATAAAACTCTGCTCAGACATATTGATAGTTTCAAGCTAGGGCAGCAAAATGGCACAGATGAGCCTGAAAAATACTGCGAGCGAAGCGGGCAGAGAACCACAGAGGTGACAGAGAGAGAGAGCGTTGGTCTGGAGCGACAGAAGCAGATAGACAAAACATTCACTTGAAGAGCAGTATGAGAGCAGGGGTACACAGAAGCACATGATGCTTGAATGTGACAGGGAGCTTGGGGGCGGGGGAGAAAATCATGCAAGGGAGACAGCTGGAAAACACAGACTTTCATAGAGTGAGTCACGAAAAAAAGAGTTCCAGAAGAGTGACACTCATGGAAAAATAGTGGCAATATACAGGCATTGCTCAAGGGGATGGACAAAGACATGTTGGGGGTGCGAAAGCAAATAAAGCAAGCAAATAGAAGCAACCAAAAGTGAAACAACATGCTAAGCGAATGGTAAGCAATGGTCCGCTTTCAGAATGCTCCCAAGATGTCTTTGCAACCAGACATCTGTGTCCGGTAGTCTTCGATCTAAAAAGGAGACAACCTGGAGCTTTTGTATCAGTACACTACAATGCTGTGAGTCCTTAATCAAAGGGAATATGCCTGTGCATTAGCTTGGTGTATATACAAGTGACCATGATTAGCTGTAGGCATTGAATTTGATAATGTATAATCTTCATATTCCCATATTGGCTACGTGACAGGAAATAACTCTGACTTTTTGATAACAGTTGCGACAATGAAGATTTGCATTTCATAACAAGGAAAACTATTTTTTCTCTAGTAGGTTGTGACAGCCTACAAAGACTTGCACATCGTTGTTCTACAGTAAAATCCATGTTCTGTTGGTTTTTGCTTCTGTGGCCAACACAATGTGACCTGGCATTATACTAAATATCGATTGGATCAATATAACCAGCAGATGAGTATTGTTAGTGAAGGTAGCTTATTTTTTGAGAGGGTTATATTCCAGACCACACTCGACTATACCTGTTGCTACCACCTTGAACAATCCTGTTGAGCAGACATCTTTGGATTTGTTTTAATATGTTGATATGCGAAAGATGGAGTACTTTATGATTTTGAGAACAAATGTATGTATTCCTTTATTTAGGCATTTCATGTATATTCTTTTCAACTCCTTCTTGGTTCGAGCCAATCACACTTCATGTATTTCTTTTGTATATTTCCTCAATTATTGCTTAAGTCCTTCAATTCCGTTGCCCTTTATCATGTTAATCTTTCCATGATCAGGGCTTTCTTCATCAGCTGTCCAGGTAAGTAGGCCATGTAAGCTGCCCAAACTGTCTCCCATTAATAGTTGTGTGCCATTGTGTTTAGATCTAGCGTTTTTGTGCAATTTCCTGCAAACCTGTTATTACTAATTCTGTAACATGTACACAGAGCGGCCTGCGGCTCCACCCAGAGGAATAACGCTCACCTAATACTATTGGCTGTTTCATTTCACCTTCAGGAAATCGCTTCTATTGGAATGCAAAAGGTTCTATTTTATACCTACATAGTACATTCAATCATCACATTGCCCCCTTCATTTTATTATATTTAATGTGGTAAACATAATTTGTGCATGGAACAGAATTTGTAAATATCAGTGTTTGCATACACTGCTACATTAAAGCCAGACCTATTGGGTTAGCTTTTGCTTGTTCAATTTTCAGTATTTCTCCACCAAGGAATTTTTCTTGGTGCCATGTTTTTGTATAGAACACTAACAAAAATTCTAGTTAGATGCTGATTTAAATCATAACCAATTCCAGAAAAATTAGGCTGGTCTTTGCAAATGTGTGGGATCACCTATTAGGGGGAATCCATTATAGTGGCCTGCTATGTAATGTGGATTGAACTCAAAAATAGGACATCAGGCCGTAATATACACTCTGCACCTTCCCTGTTTGCGACAAGGTGAATCTTTTTTTAAAGTTGCGCCGGGCACAAATAGCTAAAGTCCACCCTATTATGTAAAATGCACTTCCACCAGTAGAGGCGCAAACTTGTATTGCCCTGGAAGTGCATTCAAGTGAAGTGTGGAGCGGCTGCTTCGTGTTTCACAGTGCAGGCGGCATGCCACCTGCACTTTTACGAGGGGAGAGAGAGATCTCCTTGCAGGCGAGTGCAGTGAGTGACTGCACCTGCCTACAGGTGGATATCTGAGGGGTCCATGCCCCCTCTGTCCCCCAGAGGGCTGCCTTTAAGAGGCACAGTGAAAGTCTGCCGCCTAAAGGTGTGTTTGCGTCTGTGCTCGCCTCCATTATATGTCACAGGCGCAGAGGCAAAATAATTCCCTCATTTGCCTGGGGCAACACCCACTGTGCAGATGAGGAAACACCCTCTCATAATCGTGCTGATGCTACATGTGTGCTAGCACTATCAGTATTACAGAAGGGGACTCACAAGTGGCTGTGGCCCCCTGTGTAATTCCGTTGTACCTCAGAGGAGCACAAACTGGCCATACATGCCAGCTGCGCCCCCAGGGCACAATGTATAATATGGCCCCTGGTCAGTTGCATGCTGCTACAAGACACATCTGCATAAGGCTCTTAAGAGTCAGGTAATGCAGCCTTAAGAAACGCATCCTTTTCAGCGTGTGCTAGTCGTGAGAGAGAACGATGGAAAAGTAATGTTCTACCTATGATGGATATGCACACTTTGCTCTCCTTCTAAACAGGAGTATGTATTTAATTTAAATAAAATTGTTAGGACTCCGGGATAATTTTCCTAAAACTGGGACTGCTCCAGCTTTTCAGAACGTGTGCTCATCCTAATGTTCCCCTGTGTGTCCTTTCTCTCACCTTTATAAACTGGATTGCAAAAGTGGTTGTCGCTTTCAACTTTAAGTATGAGCAAGTTTCCTGGCAACTTGGGCCTAGGAGCTCTGGAGGACCAGGATGATCGTGCTTCCTATCCGTGCAGCCACAGCCAGCATGGTATTTTGCCTCTCTTCTACAGCAGTTCCATTCCATTAAAACCACACGTAGGCACATGTGACACTAAGCTAAAGCCACACATAAAAATCAAACAGCCGTGCAAAATTGAAAGAACATGCATGAATATCTTCCAGGAAAGATGCTTTTGCTGGCAACTTAAGCTAGATACTTATTTTTATTGGCATGTTTCTGGCCGAACGGGTTGGCCGTGTTTTTGGCCTTATTCTGTTGAGTGTAAACTGTGCAAAGGAAACTGCTGTAGATATTCATGCTTTCACTACATGAAATGAAAGGATGTTTATGTTATTAACGCACACCCATGCACTTAACCACAACCCACCTTCAGTAGAAGGCTCAGTGAGTTGAGCACCCTCTATGGAAAGCAGCGGTGATCCGCAGGTCAAAAGTTAGAATCCTGGGTAGACTTTCCATCATTCTAAAGGTAGGAACATTGATTACCATTAAATTGGGCCATACTAACATCTAATTACAACGTTTAGAAACAGAATTTCGACAAGAAACACTATATATATATATATATATATATATATACATATATATATATATATATATATATATAGAGAGAGAGAGAGAGAGAGAGAGAGAGAGAGAGAGATGATACGTATGTGTAATACAAGTATCATATTATTTCACAAGGGTACGCGTATGCCCATTCACAAGATGTGTGTACTGCTGTCTTCTTTGTAAAATAAGTGCAGACAAATGAAGATGTAGGAGTTGTATTCTACGGTAGTGAACGTGAATAGCTGGGGTAGGTATCAGCGTTAGGCAGCAAAAATTCAGGGAGCAGAATATATTTCACGGGAAGTATGAAATACTGTCTCGGCCAATAAGAACGTTTTTGAGGTAAGGTTGGTGAGAAATTGTATAATTTGTATTCCCTGTGTTTTTGGGGGCAGACCTTGATGGAACCAGAATGGCATGGCCTTTCAATGGTGTTCTTGCACACCCACAGAAGAGCAAGATCTGGAACCCCCAATGTGAGACTTTTAGTAGGGCCGCGGCACAGAGGGAATCTGGGCATCTTTGTGAACTGTGATATAAATGGAGCAAATGCCTCCCTCCCATAAGGACAGAGCTGTCACTGATTTCAGACTCTGAGTGAAGGGAATTACCGCATGAACTTCCTGGTGTTGACAGTAGACCTGCAATACTAATCATAGCTGGGATTAACCTTCTAAATGATGCTTCTGTTCCAAACTGGAAAGCTTAGTGAAAACCAGGGAATTGTTTCATGTTTGACATTTCCCAGGAGGAGAAATTTCCTTTGCAGTGCGAATTCCGGCTGTGCATACTCAAACAGGCAGTGTAATGTTTTGCGATTATGCACTTGCATTTTTTTTCAAAATTTTATGAATATATAAGTCCTCGCATGCCTATTCTGATAATGTTCTGGTTCAGTTAAAAATAAACCAAATCCCACCAAATGCTTTAGCAAGACACAACCCAAACTCATAAATAAAAATAAAATGACACACTCAACGATTTGCCTTTTTATGGTAAAAAATTTGCTTTTTAAACACTTAATACTCATCTATGCTAAAATATGGTGAGATAGTTTTTTTTCTATTTATTTAATATTTCATAAGCAGCGAATAGACCCATGTTTTATTATGTTTGTAAAAATTGCAATAGCTCTTCAAGTGCTGTTGCTGTATAGCGAATATTTGTATAAGATTTCCAACACCGAAAATACACTTCTTAATTGAAATGTTTCTCTATTTCTGTGTATTTGAGAACTCCTTATTAGGTATGTGTATTTAGCGTCCGAGGCTTTAGATCACAGTTTAATAATGGCGCTTTTCCAGAATCTTTAAAGTAAATTTCAGAACAGGAATATTCACGTTTGTGTCTATTCTTATGTGTCATTTTTAGGTTAGAGTTTACTACGTAGTTACAAGGGCTACCTGCCAGCACTCCTCGTCGATTGGGCTGTTGTTGTACTATTTACATTTTCTTCTGCCCGATGCATTATTATACTGCATGTGGCAATCTATAGCCCGCTTCAGCCATTGGGTAACTTCGTTGTGAGTGACCGCATTCATCCCTTTCACAAGGAGCTTTCTTCGGCGCCAGGGTCTGTTATGGCAATTTTTGATTTTTGACACAAAAAATATTTTTGCTTTTAGCCAACATGTTTTTATTTTGTTGAAGGCCCAGCATTTTCCACAACAATAATGTTTTACCAAAACTTTGATGTTGGGACTGAAAAGTCCTCAGGTAGTTAAAACGTGTACCCCTGACCTGGTTGCCCAACTGTACTGTTGTCTGAATCCCAAAGACTGATTTTTTTGTCACAGGAGAACACAAATCATGTGCATGCGCAATGACCTAGGCCTGTCTCACGAACTGTGGTCTTGTTAGACTGGTCGTGGTGCCTAAAGCGCTTGCCTCATAGTGGTGGTGGAAGGCTCCCTCCTTCACCAGGATTTAAGCAGCATGAGCACATTGAATGCAGCATACAGTGTAGTTATCAGTAGTAGAGAACAGGACCTTTTTACTGTGTCAGTGGAGTGCGGTTTACAGGCTAATTCACCTTTTTAAAGTTCCACTGCTGTGTGCTTAGCTCACCCATTGGCCTGCATCAGGTAGATGTGGAGTGCTAGAAAGCGTGAGAGTAGTGACTCTGCGCTGGATGTATGTGTACCTGGGAGAAGTACAGTACAGGGATAGTGCAGTGTGTGGGTATGGTTAGTGCATCTACTGGGTGTATATATGCCTGTAAGTAATACATGACACAAGAGACGTAGTGCTGTACAGTGTGCGCGCAATGAAAGCATGTGCTGGGTGTGTGTGCTTGCAGGAAATACTATGCATGAAGGGTCAAGTATTGTGCAGCACACACATGATGTGTGTTCTGGCATTGGGTGTGTGTTTGTAAAATTCATACACCTTTTAAATGTAGAATAGCATCAGTGCTGAACAGTGCAAGCAGACTAAGTGTGTTCAAAATGTGTACATGTAAGGTGCATTGCATGGACGTAACAGTTCTGGACGGTAAGTGGGTTCTAATGTACACTGAATAAGCATGCTTGCAATGGTCCATTACATGGAGGAGCCTGGGTTCCATTTTGGAAAGCCCAGGGCTGCTCATTGAAGACATGAGGAAGAGAAGAATCACCCCCAGACAAATTTGTGTATTGCTGTACAACTTTGAGCTGGGTGGGACACGCACTGGAGAGAAAAAGGAAGAGGTTACATTTACACTTCAAAGGCTGCTCTTTGATTCAATGATAGATCACAAGGAAGGGGGGACTGGACACATCTCAGGAAAGGAGATGGGGCTGATAAGGGAATTATAAAGAGTAGGGCTGTGGACCTGGGATTAACCTTTTGATGCATATATTACTGTGTCTGACATCCAGGTGTGAACTCTAGTAACTCTCATGAATTGTGTTGTGGGATAATCAGTTTCAAAGTCTTGCCTGCTGTGACAGACAGTCTTTCATGAAAAAAAGAAGATAAAAAGAAGTGTCCTCTTCCAAGGAAGCAGAACCTCGACATAAAACTTTAAAGACTCAGACCCTAAATTACATTATGGTGTCTGGAAATGGACTATAAAAAGAGGAAGTTGAGATCTCAATATTGGTTATCGGCTGTTAGAAATGGGGTCTTTGGTTGGCAGTCAGGTTATCCCCTGTCCATGTAAAGACACTCACTCTAGTCAGGGTAAAGTAGAATCACACTCTGGTAACCCCCGCTCACCCCATTGGTAGCTTGGCACGAGCAGGCAAGCTTAACTCAGAGACAATGTGTTAAGTATTTGTACCAACACACAGTAATACAGTGAACCACTACAAAATGACACAGCTCAGGTTTAGGAAAATAGTCAACATTTTATCTAAATAAACAAGACCAAATACAATAAAAACACAAAAATAGTGCCTAGAGGCACAAATGCTGCAATTTGGTAGTAAGTGGCGTCGTAATGGAGTTGTTTCCCACAACGTGACGCCACTGGCACCGTTTATGGAGTCGCGCGGACCCCCAGGTATAGTACCTTTGTAAAACAAGTAGAAAGCAGGCCGGTGCACAGCGTCGGGGAGCAAGGCATCACTGGATCTGCAGACGGCTGGAGGTGAGGCGGCGTCGGTTGGAAGGTGTCTGTCCCTTGGTACCTCTGGCAGAGGCGAAGTCCGATGAAGTCACGATGCTGTGGGGTGACCTCAGAAATTCACTTCCAGGGGCCAAGGAACTGGAATGGCACCCTCTGGCAAGCTAGAGTCCACAGCATGGAGACTCAGAACTGGGTGGTGAAGCCTTTGCTGTCACTGAGGCTTCAAAACAGGAGGCAAGCTCTACTCCAAGCCCTTGGAGATAACTCTCAAAACAGGAATGCACAACAGAGTCCAGTCTCTGTCCCCTTTCACAGACAGAAGCAGCAACTGCAGGATAGCCCAACAAAGCACAGTCACAGATAGGGGCACAATTCTCCTCAGCTCTTCACCTCTTCTCCTTGGCAGAGGTTCCTCTTGATTCCAGAAGTGATCTAAAGACTGGAGTTTTGGGTCCACTACTTATACCCCTTTCTGCCTTTGAAATAGGCAAACTTTAAAGGAAAGTCTCTGTCGTTTACAAAATCCTGCCTTGCCCAGGCCAGGCCCCAGACACACACCAGGGGGTTGGAAATTGCATTGTGTGAGGGCAGACAGAGCCCTTTCAGGTGTGAATGACCACTCCTCCCTCCACTCTAGCACAGATGGCTCATCAGGATATCTAGGCTACAACCCAGCTCCATTTGTGTCACTGTCTAGAGGAGAGGTGCAAACAGCCTAACTGTCAAACCGAACCAGAAAGGGAATCCACAAACAGGCAGAGTGACAGAATGGTTTAAGCAAGAAAATGCCAACATTCTAAAAGTGACATTTTCAAAATAACAATCTAAAAACCAACTTCACTAAAAGATGTATTTTTAAATTGTGAGTTCGGAGACCCCAAACTACATATTTCTATCTACTCTCAAAGGGAATCTGCACTTTAATAATATTGAAAGGCAGCCCACATGGTAACCTATGAGAGAGAAAGGCCTTGCACAGCGAAAACTGAATTTGGCAGTATTTCACTGTTAGTACATGTAAAACACATCAGTACATGTCCCACCTTTAACATACACTGCACCCTGCCCATGGGGATACCTAAGGCCTACCTTAGGGGTGCCTTACATGTATAAAAAAAGGGAAGGTTTAAGCCTGGCAAGTGGGTACACTTACCAAGTAGAACTGGCATTTTAAAACTACACCCACAGACACTGCAGTGGAGGTCTGAGCCATGTTTACAGTGCTACTCATGCGGTGGCACAACAAGTGCTGCAGGCCCAGTCATGGCATTTGATTTACAGGCCCTGGGCACCTCTAGTGCACTTTACTAGGGACTTATTAGTACATCAAATATGCCAATAATGGAAAAGCCAATGCACACAATTTCACATAGGGATCACTTTAGCACTGGTCAGCAGTGGTGAAGTGCCCAGAGTAACAAAAACAGTAAAAATAAAGTCCAGCACACCAAAACAAAAACTGGGAAGTAGAGGCAAAAGGTTAAGGGAGACCACACCAAGGATGCCAGGTCTAACATGTGTCCCCCCCAGCTGAAAGTGGGGTGAACTACCCATCCTCATGGGAGTTCTCATCACTAAGCCGGAACAATCTGGACAGACCTTCAGCATTTGCATGTTCTATTCCAGGGCGGTGTTCCACCATAAAGTCAATCCCCTGTAGGGAAATGGACCACCTCTACAGTTTTGGATTCTCACCATTCATCTGCATTAACCATCTGAGGGGCCTGTGGTTAGTCTGAACCCGGAAGTGAGTCCCAAACAAGTAGGGTGTTAGCTTCTTCCCCACCCAGACCACAGCAAAAGCCTCACACTCTGTTCCACTCCACCTACGTTCCCTGGGAAGTAACCTCCTGCTGATGAAGACTCACCTTCTTTGGTTGCTTTTTAGAAGTTAACTCTGTTAAGGGAGCAACAATGATGCCATACCCCTTAACAAACCTCCTATAGTAACCTGTCAGGCCCAAAAAGGCTCTCACCTCAGTCTTGGTCTTGGGGGCTCCAAAGCCAGAATAGTGTCAATCTTGGGTTGTATGGGTGCCACCTGGCCACTCCCTGCGTGGTGCCCTAGGTACACTACAGAACCCTGCCCTATTTGGCACTTTCTAGCCACAATAGTGAGCCCTGCCTTTTGCAGGGCCTCTAACACTCTACAGAGGTGCTGCAAATGTTCATCCCAAGTGGAGCTGAACACGGCAATGTCATCCAGGTAGGCGGCACTGAAGTCATCCAGTCCAGCCAACACCTCGTTAACCAACCTCTGAAAGGTGGCAGGGGCATGTTTCATCCCAAAGCGCATCACCCTAAACTGGTAGTGCCCATCTGGAGTAGAAAATGCGGACCACTCCTTGGCCCTCTCAGTCAGAGCAATCTGCCAATATCCAGACGTTAAGTCAAATGTGCTCAGATATTTGGCAGCCCCTGACTGATCAATGAGCTCATCAGCTTGGGAAATGGGGCGCACACCAGTCTTAGAGACCGTATTGAGTCCCCGGTAATCCACACAGAACCTGAGTTCTGGAGTGCCACCAGGAGCAGCAGCTTTTGGGACCAAGACCACAGGACTGGCCCAAGGGCTACTGGAGAACTCAATAACGCTAAGAGATAACATTTTGGATACCTCATCCTTAATGCTAGCCCTGACCTTGTTAGTCACTCTGTAAGCCTTTTGTTTTACAGGAGGACTGTCCCCAATGTCCACATCATGTGTACACAAATGAGTGACCCCTGGGATCAAGGAAAATAGTGAGGCAAACTGGCCCAACACCTGGCGACAGTCCTTCTGTTGTTCTAGAGTCAGTGAGGTGGAATTGTTCACACCCTTCACTGACCCATCTTTCTCCTTGCCAGAGAGGAGGTCAGGAAGAGGCTTGCTCTCCTCCGCCACCCCATCATCTGTTGCCAAGAGCTTAGTCACTTCTGTCCTTTCAAAGTGCGGCTTGAGGCGGTTCACATGCAGGACCCTCAAAGGATTCTTAGAAGTCTGCAAGTTCCCAAGATAGGTGACACCACTCTTTCGCTCTACCACCTCAAAAGACCCAGTCCATTGGTCCTGGAGAGCCCTAAGCTCCACTGGGGCAATTACCCACACTTTCTGGCCAGGCTGAAACTCAACCAGAGTGGCAATCTGGTCATACCAGAGTTTCATGTCTTCCTGGCTTGCTTCCAGGTTCTCTCGAGCGAGCTTCCTGAAGCATGCCGCCTGGTGCCTGAAAGCCAGCATGTAACCAACTACAATCTGGGGGGGCTTACTGGAGGCTTTCTCCAAGCCTTCCCTAACCGGACTCAAAGGTTCCCCGACAGGGTGGTCATACAACAATTCAAAAGGACTAAATCCAAGACCCTTTTGTGGCACCTCCCTGTAGGTGAACAGAAGGCATGGCAAGAGGACTTCCCACTTACGCCTCAAGAGCTCTGACAGGCCCATGATCATGCCTTTCAAGGTGCGGTTGAATCTCTCAACCAGACCATTTCCCTGGGGGTGGTAAGGAGTGGTAAACTTGTAGGTTTCCCCACACTCCTTCCACAGAGACTTCATATAGGTTGATATGAAGTTGATACCCTTATCGGAGACCACTTCCTTGGGGAACCCCATATGGGTAAAAACCCCCATCAATGCACGTCCCACCACTGGAGAGGTTATTGACCTCAAAAGAATGGCTTCTGGGTACCGGGTGCCATGGTCCACCAAGACCAGGATAAACCTGTTGCCCAAGACTGTCTTGGGATCCAGGGGCCCCACAATGTCAATACCAACCATATCAAAGGGGGTGCTGACTACAGGAAAAGGTTGGAGGGGGAGCCTTACATTTCCACGCACTCTTGCCAATTGCCTGACAAGATTGTCAAGACCTACCTATGCATCTCAGTGCCTGCGCATTTGCTGCCAGAAGTGGGGAACAAGCCGCTCAAAGGTCTTGTCCTGCCCCAAATGTCCAGATAAGGACATATAATGAGCCAGACCCAGTAGGAAGGCTCTGAAGCACTCGGGTACCACCAGCACACAGGTTGACCCAGGCTCAGCAACCTTAGGCTCACTATATAGGAGGCCATCCTCCCAGTAGATCAAGTGTGATCCAGACTCACTGCCATCTGCCTGGTCTGCAGCCTGGCACCGCAAACCTTCCAGAGTAGGGCATGTTCTCTGTGCCTCACAAAATGCTTCCCTGGTGGGCTCCCTCTCCTGTTGTCAATGAGTCAGCTCAGGAACCTCCCCAAGTTCAGCCATCTGCTCCTCTGTAGGCTCTGGGGTGTCACCCTCTGGCTGTGCCTCCTTCCGGACCGTGGGAACTTCTGGGGCTGGTTTCCATCGCCCTTTTTCCTTCTGGCAGACACCCAGGCCACTTTTTCAGGCTCCAGGGTCTCCTGATCTCCCTGACAGGCTGCCATGACCGGGTGGACACACACGCACTCAGGCAGTCCCAACATCTTTAAGTGAGACCTGTGTTCCACCTCCTTCCAAGGGGAATCCTCCAGGTCATGCCAAGCAGACTATCTCCAGGCATGGTTGGACTCACAGCTACTCTCAAGGCACCTGAGACCCCCCATTCAAAGGGAACCTGTGCCACTCTGCAAAGGTGCTCTGAATTGTCTACCGCAACTCCTTGGAGAAGTACATGGAGATCTACCTGCTCTTCAGATATCAGGTGACCTCTCACAGTAGTCACACTGTCTCCTGTGTCTCTCAGAGCCTCTACCCTCTGTCCATTGATGGTCACCCACTGCCTGTACTTCTCAGTGTTCTCAGGCACTAGGGTTCTCCCGACCATGTGTCTGTCCCCTAGAGAGACAAGGGTCCGCTCAGCTGGCTCCCACCCACCTGGAACCAACTCGTCCCGAAGCCCTACACTGGCCAAACCGTGTGACTGAGCACCAGTAGATGCCTGTGTCCACTTGGGACATTTGGGATCCCCTGTCACATGACCCACCTGGTCACATGCATAACACTTGTGGGGACCCCCCTCTGCAGGTTTCCCTGTGGAGAACCGTGGCTTTTTCCTCAAGGGGGGGGGCTGGGAATCCTTACTCTGGGAACTAGGTTGGGGCCCTTTAGAACTCCCTCTGTTTACCTTTCCCCCCCCTTTTTTCTGAGAGGGACGCTGCCCACCTGTGGTGTGGTCTCCCCCATACCTCTTTTGGACCCTGGTGGTCTCCCAATGGTCCCCTTCCTGCGCAAGCTTCCTGGGTTCAGTCAGCTTGCTGTCAATCAGGTGCTGGCACAGCTCTGGAAAACAAACACTGTACAACTGCTCCCAAGCAATCAAGTTGTAAAGCCCCTCATAAGTTGTTACCTTACTGCCCAACACCCAACCATCCAGTGACTTGCAAAAAGAGTCAACAAATTCTAACCATTTTTGGGATTCCTTCTTCTTGTAGGACCTAAACTTGTCCTTATACTGCTCAGGGGTGAGACCATACCTTGTGAGAAGGGTGTTCTTCATGATAGTGTAGGTGAGCCCCTGGGGATCCCCTAAGGATGTCAGAGTGTCCCTACCTTCTCCCTTGAAGTGCCTCCACAGACCCGCCCCCCAATGTGCTTTAGGGACCAAGTTCATGTGGAGAGCAGACTCATACCCCTTGAACCACAAGTATATGTCATCCTCCCTCTTGTAATCCTTCACAAGGTTTGTAGGAATGTGTACCCTCCTCTCAGGCTGCACTGCAGTATTGCTGACACCATCTCTACTAGACTGCCTCCTCTGATCCAGTTTCCTCAAACTAAGTTCATGAGCCAGCAGTACCTTTGTCTCTTCAATGGCCAGCCTCCTCCTCTCCATCTCCATTTTGAGCTTCTCCAACTCAGATTGGTGGCCCCTCTCCGCCTGTCTGTCATGCAACTCTTCAGGAGTCAGACCCTAAGAAGACACACTGCTATCCACCCTGAAGACACTCCCCCAGGCAGTACAGGTATCTCCTCTATGCCCTCATGGCTACCTTGTACCTTCTCACCCTCATTCTCTTCCTCTGTGTGCCCCCCAACCTCCTTCGCTGTCACTCCTCCTTGCCTTTTGCCTTTTGCCGCTCCTCCGTCCTGGCGGAGCTCCTAATGGGACAGGCAAGATACTTACAGAACTGCTTCAGTTGAAAAACTGTATAACTCTCCAGCTTCTCCAACTCAAAAACAGCTCCAGCTTGTGTATCTCCAGATTGAGACATGGTAGTAAGCCAAAAAAGTGCAAAGTTCTAAGGCAGAGCAAAGAGTTCCCAAGGAGAAGTTCAAAAATCAAAAAGTGGAAGTGGATGAAGTCCAAAGAAGAAAGACAACAAAAGGAAGATCACCAGAACAAGTGGTATGTGGTTACTCAACGGTCTGCACTGAAATTAGTAGTGTACAATTAATCACTTTATGTCAAGTACCAATACAAGTTCAATCCTCACCGCTGATCACCAGTGTTAGAAATGGGGTCTTTGGTTGGCAGTCAGGTGGTCCCCTGTCCAAGCAAGGACCCTCACTCTAGTCAGGGTAAAGAAGAATCACAATCAAGTAACCCCTGGTCACTCCTTTGGTAGCATGGCATGAGCAGGCAGGCTTAACTCAGAGACAATGTGTTAAATATTTGTACCAACACACACAGTAATATAGTGAACCATTACAAAATGACACAACACCGGTTTAGAAAAATAGTAAATATTTTATCTAAATAAACAAGACCAAATTCGATAAAAATCCACAATACACCATTAAAATATGATCTTAGCACTTAAAAACACAAAAATAGTGCCTAGAGGCTCAAAGGCTGCAATTTCGTATTAAGCAGCGTCGTGACGGAGTCGTTTCCCACAATGCGACGCCACTGGTACCATCTACGGAGTCGTACGGACCCCAGGTATGTTAGGAGAGGGTTGCCAGAGACGGAGCCATTAATTAAGCTCTGTGAGGGACTGGACGAACCTGTATTGCCATGCTGCAGTGACCCCGTATGTCAGAGGGTGCCAATGGTAAAGTTATTACTTCCATAAGTGCAGAGATTTGTAACTGTCTTTGCCTGGGCACCTGCACCAAGAAAGTCTGTGCTGTCAAGTACCACAGCAACCCTGTATGCCAGTAGGGGCTGCTGGTAGCAACATTGCCAAGTGATTCGGGTAACTGCCTCAAGGATGGAATGAAGCTGTATTTGGTGGGTTCGACCCACACTGCAAGCGGACAGCTCTGACTAACTATTGAGGACTGCTGAGGATGGTGTGGAAGACGTTGCACCCTTAGATGTGAACTGGGCCAGTTGGGCCCGAGGACACTCGCTGCTAATGGTGCTGTGGCACCATGGACTCTTTTGACTAAAACCTGAGGAGTCAAAGGGGAACTCTTGAGTATGGAATAACAGTGAGCATTCCCTGTATGCGACCACCATTGAATGGGGAATAACTCCAAACAAGTTACATGAAAGAGGGTGTGACAGGGATTTGCCTGACAACTACTAGAGCCCCAACTCCAAGGAGTATTGTGTTGTTGCTTCTGAATGGTGTATACCTTGTACATGTAGAGTTAGAAACAAAATACGTCATTTTCATATAAAAGCAAGTATTTGATTGGACATTGATTTATTGTTCGTACTGTTTGCTCTTTGAGTTCTGAGTCATGTTCACTGACCTATATATACATCTTCCCTTGACGGCGCCTTGACTGCTCAACCACAGTTACCACTGAGAGTCAATTGCAGAAGGCATACTTGGCCTAGTTGCTTAGGATCTATAGTAAGTCAGACCCGAGACATCAGGAGTAAAAGGCCTCAACCATCACAGTTGGCCCAGTAGTCCCTGCGTGCCCCTTGGCTCTTTGAAAGTGGTTCTGATATATAACAAAACAAAACATGCATTAACAAAGTCAAAAACTGACAGCCAACGTGAGACCTGTAGGCTTGGCCTATGCTTGTTTTTTCAAGGGAGCTACCCAGCGCCAGTGAGTACTGGGTGCACTTCTGCTGCAATAAGTTAGTATATGATGTAGTTCTCAAAAAACGCTGCTTTGGTCCTTGCACTTTGGTCCTTGCACTTAGGTGTGTTTTTTACTTTTTAGGAGAAAAAATTACCTGGCTACTTAGAGAGCACAATATTACAATGAAACAGGTCTGTACTAGAGAGGCTTGCTGAGTGCCACATCTTGACTTTCCTTCTGAATGGGAGATTGTTTTCTTCACTCCTCAGCTGTTAAGGTGAAGGAGCTCCAAAGACTGGCTCCTCGTGTTCAAAGCGTCCTCTAGTCCCCTCTTGCGTGTCTGTGTTATAGTATAGACTATAGGAACATGGGGGATGAGTGAAAAATGGGGGATGAGCAAAGATTGGGAGATGGCTGGTGTTTGGATAATTTGTTTCTCAAGAAAAATGGCATTGAATAGAAAACATGCAGTGCTTTGTGCAAGAATATTTGAAGAGTGGTCTTGATTTTCCAACTGGTAACACGTTACTCTCTATTATCTTTCTAAAAATGTGGTCTGGATTCCAGATTACATTTTAGATATGTTGAAGCGTCACAATTGATTTTGTAGCAGGCTTAGACACACACCTATGCAGGATTCCACACTTGCACTAAATGTGTTTGTTACCATATTTCTATGCAACATTTAGAAAAAGGCAAAATGTCGGTTTTCACTTGTTAAAAAGAGGTCTCAGAGGCCAGAGAATTTTAAGTGGTTAGTGACAAATCGTAGCCAATCATGAGACAAGATTCCTATCTGTTTGAGCTGGAATGGAGTACTATCACAGACTCTGGCCGTAAGTTCCAGTAGGGAATTTTGGCAAGTTCTTTATCAACAAGGTCTCCGTGTTGAATGGGTGAGGTTTATACAGTTTGAGCTGAACCACCAGCAAATAAGTCCTATAGCCACATGGGTATTAGGTATTAGCTGGCAGAATTCCCCCCCACATATATTCAAGAGAATATGTGTGTCATATAAACACATTAAGAAAGGGAAACCCAATCCTCGCAGAAGATGAGCTAAAGGTCTCTAATAAGGATTAAATTACAATGGCGCAATTGTAGACTTCAGTAGCTGGTATAGGTACTGCACACACAACAATTAATCCAATCCAATGCCTGCTGTTTAATACATGACTCACTCACACACTGAAGGTAAATTTGGCAGTTGAACCGCCTGAATTCCAATATGGCGGTGGGCAGGTGGCCATCAATCCGCCGGCCTCACCACCGTCATGTAATGATGTTACCGCCGGGCTGGCCTGCAGGAACATCATATTCCAACATTTCCGCCATTCAGCCTGGTGGAAATAGTGTGGCGCCATTGGCCTCGGCTCCCTAAGGGAGCCGAGGCCAATGCCGTCACACACAGCACCCTCAGAATGCGCACTGTATGCAGTAGCAGACAGTGCACATTCAGAGGGTGCTGACAGGGGGGCCCCTGCACTGCCCATGACATGGTTGTGGGCAAGGCAGGGGCCCCCTTATGGCCCCAACTCTGCCTTTCTGCCAGCCTTTTCATGGTGAGGACCCCGCCAAGAAAAGGCTGGTGGAAACAAAAGTTGTGATCAGCACGGGAATGATGAATTTGGCACCACGACTTTCACTGCCGGCAACCCGTCGGGATCTGTGATCTCGACTGTGGTGGCGGTCTCCCGGTTGTAGGACCGCTAAACTCGTAATCAGGCCCTATATTACAAAATGTGGTTCATGATGTGCAAAGTGGTACCAAATGAGGTGAAAGAAGCAGTGGAAATATACGTTGTACTCAAGGCTGCAGCTACATCGATTTACACTGGTGATGCTGGTGGTCCAGCATCGTTTCAAATCAAGATGCAGCATGTTAAGCTCAAATAGCATCATGAACTACAAGGTAAGAAGAGGGAAGAGGCAGGAAAGATGTTGATTGAATTGATCAAGGCATGTTCCCTGAGGATAATTCATGGATGAATGGATTCAGAATCTCCAGCACAGACACATACATATCACAGAGGTGGGTAAAGTACAGTGACTTGAGTCTTGACCATTAATTAATGATCTAGCAAACCAATAGAGTCGTAAAAGTGATCACGAGTCACTGATTATGACCCAAAATATGAGCGACCTGTGGTGGAGGCATAAATATAAAATGAAATGGGGCCAGGATCAGTTATATATCACCAATAACATGAGGCTGGGATCAGGTGGTCGTAACTTGGTTAAACTTGTCAAGGGAATACTTATCCCTAACATGATGCACCTCTTGACAGATGAGTTTAAAAGTTCTAATAGACAACAACCTAATTGAAGATGCTAAAATATGCAGGCTGTGTGAACTGTTAATTGCTAAAATGTAATACTTGGCAACATTAACCAACAAGCATTGGTAAAGCTAATAGGTCTGATATTGACCTCTAGCCTTTTCACTTTGTGAATGCTTGTTTTGTTTTGTAATTGTTTTTGCAAATCTTTATTGTTGGGGAAGTTGTCAGGCCCTTGTCAATTTAAAAACAAATCACTAAAATCAAAAACGTTTTTGGTCTCAAAAAGTACACATTGCCTTAATAGTCCCTGACACTTCACGAAACTACTTTGAGTATGGATGTGCTCCTTTTTTACCTTTTGAGGCCAAGCCTCCACTCCCCAACCCCCTGTGCTTAGTCTTATTTTGGCTATTTGAGGTAGTTTGCGATTCAGCCCCTATACCATTTTGTCCACATAAGCTATCCATGCCAAATGTGTGCCCTTTTTTCCAACATCATGGGGATTTCAAAGGTACCCAGGGTTTGAGGATTCCCCTAGAGGGAATCAAGAACTTAGCCAAAATACAGCTACATTTTGGGGTTTTGGGGAAAAGTTTTTAAAAAAGTGCAGCAGAAGAAAGCATCTGTGTTCTTTCCTGCAATTGGCATCAACAAAGGGCTTGCCGTGCTGAAAACACCATCTTCCCAGCTTTCATGAACAGGCAGACTTGAATCATCAAATCAAATTTTTAGCACAGTAGGTCATTTTACAGGGACATAGTGCATTTTTCCTATTTTCTGTGCTTTCAACCTCCTTCCAATTAGTGGTGTAAATGGGTATGAGCTAGTGGTGGAAACTGGAAAGCAATTCATTTTTAAAAAGGAGACAAGATTCTGAATTTAGCAAGGTCATTTGCGTAGATCCTTCAAGGGTTTCTCAAAGAAAGTAACTGTTGAAATAACAAAATATTGAAACTGAATAAAAAAAAAAAAACAGCTATTTGTGTCTACATTTTCATCTGTAACTTCTTCTAACTATCGTAGATTTTCATATCCAATATACTGTTACCTCCACTGGACCCTTCTGGTTGCATAGATATATAGGGCTTGTAGGTTCACCAAGAACCCTAGGTGCTCAGAGCCAGTCTCAGAGCTGCACCTGTCACGGAGGCTCTCATTATTCTAATGAGACTACTGGATTAGGGCGGCAGAATCACTTACACTGTGGGGGAATGAGTCTGAACCCACTACAGGTGACACCTGTCGGCCAAATCCGGGTTTTGTTCCGGCTAACTAGCAGTGCCTCATCTCCACCCAAGAGCAGGGATGATTGGGCAACTGAGCACATGAAACAATTTCCTCAGAGAAATCGTGGTCACTCAGACATCGGGGGTCATTCTGACCCCGGCGGGCGCCGCCCGCCTGGAGGGAACCGCCATTCGGCCACCCTGCGTTCACAAGACCGCTGGGGCCATTCTAACTTTCCTGCAGGGCCAGCGGGCGCTACCTAAGGTAGCGCCCGCCGGCCCAGCGGGAAAGGGGCCTGCAACACAGAAGCCGGCTCCGAATGGAGCCGGCGGTGTTGCAGGTGTGCGACGGGTGCAGTTGCACCCGTCGCGCTTTTCACTGTCTGCTTAGCAGACAGTGAAAAGCAGGCTGGGGCCCTGTTAGGGGGCCCCTGGACACCCGTTCCCGCCAGCCTGTTCCAGGCTGTAAAAACCGCCAGAAACAGGCTGGCGGGAAGGGGGTCAGAAACCCCATGGCGGCGCTGCTTGCAGCGCCGCCATGGAGGATTCGCCCAACCGGGGGAAATCCGGCGGGAAACCGCCGGACCCGGTTTTCCAACTGCGGCTTTACAGCCGCGGTCGGAATGGGCAATGAAGCACCGCCAGCCTGTTGGCGGTGCTTCAGTCATCCGTGGTCCTGGTGGTCTTGGACCGCCAGGGTCAGAATGACCCCCATCGTCTGTTTCTCTCAGATACATTAGTCTCACATATACCAGGACAATCAGAGGTAGAATATATGTAGTGTTGGACCTGGCTTTTTCACAGGGTCATCCCCAAACTTTTTGCCTCCTTCCTCCTAATTTATTCTGACCTGTTGTTGTTGGCTTTTGACCTCTGGGCACTTTCCCACTGTAAACCAGTGCTAAAGAGCATATGCTCTCTGTGTAAATTGTACTATTGATTGGTTTATCCATGATTGGCTATTTAATTTACTTATAAGTCCCGAGTAGAGTGCACTATATCTGCCTAGGGCCTGTAGATTAAATGCTACTAGTGGGCCTGCAGCACTGGTTGTGCCACCCACTTCAGTAG
Source organism: Pleurodeles waltl (assembly GCF_031143425.1). Taxonomy (NCBI): domain Eukaryota; kingdom Metazoa; phylum Chordata; class Amphibia; order Caudata; family Salamandridae; genus Pleurodeles; species Pleurodeles waltl. The sequence goes on from NC_090449.1 coordinate 941,337,315, forward strand.
CCCCTTAACCTTGTCTCAGGCCTGCCATTGCAAGGCCTGTGTGTGCAGTTTCACTGCCACTTCGACTTGGCATTTAAAAGTACTTGCCAAGCCTAGAACTCCCTTTTTTCTACATATAAGTCACCCCTAATGTGTGCCCTGGGTAACCCCTAGAGCAGGGTGCTGTAAAAGGCAGGACATGTACCTGTGTAGTTATATGTTCTGGTAGTGTAAAACTCCTAAATTCGTTTTTACACTACTGTGAGGCCTGCTCCCTTCATAGGCTAACATTGGGGCTGCCCTCATACACTGTTGAAGTGGCAGCTGCTGATCTGAAAGGAGCAGGAAGGTCATATTTTGTATGGCCAGAATGGTAATATAAAATCCTGCTGTCTGGTGAAGTCGGATTTAATATTACTATTCTAGAAATGCCACTTTTAGAAAGTGAGCATTTCTTTGCACTTAAATCTTTCTGTGCCCTTCAATCCACGTCTGGCTAGGTTTAGTTGACAGCTCCTTGTGCATTCACTCAGACACACCCCAAACACAGGCTACTCAGCCTCACTTGCATACATCTGCATTTTGAATGGGTCTTCCTGGGCTGGGAGGGTGGAGGGCCTGCCCTCACACAAAGGACTGCCACACCCCCTACTGGGACTCTGGCAGACAGGATTGAACTGAAAGGGGGCTTGGTGCATTTCTTAGACACTCTTTGAAGTCACCCCCACTTCAAAGGCACAACTTAGTATAAAACAGGGCCTCTGCCCTACCTCATCAGACACTTGCTGGAGAAGAAACCTGAACCAGAAACTACATCCTGCCAAGAAGAACTGCCTGGCTGCTCAAAGGACTCACCTGTCTGCTTTCTACAAAGGATTGCTGCCTTGCTGTTGGCCTGCTGCCTTGCTGAACTCTTGTCTGGCTGTGAAAGTGCTCTCCAAGGGCTTGGATAGAGCTTGCCTCCTGTTCCCTGAAGTCTCAGGACCAAAAAGACTTCTCTTTTTCACTTTGACGCTCCGTGCGGCGAAATTTTCGATGCACAGCTTGTTCCGCGGCGAGAAAAATGCCGCACACCGACGCTGATCGACGCGACGCCTTCGGGACGACCGAAACTTCGACGCACGGCCTCGCAAGGACAACGCCGCCCGACCTCCTGAGGAGAAATCGACGCGACGCCTGCCGTGAGAGCTAAACTTCAACGCACAGCCCCGCAGAACGACGCCCAGCCGGAAAACAAGCAGGAGAATCTACGCACAGACCCGGGACATCTGGTAATCCCCGCGATCCACAGAAAGAGACTGTCCGCGCGCCGGAAAACGACGCACGACTTCCCCGCGGGAAAAATAACGACGCAAGTCCGTGTGTGCTGGGGAGAAATCGGCGCACACACCATTTTTCCATGTATCTCTTCTTCTGTTGCCCTCTGAGGAGATTTTCCACTCCAAACCAGGTACTTTGTGCTTGAAAGAGACTTTGTTTGCTTTTTAAAGACTTAAGACACTTTATATCACATTTCAGTGATTTCTCTACAAATTCACATTGCAACTTTATTCGTTTTGACCTACAATTATCCTGATAAATATTATATATTTTTCTAAACACTTTGTGGTGTATTTTTGTGGTGCTATATGGTGGTATTGTATGATTTATTGCACAAATACTTTACACATTGCCTTCTAAGTTAAGCCTGACTGCTCGTGCCAAGCTACCAGAGGGTGGGCACAGGCTAATTTTGGATTTTGTGTGACTTACCCTGACTAGAGTGAGGGTTCTTGCTTGGACAGAGGGTAACCTGACTGCCAACCAAAAACCCATTTCTAACATTGGTGATCAGCGGTGAGGATAGGACTTGTGTTTGTGCAGTGACATACAGTAGCTAAGTATTTCACTACCTACCCACAGTTGAAGGTCAACTTGATTTTTCATCTTTTTGCTTTTGGTTCTCTGATGTCCTCCTGGATATACTATTGATATTTTGGACTTTGGATTTTGGTTTTTGCCTGTGATACCTTATCAGATTGAGGATGGGTATCTACCGTGTGTCATACTTTGTGCCTACTGACCACCTCACTAAGGCTGACCTAAGGAGGCTTTGCAAAAAATGGGGCCTTCCTGTATCAAGGTGATCTACTAAGATAGAACTGCTAGATACCTACATAGACTGGGGGGAAGAAGGATGGGCAGAGAGAGAGGCAGAAAGAAACCAAATGACTAAGTACCCCTCAGATGAGGAGAAGGACTGCTCACATGAAGAGGAAGACTACTCAGATGAGGAAGGAGAACCAGAGAGAGATGAATGGCTCCTAGCTCAAAAGCGGCAGGAGCAACAGTTAGAGGAGTATCTTGAAAGGGTTGAGGCAAAAAGACTCTTAGCCCTGGAAAAAGAAAGGATTGCAGCTCAAGAGCTGAGCTGTGAAGAGCTGAAACAGGAGGCCGGAAGGGCTGAGTCCAGTTCAGATGGTGGCAGCAAAAATCTTGCGTCCAGTACTGCTGAAGAAGGGCACAAGCCCAGAGATGTGGTGCCCAACTTGAAGAAGGGAGTTGACACACCCCAGGTGGTTCAAGGGTATGAGGTAGTTCCTGTTATGCACAGGGTCCCTGAGAAGGATTGGGGAACTGGCACAGGGAGTCATATTCCTACTGGGGGGAGGGACACTTTACTGGCCTAGCAGAGAGTGACAGAGAAAAGGGTTCCCCCCTGGTGGACGTCCTGGATATAGAGTGTAGAGACATCCCAGAAGAGTATGGGTTGAGTGTCAGGGACAGTCAGATACTGTCTCACCAGTCTCAGGAGGGTGAGGTAGAGTGCTTTTCCAAGGCTGAGTTACTGGATGGTGGGGTGAAGGGTACTGTGGTTAATACATGCAAAGGGCAGAGTGATGTAATTGCTAGAGAGCATACGTCTGGTCCTTATTTTCCAGAGTTACGCCAACACCCGGTGGAGTGTGAGTTCTCTGACCCCAGAGAGCTTACAATGGAGGCAGACTTTTGGGTGAGTACCAGAGAGTCTGATGAGGCATTTGGGGGTGCTCCTGAAGGGAGTGGTCTAGGTGTTTCCTAACCAAGTGAGGTGAGAGAGGATTGTAGTGTCCCAGATAGGTCCCAGAGCCTAGCCTGTACCGTAGGGCCACCTGTTGAGGGAAGCCCCGCAGTGTCAGAAGAACTTGGGGGTGGTGACTGTAGCCAGCATCCCAACAGTTCTGGTGTCTGGCAGTACCACTCCTAGTGAGGGGGTGCAGAATTCCAGATAGAGGATTGAGAGGGGGTTTCGGACCCCAGTGGAGGACCTGGAGAGTCAGGGGTTAGCTCTGAGAGCAGAGCCCTCCAGGAATGACCCAGGTGAAACCGTTTCTGATTTGGTGGAGATCCAGACTATGTCGGATGGGCAGAGGTCAGGAGACCTACGCCAACCAGACTCTTGTGTGGCCCTTGGGGACGGTGTGTCCCTTGTGGGGGGTTAATGTGCCCCCCAGGAAGTCCTGGCATGCCAGGCAATGGTTCAACCTCAGGGTGGTGACTCTGGGTTGGATACCCAGGTTCAGAGGTTAAACTCTGACCTGGTGGGAGGTAGATGTGCCTCCCAGGAAGTCCTGCTGTGCCAGGCAATTGTCCAACCTCAGGGTGTTGACCCTGGGTGGGAGAACCAGGTTCAGAGGTTAAACTCTGACCCGGTGGGGGGTAGGTGTGCCCCCCAGGAAGTCCTGGCATGCCAGGCAATTGTTCAACCTCAGGATGGTGACTCTGGGTTGGATAGCCAGGATCAGGGGTTAAACTCTGACCTGTTGGGGCGTAGGTGTCCCCCCAGAAAGTCCTGGTGTGCCAGGCAGTTGTCCAACCTCAGGGTGTTGACTCTGGGTTGGATGGCCAGGTTCAGAGGTTAAACTCTGACCTGGTTGGGGGTAGGTGTGCCTCCCAGAAAGTCCTGGTGTGCCAGGCAATTGCCCAACCTCAGGGTGGTGACCCTGGGTTGGATAACCGGGTTCAGAGGTTAAACTCTGACCCAGTGGGTGGTAGGTGTGCCCCCCAGGAAGTCCTGGCGTGCCAAGCAATTGTTCAACCTCAGGGTGGTGACTCTGGGTTGGATGGTCAGGTGCAGAGGTTAAACTCTGACCTGGTGGGGGGTAGGTGTGCCCCCCAGAAAGTCCTGGTTTGCCAGGCAGTGATCCAGTCTGAGGGTACAGACCCTGTGCTGGAAGGCCAGGTTCAGGGTGTCCCCCCGGACCTGGAGGGAGGGGCTACTGATAACAGTGCCCCTACCATGTTGTCTTCTGAAGAGGCCACTCCTAGTAGGAGGGTGCTGGACCCCAGAAGGGAGGGCCGGGGGAGGGAAGCCTCACCCCGGGCCCTAGTCCAACCTGAAGGTACAGACCCCAGGTTGGAGGGCCAGTTGCAGGTTAACAGCCCTACACTGGTGGAGGAACGGTACAGGGCGACTTCTATAAGCACCCTGACCATGTTGGACTCTGGGGGTACTGCTCCAGGAGGGAGGGTACAGAACCCCAGAGGGGAGGACCAGGTTCAGGCTGTCATCCCTGACCTGGTAGAAGGGAGAGTGGTTAAAGGGTGCCCGGCACCTGGGGCTACCGCCACCCACTCTCCACAGCCACAGTGGTGGGAGAGCTTTGAGAGGCCTGGGGCATGGCTCTCATCCCTGGCAGCTGTCAGTAACCACTGTGGCTTGCTGTCCGGGTGGACAGAGTTATCCCTGGGGAGGGGACAAGTGTCATACCCCGGGGGTAGAGTGGGCAACACCACTGTGTTGGTCATGGTGGTACTATCCTGCTCCTGGGATACATCTGTGAGCAAAGTAAGATTAGGTGCTGCACAGATGGGATCCGCAGGTAAGGAGAAAGGTTCCCCATGGGTTGGTTTAGTGGACCCTGAGAGTATGGACAGAGGGATCCAATTGGAGTCAGGAAGGCGAAGAACTGGAGCATGCCCCTGCTGTTGTGGGCCTGGGTCCTTGTTCTGTCGCCTCAAACAGGGAAGTACATCAGGATAGTGATTGTTCTCCCCTGGCCTTAGTCTGGTAGGGGGGTCATGTTGGACCTGGCTTTTTGACAGGGTCATCCCCAAACTTTTTGCCTCCTTCCTCCTATTTGTTCTGACCTGTTGTTGTTGGCTTTTGACCTCTGGGCACTTTACCACTGCTAACCAGTGCTAAAGTGCATATGCTCTCTGTGTAAATTGTACTATTGATTGGTTTATCCATGATTGGCTATTTAATTTACTTATACGTCCCTAGTAGAGTGCACTATATGTGCCTAGGGCCTGTAGATTAAATGCTACTAGTGGGCCTGCAGCACTGGTTGTGCCACCCACTTCAGTAGCCCCTTAACCTTGTCTCAGGCCTGCCATTGCAAGGCCTGTGTGTGCAGTTTCACTGCCACTTCGACATGGCATTTAAAAGTAATTGCCAAGCCTAGAACTCCCTTTTTTCTACATATGTCACCCCTATTGTGTGCCCTAGGTAACCCCTAGAGCAGGGTGCTGTGTGGGTAAAAGGCAGGACATGTACCTGTGTAGTTATATGTTCTGGTAGTGTAAAACTCCTAAATTCGTTTTTACACTACTGTGAGGCCTGCTCCCTTCATAGGCTAACATTGGGGCTGCCCTCATACACTGTTGAAGTGACAGCTGCTGATCTGAAAGGAGCAGGAAGGTCATATTTAGTATGGCCAGAATGGTAATATAAAATCCTGCTGACTGGTGAAGTCGGATTTAATATTACTATTCTAGAAATGCCACTTTTAGAAAGTGAGCATTTCTTTGCACTTAAATCTTTCTGTGCCCTTCAATCCACGTCTGGCTAGGTTTAGTTGACAGCTCCTTGTGCATTCACTCAGACACACCCCAAACACAGGTTACTCAGCCTCACTTGCATACATCTGCATTTTGAATGGGACTTCCTGGGCTGGGAGGGTGGAGGGCCTTCCCTCACACAAAGGACTGCCACACCCGCTACTGGGACTCCTGCAGACAGGATTGAACTGAAAGGGGGCTTGGTGCATTTCTTAGACACTCTTTGAAGTCACCCCCACTTCAAAGGCACAACTTAGTATAAAACAGGGCCTCTGCCCTACCTCATCAGACACTTGCTGGAGAAGAAACCTGAACCAGAAACTACATCCTGCCAAGAAGAACTGCCTGGCTGCTCAAAGGACTCACCTGTCTGCTTTCTACAAAGGACTGCTGCCTTGCTGTTGGCCTGCTGCCTTGCTGAACTCTTGTCTGGCTGTGAAAGTGCTCTCCAAGGGCTTGGATAGAGCTTGCCTCCTGTTCCCTGAAGTCTCAGGACCAAAAAGACTTCTCTCTTTCACTTGGACGCTCCGTGCGCCGAACTTTTCGACGCACAGCTTGTTCCGCGGCGAGAAAAACGCCGCACACCGATGCTGATCGATGCGACGCCTTCGGGACGACTAGAACTTCGACGCACGGCCTCGCAAGGACAAAGCCGCCCGACCTCCTGAGGAGAAATCGACGCGACACCTGCCGGGAGAGCGAAAATTTGACGCACAGCCCCACAGAACGACGCGCAGACGGAAAACAAGCAGGAGAATCCACGCACAGACCCGGGACATCTGGTAATCCCCGCGAGCCACAGAAAGAGACTGTCCGCGCGCCAGAAAACGACGCATGACTTCCCCGCGTGAAAAATAACGACGCAAGTCCGTGTGTGCTGGGGAGAAATCGACGCACACACCATTTTTCCACGTATCTCTTCTTCTGCGGCCCTCTGAGGAGATTTTCCCGCTTCAAACCAGGTACTTTGTGCTTGAAAGAGACTTTGTTTGCTTTTTAAAGACTTAAGACACTTTATATCACGTTTCAGTGATATCTCTACAAATTCACATTGCAACTTTATTAGTTTTGACCTAGAATTATCCTGATAAATATTATATATTTTTCTAAACACTGTGTGGTGTATTTTTGTGGTGCTATATGGTGGTATTGTATGATTTATTGAAGAAATACTTTACACATTGCCTTCTAAGTTAAGCCTGACTGCTCATGCCAAGCTACCAGGCTAATTTTGGATTGTGTGTGACTTACCCTGACTAGAGTGAGGGTTCTTGCTTGGACAGAGGGTAACCTGACTGCCAACCAAAAACCCAATTTCTAACATGTAGAATAAATGCTTCTTAGATAATAAAGCATGTACTGCAATAACTAGGATGATGAAGCATGACAGGATTAAAATTGTGACAAGGAGAGTGAAGCATAAAAATAACGCTACCATATTGTCACTAGAATCATTAAAATAGCTCCTGCCTAGGCTATGTTGGAGCACAGCATGTTAAGCTCTAGTTCTGCCCTTCAATTTCTTCTGGGAAGACATCATCCCTCATATCTGAGCAAGAGGCCTGTGGTCTACTTGAGCAGCTGCAGCGAAGCACTCAGTAATCAGCATGCAGGTGTGGTCATCTGGCTGGAATCTCCCTATAATGTACATGAGTCAAAGTAGTGTTTTTATAATACAACAGCTGATGTTCCAAGAATGGATTCCTACGTAAGAGTGTGTATGTTTCTGTGAACATTAGAGACAGAGCGTACCATGTTTGCTGGCAACCCATCTTACTGCAGCCTTGAGAAAAGCACAGAGCGAAAGAAATGTCTTGTTTAAGAACGCAGTGCTAGCCTAGGCAAAGAGCAGCTAGGTAGAGAAAATAAAACAAGACCGCACATGTGGCTATTGTTGAAAAATAAGAAAATAAAGAAAATGAAGCTGAATAAAATATATATAGGCCTAGTTTGCTCAAATAATGTGTATGAAGCTATAACGAAAATGGCTACACAGTACACCTTTGCAATGGTTTTTCATTGTGAACTAGATATACAGTAATTCATTTGGTAAAATATAAAGAGTGAAAAATAGGTTTTGAGGAAAAGTATCTATTTCAAAAGTTGGAACATGATATGGAGTTTAGAAGCAATGGTTATTTGCACATTTTTGTGGTTACCCATTCTAGCATGTGAATTAGAGGGCATTTCTCAAAATGACTTGTTTCTTACACACTGTCATGCATTTGGAAGGCGGAAATGCAGAAAAAGACAATTGGTAATAACACTTGTTCTACTGTGTTTCCCCAAGTCTCCTGATAAAAATGGTACCTCACTTGTGTGGGGAGGCAAGTGCCCATGACAGGAAACCACCCAAGCACAACAGGGATATATCACATTTTTCAACGCAAAACTGACCTGTTTTTTGCAAAGTGGGAAGCAGCGGTCTTTGGCCCATACCTCAGTAGGCACCTAGGGAAACATAGCAAACTGTACATTTTTGAAAACAAGACACCCAGGGAAATCCAGGATGGGGTGACTTGTGTGGCTCTCACCATGTAGTGTTACCCAGAATCCCTTGCAAACTTCAAATTGTGATTAAAAAACATTGTCGTCACATTTCTGTGATGGAACGTTCTGAAATCTGCAGAGAGCCACAAACGTCCTTCCTCCCAGCATTCTTCTAAGTCTTTTGATGAAAGTGGTACCTCACTTGTGTGGGTAGGCCAAGTGCCCGCAACAGGAAATGGCACAAAATGCAACATAGATACATCAAAATTTTCCACGCAAAACTGACCTGTTTTTTGCAAAGTGGGTAGCTGTGGTTTTTGGGCCCTACCTCACCTGGTACCTAGAGAAACCTAGCAAACCTGTACATTTTTTAAAACTAGACACCAGAATAATCCAGGATGGGGTGCCTTGTATGCCAGGTTCTGTTACCCAGAATCCCTTGCAAACCTCAGAATGTGTCTAAAAACACATTTTCCTCACAATTCTGCGATGGGAAGCTCTGGAATCTGAGGGGAGCCACAAATCTCCTGACACCCAGTGTTCCCACTGGTCTCCCGATAAAATGTATACCACACTTGTGTAGGTGGGCAAAGTGCCTGTGACAGGGAAAGGCCAAAAACATGTGAAAATTGGGGGGTCAAAGTGGGTCCAAAAGGGCAGTATTTTTTCATAAGTTTTTACGCTGACTCTGCTTTGGGTACCCACATTAGTGGGGCACATTTTTTATCAGTACAGATGGGGCTGTGCTGGGTGGTAGGGATTTAATGGATTCCTGTGGATTAGGGAAGTTTCCATCCCAGAAATGTAGGGAAAATGCATGATTTCAGGCAAAGTTGGAGGTTTGCAGAGCAAGTCTAAAAAGTGTAGTCACTCACCTTTGCAAGTGGGACCATATTGGGAGTTAGCTAAGTTCTCTTGGCCCATATGTAGAATCAAAACCCCAAAAAGTTAAATGTCCTCCTGCTTGCAATTGTGATGAGATGCTTTAGTCTACAGGGGTGGCAGAAAGACTGTTGCCCCCTCAGTTTTGGAGGGGAGGTCATAATCATGCCGATGGTGGTGGCCAGCCCCCACCCCTCTATTTAAAAAAAAAAAAATGCTTCCCTGGTGTCTAGTGGGAGTTCTGCCTGCCCTGGAGTGGCAGATTGGAGTTTATAATCCCCTTCTCCCCCCAGGGGAAGGAAAGACTGTGCCCGTTTATTTGGGGAGGGGCATTGCCATGCCCATTCTCAGCAGCCTCTACTTCTACATTATCAAAAAAAAACATCTCTGATGCCTAGTGGGCTTTTTGCCCCCCCAACCCCCACCCCCAGGGGTGTTCAGATGGGGGCCTATTGCCCCCCCCCCCATGAGGCCAGAAAGACTGTGCTGATTGTTTGGGAGGGAGGGTCGGCCCCCACCCCTAGATGAATACAAAAAATTCCCGGGTGCCTAGTGGGCTTTCTGACCCCCTCCCTCCGGAGGGCAGACTGAGGAATATTGCCACCATCTGCCCCTTGGGAAGGCAGAATAATTGCTGATTTTTTGGGGTGGAGCAGGGGGTATTTCATTGCCCATTCTGATCAGCCGCCACTCCTAGACGAATAAAAAAAAATCCCTGGTGCCTGGTGGGCTTTTTGCCCTCCCGTTGGGAGGTGGGGCAGAAAGACTGTGCTGATATTTTTTGAGTGGATGGGGGTATTCAAATGCCCTTTCTGGGCAGCCCCTATCCCTAGATAAATGAAAAGAATCAGTGGTGCCTAGTGGGCTTTCTGCCCCCCAGGGGGGTAGATTGGGGGCTACCTCCAGGGAGGGAAGAAAGACTGTGCTGCTTTTTAGGAGGAGTGGGGGCATTACAATGCCCATTTAGGGCAGCCCCACCCCTAGATGTATATAAAAAGAAATCCCTGGTTTCTGGTGGGCTTTTTGCCACCACCCCCCCCCCCCCTCCAACCCCCCCTGGACCAGAAAACTGGTGGCTAGTGGGAGGATCCCTGCTTGGGGATCACCCTCCTGCGGCGATTTCCAAGCAGGGATCCACTAGGGAGCAGTGCCATTGGAATGGAGAGATTTTCACCTTTCCAATGATACCTCCCCTGTCTGCCTCAGTGCTCAGGGTGTTGAGAGAGTCCCCTGAGCATCAAGGCAGTGAAAGTGAAATGAGGCGATCGGCTCATTCATTTTCAGTTTCAATTAGATGAAGTCAGCATTTGCACACACTGATCTTCATTTCACTGAAACAAAAGAAACAGCCTTGAGAGATGGGGAAGGTCTCCCCATCTCTTGAGGCTATTTTTTTCTAAAAGGAATTTCAAGTGCACTGTAGCGTTGGACGTCTCCTAGGCTTTTGACAAAGCAAACAGGTTAAAAGGATAGAATGCAATTACTCACAGTGAAGTTCGCCGGTGGCTGAAGTAGGTTTAACCACAGCCCTATGCAGTATATTGTAGCTGGTGGCAGATATGCTGTAGGGGGTGGAAGAAAAATGTGAATGACATAAAAACAGACAGACTGATGAAAATGTCTGGCTGAAATCCCCTATCAATAATTATTTAATACAGTTAATTTTAGTACTATCAATGGGTCTCGGGTAACACCAGACCAAAAAAGGTATTGTCTTTAAACAAGCAAGAAAAGGGAATCCCTTGTAAGGCAAAGATTGTTTAGATAATAAGAAACAACTATTGTCTTTCGCACATAGGGAAAAAACCTATAGTAAATCAGACAAAGGAGTTAGAGCAGAAACATGAAATATAAAGCTTTGGTGAAAGAAAAATGTGTGCTAGGAGCACAAATTGGTAGAGCTGTTAGAAGCAACAAGAGGAAAAGACAATAAGAGTTCTTGGAGAGTATTAGCTGGTATAATAAATAATGATGCAGTCATCGTTGGCATGTAAATTACTTGTGATGAATGACTATCCCATTTTACATTGTTGTTAAAAAAAATAGAAATTTGACAGAGGTCATCCGAAATTGTGAGTTTAGTCTGGAGGAAATCACTAATCCACTAGATGCGCACAAATATTTAAAGGCACCTTGCCTTGACTTTATACCACTCATTTTTTGAGGACCAATAGTGTAGGTCCCTGTATTATGGGAAATAATTTACACATTCATAAGGCTTGGCTGTGTAACGGCATTATGTTGCAGTGCAATATTCCCGTTGCTATGTATAAAGGATGCAATGGTATGCCCTCCAATGATCGACCCATATCCTTATTGGATTTTGCCAGGTATATATTTGGTAGTCTTGTGCTGAATGGAATCCAGAAGTGGCTGGTCTCTGATCAGATCCTGATTGATGCCCCAGTAGGGTTTCATAATGGCACTGGGACAGTGAAAGCAATGCTTCAGAATATTTACAATCTGCACCTAATACAAAAGTAGAAAAAAATCCCCACTTTTTCTAACATTTATAGACTTTGAAGTGGCATTCGATTCAGTAGATCGACATAAACTCTGAATATCCCTAGTCAAAGAAGGCATGCAAATATGCTGTATACCCTGGAAAAGATGCATTAAAAGACTGAGCGATTTCCAGTCAAAATGGGGCTGATGCAGGTATGTGTTTTAGCCCTCATCGTCTTTAGCCTTTTCCTAAAAAACATAGAAGATGTTTAGTGCACATAAAGTAGTACAGTAGAAGGCGTTCTGCCGAAACGCATTGACATCGCATTTCAGGACTCTGTGTTACCTGCATAAAGAAATAAATTAACGAACTAAATTCGAGCTTGCTGGATATGAGTTTGTTTCGATAACTGGGATCTGACTAACGGGATCGGTGCAGCCGTCAGATGGCCACCTGTCCATCTGTTGAAGAGTTATAAAGTAGTACTACTGTATACTGACTTCAAATCTCCTACTGATTTTGGGTCCAGATGTACGAACGTCTGTGACTTGTAAATCAGTCAGTAAATCATTTGTGTCCACTAAAACGTGTATTTCTTCTGTATCAAAACCTATTTTAGGAAACGCCATAAAATTATAAATCAAACAAAATGTTTACTGAATCACTATTTTGTGACATTTCCTGAAAGTGATTACCTATTAGTGGCCAGGGTATGTCCAGACGTGGGTCCCTTGGGGAGCAGGGTCAAGACTGATTTGGATACGTCTAGGTCCAAACTGGGGTGGCATGGTGAGCAAAAGAACAATGAATTTAACCCAGATATGTGACTGGGGGTGAGTGTTTGAAAAGTTTCAACACTCTGTCCATCATCCTTTTGTGTTGCTAATATACCCCTATACCCCTACCAGAGCCCTAGCCTGGGTATTTTGTTGCTCAGCTATGTGTAGTGAGAAAAGGAAGCACATGGAGCAGACTAGAGAGAACAGGATCCAGAGGAGCTCATTATCAATTCCAAAGATGATTTGGCCTCAGCCACAGGAAACGGTCCAGCTATTGCAGGAAAAATCCTCTTATTTTTAAAACTATGGAAAAGTAGCCAAGTCCAGAGGTCTCTTATCCACAATGTACCTTTTTTGGGAAAAAAATTATTTGACACAGAACATAATGACATGTTCAAAAAGTCCCTAAGAAAGTAAAAACACGCCTAAATGTTATTTGCATAAACTGAGGGCATACTCACCACAAAGTACATCGGGAAGAAAGTTCCTTTCTTCTTAATTTTAAAGTTCGATTGTCTATATGGACTGAATAGGGTGGATCTTCTGCCCCAGCTGCGTTGGGCCAGTAAATATTTCCATGCACGATGATTTAGCAATATGTAATTAGTGACTATTTTTATGCGTTTTATGTTGGACACTTATCATTTTAACGTAATTCAATGTATGTACTGGGATGTTAAGTCTTTATGATTTACAAGTTTAATGTATTGTTATTCCTTTTTGAAGTTCATCAGATGCTATTACTCATTTGATGTTCGTGAAATACTTTGTGATAACCTATTTTTATCATTATTTGGTGGTTATTAAATGATTATAAACTCTTCTACTCTTCTCAGTGCTAAGAAGCTTAATGGGGATGTGTTTCAGTGTACATGTGAATTGCAAGATGAAAATGTTCTGTGAATAAGACAGAAGCCCTCATTACGACTTTGGTGGTCTTTCATGAAGACTGCCAAAGCTGCAGGGGCCAGGAGACCGCCAGTGATGACAGTCTCCCGCCCACCATATCACGGGTACTGCCAGATTTCCACCACACTTTGGGCGGAAATCTAGCAGTAGTCATTCTGGTGGGCGGAGGCACTCTGGCGGTTGCACCACCGGCCAGCCCCATCAGTAGGACGCTGCCCACCATTTTATGGGTTATAATACGGCCTGGAGGTGTCCTGCTGGTGGGACGCTGCCAGCAGTGAAAGCGCCCTTTCCCTTTCCCTGCCGGACGACCTTCTCCCCGGAACAGGTAAGATGATCGACTGACAGGGGAGGGGGGCGGAAGGGAGGGTGGGTGCTGTGTGTGCATGTATGAGTGTGTGGTGTCTTCGTATGTGCATGAATGTGTGAATGCGTTGTTGTATCTGTGTCTGAATGAATGCTGAAGTGAGTGTGTGTCTGCATGTAAGTGTGAATGCGTATGAGTATGCGTGTGAGTATGCGTGCTTGAATGCATATATGAATGTTGTGAATGCATATATGGATGGATGTGTGTATGTAAGTGTAGGTGAATGGGTGTATGTGTGGTGTGTGTGGGTGTCTGTGTGCATGTATGCAGGGGGTGGGGGTCACTGCGGCTGAAGGAGTGGTGGGTGCTTTGGCTGAAGTGGGTGGGGGTTGTGGGGTGTCTAGTGGGGGTAGGCGAGCTGTCTACCAGTGGCAGGGAAGAAATTCCCTGTCATTGGTAGCCTTTCAGTCATGGTTTTCGTGATGGTGCTACTGCTGTGGAAACCATGTCAGAAGGTCGGCTCCTAATACCGTTGGCGGTTTTCTGTGGACCGCCGGGTCGGAGATGTACATCTCCGGCCCGGCTGTTCAGACTGCCATGACGGTATGAGTGGAGATGTGGCGAGTTGGCCTCTGCCAACCTGCCACATCTGCACTGCCAGCCTGTTGGTTGTGGGACTGCCACATTTTCGTCAAAATGACCACCAGAGTGTTTTTTAGAACATAAGTGGACCAGAGTAGTTACAAGGCCTACGTAATGAACACTATATCAAAGGTTAAGGGGGGTTGCTATTTGTTGTGGTTAATGTTCAAAAAGTCGGCAGAGGAAAGAAAAAGTATTTCCATTTCGAGCAACAGCTGGGAAAATATTTTTTTGCAAAATTAGCCAACTCTACCTGTCAATGAGGCTAGACAGCTCTTCCGAGGCAAAGCTTGAGTTTGGGGAGCCACATTTTCTCACAGATTCCAGTCACAGCAGCCATCAAATCCTTCCAATACAACATCCTGACTATATGACAGAACAAGTGGGAGGCAGAATTCAGCAAATCGTAAAAGAAGGATTCATTATAGAGTAGTAACTCCTGATATGAGTAATTGTGTACCAACAGCAGTTCTCAAACTGGTATCAAAGTAACAAGCCATGACGATGGGGATCCCAAGCCCGCTTCTCAAAGGAGCAATAGTACTGGTACCGCTGGTGCATAGAGTGTCTGGTTTGTATCCCGTCTCCTTCTTGGTTCCAAAACCAGGAGGGAAATTCCAACTGGTGTTGGATTAGAAGACTCAGAACAAATATGTCCTCTACAGAATGATAATATTACAAACTATCATTCCTATCCTCACAAAGTGAGATTTTATGGCAACACTGGTCATTCAAGATGCATATTTTCACATAATGATACACCCTTGCAGTCAGAAAAACCTCAGATTTGAAGTCAAAGGCAAACACTATCAGTACAAGGCCCTTCCAATTGGCCTCTCAGACTCTCCCTAGATATTTACAAAGGTACTAGCACCAGTAGGGGCATATCTTCAGTTGCAATCCACCCAAATTTTTCCATACTTAAACGACTGGCTTATTTGTGGGTCCCTTTTTTGTTAAGTGCAGGCGAGTATAGAGAAGGTATGTGCCATAATGCAGACCCTGGGCCTAACTGTGAACTACCAAAGGTCCACCTTACATTTGACGATGAAGAAGAACTTCATAGGAGTGTTGCTGGTTACAGAGTTAAGACAAGCCTTTCTTCCGGAATCCAGGAATTCAAATTTACACGATCATTTGAAAAGAGAGTTCTGAGGTCAATGGCCTCAATGACAATATTGGTAGCCTGGTCAAAATATCACTTAGAGCTGTTGTTATACCATCTACTCAAACATTGGTCACACTCATTCAAAATTACAACTACTCAAACACTACTCAAATTACTACTCAAACACTGGTCACACTCATTCAAAATTACAAGAAGATTCCAGTGTCACAAGAGATATCAAATTCAGTACAATGGTGGTTACAGAGCCTCAACCTCAATTAAGGCACATGGTTTCAAATTCCCACTCCACTGGTAATAATGACGGATGCAAGTGCCTGATGTTGATGGGCAGCCCTGGACAACTTACAGCTGAGCGGGTGGTGGTCCACTCTAGAATCAGTTCGTTCACCAAATTGGGAAGAGTTTAAGGAAAGTTTGGTGTGCACTTCAAGATTTTTCCCAACAACTCTGTCACAATGCTGTCTCGTTCAAAACAGACATTTAAGTAACAAAGAATTATCTGACTTGCTAAAGGGAGCTCAAGAACAAACCCCTGGCCAAACTGGAACACAACATATTTACTTGGGCGGAGATCAATTTATTATCCCTCAAAATGGTGTATCTGCTGAGGAAACACAGGGACCCATTTACAAGAAGCCTGCGCCGCTGGAGCGTCACTTTTTATGACCCTCTGGTCTCTCAATCATATCTATGAGTGGATGCAAAGTCCCCCTGCATGGCTTTGCATGTCCCCATAGAAATAGAGTAAGGCAAGGCAGAGCAAAACTCTGTGTTGCCTTACTCTACGGCAAGTAGGCGTTCCATGGACATTGCGGTGGGTTTTGCACCATGGTGCAAGGGTACCTGCATTGGTGCTAGGCACCAGTTTGTGTTCCTGCCCTTTCATTTTGACGCAGGGCAGTGCAGCAAAGTGACTTGCTACGCTGCTCTGTGGCAAAAACTAGTAAATGAGGCCCACAATGTGCAGGCGGCCAGACTCAGTCTTGGTTTTCCAACTTCAATATCATTTCACCTGACCAGGAAGCCTTCAGGTTGGTAGTAGCTTGGTACGGGAAGCTGAGGCTAGATCTCTTTGCATCCTGGAAGAATGCATTACTTCCTCAGTATTGCTTTGATCCATAGGATCTGAATGTTTGGGCCTGGGAAGTGCTGTCAATTCAGTGTCCAAAGGGGCAGCTGTATGCATTTCCCTCAATTCTGTAAGTACCAAAGGGCCCGAGGAATATACCATCAGAGAATGTAGAGGTAATCCTGATTGCCCTGTTTCAGCCATGCAGGCCGTGGTTTCTGCTGTTGAACAGGTTGGCAATGGATGGATATTAGAGACTTCCATTGGACTCTCTGCCTTTCCAATTTCTCATATTAATGTAACAACATTTGCGGAATTTATATCTAATGGTATGGAATCTCAATGGACAACCTTAGTGTTAGAAGTGGGGTCTCTAGTTGGCAATCAGTTTATACCCTGTCCAAGTAGGGACCCTCACTCTAGTCAGGGTTAGGGAGTCACACACCTACGATAACCCCTGCTCACCGCGTTAGTAGCTTGGTTCAAGTAGTCAGGCTTATCTCAGAGGCAGTGTGTGAAGTATTTGTACATACCCACACAGTAACACAGTGAAAACATCACAAAAGTACTCAAGACAGGTTTAGAAAAATACCCAATATTTATCTAAATGAAACAAGACCAAAATGACAAAAATCCAACATACAGAAGTAGAGGTAACACTTTTAAAGTAAGTTAAAAGAGTCTTAATCCAAAAAAGTCAATGGATGTGTTGTTTTAGCAAAAAGTACCTGGTATGTGAGAAAAATAAAGCCGCAGGTGAGGTGATACATCAGAAAAGCAAGCGATGCGTTGATTTTTCAGCTGTGGTGTAGGAGATGCATCGAGTTTTCTGCTGCATCGGCTCTGGTATGTGGAGTTTCACTCAGGTTACCAGCTTCCACTTCCAAGGGCCCCAGAACTAAACTTGGCACCGCTTGGCAAGTCAGGACTCTCAGCAGAAGAGCCTAGGCACTGGCATCTAAAGTCTTTGATGTCCCTAAAAGGAAGCAAGCTCAGTCCAAGCACTTGGAGAAACTTCACAAGCAGGATACACTGCAAAGTCCAGTCTTTGTCCCCTCCAAAGCAGAATCAGCAACTGCAAGCCAACCCAGCAAAGCACAAACAGCAATGAGGTAGTACTTCTCCTCACAGCTCTTCTCCTTGGCAGAGTCTCCTCTTGATCCAGAAGTGTTCTAAAATTGTGGGGTCAGCAGTCCAATACTTATATTCATTTCTGTCTTTGAAGTAGGCAAACTTCAAACAAACGTTTTTGTAGTGCACAAGACCCTGCCTTTCCTGCCCTGGTACTAGACACACTCTAGGGGATTTGAGACTGCATTGTGTAAGGACAGGCACAGCCCTATTCAGGTGAAAGTGTCAGCTCCTCCCACCACTCTAGCCCAGGAAGACCCATCAGGATACGCAGGGCACACCTCTGCTCCCTTTGTGTTACTGTCTAGAGTGAATTCACAAGCAGCCCTACTGTCAGTCTGACCTAGACGTGTATTCAGCTGCCAGGCAGAGGCACAGAATGGTTAAGCAAGAAAATGCCCATATTCTAAAAGTGCATTTTAAAACTTACAATTTAAAAAACAACTTCACCAAAAGATGTATTTTTAAATTGTGAGTTCAGAGACCCAAACCTCCATATCTGCCATCAATGGGCAATTACCCTTAAAAGATATTTTCAAAGCAATCCCTATGTTAACCTATGGGAGAGGTAGGGCTTGCAATAGTGAAAACCAAATTTGGCAGTATTTCACTATCAGGACATGTAATACACACCAGTACATGCCCTACCTTTTAAATACACTGCATCCTTCCCATAGGGCTGCATTGGGCGTACCTTAAAGGTGACCTACATGTAGTAAAAGGGAAGGTTTGGACCTGCCAGGTCGAACTGGCAGTTCAAAACTGCCCACACAGACTCTGCAATGGCAGGTCTCAGACATGTTTACAGTGTAAGTTTATTTTACGTGTCAATGGCAACTTTATGTGTAAGATAAAATCCTGATGAAATTAGTGAAATTCATGAGCTGTATGCCATCGCCTTTCTCTTCTCCTAAACTGTTTTACAACACCCATGTCACTACCCCTTGACCACAAAAAAATAAAAAAGGACTGACAAAGCTAATAAGTCTCAGTTGATGGTGTTCCACAGTAACAAAAAGAAATAAACTTGTTTTCCATTGTGGAACAGCATCAACAAAGACAAAGCTGCAACATATATGTGCATGAGTCAGTATGCATTGTGATGTGGCAGATTTCTTTCTTTTCTTTTTTTCAACTTTCTATTTACCATTCCAATGTGTCAGCCACCAGCCTTGGAGCAATTAGTCAAAAACATAGGCATCAAAAGCACGTAAAAGGAAAAAGAAGCAGCCCAGTAGCCTATTGGGGCAGCTGGGACCTCTTAAAAATAGAAAGAAAAATACTTTTTTGTAGAAAAAAAAGAGTGTAATGTTGAGGGGTGATAGAGCAACAGAGGAGCTGGTATATGCCACAGCTGTGGAGTAAGGGGGAGGCGGTGAATTGGCTGGGAGCAATGGGGAAGTTAAGGGCAGGGGAATAGCAGTTCAAATGGGATGGAAGGATAAAAAAGCCAGAGGGGAGTGGAGTGGAAACTAGGAGTTGAGCTGGGTGAGAGGTTGAGCAGCGCAGAAAGCGCAGGTGTTTTGGGGGAGGGAAGAGGCAGCATACAAGTGAGAGAACTAGATAACACATACACTAACATTCAGCGGCCAAACTCCTCCTGGACCTTTGCAAACGGACCCACAATACTCTCCACCTCAAGAAGCTCCACTGGCTCCCATTCAGAAGAGATGTCAATTTAAGATGCTGATCCACACCTTCAAGGCCCTTCACAATCGAGGACAAGCATACATCAACCACCGCCTAAACTTCCACCAACCCTGACATCTGAGCTCCACTTCCCCCTCCCTCGCACACACCTGCATCTGCTGAAGCAAAGGCGGAGGACTCTCCATCTAAATCACAGCTAACTCCTGGAACAACCTCCCCCTTCACCTGCGGACCTCATCCTCTCTTTTGGGATTCAGGAAAGGACTCAAGACCTGGCTGTTCAACTGAGCCCCTTAGCAGCTATGTACTATGTACGATGCACCAGTATACCCTCGCGGGTGATTAACCGTGCTCTATAAATCGAGTTTGATTGATTGATTGTTTGATTGATTGAAATAAAAAATTAACTAAACAGAAGCAATGGAAGGATACAATTCAGCCAATCAAAATGACGGTGAAGAAGATAAGCTCCACAGAGACGCACACAAGGAGAGGAGGCAAGCAATTGAACAAGAAGCAAGCAAACAAGATTAACAATAAAGCCAACTAATGGTAAGCAGCAGGCTGACTGGTGCGCCACAGTAAGTATTTGCATTGTCCATAAAATGTCATCCAAAACAGACAGCTACATTCTGCCTGCAAGCAAGGCCTAAAATGTACCTTCTGAGTGTGATAAGAGATGAAAGCCTACCAATCATTTCCAATTCAACACAACCATGATCGCAGTATGACTTGAATGGAACCATGTTGCACGATGTGTGTGTTTTGTTTCATCCAACCTCTCTTACCATTGCAGTTTTTAAAGCACCAACTGTTTATCTACCGGCGAAGACTGCATCAGTGTTCTGTATGTTCTTTTGCCAATAAGTCTTTCCCTATATGTTGACCTCGTGTCATATTGCTTGCGTTACCCTCCATACCCTCCATATTCTTACCTCGCCACTAGAAAAGCAAGCAAAATATGTGACCTTACTAGCTGTTTTAAATCTGTGTTACAGTGTGTGGACCTGTGTAGCGTGCCCCATGCAGCACCAGCTCTGTATTCATTCCTGCTGGTCATGTTGGATGATTGCTTTTAGTTTTTCCTCAAGAGAGGATCCATGAAACTGACTCACATTAATGAAAGCAAAATTGATTCCCCTGCACTTTAGCCCAGCAGGATTAAAGGATTGGATAAAAATCTAATTTTGTGTTTTACGGGCGTGAGCATATGAAGCCACTTACAGGACTGCAAAAATAGATGAAAGAAAGTTCAAGGCATGAAATAAAAGCTATGGGAAGAAAGATGAAAAGGGAAGCTGCCTATGCTTTGTCCCCTACCGTATTATATCACAAAAGCAGTGGCACAATTTAATGCAATTAGTTCTAATGGACGTTGGAAAAATTGTTGGTTATTATATAACCACAGGTTTCAATCAAGAGAAATTTCACTCTGTCAAAAACTGTGTCAACGAAACGGAATGTTTTAAAGAATGTTCTTTTTAAGGTCACAAAATGTCAACGTGTTGCTCAATGCTTGGAGACGAGGAAGGGTTACCTGCATGTACCACCATAAAATACATTCTAAAACTATACGTTTTTAAAATAACGAAGACGAGTCAAAGCTGAAGCTCTAAATTGGGTCCTGAAAAGTTTGGTCCGGTGTCTGCAAAGTTTACTTTTCACTTCCTTTTCTAATGAGACCAAACATTGCATTTCCTAGTGCATCAAGTAAGAATAAAGAGATCAAACATTTTCATAAAGCACATTGAGGCTGCTGTTGCTACACTTTAGAATTTATGTTATCAAAGCTTCTCACATTGGAAGCTTTTATTGATTTGAGGTCTGCCTGAGGCATTTTACATCAGTCTTGATTCAAATCATATTGGGTATGTGGACATAACTGAAGTGTAAACCTAAACATTTACAAACTAGTTCATGTGGATATGAGTAATGTGAGTCAAGGTAATGCGAAGGGCACAAACAACATGCACTCCAACATCTTTTACTAACGGCCAATAAAGGGCCATAGCCTTTTTGTTTTAATACGGGGAACTTTTTCAGTTGTCCAAGGCCAACGAGGAGTCTGTGGGCCCAAACTGTGCTCTGTAAGCCTTTTTAGAAGAATCATTCAAGCATGCTTGAATCATTCTGCTGCTAGTCCAGCCTGTTTTGGATGCTTTAGGTCCAGACTGATAATTGTTCATTGCAGAATGTCCATTAGTGGATCATCTTTTGGACAAGGTCGTGTCTTTGCACCTATTACAACATCTAGAAAATCACCTCCTGCTGGGGTGGGTAAACAATTCTGCCCTTAATCTTTAAGAGCCATCCAGTGAGCACTTATGAATGTTTTGGAGCAACTTCTGTGGTTAACTAATCGGAAAATTGCAACCCTCTTAGCAATGCTGCATCTCTCAGCATTTGACCATTGTCTACACCATTCTGCTGGACTGATTGATGAAAGTGGTAGGAGCAGCAGTCAATCATTTGTGAAGGGTTTTGAGGCAGACAAAATCATTCAAATGCAACGTGGCAAACGTATAGTCCCTTATTTATCAGGGACCTGTGGTGGGCTACAAGACTCCCTATTACTTCTAGTTCAGTTCACTGTGTATTAGACATATAGGCCCTCATTAAGAACATGGCGGTCTGGACCGCCACGCCGGCGGTGACGGTCATTACCGCCATATTCTGAATGTGCCTGAAATGCCACTGTGGAAACGCTGCCACTGCCAGGCTCCTGCCACCAGGCAGCCTGGCGGCATTTCAGATCCGCCAGGGCAGCGCTGCCGTCCGGATAATGAGTCGCATTCCGCTAGCCTTTCCCTGCCGGTTTACACCGCCAAGGAAAGGCTGGTGGAATGAGTGACTTGCCCCCCCCCCGGGGGCCCCTGCACTGCCCATTACTTGGCAAGCGCAGTGCAGGGGTCCTCAGGCACAGCCCAGTTGAGCATTTCACTGCCCGAATTACAGGCAGTGAAATGCGCAACGGGTGCTGCTGCACGCACAGAACTGCCAATGTTCAGGCCCTGTTTCCAGCTGGGCCGGCAGGAAACACTGTTTCCACCCGCCGGCACAGCGGGAGGATCATTATGTGGCCGGCGGGGGGGTGTCTTAGCGCTGGCAGTCTTCTGTCGACCGTCAGCGCTAACCCGCCGAGATCATAATGAGGGCCATAGTCTCTGGCTACGCGGCTGTGTGGTCTGGACGATGAAAATAATCAAACTTTAGTTACATGTCTTATGACAGACCTGAACATTGTGTTGTGGGAGATGTAATTTCCCGATGCATGGAATCCAGCATCAATCATTGAGCACAGATTCAAACTCAAGATCTTCGAGTAGAGTAAGACAGAGCATTGTGGGATATGTAATGCTTTTCTCATGTAAATATTCAATAACACTGAAATCTAACACAGACTGTTCAGAAGCATTTTCTTGCCTTTGCAGATATGAATGACTAAGGGCCAGATGTATCAAGAATCCATTTTGCGATTCTCAAATTGCTATTTTTAAGAAATCGCTATTTCAGAGTAGCAAAATGGTATGTATCATATTTGCGATTCGGTATTAGCGATTTCTTAAAAATCGCAAATGCTATTACCGAATCGCAATTAGCGATTCTGACCCCATTCGCACCTATGGGCCTGTAGGCACATATTTACGAATTGTCTGCATTTCCCAAATTGCAAATTCCTAACTGGAATTTGCAATTTCAGAAATGCAAACCCCAGGGTGCTGGGGGCCTAAGGCCCCCTCTGCTGCACCCCAATAATTATTTTAGGACATGTAAGGCGCACACATACCAAAGGGGCATGTGTGCGTTACATGTCAGTTTTAAAAATGCATTTTCAATGCATTTTTAAAATTTGCACATGGTTACCACCAAATTGTATTTGGTGGTAATTGTGATTCCTTAATGCCCAATTCGCATTAAGGAAAAGCTTGATACATGTGCTTAAGAAATCGCAAATAAGGATTCCTTATTTGCGATTTCTTATTTAGAGAATAGCAATTTGCGATTCTCTAAGCGGGGTCGCAATTTTACGGAATCGCTATTTTAGCATTCGCAAACGGCCGTTCGCACCGTTTGCGGATGCATAAAGCTTTGATACATCTGGCCCCTAATTCTTATGTCTCCTGCTGGCCAAGGTCATGGATCTTGATACCCAGTACTCTTCAGGAAGTGTCACGTGTTCAGCTACTACACGTGCTCAGGGACTTTCAGTTAGAGAGAGCATCTTCTACACGCAAAAATAAACCCACAAACGTGAGTTAGCAGCAATATAAAAATACTAGTAAATCACCTGAAATAGACTGATAGAGGTTGATGAAGCAGAAAATGAAGGTTTTGATTTATTAACGCATAAACGTAGTGTGAAATAATCATGTGTGACTTTAACCGAACTAATAAAGATTGTACGGGGACAAAATGTGCCCTTAGAGTAGTTTGCCAACATTTATAAGCGCGCTTTATATAACGTGGTGTATTAGAATTGCACTAATCCGACATAATCATAAACGTGTGCTACGATTTGCTTGTTTGAAATGCTTTAGCTTAGCATTACTTTAATGGAGGCTTTGGCCTAGTTGCCTGGTCTCACGGTTTAGATGCTCGTATTTTTCCAATGTGCTATTAAACGTGTATTTTTGCTTGAAGCTGTACTTTTCCACTGAGACCGTTCACATGCTTATCTTAAAGTTTCGTGCCAGCCTGGCATATTTTCTCTTTACTCCAAGGTCGATTTGCAGGTGCGGACAATGGAGGCTCTGAAAGTGAACTAATTGGTATACAATGTTGCGACTTGCGTACCCATCTCCAAGGATAATGTATGCTTAAGTAAAAGCTTGAGAACTGTTGTTTTTGATTGGACAATTTGAAACTAACCTATGAACCCTCCAATGGAGACCCTACTGGATTCGAACTGTTGTCTATAAAAACCAGGTGCACGAGAAGAGATTAGGCCATTACCCGGACACTACGCCATTTTGTAGACTTCGTAGCTATTATGGCCCACTTTGCTGCGATGCCATTTTGAAAGAGACTTTGATGCTTTCTCTAATCGAGAGAAAGAGACTTTAAATGATTCTTGCCCTAGAGACTTTAACTTTGAAATGCCCTTTGCATGAAGTAGTAGTTTTATTGCCGCCGTGAGGCAATTGCCCCGTCCACCCCTGCCCCTTTGCCCCGTCCCATGCTGATCGAGAAACGGTACCTGTGAGACGAAGACTTCCTTGTAGGCTGATCGTAATTGGTAAATATGAAAGGAAAATTGTAAAATTGCATTGTGTTTCTTTTAGGTAACCAACTGCTGATTTTGATAAGAGCCCTAGTTAGGAGTTTTCTAAATTAATGTTGCTAAATTGTTTTCGCATGAAGTCCCACATGCTGATGCTAATTTGAGGTTAGACGAGGATTCCATATGTCGCACGATGCAATTTGAGATCTTGTTATGCTGACTAAATGTACGCAATTAGCTCATTACAGATTATCGTATTAGTGATTTGCATTGCCATTATCGAATGCCTTGTGATTCAAATGCTACATAGATTACACTTGTTTCGCCGTTATGGACAGCTATTAATGTTCATTTATGTTTATCATTTGGTGTTGAGACACATATATATTGTGCTAGCTTTGTTAATATAGGGAAATAAATCCACTAACTTTGCAATAAACTGGTGTGGTTATTCCTGACTGAAAGGTCAGGGTTCGCCGAAATGTATTCTGGATTAATTGTTAAGTTTTATGTTGATCAAGGTATTGCTTATGTTCGTTATTGATTATTGATTTGATGCGACTGATCGATATAAGAGTACGGAGAGTTCCCACTTAGTCAAAAGATTCATCGGCCTAAAGAGCGTCCGAACACAGGTAAATTATTACTACGGTTCGCTCTATCAGTAGATGGTAGCAGAGGACGGTTTCGTCTTTTGGGACCCTGTATTCTTAAAGTACATGGTGTTGAATTAACGGTTACGCATTTTGAGACCCCACTCGAGAAGTTGAATTAGATTTTTCTTGGATAAAATAGATTGACAGAATGATGATGGGCTAGGTCCACCGCGACTTTCCCGGGATCTCGGAGCTTGCGAATGGAGAGAATGGAGGTGTGGAAACAGCGTTGGCGGTACTAGTGATGGTATGAGTGAAGTTAGGGTTTTGCGCTTGCACAGCTTATTGCCGCAGGGTGTGTGAAAAGGTTGCGAGGGATTTTTTCTTTTAGAGGATAGCGGAGGTGCGACTCCGAGTGTAGAAGTAGAGAAGTCGTCGAACTTCATAGAAATAGCGGAGGTGCGGCTTCGAGTGTGAGAGTAGGGAAGTTGTCGAACTTCATGTGCGTGTGGCGCTTTGTGCATAAAAAGGTCCACGTGGTTGTTGTTGTTGAGACGGGCCCTGCGAGGTCAAGAGACTCCGGAGTATGTTGATCCATGTTGTGGTCTGGGCGGTTTAGTAGGTTGATCGGGCGTGGTCAACAAGTCGGTACGTGTGTTAGGGAGTGAAAGAAACTTCGACTTCGGGTTTTGACAAGATTCTAAGTGCACTAGGATAGATCATTGACAAGTTGAGAGTAGGTCTGCGGGTCAGATTTGCTTGCGAACGTGGGGACCGAGAAAGACGGAATAGCGGCCGAGGCTAGTGAAAGGTCCCTAAGGTCCTGAAGCGACTGTGTTACCCTTCCTGTAGTAAACCGACAGATCTGTTTTATTTTTTGGTAGCTCGCAATATATGCAAGAAGTTGTTACGAAAAGAGGTGAGTGAAGGAAGACTAGCCGCGAGGCTTTGTTAGCCGCAGTGTGTGTGAGTGTGACGTCACTAGGAGCCGCGCTGGGATAGGTTGGTTGCAGAGAAGGGTCGCGCACGGATTGGACGCAGTCCGTGGGGCTCGATTGGAAGGGGAAAGGCAGGCGAAGAGTATTCCGGGAATTAAAGTCACCTATTGATTACAAACTTTGTGAAATAAAAGACGAGAAAATGAAATTCTTTAAAGCATTCAGGAGTGCGATGAAGGGGGAGTCTTACATTAAAGCGAGTGTAGGAGAGGAGACGCCGCCCGAAGGTACACCAGCTTACATTGTAATGGAAGAGAAGGGGGTAGCTCCGTGTCTTTGGCTAAAGCAATGGCACAAACTGACAGAGAAACATGGGAGCGTAGCGTTCCCGATACATGGGACATTCAATATAAGGATCCTAGAGAATTTGAGATTCACGATGTACGACATGAAGGTACCTCCAAGGCCAGCACAGTTTGAGGCTCTAGCGATTTGGGAACTAATGGCCAGACAGCAACAGCAGAAGAAGTTTGAGACCAGGATGAGAAAGGTAGAAAAGACACTAGCGGATGCTAGGTGGGATAATGCACAGAAGGTGTGGAGGTCAGATGTACTGCAGGGAATAAAACTGTTTCCCGCAATTACTAAGGAAGAAGAAGAGACAGGCAAGAAAGCTACCTGTAAGACAGACAGGAAGTGTTCCAAGGATAGAGAGGACGAGGAAAAGTTGAGAAGAGAAGAGGAGTTAGAGGATGAGGAGTTAATAATGCAATTGCTGAACGACCGTCCACCACCTTATGCGGAGAATGGACAAGGTCCAAGTACCAGTTCTGCCCCTCCGGCATCGGTACGGAACAGTGAAACCCAGAGTTCAGGAGCATCATCGGGATCTAAGGACCCGAGTTTATTGTTCACTCCGCAGATACCGCAGGTTAGGAGAATATATCCAGATGTGCCCATGTTGAAACCAGCAGAAAATTATCAGCCGCAGATGCCAGGGTACTACAGCAGTGACAATAGTGGAGGAATGGTTCTAGAACAAACCGTAAGGGGAGTACAGAATGGTCACAACCCGACATTGGCACAAGCCGAATCAACTCAGTTTTTGATGCCTCAAAAGCAGATGCAGGGGGAAATGCACATGCTCAGATGACGGGGAGTCAGATGGGCATGCCGGCAATGATGACCCATGGTGTGGGAATGAACATGCCACAGAACATGGGAAACGGACAAAACACAGATGCGATATCACTGCCCATTACTGTAGGTCCACCGGTACCTTTGTATAGTCAGCCTAACTTAGGTATGAGCAGTCAGGGATCAATGCTGCAGAATGGGACAGAGAGGAGGTGCATAGAAAACACTCCAGGGATAACTCCTATAGCGGCTCAGCCAAATGGATCTGGGTCCTTGATGGAGTTTAGTCCCATATGTGCTCAGTCAACACTGGTGAGGTCGAGCCCCCCACTGATAATACCTCTAACATCGAATACTGAAAAGTTGCCGCAACCATCAATGGCAGTCGATGTGAATGCTACACTGATGGGGGTAAATGCGCAACAGCTGACACAGTGGTTCAACAGTTTGAATTCCACACAAAGTTCAGACAGTGGGAAAGGAGAAGATTACCTGAATAGGATGAGGCTGAACATGGAAGCACAAGAATTGGTGGAAGGGACTATGGGTGTGAATAGGTTAGAGTCCTACACGGAAGTAGAGTTGAGATACCTATGTCCAAAGATTACGAAAGAAGTGAACAAGGTACATAAAAGCTTGCAGGAAGTAGCGGACAGAAACGGGATTGACATAGACAAGATGAAACACTTGAGCAGAAGCTATAGGTTGGATTTTGGGGCCACAGATTTTGAACACATGAGGTCAGCAGGCATGAAGGCGCACCTTAGAGAATTGCTGCAGAGTGCACAAGTATGGAGGTGCTTAGACAAGTGGGAAAGCAGATGGGTAAAGAGGAAGGAAAAGAGGAGGGACAGTGCTACAGAGCATAATGAGAAAAGACCACAGAGTAGCGAAACAGTAACCATGTTACCAATGAGGGAGACAGCAGGGGGAAAATACATGTACCATGGCACAGAAGCGATATTCAGTCTTTTACGGATGATTTTCCCAAACTGAGAGAGAAACCGATTGAATGGTATCAACAGACCGATAGGTTTGTGAAGCTTGCAAAATGTCTCTGGGAAGACCTGAACACTCTCTTCGAGATTGTAGTTCCAGCAGATTTGTGGGAGGATTGCAAAAGAGCTGTAGGTTGGCCGACAAGTGAACCAGAAAGAGACAGGGAGACGGGTGCACCATCACCTATGGTGATGAGCTTGTACTACAAGGTGGTTGAGCATTTGAAGACGAAGGTTGCCGCGAAAAATGTGGATTGGCAGAAGATCGATCGAACGGCCCAAGAGGCTAAAGAGTCGATTCATAGTTACTATGAGAGGTTGTTGAAGGCGTTCAAGAACTACAGTGGCACGGAAACAATAGAGGCGAAGGACATGCTTCATTTTGTGTTCAGATTTGTGGAAGGGCTGAGGCCAGAGATAAGTCAGATGATAAAGTCGCATTTGATTTGTTGGCAGTCGAAACCGATTGATGAGGTGTTGAATTATGCGAAATACTGTAGCGACGAAACTGAAGTGAAACAGAAAAAGTTGAAAGAGAAGGTGATGATGATGCAACTTAAGGCAGCTCAGACAGGTCTGCAAGGTTTGCAAGGGATGCAAGGGTTCCAACAGCAGGTACCGCAACCGCAGCCGCAGTTGCAGGGAAATATGATGTTTCAGCCACAGGCCAGAGGCAGAGGCAGAGGAGGTTTTGTGAATAATGGTCCGGATTTGAACACTGTTGTGACTGGTGTGCAGGCAATGAAGAAGGTGATGCCGTGTCACGTGTGCGGAATTGTCGGTCATTGGAAACGCGAGTGCCCGATGGTGGTGCAGGAAGGTGCAGGTGCAGGTGTAGGTGTTGGTCAGCAAAACAATGATGTCAATGCATTTCAGACAATGAGGGGACCGAAAATGAGAGGTCCAAACCCAAATTTTCAGACCATAAATCAGTTGCAGGGATTACAACCTATGCAGCCGCAGCAGATGCAGATGCCCCGTATGCAGATGACGCAAATGCAGCCGATGCAACAGCAGTTACCCATGGTACCTAATCAGCAAATGCAAATACCTTTGGCACCAATGAGTCAGCAGCAAGTGATGGTTCCTCCACAGGTCTCGGGTCAGGTAATGAGTACAAATGGCACCGTACAACAGTTCCCATTACACAGTGAGAGTGGAATAAACAATGTATGGGAGAGTGAGAGCTCAGAAGAAGAAGGAGATTGTGTGCTTGCAGCATCCTTGGAAGTTGATCAAAAGGGTCCGTACGTAGAGGGAAGAGTAATGGGTCATCGTGTCTCGTTCTTGGTTGACACAGGAGCCACACGTTCAACTGTTAAGAGCAGTGAAGTACCAAATTTGCCACTCTCAGGGAGGACAGTCCAAGTGGTGGGAGTAGCAAACAGGCACCTGACGAACCCAATAACAGATCCGGTACCAGTCAGCATCGGTAACTATCAAGGGGTGCATCAGTTTGTGATATGTGACTCAAGCCCGATAGCACTGTTAGGGAGAGACCTATTGTGCAAATTGGGTTGTTCGATCATGTGTTCGAACGAAGGAATAACAATCCAGACGAGCAGTGATGGGGAAGAAGAGGACAGTGTAGAGGGGGATGAGATGGAAACGGTAGATGAAGAATATCCTCTGATTTGTCTTTTCCCGATGATAACTGAAGAAGATATTCCAGCTGAATTACGGGAGACAGTCGGAAAGGAAGTGTGGGACATGACAGGGAAAGAGGTGGGATTGATGAAAGGAGTGGAACCAGTGAAAGTGACTGTAAAGCCCAATGCGATCTTTCCCCAGACCCCACAATACCACATGGCACAAGACACCCTCATGAAAGTTGCTCAACTTATTGACGAATTTGTAAAACAAGGAGTACTGAAAGAAGTGTTAAGTAGTCCATGTAATTCACCAATAATGGGACTAATAAAGCCAAGTGGAAAGGTCCGACTTGTGCAGGACTTGAGAAAAATAAATGACATCATAGTCAAGTGTTGCCCTGTCGTACCAAATCCAGCTGTGATAATGTTCCAGGTCCCTTGCGATGCTGAGTGGTTCTCAGTCATCGACTTGTCACAAGCATTCTTTTCTGTGCCTCTTCATGAGGACAGCCAATTCCTCTTTTGTTTCAAATTCTTAGACAGAGTGTACAGTTGGTGCCGAATTCCTCAAGGGTTTTCTGAGTCACCGTCAATCTTCAATCAGATTCTAAAGAAAGATTTGGAAGCATTAGAATTGCCATTCGAGTCAACCCTAGTACAATACATTGACGACTTACTAGTTGCATCAAAGACAGAA
This sequence comes from Pleurodeles waltl, assembly GCF_031143425.1. Taxonomy (NCBI): domain Eukaryota; kingdom Metazoa; phylum Chordata; class Amphibia; order Caudata; family Salamandridae; genus Pleurodeles; species Pleurodeles waltl. The sequence continues at coordinate 941,367,709 of NC_090449.1, forward strand.
AGTGGCTGCACAGCCGATACCATTGCTCTGTTGAACCATTTGGGAAGGAATGGACACAAGGTGTCTCCTGCCAAATTGCAGTTCTGTCAGGAGAAAGTGAAATACTTGGGTCACCAGATAGAGAAGGGGTCACGGAGAATAATGAAGGAAAGAATAACAAGTGTACTTCAAATGAGTCCGCCCAAGACGAGAAAGGAGGTGAGGAAGTTTTTGGGAATGGTGGGCTACTGTCGCCAGTGGATTCCCAACTTCTCGACTCTAGCAAAGCCTTTACTGAAGCTGACCCAGAAGGATGCCTTGGATCAAATTGAGCTGAAAGGAGATGAGATGGATGCTTTTGTTGAACTGAAAGAATGCATGTGCAGGGCTCCAGCTTTAGGTATGCCTGATTACACAAAGCCTTTCACATTGTTTTGCCATGAACGTGATGCATGTTCTTTGTCTGTCTTGACTCAAGCCCATGGTGGCGTAAACAGACCAGTAGCGTATTTTTCAGCTACTTTGGATCCGGTCGCAGCAGCACTCCCAGGGTGTTTGCGCGCCGTAGCAGCAGTTGGTATCAGCCTCACTCAGAGTGAAGGAATAGTGATGGGACACCCAGTAACAGTCATGGTCCCTCACTCAGTTGAGATACTTTTGACCCGCTCCCAAACGCAACACATGACTGGAGCAAGACTCACAAGGTATGAAACGATTATTCAGGGCTCACCGAATGTGCAGCTGAAAAGGTGCACTACGTTGAATCCAGCAACCTTGCTTCCTGGAGAAAATGCTGAAATTGAGAACGCTGAAGACATCGAGCATGACTGCCTTCAGGTGACTGAATTTTGCACAAAACCCCGACCGGACATTAAGGATACTAAGCTTGATGAAAATGACCAAATTCTTTTTGTTGATGGTTCATGTCTAAGAGACGGGATGGGGATTTTGAAAGCAGGATACGCTGTATGTACTGTAACAGGTGTCTTGGAAGCGGGATGGCTCCAAGGAGTCTATTCTGCACAAGTAGCAGAACTTGTAGCCCTTACCAGAGCATGTCAACTGTCTGCATTGATGAAAGTCACCATTTACACTGATAGTCAATATGGGTTTGGGATTGTGCATGACTTTGGACAACTATGGTCACAGAGAGGTTTCCTGACTTCTTCAGGATCCCCAGTGAAGAATGGGGAAAGGATAAGGGAATTGTTACACGCCATTCAAGTGCCAGCTGAAGTTGCAGTGTTAAAGTGCAGTGCTCACACGAAAGGACAGGACTATGTTTCTCTGGGAAATGCATATGCGGATCAAGTCGCAAGATTTTGTGCCTTGAACTGTATATTACTCAGAGATGAATGGAATTCAATAAGTGAGCCAGAACTAGAACCAGCTGAAGCATTTGCCTTGAAGGTCGTAACGATAGATGAATTAAAAGCATTGCAGAATAACATCAGGGAGGATGAAAGAGATTCCTGGATTAAATCACAGTGTATAAAGAGACCAGACGAGTTATGGGTTTCAAATGAGGGAAAATTTGTTTTGCCAAACAGTCTCTTATCACAGCTTGCGCGGTTCTATCATGGGCAAGCTCACCTAGGGAGAGATGCCATGATAAGATTGTTCAAAACTGATTGGTTTAACCCCAGATTTCGTCAAGCTGCAGAAGCAGTTTGCCATCGATGTGTCACTTGCCAGCAGATGAACCCAGGAAAGGGAACAGTTGTGAACGCGAGCCACATTGGTAGGGCAAGCGGGCCTTTTAGTCGTATGCAGATGGACTTCATTGAGATGCCTGTGCATGGAGGTCTAAAGTATGTGTTGGTGATTGTGTGCATTTTTAGTCACTGGATTGAAGCATACCCCACACGTAGAAATGACAGCCTTACAGTTGCAAAGTTATTGTTGAGAGAGTTAATACCACGTTTTGGATTCCCGATCTCTTTAGAATCAGATAGGGGAAGTCACTTCAATAACGAGGTGATAAAGTTACTCTGCGAAGCGCTGAACATTGAGCAAAAACTGCATTGTAGCTATCGCCCTGAAGCATCAGGATTGGTGGAGCAGATGAATGGTACACTGAAATCAAGAATGGCGAAAATATGTGCATCGACAAATTTGAAATGGCCTGACGCATTGCCCTTAGTGCTAATGTCAATGAGAAACACCCCTGATAGAAAAACTGGACTGTCTCCGCACGAAATTCTCATGGGCAGGGCTATGAGACTTCCTGCAGTTCCCGCAAACGCGCTTTTGAATATTACAGATGATATGGTGTTAGACTACTGCAAAGGACTGGCTGACGTGGTTCGCTCTTTCTCTCACCAGGTGGAAGCGACCACCTTGCCACCGATCCAAGGTCCAGGACACGCACTGAAAGCAGGTGACTGGGTCGTGGTAAAGAAGCACGTGAGAAAGTCGTGTCTGGAACCCCGTTGGAAAGGCCCTTTCCAAGTGATCCTGACGACAACTACCGCTGTGAAGTGTGCGGGGGTTCCCAACTGGATTCACGCCAGTCACACAAAGAAGGTGTTGTGTCCCACAGATGAGGAAGTTGAAGCACTGAAACTGCCAGTGCCTGATAAAACAGTGCCGAGTGCTGAGACAGAACAAAACCGAACTGAAAGCGAACAGGCAAAAGCAGGAGAGAGAGAGATATTATTGGAGAACGAAGAGTCCGACTCACTTGGGGAAGACCAAGGAGAAAGTTCAGACAGCGACGAAGAAGCTGAAGGTCACAAAGAGCCTGAAGCAGCTGAGGGTAGCAAAAAGCCTGAAGCAGCTGAAGGTGACAAAGAACCTGAAGCAGCTGAAAGTGATACAGAGCCTGACGAAAGTAACGGTGAAGAAGGGCTCGAAAAAGGTGAAAAGGCAGGAGAGCCTGATCAGAGGAGGGCTTTCCCAGAAACAGACGATACAGAAAAAGAAAGAGAGAACGTGATCGATTCCCCAGAGGGAGGGGACAAGGCAGAACAGAGCGAAAAGGTTCAAACTTCTACAGAAAAGGTCGCAGGTCCATCGAATGGACACGGTGCAAAGAGGAGACTAAGTATATCACCAGTAAAACAAAGGACTGGAGAAGGTTTGAACGACGGAGAAAGGCCAAAAGTAAAAGAGAAAAGAAAAGAAGTGTCTGTCGTGGTACCAACCTCGAGTGAAGAAAAAGACTTGACAAAAGAGGAAAGTACCAGCGAGGCAGAATCGAAAAGAGAAGCAAAATTGAAAAGGAAAAGGATACCGAACAGAAGGTATTCCGGTCCTGAATGGGCATATGCAGTCAATGACGATTGGACTGACGAGTTTGTATCTCTAAGCATCGAGAACGAAGAAGAGGAAGAGATACCAATAGAAAAGAAAAGTTTTATGGACAGTGTTGATTGAAAGGGTGATAAATGATACTGCTTGCTACAATCTAAAGTGAAACAAACAACCAGCTGAGACTTTGCTAAACCGATAAAGACTGAGTTATTGCCGAATTGAGACAAATGCTGCTAACCGATAAGTGACTGGCCTCCTGAAGAAAACTGTGTGAACATTGCGCTCGTTCAGCTTTGTAACTGAATTGCTAAATAGTTTCATTTATAGGTGCTTCTAGCTCTCTGATTCTATACAGATCATGACGCAAAACAATAGAAAGAAATATTGTAAATATGTGTGTATAGGCTTGGTAATTGCATGTGTACTAATAATAATGGCAATTGTGCTTGGAATGCATGGAAAGGGTGAGAATGAGAAAATTGCTGCTTCTACTTTTGCTCCTGTTACTGTCACTGAACTAACCGCATTGAAGAGGCTAGCATTGGATGAGAGACTCTTGCACGATAAGAAAGAGCTTTCGTATAATGTTTTCTATCGCTTGCTAACAGAATATGTTGAGACAATGGATGCGAAAGATTGTTATGTGTGTACACAGATACCGACATCAGTGAAGGAAGGGGTGACATATCACCACATGCCTCTTACATACGGGATTACATGTAGTATAGTAATGTCTAGGTTTTATGGTCAAACTAACATACAGTATTTTTACTCAAATTATGATGTTACCTTTGCATATGTTCCTATAATAGCGCAGCTAAGCCAGATTGCTAAAGATTGGGATGCTAAGATAATGAGGGAATTTTTCGAGCCAATGCTACCTTTTAAAACGGCTCACGCTCATAGGGAAAATCTTACCTGCTCGCTCTCTGCAGTAGAAATAAGCTTTTTAGATCGCACAGATGATAGAAGGGCACAAATGAATGCGAAATTAGAAAAGGAGCTACATAAGAGGACTTCAGTAGATAATTATGATTTTGCTGCAATAAAAACACAAGGGAGAATAGCTTTAGATGCTTGGCATGTAGGGAAATTTTGTATATATCGAGGTGAATCTTATTATGACAACATTTTTGTAGGAGCGAGTGAGTGTAAACACACGTTTATCTTTAAGGCCAAATGGACATTCATGATGGATGGACTTGACCCTGTCATTCCAGGTGTATATTACATTTGTGGGTATAATGCCTATTATCGTCTTCCAAAGGGATGGTGGGGGAGATGTTATTTGGGTATAGTGTTCCCAAAGGTTTATCAACTGGATGACCTATCGATGATTCAAAAGACATCTGGATCCCATCGTATCCAGAAAAGAGAGACCGCAGCTGCTGTGGTAGGAGATATATTTGGAGCCATGATTCCTTCATTGGGAGTTGTGCTGAATTCCATCAAAATAAGAAAGTTGTCTACTATAGTGGATAACATGTTGACAAAGTTTTCAGGTGCTATAATCCTGATAGATGCTGAACTTGCAGCGGAAAGAGCTATGACTCTTCAAAATAGGCTTGCTTTAGACATTCTTTTAGCAAAGGATGGTGGCGTTTGCAAAATGCTTGGTGCACGACACTGTTGTACATATATCCCTGACAATAGTGTGAAAATTAAAACTATGCTTGCTAATCTAACAAAAGAAAGTGCAGATTTGAAGGAACTGAAAGAACCAGGAGTGTGGGAGAAGGTTGGAAAAGGACTTGCTTCCGTGGGACATTGGATTGGGGGAATTTGGAATGGAATATTGTTAAAAATAATAGAGGGAATTTTAATAGTGATAATTTGTGTATTTGGAATTTGGGGAATAAAAAGGGGAATAATAATGATTATGGAAAGAATTAAAAGAAGAAAGGAGGAGAAAATTATGAAAAGAATGGCAGAAGAATACAAAGCGCAAACCAGGGGAACTAAAAGGAAAAGAGAACTGACAGAATTTTAATGGAATAAAATTTGTGGGCTTAATTTGTGTGATGACCAGTAATCATCAGAGGAGGGATTGATGAAGCAGAAAATGAAGGTTTTGATTTATTAACGCATAAACGTAGTGTGAAATAATCATGTGTGACTTTAACCGAACTAATAAAGATTGTACGGGGACAAAATGTGCCCTTAGAGTAGTTTGCCAACATTTATAAGCGCGCTTTATATAACGTGGTGTATTAGAATTGCACTAATCCGACATAATCATAAACGTGTGCTACGATTTGCTTGTTTGAAATGCTTTAGCTTAGCATTACTTTAATGGAGGCTTTGGCCTAGTTGCCTGGTCTCACGGTTTAGATGCTCGTATTTTTCCAATGTGCTATTAAACGTGTATTTTTGCTTGAAGCTGTACTTTTCCACTGAGACCGTTCACATGCTTATCTTAAAGTTTCGTGCCAGCCTGGCATATTTTCTCTTTACTCCAAGGTCGATTTGCAGGTGCGGACAATGGAGGCTCTGAAAGTGAACTAATTGGAATACAATGTTGCGACTTGCGTACCCATCTCCAAGGATAATGTATGCTTAAGTAAAAGCTTGAGAACTGTTGTTTTTGATTGGACAATTTGAAACTAACCTATGAACCCTCCAATGGAGACCCTACTGGATTCGAACTGTTGTCTATAAAAACCAGGTGCACGAGAAGAGATTAGGCCATTACCCGGACACTACGCCATTTTGTAGACTTCGTAGCTATTATGGCCCACTTTGCTGCGACGCCATTTTGAAAGAGACTTTGATGCTTTCTCTAATCGAGAGAAAGAGACTTTAAATGATTCTTGCCCTAGAGACTTTAACTTTGAAATGCCCTTTGCATGAAGTAGTAGTTTTATTGCCGCCGTGAGGCAATTGCCCCGTCCACCCCTGCCCCTTTGCCCCGTCCCATGCTGATCGAGAAACGGTACCTGTGAGACGAAGACTTCCTTGTAGGCTGATCGTAATTGGTAAATATGAAAGGAAAATTGTAAAATTGCATTGTGTTTCTTTTAGGTAACCAACTGCTGATTTTGATAAGAGCCCTAGTTAGGAGTTTTCTAAATTAATGTTGCTAAATTGTTTTCGCATGAAGTCCCACATGCTGATGCTAATTTGAGGTTAGACGAGGATTCCATATGTCGCACGATGCAATTTGAGATCTTGTTATGCTGACTAAATGTACGCAATTAGCTCATTACAGATTATCGTATTAGTGATTTGCATTGCCATTATCGAATGCCTTGTGATTCAAATGCTACATAGATTACACTTGTTTCGCCGTTATGGACAGCTATTAATGTTCATTTATGTTTATCATTTGGTGTTGAGACACATATATATTGTGCTAGCTTTGTTAATATAGGGAAATAAATTCACTAACTTTGCAATAAACTGGTGTGGTTATTCCTGACTGAAAGGTCAGGGTTCGCCGAAATGTATTCTGGATTAATTGTTAAGTGTTATGTTGATCAAGGTATTGCTTATGTTCGTTATTGATTATTGATTTGATGCGACTGATCGATATAAGAGTACGGAGAGTTCCCACTTAGTCAAAAGATTCATCGGCCTAAAGAGCGTCCGAACACAGGTAAATTATTACTACGGTTCGCTCTATCAAGGTCACCTACGACTTGTGAAGATTCACAATTTCACCACGTTAGTTGCTTGCACAAATGGCTTTATTTGCAATCTCAAATTCAAGTTTATATTTCACAGTTTTGGGCCCATAAATTGACATTTACTCACACAACAAACATCACAAATATGGCATAATTGTAAGCATGAAGAAAATACCCTGACTGACAGCCTTTGGACAATTCATAGCAGAGACACCTTAAAAGAAGATGAGCACCAACAAACCTCTGTGTTTGTAGATACAAGCAAACCTTTTGTTGACAGTTTCCAATCCTTAACCAGTTGTATAGTTGCTTCTGGGGACAAAACCATTTTTCAGAAGGGGAAAAGTGGACGAAACGTAATTAAAACTGTTGAGGCCATATATTTCTCCTCTGGAGAGATAAAAATAAAACCTAGCATAGAGTTACAGTGACTCATTCAGAATTGTGCATTTTCGGCCCTTCCATAGGTATGAATGCTTGCGAATGTGAGTTAATCTTGGAAAGCTTTCAGGGTACTAACTTCCGGAGGTTCTGCTGGAAGTCCAAGAAAGTTGTAAATTTACTCTGAAGCTAGGAATAGTAGTACAGGACCCAGTTTTCGACTTCCCATGTGAACGGGACCGAATGTGCACAGAGCACAAAAATGAGGCATACATACATTCAGATGCATCTGGAGTCAAATAACTGATATATGGGTACATGAAAACACAGGTAGATATAGGATGGATGCATGGATGGATTGATCACGTGGATGCATGTGGATACATGGATGAACAGATATTTGGATGGCTGTGTGCATTCATTGATAGCTTGGTGGTTGGATAGATGGGTTTGGATACACAGCTGGGTGTATTCAAATATGGGTGTATGGATGACAAATGTTGGGAGAAGGGCAATGTGAATGTATCTGGCAGAAACTCACTAATTGTATGTTGTCAGTTATATAATTAACTTCCTTATTGTAATGTTAGTTTTATAATAAACTTCATCATCACATGACCCCATGCTTGGCACTTGAGCCATTCTTGGATTATAGCCAAGAACAGTCATTCCATGCTGTGTCTTTGAAACTTACACATGGAAGACTGAAGTGTCTAGTCAAGACTATAAAGCATTGCTGTCTAAAAACCCAGGGCTTACTGGACATTGAGCAGTCTGGCAGCAGTTTAGACAAAGAGTGCTACTTGTGAGAAGTCCTCAGTTTGCTGCATCTCTGAGAAAGAAGGCCCATTAGATATGTTAAGTGCAGGTGTTTCTCCAGAAACTGTGCTTCTACGTTTTTGTGGAGAGTAACCCATAGTGCCAATCCTTCTGTTGCACCCATTGCGTCATTCTTATCTCTTAAGCCAGACTTAAAGAAATGGGTGTCATTTCAGAAACGACCAAAAGGAAGCAGGAAAGTGGAAAGCTTGTTAAAATGTATCCCTCTAAATTTCACATATAAGTTTGAAGCATACTGAATCTGTGGAAATGTCACACAAAATTGAAGTGAAAACATGACAGCATTGGACAACCTCACCAATCTCCTTTGATGAACGCCATGCAGAATGCTTATCTCTATTTATGTTCAGTTTATTGAAAGGGGAGAAATAATGCTAGTGTAAGAAATACATTATTTAAAAAAAAATTCTTGAGCAAAAGTGCTAGAATGGGTGATGCTAATAATTCAAATATTTTCCAAGGAGCCTGAACTCCCACTTAGTTTCATTTCTATGAATTTAGGCCCTCATTATGACCATGACGGTGAGTGATAAAGAGGCGGTAATACAGCCAACAGGCTGGTGGTAATTACCGGCAAATTATGACCATGGCGGTGAGAACTCCCATAGACAGCTAATGTACCACACCAACTGCCAGTGCAGAAACAACACTCACTACGGCGGTAGCTGTCAACAGCCAGGCGGAAGAGAAAGTACCACCCACCATATTTTGACACATCAATCTGCTAGATTTTTCGGGGTGGTACCAACGCCATCAAAAGCCTGGCAGAAACGCATCACGGAAGAGAAAGGACTCACCATTAGAGACCCAGGGAAGAACATCGCCGCTATGGAACCGGAACTGCAAGTCTTCCCGATGCTTTTCTACGTCATGCTCCACCTGGAACACCAATGCCGACGAAGACGACAATGGTGAGTACTGCAGTCTAGCACACAAGGGAGGGAGGGAGGAAAACGAGAGTGACACACACACGCACAACACACACCCGACACACACACACACACACCATATACACAACCAGCTGCACACGAAAAAAAACAATGGCACACGATACACAGCAGAATAATGCAAAGACAACAAGAATGCACCAATGAGAATGTATTGATATAAACAGCTAAAAAATATTCCAATTGTACGTGAAACAGATATGTACAAATGTACACAAAGGGCCACTTCCCAGGCCAATGTACTAAGGGCACAGTCGAAGGCCCAACTCGATTCCTGACTTCATCCGGATAGAACTCTGCAGGGGTATCAGTGTGCAATAGGGCAGGCACCTCAGGGGGATGCGGGTTGGCGGACACCTCAACCGAATATGGGAACAAGTCCACTGGTTCTAGAGGAGGCTCCATGCCCATTTCTCTTTGCTGGGGATTGTAAGGCCACAGACTCTGGAGTGGGTGACTTTCCCACTGGTTGGTTCTGGAGGGGGCTCCATGCCCATTTCTCTCTGCTGGGGAGTGCAAGGCCACAGTTTCTGGAAAGGGTGACTTTCCCACTGGTTTTGGAGGGGGCTCCATGCCCATTTCTCTCTGCTGGGGAGTGCAAGGCCACAGTCTCTGGAGTGGGTGACTTTCCCACTGGTTCTGGAGGGGGCCCCTCCTACAGCAGCCCCTGGAGGGTGGCCTACATAGCTTTCGCTGGTGGTGATGGCTGCACTGTGTCATCTGGAACTGAAGGTTTAACTGGGGTGGCAGGTAAGGGTGCCTCCTAGGCAGCCTCTGCTGGTGGTGAGGGCTTAACTGTGGTGGCATGTGAAGGTGCCTCCTGGGTAGCCTCTGCTGGTGGTGAGGGCTGAACTGGGGTGGCAGGTGAAGGTGCCTCCTGGGCAACCTTAGCTGGTGGGGAGGGATGCACTTCCACAGCTGGCGGTGGGGGTCCCATGACCACTGGTGGTGGTGGAGGTGTCACGCTGACAGCCTCCACTGGAGTCGAGGGCTTCTTCCCCTTTATGGCACGAGGCATGGAATCCTTACCCTTCCTGGCAGGGGTTGAGGGCTTCTTTCCCTTCATGGCAGGTTGTGCGTGTTCCTTAGCCTTCTGGGAAGGAGTCGAGAGCTTCTTCCCCTTCAAAGCAGGAGGTGCAGGCTCTTTCCCCTTCATGGCAGGAGGTGTGGGATCCTTCACCTTCTTAGCTGGTGGAGAGGGATCCTTCACTGACTTGCCACCACGACTAGGTGGTGCCACCACTGTCCGCGTGGACTGTTTGGCTGAGTTGCTGGGCTAGGTCGTTGGGACCCTGTTCTTATGGGCAGGATGGGGGGGTGAGGTGGAGGGAAGAGGTCAAGAAGGAAAAGGAAAAGCTTCTTAGGGACACTGGGGCGGGAGGAGGGATGGAGTCAAGGTTGAAGGAGTGGTTGTAGGAGGCGCATGTCTGCTGGATTTGGGTGCAGGTGCAGATGTATGGCAGTATGCTGATGTGGGGTGGATGGCTGTTGGGTGTGTGAGTGCTTGCGTTTGTGTCCTTTAGGAGGGGGGACAGACACATGTGTTTGCCTGTGCCACTCTTGGGTGTTGTCTTGTGTGCATGCTCGTAAAGATCTTTACAGAACTACAACACAATGTAACGATAAGTAAATAATAATGTTTAGTACATACAACACAAAGTATTTTTTAACTGTGCAAAAAGTATCTGACACAAGGCACGGTTTCAAGCATGTTTATGGTTTTCACAGAAATTCTACATGTAACTATTTATTTGTGTCATAGACTCAAAGCAAATTTTATTTACCTAGGTCTTTCAATTTAATAAATCATCCTTGCTTCCGTTGTACAAGTTGCTTAAAGGCTGAGGATAACATTCTTTCTGTTTACTCAAATATTTAATAGTGATGAATTTCACAGAATTCCATACGCTCCGTACATTTTCATCTTATGATTACAGACTGCAGTACATGTTGACAGTTGATTATGTTATAGATTGATTTGACAGTAAAATGCTAGTTATATAAGTATATTTGGTTTTCTTAGTTTACAGAAGAGATTCTTTCAACTTATCACTCATGTGAAGTGGCAGCTGTCAGTCCAATGCTTAAATAGGAACACTCTGTTTATGTTTTTTACTTACTAATCAGCATTTTTATAATCAGTATTTTTTTACAGTGTAGTCCTGGTCGAGTGATACAATATGGATAAAGAAGTGAGTGATTTTAGACCTCAAACAACACACAGGAAACTTTGTGATTTAACTGCGCTTCGTACTTACTGCAATAAATTGCTTATGGTGAGTCAGCTCGCAGGCTCATGAAGCTTACGGATATATACTAGTTTTCAATTCAGGTTGTTTGTTTCTGCCACACAAAGGTCAAAGTGGCAGTGACAAACTTTATGTGTGTTGCAGCTCTAAGTCAAGAACAGACCCCGGGAAGTTTCCCGGGTTCAGGTGAGAGAGATACCAAGGGTACTGCTGCCATCTTGATTTGGTTTAGTTTATTGTCACCATCTTGCTTTTTTCCAGGAGTCTCAGTCCAAAGAATGTTGACCCTGGCCAATATTACGCAAATTAGCATGTGGCGCCAGTCTTTGTGCACAGCTACAAATGACCAGCTTGATGTGGAGATAAAGTATGCAAGCATTGCTACCAAATCCACCATTACGAGCAAGCCACAGTGTTATTCCCAGGAGAGCTGTTGCCCCAGTTGATTGAGAACTCCTACACTGGGAATTATTGGGTGGTAAAAAGAAATGGGACAAATATTCCAGTGCTTAAACACACCCGACAAAGCCACCGGGCAGATCCCCAGCCTTTGGACCAGAAGCGGTGTAACCAGGCTGCCAAACAACCCCCTCCAACAGGACAGAGGAGCAGGCAACAGTCCCCCAGAAGGCCCATAGTCTGCCATGATGCTAAACTCCCTTGAAAACCTCCACCCCCTGCATAGTGACCCTCTGTGGCCCGTGCTCACATTTATCACCTTTTTAGAGGAGTTAGTAAATCTGAGAAGAAAAGTCCTTAGTATCACGCAAAGCTTGCATGAATGGTCACAGTCACTCTGGGTCACATATGTTTTACCCCAGTCAAAGGACTTAGGGGGTTATAACAACTTTGGAGGAGGTGTTAATCCGGCCCAAAAGTGACGGATATACCACCAGCCGTATTACGAGTTCCATAGGATATAATGGACTCGTAATACGGCTGGTGGTATATCCGTCACTTTACCGTCACTTTTGGGACGGATTAACACCTCCTCCAAAGTTGTAATAACCCCCTTAAACTGGTGGAGCGATTTGCTTAGGGAGATACTGACTGAAATTGGTAAGGCAAGGACCAGTGCATTACATACATGCGTAGGTTACAGCTGCTTGCTAGAACAAGACATTGCCGTGGGGCTCATAAACTGGAGGGTAGAAGGAGGTCACAGGGGACACTTGGGCAATTATTGTGCAGGTCATGTACACCAATCTGTCTAAATGTGACACTAGCCAACTGTGTCTTGCAGGTGGCTAAAAGAGGCACAATATAAGAAAAGTTATTTCTGCTTTTACAATGCCATCACATGCTGGACAATAGAGGAACGTTGTCTCAAGATGAGTCCATCTGATGTAAAATTTGACAATGACAGAAGCCCTACCAGAACTTGAAAAATAAAATATCCACAGCCTAGGGTTCTATAAAGTTCCAGTAACTATCGAATCCTCATGTTAGCTTAATGTTGGCATAGTCAACAGTCACGGTCCCTGCCTCACCATAGGTCATTTAAACATGCAAGAACTCAGAAAATATATTTAACTCACTAGTTAAAATAAATCGAACTCTAAGAAAATCGAGATTATCTTTTTTCCTGTCGCATGTGATATAGCTTCTCATCCTCTGGCCGATTTTCCTTTTATTCCTAGCCAATTTCCTTCCTCAGCTTGAATCTTGGATTTATCTTTGATTTGTCTTTGACGTTTTCTGAACATCTTTTGTTCATTTTCAAGAATGGGTCTCTGCATCTTCATCATGGCCATAAAATCTAACCGTTTCCACCCTTCTCTTGTCTCATATTGCTGTTTCAGTGTTTGTGTTTTTCTCATATCAGCTACCGTCCCTCACAGTATACTGGTCTTTCCCGTGCATACTTTCTCTAAACATATTTGACACTTGGAAACTTTGTTTGAATGAGTGAGCATAACTTTTGGTTTTGGCTTGTTCATGCTAAGACCATGGTTTTTATAAGTCAAAACACCCCCAGACCGATTTTTTAAAGCTCATTAGCGATTTTGCCAAAAGGGCTGCATCATTGGCAAATAACAGTGTAATTATTTTACCATAAAGTGTGGGATCATCTCCTGTTCCTATACTTAGGCATAATGTCAGCTCAATAAGTTAAAGAAAAAAATAAAACAGACATAAAAAAGCACACTTGGCACTCTCCAATTGTGACTAAAAATAATCGGTCGTCTGACCCAATTGGGCCCCATGTATTTCATGCATAAGTCCATTATAGAGTGCCTTCACAGCAAACGGCAAATAGTAGGGCATCTCAACTTTCTCTAGAATCTCCCACAGTTTAGTACGATGGACAATACTGAAAGCTGTTTTACATCAACAAATGCTACGTACAATTATGTGTTTTTTTAACCTGACATATTCATCTGGCAAAATAGTCTCTCTGAAAGCAAGGTCAATTATTCTGATGCCATGCTGGAAACCAGCTTAGAAAGGCAAAGAGGTGTTGATTATCGTTCAACCACCCAGCTTTGGGTCATCTTCGCAGACAGATTCTGGTAGAAGTTGAATAGGCTGATGGGACGGTAAGTTCCCTGCGGCAGTTTGGGGAGCTATTCTTAGAAAATGGCAGGGGTAGCTCCTCCGTTATGGCGGAGGAGCGTCGCCCCTGCCCCCACCCCGTCAGCAGCAGCAGCTGCTAAACCTTTACCAGAAAATGATGATAAACTGAGTTTATTATTGTTTTCTGGTAAAGTGGCAGTGCCACGGGGGTGACGAGCAGCGAGGGGAAGTGCTCAGCACTCTCCCTCACTGCACATGTATGTTTGGCCAGCCATCTCGGGCCGGCCAAACACACATGCGCAGTAGGGTCTTTCCAGCCCCGCAACACAGTTTCCGGGCTGAAGAGACCCTGCACAGGCTCTCAGTCTGCCTGGGAGCACCCTGGTTGGGTGCTCCCAGCCAAACCTGACGTTGCTCTGAGCAGGGTCAGGATTAACAGCAGGGCAGGCTGGGAGCCTCCCTAAGTGTGGGAAAAAAGATGGACCCTGCCCACGTATCAGCTAACATTTACCTGTGACAAATCATGTGGCAAGTTCCATGGCACAGTACAAATGTTCATCCTGCCAAAGGAAAAGGAACACCTCCCCACACCAAATGTCTTTTTCCTGCTTTGGGAGCAGATTTTACAGTTCATTCAAGGGGGCTATTCAGCTGACAAGTGGCTGATGGAGCTCTTGCAAATAGGCCTCCAGAGCCTATAGGCAGGAAAAAGTAAAACCTTTTGTTGGAAATGGCCCTTTCTGCAAGGTTTTCCCTGTCTTTTTGCTTTTGACCTCCTGTTTTTGATCCTGTGCCGACTTCCATTTTTGCTGGCTTTAGGACTCTGGGCACTTTACCACTGCTGACCAGTGCTAAAGTGCAAGTGCTCTCTATCTAAATTGTATTGGTAATTGTTTTATCCATGAGGGGCATATTTGATGTACTAGAAAGTCCCTAGTAAAATGCACTATGTGTGTCCAGGGCTTGTAAAACAAATTTTACTAAGGGGCCTGCAGCACTGATTGTGCTATCCACATGAGTAGCCTTGTAAACATGTCTCAGACCTGCCACCACAGTGTCAGTGTGTGCAGTTTTAACTGCCAGTTTGGCCTGGCAAGTGCACCCACTTGCCAGGCCCAAACCTTCCCTTTCAATACTAAGGTAGGCCCAAGGCAGCCCCATGGGCATGATGCCGTGTATTTAAAAGGTAGGACCTGTACTGGTGTGTTTGACAAGTCCTGATAGTGAATTACTGCTACATTTGTTTTTCACCAATGCAAGGAATATCTCTCCCATAGAGTAACAAAGGGATTGCCTTGAATTATCTTTTAAGTGTAATTTCCCATTGGAAGCCGATAGAGATATGGAGTTTGGGGTCTTTGAACTCCCAATTTAAAAATACATTTTTTGGTGAAGTTGGTCTTTTAAGTTGTACATTTGAAAATTACACTTTTAAAAAGTGGGTATTTTCTTGCTTAACATTTCTGTGCCTCTGCCTGGCTGTGGAATACATGTCTGGGTCAGGATGAAAGTTGGGCTGCTTGTGAATTCACTCTAGACAGTCACACAAAGAGAGCTGAGGTGTCCCCTGCATATCCTGATGGGTCTTCCTGGGCTAGAGTGGTGGGAGGAGCTGAGACTTGCACCTGAATGGGGCTGTGCCTGTCCTTACAAAAAACACCCTCCAGCCCCATGGAGTGTGTCTGGGGCCAACGTAGGGAAAGGCAGGGTCTTGTGCAATACAAAGACTTTCCTTTGAATTTTGCCTACTTCAAAGTCATAAATGAGTATAAGTATTGGGCGTCTGAAACCACAACTTCAGAACACTTCTGCACTGAGGACATTCTGCCAGGAGGAAGAGCTGGATGCCATAGGAAGGACTGCCACTCTGTCTGTTGCTTTGATGTGCTGGGTGCTGCTTGCTGCCTCTGTACTGGGAGTAAAAGGACTATACTTTGCTTTCTACATCCTGATTGCCAAAGTTCTTCAAGGGCTTGAACTGAGCTTGCCTCCTGTTAGAAGTCTCAGGGACATCAAAGACTTCATCTGCCAGTGCCCGGATTCTTCTGCTGAGAGTTCTTACGTGCCAAGTGATGCCATATCCAGTTTATGGGCCCTTGGAAGTGGAAACTGGTATCCTGAGGAACAAAATCCACACATTGGATTCCTGCAGCTAAAAATCGATGCAACACCTGGCTTGCGGCAGAAGAATCAACACAGCCCCTGTCTTGCGGTCAAAGAATCAATGCATCTCCTGCCTTGTGGTAGAAGAATCAATGCAGCCCCTGTAGAACTGATGCAGAGCCTGTTCCACCACAGCTCTATCATCACAGTGCTTCTGGATTTTCCCACACATCTTCCCTGGGTGTCACTTTTGCATCGACCACGTAACGCAGCAAGGAACTGAGGCTTTATGACCAGAAACGAACGCATCACCTCTCCTGCGGGGAGAGAACCGATGCATCTCCTCCCCTGCCAGTAAGGAACAGACTCATCAATTTTTTTCCGATGCCTCACCTCTGTGGCCCACATAGTCTTTGTTTTTGATGCATCCCAAGTACTGTGTGTCAAAAAGAGACAACCATTGAGTCCCTGGATTAAGACTTTTGCTACTTTTCAAAAGTGGTATCTTTGCTTGTGTATGTTGGATTTGTGTTGTTTTGGTCTTGTTTATTCAGATAAATATTAGCTATTTTTCTAAACTGGTGTGGAGTTCTTTTATAGTGTTTTTACTGTATTATTGTGTGTGTGTGTGTGTATAAATACTTTACACATTGCCTCTAAGATAAGCCTGGCTGCTTAAACCAAGCAAGGGGGCGAGCAGGGGTTATCTTAGCTGTGTGACTCCCTTACCCTGACTAGAGTGAGGGTCCGTACTTGGGCAGGGTGCAAACGACTGCCAACTAGAGACCCCATTTCTGACACCTTTAAATCATATTTTGAGTAACTATTAAAAATATTCTTGAAATTATATTTCTAGCTGTTTCCTAATCAAAATTAGCATTATTAAATATAATAATGAAACCCATTGTTTTCCTATTGATCAACCAGTCTTTCTTCAGTCAAAATAGCATTTGTCAACCCCTTCCTTCCTTCCTAAGGATTAGTGTGAAGCTTAAAGGGTCCACCAACTGGCACCCCAAATTCTGCTAGCTATTTTTGCACTGAAGTTTAATGTAGCTGGGGGAAGGAAAGGGTGCTTGAGGGAACAGGAGGGAAGGATATCTGAAAAATAAAAGTGGTTCTGTTAATGCCAAGTTACATTCTCCATCTGGATGTTTGCCACTAATTATATACCATCACCTGAACGAAAAGGTTGGTTTTCTTTCTCTCCCACCCCAGACGCGTATTAGAGGTAGGCCGCAAGGCATACAGAGCAGTAAGAACAGAGAAATGCCCACTTTCTAAAAGTGGCATTTCTAACATAATACTGTTAAATCCAACGTTATCATAATGAGGATTTATCCTTACCATTCCAAAGATCTGAAACATGATGTGGATACATCTTTCTGATCAGAAATTACAGCTTAAAAGTGTGTTAAGGAATTCCCAAGGTTAGCCTCTAAGAGGGGTAGGCCTCACAGAAGTGAAAAATGAATTTGGGAGTTTTTCACTACCAGGACATGTAAAACTTAAAATACATGCCAAACCTTTTACTTACATGGCACCCTGCCCTATCAGCTATGTATGGCTTATCATAGAGGTGACATATGTAGTAAAAGGGGACCTTCAGGCTTGGCAAGTAGTGTTAAATGCCAAGTCGAAGGCACACAGGCCCACAATGGCAGGCCTCAGACATGGTTAAGGAGCAATGTATGTGGGTGGCACAATCAGTGCTGCAGGCCCACTAGTAGCATTTGATTTCCAGGCCCTTGGCACATGTAGTGTACTTTATTAGGGACTTATAAGCAAATTAAATATGCACTTGTGTGTGAGTCAATATTACCATCTTTAGGGAAGAGAGCACAATCACTTTAGCACTGGTCAGCAGTGGTAAACTGCACAGAGACCTAAAATGGAAAGAGACCGGCAAAAAGTTGGGGGAAGACCACCCTAATGTGTTGTATATCTATTTTAGCCATATTTTATACATGTTATTTTAGCAAACTAGGCCTGCCGTTGTGCACTTTAGCCCAGTTACATTTTATTCAACATCACTTTATTTTTCTAGCATTAGCCACATTTGCTGTGTTGTTTTATTTTCTGTATCTACTTGTTCTTTCGCCTAGGAAAGCATCACGTTCTTAGCATTTCACTTTGTGCTTTCCTCAAGGTGGCAGTCAGATAGGGTTGCTGGCAAAAGTGGTACGCTGTGTCTCCAATATTCACAGAAACATACATATTCCTATGTGGGTAGATGGGTAGCCCACATTGTTGTAGGATTTGCTAAACTCGGCTACAAATATAATAAAAAAAAAAAAATAGCCTTCTTTAGTGTCCTGCTCCTAGGATACGAATTATCAGATGAATGCAAGAAATTTGAGCCCCAATTTCTGGAAAAATGTGCACAACCACAACCTCCAAATACAGTAAAAAAAACTCCAGTCTTTATTGGGCTTTTAAAATTTTGGCAGAACATACATTCCAGACTATGCACAAAGCATTTAACCATTATATGACTTAATACGTCCTGACTTTACCAGCAAATACTGAACAGTTGAACACACACGCAGAGCATTACCAAAAGACATGCTTGAAGCAAAACACCTACATACAAGGGACAATAAAAAAACACCTGGTCATCAGAGTAATTGCTGGAGCTATTGGTTTCACCTATGTATCTTTAAATGAGGGTGAGACTGTCCCAATAGCATACAAATAACATTTGTATTCTAAAGCAGAACAGCGCTTTGCTCCCACTGAGAAAATTCTCACTGCTGTTCAGATGGCTGTCATCAAAGAGAGACCTCTGGCCCAGGGGGAATGTGTCATTGTCGTATCCCCCATCCTGGCCCTTGAGGCTGTCACCAAAGCAAGTGTCCCTAACGCTAAGGCATTACATCCACATTGGATTCAATGGGCAACAAATCTGATGGCCAGTGTTTTGACTATATTTTTTACTCAAAATTACAGACTCAAGAGTTTTTGCAATACGAATTTGAATACCCAGTTCCAGCAAACACATTGCCTATTGAATCAAACAATTTTGTACACTGATGTTTCAGCCCAACCAGCTATAGGCACTAAACATCAATATTCTGCCGCTTGTGCAGTCGCGAGTGGATACATGAAAGATGGCAAGTTCCATTCACAACACACTTACATGCAGACCTTAGGGGACGGCACCGCGCAACTAGCAGAGCTCAAGGCTCTGGTGATGGCACTGGAACATTATGGGTCCAACTGCTTGACTCATCTCCATTTCATCCAGAGGGAAATAGTGTTGTGGAGCGATGAAACCGAGATTTAAAGCAATCCTTAACAGCCAGAGTATTAGGCACAAGTCATAGTTGGCTTACACACCTATATGGAGTCCATAGAGCGCTTAACAATCTGCCCATAAGGTCCCTGGGGGGCTGTACTTCATAGGAATGCCTGTTCAGAATACAAATGTATGTTCCAGACCTTGATGGTCCTGGCGTGGAGGTGGCAGATACACCTTTTGACATAAATGAATGTGTCCCTGTCTTGCAGCACTTACAACAGTTCTGTGATGACAAAGTATCTGCCAGTGCCGGCTCCTTGGGAATAAGGGATGTACCAATAACATCTACCGGCTGGATTCCAAAAGTTGGGGATCTAGTGTGTGAAAAGATCACTGTGAAAAAGGAGTTCGGCCCTTCCTGTCATGCACCGGACCCGGTCCTGGGAATAGATGGTACCAGAACTGTCATTCTCCCACCGCTGCCTGGTTCCCAAGCAAATCGCTTTGTCTCCATCGACAATGTCAAGTTACACCATATGGCTGATCCTGCACACCAGGCCTAGGGGACTCCTGGGTAGTACCCGAATCCCTCGCACTATGGACCAGGATGTTCCTCTATAGGTTTTAAGCAGCAGCACTGACACCTCCCTAAGCTTGGGGAGCGTGGAAAATGAGCTTTCATTGGTTCAACTAACCTCTACAACTACAAATAACATCAATAATATTAATTGATTCTATTCAAATTCCACACAAACAGATGGCATAGTCTACTATGAACCACCAAAGGAGTATTTTGCAAGTTCTCCTCTTCCAAACATGGCTCCAGTTTTTGCACAAACTGCTTCTGGATATTTTGCCGACATCAATGACACTTTCACTGGCTCATCTGCCTCTACTGCAACAGAATTGTCAAGAGCACATAAGCTGATAATTTGGCTCAGAATTAACTATTTCATTCTTCCATGGAATTATCTATGGCTCTTATGAACTGTACTTGCCTTTGTCCTTTGGATTGGGTTTGTCATCGTTTTCTTCCTACTGATACATGGTCATTACCTCCCTGAACGCTCTACAGTTGAACAGGTGGATGAGGTTCTAAAACCACATTTTTCTTCACACAAAGTCCGCCGAGACTTGTCCCTAGTGAACATTTCTGCTATACCAATTCCTGATGGGATTGTTTGGGATATGTATTATTTGATATATATGACCCGATGGAGGTCATTCAAATTCCATATGTATTCAAACTTTCCATGACAAAGTAATTACAGCCAAAGTAGTTTATGCTAATTGGGATGTAAAAACAGTTGATTCTATGATGTCTCATTTGCAATATTATACCATATTTGAAAATACAAAGAAAATTATGGAGATATGTTCTGTTACAATTATTATGGACATCATTTCAATCACAGAGCAAGTACCCCAAAGACTATTTTTAATTAAACACAGTGGGAACACTGTCCAACTCTATCAGTGGGGATGTATGCACATCAAGCACTAGTCACAGTCTTAGATTCAGTGATAAATAATGTGGCAATAAGTATTCAAAAGTCCTTAATTCAAACAGATAGAATCCAATATTTGACTTATGTTCTTCTTTATGTGTCTTAATATATTTAAATCCAAATTTGCTCCAGTCAACATGTGTTTTGTCCTGGGACTACCCCTCAATTTCTTCAGGACTTTCTATAACAAACAATATGCAACAAATAGTCTATAAATATACATACATTATTCATATTACTTTCTATCTCCCATTTTTGAGCAAAGTGACATGATAGTTCCGATGCCAAAAGTGAAAACCGTAATTCCAAACAACATAGATATTTATCACCACTCGTGATTTTTTCAAAAGCACAGACATTATCTGTTATTAAGAAACCAAAGGGAGTACCTTAAAAGTATAAGAATACTCCAATTTATTTATAAGTACACACCAGTGAAATAAAAACCTTCCTACTTGTGGAATGGTGCAGTTGCATATTCTACCTCTCTTATGTTGATAAAAGGAATTACACCTGACTTCTCCTAATGTTGATTTCTTATATTAAGTTTGTCGTTTCGATTATTTATACTTTTGTGTATTATGGTACCAGTCACTGTATCTGCAATGTGAGATCAATGTTTATTAGTTCTTATATAGGTCCCTTATCTCTAATGAAGTGTTAACATAACACTCCCTGCCTCATACCGCTTACCTGCCAGCCTATGCATTTATAATATGCTTTTCCTCCTGTCTAGGATGCCCCAATAAAATCTTGTTATGAAGCGTATCCTGCAAAGTTAAATTATCAGTGTTAAAACCTGAGTTTACCCTTAAAAAGTATTTTCAATATGTCCCAGAAAGTATCTAAATCAGCCGCGTACCTGTGATTCTCTTCATTTGCCCTGCAAGTACGCTGACTCAATCAAAGAGAGTCCGTTCTCTCTTTCAACATTTAGATACCCACCCTCCTTAGACATAGAGAGAAGACAAGCTACGCTCCTTGTTTACACATTTTATGCGCACACCTCGAGCCCGTTTCCCTACTTACTAATCTGTCTGCCTCGAACTGAAAGACAGGGCTAATACAGCATCTCATCGCTAATAATAAACTTAGTATATCTTAACTTCCATATACAAAGAAAAAAATCTTCTTGTTTATAATGTTCCAAGGAGTAATCACAGTTATCTCATTATCAAAATATGTGTATTATGCAACAATGGTTATCCCTACGTTTGTCATTTTACGCTGTTATTGTTCTTAGGGGTTTAAGCTGCCTTATCCATCGTTCATAAGCCCATACTTTTAAGACTTGAGAAATCTAAAGTCAGGATGTCGATAATCCTGAAATACTGATATTTATTACTCCTTATCATACCAATGTCAGAAGTCAATTGTCATATGATGTCATGGAAATTCAAATTCCTTCTCCCTTTTATGTCTCTCCCAGAAAATATTCTAATTCGTAATCTGAATTTAATCGACATTCCTCCGCTCTTAGACGCATGATCCATATAGATTCCTTTCTTCATAATGCTAGTTCTCTATTACCTCCTCATGGGTTTTTCTCTAAGTGCTCAAATCCCAAAAAAACACTCCCCTGACCTGCACCTCCCAGGGGAGGTGCCCAGAGCTCCTCCAGTGTCTCCCAGACCTCTGCCATCTTCGAAACAAAGGTGTCTGTGGCACACTGGACTGCTCTGAGTGGCCAGTGCCAGCAGGTGACGTCAGAGGCTCCTTCTGATAGGCTCTTACCTCTCTTGGTAGCCAATCCTCCTTCCTAAGTAGCCAAACCTCCTTTTCTGGCTATTTAGGGTCTCTGCTTTTTGGATCTCACCAGATAATGAATGCAAGAGCTCATCAGAGTTCCTCTGCATCTCCCTCTTCACCTTCTGCCAAATGATCGACCGCTGACTGCTCAGGACACCTGCAAAACCACAACAAAGTAGCAAGACGACTACTAGCACCCTTGTATCGCTTCATCCTGCCGGCTTTCTCGACTGTTTCCAGGTGGTGCATGCTCTAGGGGTAGCCTGCCTCCTCTCTGCACCAGGAGCTCTGAAGAAATCTCCGGTGGGCCGACGGAATCTTCACCCTGCAACCGCAGGCACCAAAAGACTGCATCACTCGTCCTCTGGGTCCCCTCTCAGCACAATGAGTATGGTCCCTGGAACTCTGTCCAAGTGACTCCCACAGTCCAGTGACTCTTCAGTCCAAGTTTGGTGGAGGTAAGTCCTTGCCTCCCCACGCTAGACTGCATTGCTGGGTACCGTGTGATTTGTAGCTGCTCCGGCTCCTGTGCACTCTTCCAGGATTTCCTTCGTGCACAGCCAAGCCTGGGTCCCTGACACTCTAACCTGCAGTGCACAACCTTCTGAGTTGTCCTCCGGCGTCGTGGGACTCCCTTTTGTGACTTCGCATGGACTCAGGTTCACTCTTTTTCCATGTGCCTGTTCAGGTACTTCTGCGGGTGCTGCCTGCTTCTGTGAGGGCTCCCTGAGTTGCTGGGTGCCCCCTCTGTCTCCTCCTCCAAGTGGCGACAGCCTGGTCCCTCCTGGGCCACAGCAGCACCCAAAAACCTCTACTGCGATCCTTGCAGCTAGCAAGGCTTGTTTGCGGTCTTTCTGCGTGGGAACACCTCTGCAAGCTTCATCGTGACGTGGGACATCCATCCTCCAAAGGGAAAGTTCCTAGTCCTCTTCTTTCTTGCAGAACTCCAAGCTTCTTCCAACAAGTGGCAACTTCCTTGCACCCTCAGCTGGCATTTCCTGGGCTCCTGCCCACTCTCGACACTGTCGCGACTATTGGACTTGGTCCCCTTGTCTTACAGGTACTCAGATCTGGAAATCCACTGTTGTTGCATTGCTGGTGTTTGTTCTTCCTGCAGAAACCCCTATCACAACTTCTGTGCTCTCTGGGGATAGTAGGTGCAATTTACACCTACCTTACAGGGTCCTAGGGTGGGCTATTTTTCTAACCCTCACTGTTTTCTTACAGTCCCAGCGACCCTCTACAAGCTCACATAGGTTTAGGGTCCATTCATGGTTCGCATTACACTTTTGGAGAATATGGTTTGTGTTGCCCCTATACCTATGTGCTCCTATTGCAATCTACTGTAACTTTACATTGCTTGCATTACTTTTCTTGCTATTACCTGCATAATTTTGGTTTGTGTACATATATCTTGTGTATATATCTTATCCTCATACTGAGGGTACTCACTGAGATACTTTTGGCATATTGTCATAAAAATAAAGTACCTTTATTTTTAGTACTTCTGTGTATTGTGTTTTCTTATGATATTGTGCATATGACACCAGTGGTATAGTAGGAGCTTTACATGTCTCCTAGTTCAGCCTAAGCTGCTTTGCCATAGCTACCTTCTATCAGCCTAAGCTGCTAGAAACACCTCTCCTACACTAATAAGGGATAACTGGACCTGGCACAAGGTGTAAGTACCTCTGTTACCCACTACAAGCCAGGCCAGCCTCTACAGTCCCCAGATGAAACATGTGTTGACTGGAGCAAATGTGGATTGAAATATATTAAGAAGAATAAAGAAGAACGTAAGTCAAATATTGGATTCTATCTGTTTGAATTAAGGACTATTGAATACTTATTGCCACATTATTTATCACCAAATCTAAGACTATGACGAGTGCCTGTTGTGTATACATTTTGGATAACATTTTGTTGATATCATTGCTAAGTTTTGATTGTTTTTTTTTTCTTAGTTCTAGCACCGTCTGATTAATTTAAGGTATTGAATTTACTAATCAAAAGGAGAGCTCCAGCACCTGTAAAAACCGCCCATTGGTAGTAAATGTCCATCAGTGGGGAGTTACAAAACGTACACTTAAAAGTTTGCATATTTATCTGGGCACAATGTTAAAAAAGCTGAGTCATATTATTTTAAATTGCCAGTGATAGAAAGTCAACAGGTTTTGTTGACCAATACTAAATTAATTTATTCTGATTCCTTTGTTTCCCAGTTAGCTATTGAAGGCTATGATTACTGG
Source organism: Pleurodeles waltl (assembly GCF_031143425.1). Taxonomy (NCBI): domain Eukaryota; kingdom Metazoa; phylum Chordata; class Amphibia; order Caudata; family Salamandridae; genus Pleurodeles; species Pleurodeles waltl. Next base: position 941,392,353 of record NC_090449.1, read on the forward strand.
TTGAAGTTGATAGACTTGAAAAGTGTGTGGGGAGCTAAACAATGGCAAATAGGGGGAAAGGAAGCTTTATTTAGAGCATGCCTGATACCTGTTCAAATGAATTTTTAAATTAAACTGTAAAACAAACAAGTTGTTTAGGCTTGGCTAAAATTAAGGAATTGTATTTCTACCCCTGCTAAATTTTATAAATGGCAGAAGTATGTAAATGCTTCTGAAGATCAGCTCGATGAATGGGTCCAGAATGGAACATTTAACACATCACTTTCACGTCCTGGTGGGTGATTATTGTGGCCTGTAGACACCAATTGGTGCCATACACGTTTTGTAAACTCCACCGGGTTTTTAAAACAAATAGGCCAGACCCTCGCTATATGTCCTCAGAACACTCGGGTATAGTGACAAAATACAGTATAGTAAAATTATACCAGCAATGGTTGAAAAGTTCCTTACTAGATGCTGGTAAATAATGCCTCAGTCTCCAGTCTAATGATACAGATTTACAGGACTTCCTGTAAGGCCCCAGAAGACAACACAGAAAGCGCTTCTAAGATGCAGTATGTAATGAAATTTGGAAACTTTCCCAACAACAAGCGGCTGCTCGGTTGAGGCAAATTGATCAAGAAAATTTACAAGAAGCTTTAGCTGTTGTTGATAATGGTATTAACACCTTGTATGACCGGATATACACTTTAAATAACATTGTATCCTCTACAATAGACATAGTACAGAGTGACATATCATCTTACACCATGGACAGAGTCAGCTAAGGTCCATTATGCAGTTAGGTTGGACGCTACAAACACTGAAAGAAGATTGCATTCCCTGGCAACACGTTAGCGTAAGGGACGTATTTTCAACACTTAATTTAACACGACAACAACAAATAGTGGCTAAGAAGGAAGCAACTTATGTCATGGTAAACATTGAGAAATTAGAAAAGTTGGCTTTCACTGTGGCTGAAATACCATCTGATGAATGGCTAATACATGGGGTTATAAATATGCCTATTTCAACACTTCAGTTCACATCCTGCTTGAAACATATTCCACTAGGCAGATATGCAAGGCTGGGAGATAGTTACATACACGAGGTGTGGGAGCTTCCCTTTTCGTACAAATGCTTCAATGGCATGAAAGAGGTCTTTCTTAGTGGTAGTGAATGCGAGATTGCTCTGAGCCATTCAATGGATTGTAAACAGCTGTCCTTGCACAGGGCATGTAATACCTCCTCTGCACATTTGGCTTGTTATTTGAAGGGAGTTCCAGCTCCCGTGATCAGACCTGTGTACCTGGTGCTCTCAAATGGCAACTATGTGCTCCTTAGCAGTGAGAGCTGTTGTGGAATGCGAGCCGGGATAGCTTCTGTCGTTTTGGTCTCCCAAAATGTCACATGCTGAGGGAATGTCCTCTTTCCCCTCACACAACAAAGAGAAGTAGCAGAGATTGGGCCTCATATTGCTACTTCAAATGTGAATTTTGACAAGTTGAGCAGACTCAAGGCTTTATTGTTTCAAAAACATGTGACGCTTACATCTGCGCGCAAGACCTATACACTTCAAGTTGTGAGGTCATCTGCAGAAATTAAGTCCCTTTTAAGTGCAAACTTTCCGAAACACTTTGGTGAACTCGAGGGACGAATATTCAACACGTCCAGTACTACTGGAATTGCACATTTCTTTAAGGCTGTTGGTTCTGGTTTTGTTCACACCTTCTCCTCTATATTTGGCTTAATACCCTCAGCCATACACTTCACATTTTTGAGTGTTTTCAGGGATTTTCCGATTACTTTGGCTATAATAGGTGGCATCTCGCTGTTGCTACTTATTCTGTGCAATGGCTGTCCCTACACTCCTGGAACAACTGGAGTGCGACTGGTCTCTGTCATTCAGACCGGGTTGGGATTGTGTGCAGCCCCTGTTTCAATGAGTTTGGTGCCTTTTCGAGTGTGCACTGAAAGTCTGTCTTTCTACGCAGCGCTTACTTTCATTGTACACTGATGCCTCAGAGCAGAAATTGTTTTTCCTATTCCTCTTCTGCTCGACATGGTCAACCTCTGCCTTGGCAAGGGAATGGTACCCCAGGTGTGGATATATGCCATGGTCAAAGCCATCCTTGAAAGCCCAATCTTAAACCCTCATGTGCAGGGAATTTCTGACCAATCTCCCTTCTTTCAGGAATAAGCAAAGTGGCAAAAAACATGTCAATATACATCTCTCAGACTTCATCAAGGCCAACCACTCCTACACCCCACCCAAACTGGGTTTCAACCCAAACATACAACAAAACCGCCCTCCTACTGGTAGTGGAGGTTGCAAAACGGAAATTAGACCATTAAAGCAGGTGCCATTATACTTCTTGATCTAAGCTCAGCCTTTGACACTGTGAACCACGATATACTCCTGGATAAGATCTGTATGGTCGATGTCTTGAAGAAAGCCCTAGAATGGATCAGCCCATTTTGAAGAACAGATCCCTCCAGGTATATGATAAGCCCTACTCCTCTGATATAGTCCCTGTCAGTTGTGGAGTCCTGCGGGGATCCTCCCTAAGTCCCAAGCTTTATAATCTTTAGCTGCAACCCCTAGCTGACATCATAACTAAGGCTTCCAGTTTTCAATTTTTACTGATTCTTACAGATAAATACAGACAAAAAAACAATCTATTTCCTGTCTCTATTTATTTTTAAAAGTGGAAAAATACTGAAAGATGTGTTTCTTGACAGTGACTTTCCTTGTCCGTCAAGAATTCCAGACCAATTGCTAAGCAGATAGACACCATGGGGATTTAAAAACAGAATGTAATTTCCTTGAATACAGGTGTATATTAACATATATTTGTATATCATGCTAACCTATATGTGGAGATTTTTGTAATATTTGGCTGCTTAATTTGCTAGACGCAAGAAGCATCAGAGTGTGAGTGAATCTGTATCAGTTAAATAATTGTGGAAGTATACGATTTTACAATGCCATTTATTCTCAAAACATAAAATAAATATGGATAAATATCAATAAAATGGCCAAAAATAAATATGGATAAATACAGATGAAACTGTTAAAAAAATGCCATAAAGTTGGGAGCCATAATCATTAACCCTTTTGGGATTTCCATAGACTCCAACACGGATTTCACCCATCTGGTTTTCTCGCTCACCCCTGACTTGGCCCCCCTGACCCACACTGGGATTATGTCTAGAACTAGTAGCCAGCTGGATGAATAAATCATGTCTTAAGCTGAATAGAGCCAAGACTCAACTTTTGATCCTTGGGAGTAATCTTTCTCCTTAAATGGCCTTGGGTTGGCCAGAATGTCTTGCCCCTTCCCTGTCCCCAAAACGGATATGAAAAATCAGGGTGTATTGTTGAATAAATCCATCTTGATGGAAACCCGGGTTACCAAACTCTTAATCAGCTGCTTCGGAACCCTATGTATGTTACGCAAGATACTGCCTCTGCTCCCCTGGTCCTCAAGGAGGCTGACAGTCCAGGCTTTGTTTCTCTCCCGCCTGGACTTTGGCAACTCACTCTACTTAGGCGCACCGAAGGCAGTCATCCAAAAATTACAGGTCGTGCAAAACGCAGCTGCACTTAGGTTGTTAGGGATCCCCAGGCATGAGTCAGCCAGACAAGGTTTGGTAGATATTCATTGGCTCCCAGTTGTCTTCAACGCTTTCTGCACTGCACATAGAGCCCTCCGTGCATGAGGACCTCCTATCTTATGTCAGCTTGTCATCCCATATACCCCCAATAGGGTACTAAGATCTATAAACCCTCTTCCGGCAGCTGTTCCCACAAGAGCCAGAAGTCCTTTAGTCTTAATGTGGCCAAACTTTGGAATTCTCTCCTCTGCAACCATGCAATCCACGGACAATGAGCTGTCATTTCTAAAACTCCTAATGACCTGGCTATTTAAGAGCTGACCCGTCAGGTGTTACCAATGTCCTCAGTGGAACATTATTTCTCTGCTAGTGTTGGGATGCCTACAGCTTGCCATGTGCTCTACAAGTACCGTAGCATAGCATAGCATAGTTCCATTGTATTTGTTGTCAGACGGTGTGCTTATTACAAAGTCTACTTTATGATTCCCATAGCTGTGATTTATGAGTCCTCTGTTAGAACTGAATCTGTTTGAGATAGGATTCATTGTGGGACCTCCTGCCACTGAGATGGTGAGCTTAGTGCTCGCTTCGGATATCTCTGTGTGACCTGCAGGTCACCAGTTTGAAATCCTTAGCGTTATCCCAGCATCTCATCCTTTCTAAGTTGACACAGCGAGAGCAACTAAATCAGAGAAAAGTAACACCTGTTATTTGCAATGCGGTGACAACGCACAATTGCTTTATTATGCATGATATCATGGCAAGTTACCAGAATTTGAGAATATTTGATGTAGTCCAACTCTTCTGTTTATAGGTTCCCAGTCCAACATATAAAGATATTTTATTTTTTGTTCTTATACTGACTTATATATCATTGTTTGTCTTTTTTAACGTTTGTCCATGTATTTTAGCATTGTGTCTCTTCCTTCCTCACATATTTGTGTTTCACTTTTAAAACTTTTTATAACTCACTTCAGAGTGTATGAGGTACTGTTTAAATTGGAGTAAAAATCATAATTTTCATTTAGTAGGAGAGACTGTATGTTTTGGGGAAAAATCGCGTTTCTATGACCTTCAATATTGGATTAATGGATAATAAAATTCCTGGATGATTTCAAAGGGTCACGCTGTTTAACTGAGATAGCCATCCATGTAGTCATACACTTTTTGTCATTTCTTCTTTCTCCCATCCGTCCTCCTCGTCATCCATTCATCCTTCTCTCCATTAATTCATCCATCCCTCCACCCATGTCATTTTCTCTGCAGCCATCCATGTATCCGTCCAGCCATCAACCATCATTCCTTCTGTCCTCCATCGTACCATTGTTCCATCACACATTCTCTCTCCATCCTTATAGGCATCGATCATCCATTCATCCACCAATCCTTGTCTTCATCCGTCCAACCTTCCACCCATCCTTCTCATCATTCTTTTCACCATTCCACCTCCTTTTCGTTTGCTCTCTCTTGTTCCATTTGTTCCCTCGCCCCACAGGCCTTTCGTGCTGGTCTCTTCCAGTGGTATTTTTCGGCCAGGGCCCTGATCAAATTCAAAGAAGCTTAAACCATTATGTAAGTTTTTTATGTTAGTTAGGACTGCCTAGTGGCACCCACCCCTACTCTAGCTACTAAAGAGACGGGTTCATGATGCCCCTGTATACTGCTCCAGGCAACTCCTATAGAGAGTCATAGTGTTAAAAAAAATAATGTATTTGCCAATGTAGGTAATGCAGTACACTCACAGAACACCTTGCAACGTACAAACTATTTACGAGTTTGTTGTGAAAGTACACGTGTAGCGTGCCTTATACATTACATACTTTACACAGACAATGCTTAGCCTCTGTGGACCTAGTTCATAAAGCATTTTGCCCACACGATTTTAATTTAGGGGATCAAAGTCTCTTGAGTCACCGGAGTTGGTAGAATTTTAGGCATGCAAAGTACACATATTTTGGTAGAATTTCCGCATTTACGAATTTAGGGTTGAAAGGGTAGGTCTACCTGAAAAAATAAGTAAACAGCCACAAACTTGAAAAAAATCGTGTGCGTCTGTGTACCTGTTATAGGTAGCCTACCATCTTGAAAACACACACATATTCACCGAAGTTGATGAGTAAATGTTTGTAGCAGGGAATGGGGGAGGAGCACCATCACATGTAATGGGACTGTGGGAAAAAGAGTTTCTACATAGGAAACATTCCTAGCAGGGTTACAAGAAAGAAAGTTGAATATGCTAATGCATGATTGCAGCATGTTCCTCCCGCTGCTAAATATGCAGGTCCACGTTATGCATTAGACTACTTAAAACAGCCTAAGGCTGTTGTAGATTTCAGTGGGTAGTCCTATGATCGCTTGTTTATCCAGTGAAACTCAGATCTGTACTCCAAATGTATTTAAAAGACAGGGTTGTGTGAGTCAACCCCAGCCAGACGTTTCTGAGAGTCGTGAGTCATGTAGGGGAGCCAGACGTTTAAGTGGGTTATCTGCATGAGGTGCATACAGGAAGGACAGGGCGCCGCTTTGGAAAGGATGACAGCTTTAAAGTCCCAGCGCAGGAACGATCATTCCACCACGTATGAGGCCTAATTGTAGTAAGCTTGCGAGGCAACTTAGAGGGTTCGTGCAGCAGCAACTGAGCATAAAGTTACATGGGCGATTATCGTGGTTTATTTAATAGTTCTTGAAAAGATTTATAAAAAACAGTATCGTAGAGCTGGTGAACACAAAATATTAGTTATTGGTCTATGACGACGCAAAATGTTTCCAGCAAATATTTTATAAAAAATAATATTAGCATTGTTTATTTTAAGTTTGATAAATTAATTGATTCACGCCCACCTGCACGCTGCATGAAGAGAAACAAAGTAACCCCCAGCATTGACTTCAAATCAAAAGTAATCAACATTCTGACTGATCAGAAAATGTTCGTTCAGTGGGGAATGCCTGATTTTGACATTAATTTATGATTCCGGACCATTCTATGGAAGTTGGCATGGGAATGTTTAATCATGAGTAAAGCAGGGAAACACATAATCGATTGTTTTCGTTTTACTTCGTGGAAAATTTTCCATTGTCAGTTCCTGGATGTTGTTGGCATGAAACAGCTCGAACAATGCGTGTATTTTTCATTCAATTCAAATGCTGCCCCTTCCTCGGGTCAAACAGTTGTACCCTAGGTAAAACCCAACACAAACAGTGGATCTCACTGCCACTGCTCACAGATGCGTTTGTATTTTATTACACTTTCCAAGAAACGCCAGCCTTTTCATTCTTTTAAATGTCTTTGTTCGCCACCTGTCAGAACGGCTAAGATGGCGGCAGTGGTTGTAAGGATTATCACTGGTTTAGCCGTTCAAGTGTGCTCAAATCGCTTTCTTTGGGAACTAGACGATAACTACTTCTCGCGTTTGCGCTTTCCCCCACTCCCGTCTTTGCATTTCTCCCACATCAGCACTCTGTGTGCATCGTGTTTCCCAGCTCAGCTGCCTCTCACCCTCTTTCTGATCTTTTCCTCTTTCTTGCTCACCACTCACATCTTATTTACCCTCTCTCCATTTTCAACCGCATATTGATCATGTTACAGGCGCCACCTGTCCTCTGCCTTTACTAGAGTTCGAAATCCAAAGGAGAAGGGGTGGGGAAGGGCAAGAAAATTATATTTGTGTCTCTTTGCATTCGCGCCGCTTTATAGTTGAGGTCAGGTAGTGCTCATTCGTGTTTTTCTCTTGCTTACACCACCAATTTTTAGCACCAAACAAAGAATGTAAGTAACGTGCTAAAAGAAACGGATCAAAAACAATTCGTGCAAGTTACCTTTTTGTGCACAACAGCAAAGTGGGTGCACAATCTTAGCAGAAACGTGGCGAAAGCAGTAATTCTGTTGTTGAGTTTTTTTTGTGCCTGGTTCTTGCCTAGTGTTTAAACAACCGTGAAGGAATCATATAGGGTGGTAAACATGCGAGCAGGGATGGGTCTCGGTTGCACGCAGCGCTTGTTGGGCTGTCTGGGTGGTCCAGTTCTTAAATAAAATCATACATCTACACCCATGGATCTGTGAACTAGCATTGGTACATATGTGTTACGTTCTGGGATTCACAACAATTTCCAGACGTTCACCTGTAAAGCTGTAGCAGTTTTGTGTTTTCATATGAGGAAGTATACAGGTGCATAAGAAAACCTCACTAGTTTTGGGGGAGTTCCAGTCCCCTTCCCACCCCAATGATTTACTTCTGAGCTTATCATGAGTAAACATCTGCACGTTTCCAGAGTTGGAAGAGGTTGAAGAGGAGTTTGTGAATACCCAAAAGTGTACATTTGTGTGTGTGCCCAAAATTATTGGATATTCCAGTCGTGGAACGACCACTCCCGATCGCTGGGTGTACATTTATCCACACAGACATTTGTAACAAGTTTAACACCACATATTCTAATTTCAGAAGGTTTGATTGCATTTAACAAAGTGCTATTCATGTGTGTAAGCCAAATGTATAAAATGAAATAGCTCAATAAATTCGGCCCTCGACTTCTGTAAGTCATCCTATTGGGAAACGGTGAGTTGTAGTCACAATAATATGTCTTGTGGGCCTTGATTGGATAACAACATAAACAAACATTAGCAAAGCCAATTAGTCTTGGTTTGGAGACATAATGGTTCCGCCACTATGTTTTCTGTACAGCAGCAGGGTTTTTTTTTTTTTTTAAAGGAATAAAAAATAGGGCGATGAAGTGGCCACTGAGCAGTGTCACTTTGTAGGCATGTGCATGCTTTAAACGTGCATGCTCACCTACATATGATGGTGACAAGTAGCTGCGACTTTGCACTATGTTTTAAATGGGGTCTGGAAGCAACGAGTGGTGGGAGTGCCAACAGAAGAGAACTGAGAACATAGAAACGCACATACGAACGAGTGTAACATGGCTGGTGGGGGCACAGAAGCACATGGGAGAGAGACAACAACAGGAGCACTTGTGAGGGCTATTTAACTGTTAGTGTGGTTCAGTAGCAGGTCACGGAGGGCAAACAGGGGCAACAAAGAGCAGTAGGGGGAGCCGCATGGAGAAGAGCCGGGGGTGAGGCAAAGAAGCATGGATGGACAAATAAGAGCAACATGGAGGCTGGGGAGTGTCTATAGAAGCACATGGGACAGAGGGGGCAGTGTGAGCTCCGGTGGGGAACAGAAGCACATGTGTGAGAGAACAATGTGGGCTGGGGAGGGCACAGGAACTAATGGCGAGAGCTGGGTGGGGACCAAAGCACACGGCAAAGTAGATAGACACGGGCGGGGTGAGATAAATCACATGAGGGGGACAGCTTGTGAACACATCAACTCTTATGGGAGTGCTTCAGCACAAAAAGAAGAATAAAGTAGCAAAATGTGAGCAGTGAAAGTACTTGGGCCATGCTCCAGGGGAAGGCCAAACACACAGCAAACGAGAAGTAAGCAAATGAGAATGGTGACGCCAACCAATGGTAAGCTTCAGGCCCACTGTAAGCTTAAAAAAATTGTCCTGCAAGCAACAGTGCATCTGCGCACTCTAGTGAGACCCAAACATGTATTGACTAGAAAGTGATATGAAAAATGAACACATCTTGCAAATCATTATAGATTTGAAAGTTTTCCTTTGTACCAGTTTGCAAATTGTTTAAAAGTCCAGCTGACAAATACACCATAAAATTAGACAAAAGACCATACCAGTCTCCTTACAACATCCACCCTCGTTTGTGCTACTATTCTTTATTTAAACACAATTACATTTTATTCCTGTGCAGATAAATGTGAAATAAGATTTCCTTGATGATGTGACCTGCAGTTTCATGGGTGAGGTATTGAACAGTGAACAGGGAGAAGTTCTAAATCATTGTTATCTCAGCTGAGGTATTTTGTGAGTTTAGAAATTTACCAAACTGACCTTCTCCAGCGTGTGCTTATGAGGCTGGCCAGCTCATGTTGTCTCTTTTCTGAAAGAAGGTGGAGGGAGGCCCTCAGATAAAGCATTTGAATGTGAACCATGTTTGCGATATGTGTGTGGTACTCTCACGATAAACCACGTGGTCAGGCACTGCGTATTGAATACTTCAAATCCTGAATATGGGCTTAATTTTTCAACTATGCACCAGGTTTAATATATTATATGGCAGACACAGTGCAGAAAATGCCCCCATGCACTGTTTCTACCACCCAAATGTGCTTAAAATGGGCCACAGAACACATTTATAAAAGCTATGCACAGGTACATACAATGAACGATCTACAGCCTTCCACTTCCAGTACATGTACAGCAAATTCCAGCCTCACAAAGCATTATGTGCATTTGGGAATATGTACAGTGCTTGACCTTGATGAAGCAGAAAATGAAGGTTTTACATTTATTAACGCGTAAACGTAGTGTGAAATAATCATGTGTGATTTTAACCGAACTAATAAAGATTGTACGGGGACAAAATGTGCCCTCAGAGTAGTTTGCCAACATTTATAAGCGTGCTTTATATAACGTGGTGTATTAGAATTGCACTAATCCGACATAATCGTAAACGTGTGCTATGATTTGCTTGTTTGAAATGTTTTAGCTTAGCATTACTTTAGTGCAGGCTTCGGCCTAGTGGCCTGGTCTCACGGTTTAGATGCTCGTATTTTTCCAATGTGCTATTAAACGTGTACTTTTGCTTGAAGCTGTACTTTTCCACTGAGACCGTTCACATGCTTATCTTAAGGTTTCGTGCCAGCCTGGCATATTTTCTCTTTACTCCAAGGTCGATCTGCAGGTGCGGACAATGGAAGCTCTGAAAGTGAGTTAATTGGTATAAAATGTTGCAACTTGCGTACCCATCTCCAAGGATAATGTATACTTAAGTAAAAGCTTGAGAACTGTCGTTTTGATTGGACAATTTGAAGCTAACCTATGAACCCTCCAATGGAAGACCCTACTGGATTTGAACTGTTGTCTATAAAACCCAGGTGCACGAGAGGAAAGTAGCTATTATCAGCCATTACCAGCTATTGCCCGACATCGCGTCATTCCGTAGCTATTATGGCCCACTTTGCTGCGACGCCATTTTGAAAGAGACTTTGATGCTTTCTCTAATCGAGAGAAAGAGACTTTAATGATTCTTGCCCTAGAGACTTTAACTTTGATCCCTTGCATGAAGTAGTAGTTTTACCTTGCCGCCGTGAGGCAATTGCCCCGTCCACCCCTGCCCCTTTTGCCCCGTCCCATGCTGATCGAGAAACGGTACCTGTGAGACGAAGACTTCCTTGATTGCTGATCGTAATTGGTAAATATGAAAGGAAATTGTAAAATTGCATTGTGTTTCCTTTAGGTAACCAACTGCTGATTTTGATAAGAGCCCTAGTTAGGAGTTTTTCTAAATTAATGTTGCTAAATTGTTTTTGCATGAAGTCCCACATGCCGATGCTAATTTGAGGTTAGACGAGGATTCCATATGTCGCACGATGCAATTTGAGATCTTGTTATGCTGACTAAATGTATGCAATTAGTTTGTTACAGATTATCGTATTAGTGATTTGCATTGCTATTATCGAATGCCTTGTGATTCAAATGCTACATAGATTGCACCTGTTTCGCCGTTATGGACAGCTATTAATGTCCATATATGTTTATCATTTGGTGTTGAGACACATCTATATTGTGCTAGCTTTGTTAATATAGGGAAATAAAATTCACTAACTTTGAATAAACTGGTGTGGTTATTCCTGACTGAAAGGTCAGGGTTCGCCGAAATGTATTCTGGATTAATTGTCAAGTGTTATGTTGATCAAGGTATTGCTTATGTTCGTTATTAATTATTGATTTAAGGAAGTTGATCGATATAGAGTACAGAGAGTCCCACTTAGTCAAAAGATTCATCGGCCTAAAGAGCGTCCGAACACAGGTAAAATTATTAGTACGGACCGCTCTATCAGTAGATGGTAGCAGAGGACGGTTTCGTCTTTTGGGACCCTGTACTCTTAAAGTACATGGTGTTGAATTAACGGTTACGCATTTTGAGACCCCACTCGAGAAGTTGAATTAGATTTTTTCTTGGATAAAATAGATTGACAGAATGATGATGGGCTAGGTCCACCGCGACTTTCCCGGGATCTCGGAGCTTGCGAATGGAGAGAATGGAGGTGTGGATTCGGCGTTGGCGGTACTAGTGATGGTATGAGTGAAGTTAGGGTTTTGCGCTTGCACAGCTTATTGCCGCAGGGTGTGTGAAAAGGTTGCGAGGATTTTTCTTTTTAGAAGATAGCGGAGGTGCGACTCCGAGTGTAGAAGTAGAGAAGTCGTCGAACTTCATAGAAATAGCGGAGGTGCGACTCCGAGTGTGAGAGTAGGGAAGTCGTCGAACTTCATGTGCATGTGGCGCTTTGTGCATAAAAAGGTCCATGTGGTTGTTGTTGTTGAGACGGGCCCTGCGAGGTCAAGAGACTCCGGAGTATGTTGTTTTATGTTGTGGTCTGGGCGGCTTAGTAGGTTGATCGGGCGTAGTCAACGAGTCGGTACGTGTGCAAGGGAGTGAAAGAAACTTCGACTTCGGGCTTTGACAAGATTCTAAGTGCACTAGAACAGATCATTGACAAGTTGAGAGTAGGTCTGCGGGTCAGATTTGCTTGCGAACGTGGGGACCGAGAAAGATGGAATAACTGCCGAGGCTAGTGAAAAATCCCTAAGGTCCAGAAGCGATTGTGTTACCCTTCCTGTAGTAAACCGACAGATCTGTTTTAGTTTTTGGTAGCTCGCGATACATGCAAGAAGTTGTTACGAGAGGAGCTGAGTGAAGGAAGACTAGCCGCGAGGCTTTGTCAGCCGCAGTGTGTGTGAGTGTGACGTCACTAGGAGCCGTGCTGGGATAGGTTGGTTGCAGAGAAGGGTCGCGCACGGATTGGACGCAGTCCGTGGGACTCGATTGGAAGGGGAAAGGCAAGCGAAGAGTATTCCGGGAATTAAAGTCACCTATTGATTACAAACTTTGTGAAATAAAAGACGAGAAAATGAAATTCTTTAAAGCATTTAGGAGTGCGATGAAGGGGGAGTCTTACATTAAAGCGAGCGTAGGAGAGGAGACGCCGCCCGAGGGCACACCAGCTTACATTGTAATGGAAGAGAAGGGGGTAGCTCCGTGTCTTTGGCTAAAGCAATGGCACAAACTGACAGAGAAACATGGAAGCGTAGCGTTCCCGATACATGGGACATTCAATATAAGGATCCTAGAGAATTTGAGATTCACGATGTACGACATGAAGGTGCCTCCAAGGCCAGCCCAGTTTGAGGCTCTAGCGATTTGGGAACTAATGGCCAGACAGCAACAGCAGAAGAAGTTTGAGACCAGGATGAGAAAGGTAGAAAAGACACTAGCGGATGCTAGGTGGGATAATGCACAGAAGGTGTGGAGGTCAGATGTATTGCAGGGGATAAAATTGTTTCCCGCAATTACTAAATAAGAAGGGGAGGCAGGTAAGAAAGCTACCTGTAAGACAGACAGGAAGTGTTCCAAGGATAGAGAGGACGAGGAAAAGTTGAGAAGAGAAGAGGAGTTGGAGGATGAGGAGTTAATAATGCAATTGCTGAACGACCGTCCACCACCTTATGCGGAGAATGGACAAGGTCCAAGTACCAGTTCTGCCCCTCCGGCACCGGTACGGAACAGTGAAACCCAGAGTTCAGGAGCGTCATCGGGATCTAAGGACCCGAGTTTATTGTTCACCCCGCAGATACCGCAGGTTAGGAGAATATATCCAGATGTGCCCATGTTGAAACCAGCAGAAAATTATCAGCTGCAGATGCCAGGGTACTACAGCAGTGACAACAGTGGAGGAATGATTCTAGAACAAACCGTAAGGGGAGTACAGAATGGTCACAACCAGACATTGGCACAAGCTGAATCAACTCAGTTTTTGATGCCCCAAAAGCAGATGCAGGGGGGAAACGCACATGCTCAAATGACGGGGAGTCAGATGGGCATGCCGGCAATGATGACCCATGGTGTGGGAATGAACATGCCTCAGAACATGGGAAATGGACAAAACCCAGATGCGATATCACTACCCATTACTGTAGGTCCACCGGTACCTCTGTACAGTCAGCCTAACTTAGGTATGAGCGGTCAGGGATCAATGCTGCAGAATGGGACAGAAAGGAGGTGCATAGAAAACACTCCAGGGATAACCCCTATAGCGGCTCAGCCAAATGGATCTGGGTCCTTGATGGAGTTTAGTCCCATATGTGCTCAGTCAACACTGGTGAGGTCGAGTCCCCCACTGGTGATACCGCTGTCATCGAATACTGAAAAGTTGCCGCAACCATCAATGGCAGTCGCTGTGAACGCTACACTGATGGGGGTGAATGCGCAACAGCTGACACAGTGGTTCAACAGTCTGAATTCCACACAAAGCTCAGCCAGTGGGAAGGGAGAAGACTATCTGAATAGGGTCAGGTTGAACATGGAAGCACAAGAATTGGTGGAAGGGACTATGGGTGTGAATAGGTTAGAGTCCTACTCGGAAGAGGAGCTGAGGTATCTATGTCCAAGGATTACGAAAGAAGTGAACAAGGTACATAAAAGCTTGCAAGGAATAGCTGACAAAAACGGGGTTGACATAGACAAGACAAAACACTTGAGCAGGAGCTACAGGTTGGATTTTGGGACCACAGATTTTGAACACATGAGGTCAGCAGGCATGAAGGCACACCTTAGAGAATTGTTGCAGAGTGCACAAGTGTGGAGGTGTTTAGACAAGTGGGAAAGCAGGTGGGTAAAGAGAAAGGAAAAGAGGAGGGACAGCGCTACAGAGCACAATGAGAAAAGACCACAGAGCAGTGATACAGTAACTATGTTACCAATGAGGGAGACAGCAGGGGGAAAATTAATACATGTACCATGGCACAGAAGCGATATTCAGTCTTTTACGGACGATTTTCCCAAACTGAGAGAGAAGCCGATTGAATGGTATCAACAGACTGATAGGTTTGTGAAGCTTGCAAAATGTCTCTGGGAAGACCTGAACACTCTATTTGAGATTGTGGTTCCAGCAGACTTGTGGGAGGATTGCAAAAGAGCGGTAGGTTGGCCGACAAGTGAACCAGAGAGAGACAGGGAGACGGGTGCACCATCACCTATGGTGATGAGCTTGTACTATAAGGTGATTGAGCATTTGAAGACGAAGGTTGCCGCGAAAAATGTGGATTGGCAGAAGATTGATCGAACTGCCCAAGAGGCTAAAGAATCGATTCATAGTTACTATGAGAGGTTGTTGAAGGCGTTTAAGAACTACAGTGGCACGGAAACAATAGAGGCGAAGGACATGCTTCATTTTGTGTTTAGATTTGTGGAAGGGCTGAGGCCAGAGATAAGTCAGATGATAAAGTCGCATTTGATTTGCTGGCAGTCTAAACCGATTGACGAAGTCTTGAATTATGCGAAATACTGTAGCGACGAAATTGAAGTGAAACAGAAAAAGTTGAAAGAGAAGGTGATGATGATGCAGCTTAAGGCAGCTCAGACAGGTTTGCAAGGTCTGCAAGGGTTGCAAGGGTTCCAACAGCAGATACCGCAACCGCAGCCGCAGTTACAGGGAAACACGGCGTTTCAGCCACAGGCCAGAGGCAGAGGAGGTTTTGCGAATAATGGTCCGGATTTGAACACTGTTGTGACGGGTGTGCAGGCAATGAAGAAGGTGATGCCGTGTCACGCGTGCGGAATCGTAGGTCATTGGAAACGCGAGTGCCCGATGGTGGTGCAGGAAGGTGCAGGTGCAGGTGTAGGTGTTGGTCAGCAAAACAATGATGTCAATGCATTTCAGACAATGAGGGGACCGAAAATGAGAGGTCCAAACCCAAATTTTCAGACCATAAATCAATTGCAGGGATTGCAACCTATGCAGCCGCAGCAGATGCAGATGCCTCGTATGCAGATGACGCAAATGCAGCCAATGCAACAGCAGTTACCCATGGTACCTAATCAGCAAATGCAAATACCCTTGGCACCAATGAGTCAGCAGCAAGTGATGGTTCCTCCACAGGTCTCGGGTCAGGTAATGAGTACAAATGGCACCGTGCAACAGTTCCCACTACACAGTGAGAGTGGAATAAACAATGTATGGGAGAGTGAAAGCTCAGAAGAAGAAGGAGATTGTGTGCTTGCAGCATCCTTGGAAGTTGATCAAAAGGGTCCGTACGTAGAGGGAAGAGTAATGGGTCATCGTGTCTCGTTCTTGGTTGACACGGGAGCCACACGTTCAACTGTTAAGAGCAGTGAAGTACCAAATTTGCCACTCTCAGGGAGGACAGTTCAAGTGGTGGGAGTAGCAAACAGACACCTGACGAACCCAATAACAGATCCGGTACCAGTCAGCATCGGTAACTATCAAGGGGTACATCAGTTTGTGGTATGTGACTCAAGCCCGATAGCACTATTAGGGAGAGACCTATTGTGCAAATTGGGTTGTTCGATCATGTGTTCGAACGAAGGAATAACAATACAGACGAGCAGTGATGGGGAAGAAGAGGACAGTATAGAGGGGGATGAGATGGAAACTGTAGATGAAGAGTATCCTCTGATTTGTCTTTTCCCGATGATAACTGAAGAAGATATTCCAGCCGAATTACGGGAGACAGTCGGAAAGGAAGTGTGGGACATGACAGGGAAAGAGGTGGGATTGATGAAAGGAGTGGAACCAGTGAAAGTGACTGTAAAGCCCAATGCAATCTTTCCCCAGACCCCACAATACCACATGGCACAAGACACCCTCATGAAAGTTGCCCAACTTATTGACGAATTTGTAAAACAGGGAGTACTGAAAGAAGTGTTAAGCAGTCCATGTAATTCACCAATAATGGGACTAATAAAGCCGAGTGGAAAGGTCCGACTCGTGCAGGACTTGAGGAAAATAAATGACATCATAGTCAAATGCTGCCCAGTAGTACCGAATCCAGCTGTGATAATGTTCCAGGTCCCTTGCGATGCTGAGTGGTTCTCAGTCATCGATTTGTCACAAGCATTCTTCTCGGTGCCTCTTCATGAGGACAGCCAATTTCTCTTTTGTTTCAAATTCCTAGACAGAGTGTACAGTTGGTGTCGAATTCCTCAAGGGTTTTCTGAGTCACCGTCAATCTTCAATCAGATTCTAAAGAAAGACTTGGAAGCATTAGAATTGCCATTCGAGTCAACTCTAGTACAGTACATTGATGACTTACTGATTGCATCAAAGACAGAAAGTGGCTGCACAGCCGATACCATTGCTCTGTTGAATCATTTGGGAAGGAATGGACATAAAGTGTCTCCTTCCAAATTACAGTTCTGTCAGAAGAAAGTGAAATACTTGGGTCACCAGATAGAGAAAGGGTCACGGAGAATAATGAAGGAAAGAATAACGAGTGTACTTCAAATGAGTCCACCAAAGACAAGGAGGGAGGTGAGGAAGTTTTTGGGAATGGTGGGTTATTGTCACCAGTGGATTCCCAACTTCTCGACTCTAGCAAAGCCTCTACTGAAACTGACCCAGAAGGATGCCTTGGATCAAATTGAGCTGAAAGGAGATGAGATGGATGCTTTTGTTGAACTGAAAGAATGCATGTGTAGGGCTCCAGCTTTAGGTATGCCTGATTACACAAAGCCTTTCACATTGTTTTGTCATGAACGTGATGCATGTTCTTTGTCTGTCTTGACTCAAGCCCATGGTGGCGTAAACAGACCAGTAGCGTATTTTTCAGCTACTTTGGATCCGGTCGCAGCAGCACTTCCAGGGTGTTTGCGCGCCGTAGCAGCAGTTGGTATCAGCCTCACTCAGAGTGAAGGAATAGTGATGGGACACCCAGTAACAGTCATGGTTCCTCACTCAGTTGAGATACTTTTGACCCGCTCCCGAACGCAGCACATGACTGGAGCAAGACTCACAAGGTATGAAACGATAATTCTGGGCTCACCGAATGTGCAGCTGAAAAGGTGCACTACGTTGAATCCAGCAACCTTGCTCCCTGGAGAAAATGCCGAAATTGAGAACGCTGAAGACGTCGAGCATGACTGCCTTCAGGTGACTGAATTTTGCACAAAACCTCGACCGGACATTAAGGATACTAAGCTTGATGAAAATGACCAAATTCTTTTTGTTGATGGTTCATGTCTAAGAGACGGGATGGGGATTTTGAAAGCAGGATATGCTGTATGTACTGTAACAGGGGTCTTGGAAGCGGGATGGCTTCAAGGAGTCTATTCTGCACAAGTAGCAGAACTTGTAGCCCTTACCAGAGCATGTCAACTGTCTGCATTGATGAAAGTCTCCATTTACACTGATAGTCAATACGGGTTTGGGATTGTGCATGACTTTGGACAACTATGGTCACAGAGAGGTTTCCTGACTTCTTCAGGATCCCCAGTGAAGAACGGGGAGAGGATAAGGGAATTGTTACACGCCATTCAAGTGCCAGCCGAAGTTGCAGTGGTAAAGTGCAGTGCTCACACGAAAGGACAGGACTATGTTTCTCTGGGAAATGCATATGCGGATCAAGTCGCGAGATTTTGTGCCTTGAACTGTATATTACTCAGGGACGAATGGAATTCAATAAGTGAGCCAGAACTAGAACCAGCTGAAGCATTTGCCTTGAAGGTCGTAGATACAATAGATGAATTAAAAGCATTACAAAATAATGTCAGGGAGGATGAAAGAGATTCCTGGATTAAATCACAATGTATAAAGAGACCAGACGAGTTATGGGTTTCAAATGAGGGAAAATTTGTTTTGCCAAACAGTCTCTTATCACAGCTTGCGCGGTTCTATCCTGGGCAGGCTCACCTAGGGAGAGATGCCATGATAAGATTGTTCAAAACTGATTGGTTTAACCCCAGATTTCGTCAAGCTGCAGAAGCAGTTTGCCATCGATGTGTCACTTGCCAGCAGATGAACCCAGGAAAGGGAACAGTTGTGAACGCGAGCCACATTGGTAGGGCAAGCGGGCCTTTTAGTCGTATGCAGATGGACTTCATTGAGATGCCTGTGCATGGAGGTCTGAAGTACGTGTTGGTGATTGTGTGCATTTTTAGTCATTGGATTGAGGCATACCCCACACGTAGAAATGACAGCCTTACAGTTGCAAAGCTATTGTTGAGAGAGTTAATACCACGTTTCGGATTCCCGATCTCTTTAGAATCAGATAGGGGAAGTCACTTCAATAACGAGGTGATAAAGTTACTTTGCGAAGCGCTGAACATTGAGCAAAAGCTGCATTGTAGCTATCGCCCTGAAGCATCAGGACTGGTGGAACAAATGAATGGTACATTGAAATCAAGAATGGCGAAAATATGTGCATCGACAAATTTGAAATGGCCTGACGCATTGCCCTTGGTGCTAATGTCAATGAGAAACACCCCTGATAGAAAGACTGGATTGTCTCCGCACGAAATTCTCATGGGCAGGGCTATGAGACTTCCTGCAGTTCCCGCAAACGCGCTTTTGAATATTACAGATGATATGGTGTTAGACTACTGCAAGGGTCTGGCTGACGTGGTTCGCTCTTTCTCTCACCAGGTGGAAGCGACCACCTTGCCACCGATCCAAGGTCCAGGACACGCACTGAAAGCAGGTGACTGGGTCGTGGTAAAGAAGCACGTGAGAAAGTCGTGTCTGGAACCCCGTTGGAAAGGCCCTTTCCAAGTGATACTGACGACAACTACCGCTGTGAAGTGTGCGGGGGTTCCCAACTGGATTCACGCCAGTCACACAAAGAAGGTGTTGTGTCCCACAGATGAGGAAGTTGAAGCGCTAAAACTGCCAGTGCCTGACAAAACAGTGCTGAGTGCTGAGACACAGCAAAACCGAACTGAAAGCGAACAGGCAGAAACGGGAGAGAAAGAGATATTCTCTGAGGACGAAGAGACCAACTCGCTTGGGGGAGACCAAGGAGAAAGTTCAGACAGCGACGAAGCAGCTGAAGGTGACAAAGAACCTGAAGCAGCTGAGGGTAGCAAAGAGCCTGAAGCAGCTGAAGGTGACAAGGAACCTGAAGCAGCTGAAAGTGATACAGAGCCTGACGAAAGTAACGGTGACGAAGGGCTCGAAAAAGGTGAAAAAGCAGGAGAGCCTGATCAGAGGAGGGCTTTCCCAGAAGCAGACGATACAGAAAAAGAAAAAGAGAACGTGATTGATTCCACAGAAAGAGGGGACAAGGCAGAACAGAACGGAACAGTTCAAGCTTCCACAGAAAAGATCGCAGGTCCATCAAATGGACACGGTGCAAAGAGGAGACTAAGTATATCACCAATAAAAGAAAGGACTAAAGAAAGTTTGAACGACGGAGAAAGGCCAAAAGTGAAAGAGAAAAGAAAGGAAGTGACTGTTGTGGAACAATCCTCAAGTGAAGAAAAAGACTTGACAAAAGAGGAAAGTACCAGCGAAGCAGAATCAAAAAGAGAAGCAAAATTGAAAAGGAAAAGGATACCAAACAGGAGATATTCCGGTCCTGAATGGGCATATGTAGTCAATGACGATTGGACTGACGAGTTTGTATCTCTAAGCATTGAGAACGAAGAAGAGGAAGAGATACCAATAGAAAAGAAAAGTTTTATGGACTCTGTCGATTGAAAGGGTAATACATGATATTGCTTGCTACAATCTATCGTGATACAAACAACCAGCTGAGACATTGCTAAACCGGATGAGACTTGCTGAACTGATAAAGACTGAGTTATTGCCGAATTGAGACAAATGCTGCTAACCGATAAGTGACTGGCCTCCTGAAGAAGACGGTGTGAACATTGTGCTCGTTCAGCTTTGTAACTGAATTGCTAAATAGTTTCATTTACAAGTGCTTCTAGCTCTCTGATTCTATACAGATCATGACTGGGTACGCTACACAAAACAGTAGAAAGAAATATTGTAAATATGTGTGTATAGGCTTGGTAACTGCATGTGTACTAATAATAATGGCAATAGTGCTTACAATGCATGGAAAGGGTGAGAATGAGAAAATTGACGCTTCTACTTTTGCTCCTGTTACTGTCACCGAACTAACCGCATTGAAAAGACTAGCATTGGATGAGAGACTCTTGCACGATAAGAAAGAGCTTTCGTATAACGTTTTCTATCGCTTGCTAACAGAATATGTTGAGACTATGGATGCAAAAGATTGTTATGTGTGTACACAGATACCGACATCAGTGAAGGAAGGGGTGACATATCACCACATGCCTCTTACATATGGGATTACATGTAGTATAGTAATGTCTAGATTTTATGGTCAAACTAACATACAGTATTTTTACTCAAATTATGATGTTACCTTTGCATATGTTCCTATAATAGCGCAGCTAAGCCAGATTGCTAAAGATTGGGATGCTAAAATAATGAGGGAATTTTTCGAGCCAATGCAACCTTTTGAAACGGCTCACGCTCATAGGGAAAACCTTACCTGCTCGCTCTCTGCAATAGAAATAAGCTTTTTAGATCGCACAGATGATAGAAGGGCACAAATGAATGCGAAATTAGAAAAGGAGCTACATAAGAGGACTTCAGTAGATAATTATGATTTTGCTGCAATAAAGACACAAGGGAAAATAGCTTTAGATGCTTGGCATGTAGGGAAATTTTGTATATATCGAGGTGAATCTTATTATGACAACATTTTTGTAGGAGCGAGTGAGTGTAAACATACGTTTATCTTTAAGGCCAAATGGACATTCATGATGGACGGACTTGACCCTGTCATTCCAGGTGTATATTACATTTGTGGGTATAATGCCTATTATCGTCTTCCAAAGGGATGGTGGGGGAGATGTTATTTGGGTATAGTGTTCCCAAAGGTTTATCAACTGGATGACCTATCGATGATTCAAAAGACATCTGGATCCCATCGTATCCAGAAAAGAGAGACCGCAGCTGCTGTGGTAGGAGATATATTTGGAGCCATGATTCCTTCGTTGGGAGTCGTGTTGAATTCCATCAAAATAAGAAAGTTGTCTACTATAGTGGATAACATGTTGACGAAGTTTTCAGGTGCTATAATCCTGATAGATGCTGAACTTGCAGCGGAAAGAGCTATGACTCTTCAAAATAGGCTTGCTTTAGACATTCTTTTAGCAAAGGATGGTGGCGTTTGCAAAATGCTTGGTGCACGACACTGTTGTACTTATATTCCAGACAATAGTGTGAAAATTAAAACTATGCTTGCTAATCTAACAAAAGAGAGTGCAGATTTGAAGGAATTGAAAGAACCAGGAGTGTGGGAGAAGGTTGGAAAAGGTCTTGCTTCAGTGGGACATTGGATTGGGGGAATTTGGAATGGAATATTGTTAAAAATAATAGAGGGAATTTTAATAGTGATAATTTGCATATTTGGAATTTGGGGAATAAAAAGGGGAATAATAATGATTATGGAAAGAATTAAGAGAAGAAAAGAAGAGAAAATTATTAAAAGAATGGCAGAAGAATACAAAGCGCAAACTAGGGGAACTAAAAGGAAAAGAGAACTGACAGAATTTTAATGGAATAAAATTTGTGGGCATGATTTGGTGTGATGACAAGTAGTCATCAGAGGAGGGATTGATGAAGCAGAAAATGAAGGTTTTACATTTATTAACGCGTAAACGTAGTGTGAAATAATCATGTGTGATTTTAACCGAACTAATAAAGATTGTACGGGGACAAAATGTGCCCTCAGAGTAGTTTGCCAACATTTATAAGCGTGCTTTATATAACGTGGTGTATTAGAATTGCACTAATCCGACATAATCGTAAACGTGTGCTATGATTTGCTTGTTTGAAATGTTTTAGCTTAGCATTACTTTAGTGCAGGCTTCGGCCTAGTGGCCTGGTCTCACGGTTTAGATGCTCGTATTTTTTCAATGTGCTATTAAACGTGTACTTTTGCTTGAAGCTGTACTTTTCCACTGAGACCGTTCACATGCTTATCTTAAGGTTTCGTGCCAGCCTGGCATATTTTCTCTTTACTCCAAGGTCGATCTGCAGGTGCGGACAATGGAAGCTCTGAAAGTGAGTGAATTGGTATAAAATGTTGCAACTTGCGTACCCATCTCCAAGGATAATGTATGCTTAAGTAAAAGCTTGAGAACTGTCGTTTTGATTGGACAATTTGAAGCTAACCTATGAACCCTCCAATGGAAGACCCTACTGGATTTGAACTGTTGTCTATAAAACCCAGGTGCACGAGAGGAAAGTAGCTATTATCAGCCATTACCAGCTATTGCCCGACATCGCGTCATTCCATAGCTATTATGGCCCACTTTGCTGCGACGCCATTTTGAAAGAGACTTTGATGCTTTCTCTAATCGAGAGAAAGAGACTTTAATGATTCTTGCCCTAGAGACTTTAACTTTGATCCCTTGCATGAAGTAGTAGTTTTACCTTGCCGCCGTGAGGCAATTGCCCCGTCCACCCCTGCCCCTTTTGCCCCGTCCCATGCTGATCGAGAAACGGTACCTGTGAGACGAAGACTTCCTTGATTGCTGATCGTAATTGGTAAATATGAAAGGAAATTGTAAAATTGCATTGTGTTTCCTTTAGGTAACCAACTGCTGATTTTGATAAGAGCCCTAGTTAGGAGTTTTTCTAAATTAATGTTGCTAAATTGTTTTTGCATGAAGTCCCACATGCCGATGCTAATTTGAGGTTAGACGAGGATTCCATATGTCGCACGATGCAATTTGAGATCTTGTTATGCTGACTAAATGTATGCAATTAGTTCGTTACAGATTATCGTATTAGTGATTTGCATTGCTATTATCGAATGCCTTGTGATTCAAATGCTACATAGATTGCACCTGTTTCGCCGTTATGGACAGCTATTAATGTCCATATATGTTTATCATTTGGTGTTGAGACACATCTATATTGTGCTAGCTTTGTTAATATAGGGAAATAAAATTCACTAACTTTGAATAAACTGGTGTGGTTATTCCTGACTGAAAGGTCAGGGTTCGCCGAAATGTATTCTGGATTAATTGTCAAGTGTTATGTTGATCAAGGTATTGCTTATGTTCGTTATTAATTATTGATTTAAGGAAGTTGATCGATATAGAGTACAGAGAGTCCCACTTAGTCAAAAGATTCATCGGCCTATTCGGACCGCTCTATCAACCTGAACCACCAAGTTCGTATCAAGTGCATATCAGGCCTTTATTGTTTTTGTGAATTATATACTATGTTTAAGGTGTGCGGCCTTAAACTGCATGTACATCTCTGATATTCCAGGAGCCTCTCGCACATTAGGTACTGATCATTGTGAGCATGTCTTACTTTATCTGGTTATTTATGTTCATTTGTAAGGAGATGTGTCCTTAAATGATGGACCTTTTGACTGGTTTAAAATGTTCACACCATTAAATCTGCACATCTCATGAATATCACCAAATAAACGATATACTTAGAGTCAGTAACTTTACACACCGTGATCCATTTGGTCACGAACAACCACACCTTTTAGTATCAGATAGAATATTTATTTTCCTAGATTAACAGTACTAAGATCATGTAAATTGGTCTCAAACCCACATGATAAAGATACAGAAACAACACTGGTTGAATGAGATGTCTGAAGAATCTTAACTTTACTAAAGCATTAATAACAAGACTCTCAATAACGACAGTACGAATCAATAGCAAGAGTAATTGTGCAATGGAAATAATATACATTTGATCAGCAGTTGAATGACATCAGTTCGTTGTGAAAACAGATGAATAGAGAAAATTCCTCACTAACTCCAGATTAGCATTAGCGTGTTTTAGTAACATAAATTTGGACAACATACAGCTATGGCTCTATCAAAGGGGAGCAGTTGGTTCCTAGAAAACAAAAGACAAAACAACAATAGACATTCCAGCATATACCTGCCCTAAAGGATCATCAAGCAGCATGATCTTCATCAGAGGGACATCAGCATCAGGACAGAAAAGAAAAGAAGTGGAAACGGTGTACAATCGGGGCTCTAAGTTCTCTAAACCATCAAGATAATATCTAAGGCAGACAGCAAAAGCACCACAGGCTCTAAGCATTGAGCGTTTAAGTAAGCACAAGCATCACTGCATAGAGCATAAGAAAATAGACTCAAGTAGCAAAGTACCAGAATGTCAGCAGACAGACTGGCAAGTGTTAAAGGAATGAGCGTATGTCACAGGGTGACATCGGAATAGTGGCTGAGAACTCCAAGAGCAGTGCGGTTAAGTTTCATCTTGACATGGCGAGACTTGAACAGCTTCTGCCTGAGGCGTGTTTGTTGTTGTCTCTCCCATTGAGCTCCTTGGTGGAACCTTTTTTTCTGGGCTCCATAGCCAACACTTTCCCTTTTCATTCAGACCCAGATTAGCTATTTTAGGGCGAGATGTACTATTTACTGGCCGCAAAATACTGGTTGCAAACTGCGACCACTATTTTTATGACCTGGAAAGAATTTTAGAACCAAAATGGCGACCAATATTTTTGCGGCATGTAAAGATTTTTAAAAACGGACTTATGTACTAATAGGTCAGTCCTTAAAATTCAGAATCATACTGGGTTACAATCCTACCTACCTCGTGAATATTACTGAGCGGTAGGAAGCAAGTAGCAAATCTGTATGGTTGAAGGCCATCATAGGGGTGGTGGCCTGCTTCATTCAGCAGACCACCATGTCTGTAATTGCTTTGAAATAGAGCACACTTTTTGAAAAAATGCAGCCAGTTTTCCTTAAAGGAAATTGGGCTGCGTTTAAAAAAAAAAAAAGTCTTCTTTTTTTAAAGTTACTTGACTGTTGGGAGAGGCCGATTGGACCGCTGCCTACTCTTCAACAAACTTTTTTATACATTCACAAAGAGAAAGAGGTCCCTTTTGTGAATGCATTAACACCTCCTTTAAGGTGCTGGTAAAAATAAAATGTTTTACAACCGGATGTTGGTCACATTTCGTTTGTAAATCATTGATACATATGCTATTGATTCCATACTTGGAAGAGATGCCTCTTCTAGATACTGAATCAGTATCCATTCGGAATCCCATTTATAGAATTTTAAAATGAGATTAGTACACACATAGAAAAAAGCATTTTAACTGTTGTAAATGCTAAACTGGAGCTTTGGTGACAATTAAAATGCTTAGTACATCTGGCCCCTAACCATGCTTTATTGGCGTGTGTGAGTGTCTGAAACAGTAAGAAACCCTTTGTAGGTTCCCCTGATACAGCACTTGTCCTCTAGCTTGTGAGACGTTTTGTCTACTAACAGCGGCTTAGAGCCCACTCATTACTTTCCGTGGATTGGCTTAGTCGTAGCTTTCCTTGCTTCTTTTTGGTAGGCCCATTCCTTCTTCATTTCCTGTTCATGTCCTGTCCCTGAGCCCCCTCCTGTAGTGGAAGCTGCAGTAAGTGAGCTTTGAGATGTCACAGAGACAAAGCTAGTAGTCTCTCAATATCCCACTTGCATAGTAGCTGATGCTGCAGTGCTGGTAACCCTACTGCACCCAGGCTGGTTAGTGGTTCCTAGGGTGGGTGTGGATTGCATGCTTCCACTTTTGGCTGGCTTTATCATGGCGGTTAGTAACGTAACCATTACAGCGTATCGCCAATGTGTGTGTAGAAGGAAAGACAAGCTTTGTAAAATTTGGACTCAAAGTGTGCATTGTGGTATGCATGACAGCACATGATTGTCTGGTAATTAGCGCCTCTGCAGTGCTCTAATGACCATGATATATGCATGACGGTACAGTGCTTTAATAGGAAATATAGAAGTGCAGGAACTCACCATGAAGAGAAGCTGTTTGACCGTGAGAAATGCTAGTACTCTCACATCAAATATATTGCAGCAGTGCGAGAAGTGCAGTACTCTCCCTTTCAAATTAAAGAAGTGCAGGTACTCATCACAGGACAGTACCTGTCCATTTAAAGTACTGCGGTGTATATACACGGGGAATCGGCTAAACATTAGTTAGAAGTACGATGTGTGTTTTTAAAAATATTATTTTGAATTGTATCCAGGAGTGTTAAACTGCACGGCGATCATATAAAAGAATTAAACTAAAGATTAATTGTGCTTGATAACTAGTTTTAATGTTTGCATTTTAGCAAGCCGGATTCCTGAAGTTTGAATTTCGCTTAACACAAAGTTCTAATGCCAGTCCAGAAATGTAATGTGACAAGCTGCGGTGCTTTATTTTATTGCAATGTCCCTTGTTGATGTGTTGTTGCATTTTGCACCATTCACCCTCCCCCACTCCCATGTTTTTGATTACACCACCCCTTCCCTGCCCTTCCCCAGTGCTGCTTGCTCCATCCCCTCCACCAGAAAAGGAGCGCTTTGACGTGGCCAGTGCTGGGCGCATAATAGCACTTTTTTTCTACCTTTCCTCAGTTGTTGTTGCTTGCCCTGTCCCTCCTCCCATGTTGTTGCATGCCCCATCATTGCTTGCCCCACCCCCTATCCTGTTGTTGCTTTTGACATTTGGCAACACAACATTAAAAAGCAAATGCTATCTAAATTATTTTAATAGTTTTGCTGTGCTCTACTATAAGCATGTGCTTAGTTTTTTTGTTGATATTTTTTGCCTGCAGTAAATTATTGAACTCTTTCAAGGGTTGTAATAGAGCCTGCATTCAAGAGAGGATGACCTCATCAACAGGCACTGGTATATATTACATGAAAGATACCTGTCTCAAAGTGCTTCATACATGCACTGCACTGTGGGGCAGATGTACAAGGAACTGGTGCAGCGCGGCACTGCGCCAAAATTGGCAGCTCTGTGCCAGTTCTAAAATGCAGGGATGCGCCATATTTACAAAAATACGGCGTACCCCTGTGTTTCCCCGAGCGATGGTGCTAAATTTAGCTGCCATCGCCAATGCAGGTATCCTTGCACCAAAGTGCAAGGGTGTCTGCATTGAAGGAAATTATTGTTTATGTGCGGAAAAGTGTCCTTTCCTGCACATAATATACAAATGAGATTTTTCACTTTTATGTGTGCTGGGAAATGCAGCATACATAGAAGTAATGCAGCACACATAGGAGTAGCAAATCATCATTATTGAATGATTGTTTATGTGCAGGAAGGGACACCTTCCTGCACGTAAACAATCCATAATGGCCTTTTGCTCTTTCTGAGTGTGCTGCAGAAAAAGCAAAAAAGAGGAGAAATAAAAGTATTTCTCCTTGTTGCGCCACTCTAATGCCATACCTCGGGTGGCATTACTTTTTGGTGCTGCCACAGATTTTCTAATTCATGAAAATCTTGGGGAGCGTCAAAAGCAATGGGTGTTGCGGTGGAAAGCCCACAACAACACCCATTCCACAAAAAGTGGCTTAGTGCCGCCTTGCAAAAATGACGCAGTTCACAGCGCCACAGGAGCGTCACAACAAGCGACACTCCAGTGGCGCTTGGGACTTGCAAATATGCTCCTTTAAGTCTATGGACCTCAAGGCCAGCACTAAAAATAACAAATATTTATTTATCATGTGAGCCTTAGTATGCTTATGTACCTTTCTCAGTCGGCCAGTTGGGAAGACATAAATTCAACATACCAAAGCCCTAGTGCCTTCTTGTACATTATATACAATGTTTGCCATGAAAGGCATGAGCATCAGTACGTCAACCCTACAAAGGTATCAGAACTTAAAAAACAGTAATATTATCTTAATATGCTTTAATGTCCTTGTTATTGGGCACTCGAGAACTAGTGCAAATAAACACAGTAAATACAGACTACATAACATGCTGCACCGCACATTCCTTGATAAGACTGTGCACGCTCAATTTGTAATTAAGTTTGCATTAAAAGGATAACAGTATCCTATTAGCGCTCCACCCGTGGGTTTATGATTGCATAATAATTGTCGGTAGCATTCTCGACGCAGCGAGAGGTCTACCTAAAGCGCAAACGCTTTTCATTTTGTGGGTGAAGCTTGGCCTGTTTTTCAGTGAGTTCAACATGCTCTTCGAAATTTTAGCCATCCTGAGGAACTGGTTCTGAGCTGGCAGTTCAGGAGATTACCCAAAGAATTATCCAGAGGTTGTACATTCATTGGAACGCTTTCATCCCTGTCATTTCTTCTATGCTGCAACATCAAAAAGAATTGTAAACCGATAAATCTGCCTTAAGGCCAGGGCAGATGGAAGGTTCTCAAATGGAAATGTGGTCGGGGCACAACTATGCCTTTCTAACACATGTCCCTTCGCTAAACGTCTGCTTCAAGTACAGCATTCTGACCAACCACGCACACATAATGAGCATAAATGACTACTGTCTGTGTATATATTTTTAAAGATTCAGGCCCAGATGTACCAAATCGACACGCAGTTCAACAACGAAAATGCTGCGCTGCTGAGAAGGAGAGAGCAGGAGAGAGCCAAGGAGAGAGTTACAGAAACATGACACTCTCCTCCCCTCTCCCTAGTTCCTGCGCAGAAATGTCCTGCCGTGCGCCATGCACACACCTTTGGACAATAGTGCAAGAGTGTCTGTGTGAGTCTAGCATTGGTTTGGTACTGGAAGGATAGCATTGCTGTACAAAATACTATGCTTAGACACCAGGCCGGCCTTAGAGCGGTGTGACTAGTGCGACCGCACCGGGTGCTGACCTGGATGGGGGGGGGGCGCTAAGTTCAGGGGGTGACATATTTAGCAATAACTTACGAAACATGCGAATTGAAAGCACCTGCTGAAAAGTTCTTTGTGTGTCCAGTCTTCAGGAAGCAATTACAATGTCAAGATAACTCATGTGATTAATATTCTTGCTAGAAAGCGAGATTGGCGTTTTGTCCAGTGGCAGTTTAGACTTGCCTTTAAGTAGCGCAGAGACTTAATGCGCCTGCTGCAAAGAGCAGATATGTATTTTATGAGGATAGCTGAGTGGTTTAGTAAAACCATCCTTCACCAGTGCTTTAAAACAAATAAAACGGATGTGGGAGAGGAGCTATGGGGAAGTGAGGGGCACTTTTAGCGGGTGGTAGTGAGGGATCCTAGAAGGTTGTCATAGGGTGGGGGGCGCCAAAAAAGTTTGCTGCATCGGGCACAAACCAGCGCTAAAGCCAGCCCTGCTTAGACATGCTTTAAATCTTTTCCCTCTTTGTGTGTGTGCTGTACAGTGCAGCATGCATGGAAAGTCAGAAAAGAAAGCAGAAATAAAAGTATGTCTGTGATTGCGCATAGTTGGAATGGGCACTATTTTTTTATGTAAAACCCTGTTTCCTTTTTTTAGTAAATACGGTTTTGCATCAAAAACCGTGGGTGGTTGCATGGGAATGCCCATGCACCACCCATGCAACGCCCCCTTGGCGCTAAGTAATGCAAAGCAGCGCTGTGCGCTGCTTTGCATTACTTTAAGAGAATTTCCAGAAAAATAAATAAGTACAAAAAGATTTTGCATCGATTTGCGTCACTTTTGTAACACTAACAAGGTGTAAAATCGTAATGACTATACCCCTAAGTTATGGTCCAGTTGCGTCTGTGGGTCTCATTACGACTCTCTGAGTAGTTACAACTCTGATCTGGGTAATTCTGAGGTGCTTGGTGCTCCCACACCTGTGATTATTGGATGCATTTTTACCGAGCCTGCTAATCACAGGTTTGGGACACCAGCCTGGTTTTGCCTGCTGTGGATCAACACCCAGTAAAAACATGAAAGCATGCCCTGCAGAGTTCAACACAGCCCGGCCCACGTTTGTCATCTGCCACTTCACAGGAGGAGCGTGGAACACTCCTCCCAGCCTAGCAATAGCCCCCCTTGACCTTAGGCCAAAATGAACTTTCATTAACCACCTGTCTAAAGCAGGGAATACATGGAAAAGTGCACGTAAGGAAGCATGGAAGAGTGATCCGCAGGCACTGTTGGAACCGGAAATACAGTCATAATGTTATTCCCTATCATTTAACTAGCATTAGGTGTGTTCAGCTATGGGATACTGGAATCGTGAAATCTGTGTTCCTCCCTCTCCCCCCATTATTTCCATACCTAAAATCTGGGCTACTTGGAGTGGGCTTCTTGCAGTCAAGCCCTACCTGCACCATGCACCATAGTCTGACCTCTGAAGCCTGTGAAGTGTTGAATATTTGCTGCATTGAGATCAGCTTTAAAGGATAGCCAAAGGCACACATGGATTATTTCTATCCTTCCACTGAACCAGTAATATTTGCTTGTGCTTTTAGGTGGATTTCTTTATGTGCAGCAGTGTGGCACACTAACAGAAACCGACACACACGTTCTGGATCTCTGCCATATTAATAGACATTCGGGGTCCTTCTAGTACATTCTACTAGAAAAATAAGGACTTCCTGAAAAACACAGAAGAGAAAATACTTAACACGATACAAAGGGCACCATGTAATAACAACTAGGTCACAAATAGTGGGTGTAAATTGCATAACTATTTTTTGTGTCCAGCCTGTATTTCTACAATATGATTTAGGTACTAGCAGATCACATGTCAAATATCCAGTGGCAGAATTAACAGCCTAATGAATACTTATTAGCAAGGGTGGCTCCTCCGCTAATGTGTAGGAGTGTCGCCCCACTGGACTGTGGGGAAAGGAAAAATAAAATGATAATAACACAATGTTCTTGAAATTTTATTTTTCCTGGGAGTAAGGGGAGGGGCTGGGCTGGAGGGAGGGGGCCGAAGGAGGGTTGTAGGAGGGGTTTTGCTGCATAAAGTGCGCATGTCTGTTTGGCTGGCTGTGTTGGGCCAGCCAAACAGACATGCACACTTTGCATGTCCTCTACTGGCTGTATTGCATAGCAGAGTGGGGAACATGCACAGGCTCCCACTCCTGGTCTGAGAGGTGAAGCAGGCCTCTTAGACCACGCTGCTGTCATGTTGGTGACAGCAGCGTTGTGATTGGCTGGGGGCCTGTGTGCAGCTGGGAAGAGGACGAGGACAGCGGGGAAATGAATGTGCCTCCCTCAAAGGTAAGTGTATAATTTTTTTTTTTTAAATCACCCCTCCCAGTCCCATCCCGCCCTGCCACCCCCATTGAATGGAATTTTCCACTTTTTATTAGGCACGTCACTATTTAGGACCTATTGTGATTGGCTAGGAACACGGAGATAGTGGCAGGCAACGAACTGCACACCTTCGTCTTTGCATTTGCATTCCCAAATGTTAAAATGTTCTTTTATTTAAAGCAGTCCATGCTGTAAAACGTGTGTCCTATTTGGGATGACATCAGGGGCAGCATGCACTGGTAATCTGGAGCACACAATGCTTCTCCCTGGCCATCCAACACAGTTCGCACAGGGGAAGATGTCCAATGGGAACAACTTTCCCTTTGAGAAAGAGTTACCACCTCCTTGAGGTGTCAGTAACCTTGCAATTGTTTGCAACCCCAAATGCGGTCAAAAACCATTGATAGATCTCATTGCAAATTGCAGTTAGAATTGGATGTCCGTGTCAGGCCTCCTCCTAATTGCAGTTCGGATTGGGTCATAAAACTCCTTTTGCGATTCGTAAAGGCTTTTTCAAATCGTAAAAGGATTTTTTGTATGTTTGAAAATACAAGTTTGCGGTTCTAAACCATGTTGTTTTGTGATCACAAAATGCTTTCAAACATTTGGCTCTTGAGAAGAGGGGAGCATACTTTTCTAAACATAAGCACAGGAGGCACGACACAACAAAGTGGCAATGTACAAAAATGCAATCTGTGCACCAATTTAGGCCATTCATATTGGCAATCAAACTGATATTAGAATAGCTATTGGCATTAAACGATTTTTGTATTGGCCACATCAAATCAGGGCTCTAAATAGTCAGATTTTGAAGTGTTTGAATGTAGAAAATATAACAGAATATATTCCCTTGAGTACAACAGCCAGGTTGAAATAAAGTATACCAGAGAGTAGGTGTTTATGCAGAAGACATTTTCTAATGTAAGTGCTCGTCATAATTTACATGTTTTCTGTGCCAACATAATACATCAAAGCTTTGTAAAGTTTTGTGAAAATATCCCTTTTCACCTATTTAAGTATGATTCACCTCATATGAACAAGCAGAACATTTCCCAAGCGTAAGGCATTCCGGGAAGTGTTCTCTTTAATATCATATCATTTTCAAAGGAGCTCTCCTGAAATTGGGGTCCAAATCAAAGTCTATGAAAAACCCAACTGCTCCAATAATGACCCTGTACCTTCATCCAGGTATTCCCCAATAATGCCACTTCCTCTGCTAACTCACAGTAATTGATTATAACCCTAATTGGGCTCTCACTAAAGCAATGCAAACCCCAAATAAGCAAGCATTGGCAAGGCCAATAAGTCTGTCCTAGACATGCTGGTGCAATGGTTACTTTTTTATTTCAAGCATATGTCATGAAAATAAAAATAAAAATGCCGCCACCTATATGCGCCCATTATATGCTTGCAATCAAAAGTTTAACTGGAAAAAGCATCCACTGTAGTGGCTGTTTTACTAGTGATGTTTATTGAAATAAAATTCTTTACAGTAGTACCACTAATTTTGTCTCTTGAACTCTTTATATCAGGAAGTTTAAAAAAGAGACATGAAGTAAATCAACATCCAACAGGCACCCAAACTGCAGGCAAAATAAATAGCCTTTATTTAACCCCTTCGCTGCCAGGCCTTTTCCCCCTCAGGTGGCAAGACTTTTTTTGACTATTTCGGGCAGTTTGAGCTTAGGCCCTCATAACCTTTCGTTCACATAAGCTACCCGCGCAAAATTTGCATCTTTTTTTCAACATCCTAGGGATTCTAGAGGTACCCAGACTTTGTGGGTTACCCCGAAGGAGACCAAGAAATTAGCCAAAACAGCAAAAATGTTGTTTTAAAAAAAAACAATTGGAAAAAAGGGCTGCAGAAAAAGGCGTGTGTGTTTTTTTCCCCTGAAAATGGCATCAACAATGAGTTTGTGGTGCTAAAATCACCATCTTCCCAGCTTTCAGGAAAAGGAAGACTTGAATCAGAAAACCCAATTTTTCAACACAATTTCGGCATTTTACAGGGACATACCCCATTTTTAAAAATGTTTGTGCTTTCAGCCTCCTTCCAGTTAGTGACAGAAATGGCTGTAAAAACAATGCTGGATCCCAAAAAGCTAAACATTTCTGAAAAGTAGACAAAATTCTGAATTCAGCAAGGGGTAATTTGTGTAAATCCTACAAGAATTTCCTACAGAAAATAACAACTGAAATAAAAGAATATTGAAATTGAGGTGAAAAAAAAGCAATTTTTCTCCACGTTTTACTCTATAACTTTTTCCTGCAATGTCACATTTGTGAAAGCAATATACTGTTACGTCTTCTGGAATCTTCTAGTTGCAGGGATATATAGGGCTTGTAGGTTCATCAAAGAACCCTAGGTACCCATTCTATACCGGGTATACAGCAATTAATTTACTGAAATATAAAAAGTGAAAAATAGGTATCAAGAAAACCTTTGTATTTCCTTTTTGTGTTTTATATTTTTATTGTCACTTTTCAAAACAATATACAGCATACAGAAACAAAGAGCTAGCAATAATTCCTTAACATCCGTATGTATAATACATCTGGACAAGCAATGGATACAAAACTTCTCAAAAATGTCTGCTATCTAGCAATAATTTCTAAAATATACAACATCTACTGAAATATACCATATAAAGCATCTGTAATACAATACCAAAACACCGCTCCACAATGGAAAAATGCGATGACATAGCAAAATAGAACAAAATAACATAACGTATGCATAAGAGCAATTCATCGTCATCATTTTACAACGTATTCCTAAGAGACTTAATCGACCTAATAGACCCGCCCTCTCCAACCTGCCCCATCATTAGAGGTCCATCATTACAAAGACCCCAACTGAGTGTTGAAGGAACTATAGGCACAGAGCATTTTTGTACCTTCAAGCTGGGGACATCTGATTTTAGTACATCATGGTACATGATGTCCTAAGGGACCCAAATAAAAGGGAGAGATAAGTGTCTCTAAATAGTAAAGTTCAATGACATGAATATAGTCATATTAAGGGAAATATATCTGACAAGATAGGATTACATACAAAATTTGGCCCAAAAAAATTTATATAAAGAGAAGGAGAGCTGTAAGCTAGAGGTAACAGAAGGTAACAGAAAAGGTAAAGGCAGAAGAAAGAGAACGAAGAAAATTATAGAGGACAGAAGCCGAGAACAAGTTTAAAATAAAAATGAGCACGATAACTAGAGAAATAATGGTGATGTAAAGATAATAATAATAGTGAAAATGATAATGATGATGATAATAGTAATAGTAATACAAATAAGAATAACCATAGTAATAGTGACCAAGGGGGAGGGGAGGAAAAACAGCAAACACACCTACGGAAGACCAACGTACATAAGGGAAGGAGGGAAAGGTATGGAGGAATGCGTGAAGAGAATGCATGTGCGCACTCAGTGGAGTCCAATGTGTAATAAAGAAGAGTAGAATAAAAAAGACCGGTTCGTACTGAGGTCTAATAAGAAGGTTAAGATTAAAATTAAGATTATTGGAGAGGCACAGTGCCACTGTGGCATTTGTGATGTATTCCGCACAGGGGATAATCAGGTCACCGGTCCAGAGAGAAATAGCGCCCATGTCTGTAGAAACATTTCTGTTCTATCCTGCAGATCATAAATAAGACGCTCATGTGAGGCAGTATGATACATTGCAGAGATCCACTCCCCGTGGGAGGGTACACGTAACGCTTGCAAAAATCTGAGGATACATATCTTTGCCGTGGCTAGCACAGTGTGTAACAGGCGACATTGTGGTCTAGAGAGATTAGGGAGCTCCCTAGTGTCGTGAATTAAGATAAGATGAGGGGAAGGGAAAGTGGCAGGGGTAGTGTTTCCCGAAGAGTAGCCCCCACTGCTCGTCAGAAAGGCTGTATGGCTGGGTAATCATGCAAAATGTGAGGTAAATCGCAGCGCTCATGAGGACACCTCCAGCAGGAGGCATGATGTAGTAACCCCGCATTACGGAGCTTCAAGGGGGTCCAATACCAATTGTGTAATGTTTTAAAAAGACTGAATTTTGAGCGGGCCTCCTGAGCTCCACGGTCTCTAGCTTCGATTATATCTGCCCAGTCCTCCAAATCGTAGTCAACCTGTAGACGCGCCTCCCACTTATTCTTGAGAGAAACCAGGAGGGGGAGCGAAAAGAGGTGAAGATTTAGCAAGGCTTGCAGGCCTGATACGGCTCCCTTCAGTTGTCCCCGTGTTTCCAAGTAATGAAGTATTGGAGATTGAATGAGTCGTTGAGGAGGATTCCCAAGACGACTCATCAGACAGTGCTTGAGCTGCATAAAACGCCATGAATGGTGTTTGGAAAGCCCGAATTCTTCCTTAAGTTACGAGAACGTCTTCCACCTGTCCCCCTTAAAAAACTGATCTATCCTCACAAGACCTTTCAGGCCCCAGTCCTTCCAAAAAATGGTCTTTCCTCCAATAAGAAAACCTTTATTGCCCCAAATGATTGCCCTGTCGTGTATATAGGGATTTACATTCAATAAACGGTGTGCCAGCCGCCATACAGTATGCATGGACCCAATCATAGGGTTGTGAATGCAGTGGGGAGTCGAACAAGCGTTGTACATAACTTGGAGTCCTGATTCGGCATCTGAAAGCAGACGTTTGATTTCCACCCAATGTGGCGGATCTCGTATTCCAGGGAGTAAATAGACCATTTGTGATAGGTGTAGAGCCAAGGTGTAATGTTTACTGAGGGAAGACTTAAACCTCCGTATTCACGTCTGGCAAGTAGGGTGGTTCGGGGCAACCGCGGATGCAAGGATCCCCAAACAAAAGATCGAATATGACGATCAATCACTCGGAGGAGGGACAGGGGTATTCGTAGAGACAGCATACCTAAAACATACAAGAAATGTGGCAAGGTCACCATTTGCACCGCCTTTACTCTACCCCACATAGAAAGGCCCAAATGGGTGCACTTTGAAAATCCCGTTTCATGCTGCAGATTAAAGGATCCAAGTTATCCGCCACCATGTTGTGCAAACCTCTATTGACATCAATGCCCAAATAACGGAGACATGCCTGTTTCCATTTAACTGGAAGTCCCTGGACTGAAGCACAAACCGTTAATGGAGATAGTGGTAACGCCTCACTTTTGTCCCAATTAATTTGGTAGCCGGAAATATGTTCAAACGCCCCCAGAACAGCTCAAAGAGCTGGAAGAGAAGTGGATAAGTCAGTGAGAGTGAGGAGAATATCATCAGCCTACAAGTAAATGGTGCATCGACCACCTGGAACCGGAATGCTGGAAATAAGATTGGAATTGCGTATTAGTGCCACTAAGGGCTCCACGGCAAAAAGAAATAATAACAGGGACTGAGGACAACCTTGACGTGTCCCCCTACTGATCGAAAAAACATCAGAAAGGAACCCACCACAGTTTACCTGAGCTGTTGGGGAGTTGTAGAGCAAACGACCTCGATTGATGAAATTCGTCCCTAGACCAAAACAGCGCAATACTTCGAAGCGATACCTCCACTCTATTCGATCAAACGCTTTTTCAGCATCAAGTGAAAGGGCAAGGGCCTCCTCCTGGGAGTCCTGGGCAGTCCAAATAGCGTGATGTAATGTGTGAAGATGATTTCTAGGCAAACGGCCTGGAACAAATTCCCCTTGGGTATGATGAATTAAAGAAGGGACAACTTTCTTGAGGCGAGACGCCAAAATCCCTGCCAATATCTTAATGTCTCCAATAAGAAGAGATATAGAAGAGATATAGGTCTTTGCCCGGCTTGGGGAGAACTACTATGGAGGCTTTGTTGGAAATAGGATGTAGTGTACCCATTTGATCAGCCCCTCGAAATGCCTCATATAATGAATCTACAGTATCTGCTCCTGTCCATTTATAAAACTCTGACGTGAATCCGTCTTCACCAGGTGCCTTATGGTAAGAAAGATTGGCCACAGCCTGCTGTATCTCCTCTTTGCTAATGTCACCCTCTAAGAGTGCTCTACCCTCATCTGAAAGGCACGGTATGTTTGCTCTATCAAGGAAGGCCTCCAATCGTCCACTATCTTCAGTAGTTTCCGATGTATATAGGGTTCGATAAAAATGGCCAAACTCCTCCGCAATTGCCTGTGGGTGTGTGATAAACGAACCGTCGGGATTGCGTAAAGCTGGGATGGCCAACGCTGCTTCCCTCTGACGGAGTTGAGCAGCCAGTACACGACCTGCCTTCTTGCCGTGTTCATAATGATGGCCTTTCAGTCTCTGTAAGGCAAATTCCGCTCGCGACGTATAGAGCGAGTTGTGTTCCATTTTAGCTAGCTCCAAACGTCGACGAACGGCTGGGGTGGGTGTTCGAGTATATTCTCGGTGGTCTGAGTGATGTAGGTTTCCAGATCATTCTGTCGAACTCTCTTTTGGACATTGGAAATGGCCGAATCCCTCATAAGCTGCCCTCAGATGGTCGCCTTTGCCGCCACCCATAATAATTGTGGTCAGGAGACAGAACCCCTATTATTCTGGAGATATGTGGCAAGATGGGACCTGAGTTGTTCTTTTCCCTTCGGGTATCTATATCTGGAGTTTGAAAGACGCCAAGGCTTACGACCCAGCAAGGCTATTCCCAATTCCAAAGTTAGCAAAATCGGGGAGTGATCAGACAGTGCGGTCGGAAGAATTTCAGATACATGAATCGATTGCAATAACCTGTGGTTAATTAAAAAGTAGTCCAGCCGAGATTGAGTCCCATGTACTGCAGAGACAAAAGTATATTCGCGATCCGTAGGGTGGCAAAGGCGCCAATGATCCAATAGACCATGGTCTAATAGAACATCACGGAAAAGGGCCCATCCGCATTATTACCCACATCCAGACCACTAGAGCGATCCAAGATGACATCTTGTACTAAATTCCAGTCCCCACCCAACAAGTTTTGGGAGGCCCCAATTTCTGTTAGAGTTCTTTTAAGAGAGAGGAAAAAAGAGCGTTTGGAACAGATAGGAGCGTAAATGGAACCAATACAAATCGTAGAAGATCCCAGAGTAATCTTAGCCAACACGTAACGCCCATCAGGATCGCCCCACGTTTTAAGAAGCCTAAACTGGAGGGATCGGCGAATAAGTATTGCAACCCCGCATTTCCTCCCCAAACCCTGCGACTCACCATGCACATCTGGTGCTCCACTATAAAGCACCTTGCCTACCCAATCTCTACCGAGTTTTTCTGACTCAGATGGAGTAAGGTGAGTTTCCTGTAAAAGAGCAATGTCAGTATTTTTTGATCGAAGATAAGAGCGGACTTTCTGACGCTTGATATAATGAGTCATGCCATGTACGTTCTAGGAGAGAACTGTAAGTGGTTTCACCAATCCCATTATGTAACAGATTAGGAGCGCAGACTTACAAATAACTGAGGAATTCACGATCGGTAAGACAATAGATATATACAAGAGCTAAATATAGCGGTACTCCGCAAACTTGTGTTTTGAAATGGGATAATTAAGGAAGGCAAAGCGGGAGATGAAGAGGAAACTCCTTGGTCATGGAAAAGAAAGAGAAGAGAAAAGAGAAAAAAGAGGAAAGGAGTGAAAGATAAAACGGGAAACAGAAAAGAGAAGAAAAATAAAATAAAAACAAAATCCAGAGCAACAAGCGGGAAGAAGAGATAGCTACAGTAATTGGGAAATATCTGGTCACTGAGAGAACTGTTGAACTGTGGGTCAAAACCTGGAAGACCCGCGCGCCAGGTGGTCATCAGAGGGAACCGGGAGGGAGACAAGGAAATCAATCACGTTAACTAGCATGATTTCCAAGTGGCCTTCCTCGCAAACAAAGCTATGGTATGGCATAAATTTGAGGAAGAGGTCGGAAAGGGGAGGGGAAGAAAAAGGTACACCCTAATTGATCATTCTGATAAGGAGTAATAAAAAAGAACCAACTGTAGTAATAAAGAAATATGCAGTCTATATCATGTACACTAAAGTCAGTAACGCTGATGGGCTAAGTTCCCAGAATTAAAAAAAAAGGACAATTGTAGCAAGGAATACCCAAAAGAAGGAACACAATCCCAGGAAGGCCCAGCATGAGGACAAAAAACCCATACCCTGTGTGGAAATGAGTGGGATGGGAGGAAAAGGTGAGCCAAAGCCGGACTATAGGACCTCAATCAACAATCAAAGCTGCATCAAAGAACATATGCAAGATACTAGTAACAAAAGTGTGTATCCATTGCCACTCCGAGACACGAGCCATAGCCAATTCTCAGGATAGTGTAACATTCACAAGAGAAATGACCAAATAACCCAACCAGGAGTAAAGCTCAATCATAACAAATACAGTTAACGCTTGAGGATCAATCGCCAACCC
Source organism: Pleurodeles waltl (assembly GCF_031143425.1). NCBI lineage: Eukaryota > Metazoa > Chordata > Amphibia > Caudata > Salamandridae > Pleurodeles > Pleurodeles waltl. Next base: position 941,432,215 of record NC_090449.1, read on the forward strand.
CTCCCCCTCCATCAAGAAAGAAGGCAATGACAGCAATAGCTTATTTTGGCACTCAATGTTCCTCAGGAATTAGTTTTAAGGGGGGAACGAGAATTATCCCTGCTCTGATCACGATCCTCTTGAGTTTTGGATGAACGATCGTACATCCTGCCTCCCTTTTGCGAGACAAGACGCTGTGGTTGAGACAACGAAGAGGAGGCTGTTGCTGGATCCTCTTGGATGATACTGCCCATGTCAGGGTGCGTAGAGGTGGTGTCCATGCGATGAGACCCCAGGCCGCTCAAGAAGACACTGAGGTATGCTGGTTCAGTGAAATACCTGAATTTGCCATTGTAGGTGATCCACATACGTGCTGGCTCGAAAAGGCCATATTTAATCTCTACGTTCCTGAGTTGGGGACGAAGGGCCAAAAAAGCTTTCCGCTTTTCATTTGTTGGTCTGGAGAAATCAGCCACCACCCTGATTTCATGACCCTCAAGAGAGTATGATCCTTGGGATTTAGCTGCCAGGATGGTCTGACGAGCTTGTTCATGCCGCAGGAAACATGCGATGATGGGCCGTGGTTTGTCCGGGGTCACTCTATAGAGAGGATCAATCCTGTGCACTCTTTGGAACTCTAATGGTGGTGAATACTCCAAACCTGTGAGCTCGGGTAATAAAGTTTTGAGGAAAGATTTAATATCAGAGCCCTCCTTGTGCTCTGGAATACCAAAAAGGCGTATATTATCTCTACGGCTCCTATCCTCCAGGTCAGTGACCTTCGTTCGTAGGGACCTCAGCTCAGCTTCCTGACTGGGTAGAACCGCCACATGTTCTTCCATGGATGTGAGGCGCTGATCCAAGTTATGCACAGTCTCTCGAAAACCAGCTATGTCTGCCCGAATGGAGGAGGAGGCTGTAGTCAAATCAGAGATTGTCTCCAGACGACGCCCCACCGCAGCAATCTCTTGCAGAATGCGATCTGTCACCTACAACGGGGGTGATGATGCAGAAACAGAAGAGGTTCCCTGTGTTGCCATGACTTTAGGTTGTGCCAGGGCCTCAGAAAACGGCAAGTTGCGAGGGTGTTTACCAGAAGACTTCCCACCTGGCATTGCCCCAGAGCATCAAGCATCTAAAAATAAAGTGCCGAGCAAGGATGTGCGCACAGCACTTTGTTAGCAACGCAACCGTCAGGAAAACTGGTGAACAGACAGAGCACCGAGCAGCATCCTCTTATCCTTATATTCTTCTTTTCAATGCTCAATTAAAAAAAAAAAAGAACTCTAGTAATGTTGGGCCAACATTGATCACCAATCTAAAACCACAACAGAAAAGCGGGGAGCAGCGGAGGGGCGGCTACATTAAGGAGGCCCAGCGAATCCAATTGAGAGTGACCCAGTCACTGTGACATTGTAATCAGACCAAAGGTTCTTGTCCTATAAGACACTCAAGAGGGGCCTAGCTACACCCTGAGAACAGTGGTTCCTCACCCAAGCTCCCAGTGGTGGCACTGGCAGTCATTGAGGATGCTCCATACATCAGAATAGTCCCTCAGTACAGATCTGTGAGAGCCAAAGGAGCCCAGTATGCATTATTTGGCGCTGGATTAGCGCATCGCAGGACTACCAAAGAGATATGTGAGGCTCCTGGAATTGCGCACCAGTGTGACTGACTACTGCCTACACTTGGTGCCCTCAGCGTTTTTTATCGATACTACTGCCACTTCAATGCATTTCACACGGCTTTATTGATTTTCTGAGGGAGATTTCGGTGCACCTGGTCTGCACTACAAAAGCTCATTGTCACCCCAAGACAGGAACGTTAATTCTGACGTGCATGTGTAGCTATGGCCATATGTCGGGTTTCGTGTGGCGTTAAACCAGTCCACATAGGAGCACTACTCCCTCCCTGTAGGAAGGCTTCCCACAAAATCGACGGCTCATTTCCATGACGAAGGACACAGCAAAAACGACATGCTTTGGGCTTTAAATTATATTAATGTCCAGAAAGGGCGAAAACAGGTTGGTGGCAGTCCTTACCTCCAGCTCCACCGTTGATGCGCACTCGCCCAACAGAAATTGAGGCCGTGGCACAGCTTGACACGTGAGGCCGCGCCCGACCGAAAACACCGTCAGAAGCTGCCGCGGCCGACACAGGATGCCTCCTCTTCCTTCCTCCTCCCTCCTCTGAATCCCACACTGCTCTGGGATTCCTGAAATAGCTGGGGAGGCTCTCCTCTGATACCGAGCCCCCTCCGCAGGCCCCCAATATAAAGAGTGAAAAATAGGTATCAAGAAAACCTTTGTATTTCCAAAATGGGCACAAAATAAGATGATGAGAAGCAGTGGTTATTTGCACATCTCTGAATTCCGGGGTTCCCATACTAGCATGTGAATTACAGGGCATTTCTCAAATAGCCGTCTTTTTTACACAATATCTTACATTTGGAAGGAAAAAATGTAGAGAAAGACAAGGGGCAATAACACTTGTTTTGCTATTCTGTGTTCCCCCAAGTCTCCCGATAAAAATGGTACCTGACTTGCGTGGGTATACCCAATGCCCGCGACAAGAAACACAACATGGACACATCACATTTTTACATTGAAATCTGACATGTTTTTTGCAAAGTGCCTAGCTGTGGATTTTGGCCTCTAGCTACCTACCAAACCTGCACATTTTTTTAAAACTAGACACCTAGGGAAATCCAAGATGAGGTGACTTGTGGGGCTCTCACCAGGTTCTGTTACCCAGAATCCTTTGCAAACCTCAAACTTTGGCCTAAAAAACACCTTTTCCTCTCATTTTGGTGACAGAAAGTTCTGGAATCTGAGAGGAGCCACCCAGCGTTCCCCCAAGTCTCCCGATAAAAATGGTACCTCACTTGTGTGGGTAGGTCTAGTGCCTGCGACAGGAAATGCCCCAAAACACAACATGGACACATCACATTTTCCCAAAGAAAACAGAGCTGTTTTTTGCAAGGTGCATAGCTGTGGATTTAGGCCTCTAGCTCAGCCGGCACCTATGGACACCCACCAAACCTGTGCAGTTTTGAAAACTAGACACCTAGGGGAATCCAAGATGGGGTGACTTGTGGGGCTCTCACCAGGTTCTGTTACCCAGAATCCTTTGCAAATCTCAAAATTTGGCCAAAAAAAACCTCTCATTTCGGTGACAGAAAGTTTTGGAATCTGAGAGGTGCCACAAATGTCCTTCCACAAGTCTCCCGATAAAAATGGTACCTCACTTGTGTTGGTAGGCTTAGTTCTCATGAAAGGAAATACCCCAAAACGATATCTGGACACATCAAAATTATCAAATGCAAAGCTACCTGTTTTGGGGGGGCAGGGGGCATCTACGTTTTTGGTCCTGGGCTCAGCTGCCTTCTAGGGAAACCTACCAAACCCACACATTTCTGAAAACTAGACACCCCAGGGAGACCAGGGAGGTGTGACTTGCATGGATACCCAAATGTTTTCTTACCCAGAATCCTCAGCAAACCTCAAATTTAGCTAAAAATCTAATTTTCCCACATTTATGTGTGGGATCACCGCACCAGGACAAATTTTCTACCACCCAACGTTCCCCTCACTCTCGAAATTGAGGGGGAACCAAAGTGGGTCCAAAAGGGCAGTTTAACAAAAAAAACATTTTCAGGCTGCCAAGTGCAGCAGAATTTTTATTGGTATAGATGAGACAATGTTGGGTGGTAGGAATTTTGTGGATTCCTGCAGATTCCGGAAGGTTCCATCACAGAAATGTGGGAAAAATGTGTGATATCCAGCAATGTTGGAGGTTTGCAGGGCATTGTGGGTAAAAAAATTGTGCAGGGTGCATGTGAAGTACACCACCCTGGAAATAACCAGATGTTTAGGTTTCAGATGTGTCTAGGTGTTGTGGATTTTTCTCCATGGCAGCGTCCCAAGGTAAAAAAAGTGCAGCCCTCACCATTCCAAGTGGGGCGATTTTGAGTGTTACCAAGCTCTCATGGCCCAAATGTAAAACCAAAACCCAAAATAATCAAATGTTCTCTTGCTTGCCGTGGGATAAGATATTTTAGTGTGTGGGGGGAGAGCTGAAAGACTGTTACTCTTCAGTCGGGGTATGGGCATAACCAGGCCCATACTGGTTGGTAGCCATCACCCCACTATTCTTTTTTTTTTTTATTCCATAGCATCTCGTAGACTTTCTGCCCCCGCCCCACCAGGGTGTAGATCGGGATTAATTGCCCCATCTGCCCACTGGTGGTATGAACAACTTTGGCCCCATTTATTTGGGGTGGGTGTATGGCTATACCGCCACCCTCCTGTTTTGAAAAAAATATCTTCCCTGGTCTCTGGTGGGCTTTCTGCTTGATGGGCCTTCCAAAAATCGCCCCCACCAGCAGCAGCAGCAGAAGCAGCTGCAAAACCTTTACAAGAAAACGTTTATTATCGTTTTGTTGCAAAGGGTGGGGAAATGGGCTGTGATGAGCACGGAGGGGCAGTGCACAGCTCTCCCTCTCCGTGCGCATGTATGTTTGGCCAGCCGTCTCGGGCCAGCCAAAAACACATGCGCACTGTCCTCTCACCAGCCCTGCACTCTGTTGCCGGGCTGGAGTGAGCAGGCATAGGCTCGTAGTCTGCCTGGGAGCGCCCTGGCTGGGCATTCCTAGCCAATCCTAATGCTGCTTTGAGCAGTTTCAGGACTGGCCGCAGGGCAGGCTGGGAGCCTGTGCCTTCAGTGACTAGCAAAAAGGAGCGATGGAGTGGCTGCGAGGCACATATTTTTTTAATTTTTTTTGTAATTTAATGTTTATTTTTTGCCCACACACCCCCTGTGCACCACCCCTCCCTTTCAGCGCACCGGGACTGCAGCTAAAGCTGACCTAAGAGGCCAGACCTAACAAAGTGGAAATTAACAAATCATTAATTGAAAACTAGTGCAATATCAGGCTTTTTAGCAGACTACTAGGGAGGTGATAGTGAATTATCAAACCCACTACCTGCTGAGTACAAAACAGGGGCTACAAATGTGCATTACAGGGAGCCAAAAAGGCAGTTCCTTACTATAATACATGCAGTATTGCAGGTCAAAATATTGCATTCCCTCCATTGACCTAACACTACATTGCGAGGTACATTGTGGTTAGTAGATGTGAAGTAAAAAATAATGAGCCCCATTCACAAAGGTAAATTGACATGTGCCAATTTACTCACGAGCAAGTCTGTTCCTGTGCATATGTGTACGTGTACACTTTTTCACTTTTCAGAATTTCAGATTGTAGATAAGCACCGAAGTGCATACTTACTTATCTTCACCCACTGAAATCAAGAGACTGTGATATCTAACACTGAATTTGCACGTGTAAAATTACTAATAGTAGCTTTTCACATGTAGGTGGATATCTCAGCTAGTGGGGCAGAGAGCTTCCTATGGTAAAGCATAGGGAAAAAATAAAGTTTAATAAATCTAAAAAAACATATTTAATAATATAAAAAAGTAAATTAATAAAAAATAATAATTATCATCAGAACTAATAAAATGGTACAGCATATCAACTCATCAAATTAAATATATATAATATTTTAAAATAATAAACATGTATTTAGTTAATTTATAAATAAAAACTCTCTAGCATTATAATAATAAATTGATATTTAGTACATTCAAGTATTAGTTATGTGTTTTGTATTGATATTTAAAACACTATTACATTTTAATTATAAAATCAATTACAATTTAGTTAATTATAACTTAGTAATGGGGAAAGAGATACTGATTACGGCTGGTACCTCGACAACTAGTTACGATATTATAAATTCAAAGTACCTGTAATGGGGACTAACACGTTGCACCTGTAGTTACTGGGTCCTGTTCCACATGTTTTCCCAGATTCCAGTGACGTTTCTTCTCACATATAGCACTTTTTTAAGAAGGCGGCAAATATGAGGAAGGTTCTTCAGTGGGTCGCTGTGTGGAAGCCTTGGTAGGGGTAGAGAGTCAGGGACGGCTCCAGGGTTGCGGGGGGAGTGTTGCATGCTTAGCTGGCACTGTGAGAGGGGATCAGCTGGGATTCACCCTGCCACTCTAGTCTCTGGCTCTGTTCTTGGCAGCCAGTGCTTTTAATCACTGTGTTTTCATTCCGGGGTAAAATCGGAGCTGGTATCTTACTTCCTAGTTGTTTTGGTTGTAGGAACACTAGGCCACACTGAACTAACCCTGCAATAGCCCAACTAGAGCTACAACTCTGATTGACTCGTAATGAGGGCCTACATAGGTCTGAGGTTTGAAAATGTTCAATATTCTTGAAAGCAGACTGAAACAATAGTCATCTGTAGTCAAAGATACTACCACTCCTAATGCTATTGCAAAAGACTTCAACACAGAAATGTATTCCTATTTCTCAATATGGTTCACCAGTATAAGCAATTGATGCCACAACATTTTTAAACCTAACTCAGTCGGTTCTTTGCAAACATGCCCTCAAAGTCACCAATACTTTGCTGATGAAGTTTTTTTTTCATATGTAGTTATATTTGCCTGGTGTGGTACCTTTGGTAGAAGTTAAAGAAGAAATACGCATTTTAAGAAGTTATGGTAGTGGGGAAATATTCGATTCTGCAGTCTTTGTGGTTGTGCATAAGGCGCCATCTTGTTCAATAACATGATCATGAACTGCTTATTACAATGTTCTGCTTACAGGAGAATCACTTTGCCAGTTGTAGCTGCGAGTGTCATCTGGGCAAATTCTGATGCAGTGAATGACATTTGATATCTGCTATTGGTTCAGAAAGATGGTAGCAGCAAAAGTAAAACAAATGGAAATAAAAACATCCGTGTAAGTGTATCTAGACTCCATAAAACCAAGTGGCATTGAAGTCTTCTTCTGCGGCAGGAGCTACTATGGCGGTGCGTGCTTTTTGAGCCCAAAATATGTTTTTTGCTTTTATGCATTTGGGTTGATTTTTTGTCCTGCTCATGGTGAGATGTATGAAGTATATTGTATCGATATTGCAAACAAGCATTGGCAAAGCCCATAGGCCTGCCATTTGCTGCCAGCTGTTTGGCTTTGCCAATGTTTGTTTTGGCAGCTCCGACAGTAATAAAGTTTTACAAAGGCCATGACAAATCAAAACAAACATTGGCAAAGCCAAACAGCTGGCAGCAAATGGCAGGCCTATGGGCTTTGCCAATGCTTGTTTGCAATATCGATACAATATACTTCATATATCTCACCATGAGCAGGACAAAGGCGCATAGCAAAGGGAGCTCATTAAGAATTCAGTTGTGGAACCAATATCATTGCTGAGTGAAAATACACTAACAGAATTGAAATTAGCCGTGTCTTATATATAGGTCTTCAGGTATGGCTCCCATAGCTTATGGAAGCTTCCTTCTGATTTTAAATACCGCTAGCCATGGCAACGAAGAATGGGAAAGAGGCAAAAATAGGATTATCAACTGTTTTGTTTCGCGTTGATAGAGATGTAAAGATAAACCGCTTGTTTTTTCTAAGACCTCATACAGAACTACAGAACAGGTGGGTTAATTTGGTGGGCAAAGCTATTGTAAAGGCACAGTGATACCGCCGTTTTTTAAAAACAGTTATGATGAGGTGTAGAACACGAAGAACCGCGGAATCTTGATTGCAATGTTTGTGATAGCCTGGCCTCTGGGTCATCACCCCTATGTCTGATCAAGGGAGGCTCTACAGATTACATCACTGCTCTGCATATTTCGCTATATTCAAATAAAATATGCGTAGCATTCTAAATGTTACTTCGTGTGGAAATTCTTTACTTTTTACTATCTTTCAATTGTATGCTGTGACTTCACAGCAATTGAATTCTGAACTGACAATTATATAATCAATTGGTTTTAAACTTAAGCGACATATTTGCAAATGTATTTGTATGATGAGAGTAAATAATTTTTGTGTGGAAGTTTTTGTGGAGGGTGTAGTTCCAAATATTGTCATTTGGCTGACAATATTAATTTATTAATGGTAATGACAGAGGATATGAGAACTGAAGCAAACTATGTAAGCTGTTTAAAATGCTCCAAATGTGATTTAATTCTTCTGCTTGAACTCGGTCAGTTTGCCTTTTGAATACACTTAAAATACATTGACAATCAACATGCAGGGATATGACACAGTGAAAAATAAGGGAAAAATAATTTGACTGATGAAAAACACAGGGCAAATTCATTTGCTTGTTTTTTGCTGCTTTTTGGGTGTCGGTTACAGGCGGCTTTAAAACAGCCCTATTAAATCCAATACATTACACTTACTTAAATTTGGGTCACCCCTTGCTCATGATTGAATGGTCTTCCGTTTCTCATATGTCTCCTCTTGTATATAGTGGCTTTTCCCTCCATTTATCTGATAGTTCACCCAGGACATTTTGGTTTCAAATTGTTCTGATTGGATGATTTCTATGCTTCCACCGCTGATGTTAAGGGACTCTTTTTACGGCTGATCCTAATTCTGTAGCTGTCTGTGTGCCCATCGTCCACCCACTCTTACTCATCGTTGGATGGGGCCCCTGGTGAAACCATACCCCCACCCCCACCTCCTCTGTGCTGCTGGCTACCTTTCCCAGAATAATGGTACTTTTTGCTTTGCCAATGCTTACTAAAGTTCGTCACAGACAGGGGCAAAGCTAATGAGAAAGGAACACTATTTGTACAAATGGGAAACAGTTAAGTGAAAGCAACACAACGTAGCTGATCAGAGGCCAATTCACATTTACATTAGGAAAGAGGTTTAGATTAGTGTATCCTGCATTCATTGCTCTAGTGGCAATCCCTTCGGTGTGCACTATTCTATTCTTAAAAAATCATTAAGGCTCAAAACTGTCAGAAGGCACTTTCTTAAGTAGTTAAGGAGCTCTCTGACTCTAGCCAAACGTCTCCAGCTCCTTCACTGTCACAATCTCAGTGTGAGGAACTGGCCCTGATCTTTACGAAAAAGGTAGCTGATGTCCATTTGCAATTGACTGAGGGTTTGAGTGGCACTGAAATGACGTCACATTCTGGTAGTTCAAGCAATTACTCCAATTCTACTCCTATGACTACCTATGCCTCTGGTGAATTCCCTTCAATATAAATTGAGGTCATGGTCTTTGTTGGATGTCACTTTCTTTCTGGGTCTTCTACAATCTATTAAATGTAGCTCACCACTTGATCCCTTACCTCCTACTAAGTTTGGTTTGGTGAATCCAGATCTACTACAGGTAATTGTAAACCTTTTTAACTCCTACTTACAGGAGTGCTTTGTTCCAGCTTCCTGGTGCTTCCACTTTTAAAGAAGCCAAATTTAGACCCTAACATGTTTTCGAATTTTTGGTCTAGTTCCTTGTTGCCCTGCCTTTCTAAGGTCTGAAGGAACATGCAAATGCCTCACTAGCATCCTATGTGGAGAACCAAAACTTACTTCATCCTTCACAATTAGTTTTAGGGCAGGACAATGTACGGAATCTGCCCGTCTAGGAGTCACAGAGCATATCAGAAAGCTCCTGGACAAGGGTGGAACTGCTGCTCTTAATGTACTCGATTTGAGCGTAGCATTCAATACAATACTGTGTCCCATTCCATCCTGATTGAGAGACTGTCATCACTGTGTCTTGAAGGAACTGCACTGTCTTGGTTAGCCTAATAACTTCACAGTTGGACTTTTCAGGTGTTGTAGACCAGTGCAGTGTATGGTAGGCAGTGCTTAACATCTAGTGTTCCACGGGGATCAGTGCTTAGCCCGCTGCTGTTTAACATCTATGTTCGTCCGCTTGCAGAAGTGGTGGAGAGCTGAGGCCTGACACTTTTTTTCATATGCCAATGTTACACAGATCGTTTTTTCATTAACATCAGCTCAAGACCAGGGTCCCTCCAGTCTTAATCGCGGCTTGAGGGTAATCAACACTTGAAAGAGGAGCAACTCACTCAACCTGAATGGCGATAAGACGGAGGTGATGATCTTGGGTAAGAATACCCAAATTTGGGGCCCACAATACTGGCCTCCTTCTTTGGAGCCCACTCCTTTCATCTCCCAAAGTTAAGAACTTGGGCTTCCATTTGGATGAAAATCTTAAGCTGCGTCCTCAGGTGGTGAAGTTGATATCTAACTGTTTTGCTTTACTTAAATGGTTGAAGAAAATGTGCTGGATTCTCCCTTCCTCTGCTCAACAAGCTGCAATCCAAGCTCTCATGATGTCTAGATTAGGTTATGGTAACATTCTGTATCTTAGCATTGAGCAAGTTTCTATTCGCTGCCTCCAGATGGTTCAGAATGCTGCGGCACGTCTTCTGCTCCACCTCCTGAAATTTGCCTCAACTGTCCATCTCCTGCAAGAGCTTCATTGGCTCACAATCTCGAAGTGCATTTAGTTCAGGGCACAATGCTATGTCTTTAAAGCTAGAATGCGAGTCACCCTGCACTATATTAAGGAGTTAATACTGCCTTATTCGCCGACTCGCTCCTTAAGATCTTAGCACCTGGCATTATATACGGTTCCCAGGTTCTGTTTGACCTGAATTGGTGGCCGTTCATTTTCAGTCCTAGCAGTAGGAAACTTTTCCACACTCCTTGCCTTCCACAAGAACTTGAAGACTTGTTTTTTTTAATCTGGGAGCGGACTTTCACTGTCTCAATGGCTTACCTCTGGGAAAGCCCATTTCAATAGCTGTGTGCTTTACAAAATCAAAATCAAATCAAATCCCTTTGCTCAATTTGTTTTTAGTACCATTGATTGGCCATCCTGACTGCTCTCTTTCTCTGGCATTTCTGAGCAAGTACAGTACATTTTCTCTCCCTTGTATTGTTTCAGGCATGCCATAGTCTGCCATACAAAGAATGGATTTTACGGTGAGAAAAACAGTCCAAAGTATAACATGTCACTTTCCGCACAAATTAGTCAAATGTCCAAATCAAGGCTTAGATGAGTAATTATCATGCAAATCAGCTCACAGAGCCCTCAGCAGAAGAGGCTCCTATGAACAAAACCTCAAATGGTGTGAACTGACTCATGGTTTGTATGACCTAGCATCCCTAGGATGTTTTTCCCCCAGGCTTTTTGCCTTTACCTCCTGTTTGGTTGCTGTATCTTTTGGTTGGTCTTTGGATTCTGAGCACTTTACCACTGCTAACCAGTGCTAAAGTGCATGTGCTTTTCCTCTAAAACATGGTAACATTGGTGTACCCACAATTGGCATATTTAATTTACATGTAAGTCCCTTGTAAAGTGGTATATCATAAACCGAGGGCCTGAAAAGTACTAGTGGGCTTGCAGCACTGGTTGTGCCATCCACTTAAGTAGCCCTGTAAACGTGTTTGGCCTGCCGCTGCACAGCCTGTGGGTGCAGCCTCACTGCCTCCATGGCTTTGCTATTAAAACCCCTTGCCCTACCTAAAGATCCCCTTTTCTTACATATAAGTCACCCCTAAAGTAGGCCCTAGGTAGCCCAGAGGGCAGGGTGCCATGTATGTGAAAGGCAGGATATGCACTTTTTAAGTTTTTCATGTCCTGATAATGAATAACTTGCTAAGTCATTTTTTAATATTATGAGACCTTCCCCTCTCATAAACCAGTATTGGGAATTCCTTAGAATACTTTTAAGCTGTAATTCCTGATCTGAGAGGCGTAGCTGCATCATGTTTAGTACCATTGGGATGGTAATAATAAATCCTCTCTACTGGTATAGGCAGATTTATTATTACTATTTTACAAAATAATACTTTTAGAAAGTGGGCATTTCTCTGCTCTCACTGCCCTGTGTGCCTACAGCCTATTTCCAATACATGTCAGGCTGGGGCTAGCTGACAGGTATATTTGTGCATTCCCTTCAGCCACCCACAACACAGGATCCTCAGCTACATTTGCATTCTTCTGCATACTGATGGGTCTTCTTGGGGAGGAGGTTGGGAAGAGCTCCCACTTACATCTTAAAGGGTAGTGGCCAGGGCCCTCACAAAGGGGCTCATTACCTCCCACTAATAGTCTGGAGCCAGGGCTGAGCTGAAAGCTGAAATCTTTCACAGAAACCTTTTGAAGTCAATCCATCACATGAAAGGCATTTTCTAGTATAAGTACTGGGTCTCTGACCCACTCAAATCAGTACACTTCAGGACTCGAGGAAACGCTGCTGGAGTAAAGACTGCTGTGTGTCATTATTGCCACTGTGCCAGGGTTGACTGTTCCAAGAACTGCTGCTGTGCACTGCTGCACTGCCATGCTTCCTGCTGATCTCTTCCTGGTAGCCCAGGACTCATCCAACTGCCCCAGAGTCACTCCGAATGACTTTGCTATACTTTCCCGCTTCCTTTCCTCAACAACCCTGAGCGGCCTTGCTGGAATTTGCCACCTGCTTTCAACAACACAGAGTGGCTTTGCTGTACTTTGCCGTACACTTTTATCAACAACCGAGAATGGCTTTGCTGTACTTTGCCACCCACTGTCACCAACAACCCGAGCAGCTTTGCTGGACTTTGCCACCAGCTTTCAGCAAAAACCCTGAGCGTTTTGCTGGACTTTGCTGCCCGCTTTCATCAACAGCCTTAAGTGGCTTTGCTGCACTGTGTTGCCCTTGTTTCATCAACAAACTCGAACAGCTCTGCTGAACTTGGCCGTCTGCTGTCATCAAAGGCTCCAGTGTCTTTGTGCACTTTACTGCCCGCTCCAAATGTCAAGGTCCGCGGCGGCTGCAGTGATTTCCCCCTGGTGCTGTTGGCCTCCACTTCCCAGTTCTCCCTGTTGTCCTCACCTGTTTCCTTGTGACTGCACTGGGAAAAACCCTACCTAACACTCAGCCACTCTTCAAGAATAACACTCCCCGGACATTACTGTAGTCTGTGGCGAAAACATGCACAAGGAATCCCGGGCACTACCGCTTTATCCCATAACCGTACATCAGCCTAGTTTTGCCTAACCCAAAAAAAGTGATGAACTAATAATTAACGGATTGGATTTCTGTTGTTCTGATCTTGATTTTTGCAGATAAACACATTTTTATTTTTCTACAGATATGTGGAGTCTTTTTTGGTGTACCTCCTGTGATTACTGTGTGTGTGTTTCACAAATACTTCACACATCAGCTTCTAAATTAAGCCTCCCTGATCTGTGCAAAGCTACCTGAGGGTGAGCACAGGTTAATTTAGGTTGTGCATTTTAACTTGCCCTGACTAGGATTGTGGTCCCTACTTGGACAGGGTGCATACCGCTGCCAACTAGAAACCCAATTTCTAACATGGTTCATTCTTTCCTAGCATTACAAAAAGAGTGAGCATGCCCTCTGGACCTGGGTCTACCAGGTTTGTGCCTGAAATAGAGGTGATTAATTCACCATGTGCTCAGTGCTACTCAGAGATTTTGGGTCTGAGGCTCCACTTAATATTCATTTTGTTCAATTCCCTCTGCAACTCCAACAAGCTTGCACATCCATGAGCCAATTACAGTCTGCTCACACCACAGCACAATGTTTAAATAGGTGTTGTTAGAAATGGGGTTTCCGGTTGGCTAGGGTATGCACCTAAGCCAGGCAGAACCCACCCGCTCTAGTCAGGACAAGGGAGTTACACACCCAAGATAAGCTCTGCTCACACCCGTGGTAGCTTGGCACAAAACGTCTGGCCTATACCAGAGGCAATGTATAACGTGTTTGCACAACACACACAATACATGTGACGCACTATCCCCACCACAAAAGAAACACAACAACAAGTTATATAAAAATAAACTGTATTGTACACAATACTATTAGGCCAAACACAACGTGTCAGTAATACCCTGCTATCCAAGCAGTTGTCAGAACATTACACAGTGCTATTACTCTGCGAAAACCAGCAGTAATCACATAAAACAAATAGGCTCCTGATTATTCTGCAACATAAGCAGTGGCCAGGGAAACATTACTACAATGATGCACATATCATGAAATCATCATAAATGTCCATAAGAGGAACATCTGAAAACACATGACAAGTCAGCCAGACATATCACCCTAGCTGCACAGATTATCAGAGAACACATGACCATTGTTGCAAAAACAAACAATCCCATGAATACACTTAGCACAACAGCAGGACTGCATATGTTATTTGGCAATATTCTTATGGGTGCCACAAACCTGAAACAATGCAGGCAAAATGGGGACGTGCATACCCCAATATCGGAGCTCCTGCGCTCTGGTTGTAGCACCTGCCATGCCCCGTGGGACGGGGGTCCTCTAGAGAGGTCACCACCCGGACGGCGAGCCACAAGAGTGTCATGAGGCCCAGTGATAACGGGGGACCTCCATCGAGGTTTTCCCATTCGTGAGCCAAAACCATAAAGAGGGGGCCCAGCGTGACATGGAACCTCCGATGAGGCTTACACCCTGCCCACAATTCTTTTTAGTAGGGGCCTGGTGGAGCGGGGGGACTCCGCTGAGGCTCCCTCCCCGCCCGTGTTTCCAAAACCAAGAAGAGGGAGGCCCAGCGGGGGGGAGGACCTCTGTAGTGGTTTCCCGCCCACCTGCAAGCCATACTGCGAGGATGGGGGCCTGGTGGAGCATGGGGGGGCTCAGATGAGGCCTCTTCTCCACCCACGACGCGCCCACATCCGATGCAGTGTGCGAGCCTCTCTCTCCCCAGGCCTCAGCGATGAACTCGGATCCAAAGTTGGAGCCGGCTGGTGCCCCGGGGGCACTTTTTGCAACACGCTTCACCCTGGGGTCACCACTATGAGCGTGCTTGCTCCATTCTGCACTCTTGGTGCCCCAGGGGCATGGAACACAGCGGGCTTTGGACACGCTCAACGATTCTTCGAGAGCCCGGGCCACGGCGGTGATTGTTCCTCACAGAAACAATGGAAAGTGCCCTCCAGGCACGGCAGGCAATGAATCAAATTGCTCTCAAGGCACGGGGCAATTGGAAATACTTCACTCTTTCAGCGCGAATTGAGTGTCCAGCAGAGCGCTACTCCATGCTCTCCAGCAGACAAAGGAAAGTGCTCATTACACTGGAACCCCTAAGGTTACAGAGGGCAGGGGCCACAGCACCCAGCCTCTGAAGGTACAGAAGGTCACACAGGGCAGCAGGGCCCAGCAACAGGCCAGCACAAGGGGAATGCAGTGGATGGCAGCTCCTGCTAGTGACTGAGCAGGTCACAGGTCAGCACAGCAACAACAGTCCAAGTCAGTTCCTGGTGAGTCCCTCCAGCACATTCTGTGTCCAGTTCCAAGTATGTTTCTTGTGTGTTAAAAGTGTCTCCAATTGTGGGGGAAAGACCTCTATACTTATATTCAGTTTTGCAAAGCAATTTCAGTAAGGGGGAGAAGAGGTTCCAACCAGTTACAACTGGTTCCAGGAGTGTCCCCTCTCTCCTCCAGCACAGGCTCCAGACATCAGTTGGGGTAAACAAGCCCTTTGTGAGAGGCCAGGGCACAGCCTTTACAAATGCAGGTGTACCCCGCCTCTCCTTCTCTCAGCCCAGGAAGACTATTCAATATGTAGATGCACCTCTTTGAGACCTCCACCCTTCCTGTGTACAGGCTGTCTGAAAAGTATGCACAAAGCCCACCTGTCACTCTGCCCAGACGTGGATTGGAGTCAAGCTGCAAAATAGCAGAGTCATAAGCACAGAGAAATGCTCACTTTCTAGAAGTGGCACTTCCTTATTGGTAATAAAAAATCCACCTACACCAGTAAGTAGCATTTCTCACTACCATTACAACCAAACCAAACATGCCTACGCTTCCCCTCATAAATCAGACAATACTCCTGAGTCATAAGGCAGGGCATTTCAAATGCAATCCTATGAGCAAGGCAGCACTCACAGCAGTGAGAAACCAAATAGGCTGTTGTCACTACCAGGACAGGCCACACAACCAGGCACATGTCGTGCCTTCTACATACGTAGCACACTGCCTATAGGGCTAGCTAGGGCCTACCGTAGGGGTGACTTCCATGTAGTAAAAGGGGAGTTCTGGGCCTGGAAAGTAAATTTAGATGCCAGGTCCCTGTTGCAATAAACTCTGCACACAGACCCTGCGCTAGTAGGCCAGAGACAGGTTTAAAAGGCTACTTTTGTGGCTGCGCAAGCAGTGCTGCAGGCCCACTAGTAGCATTTACAGGCCCTGGGTTTAGGAATAACACTATACAAGGGACTTACAGGTAAATTAAATGTGCTAATCAAGTATAAGCCAATCACACCAAGTTTACAAGGGAGAACATATGCACTTTAGCACCGATTAGAAGTGATAAAGTGACCAGAGTCAAAACGTCAGCCAAAAAGGGGTCAGATAAACTTAGGCAAAAAGTTTGGGGAATGACCCTGTAGAAAGGGCCAGGTCCAAAAGGTGTTTAGCAGAAAATGTCCTGTTCTGTTTCCAAGACCACTGACTCAACTTTGTGATGCATGCTGCTTAATTGCAGATCAACAGTTTAAACAATTCCTGGATCTTTCAGACATGACTGTAAACCTCAACCTTGATGTACTTGACCACACATAAACCTGGCTGAATGATGCTTCCAACAATGCCCTAGATCTTCTTCTCCTTCCACATTATTACATTCTCTGATAGGGCCAGAAAATGAGTCAAGGTGGTAGTGTACCAATAATACATAGAAGTACACAAAGCTGCCAATTACTTCCAACTGAAAAATCCCCCTTTGATCTTTCTTAGTGCCTCTCTTTTGAAATCAGTGCTTGCTAGACTTCTACTCTAAGAATGAATGTCATGCATGACCCTCCTGGCAAACACTACACATTCATCAAGGAATGCATGGAATTTATATCATCACAGGTAACACACAAGGGGTCCTTCATCTTCTTTGGAAAATTCAATCTTCTCTAGTGTGATGACAACAAGAAAAATGTTAACATGTTCTCTGCTTTTCTGTAGGTCAGCAACCTCCTCCAACCCCTCTAATGACCTCATTATCTCCACTGGTCAACTTCTGACTGCTGAGAACCCCATTCCTGGTGATTGGTCCAACCACCTGAATATTTATTTCATGCTATCTTTTGCCTACCTAAAAACTTTAGGCCAATTCAAGAGAAAAATAAATCATGGTTCCATGGCACTAAAACATTGACATAAAAAACATTTCTAACTAAGGTCAGGGTAGCCTTCATGATGGAAATATTCTTATATTTATGGCCAATAAGCCATTTCTCAGTGTAGGATCATTCACTTTGACTGCAATAAAGCCCAAGGTTCGATGTCATATGAGACTCTCTTTACAAAAGTGAAATCATTTCTAATCACTCATTAACAGTTTGTTTCCAGTGAATTACCTTGCTGGTCGGTGAATATCAAACCTATACTACCCCATGTGCTAATTTAGGAACCCCTGTTATTAAGATTAAATTTGCATCCTTTTAATAAGATTGCTTGTTGTATGGTCCTTCATCATTTGTGCAGTTTTAGATTTTCACCCATTAACAGGAGTGTTACCCATGGTGTGATGGAGTCTGTCTTGCTCAACTCTAGCAGGAGCCTTTGGAGGAAGAAGACTATTAGCTGAATGGTTCTTGGATGATGGCTATATGGAAATTGCTTGCTGTTCATACTGTAACCTGCATGAATATGAGGGCAAGCAATCAAACCAGCTTCTTCCCTGGTCTCTCCATTAATCTTCAGGATGTTGTTGCCCCATGCCTTGATTGTGTTTCATACTGTGGAACTCAAATATTCACAAGAATAGCCATAGGATTGCACAGAGTCTAGCTCAGTCACCCTTTAACTCAAGGATCACACCACCACAAGCATTTCTTTGGAAGAACATGGGCATAGGCATATGTTATTATGTCATTCAAATTTTAACTTACTACATTTCAAATGTAAATAAAAAGAATAACAGCATAGGAGAGACTAGTTAAAAAAAACTAGGCACTCCTTAATGTTTAGGGCATGACAGATATGCTAACTTTTATTAAAATACTACACTTGCATGTCAGTAAAATACTACAGAATGTCTTTTTCTCTTCTGCTCTGCTCTCTCATCTTGCTCTCTTAGACTCGCATATTCTTCCTCTACTTCTCCCTCCAGCTCCCTCTTTCTTCCACTGTCTCTCTAACATCCTTTCTAACCCTCTATCTCCTTTTCGTCTGTCTCTTTCTTTCTCTGTCTCTCTGTTTCTGTTTTTTCTTTCTCTTTCTACCTCTATTTCTATTTTCTTTCACTTTCTTTATCTGTCATAGATTAAATAGATATTTGGTGATAGTTTTATATCTTCGAACACATTTAAGAGCCAAAGATGTTTATTGATGCTGCACCTACTGGATGCCTTTACTGTCTAAACATTATATGGTAGTGTTCACCCGGGCCCTGCTACTCTTTATTAATGCCTTGCAAGCACTTCTAATTGAACATGATGCTAATCCTTTGGAAAGGAATTAAATCTATTTTACTACAGTGGGAAATGTAACATTAGTCATGTTTAAACCTGAGGAGAACTGATCAATAATTGGAAACAAAAATACAACTTGAATGAAGGAAAGTGGAATATTATGTAGTATGGATGGTTAGGCTTCACTAACTCATACTCTCACGCTACCCCAAATCTGTCCTTTGGAGTCACACTAATAAATCCCTAGCTCAGTCCTAGTAGTGTGGTACAGAACAGTCCGGCTTTACTAGAAGAACATGTGTTAAGCATTTCAGAGTAGCAATATAAATGATAAGTAATTGAAACGACTCAAAAGAAATCCAACACCAATTTATAAACATAAAGCAGATTTTAATATATTTTTAGACATGAAAATGTAGACAATTGGATGAGTATAACCAGAGTTATTTTTTTATAAAGGAAACATAAATCAATGCATTTAAATCTTGCAAAATGACAATATTTGGGTCAATGGGAAAATGCACGAGTGACAATCGATCACTTGCAGGTCATGTTCAATGGAAACCACTGAGTGTAGAGGGGAAACAAGTCCCAGCTCTAGGCTCCGACAATCAGTTGCATTTTGCCATGGGTGCTGAGTTTACTGCTAAGACAGTGCTGGTGAGGAAGAAGATGCAAAATTTCGATGATAGGGCCAATAGGGCATTAGGTAGAAGGTGCTGTAGGATTCGTTTGAGGCACTTCATTGAACAAAAATAGTGGTAGCCCGACTGGCCACCAACAGGGATTGGTAATAGCAAGCTCATTCTTTGGTCGCGTCCTGGAGTCCGGAGGAAAAGAGTAGACATCTGAAACTTGCTCGAGGTCAGGACTATGTTTCCCACAATACACTGGCACTGTCACTGGTACCTGGTTATCATGCTCTAGTGCACTTTCAGAGTCAAAAACCAGCAACCAGTAGCCCAAATGGGGGCACAAAGTGGGTGGCAGGGAAACCTGCAAAATGCCTGTTTCCTTACATTCAATAAACTGAAGTACTGCCCACAATTACCTAAATATACTTTATCATGGTACCAGTAAAGAGAATGGTATGGTAATGTGGTGCTTGCATAGAAATAACAGAAAGTTAATATGTTGTTTCAAACAAAATTATTTTTAAATTGGAAAATATATGAACTGTGCTATCTCTTTTATTACAGACCATTGCTATTTTCCTTTAAGTAACAATTGTTCAAGTAATGCATTAAAAGGTTTTTAATAATGCGAGTAATGATGTTTTTATATAGTTCTTGCTGCCAGTGTCTTGAGTCCTTGTGATGCTGTAAATGATTGGCCGTACCACTACCCAAGTCAGTATTACATCATTTAATCACCATAGGGTGGGTGGGCTTTTATTGAAGATCTTGGCATTTCATAGAACGTTTCTTATCAAACGTTGTCCTCAGTGGCCATCTCCTTCCCCTCCTTGGCGGACCTTCTCTGTGTCATCTCCCTCCTCTTCCCTCTTTGTATGCCCTGCTATTTTCCTCCCTTCTCATCCATTTAGACTTTGGCCCCAACCACTCAATGCATTTGGGGGGATATTTATAGTCCCCTAGCGCCACCTTGCGCCACAGTAACATAATTATTTATGACGTTAATGTGCCCCAACGAGGCTGAAATCTCAGCACCTTATTTACAGGGTGGCGCAATGCTTGCGATGAACCACCCTGTAACCCTTTGCGCTACATTAGGCCTGCACCAGGTATAATGTATGCAAAGGGGGCGTTCCCCCGGTAGGGGAGCCGGAAAAATGGCGTAAGAAAATCCATGAGATTTCTTTCTGCCATTTTTTACGGCACTTTTAACACCTTCTCAAGACCAGGAGTTAATAGGGGGCTTCCATTCTCTAGAATGGAGCCTTATGTACTCTGCAGGAGTAGCGCCAATATTTTGGTGCTACTCCAGAGTAAATCAATAGCGTCATGTGAAATTATGCTATAACCCCCTACCTTGCTCCATGGTGTGCCGAAAATACGGCATACACATTGTGGTGGTAGGGGGGTGCTAAAGGACACTCAGTGCAGCACCACTTTCCATAAATCTGCCCCTTGATTTGCTATTTTAAAAAACGTCTTTGAATTGTATACAAACGTTGACAATGCCTATAGCTTTCCTCCGTGGTCATTGCAATGCATTTAGACGCAACCCGACTGCCATATCGGAATGTAATTTTATATACTTCCGGGATGTCTGCAATGTCGAATCTAGACACAGTGTGATGGTAATCTTGGAAGTAAGGACAGTGCTATTGGCTTTTCCAGTTTTTGCAATGCAAATGTGCAAGCACTGGCAAAGTCAGTGGCTTGAGTGAACAAGCATTACCAAACCGAGATCTATAGGCTTTCACAATGCCTGTTTAATATGAAATTCTGCAAAGCAGAAGCAAAACATGCCATTGCGTTTTTTATTACACTTCCATTAAAAATAGTGCAAAATTAAATTGTGACATTTAGTTTTTCTTGGGTTAATATTTCTTTCACAACCTGTTGCCTTCATTTCAGACCTGACGCATATAATTATCTATATTTTGAACTGCAGCAGTCTGTTAACGCTATTGCACCAGCGAAAATTGTACAAACGAATGATTCCTGTTCGTTACACCACTGCAAATTTTTGAGTAGTATGACCCGATAATTCATTTGTAGCATTTAATCTTTCTCCCAATTCAATGAAGCTAAATTTGACGACATATTCAAACACTTTGGCCCATATTTAAGAAAAAGTCACGCATCAGAGCTGCTGCACCACTTTTTCTGCGCCCCCCTACCAGCACCTAACAACACCACGGTTGCCCGGTATTTATAATACGGTGCACCATGGCGGTCATTAGCACAATAGTGTCAACATTTAGTATGCTATTATGGCACTTTGCTACACTAGCGTCAAAGAATTTGACGATAGTGTAGCAAAGTGCAAGGAGGCCCATAGGTTACTATGGGAGTGTCATTTTAACGCCTGCTCTGAGCAGGCATTAAAATGATGCCAAAAATGGTTCAGTGAAATATGTTAAATTTCACTGAGCCATTTTTGCAAGCCTCCTAGCGCCTGGCAAATGCATAATGTGGCGCAAGGGTTTACAAAGTGGTGCAATGCATACATTGCGACACCTTGTAACTATGGCACGGGAAAAAAGCCACTTTAGTGCTACTTAAGTTTAAAAAATGATGCTCTGGCGGCACTAAAGTGGCGCTAGGGGCTCTTAAATATGCACATTTGAATTAGTGGTTATTTGTAGCTTTCTATGAAATGCTCTGAAGGAGGTTCTGTGGGTCAAGATCATTTTAAAATGCTGAAACGTCTTCTGGATTTAGACAAATGATCACTTAACACACTGCATTAAAATGTCTGTTTTGTGATAGATAATAGAAGAACATTTAACTTGTAGAAATACAAACAATTTGAACGCTGATTCTTAGTTAAAATAAAAAAGCAGATATAAAAGAGCTTAACATAAATGTTAATTGGTTGCTAAGTTCTAACTACTGAAGTAGCGCTCTGTGTGAGTGCCAGTAAGTGTCAGTGGGTCACCTGCTCAGCACAAGGAAGTTGGAGCCTCTGATTTCCCAGGTGATCCAGCAGTTTTTAAATAACCTAATTGACTCTCGCTACTGATTGGAGGTTAATTTCCTCTCGAGGAGATCATTAAGGGTGGTCAGAGCTCAATCAAGGCATAGAGTATTCTCCACAACAGTAGGATGTTTTCTGCCTCCACTCTTTTGTGAGGGCGAGAAAGGATTTGCCAGCATGTGACAGCTGGCTGCTGCTGGCGATCTGTCCTGCCCAGGCTTGCCTTCTGCACAGAGCAGGCCACTGGCTTCAAGCCTCACCGAGGGGAACCATGCAGAGCTCGTAAGGGAGGTGAGGGGCATGCCAGGAGAAGGCATGGTGGCCTTTTACCTGAAGGTACATCTTTCATTAATAAGCTGCACTCGAGTCATCTGAAACATTTTCAACTGGAAGACTCTTTGTACAGACGAACTTTCTTTCTTGTGAAGAGTACAAGTCCATTGTGGCATTTTCCTTAGCTTTTCTGATACACCAAACAACCAATTAAGTCTTTCCTCTTTGAGGTGCACATAACAAAACTTGCGGAGTGCTGTAATTTTCCCAATATGCGTTTTTGTTGTAGCTGCAGCCCTTAAATACCTTTCTTAACTTTGTCATATGCTCTACTTTGAATATTTCCTGCCCTCAGGTGTGGGTCAGCATTCTGTTCCTGCTTTCTATTGCAACTGATGTGAATGGACAGGATTGCCCCGCACACACAGAATCATTGCAACCAATGCAGGTGCAGTACGAAGCATGAAGTCCAGACTGCGCTACGACCAAAGAATTACCAGATTTAATAGCGAAAATCATGTCTGATCGAGTTTTTCATACCCTCTCATACCCCATTCAAGTTTTGTTTTCACTTCCATACGTGGAAACAGAAAGAGAATTGCATGTACACTGGAGTCCTGATTTACAAAGTTTTATCTGTGTGAAAGTTAGTATGACTTATGCCTGAAAAATAAGTACATTACGCTTGTTGAATTTCTCTGGCAATTCACAAAGCAGTTTCCCTCAGGCAGAAGTGTGTGTTACTATTGCACAGAAACTATGCATAAACAAGGCATTTTTTCAAATTCCACATGATTCTGTAAATGAGACTTCAACACTGGAGTACCCAAGGATGTAGAACAACAACTAGTGAACATCAAGTGAGCTGTAACTTTGAGGGCATTTCCTGAACTTGTGAATCGTTACTTTCTGCATTGACCTGAGTACTTAACTTACACACTAATGGAGACCGAATTTATTACTAAAGTGGCCGAGGCATAGGTAGTGCACAAACAATAGTGAAAGAAGCCAATCTGTGCATGGTCACCGGATACTGCTGGAAAGTGACATGTAGAGCTTTCCATTGGTGCGAAAACAAGACGTCTCGCAACTTTGTCATTTTTTTTTTAAACTCACCAGTTTCGCAAGTGTGGAATGGATGGATTTGTCTATTTATTTATTTTTAAACTTGAAAGGTCGGGGATCTGCCTGATAGCCGGGAATTTCCAGCTACGGATTAGCGGCTTCCAGTTGTCATGTTACTCCCCAGACCGCACTCCGGTTTCTTTCCCGGTTACTGGAAGTGCAAGAGTAGGATTTTCAGGACCACCTAAATGAGATGATATGGCCGAACAGTAGGAAATATGTTTCCCTCCTTTCTGCTAGTCAGGTGACACCAAGGGAAAGAAAATCTCTGCAGCCAGATATCCTATCCTTGTGGTACCTGTCTCCAGCGGTGAAGAAGTTACATTTAACTAAGAGGTCCCTAGGTACATTCTAGGTGCTTCATTTTCCTTGGTGGTTGTGAAATTCCCTGATTTCTTCCAAATACGCAGGTCATCTGTGGAAGTATAATTTATTTTATTGAAGAGAATATGGAACGAAATAAAGGTGTGAGTTAGTTATTTATGTTCCCAACGCTAGCAGTGATACAATACACATATGTACAGGTAAGAGGCATAAATTGCCTATTTTTGTGAGTACCGTGCACATTCAAACTGAGACATACTTATTGTACACTTAGGCCTAAAGGAAATGTAAAGAATGCTAACACGTATATGCATAAACTGCATGCGTTTAAAATGTATAGCTGTTCCCTGGTCCAAGCTCATTATGGAAGTTGATGCTTGCTTTGAATTAATGTTTATGTGGTTTTAGTTTTGAAAATGTCGAATGTTCGAAATATTGAAATTGTTTCCATTACTATAATTTCGAGATTCCCGATTTTTAGGTTGTGTTTATTTCACAGAATATTTACAGCCATGCGTGCAATTATTTTCTAGCATAGGAAACGATTTACAACACATGTAGGGCTTCAGCACTCTACGTTAAAGGCCAGAGCACCGTGAAACCCAAGGGGTTTTTTAATTTACAAATTTAAGAAAAAAAGTAAACTAATAAAAACACACTGTGGCATTTCTATCACAAATTTCACTTCCTCGCCAGTTTTCCTTTACAGATAATATAAATTACTTATTATGTCTTTTTAGAATCAGTCAGTGTATGCAAAAGGATAAGTCACAAACCGATTTTGGCAACCTAAACATGCATAGCAGTCTTTGCAAGAAAAAGCTCAGGGACAGGAAATGTGAAAATAAGGATGTGAAAAAAACAGAAAAGTGGAAACATATTATATGTGCAAGATGTGAGACACACCTGCAGCACACATAACTCTTCAAGACTCTGTGAAAGCAACCCTCCTCCCCTAGGATGCAGGCTTTGGTAAAGTCTTGATCTGTATGTTCACATCTGAGAAATGCTTTCATCATTTCGGACTTAGGCATCCCTGGAGGTCAAAACATCTCTTTCAACACTGATTATCACAGATGTTGCCTTAGGGACTGAAAGATACTCATTTCGCCATGAAGGATCCTCCGAGTTCAAAAATAATTTGTTTTTCCTATCCAAATCTAAACAAGCTGAGGCGGGCCTTCTATAACAGTAATCATTGTATTGAACGTATTTCATGTATGTTGCATATAAGGAATAACGTGACAATTCATAAATTGTGCTTTCGGATTTAGGAAAACTATTACTTGTTAGCATACAGTTAATACACATTTTTGCTCCCCTTTTGAATTATAAGCATTAATTAACTCTTTAACATATACTTTGATGGGAAGAAAATGGGATGTGAATTTGTCAAAGTGTATAATTCATGATAATTCTTTAACTTTATACGCGTTTCATCTTTTGTGTAAGTCATTGTTTACTTTAAATATGGCGCCACCCACTGGACACATAAATAGTGAACAGTATAAACAGAAACATATTAACGGAATTATGTTGTGGTGCCACACATTAACACTTAATATTTTGCTTTGTTGCCTGATTTCGTTATTGAAGCAAGCATGAAATGTTGGTCCAGCACGTTGATTTATTGGTTTCTGTGATTTTCACAATCTAAATAATCATTAACGAAAACAAGAATAGCCAATTCCGATAGATGTATTTGTTTATAGTGGAAAGTTATTTTCATCCATTACTAACAGTCCACACAATCAATCAATCAAATCTTGTAAAGCGTGCCTTTTCATCCCAGGGAGTCTCCAGGCGCTGTCGGGATTCAGCAAGCTTCGGCTGGGAGGAGATTTTGGTGGAAGAACCAGGTCTTCAGCTGCTTCCTGAATTCCTGTAGAGAAGGGGAGGTTCGCAGATGGAGGGGGAGTTCATTCCAGGCTTTGGCGGCGATGTGGGAAAAGAAACATCCTCCAGATCGGTTGCGTCGGATGAGGGGGACGTGGTCCTGGGCGAGGCAGGAGAATCGAAGTTCTCTCATTCGTTGGTGGAAGGAGAGGTGGTTGTTGAGGTAGGCCAGGCCTGAGTTGTGAAGGGCTTCGTAGGCATGGGTGAGGAGCTTGAAGAGGCATCTTTTCTGGATTGGGAGCCAGTGGGGAACCCATAGGTGAGGGGTGATCCCTGTACTTCTGTTGAGGTTGAGGGTGAGTCTAGCAGCTGCGTTCTGGATGGTCTGAGGCGGTTCATGATTTGTTTCGTGGTTCCAGTGTAGAGTGCATTGCCGTAGTCGAGTCGGCTGGTAATGAGGGCCTGGGTGATGGTTTTCCTGGCTGATAGTGGGATCCAGTGGAAGATCTTTCTGTGCAAGCGGTGGAGACAGTATTGATCTGTTGCTTTATGGTCAGCTGGGTGTCCAGGATGGTTCTGAGGTCGCATGTGTGGCTGGTGAGGATGGGTGGGGGACCAAGGGTGGGAGGCCACCATGTGTCATCCGAGGGGGGAGGCCTGTTCCCGAAGATGAGTGCTTCTGATTTGTCTGATACAGCCATTAGTGGTGCCAGCTTTCCTCGTCCAGAGATGAGTTATACCAGGGCTAAAGCACAACATGTTTCTCTTACACTCAGAAAAGATACTACCTGGCCAATAGTGGAACATTCTACCCCTTGCCCAGCACGCGAGAGGTGCCCCTATGCAGACAGCAGGGACAACAACAGTGCAAACTCCTTACAAAACACACACATATAGAAAGGAGAAAGACAGCACTGTCAGCAGAGTTGTAAACTTCTCTCAAACGAGCGAGGCCCTGCATCAGGGGTGTGCTCTTCAGGTTGATGGTTCCTGCTGCTTCTGGGGAAGCCACCGTACAGCAATCCTGAAACAAATATAGGGGGTCATTCCGACCCTGGCGGTCATGGACCGCGGAAGCACCGCCATCAGGCTGGCGGTGCTTCCTGGGCCATTCTTACCGCCGCGGTCAGAAAAGGGCAACCAGTGGTTTCCCACCGGTTTACCCCTGGCCCAGGGAATCCTCCATGGCGGCGCTGCTTGCAGCGCTGCCATGGGGATTCCGACCCCCTTCCCGCCATCCTGTTCCTGGCGGTTTTTACCGCCAGGAACAGGATGGCGGGAACGGGTGTCGTGGGGCCCCTGGGGGCCCCTGCACTGCCCATGCCAGTGGCATGGGCAGTGCAGGGCCCCCCTAACAGGGCCCCATAATGATTTTTGCGACGGGTGCCACTGCACCCGTCGCACCCCTACAACTCCGCCGGCTCCATTCGGAGCCGGCTTCATTGTTGAGGGGGGTTTCCCGCTGGGCCGGCGGGCGGTCTTCTGGCGTTCGCCCGCCGGCCCAGCGGGAAAGCCAGAATGGCCGCCGCAGTCTTTTGACCGCGGTGCGGTCATTCGGCGGTTCCCTCCAGGCGGGCGGCTCCCGCCGCCCGCCGGGGTCAGAATGACCCCCATAATTTCAAATGGAGTACTCTTTTTAAGGGAATTGTCTACCATTTTGAACTGTGCTTCTCCCTCTGTGTGCCTCTACTGCCATGATCTATGCTCTTTCTTTGCCACAGGAGGCTGTAAAAATAGACCTTTCTCTTATGGGAGGCCAACTAGAGGGTAATGTACCTATATGCCACCTCTGAATAGAGGATAAAATGTTTGTGGTGGTGAAGTGTTATGCCTGGAAGTATGAGGCTACTCCACCTGCTTAAAGTGCCTTGTTACAATGGAAGACATACTTGCTATGGAATCACAACAAAGCTGTAAGCTCTGAAAAGAAATCCTTCCCACTAGGCAGCAGGCATTCCAGTAGAGGATCTTACCCTACCCCAAACCAACAGACGTACATTAGGATAGGTGGCAGAGTGGGGCAAACCCCCAAAACCCCTCAAATGTGCATTGCTTTGGGATGAGGCAACTACAACTACATTTTATGGTCTTTGTGCACAAAGAAAGGAATACAAATTGTGGGACTCTAAGCACAGAGACAGGAAGGGGAATAAATCCTATCTGAAGTGCATTTGCGCTTCTTGTCCTGACACACTTCTCAAGCAGGAACCCTTTTGGAAGGGTCATATTGGAACCCATATCCTGTGGCATAGCTTCCAGGGGGAGGGGGCTGGGGGTTTAAAATCCCCAAATCAATCAATTTGTGGCTTGGTAGTTGGTTCTGGAGGCCCGGGGCTGGGTTTGATATGTCTATGTCGGGTTTTCTCACTGTGACCTTTCTCACTGTGTGCCGTTTGATGTAAAACAGGAGAGAGACAGAGAGCTACAGAGATATATGGAGGGTGGCTGAATTTCAAAATGTTTACCCAGATAATCTGGAATCACTACTGACATCCGTGCTTATTCAAATTGTGTGACCCTAGGCAAACATTTTTCTCACATAGCTTAATTTTTCTTTATTATTGCGTATGATAGCACTTTTAAATCATTAAGTTCAGGACGTATGTTCTCCAAACACTTCTTATATTTGATTTGGTAGACTATAATTTTGTCTATCTATAAAAAGAATCTAGGCCATGTTTAGGGTTTACATAACTACTGACCTGCCTCCTGGTTCACTAATGACATTCTCACTGGGGGGCAAGCAATGAATGTTTCTAAGATTATGTTTTGAGCCTATAATTTCTTATAAATATTTGCCTATACAGTGATTTAACCTGTTGTACTAAGGTGAAACTTTTCTGCATGTTAAAGAAATACAATTATGAAGGGAGAGTATCATATTTTTACATTGCACAATATGCATGCCAAATGTTTCATTACTTAGCTCGTGCACGGGCACTTAGGGCCTGATTACGTCCTTGGCGGATGGGCTACTCCAACACAAATGTGACGGATATCCTGCCCGCCGTTTTACAAGTTCCATAGGATATAATGAAACTTGTAATACAGCGAACGGGATATCCCTTATGTTTGTGACGGAGAATCCAAACCGCCAAGGTCGTAATCAGGCCCCAAAAGCCAAGACAGACCCTTGGCTGGGCTCTGGATAGGCTTTCCCTATTAATCTGCTGGCTCACCCACCTCTGTTTGCAACTCTGATGTAGTACATGTGGCTGTTAGTCACTTGATAAAATGATTTGTAAAAGACAAGGACTGTAGACATGGGGCCCTGCCTACATGCCTTGATTTGACAACTCTACCTTCAAGTCTTCCTGCTTCAGAGACAAAAACAGAGTGGGGGCAGCTCCCCCCGTGGGGTCCCCACCCACCCCCCCGGTCGGGGATGGAAGGGGAATCCCTTCCCCTTACACCCTTGACCCCACCCCTCGGCAATCTGATGACGCCACGTCATCAATTGTTGCTGAAGACTCGCTGGAAGCCATTTGCTTCCAGCGCGTCGAGGGAAAGGACCACAAGGAGTTGAGTCCTTCCCTTTTTGTGGGTTTTTTGGGGGGAAAACTGACACAGGGGAAAGGATAGGGTTTTTCCTTTCCCCCTGTGCCTGTTTTCAGTGGATTCCTGCTCCACGATTGCGGGCAGGGCCCGCGATCGTGGAGCAGGAATCCCCACTAGGCACCAGGGATTCTTTTTGACTGTGATTTAGGGGATCGACGCCTCGGGCAAGGGTCGATCCCATTGGGGGCTATTTTTTTCCCTATTTCGGCCCCCCCCCTGGGGGCAGATCGGCCGATTTTTTTTTAGGCCTGGGGCAGAAGGCACCAAGATGTCAGAGATTTATTTTTTGGGTTCCCTTTGTTTTTTTTTGTTCTGGGGCACCCCCATTCGCCCCCTTTAGCAAGGGTCACCACCCCAAACAGGGTACAGAGCTGTTGGCCATTTCTGCCCCCCTTGGGAGCAGATCGGCCAATTTGTTTTTTAGGCCCATCTGTCCCCTAGGTGGGCAGAAGCCACTTAGGCACCAGGGACAATTTCTAAGTTCTTTGCGGCGGGGTGTTTGTCAACTGGTGAAGTATTTGTTTTTGTGATTATAACAGTTTATGTCTTCTTTTTGTTTTAGTTCAAAGATTTTGCTTCCTTTGCTGTGGATCCTTGCGGTTTTGGCAGTAGTTGTCCTGCGGTTTGCATAGTTGCATGTTTTAGGTAAGTGAAAGCAATTTACTCCAAAGGAGTAATGTTAACATGCATGAATGACATGTTTGTAGGTGGTTACTAAATGTAGTATTGTGTGTGCAATTGTCCTTAGATTTGAGCACAATGATATTTGTGTTGTCATATGTCTAAGTTGCTTTTTTCTTTTTTCTTTTTAGTGGGATATCATTGGTGATTGCTGTGTCTGTACAGAGTAGTTGCTGGTGAGTAGCTTTTTCAGGCAAGTGAGTGGTATAGTTTTTTAGTACATAACTCGTGATAAAGCTATACTTTGTTTATTGCTTATTTTAGTGCTGGTAGTTGTTGGCAATCCATTTGTTGTTAGTGAAGATCATGGCTAGCCGCAGAGTGACCGCTTAGCAGGTTGTTGGCATGCTTTTTGAGTCGTCTTCAGACCATGATTACGAGACTGATTCTGCATCTGAGGCAGAGGAGGAAGTGAGAGATTCTGGCAGTGAGTTTTCTGTCCGAGAGGATTCTTCTGATGAGGAAGCCACTCTTAGTGCAGATGAAGGGCCTGTTTTAGAAGAGGACATGGATGTGCCAACAGTGCAGCAGCTTGGGGCTAAAGGGTTTCCCATTAGAAGACCTGACACCTGGATTGCCCCAAACATGGAGCAGCCACAGTTACCTGCACTTACTGGTCTCCCAGGGTGTAGAGTCAATACGGAAACCTTTTGCCTGTCAAGTTATTTCACTTGTTTATGGACAATGTATTTTTGGAAGAGATTGTGGAGCAGACTAATGTGTATGCGGAGCAATATTTGAGGGACAACGCTGCCAGACTTAGGCCTCAATCTAGAGCTACTCAGTGGGTTCCGACATATCTGGAAGAGATGAAAATGTTTTTGGATTTGACTTTTTTGATGGGGTTGATAAGGAAGCCGTCACTGGTTTCTTATTGGTCTACTAGTCCCTTGATGGCAACGGCTATATTTCCTGCAACTATGACTCGTAATCGCTATTTGCTTCTTCTTCTTATGCTGCATTTTGTAGACAATGCTTTAGCCTTGCCACAAGATCACCCTGATGGTGACCGTCTTTTTAAGATTAGGCCTGTCCTTGATCATTTTGTAGATCGGTTTTCAGAGGTCTATGTCCCAGGCAAAGAGATAAGTGTGGACGAGTCTTTGGTCCTTTTCAAGGGGGATTTAGGCTTGTATATATACTTTTTGACGCTAAACTGCGCTAACGCAGTTTAGCGTCAAAAATTTTTGCGCCGGCTAACGCCATACTGAAGCACCATGCGGGCGCCGTATTTATTGAATGGCGTTAGCCGGCGCAAGCAGACCGGCGCTGCCTGGTGTGCGTGGAAAAAAACCACATACACCAGGCAGCGCCGGCGTTGGGAAAAATGGCGCTAGGGCGTCTTAAAAATGGTGCAAGTCATGTTGACGCAAAAAATCGCCTCCACCCGATTTGCGCCATTTTTAACGACGCCCAGACGCCATTTACATGACTCCTGTCTTAGTAAAGACAGGAGTCATGCCCCCTTGCCCAATGGCCATGCCCAGGGGACTTATGTCCCCTGGGCATGGTCATTGGGCATTGAGGCATGTAGGGGGGCACAAATCAGGCCCCCCTATGCCAAAAAAATAAATAAAAAATAAAATATTTATACTTACCTGAACTTACCTGAATGTCCCTGGGGTGGGTCCCTCCATCCTTGGGTGTCCTCCTGGGGTGGGCAAGGGTGGCAGGGGGGGTCCCTGGGGGCATGGGAGGGCAGCTGTGGGCTCATTTTGAGCCCACAGGTCCCTTAACGCCTGCCCTGACCCAGGCGTTAAAAAGTGGCGCAAATGCAGGGTTTTCTGCCCCGCCAACTCCCGGGCGTGATTTTTGCCCGGGAGTATAAATACGACGCATTTGCGTCGCAGTCATTTTTTTGGACGGGAACGCCTACCTTGCATCTCATTAACGCAAGGAAGGCGTTCACGCTAAAAAATGACGCTCTTTACTCATACTTCGGCGCTAGACGCGTCTAGCGCCAAAGTATAAATATGGCGTTAGTTTTGCGCCGAATTTGCGTCGAAAAAAACGACGCTAATTCGGCGCTAACGGAGTATAAATATGCCCCTTAGTTTTTAAGCAGTACATTCCTAGTAAGATGGCATGGTAAGGGATTAAATTGTATATGCTGTCAGAAAGCAGTACAGGATACGTGTATAATTTCCGGGTCTACACTGGTAGGGATTCCAGTATTGACCCTCCTGGTTGTCCGGCCACTTTTGGTGTTAGCGAAAAAATGTGTGGGAACTTGGTAGACGACTGTTTAACAAAGGTCACCATTTGTATGTAGATAATTTCTACACTGGAGTGCAGTTGTTCAAGGAGTTGTTTAGAGTGGACACTGTTGCTTGTGGCAAAATCCGTTTTAACCGGAAAGGCTATCCAAGGGAGCTTGTCTGTAAAAAACTTGGGACAGTGCAGTACCTTGCGGAATAGTGAGCTGCTAGCTCTGAAATTTTCAGACACGAGGGATGTGTACATGCTATCTACCATCCATGAGGAGAGTACTTCCCCTGTGACTGTTTGGGGCCAGGTAGCCGAAGCGCGCAAACCTCCGTGCATTTTGGACTACAATAGGCACATAGGTGGTGTTGATAAAGTAGATCAGAGGTTGGAACCTTACACTGCTCTGCATAAGTCTTACGTGTGGTATAAAAAGTTGGCCCTACATTTATTTAATCTGGCAACTTTTAATGCCTTTATTATGTTCAAGGATTGTTCACCTGAGTCAAGGATGACATTTGTTAAATTTCAGGAGTCAGTGATAGAGAGCCTTATTGTGATGGAACAGGCAAGAGTTCCTAGAGTAGTAGTGGTGGAGGAAGTGGCTAGATTGAAAGATCGCCACTTTCCAGATCACATTCCTCCCACTCCCAAGATAGACTTACCCACTAAGAAATGTAGAGTATGTGCCCGAAGAGGTATCCGGAGGGAGAGCCGGATGTACTGCCCCAAATACCCTTCAAAGCCTGGGCTGTGTGTGCCCGGCTGTTTCAGAAATTACCACACCAAGAAAAAGTTTGAGGAAATACCGTGAGCGTAAACTGCCTATTTTATATTTTCATATGTTCAGTTTCGTGGTTGGCATTACTGTCATGTATTTAGTTAGAGCTTTTGTGTTTGTAGTTTTGTACTTATTTTATAATTAGTTAGTGGTTTCTTTATTGTTTATAAATTTAAAAAAAGTGATGGCTGTGTGCGTGGGGTGGCGGTTGGCTGGCGGTGTGCGTGGGGTGGCGGTTGGCTGGCGGTGTGCGTGGGGTGGCGCTTGGCTGGCGGTGTGCATGGGGTAGTGCTAGGCTGGCGGTGTGCGTGGGGTGGCGCTTGGCTGGTGGTGTCAGCCAAATGGCAGTCCACACACTCCCATCAGCTAGTGTGACTGCTGTATCAGGTATGTGGGCATATGTAAGTGATGGGCCCTTGAATGGCGCAGTCTGTCGATGCGAGTGTTGTAATGTGCTGGCCCCGTGGCTGGCGGCGTGAATGGTCTTGTGCATGTCATGTATGAAAAGTGTGTGAATGGACTGTAAAACGGTTGGTGCCTTGACGCGGCTTTACAGCTCACGAGCTGTGAGTCATTGGTCCAGTGTTTTGGCCTTTCAGTTATTAACAGTGCATTTCACTTTTGTGAAATCTCTTGTTAATAACATTTGATCTACTGAACCATCACTCACCCTCGTGCCAAATCCAACCAGTATGTGTCGTACAAATGACAAAACATGCTCCGCTGTAATCAGGTGTCGCAGCACACTTGTGACACACTAGGTGTCTCAGGTGGGACCTCGATGATGAAGCATGCCACCAACTTGGTTGGTGGGTGAGGGGTCTTTTTCACATAAACTAAGTGCGTTTCTTTTCACAATTTTAGTGTTTGGCACATCATGGACGTACGTGGACACATCAAAATGATATATTGCAAAACTACCTGTGTTTGGGGGAGGGGGCACCTATGTTTTTGGTCGTGGGTGCGGTCTTCATCTAGGGAATGCTGGGTTGAAGGACATTTGGGGCTACTCTCAGATTCCAGAACTTTCTGTCACCGAAATGTGAGGAAAAAGTGTTTTTTTAGCCGAATTTTGAGGTTTGCAAAGGATTCTGGGTAACAGAACCTGGTGAGAGCCCCACAAGTCACCCTGTCTTGGATTCCCCTAGGTCTCTAGTTTTAAAAAATGCCCAGGTTTGGTAGGTTTCCCTAGGTGCCGGCTGAGCTAGAGGCCAAAATCCACAGGTAGGCACTTTGCAAAAACACCTCTGTTTTCTTTGAGAAAATGTTACGTGTCCACTTTGTGTTTTGGGGCCTTTCCTGTCGCGGGCACTAGGCATACCCACACAAGTGACGTACCATTTTTATCTGGAGACTTGAGGGGACGCTGGGTGGAAGGAAATTTGTGGCTCCTCTCAGATTCCAGAACTTTCTGTCACCGAAATGTGAAGAAAAAGTGTATTTTTAGCCACATTTTGAGGTTTGCAAAGGATTCTGGGTAACAGAACCTGGTGAGAGTCCCACAAGTCACCCTGTATTGGATTCCCCTAGGTCTCTAGTTTTCAAAAATGCCCAGGTTTGGTAGGTTTCCCTAGATGCCGGCTGAGCTAGAGGCCAAAATCCACAGGTAGGCACTTTGCAAAAAACACCTCTGTTTTCTGTGGAAAAATGTGATGTGTCCACATTGTGTTTTGGGGCATTTCCTGTCACGGGCACTAGGCCTACCCACACAAGTGAGGTACCATTTTTATCGGGGACTTGGGGGAACTCTGGGTGGAAGGAAATTTGTGGCTCAGATTCCAGAACTTTCTGTCACTGACATGTGAGGAAAAAAGTGTGTTTTTTGCCAAAGTTTGAGGTTTGCAAAGGATTCTGGGTAACAGAACCTGGTGAGAGCCGCACAAGTCACCCTGTCTTGGATTCCCCAAGGTCTCTAGTTTTCAAAAATGCCCAGGTTTGGTAGGTTTCCCTAGGTACCGGCTGAGCTAGAGGCCAAACTCCACAGGTAGGCACTTGGCAAAAACACCTCTGTTTTCTTTGAGAAAATGTGACGTGTCCACTTTGTGTTTTGGGGCATTTCCTGTTGCGGGCACTAGGCCTACCCACACAAGTGAGGTCCCATTTTTATCTGGAGACGTGGGGGGACACTGGGTGGAAGGAAATTTGTGGCTCCTCTCAGATTCCAGAACTTTCTGTCACCGAAATGTGAAGAAAAAGTGTTTTTTAGCCACATTTTGAGGTTTGCAAAGGATTCTGGGTAACAGAACCTGGTGAGAGTCCCACAAGTCACCCTGTATTGGATTCCCCTAGGTCTTTGGTTTTCAAAAATGCCCAGGTTTGGTAGGTTTCCCTAGGTGCCGGCTGAGCTAGAGGCCAAAATCCACAGGTAGGCACGTTTGCAAAAAACACCTCTGTTTTCTGTGGAAAAATGTGATGTGTCTACGTTGTGTTTTGGGGCATTTCCTGTCACGGGCAATAGGCCTACCCACACAAGTGAGGTACCATTTTTATCAGGGACTTGGGGGAATTCTGGGTGGAAGGAAATTTGTGGCTCTGATTCCAGAACTTTCTGTCACTGAAATGTGAGGAAAAAGTGTTTTTTTTAGCCAAATTGTGAGGTTTGCAAAGGATTCTGGGTAACAGAACCTGGTGAGAGCCCCAGAAGTCACCCTGTCCTGGATTCCCCTAGGTCTCTAGTTTTAAAAAATGCCCAGGTTTGGTAGGTTTCCCTCGGTGCCGGCTGAGCTAGAGGCCAAAATCCACAGGTAGGCGCTTTGCAAAAAACACCTCTGTTTTCTTTGAGAAAATGTGACGTGTCCACTTTGTGTTTTGGGGCATTTCCTGTTGCGGGCACTAGGCCTACCCACACAAGTGAGGTACCATTTTTATCGGGAGACTTGAGGGAACGCTGGGTGGAAGGAAATTTGTGGCTCCTCTCAGATTCCAGAACTCTCTGTCACCGAAATGTGAGGAAAAAGTGTTTTTTTAGCCATATTTTGAGGTTTGCAAAGGATTCTGGGTAACAGAACCTGGTGAGAGCCCCACCCCGTCTTGGACTCCCTTAGGTCTCTAGTTTAAAAAAATGCACAGGTTTGGTAGGTTTCCCTAGGTGCCGGCTGAGCTAGAGGCCAAAATCCACAGGTAGGCACTTTGCAAGAAACACCTCTGTTTTCTGTGGAAAAATTTGATGTGTCCACGTTGTGTTTTGGGGCATTTCCTGTCACGGGCACTAGGCCTACCCACACAAGTGAGGTACCATTTTTATCGGGAGACTTGGGGGAACATAGAATAGCAAAACAAGTGTTATTGCCCCTTGTCTTTCTCTAAAATTTTTCCTTCCAAATATAAGACAGTGTGTAAAAAAGACGTCTATTTGAGAAATGCCCTGTAATTCACATGCTAGTATGGGCACCCCATAATTCAGAGATATGCAAATAACCACTGCTCCTCAACACCTTATCTTGTGCCCATTTTGGAAATACAAAGGTTTTCTTGATACCTATTTTTGACTCTTTATATTTCAGCAAATGAATTGCTGTATACCCGGTATAGAATGAAAGCCTGCTGCAGGGTGCAGCTCATTTATTGGCTCTGGGTACCTTGGGTTCTTGATGAACCTACAAGCCCTATATGTCCCCGCAACCAGAAGTGTCCTGCAGACGTAACAGTATATTGCTTTCAAACATTTGACATCGCAGGAAAAAGTTACAGACTAAAATGTAGCGAAAAATTGCTGTTTTTTTCACCTCAATTTCAGTATTTTTTTATTTCAGTAATGATTTTCTGTAGATAACCCTTGTAGGATCTACACAAATTACCCATTGCTGAATTTAGAATTTTGTCTATGTTTCAGAAATGTTTAGGTTTTTGGGATCCAGCATTGGTTTCATGCCCATTTCTGTCACTGACTGGAAGGAGGCTGAAAGCACAAAAAATCGTAAAAATGGGGTATATCCCAGTAAAATGTCACAATTGTGTTGAAAAATTGGGTTTTCTGATTCAAGTCTGCCTGTTCTTGAAAGCTGGGCAGCTGTTGATTTTAGCACCACAAACCCTTTGTTGATGCCATTTTCAGGGGAAAAAACACAAGCTTTCTTCTGCAGCCCTTTTTTCCCATTTAAAAAAAAAAAATCACTGTATTTTGGCTAATTTCTTGGCCTCCTTCAGGGGAACC
The DNA here is from genome assembly GCF_031143425.1 of Pleurodeles waltl. NCBI lineage: Eukaryota > Metazoa > Chordata > Amphibia > Caudata > Salamandridae > Pleurodeles > Pleurodeles waltl. The sequence goes on from NC_090449.1 coordinate 941,469,047, forward strand.
CACAAAGTCTGGGTACCTCTAGAATCCCTAGGATGTTGGACAAAAAGAACGCAAATTTGGCGTGGGTAGCTTATTTGGACAAAAAGTTATGAGGGCCTAAGCAAGAACTATTCCAAATAGGCAAAAAAAGGCCTGGCACAGGAGGGGGAAAAGGCCTGGCAGCGAAGGGGTTAAAATGAAGTTATACCAGGGCAGGAGTTGAGGCCATTTTGTTGCATGTGACTACAGAGAACTATGAGGCACAGGTGGGAGGGGCAGAGGCATAGTTTCAAGGTGGGGTTGGGATGTGACACCCCCCAAATGCATTCTTGGCAACTAATTTGGTCTAGAGGCCTTAAATCGGTCTGCTTTATCTGTGTCCGTTTTTTGTCATACTCATTTAAATAAGAGTTTTTAACTTGTTCATTTTTTGGAGCAGAATTAAAACATATATAGCGGCTGGTTTGCCAGAAAGATATACATCTGCACCAGTAGAAGTACTCCTTGAATGAGTACAAATGTACTACTTTTTGGAATTCACAATAATTGGCAATAGTAGGCTTGGAAAGCTGTGCCAGTGTCAGGTTTCCAGACACACTACTGCCAATCAAACACCCAAAAGTTGAAGGGATGAATGCTTGAAAATAGTCTAACCAATGACAATCCCTCAGGTAGCATTCTGAACCATTGTTTTTCACCCACTGTATGCAGAAGTCCACCTAATGCAAATCATTTCTGACATGTTCCTCATGGAAACAGTCCATCCCAAACATTGGTCATCTTACACCTCTTACACCATGTTACAAATGGGACATTTGAGATTCACACACATAAAATATCAATGACTAAGCTACACCCCTGCCCATACTGTCTCTGCATTCTATTGGTGCCTCTCTTTTCTGCCTCCATGACTGCAGTGCTATAGTTTAAATCTCTTTTTGGCTCACCCGAAGGTGGCAAAACATTGCTTTTGGCCTACAGCACTTTCCTTAACCTTGAGGTGCATGTTGAGGGTAAGGCATAAAGTTTCCCACCTTAATATTGTGTCAAGGAAGTTGAGGGGCCGAGACTGTGCCAGAGTGGTCTGCAAGCCAACTCTGAGTCCTTGGCAATTGGGCGGGGTTGGGGGAGGGGGGGTAAACTGTCCCTTAGAAGGGATATGCAGTTGTACCTGTGGTGTACTAGGGGTATCAGACCATATGCTTAGGTACCTTCTCTCCTAGTCAGTAAACCTGGTTTCAATGGGCTTTCCCCTTGACTGGGAGAACAGATAATGGGAGAAAATCCATAATCTGCTCTCCCAGAGAAATTAAAACACTGCCTGATATTTTAGGAATGTTGAGCCGTATGCTTGATATAAGGTCTAGTGCTTAGTAGGTGTTCCCTTTCCATGAATGGTACACCCAGGTCATGTTCCATCCTATGTGTGCTACCAATGGTGGTGAAAGGCAGTTTGCCCCAAAACATTTAGTTGAGGCAGAGTCTATGTCAGGGTTCCATTTCTCCCATTCATTATTCCCAGTGTCTTTTGGTGTTTCCACATCCCCAGGAGAGCATATAAATGGGAATACCACTGATCTGTAATCCCACTGGAATGAAAACCATTTGAGTCTGTGAGTTTGGGGTAGTGGACTCTCCGCTTGGTTGGTTCTCTGGCATAACTTTGCTGTAAACAACTTGCACAATAATCCTCTGGTTCCTAGTGGGATTTACTCTCCCTTGGGGTAAATCTGTGAATCTACCTTCAAAAGGAAGGATGTGCAATTCTAGGGTGTTGAGTGTATATTCCCTTTGTCAGAGGGCATAATAACCCACTCATTATCCCAAGTATCCAGCTGCCATTGTTTTGTCCTGGGAGTGGAAACAGATTAATGGGTATAAACTCCTGATCTACTTCCTATTGAAGAAGAAAGGCTTATAGAGACTGTAGGGTTGTGGAAGTTACATCCTGTGCTTGGTTACTTGTACAGAGAAGGAAAATTAAGCCTTGGCGCTCTCTGGCATTCACTGCCTTTGATAGTTAACTTTCCCTTTCCTGCTGCGGTGGAGATGTTGAAGCAGTAATCAGTTCAAGAGAAACATTTTTGAAAAGGTAAGCATCACCCCCTAGCTGCACTCAATATTGCCCAAACCTGTTTAGGTTGCTTGTGTTTTCATGCAGGACTTAGCTTTGCAGTTTAGATTGGACTGTCCCCTTTGGAAATATGACAAGCTTGATTTGTGCATGGTTGGTTCCTCAGTATTTGCACAGTAAGGGATAAATATGGCCTGGGATTTGGCCGAGTGATTACCAGTGGCTTTTTGTTTCTCAATGAGGCATCCTGAGTGTGTTTGAAATAGCCATGTGCCGCCTGGGCCACAAGACTAGGATGGGGTGAAATTGTTGTCTCAAGCATTCCACATTAAACACATTTTGCAAAATATTGTAAGGTTGTGCTGTTTTACAAAATGTTTGTTCACATTCAACAATGTGATTTGAAGGCAAATTGTCTCCATTGTAAAACTGATGTCTGCTGAGGCCGAGACATTTTCTGCTTGAACCACCCTCCTTAGGGTATCCCGCTTGACTTTTGTATGTGTGGTGTTTTCTCATGCACAATTTTTGCATGACATAACTCCCAACTACATTTTACATATTTTTATCCAATTTTACAAGCATGTTTTTTTAAACAAATCACAGTTTGGCACATCTCTCCATCAGACACAAGCTGCTATTCACTAGTGATGCCAATATGACTAAAACATACCTTTAGTTACTTGAGTTTCCATGCAGAGTGTCTAGCAGTGTAGACTGCGCTTTTCCTGTTGGGATGGGGACATGACTGATTTGCATGGGATTGTTGCAGTACTATGACCAAAAAAATAATGAACTGGAATGTGGCCCAGAGTAATTACTAGTGAATTGATTCATGTATTCCAATCATCTTTCTTTTTCACACACTAATACACAAAACAAAATACTTACAGATTCCACATTTTTTTTAGAACCTGCTTGGGAAAGGAAGTTGTAATAATTCATACCTGCTGAAAAAGATTCCTGTGTCTGCCTGCAGATGAAGATTGGTTGATCATGATCCCTGAAGTTCTGCCCCATGACTGATAGTGTCAGTCCACTGCCGTCCTTCATGGTAAAGTGAGTCAGTGTTTCACCAGAGAATCATTCTCATTCTGTGGTAATTACCTCTTGTGATTCATGGGTACAGAAGGTCCTGGGTGATTACTTGAATAAAGGGTGTTGAAATTTATCCTGGACATTTGGACTAATTCACACACAACTTCCTACAAGTAGATAAGACTGAGTTGAAATCAGTGGCTCCAGTCTTGAAGAACTAAGCACTTTCTACAAGGTAGCACTGCAGGCAGAAACATGAATTGAACTTTGCAGTTTGTAATAAATGACTGCCATCAGAATATAGGCTTGCCTCCTTAATTTGGAAAAGCTCCAGCAGCCAACAACTTAACATCAAGGCCCGGGTTTTGGAACCCACTTTGACCAAATTGGAGTTTTTAAAGCAACATTTGAGCCTTCTGGACACATTTTTCAGATTTGCTCGGGTGGAAACTTTTTTATTATAGAAATTGTTTAAAGTCCAAAGCTAAAATTGTTTGTCATATCACACCACCAAGCTCAAACCTACTGCTTGTGTTTGTGGGTCAGCCCAAAAAGTTCCCCAAAGGCGAGTCTCCTACATATTATAGACCAACATTGAATTGACTTTTCCATTGTTTCCTATGGAAACATTTTTGTTTTTGCTGTAAATTTAAATCCCTAAATCCATTTAAGAGCATTTCTGTCATGTTACTTTTTAAAGAGATTATGGAGCATATTCACAAAGGTAAATCTACATATATGAATTTGCTCCAAAAAAATTACTTTTACACTTTTGAGAAACTTTAATACAGTTGGCTATTCGCAACTTCCGATTATAAAATTACTCAGAAGTGTAGAGTTACATGTCCCCACCTCCTAAAATAGGGAGTAGAGTCAGTAAAAATTGACATATAATAGGAAAGTTACTACTAGCAGTGACTAATATTTTATTTAATGTTCAGCACACTTGACAGAGACTTCTGCAACAAGGACAGAGATCGCCGAATGGAACAGTATAGGGGAAGGTTTAAATGTTTATTAAACATTTAAAAAAACTAGAATTTAATTAGGTTTACTATTAATGTTGAATAAAATAATACAATGTTACAATATTAATACGTTCATTTTATATTTAAAATTAAATAATTAAATATTTTAAATATGTCAAGTTAAAATAAAATTATTTTTCTGAAGTTTAAATTAATGAACAGAATTCCAACCTAAAGTAAATATATTATAATCTAAAAAAGGTCTTGTAATTATTTGTAATGTACATTAATTGTTAGAATTGAAAAGGTTAATAAAACTAATTAAACATGAATAATAAATGTTTTATTCTTAGTAAATGTTGTTAACATTAAAATAAGTGTATTTATAGTTGCAAATCTTTCAACTAATGAATTTTAACTTTACTTCCTGCAGGGTTGTATCCCCTTCCTCCATTATTTGCTATGGAATGCTTTTGCAGTTCCCTGGTCTGTATCCCCTATTTCCATTATTTGCTATTGAATTGTTTTACAGTTCCATTGGTCGTGCAAGTGAGGTACTGGACTTACTTCAGCTCTGAGCTGGAGTACATTTACAACTGTTTTGGGTTCTTATTTGGCTTTAGTAACTCTAGAAATGTTTTTTGTGAATATCAATCAGTTTACTTTTTTGTGCCTGAGTGTACTCTGCTCCCTAAATCCCACCATGACCCACTCTGCATCTTGCTTACTGCTCACTTGATCCCCACCCTTTAGTAGAAGTTATTCACGATTTTCCAGCAACTCCCTTCTGTCCATCTCACATTTACTACTAAAGTGTATAATAACATGTGCAGAAATTCCCACAGTTGGGGTGGAGATCTGCACACATAAAAGATAAGGGAGTCGAGGTTGTAGACCTTAGCATGTAGGTATGTGGATAGTGTTTTGTAAAATGTTAGTACACTATTATAGTACTACTAAAGGTACCTCAAAATGCAGTTTGTGAAATATTTTCAATTGAACATTTATTGAGCCTCTAAGGGCCTGATGTATGAAAAATGCTGATTAGTTAATCAGTCAAAAACATTTGTGAACAGTATTGTAGGGATTTGTGAAGTATTAAAGTAGAGACAACAATGAATCTGTAAAAATATGTTGTGAACTGAAATTCATAGAATTTGCATATTAGGGAAGCTATTTTGCATGTTGCCATTTAGTGGAGGCAGGTGGTAACAAGTTGGAGGGTATAACTGAAAAGCGGCATAAACTTTCACAATGGTGGCAGTCCAGGTGGTCAAGGTAAGGAGGCATGCTCTGGGAGCTCTATTGCACGTAAAAGAAGACAGGAGTGGATTTTTAGGTAGAGAGTCATCCTGTTTGAGCATACAGAAGAGGAGGCTTATGGCAGATCTAGGTTATCATTCTTGATTTAATTGATGAGTGTTCAGGTGTTATGCTCCCTACATCTCCCAATATCAAAGAATATTCAAATTAATGCTGCTCACCTTGAAGAGTGCTCATTCTAGAGTATTTAAACAATTCCTGTATGCAATGGTTATTAGAATAAATATTAAATTTCCAAATACCCCGGCTGATTTACAAAATACAAGAATAAAATGAAATCTAATTCCAGTCTTTCTTAGTGCCATATGATGTGAAGAAAACACATTTGTGCGTGCCCTCTACTGCTACAGAGCTACCCTTGGAACATATATGACGCTTTCATTTTTTTGCCACTGTGGATTTAACTGTCGTCTGGCAAGTGCAGACATGGGAGCTGAATTATTGCTTGGTGTGTGTCAGTTGCATTGTGCTATATTATATAAGAAAAACCTAAGAAGATTACATCTATACCTATGCTTGTATGTTATAAATGATAATGTTTATGCCATTCATTCATGGATTCTCACTCCATTTTTTAACCCTCAGACTCTGAATGAACAAAGCTACTATGCAGCACACAAGCAGACTAGTGGAGTTATTGAAAGGACTTTGGGGGTTTTAAAAGGAATATTTTGTTGCATACACAAAAGTAATGGAGCATTAGAATACTTCCCAAGACGTGTAAAAGTATAGCAGTATGTCAGCAGTAAATCAGAGGAAACAATGGACAATAATGTAGAGGATGATGAGGAACTACAATCAAGTCATCCAGCATATGAACTGGACAATGTACCTTCTGCTGAGGGAAGAACATGTAGGTCACACATTATGAACACTTCCTTCTGATGTAGACCTTTTGGTTTACTGATTAAGAATCACAAATGACATGCAATTCTGATTTAAGTTCTGTTTCTTCACATGAACTTTGCAGCAGCGATATCGATACCAAAACGTTTTTTCCAAGATTTATAAATGAAACATTTGTTAAATATAACATTATTTAAACAAAACCATTTTGCCTAATTCAAAAACATTTTTTTTCTGTCAAACCTCCATTGTCCTGGTCATGTGCACCTGCCTTGAAGTACCTTGCCCTTCTTCACTTCTGCTCCAACTATGTAAAGCACTACCACCATTGAGAAAGACTACTCACACTTGAGGCTTCTTCACTCTCTGGTACTAATAAGGCATGCCTAATACCAGCTGTAGTTGTTTTGAGTACTTCCAAGGTACTGGCTACATGAGCTGGAGTCCTTGGAATGTTTCCACTTTGACATATCAACTCCTCTTGGAAATTTAAAGATCATTACACATAAAAATGTTGTACAGAGAGGCCAAAATTCTGAAAGCAAGTGCCTATATGATGATCTAATCCTCTGTGCCTTTCTTTTCTCTGCTATTACTCTATCAACGTATTCAATAGAATCCAAAATATAAATTGTACTGCAGGCTGTGCTTTCAAATCCATTGTGTACAGTGTATTTCAAATCACCCGCCCTTTTGGTTAATTTACATATTGCTTTCATTTTTTTTGTACAGCAAACACTGCATTTTGAAACTTTCTGAAGTTTTTTGCTAAAGAAGAAGGATTCTCTGTATCTGTTTCTAGAGCACTTACTTCTGGAAAGGGGAGGCCTTGCACTGGGTGTCAATGGTTGATACACTGAGTGATGTCTTCTCACTCTCATATTAGTAGTTGAGGTTGTACCATATTGTTAGACCTGTCAGCTCTTGGCATGGTTTCCCGTGTACTTTTTGCTTCTGATCTCCTGTTTTGGTCCTGTGCTGAATTTAGTTTTTGCTGGCTTTAGGACTCTGGGCACTTTACCAGCGCTGACAAGTGCTTAAATGCAAGGGCTCTCTGTCTAAAGTGGGTTGGTGATTGGTTTTCTTCATGATTGGCATATATTATTTACTAGTAAGCCCCCAGTAAAGTGCACCAGAGGTGCCCAGGGCCGGTACATCAAATGCTACTAGTGGGCATGCAGCACTGTTTGTGCCACCCACATGAGTAGCCCTATAAACATGTCTCAGACCCGCCACTGCAGTGTCTGTGTGTGCAGTTTTAAGCTGGCAGTTCTACCTGGCCAGTCCACCCATGTAGGACAGTACTATATGTAGGTCACCCTAAGGAAAACCCAAGGTAGCCCATAGTCAGGGTGCAGTGTATTTAAAAGGTAGGACATGTACTAGTGTGTTTTACATGTCCTGATAAGGAAATACTGCTAAATTTGGTTTTTACTACTGTAAGGCCTACCTCTCCAATAGGGTAACATGGGATTGACTTGAAATATCTTTGAAGTGCAGTTTTCCATTGGGAGCAGCTAGAGGGGTGGAGTTTGGAGTCTCCGAACTCACACTTTTAAAATACATCTTTTTGTGAAGTTGGTTTTTAGATTGTAAGTTTGAAAATGCCCCTTTTAGAAAGAGGGCATTTTCTTGCTTAACCATTCTGTGCCTCTGCCTGGCTGTGGATTACTCGTCTGGGTGAGACTGACAGTTGGGCTGTTTGTGAATTCACTCTTGAAAAGTCACAAAAAAGGAGCAGAGGTGTGTCCTGCATGTCATGCTGGGCCTTCCAGGGCTAGAGTGGAGGGAGGAGCTGACACTTGTGCCTGCGCTGACACAAATCAGTCTCCAAACCCCCTAGTGTGTGTCTGGGGCCAGGACAGGGAAAGGCAGGGTCCTGTGCACTACAAAGACTTTCCTTTGAAGTTTGCCTACTTGAAAGGCAGAAATTAATATAAGTATTGGACTGCTGACCCCACAACTTCAGAACACTTCTGTACTGAGGACATTCTGCCAGGAAGAAGAGCTGGATGCTGTAGGACAGTGATACTCAAAGTACGGCCCGGGGGCCGCATGCAGCCCTTTTGACCTTTACATGCAGCCCCCAGAGCAGCAGTACCACTAGGCAGCTGTTTACTGGATTTAACAGGGGACACTTTATTTAAACATGATAGAAGATAAGGAAAGAAAGTAAGGAATTTGTCCTGCACCACTTTAACTGCAGGAACACTTTCATTCTTTAAGAAACCTTGCAGCAAATGTATATAACTATGAGTGTTCTTAAAAATTCAAAAAGTGTATTTGATTTATTTACACACAGAACTATTTAATTTAACAGTGCATGGAGAAGTATTTTTTTTAAACGAAGGTTTCAAACATAAATTCAGAAACTTTCATTCTTCCCTCACCCCCATCATTCATTCTTACCCCCACTTTCATAACAATGCCAATAGTGAACTAAGAGGCAAGTCAGTTGTTATCTGCACTCTTTGATTGGCCTGGTTTGCTAATATACATGAACAACTTTATAGCTTATTAAATAAAACACAGGAGAATGGGTTGCACAGCACACAACCCAAAGTCATGCATTGTGAGGTCCTCCTACATACAATAATGAAGAACAAGAAGGGAACGTGAAATAAAACAATTGCCTAGGATCGCACAGTTTTGTAAAGTTGGGAAGCTGGGATTAATGCCAGGTTTTCTGGTTTCACATTGTGCGATTCAGCCGCCAGATCTATATGCTTTGCTGCCCCCTATCGCCACCATAACGCCACAAACCCTCCCCACCCATAGCCCCCTCCTCCCTTTGATCGGCATGCTGCTAGCATCAATGCGGCCCTCGGTTGCACCACAGACCAAACTTTGTGGCCCCACCCATAGCCCCCTCCTCCCTTTGATCGGCATACTGCTAGCATCAATGCGGCCCTCGGTTGCACCACAGACCAAACTTTGTGGCCCTTGGGAAAATGTTTGCGGGTACCCATGCTGTAGGAGAAACTGCCACTCTTCCAGTTGCTTTGCTGTGCTGGCCTGCTGCTTGCTGCTTCTGTCTTGGGAGTGAAAGGACTGGACTTTGCTTTCTACATCCTGCTTTTAAAGGCTCTCTAAGGGCTTGAACTGAGCTTGCCTTCTGTTTTGAAGTCGCAGGGACATCAAAGACTTCGTCCGCCAGTGCCTGGACTCTTCTGCCGAGAGTCCTGACTTGCTAAGTAATGCCAGATCCAGTCCCTGGGCCCTTAGAAGTCGAAGCTGGTAACCTGAGTGAAAATCTACACACCAAAGCCGTTGCAGCAGAAAAATCAATGCAGCGCCTGCACCGCAGCTGAAAAGTCGACGCAGTGCTGGTCTCACCACTGCGAAATCGACACGCCTGTTTCAGTGGGGATCCATTGTTGCCGTTCTTATGGATTTTCCACGCATCATTCCGGGGCATCACTTTTCTTCATCAACGTTCCTCCGCAACCAGGAATCAAGGTATCGCTGGTCTGTCAGGAAAAGAACCCATGCATTACCAGCTGGGCAGGGAAAGAATTGACGCATTGCCAAATAGAAAAATTGCTGTCTAATTGTTCATTTGAAAAATGACTTAATGTTTACATTTATGTAGAATATTTGTATATGTTATCCACTAATAGAAATACAACTCAATAATGCAAATTGTACATATCTAGTAATTTAATAAACCTATTTTTAAACTGAATTTTAATGCCATATATTAAATTACAATTTTTATGCATGCAAAAATTATAGAATATTTTACTAATTTCAATTTCTATAAATATATTTTAATAGTAAAATAAAAGTTAAAAACAGCTTTTACCTAAGGGTATGGCGACTGAGGCTGAATTGTCAATAGAACTGACACCACCAAAGATTCCTACTGAAATGTTATGATTTGTAATTTCCTCTATTGCTGTAGGTGAGATTCAGTACTGCTACACCATCTTCTGCAGTTTGCATCACTCTTTCTGGCTGCTAAACTCCTTTGGTCCTTGACCACAGGTCTTACCAGCTTTATTGCCATTCTTCAGTGATCCTCTCAGTGACAGCCGCTGCATTTTTGTGGGCACATACTCTAGGCCATTTAATTTTTTTGCGGCTTCTTGGACATTGAATGAAGATCTCCACACATTCCTTCACTAGGATCTCTAATTAAGCATGCTGAAGTTTCCTATGTGCTTCCCTGATCTAGCCTCACTTCAGAAACAGTACACCTGGCTCACATCCTAGTTTGCTTATCTTATAACTGACTGATAAACAGTAAGTGGTGGCCATTTGAATTCATCTCTGTCCCAAAGATGCACCGTGACCTGTAGTGGATGCTTAGTTGCACTAGCCACGAGTGAGCATGATTTCCATGTTCATGATGTGTTGCTAGTGCTCTGCCTTTCTGTGGATCTTGGTTGATATCGTTGTATATGAGAACACAACATATTTACCATGAGAGAGCGTAGTTTAAACATTACTTATTTTAGATGTGAAATGCTTATATTTAACAATGCTGCATTAATAATATTTTTCATTGAAACATATCTTAAACGTGGAGAATTATTGTACGCATATACTAATATTAATAAGAAGAAATGATTACTTGTATCATGATTAATTGAATATGTTAACACATACGAAGATTGCATTTATTAGAATCCATAAGCCTTAAGTTAGCGTGAGTCGAAAACTAGCTGTGTAACTCTCATATTAAAGCATATCTTTCTGTTTCTTCAGTGTGCTGACTTGCAAAAGGCCATGACCCAGCAATTGTTCTTTTCTCCGTTTTATGTAACATTGCTAGTTTTTCTCATCCGCATGCTTGCTGCTTTAGTATAAAAGTTATACGCTTTGCAACAGAATATGGACAATTTCAAGGACATTGAACCACGGAAAAGAGAGCTCTTGACCCGAAGAACGTGCCAGAAAATGAAGTAACCCCGGATGTGCCACCTACGAAAAACGTCAATTATGAAGACCAATCAAAATGTTATAAGCTATCGTAAAATGACAAATGCATTACTTAATGTATAATTTGATAGGTTACAGATAGTGGGGTATAGTGACTATCCAATAGAATTTTGGGGGAATGTATTATGAAAAAGGGATAAAAACCCATGACACAGAAGACTCGAGGTCACTAGGTAGGGAATGATATTGATTGCATCCAGAAACTCTGTCACTTTGTTTGGTGACTTGAGACTTAATAAAACCATCCTCACCCTTAGTCGCCCCATTACACTTTCTTCCTTATGAGGGAAGTGTCCCCTGCCCTTAGACTAGATAGACTGACGGCGATTCAACTGATGTCCTGAAGACAAAGAGTGATCCTGTATACTGACCTATTCCGAGGAGGGTAATTATGCTGCTGCTATTGAAATTCATCTATTTGCCTTTTCTTTCTAGGTACCAACTGCTGTATATTTTTGATTAGTGGCCTTAGTTAGATGTTTTTCAAATTGATGTTCTAAATTGTTTTGCATGAAGCCCAACATGCTGATGCTAATTAGTGGCTAGATGAGGCATTCACCTTGACTGACGCAACTGACGTGACTGACGTGGTGTTATGCTGAACTAAGACATATATGAGGTTCTATGCATTTTGATTTTTTTACCTTCATATTACTATCTTATGTTTGTGATCTTTGCATTGTTGAAACCTTATCATAGTTGCCGCATTGTGACTATGCTCTTTTGCTTCTTGGTTTTGAGATTAATACATCTGCTATTAGATTGTAATCAATAGGGAATAAAATTCACAAAACTTCAATAAGGTGTGGTTATTCATGACTGAAAGGTCATGGTTGCGTTAACGATCCTTAACTAATGTCTAAAGTGAGATATATTGTGGTGATATATGTTGACAATATTATTGATATATTGCTTGATATATTGATCAGTTACCTCGTCTTACGGTGTCTCACCACTGGGTCCAAAGATTCATCGGCCTAAAACGAGTCCTAAAATGTATAAATTAACATAGAAGGACGCGTTATCAGTTCTGGTAGCAGAGCGACGGTTTGGCCCTTGGGGGCCCTAGGACGGAGTTTCATTGTTTAATTTGTTTTTCTGTGATAATGCAATTTGGAGATATGATGGGTTGCTAAGCTCGCCATGGCTTTCCCGGGATCTCGGAGCCTGCCTAAATGAGTTGGGAATGTTCTCGGTGCCATAGTGTGCGTGGTTAGGGTCTTTGCGCTTGCCTAAGCTTATGCATCTTGCAGGTGGTTGTGGAAAATTTGTGTGTATTTAGGCCAAATTAAGTGTTGTTTAGCAGGAGTGGGCGTACTCCACAGTAAGAGAGTAGGGAAGTTGGCGTACTTCATGTGAATGTAGCGCTTGTTGCTCAAAATTATCCACGTGGTTGGTTGTTGTGTACGGACCTGTCGAGGTCTAAGACTCCGGGGTATTGATGATAAATGTGGTTTATGTTGTAATCTGTGCGGTTTAATAGGTCAATCGGGCGTGGTTGACAAGTCGAGTTTGAGTTGTAACGTGTGAATGAAACCTTCGATGGAGATTTGACAAATTCTAAAGTGCACTAGAAGGAGTCATTGACAAGTCGAGAGTAGAATTTGCGGGTCGAATTCTGCTTGCGTATGAGGGAACTGAGAAGGAGAGAGTAGCGGCCGAGGCTTCAAGTGAAATCTCTGTAAAGTTCTGAAGCGAATGTGTTACCCTTCCTGTAGTAAACCGACAGATTTGTGTTGTCATTTTAAGGTGCTCGCAATAATTTGCATTAGTTTGTGTGAGTTGTAGGGGTCAGTGAAGAGCGGACAAGCCGCAAGACTTTGTCAGCTGCTGTGTGTGTGTGAGTGTGACGTCAGTGGTGCCGCGCTGAGATAGGTCAGATGTCGAGAGGGGTCGCGCACGGATTGGCTGCCGTCCGTGAGAGGCAATAGGTTGAGAAAGGGCGGGTGAAGAGTGTCCTGGGAACTAAGCCATTTCTGATCAAATATAAAATAAGAGAATCGCAAAAATGAATTTTGTCAAAGCATTCAAGAGCGCTCTAAAGGGAGATGTATATATTGTAGCAACCGATGGAGAACCCACACCACCTGAGGGGACTCTGGCTTACACGGTTATGGAAGAAAAAGGTGTCGCACCTTGTTTATGGATGAAACAGTGGCGCAAATTAACAGAAAAAGAAGGGTGTTTAGCGTTTCCAGAGCATGGGACGTTTAATCCAAAGGTACTAGAAAATCTGAGGTGGATATTAAGTACACAGAAGCCACCTCCGAGACCGGCACAATACGAGGCTTTGGCGATTTGGGACTTGATGGCCCTTAAACATAGACAAGAAAGGTTTCAGAGAAGGCTGAGAAGGGCAGAAAAATCATATGCAGAGGCTAGGTGGGACAACAAGAGCAAAATGTGGAGAAGGGGAATCGTAGATGGGTTGAAGTTATTCCCAGCAATAACCCAGGGAGAAGAGACACAGGGAAAGAAAGCCTCTTGTAAAACCGACAAAGATTCAGGCAAAACTAAAGAAAATAAAAGGTCCTGGAAGAGGAAGATGCTTCAGACGATGAGGAATTTATGGATAGGTTGTTACATGATCGTCCGCCACCATATGCGGTGAGTGACAATACTCCAAGTACTAGCTTGGATCCTGGGAACCAGACGCAGGAAAAGGGAGTTACTGATACAGTACAGGCAAGCGATACAGCTTTGATACAGAATGGTGTCAGTGTACCCACTGCACCAGACTTGCCGATACAGTTGCAGCCTCCACCGCAGATAAAGAGAATCTACCCTGATGTTCCAGACCTTGAGACTACTACAAACTTGATAGTGCCGCCAGACCCGATATACACAAAGTCAAAGTTAATACAGATTGAATCGACTCCGAAGCTAATGTCTCAACCACCACAGTTGATACCAGGGTATAACCCTGTAGCGGGACCACCGTTAGTACCTGTACCGGGTACACTGGAGCAGACCTATGGTGTTGAGGCCCCAAGAATTCTGGGTCCAGGTCAGGCACCTGCCGCTATATTGTTACCCATTACTGTTGGTCCCCCAGTGCCATTGTATGCACAAGGTAAATCAGGGATGTGTGATCAGGGAGTGATGACTCAGGAAGCGATAAGAGGAGGGCCTATGAGAACACCCCAGATAATGGCCCCTGGAGAACAAGTAAATGAGCCACTGAGACCCTTAATGGACCTTAGTCCAGTAGGGGCACCTCTGGAAGCGATGCGTCAAGCAGGATTGGGAGTTTTAACTCCCCAAACTATGAGTACAAATACCTCACACACCCTAATGATACATGCAGGGAATATTTCACTGCAGGGTTTTACAGTACAGCAGTTAAATGAGTGGTTAGAGAAAACTTGTACCTTGCAAAAGACTGCAATGACTACCATTGAACCTGAGAAAGAAAAACAAGATGAATACTTGAATTTTGTACGACTAGGGGCAGAAGCTGCTGAGTTAGTGGAAGGAACAATGGGAGTAAATAGGTTGGAATCATACACTGAGGCAGAATTGAGGTACTTATGCCCCAAGATTACCAAAGAGGTAGGCAAAGTACATCAGAGATTAGCGAATTTGGCAGATAAATATAATATTGATATCGGAAACACTAAGCATTTGAAAAGAAGTTACAGATTAGATTTTGACTACAAAGATTTTGAACACATGAGATCTGCAGACATGAAGGCACATCTGAGAGAACTGTTGCAAAGTGCACAAATTTGGGGTGCATTGGAGAAATGGGAAGGCCGATGGGCAAAGAAAAGAGATAAGGGAAAGAGAGACAGTTCAGGGTCCAATGAAGTTAGGACGTCACCTGACCTGGGATTGGTAAAAATCTTACCTATGAGAGAGACAGCTGGTGGTGTTTTAGTACATGTGCCGTGGTCTAGAGGAGATATTTTATCTTTTACGAACGATTATCCTAGATTAAGAGAGAAGCCGATTGAGTGGTATCAACAAACGGACAGGTTTGTGAAACTTGCAAAGTGTCTCTGGGAAGACTTGAATACTTTATTTGAGATCATTGTTTTGCCTGATTTGTGGCTCGAGTGCAAGAGAGGGGTAGATTGGCCAACGAAGGAGCCGACAAGAGATAAGGTGACTGGAGCACCTTCAGAAGAGGTGATGAAATATTATCATAAAGTAATTGAGTTCTTGAAACAAAAGGTGTCGCCGAAGGTGACCGATTGGCAGAAAATCGACCGGACCTCTCAAGAGGTTAAAGAGTCAATACATGCTTATTACGAGAGATTGTTGAAAGCGTTCAAACATTACAGTGGTACTGAGACTATCGAACCGAAGGACATGAATCACCTTGTGTTTAGATTCGTTGAAGGGTTGAGACCAGAGGTTAGCCAAATGATTAAGAATCATTTGATTTGTTGGCAAGCAAAGCCGATTGATGAGGTGCTACAGTATGCAGTATGCGGGTTGTTTGTGGGCAGTTGCAGCAGTTGGTCAAAGCCTTTCACAATGTGAAGGCATAGTCATGGGATACCCTCTGACAGTAATGGTTCCACATTCAGAGATTGAGTTGAGTTGAGATTGAGTTGAAGCAGAAAAAGTTGAAAGAGAAAGTGATGGTGATGCAGATAAGGGCTGCACAGGCAGGAATACAGGGAAATGGAGTTCAGCAGATGATACAACAGCAACCGCAAATGAATGGTGTGTTTCAGGCACAGCCGAGAGGCAGAGGTCGAGGGTTTGTGAACCGTGGTTTGGACATGAATAATGTTGTTGTTCAAAATGACGTTCAAGGAGTAAAAAAGATGTCACCATGTCACGCGTGGGGGGCGTGGGGCACTGGAAACGGGAGTGCCCGAATATGGTGCAGGATGGTGCAGTTCAGCAGAGCATTAATGTTGGTACATTACAATAATTGCAGGTTTCATTTTTGGTCGACACAGGAGCTACACGCTCTACAGTTCGAAGTGCAGAAGTCCCGAGATTACCTCTCTCAGGGCGTACTATACGAGTGGTTGGTGTGGCAAATCAGTACCTGACTAATCCGATTACTGATCCGGTGCAGGTTGAAATTGGCAACTTTCAAGGGCTGCATAGATTTGTTGTATGCGATTCAAGTCCAGTATCCTTACTAGGAAGGGACGTACTGTGTAAGACAAAATGTTTAATTACCTGTTCCAACGATGGAATAGAAGTACAGACAAATAGTGACGATGAAGGAGATGAGAATCAATTGATAGAGGAAGGAGGAGAGACAAATGAAGACTACCCTTTGAATACTTTATTCCCAATGCATACTTTGATTGATCTACCTGTTGAACTACAAGGGACCGTGACAGAGAAAGTGTGGGATTTGACTGGGAAAGAAGTGGGATTGATAAAAGGAGTAGAACCAGTCAAGGTTCAGATAAAGCCGAATGCAGTGTTCCCACAAGTGTCACAATATCACATGACCCAAGACGTCCTCATTGAGGTGTCACAAATAATTGCAGATTTTCTCAGACAGGGAGTCCTGAAAGAAGTCTTGAGCAGTCCGTGTAACTCTCCCATAATGGGTTTAAAGAAGCCCTGTGGAAAAGTTTGAATTATGCAGGATTTGAGGAAAATAAATGAAATTGTGATAAAATGCTTCCCTGTGGTACCTAACCCAGCGGTAATAATGTTCCAGGTTCCTTGTGATGCTGAATGGTTTACTGTGGTAGACCTATCACAAGCATTCTTTTCGATACCTCTTCATGAGGACAGCTAATTTTTGTTCAGTTTCAATTTTTTGGACAAGGTGTACAGTTGGTGCAGAATTCCTCAAGGGTTCTCAGAGTCACCATCCATCTTCAATCAAATATTGAAGAAGGACTTGGAACCTCTTGTGCTGCCTTTTAATTCGACTCTTGTGCAGTACATTGATGATTTTCTAATTGCATCCAAAACCAGAGACAGTTGTAAATATGATACCATTGCATTATTGAATCATCTGGGAAAGAATGGACACAAGGTGTCACCCAGAAAGTTACAATACTGTCAAAAAGAAGTGAAATACTTGGGACATTTGATTGAGAAAGGGTCTCGAAGAATATCAAAGGAAAGAATAACAGCTGTTTTGCAGATGAATCCCCCAACTACAAAAAGAGATGTCAGGATGTTTTTGGGAATGGTGGGCTACTGTCGTCAGTGGATACCCAACTTCTCAATCATCTCAAAGCCTTTAATAAAATTGACAGGAAAAGAAGTCAAGGATGAGCTATTCACAATAACTTTGACAAAAGAGGAGCTTGAATCATTTGTAGAATTAAAAGAATGCATGTGCAGGGCACCGGCATTGGGAATGCCTGACTATGAGAAACCTTTTCTGTTGTTTTGTCATGAACGTGATGCTTGTTCTTTGTCTGTTTTAACACAGGTCCACGGAGATGCAAATCGCCCTGTAGCATATTTTTCAGCTACCTTGGACCCTGTCGCAGCAGCCTTACCGGGTTGTTTGTGGGCAGTTGCAGCAGTTGGTCAAAGCCTTTCACAATGTGAAGGCATAGTCATGGGATACCCTCTGACAGTAATGGTTCCACATTCAGAGATTGAGTTGAGTTGAGATTGAGTTGAAGCAGAAAAAGTTGAAAGTGATGGTGATGCAGATAAGGGCTGCACAGGCAGGAATACAGGGAAATGGAGTTCAGCAGATGATACAACAGCAACCGCAAATGAATGGTGTGTTTCAGGCACAGCCGAGAGGCAGAGGTCGAGGGTTTGTGAACCGGGGTTTGGACATGAATAATGTTGTTGTTCAAAATGACGTTCAAGGAGTAAAAAAGATGTCACCATGTCACGCGTGGGGGGCGTGGGGCACTGGAAACGGGAGTGCCCGAATATGGTGCAGGATGGTGCAGTTCAGCAGAGCATTAATGTTGGTACATTACAAAATTCACGAGGTCCAAAAGTGAGACATCAAAACCCGAATTTTCAGAATAATTTGGTACAAATGCAAGGGGTACAGCCCATGCAGCAGATGCAAATGCCGCGTTTTCAGTCAGTACAAATGCAAACAGTACAGCAGCAGATTCCTATGGTGCCTAGACAGCAAATGCAATTACCAATGGCTCCGATGGGACAGCAACAGGTGATGCTTCCTTAGCAGGTCACAGGCCAGGTAACCAATCAAAATAATACTGTGCAACAATTCCCATTACAAGGTGAAAATGGCATGAATGAGGATTGGTCAGATGACAGCTCAGACAGTGAAGAGTGCAGGCTTGCAGCATCCCTAGAGGTGGATCAGAGAGGCCCATACGTAGAGGGAAAAGTAATGGGCTATGGGGTTTCATTTTTGGTCGACACAGGAGCTACACGCTCTACAGTTCGAAGTGCAGAAGTCCCGAGATTACCTCTCTCAGGGCGTACTATACGAGTGGTTGGTGTGGCAAATCAGTACCTGACTAATCCGATTACTGATCCGGTGCAGGTTGAAATTGGCAACTTTCAAGGGCTGCATAGATTTGTTGTATGCGATTCAAGTCCAGTATCCTTACTAGGAAGGGACTTACTGTGTAAGACAAAATGTTTAATTACCTGTTCCAACGATGGAATAGAAGTACAGACAAATAGTGACGATGAAGGAGATGAGAATCAATTCATAGAGGAAGGAGGAGAGACAAATGAAGTCTACCCTTTGAATACTTTATTCCCAATGCATACTTTGATTGATCTACCTGTTGAACTACAAGGGACCGTGACAGAGAAAGTGTGGGATTTGACTGGGAAAGAAGTGGGATTGATAAAAGGAGTAGAACCAGTCAAGGTTCAGATAAAGCCGAATGCAGTGTTCCCACAAGTGTCACAATATCACATGACCCAAGACGTCCTCATTGAGGTGTCACAAATAATTGCAGATTTTCTCAGACAGGGAGTCCTGAAAGAAGTCTTGAGCAGTCCGTGTAACTCTCCCATAATGGGTTTAAAGAAGCCCTGTTGAAAAGTTCGAATTGTGCAGGATTTGAGGAAAATAAATGAAATTGTGATAAAATGCTTCCCTGTGGTACCTAACCCAGCGGTAATAATGTTCCAGGTTCCTTGTGATGCTGAATGGTTTACTGTGGTAGACCTATCACAAGCATTCTTTTCGATACCTCTTCATGAGGACAGCTAATTTTTGTTCAGTTTCAATTTTTTGGACAAGGTGTACAGTTGGTGCAGAATTCCTCAAGGGTTCTCAGAGTCACCATCCATCTTCAATCAAATATTGAAGAAGGACTTGGAACCTCTTGTGCTGCCTTTTAATTCGACACTTGTGCAGTACATTGATGATTTTCTAATTGCATCCAAAACCAGAGACAGTTGTAAATATGATACCATTGCATTATTGAATCATCTGGGAAAGAATGGACACAAGGTGTCACCCAGAAAGTTACAATACTGTCAAAAAGAAGTGAAATACTTGGGACATTTGATTGAGAAAGGGTCTAGAAGAATATCAAAGGAAAGAATAACAGCTGTTTTGCAGATGAATCCCCCAACTACAAAAAGAGATGTCAGGATGTTTTTGGGAATGGTGGGCTACTGTCGTCAGTGGATACCCAACTTCTCAATCATCTCAAAGCCTTTAATAAAATTGACAGGAAAAGAAGTCAAGGATGAGCTATTCACAATAACTTTGACAAAAGAGGAGCTTGAATCATTTGTAGAATTAAAAGAATGCATGTGCAGGGCACCGGCATTGGGAATGCCTGACTATGAGAAACCTTTTCTGTTGTTTTGTCATAAACGTGATGCTTGTTCTTTGTCTGTTTTAACACAGGTCCACGGAGATGCAAATCGCCCTGTAGCATATTTTTCAGCTACCTTGGACCCTGTCGCAGCAGCCTTACCGGGTTGTTTGTGGGCAGTTGCAGCAGTTGGTCAAAGCCTTTCACAAAGTGAAGGCATAGTCATGGGATACCCTCTGACAGTAATGGTTCCACATTCAGTTGAAATTCTGTTGACACGAACTAACACACAACACATGACAAATGCACGTCTCACTAGGTATGAGACGATTATACTGGGGTCACCAAATGTCACACTAAAGAGATGCACTGTGCTGAACCCGGCAACCTTACTTCCCAAAGAAAATACTGAAATCAAAGATGAGGAAGAATTTGAACATGATTGTCTTGAGGTGACTGAACTCTGTACCAAGCCTCGCCCAGACATACAAGATACCCAGTTAAAAGAAAACGATTACATTATGTTTGTTGATGGGTCCTGTCTAAGAGATTCAGCAGGAACATTGAGAGCCGGTTACGCAGTATGTACCATAACTGGCATTGTCGAAGCCTCCTGGCTCGAGAAAGTGTTTTCTGCACAAGTGGCAGAATTAATAGCTCTTACTAAGGCATGCCATGCAGCTGTAAATTTGAAAGTCACTATCTATACTGACAGCAGATATGGATTTGGAATTGTGCATGATTTTGGCCAACTCTGGTCACAGAGGGGTTTCATGACCTCCTCTGGTTCTCCTGTGAAAAACGGTGAACAAATAAGAGATTTGTTACATGCGATTCAGTTACCTCTCGAAGTTGTCGTGGTGAAGTGCAGTGCTCACATCAGATCACAAGATTTTGTGTCTATGGGAAACAGCTATGCAGATCAAGTCGCAAGATTTTGTGCATTGAACTGTATATCGTTTAAGGAGCAGTGGGAATTGTTACCACAAACTGAAAACGACACAAGTTTAAGTCTAGCATTACGAGTGGTTGATACCTTAGACGAACTGAAAACATTACAAAATCGTGCTAGCAAGGAAGAAAAACGTTCCTGGCAGAGAATGCAATGTGTACAAAGAGCAGATGATCTATGGGTTTCAGAAGAGGGAAAATTGGTTCTGTCAAATAGTCTTTTATCACAGTTTGCCCGGCTCTATCATAGCCAGGCACATCTGGGAAGGGATGCCATGATCAGGTCCTTTAAGATTGATTGGTTCAATTCAAAATTCAGACATGCCGCAGAAATCACTTGCCACAGGTGCGTCATCTGTCAACAGATGAATGCTGGAAAAGGAACTGTGGTAACTTTGAGTCACATTGGGAGAGCTGGAGGTCCATTCAACAAAATGCAAATGGATTTTATCGAAATGCCTGTTTGTGGAGGATTGAAGTATGTGTTGGTGATTGTGTGTGTTTTCAGTCATTGGATTGAGGCATATCCCACACGTAGGAATGACAGTCTTACAGTTGCAAAACTACTACTCAGGGAGCTGATACCAAGATTCGGGTTTCTGGTTTCTATAGAATCAGATAGGGGGAGACACTTCGACAATGAGGTGATTAAACTTCTGTGTGCCGCACTCAACATTGAACAAAAGCTGCATTGTAGCTATCGCCCTGAAGCATCAGGACTAGTTGAACAGATGAATGGTACTTTAAAATCAAGAATGGCAAAAATATGTGCAGCTACAAACATGAAGTGGCCAGACTCCTTACCTCTAGCGCTGATGACTATGAGAAATACCCCAGACAAGAAGACGGGATTATCTCCCCACTAAATTCTCATGGGCAGTGCTATGAGATTACCAGCAGTACCTACAAATGCACTAGTGAATATTACAGATGATATGGTGTTGGATTACTGCAAAGGTTTGGCTGACATAATTCGCTCTTTTTCTCACCAGGTGGAAGCTAACACGTTGCCACCGATTGGCGATCCAGGTCACTCTCTGCAAGCTGGAGATTGGGTGGTTGTCAAGAAACACGTGAGAAAATCGTGTCTTGAGCCGCGTTGGAAGAGGCCGTATCAAGTAATATTGACGACTACCACTGCTGTGAAGTGTGCCGGGGTTCCCAACTGGATACATGCCAGTCACACGAAAAAGGTAACGTGTCCTGTTAAAGAGGAACTTGAAGTTTCCGGTACAGCAACTTCAGAAAGAGAAGTCTCAGAGTCAGAGATCAGTCAAGAAGGAACTGAGACTACTGAAGAGCCCACTGAGAACAGCCTTGTCCCTCAAACTGTCAATGAGTTCAAGAGAGGTGACAGAGTGCCTATCTCAGTCGAGGCAGCAGGAGAACTAATCCAAGGAGAAGTTCTCCCAGAAGTAGACGAGTACGGGTTAGAGTCCGAATCCAACATAGAACCAGAAAACGAAAGAGAAGGAGAAACCGTAGATACAAATCAAAACGTGTCAGAGTCTCCCGAACCAGTTGCAAGTCCATCAAGAGGAAACACCATATCACAAGAGGAGGGTGCTGTCCAACATCCTGAAGGAAAACATCGAACCAAGACACATAGAGGCGATAATTGGCCAGATAAGTCACATCCTAAAATAAGAGAGGTATCGAATGACACAATAATAGAAGAAAGTGATACTTCACAAGCAGATGATCTGAGTGAAGGAGAACAACAAGGTGAACGAAGGTTAAAAAGAAAAAGAATAGCGAATAGAAGATATACAGGTCCTGAATGGGCATATGCTACAACCTCTGAATGGCAACAAGAATTCCTAGCATTCTGTTATGATCGAGAAGTACCAGGCCAGTATTACGGTACCTGAACAAAACTCAAGGAAGACTTGGCTAAGTTTGAAAATTTGGTAAACTAAAAGAAAGAAACTTTAGAAACTACTGGAAGTGACACTAAAACCGAACTTGACTTTTAAAGAAACCTGATTACGACAAGCTGCTAACCGGAATCGACAAAAGGGGGTCCTGGAGTGAGTGAAGACGCTGTAATATACGCAAAGAGTTTATCATCAAGTTGATTGTTGATCTGCTATTCTGATTCTATACAAACATGGCTTACAATAGAAATAGTAGCAAGGGAAGTAAGGTGTGTGGTTGGTTAGGTCTTATAATAGGTGTTGTATGTGCAGTAATGATTGTGGGAGTGATTGTGGGAATGCCATGGAGAGAGAAAGAAACAATTAATGCAACTTCAAAAACCTGAGACTACCACTCAACTAACACCTTGGGAGAAATTTGAGCAGGATGCAAGACATATGCATGAGGGAACTAATGCAAAAGAGGAGCTTTCTACTAATGTCTTCTATCGCTTACTAAACGAATATGTGGAAACTATGGATGCGAAAGATTGTTATGTTTGTACTAAAATTCCTTCATCTGTGCAGGAGGGAGTTACTTATCATAGCCTCCCTCTTACTTATGGAATTAGTTGCAGCTTGCTATTAACAAGATTCTATAATCAAGAGCATGTGCAATACTTTTATTCAAACTTGGATGTTGTGTTTTCTTTTGTGCCTGTGATTGAATTCCTAAATAGATTAGCAAAAGAGCATGATATAAAAATAGTTAGAGGATTCTTTGAGCCAACACTTACATTTGGAACTGCTTATGCACATCGCAACAATTTGACTTGCTTATTGTCTCCTGTAGAGAAAAGCTTTTTAGATCACACAGATGATAGACGCAAAGCACTGAAAGAAAGATTAGAAAAAGGACTAGAAAAACGTACTTATGCAAATGATTATGCTTACACTGCAATCAAAACGCAAGGCAAATTAGCTATAGATGCATTACACGTAGGTAGGCTCTGTGTATATAGACCAAACTCTGATCAAGACAATTTGTTTGTGGGTACGAGTGAATGTAGGCATGTGTTTTTGTTTCAGAGTAAATGGACCGTTATGTTAAATGGACAAGATCCAGCGATCCCTGGAATCTATTATATCTGTGGACTAAATGCATATTACCGTCTCCCTAAGGGATGGTATGGGACATGTTATTTGGGAATAGTATTCCCAAAGATATACCAGATTGATGACTTAAAACAAATACCTAAAACGTCCGAATTGCAACATTCTAGACAAAAACGAGAATCAGTGGCGGCTGTCATTGGTGATATATTTGGAGCTATAATCCCATCAGTAAGGGTTATCTTGAATTCCATGAAAATTCAAAAGTTGTCTACTATAGTGGATAACATGCTGACAAATTTTACAGGAGCCATACTCCTGATGGATACTGAACTTGCTGCAGAAAGAGCTATGACTCTTCAAAATCGGCTTGCTTTAGACATTCTTTTAGCAAAGAGTGGAGGTGTCTGCAAAATGCTTAATGAGCGTTATTGTTGCTCATTCATACCAGATAACAGTAAGAAAATTAGAAGCATGCTTACTAACCTTACTAGAGATAGTACAGACTTGAAGGATCTGAAAGAACCTGGTGTTTGGGAGAAATTTGGGAGAGAAATTGGCCGAGTGGGAAGCTGGTTTACCAACATTTGGTATGGGGTACTTGCAAAAATTATGATGGGTCTATTAATTGTTTTGATTTGTCTATTAGGATTATGGGGGGCATGTAAAATCAATGACAAAGTAAAAAGAAATTGGACTAAAAGAGCCCGACGAAATGAAGAAAGTGAAAGAGAGAAAATGTTCAATGAAATATGGGAAAGCTCACATAAAGGGCAAGATGTTGAAATGCGTATTATGCGCAAAGTGAAAAACTAGACCAAAGAAGAAAATTGTGTGATGACGAGCGTCATCAGAGGAGGGACTGAGAGAGTGTAGTTTAAACATTACCTATTTTAGATGTGAAATGCTTATATTTAACAATGCTGCATTAATAATATTTTTCATTGAAACGTATCTTAAACGTGGAGAATTATTGTACGCATATACTAATATAAATAAGAAGAAATGATTACTTGTATTATGATTAATTGAATATGTTAACACATACGAAGATTGCATTTATTAGAATCCATAAGCCTTAAGTTAGCGTGAGTCGAAAACTAGCTGTGTAACTCTCATATTAAAGCATATCTTTCTGTTTCTTCAGTGTGCTGACTTGCAAAAGGCCAGCAATTGTTCTTTTCTCCGTTTTATGTAACATTGCTAGTTTTTCTCATCCTCATGCTAGCTGCTTTAGTATAAAAGTTATACGCTTTGCAACAGAATATGGACACTTTCAAGGACATTGAACCACGGAAAAGAGAACTCTTGACCCGAAGAACGTGCCAGAAAATGAAGTAACCCCGGATGTGCCACCTACGAAAAACGTCAATTATGAAGACCAATCAAAATGTTATAAGCTATCGTAAAATGACAAATGCATTACTTAATGTATAATTTGATAGGTTACAGATAGTGGGGTATAGTGACTATCCAATAGAATTTTGGGGGAATGTATTATGAAAAAGGGATAAAAACCCATGACACAGAAGACTTGAGGTCACTAGGTAGGGAATGATATTGATTGCATCCAGAAACTCTGTCACTTTGTTTGGTGACTTGAGACTTAATAAAACCATCCTCACCCTTAGTCGCCCCATTACACTTTCTTCCTTATGAGGGAAGTGTCCCCAGCCCTTAGACTAGATAGACTGACGGCAATTCAACTGATGTCCTGAAGACGAAGACTGATCCTGTATGCTGACCTATTCCGAGGAGGGTAATTATGCTGCTGCTATTGAAATTCATCTATTTGCCTTTTCTTTCTGGGTACCAACTGCTGTATATTTTTGATTAGTGGCCTTAGTTAGATGTTTTTCAAATTGATGTTCTAAATTGTTTTGCATGAAGCCCAACATGCTGATGCTAATTAGTGGCTAGATGAGGCATTCACCTTGACTGACGTAACTGACGTGGTGTTATGCTGAACTAAGACATATATGAGGTTCTATGCATTTTGATTTGTTTACCTTCATATTACTATCTTATGTTTGTGATCTTTGCATTGTTGAAACCTTATCATAATTGCCGCATTGTGACTATGCTCTTTTGCTTCTTGGTTTTGAGATTAATACATCTGCTATTAGATTGTAATCAATAGGGAATACAATTCACAAAACTTCAATAAGGTGTGGTTATTCATGACTGAAAGGTCATGGTTGCGTTAACGATCCTTAACTAATGTCTAAAGTGAGATATATTGTGGTGATATATGTTTACAATATTATTGATATATTGCTTGATATATTGATCAGTTACCTCGTCTTACGGTGTCTCACCACTGGGTCCAAAGATTCATCGGCCTAAAACGAGTCCTAAAATGTATAAATTAACATAGAAGGACGCGTTATCAACCATATGAGCCCTAAGCACCATGGCTGCTATCTATATACCATGCTGGGCAACAAGATGGAGCCAAAGCATGTTAATGTGATACTAAATATATAATTATTACTCATTCTTTTAACCAGTTTGCAACGACCCATGCCTAGGTTCATGAGTCGACATTTCCAAATCTTTGGAAATTGTTGTAGCCCTCCAGACTTTCAGATTCCGAGTTTGGCAGTTGATCGCCTTAGAAGACTACAATTTAGGGGAATTTAACAAATACAATTCTGCAGAATTTTACTATACCACAAAATTGCATAGATTTAAATATTCTTAAACTGAGGTTAAGTTTGAAAAAGGTCAAGGGATCCTTGTCTTCTAGCGTCCCAAATGAATCCGAAAGGAGCTCTGGCTCTGTTTTGATTTCCCTATAAATCTTTTTCTATCATAAGCTTTTTCTTCTGAAAAATATGTCCTAAAAATTAAAGTGCCCCAAACTCATCATGTGGAAAGCTTGATGTGCATGCTTCAAGAGGAGTCAAAATTATTGACCGCAAATACGCACTGTGACTAGTGAGTGAATATTGCATTTGTAAGCATGTGCATACACTTACTTCTTATTTGCAGGTTAAATTCAGCAGCTGTAAATGTGTATATTAATTAATTGGCAGTTAATTTATTTTAAATTTTAAACAACAATGATTATTCTAATAGTTAGCAAATTGTAATATTAAACTTTATTTCACAACAAGGGAAACGAAGGCATGTTCACAAGATGGCAACACGCTGCTGATCCTTAGTTTTGGAACAACCAGAAGAAAAATCCAAGAAGTGGTTCTATTAAAAATGCCAGCAGTGTGCAGCCTGGTCTCAAGAGGCATTGTGTGCACAAAAGAGAGCACAGCAAGCTCTCGAGGACAACGCTACCCTCTTAGCTCGCTCCCCTCCAGGGATGATTGCTGCCGGCTAATGCTGGCGAGTTTCCAATTGCTTTCTTTTATTTCTTTCTGTCAGAAAGCTCGGCCATCTTATAACATGTAAAGGGCAATACGATTACAAGCAGCTTGTTCAGGGGGTCAGGCACAGAGGCAATGCAGCTGGCATACAAAGCAGAGCGCTTTCCACTTATGCACCGGCACATTTATAAGAAGGCAGGGAGTTTTACTCTACGCTTGACGTAATCTGACTGATATTAAAGCAGAAGTCAGCATATGTTTATTCCCTTTCGTGTTGTGCTACATCTAAAATGACTTTAAAACGATTTAATTACCAAACCAACAATGAGCTGTTGCTAACAAGTCCATTGGTGGGAGTTTACCTAGGATATGATTTTATTTCCGTAAGAGCGTGTCTAAGCAGCCACCAGGCAACATTTGTTTTCTACTGAAATAAACTCATATTTGTCTTCAAAGGTATACATGATGACCCACATACGCAGTGCTTAATTTGTGCTTGCTGTTTCCGGTGCTGAGCACCGGCACTTATTTTTGAGGGCCGGGGGGTTTTCTTCTGCCCACAGCACTTGCTGCGAGCAAAAGACACATATGGGAAAGGCGGAGGAAGAGAAAAACAAATAAACGTCACAAAGGGAGAATAGAAAGCTTCTAGAGTGAGCTGAGGGGGCGGGGAGTGGCGTTAAATACATTGAAGAGACCCGAGATGTCTTCGGGATTACGCCTCCTCAGTATTCCGTATTCCCACATTTAATTGCATCAACCGCGTGTTTCAGAGAAAGGCTTTGGGCACAGGCACGTTTTTATTTACAAATTAAGCACTGCACATACATATCTCTGAAACCATCTCTGCAGTGTGCTTTTTTTTTCTAGCAGGTACATGTAGTATGCCCCAACAGTGACATGTCCCTCTAAAAGCATTTGCAAGTGAACAAGGAAACCTTTTTCTAAGAATAATGTGCATGGGAAAATACATTGAAAGGATGCTTCTCAGAAATTTTGCCATAGAACCCAATCGTAAAAAAAAACAGCCGTGTACATTTTTGAGAACATAACACGTACATTACGAACATAGTAGCCTAAGAGAAAATTAGAAGGTCATAAAACCTAAAACTGATTGGGTCAGAAAATATTGACATGGAGGATTTACCTATGCAAATAGGATATTGTGAGTCAAAGGTCACTGTCATAAGTAATACAATGCAACTTGAGCTTAGAAAGTATAGGAAACATGAGTGAGTATTGCATGACAAGGTCAGACCTTATTGAAATTTGCGTAGTTTTTATGGTGCAGGGAGTTTTACAGATAAATACAGCACAATTGATATGAATGAGATTTATACCCTTGCTGCCCAATGTCACATGTGGTGTAACAAAAGGGCATATTTATAATCTGCTAGTGCGACCTTGCTTCGCCACAGCATCATTTTCTTTGACACTTAGGCTGAGCTAAGGTGGCTTTCCCCCGAGCCATCTTTTCAAAGTGGCGCAATGCTTGTATTGTGCCACTTTGTAAACCCTTGTGCCACATTATGCGTTCGGACGCAGGGAGGCCTGAAAAAATGGCTCAGTGAAATTTACAAGATTTCACTGCACCATTTTTTCTTTCATTTTTAATGCCTGCTCAGAGCAGGCGTTAAAATGACGCACTCATTTCAATCAATGGACTTCCCTGTGCTTTGCTGCACTAGCATCAACATTTTTTACACTAGTGCAGCAAAGCACCACAATAGCATAAACATTTTTGATGCTATTGTCCTAACGACCTTCATGGTGCGCTGTATTGTATATATGGTGCAACCATGGTGTTATTAAGTGGGGCAGGGGCGATGCAAGAAGAGTGGCACATTGTGACTAATGCGCCACTTTCATGAAAATATGCCCCAAAGGGTCTTGTACGTATTATTATACTAAGCTCCATTCCTTTCTGTTTACACACTTTCTAAGTATTTTTTCAGTGATTTGAATCTACCTGGTGCCACTTTCTGTGAAAATATAAAAAGACCCATAGAGCTATGAGCTTTCTAAAACTCCTGCTCGGCAAAGGAGCTCACGCTCTTCCTAACCTGAGACATTACCCTTGTCCAATTTATGACAATAGAATTTCAATGGTCATGGGTATCGATTCAATGATCTGGCCACTACAGAATGCAGGATTCTGCCACTTTATCCCTGATATTTATAGATGCTGGTCTTCTTCCCTGATCCTAATGGCAGACTGAAATACAATCATTAGAGCAGCTGAATAGGAGTAATCAATTCCAATCATTTTAAGAACTTTAGAATCTGTTCACCACTGTGTACACCACTGTGAATAGGGGATTTTTTTAACACATCTACAAGTTCAGGATTTCTTGAGCAGAATTATTTTGGGAGATATTAACACTAAGGTGGTCATTCTGACTTTGGCGGTCTTTCCCAAAGACCGATGTGTAAGCGGCTGCCGAAAGACCGCCAGTCATGGCGGTTTGAAGACCACTGCATTACGAGTCACCAACACAACACCACCAAAAAATTACCAAAAAAACAACACCATCGGCGGAAATTACGGCATGAAGCTTCACCCCCATGTCGAGATCATCCCTCCAGCCAAATAACGAATCACAAATCTGCACTGTGGTCTCAACACAGTGGTCCGAACCGCCGTGGAAAAAAATGCAACTCCACCAGAACACTGCACCACATTGGGCAATACCATTACCCCACACCTGATGCACATACACACACCTGACCACAGCACTACAAAACACCCGCCCACACATACCCAGAACCCCATGCACCCAGAAACTTTCACAAATTCACAGACGAGGAGCTGAGGGTAATGGTCAATGAAATCGTCAGAATGGAACCTCAACTGTCTGGAGCACTGGTCCAGCAGACATCCATTGCCCGGACAAACGACTTATGGCAGAGGATAGTCATCAGGGTGAACTCTGTGGGGAACTATCCACGCACAAGGGAGGACATTAGGAAGAGGTGGAACGACCTACGGGGGAAGGTATGGGCCATGGCTTCCAGGCACCAAATCGCCATCATGAGGACTGGTGGTGGGCCCCCACCACCTTCCCCAGAATTATCATCATGGGAGGTGAAAGTCTTGGCCATCCTACACCCAGGAGGCTGACAGGAATACCTAGTGCACTGGACACTGGTAGGTCAACCACACACCCCGGCCAACATGTACCCGTGCACAGCATGTACCCCCACCACCCTCTCACCCCCTCAAACCACCCTAACGTGCACAAAGCCATCATGGACCCAACGCCCACCCTTGTATGCCACAGCTCCCTACTGACACCCTTCCCTCACAGGCCCACCTAGTGCATGGATACCCCACACTGAAGCAAGTACTACAACTACCACAATGCAACACTCCCTACTCTTGCATTACTGCTACATCCACTTCACATCTCTGGACTTGCACATTAAACCATGTCACTCCCCTTCATCAAAAAGTATTTGGAATGCACACCAGTACATGGCAATGACAATAGCAATGCAAATATAAGCGATTCCCCATAGTAGGACCATTGCAAGATTCCACTGATGGAAACACAAGCAGTGGTCTAGTAACTGTCAATGCCATTACTGTCCTTCAAATCCAGTCAATGGTGGCATACAACCATGTGTAACACTTCTACAATAACATCATGTGATACAGTACTTCCCATTCCACAGGTCTCCCAAGTACTGCCACATATCAGAGGAGGCCAGTGACAGAAAGCCCAGGCCTGGAAGCAGGTCCAATAGTGCATGAATCCCCTGGATGTCTGGATATGGATGACGAACCTGGCCCATCAGGCATGAGTGGTCAGTCCACCGCCATCAGCCTCACCCTGCCCACAGCAGTTGAACACAAACACAGGGTGACTGTCCCAGCAGCTATGATACCACATATGTAAGGGTCTGCATTGTCACTCACACACGTGTATGTCAGGAAAGATGTCACATAGGTAACATCCTCTACTGTTCACCTCCCTGAGTAGTCAGAAACAGGTAGATGCGGCACAGCAGCTGACAAGGCAGCATGACATGCCTACACAGCAGGACAAGGCTGATAAGTCCCCCTTACATTTCCCCAAACAGGCAGACTGATGACTAAAAACCTTTGGTCCAACCATAGGGATGTTCCGTAATGGCACCATCATTCCACACATGCCATTAGCAGCAATGCATTTCCGCTACCCCTCATGGTAAATCAGCTACCTTTCAGGGTAGGAAATTAAGATGGAAGGCTGTAGTCCCCACACACACCTTGATGCATGCAAAATCTGGGTACAGACTGGCTTTAACAATACATATTCCAAGTGCAGATGACATACAAATCACACCTACCTGTTCATCATTGAAAGTAGTGACGAATCAGGTCAGTCCTGTTGTCATGTGCCTCATCCTCATCTGCCTCCTTCTCAGCATCAGAGTCACCGGCCCCAAACACTGCTCCTGCATCAATATCCCCATTCTCCAACAGTGGGATGTGCCTTCTGAGGGCCAGATTATGGAGCATGCAACAAAGATCTTGCAGACTTTCCCTGGTCGGTATTGTAGAGCACAACTGGACACATGGAGACAACAAAATCTAACTTTCAAGAGGCCGAATGTCCTCTTAATCACTCGCCTTGTCCGGCCATGTGCCTCATTGTACCTGTTCTCCCCTCCTATAGTTGGACGTCTAACAGGTGTCAGAAGCCACAGCAGGTTGGGGTATCTGGAGTCACCTGTGTGGAAAAGGGGACATGACTACAGGTAACAATACTTGGCAGAGTGCAGACTGTGTAAGGAGGGGTACAAACGTCCGACATGGAGAGAAGTACACATACCTATGAGCCAGG
Organism: Pleurodeles waltl; assembly: GCF_031143425.1. NCBI lineage: Eukaryota > Metazoa > Chordata > Amphibia > Caudata > Salamandridae > Pleurodeles > Pleurodeles waltl. The sequence goes on from NC_090449.1 coordinate 941,500,954, forward strand.
CCCTTTACGTATTGGTCATGTAAGTTGCCTGACATGTTGTAGGAAGACACATTACTCCACACTCCATTCCTAACCAGACAATGGCACATAATCGCTGTGACAATCGACGTGTACAGGACATGTAAACATACACCTCCCATGTGTTCCACCATATGGCTTGTCAATACTGACTAATGTGGTGACAAGTGTGATGATGTCATCTTATACTCACTATATATGTGATTATCCACAAAGTGTAACCGAAATAGATCAGTTTGTGATAATATGCAGGTATTGACGCAGTGTGAACCCAGGACAGTCATGTAACATACTAAAATGGCAACCGCCTGTCCTGCATCCATTGGACAGATGGAAGTGATCTCATTCCACTGGTAGCAGTCATCATGGCTGAAGGGAGTCGGAACCACCGTGCAACTCTTCATTGGTTAACATTGATGTCTATGGGAAACTAGGACCAATGACGATCACCGCCGGCGGTGAGGGTCATGACCGCTGCGGTCGTAACCGCCCTTTTGTATTGGCCAACTCACTTGACTCCTGGCATTCGGGCAAGAAAGACCTCCACTTTGTGTGCTGCTGTGTCCTGAATCTTGGAGCAACTATGGCATGCACTGCAGTGGATAGGGACCCAGCCTTCACAAGTGAGAAGCTAGAGAAACTGGTGGAAGGGGTCCTACCCCTGTATATGCAGTTGTATGGTGCTCCAGGGCAACAGGTCAGTACAACATCCTTTATCCCGCGTTTCGGGTGGTGTTTGACGATGAATGTGTGTGCAGATTGACATGTCATGACTGATTTGGGGATTTGCATGCACATGATGTGTGAGGTATATTAGCAGTGTGCATGATCCATGTATGTTGTGTGTCGCCAAAGGTTGCAGCTGTATTGGTATGATTTACAGCATGTCCCCCATTTTCGGAATGTTTCCCATGCAGGTCAACACCCACCAGAAAAAAGTATTATGGAAAGCCATCGCCAAGGAAGTTCGGATCCTGCTGGTCCATAGCCAGCAGAGCACCCACTGCAGGAAGCGTTGGGAGGACCTGAGACACTGGGCCCAGAAGACCGCAGAGGCCCAGCTGGAGATGGCCTCCCAATGTGGCAGGGGTGCCCATCAGACCCTGACCCCGCTAATGGCCCACACACTGGTGGTGGTAGAGTTGGATGGGCGCTTGAGGGCAGCAAAGCAGCCACAAGGGGGTAAGTGTAGGCTGTTAGGTGACTTCTGTATGGTGTGTACTGTGACCCTCACTGGACTTGGGATTTACGTGGTCAGATGAGATTTAGGGAGTGTACAGTCCTGGTTTTCACACCAATTATGTAGGAGTGTGACACGTTAGCTATGTAGAGCCATGCAGGAACAGAAGTGGTGGTACTGTGACACACATTCAGCTGTACGTATGGGTTGCTCAAATGTTCTATAATGTCACCAGCTGCATCCTCCATCTCTGCATATACTGTAGTAGTTCAAGGTGATCTTATTGGCACTGTATTTGGGTAATGACAGGTATGTTTTGTTAACATTGCAATTGCTTCAACTGCAACATCAATAGACCTCTGTACCACATGTACTCCACACATTACTGTCAGCTAGTTTGTGTGCACAGTTCCTCTGAGTGCAGATTTGTTTCATCCTGTAGTGAATGACATGTGGTTGGGTATGTTAATGGATTGAATTGTTGGATCAGTCATTTAGCCAGTTGACAGCCATGTAGGAGTTTTCAATCAGGTGTGTAGGCTGCAGGGATGAGGTGATCACTGAAAAGTTTGGGTATTGCTTGTATGACTCTATTGTTCATGACTGCACAATGGTCTCTTGTTTTCCCGGCAGGGGCTAGTGTATGTTTTGTTTGTATGTGAAGTGGATGTGTGGGTTATCACCATTTCCTCCCTTTTTGTTTCTCCCACCCTTCTTCTCTCTCCACTTCTGTCTATGGGTGCATTAGCATCATCTGGCGAAGGAGGAAGGGCACTTGCGAGTGGGAATTTAGTAGGCTATGGGACGCAGGCGGCTGGCACCAGTGAAGCCGAGGGGACCAGTGAGACGAAGGGGAGCACCACGGAGAGACTGGAGCAACCACCACATCAGATTCTGATTCCTCCTCCAATGGCGGATCCCTGGTGGTGGTGAACCCATCTGGGACAACCTCAGCACCATCCTTGTCCACCACCCCCCTTACCAGCACTGCCATCCCTGTGGCTCCCCACCCGCTCGCACAGGAGGGTGGGCGTCTCCTTTGCCACAGGCATCTCTGCCCTTGCCCCAGTCAGCCTTGCTGCCCTTAATGAGGAGGCTATTAACCTCCTGAGATCTATGTCTATGGGGCAAACAACCATTGTGAATGCCATCCACGGACTGGCACCCCAGATGCAGCAGTCCAATGCATTCCTGGAAGGTATTCATGGTGCCTTGTCTGGCCTACAGAGATTGTTTCAGGCTCTGGCCTCCTCATTGACGGCAGCCAGTGCCCCTTCATCTTCCATCCCCCTCCAGTTACCTGTTCCCAGTCCACAACCCCCTCCCTACACCCATCCAGGGCACACCTACAGACCAGCGTACACCCACTACAACACACAAGGTGCACAAAGACAAACACAAGCACCACAACTGAACCCACAGACTTGCACACACACAACACACATCTATTCACAACAGACACTTCCCACAATGCCTCTCTTACAGTCACATCACTACTCACACCTGCTAGCAGTGCATCATCACACACTGGTCCTGGTAGTATTCCTGTCATACCCTCAATCACCACAACAGCAGACTCACAGATACCCACCCCACATACGACATTCACGCTCATCACGACTACCTTCTCTGCCACCTGCAGCACATCCACCTCACTTTCACACACTAACCCATCATTCAATCACACATCTCCCATTCCCTCTCCCTTCCTCTCCAACCCCTCCTCCCAATGAATACACACACACACCCACTCCTCCACCCAACATTCACCCACCACAGACATGCACACATTGCACCCACCAGCATCCACATACAGCACACCAACATGTCAGACGAGCACTCCCTCTGCCTCCACTCCCAACCCTCAATCAAAAAGTCTTCCTTGCAACCCTTGAACTCTTCGCTACTCCCCTCCCACCTCGTGTTACCCTTAAATGTCATGCACCTCCCAGGCCCTTCTACCTCACATTCCTCAGGTGCCCCCTCTGGTGTTTCCCCTGCTCCTCCACCCAGCAAAAAATCCACCCCTTCCCGAGCCAAAGTCCCCTCTCCAAAGCCCAACCAAGACATGCCCCTTTTCGAATCAAAGCCACCACCAACCCCCTGAGGTGCCTGCCTGTACCATTGATGCCCCTATGCAATGGAGGTATTTTTGCTGTGAGGAGTCAAGTTGGGGCCATGATATTTGGACAATGAGTCCTGCATTACTGGACATTGAACTTGCCATTTGGCACATTTTGTATATAGTTTGTTTTATATTTTTTAAAAAAATCTGCCCACATTGCTGTTCTTGTCAAGTTGAGATGCTTGTTTTGGTTTCCTTCTACATGGTGGTGACATCTGTGTGCAACGCTGTGTGTGGTCTGTGTATGGGTTGTGTCTGTGTTGTTGCATGCGCTGGGTAGATAGTTTGTGCTATGTGCATGGTGTTATTTGTCTGACTGCTTGCTTGCAAGATTGTATGGGGTGTTGTGTGCGTCCATGTGTATGGTGCTCCATCTTTGGATTTTCTTGTATGTTGGTTGTACGTGATGTGTCACCTTTGTCATTGTTTGGATGTGTGTTCACTGCTATTGATTGTGTGTCATTGCTACATACAGTTTATGGTGTATGTATGTGTAGTGTTTCACAACTTGCCTGTCTATGCCTGCATTAAGATGTTTGTATTCAAGTTGTCATTGTGTGGTTATGGGGTGTTGTGAATGGATGTGTATGACTGTGTTGGTATGTGTTGTGCTGTATGTTTGGCACGTATCTGCTTGGCTTTGTGTGTGTATTGGGTACTTGACTTTGATGTATTTTGTGTGTGTGTGTGGCCTTCGCTGTCTGTGTGGCAAATGAGTGTTATGTGTGGGAGTGTCCCACTGCCATTTCATCCACTCTGTGCAAGGCGTAGTTACAGTTGTCATCTTCACCGTTTTCGCTGGCCCTAAAGTTGTATGGCGCGATACAAATACTGGGAAGACTAGCAGTTCTTTTGCCATGGCAGCTGCGTACGTGTCTCTGTACCTGGAGATGGGTTTCTCCTTTTGTACTTTCTGTTTCTGCCAGGATTTTCATCGCGGCCAGTCCGCCCCAGATATCCTGGTGGTGTGGTGACTCAGACTGTGGTGGTCGGCACATTGGTTTCTGCCAGCCTGAAGTTGCCTGCAGCCGCCGGATGCTGCTCATTGGCAGTGGCAGTACTGGCAGTCAGTTGTCTGTGTTGCGTTGGGTTCACCACCTTACTCGTTGTATGGTGGTCTTCTCAGAATGACCATCTGAGTCTATCCCTAATTTGACCCACCTTCTGATGACAAAAAGAAGGGCTCAAGCAGGCATTCATATAATCTCTTTTGAGCTAAACAAGAGGACAGTTTGCCACACAGCTAGAAGATGGATGGAGAAACGAGCGCCTGAAGTGATAGATAGTTTTTCACTAGATCATTTGTTTAGCTAGCTCAGCCAATTTAAAGATGCTGAATTATACAAGTATGTTCATATATATTGTACACTGAAGTGAATTCATGACTCAGGCTGCACACAGGTCTCAAGGGATTCTCAATGTAGCGAAGAGGGGGCACACCTACTCCACTTGCCCTGACTCTGGCTAAATTGGTTAGGTCTATCAAAATATTCATATTGGGCTATTCAACTAAGGTCCTACCATAATACAACTGTGTAGTTTTCCTAGCACCGGTAATCATAAGAACTTGCATAGCCAAGGATTGGTTAAATGTGGAATACCCAGACAATTTTTCCCTTTTGTTAGATCTGCTTAATGAACTTCTGAGCCATAGAAATGGCTGTATTATCAGCTTCCCCCTCCTGGAGTCAGCTTACCAGGATTATGGGGCCAGTGAGGCAATGATGGGATTCTGTATAAGGCTACATGGTATTGCTTGCTGACTATAGTTCTTAATAATTCAATATACATTTGATGTTTATGATGGTATTTTAGTTGTTATTTTAAAGGTTTGTACCACCTTCCCTATAAACAATAATTATAAAATAATACATATACTTAGGTTCATTTATGGTTCTTTTGAGGCATTTACAGTTTGCATTTTTAAATTGAGGCTGTTTCTCACATCAATTGTAGCCTCTATAGGAGCCAGTGAGATAATGAAACAGTGGACTTTAGAAAGTATATGCCCCAGCAGACATTTGGCAGTTGTTAAAACAAAGACAAGCTCTTCATACTATTCTATGAAAAATAGGCTTTTGACCCAGAGGTGTTCCTAACACCATTTAAATCTGTATACAAATAAAAGAAATTTGTTATTAAATACTGTTCTTTCAAGATAATACCATTGTGAGAAATTGGGAAATTGGTTGAGGGGTTGAAAACCTTTCTGAAGCACAAGCCACAATCCTTGTGAGAATAGGGTGAACCACAAAGATCAATAAATTAACCTACGCTTAAGCCTCTAGTAGCTCCATAATAAATCAGTCAGGCCTAACTTAGAGGCAATGTGTAAAGTATTTATGCAGCACACCCACAGTAATAAAGTGTAAAAAACAACACAAGAGAAACCCCAAACAAATTTAGAATAATAACTCATGATTTTAATAAACATTTTGAAACTACAATAACATTCCTAACTTCTTCCAATCAAATGTTATCACTTAATAAATATAATAAGGTAACTCAATGTTATTCTATGGGAGAGTTAGGCCTTACAGTCATGAAATATGAATTTAAGAGTTTTTTACTACCAGGTCATGTAAAACATAAAGGTACATGTCCAACATTTTAAATTCACTGCATCCTGCCCTCAGAGCAGTATAGGACGTACCTTAGAAGTAACGTATATGCATTAAAAAAGAAAGCTAGGATCTGGCAAAGGGGTTATTTTACCAGGTCAAAGGGACAATTTAAAACTGCACACAAACTGCAGTGGCAGTCCTGAGAAATGTTTAAAAGGCTACTTAAGTGGGTGGCACAATGAGTGCTCAGGCCCACTGGTAGCATTAAATTTACTAGGGACTTTCAAGTAATTAAATGTGCTAAGTGGGTGTAAACTGCTCTTACTTTGTTTACGGGAGTGAGCACAAGCACTTTAGCATTAGTTAGCAGTGCCAAAGTGCACAGAGTCCTAAAGCCAACAAAAACTAGTTTAGCACAACAGGAGGGGAATAGGCAAAAGATTTGGGGGATTGCCACCCAAGAGTATCAGTTCTAAGAACCATAAATTGTATTATAAAGGATAGATCAGGAAAGAGATTTGTACCTCAGAAGGTGTAGCAAAGCAACATATTATAACAATGCATTGAACTTGGCTATGACTAAGGATATGTTGGCACATAGCAGATAGAAATGTTGGGAGCACTAAGGAATCTATCTCATGCTCTGACCCATCTCTTGTTATGTTATGTTATATGGCTTTGTTAAGCACGCTAATACCCAAGGGTGTCATGGTGCTAGTAGGAGTGATACATTACATAACTATGAAAGAAGAGAAAAAAATAAATGAAAACCAATGAGCAATAGCTAATAAAAACAATAATATGAGTTTAGAAAGAGACGGGTTTTTAGCTCCTTCCTACATTTCAACAGATTAGGTTGATCTCTTATGTGGAGAGGTAGCATGTTCCACCATTAAGAGGCGGAAAGACAAAAACTTCTACCTCCCCACTGGGCTTTTTTTATTCTGGGAACCGTTACTTTTTTTTTGCTATGCTGTATGTAAGGTCCTAGAAAGGTAGTACCACTTGAAAATATCTTTAAAAAAACTAGGGCCTTCTTGGTGTAAACCCTTGTGTACCCAGCAAAAAGCTTTGAACTCAATGCATGGTCTAATTGGGAGCCAATTAAGATTTTTCAGTGAGATGGAGACTGAGGAAAATTTGGACAGCTTCAAAAGCACCCTTGCAGCAGCATTTTGGATTGTCTGTAACTTATTAAGAATTCATTCTTGTGCACCAACCAACAGAGCATTGCAGTAAGTCTAATGTAGTGATGACTAGAGCAAGCATCACCATTTTGTTTAATTTGAGTGGAAAAAAAGGTAAACATTTTTTTAAATTCTTAACATTAGAAAACAGGAGGAGGCAATGTTTTGAGTGCTCTAAAAGTGTTAGCTTACAGTCAAATAAAACTCCCAAATGTTTAAATAGTTTGCTTGCATCCAGAATGCGATTCTGCTCATACAAGAGCTGAACTTAAAAGCAACTCTCTCAGGATCAGAAGAAACTGACACCACTGTGTGTCGTCGGCATAAGAGCACACTGAGAAAACATAGGATCTAATAGGTTGAATGAGCGATGAAATTTAAGCATTAAATAGGACGAGGTTTAGTGATGATCCATGGGCAGAAGATTGAAAGGAGCGGAGGAATACATCCCCAGGGTTGCTACTTGTTATCTGTCAGAGAAAAACATTTTAATCAGATTTGGAGCAATACCTTTTATACCTACGTCATTTAGTTGTTTGATAATGGAGACATGGTGAACCGAATCAAATGTGGCCAATAGGTCCAAAAGGACCAAGACTGCACTGTCACCCCTGTCCACAATTGTCCTGATTTGTTCAGTGGCTGCCAGGAGAGCAGGTTCAGTGCTATGATTAGGTCTGAAACCATGTTGGGCAGTATCAAGGCTCTTTGAGGTCTGTAGAAATGAGATCATCTCCTGGTTTATAGCTTTCTCCAGAATGTTCGCTAGAAGAGGTAGGCGTGAAATCGGCCTACAGTTTTTCATCTCAACTAAATCAAGGGTCAGCTTTTTATAAGAGGCAGAATATAGGCTTTTTTCCATACGTTTGGAAACTAACCTAACTCCAATATCTGATCTAGGATCCCAGCCAGATGGGTGGCAATTGTTTTGGAAACTGGTGGAAGAACCTCTTGGAGCTAATCTTTGGAACTTTTTCTATTATGTGTTAGACCAATATACAATAAAGATTATTTATGCAAAAGTCTGGATCCATAGCTAGGCTTTTCATGGTAATCGGGCAGATGCCACTGGCTTACAATTTGTAGAGTAAAAAAGCGGCAGAATGTGGACTCTTTAGTGCTTCTTATTAGAAAAAACATAAATAATACTTAAATATGCGCTTTACACTGTCAAAGTACAATTGAAGAACATACAAGTAACAGGATTCCGCACAAGATTAGGTGGGTGAGGGTTGATTGACAATTGACTGATATCATTAACAGGAGTTATTTTCAAATTGAACAGAGTGAATTTTCTTTAATGAAAAGGGATATACGTAAGGAAGTAAAAAATACAAATTAATCAACTGTATTGCAAACCAGTCTTTGCTTGATTACCCAGACAATCACTCAGTAATATGTATTGTGCTCTTTTAATCTTGTCACATTTATCCATGAAGACATGAAAATTGTCAATGATGAATAATTCTCTAATTGAGGGAGGGGGTAGTTAAGGAAACGACAAGGTAATACATGGATGCTTTAATCTCATTGCTTTTATTACTTTAAAGGAAATGTGGCTTGCACAAAATCAAAGGCATTATATTAAAGGGAAATCCCGTATGGTTTATCATACAATATTATCCTGAACAGTGCATATTGAACAATAACAGAGCAAGCAAGTCACGATTTCCATAGCGGGCAAGTACATTCAGACATAATTATAAGGGGAAGAAAACTATACTGATGTATAGGAGTATAAGGGGACAGAGCCAGTGGCCCTGCAAAGCTACAACCCTCCAAGCCAGTAACCACATCTGGCATACAATTTAGATTAACACAGTTCCACACAATACTTTGAATTGTGGAGAACAAAGTAAGACTACACACTGATTTTGTCTCTTTCCATGTAAATTTCCAATAATCTTTATATGCAACACAATTCAAATTCAAATTATTAGATACTATGCAGTACATCAAACAGTTTAAATCTTTATTTCCAATGAAGGGTGACAGCATTTAATAGCAACAGTACAATTGCTATTATTTTACTCAACACATTTAGTAGATTGAGGAAACTGCTTCTTCAGAGTTGATGATTTTAGGCATGAGGACTGACTCCCAGATTAATGTACTAGGTCATAACACTAGATACAATCATAACCCATTGGGTAGCTTTTTAATTCCTCAATTTATTAATTTGTTTGATTGACCAACATACATGAATATGTGCCAATACTTGTCGTCACTTGCCAATTCCCACTTTGTATCTGGAAATCTTCACCGAAATGTGAGAAGCTACTACAAGGTGCACACTATTTGATCTACCTAAAGTTTTTAATATGTGACATTATTATTGATGGCAAGTATATCACTAAAATGGGCACTTAAAAGCATATTTATTTTCAAACAAGGTGCAGTGATGTTAATCAAATAATGCAAAGCGCTATTTGCACTAACCATACACTTTTCATGATATGCATATGTAATTTACTAGTGCTTTTGGTATTGTGTGGAAAACTTATCCCCACCTACCTAATATACTCAGATGCCATGGTTGTGCCAGATTGTGTTCTGTACAAATGCAAAATATTAACAATAGATACAGTGAGTCACAAAGACATTTAATATGCAAGACAGAAGTAACTTAAAAAGATGGACTCACCAAAGAAAAATATATATATTTCCACTACCAAGTTTTGGCTTCCACCTGCCTTAGGTAGTAAAATATTATATATATATATATATAGATAGATACATATGTATAAATATATATATATATATACATATATGTTTATATATATATGTATATATATGTGTATATAAATATATATATATATATACATATATATATATATATGTATATATATATATATATATGTATATATATATACAAAAAGGAAGAGAGAACTCTGGGTAGTTCCCAAGTTTAGGTGGAGAGCAGCACCAGTAAGGAGCACCCTGCAACACCAGTGACGCTCTAAATTTGCTCACCTCAAATGTCTGTTTCTCTAGCAAAGTTTTTAAGCATAGGATCAGCACAGTGCTATCCACGCCGAGCTAGATAGTGACAAAGTATTTTGCCATTTGTACAGCAAGGTCTTTAAGTATAGGTTTGACACAATGTCAACCTTGCTGAACTGTAAAATGACAAAAGCCATTGAGCACTCCAGGCACAGTATTACAGCTTTGGACTGGTAAAATACCATCCAAGCCAACCTGGAATGAATAAAAGCAACCACTGACACATGTTTTGCTCTCATTAGAGCTCTTCAGAGAGGTTTAGCTTCATCCAGACAGAAGGGAGCATCCAGTATAAGTCAAAACAAATCCCTTTCAGGGTTAGAGTGACGCATAAATTATGCAAAAAGGAATATCTATATATATATATATATATATATATATATAGATAGATAGATAGATAGATAGATAGATAGATAGATAGATAGATAGATAGATAGATAGATAGATATATGTTTCAGGGTGATTCGTGAAGTGGAGGCTGAGAAATAAATGGGGGTCCTAAAATGCTGTTTTTCTTAGAGATTTTAGACACAACTACAGCTCAAACTGCTGGACGGAATCACACTATATTTGGAAGAAAGCTAGATCTTGGTCCAGAAAGATTTATTTTTGTAATTTGGTGTAAATCTGTTGAGTAGTTTTAGAGATATTAAAGAAAACTAAATTATGTTTATCTATAGATATGCAGATCCACCACAGCTCCACCTCCATGGATACGCCAATCCAACCCCAACAGCAATGCCATGATGTCAGCCCGCAATCTGACAGGAAAGTTTCAGCAGACATTTTGTGTATTGAGACTCGGACCAGGGGGAAAAAATATAGAACTGAAAAGTGATAGAAGGGGTCAGGGTAGAGGTACCCTGACCCCATGGGACTGATGAAGAGGTCTGTGAGGGACCCCCCATGGTCAAGAAATTATCCCAATTTTTTGGGGGGGCATATGAGGATCCGTGAACTCACCACAGTGCTCAGCACAGCATCCACGTGTGAATCTGCAGGGAAGCTGTGGATCTAGACCCCAATTAAAAAACACACCCACTCATACACTCACTCACACAACCACTCACACACCCACTCACACATCCATACAGCTACTCACAAACCCACTCATGCCTCCATACAACCACTCACACACCCAGTCTCACACCAGTACAGTCACTGATACATCCACTCAGAGACCTAAAGAACCACTCACACACCCACTCACAGACCTACACAGCCACTCACACACCCACTCACCCACTCACATGCTCACACATCCACATACACACCCATACAGCCACTTACACTCCCACTCACAGACCTATACAGCAAAACCAGACACACCCACTCTGAAACTCAGAAAACCACTCACACACCCATGCAGCCACTCACACATCCGCTCACACACCCATACAGCCCTGATACATCCACTCACAGAATCATAGAACAAATCATAGACCCACACAGGTACTCACATACCCACTCACACTCTCACACACCCACTTAGTCACTCACAAACCCATGCAACCAGTCACACACCATTGTAGACACCCAGAAAACAACCTGAACACCCAATTCACACACCCATACAGCCATTCACATACCAACTTAGAGACTCAAATAACTATTCACACACCCATTCATGGACCCACACAAACACTAACACACCCACTCACACACCCACAACACACACACACACACACAGTTATACAACCAATCACACACACACTCACACACCTATACAGCCACTTATACACCCACTTACAGACCCATACACCCACTCCCACACCTATTCAGCCACATATACACCCAATTACAGGCCCACACAGCCAGTGACACACCAACTCACAGATCCAGAAAAACACTTGCCTCCCTATATAGCCATTATACAGCTATTAACATACTTATACAGTCACTTACACAACTACTCACACACCCACACATAGGCAGTGATAGAGTTATATAACTTGCAATAGGATATGTTTGCATTAAATGTGTTGTTGTTTTGTACTGAATGTCTGTTTATGGTTGGGAACGGATCCGCGGATCCATTGTGGACACTTACATAACGTAGCTTGCTGACCACTTGTTTGGACGAGGATCTGTGTGGATCTGCCGATCCGAGTGAGAAATTAGAAAAAAGGATTTGAAAACAAAAAAAACAGTGTTTTGGGAAAAGGGTTTGCTCTGAAAACAGCCTTTTTGTTGATAGTGTGCAGATGATAATTGCTCATAGGACAGGGTGCAGTCCTTTGAGTTGTTGAGGAACACCCTGTTGTCTCAGACTGTGACATGGGCTTCTTTTTCAATATATTTAATTCATATCAAAGTGTAAGTTGCTATGGTATATAGAGCTCATGTTGTGGTCTCTGAGAAATAAATGCGGAGACAGATTTATTGACGTGTTTCTTGGATTTCTCTATCTACGGACACAATTGGGTTAACCGCTGCCACTTCTGTCTTTGTCATATGTTGGAGAACACCAAGGCAGTATGTGGGAAAAGTGACATTAACTTAGCAAAGGTATCCTTCATTAGGATTTCCAGTCCTACTCCATAAATTGTGCCTAGGTCATTGCCAGCACAGTGCACAATAATGAGGTCTGAATGTTGGCAATCTGCTATTCTTTTAATCAAAGCAACTTCACAAAATAAAATGATGGACAGTGCTAAAACTTTTCAAACACTCACCCCCAGTCACAGATCTGGGTTTAAGCCATTGTTATTTTGCCCGCCACATCACCCCAGTTTGGACCCAGACATATGCAAATCTGTCATGACCCTGCTCCCCATGGGAACAGTCCAGTCCAAACTGCCAAACCAGATCCACCCTGGACTGAAAAACAAGCATCCTGGACCAGGTTTGGAGTATCACCCCTCATCAGCCAGGCTAGCTTTAATCCAGTGGCACAGTGAGCAGGGTGTCAGGCCAGTCACCTAGAGGACTTGTCAGTAGAGATGATATTGGACCCTATTCTCTCCCAACACAATGCCCAAACAAGGAATGATAACCTCAAATAAGGTGCTGTCTAGGGAGGGAATGGGGTTGAAACAAAATAATAAAAACAAAGACTTGTGCCCTCTGAGTGATGTGCAGCTCGCTAGTCTGCTCAGGAGTGCCCCAAGTATCTTCTTCTTTTGGGGTGTGCAGGAGAGTCAACTTGTTTCCTCTTCTTTTGCTTGTCCTTCTTTCATTGCAGGTTATGCCTTTACATGTCGGAATGACCAATGGGCCAATTTCTGAACGGCTGCAGCCACGAAGAGGAAGAGGATTCCCTCTGTCACTCACACGTAGGTCTTTTCTGGAATGTGGGGATCAAAAAAGTCCAATGAATTGCTCAGAGATGACTGTGGGGGTACAGATGTCACCGGGTCAGACTAGGAAGCCTGGACCAGTGAGAAGAGGGTGCGATGATCCAGGAGAGTGGGAGGATAAGGGTTCTTTTTCAGGAAATAAAGCCAAGTGCCTGACTGGGGTTTGACCGAGTATTTATAGGTAGATAGTGTTTTCTAGAAGGGCACGTGAATCACTCTGGAAAGTCCCAGACTGGAAAGTCCCCATATTGGTGGTACATGAATCACTCTAGAAAGTACCACACTGGAAAATCACTTTCTGCAGGCACATGGTTAATTATCAAGCATGTGAATGAAAGTCCCTGACTGGAAAGTCCTCGTATTGGTGGTACATGAATCACTCTGGAAGGTACCTGTCTGAAACGTCCCTGTCTGCAGGCACATGGATAATTATCAAGTACTGAATAATTACAATAACAGTAAAAAGGTTATCATTGAAGCAAGACTTGTACAAACAAGTGAAACAAAAACATGAGGCCATTTATTCAAAACTAGGAATAATTACAAGCACACGGAACATTGCAAACACAAAAATAATTTAAAGGTTTGGTATAGCAACAGTGATACCAAACTTAGTGCAAGTACTTAACCTAAGTTTTGTGAGGTTGAGGAACGTCTACATGATTTATAAAATGATGAGTTCCAGAACATAAGGAACATGCTTGAGTGAGGGAATTAGTGATTGTAACAGTTCCCCCCGCAAAGAGTGACCCACAGGGCTAGGTTTATGGGGATTTCTTGCATGGAAGAGTTGTACCAATTGCGGAGATGGACATTCCCAGCAGGTTCCGATCTATTAAATATAACAGCCAACCATTTATTCTCTTTGAATCTATGATCCTCTGCACTTTGAATTCTAGGTGACCATCTATGTTTATTGGAGGAGGAGGTGGTAAGGTTTGGGTTTTGTCATTGTAAGGTCTGAGCAGGGAGTCATGGAATACTGGGTGACAGGGCATGTCGTCTGGTAACTGCAACTTGACAGAGACTGGGTTGATCATTTGTGTAGTTGTATTGGGGCCATAATATAGTGGCTGCAATTTGCGTGGTCCCTGAATTCGTAGCTGATTAGTGGCCAACCATACTTGATCGCCTCTTTGTTATCTACTTGTTGTATGCGGTGTTTGTTTGCATGTTTTGTCATACTTATCTTAGTTTATTGAAGTTGTATGTGCATGGCTTGTTGGATTTCAGATAATTGATTAAAAAAGAATTGTAACGAAGGAACGGATTTTTTAATTTTAGGCACGTTTTCTGGCAATGAACGTGGATTGATGCCCGTCATGCAGTAAAAAGGAGACACCTTAGTAGCGGAGTGTACCACATTATTGTATGCAAACTCTACAAAAGGTAACACATTTTCCCATTCTGACGAATAAGAGACTAACTGACATCGTAGAATTTGTTCCAGTGCTTGATTTACTCTTCTGTCTGACCATCTGTTTGTGGATGGTAAGCGGAAGAGAGATAGGCATCAGTATCCAAGGATTTACACAGGTTTTGCTAAATCTTTGACACAAATTGGTGGCTCTGTCTGATATAATGATTAAAGAGAGACCATGTAACCATAAAATGTGATGGGTGAATAGGACTGCAAGTGTTTTGGCAGTTGGGATACCTTTTGATGGTATTAAATGTGCTGTTTTAGACAATAAATCTACCACGACCCATATGGAAGCATAACCATTCAAGTTTGGCAAATCAGTTACAAAGTACATACTGATGGTTTGCCAGGGGCATGGAAATACTGGCAAAGGGTGCAACAGACCTGCTGGTCTAGTATGGACTGCCTTGTTCTGGGCACATACCAGACAGGCTTGCACGTAACTGCACATGCTTTGATAGATTGGACCACCAAAACCATCTTTTACAATTACCAATAGTTTTTTGAATTCCTGGATGCCCAGCAAGGGTTTATCGTGGACCAATTTAAAACCTCATGTCTAAGTTCTTCAGTGGGCACATACAAATTGTTGCCAAGATAGGGAAGCCCATCATTCATCAGGTTATCTTCCTCTTTTAACCATTCATCTGAATTCATCTGTTGCAAACCTTGTTCAACCTTATCCCAAAACTGTTGTTTAGTACAAGAACCTGTCACCTTTTCTGCACCTAGTGTTTTGTGGTGGGGTGCGCTCAGGTTGATCATGACCCCAATGTGATAACACGTCAGCTTTGGTCTGTTATGTTTCTGGACAGTATGTAATTACAAAATTATACTCACTAATGAACAAGACCCATCTAATCTGTCTGGGTGTCAAGGCTTTGTGGGATCAAAAGAATTGTAAAGTTTTTGGTCATTGTAAACTGTGATGGTATGTACTGCACCCAATAAATAGCGGCACCACTCTTGAAAACATAGTTTTATGGTGAGCAATTCCCTTTCTGTTATTGTATCATTTTGCTCAGTAGGCAGGAATTTCTAAAAGGAATATGGAACAGGATGCATATTCCCTGTGGTGTGGTCTTGTTGGGAGAGGATGCCTCCCACTGCCACCTGGGAGGCATCAGCTTCTACAAAGTACAGTTGTGTTGGGTCCGGGTGTCCTAGAATTAGGACTGAGGTGAACCTGTCCTTTAACAAACAAAATGCATCATTGGCTTCTTTCAACCACACGAAAGGCAACTGGTTTGGTGATGGGTCTAACAACGTTTGAGAAATGTCTCATAAATCTCTTATAAAAGTTAGCGAACCCCAAGAAGTACTTCTTTAATTGAGGCAGGTGCTGGCCATTCTAAGATCACCTGAACTTTCATTTGGTCCATAGTGTTTCCATCTGGGGATAACATATATCCCTGGAATTCCACTGACTGAGTGTGAAATGTACATTTTTCTACTTTCACAAATAAATTATGATCTTGTAGTTGTTGTAACATTGATCGCACACGCATAACATGCTCTGTCATGTTTTAAGAGTAAATTAGGATGTCATCTATATATACTATGACAAAGATATCATGAATGTCACACAAAACTTTGTTTATAAAAAAACAGAATGCTGCAGACCGTTAAAAATGCTGAAGGGCATGACTGTATATTCAAACAGTCTGAACTTAGCTCGGAAAGCCGTCTTCCACTTGTCACCTTCTTTTACTCTGATAAGGTGGTAGGCCCCTCTCAGGTCTAGTTTTGTATATACGGTAGACCTTTGCGCCCAGTCCAAAAGAAGAGGGATCAACATCAAGGGATATCTATCCTTCATTGTTACCTTATTCAGCTCCCTATAATCTATGCAGGTGTATAGTTCACCATTCTTTTGGACAAAGAAGAGGGGAGAAGAAACAGGAGAGGTGGAGTGACAAATGAAACATAAGGCTAGCAATTTATCCAGGTATTGCTTTAAATACTTAGGCCCTCATTGGTCCGCCAAACTCCTGTGGCCCCTATTATGAGTTTCCTGCTGGGTCAGCAGGCGGAAACAGAGTTTCCACCCACTGACCCAGTGGGAACCAGCCCACAGCATTGATGCCGGCTCATAATCAAGCCGGCGGAAATGTTGTGGTGCTTAGGGTGCAACAGCACCGATCGCGCTTTTCACTGTCTGCAAGGCAGACAGTGAAAAACACAATGGGGCTGTCCATGGGGGCCCCTGAACCACATCTCGGCCAGCTTTTACATGCCGGTGCAACCGCCATGTAAAAGCTGGCAAAGAGGGGAGTCTTAATCCCCAGGGCAGCGCTGCATGCAGCGCTTCCTGGCGGATTAGGACCACCAGCACCGCCAGTCCCTCCAGTGAAGGGAAACTGGTGGTGCTGGCGGTCCGCCTGGGCCGAACCGCCACAGTCATAATGTCGGGGGCTGACTGCCACCAAAGCGGTCGGACCACCGCTTTGATGGCAGTCAGACCATCACTGCGAGTCTGGCAGTACTAGGACCGCCAGACTCGTAGTGAGGACCTTAGTCTTGTTTTCTGATAGGGCGTAGCTGCGACTACATGGTATAGTGGCCCCTGGGATTAGGTGAATACGACAGTCAAACTCCCTATGAGGGAATATTTGCATGGCCTTCTTTTCACCAAACACATTCTGAAAAGTTGAATATTCTTTTGGAAGAAAATTTGGGAGTTCTGGAGCAACTACTAGGTATGTTTGGGGTGAGGTTTGATCTTGTGCAGTGTTATAACAATTAGAACAACAGTATGATGACCCCCAGGGTCACCCGACATAACACCCAATCAATGAGGGGATTATGGAGTTGTAGCCAGGGTATTTCCAGAATTGCTTCAAATGTGGGCATATCTATCAGATCAAAAACAAGGTTTCAGTTTGTCCATTTTCACAAGACAGGGTTATAGGAATGGCTTAATAGGTAATCAAGCCTGATGACCGGTCAGTGCCATCAACTGCCTTTATTACCTCTGGTTCTTGTTTTTTAACTCAAGGAATATTTAAATGACTGGTCAAGGTTGAGTCCAAGAAATTCACAGGAGCTCCAGAATCCAGGATTATAGACAGAACCTTATGTTGTTGTGTGGGAAACATCATGGTGATTCTGACTCGCATGGGTTGAGCGGATGCGGATGGAGACAGACACTAGTGGTCCAATATTTAGAAGGTTGAAGTGCCCTTGTGTGTTGCTAAGGAATCTGTTTTTGCAACCTGTTGTATTATTGTACAACACTGAGTCCTGATGATGGTCTGACAGACCTCTGACTGCCACCACAGACTGAAACACCGACTTTACACTTTCCTTCTCAATTGACAAGCTAAATTGAAAGACCATGATATTGCTTGAACTGGAACTGAAAACCAGGCAATTATTGTGCAGAACTGCGTCAAGAGGAGAGTTATAGCCCCTTTCCGGATCTTCTGTTGGGATTCAATCTTGTGATCTAGGGGGTTATATACAGTGTTGTTGTTTATGAGATGGACATTCAATGTGTTTGTTGTACATTTTTTCAACTTACTGAATCCTATTGATTAATATATTGTATTTGGACACTACAGAGTTGTCTTATTCATAAATTGAAGATTGGATCATGTGTACACAAACTATATCCAAACAATTCCACTATGAATATTTTTAAGTGAAACATTGTCTGTACCCAGTTCCTGGGGAATACTGGGTTGCCCCTAAGTGTGCTCACTTTTAGAAAGTTGGCATTTTCTTGCTTAACAATACTGTGCCTCTGCCTGCCTATGGAATCCACATCTGGGTCAGACTGACAGTTGGGTAGTTTGTGAATTCCCTCTAGACAGTGGCACAAAGGGAGCTGGGGAGTATCCTGCATATCCTGGTGAGTCTCCTGGGCTGGAGTGTAGTGTGTAGGAAAGTAGCCTCTTTCTAGCATGGTTACCCATACTTTTTGGCCTGTTTGTCAGTGTGTTTGACTATGTTCACTGGGATCCTGCTAACCAGGATCCCATGGGATTATGCTCTTTCATTTATACTTGGTTGCTGGAATCTTTTTCACCATACATTTGGCAAACTGGTACCCCCATGTAAGTCCCTAGTATATGGTACATAGGTACCCTGGGCATTGGGGTATCGGGGATCCATATGGGCTGCAGCATGTATTATGCCACCCAGAGGGAGCCCATGCAAAGTGTTCTGTAGTACTGCCATTGCAGCCTGTGTGGAAGGGTGCATGCACCATTTCATTACCAGGTCACTGCACCAGGTCCCTGTAAGTCACCCCTATGGCAGGCCTTCCAAGCCCAGAGGATAGGGTGCAGGTACCTGTGTATGAGTGTACCCCTGCACTAACAGAGGTGCCCCCACAAATTCCAGGTCCATTTTCCTGGACTTTGTGAGTGCAGTACTGGACATAGGTCACTACCTATGTCCAGCTACATAATGGTAACTCCGAACCTGGGCATGTTTGGTATCAAACATGTTGGAATCATACCCCAGCATTGCTACCACTAGTCTTACTGGGTTTTCAGGCAGTCCAAGCTGCTGCCACCCCTCAGCGAGGTTTCTGCCCCCCTGATGCTTGATCTGATCAAGCCCAGGAAGGCAGAACAAAGGAATTCCTCTGGGAGAGGGAAGTAACACCCCCTCCCTTTGGAAATAGGTGTGACTGGTTTGGGAGGGGTAGCTTCCCCAAGCCACTGGCATGCTTTCAAGGGCACATTTGGGCACTCCATGCATAAACCAGTCCACACCAGTTCAGGAACCCCCAGCCCCTGCTCTGGCACAAAAATGGACAGGGGAAAGACCAACACCTCTGACCATCACGACCCCAGGGGTGGTGCTCAGAGCTCTTCGAGAGGGTCCCTGGGTTCTGCCATCTCGTTGGCAGAGAAAGGTTGGCAAGGAACTCTGGGAGCAAATGAGTGGCCAGGCGGGTGACGTCAGAGCCCCCGATAGGTGCTTACCTGGCTAAGTGACCAATCCCCCTTTCAGGGCTATTTGGGGTCTCTCTCTTGGGTGGGTCTATAGTTTTGGCTTGCAAGACTCCAGCAGGATTCCTCTGCAACCTCCGCTTTGATTTCTGGCCACTGGAACTGCGACTGGAACCTCCAGGAACCAAGAACGCTGCAATCTACGAAGAAGTCTCTTCTGCAACTTTGTTTCCACAGCTCCTGTCAGCTGTGCAACATTTCCTCAACTGTGCATCCCCAGAAGACAGCAACTCTTCAGCCTGCACAAGAAGAAGAAGGAATCTCTCTTGGAGTGAAGGAGTCATTCCCCTGCATCTGCAGGCACCTATTGCAACAACAACCGGCTGAATGGATCTCCTCTCATCCTGAGCTGCGTGGATCCTGCATCATGGGATGTGATCCGGAATAGTCCTCTTGGCCCTCTCTCCCAGCTATCCAACTTTGGTGGAGATAAGCCTTTGCCTTCCCAAGCAGGACAGTACCCCCGTGCACTGTGTCTGTTGCAGCTGTCAAGGCTTATTTGCATCTCCTCCAAGGGATCTTCAGGCAACATGCAGCTCCAGTCCCCAGCACTCCTTCCGGTGACGCTCAGCCCTCTGCGTGATTTTCCTGCGGCGTGGGATCCCTTTCTGTAGTGCTGCGTGTGCTCCTTCTACAACTTCTGTGTCCCCAACATGTGGGACTCCTGTGGGTGCTGCCTCTGCTCCTGTGGACACTCTATGATGCTGAGGGTCCCCTGTGACACCCCCTCCTGGGTTGAGTCTTCCTGGGCCTTGCTGGTCCCTGGCAGCTCCACTTTTCCACTAACTGCAAACTTGCCTTTGCCAAGGCTTATTGGTGGAATTCCTGGACCGACACCCATCTTCAACCTTCACTCTGGCCTAGGGCATCTTCTGCATCCATCAGGAACTCTTCTCTGGCTCCAGGGCTGCAGTGCTGATCTGTTCTTCTTCGCAGTCGACCAACTCCTGCAAATACATTTGGGTGGGTCGTAGCTCCTACTCCTCTGTACTCCACTGTGACGTTTGGGCTTAGTCGCCTCTCTCCACGGGTCTTCTTCAGGAATTCACCACTGGTTTCTTGTAGTCTTGTCTGGGTGTCTTCTTTTCTTCTTTTTCCTCCTTTTGGATAGTTTGGGGAACATCCAGTGATTTACTCCTGCTTTCCTGGTCGCTGGGGGTACTATGTTATTTACCTCTGTGGGTCTCTAGCACTCCTGGCCCCCCTCGACACATCCCACTTACCTAGTTGGGAGTCCTGTATTTTCCATTCCATATTTTTAGTATATGGTTTGGACTCCCCCTGGGGTACCTATTGGTTATTGCTATTCACACTGTTTTCTAACCTTTTCTATGCATATTTCTGGTTGCTAGTGTACATATTTAGTGTATTACTTACCTCCTATTGGAGGGTTGCCCTTCTAGTATTTTGTGGTATTGTGTTCCAAAAATAAAGTACCTTTCTTTTTGAACAACTTGTACTACACTTTCATGTGTGTAAGTGCTGTGTGACTTCAGTGGTTTTGCATGAGCCTTGCATGTCTCCTAGATAAGCCTTGGCTGCTCATCCACAGCTACCTCTAGAGAGCTTGGCTTCTAGGCCGTGCCTACACTTCACTAAGAAGGGATACCTGGACCTGGTGTAAGGTGTAAGTAACTTGGGTACCCAGCAGACACCAGGCCAGCTTCCTACTGGGAGGGAGGAGCTGACACTTAAATCTAAAATTGCTGTGCCTGTCCTTATACATTGCAGACTCCAACCCCCTTGAGTGTGTCTGGGGCCAGGCCTGGGCAAGGCAGGATCTTGTGAACAACAGAGACTTTCATTTGAGGTTTGCCTACTTCAAAGGCAGAAATTAGTATAAGTAGTTCACCCAAAACCCCAGATTTTCAGATTACTTCTGGGTCAAGAGGAACCTCTACCAAGGCGAAGACCTTGATGCTTGAGGAGGACCTGCCACTCTGCCTGTTGCTTTGCTGTGCTGACCTTCTGCTGCTGCTTCTGCCTGTAGAGGGAAAGAACTGGACTTTGTTTTCTGAAATCCTGCTTGTGAAGTTTCTCCAAGGGCTTGGACTGAGCTTGCCCCCTGTTTTGAAGTCTCAGGAACATCAAAGACTTCATCTGCCAGTGCCTGGGTTCTTCTGCTGAGAGCCCTGACTTGCTAAGTGGTGCCAAATTCAGTCCCTGGGCCCTTAGAAGTGGAAGCTGGTAACCTACGGGGAGAATCCATACACCGTAGTGTGCCCGTCAAAAAAATTGACGCACGACCCGTCCCACAGCTGGAAATTCTATGCAGTCCCTGCCTCGCAGCTGGAGAAATGATGCAGCACCTGTTCTCACCACAGACTCTTTGCGCAGCGTGTCAAAAATTTCCACACACGGATCCTGGGTGTCAACGTCTGCACGTACCCGAGGCTGCTCACCCAGAATGGATGCACAACCTCCCTTGTGGAAAAAGAAGCAACACACGGCCTCAGGTATGGGTAAAGAATCAATGCACGGCCTCACTTGTGAGTAAGGAATCAGCACATCGCTTGTTTTTCTGATGTACCGTCTCCCTTGCTGCTTTATTTTTGATACATATCAGGTACCTTGTGCTAAAACAATGCATCCATTGATTTCTATGGATTAAGACTCTTTTTATTTTAAAAATGCATATATTAGCTTGTGTATATTGGATTTTTGTCATTTTGGTCTTGTTTAATTTAGATAAATATTTGCTGTGTTGGTGTGGAGTCCTGTTGTGATGTTTTCACTGTGTTACTGTCTGTGTTTTGTACAAATACTTTACACATTGCCTCTGAGATAATCCTGACTACTTGTGCCAAACTACCAAGAGGGTGAGCAGGGGTTATCTGAGCTGTATATCTCCCTTAACCTGACTAGAAAGAGAGTCGCTGCTTGGACAGAGTCCAAACTGACTGTCAACCAGAGATCCTATTTCTAACATTGGCGATAAGCTGTGAAGATAGGACTTTGATTTGTACTTGACATACAGTGACTGGTGTACACTACTGTTTTATTGCAGACCATTACACAACCACATACTGTTTTTTTTCTTGGTTTTTGATTTTTCCTGTTTTTGGATTTTTTCTTCCTTCTGAACTTTGCACCTTTGTTGAACCTTCTCACAATCATGGCTCAGTCTGGTGAGCCGTCAGTTGGAGCTGTAGATGTAGTGTGTGAGCGGGAGAGGTTGGAAACCTATATTTTGCCTCTGCTCAAAATGTTCTGCAGGGAGTTTAAGTGTCCTATTAAAAGCCTCACAAAAAACGAGGAGCTACAAAAGGCACTGAGGGCCTGGCTGGCACCAAAGGAGGCTGATACGCCGAACAGAGGAGGAGAATGGCACTGGGGAGGTGATGGTACAAAGTATCCATGATACTTTTGTTGGACGACAAAGGCCTGCCTAGAGGGAGGATCTCCAGGGCAGGCAGTTCTGTGTCTTCCAAGGGACTAACCCAGGAGGAACTGGAGGACAGGCGGGAAACCAGGAGGTACCAACTGGAAATTGAAAGGCTCAAGCATAAAAGGGAACTAGAGCTGTTTAGTATGAGGAGGGAGGAGGAGAGAGTAAGAGTCACTATGGAATTGCCATGGAAAAGGAAAAAAATGCGTCAGGGGCTGAGCTTGAAGGAGTTGGATTGCAGGAGCAGGTCTAGCACAGATGGTGACAGGGTTTCTTCAGTACAATCTGGGAGGAGAGTGCACCTTCCCAAGAGTGTAAGGAAGAAGTACACTAAGGAAGATAACATCCACAGGTGGTTTCAGGGCTATGAGGCAGCTCTCCACATGCACGGGGTCCCTGAGAGAGATTGGAGGGTAGGCCTATCGAACTACTTCACAGCAGATGGGAGGGATACCTTGTTAGCACTAGGGGCAGTTAGGGGGCTCACCAATTCTAACATGAAGGATGCCCTCATCATAAGGCATGGCCTGACACCAGAGATGTGCAGAAAGAAGTTCAGGGAAAGTAGGAAACTTGATTCTCAGACCTGGCTTGAGTGTGTGGATTCATTTTTTAGAGCACTGGTTGGTTGGGTGAAGGTCCGTGAGGTAACAGATTACCAAGGGCTTTACAATGTGTTTGTATGGGAGCACTTGTCTAGTCTGTGTTTTCCAGAGCTGCACCACACTTGAATGACAGCAGGCCTACTGAACCCAGTAAGTTTGATTAGGAGGCGGACCGTTTGGGGAGTACCAGGGTCAACAAGAATAATGAGGGAGACTCTGTCAAAGGTGGGCAGGGTCCCCAAAAAAATAAATGGGGGACAAGGAAAAAAGTAAGGAGTTCTCTAAAGGGCCTCAAACTAGTTCCCAGGGCAAGGATTCCCACCCCTCTGTTCAGAAGAAGAGTTGGTTCCCTTTCAGGTAAGCCTGCAGGGAAGGGACCCATCAAGTGCTTTGCCTGTGGCCAGGAAGGGTACATCATAGGAGTCCCAAGTGCCTTAGCAGACACAGCCCCCCACCAATGAGCAGACACATGGGGTGGCCAGTGTAGCACTTGGGGAGGAGTTGGCCCCAGTTAGTGGTGGGGAGCCAGCTGAGTTAACTCTAGTCTTTCTGGGTAAGGGTGAGGTGGTCCATGCCCAACCCTCATGCCTGATAATACAAAGAAGTACATGCAGTGGGTGACCATCAGTGGGAGGCGGGTGGAGGCTCTTAGACACACAGGAGCCAGTATGACAACAGTCCGCTGTTGTTGTATAGCTATTTTAGCCATATTTTAGCCATATTATTTTAGCACACAAGGCCTGCACGGTGCACTTTAACCTAGTTATATTTTATTTAGCATCGCTTTATTTTGTAGCAATATTTACATTCTTGCAGTACAGTTTTACTTTTTCTCTATCTCATTGTCCTTTCACCTAGAAAAGCATTACGTTCTTAGTAGGACATTTATTTCACTCTGTGCTTTCTCCAAGGCTACAGTCAGATAGGGTTGCCGACAAACGTGGTATGCTGTGTCTCCAACATTCACAGAAAAACACACACTCATCCGTGAGACCATTTCTTAGAATGTCAACTGTTTTGTTATAAAAACACTCCTTTGTCCCAAACACATTAGAGGGAGATTTCAGCCAGATGTCCACAACTGTATGCTGATTGCTTTGGTACAGCCTAGAAGGCCGAACCCCTGGTCTATATGGGGATGGTGCCTTCCTAAACTACAGGCTTTGTTATTCAGGTATGAGAGATGATGCACTCCCAGGGGGAAACTCAAAGGGCAGATTAGGCTTATTATGCTGTGCTCCATCATAGTGTAGGGAGAAAACATATATATGATATTATTCTTAGAGACAGGATGGTAGGACTATTTTTGTGTTTCATCCTGTTAGCACGTCTGACCTTAATAAGTCAACTTACAAGGGGACGCGAATAGGTCAATTAAACTTTTGACTCGCAATTAAGATGTTCTTACTATAGCTCATGAATAACCACACCTTTTAGTAAAAATTTGAATATTTATTTCCCTATATTAACAATGCTAAAGTCATGTAGATTAATCTCAAAATCAAATGAAACACATAGAGAAACAATACTGGCTGTCCAAAGCAGCAGAAGAAACGTAATCTAATCAAAGTTTGAACTACAGCACATTCTAAAGTTCTGGTGAAAATCAATAACAAAGTCAACTGCATCAATGTAATCAAATACATTAAGTTTAGCAGAGAAATTTATCAAGCATTAATCTATGTTATTATGATTTCAATAGTGAGGATCCTTAACTAGCACCAGATGAACATCAGCATGTTGGGCTTCATGCAAAACAATTTAGAAACCTGAATTTGGAAAAAATCTAACTATGGCTCTATCAAAACAAAGCAGTTGGTACCTAGAAAGAAAAAAAATATGTATGCATAATAATCAACAGTATATTAACTTATACCTATCCCCAGTGTGGATCAGCAAGCAGAGTCAGTCTTCGTTCTCAGGACATCAGTCGATCAGCAAGGCATTAGGATTCAGCATCAAAGTTCAGAAAACGCAAAGTCTTTAAGCATTAAAGTTAAGCATGCCTCTTGTCAGAACGCACAAGAAAATAATAACCTTTCAGTCAGGAAGAAAATGGGCAATGGTGGCCTCTTCTCTCAGTGTAATGTTGTTATATGAAAACTAGTAAAACTACTTCCCGAATCCTTATTGGTCAGTTAATCGCAGGTTCACACTTTGTCCAATAAAACTAAAACTCCAAATCTATGAATTCTACTCTTACTCTGTTCACATGTCATTGATTGGTTTATCCTGTAATGTCCTCATCATCCGGCTTGTCAGGTAACTGTATTGTTGCAGCTTCCACTCCGTATCTCCATTGTTCCTCTCCTGAGAAAGTCAGTCCCACACACTAAACACACAAAATGTTACATTAACAGGAACAGCATCCTCTAGCAGTCGGTTCTCATGAGAAGCCATTCTCAGCTACGAGCACATAAAGCAAAACAGAAAATCACAGTTTAACTCTCTACGACAGCCATTTTATTTAACGTTAAGAAATACAGCTTTGACATGAGGTCTAGCAAGTAGGCCATGACACTCACTAAGTTAAGCCTACAATTAATAAGGCGGGAGCAAAATGCATAACCCTTAATATGATATATCACTACATTATTCAAACATAATATTCAGCATTTCATAATATTATCTCATTGATTAGTACATTTCGTTAACATTGGTGGCCACTCATCGTAATCACATTTTCAAATGTGTGCATTATTTTTCCACGTTATTTTATTTTCTACATAAATTGTATTCAGAATACATAAACACTCATTAATAATTTTTATTAAAACACCTGCGCAAGCAACCCTCCTCATCACGTGCTTGGTTTTATTGTGTTTTATCATCCTATTTATTGCAATACATGGCTTTTTATATCTAAGATGCAGTTAATTCAATAAACTCTTACTGAACTATATTCTGCCTCTGTTGTCTTTGCCTGTGTGAGACCTGGGTAATTGGGAGAAAGGGATGAGATCTGATTGACCACGATTCCCCTGAGGAGTCTTTATTGTCATGCACCGGTTGCCACAATCATCCCTGTTCTCGGACAGAGATGAGGTTCTACTAGTTAGCTGGAAACTCCGTATTAGGCCTACAGGCATCATATGCTGTGGAATTGTACTTAGTACCCACAATCTATATGATTCTATCGCCCAAATCCAGTAGCCTCATTAGCATAATGAGAAGCTACGCAACAAGGGGCCACCAACGTTTGACCAGGCACTAATGTTCGGATCCTCCTTAGCATCTCTGTCTCACTAAAGGCTAAAGATACCTCAATACTATATACGGAGACGTCCATGGTATTAAGGGTTTCCTTCTCATCTAAATAGGTAGTACCTATCGTAAGCTGTAGGTTGTTCAAGCTTGAACCTTAAAAGGATTAATCCCTACCTGGTGTCCTTATCTCTGAACACACATCTACCATTAACATGGCAAACCCACAACGGGTGGTAATTGTAGTAAATATGCGACCACCCCTTATTGCACATTTCTTGGCAAATGCCCTAATGGCCCAGGGGGGTCCAGTCACATTTGTTGTTGAGGTTCATCCAGCCTACAGAACAGAAATATTTTATTCTTGGGCCACTTTTCCAGCAGCAGATGGGAACACAAATACATTTCATCACTAGACACCTGCAAATGCACCTGCACAATTCAGAGCTTATGCATATTTAGAAATACCGTTATCTTATCAGGACCATAATAACTGGCTTGATGGTCCCCTTCCACATACAATATTACACGCTAGGTTAGGTCCTCTGAGCAATGATGGACCAACCTGGTCCTTATTGGCCACATATGGCCACCCTGATGCAGCAACCTTGGCTGTAGCTGAGGTATGCCACTTATATATATAGAGCTCACAACAATATAGAGACTGTTAGTACAGTTTGTAATGCAAACATTAAATACTAACCCAGCACTACCTGCCCCAGTGCAACCACATGCAGTAAGGCCAGGCATTACCCCGGCAACTGTACATCTGATCATGGGTAAAGCACCCGCCAAGCGGGAGGAAATTCAATTTTGGTTAGCTCAAAAAATAAATGCGCTGGAAGCAGTTTTTCCCCATATGGGTCCTCAGGATAAGCATAGAACTCTTACTATGTGTTTGCCATTTGGGATGGTTCCCACAGTTGATAATTGAAATACATGGGAGACGGTACTTGCCACGCTCTATACTACTGCACATGGTACACCAACACTTGCCAATCTCCCAGAGGTGTTGAAACAAATTCAAGATGAATACGGGGCTGCCTCGGCTTTGGATTTGGGAATATCAAATCATAAACATTTATAAAGCGCGCTACTCACCCGTGCGGGTCTCAAGGTGCTAGGGGGAAGGGGTTACTGCTGCTCGAAGAGCCAGGTCTTGAGTAGTCTCCGGAAAGCGGAGTGGTCCTGGGTGGTCCTGAGGATGGTGGGGAGGGAGTTCCAAGTCTTGGCCGCCAGGTAGGAGAAGGACCTCCCACCCGCTGTGGTGCGGCGGATGCGAGGGACGGCGGCGAGAGCGAGGTTGGCGGAGCGAAGAGGACGGGTGGGTGTGTAGAAGCTGAGGCGGCGGTTGAGGTATTCGGGTCCCTTGTTGTGGAGGGCTTTGTGTGCGTGGGTGAGGAGTCGGAAGGTGATCCTTTTGTTGACGGGAAGCCAGTGAAGGTGTCTCAGGTGGGCGGAGATGTGGCTGTTGTGGGGTATGTTGAGGATGAGGCGAGCAGAGGCGTTTTGAATTCGCTGCAGACGTTTCTGGAGTTTAGCGGTGGTTCCTGCGTATAGGGTGTTGCCGTAGTCCAGGCGGCTCGTGACGAGGGCGTGGGTCACGGTCTTTCTGGTGTCGGCGGGGATCCAATGGAAGATCTTTCGGAGCATGCGGAGGGTGAGGAAGCAGGAGGATGATACGGCGTTGACTTGTTTGGTCATGGTGAGAAGTGGGTCCAGGATGAAACCGAGGTTGCGTGCGTGGTCTGAGGGGGTCGGTGCGGTGCCAAGGGCCGTGGGCCACCAGGAGACATCCCAGGCGGTCGGGGTGTTTCCGAGGATGAGGACTTCCGTTTTGTCTGAGTTCAGTTTCAGACGGCTGAGTTTCATCCAATCTGCGACGTCTTTCATTCCATCTTGCAGGTTGGTCTTGGCGCTGGTGGGGTCCTTGGTGAGGGAAAGTATCAGCTGAGTGTCGTCGGCGTAGGAGGTGATGTTGATGTTGTTAATATACAGTTAATGGGCAATGTTGCCACTACACTTCAATTATATTAAGTAATCTTAAAGGGGAAGCAGTTGCACTAGCAGTGCTCATGCGGCTCTGGGATGTTCCTATACAGGATCAAGAACGTGAGCTACCAAAGATTATCATTGAGACCTACTCTAGTATTAGTAGGATAGTCTAGGGGCCAGATCAATTAAACCACAAATTCAAGGTAGATCTAATAAAGAATCTACCAGGCAAACACCTGAAGGTTCTAAAAAATGGTGGGATAAAAAACAACAAACACCTAAGAAAGAAAGGGGAGAATCTTTGCATGCGGAGACCCCGCAGAATGGATATAACCTTAGAAATATAGATAACATAAAAACGCCTGACAGATATCAATATACTGATACACGCCAATCTCATTCCTTTCAGGACTCACTGGATAAAAAAACAGTGACGGAGGTGGGTGGTCAGAGCAGTTAACGAGTATGTGAAACCGGGAAAGAACTCACAACGCTCGTCAGAAGTTTCAGTAAAAAAAAAGAACAGAAACTTCTCCAACAAAAAGCCGAATTTAAAAAGAAAAAAGTGGCAGCGGTTACAATACAACATGCCACATGGAGGTGAAAGTAACTAATGACTTCTTACAAGTTGAGACTGCGGGCATGAGTGTCTCCACATCTGATAGGGTGTATAAAGTAACTATTCAGTTCGTAGGAGACATTGAATGAATAATAGACACTATCTTTTGGGACCGTGTCGTTTCCATTTATGATATTTTGCTGGCCAAAAAAAGATTGGCCACCAGAATTTGTCTGTAATCTCCCTTATCGAGATGAGGTTATTGAAAAATCCTTCTCGCCCCTTGTTCCCAAGCTCGTTGAAATGTACACCTTTAATTGGGCATTGGCATAGGCACCTGTGTTATATCGCAATCACGCTGGGTGGAACAAAGATTCTCCCTACCACGTAAAACCAATAAAGTCCCAACCTCAACCACAATATCCAATAAAGTATGAAGCTAAAGCATCTGTGAGGGAAATACTCAACTAATTAGAGTACCAGGGTATAATCAAACCCTCAGATTCATCATTGAATAATCCACTATTTACAGTCACTAAATCCGACCATTCCTATAGAATATTCTTAGACTATAGACATTTAAACAGTCACACACACATTTGCAATACGAAATGCACACAGCACAGTGCTTATGGACAATATAGTGCACAAAAAATATAAGATGACCCTGGATATATCCAGTGGGTTTTTCTGCCAAAGCATAGCGCCTGAACGTAACAAGTTATAACACATTCGGCTATCAGAAAAGTTCTGCTGACTCCCACAAGGGTACAAGAACAGCCCAAGACTGTTCTCAGCTTGTATAATATCTATCCTACACGAAATTGACCCTGACGCGTTGTTATATGTGGATGACATCTATCTCACAGATGACAACCTCATACAATATATAAGACCGCAGCCCGCGTTGTTGTAGGATTTATGGAAATCGGCTACAAATTAAATTTCAAAAACTCAAAAATAGCCTTCCTTAGTGTCCTATTTTTGGGATACAAATTGTCTGATGAAGGCAAGAGCCTGGCGCCCCAATTTTTAGAACAATGCACACAACTACAACCACCAAACACAATTAAAAAGCTCCAGTCAGTATTGGGCTTTTTAAATTTTGGCAGAACGTCCATCCCAGACTATGCACAACGCATTAAACCATTATAATGTATGAATGAATACGTCCCGACTTTACCAGCAAATTTTGTACAGTAGAACATACATGCTTCCTTCAAGCACTACAGAAAGACATGAATGAAGCAAAATATCTACACACAGGAGACAATAAATAACACCTGGTCATCAGAGTAATTGCTGGTGCCATTGGTTTCACCTACGTGACATTCAATGAGGGTGAGACCGTCCAGATTGCATACAAATCACAGTTATACTCTACAGCTGAGCATCGCTTTGCTCCCACTGAGAAAATCCTCACTGCTCTTCAATTGTCGTAACCCCCGTTCCAGCCCTCGAGGCTGTTACCAAAGCGAGAGTTCCTAACGTTAAAGCATTTAATCCGTGTTGGATTCAATCGTCAACGTCTCTGATGGCCACTATGTTGATTATGTTTTTGACTCCAAATTACAGACACAAGAATTCTTACAATATGAACTTGAATATCCAGTTCCAGCAAACACATTGCCTATTGAACAATATCAAACAATCTTGTATACTGATGGCTCAGCACAACCAGCAATAGGCACTAAATACCAATACACTGCCACTTGTGCAGTTGTGAGTGCCTTCATGAAGGATGGCAAGTTCCATCCACAAAATACTTACACCCAGACTCCATGGAACTGCACTGCACCACTTCCAGAGCTCAAGGCTCTGGTGCTGGCACTGGAACATACGGATCCTGAGCAGATGCCATTGATTGTCTGTGATTCATATTATTGTGTCCAGCCTTCAATGAATATCTGCATTACTGGCGGCAAAATGGGTTCAGAAATTCAAAAGGTAACACCATCAAACACAGACTTCTGTGGGGAAAAGTAGCGTATCTGAAAAAACGCTACCTTATGTCCATGTTGTACACAACCTAGGATATCAGCATGTTGGAATACATGTTGCAGGCAGCACCTTGGCTGATGAAGTAGCCAAATCAGCAGTAGCTATGGCTTCTGTTACTGCAGTAACTCATTCTACATTGAAAGTGGATGATGAAACATTGCCAGCTGTGAAAGCTTTGGCTGACGGCACACCTTACCAAAGGCATATTCTGCTAAATACTCCTACCGTATGGCAAGCCTTTTTACAGCCCTGGTAGAAATACCAGAGGTGGGAGATCGTGTGATCCCCAAGAAAGATCTAAGACTTGAGTTAATAAAAGCAGTGAATGAGGGAGTTTCTTCTGCTCATGCTGGTGTTGTGGCTACAATTTCACTCTTACAATCACATTATTGGTGGCCTGGTCTCTACAAGTAGACCAAGCAGTATGTTCGTTGTTGTGACATCTGCCAGCAAATCCAAGGATCCACTGTCAAATGCCCACCGCAGACACCCCTCTTCATTTCCAACAAACCATTATAATGTGTGTACTTGGACCATTGTGGTCCCCTGACACCGATAGTGCATACAAATATATCCTAGTCGCTGTTGACTCGTGATACAGATTTCTATGGGTTTGGCCACAACACTCGCCTTACGCCCGAACTGTGCTATTAAAGATTTGCAAGTCTTTATCAGCACATATGCTGTTGCAGCTTTCCATTCGGACCGGGGCCCTGCTTTTGCCTCAGGGTTTTCAGGGATGCCATGGCTTCATTAGGAGTCCAACTGTATTACTCGTCTCCATTTCATCCTGAGGGAAATAGTGTCAGGGAGCGAAGAAACCAAGATTTGAAGCAATCCTTAACATTGAGCGTATTAGGCACGGGTCATAGTTGGCTTACACACCTGTACGGAATCCAGAGAGCACTTAATAATCTGCCCTGAAGGTCCTTAGGGGGGCGTACTTCATACAAATGCCTATTTGGAACACAAATATATGTTCTAGATTTTGATGGTCCTGGCGCAGAGGCAGCAGATACACCTTTTGACATAAATGAACGTGTCACTGTCTTGCAGGACTTACAACAGTTCTGTGATGACAATGCATCTGCCAGTGCTGCCTCCTTGGGAATTAGGGAATTAGGGATGTACTAGTAACATCTACTGGCTGGATTCTAAAACATGGGGATCTAGTGCATGAAAAGATTGCTGTGAAAAAGGAGTTTGGTCCTTCTTATCATGTACCGGTTCCAGTCCTGGGAGTACACAGTACCAGTACCAAAACTGTTATATTACCACCGGTGTCTGGCTCTAAAGGAAATCGCTTTGTCTCCATTGACAATGTCAAGTTACACCATATGGCCAATCCTGTACAGCAGACCTAGAAGACTCCTGGGTAGTACCAGAATCCCTCCCACTACATACCAAGATGTTCCTCTACAGGTGCTCAATAAGAACGCTGACACCTCTCCGAGCTTGGGGAGGGTAGAAAATGAGCTTTCATTAGTTCCACTATCAACAAATTCTACAGTTCACATTCATAATAATGACCAATTCGAATTCCACACAAACAGATGGCATAGTCCATTATGAGCTGCGGAGAGAATGTTCTGCAAGTTCTTCTCTTCAAAACATAGCTCCAGTTTTTGCACCACCTGCTTCTGGATATTTTTTTGACATCAATGATACTTTTAGCAACTCATCTGTCTCTACTGCAACAACTGTCAAGTGCACGTAAACTAATAATTTGGCTCAAAATTAATTTTTATTTTCCTGTGGAACTACCTATGGCTCCTAATTACTGTATTTACCTCATTCCTTTGGATTAGGTTTGTCATTGTTTTCTTTCTCCTTATGCATGGTCATTACCTTCCTGAACGCTCTACAGAACTGGTGGATGAGGTCCTAAAACCTCATTTTTCATCTCACAAAGTCCACAGAGACTTGAACCTGGTGAACATTTCAGCCATACCAATTCCAGATGGGATTATTTTGGACAAAGTCTTATTTGATACATATGGCCTGACGGGGGTCATTCAAGTACTATATGTATTCAATCTTTCTATGAACTATGTAATTACACCTGGAGTGATTTCTAATGACTGGGATGTGAAAACTATTGATGCTATGATGTTGGGTTTACAGTATTATAGAATTTGAAAATGAAGATGTGTGCCAATTCAAAGAGAATGATGGAAATATTTTCTGTTATAATTACTATAGACATTATTTCATTCACAGACCAAGTACCCCAAAGACTATCTTTAAATACACACAGTGGGCACTTCCAAAACGTATACTGAAGAGTTTGAATATTTTTCTGTGCATAATGTCAAAAATGCTGAGTCATATTATTTCAAATTACCAATAATGGAGAGTCAATATGTTTTATTGACAGGTACAAAATTAATTTATTCTGACTCCTTTGACTCCCATTTGGCTATAGAAGGCTATGAGTACTGGTTGAAGTCGATTGACTTAAAAAGTGTGTGGGGAACTAAACATTGGCAAATAAGAGGAAAGGAAGCTTTATTTAGAGCACACCTGATACCTGTTCAAATTATATTTCTAAATGAAACAGGACAACACCCAAGTTGTTTAGGCTTAGCAAACATTAAAGAATTGAATGTGCCCAGTATTCCTGCTCCCAATTTTTTTTACAAATGGCAAAAATATATAAATGCATCTGAAGATCAGCTCGATGAATGGGTTCAGAATGGAACATTTAACATATCATTTTCATGTCCATGCGGTTGGTTATTGTGGCCACTAGACACCAATGGGTGCCATATACGTTTTGAAAACCCCACAGAGGGGTTTTAGAACAAATAGGCCGAACCCTCACTATGTATCCTCAGAAGACTCGGGTATAGTGAAAACATATAGGGCCAGATGTAGCTCGCAAACGGGCCGATTCGCAATTTGCGACAGTGCAAAATCGGAAATGGGATGCAAAAAGCCCATTTCCGACTCGCAAAAAGCGATGGGACCCGTTTGCGAGTCGACCCCATTTTGCGACCCGCAAATTGCAAGTCGCAATGTGCGAGTCGCAAACCTTATGCAATTGCAACTCGCAAATTGCGACTAGTCGCAAAAAGCCCAGTTTACAAGTCGCATTTACCACTAACTCAGAGGAGGTGGTAACCATTACCAAAGTATAAAAGGAGACCCAGAAGGCATCTGGGTCACTCAAGATGGCGGACATATACCTGATAGCAGTGAGGAGGAGAGTCTACGCAGCCCAGCAGAGGAGGAGGAGGGGCCACAGACAGGAGAAGATATATAGAACAAGGCAGACCCTTTTCCAGCAAACTGAAGAGGAGATCTATGATAAATACCATCCCTACGCATGTGCAAGTACTATGCGCACTGCACCTCTTGGCCTCAGGGAGCTATCAGGGGGTCATTGCCGTGGCAGGTGGGGTATCCCAAAGTGCAGTGTCAAGATTCCTCAGGGCATTCCTAGATGCCTTAGTAGCGCACAGGTCTCAGTTCATATACTTACCAAGGAATGAGGCAGAAATTAACAGCACGAAGCTGGACTTTTACCGCATTGCCCACTTCCCCCATGTCATTGGATGTGTAGATGGGACACACATTCAAATATGCCCCCCGCTAATCTGGAACATATTTTCCGCAACAGAAAGTGTACCCACTCACTCAACATACAGGTTGTTTGTGATGCCCATTACGTCATCACGGACATCGTAGCTAAGTTTCCAGGCAGTACCCATGACTCATACATTTTTAGACATAGTGGGATACATCAACACCTGGAACGTGGGGAGTTTGGAGACGGATACCTCCTAGGTAGAGCTGCATACACCTTGCAGACATACACACAGGTCACTGTGCACGACTATCTGGACTTACTAACAGTGTACTTTTGTGCCCAACAGGTGACAGTGCATATGCTCTAAGGCCATGGATCATGACTCCATTTTTAACACCCAGCAATGATTCAGAGAGGCAATACAACAGTGCGCATAAGAGGACCAGGAACCTCATAGAGCGCACCTTCGGACTCCTGAAGGCAAGATTCCGATGCCTCCACCGCAGCGGAGCCGCCCTCCAATACACCCCCATTACCGCTTTCAAAATTGTGGTCGCATGCGCCATCCTCCACAACATAGCCACCCGACGTGGGCTACCTCTCACCCCTGCAGACCCAGATCCTGATGATGAAGAGCAAGAACAACCACATCGCCATCATGGGGATTGGAGTCTAGCTAATCAAGGCAGACTGAGACGGGACCACATTGCAACGCAATATTCTGGACGGTACGTGTCAACTCCCACCATACTCACCTATTAACCATTTGTTAAGTGGAACAAAAATAACTGTTTTATTAATGTCATGAAGAAACTATATACAGGTTGAAATTGTCCATGGGCAGGAAAATGCCAACCAGTCATGTGGCACATTAACGCCATGTGCCACATGAATCTGTCCTGGCTGTTATCTATGATCTCCTGCCCCTCCTGCCAGCCTGGCTGGTCCCTGCTGCGTCCATGGTGCTGTGCCTACCACTCCTCAGCACCCTACTGTGAGTGGCAGAGACACTGCTCACTGTTGAGCCCTCCTCCCAGGTGTATTTGTTAACTTCCTGGCTGTGATGTCATCATCATGTGCCAGGAAGTGTTTCCAGGGTGTTCTGGTATGCTTTCTGGAGTGTTCTGCTGCATCTGCAAGCAATTTTGAAGGTATTCGCAATTTGCGACACCCACTCGCTATTTGCGAGTTCGTTTTTGCACACTCGCAAACAGCGACCTCGCAAACTGCGGACTCGCACACAGCGTTGCGAGTCCGGCTGCGAGTCGCAAAATCGGATCGCTTTTTTTTCTGGCATTCCAATTTGCGACTCGCATTTTGCGAGTTGCATCAACTCGCAAAATGCGAGTCGCAATTTTTATTTTTGCTACATCTGGCCCATAGAGTAGGAAAACTATGCCAGTAATGGTTGAAAAGTTCCTCACTGGATGTTGTTAAAAAACACCTCAGTCTCCTGTCTAATGAAACTGATTTACAGTATTTCCTGTTAGGCCCCAGAAAACAACACAGAAAACGCTTCTTAAATGCAGCTTATAATGTAATTTGGAAACTTTCCCAACAAGAAGCGACTGCCCGATTAAGGCAAATAGATTAGGATAATTTACAGAAAGCATTAGCCATTGTAGATAATGAGATAAACACCTTGTCCGACCAGATATACACTTTAAACAACATTGTATCCTCTGCAATAGACAGTACAGAGTTACATGACATCTTCACAACATGGACAAAGTCAGCTAAAATACATTATGCTGTTAGATTCGGCACTACAAACGCTGAAGGCAGGTCGCGTTCCCTGGCAACATGTGAGCGTGAGGGATAGTTTCTTAACATTTAATTTAATGCGACAACAACAAATAATGGCTAAGAAGGAAGCAACATATGTCATGTTAAATATTGAGAAATTAGAAAAGTTGCCTTTTACTGTGGCTGAAATACCATCTTCTGAGTGGCTAATACACAGGGTTACAAGTCTGCCTATTTCAACGCTTCAATTCACCTCTTGTTTGAAACACATTCCAATAGGCAGATATGAGACACTGGGTGATAGTTACATACATGAGGTGTGGGAACTTCCCTTCATGTACAAATGTTTCAATGGCATGAAAGAGGTCTTTCTTAGCGGTAGTGAGTGCCAGACTTCTCTGAGTCATTCAATGGTTTGTAAACAGCTGTCCTTGCATGGTGCATGTAATGCCTTGTCGCAAACTTGGCTTGTTATCTGAAGGGAGTTCCAGTCCACTTGATTAGACCTGCATTCCAGGTGGTCTTGAATGGCAACTATGTGCTCCTTAACAGTGAGAGCTGTTGTGGAATGCGAGCCGGAATAGCTTATGCTTTTTAGGCCTCCAAACACCTTAGAGGAGTAGCAGACATCTAGCCTCGTATTGCTACTTCTGATGTAGATGTTGACAAGTTGAGCAGACTCAAGGCTTCATTGTTTCAAAAACATGTGGCGTTTACATCAGCACGTGAGACCTATGTGCTTCAGGTTGCGAGGTCATCGGCAGAGATTCAGTCCCTTAGAAGTACACATTTTCCAAGACACTTTGGTAAACTTGTGGGACAAATATTTAATGCTTCCAGTACTACTGGAATCACCCACTTTTTTTCAAGGCTGTTGGTTCTGGTTTCGTTCACACATTCTCCTCCATATTTAGCTTAATACCTCCAGCCATACATTCAGTATTTTCAAGTGTTTACAGTGGATTTCCGATTACTTTGCCTATAATAGGTGGCATTTTGCTGTTGTTACATTTTCTGCGCAATGGCATACCCTTCACAGCAAGGAGGACTGAAAGCGCTCCCACCAGCGCAACTGTGTCGTGAACGCATGATGCAGTATTTCAGAGCACCACTCTTGGAACAACTGGAGTGTGACTGGTCTTTGTCATTCCGACCAGCTTCGGATTGTGTGCAGCTCGTTTTTCAATGCTTCTGGTGCCACTTCGAGTGTGCACTGAAAGTGTGTCTTTCTACACAGCACTTGCTTTCATTGGATGCTGACCTGTTGATGTTCTCGTTGAGGGCTCATTATCAGTCATGCGCGTTGAGAGTGCACTTGCTGTGGGAAGCCATCTATGAGTTGCCTTTTGGGGATACTGCGATTCTTAACTCAATGGAAGGCACAACACGGAATGCTACTGCCTCAGCTGGAGCTCAGGCTTTGGAACATGAGCGCCACTTGTGGCTTCAATTGTCCTTCATATTTCTGCTCAGGTGTCTCTTACCTTGTCACTATTGACATTTTTTATAAGCTTTAGTACTGAGGTTTTGTTCATACATATTTTAGTTTGAGCTTTGAACCACCTTTGAACCGGCAAGGGGAAGGTGTTGTATAGCTATTTTAACCATATTTTAGACATATTATTTTATCACACAACGCCTGCCGCTGTACACTTTAACCTAGTTATATTTTATTCAGCATTGCTTTATTTTCTAGCAATAGTTACATTCTTGCAGTGCTGTTTTATTTTTCTCTATCTCATTGTCCTTTCACCTAGAAAAGCATTACTTTCTTAGTAGGACATTTATTTCACTCTGTGCTTTCTCCAAGGCTACAGTCAGATAGGGTTGCCAACAAACATGGTATGCTGTGTCTCCAACATTCACGGAAAAATACACACTCATACGTGGGACCATTTCTTAGAATGTCAATTATTATGTTATAAAAACACTCCTTTGTCCCAAACACGTTAGAGGGAGATTCCAGCCAGATGACCACGACTGTATGCTGATTGCTTCGCTACAGCCTTGAAGGCTGAACCCCTGATCTAAATGGGGTCGTGCCTTCCTAAACTACAGGATTTGTTAATCAGGTATGAGGGATGATGCACTCCCGGGGGAAACCCAAAGGGCAGCTTAGGTTTATTATGCTGTGCTCCATCACAGTGTAGGGAGAAAACATATATATGATATTATTCTTAGTGACAGGATGGTAGGACTATTTTTGTGTTTCACCCTCCTCATCACCTGCTTCTTTTATTGTGTTTTATCATCCTAGTTATTGCAATACATGCCTTTTTATCTAAGATGCAGTTAATTTAATGAACTCTTATTGAACTATATTCTGAAATATATGTTATCTTTGCCTGTGTGAGACCTAGGTAATCGGGAGAATGGGATGAGATCTAACTGACCACAATTCCCCTGAGGAGTCTTTCCTGACATGCGCCCGGTTGCCACAATCATCCCTGTTCTCGGTCAGAGATGAGACGCTGCTAGTTAGCCAGAAACTCAGGACTAGGCCGACAGGCGTCATATGGTGTGAAATTGTACTTAGTACCCACAATCTATATGATTCTGCTGCCCAAATTCAGTAGACTCATTAACATAATGACAACCTACGTGACACTGTCATCTGGTGTCTCAAGAGCAGGTAGTCCCTAATGTGGTCTACCAAGTTGTAGCAGTAGACAAAAGTGAGTGCTAATGCTTGGTAGCTCAGGTTCCCTTTGAATGGAGGGGGGTTTCAGGTTCCTTGAGGGTAGCTGTGAGCCCATCCATGCCTGTTAATTGCATGCTAGGGAATGACCTAGAGCACACTGCCTGGAAGGAGG
This sequence comes from Pleurodeles waltl, assembly GCF_031143425.1. NCBI lineage: Eukaryota > Metazoa > Chordata > Amphibia > Caudata > Salamandridae > Pleurodeles > Pleurodeles waltl. The sequence goes on from NC_090449.1 coordinate 941,540,560, forward strand.
TGGAGCCAGAGAGGGTTGTCAAGAGGGCCTGGAGCCTGAAACAGTGGGGCCACTGTCTGCCAAGAAAGTAAGGGGCAAATGGCACAGGAAACCAACTCCTGAAATTCCATGGTCCAAGAGGAGGCTGAGCCTGAGGAGGACACCCCAGAACCTACATGGGAAGAAGTGGCTGAACTGGGAGACCCGACTGAGCTGACCAATTGCAGCAGTAAGGAGGCCCACCAGGGAAGAATTCTGCACAGTGCAGAAAACATACCCCATCCTTTAGGGTCTTCAGAAACAAGCCGAGGCCCAGGTAGCTGGTGAAACCTCTGGAACTCATCTACTTTACTGGAAGAGTGATCTACTTTATAGTGAGCCTAAGGTTGCTGAGCCTGGGGCAGCACATGTGCTGGTGGTACCCCGGTGTTTCAGAGCCTTCCTTCTGGGTCTGGCTCATGATGTGCCACTGGCAGGTCATTTTGGGCAGGGCAAGACCTTTGGCAGGCTTGTCACCCACTTTTATTGGCCTCAAATGTGAAAGCACTTAGATGTGTACTGCAGGCTTGTCAGACCTGCCAGGCAAGTGGCAAATATGGGAAGAGGTGCCAGGCTCCTCTTCAACTCTTTCCTGTCGTGAGCACCCCTTTTGAGTGGGTGGGCATTGACTTTGTGGGGCTTCTGGATCCCAAGAGAGCAATGGGCAACACGTTTATCCTGGTCTTGGTGGACAATGCCACCCGATACTTGGAAGCTATCTCTGTAAGGACTGTGACTGCACCCACGGTGGCCAGGGCACTGATGGGGATCTTTACCCATGTGGGTTTCCCCAAAGAAGTGGTATCTGACGAGGGTATAAAATTAATGCGCTGTACATGAAGGGTATGTGGAAGGCGTGTGGTGTAACATACAAGTTCATCACGCCTTACCACCCCCAAAGCAATGAGTTGGTTGAGAGAGTCAACCGTACCCTGGAGAGCATCATTTTGGGTCTCTCTTAATCCATGAGACGTAAGTGGGACGTCTTGTTACCATGCCTATTGTTTGCTTACAGGGAGGTACCACAGAAGGGGGTTGACTTTAGCCCCTTTGAACTTCTGTATGGGCACCCTGTGATAGGGTCTCTCAGTTTGGTGAAGTAGGGCTAGGAGCAAGCTCCCAGGAAGCTCTCTCCAGGATGCATTCAGTTACATGCTGGCCCTCAGGAACCAGACAGCCCACTTCCGTCAACTCACCCAAGAGAATCTGGAAGCCAGCCAGGAACACATAAAATGCTGATGTGACCAGAATACCATTCTGGCTGAGTTTCAGCCTGGCCAGAAAGTGTGGGTGTTATCCCCAGTAGAGCCTCGTGATCTCCAAGACTGTTGGTCTGAACCATTTGAAGTGAAGGATCGCAAAAGTAGTGTCACCTACTTGGTGGACATGCATACTCCTATGATCCCTCTAAACGTGTTACACATGAACCACCTCAAATCGCACTTTGAGAGTCTGAGTTGACCTCGCTATTGGTCACAGATAATGGAGTGGAAGAGGAGAGTGAACCTCTCCCAAACCTCCTGTCTGCCAAAGAGCAGGATGGGTCAATAGAGGGTGTAAACCTCTCTCCTACACTGACCCTATACCAGCAGAGGGACTGTCACCAGTTACTGGGTCAGTTCATCTCCCTGTTCTCACTCACCCATTGGTGCACCCACGATATTGACACTGGGGATAGTCTACCTGTCAAGCACAAGTCTTACAGGGTGACAAACAGAGTGAGAGACAGCATCAAGAAAGAAGGTCTCTGAGATGCTGGAGTTAGGGGTGATTGAGCAATGCAACAGCCCTTGGTCCAGTCCTGTGGTTCTGGTCCCCAAGACTGCTCCACCTGGTATCACACCTGAATTTAGGTTCTGTGTTGACCACAGGGGGCTCAATGCTGTCACCCAGACTGATGCACACCCCATCCCCTGAGCTGATGAGCTCATAGACCGTTTGGGATCTGCCCAGTTCCTCAGCACGTTTGATCTGATGACTGGGTACTGGCAGATTACCTTAACTGAGGGGAAAAAAGAGAGGTTGGCATTCTCAACACCTGAGGGGCATTACCAGTTTTGTGTCATGCCCTTTGGGTTGAAGACCACCCCTGCCACGTTCCAGGGACTGGTCAACCAGGTCCTGGCAGAGTTGGAGTACTTTACTGCCGCCTACCTAGACGCTATTGCTGTCCTGGGAGGACCACTTAGACCACCTCCAGGAAGTGTTGAATGCCCTGCAACGTGCAGGCCTCACAATTAAGGCCAGTAACTGCAAAATACGGCAGGGGTCTGTGGTGTACTTGGGACATCAGGTAGGGAGCAGCCATGTGGTGCCCCTACAGACAAAGATTGACACCATTCTGGCTTGGGCACCGCCCAAGATCCAGACTGAGCCGAGGGCCTTGTTAGGACTCACTGGATATTACAGGAGATTTGTCAAGGGTATGACATCATTGTTGCTCCTTTGACAGAGCTAACTTCCAAAAAGTAGCAACATCAGGTGATCTGGACAGAGATGTGCCAGACTGCGCTTGGCACCCTGAAGAAGGCCATGTGCACAGCACCCGTGCTCAAGGCTCCTGACTTTTCCAAAGAGTTTGTGGTGCAGACAGATGCTTCAGAGCATGGTGCGGGAGCTGTGCTCTCACGGATGAATAAAGAGGGTTTAGATTAACCTGTAGTCTTCATCAGTAGAAGGTTACTTCCCAGGGAACATAAGTGGAGCACAGTAGAAAGGGAAGCTTTTGCTGTGATCTAGGCCCTGAAGAAGCTAAGACCCTACTTGTTTGGGATTCACTTCTGGTGTCAGACAGACCACAGGTCCCTCAGATGGCTAATGCAGATGACGAGTGAGAATCCTAAACTGTTGAGGTGGTCCACCTCCCTACAGGTAATGGACTTTACTGTACAACAACGCTGATGGTCTTTCCAGATTTTTCCATTATAGTGAAGAGAAATCCCAAGGGGTTGGGTAGTTCACCCCACTTTCAACTGAAGGGGACACATGTTAGACCTGCCAGCTCTTGGCATGGTTTCCCTGTACTTGTTGCTTCTGACCCCCTGTTTTTGGATCCTGTGTTGTAATTCATTTTAGCTGATTTTGATACTCTGGGCACTTTACTACTGCTAAGCAGTGCTAAAGTGCAAGTGCTCTCTGTTAAAATTGTATTGGTGAATGGTTTACCCATTATTAGCATATGTGATTTACTAGTACATCCCTAGTAAAGTGCACCAGAGGTACCCAGGGCCTGTAAATCAAATGTTACTAGGGGGCCTACAGCACTGAATGTGCCATCCACATGAGTAGCCCTGTAAACATGTCTCAGACCTGCCACTGTAGTGTCTGTGTGTGTAGCCTTGCACTGTCAATTCGACCTGGCAAGTGGACCCACTTACCAGGCCCAAACCTTCCCTTTCACTACATGTAAATCACCCCTAGACAGGCCCATGGGCAGGTGCAGTGTATTTAAAAGGTAGGACATGTACTGGTGTGTTTTACATGACCTGATAGTGAAATACTGCTAATGTCACGGTCTGCACATCTCTTACCACCGTTGGCTGAAGAACTTGAAGGAACAACCGGTCTTCTACTGGTTCTGGACTGGCCAAGATAGGGGCAACCCTTTCTAGTAGCCTCGGTACTGCTGATTTGAAAAGACGCTAAGGCAGACGGTACCCTCCAGAAGGAGTCCTAGAGGAAAGACCCAAAACATTTGGAAAAAACCTCTATCACAGGAACTCCTGAAAAAGAAAAAAAAGAAACAATTAAAAAAGGAAAAATAGAATAAATCTTGCAGGAAAAACAGGAACGCAGAAAACACGGAAAAACAGGAGCGAGGATCACCACCAAAGCAGAAGTGTTTGCCACACATGGAAGAAAAGAATTGAAGTGCTTGTATACCAGAAAACAGGAAGTGACACAACAGGAAAAAAGTGTGACACCATCTTGGATTGGGAAAGACCATATAGAAAAGAATAGGAAAAAAGACCAAGTAGAAAAGGAAAAGGAAAAAGGCATGCTGGGAAGAAGAATACCAAGGAGGAAGACAACATGGACACCTGGAAAAAAGAGTACACGAAGATGGAGGAAAAAAGAAGAAAAAGGAGGAAATAAAAAGGAAAAAACCCAAGGAGGTAAGTATAGGTGAATTCAGGGAGGGTGGCAGGGGCTGTGGCATGACCCAGAGCATGAAATGTGCCTCCTGTGTCGCACTGCGAAAACAGGTAGGCAAAACAATGGGCCCCGGCAGTACCAGCGTCCCGAAACTTGGACCACCGGCCCGACCACGGCTCAAGAAAGAATCACCGCGTTAGTGCGCGGCGACACAACTAAATGTGTTTTTCACTATTGCAAGGCCTGTCTCTTTCATGGGTCAACCTGGGAACTGCCTTTAAATATTTTTTAAGTTTAGCTTCCCATTGGGAGCAGATGGAGATGTGGAGTTTGGCACCCCTGAACTCACAATTAAAAAAAAACATCTTTTGGTAGAGTTGTTTTTTAGATTGTCTGTTTGAAAATGCCACTTTTAGAAAGTGGGCATTGTCTTGCTTAACCATTCAGTGCCTCTGCCTGCCTATGGAATCCACATCTAGGTCAGACTGACAGTTGGGCTGTTTGTGAATTCTCACTAGACAGTGACACGAAGGGAGCTGGGGAGTGTCCTGCATATCCTGATAAGTCTCCTGGGTTAGAGTGGGGAGGGAGGAGCTGACACTTTCACCTTAAAGGGCTGTGCCTGTCCTCAAACAATGCAGACTCCAACCCTCTGGGGTCTGTCTGGGGCCAGGCCTGTGCAAGGCAGGATCTTGTGAACAACAGAGACTTTCCTTTGAATGTGACTACTTCAAAGGCAGAAATAAGTATAAGTAGTGGACTCAAAACCACAGATTTTCAGATTACTTCTGGATCAAGAGAACCTCTGCCAAGAAGAAGAGCTTGATGCTTGAGGAGTACCTGCCACTATGCTTGTTGCTTTGTTGTGCTGGCCTGCTGCTGCTTCTCCCTGAAGAGGGAAAAAAATAGACTTTGCTTTCTCATATACTGCCTGTGGACTTTGTCCAAGGGTTTGGACTGAGCTTGCCCCCTGTTCTGAAGTCTCAGGGACATCAAAGACTTCATCTGCCAGTGTCTGGGTTCTTCTGCTAAGAGCCCTGACTTACTAAGTGGTGCCAAATCCAGTCCCTGGGCCCTTGGAAGTGGAAGCTAGTAACCTATGGGGGAAAATCCATGCACAGCTGTGTGCGCATCAGAAAAATCAAGGCATGGCCTGTCCGACGGCTGAAAATTCGATGCAGTGCCTTCCTCATGGCTGAAGAAATGACGGAGTGCTTGTTCTCACCGTTGACTCTTTGCGCAGCACATTAGAAAGTTTCACACACAGATCCTGGGTGTCAGTCTTCAACATCCCCACACGGACTCGAGGCTCCGCACCCGGAATTGAATCACAGCCTCTCTTGCAAGAAAAGAATCAACGCACGGCCTCCGGTGAGAGTAGAGAATTGACGCACGGCTTCACTTGTGAGTAAGGAATCAATGCATCGCTTGCTTTTCTGACAGACCGTCGCACTTGTGACTTTATTTTTGATGCATACCAAGTACTTTGTGCTAAAACAACACATTCATTGATTTCTATGGATTAAGACTCTTTATTTTGAAAATGTATATCTTTGCTTGTGTATGTTAGATTTTTGTGGTTGTGGTCTTGTTTAATTTAGATAGATATTGGCTATTTTTCTAAACTGATGTGGAGTCCTTTTGTGGTGTTTTCACTGTGTTACTGTGTGTATTTTGTACCTCTGAGATAAGCCTGACTGCTTGTTCCAAGTTATCAAGGGGGTGAGCAGGGGTTATCTGAGCTGTATATCTCCCTTAACCTGACTAGAAAGAGGGTCCCTGCTTGGACAGAGTGGAAGCTGACTGCCAACCTGAGACCCCATTTCTAACATTCCCCCAATCTGCATGGGTTCTACCAGGTAATGAGTTTTACGGTCAGTATCATTTCGCTCAGGGCGAACCACCAAGAGTCTCAGTACACTTCTAGTTCGGTCACCCTTACATTCCATAAATCGATCATCTAACCGGACCACTAGATAAATACATTCTGATCAATCAGTAGTGGGGTTAACAATGTGAGCCAAGGAGTCTTTTAATTCCTTTTTAAGTCCCCCTATAAAATAGCAAAGTTAATTTTTCTTCGGGCCATTGTGCCTCAGTCCACAGACATGAGTCTTGTGCTCACTGTGTCACTGTGTTCAAGCTAGCCTGGATAATGAGGGGTGATTCCCTGAAACTGGTCCCAGGATGCTTGTTTCCAGTCTAGGGGGAGACCTGACCTGGCAGTACAGGCTGGACTGATCCCATGGGGAGCAAGGTCAAGACTAATTTGCATATGACTGGGTCCAACCTGGGGTGGCATGGTGAGCAAGAAAACAATGGAATAAGCCCAGATCTGTGACTTGGGGTGGATGTTTGCATTGTTCAGCATTCTGTCCATCATCTGTTTGTTTTGCTTATGCTTTCAACCAAAGGCATTAATTGTTGCCACTTTAACCCTCTCTTGACAACCCAATAATGTCTACATTAAGTACACTAAGGTCCCTGCCAAAACCACTCTTTCTAGCACTCTCTCTGGCCCAAAAACACAAAACTATGGCTCACAATCCAGACTCTGACTATTTTGGAGACAAGCAGGAGTAGAAAACAGGAAAAGATTGGAGCAAAATAGGCAGTTTTGAGGATGAAAGGCAGTTAAAATGAAGGGCGGCAAGTTAAATATGAAATAATATATTTGATTGGATGGTGGAGATGTGCAGGGGAGCTAAAATTAGGCATTGACTTTAAGAAAACAGTAACTAACTCTGTGATTTGCTTTGGAAAAATAAAAAAAAGTTATGTTGTCTGGGATATGCTTAAAGTTGCAGTCAACCATACCTGCTACAGTTAATGTGACGCTAGTATGCTGTTGAGAGAAAATCTTGTGAAAGTTTGACCTACTGGTAGGCAGAGACTATTGGAAACATGATTACTATGAAAACAAAGCTAAAAGAGTGTGGAGGAAGGGAACAAAAAAGACTGGAGTATAAAACTGAAAAGTAGACTGGTATACAAAAATAGCTTAGGGGAACTAGTATGTCTTGTAATTGACAATATTTTACAAAATAAAGGAAAAAGGAAAAGCATTGACAGCAGATTTGTGAATGCCTTCAAGGGCCATCGTGTAGATCCACTGTGGACCACATGGGGGGGAGGCATGCTGAGCCCCACGGTGGATCCGCAAAAAAAACCTACCAAATTGGGCTTCTTCATGGGAAACACAATGAAAGGGTTAAAATAGTGACCATTTAGAAGTGGTAAAACAAAAATAAAAGTTGAAAGGAAATCTGTGATTTGTTAAGTACAGGATTGTGAGTTAGATCACAGTGGAAAGGTTAGTCATTATTGGTAACTTTCAACTGAGAGCGGTGAAGCATTGCCAGCCATATTTGCCATATTTCTGACTCAAGATTTGCAGTAGAAAACATATGTTAACAGATACTAAAATAAAAGTTGGACAACAGCAAAGAGATTTTACAGGTGTATTTATTTTTTTGTACTATAAAAAAGTATATTAAAAACCTATAAATGTATATAGGCTGAAAGAAAATGTGTAGCTTCTAGACACTACAGGAAAAGGCAAAATAGAAGGGAGGGTAGATGAAAACACTAAGTAAGAATATTGTGAGCAACAAGGGAGGAAGAAAAATTGCTATACTGAAAATATAGTTACTTTATTGAGCCAATATGACCCAATGTGTTTGAAATGAGATGTGGATGCTTGTCTATTGTATGTGATTTAATAGTATGTAATGTGCAGCCAATCACAAAGTCAGACAGACACTTATACACCCAGTCACACTCCCACAAAAGCACTGATGTACCCATCACTGATGTAGACAGATAGTGATTGACACACTCAATCACACACCCATAAAACCATTTACATACCCATTTACTCACATATAAATCCACTTACATAGTCATTCACACACCCATGCAGGTATTGTCATGCCCATCCACACGCCTATACAGCCATTTATGTACCCAGCACTCAGGCAGTCACTTACACATGCACTTATACTACACACCCATACAGCCAGTTATACACCCAGCCACCCACCCATACAGCCACCCACATACCTATTTACAAAACCATAGAGCCACTCACACACCCAGTCAGACAGCGACAGAGCCACTTAGACATCTCCTCACACATTACTTATATATCCACTAGTAACAGAGACATTTGCACACACAGTTACGCACCCAGACACCTACTAACACAGCCAGTTACCAATCCATACAGCCGCTTACATACCCATCAAGACACCCATAAAGTCACTAACACACCCAGTGACACTCCCACACAGCTACTTACACACCCAGTGACACACCCAAAGAGGCACTGATACACTTTCTCACATATCTACTCACTCACACACCCAGTCACCCACTTATACAGCTACTCATATACCCATTCATACTCCAATACACAGACACTTACACAGCCTGTTACACACTGACATAACTACTTATATAACTACTCACTTCCTTATAGTATGTAATCTAATAGGATGTTATGTAAAGTTAAATGTATTCTATATTTACTTTTTAGATATCGACTTGTGTTTGAAGAGGAATGGAAGATGGAAAGGTGAGGTGAAAAAAAATATATATATTCTTGTTGATAGCATCCATAAACTGAGCAACAAATTACATTTTAGTGCAATTGACAAATGGCATTTACCACAATGAATGACCATGTTTTGCAGTTTTGATAAAACAGTGGGGATGGTTACCACCTGGCCAGGTGCTAAGGGTCCCACAGATGGTCCAGCTGCTGATGATGATGCACCACCTTCTCTATCTCTTATCATCCTGTGATATGTACTTCTATGTATGGTTTTCAGGGCGTTTCCAGAGTGTATACTTCTTCACTCTGTGAATACTTCTTCCATGTGAATACTTCTTCACCATACCTCTTGGTAGTTTTTTGCTGTATATATTGAATGGATACACTTTGGAAGACCTTTCTTTTCTACTGAAGGGTTGGAGATATTTTCAAACATAGGAGGAATTCTTTGGAGATTAATTCTTATTCGTCTTCGTCTTGTGATCCCCTTGCCTTCTATCTTTAGCAGAAGACATCTTAACTTTGAAACTCTCTTCTTTTGAAGAAATCCAGAAAAAAGATGGATCTGTGGTTTTCAGTCTGTCTCCAGAGATTTGTGAAATCCAAATAATTGATTTAGGGTGTGGTTTGCAATGTGGATGGGTTGCGACTTAGAGTATCTAATGAGAGGTTGAGGCTTGGTTGTGTCCCTTGAATTATAGCGGATTTGTGGTGGCATCATACCGGATCCGTGGACCCATGAAATGAATCAAAAAAAGAGAAAGACTTTCATGTACTGTGTTTCTAGAAAGTTTACATAAGTTACCTTACGTCGATCGGTTGTTACTTTTACAACGCATAATAAAAATAAATGTGTTAATAAAATGTATTTATAAACTTGTAAAAATGTTTATTACTAAACTGAGCTTATAGGTGACATTGTATTACAACTTATAGTAAAAAATTGGTGAAATTCATTCAAAAATACAAAGGTAACGGACGTTATAGTTAGGAAATAGCAAATAATAGATTGTAGAAATTCACTCAAAAAAACAAAGGTTACAGGGATGTTATAGTTAGGAAATAGTATTTAAAAAACCTCAGAAATGTACTAAAAAAATGAAAAGCTACAGGGATGTTATACTTAGGCTCAGATTTTACACGCACAAAACCAGGAATTCACTCGCACAATGCACCCCTTATTACCTGACATATTACATTACTCATTATATGGTCAGTGACATCACTGATGACATTGCTGATGACTTCTCAGATGACATCACTGATGACATAATTCAGCAAAGTAAACTTTAATATATTTCATAAAAAAACATTAACATTTTGTAAAAATAAGAAGAGAAAGGCAGGAGACGTACAGCAACGAGCTCATTGTAAGCGTATCCACTACTACACATCATCTAAGAGACAGTTCTCAGTGGATGATCCTGTCTCTTCTGAACGACTTCTTCAAACACCAATGACCAAAGTAAAATGTTTGTCCGTATAGGCGAGTCTATTGCAAAACCACAAAAACACCATTCTTGAACCTGAAAAGAGTTTTAGTGCTAATGTCAGGTTTACACAAACCACTACAAAATACAATCAGTAGCGAGGTCTTAGCAGACAGTCCACTGTGTCACAAACCACTAGTAAAATTATTCTTCATCCTAGAGAAAGGTGTAAGCAGAGAGGTTTTAAATGTCTTCTACAATGAACCATCACTAAGAGAAAGGTCTTAGTGAACAGATTAATTTATTGCAATTTACTTCTGCAGTCATTCATCACAAAGGAGAGAGGTCTAAGGAAATGGGTCAGTATGTCGTAAACCAGAACTAAACTGAACCATCACTGTGGAGTGAACAGCTTAGACTGTCACAAAGGACTACATACACATACATCAGCAGGGGACATGTGTCAGTGTAAAGGCTAGTTCACTGATAAATAGCACACACTTGAAAAACAGGATTATAGATCAGATGACATATTTTAGAAATAGTACCACTCAGTAGTACAGAAAGGATACTAATTTCATTTATACAGTAGCTTGGTATATATCTTTAAGTCTCAGAAACATTTACGAAAAACAATAACCAGATGATGTCATGAGTGATGTATTTTGAGATATCATAAGTGATGTCACTCATGTCATGAGTGATGTAATATGTGAGGTCATAAGCAGTGCATTTTGATGGCGTATGTTATAATTAGCTAGGATAACTATAATTGCTGAATATCTAGGATTTTGTGTGTGTAAAATCTGAGCCTAAATATAACGTCAATGTAACCCTGATTTCTTTCATTGAATCTACATAAGTATTTGGCGAGCACTACTGTGTTTCATTATGAATGTGTACAAAACTTTAGATAAGAAAAGTTTATCCACCTCAGCCAACTCCTTACTGAAAAGTTTCTGATCTGCAATGATCTGTCGTTTACATAATAATCTCCAAATTAAACTTTGTTCTCCAATACAGAAAAATCAGATGAACAGAATTACCAGTGGCTGCTCCTCCGCTAAGGTGGAGGAGCGCCGCCTCACTGCTTTCAGAAAAAGGAAAAATAAAATGATAATAACGCAATGTTATTATTATTTTATTTTTCATCTCTAGCTAGGTTAGGGTGGGGCAGGGCTCGGCTGGAGGAAAGCTGAAGGAGGAATAGTACATGCACCATAAGTGCGCATGTCTGTTTGGCCAGCTGTGTTGGGCTGACCAAACAAACATGCACACTCAGCATTTCTCTAACCGGCTGTATTGCACAGCTGGGAAGAGAAAGTGCACAGAGTCCCACTTCCTGCATGAGCACCGAACCAGGCCACTCACGCCAATCACAGCACTGCTGTCATGCTAGTGACAGCAGCATCGTGATTGGCTTAGGGGAGTTTGGGAACCTGTGTGCTGCCCAGAAGAGGATGAGGCTGCTCAGGATGAGGACAAAGGAGAAACAAACCCGTCTCCTGATGGAGCAGGTAACTGTTCTTTTTTTTAATCCCCTGGCCCTCCAACTCCTGTTCAGTGGCAACCATCACTGGGAATTATAGATAATTTAGAACTTTACTTAGAAAGCATGCTTTTTGTGATCGGTGTAAATCTGTTTAGCCATTTTTGAGAAATGTGATTTTAAGGTGGTGCCCAGATTGCCCAGATATGGTTTGAAAGGGTTAAAAATGTAGGTATATCTGGATGTTTGTCCCTGCCAATGCCAGCCTGCACTCCCTGGTCAGCTTGCTGCCCTTGACTCCACCCCCTCCCTTCTGCCCTCCATGGTCCATTCTGCAGCCCTTGTCCATGCGGGCCTGCCCTCCATGATTAGCTTGCTGTCCCCCACCACTCTCCCCTACCATCTGGTGGTTTTCCTATATTTATTGCTATGATCACTATTTTGGTGCCCAATACATATTGTTCTTGCAACCCTGTTCTCAAATTTTGGTATTGGCTTGTCCATGAGGTAGAGTTTTTCCCTTTACTTCCTTTTTATTTCAATTCATTTTCCAAACGTATGCAGAGATGGAAGAGAAACTATCAGAATGTTGCCCATCTGTGTTTATTGGTTTTATCAGAAATCAAAAGAAATGGACTAGTGTGATATTTGCGACCCATGTTTGAAAAGTAGCCAGAAGTACCAGCACTGATAATTTGGTTGACACATTTCACGTATCTGTGTCACTGATAAGGATTAGGTACTTTGCAATCCACCTTGAGGTTATCTCGTACACAACTGTAATAGAGTCCAGGGTGTTGTCATCCACACAATGGAGATAGGGTCTAGAAGATGGGAATACCTACTATTTATAAGCACATAATAGCGATAAAGGACACCGACTTTGTAAATTGGTCCAAGTAGGTTCTATATCTACAAAATAAAGCAACACCATTTTAAAATCTGATTAAGGCACAGGGGATTCTCCTGTCTGCAGATGCAACATGGGCAGATAAGCAATGAACCTTATTATACATAGGACAACGTATCCCCTGCTGTACATTATAAGGATATTGTAAGACACTGATGATTTCTGTGACCATATAGAGGAATGAGGGTGAAGGTCAAGTTTCTATGTAAAATCATGGAACTCCTTTTAATTTATATGAAAAGGTACTTTATTCTTTAATGGAAAGTCACACAATCACTCTTCCTAAAACATCAAAAATCCTTACTCTCTTGTCCTTTATATAATAGAGGTAGTATGGGTGCAAGCCTGAAGACTATGAGCCTGATTACAAGTTGGGCAGTTGAACTGCCACAGCTCCAATACAGCGGTGGTTAGGCTTCTGTCAAGGCGGCAGCCTCACCACCATTGTATTACGATGTTTCCACTGGGCTGACTGGCCAAAATGTCATATTACGATGTTCCTGCCAGTCAAGCTGCTAGAAACAGTGCAGCAGCATTGGCATTGGCTCCCTCAGGGGATAGCAGGCAGTGCACATTCTGAGGGGGCTGCAGGGGGGCCCCTGCACTGCTCAAAACATGGTCATGAGCAGTGCAGGGGCCTGTGGCCCCCAACTCTGCCTTTCCACCAACCTCTTCATGGCGGGGACCCCGCCATGAAAAGACTGGCGGAAATGAAAGTTGGTATCAGTACTGTGGTGCCAAATTCGGTGCCACTGTGGCTGACCACAACTTTGACCACCGCCAACCCACTGGGATCCCTGATCCTGGTGGAGGCACCGGTCCCCTGACAGTCCGACCGGCAGGAACTTAATCTGGCAGTTTGACCACCAGGATTGCGGCGTCTGGCTGCCACCGCAAGTTTGGTGGTCCTAGGACCGGCAAACTTGTAATGAGGCCCTATATGTGGAATAAGAAGTGCAAAATTAAAAACACCAAAGAGCAGTTAGTAATTTGTTGCAAAAACCTATAAGGATCTATTTAATGTAAATAAGATTAAAGATTTTTTTTTTAAATGGCTGTAGTGTAGAATGAGTATTAACATGCTAAGAAATATTTGTTTTCCTATGATATAGTATGTGCAAAAAATATGCATACATCTATCTTTTCTGTATCACTCATCATTTTAGGAAACGAATCCTAATCAAAAAAGCCAGTTCTCGTTTTTGTTATTTAAACTACAGCTGCAATGATGCTCCAAGATCTGTCTTTCAGCTTGGCTGTTGATTCAACTGTAATAAGTAATAACAATTGAGCAGCTACATCATTTTTCATTACCTGTGACTAGAGGCAGCACAACGTGGCTGTAATAATGTAGTTAGACACCGGCTATTCTACAGGGATTGCATGCTCCCAGGTATTATACTCACATACAGTGAGCACTTACATCTTATAACGTCAATGATAAAAAAGGATGAATATAATACCTTAGCAAATCTCTTACTTAACATCTCATAGTGGCAATCTTATAAAGGAAGACTGTAAAGCAGTCTCTCCTGGCAGCTCTTTGACTCCCTTCACTCCTTCTCTACACCTGTTCTCTCTATCGGACCTATAAGATCTGAAAGTGGACAACCTTCTGGCACAGCCAGTATAGGAAATTGGATTGAGAACAGTAAAAAGAAATTACAAACACAATAACAGGACCTGCAGAGCTCATCAAAGTTGCGAGCGTCACCACAAACTATAAAATGCACCTCTCTCTTACACCTGCTTACCCATCGCATCCTCAAGCACTTTGTCCGACAGGAGGACTGTCGGTCCTTATTGGTCATCACACACAAAATCCAAACGCTTCCTAGTTAGGCTCAAAACAAAGACAACACCCTTCCAACCACACCCTCCACCGAGGGTCGAGTGCTCTTCGTGTGGGTAAGAACATCAGCGCCGTCAGAGCCATACAAATGCTACATTAGAAAGCAATGCAATATCTTATATTTTACCCCATTAGCCCAGAGCACAGGCGCGAAGGATTGTGCAGCCCAAGCAATCTACATACTGTAAAGAACACTGATATCACATTGCACAGTTATCAGTGATTGCAAATGCGTGCCACACAATAAAATTGAACTTTTCCTTTCATCATCACATAAGACTTGTAAGTTAGCTAAACTACTTGATCAGCCGATGAAATTTGTTTTATTATTTAATGTACTTTTACATAGTGGGTTCAGTGTTTGAGTGCGGTTATGAACAATTTGTGCAGTTATTATTATTTTTTTACTTACTCTTCCTACCTACTTATAAAGTGCCGATTACAACACAGGACAAACGAGCTGCCAAAATGCTATGTTTTGCCTGTAGAAAAAACCTTGAGTTGCCTACTTGAATAAAACAGTGCATCGACGGTCATACTACACAGCCGAGAAACGAACAGAAATGTTATGAAAATACATTACAGAATTATTATTTTTAATCTTTTTACTTTATTTTCTTACCCCTGTTTAAAGTGCACCGAGAATCAGCACACACGAAACGAAGCTGGCATAATGGTGTGTTATATCTCTAACAAACACCTTAATTTCCTACTTGAGAAAGGCAGTGCAGAAGCACCCACAATACAAGGCTGTGGAAAGAACCCTGATTAGTTCTCCTAACGATTAAGATGGAGATAACTGATGAAAAAAATATTGGCTTTGGTGCGTTCTTCAACAACTTGCCACCCACCATACTTGTGCCACCAGAAAAAGTATTATGCGGGAAGAGCCAGTATTGATTTTTCTGAAATAGTACACCGAATTCTTTAAAGCATATTTTAGCTTCTTAGAGAATATGACTAAATAAGACGAACAAAGTACTTTCCGAGTTTATGCATTTTTTGTTATATCGTAGTGTTACATTGATATGCTTTCTAACTTTAATTTTTTTTATAGTCTATGCTCTTGGAGCATCTCAACACAGGCTGAACGAGCAGTGAGACGGAGAGAGCAATGAGTAGAGGCAATGAGGAGGAAACCTTCGCTGGCTATGTTCTGCATTTCGAAAGTTTTCATAGGTGATCCGAGCAAAGCGTTTCTTCGTAGTTACTCCTGCCGGGCAGGACGTCCTGCCACACGATGTCCTGTGCATGAGTGATGAGACAAGCAATGTATGGTAATTTATTTGCTATGTGTGGCAGCCAGGGAGCCATTGGAAGCAATTAGCGTGAGTAACTAGATCGAAATCCGGTTAGTCACTGCTATGACATATCAGCAGCGGGAAACAAGAGATTCTCCCACCGGTGTCACGACAGCAGAGAAAACTCCTGCTTCCCCTGCATTCTTCCCCCTCCCCCAGGTTTACGGAGACCTGAGTGAGATGGCGGAATTATGGATGACTGTTTCGCCCGCCTCTTCTGGGACTCAGACTAGAGACAGGAGAACGCGGGCAGCTCTGTACCTGCGTCAACCATCACATTCTCCTGTCAACATAGGTCTCCGGCGACAGGGAAAAATAAGCAGCCCATGTCAGTGGCAGCTCTCCACTCATATGAGCGAAGAGCACGGCTTTGGCCAAGAGCAAGAGGGAAGGCGCAAAGAGTGGTGTGGGTGGCTGGCAAGAGGGAGACCAGGAAATGTTTTTTTGTATGTATTTGAGCTAGGCTAGAAAGTAGGAGGGTCAACACAGAAGGTGGTTGAGGTGGATGGCAGGAGTGATGCATTTTTTTTCTTCAATTTGAGTGAGAGGGAGGATAGTAATTGTAGAGTTTGATGGGGGTGAGCTGCAGGACACCATTTTTAAAATATATTTATTTGGGAGGGGAAAGTAAATATAGAGGAGTCGGGTAGGTGACAGGAGGCCAAGTAGTTTGTTTTTCAATTTGATGAGTGGGGAAGCGTAGAGGGTAGCGGGGATGGATGGCAGAATGCCAGCTAATGATTTTCTATTTTTCAGTCTTTGTAGAGAGAGTCCATCTATGCCCTCTGTTACTCTTTTCTTCCTGCCTATCTATTGAATGCAGGACTGGTGATTGTAGGGGCATTCATAACTTAGAATTATAGATAAACAAGAAGTGAATGATGGGGATGTTTTTCAATGTGGGTTTCTGCGAGATTCATAGAAAACTTGACTTCCACTGTCACCTATCTGAAATGCCCATTATTCATTATTACCAATCTATAATTCTTAATATCTTCTGGCAGCAACCCTCATCCTTCAGGTATAATTGTGGAAATGTGGACGAATGTGCACTGTGTCAGGACTGGGCAAGGGGATGAGGACCGCAACTGAGGCAGCATCTGGGAAGAGCTCCAGGGGTGTGGTGTGGAATTCCAGAGAGCCTTCATTTAGGCAGTGCTGAGGGATGGACATTATGGGGGATTGCTGCTTCCTCAGTTTGTAGCATTGCAAAGCCTCCTGCTGCAGCAGAAATGGATTCCTGCTGCAATGGATTCCTGCTGCAAGGAAGGGCTTCTGAATGACCCTTCTTTTTTAAGCTTTACAAGTTTTGCAAAGCGCATTAAGTTAAGGAAAATGAAAAGCTTGAGTAAGAATACTCTAGAAGTGCCCAAACTATTATACAAAACATCAGACGAATACGAGAAAGTCTATTGAAATGTTTGTAAATTTCTGCAGAAATGATAAAATCTGCTGCGAAAATAGAAAAATATTTTGACACCACTAATTCAATTTAATGTCAAAAGTACTGAAAAAGACATCACTTTACCTTCGCAGTATTTGTTTATTTAGTTAGTTAGTTATTTAGTTACAACGTTATGATTAACTGAATAGAAACGTAAGGTTAGGTTTTTGTTGTCTCTGTAGCTGTTCGAGTCTGGCTGTCAGAGACAGGTAATGCACTGTCAGGAGTGGATCTAAAGAGGCACCCATTACCCCATTATTTCTCCACTACACACAGGACATCAGACTGGAAAGCAAGGACTTGCCTCTAGGAATCGTGAAACAGATAGCAATCATACAAACAGTTGAAAAGAGAACATGAGAAAAGTGAGTAAAATGTCCTTAAAGTACAAGATGTTAGTAGTTCAACCACCTCTCCCCAGACCTTTCAAGTCAACTACTTGTTATTTTATGTTATATGTTATGTTATATTGATTTGTACAGCACACTTATCATCTGAGAGGGTATCCAGGTTTTTCGGCAGGTGTGTCGGTTTGTGGTCCCCAAGGTGCTTATACGAAGAGCCACGTCTTCAGCTTCTTCCAGAACTCAGGAAGTGAGGAGGAGTCTCTTATATGTTGAGGGAGGTCATTCCATGTCTTTGGTGCAATGTAGGAGAATGAGAGACTTCCAGTTTTGCTTTTGTTGATGTGTGGGAATGTGTGTGAGTGAGAGTGAGGCAGAGTGTAGGTGACTGGTAGGTTGGTAAAAATGCATGTGGCTGTTAAGGTATTCTGGTCATGTGTGGTTTCGGGTTTTGTATGTGTGCATGAGAAGAAGGTTGAATTGGCTGTGCTTGTGAATGAGAGTCAATGAACCTTTCTGAGGTGCAGTGTGATCTGGGTGTGGTGTGGGAGTTCGAATATGAGGCTTGCAGCGGTGTTCTGAATGGTCTGGAGTCTCTGTAGGAGTTGTTTGGAGATTCAGGTGTGGAGAGTGTTGCCGTATCCAGCCTGCTGGTGATGAGTGCTTCAGTGACGATTGGTCTGGTGTTCTGAGGCAACGATTTCAAGATTTTTTGCAGCATGCTTAGGATAAGGAAGCAGGAGGTGCACATTGCATTGACTTGAGCCGTCATATTGGGTTTGTTGTTGAGAATGATCTGCAGCTGATAAGCTGCATCTCTGGCAGCACCTTCAGAAAGATTGTGATGTGTCTTTGTGGAGAATGGTTTGATGAGAGCACAAGAGTAGGTCAGCTTATTCAGTCAAAGAGAACCCACAAAGACAGCTTCACTAGATCAGGCATGAAAATAAGATGGAATAATGGAAGTTGGGGGAAGGCAGCGGCCCAAGATAGGGAGGAACAAGAATCAAGGGAAATCTTAAAGACAATTGAACGTTCTCCATCAGTGCAACAATATCTCTGCAAACTCTATAGCCCTCATGTATCAAAGTAATAAAAAAATAAATAGCAAAATGCGAATGATTCTGATACACAATTCGCTATTTCTTATTTGTAATGTATGAAATCATACCCTCCAGTGATAACCAATCATTGTGATTCACTGTTTCCAAATCAGGAATAATTAATACTGAGTTGCAAATTGTGAATGACATTTGGAAATTGTGAATGCCACCCTGCCTATTGCTGTTGGCATCAGCAATACAGAAATTCAAAATCCAGATGCTTGTGTATGCATCAGAGGAGCAAATAATTTTGTTTAATAGGTGTTTCAATTTAAACATTTACAGAGAAATAGCATGATAGAAAGTTTCAAAGGATGCCAACTGAAAAAGAAAGCTAAGGTTCAGCAACACTGAACTTGAAATCCTAGTTGAGGAGTGCGTGCAGAAAATGATAAACTATTTAGAAATACCTCATACCGGGTCTCAGAGTCCATTAAAAAGTGTATTTGTACTTAAATCAGAGACCATTTCAATGCAGCTGGAGTTACACACCATACCTCAAAGCAAGCAACGAAGAGGTCGCAAACAGAGATTAACATCACAATGAAGGGATACAAATTTGACTGCTGTGGTCTTAGCACAGAAAGGCTACCTATGCAACGGAAGAGGTCATTGCAGTAGCCTTTCTTCCTGAATCTATCAGTGGAGTATCTACAATTGACACTTCTGCCACAGGAGTCACTGGAGGTGGTACATACAATTTTTGTTTCTATCATATTACTGTCACCATTTTTTAAATAACTGTACATGACAGTATCTATCTATCTATCTATCTATCTATCTATCTATCTATCTATCTATCTATCTATCTATCTATCTATCTACATGTATATACATGTGCCTCTATTGCAATGCATAATGGGTCTTGTAGTCCATTAAAGGTAAGGCATTCAAATAAAGACGAAAGAAAAAAATACATAGTTGACTTACAATAATCAACATGGAATACGTTTAAGAAAATTCGAATGGAATTTTAATAAATTGCTTCAGATTTATTTTTAATACAAAGAAACAACCAATATTGTCACTTTAGAAAGTCGAGATGAGCCAGCTGGAACATCCCAAGCTGAAGAATATCAGCATTGTCCCACAAACGCTGTCAATGATGCGACCTACATAGTACTGAATCTGAAATATATAGAACCAAGAGAGAACTTACCACCAATAACATCTAAGAACACAATCATACCTCCCACTATCACTTCTGCTACAATTCTCATCACACAAGGACATTCTGAACTTGAGTGTGTAGCAACTACGTCTAGGCATCAAATACATGAACACAATATAGAGGAGGATACTGGGACTTAACACAACATTTCTTGAAACTGGACAGTGCTATGATAGGTATCCAAAAGAAACAGCATAGAATGGTATGTGATTTGTCGCATAGGGTTACTGATTTACAAAAAACTACTCATAGTATTTTTCAGTTTTTGCTTAACAGTATTTCAGACATGGCAGATACTGTCCAAGCACTTTACCAAAACTTTATGAAAGAGGGCAGCAGACAGATTACTGACATAACATTGATTACAATAATAATGTGACACACAAATATTGTCTCAAAAATATTGATGACACAAATATTGTTAAAAATAAGAAAAACATATTGTTTTTCACTAAATTTATAGTTTAATATAGGGAATCTTAAATATTAAAATACATAATATTAACATAATGTATAGTAGATACATTTAATATTAAACATAAATGTATACTTATATAAACATACACACATAAAAACATATGTGTCTGTCTGTTTCTGTATACATATATAATATTCACTTAAAATATGTTACAGGGAGGTTATATCTAGTTTCACATTTTACTTGCACAAAACATAGAAATTCAGCAGTTATAGTTATGGTTAGTTGATGTAACTATAAATCATACCCTAAGGTAACTATAACTTTTGCTCCCTGCACGCACAGTTATCTAATCAATAATTTTAATGCTAATGTTACATTGATATTATGAATGGCGTTATCAAAGTTGTCATAAGTGATGTAATTTGTGAGGCAATTAGCTGTGCATGGCGAGGGCGTGAGTTATAGTTACCTTAGGGCACAAGTTTTAGTTACTTCAGTTAACCATAATTATCACTGCTGAATTTTTATGGTTTTGTGCGATTAAAATGTGAATTTAACTATAACGTCCCTGTAACCTTTGGTTTTTAAATGAATTTCAATGTTTTTATTGTTTAAATCTGTTTTATTGTTTTTAGAGAACAGAAGAAACATTAAATAACAACCCACCTACATCCATAGGCTGGTGTGGTACAATCGGCGCATTCACAACAATAAGGGATATAGGGTGTGGGTTGTAGGTACCACGAAAGGGGAGAGAAAAGAGGAAAACAACAAGAGGGTGTTAGAAATGGGGTCTTTGGTTGGCAGTCAGGATACCCCCTGTCCAAGCAAGGACCCTCACTCTAGTAAGTTTAAAAGAGAATCACCCTCAGCTAGTCCCTGCTTACCCCCTTGGTAGCTTGGCACGACCAGTAGGCCTAACTTCAGAGTGTTAGGTGTAAAGTATTTGTACCAACACACACACAGCAACTTAATGAAAATACTACAAAATGACACAACACAGGTTTAGAAAAATAGAAAATACTTATCTAAACAAAACAAGACCAAAACGACAAAAATCCACAATACACAAGTCAAGTTATCACTAAAAATGCAAAAAGAGTCTTCATGTAATTTTAAACACAATGCTAACACTGTTAGTGTGAAAATTCACCTTGGGTGCGTCAAAAATAACCTTGCACTAGCGAGTGTGCTTCAAAAAGGACTTGCAAGGCGTCAATATCACTCAAGAGTGAGACCTTGCGTTGTTTCTCCTTTAGTTGGGTCGGCGTGCGTTGTTTCTTCTCTCCACAGGAGAGCGATGCGTCAATCCGGTCAGCACTCTTGGGTCCGGCAGGCCGTGCACCCAGCGGTGCTTGCGTCGGAAATTCAGCACGCAGCATGGGTTGCGATCTCAGCAGCCTCCGTCAGCAATGCTTTGTGTCGTTTCTCCAGCCCCGGGTGTCGATCTTTAGGTCGTGTTGCAGGCAAGCGTTGATTTTCAGCCGCATATTCGAGTCGCGTCAATCTTTTTCCTGCATGGTGGTCTGTGCGTGGATTTCTCACTCTTGGGCTGCCAGATTCTCCTTTAGGGTCCCAGGAACTGGATGGGCACCACTTGGCAGGGTAGGAGTCTCTCCAGAGACTCTAGGTGCTGGCAGAGAGAAGTCTTTGCTGTCCCTGAGATGTCCAATAACAGGAGGCAAGCTCTAATTAAGCCGTTGGAGATCTTCACAAGAAGGAAGGCAGCACAAAATTCAGTCTTTGTCCTCTAGCACAGGCAGAAGCAGCAACTGCAGGATAGCTCCACAAAGCACAGGCAGGACAGCTCTTCTTCCTCAGCTCTTCAGCTCTTCTCCAGGCAGAGGTTCCTCTTGTTTTCCAGAAGTGTTCTAAAGTCTGTGGTTTTGGGTGCCCTTCTTATACCCATTTTGCCCTTTGAAGTAGGCTTACTTCAAAGCAAGGTCTCTCTTGTTTGCGAAATCCTGCCTTGCCCAGGCCAGGCCCCAGACACTCACCAGGGGGTTGGAGACTGCATTGTGTGAGGGCAGGCACTGCCCTTTCAGGTGTGAGTGGCCACTCTTCCCATCCCTCCTAGCACAGATGGCTCATCAGGAAATGCAGACTACACTCCAGCTCCCTTTTGTTTCACTGTCTAGTGAGAGGCGCAATCAGCCCAACTGTCAAACTGACCCAGACAGAGAATCCACAAGCAGGCAGAGTCATAGGATTGGTTTAAGAAAAAAAATGCTCACTTTCTCAAAGTGGCATTTTCAAACACACAATCTTAAAATCAACTTTACTAAAAGATGTATTTTTAAATTGTGAGCTCAGAAACCCCAAACTCCACATGTCTATCCACTCCCAAAGTGAATCTTCACTTTATTCGGATTTAAAGGTAGTTCCCATGTTAACCTATGAGAGGGACAGGCCTTGCAACAGTGAAAAACGAATTTAGCAATATTTCACTGTCAGGACATATAAAACACATTACTGTATGTCCTACCTTAACCATGCACTGCACCCTGCCCTTGGGGCTACCTAGGGCCTATATTAGAGGTGCATCCTTGCATGTACGAAAAGGGAAGGTTGAGGCCTGGCAAGTGGGTAGACTTGCCAAGTCGAATTTACAATTAAAACTGCACACACAGACACTGCATTGGCAGGTGTGAGACATGATTACAGAGCTACTTAGGTGGGTGGCACAACTAGTGCTGCAGGCCCATTAGTAGCATTTGGTTTACAGGCCCTGGGCACCTCTAGTGCACTGTACTAGGGACTTACTAGCAAATCAAGTATGCCAATCATGATGAACCAATTACATTCACATTTTGTATAGGAACACTTGCACTGTAGCACTGGTTAGCAGTGGTAAAGTGCCCAGAGTAACAAAAAAAGCAAAAACAAAGTCCAGCACACATAAACAACCTGGGAAACAGAGGCAAAACGTTAAGGGAGACCACGCCAAGGATGAAAGTCTAACACATGTCCCCCCTCCAGCTGAAAGTGGGGAGCAACTACAGAACCTCATGGGAGTTCTCATCACTAAGGCAGAACCTGGACAGACAATCAGCATGGGGTGTTCTGTACCAGGATGGTGTTCCACCGTGAAGTCCATCCCCTGTAGGGAAATGGACCACCTCAACAGTTTTGGATTCTCACCCCTCATCTGCATTAACCATCTGAGGGGCTTGTGGTCGGTCTGAACCCAGAAGTGAGTCTCAAACAAGAAGGGCTTAGCTTCTTCAGCGCCCAGACCGCAGCAAACTCTTCACGTTCTATGGCACTCCATCTACGTTCCCTGGGAAGTAATCTCCTGCTAATGAAGGCTACGGGTTGTTCTAGGCCCTCTTCATTAGGCTGTGAGAGTACTGCTCCAATACCATGCTCTGAGACATCTGTTTGTACAACAAACTCCTTGGAGCAGTCAGGCGCCATATGTACGAACACATTTTCCCATTGACACAGAATGGGAAAAACCCTTTGCTACATCTGGCCCCAGGTTCCTTCAGCACAGGTGCTGTGCACATGGCAGCCTTCAGGGCATCAAAAGCATTCTGGCAAGCATCTGTCCAGATCACTTTCCTGGGTTGCTTCTTAGAAGTCAACTCAGTCAAGGGGGTAACAATGGTACCATACCCCTTGACAAACCTCCTGTAGTATCATGTGAGACTTAAGAAGGCTGTCACTTGAGTCTGGGTCTTGGGAGGCTCCCAAGCCAGAATGGTGTCAATTTGTGGCTCTAGAGGTGCCACCTGGCCACTCCCTACCTAGTGTCCCAAGTACACCACAGAACCTTGCCCTGTTTGGCACTTGCCTGCCTTAATAGTGAGGCCTGCCTTCTGCAGGGCCGCTAACACTCTCCAGAGGTGTTCCTCCCATGTGGAACAAAACACAGCAATGTCATCCAGGTAGGCGGCACTGAACTCATCCAGCCCAGCCAACACCTGGTTGACCAACCTCTGAAAGGTGGCAGGGGCATTCTTCATCCCAAATGGCATGACTTTAAATTGAAAGTGTCCATCTGGGGTAGGAAATGCTGACCTATCCTTGCCCCCCTCAGTTAAGGCAATCTGCCAGTACCCAGATGTTAAGTCAAACGTACTGAGGTACTTGGCAGCTCCTAACAGGTCAATGAGCTCATCAGTTCGGGGGATGGGGTGTGCGTCAGTCTTGCTGACTGCATTGAGTCCCCGGTAGTCCACACAGAACCAAAGGTCTGGAGTGGCACCAGGTGCAGCAGCCTTTGGGACCAATACCACTGGGCTTGCCCAAGGACTGCTGGAGTGCTCAATAACCCCTAGGGTTAGCATTTTGGATACTTCATCCTTAATGCAAGCCCTGACCCTGTCAGTCATCCTGTAAACTTTTTGTTTAATGGGTGTAATGTCCCCAGTGTCCACATCATGTGTGCACACGAGTGTGACCCCTGGGACCAGGGAAAACAGTGAGGCGAACTGTCCCAGCACCTGGCAACAGTCCCTCTGCTGCTCTTCAATCAGGGAGGGGGAGAGGATCACTCCCTCCACAGACCCATCTTTTTCTCCTGCAGACAGGAGGTCAGGAAGAGGCTCACTCTCCTCCACCACTTCATCATCTGTTGCAAGGAGCATTGACAGTTCAGTCCGCTCAAAGTGTGGCTTCAGCTGGTTGACATGCAGGACCCTTAAAGGGTTCCTTGGAGACTTCAAGTCGACCAGGTAGGTGACTTCACTCTTGTGCTCCACCACCTCAATTGGCCCAGTCCACTTATCCTGGAGCGCCCTAGGCTCCACTGGAGCCATCACCCACACTTTCTGATCAGGTTGAAACTCGACCAGAGTGGCATTCCGGTCATACTACCGTTTCATATCCTCCTGGCTTGCTTCTAGGTTCTCCTGTGCGAGACTCCTGAAGTGGGCAGTCTGGTTTCTCAAAGCTAGCATGTAGCTAAATACATCCTGGGGGGGTTTACTAGGAGCTTTCTCCCAAGCCTCCTTCACCAGACATAAGGATCCCCTCACAGGGTGGCAATAGATGAGCTCAAAGGGACTAAACCCAAGTCCCTTTTGAGGCACATCTCTGTAAGCGAACAGAAGGCATGGCAAGAGGACGTCCCATTTCCGCCTCAAGGTCTCTGACAGGCCTTGAATCATGCCTTTCAAGGTGCGGTTGAATCTCTCAACTAGACCATTACTTTGGGGTTGGTAAGGTGTGGTGAACTTGTAGGTCACCCCACACACCTTCCACAGACACTTCATATACGTGGATATGAAGTTGGTACCCCTAACAGATACCACTTCCTTGGGGAACACCATGTGGGTAAAAAAAAACATCAGTGCGTGACCCACCACAGGGGAAGTGACTGACCTCAGAGGAATGGCTTCTGGGTACCGGGTGGTAAGGTCCACCAAGACCAGGATGAACCTGTTGCCCAAAGCTGTCTTGGGGTCCAGAGGCCCCACAATGTCAATACCTACCCTCTCAAAAGGAGTACTAACCACAGGTAAAGGTTCGAGGGGAGCCTTACATTTCCCCCCACTCTTGCCACTTGCCTGGCAAGTTGGTCAAAACCTATAGTGTGCAGCAGAATGCTTGCTCAACTGGGGCCAATAGAAGTGAGGGACAAGCCTCTTATAGGTCTTGTCCTGCCCCAGATGTCCTGCCAAAGGCACATCATGAGCCAACCCCAGTAGGAAGGCCCTGAATCACTGGGGTACCACCAGCATACGAGCTGACCCAGGCTCAGGAACCTTAGGCTCACTATACAGGAAGCCATCCTCTCAATAGATCAGGTGAGTACATGGCTCCTCGCTAGCCGCCTGGGCTGCAGCCTGCCGCCGCAGTCCCTCAAGAGTAGGGCAAGTTTTCTGTGCTTCACAAATTGCCTCCCTGGTGGATCCCCCTTCCTGCTGCCACTGCCACAGCTCTGGGACCTCCCCCAGTTCAGGCACCTGTTCCCCTGTAGGCTCAGGGGCGTCACCCTCCGGCTCTACCTCCCCCCTGGACCATGGGAACTTCTGGGGCTGGGTTCCCCTGCTCCCCTTGCCCTTCCTCTTCTTGGTTGTCCCCTGGGTGACTGTTTCAGGCTCAGGGGCTCTTGACCACCCTGACGGGCTGCCATTGACTGGGTGGATACGCATACCCACCCAGGCAGACCCAACATCTCCAAGTGAGACCTGTGTTCCACCTCCTTCCAATGGGAATCCCCCAGGTCATTTGCCAAGCAAACAATCAACAGGCATGGTTGGACTCACAGTTACCTTCAAGGAACCTGAGACCCCACCATTCAAAGGGAACATGCGCCGCTCTGCACAGGCGCTCTGTGTTTTCCACTGCAACTACTTGGTGAAGTACCCGGGGATCAATCTACTCTTCAGACACCAGCTGACTCCTCACTGTAGTCACACTGGTTCCTGTGTCTCTCAGAGCCCCCACCCTCTGTCCATTGATGGTCACCCATTGCCTGTACTTCTTAGTGTTCTCAGGCACAAGGGTTCTCTGGACCATGTCACTGTCCCCTCGTGAGACTAGGGTCATCTCAACTCGCTCCCACCCACCTGAAACCAACTCCTCCCCAAGAGCTACACTGGCCAAAACCCGGGACGGCGCACCAGTGGGTGCCAGTGTACTTTTGGGGCCCCCCGCGCATGACCCACCTGGTCACATGCATAGCACTTATGTTGGGGACCACCTGCCACTGGCTTCCCTTTGGAGAAACATGGCTTCTTCTCACCGGGGAGTTGGGAATCCTTACCTTGGGAATCAGTTTGGGGCCCTTTAGAGAACGCCCCCCGTTTACCCTTACCCCCCCTTTTTCTGAGAGGGACCCTGTCCACCCCTGGCGTTGTCTCCCCCATACCTCTTTTGGACCCTGGTGCTCTCCCAGGGGTCTGCTTCCTGTGCAACCTTCCTTGGATCAGTCAGCTTGCTGTCAATCAGGTGCTGGCGCAGCTCTGGAAAACATAAACTGTACATGTGCCCCCAAGCAATCAGATTGTAAAGCCCCTCATACGTAGTTACCTTACTGCCCTTCACCCAACCATCCAGTGACCTGCAGTAAGAATCAACATTCCAACCATGTTTGGGATTCCTTCTTCTTATAGGACCTAAACTTATCCTTATACTGCTCAGGGGTGAGACCATATCTTGTGAGTAGGGCATCCTTCATGATAGTGTAGGTGAGATTCTGAACATCCCCTATGGTGGTCAGTGTATCCCTCCCCTCTACCTCAAAGTGCTTCCACAGACCTTCCCCCCAATGAGCTTCAGGGACCAGATTCATGTGGAAAACAGACTCATACCTCTTGAACCACAAGTATATGTCACCCTCCCTCTTGTAATCCTTCACTAGGTCTTTTGGGATGTGTACCCTTCTTCCAGGCTGCACTATACTGTTGCTGCCACCATCTCTACTGGACTGGCTCCTATGATCTAACGCCTTCAAGCTAAGCTCATGAACAAGCAGTATCTTCGTTTCCTCAATGGCCATCCTTCTCTCTTCCATCTCTAGACTGAGCTTCTTCAGCTCTAATTGGTATTCTCTTTCTGTCTGTCTGTCCTGCAACTCTTCAGGTGTCAGACCCTTGGAGGACACACTGCTACCTGCCTTAGAGACTCTCTCCTTAGACAGACCAGGCCCCCACACTACATCATTGTGAGTGACTTGCACCTCTTCCTCCCCATCCTGCTCAACATCTATGTGCCCATTAGCTTGTTTGGCTGTCACCCAGGCAATCAGCGTCTTTTGCACCTCCTCTTTCTTTGATGAGCTCTTAATGGGACAAGCAAAATCCTCGCAGAATTGCTTCAACGGAGCTACTGTGTAGCTCTCCACTTTCTCTATGTCAAAGGCAACTCCAGCTGATGCATCTCCAGATTGAGACATGATGAGGATTTTTAAAAAATGCAAAGTTCCAAAGGCAGAAAAACAAGTTCCCAAATAAAGTTTTAAAAATAAGTGAATCAAGGGATCAGCAAGAAGTAGAACAAAAAGAAGTCCCAAAGAGAAAAGCAAAAATCACAAGACAAGTAATATGTGGTCACGTAGTGGTCTGAACTCAAACAGTAGTGTACACTTAATTACTGTATGTCAAGTACAAATACAAGTCCAGTCCCATCCGCTGATCATCAATGTTAGAAATGGGGTCTTTGGTTGGCAGTCAGGTTACCCCCGTTCAAGCAAGGACCCTCACTCTAGTCAGGGTAAAAAAGAATCACCCTCAGCTAACCCCTTCTTACCCCCTTGGTAGCTTGGCATGAGCGCTGCCCTTTCAGGTGTGAGTGGCCACTCTTCCCATCCCTCCTAGCACAGATGGCTCATCAGGAAATGCAGACTACACTCCAGCTCCCTTTTTTTTCACTGTCTAGTGAGAGGCGCAACCAGCCCAACTGTCAAACTGACCCAGACAGAGAATCCACAAGCAGGCAGAGTCATAGGAATGGTTTAAGCAACAAAATGCTCACTTTCTAAAAGTGCCATTTTCAAACACACAATCTTAAAATCAACTTTACTAAAAGATGTATTTTTAAATTGTGAGCTCAGAGACCCCAAACTCCACATGTCTATCCACTCCCAAAGTGAATCTTCACTTTATTCGGATTTAAAGTTAGCCCCCATGTTAACCTATGAGAGGGACAGGCCTTGCAACAGTGAAAAACAAATTTAGCAATATTTCACTGTCAGGACATATAAAACACATTACTGTATGTCCTACCTTAACCATGCACTGCACCCTGCCCTTGGGGCTACCTAGGGCCTACCTTAGAGGTGCCTCCTTGCATGTAAGAAAAAGGAAGGTTGAGGCCTGGCAAGTGGGTAGACTTGCCAAGTCGAATTTACAATTAAAACTGCACACACAGACACTGCATTGGCAGGTGTGAGACATGATTACAGAGCTACTTAGGTGGGTGGCACAACTAGTGCTGCAGGCCCACTAGTAGCATTTTGTTTACAGGCCCTGGGCACCTCTAGTGCACTGTACTAGGGACTTACTAGCAAATCAACTATGCCAATCATGATGAAACAATTACATACACATTTTGTATAGGAGCACTTGCACTGTAGCACTGGTTGGCAGTGGTAAAGTGCCCAGAGTAACAAAAAAAGCAAAAACAGAGTCCAGCACACATAAACAACCTGGGAAACAGAGGCAAAAAGTTAAGGGAGACCACGCCAAGGATGAAAGTCTAACACATGTCCCCCCTCCATCTGAAAGTGGGGAGCAACTACAGAACCTCATGGGAGTTCTCATCACTAAGGCAGAACCTGGACAGACAATCAGCATGGGGTGTTCTGTACCAGGATGGTGTTCCACCGTGAAGTCCATCCCCTGTAGGGAAATGGACCACCTCAACAGTTTTGGATTCTTACCCCTCATCTGCATTAACCATCTGAGGGGCCTGTGGTCGTTCTGAACCCAGAAGTGAGTCTCAAACAAGTAGGGCTTAGCTTCTTCAGCGCCCAGACCGCAGCAAACTCTTCACGTTCTATGGCACTCCATCTACGTTCCCTGGGAAGTAATCTCCTGCTAAGGAAGGCTACGGGTTGTTCTAGGCCCTCTTCATTAGGCTGTGAGAGTACTGCTCCAATACCATGCTCTGAGACATCTGTTTGTACAACAAACTCCTTGGAGCAGTCAGGTTCCTTCAGCACAGGTGCTGTGCACATGGCAGCCTTCAGGGCATCAAAAGCATTCTGGCAAGCATCTGTCCAGATCACTTTCCTGGGTTGCTTCTTAGAAGTCAACTCAGTCAAGGGGTTAACAATGGTACCATACCTCTTGACAAACCTCCTGTAGTATCCTGTGAGACTTAAGAAGGCTGTCACTTGAGTCTGGGTCTTGGGAGGCCCCCAAGCCAGAATGGTGTCAATTTGTGGCTCTAGAGGTGCCACTTGGCCACTCCCTACCTAGTGTCCCAAGTACACCACAGAACCTTACCCTGTTTGGCACTTGCCTGCCTTAATAGTGAGGCCTGCCTTCTGCAGGGCCGCTAACACTCTCCAGAGGTGTTCCTCCCATGTGGAACTTAACACAGCAATGTCATCCAGGTAGGCGGCACTGAACTCATCCAGCCCAGCCAACACCTGGTTGACCAACCTCTGAAAGGTGGCAGGGGCATTCTTCATCCCAAATGGCATGACTTTAAATTGAAAGTGTTCATCTGGGGTAGGAAATGCTGACTATCCTTGCCCCCCTCAGTTAAGGCAATCTGCCAGTACCCAGATGTTAAGTCAAACGTACTGAGGTACTTGGCAGCTCCTAACCGGTCAATGAGCTCATCAGTTCGGGGGATGGGGTGTGCGTCGGTCTTGCTGACTGCATTGAGTCCCCAGTAGTCCACACAGAACCAAAGGTCTGGAGTGGCACCAGGTGCAGCAGCCTTTGGGACCAATACCACTGGGCTGGCCCAAGGACTGCTGGAGTGCTCAATAACCCTGAGGGTTAGCATTTTGGATACTTCATCCTTAATGCAAGCCCTGACCCTGTCAGTCATCCTGTAAACTTTTTGTTTAATGGGTGTAATGTCCCCAGTGTCCACATCATGTGTGCACATGTGTGTGACCCCTGGGACCAGGGAAAACAGTGAGGCGAACTGTCCCAGCACCTGGCAACAGTCCCTCTGCTGCTCTTCAATCAGGGAGGGGGGGAGGATCACTCCCTCCACAGACCCATCTTTTTCTCCTGCAGACAGGAGGTCAGGAAGAGGCTCACTCTCCTCCTCCACCCCATCATCTGTTGCAAGGAGCATTGACAGTTCAGTCCGCTCAAAGTGTGGCTTCAGGTGGTTGACATGCAGGACCCCTAAAGGGTTCCTTGGAGACTTCAAGTCGACCAGGTAGGTGACTTCACTCTTGTGCTCCACCACCTCAAATGGCCCAGTCCACTTATCCTGGAGCGCCCTAGGCTCCACTGGAGCCATCACCCACACTTTCTGATCAGGTTGAAACTCGACCAGAGTGGCATTCCGGTCATACTACCGTTTCATATCCTCCTGGCTTGCTTCTAGGTTCTCCCGTGCGAGACTCCTGAAGCGGGCAGTCTGGTTTTTCAAAGCTAACATGTAGCTAAATACATCCTGGGGGGGGGGGGGTTACTAGGAGCTTTCTCCCAAGCCTCCTTCACCAGACCCAAGGGTCCCCTCACAGGGTGGCAATAGATGAGCTCAAAGGGACTAAACCCAAGTCCCTTTTGAGGCACATCTCTGTAAGCGAACAGAAGGCATGGCAGGAGGACGTCCCATTTCCGCCTCAAGGTCTCTGACAGGTCTTGAATCATGCCTTTCAAGGTGCGGTTGAATCTCTCAACTAGACCATTACTTTGGGGGTGGTAAGGTGCGGTGAACTTGTAGGTCACCCCACACACCTTCCACAGACACTTCATATACGTGGATATGAAGTTGGTACCCCTAACAGATACCACTTCCTTGGGGAACACCATGTGGGTAAAAAAACCCATCAGTGCGTGCCCCACCACAGGAGAAGTGACTGACCTCAGAGGAATGGCTTCTGGGTACCGGGTGGTAAGGTCCACCAAGACCAGGATGACCCTGTTGCCCAAGGCTGTCTTGGGGTCCAGAGGCCCCACAATGTCAATACCTACCCTCTCAAAAGGAGTACTAACCAGAGGTAATGGTTTGAGGGGAGCCTTACATTTCCCCCCACTCTTGCCACTTGCCTGGCAAGTTGGTCAAGACCTATAGTGTGCAGCAGAATGCTTGCTCAACTGGGGCCAATAAAAGTGAGAGACAAGCCTCTTATAGGTCTTGTCCTGCCCCAGATGTCCTGCCAAAGGCACATCATGAGCCAACCCCAGTAGGAAGGCCCTGAATCACTGGGGTACCACCAGCATACGAGCTGACCCAGGCTCAGGAACCTTAGGCTCACTATACAGGAGGCCATCCTCCCAATAGATCAGGTGAGTACATGGCTCCTCGCTAGCCGCCTGGGCTGCAGCCTGCCGCCGCAGTCCCTCAAGAGTAGGGCAAGTTTTCTGTGCTTTACAGAATGCCTCCCTGGTGGATCCCCCTTCCTGCTGCCACTGCGACAGCTCTGGGACCTCCCCCAGTTCAGGCACCTGTTCCCCTGTAGGCTCAGGGGCGTCACCCTCCGGCTCTACCTCCTCCCTGGACCATGGGAACTTCTGGGGCTGGTTTCCCCTGCCCCCTGCCCTTCCTCTTCTTGGTTGTCCCCTGGGTGACTGTTTCAGGCTCCGGGGCTCTTGACCACCCTGACGGGCTGCCATTGACTGGGTGGATACGCATACCCACCCAGACAGGCCCAACATCTCCAAGTGAGACCTGTGTTCCACCTCCTTCCAAGGGGAATCCTCCAGGTCATTTGCCAAGCAAACAATCAACAGGCATGGTTGGACTCACAGTTACCTTCAAGGAACCTGAGACCCCACCATTCAAAGGGAACCTGCGCCACTCCTGCAACTACTTGGTGAAGTACCCGGGGATCAATCTGCTCTTCAGACACCAGCTGACTCCTCACTGTAGTCACACTGGTTCCTGTGTCTCTCAGAGCCTCCACCCTCTGTCCATTGATGGTCACCCACTGCCTGTACTTCTTAGTGTTCTCAGGCACAAGGGTTCTCTGGACCATGTCACTGTCCCCTCGTGAGACTAGGGTCATCTCAACTAGCTCCCACCCACCTGAAACCAACTCCTCCCCAAGAGCTACACTGGCCAAAACCTGGGACGGTGCACCAGTGGGTGCCAGTGTACGTTTGGGGCCCCCCCTCGCATGACCCACCTGGTCACATGCATAGCACTTAAGTGGGGGACCACCTGCCACTGGCTTCCCTTTGGAGAACCATGGCTTCTTCTCACTGGGGGGTTGGGAATCCTTACCCTGGGAATCAGTTGGGGGCCCTTTAGAGAATGCCCCCCGTTTACCCTTACCCCCCTTTTTCTGAGAGGGACCCTGTCCACCCTTGGTGTTGTCTCCCCCATACCTCTTTTGGACCCTGTGCTCTCCCAGGGGTCTGCTTCCTGTGCAACCTTCCTTGGATCAGTCAGCTTGCTGTCAATCAGGTGCTGGCGCAGCTCTGGAAAACATAAACTGTACATGTGCCCCCAAGCAATCAGATTGTAAAGCCCCTCATACGTAGTTACCTTACTGCCCTTCACCCAACCATCCAGTGATCTGCAGTAAGAATCAACACATTCCAACTATGTTTGGGATTCCTTCTTCTTATAGGACCTAAACTTATCCCTATACTGCTCAGGGGTGAGACCATATCTTGTGAGTAGGGCATCCTTCATGATAGTGTAGGTGAGATTCTGAACATCCCCTATGGTGGTCAGTGTATCCCTCCCATCTACCTCAAAGTGCTTCCACAGACCCTCCCCCCAATGAGCTTCAGGGACCAGATTCAGGTGGAAAACAGACTCATACCTCTTGAATCACAAGTATATGTCACCCTCCCTCTTGTAATACTTCACTAGGTCTTTTGGGATGTGTACCCTTCTTCCAGGCTGCACTATACTGTTGCTGCCACCATCTCTACTGGACTGGCTCCTATGATCTAACGCCTTCAAGCTAAGCTCATGATCAAGCAGTATCTTCCTTTCCTCAATGGCCATCCTTCTCTCTTCCATCTCTAGACTGAGCTTCTTCAGCTCCAATTGGTACTCTCTTTCTGTCTGTCTGTCCTGCAACTCTTCAGGTGTCAGATCCTTGGAGGACACACTGCTTCCTGCCTTAGAGACTCCTTAGACAGACTAGGCCCCACACTACATCATTGTGAGTGACTTGCACCTCTTCCTCCCCTTCCTGCTCAACATCTATGTGCCCCTCAGCTTGTTTGGCTGTCACCCAGGCACTCAGCGTCTTTTGCAACTCCTCTTTTTTTTATGAGCTCTTAATGGCACAGGGACAATCCTCACAGAATTGCTTCAACTGAGCTACTGTGTAGCTCTCCACTTTCTCTATGTCAAAGGCAACTCCAGCTGATGCATCTCCAGATTGAGACATGATGAGGATTTAAAAAAAATGCAAAGTTCCAAAGGCAGAAAAACAAGTTCCCAAATGAAGTTTTAAAAATAAGTCAATCAAGGGATCAGTAAGAAGTAGAACAAAAAGAAGTCCCTAAGAGAAAAGCAAAAATCACAAGACAAGTAATATGTGGTCACGTAGTGGTCTGAACTCAAACAGTAGTGTACACTTAATTATTGTATGTCAAGTACAAATACAAGTCCAGTCCCATCCGCTGATCACCAATGTTAGAAATGGGGTATTCGGTTGGCAGTCAGGTTACCCCCGTCCAAGCAAGGACCCTCACTCTAGTCAGGGTAAAAAAGAATCACCCTCAGCTAACCCCTGCTTACCCCCTTGGTAGCTTGGCATGAGCAGTAGGCTTAACTTCAGAGTGCTAGGTGTAAATTATTTTTACCAACACACACACCACACTGTAAATTAATGAAAACTCTGCAAAATGACACAACACAGGTTTAGAAAAATAGAAAACAAGACCAAAACGACACAACACAGGTTTAGAAAAATAGAAAACAAGACCAAAATGATAAAAATCCACAATACACAAATCAAGTTATCACAAAAAATGCAAAAAAGAGTCTTCATGTAATTTTAAACACAATGCTAGCGCTGTTAGCGTGAAAATTTACCTTGGGTGAGTCAAGAATAACCCTGCTCGGGTGAGTGTGCCTCAAAAAGTGCTTGCAATGCGTCGATATCACCCACGAGCAAGACCTTGCACTGCATGTCCTAGTAGAAACAAACAACCCATGTAGTTTCTGTCAAGGCCCAATTCCTCGTGATCTGTGCGTTGCTGATTAGAAGCCCACCTCCAGGCAGCAGCAACTCAGTGATTTAAATAACACTGATAATTGGAGAGGCCAGGCAGGGGGAAGGGTGAGCAGGTCAGGAACAGCTTGTAGGGAGATCTGAAAAGGAAAAAGGTTAGAGACAGGAAAAAACACCAAGAGCATTAATCATTAATCAAACATGTCATGCTACTGTATATTGTATTCTTTTCTCCTAATGAACATTCTCAAATGTGGTGAAGAATCCACAGGAATGGCACTCCAGACCAAAACCAAAACGCTATCAGAGAGCATATGCCAGGAGCTCAAAATATGACTCAATGAGAATTAACTTTCATAATTCAAATATTCACCAAAAACGAACATATGCCAGGAACTCAAGATATGACTCAATGAGAACTTGCTTTCATAATTCAAATGTTCACCCAAAAACATATAGGGGGTCATTCCGACCCCGGCGGGCGGCGGGCACCGCCCGCCGGGCAGAAACCGCCCAAACACCGCCCCGCGGTCAAATGACCGCGGGGACCATTCTAACTTTCCCGCTGGGCCGGCGGGCGATCTTCAAAAGATCGCCCGCCGGCCCAGCTGGAAAGCCCCAGCAAAGATGAAGCCGGCTCCGAATGGAGCCGGCGGATTTGCTGGGGTGCGACGGGTGCAGTTGCACCCGTCGCGATTTTCAGTGTCTGCCAAGCAGACACTGAAAATCTGAATGGGGCCCTGTTAGGGGGCCCCTGCACTGCCCATGCCACTGGCATGGGCAGTGCAGGGGCCCCCAGGGGCCCCACGACACCCGTTCCCGCCAGCCTCTTCCTGGCGGTGTAAACCGCCAGGAACAGGCTGGCGGGAAGGGGGTCGGAATCCCCATGGCGGCGCTGCATGCAGCGCCGCCATGGAGGATTCCCCCAGCCGGGGGAAATCCGGCGGGAAACCGCCGGACCCGGCTGGGCGACCGCAACTTCACAGCCGCGGTCGGAATACCTAATGTAGCACCGCCAGCCTGTTGGCGGTGCTACCTCCGGCCTCCACCCTGGCGGTCTATGACCGCCAGGGTCGTAATGAGGCCCATAATGTTGTGTACTGTATTTCTATCATCAAGGCATCAATACTCTGTTTATAACTTTCTCAGCAAGATTGTCAAAACATTACAAAGTATCAAAAAGGATTCTTCAGAACGTGCTACTGTTTGTTAAATACACAAACAGCTGCTCGACTCCAGCTGGTCTGCACAAAGAAATAAAGTAACAGTTTAAATCAGATAAGCATCGGCAGGGAAAACCCCATCGGAACTCAGAAACGAGCGAACGCTCGACTCTCGCTGATTCCAAACAAGAAACACTGTAGTAAAGTTTTAGCTGAAATAAACACCGGCGGGGGAGAGCCCCGTCGGAACGAGCTTACCAGGAGCGAGTTCGACCACTCGCTTGTTCTTCAAATTTCAAGGGCTTCTCCAGAGAGAAACCGCTCGAAGGCTGAATTCAAAATAGTGAGCACTGGAACTTGGGTGTGGCTCGCTTTTATACAGAGGCCACACCCTAAAGATGGCTGCTACTGAAGGTTTCTGGGACATGAAGTCCCAATGAGACAGTGTGTGTTGGATGAGGGCAACTAAGCCAACATCGGGCGCTGCCTCCCGGCAGATGAATCTTGCCGCAAAGAGAACAGGCGGAAAGTAGATTGAGACCGCGCCAAGGCCTAACGGGACGGGGTTTCCTCCAAATTCTGACAGTTTCTCACTACTTTGAGAGCTGTTCCTCCCATAGGATTGCATTGGAAATGCCCTAACATATGTCTAAGTGGTATTGAATGATCTATGAAGGGTGGCATAAGAATGTTTGGTATGGTTGTACTGGTAGTGAGAAATGCTGCTTACTGGTGTAGGTGGATTTTTTATTACCATTATAGAAATTCAACTTTTAATAAGTGAACATTTCTCTGTGCTTATGAATCTGTGGTTTTGTAGCTTGCCTCCAATCCACATCTGGGGCAGAGTGACAGCTGGGCTGTGTGCATACATTTCAGACAGCTTGTACACAGGGATGTGAGGTGTCACAAGAGTGCATCTGCATACTGAATGGTCTTCCTGGGATGGGAAAGGTAGAGGTGGGCACACCTGCATCTGTGAAGGCTGTGTCCTAAATCTGGACTGCCAAGGCTCTCGGGGGCAGCTAGAAGGAACCACCATTTGAACAGTTGTGTGTGCTGACCTGTCTGCCCCTTGGTGTCCCCTCAGGTGCCTACTGAGGTGCCCAGCGCGTGGGGAGCAATCCGTCCTGCTCCTTGGCCCCTTTTTTTAAAACTAGCACAAGAGGAGCGCTTTATCTTTTGGATCAGTGCATGAGGAGCACCTTCTCCTACCAACCAAGTGCGTGCAGAGCACTTTTCTTTAATTACTGACCACACGGGTGCCAGGAGACTCCCACATGTCACCCTGTGGGTGCCCCACCTTTTACTGGGGTGGAGACCTCACAAGGAGCCGCCGGCAGCATCGGACGAGCACAGACATGGCGCGTGCTCTCTGATGCCCCAGGGGCATGAGTGGGCCCTTCTTTGTGAGAGGGGGATTCACCACCATGGCCCGGGTGAGAGCACTGGAGGAGCTGCCTCGGTGCTTGAAGGCTTCCGGAGGTTTCTTAGGCTGGGCGGGCTCCCAGGGAACAAGATACCAGTCCAGGGGGTCCGGAGGGCTCTGGACTCGCTCCCAGGATGAGGAGAGTAAGCCCCCTGTGAAAAGCAGCTACACCGCACATTTGTGGGCAGCTGTGCTGTACTGCTGCTTCTGCAGGGAGACTGGGAGAAGTCTCCGCCACTGACCCAGAAGGTGTGGGTTTCCCTTCCCTTCTGTCCCACCTCCCACAGTGGGATTACCTGCAGACGTGGGAGCCTGGTGGGTTAGACACATGGGACCATTGGCAGTCTCCCCACTGATCACTACCCTGGATGCCCCTCCCGATCGGACATATAGAGGGGGGCACCCACCCTCATCAGTCCCTTGTCAGGGAATTGCTCACACCAATAGCAGAATGAGTCGGGGACCATCAACGGAGGGTCCTGATCCTGCTAGTTCTGCCCAGCATTACCATAATTGCTGTGATAGGAGTGCAGGAGCTTCTGTGTGGACGTGGTGGATTTAGTTCACACTACATACTTTGTAAAAGAAGCACAGTCCTGCTACGACCTTCGTTTAGAAGGTGGTGGGAATGATCTAATGGGTCATATTTCCCCCCATTGTGCTTTCTTTTGCTATAACCTGATACCAGTGATAGGTCGTGTTACTATAACGTGCATTCTTGATAATAAGGATGACCTGACTACTGCTTGTGGTGCAGAATAGTAGTAACCTATGTGTCTACCTGACTCCTGCTTATTTTCACAAAGTACTAGTAACCTGTGATGTTGTGACAACTTCTTGTATAGCAAGGTATTACTGATACATGTCATGTGTGTGCAATACAGTTCATTTTTATATAATTTGTTGCTGTGTTTCCTTTGTGGTGTATTTAACGTGTCATGTGTGTTGTGTGTGTTGTGCAAATGCTTTACACATTGCCTCTGGGATAAGCCTGACTGCTCATGCCAAGCTACCAAAGGAGTGAACAGAGGTTATATTGGGTGTGTAGCTCCCTTGCCCTGACTAGAGTGGTGGGTTCTGCCTGGCTGAGGTGCATATCCTAGCCAACCAGAAACCCCATTTCAAACAACGCTCAATGTAAAATATCTGCCCATTCCCTATGGGTGAAGGTGCATTCCCACTCTAGTTCCCATATGTGCTGTGCCGGGGATTTGATGGGAGCTGTCATGCCGTTAGGAAAAGCATGTATGTCAGAGAAGATTCTTTTATATGTGTCACAAGTGAGAAGCCACTGCTCAAAAGCATTGAGGGTGCAGCTTGCATAAGGTTTAACGGATGGCTGTGTACCCGAGTGTCTAATTGCAATGTATTGCCAATACTTGGTAGGGAGGAGGCCATAAGCAGCCTAGACTTGAGCAAAGTCCATGATGCCATTCTGATCGAATGAGTCACCTATTTATGTTAGTATCTTGCCAGGGCGAGAATGCAGTACACGGGGTGGGAAGTCCAGAGTCCCCAGAGTTGGTGTTTGCAGTGATATGCATGTGGAAAGTTTTCTCGTCAGTTGTACCTTGTCCCAAGGTCCCACTGTTGCCCTATGGGTGAGATATATACCTCTCCTGGGCAATGCTGTTTGGGCAACCAGGGTATCTTCCAAATAAGTATTCCCGCAGTCTCCTGATCTATAAAGACCAGTGTTTCTCAGATCAAGGCTGAGGCCACTCTATTAAGTATCTGAGCTGGGCTGCTTGGTAGTAGCATGTCAGGTGATGTTACCCAAACCCCCCTCCGCCCTAGCTAAATATGCCTGTCTTCTGGCCTTTCATGCTTTTTTCTCTGCCCATGTTTAGCCCTCAATTAAGTGTTGGAGTTTAGCAAGAACATGGGCTGGGGGCTGCAATGGCAGTGTCTGCAAAATGTATAGTATCTTGGGCAACAAAGTCATTTTTACTTCAGCCAATCTCCCCAGCCATGAAAGAGAGTGCCCCTGCCAGGTGTGAAAGTCTGATCTGGCTGCCACAACCAGTTTAGCATAGTTAAGTTCCACTGTGCATTCTACGATAGAGTGTATTTATAAGTCCAAGTAGGTGACCTCATGGGGAGCACAAGTGAAGTAAAAAGTCATTCTAACTGGGATTGGTCAACTGAGGAGAGTGTGAGATTAAGTGCTTGCAATTTGTGAAGGTTAACTTTAAACCTGAAGCGCTCCCAAAGGTCTCCAGTTCCCGCATCAGTGGGGGAAGGCACACTAAAGGTTTCAACACCGCTATCATAACATTGTCAGCACATAAGGCCAGCTTATTCTCTCTAAATTTCATAGGAATTCCAGTTGTTTGGGGATGTCTGCACACTCTGCAAACAGCTCCATGTAAAGAGCAAAAAGGAGTGGCAATCAATGACCGCCTTGTCGCGTGCCATGTCCCATAGAAAAAAATTGTGACAGTCATCCATTGGCCCTGACCTTAGCTTTGGGTTTTTTGTAGCTGCACCATAATCAGCGCCAAAACTGATCACCAAGCCCGATGTTATCCAGCACCAGCTGGAGAAATGGTCAATGGACTTGGTCAAAGGCCTTTTCAGCATCAACCGACAATAAGCATGTGGGCGTACGGGAGCGGTGGATTTTGTCTATCAGGTGACAGAGGCATTTAGTGTTGTCACTGCAGCCCCTTTCAGGAATGAACCCAGCCTGATCGGGGTCTATTAGGCCCTGCCTATAAGGGGTGAGAGGTGCTGGTAGTATACTGGTAAAGCATCTACATTGAACAATGAAATGAGACAATAGGATATGCAGTACACTAGGTCTTTCCCCGGTTTGGGGAGTATCGTAAGACCACTTCTCTCATGGTGTCAGTCAGAGAGCATGACGTGCTAAAGGAACTATAAAGGTGAGCTAAAATGTGAGTCAAATTGGCCACAAATGTTTTATAGAAATCTGAGGTGTAGCCATCCTGGTGCTTTACCTGGTTGCAGGTTGGCTGTAGCATTGATCATCTCATCCAAGTGGATATCCCTATCTAAGTGTGAAGCATCATCAACTGGTAGTCGCTCCATAGACACCTGGGCCAGATATGTCTCAGCATCTTCCGATGTGAGTGTCTCTGTTGTGTAGAGCGCAGAGTAGAAGTGCTCAAATTCCTGTGCAATCTGTGTGTCCTGGTACACCCTATCCCTTGTTTGTCTTTGATCTCTGCTCTTCTCTGGTGGAGCACCTCAGCATGGAGTCGAGGCACCAGTAGAGGCCCTGCTTTATTTCCCCCAGCATAATATTTTTGTTTGGTATGGAGAATGGCGTATTCGCTTTGTCATTTTCTCAGGCTTTAAGCTCCTTGTGGGCTAGCCTTAGTTGGCACCATACTTTATGGGAGCCTGACTGTTTATAAGTCTTTTCTAATTCTTCTACTTGCCCTTCCAGTTGGAGTCGCTTGTCTTTCCTATCTTTGTTTTTAATTTGGCAGAGAGAGCAATGAATTTACCCCATACCACAGCTTTCAACGTGTCCTAGAGAAGAGCAGGGGGGATATCCGGGGTGTCATTAGTGTCAATAAAAGAGCGAATAGTGTCAGTGATGACAGTGATGTTAGAGTCATATGCCAGTTTATGATTGAGGCAAAAAATGCAAGTATGAGGCTTCCTGTCCAGAATGCGCAATGTAATGGAAATTGGTGTGTGGTCGGAAAGTGCAGCCACACCTATGCCTACTGCTGTGGTAGTCGCTGTGAGGCAGGTAATATGTCTATTCTACCATAGAATTGATGGGCTGCTGAGGAAAATGTGAAGTCCTTTATGGTTGAGTGACTCATAAGCCACACATCCACTAGTCACATATCCATCAACCACTGGAGACTGGCGGCAGAAAAGGCCCCAGTCTGCCCACACCTCTGTGCTGACCTATCCAGAAGGGAATCCAGGACCAGGTTAAAATCTCCCCCCACTAATGTGTCCGCATCAGGGGTTGTCAATACTTGGCCCACAGCATCCAATAGAAAGGCCTCTTGGTGGTAATTTGTGGCGTAGATATTAGCTATCTTAAAAGTGTAATTATTGAATGCAATTCGAAGTGTCATATTCTCCCCAGTATCTCTGCATGTGTTTGATCAACCCTGCCCGGAAACTGGATGGTCAATGAGACTGCCATCCTGCCCGCTTTCCTACACTTGAAAAGAAGTACTGTTGATCAAACCATCAAGATCTCAGGTGCTGCCAGTCAGCTTTAATGAGATGGGTTTTCTGAAGGAGGTAGACATCACATTTAGCCTTTTTAATCATGAAATGGACAGTCAGACGTTTGACTAGAGAGTTAAGGCCTTGAAGATTCAAGCTAATTACTTTGATCATAGGTATGGAGTATAATTAAACCAGCAATGTAGGGGCTTTACCATCTCTTGGGGTTGGCTATTTGGCTAAAGCACCCGCAAAGTGTGCATATGTGTGTAAGTGGGGCATAAAAGAGGGAGAGCTAAGGTAAGAAAACACAACTATAACGTTTCCTCCCTTGGGAACACAATAAACAATATAAAGTATCATGTCAAAGGCATTGGATCCTCTTTGGTGGGAGCTCGAGTCTCCACCACGGTAGTTGGAAATGCTAACTAGGAAGCAACTCTGTAACCAGACTTCATAAACTGTATCTGGAGGCCAATGTTGTATCGAGGGGCCAAGGAATGCCAAGGAAT
This sequence comes from Pleurodeles waltl, assembly GCF_031143425.1. NCBI lineage: Eukaryota > Metazoa > Chordata > Amphibia > Caudata > Salamandridae > Pleurodeles > Pleurodeles waltl. Next base: position 941,582,689 of record NC_090449.1, read on the forward strand.
GCTGGGCAGTCAGTGCACTCATTACCGTCCATTGTCTGCTTTGAGGTTATAGTTGTCACAGGAGGGCTATTCTTTCCATGCTGCTTTCCAGGCTTGTAGGCTTTTTTGGCATCCCTTCCCTGCTCTTGACGGTCTCAATGGTTTGGTGGCGGATCGCCCTGAGCTGCATGATGCCGGCGCCACCTGTTTGAACAAATGGAGAACATATTCCTCCAGCTTTCCAGCGTCTGCTTGCAGTGGAACTCCCTTAATTTGGATGTTGGACTGGCGCGATCGATTATCAAGGTCTTCCAGCCTGTACCGCAGATCCTCAATGTCATCCCACAGTTCCAGAAGTTCCCGCAGATGGTCGTCAAGTTCTTCCTCACTGTAATTGGTGGATTGTTTCAGAGTGACGATCCTTTGGCTCAGCTCTCCCAGCTCCTTCTTAATGTCTTTAAAGTCTGGCACCTTGCCCTGTTTAGGGGCAACAGTATCATCCCTCAGGTCACCGAATAATGTCTCCAGGAAGGTGCAGGTCACTGGTGCCCCTTCATTTAGTGGATCCACAGTAGTTGCATCAGGATTTGCTGTACTCGTGGTTGAAGCGTTTCAAGAACATCCATTAATGTTTGTGGGGGGGTTACAAAGAATATTTGTTGAGGGTAGTGTCTTTTTTATTGTGGGTGGAAGCCATGTCCGTGGATAAGGGAGAGCTAAGGCCTAGGGTCTCGTTGTGGTGCCTCTAGGATTGTTCAACCATATGCTATGGCCATCCCAGCCTCCCTAGCACGATGGATAGTCCCTACGTGGTAGGTCTTTCCAGTACAGCACGTAATCAGGCCCATAATCTTCCATATGTATAAATATATAAAGCATAAAAACGTAACAAAATCAAATACAAAACATTAAATAACTTCCCAAAATAATTAAAATAAATAAACACACATTTACAAAAAATATTATTAAAAAATAAATAAAACATATATATACAAATAACATAAAGTTAAATGAATAATCAAATAACAATATAACATAAATATAAACAATATTTTAAAAACGAATTAAAGCCTGGGAATAACATATATACACCATTCACACTCCAATCTGTGTGAGAAAGCATTTTGCATTGTAGGGGTAAAATTGACTATTCCCACTCCAGTCTGTGTAACAATAAGGAAAGCATTGGACTTTGGAGGGGTAAAATTTACCATTCCCACTCCAGTCTGTGGAACTATTATTCCCACTCCAGTCTGTGGAACTATTATTCCCACTCCAATCTGTGCAACTGTAGGGAAAGCATTGGAAATCGGAGGGGTCAAATTTACCATTGCCACGTCAATCTGTGCAACAATAGGAAAGTGTTGAAATTCAGAAGGGTAAAATTTACTATTCCCATCCAATCTATGCAACAGTAGGGAAAGCGTTGGACTTCAAAGGGATAAAATTTACTATTCCTACTCCAGTCTGTGCAACAGTAGGGAAAGCACTCAAGTTCAAAGAGTTAAAATGTACTATTCTCAACCCAGTCTGTGCAGCAATAGGAAAGTGTTGAAATTCAGAGGAGTAAAAATGTACTATTCCCATCCAATCTGTGCAACCGTAGGGAAACCGTTGGACTTCAAAGGGGTAAAATTTACTATCCCAATCCAATCTGTGCAACAGTAGGGAAAGCATTGGACTTCAGAGGGATACAATTTACTATTCTCACTCCAGTCTATGCAACAGTCTTTTTTATTGTGGGTGGAAGCCATGTTCGTGGATAAGGGAGAGCTAAGTCCTAGGGTCTCGTTGTGGTGCCTCTAGGATTGTTCAACCATATGCTATGGCCATCCCAGCCTCCCTAGCACGATGGATAGTCCCTACGTGGTAGGTCTTTCCAGTACAGCACGTAATCAGGCCCATAATCTTCCATATGTATAAATATATAAAGCATAAAAACGTAACAAAATCAAATACAAAACATTAAATAACTTCCCAAAATAATTAAAATAAATAAACACACATTTACAAAAAATATTATTAAAAAATAAATAAAACATATATATACAAATAACATAAAGTTAAATGAATAATCAAATAACAATATAACATAAATATAAACAATATTTTAAAAACGAATTAAAGCCTGGGAATAACATATATACACCATTCACACTCCAATCTGTGTGAGAAAGCATTTTGCATTGTAGGGGTAAAATTGACTATTCCCACTCCAGTCTGTGTAACAATAAGGAAAGCATTGGACTTTGGAGGGGTAAAATTTACCATTCCCACTCCAGTCTGTGGAACTATTATTCCCACTCCAGTCTGTGGAACTATTATTCCCACTCCAATCTGTGCAACTGTAGGGAAAGCATTGGAAATCGGAGGGGTCAAATTTACCATTGCCACGTCAATCTGTGCAACAATAGGAAAGTGTTGAAATTCAGAAGGGTAAAATTTACTATTCCCATCCAATCTATGCAACAGTAGGGAAAGCATGGACTTCAAAGGGATAAAATTTACTATTCCTACTCCAGTCTGTGCAACAGTAGGGAAAGCACTCAAGTTCAAAGAGTTAAAATGTACTATTCTCAACCCAGTCTGTGCAGCAATAGGAAAGTGTTGAAATTCAGAGGAGTAAAAATGTACTATTCCCATCCAATCTGTGCAACCGTAGGGAAACCGTTGGACTTCAAAGGGGTAAAACTTACTATCCCAATCCAATCTGTGCAACAGTAGGGAAAGCATTGGACTTCAGAGGGATACAATTTACTATTCTCACTCCAGTCTATGCAACAGTTTTGAAAGCATTGGAATTTGGAGGGGTAAATGTTAGTGTTCCTACTATAGTCTGTACAACAGTAGGGAAAGCGTTAGAATTTGGAGGGATTCAATTTACTGTTGCCATTCCAGTTTGTGCAACAGTAGAGAAAGTGTTGAAATTTAGAGGAGTAAAATTTAGTATTCCCACTCCAATCTGAGCACCAGTAGGGAACGCATTGTACTTCAGTGGGGTAAAATTTACTATTCCCACTCCAGTCTGTGCAACAGTAGGGAAAGCGTTGGACTTCGAAGGAGTTACCTTTACTATTCCTATGCAGTCTGCTCTACAGTAGGGAAAGTGTTGTACTTCAGTGGGGTAAAATGTACCATTCCAACTACAGTCTATGCAACAGTAGAGAAACTGTTGGACTTTAGAGGGTTAAATGTACTATTCTCACTCCAGTCTGTGCAACAGCAGGGAAAGTACTTCACTTCAAACACATACCATATTTTATTAAACCTAGTAGCTGACCATAAATATAAAACTCTTATTAGGAAAATTGTATATATCGGATTAAAACAATTAATCAATTTACAAGACTGTTTAAAAAACTGTAATAACTAAATAAAAAAGTTATATTACACTATACTCCCACAAACCTAGAAGCCTACACTTATAATATAACTAAAATAGATAAGTGTAACACAATTCAAATATTTAATAATCATTTAAATAATGATTTATAAATTAATAAATAACTGTTAATTAATTACTTGATAACTTCCCAACTATGATCCACAAACACAACCGCCCACACCTAACGTATAAATAAAAATATATAATAATTGTACAATTTACATAATTAGTAATCAATGAATACTTAATAATAACTTAATAAAAAATTGTAAATTCCTTATAATTTAACTTCCCACCCTATATCCCTAAAAACCCAACAACCCGCACCTAGTATTTAATTAAAAAATATAGTTATTACACAATTAACATAAACAATAATCAATCAAATAATTAATAACATTAACAGTTAATTATTAATTATTATTTAATTATTACATAATTAACTACCCTCCCTATACCACTACAAACCCAACAACTTGCATCTAATATATAACTTAAAAAATATGTTTATTACACAATTTACCTAATTAGTAATCAATTAAGAAGTTATTAATAAACTAATAATTAATTATTACTTTATTAACTACCAATCATATACCCCTACACACCCCCAACCCATACCTAATATAAAACTAAAACATATAAGTACACAATATATATAATTAATAAACATTAAAATATTTAATTTAAAATAATTAATTGTTCATTAATTACACTTAATTGACTTCTCACGCTTTACCCCTACATACCTCAAACCCAGTACAGCACTATAAATGACTATTGCAAAATAAATTTGAAAATTATAAATCACTTACAATTGCAAACTACATTTAAAAATGTTGTCAACAACTATGCAAACAGTATTTAACATATAAAAATTGATATATGAATTTCAACACATAAAGATAATTTAAAAAATGATATTTTTTACAAGTATATTATAGCAAACGATTTTAGCAATACATATATTCTTAAAAATGACATTACTTACCTAAAAATTCAATATTCTTGTCAATGATATTACCTAATCACAATATTTTTATATCATTTTTATCTGATGTTTTTGTATCTCAATATTTTGTCTAAACACTGAGCAGACAGAGAAGTAAGCAGCTCAAGTCTGATATTTGTGTTAGAAAAATTGCCTGAGTCAGTGGTTAAATTAGCGACTAGCACCATAGTCAATGTACGCAGACAAATACATTTCCAGACCCACTTCAGTGACAGAACAGTTTGATGAATAGGAGGTTACAAAAAATGTAATGTTTTAGAGGTTAAACAGAGCCCTAATTCACATCAAAGATCAGAAATAGCAACACCAGAAAGCGAAGAAGGTACGAGTGGCACTAACATTTCCGCGCTTGACTTAATGTTACATAAGCAAAGTATGAGCTGGAGTGATATATTGAAACCTCCATGCAGTCAGCAGCCAATCAGCAGACAAACAGGTTGCGCACCAAAGAAAAAATAAATTTATAACATTTTGGAGATATACATGTATGCTGAAATTCTGCAATGTAAATTTGTATTTACTTACTGTTTTATTTCATTGTTGCTAAAACATAAACACACTTATCTGTGATATTCTAGAAAAATAATAAGATTTGAACTCAGTGTTAGGCACAAGTTTGTTTATGTTTATAATTCATGTAATTAAAAAATAAACTTTAGCAACATAAGACTGATTTGCATATGGCTGGGTCCAAACTGGGATGGCATAGTGAGCAAAAGAAAGATGGATTAAACCCAGATCTGTGACTGGGGGTGAGTGTTTGCATTGTTCAGCACTCCGTCCATCATCCTTTTGTGTTATTAAAAAAATAAACATCTGTGATCCCTGTTCTCTGGTCTCTTCCTTCAGTCAAATATAAATTGTCTTTCATAAATCAGTGTTGGTTGGGAGGGGGACCCTTAATGGCATCAGCTTCATCGTCAACTACTTCCTGTTGTAATCTTCTCCACATTACATATTATGGAAAATTTCATATACAGCAACTATCGTACATGCAGGTTTACACTTTGAGCACTCCCCCTTTTCTGTGAATGCATCAAAGTCTCTCCATCAAAATCTAAAAGGTTCTTTCAGTCACATTCCTTGTTCGTTTGTGGGCACCACTATAGGTCATTTCCCTTGCAGATCTAGGCTGTAAATAAGGAATCACGACCCAAGGACGAATGGTATTAGCACTGTCCATGTAAGAAAAAAACAATGGTTAAGTACATGAGGTCCAGTCACCTGTTAAATAACCATCTCTCATGTCTCCTCAGGTTGGTCGACTGTAGAGTGCACAATTGCGATAGATGAAAGTGTCATGAATGCTCACAGGATAGCAGACAGAAATGACCATTATAGTATAATCAGAACTGCACACCACTTGAATGCTTTATGTTTCTGTAAAGGAACTCGGGTGCCGAGGCAGGAATTATAAGGATGTGTGTACCATTCACACATCCTATGACGTTTAGAAAGTGCACAATTGGGGAAATATTTAATTTAGTTTTCTGCAAATCAGCATGGGTATTCGGGAAAAAACATGTGCATCAGTTCCATTTTGGTAACTTTCTGACCCAAGGGGCATAAAACCTGACCATGCACAGGGTTGGCCGGGCTGTCCCAAGGGGCATAAAACCTGAACATGCACAGGGATGGCTTGGCTGCATCCAGTGGGCCTTACAAGCATTTGTTCCAAGTCTTTAATAAAATCCATGATGATAGCATTGATGAGTCTGTATGTCACATAAACCTTGTTCTCTGTTTGATCAAATAAAGTTGTACGCTCCACGTAAATGTGCTCCCGTCTCCTCCTTCTCATATGTACAGCTCACACTGCACACCTCCTGATCATCATCGTATAGAGTGCAGCCAGTGTGGTCGGAATTCAGCTGGCCTTTTATGTCTGCCACCTGTTACCACCAGCTTTCACTTGATGGTAGTTTGCCATTTCGCCTTTTTTAAAAAGAAATCACAATTTGAAAATGTTTGGTACCTAAAAATAACAATACACGAATTGTGATTCCAATTTAAGGAACTGGTAAATAGTTCTCTATTCAGCAATCTTTTAAATATTTGGGGGCATATTTATACTCTGCTCTGAAACTGCGTCAAATTTTTTAGGCGCAAACCTAACACCATATTTATACTTTGACGCCCGACCCCGTGAACGTCCAAATTCAGCAGTGTGTGTCATTTTCTGGATGCGTGAAACTGCCTTGCGTTAATGACATGCAAGGTAGGCGTTCCCGTCCAAAAAATTACTTTAAGGCATGTGCACCTTATTTATACTCCTGCGTCATTTTGATGCACAGGAGGGGGCAGGCCTTAAAAAATGGCGCACAGCCTGATTTGCGCCGTTTTTTAATGCCTGGGTGAGGGCAGCCGTTAAGGGACCTGTGGGCTCATTTCCATGGTCTCTGACCATGGAAGCAGTCCACAGGTGCCCTTCCCTGCCCCCCTTGCCACCCATCCCAGGTAAGTACAGGTAAGTTGAGGTAAGTAATTTTTATTTTTTTGTTAAGTGGCATAGGGGGCCTAACTTGGGCCCCCTTACATGCCACTATCCCCAATGACCATGCCTATGGGACAGAAGTCCCCTGGGCATGGCCATTGGGCAGGGGGGCATGACTCCTGTCTTTCCTAAGACAGGAGTCATTTCAATGGGGGTTGTGCGTCAAAAAATGGCTCAGTCCGGTTAGAGCCATGATTTTTGACTCTAACCTGACTTGCACCATTTTTTGACGCACAACCCCCATTCTTCCCTGCGCCTGGCCTGCCCAGTTAGAGTCATTTGTTTTTTACTTTAACCAGCCCGCAGCGCTGGCTAACATCAATCAATAAATAAGGCGCCCGCCTGGTGCGTTGGAATGGCATCTCTCTCGGATGGGAATCCCGGAACACATCCTTGCCATTTTGATACGACTCCACAAGGACAACTACGCACAAGTCAGGTGGGGCAACAAGGGCCAACTTACCGATAGAATCCACGTCTCTAGGGGTGTGCGGCAAGGTTGCGTACTTGCCCCGACCCTCTTTTCCCTGTACATCAACGAAATTGTCCCCTCCCTCCTCAGACTGCAGGCTGACGCACCTTCACTTGGCACACAAAAAATCCCAGTCTTACTCTTTGCCGATGACACTCTTTTGATATCTAAGACCCCTAGTGGTCTAAGGAAACTCCTTGCGTGCTTCGAGCATTTCTGTTCATCCCAGGGACTCGAAATCAACGCAACGAAAACCAAACTAATGACCCTTAATCCCCACAGATCTTTCAAAGGGAAATTTACTTTAGAGGGCTCCTCACTCGAGAAGGTGGGCATTTTCCGCTACCTGGGCATAACACTCACTGACAACATGTCCTGGAAGCCACACATAGGAAAACAAGCCCTTAAATTAAGACAAACAACTGGGGCTCTACTAAAAAATTTCCACCTCTCACACACAAAACCAATTCGCCCAGTATTACAGTTATACGAAGCCCAGGCAGTTTCCTCAGCGCTCTACGGGGCTGAACTTTGGGGTTATAGCAAAACCCAAGACCTAACCACCGCTGAAAACAACTTCTTAAGAAACCTTGTGTCCCTTCCGCTAAGCACCCCACTGTTCCCTCTTTTCAAGGACCTCGGCATCAAACGCATTGGTCACAAAGCCCGCCTGCGACCTCTGCTGTACTGGCGACGTCTCTGGACCACTCCGGAACTTGTCATCTTCACCGAAGCTCTACAGGTCATCCTAAAAGCCGACCACCTGCACAGAATCCCCTGGCTACGATCCATCAAGGATTTACTTAACTCTATCGGGCTCGATGATCTCTGGAACTCACCAGCCACGTCAGTCTTTCCCTCGAAAAGCGAACTAAAGAAACTTTACTGGCAAAGGGCCAACAACGAAGACACTCGGGCTGCACTCCACACTACATTATCTTGTGACTTTGCCAACCTAAAAGAGTCATGCAAGTACGAAACTTTTTGGGACCTAATCACGGCCCCAAGGGAAAGGAAACTGTACTTCCAGCTCCGCATTGGAACACTCCCATTAAGACTTTTCACCAGCAGCTGGTCACACAACGAATCCACCGCATGCCCTGCTTGCAAAGCCCCCGTCGAGAATCTCCCTCACCTCCTTTTTGCATGCCCCGCGTATACTGCCCCCCGTAGGAAATGGCTGGCCCCGGCATGCAGACTACTGGGAGCACGCTGCTCTGCGCTAGCTCTGCGAATCCTTAGATCAGACACCAGGCCAACGCTAGTGATCGCTATCGCCAAATTCCTCGGAGCTAGTTGGCTTATTAGAGGGAAAACTCTCCTGGACAAAGACTCCAAATAAGACTGTCCCAACATCCTGCACAGTGCATTTCACATCATTTCATTTTATCTAATTTCATTCCATTTTATTCTATCTCATTTTTATTCCATTTTTAATTTTTATTTATATTTTACTCCCTTTGATCACCATAATTACCTGCAATTTTATTTTATCATGTGCATTTATTTGTATTTATTACTGCTCGAGCTTTTTTAGCTCTTGTAGCCGCAATAAAGCTTCTTTGAATTGAATTGGAATGGCATTAGCCGGCGGTACATTTTTTTACGCAAACCAGCGCCGGCGCTGGTTTGCGTCAAAAAGTATAAATATGGGCCTTGGTTTCATGTGCAGTTTTCAGAAATCCTTATTTTTACTCTTTGGTGCATAAGGGCCATCATTTACAAAGATACCTGTTAAGAAACCCTAAATGGTGACATTTAACAATTTGCAATTTGTGACTTCTTGTCGGGAATGTACAAAACATGGATTTGGTAAAAGCACACCGGTTTTACCAAATGCACTTCTATTTTGTGAACCGATCCATGAGCTAACACGTCAGTTAAAAAGAAATACAGAATTTTAGTGGGTAGCAATTCCTCCTACCTCATTACTATGCATGAAGTAGGTCACAAATTACCAACCAGTAGGATTGGCTACAATTACAGGCATGGAGGCCTGCTGTGGTCAGCAGACCACCAAGTCCGTGATTGCTTTTAAATAAAGATATTTTTTTAATGCATTTTTCTTAAAAGAAAACGGGATGCATTAAAAAGAATATGACACAAACCTTTTCAGGAGCAGGCAGTAGGCTCATGGACCACTGCCATATGCTAAATATATTTTTTGTTAACATTCATAGAGGGGAAGGGGCCGCTTGGTGCAGATGGTAAAATATTAATGTTTTGTGAATGGTTTCACATCCCAATAGGAATCGGTATCTGAAGGGATACCCTTAACACGCTCTTTCCAAATCTCAATTTAGTATCTATTCCTAAACCCTTATTGCAATTCGGTAAGATTTAAAAATATCTTACCGAATCACAGATTTAGGGCCAGATGTAGCAAAAGGTTTTACCCATTCTGTGTCTATGGGAAAATGTGTTCGTACATATGACCCTTGGTTCGTTAATTCACAAATGCCATTTTGCGGGCAGTAAGGCTTCGATTTTACAACCCCGAGCCTTACTGACTGTGAAATAGCTTAGTATATGAGGGTCAAGGTTTCCCTATTTTGTCGGTCGCAAACCGTTTTGCAACCGATTTACAATTCACTAAAGTTTTGTACAAGAGGCCCCAAAAGAACTAAACAGCCAAGTCAGGAAGGCAGTGACCGGTCTGGTCAACAGGAGCAATCCACATTTGTAACCTCGTGTACTAATAAATTACCTGAGCACTCCAGTTATAGTCTTTCCACAGTCCTGGCCACAGTGTCCATTCTGTTTTCCACACTGCTACAGACTCCAGATGCCTCTTCTTCCCCTGTAACCAGGCCTTGCGTGTGACAGTTTATGGGGCACTTGCTATGAGTGGGGACAGTGGGAGAATGAGCACATGGGGCTCAGTTGTAATAATAGCACACAATCTGCCATTAGAATGACTTTGCAGTGCCTTCAGCAATTGGCTCGCCTTGAAATCCCAATGTTTCCATCAAAGAGTCTGAGTCTTCCAGTGATGCTTTTCCTGAACATTAAGTTCTGTTCTATACCTGGTTATGTGACACTATCATGTTGTATGAAGAGTGGGTGCGTTCCTTGGGTAACTTGACATCAGCATTTATGTTCACCTCATACACATAACTTGCCAGACTCTGTGGCTGTCTGGCAGGGTCTCTGTTCCATCCCACACTTTGTCGGATGCAGGGTGGTGACCCTGACTGAATATTAATGAGGCGGGTCGCAATTTGCAACCCCCTTCTGATTCGCAGCACTCACAGGGATGGTGGCCTGTTGGAGACAGCAGACCACCATGTCTGTGAATGCTTTGTTAATAAAGCAGTTTTTTTTTGTATTGCAGCCTGTTTTTCTTAAAGGAAAACGAGTTGCAACACAAACGAAAAAATGAAACGTTTGTGTTTAATTTTTTCAGAGCAGGCAGTGGTCCATAGTACCACTGCCTGCTCTGAAAAAATGTTTTCAGGGCCATTCACAAAGGGGAAGGGGGTCCCATGGGGACCCCTTCCCTTTTGCGAATGGGTTAGCACCCATTTGAAATGGGTGCTAAATGCGAATTGCTTTGCGACCACATTCGCGGTCACAAAGCAATTCTACATCGCAATGCGAATTGCAAATAGGAAGGGGAACACCCCTTCCTATTTGTGAGTCGCATTCCCATTTTGCGAGTCGGTAACCTGGTTACCGACTTGTAAAATAGGAATGAGCATCGCAATGTGCGTTTTGCATGGCGCAAACAGCGAAATTCGCTGTTTGCACCATGCAAAACGCTTCCTACATCTGGCCCCAAGTATGTTAACTACCTTTGCAAGACAGTAAGTTGACTTGTGGCCACAAAGAGAAAAAAACATGGCCCTGCACTGTACAGTAAAGATATCCAGTCTTTTCTTCAAAACCCCTCACCTGCCTGCTTTCTGCAGCCCAGACAGTCACGTTCCACCTCGATTGCATGCCTCAAAAGCTCAGCTGAACTTTCAGCAATCAAATCTCTGTCTTATCGCTGCAACCCCCACAACTACTCAAACTATTATAAAAGTGATTTGACATGGGAGCGATGGGATGCTGTCAAAAACTGCACCAGAGAGCTAAATATTTTCGGAACAGGTAAGGGCTTTAACAACAAGCTCCATACTCCATAGGGTAAGTAACATTGCCTTCAAAGCGGGCACAGCACAGTTATTATATTTTGTGGTCAGACGTTATTGGAGTAGAAGGACCACTGTGTGGTTAATGAATTTCTGATTAGAACCTGGCAGGTGAATAGATATATAGATACTCTATGTAAAAAAATAGTTTTTTTCTTCAATTGAATGGCACCACCTATGCGAAAGGAAGTGGGATTAGCATAGCTAAATCCAGAGGCTAAAATGGACAGGTGTAATGAGGACTTAATTTAATAATGTTACTATAACTGCTCCATTATGTATAAAAACACCAAATAGGTTTGTAATACCAGGATAAGGAGTATTGTATTTTCATTATGTATTCATACATAGCTATGATTAGGTTTGGAAAAGGCAGATAGTGAAAGTTCTCTGAGAATCCATTAAAAGACAGCACTCACTTATACCAGAAGCAGTGCAACAGGATGTGTATACATGCAACCATAGAAATCATTAGTCCTATTCACGTACTTAATTACTTCTAACAAGTCAGAGCGAGAACCAATGATCTCATAGTGAACAGTTTTACATTTGAAAAAAGTTCTGACAATTTTCATTAGGCATACAATAATATACTGACAGGACTAATTTGCCGGTATTTAAGCCATCACCTTTGGGAAGTTTTAGTGAAAAAAAACAGTTTGTCCGACTTTAATAAAGGCTATATAAGGTAAGCAACTAATGTTGGATGACCTTTTTTTGTGTATGAGAGATCGTGTAACCTGTCAACTTCAAAGCAGTCTAAGGGCCTGTTATGTAGACCACCATGACGACATTGGCAGTCGGACCACCAGGTTACGAGTCATGCGGTCCTATGGAGCAAAGACCGCTGTGGTCCCGCCTGCACTTCCAGGCAGCACAGACCGTCACAAGGCAGCACAAACAGGCCGGCAGAGCCTTTGTTTCTGCCTGACACATTATGAGGTTGCACACGGCCAACATGAACTTGGCTGTCTAACTACAACATCCAAGCAGGCAGAAACAGGAACTATAAAGGGAGACACTGACCTGCAGGCAGCCGCATATGTCCGGTGCCGTCATGGAGCCCATCATGCACGTCCTGCTGATGATCATCGAAGGTGCGCAAAATCAAAGCGACTGTGGGCGCAACCGACCATAAGCACACACACCTACCTGTGTCATCAACCGTTACAACAGATCATTGCACCGTCCTCCACATCATATGGGGGTCACGCTACGGGCACCAAATACACGTCTTATTGTGTACACAGTCAGAATTATACATAAATATGGACACAGTCACAGTCACAATGCACCCCCTTTGGACAGGTCACTCACACTGCACCACAACACTACACAAAAACACACATCTCCTCATCTCAGGCACAGGGATAGTGAAGGGTACACAACATTCTCTCACACAACACACCAACATCACATATACAAATATTTCTCACACACTCACATTCCTCACAGGCCATGGACTCTCATCACATTCAACACACAGATGTATGGATGTGGCATGGAACACAAACAACATTACCAATAAACAGCCCTGCAATGGACATACAAATCACACACATTGCAACTCAATAAAAGAACAATGGCATGCACAATAGTCAGAGAGACAAATATGCAAAGATCACTATGCAAACAATACCTGCACAATAGGAATGGGGGCAGCATGAACACCTAGGGAAGGAGGCTGCACTGGGACACATATCACCTTGCAACTGCCCATAAAACAACTATTGCACAGGAACTGGCCTGTCAGGTATCTCAGGGACAAACAATACAAGACTCAAAAGACATGGCTATCTGCACAATGTGAAAGTGCAAGGCAACTAAGCACATACAACTCCAACTGAATGGGACATGCATAACAAGAACTAGCTACAAGGTACACACAGCTAAATGGGCACATGCACAGTCAAATGCAAACAAAGGTAACACAATTCAACACACTCCATGTCTGCACAAACAAAACCCAAGCCTACACACATCAGGTGAATACATAATCCATATCAGGGGGACAAGTCTAGCACCATAAATGCTCACATTGGACAACACAAGATGAAATGCTTACCTTAACAAATAGTATTCAATGTCATGACACCACCAATGCATTTTCACACACTTATCCATACAGTCAACATATACCCTTGTCTTGGGGGGCACCAACACTGACCACAAAGTCAGATACTGCACACAACAGCAAATGGAGGAGCAAGTAGGATGAAACACATAGAACTGTAGGGACATGACACAAGTCACTCAGGAACAACATAAAAGTAGAAAAGGACAAATGTGTATCCACAAAGACAACAACTGTTTGGGTTTATTACCCTTAAATTTTCAAAGTCCAAGGCCTTTGGCCAGTCCATAAAGTGATGCACAGGCCCTCACTTGACCCCTAACTACCATGGAACCTCCACAGGAAGGGGCATCAAGTGTGCAGGAAGGCACCTCAGGGATGTTCCTTAGGGGCGATGGATTTGAGAATGGGGTTTGGTCTTGGGTTTGGGAGGGGTGGTCCGCTTTTTGGGAGGGGTGGGCTTCTTCTCAGAGGGGGAGGTATGGGTACTTGCAGGGGGGAAGGGGAGGCCATGGAGGTGGAAGGGAGGGGCTGTGAGATGGGTGGGGGCCTCTTGGTTTTGGGACATGGTGGAGGGAAAAGGGGAAAGGCTACAGTTAAAGGTTGAGCGACACGGGGACAGTCATCAGAAGAGGGTGGAGATTTGGAGGTCGATGGAGTGGTTGTCTGCTGTGTTGGTGTGGTTGTTGTGGGTGCGTGCTTCTGGGAGCTATGGTTGTGTTTGGTGGGTGTCTGTTGGATGGGTGAGTAAGTGTATTTGTGTATTTGGGGGGTCTGGGAGGTGGAGGTACTGGGGGATGGAGTGGTGGATGTGTGTGTGCCTTTTAGGGTGGTGTCTATGGATATGGTGCTTGTGGTGGATGTCAGGGGGTCTGCTGGGGTGGTGGCTGTGGGTGTGATGGATGTGTCACTGACTGTTGGTGTGGTGCCTGTGGGTATGCCAGATGTTGTGTGTGTAATGCTGGTGGTGGTGGGAGTGTCATGGGAAGTGGTGATTGTTGTTGTGTCTGTGAGTGGCTGTTGTTTGCTTGCATGCCAGTGTGTTTTGTGGTACTTGTGTTTGTGTGTGATATTTGTGTGTTGATGTGGATGCATGTGGATCTGTCTGTGTGCTTTGGGTAGGTAGGGAAGGGGGGATTTGGATTGGAAAGAGGGATGTGGAGAGGGGACAGAAGGTGTAGGTTCGCTGGCTGACTTTTATGGTTTTGCACACCTCCAACATGTGTGTAGAACGTGACATGATGGAAAAAAGACAGTGACTTACTAAAGAGGGGAAGTGCGAAAGGGTGTGACTGGACAGAAGTGTGTGGCGGGTATTCTATGTGATGGTGAAAAAAAGGTGTACCTAATCTATACAGTGTTTTGGAAATAATGTGCTCTGGTGCCTGTGTCTAGGGGTGATAACGCAAAGGGTTGTGGTGTGTGAGGGGGTGTGTTTTATAGTGTCCTTTGCAGGTGTGTCCAGTGTGGCAATGTGTGTAAGCGGTGTTGTTTTTAAATCCATCCAATGGGTCGTTGTTTATTACTTTGGTGACTGTGAACCACCATGGCTCGGACCACCATTGGCTGACTGCCATGGGTGCCCGCCCCTGTGACTTTGGCCTTTGTATATGGTCAGTGGTTGGTCGCTGTGCTGTCGGGGCTAGAGGTTGGACCACCTATTTCCGGGTTTCCGTGCCACTGCTGGTCTGCCTTTTTTGGTTAGCAGTCAGCGGTCCTGCCTGTTTGGCTCTTGATACAGCAATCTGTAGGACCGTCAACATGGCTGTCTTTTTAGGACTGTCAACATGGCGGCCTGGCGGTCCGACTGCCAAACTGGTAATGAGGCGCTAAATGTTCAATCCAAACTAACCAACAGTTTTACAGTCTGTTTCCAAGAAGGGATCCAACACTAAGGCCCTCATTACAACCCTGGTGGTCGGTCATAAAGCAGCGGTAATACCGCCAACAGGCCGGTGGTAACCAAAATGGAACTATGACCACAGCAGAAACCGCTCAGACAGACAGCCACTTTAACACACCGACCGAATCAACAAGCACCAAGGCGGTAACCACCAACATCCAGGCAGAAGACAATGTACCTCCCACACTGTTGCGACCGGCCTATTCAACACCTTTTCCGGGGCGGTACCAATGACATCCAAAGCTTGGTGGGAACACTGCACAGAAGTCAAAGGACTCACCTGTAGAGACTCATGGAACAATTACAACACCATGGAGCCTGAGCTGCACATATTTCCAATGCTCTTCCTTCTGCTGCATTATGAACATCAACGCCAGCAAAGACGACCACGGTGAGTACTGCCTCCTAGCACACAAGGAAAAAGAGAGTGACACACACACGCAACACGCACCACCCCCGCTCCCAACTCCATACACACAACCAGATGCAGTAACATTACATATTCCCCCCGTACCCATCAGGAATAATGCAAGGACAAAATGATTTGAAGAAAGTGAGTGTAATACGATAAAATAACATGAATAAGTGCATCAGAATACAAACGTATATACATATTAACAAATGTAGGGACACTGCCCAGTCCTCAATGTCTGTGGGCAACAGGGCCACAACACATAGGCCAAGGCCCCACCTCATGCCTGCAAAAACACGGAGAGAACACTACAGAGGCATCAGGTCGAAAATACACAGGCACCTCAGGGGGAAAGGGAATGGGGGGCACCTCAGCCGGAAGATGGTATAACACCACTGATCCTGGAGGGGGCAACATGCCCTGTGCGCTGTCCTGGGAAGTGCAAGGCCACACTCTCTCAAGTGGGTGGTTTGCCCACTGCTTGGTCCTGGGGAGTGCAAGGCCACAGTCTCTCCAGTGGATGGCTTCTCCACTGGTTCTGGAGGGAGCATTGTGCCCAGTGTGCTTCATCCTGGAAAGGATGGGGTGATTAGATTGGCTTCTTCCACTGGTTCTGGAGAGGGCATTGTGCCCAGTGTGCTTCATCCTGGGAAGGATGGGGTGAGTGGATGGCTTCTCCACTGGTTCTGGAGGGGGCATTGTGCCCAGTCTGCTTCATCCTGGGAAGGATGGGGTGAGTGGATGGCTTCTTCCACTGGTTCTGGAGGGGGCATTGTGCCCTGTGATGCAGATCTTGGGGAGTGCAAGGTCACAGTCTCTCACCTGGGTGTCAGACCCACAGGATTTGCAGGGGCCAGGATGCACAACAGCCCATGGAGGCAGGACTACACACGGACTGCCAGCGGTAATGGCTGCTCAGTTGTGGCAGTGGCGATACTGGTGGCGGTGCTGGCACTGGTGGGGGGAGGCTCCAGCCCATCCCCTGCAGCCTCGGACGGCTGCCCACTGGGGCTGCTGCTGCTGGCAGTGGTGCTGGTGGTGGTGCTGCGGGCAGTGCTGGCAGCGGTGGGGGGAAGGCTCCAGCCCATCCCCTGCAGCCTCGGATGGCTGCCCACTGGTGCTGCTGCTGGCAGTGGTGCTGGTGGCGGTGCTGGCGGCGGTGCTGCTGGCAGTGCTGGCAGTGGTGCTGATGCTGGCAGTAGTGGGGGGAGGCTCCAGCCCTTCCCTTGCAGCCTCGGACAGCTGAATTACCATGGTTGGTGGTGGGGGCTCCGAATGAGACCCACCACCAGGCTTCCTGTCCTTCCTGCCTGCTGGTGCAGGCCCCTTGCCCTTCCTGTCAGCAGCCAGGGATTGTTCCTTGCCCTTCCCTGTCGAAGCTGGTGGTGCCTCCTTGCCCATCCTAGATGCTGCTGGTGATGCCTCCTTGCCCTTCCCTGTCACAGATGGTGGTGCCTCCTTGCCCTTCCCTGTCACAGCTGGTGGTGCCTCATTGCCCTTCCTTGAAGCACCTGGTGCAGGCACCCTTTCAGTGTTGCTGCCTGGTACCTGAGATCCTCTCCCACCTGCAGAAGCTGTCGACACTACTGTGGCCGTGGACTGGGTGGCTGAGGTGCTCACCTGGGTTCTGAAAACCCTGGCCCAACGTGAAGGATGGGGGGAGTGGTAGGGAAGAGGTCAACGGTGGAAATGAAAAGCTTCTTTGGGACATTGGGGCGGGAAGAGGGTGAAGGTTTAGCAGTGGAGGAAGAGGAAGTGGTTGTAGGAGGCGTCTGTCTGCTGTGTTTGGGTGCAGGTGCATGGGATAGATGCTGTTCTGAGGTGACTGGCTGTTCGGTGTCTGAGTGCTTGCGTTTGTGTACTTTGGGAGGAGGGGGCACAGACACAGGGGGAGAGAACACAGGGGACGTGTGCATGGATGTGGGGGTGGTGACTGCCAGTGAGGGGTGTGTAGTGATAGGCGTGATGCTGATGGTGGGAGTGGATGAGGATGTAGTGCATGCAGGTGTGAGTGTAGACGCAACTGGGATGGAGGTGGACAACGAGGAGGAGGGGGACACAGTGTAGGCAGTGGGTGTTGGTATGTCTGCATCTAGATGGTGTTTGTGTGAGTGCCTGTGTAATGATGTGTGGTGCTTGTGTTTGCCTGAACCACTCCTGTGTGTTGCCTGTGTGCTTGGGATAGGTTGGGGTTGAGGGGAATGGGATTGGGTAGAAGAAGTTGGAGGGGGGAGGCTAGAAACAGGGACAATGGCTGCCATCAGGGAGGAGGCCAGAGCCTGGGTTGATCTCTGTTGGGCCACCATGCCAGAGTGAGTGCCCTCCAGGAATGCATTTGTTTGTTGCAAATGGGCTGCTAGTCCCTGGATGGCATTCACAATGGTTGACTGCCCAACAGAGATGGATATCAGGAGGTCAATTGTCTCCTCACTCAGGGCAGCAGGGCTAACTGGGGCAGGGCCTGAGATGCCTGGGGCGAAGGAGATGCCCACCTTCATCGGTGAGCAGGCACGGGAAACACACTGAGGGGCTGCTGGGAGGGCGGTGCTGGTACAGTGGTGACAGCTGTCCCACCACCAGGGAGCTTCCATTAGAGGAGGTATCACTGTCAGAACTGTCCCCTGCAGTCTCCGCCGTGGTACTCCCCTCCGTCCCACTTGTGCCCTAACCGTCGGTGGATTCGGCATCCTGGGCCCTGTGGGATGCAGCTCTGCCCATTGCCGGTGCCTCTGTTCCTCCGCCAGATGATGCTTATGCACATAAGGACAGGGTGACAAAACAAAAAGGGGGGGAGAGACAAAGGATACCCTTGGTCAATGGCGGCACCAACAACACCGTTGGCGTACACAAAACACACACAGGATACAGCCCTACGCCCTAGGCAATGCACTAACATTCACAATCCTAGTCACCAGCCCATGGACAGGGATACCTAATGCCAATTGTAGCATACCTGAGACCCACAGACCCCTGCCCAGTAATGGATGCCTACTACTTTGGTTGGAGGAGGTTTACATCAGACCCTGTCAAACATGGGACCTACCCTGCAATGTCCTGCCTGGCCTAGGGGCACCCACAAACCGACATCACCCACCCGGATGCCACCCCACCACACGCAAGTAGTATATTGGGGCACTGTACTCACCCCCTTGTGGCTGCTGTGATGCCCCAAGCGCCCATCCAGCTCCGGATAGTCCACCGCCAGTATACGGGCCATCAGAGGGGTCAGGGTTTGACGGGCACCACTTCCTTGTTGGGGGGCCATCCCCTGCTGGGCCTCCGCCGTCTTCCGTGCCCAGCGTCTCAGGTCCTCCCACCATTTCCAACAGTGGGTGCTCTGCCTGCCATAGACCCCCAGGGTCCGCACGTCCTTGGCGATAGCACGCCATATACCCTTTTTTTAATGGGTGCTGACCTGCAGTGAAATACACATAGGAAAAGGTATCAGTAAGACCATCCTGCCTGTAACACTCATGGCCCACCATAGCCCTCACATCCCCTTACACATAGACATTGCCCACCATACATGCGGCACACTGCCCAGAGCCCTTCCAGCAACCCCCCCCACACGAGGCCCTCACACACAGTACTCAATGCATTCATGCCCTATGCATCGTGCTCCCAGTGTACTCACCTGTTGATCTGGCGGCCCATACAGCATTCAGTACTGGAGTAGGACCCCATCTCCCAGTCTCTCCAACTCCGCAGCGGTGAAGGCAGGGGCCCTTTCCCCAGTGACACGAGCCATGGTTGGTTCCAGACACAGGTCACAGCAGCACTTGCATTGTAGGTCCTCTCCTGTTGAAAGTCAGGTAGCAAGTGAGTGAACAGATAGAAAATTGTGGTCACGTCCGCATTGGTGTGTACGTTCACCACAGGCGTACATCACCATTGGCCACTGTAACCCATAGGGCCCAATGGTATCCAATGAGAAGTTGCACAGAGGTTCTCGACCACCTCCCTCAACGGGCCACTACGTCAGCGAAATTATCTCATTTCCACATGTCCTTCCATACAGGACAGGCGGATGCCATTTTGGGGGAGGAGTGGGCAGGCCATGGCACCTAACTGCATCACAGTACACCTAGGCACCATTTGGACCTATCCAACAATATAATGTTACAGGCACAACATGCAATGCAGTGTAGTGTTTGTAAATATGGAATACTGACCAGCTGCTCACCGTTTTCCCCCCTAGATTGCAACCACTGTGGATGAATAGGAGATGGAGACATCCCCACGTGTACAGGCCCCTGGTGGACTTGGCAACAATGGAGGACAGGCACATTATCCTCACCTAGAGACTGGATAGGGCCACAATCACAGAGCTTTGTGCCCAATTGGAGCCTGACCTGAAATCTGCTATCCGTCAGGCCACCGGGATCCCCCCTCTTGTGCAAATCCTATCTGTGGTCCTTTTCCTGGCAACTGGCTCCTTCCAAGTGACAGTGGGCTTGGCAGCCGGAATGTCTCAGGCAATGTTCTCATAGTGCTGACCAGAGTGTTGTCTGCCCTGATTAAACACATGCGCAGCTACATCGTTTTCCCCTAGGTGGAGGATTTGGCCACAGTGAAAGCTGATTTCTATGCAATGGGACATATCCCCAACATTATTGGGGCTATTGATGGTACACATATAGCATTTGCCCCCCCCCCTTCCCCCAGAGAAATGAACAGGTGTTCAGAAATCGAAAGAGCTTTCACTCCATGAATGTGCAGATAGTGTGCCTGGTAGACCAGTACATCTCCCATGTCAATGCAAAGTATCCTGGGTCTGTGCATGATGCCTTTATCCTGAGGAATAGCCGCATACCATATGTGATGGCTCAACTCCAGAGGCACCAGGTGTGGCTAATAGGTGAGCCCTGGTTCCCACCCAGTAGGTGTTGTTGTATGGGTATGGGGTGGGCCCTAAGGGTTAGTGTGTGTCCAACAGTTGTCCCTCGATATTTGCAGGTGACTCAGGTTTCCCCAACCTCGCATGGCTACTGACCCCTGTGAGGAATGCCAGGACAAGGGCAGAGAAGCATTACAATGAGGCACATGGGCGAACAAGAAGAATCATAGAGAGGACATTCAGAGTCCTGAAGGCCAGGTTTCATTGCCCCCAACTAACAGGTGGATCCCTGTACTACTCACCCAAGAAGGTCTTCCAGATCATCATGGCATGCTGCATGTTTCACAACCTTGCCTTACGTCGCCAGGTGCCTTTTCTGCAGGAGGATGAGGCTGGAGATGGCTGTGTAGCAGCAGTGGACCCTGTGGACAGTGAAGATGAGGAGGCAGAGGATGAGGACAACAGAAGTGCAATAATACGACAATACTTCCAATGATACACAGGTAAGACACTGTAACTTCACTTTTCATTGACAGTTTTGTGTTTGACATTGTCACTGGCAGGCTTGTTTTCCCACTTCTATGGCCACTTAGTGTACCCTCTGGCATATCTATTTTCAGATATTTGTGCCCCACTATCGTTCCTGGTGTGTTGACTGCAGTCAACTACAGGTCATTCCTATGTATACATTACTGTACAGTTGTATTGCAGTGTTTAAAGCTTGTTAAACGAATACATAGTTCAATCATTTGACAGACTCCATACCTGTATTTATTCAAATGGTGTTTATTTAAGTGCCAATATGTAGAGGGGGATGTGCAGTGGGCTGGGGTGATGTTGGGGGAATGTCCAGGATAGAGTCCATTCTATGTGGATCACAGGTGCATTGTCCAATGGGGCATAGGATGTGGAGCAATGGCAGTTCAAGGTGGACAGGGTGGGACACAAGGGTGACAATCAGGTGAGTCTTATTTCTTGGTGGGGGTCTTGGCAATAGTCTCTGGCTTCTGCCTGGATCGCAGGGACCATTTGTGGGGTGGTTCTCCTTCTGTAGGGGGAGGGGTGCTGGTGGCCTGTTAGTCCTGTGGCGGGGCCTCCTGTCCACTAGCGGTAGCCAGGGTGGAAGGCTGTTCATCATTTTGGCTATTGTCAGGGGCCCTCTGGTGTGCCACTGCCTCCCTCATGGTGTTGGCCATGTCTGCCAGCACCCCTGCAATGGTGACTTGTGCCTCTGTCCCCTGAACCGTGTGCCCACTGCCGCTGACCCCAAGTCCCTGATCGTCCTGTGTTTGTGGGGTGGCCTGGGGTCCCTGTAGTGGTGGCCACACTGCTGATTGATGTGTCCTGGGGCAGAGGAATGGGCCCGCTGGGTCGGTACTGTGCTGGTGTTTCCTCAGGGGCGAGGCTTTTTGGTGGTATGGGACTGTGCCTGGGTAACCGACTGTCCGGAGGTCCAGTGCTGCTGTCATCACTGTGAGCCTCTTCTAGTGGGGGGACTGGATGTTGCTGGCACCTCCTCTCTGGTGACGTTGGGTGGGGGACCTATGGGGATGTAAATGCAGTGTTATTGTTTCTGTGTGTGACATCTTGTGCATGGGTGTTTTGCCCTCTATGGATGTTATTGCCCTAGCAGCTTTGCATTATGTGAAAGTTATTTGGTGGCCTGGGTGATTCTCTCTAGTGTGCATGCTTTAGTGATGGGTGTCCATGCAGGTCTGTGATGGGGGTCCGTGCATTAGTGTTACATGCAGGGCTTGGTATTGGGAGGGGTGAGTTGTGATGGTGAGGTGTGTGTGAGGTGGTGGAGAGATGGGAGTGAGGGTAAGGGTGGGGGTTAGTGATGGCATGCAGGCAGGGGGGGTGATAGTAGCACAGAGTTGACTTACCAGAGTCCAGTCCTCCTCCTACTCCTGCCAGGCCCTCAGGATGCATGATTGCCAAGACTTGCTCTTCCCATGTTGTTAGTTGTGGTGGAGGAGGTGGGGGTCCACCACCAGCCCTCTGTGCAGCTAGTTGGTGTCTTGCTGCTGTGGAACGCATCTTCCCCCGTAGGTCGTTCCACCTCTTCCTGATGTCATCCCTTGTTCTGGGGTGCTGCCCCATGGCGTTTACCCTGTCCACAAGTCTCTGCCACAGCTCCATCTTCTTTGCAATGGATGTCTGCTGCACCTGTAATCCGAATAGCTGTGGCTCTACCCGGACGATTTCCTCCACCATGACCCTTAGCTCCGCCTATGGGAACCTGGGGTGTCGTTGTGGTGCCATGGGTGTAGTGTGAGTGGTGTGGGTGAGGGTGTGTGAGGTGAAGTGTTGGGGTGTGTGATGTAAGGTGCATGGATGGTATATCGGTGACGGTGGTGTGTGGCTGTGTTCATGCTATCTCTCTTGTGGCAATTGTTTTTAGTCGTGAAGGGTTGTGGGTAATGTGGGTGTATGGGTGTCAGGTGTGTTATTCAAATTGTCTAATGTAGTGTTGTTTTGTATGTGTGTGTGTATTTTGAGCACGGCGATATGTACCACCAATGGTTTAGCGCCATTGAATGTCCGCTGAGGTGATTCGTGGGTCATAATGCTGTGGGCGTAGTTCTGTTGGCGTAAGGGTATGGGTTTTACTACCACCAGTTTATCACTGACCTTTGGGCTGGCTGACTTGTGTGTGTGGCTATATAGTGACGGATTGCTATGTGTGTCATAATATGGGTAGCAGTAATCTGCTGTGGCGTCGGTATGTTAACGGCAGTCAGCATGGCGGTAAGCGGTACTTACCGCCCATGTCATAATGAAGGCCTAAATCCTAATATTTAAATTGGGCGTGATTATGAGTTTTCCCTTAATATCCTACCCTACCCGTTCCTCGTAATATTCTGTTGGGTTGGGATTATGAGTTTGAAGGTATTTAATGCACCCAATAATTATCAGGTGCATTAAATAAATCAACCTTTGTGAAATTTCGTCAGGTTAAACCTGCCAAAGTTTAACATCGGAAAACCATACAGTAATTATTGTCTCATGCAGATCATGCATTAAACACCAAAAACCACATTTTATTTCCAGGAAACCTATAACAGGTACTATTTATTGTACCAAAAAAACAACAAACCCTGGGGCATCGTTATTTACCAGATGCAGTAAATAGCACTGATACTTGTAATCAAGCCCATAGCCGGAGTACTTTCCTGTGATAACCCTTGATTGCAAGACCATAATGTCAAATTGGTCATTGATGTTGAAGAAAGCATACGCACACACACACATATATATTGTCACATATATAGAAGAAATTAAATTGTGAGCACACAAGTGGTGATGCCTATATCAACATTAATGGTGAGATGCACTAATTCTTAGTAATGACAAATGAAAAATATACTTAAAGAACACATGAGTTATACTTCTCTTTTCTGATATTAACTCTAGGATTATAATCAAGGTCCTTATATTTGTCCAGAGGAGGCCCAGAAATGCAGTTTGGCTGAAACTCTTTGGGGGTTTTAATAGGAGGCAGATGCAAAGCACTAATGTGTTGAAATAACACTAAGACTAAAATCACATTCAGGGCAATTTAGCTTGCTATACTAGGTGGATCAACTATCTCCAGATGTTGAGTGACGGACATGGAGTTTCAAGAGCCATACTACAAAAAGGACATGCAAGGATTTGATCAGTAAGAGCTTTGGATTAGGATGATGAGTTCTTCTGTTTGTGATTTTTAATGTACTAAATAATGTTGTACAATAAAATATGATTAAATTAAATTATTCTTGACAACATGTTGTGCAGATTTAATCAACCATTGAAGTGTTTATAACAAATAATGAAAATATTAAATAGAAAGATGGTCAGTGGTGACATGCTTCGTTGTTGATCAACAATGTTTTTGCGATAATTTATCCCTTTGAGAAGAAAGTGGCTAATTACGATTTTGGCGGTCGGCTCAACCCGGCTGCCTCACCCCTGTCATATTACAATGTTCCCACTGGGCTGTCTGGTGGGAAAGTCGTATTACGACATTCGCGCTGGTCAGCCCGGCGGGAACAGTGACATAGTATTGGTTAATACCGTAGCACAAAAGCGCATTCCAAGGGCACTGGGCAGGAGGGCCCCTGCACTGCCCATGCCACAGGAAGTGCAGAGGCCCTCCCTTTGACCCCCCCCCAGCACCATGTTTCTGCCAGACTTTCCATGGTGGGGTCCCCGCGGTAGAAAGGATGGCGGAAACAGGAGTCGTGATCAGCAAGGCGATGGTGAGTTCAGTGCCACCGTGGCTGACAACGAGTCTGACCGCTGGCAGCCCATGTTCCTGGCAGTGACAGTGGTCCCTTGGTGGTCCGATCGCCAGGGTCGTAATGTGGCGGTCGGACCGCCTGGAGTGCAGCAGTCCGACCGCCACCGCAAGTCTGGTGGTCTTTAGACCGCCAGACTTGTAATGAAGCCCAAAATTATTCATATTGTAAGTGGGCTGTACGGGGTTATTCGGGCTACCTCCATATGTTGATAATGTTAGGAGTCAGGCTGCAACATTTTAAAACCAGCTAGAGCCATCTAATTGACTTGTTTGAACTACAATTGAAATGGAGCTTCTGTACTCAAGACAGGACTGGATTAAGGCCAAGACTACTGAAGTGTGGAGTTCAGCGTCTATGTAAGGTATGATCTTTCTTTGTTGTATAATTTACCAGAAGCAAGTTTAGAGATCTAGCATTCAAGAAATAGATTCCAATTGATATATATGCCTATATAGTGGGAGAGGTCATTACTTCCTTCCAGCTGAAGGCATTCTAGAATGTTAGTCAATGTCTAGTAAAAAGAAGCTTAGTTTAGTAGAAGGCTTCCTTTCTCCTAATCCAGCCTCTAAAACTCTTATAAATCAGCACAGCTGATGAAAATTCAGACATCAATGGAAAGTCAAGCCTACTGGATGAATGACCAACTGGACTCTGAGTCATCTTCCATTTCTCTAAAGGTCCTCATGACTTACCTTTGATCCTGACCTGTTATTATGGTATTGGTGGCATTGTTGGAATGGTATTAGTGGGATGGTATTGGTGATGCTGGTATTGGTGGTGGTGATGTGATATTGGTGGTAACCTGGGTTGTGATCCTTAGCACAAACCAGCTCTCAATGAGGTCAGTTTTTGCTGTCTGTGATAGTCCTCCACCTAGGAATGTTGTGAAACCACTGCAGTCCTCTCACAGAGGTCTGTATTAATTTTCTGTGCTCTTGTTTGGTATCAGCAACTGTACTCACAAGGACCCTTAGAATGAGTGCAGTAACATGAAAGGTAATACAACTCCACTCCAACAATGATGCAGTATGTCCGAGTACTACTACATTCTTCTAATGGTAATGACACTGTCTGATATGTTTCCTTCTTAATTTGCTTTCAACCTCAAAGGCCATGTTTAATTGAATATGGTTATCATTTGGGAACATGTTATCCTACCCCTCTGTATAGTAGTGGTACAGTATGATTTTCCCTAAAATCACTTTTTGATCAAAAGTCAAGGCAAATGGGCTTGATTCAGGATGCTCTGGCAGGTTGTCCACTATTTTGAACATGGTGTCCCTCTCCATGTCTCTTCACTGTTTATATACATGCCACGCGAGTGTTTTATCTGATTTGCTACAGTCTATAAATCTCTTGTAATAATGTCTATAT
Source organism: Pleurodeles waltl (assembly GCF_031143425.1). Taxonomy (NCBI): domain Eukaryota; kingdom Metazoa; phylum Chordata; class Amphibia; order Caudata; family Salamandridae; genus Pleurodeles; species Pleurodeles waltl. The sequence goes on from NC_090449.1 coordinate 941,609,053, forward strand.
TAATTTAGCCCCTGTGTCCATATAATTTTACTGTCACTTTAATCTTAATACTCTAGGTCAATCATTATTCTCTTGTGTGTGGTTAGCAATGACACTATAGTATATTAAGTTCTGTATGTACTGGATTAGAACTTCACTTTCAGGGTGGTCCTCGTGGCCTGGTCTTCGGTATTGAAAACTAAATTTTTGCAGTGTAACTTTCATCTCTTTGGGGGACCTTGTTAACCTGATGTATTTTTAATTTGCTTTAGGTCTTGTCTGTTTTCTTTGGCTGCCATGCCTCCAGTCAGAAACAGAAACAGGCGAGAAAAAGGAGGAATAATCAAAGCCAAGACATGCCAGAATAAAGATGTTGGCAGGGGTAAAGGAAGCTAAAGGCAAGAGAACTGTAAGAGAGCTGTGTGAGCGAATGCATAAGAGGTGAACAGAAATGTGGACTTAGTAGGCCACTAAACAAGCAACAAATGCTAAAGATGAACAATGGAGGAAAAAAGAAACTTACCCACATGGGGAAAGCAAAACATGGGGTAATTAAAAGAGATAATAAATAGTATTTCCTTATAAAAAAAGCAGTATTGACAAAGTCAGCAGGTCCCCTTTACTGTGACAATGCATGTGCACATAGACATGTAGAAATGTATTTCAAGCAGTACCACATTACACCCTGACCTACTTTCTTTGCCAGTGCTTTGAACTGGCATTGGTGATATTGCTGGTAATGATGGTATTGATGAATTGTAATATTGGTGGTGGTAGTCTTGGTGGTATTGGTGACAGTGGTGGTGGTGATGAGGCAGTGATGGCGGTAGTTTTGGTTGTATTGCAAATGTTGGTATTGATGGCAGTATTAGTACTATTAGTGGTGACATCCCTGGTGGTACTGTGACAGTATTGATTATAGTGATGGCATTATATGGTATTGTTATTATGGTTGGCTGCAGAATTGGTGGTATTTGTGATGTTGACATTGTGGTATTGATGATGACATCATGGTGATGTTGGTGGTGGTGATGGTATTGGTGGCATTGTTGGTGGGTTATCAGTGGTATGACATTGGTGATGCTCATATTGGTGGTGGTAATGAGGTATTGGTGGTTTTGATATTGGTGGTAGCTTTGGTGGACATTGGTGGTGGTATTGGTGATGGAGTGGAATGGGTGTAGTATTTGTATTGGTGTATTATTGGCAGTGATGTAGAATTGGTGGAGATGTAAAGTTGATGTTGGAGTGATATTGATGTTGGTGTGGAATTGGAGGTTGTGTGATACTAGAGGTGGTGTGGTAATAATAGTAGTATCGGTGTGGGTGATGATTATCTTGGTGGTTTTCGTAGTGGTATTGCTGGTGCTGGTGGTGGTATTAGTATTAAAAGTGAATGTGGTAGTATTAGTAATATTTGATGTGGCAGATATTTTGGTATTGGTGTTATTGGTAGTGTTGGTTGCATTGTGTGGTTTTAATGTTGTGTGGTACTGGAACTGATACTGGGGGTGTTTGTATGATGGTAGGATATTGGTGGTATACAGTGTTGGTGTTATTGTTGGCATTTGCACTTGTGGTGGTAATGGTGGTAATGGTGGTGGTGGTATTGGTACAAGTGGTAATGATGGTATTTGTATTGGTGATATTGACAATGGTGGTATTGGTGATGGAAGTCACATTTCTTCAATGAGATAATAAATTGAATGTGAGAAACGTGTGATAGTTTAGTGTATATTTCAGATGCAAGATAGTTGCGCATGTATTTCAATGGAAGCATTTAAGAGAAGGCAGTATTATACATAAACATGCAATGGCATGAGGTAAACCAAATCCCATTCTATGCATATTTTTAAGAACTGGTAACAACATGTCAGGCAAGCATCTAACACTGTCCATAGGAGGCCTAAAACAAATAACAAATGTGATTTCTCTCATGTCAGATGAGTCAAAATATCTTGAGATAGTGTCTTGCATTAAACTATCACATACCCCTCTATATAATCCAGGGGATCTTAAAGCTCCCATCTGATAATGAGTGTAGCTTTTCCAAGATACAATGCCTCTGTCACAATATGATTTGTGTTTCACTCACCATCTCAATCCAAAAGATAATATTAATTATGTAGGCACCTGGACACCTATCCTGACACTTGCCTGTGGCTTCTAGTTCCTACTTGTCCCACACTGATCCAGTGACACCTCATCTGCCTGGGTTTTCCCACTAAGGTTTTCCCACTCACCGTTCTTCCTGCCAACAAAAGTCCTGCCTGCCCCAGGACCTTCTTAATGCAGGCTGCAACATGACCACATAGCGGACGCATGCAGCAGCTGCACAGCTGGTGTACTGAAGGTGTGCCAAAGGCAAGCCTGTCTGCATTTGTCCATGCCTGGACCACACCAGACACATGCCTGTACCACGCCAAGTGCAATGACTGCTGGTTATACCTCCCTCCCCCAAAGATACACCATCACTGAGCTTTACACCCTGAACCCCAGATGCCGCAACAAACACAGCCACCTCGCTGACCCATTCGCCATGTTAGGACCTTTCACCTGCACCCACTGCCACTTCACCTGCCACAGCACACACACCAGCCCACCGACCAGCCCCACCCTGAACACACAACAAACACCACATGAACCAAAACACCAACTCGCATGTGCCTTTTTCAACACACGCTCACTACACAAGCATTCCCCCGAATTATGGAACCTCATTGTCACCTTCACACCTGACATCGTCTTCCTCACTGAGACCTGATTCAACCACACATCTGCTCCAGATATTGCCTCAGTGATCCCCAAAGGATATAAAATAATTCACCAGGGCCACACCAACGAGCCGGGAGGAGGAACAGACATCATCCACAAAGGCACCATAGAGTGCACCACCACCACCGACAAAACCACCACCCCATGGAACATCTCAACTTCAAGCTCCAAACAGATGACAAAACAACCATCAGAGGCACCCTCGCATACCGACCCCCAGGTTCCTGGTTCTGCAACACCATCAAGGACTCCAGTGCGCCCTAGCCTTAGACACCAAGGACAACATCTTCCTCCGTGACCTAAATTTCCACATCGATGACCCCAACAACAACAAAACTGCACACCTCCTTGACACTCTGGACCCCATTTCCACCTCCAGCAACCGCGTCAAGTGCAATCATGTTACAAAACACACATGGACTGATTACTCCATCGTCCACTTCAGCATCTCCAGCCCCCACACCTTCGATCCCAAGATGACCACACACCCCACCGGAGGTCCAACAGAATCTCAGAGACCAGCTTAGCAGATACCCTCAGCACCTCCAACCCCACCACCACCACCAAACTCGAACAGGGAGTGAAAAACTTCAACGCCTGGATCACCAATTGCGCCAACAGCATCGTCCCCATCAAGAGCAACAACCAGGGAAAATCTTCCAAAAAGGCCAGCTGGTACACCCAAGAACTCAGCACAGCAAAACAAGAAAGCAAAGAGCTGGAGAGGAGATGGTGTGCCAGCAAGGATGCCTCAGACAGAGCAGCTCTCATGACACCCAACTCATCCTCTCACGCACCGACGACCCCTCCACCACCAGAACCAACTTCCATAGATGCATGACAGCATCACTGACTAGATGAAGAACTACTGCCTGCAGCTGGACACAGACAAGACAGGAGTATTAATCTTTGGCAACAGCAACAATACATGGAATGACTTCTGATGGCCATCAGACCTAGGACCTGCACCCACTCCCTCTGACCATGCCAGAAACCTCAGAATCATCATTGACAACAGGTTCACCATGAAATCACAGATCAATGCCGTCTCCTCTGCCTGCTTCCTCAATTTGCACATCTACATAAGATCTTTAAGTGGCTACCCCTACACCTCAGGCAACTCCACTGGCTTCCCGGACAGAAGAGACGCCAATTCAAGCTGCTGACCCACGCACACAAGGCTCTACACAACCCATGACCATCATGCATTAACCACCATCGAGAAGCCTACACTCTGCTTCCCTTCCACTTGCCTGTGCTCTCTGCATCTACTGAAGCAGAAGTGGAGGACGCTCCTTCTCTCAAATCGCAGCAAATACCTGGAACAGCCTTCCCACGTACCTCCGAACCATCACCTCACTTCCAGAATTCCAAATGGCCCTCAAGACCTGGCTGTTCGAATAAGCCTCTGGGTCCTGCAAGTGCCTGGATTCCCTTTTGGGTGATTAGCTGCGCTTTAAAAATCCTTATTGATTTAATCTTTTTAGTGCAGTATAGACTCTTGTAGCACAGAACATAGAACTGCCATGTTAGTAGTTCTATCTGTCAGACAATCTCTTACACCTGAATCGTTATGGGTCAAGCCCTTCTTAGCACTTTCCCTGTTTACTAATAAGGGTCTGCAGCTTGGCCCTCATGTGACCTCCTTGTCAGATAAAAATCCTGTTTTTCACCATGCAGTAAATTTAAAAAGCTGTGAAAGAAATGAGAAACAAATATCCTATTCTGATGTAACTGTACAATTAGGTCGACCTGAAACCGAGCCTGCCTTTGGAAAATTAATTTGACATCAGTACAAAATAAAAATAATGGATAAATAAACAGCTTATAAAACGCCTTATTAAAAATGTAATAGGAAACAAAGCCTTTAGAAACCATGGCAAGATTGCTGCATACTCTTAAAACAACATGTGCTCCCTGTGTGCTAAGCTCCTTACACGTTTCTTTAGTTTCTTATATTTATATTTATTTTAACACATTTTAGTTTATGACATTGCTTGTAATCTACAGTAATATTTTACTTACCAGTGTTCCATTGACTAATCCCATTGAGCGAGAAGTTGTGTCCAATAAAATCGCTACATTTTCTTGCTTTATTATGCAAATTGCATTTAAGATGCCATTTAAAACATTTCTCTTAACTTCATCAGGTGCAATTGAGTGGCAGTTTGTCTTTCACATTCTACGACATTTTTTACTCTTTGCATTTTGATCTGTGTTTAATTCAGTGAAAATATAATTTAATGACTAAAAGTGATGGCACAACTGTAGTGTTTCGCCAGTCCTCCATGCAACAGGTAGTCATCAACTGGGCAAGTGATAATCCCAGCCCCCTGATATTCCTCAGTAAAAAAAAAATTGGCCAGAGATTTTCATTTTTGATTTGTGTTTTTGGACCATTAGAGAAGTAATTTAGCATCGGTAGACATTGATCTAGGCCACATTTGTCTGGATAACATTTAAAAAAAATTACAGATGTGTTGCCATGATGATGTAATATTTCAGGAACCATGAGACCTATATACTTCATTTTGGTGTCAACACATAGGTTTTGGGGGTCAAGTAGTCTTAAAGAGACAGAAAATAACTCCTCAGAGCAACCCTTCTGCCATTTTTCAAAATGATGGCTATAATAGAGGAAAAAACATATAGAAATTAAACAAATAATAATGGTTTTAAATCCTTTTATATACGCACCAAACGATGTTTGTGATCTGAATCTGAACAAAACATTATGGTTATTACTCCTGTTGTAGACACATATTAATAGTTCACTTTATTTATTTGTTTTGGCAATCATGTGTGATACATTTGCAGAATGTTGAACATTTGAGAACAGCATATCGGCAGGGACATTTTTTTGTAGCACAGGTTCTGCAAGTACATGTACGTGTGTGTTCTGTGGGTAGAGGCTTTAGAGATTTTGTAGGTTTTATCACACATGTCAATATCTTCCCAATCAAATTCACACAGATCTATCTCTATATATGCATGATCCAAAACATTTACATATTTTCTGTTCAAGTAGAATGCTCTTTTAATGTGCCACACACAGAATATGATGTCAGTGGAAGGTCACTTAGTGGGACTGATCTCTTGAACTCACTGTACTGAAGATCGTCAAGTTTGTGACAGTCAGAACTTGTTTTCCACACATGCACAAGGTATTTTTCTATGTCATAAAAAATGACATTCTTTTTCTTTCTCAGCAAATCCTTTTAGAAACTTTATAGGTTCAGCAGTTAAAGCTCCAAGCTTTGTTCCAGTTTTGCTCATAGTGTCATCACCCGCAAGAATATGTGCTTTATTAAGAACACTGGGTATCTCTGGTTCAAGTTTCTTGTACAGAATATGAAGCTGGATTAACTATCTTTTCCTGCCTGTTCCATAGCGTATCCACAACCCTGACAATCCTTGACTTATGAACATTGCAACAAATCTAAGTAGCACAATAATAACACCTGTTACATTGGCTCAGTTGTAATCATTTCGAACACCTCACTCAACATGTGTCACAACACGAAGGTCAGCTTCCTCCAATTTGCTGTTAAGTTCTTGAACAATATGGCCAGTACCTTTTGAATACATCACTGCAGGCACCGACTCTCCATTGACAATTATTCCACTTGAAATATTTAGAGATTCAGTGTTCACTGAAGCATCAGCAATGTTTTGGCAAGTTAATCTCTCTAAGTTAATCTTGTTCGATATTGATTACCAGAATTTATCAAGCTGCGAGGTATAGGTGTTGAATTTTTGATGCAGGCAAGGTCAATTGTTCCACTTGTACACATTTGTCTGATTCTCTCACAATCTTTAACAGATAGTTCAAGGTAACTGTCAAAAATAATGTGTAGTTCTTGCAAGGTGCACACTGAATTTGATATATGTAGAACAGTCTGAATGACCTCTCTGAAGTTTTGCATGGATGAAGTCTTGACCATTCACAATTGGAACATATAGTCCACAACAACACCAGTTTTCATTGAGGGCACCTTTTTGAACTGAAATTCTATAGGGGAAGTTTTTTCTAAGCTCTTTTACGAGTTTGTGCCTCACCGGTTTGGTTGCAGTATCCCCATCAAAGAACACGTTTGTTGGAAGAAGTTCATGCAACAGAATGTTCTTCAGAAATGGACCCCTTTCCTTTGCTACATCCATCTTTCTATGTGCCTACAATAGTTGTTTTTTGTAACCTGTTTCGTAGTGGCTGGTTGGACGAAACTCTTACTATGGCAATTAGAGTGTGGAAGTTTAGCTTTAGTGATTATATCAAATAGCTTTTTCTCTATCAATACCAACTTCTCCTGCTTCAGTTCTGTGAATAGTGTTGATCCATGAGTCAGGACATCTAGTAGACATGTCTTTATATCGTTATCCACATCTTGTTTTGTCACAAACTTCTGTAGTTGTACAGGCTCTGTGGACTCCTTCCTGCTGCATGAATTGAGGAAGACTGTCAACATGTTTATTAACATGTTCACCTCTCTTTCTCACAAGTTCAGGGTGAGGAACAGTTTCACAATAGTCCATTAATTTTAAATTTGTCATCTCTCTGAAAACACTGCAAATAGAAAGGACTTCATGGTAAACTAGCTGCCATTGAGCAACTTATTCACTTTTATGTGTCTGACCAACATTTCCCTTGGAGCTTTTCTGTGATCTCTGGATCATTTGTTCCAGTTTCATATCTGAAGCCACAGCATTGAACGTTCCCTCTCTGGCTTTCACCACAAAATGCTTTGATGAATTTTCCATAGAAGAATGTTTTTTCCACCTCTAGCTTCTTCACTCTTTCCAAATACCAGGACCCATATCCCAGGTAGTGTATGCAATCAAATTTGTGAAACATAGTAATTACTAGAACTATCATGTGTAAAACATTTTCTTAGTACCTGCAAAGTTCTGATTTTTCTTCACATTCTTTGACAAACTCTACAAACTTGGTTTTCAGGTTTTCTGATTTTGAACTGAATATGTTAAACATTGCCTGGCTTTGCATTACATCTTTTGAATAAAGTGCACCCTGTGCCTTGTTCACTTCTCAGATAAGATATGCAAAACCTAATTTGTCATTCTTGTTCCAGAAAGCATTTCACCGCAATGTTTCTATAGCCTCAGATATAATGAGCATACCTTGTAACGAATGAATATAATGAGTTCTGCTCAATGCTGGCTGGACAGTTTTGCTTCCAAAGATTTCAGCCTCAATAAGTGCATTGTATATGCCACATCCACTGAGATAACTTCCTGCACACAGCAATGCAACTTTTGTCATGTGCACAATGCCCATCATTGGATAAAGATGATCAAATTCTACTAGATTATTCATAAAAATGTCAGCTACAATATGGAAAACACCTTCATCGCAGACAATTGGCAGGATAGGGTGGTCTTCCAGATGAGCACACACATTTTGGATTTTTTTTTTAGAGCTGTGTATACTGTTTTGTAAGTTGTGAAGTTGTGACTGGAGATGGTATTACTGGTAAAAACCCAACCTTCTTCAGTGAAACGGTATTCTGGGAGATCAGAGCATGAATTCCAGCCCACGGAGCACCTGGCTTTTCTTCCTCCTTCAGTTCATACTGAATAAGTGATATGATAAACTCAGATAAATCAGCTTCACGGATCGCAGCATCGGATAGAAGAAGATCCATGTTGTTAGCCACTTTGAAACTTTCTGGTAGACTGGGACGTATTGAGGGCTTGTAGTGATTTTGCACACGTTGGCAAGGCAGTTGAGTCATAAGTTTGCAGCTTCGTTAGTTTGTGCCTACAGCTGACACAGCTTGTATTCCAGCAGTTACTTCATTGGTATAGATTTGAAAAATCACCATGGCAATATCATGTGTGCTGAATGTTCCAGACAAAGAAGAGCTGCCCTCAAAAGCAAAAGTATTAAGAGCAGCAATTGTAAATCCTTTCCTGGTAAAGTGACTTGGAAATGGTGTTCTGTCAGATTCACACGATTTTACAGCATGAGCTGCTAACAACTTCATGCTCCATATAGAATAGGCCTCATTACGAGACTGGTAGGCGGACCATTGGCCCGCCAGCCCCATGGAGAGGAGACCGCCGCAGAGCTAGCGGTCTCCCTTCTGGGAACAATGTTTCCACCAGTCAGCCCAGTGCAAACAGTGCTGTAGCATTGGCCTCAGCTTCTCATGTAGCCAGCACCCTCAAAATGCACACTTTTGGCTGTAGCAGGAAGTGATTATTTCAATGGTGCTGGGCAGGGGGGGCCCTGCACTGCCCACAACTTTGTCGTGGGCAGTGCAGGGGACCCCCTTGTCCCCCAGCACTGGCTTTCCACCAGACTTTCCATGGCAGGGACCCCTCTATGGAAAGCCTGTTGGAAAGTGATGTCATGATCAGCATGGCAGTGCTGCTTTAAGCACAGCCGTGGCTGAGCACGACTTCGACCGCCGCCTACCCATCAGGATCTATGATCCCGGTGGTGGCCCCCTGGCAGTCGGACTGCCAGGGTCATAATATGTAAGTCAGGACCACCTGGCATGCGGTGGTCACACTGCCATCAAGTGTGTGTCAGTCCTCAAACCACCAAACTCATACTGAGGCCCTATGTCTTTATAACTTGTTGATACACCAGTCCTGTTCATTGAAATGAGTAACTCTCTACTTTTGCATTTGTCACAGATTACATGGCAGTCATCATGTGTAGCGGAGTTTTCTTTTTGCCGTTAAGTAATTCATAAAACATGATTTGGAAAAGACAGTACATTTGCACAGCATAAGCCTTTCGGTTCATGGGATTGTCTTCCACTTCTTCCCTTATATCTTCAAACCCATTATTAATGTTGCCTGATTTTGTTCCAAACTTAAGTTTGTAGCAGTTTTGCTTTGCTGATATTAAACAATGAGGTAAAAATGTTAAGACAACATCAGGCATTCTTGTTGGCTCCCATGATTTGTTGAGCTCTGGGGAATCACAAAATTTGCCATTATGTCCAAAATCTAAATCTTTCAGGATGTTTTTTAAAATGGTTCCTGCTGATTTTACTGCATCCTATAATCTTATTTTGGAAGTAAGAACTTCAGGAGTCAGATCAGCTGAGGACCCCATAAGTGGCTCATTCTTTTTGTTAGACTGACAAAAACGAATTCTGTCATTGTATGTTTGAACCAGAAAAATCTAAATTTCATTATTATGGATCAATACATTTTGTTCAGTGTTGACCATTAATTTTGTGATCTCACTGGGTGTGAGTCCTTAGTCAGCACTCAAGAGTGGCTTTAAAACTTACTTTGCTTTTTCAAAGAGTGCAAACTTAACTGAAGGTTGGTGGTTATGTTGCTGATGGGAGCTCATTGTACATTCATGTTTTTGAATGTATGCAAACATGCAGTTTGGGTGGGCATACAAATCCACTGCAATTACATTCATCTCGCTGTTTTAATCAGCTACTTGGCTAAAAACTTCATTTTGGAAGAAACTAGCTGCAGTTAAAAACACGTTCACACTTTGAGACTCCCATACTCTCTACTTTGTTCTTTCATCAATCCCCTCAGCCTTTGTTATGGCTAAACCACAGATAACACATTGAAGATCCTCTGCTTTCTGATCAGTTGTTGGAGGTGGAGGAGGGGTAGCCATCAATCTTCTAAGTGGATGGACATTGGGTTTGGTTGTTGTCGCATTCTCAGAAGACTTGGAGTCTTGTGATTCACTGGTTTCTACTATTTTTGACAAATTTATTCCAGTATTTATTTCCATTGTATATGACTTGTAGCACTTGTTTTTACAATGATACAAATATTTAATCCTCTTCACCATACAGTTTCAATATTTTTTTAACTCCCTCCTGCCGTATTTCTGCAGCATCTCAAACTCTCTTTTGCCCAGCTGCAGTTGATGTTGGCTTCTCTTTCAGATTAGTTTGGCATATGACACATTTTTCTTCATTGAAGTAGTTAGCAACACTGAGTCAAGATGTAAAGATCCTCTCCTACCACCTGCTTCACTTATGTTTCCAAATTTGAAACAATGGAAAACCTGAAACAAAAACAATATTAAAATAAATTGCCAATATGATGGCTAAAACACATCATTATTGAACCGTCATTTTGGAAAATGGCAGTAGGATTGCTCTGAGGAGTTATTTTCTGTCTCTATAAGACTATTTGACCCCCAAAACCTATGTTTTGATGCCAGTATATATGTCTCATAGTTCCTGAAATATCACATCATCACTGCAACACATGGGTCCTTTTTAAAGATATCATCCAGGAAAAATCGGCCCGGATAAGCAATGTCTACCCAAGCTAAATTACTTCTCTAATGATGCAAAAACACAAATCAAAAATGAAAATCTCTGGACAACAAGTTTTTTTATTGAGTTATATCAAGGGGCCATTACTATGACAGACAATTGTAGATGCAGTTATTAAACTGACAAATTCCGTGGTATGATACACTGGTAGACAGTGATTTGACAAAGCAGAGTATTATGTGGAAAAGAGGAAAAAGGCACGGGTACCACAGAACCTTTTTTGAAAAAAAAACAGGTGACAAGACAACAATATAAGACTTGGGCAAAGAACTACCTCTATATTTTTTCCTTAATGTTTCTTGTTCAATTTCTGTAGAGTTCTTTCAGAAGACTAGGAACTCCCTTAATGAAGTTTACGAAATGCCCATGTTAGGATTCGTGTACAACCTTAAAGGATTCCTATAAGTGTTTCTATGGGAAAAAAGACAGGTGAACATGATGACAACCATGAGGAATACCCTAGGTGACCTGGCATTTAGGACATGTTCTATAGGAAATAATCACACATACATCATATGTTTTCCTGTAGGACATTTGTTTTTCAATGGGAAATTATCTCAGATACATCATATGTTTTTGTGTAAGATTTTTGCTTTCACATAGGAAAGTCATGGAATGATTTTATAATCAATCAATCAATTAGTCAACGTGTAGAGCGTTACTTGTCACTTGTGTGGTATCTAGCTGGTGGCAGTGTCCAGGGTCTCCATCGAGGAGCCAGATTTTCAGCATTCTATGGGACTCCTGCATAGTAGGGGAGGTCCTAAGGTACAGGGGAAGGCTCTTCCAGGCTTTGGCTGTGAGGTAGGAGAAGGACTAGCCTTCTGCTCTGCTGTGTTGAATGCTGGGGGTCTGGGCCAGCACAAAGGAGTTGGAGGTGTCTGGTGGTGGGTTTGTCAAAATTCAGTTGGTTAGTGGTTGATGTAGATGGGTCCAGAGTCGTGCAGGACCTTGAAAGTGTGGGCAAAGCATCTCTTCTGAACCGGGAGCAAGTGGAGTTTTTTGATTTGGGAGTGATGTGAGTGCCATGCAGGATGGTCTTCGGTCTTTGATCTAGGTGGGCTTGATTCCCACACAAGGTGTTTCCATAGTCCAGCCAACTGCTGACGAGATCTGGGGTGATGGTGCGTCTTGGATTTTGAGGGAGCCACTTGAAAATCTTGCGTGACATGCACAGTTTGAAGAAGCAGGAGGATGACACTGTTGACTTGCAACCGCATGGTGAATTTGCTGCCCAGGATGATACAGAAGTCCCTGGTGTGCTCAGCTGGGGTTAAAGTGGGCCCTAGTTGTGTGGGTCACCAGGAGGCATTCCAAGGGGTGTTTTCACTACCAAAGATCAAGATGTCCATCTTGTCTCTGTGGAACTTGAGGCAGTTATCCCTCATCCAATTTGTGACCCTGGTCATGCACTGGTGGATGTTGGTTCTGGTGGTGGTGGAATTTTCGGAGAGGGAGAGGATGAGTTGCATGTCATTGGCATAGGATATAATGTTGAGTCCATGGGATCTGACTATGTTGGCAAAGGGGTCATGTAGATGCTGAAGAAGGTGGGGCTGAGTGATGAGCCTTGAGGGACTCTGCAGATGATTGGTTTGGGTTCTGAGATGTAGGGTGGAAGATGGGCTTGTTATGGTCAGTCGGTGAGGAAGAATGCAATCCATCTGTGGGCGGCTCCTTGGATGCATATAAGTCTGGCAATGAGCAGGTGGTGGAAGACAGAGTGAAAAACCACTGAGAGATAAAAGAGGAAAAGTGTAGCTGTCTCTCTTTTGTCGAGGAGGGCCTGGATGTCATCTGTGGCTGTGTTCAGGGCTCTCTCAGTGCTGTAGTTGCTGTGGAATCCAGATTGGGAGTTGTCCAGGAGGTGATTGTATTCCAGGTAGATAGTAAGTTGTTGGTTGATTACTTTTTTTGATGACTTTGCCCAGGAAAGGGAGCAGGGAGATGGATCTGTAGTTACTGAGTTAGTTGGGGTCCTCTGAAGGTTTCTTCAGTAGGGGTGCTCTTGGGTTGAAAATAGGGTGGGGGCATGGGTCAGATGCAGCACCTGAGTGGATGGATTTCCTGATAGTGAAGGTGTACTTAGAGTGAGGTGGTTCCAGTTGGTTAACCTTGGCATTGTCATGTGTGTGAAGGCATGTCCTTTGAAAAAGTCTTTATGTTTGAGTTGGGCATTGAAGTTTCTGTAGATGTTGGCAGGTACAGGAGTAAGCTGGAGCTGAAAGGAGAAATCATTACTGAATTGATTGTATCTAATTGTTGTTAACTATGCAGCAATCAAGGACCAATTTTGCAGAAAGGAAAGGAGTATTTTGCAGCAAGAAAAGCCAAATTGTGTAGTTTATTGTGATTAAAGGCAATGTATACAACAAATTCAGTGGAATTAATATCTAGCTATTTAGATATTTTAACATATATTGATAAAAGGGTCCCTGTGCTGAAAGAATTACATAGATTTTTATGAAGAAAGAAAACAAAGCACATTCACAAACAACTGGTAATTTTGCCATGCATGGAGGTGAATGAATTTATTTTGATTAACACTGATCTTTCTACCTCGCAGAGTAAAATAGTTTAATTTAAACGCATATAATGTTAAACTGTGCAGAAAACAAGGCTATTTGCACAAGATTCTACTGATGAAAGGAATCCCTCTTTAACTTGCTGAGTTCCGTTTGTTTCCTTAAACTTGTATTATGATGTGGTTTTACGCTGTGATCTTGCCAAAAGGATCCTAAAAGCAGGTGTTTACATAACGAAATAGTCTTGCAGAAGAGTGTAGTTAATTATTATGTGATATCTGCATGTCTTACCAGGAGGCAATCTAGAATTTAAGACACTAGACCCTATAAAGGAAAGCAATGCTTTTGGTGCACTTCTAAATTCTGACTGCCCTGCTGATGTAGCTGCTGCTTGTATAAGAATGTTTGTCAAATAACGACTTCAATGTGAATAGTGTCTCAAATATAAACATTAAATTTTGTGAACAGTTAAACTAAATATTTTTATGACAGTGGAAGCTTTCTTTGAACCCTGTTAGAATTACATTTCAATTTTACGCTTTTGCTTTCCTGCAAAATACAAATGCCCTACCCGAGTTTACCAGTTGAGATGTTAAAATTATATGAACTGGTATGAGCAAAATTGCCTTTACTTTATAGCCCTTTACACTGCAGTCAGCAACTGAAATTATCTTTGTATCTTTTGCAAAATATCAGGTGCATTGTTATGCAACAAGTTTAACATTTTTCATCTATTTGAAATAGAAGATTAATTTATGATAAAACCACAAAATATTATAGCAATGTATGAAATGGCAAAGATGGCTAATTCATAATTAGATATAACAAGGCCTGTTTACAAAGCTAAATCTACCCATGTAGTTTTACTTCAAGTAAATGTAATCAAATACTCTTTTGAATAACTTTACTACTTTTGGCTATTCACCATTTATGACTGTAAAGTTACTTAAGCAGGTAGACTTTAAATAAGAGGTGGAGTCAGGAAAAAATGTCAAACAGGACCATAAAGTTAATACTAATTGTGACTTATGATTGTATTTGACGTTCCACACATTTGGCAGAGATCTCAAGAATCGGGGCAGAGATCTTCCAACAAAAAGGTACACGGAAAGTTAAAAAGTTTATTGAACATTTCAAAAAATTATAAAATATATTTTTATGTTAAATATTAGCACTAATTCAACGTATATATTTATTTTAAATGAAGAACAATATAGCTTATGTTACTGCATTCATACCTTAATTTTCAATTATACATTTACTTATTTTGAATATATGAAATTAAAACGATTGTCACAATTTTAAATTAAACAAAAACCCCATCTAAAGTAAAACATTATATTTTATCATTATTTTATTAAAATACGAAAAAGTGATGTGTAAAATGAATTAAACACAATTTTATTTTTCAAAAATTTTAAAATTATAATAATTAATAGAATTAAAACCAGGTTAATAAAATATTTAAACATAAAATAATTATTTTTGTTTATAGACACTTGTCTACCATTAAAAAAAATGTATTTATATTTTTAAATAGTTTGAACAATTTAATTTATTTTAACATTATGTGCTCTGGGGTTTTATCTTAAGTCCCTATCCACTTCCCAAAGAACCTTTCACGTTTGTGTGGAGATCTCTTCAGTCAAGGGGGGATCTCTGCATATATAAAAATTAGGAGAGGTAGAGGCATAGGGCTCCCCATGTAAGTTAGCGAATATCATTTTGCAGTCTGTTAGTAGTACTTAGTAGTACTATTATAGTTCTACTAAGACTACAAACTAGAGTTTGTCAATAGGCCCCAAAATGTTCCTTTGACAATCGTCTTTTAGTAGTAGCCTGATTTTACAACAAGCCGGTTGTGGGTTAGACTAGAAGGGAAAAGATGGAGCATGGATTCTGATTAATTAGAGCCAATAGGTACATAATCATTCTAAACAGCATGGCCAATGACCTGCTGCAATTGAGTGCAAAGGGGACTTGTATGTGCTTCCCTTTATGGTGGCACCAGTTGCTTTGCTACACCAGAGAGCTTTTCTTTTGAGTCCATACATTTTTTTTTTTTTCTGAGAAAATACATAAAGCAAGAGTCTAATGAATGTGGGAATTATATTTAAAGAGGGGGTTTGGCAGATGAAAGAATGGTAAGAAATTAATGATGTCTGATTTCCTTTTTTAAATTTAATAATTAATCTCCTATGCAATAAGGACAGTGTGCAGAGAGATGTATTGTTACTTGAAGAGACGTTGTATGCAAGGGACTCTGAAATAACATTTTACAGAGGAATATATACTTTGATTTTCACGACCAATTGAATGACTTTTCCTAGTGTTTATTTCTACAAGGTTCTCAAAAGTGGGGCTGACATGGCTTTGAGGAAGCAGAGGTCCCTAAACAGCTGAGAAACCGCATCTACCACACCCCACCCACCCCTCATAGCTCAAACTAAGGTACCTGCAGATGCCTCCTGAGTTCTTTGAAAGTTGAAAAGTCCTGATTGGACTCCAGAGATGCACCTCCTGACACGAGCTCTGAGTCAACTTTGTGGAATAGTGCCCGGCTCACTTTGTGGTAAATTCAGTTTTGGTGCCTGTGTAATGAATATCAGTACTTGCCGACAGACGGTGGCACGGTGTGTGATGATTGTTCTGTGCACACATTTACACACACACGGCAGCATCACAGAGGCTGCTTCTCAGATGAGCCATGCTTCTGTGGACTGGTGTTCTGTCCGGGTGCCCTTCACAGAGGAAAACAAAGCAGTAGTTAAAGGCTCCTTGTAATGCAAGCCTGGGTTGAAGAGGTGCCCCACTGAGGCGAGAAGGCAGAGATAAAACATCGACACAAGCACAGGATGCTGTGTGGGCCCTGAGTAAAGGAGATCAGTGGAACAAATTCCGAAATTCTTTACGCAATAAGGATTGAGTTCATCCACCCAAATATGGTGCATATTTACATGCCTCTTGTGCCACCTTAGCACCACCATAGCGTCATTTTTTTTATAGTAGGGTGACGCTAAGATGGCCTTTCTCTGTGCCATATTTACAAAGTGGCACAATGCATGCACTGCACCACTTTGTAACCCCATGCACCACATTATGCCTGTGCCTGGCATAATGTATGCATGGGGAGCATTCTAATGCAGGAAGGCCCCAAAAAATGACGCAGTAAAGTTTACTTGATTTCACTGCACCATTTTTTCCTTAACTATTAACGTCTGCTCAAGGCAAGTGTTAAAATGACACACCTATTTAAATCAATGGGCCTCCCTGTGCTTTGCTGCAGTAGCGTAAAAGTTTTGATGCTAGAGCAGTAAAGCGTCCCAACCGTGTCAAACATTCAGACACTGTTGTGGTAATGACTGCCATAGTGCACCGCATTGTAAATATGGTGCAACCATGGTTTCGTTAGGTGGAGCAAGGGCAATGAAAGAGAAGTGGCACATTGGGACCGGTGCACCATTTTCTCATAAATATGCCCTTATGTTCCTTAATGAACCTGGCCCACCAAACGACACACCTATGTGAGAATATTCTGCTTATTTTTTGTCAATTATGACTAATATTCTGGAAAACTCTAAGGCCATCTGAACTTTATATACTGTCAAATAACAACAACTAAGCCAGTTGATTTTGAAAACTAGGTCTGAGCATATTTTCTCCTAATACATAAATGCATACAATAAGTTAAAGGTGAAACAAATATACATAGTGGAGCTAGAATTTAATTCACGCTTGCCTAAGCTGCGAGAAACACTCACAAAGAAACATGAAAGGAAAAAAGGGTATGAAGACCTGACAGTTTTCACCTGGTTACTGTTTCCATAGAAACCAATTACTTGGTATCTCTGCGCAGCATGCCTGTTTTCAGAGAGAAATGGGAAGCCTGCAACAGCCCTTGGAACAAAGCCCAGAAAATCGTGGAAATGGTACATGGAAGAGGATGCACAACGTAGAATATATTAAAAATGTACACAGGACATTTACAGAGCACGAGTTACCATCGCAGCCAAACATGAGAATACTTAATTATAAGGAATATATTTTCATATCATTTAGGGCCAGATGTATCAAGCAGTTTTTCTCATTCTGTGTCTATGGGAAAATGTGTTCGTACATATGGCCCTTAATTGTCTACATAAGAAGTGCAGTTTTGGCAAAAATGTATGAAACATGGAATTATATGCGTATGCGCAGGGCCGGCTTTACGTCAGCAGTGAGCGCTGACCTGGGACGGGAGGGGGCACTGACCTCAGGGGGTGCACTGTGTTTAGCAATAACATACTATTTAAAAGCACCTACTGCAGATTTCCTTGTGTGTCTAGCTTTCAGGCAGCAATAAAAATGTCAAAATAACTCTTTTGATTAATGTTCCTGCTAGAGAGATCTTTTTGTCTAATGGCAGTTTTGACCCACCATAGAGTAGCACGGAGCGTTAAAGTGCCTGCTGCAAAGAACATATTTGTATTTTATGTGGATAGCTGAGTGGATCAGTAAAGCCAGCCTTTTCCAGCACTTTAAAAAAATGTATGTGGAGAGAGGAGGGGCATTTTTGCTGGGTGACAGTGAGTGAATCTAAGGAGGTCATGGGGTGGGGGTGGCACCAAAAAAGATTGTTGCCCTGAGTGCCACCAGTGCCAAAGCTGGCTCTGCGTGTGAGACATCCTAGCACACAGACAAGAGGATGCTGAAGAGAAAGAAAGTGATGTAGAAATCGAGTCAGGTAGAGAGAATGTTGGAGAGGAAAGCGACGAGTGAGCGAAAGAGTACTGGGGAAAAAAATATTTGCATATATATGTGGACTCATATAGCATAGACGTAGGTACAAAACAAAGAGAGTTTTGCAGTAGAAGAGAGACTAGACAGTGTCAAGAGCGACTAGTGAGTGCAGGCAGAAAAGAGAGAGAGGGATACAGGAAAGGAAGTATGTGAGTGCAGTGTTGTTTTAAGAGGTGAGGGCTACCGGTCGGAGGAATGTAGGGTATTGAGAGAGGGCTATGGAGGGACGATGGATGGATACTCAGCAGGGGAAGAGGACGTAGGGTGCTGCAGGGTGCATCAATGTGAAATTTCCATTGTATCCTGCAACCGTTCGAGTCTGTGTAATCCATTGTAAAAGACTTGTTTTGTACTAAAAAAAAATATCTGCATTCTTAAAGGTGTAATTTGTTGTTGTGCAAGCCTGTACTGTGAGCAAAACTGGGAAATTGAGATTTCTTGATAGTCTTCTTTCTATGTTTTGCTTTTTTTCACGGGGTCATGCATATCCCTGGATTATGCCACAACCCTTAGCAATTTAGAAGGTATAAAGTATATCATAAATCAGTTGATACATCAAAATCTGAAAGACAAAATCATCATCACAAATGATTCTCAGTAGAACCATTTTCATAAAGTTCCTGACTCGGAGGTTTCTAACAGAGGTTCACTGATGTGGTTCCTAAAGTGCAGTGGGAGGTTGAACGTCTCCACAAATAATCAGTTGCCATCGCTGTACTCTTTTTTAAAATGTTTCTACAATGTTACTAAAATGATATACAATATACCTACTCATGGGCTTTCCGCTATACCTCTTTAATCTTTGGTCTGTTTTGTCATCCACATTTGTTTCTGCCCACTACAGCATGGGGCAAAGAATAACCCCACTTCAGTCAATGACTAACTTCACTGAGTGACTGCTCTTTCACTAGAAGCAGACACTTAAGTGCAAGGAACTACCATGGCAATGTGTGGCTTTATAAACAAAAAACTCATTGCTTTTAGTCAGCGTTTTTATTTTATAGAATGAGGGCCCATCAACTCCAACAACAATATCATTTTACCAAAAAAGAAACTAAGCCAACACCCTGTAGTCGATGCCAGCTCTATTTTCTTTGCCAATGTTTGTTTAGTGTTTTTTACAGATGTGATTAATGATGATTTTACAGTGATATTTATCACCATGTAATCTATTCTATTAAGTTATTGTGCAATTTTACATATTTCTACATTCTAAATACTAGTGATTCTTTCATGTTGCTTAAGACCTAAGACTCCTCAAAAAGGTAAAACCCTTCATCCCCAAACATGACCTCAAAAATATAGTGCAGGCACTTGTAATAAATAGCCAGACTCAACTATGTGAACGATATCCTCACATGCGCCCCAATAACCCACCCGGCTCCCATGAAGGCCAGACTCCCGGGTTATATACATTGTGGTAAACCATCATCTATATAATACTGACTGACGTGCACTTATTGAACGAAATAGACATACATGTGTTCTGTGCAAGCTTTATTTGGTGATGCTGAGTTGCTTGAAATATCACGTAGTGGAATGGTTCCAAATATAAACAACTAATGGCACTACCTACTTTGAAGGAAACTATTGATTTTATAATGAAATAGACCTCTTTTTGGCATATTGTTCTACAAAAGATTGTCTTGATTGTCGCATTTTGTTCTCCAGAGAACTGACGTCACCAGGGGCCAGATGCATCAAAGATTTTGCATTCGCAAACGGTGCAAATCGGTAAATTCCACCGTTTGTGAATGCAAAATCACCTTTCACGATGTATGAAAGGCATTCACAGTGCAATTTTAAGGGATTGCTAAAATAGCAATTCCATGCAATTGCAGCAAGATATTGTGAATCGCATACTGTGATTCACAAATAGCGATGAGATATTGCAAATCGCATACTGTGATTTGCAAAACCTGAATCGCAATGCAATGCATCAACCAGTCGCAAATTGAGATTATTCGCAGAATGGGATTTTGCACGTGCAATTTACCACAAATTGAAATCAGGTGGTAAACAGGTGCAACCTATATAAAGTGGCCCAGAATGACTCAGCCTCTTTTCCACAATGGCTGCACTATAGGTCATGGCGAGGAAGATGAGGATCCTGGCAGATGTGAGGAGAGGGAGGAGGAGACAGGAGCACATTTACAGAGTGTGCATTACTCTTTTTGACCAGACAGCAGAGGAGATATTTGATAAGTACAGGTTAAACTCAGCCATAATATTTGACCTGATAGCTGATCTACAACCCCTACTGCAGACACAGGACCAATAGCATACCCACCCATGTGCAGGTATTATGCTCCCTGCACCTCCTAGCCTCAGGGATCTATCAAGGGGTCATAGCAGCAGCTGGAGGTGTCTCACAGAGTGCACTGTCATGCTTCTAAATGCATTCCTTAATGCCACACTTAGCAAAATCCAACTGCACATAACATTCCCCAACACCCCACAGGATTTGCAACAAACCAAATACAATTTCTACCAGATTTCCCAATACCCACATGTCATTGGCTGCATCGATGGGACACATGTAGCTATCTGTCCACCATCTGCCACAGAGTATGTTTATCGGAACAGAAAGAGTACACATTCCGTGAACATACAACTCATAAGCAATGCCTCTAACGTTAAAACAGATCTTGCAGCCAGATGCCCGGGTAGCACACATGACTCCTACATCTTCAGGCACAGTGAAATACACACAGGACTACTTGCTGGGGAGTTTGGTAAAGGATATCTACTTGGTAATGTATTAGTTGACAATGTTGCCTTAACATATATGTGATGTCACGGATAACAATTACTCTTTTTACTCTCCTGTCCTTCTAGGAGACAATGCATATGCAGTGCGGTCCTTCATCCTAACACCATATCTGAATCTTGCTACACCAGGCGAAAGGAGGTACAATGCAGTACACAGGACGACATGCAGCACTGTAGAGAGGACCTTTGGCCTGCTGAAGAGCCGTTTCCGATGCCTGCACAAGAGTGCTGGTGCACTGCAATACAGCCCCAAAAACACCTGCAAAATCGTGGCTACATATGCTATGGCGCACAACATTGCAACAACAAGGCGCATACCAGTGGAACCCACAGAGCCTGACTCCGATGAGGATGACAATCCTTTGCCACCCCTTCAGCCAGCAGACAAAAGCAGTGCAGCAGAGGGCAGACAAAGATATGCTGAGATCCTGCACAACTATTTATGATGTAAGTAATGACAGCGCCACATCTAATTTTATATATTGCTGTAGGAAGCATCTTTATTGCCTTGACTTCAGGTAATATGTGTGTGATTAGGACATAGGTAAGCATTAGACACAAACAGGTCCTACTTACAGTGTCACACTATTAACATCATAGTATCACTGCATTGCAACATGATATGCAAGTCCCCTTTACCTTGCAACATTACTTTCTACGTCCACGCACTCCACTTGAGTGCTCAGTGGTCTCGATGGCAC
Organism: Pleurodeles waltl; assembly: GCF_031143425.1. Lineage (NCBI taxonomy): Eukaryota > Metazoa > Chordata > Amphibia > Caudata > Salamandridae > Pleurodeles > Pleurodeles waltl. The sequence continues at coordinate 941,630,878 of NC_090449.1, forward strand.
CTCTTGTTGCGGGTTCCGAGACAGTACTGTGTCTGGTACTGTGACGCCTAGGATCAATCACAGGGGCTGTAAGACTGCTGAAGCTAGAGAGCTCCTCATTATCCCCACCACCCAGTTCGCTGTTTGTAGCACTCTGTGCTGTCTGCATTGTCTCCAAACATTGGTGATTTGCACCAACCCTCATGCAACGTCCCAACTGCAATGTGCCATCTCCACTTGCATGCCCACAGCACGTCGTGACACCAAAGCAGTTGTGGTAGTGAGCCGATTGACAGAGCTGCAGAACCCATCCATCCTGCCCATCAATTGGTGATGGCACCTACTGTGGCTGACATGCTCCTGCTGCATCACAGTGCAGCGTTTCCTAATGGCATTTGTCATCTCCCTTGCGTGTTCTGCTTCTGTTTGCTGTCCCTAATGCAGCTTGCACATTTTGTCATTGAGAGACTCCTACTGCTTGTGCATTGATCCCATGTTATCATTGAGAGACTCAAACTGCCTGTGCATTGCTCCCATGCTATGATCGATTGACAACAACTGTGTGTGCATTGACCTCATGTGTTTACATTGCAGGTGCTGCACTTTCAGCATGGAAGCCTCAAGGCCACCAAACAGTGATGGGCCCTCACCTTCCTCTGTGCACTGTCTGCCTTCTTTGCGACACCTCCTGAGGGGAGTGGACTGACGCTGGGGCAGGGACTGCTGTCTGTCGGTGCTTCTAGCCTCTGTGATGGTGAGGGTACTTCATCCAGCAATTCATCTGAGTCTAGGTTATACTTAGGGAGGGGTAGCACTCTTGCCCTGCGTCTAGCTGGTGCTTGTATGATGGACTCCCTGGCACTTGAGTCGGACTGTGGCTGACTTTCACAATCCCCCACATTTCCACTTTCTGCTGCGTCAGGGTGCGGAACATCTGCAACAACAATGCGCAGCATGCCATTCTTGGATATGTACTCTCACAGTTGCATAATAGGATTAAATTTACCCTGGCATAATATCTCTGAAAGTCTTTTGTGTCATGTATCTGTTTGGTTTTACACTATCTCGAAATTCATGTGGTAGATGCACTTTAGGGGTGTGGACTACCACCCCCATAATGCATTATTTTGTTGTATGTAAAAGGTGGCATGGACTTCTTATCACACTGCATAGTGCCATAGCTGTTTTCTAAGGACCATATGTATATGCACATATGGGGAAACACATCATTACTGCCCTTATGTTTGCTGGTGCTGGGTGTGCCTGAGGTATCAATGTCAGTGACACCACTGACAGCTATAGGAAGCAGTGTTGACCCCACCATGTCTTCCAGTGGTGTAGACGGTATCTGGGTGGGTGGTCCTTCTCCAGTGCTCCGTGCCTCCTTCAGCCTGCTTGCTACCTCTCTATTTTGCACGTGAATGCAAGTCGTACCAGTGCTTGCGCATCTCCTAGTTGGAGCACTGTGCAACACCCACTGTGCATATTTTAGTCTGGATGTCTGACCACATTTTTCTCTTCTCACTTTCCAGTACTTGTAGTGAGTGTTTCCAAATAACATGTCATGGTTCCTGACCACCTCTTCTGTGGGCACTTCCAATTCCTGCTCACTGAATTTAAGTTTGCGCTTCTTCTCTCCTTTCTCCTTCACATTCCCATCAGTAGCCATTGTTTTGTTTAGCCCTGTTAGACTCTCAAGACTGCCTCCCTGGTGCTTGGCTGGGTCTCTCTGCCTGCTCCTGTGGTTTTCTGGAAACAGCATGCACTAACTCACTTCCTGGTTGTGATGTCATCAGGCTGTTCCAGATTGCCGGTATCGCAATTTGCGATTACAAAATACCGATTCGCTATTTTTGCTATTTTTATACATCCCATTTTGCATTTCTTAAATAGCAGTTTCTTAAAATTCTCTGTTTAAGAAATGCAAACCGGGAGCTTGATACATCTGTCCCCAGGTGATTCAGGTGCAGTGTCTCAAGGTCTTGTCTTTGTACCATCTCAGTGCTCTTGTTGGTAGAAAAAATGTGGTTGAAAAACTATTTTATTACATTTATAAGTAGGGAACAGCTTGATTTTAACAAGTATCCATCCCTAAAATTTTATCATTTTCCATACTCATGCGTTAAAAGCCCATCTTTATTCAACACTCCTACTGCAATGCCTGGTGCAACAATCTTCTTTTTTGGCAACCTGCCCTCCCCTCCCCATACCTCTTCCTCGGATTCCCTCACTACCACTCTGCAAAAGTACCCCTCATCTCTCCATAGCATCTCTCTCACATACATTTCATTTATTTTACAGCACTGGTAAAGGCTGGCTATACTAATCCCCTCAGCTAGCCACATAAAATGCGGATCTGTTCTATGCAGCAGGTATATAAACCTCTACCCTACATGAGTCAAAACTGCCACTACACAGAACTCAATCTCTCTTTGTAGCAGAAACATTAATCACTGGAGTTATCAAGATTTGTTTTTTTGCCTGAAAGCTGGAGCCACACAGAACTTTGCAGCAGGTGCAGCAGGGGAGGCACTGACCCCAGGGTCAGTGCCTCCCCTCCAGGTCAGCACCCAGTGCAACCGCACCGGTCACACTGCCAGTTCTGCCTCGATGGACAGGAGATAATCACACATGGGGACTACGAATGTATGCAGTAGGCCCCCATTGATGGGCAGCACTCCACAATATAGTGCCAAAAGAGTGTAGAGAAAATTCCACAGGAATCCCAGATTTGGTTTCCAAGAAATGTGGACATCACTGCACTAGCAGATTTATCCCTACACGATCACACTTTCCACTAAGTAAAGCCCGCTGGAATTTATGTTTGAAAAATCCTCACATTTTTTATTACTCCTGCCCTTCCCCGGAACAGGATTTCCCCATTTGAAATGTGGAACTTGGAATAAAGATGTAATGCTGCACCAAGTAAATATTGAATCCCGTGGTATTGGCATTTACTGGCTGTGGCAATAACATAGAAAATAACAAGCAAATGTAACAAGGACATAATTACCTATCACCTAGGGCTGTGCTGAGCTGATTTACTAGTATTTAAAAATAGGGTTTAATGAGAGATGGATAATCTATTGTCTAAACGTCCTTCACCATACTATTTTGACTGGGAGAATATTTGGCCCATTGGTTCTCCTTCAAAATTTGGAGGGTTTTTATTTACTGCAAATCTCTAAATTAGGCAAAAAGAATCGTATTTAGATTTTGGCAGAGTGGGATAGCTGCCAAAAGGTGGAGAATGCTACATCTGCGCTATTTAGACTGCATTGACATGAATGCACTCTTAGTATGGCAGAAGGGATGTCTGCTAAGTTTTGGCAGAGAGAGAAAGAAAGTGAGTGAGTGTGTGTGTGTAGCTAAGAAGCCCTTCTCGAAAGGGCCCTCATTATGAGTCTGGTGGTCCTAGGACCGCCAGACTTGCAGTGGCAGTCGGACCAGTGCCAATGTGGTGGTCCAGCCCCCACATTATGACCATGGTGAATGCACCACGATCAGACCACCGTGACTGCCACTTTTTTGCCAGCTGATGGCCTGGCTGTGCCGGAAATCTTAATCCGCCAGGGCAGCGCTGCAAGCAACGCTGCCTGGGAGATTATGAGTCCTGTCTCCACTGGCATTTACATGCCGGCTGCACCACCATTTAATGGCTGGTGGAGACAGGGTGCAGAAGCACTTGGCATGGGCAGTGCAGGGGACTCCAAGGACAGCCCCGTCACACTTTTCGCTGCTCAGCAGACAGTGAAAATTGCGACGGGTGATGTTGCACCCGACGCACTGCAACATTGTCGCCGGCTCGATTTATGCCCTGGCGTCAATGTTGTGGGCTGTTTCCCGCTGGCCAAGTGGGAAACTCGTAATAGGGGCTGTGGGAGGGCTTTCGCATAGGCGCTAACCCGCCCGTAGGCATTTGGCGGGCGGGCTTTCCTGCCCGCCAAACTCATAATCAGGGCCTTCGTTTTTCCACTTACTGTAAATTAGTCTGAAGCAATAACCTCAGTGTGAATTATAACTTACTGTGCTGGAAAATACTGCATTGAAACAAGATACGAATATAAAAAAGAGAAATATCTTTTATAGCACAAGGAAAATCATTTCAGGCTATTGCATTAAAATCTAGATTTGCATATTGTGAACATACTTTGCAGGCTCTTGTACCTCCAGTTATCTTAATCAATGCTATTCACTTCCACACAGAATGCTATAATGGAGATTATCTGCAAAAGGCTCCAGGTTTTTGCCTGCAGGTGGAAAATCTCCCTTCCCAGCAATTACTCTTCACCTCGGTGTCACCCACACAAAAAAATCTTTTGTCTTGCATGATTATGGTCCTCCCAATTCTACTACGAACATCGTGTGTGTCCTTGTTGTTCTGTGAATTAAGTGTGCTGTGGTTCCTGCCATTCTGCTATGGGACCTCCATTGTACGCTTACCCGAGAGCTTTTCTAAAAGATTATTTCATTGTGCTGCTACATCACATCATTTCTCAGATTTCCTGCAACTCCCACTGTATCTAAGGTGTCAGTGTCACCATTCTTCTTTTTTTTTGCTCAGCAATTTGTTAACTGCAAACCTGAGTTTAATATAAAGAACCCGGGTATGGCTTTAAACTTACACTGCCGGCTCGTCTAGCAGCAATGCATTCTGGTCAGGAGCCAAACCATGTTTTTTTTAAACAATTGTTTTATTTTTGAAATATACAAAATAGATCAATGCCAAAGTTAGTATGTTTTTGAAGTACATGCTGACAACTAAATTCACCTTAAAATGAACTAAGGCGCAACCACTACATTCATAATTAATACATAATTATAGCACCTTGAATGCTTAGGTAATTAATATCTGTCGCCAACAAGTTGACTTTCAGACACAACTGTTCTGACTCAGATGCATTAATGAACTGTGGCCTATGCTATAGGTTGCATTAAAAGTTGTCCGGAATTTGGTCTACTGTTCCTCCCTTGAAATTACTGATACCACGTGCTTGTTAATTCAGAAGGGAAATTCTCTCTGAGCAGAAGATAATGGTGAATATTGTGTGGATTGGTGTTTCTCTACAGATTCCAATATGTTTTGTCACAATTTCCCCCCCAGACATTTATCCGGACAGTTTGGTCCTTTAAGCAGGTGAAGTATCCGGATGAAAAAACGTCAGACCTGTGGCGTTCCTGTGAATCTTTTTATATCTATGGGGCCAGTAACTTCTCATAGCAGCCCCATACGGATTACCAGAGCACACATAACGAATCAAATTTTAGTAAAGATGGGCGAGCCAAGAAAGTATCAGGGAGAGCCGAACCAGAGCCAAGCTAAGGGTCTGGCTTGGCTCTAAGAACCCGTCACGAGCTGAGCCCTGAAATATTTGGCATATAGATCATGCAACAAATGCCGTTAAGAATGATAGTCACTTCAAAATTCAAACAACTACATTTCATTAATATGCAAAAGTCTTTCATTTAAGTACATCAGATTATATTACTACTGTTACTGGTTGACTGGGTTGTGAGCCCTGGTATAGCAGCATTCACAATATTAGTCAGGGTAAGGCTCCAGCAATCCCCAAAATAGGCAGTGCTCACCCCCTGGTAGCTTGGCACAGAGCAGTCAGGCTTAATTTGGAGGCAATGTGTAAAGTATTTGTGCAACATTTCAAATGGTAAAACAGTGAAAACTCCACACAAAGGTATCCCGCACCTAGTTTGAAACATAGAGCTTACCTTAATGAACAAAACAAGACCAAAACGACAAAAATCTAATCAGTAGAACCGGAGATATGCCTTTTTAAAGAATAAACTGCAATACAACACCTAAAAACATAACGTGCCAACTGAGGCTCTCTGGTTGCACTGGACCGGGTCAAAGTCAGAAGTTCAAGCCAACCGCAATAGAGCATGGGTCGGCTACAGTCTCGGATTAGTCCTGTTTAAGTTTAACCCTCTTAAGCGTTGTGCCAAGAGTTCTGTTCTTGTGGAAGACGTTCGCCGGGAGCAAGGAGAGATTCTCTAGCAATGGTTGGCGGGGCGTGAAGAGCAGGCCAGGCATCATGGATGGCTGGGCTGAAGCCTCACATTGGTGATCCACGTGGGTGGATTATGCTTACTGTGCGAAGAGGCAGACTTGCGTCAGCTTGTGTTGTGTCATCTGAGCTGCATGTTCCAGTGTAAACAGGCCAATTCGTGGCCATGAAGACCCCAAAAGCTTGATTTAAAGAGCTCAAGAGCTAGAGCTGCAGTGAGGGCTCAGGACCTGAGAGGCACCTCTTGGTGGTCAGGAACTCTTTAAAGATGGGTCCAAAAGCTGTTGGGAGTCTGTTATGTCCCTGAGGCTCAGATCAGGAGGCTGCAGATTAGCAGTGAAAGTCACTCTGTGGTCCTGGGTTCAAGATGAAGTTGCAGTTCCAGTTTGTCTTCCCTAGACAATAGGGCAGTAGTCAGCAGATCAGACCAGCAAGGCAGCAGCTCCTTCCCAGTAGCAGTCTAGCAGAAAGACAGTCATTTCAGCAGCACAGCAGTTCTTCTTCCTGACAGAGTATCCAGAGGTCCAGAAGTATACTGAAGTGGTGGTGTCTGAGGTCCTTGTTTTATGAACTGGTGATTTGGTTCTGGAAGGTGGGAGAAGCTTCTAGACTGTCTTTGAAATGCAAGGAATTCCCTGCCTCCACTCCCTTGGCTGTAAACTTGCTGAAGTGATAATGCAGGGTTGTTAATCTTAGTGTGTGGAGAAAGGACCCTGACTAGGTGTAAGTGAGGCTGGACCCAGCACCTCCCTACAACCCTGATGGTGATGGCCCATTCAGTCACACCTAAGCTTCCATTAAGTGTGGCTGTCTAGGAGGAATACACAAAGCCCAACTGCCAACTGCACCCAATCATGTGATCAGAGACATGCTGCAGACACCAAATGGCTAAGGCAAGAAAATGCAAAATTTCTAAAACTACTTTATAAAAGACAAGGGTAATCCATGGACATCGAGAGACCAGGGGTACGTAATATATAAACGAAATATATAAAGGAACAATTGTCCTTCATCAGAACACTTACTGCTAATATAATGGGAAAACAATGATGCCCTTATATTTTGTCTAATAGAGAAAATAAACTCTTTATGCAATAACAAATAAATAATAGGGTGAGAACACAAACAGCAGCCAATTGCACACACAAAGAGTCTTAGGCACTAGTATATGACAAACAAATCAGTAAATGAGGTAATCACAATTGAAAGCATTACAGCAATGACCTGATAAACCCACCTGGTTAAGCTTAGCGCACTAGCTGAGCGAGCGTGATTGTATGCAACTGCCATTCACCTCTCTAAATACACAGAATAATCACAGATCTTGTGGCGGACATTGGATTTATTTTGTGATTGTTGTAGCAAATCAGTTGAGTGTTTGCTTTATATTCTCTTTGAAGCGGTAGCAGCTGTTTGTTAGCCAGCCTTTTAAAGGCATTTTGCTTTTGCAAGGTCTCCATATTTGTGGACCCTTCTATCATATGGACGGCTTATCCTTGTGAACCATTGTGTATAAGACTCTCAGACAAAATTTTCTAAAGTCCTGCTGATGATACCATGACTCTGTAAGGATCGAAAAGTTATCGCCCCTGCACCTTGACTCTATTGTAATGTTTATTATAATAAGGTAGTAAGTGCTGCTTTCAATTGTAACTAACCTCATTTCCTGATTTTGTGTCACATTCTAGTGCCTGAGCCTTTTACTGTGTGCAATTGTTTGCTCTTCGTGTTTTCACCCACTTATTTATGTGTTATTTCACAACTCAATAGATATTATTGTGTCAATTAAATAAAAATTTGTAGGCCTAATTGCTTTCCAATTTATATTTGCAGTAAGTGTTCTGATGAGGGACCATTGTTCCTTTATAATAAAAAATTCTAAAAGTGGCATTTTCAGAAGTGTAATTTATAATCCAACTTCACCATAAGCTAGGTTTTTACATTTGTTTTTCAAATTTGGATTTCAGAGATACTAAACATGAACTTGTTATCTCTTCCCAATTCGAAATTACACTTATGAAATGTAATAAGGTAACTCCAATGTTATCCTATGGGAGAGACAGGCCTTGCAGTAGAGAAAAACTAATATAAGAGTTTTTCACTACAGGGACATGTGAAACTTAAGAGTACAAGTCCCACCTTTTAAATACGTTGCACCCTGCCCTCTGGGCTGTCCAGGGCCTACCGTAAGGGTCACGTATATGTATAAAAAGGGAAGGTTTGGGACTGGCAAAAGGTTTACTTTGCCAGGTCAACATGGCAGTGTAAACTGCACACACAGGCTCTGCAATGGCAGGCTTGAGACATGTTTAAGAGGCTACTTAAGTGGGTGGCACAATCAGTGCTGCAGGCCCACTAGTAGGATTTAATGTGCATGCCCTGGGCACATGTAGGGCATTTTACTAGGGCTTATAAGTAAATTAAATATGCCAATTGCGTATAAGGCAATGTTACCATGCTCCAATGAGAGAGTTCAAGCACTTTAGCACTTGGTAACAGTGGTAAGGTTAACAGAGACCTAAAGCCAACAAAAACAAATTCAGCAAAAAGGGGAAGAGGCAGGCAAATGTTTAACCCAGCAGAGACAGCCATTTCCAACAACTAAATTGACAGTCATTAATTAAAAGTGATGGTTTTTAAACATGTTTGTAAATATTTTCATGACCCCCTCCTTGAAAACAATGTCACACATGCATTAAGAAGTAAGTCACTTGTCATTTGTACCTTATATGTGGCCTAGTTTATTGTTATTGTGGATCAACATTATAGTGTGTTAAATCACACACAAGAGGTTTTCATACACTGCACATCCCAAACTTACATATTAGAATTGTTCACATAAGTGTCAATGACAAAAAGAAGGCTTGTTGAAATAGGATAGTTGTCAAGGATCACACAGTTTGGTGAAGGGAGGAAGCCGGGGTTAGTCCGAGGTTTTCTGGTTCCACATTGTTGAGTTCAGCCTCTAAGCTGTTATCTCTGTCTCATGCCCATTTTACATCACAAGTCAATACCTAGTGTTCTTGATGTACAAGGGCTTGGGTTGTTTGGGCTGAGTCAAAGCCATGCATCCGCCTGGAGCCTGACTCAAGCTTTTAATGGCTCACCCACTGTTAGACCAGGCATCCTTGGTGTGGTGTCCCCTGTCCTTTTTTGCCTCTGCTTTCCATGTTTTCACTGTGTGCTGGACTCTGTTTTTGCTGTTTTTGGTACTCTGGGCACTTTACCACTGCTGACCAGTGCTAAAGTGCAAGTGCTCCCTGTGTAAAATGTATGTGTAATTGGCTTTTCGATAATTGGCACATTTGATTTATCAGTAAGTCCCTCGTAAAAGTGCACTAGAGGTGCCCAGGGCCTGTAAATCAAATGTGACTAGTGGGCCTGCAGCACTGATTGTGCCATCCACATGAGTAGCCCTATAAGCATGGCTCACACCTGCCACCCCAGTGTCTGTGTGTGGAGTTTGAACCTGCCAATTTGACCTGGAAAGTGTACCGACTTGCCAGGCCCAAACCTTCCCTTTTTATAAATGTAAGGCGTCCCTAAGGTAGGCCCTAGGTAGCCCCGTTGGCAGGGTGCAGTGTATGTAAAAGGTGGGACATGCACTGATGTGTTTTACATGCCCTAACAGTGAAATACTGCCAAATTCGGTTTCCACTGTTGCAAGGCCTATTTCTCTCATAGGGTAACATGGGGACTGCCCTTAAATATCTTCTAAGTGCAGTTTCCCTTTGAGAGCAGATAGAAAAACAAATAGAATTTAGTGTCTCTGAACTCACAATCTAAAAATACATCTTTTGGTAAAGTTGGTTTTTAAATTGTCAGTTTGAAATGCCACTTTTAAAAAGTGGGCATTTTCTTGTTTAAACCATTCTGTGACTCTACCTGATTGTGAATTCCCTGTCTGGATAAGAGTGACAGTTAGGGAGTTTGTGAATCCCCTGTAGACAGTGACGCAAAGGCAGGTGGGGTGTGGCCTGCATATCCTGATGGGCCATCTGAGCTAGAGTGGAAGGAGGAGTGATCACTTACACCTGAATGGGCACTCTTTGCCCTCACACAATGCAGTCTCCAACCCCCTGGTGTGAGTCTGGAGCCAGGCCCGGGCAAGGCAAGATCTGTGAACAACAGAGACTTTCCTTTGAAGTTTGCCTACTTCACAGGCAGAAAGGGGTATAAGTAGTGTACCCAAAACCCCAGATTTTTAGAATACCTCTGGAATCAAGAGGAACCTCTGACAAGCGGAAGAGCTGGAGGAGAAGTACTGCCCCTTTGCCTGTGACTGTGCTTTGCTGGGCTGGCCTGCAGTTGCTGCTTCTGCCTGAAAGAGGACAAAGACTGGACTTTGTGGTTTATTCCTGCTTGTTAAGAATCTCCAAGGGCTTAGATTGAGCTTGCCTACTGTTTTGAAGTCTCAGGGGCATCAAAGACTTCCTCTGCCAGCACCTGGATGCTCTGCTGAGACTCCTGTCCTGCTAAGTGGTGCGTTGTCCAATCTCTGGGCCCCTGAGAGGTGAAGTTGGCAGAACACGGAGTGAAATCCACACACAGAACACCATGTGGGGAAAATATTGATGCACTACCTGCAACGCGGCTGAAAAACATCGCGCCACAGGCTTCGCGGCTACAATTGTCAATCGATGCTCCACCTTCATTGTGGCTGGGAGATTGACTCATCGCGGCATAAGAAACGACGTGAAACTTGCTTGAGGCTCCTGATAATGTTTCAACCACATGCAGCACAGTTATCCAACACCGTGCGACCGGATTTCTCACGCATCATCACTGGGGGTCACAAATCAATGCAGGCCTGCGTGAATCCAAGGTGCCTGTCCGGAAATCAACGCATCGCTCTCTTGCAGGAGAGAAAAACAACACATCACCAACCTGACCAGAGAAGAAATGGCGCACGGCCTCACTTGTGAGTAAGGAATCGATGCATCACTGACGTTTTTGACGCACACTCGCCAGTGCAGCTTTATTTTTGACAAAAAACAGGTACTTTGGGTAAGATCAACCTTTCCATTGTTTTCTATGGAGTTACACTCTTAGGGGCATATTTATATTCTGTTTGCGCCGGATTTGCGTCGTTTTTTTTTTACGCAAATCCGACGCAAAACTAACTCCATATTTATACTTTGGCGTTAGACCCGTCTAGCGCCAAAGATCTTGGAGTTTGCATAATTTTTTAGCGTGGACACCTTCCTTGCGTTAATGATATGCAAGGTAGGCGTTCCCGTCTAAAAAATGACTCCGAGGCATGTGCGCCGTATTTACACTCCTGGGGAAAAATGACGCCCGGGAGTGGGCGGGTCAAAAAAAATGACGTCCAGCCGCTTTAGCGTCATTTTTTAACGCCTGGTCAGGGCAGGCGTTAAGGGACCTGTGGGCTCGGAAGGAGCCCAGAGGTGCCCTCCCATGCCCCCAGGGACACCCCCTGCCACCCTTGCCCACCCCAGGAGGACGCCCAAGGATGGAGGGACCCATCCCAGGGAATTTAAGGTAAGTTCAGGTAAGTATTTTTTTGTTTTGTTTTGGGTGGCATAGGGGGGCCTGATTTGTGCCCCCCTACATGCCACTATGCCCAATGACCATGCCCAGGGGACATAAGTCCCCTGGGCATGGCCATTGGGCAAGGGGGCATGACTCCTGTCTTTGCTAAGACAGGAGTAATTTCAATGGGGGTTGGGAGTAAAAAAAAATGGCGCAAATCGGGTTGAGGCGAAAATTTTGCCTCAGCCTGACTTGCCCCATTTTTTTATGCCCAAGCTCCATTTTCCCCTACGCCGGCGCTGCCTGGTGTAAGTAATTTTTTTTGACGCACACCAGGCAGCTCTGCCGGCTAACGTCATTCCATAAATAAGGCGCACGCATGGCGCTTTGGAATGGCGTTAGCCGGCGTTACATTTTTTGACGCACAACTGCGTTGGCGCAGTTGTGCGCCAAAAAGTATAAATACGGCCCTTATTCTTTTAAAACTTCATATCTTGACTTGTGTATTTTGGATTTTTGTTGTTTTTGTCTTGTTTGATTTAGATGAATATTATCTATTGTTCTAAACTAGTGTGGTGTCCATTTTGTAGTGTTTTCACTGTGTTACTATGTGTGTTGGTACAAATACTTTACACATTGCCTTTGAGATAAGTCTAACTGCTTGTGCCATGCTACCAAGGGTGTGAGCAAGGGTTATCAGAGTGTGTATTTCCATTGCCCTGACTGGAGTGAGTGTCCTTGCTTGGACATAGTGCAAACTGACTGCCAACCAGAGACACCATTTCTAACACCCACCTTTATATTTTAGTAACAACAAGTGCTATTTTGTGGACTGGGCAGCAGAAACCCTGCAAGCTCCCCATGTATTAGTTGAGGGCACCCTATTGCAGTACCAGCTTTTTAGTCTGCAGTGCATTTGCACACTGTATTATGTATGCATGAACAACAGTAGAATGTCTTGCATAATATTACACACAGGCAGTTTCACAAAGTCTCACTTGCATTGTGAAGATACATAGAGTGTTGCTGATTCATCATATGTAGGTTTGTTAAGATATGTTATGCTATGTTATTGTAGTACACTCATTCTCTTTCCTTTTCTTGCACCAAAGACCAACCAAAAAGTAACTGTGTCTGAGGTGGTGTTCGGAAAGCCTTCTGCTCAGTATGTAAAACATAAGTGCAGCAAGCCCACTGTTTTTCCTAGGTTCCCACCAATTCACTACTAAAATGCTGAGGTAGTCAAGTGGTATGGCTACCTGGTCTTGTTTTCATCCCATGTCCCTTTCTTCTGTCACCCTACATGTTTCCTCTCTTTCTCTAACTCTTGCAGATTCCTAATCACTCTTGCTTGCTTTCTTCCTAAATGTTTTCCTGTCTTCCTCCTCCTCCGTCATTCTCTCTTTTCTACTTCACTGTCTCATTCTGGGTCAAAGTTTGATGACACATAGTATGCCCCACCACCATCAATCACTGGCTTAAAAAAAGCTCTGCAGTTAGACCACTGTTTATGACAGCCGTGGTAAGTAAATGGCAATAATATGTTTCACCAGCTACTGAACTACTGTTATACCTATTTTACGGCTTGCAGTTTGTCTTCTATGGCAGCCACCATCACTTATATTGGTGGTAACATAAAAAAAAGGCAGAGAAAGTGCACCTTGCACTAAGCTGCTATGGTGAGCAAGTGGTAAAATATGGGCACCGTTTCAACTCTTAGTTGGGGGTATACATTTCCCCATAAATAAAAAAACATTAGCAAAATGCATTATAACTGTATGATAACATAAAATCTCAGTGTGTAATTATGTATGTAGGCAAATTAATTAAGCAATGTTCCACTATACTGTCCTCTCATCCTCAGCTTTTGAGGATATTCAAGGGGCACTAGAAAGTCCTCTTAAAAAAATGTTCAAGTCTGTGACTCCCTCTTCCATGGGTAGTGTTGGAAATAGAAAAAATAATATTCTGGAAACGCATTGTCATCAGTGGAGGACTCTTGTCAACTGGGGTGGCGGGCGGGTATATGTAAAAAAGAAAAATGAAATTTAAAAAACGTACCTTTAATGTTGGGAGAGACGGTTCCTTCTCTCCTTCCTCCTCGGACTCCCACAAGCACACAGGCTTCATGACTCCCCTCGAATCACAACGATGCTGTTAACAGCATGACAGCAGCATTGTGATTGGTGTGAGCACCCTGCTTTGGTGCTCAGACAGGGAGAAGGACCTTTTGCACTTTCTCCTCCCGGCTGTTCAATACAGCTGGGTGGAGAAATGCAAAGTGGGCATGAAGGTTTGGCTGGCTGAACACGGCCGGCCAAAGCATCATGTGCACTACTGTACACATTGTTCCCTTTTCAAGCTCATCTCATCCCCACCCTGCCCTAACAGTGTTCCCGAGGAAAAATAAAATGATAATAACGTGGCGTTATTATCCTTTTATTTTTTCCCTTTCCTTCACTGCATAAAGCAGTGGATCGACGCCCCTCAGCCTTAGTGGAGGAGCCACCACTGATTGTCATGTGGGGAATGGTGATGGGAAGGACAAGTGCAGGAGAAGAATTCTAAAACAGGTAGGGCTAAAAGCTCAAATTGGAAACACAACCCATTTGAAATATGCTCCACTAACCCTTCATGTGTACTGTAAAGCAGTGCAGCTTACCTGACATTTGCTGGGCTAATATATGAATGCAACCTTTACAGCAATATTAAGCACAGCTGCTATACCATGACTGGCCAGTACCAGCACTTCTCAGCAGAACTGTTTTTAGGTGTGTGTTAGTAAGCAGGGCAGAAGTCACTCCCTACCACTAAGATTTGAGGAACACATGGGAGCGAAACTCCAAACCCACTTGTACTCAGTCCAGCTCAGGGAAGGAACAGCTAGCTGTCCATCCTGAGTGTAGGTTTTGTCTGGACTGAGGCTTTGCATGCATGGAGAACGTACTACACAACGGTGTCCCAACAATGAACTACATTTTTCAGCAAGCCACAAAACCTCACATAGTTTTCAGATGTGATGGTCAACCTGGTTATCTATGTAAAACTTCCCTAGTGACCCAAAGCATGTTTGCATGGCAATTGTGATACAATGTTGCTGCTACCAGGACCTTGCTACATGGAGCTAGGATTTGCATTGTCAAGCACATTTGTTTCCTTTAGACTTCTTTGAAGGATGCTGGAAATGCAGAGAAGTATTTCTGAAAGTCAACTTGTATGATGGAAACAAACTTGGAACTATTTTAATATTTTAACATTTATTATGAACTCTCTCTTGATATATATAAATATATGTATACACATATATATATATATATATATATATATATATATATATATATATATATATATATATATAGTCATCAAAAGGAACCCCGACTTATCGAGGCTCACACACGGCGGTCTTGATATGGGATCGGGAATCCCATTAATATTAGTCAATTTTCTTCACCCACTTGGACAAGAGATCAAGACACAAGACGGACAATTAACAAATTATATTTGAAAGAAAGTTAGGTCTTCCTCCCAACGCGTTTCAGCCATAGCCTTGTTCACGTGGGTGAAGAAAATTGACTAATATATATATATATATATATATATATATATATATATATATATATATACACACACATACACACACACACACACACATATATATTATTTTTTCACTAAAAAAAGCCAAAGGTTACAGGGATGTTATAGTTAGGTTCAGAATTTACATACACAAAAACATAGAAATTGAGCTGTAATAATTAGAGTTATCTCAAGTAACTATAACTTATACCCTAAGGTAACTATAACTGACAGCCTCACCATGCACAGTTTCCTCATCAATAATTGCATTGCAAATGTTGTAGTGATATTAATGCTTTCACAGAAGATGTTATGATTGATGTAATATGTGGAGTAATTAGCAGTGCATTACGAGGACACAAATTATAGTTTCCCTTCGGCACAAGTTATAATTACTTGAGATAACTCTAACAGCTGAATTTCTATTGTTTTCTGAGTGTAAAGTGTCAACCAAACTATAACCTCCCTGTAACCTGTAACCCAGGGATATGATCCCCTGTGGCCCACCACAATTTTTTAGGGAGGTGGACGATTTCTGGTTACCCCATCCCCAAGGCCCGGTCATGGTTAGAAGGAGGAGGAGGGCAAGTGGCCGCCAAGCCCCAGGCCATATTTCGGCCCCAGGGACCCTATTTCCCAGGGCCCAGCCGCGCTGTAATTGGGTAGGGGGCATGTATCCCTCCTCTCTGGGCCAATGTCTGGCCCCAGGGACCACATCTCCCTGGGCCTGGCTACATTTATAATTGGGAGGGGGGCATGCAGTCCCCTCCCTGGGCCAACCTTTTATTATAGGGGAAAGGGTCACGCAGCCCCACTCCCCAGGCTGATTTTGGCCCTAGGTCCCCATCTCGAGGGACCTGGACATTGTGTGGAGGGGGGCATGCGTGCCACTCCCATGGCCAATATTAGCCCGGGGTGCCCCATCCCTCGGGTCCTGGCCATTAAATGGTGGGTGTTGTGCTGTCCACATAGGGCACCCACTGTGTCTTTGTTGGGGACGCTGGGAAGCCCCAAAACCTCCATGGCCCAAGCCAGCTCCCTACCACCAGTAGGAGCCGGCATTGCTCCAGGCCACATGGAGCAGCTAAAAATGCTGCTCCCTGTGGTCGGAAGCAACGTTTTCATTGTTTCCCTGCCTCTTTCAGTGCAGGCAGAAAAACAGATGAAAAATCTGCTCCTGGCGGAATGCTCCAATCCGCTGGGAGTGGACTTAGGGGGTCATTATGACCCTGGCGGAAGGCGGAGAACCGGCGGTAAGACCACCAACAGGCTGGCGGTCTTACTTTGTGGAATTATGACCATGGCGGTTACCGTCATGGTCATTCACCGGTTCTCCGTTCCGCCCGCCAGGGTGGAGACGACCGCTGGGCTGGAGACCTGGGTCTCTAGCCCGGCACCCGTCACTAGACCACCGGCGATATTTGGACCCGGCTTACCGCCGTGGATTTCCATCGGTTTGAACCGCCATGAAATCCATGACGGTAAGCACTATCAGTGCCAGGGAATTCCTTCCCTGGCACTGATAGGGGTCTCCCCCACCCCCCACCCCGACTCCCTCCCCTACACCCCCCACCACCCCTGCCAGCCCCCAAAGGTAGCAGGGCCCCCCTCCCCACCCCAACCCCCAACATCACATCACCCATACCCACACGACATGCACGCAGGCACCGCCTACACACTTACACGCACACACGCTGACATACATGCCTACATCCACACACAGTCAGACACGCACACCCACATTCAAACATACATGCACACATCCATACAAACATACCCACAGACATACGCGCACTCATTCCCATACACACAACACCCCCCGCAAGCATACACGCACTCACACACCCCTCTACATACACACACGCACACCCCCATGCACCCACACAACACACAGCCCCCCCACCCCCCTCCCCTCATGGACGATCGACTTACCTGGTCCGACGATCCTCCGGGAGGGGACGGGAGCCATCGGGGCAGCTCCGCCGACACCACACCGCCAAAGAACACCGCCACGGCGAATCACAGGACGTGATTCGCTGGGCGGTGTTCTGTTGGCATGGCGGTGGAGCAACCTCCACTTCCCCGCCTCCCGCTAGTATGGCTGTTGGCGGCTCTCCGTCCGTAAAAGGACGGAGAGCTGCCAACGGTCATATTAGGCCGATTTCAAACCGCCACCACTGGCGGTCTTCCGCACGGGGGTCCCCAAATCGGCCCAAATCTGCCTGAAAAGGAAATGTTGCCCCCCTCCCCCTTAATTCTTACAGCTGTGCCCTGGGGGGTGCTGCTCCTCAGGCTGAAAATGGCCGATGGATAGGGGTCATGACCCCCCAATATCTAACTATTTTCCCCTTGACCTGGCCAACAGGGGGCTTAAAAAAACAAGTGGGGGAGACCTTGCTTGTGCCTTTTTTTCATTCTTGCCACAGATGCGCAAATCCACCACAAATTTGTGCCAAGATTTAAAAAATACTGTTTTTGCCCCCTGCAGATTCCCTGTGGAACCCCACCACCAGGCCTAGGGGGGTCAGGGTATTTCTACCCTGCCCTCTTTTCATTTTTTAATGTTTTTTTTCTTTCAGATCTGTCAGCTCCCTGGAGGTCTCGCATTCCTAAATATACATGAATGTTTTTTCTTTATAACTCCAATTATTAAAAAAATCACTGTTTCTGGACCAAGCTCTACCTTTCTGCCAAATGTGCTGTAAACTGGTTCAGCGGTTCGGGCTGTAGTCGTGTTCTATGGGAAATTGCATAGGGAAAACTCATTTTAGAACCCTCCCTTTTCCTCATCCCCTGCTTGACGTATAACCCTGAAACTTTCTAGACAGCAGCGGAACAGACTAGAGTACTATTTTTGAAAATTGCATAAAGGTTTGGTAAACACCACCAAAGTTATTAGCAAAACAAAAGAAAATGCTCCATCTTGGAAACTAGGTCCTAACTATAACTATCTACTGGTAACCTGCAGTATGTCATATATACATAAATGATATATATATATATATATATATATATATATTTATATATATATAAAAAACAAAGGTTACAAGGATGTTATAGTTAAGTTCATAATTTACATACAAAAAACAAAAATATTCAGTTGTTATAGTTAGAGTTATTTCCTCAACTAACTATAGCTCATGCCCTAAGACAGTGTTTTTCAAACTTTTTAATGCCGTGCCCAACCAGTGGGAAAAAAAACAAATCATCAGGCCCACCTCAGAATTTTTCACACTTATTTTTTTAAGTTGCCAATGTTTAAACATGTCCAGCCTTATTTAAACATTGCAGTTGTGTTCTGTTACCTTTTTACAAATGCAACAAATTGTTTTCTGATTAAAACAAAGCACTGTTATCTGCACAATGCTTATTTTGGCCATAACCTGGTGCCCCCCGGATCACTTGAGGCCCACCTACGGGGTCCCACCCCCCAGTTTGAATACCTCTGATCTAAGGTAACTTTAACTTGCCCCTGCCATGAACAGTTTTCTCATCAATAGTTTCACTGCAAATGTTGCAGTGATATAAATAATGCTTTCATAGAAGATGTTATGATTGATGTAATATGTGGAGTAATTAGCAGTGCATTAGGAGGGGACAATTTATAGTTTCCCTAGGGCACGTGTAATAATTACTTGAGATAACTCTTACAGCTGAATTTCTATTGTTTTGTGTGTGTAAATTTTCAACCTAACTATAATGTCCCTGTAACCTCTAATCTGTCCAGGGACGCATATTTCGGCCCCATATATATGTACAATGCCTTGAGGTTACGTGCAGGCACCTGATTGCGGGCGGTGCTCAGAAAGAGCCATGACCGCTGTCAACCCCAATAAATATCAACACCTTCTCCATTCACTCCAAAGAGATGCCAGCACTCTGGAGGTCATATTTATTCCATCCTTTATTGTAGCCTCAGTGCAAACAAATGACTCGTTTTAGCTGTTTCCAGACATTTTCACATTTAAAGACCTCATGTTTTATGCATGTATTTATAGACAGATGCTGTGTCTGTTCAAAACAACATAAAAAAGAGACTTTCTGTTTTGTGACTTCATAAACCACAACCTTACAATAAAATAATACGAGGTATTACAGATATAATAATAGCAAAATATTAAATGAACCCTGATCACAATGGTTGTTTTAACATTAATTATTCTAGCATTACTTATGTTATTGTTTTACCAAATTGCCCCTGTGGACCCTCTTATAGTAATTACAAGTATTTACCTCTGTCCAATATTTATGATAACAATTACATTGACCAGCTTTACCATAAGACACTTTAGCAAAATATTTGTGCAAGCCAACTAGTTCCTATCAACAAGAGTTCTTAAGAGTAGTCAGTTGTGCCCTAGTGTGCTTGAAATGCTAGAACCTCTCAATGTATGTTATTTGCTTCAAATAATCTGAAAACAGGAGATAAAAACTCATTAAAACCTGATATAATACTGAATGGCACAGTATGACATCCTAATTTCATCGACAATCATAATCAATAATTGCAAACAAATTAAATTCTCACTTAAATTTACTAGTCATTAAAAGATAATGCATTTACTGAAATTTAATCCAGCCAGTTCCCGCATCTCAAGTGCAAGAATATACATGGTCCCCAGTCTCTTTATTTCTTTATCCCTCTCCTCATCTCTTAATCATTTGGGGACCTGATCAATAATACTGTATTTTAATTGACCTGAACCTCCTTCATGAAACTGATGGAAGTGCCTTGCAACTGAGTAAGTCAAATCTTTGTTTTTGTTATTTTTTACTGCAAGCAGGTTTTGAAATATTCTTTTGTGTGCTAGCAAAGTGATACTCCCCATATATGTTTTTAAACAAGGACAAAGTAGTGCATAACTCACAAAATGGCATCTACAGGTTAGATGGTATTTAATTTTTACAACCACCCTTCGTTTCATTGTCATCTTTGTAATATTTTCGCCATGTTTGTATTCCTTGCAAGTTTACCATTTGAAAAAATCTAACCTAGATTTCAATCATCCTTCTGCTTCCTTCTTAGATTTAATTTCACTCTTCACCAACTTGTCTCTCACATATCTGGCTTTTCTAAATGTAATGGCCGGCTTTTGTGTCAGTTCTTTTCCTATGATAGGGTCATTCCTTAATAAATGTCAGTGTTTGTTAAGGACTTTATTATGTTGTTTTTTCTCATGTGGAAATAAATCAACACTTATTGTCACTCTTCTTTTTACTTTTTGCCTAAGTAGGATATCTTCTCTTTTATGTTTTGATGCTGTTATATGGGCATGTTCTAAGGTGTTATTTGTGTACCTTTTTGTTTTAAATCTTTTCAGCATGTATTTTTCTGTAGATGCATATTTCTCATCAGTACTTCAAATTATTCTAGTCCTGAGAAGTTCCCCATAGGGAATACTTGCTTTCAGAGGGGCTGAGTGAAAACTACTGGCATGGATTTCTTGTAGGTTTTTTTTTCTATAAACTGAACTTGTAAATTTTCTACCTTAGACCTCTAATTGCACATCAAAGAATTCCAATCTCTGGTTACTGATGTCACTAGTAAATGTGAGGTTTAAATAATTGATATTGATCTTCTCAACATTAATTTAATGAATAGATATGAATTATTAAACATCTCCATTAAAGAATAGTTTGTTTAAAGTTACCCACATATTTAACATTATTATTTATATGTATTGTTTAGTAAATGTGGTTAAAGATTATGCATTTAATTAATATAACTATTTTCTTATTTTAAAAAAGTGTAAAAGAAGTAACAAATAATCAACAATTATACATAAAATGTTATTACAAGACACACACAAATGCACATGCATGCATAGTTTTTAGGTCGAGGGTAAGTGTATGACCTCTTGTATACTTTTAAGTATACTTCTTCTGTGGACTCCAGCTATTTCATTTGTTAGTTTAAGTGCCATTTGAAACTCCTTGCTTGCTAATGGTCAATTATGCCTCTTTGTCCCTCCTTCTTCTGTATGGGAGAAGGCACCAACTACTGTATAATTACACTTTGCCCTGTTTATATGGTCTGTAGGAGACTTTGGCCCTCATTATGAATATGGCGGACGAGACCCCCATGCCAGTGGCGGGGGAAATTTCTGCCACCAGCATGGTGGTCTCAACCGCCACATAATGAAGGCAGTGGGGACTGCCACCGATGGCCTTCCACCACCGCCAAGCTACGGCCAACAGGCAGCCTGACGATGGTGGAATTCTTCATCCGACAGGGCAGCGCTGCCCTGCAGATAAAGACCCCTTGTTCCGCCAGCCATTCCCTGGCAGGTGGGCTGGCAGAATGGGTGCTCCAGGGCCCCTGTGCAGAGCCTCATCTCACAGGTCACTGCCCGATTTACGGTCAGTAATATGCACGATGGATGCTGCTGCACCCGCCGCACAGCGGCATGACGACAGCTCCATGTGGAGCCGTCGGCAATGTCCCGGCCCAGCATTCCGCTGGGCTGGCTGGCAGAAACACTGTGTCCGCCCGCCGGCCCAGCAGAATGTTCATAATTCGGCCAGCGGGGTCTCAAGGGGGCTGAGGGTCTGTGATAAGACCGCCAGCATGAACACAGCGGGGATTCCTGCTGTGTGCATAATGACCCCCTTTGTTTTAACTTTGTTTCCTGCTCATGTCCAGGGAAGCTTCCCTTTTCATTTGCAGAACATTCTTGCTCTGAGTTTGGCTTAGCTGTAAACAAGGCTATAAATCAGGCTATCATGGTCACATTTGGTCTTTGTGGGCTCGCTGAGCCCTGTCTCAGCTGCCTGGCTCCCGCCCTTCCGTGGCTTGGATTTTCTTTACCGAGTGTGCCTGTCTGCAATCTCGGTGCTCACAGCAAGGGCAGAGGATCGCTTGTTTACTTAATTACTTGTTATAAATGGCATATTCATTGATACCCTCATTGGCTCG
This sequence comes from Pleurodeles waltl, assembly GCF_031143425.1. NCBI lineage: Eukaryota > Metazoa > Chordata > Amphibia > Caudata > Salamandridae > Pleurodeles > Pleurodeles waltl. The sequence goes on from NC_090449.1 coordinate 941,652,865, forward strand.
CTGCCCCAGTCTCACCATTGAGCTTTTACTTCTATGATCACATGTGGGGGCCGTTACATGCCTGTGAAAACACAACTGTTCCACCAGAGTTGCAAAGCTCTTACCAGCGGACGCGCTCAGTGCAGAGGTGAGGAGATCTCCTGAGTGTGTGTCTGGGGCTGTCCACAGTGACTGCACCTTGTGGGGGCGGTTGTGTGTACCGCCTGCTGTGTGTGTGCCCTGACACTTAGGTAAAGGATAGCAAACTTTCTGCCTGATCGTCACCAGTTCATAAGTGGCGAGTTGTGCAAGGGATCCTCTTAAGCGGCGCTATAGAGAACCCTTGCCATTCTCTGTGCCCTCTTAGGATAAAACATGTGAGAGTCCATAACTGTGCCAGGCTGCACCCAGGCACTGCAGTTGTTGCAAACTTCAGCTCTCTTTTAAATAACTTTTCTGGTCCTGTGTTTGCAGTATACTGGACGGTGTTTTTGATGAGGGCCCTCAAGAGGTATGGCTTCATAACTTGTAATAGTGCTGTAAGGTATTTTAAGGCTAAATACTATGTGCACTTGACGTAGTGCAGCTTTGCACACCTAATCGCTTCGAGACACTGTTTATACTTTTCTTTTGGATTATTTTTTTTGGTAAACAACTGTAGATACTGTCTAAAAAGTGTTATTTGTCCTTGAATTCTATATGGAGGTCTTGGGCGTAGGCGATTCCCACCCCCCCAGTGCTCCTGCTCCAACATACACTCAAATGCACACAAACATACCTTTATTTACTCCTTTGAGTTGTGTATGTTTGTTCGCAGGATTTCAAAAAGCTCCAAAGTTCTGAATGTTATCCTTCGCTGATGGATTGCATGCATGTCAATGTGGCTGGTAAGAGTAACATTTATTAGCCCAGCAGCGCCTTGATACCCAGATGATCTATGTAAAATCGCCTCATTGCTGTTCTTTGCCCACCTGAGCTCTCACTGATTGTGACTGTCACAGATGAGATGCATTCAGCTCGTCCTCTTCTTTCCTGGAGGTGCTGTTATTTTCCGACCATGCCTTCTGCTTTTATGGGGAGTTCTCATGATCAAAGCGGGCCTCCGCCAGAGAGCTGCAAGTGCAGTCAAACTGCACACTGCTCCCCCTCGCACATCCATCATCCTGACACAGCACACATCGCCGGCTGTCCCAACCTCGTTGCTTCCATAGTGCAGCTCAACGTTTAATGGCCAGGCAGAGGCGACAGGGCCTATTTAAACCCCCTCTTTCTCAATGCTACATTAACAGATTAATTCACAGATATACAGCCTAGGGTTTGTTTGTGAGCAACACTGCCAAATATGTCTGCACTTGGGGGGAGGTAGTAAGTATGTACGAGGGATAACATGACATTCACCAGAGGCGAACTTTAGAAAGTGATTTTTTACCTCAAATAAACATCCATTTTATAAGCTAGTAGGTTGCATTCTTACAGCGGAGTTATCTCTTTCTGTTTTTGGGGTGGGTATTCTGGCAGGGAAATGCGTGATCGTCGGCCTCCGCCTCTCATCTTTCTCATGCCTGTCCCATAGATCAATAGGTGAACGGACATGCAGCAAAGCTAAGTATGAACAATAAATCTCAGGTGCTGGAACATTATGTGGAGTGCCTGAAACTTCATTTCATCTGAAGCTAGTAAAAAATATCAATGGGTTAATGCACATGTGGCAAAGCTCAGCTTGAAACCTTAGAAGAAGGGTCCGACTGAGCCTGTCATCCTTCCTTAGTGCCACTAAGCTGAGCTAACCATTGCTTCTAATAATTTTACAGACGATGCCACAGGTGCCTGGTGGGTGGACAACCATGACTCCTTTTTAAGATTTGAGATGCATATTGTAAATAATTATGGAAATTTAAGGATGGAAAGAAATACTGTACATATGATGATGTTTTTTATGTCGTGTTTATATGGTTGTGAATAAATACGGCCTGAGAATTGTTATATTCTCTATCGCAGGAAGGTTTCAGTCTGATTTGTTTATTGTGAACATAAAGTATGTTGCTCTAAGCAGTGGATCATAGTGGACCCAAGGGTAGGTCGCTCCCCCTGCCGCTGCAGCTCCTCCAGCTCCTCCAGGTTCCTGAGTTCCTGAGACCCACCTCACAGTAAGTACCCCCCACCTCCCAACCCTTCGCCCTGCCCCGCGCTACTCACCCTCTCTCCTGCTCCTGCTTCTTTTCTTCTTTTCTTCTTCTCTGTTCTTCCTCCTCGCTCCTCGCCTGTAATCTTCTTCTGTACTCTTCTTCTCCCCGTCTTCTGTGTGCTTCTCTGCCTCTCCTGTCGCCTCTCTTCTTCTTCATCTTCTTCTGCCTGTCTTCTGCCTTCTGTTCTTCGTATCTTCATCTGTGATCTTCTGCTCTTCTGTGAACTTCCGCTCTTCTGAGTTCTTTGGTTCTCCTGTTCTTCTGTTCTTCTGTTCTTCCGGTCTTCTGTTCTTCTGTTCTTCTGCTCTTCCGGTCTTCTGTTCTTCTGTCTTCTGTTCTTCTGTCTTCTATCTTCTGTCTTCGGCTCCTCTGCCCCCTCCGTCTTCTTCTCCCTGCGCCTGCCCTCCTGCCTCATCCCCCTCCCTCACTCGCCTCCCCCTCTCTATCACCCCTATCTAACCCATTCGCTATCTACCTCCCTCTCTCCTCCTATCCACCTATCTCTCCATCTATCTATTTCTCTATCTATCGATTTCTCTATCTATCCATTTTCTCTATCTATTTCTCTATCTCTCCCACCCTTCCCGCCACCCCCTCTATTACCTATTCTTCCTATCCTCTCACTCTACCTCTCACCCTCACCCACCTCTACAACCCCCCTCCCCTATCTTCAAAACCCAACTCCTATCTCTCTTCCTAATCTCCCAAACCTCCTAACACTCTCCCCCCTCCACCCTTAAACCCCCCTCCCCCAGCTCTTCTCACTCTACCTGTCCCCCCCTCCCTCACGCTTTCCCGCCGCGACCTCCTGCTCGCCCCCGCCCCCCCCAGCTCCCATTCGCCCCCAGCTGACCCCTCCCCCCCCCTCCTACCTCATATGGCGGCCGCTGCGCGACAGTGGTAGCGACCCTCGACCCAAGGGTAGGTCGCTCCCCCTGCCGCTGCAGCTCCTCCAGCTCCTCCAGGTTCCTGAGTTCCTGAGACCCACCTCACAGTAAGTACCTCCCAACCCCTCGCCCTGCCCCGCGCTACTCACCCTCTCTCCTGCTCCTGCTTCTTTTCTTCTTTTCTTCTTCTCTGTTCTTCCTCCTCGCTCCTCGACTGTAATCTTCTTCTATACTCTTCTTCTCCCCGTCTTCTCTCTTCTTCTGTGTGCTTCTCTGCCTCTCCTGTCGCCTCTCTTCTTCTTCATCTTCTTCTGAGGTCTTCTGCCTGTCTTCTGCCTTCTGTTCTTCCTATCTTCATCTGTGATCTTCTGCTCTTCTGTGAACTTCTGCTCTTCTGAGTTCTTCTGGACTCCTGTTCTTCGGTTCTCCTGTTCTTCTGTTCTTCCGGTCTTCTGTTCTTCTGTTCTTCTGCTCTTCCGGTCTTCTGTTCTTCTGTCTTCTATCTTCTGTCTTCGGCTCCTCTGCCCCCTCCGTCTTCTTCTCCCTGCGCCTGCCCTCCTGCTCCTGCCTCATCCCCCTCCCTCACTCGCCTCCCCCTCTCTATCACCCCTATCTAACCCATTCGCTATCTACCTCCCTCTCTCCTCCTATCCACCTATCTCTCTATCTATCTATTTCTCTATCTATTGATTTCTCTATCTATCCATTTTCTCTATCTATTTCTCTATCTCTCCCCCCTTCCCGCCACCCCCTCTATTACCTATTCTTCCTATCCTCTCACTCTACCTCTCACCCTCACCCACCTCTACAACCCCCCTCCCCTATCTTCAAAACCCAACTCCTATCTCTCTTCCTAATCTCCCAAACCTCCTAACACTCTCCCTCCTCCACCCTTAAACCCCCCTCCCCCAGCTCTTCTCACTCTACCTGTCCCCCCCTCCCTCGCGCTTTCCCGCCGCGACCTCCTGCTCGCCCCCCCAGCTCCCATTCACCCCCAGCTGACCCCTCCCCCCCTCCTACCTCATATGGCGGCCGCTGCGCGACTGCGCAGCTGGCGCAGCTGGAGCGCCAGAGGCAAGCCCGTCTGCGCCCGTCCGCGCCTGGCCCGCGCCCAGCGCCACGACCCCTGGTCCCCAGCTCTCCCAAACCCCGCTGATCCGCTACGACCCCATGACCCTCCTCACCCTCAACCCAGGACGCTCCAACACCTGCTTCCAAGCTCACCCCAAACGCACCCATGGACCCTTCGCCTGCAACTCCTGCAAACGCATCTTCCACCACGCAACTACCACGACCACAAGCCCACGCGCCATCAACCACTTCAAGTGCATCCTGGTCAACGCTCGATCCGTCCACAAGCACGCCGTTGAACTCTGGGACCTCCTGGACTCCACAGCACCGGACGTCGCCTTCATCACGGAGACCTGGATGAACGCCTCCTCTGCTCCAGACATCGCCGCCGCCATCCCCGAAGGCTACAAGATCTCCAGAAAAGACCGCACCAACCAAGTAGGAGGAGGTATCGCCATCGTCTTCAAAGACTCCATCAGCGTCACCACCTCCACCGAAGACACCCCCCTCGCCGCTGAACACCTGTATTTTCAGATTCGCACCGACCCGAGGACCACCCTCAGAGGATCCCTCGTCTACCGTCCTCCCGGACCGCGCGCCCCCTTCAGCGACGCCATCGCCGACTTCATCTCCCCGCACGCCCTCGCCTCACCGGACTACATCCTCCTAGGCGACCTCAACTTCCATCTGGAACAAAACAACGACCCCAACACCGCCACCCTGCTCGACAACCTCGCCAACCTCGGCCTCAAACAACTGCTGAACACCGCCACCCACATCGCCGGACACACGCTTGACCCTATCTTCTCCGCCAGCAAACACGTCTTCTTCAGCCACACCTCCGCTCTACACTGGACCGACCACAGCTGTGTCCACTTCACATTCCGACGCGAGACCCGCCACCTCCGCACTCAACCCATCCCTCGTCGACAGTGGAACAAGATCCCCGAAGAGCAACTCTTCTCAGCACTCGCCGCCAACCAACCCACCCTCACCACCGACCCCAACGACGCAGCCCTCAGCCTCACAAACTGGATCTCCAACTGCGCAGACAACATTGCTCCCATCAAACACACGCATCGACAGACCAACACCAAAAAACCTCTCTGGTTCTCTGACACCCTCAAAGAATCAAAGAAAACTTGTTGCGCCCTCGAGAAGGCCTGGCGCAAGGACCACACTGCTGACAACATGACCGCCCTCAAGAACGCTACCCGCGAACACCACCGCCTGATCCGCGCTGCTAAAAAGACCTTTTTCACTGACAGACTGGACAAAAACAGCCACAACAGCAAAGAACTCTTCAGCATCGTCAAGGAGTTCTCCAACCCCAACGCCAACGCCGTCACGCCCTCACAGGATTTGTGCGAATCCCTCGCCACTTTTTTCCATCGCAAGATCAGCGACCTCCACAACAGCTTCGGACACCAGACCCAACATAACACCACCGAACCCGCACCCCCGGCCATTACCCTCAACAACTGGACCCACATCAACACTGAAGAAACCAAATCCATCATGAACTCTATCCACTCCGGCCCCCCTTCGGACCCCTGCCCTCACTTCATCTTTAACAAAGCCAACGACATCATCGCCCCGCACCTCCAGACCGTCATCAACTCTTCTTTTTCTTCTGCTACCTTCCCCAAATGCTGGAAACACGCCGAAGTCAACGCCCTACTAAAGAAACCTACGGCTGACTCGAGCGACCTGAAAAACTTCAGCCCCATCTCTCTTCTGCCTTTCCCAGCCAAGGTAATAGAGAAGACCGTCAACAAACAGCTGACCACCTTCCTGGAAAACAACAACCTGCTTGACCCTTCACAAACCGGATTCCGAACCAACCACAGCACGGAAACCGCCCTCATCTCAGTCACTGACGACATCAGAACCCTGATGGACAACGGTGAAACAGTCGCCCTCATTCTCCTCGACCTCTCGGCTGCCTTTGACACCGTCTGTCACCGTACCCTAATCACCCACCTCCGCTCCACCGGGATCCAAGGCCAGGCCCTGGACTGGATCGCCTCCTTCCTCTCAAACCGTTCCCAAAGAGTTTACCTCCCTCCGTTTCGCTCTGAACCCACCGAGATCATCTGCGGCGTACCTCAAGGCTCATCGCTCAGCCCGACACTCTTCAATGTCTACATGAGCCCCCTCGCCAACATCGTTCGCAAGCACGACATCATCATCACCTCCTACGCCGATGACACCCAACTTATACTCTCCCTCACCAAGGACCCCGCCAGCGCCAAGACCAACCTACAAGAGGGTATGAAGGACGTCGCAGATTGGATGAGGCTCAGCCGCCTAAAGCTGAACTCTGAAAAAACGGAAGTCCTCATCCTCGGCAACACCCCGTCCGGCTGGGATGACTCCTGGTGGCCCACGGCCCTCGGCACCGCACCGACCCCCACAGACCACGCCCGCAACCTCGGCTTCATCTTGGACCCTCTTCTCACCATGACCAAGCAAGTCAACGCCGTGTCCTCCGCCTGCTTCCTCACCCTCCGCATGCTCCGCAAGATCTTCTGCTGGATCCCCGCCGACACTAGAAAAACCGTGACCCACGCCCTCGTCACGAGCCGCCTGGACTACGGCAACACCCTCTACGCCGGGACCACAGCCAAACTCCAAAATCGCCTGCAACGCATTCAAAACGCATCGGCACGCCTCATCCTCGACGTACCCCGCAACAGCCACATCTCCGCACACCTGAGACACCTGCATTGGCTCCCAGTCAGCAAAAGGATCACCTTTCGACTTCTCACCCACGCACACAAAGCCCTCCACAACAAGGGATCGGAATACCTCAACCGACGCCTCAGCTTCTACGTCCCCACCCGCCTCCTCTGTTCCTCTGGTCTCGCACTCGCTGCCGTCCCTCGCATCCGCCGCTCCACGGCGGGTGGGAGATCTTTCTCCTTCCTGGCGGCCAAGACCTGGAACTCCCTCCCCACCAGCCTCAGGACCACCCAGGACCACTCCGCTTTCCAGAGACTCCTAAAAACCTGGCTATTCGAGCAGCAGTAACCCCCCCTTTCCCCTAGCGCCTTGAGACCCGCACGGGTGAGTAGCGCGCTTTATAAATGTTAATGATTTTTTGATTTTTTTGATTTAATAATCACCACTGTAATACGGTTGACTCTCTGCACTAGTAACTTAAGAAATGTTATTGCTAAATAATGGGGTATTTGGGGTATTTGTTTAGCACAGCCTTCAATCTTGTTGAGTGCATTGGTGCTGTTTAGGTTCTTACTTGCTCATTTTAGACACACTATGTTGAACTGTCTGGGCACACAACAACATTTTAATTTTTTTGCTGCAGATAGAGGAAGAAGGTAAATGGAAGTGCTTTAGTTATATGCAGGTCCACTAGAATTATATGCCTGGAAAAGATGAAATCATGAGGCAGGGCTGACCAATTTATGTGGCAAGTTATGAATTTACAATGCCAATAGCTCTAACTCAAGAAGATGTGAGACCTATTGCATTGCAAATGCTTGTTATTTCTTTGCAGACTGCTCTATGTTTAGCTTACTGATTCTAAACTATTTTCTGTACCTGTCCTCATGCATGAGTGAGTCTGTTGTCCATTGTATTGGATTATGTTGAGCAATTGCATTGGAGTGTTTCTCTCCTGATGTACTCTGGCATATATTTCACAAAATTGCACTTACCACTTTCTTTCGATGATAATGCACGTTTTTTTCATATTGGCTTGAAAGAGGTCCATCTGTTGACCAAAACACATTGCAAACTACCACTGTTTAATTAAATCTAAAATGGATTGAAGATGCACATTTGAATTCTATATGTGTGTGTATAGATAGATAGATAGATAGATAGATAGATAGATAGATAGATAGATAGATAGATAGATAGATAGATAGATAGATAGATAGATAGATAGATAGATAGATTATTGTTTTATTTTTCAGCTGCTGGCTGAGCCTGCATGTGCAGGGAGGGGTGCGCTGGGCCATGGGAGACGGGAGGAAGAGTGGAGTGAGTGCTCTCAAGTGTTCATGTCAGTTTGGCCGGCAGTCTTAGGCTAGCCAATCAAACATGCACACTTAGATTTCTCCAACCCAACTCTGTTGCACAGCCAGGTTGGAGACACATCACAGACTCCAGTGCACTGTCTGAGCGGCACACCAAGTTGCTCAGACCAATCCTGGCACTGCTTTCATGCTAGGTATAGCATGAGAGAGTTACCAGTGAGTTTTTATTGAAATTACTAATTAATATTCATGTATTTTGAGTGTTGGATTTGTGTAGAAAATGTATTAACTTAGAGAAAAATGATGCACGCATTTGAAGGTATGACTATGTGGTTGGCTGCCAATGTTCACGAAGTGTACTTATTAATGGCTCATTAACATGAAATGTTGAGCTTATGTTTGATTAATGTAGTAATACACCATATTGAGGGTTATGCATTATGTATTAGGTTTATTATTGTAGGCCTTAACTTAGCGGAAGTCTTGGCCTAGTTGCCCTGCCTCATGTCAAGCTGCATTTCTTAGGTGTTTAATAAAATGTCTGCCTAGAGAATTAAATTGTGATTTTCCACTGTGCTGACTTGATGTACTCGTAGCAAAAGGACTTTCTCATGAAAACTGTTTGCTAGAAGATGCTGTATTAGCTAATGCAAAATTGTTAACGTAAAATGTGTAAGACTGACTTTCTCAGGAGAATACAATAAAGACACTGACTGAATTATAAGCTGCAACAATATTGTTGCCTGACGAGCCGGATGAATGAGAACATTACGAAAAGAGACAATCATCGACATGTGAACCTTGTACTAGTACAATTTGTAGATTTGAAGTTTTAATTATATGGGACAAAGTGTGAACCTGCTATCCCTTGACCAATAGGTACCTGGGAAATAGTTTTAGGAAATCTAAGTGAGCCAGACTGCACAGAGAGGAGATACCACAATTACTTTCTTAAGCGTCTAGAGGAGAGACATGCTTAACATTAAATGCTTAAAACACTTAGGGGGTCATTCTGACCCTGGCGGCCGGTGGCCGCCAGGGCCACCGACCACGGGAGCACCGCCAACAGGCTGGCGGTGCTCCCACGAGCATTCTGACCGCGGCGGTTCAGCCGCGGTCAGAAGCGGAAAGTCGGCGGTCTCCCGCCGACTTCCCGCTGCTTGGGGGAATCCTCCATGGCTGCGGAGCGCGCTCCGCAGCCATGGGGATTCTGACACCCCCTACCGCCATCCTGTTCCTGGCGGGTCTCCCGCCAGGAACAGGATGGCGGTAGGGGGTGCCGCGGGGCCCCTGGGGGCCCCTGCAGTGCCCATGCCAATGGCATGGGCACTGCAGGGGCCCCCGTAAGAGGGCCGTAAGAGGGCCCCACTGTGTATTTCAGTGTCTGCAATGCAGACACTGAAATACGCGACGGGTGCAAACTGCACCCGTCGCACCCCTGCAACTACGCCGGCTCAATTCTGAGCCGGCGTCCTCGTTGCAGGGGCATTTCCTCTGGGCCGGCGGGCGCTCTTTTGGAGAGCGCCCGCCGGCCCAGAGGAAATGTCTGAATGGCCGCCGCGGTCTTTTGACCGCGATGCGGTCATTTGGCGGCTCCCTCCAGGCGGGCGGCTCCCGCCGCCCGCCGGGCTCAGAATGAGCCCCTTAGCCTTTTCTGAACTTTGATGCTGAATCCTGATGTCTTGCTGATCAGACTGATGTCCTGATGATGAAGACTATCACAGCTTGCTTACCCAAAAGGAGGATAGGTGTATTGACTATGATGTTGTTTGCTTTTGTTTCTAGGTACCAACCGCTCTATTTTGACAGAGCCATAGATGTTTTTCCAAATTGGTGCTGACTAAATTGTTTTGCATGAAGCCCAAACATGCTATTCTAACCTGGTGTTAGTTAGGGAACTCACTGATGAAGTCCATTATATGTGAGAACAGTTGATGTATTTTCTTTGCTGAATCTAAATGTATGTAATATCGTTTGTGCAGTTATTTTTGTTATTAATTTGCACTGTAACTTTAGAATGTGTAGTAGCTCAAGCTTTGATTTCACCTCTTTGGTCAGCCAGTGTTGTTTCTGTATATTTATCATTTGATTTTGAGATTCTTTTACGTGACATTAACATTGTTAATACAGGGAAATATATATTCAAATGTTTACACAATGGTGTGGCTATTCATGACTGCAAGGTCATTGTGGGTGACAATTACTGACTCTTAGTGATTACTATTGTTATTGATTGGCATTGTTTATTAATCTGCACATACTGGATATATGGTGGGAACATCTTAAGCGAGTCACAAGGTTCGTCGGCCTAGTCGCATCCCCTTGTAAGTTTACTTATTAAGGTCAGATGCGCAAACAGACGTGGTAGCAGAGATTGTTGGTTTGTCGCCTTGACCCCTTCGCTGCCAGGCCTTTTCCCCCTCCTGTGCCAGGCCTTTTTTTGCCTATTTGGAATGGTTCTCGCTTAGGCCCTCATAACTTTTTGTCCACATAAGCTACCCACGCCAAATTTGCGTCCTTTTTTCCAACATCCTAGGGATTCTAGAGGTACCCAGACTTTGTGGGTTCCCCTGAAGGAGGCCAAGAAATTAGCCAAAATACAGTGAAAAGTTCGTTTTTAAAAAAAAAATGAGAAAAAAGGGCTGCAGAAGAAGGCTTGTGGTTTTTTCCCTGAAAATGGCATCAACAAAGGGTTTGCTAAAATCACCAGCTTCACAGCTTTCAGGAACAGGCAGACTTGAATCGAAAAGCCCAATTTTTCAACACAATTTTGGCATTTTACTGGGACATACCCCATTTTAACGATTTTTTGTGCTTTCAGCCTCCTTCCAGTAAGTGACAGAAATGGGTGTAAAACCAATGCTGGATCCTAGAAACCTAAACACTTCTGAAAAGTAGACAAAATACTGAATTCAGCAATGGGTAATTTGTATGGATCCTACAAGGGTTTCCTACAGAAAATAACAACGGAAATAAAAGAATATTGAAATTGAGGTGAAAAAAACAGCAATTTTTTCTCTACGTTTTACTCTGTAACTTTTTCCTGCAATGTCAGATTTTTGAAAGCATTATACTGTTACGTCCCCAGGACTCTTCTGATTCTAGGTTCATCAAGTACCCTAGGCACCCAGAGCCAATAAATGAGCTGCACCTTGCAGTGGGTTTTCATTCTATACCGGGTATACAGCAATTTATTTGCTGAAATATAAAGAGTCAAAAATAGGCATCAAGAAAACCTTTGTATTTCCAAAATGGGCACAAGATAAGGTGTTGAGGATCAGTGGTTATTTGCACATCTCTGAATTCTGGAGTGCCCATACTAGCATGTAAATTACAGGGCATTTCTCAAATAGACGTCTTTTTTACACACTGTCTTATATTTGGAAGGAACAAATGTAGAGAAAGACAAGGGGCAATAACACTTGTTTTGCTATTTTATGTTCCCCCAAGTCTCCTGATAAAAATGGTACCTCACTTGTGTGGATAGGCCTAGTGCCCGTGACAGGAAATGCCCCAAAACACAACGTGGACACATCACATTTTTGCACAGAAAACAGAGGTGTTTTTGGCAAAGTGCCTACCTGTGGATTTTGGCCTCTAGCTCAGCCGGCACATAGGGAAACTTACCAAACCTGTGCATTTTTTTAAAACTAGAGACCTAGGGGAATCCAGGACGGGGTGACTCGTGGGGCTCTCACCAGGTTCTGTTACCCAGAATCCTTTGCAAACCTCTACATTTGGCTAAAAAACACTTTTAACTCATAATTCGGTGACAGAGAGTTCTGGAATCTGAGAGGAGCCCCACATTTCCTCTCACCCAGCGTTCCCCCAAGCCTCCAGATAAAAATGGTACCTCACTTGTGTGGGTAGGCATAGTGCCCACGACAGGAAATGCTCCAAAACACAATGTGAACACATCACATTTTTCTACAGAAAACAGAGGTGTTTTTTGCAAAGTGCCTACCTGTGGATTTTGGCCTCCAGCTCAGCCGCCCCCTGGGGAAACCTACCAAACCAGTGCATTTTTTAAAACTAGAGACCTAAAGGAAATCTAAGATGGGGTGACTTGTGGGGCTCTCACCAGGTTCTGTTACCCAGAATCCTTTACAAACCTCAAAATGAGGCTAAAGAAATACTTTTTTCTCACATTTCGGTGACAGAAAGTACTGGAATCTGAGAGGAGCCACAAATTTCCTTTCACCCAGCGTTCCCCCAAGTCTCCTGATAAAAATGGTACCTCACTTGTGTGGGTATGCCCAGTGCCCGCGACAGGAAATGCCCCAAAACACAAAGTGGACACATCACATTTTCTCAAAGAAAACAGACGTGTTTTTTGCAAAGTGCCTACCTGTGGATTTTGGCCTCTAGCTCAGCCGCCACCTGGGGAAACCTACCAAATCTGTGCATTTTTTAAAACTAGAGACCTAGGGAATCCAAGATTGGGTGACTTGTCGGGCTCTCACCAGGTTCTGTTACCCAGAATCCTTTGCAAACCTCAAACTGTGGCTAAAAAAACACTTTTTCCTCACATTTCGGTGACAGAAAGTTGTGGAATCTGAGTGGGGCCACAAATTTCCTTCCACCCAGCGTTCCCCCAAGTCTCCCGATAAAAATGGTACCTCACTTGTGTGGGTAGGCCTAGTGCCCGGGACAGGAAATGCCCCAAAACACAAAGTGGACATATCAAATTTTCTCAAAGAAAACAGAGGTGTTTTTTGCAAAGTGCCTACCTGTGCACTTTGGCCTCTAGCTCAGCCGGCACGTAGGAAAACCTACCACACCCGCACATTTTTGAAAACTAGAGACCTAGGGGAATCCAAGACGGGGTGACTTGTGGCGCTCTCACCAGGTTCTGTTACCCAGAATCCTTTGCAAACCTCAACATTTGGCTATAAAAACACTTTTTCCTCACATTTCGGTGACAGAGAGATCTGGAATTTGAGAGGAGCCACAAATTTCCTTCCACCCAGCGTTCCCCCAAGTCTCCCGATAAAAATGATACCTCACTTGTGTGGGTAGGCATAGTGCCCACGACAGGAAATGCTCCAAAACACAACGTGGACTCATCACATTTTTCTACAGAACACAGAGGTGTTTTTTGCAAAGTGCCTACCTGTGGATTTTGGCCTCTAGCTCAGCCGGCACCTAGGGAAACCTACAAAACCTGCACATTTTTTAAAACTAGAGACCTAGGGATATCCAAGACGGGGTGACTTGTGGGGCTCTCACCAGGTTCTGTTAATCAGAATCCTTTGCAAACCTCAAAATTTGGCTAAAAAATCACTTTTTCCTCACATTTCGGTGACAGAAAGTTCTGGAATCTGAGAGGAGCCACAAAATCCACAGTGGTCACTCGCCAAACATAAAAAAACAATAAAGAACATTTTCCCTGGTGTCTAGTGGATTTCTGCCCCCCCGGGACAGATTGGCCTAATAATTTTAGGCCGATCTGCCCCGGGGGGGCAGAAACAGCCGTAAAATTATTTGCCCCCCGGGGAGCAGCCCTTCCCCTTATGTGTACATATAAAAAATAAAAAAAATCCTGGTGTCTAGTGGTTTCTGCCCCCCTTGGGGGCAGATTAGCCTAATAAAAATAGGCCGATCTGCCCCAAAGGGGGGGCAGAAATGGCCTAGAAATTGTTTTGCCCCCAGGGGAACGACCCTTGGCTAAGCGGTAGCTCCCCACAAATAAAAATAAAATAAAACCAATCCCTGGTGACTAGGGGGGTTTCTGCCCCCCCCCGGAACAGATCGGCCTAATTGTATTAGGCCGATCTGCCCCCAGGAGGGGCAGAAACAGACAAAAAATATGTTGTCCCCCTGGAGAGCGGCCCTTGCCCAAGGGGCCGCTCTCCTTATGAAATACACAAAACAAAAAAAATCCCTGGTGTCTAGTGGCATTTCTGCTGCCCGATCACATCACAGAAATGCTCAGAGAAGCCTGAAAGGAGAGGAAAGGCCTTTTCTCTGCTTCCAGGCTTCTCTGACCCCCTCCACGTGATCGGAGGAGAAATGCTGAGCTTCCAGCACCGGAGGGAAGGCCTCTGATGAGGTCAGCGCGCAAAAGCCCCGTGGCTTTCATCATCAGATGCCACGGGGAGGTCACGGGGCTCACGGGGGCAGGGTGGAAGGGGCAGTGATTCCCCTTCCATCCCTGCCTAGGGGAGTGGTGTGTCTGGCCATCTAGCAGGACGAGGTGATCTCGTCCAAGGCACTGGGGAACCAGCGCCTAGGACGAGATCACCTCATCCGGGGCACACAAGTGGTTAAGAGCCCATCATATGGTCCCAGAAATAACAGGAGATGGTAGTAGCTTGATGGTCTTGTCTTTTGAGAGCTCCTCATCACCGAGATTTGGATTTATTTTGCCAATGATACAAATTTGAGAAAAAATTTGACCCTAAGTCCTGAAATGACTTTCCCAGAATCTTGGAGCTTGCCAGTGGTTCTTTGAGGATGTTCTCGGCATTCTAGTGATGGTGTGAATGGAGTAGATTTTGCGCTTGCACAGCTTATGCAAATCGTATGTGAACTGTGATATTTGTGAAGGTTTAGGGAGTTTGCATACTCCAAATGAAGTTGTTGAAGGAGTGTGTGTACTCTGAAGTGTGAGAGTAGGGAAGTCGTCGAACTTCACTTGTGTGTGGAGCTTTGTGCTAAACAATTGTCCACGTGGTTGTTGATGTACGGACCCTGCGTGGTCTAAGATTCCAGAGTATATTGAAAAGTGTATGAGACACTTGGGTTTGTGTTGTAATTTGTCTGGTTTAATAGGTCGATCGGGCGTGGTCGAAAAGTCAGCGTGTGAGTCAAAGTGATTGAAATAATTTTTTGACTCAGGTCTGGCAAGTCCTATGCGCACCAGGACAGACTCACTGATCAGTTGAGAGTGAAATTTGCGGGTTGAATTTTGCTTGCGAATCGGGAAGCTGAGAAAGAAGGAGTAGCTGTTAGAGGGAAACACCGTCAGTATAAAAATCTGTCATGTTTCTGAAGGGAATGTGTTGCCCTACTTGTAGTAAACCGATAAATTGGGTTTGATTTTGTTTAGTGCTCACAATATTTTGCATTAGTTTGTGTGAAGCTGAGTTTGGGAGGAAAAGCCACAAAACTTTGTCAACTGCAGTACTTGTGAGAGTGACATCAGTGGAGCCATGATGGGCTAGGATGGTTAGAGAGAAGGGTAGCGCACAAATTGGCAGCCGTCCGTGAAGCGCAATTGGTTGAGAAGGTGGGTGAAGAGACTTCTGGGATTAAAAGTCACTTCTTGATCTGATTTTGAATAAAATAAAGGTTGCAAAAATGACATTTTTCAAAGCTTTAAGGGGTGCTTTAAGTGGAGACGTGTACATTACAACGAGTACAGGGGATATAGCACCGCCAGAAGGTACACCAGCTTGCATGGTAATCGAAGAAAAGGGCGCTCTGCCATGTCTTTGGCTAAAGCAATGGTGCAAAGTGACAGAGAAAGATGGGAGCTTAGTGTTTCCTGCTAATGGAACATTCAATTTGAGGAGTTTAGAGAATCTGAGGAGGGTGCTATATGATCTGAAACCCCCTGTGAGGCCAGCGCAGTTCGAGGCATTAGCGATCTGGGAGTTAGTAGCCAGACAGCAACAGAAATTTGAGAGATGAGAAAGGCAGAGAAGAAATTGCGGAGGCTACATGGGACCATGCTCAGAAATTTTGGAGAACTGAGACTCTGCAGGGGATTAAGTTATTCCCAGTAATTACACAAGACTGTGAGAAGGAAGGGAGGAAAGCTACGAGAAAGAATAACAGAAGCCCTTCCAAGTAGAGAGGCTATAAAATCTTCGACATACGAGGAAGAGTCAGACGATGATGAGTTTATTTTGCAGTTATTGAGGAATCGACCACCACCATATGCAGCACATGAAAGTGGTCCGAGTACCAGTGCTGATCCTTCAGCTCTGACACAGGTAAATGGGACAGTGAGTCCAGTACAGGGTAATCCTAGCCCGTCACAGAGTCCAATGCAGAGCAGTCTTAATGCACCTACTACTCCAGTCGTACAAAATCAGGTGCCGCAGCCAAATGCCAGAGAATTTACCCTGATGTGCCCATTGTGGAAGCTGCCACAAATCTAATAGTGCCTACGGAACAGTTTTCCTGAAACCAATGTTGGTTCAGACAGAGCTGACTCCACTTTTACTGCTGCAAGTAATGTCGAGATACACTCTGATGACAGGGACCCAGGCAGATATGTCTGTATTGATGAGCCAAAATATGGAAGCTACGCAACCACAAAGCCTAGGTGTTAGGACAAGCCCATATGCTGTATCTGTACCTGTTACTATTGGTCGGATTGTGCCTTTGTTTGCACAAGAGAAGCCCTGTGCAAGGGGACAAGGAGTCCTGAGTCAGAATCCAACGAAGGGAGGACTTAATGAAAATATCCAAATAGCCTTGCCTGTGGGACAGACCTTTGGCTGATCCAGATCCTTGCTAGACCTTAGTCAATTCGGAGTCCCTCCGGCTACCGTGATAGGGTCGAACATTAGTCAGGACCTGAAATTGTTAACACCACAGACCCCGAATACAATTGTGCACAAATACAACCTGTCCAGGCCAGCAACATTTGTTGCAAGGTTTGACTGCCCAGCAATTGACTGAATGGTTGGACAAGCTGAATACCCCACTGAGTGCCCTTAAGGGAGAGGAGTACTTAAACTACACTAGACTAAGCATGGAAGCGGGTGAGCTCATTGAGGGAACTATGGGTGTGAACAGGTTAGAGTCCTACACAGACGCCGAGTTGAGGTATTTGTGCCCAAAGATTATGAGGGAAGTAAGAAATGTGCATCAAAAGTTAGCAGACCTTGCAGATAAGTACAGCATAGAAATGGTGAAAACTAAAAATTTGAAAAGGAGTTATCGGTTAGACTTTGAGGCTAAAGATTTTGAACACATGAGATCTGCCGGAATGAAGGCACACCTCAGGGAGTTACTTCAAAGTGCTCAGACCTGAGGAGGGATATGTGACAGAACAACTAGGTCCTAAACAACTATAGCCTAAACCACTACTGCTAAACAACTAAAAA
Organism: Pleurodeles waltl; assembly: GCF_031143425.1. NCBI lineage: Eukaryota > Metazoa > Chordata > Amphibia > Caudata > Salamandridae > Pleurodeles > Pleurodeles waltl. Next base: position 941,670,054 of record NC_090449.1, read on the forward strand.
GTCTCTACAACTAAGTACTGAACAACTACTGTCTAAACAACAATTGTGCCTGATAACAATTGCCAGGACAACTAATATATATATATATATATTTATATATATATTTAGAAACAACTAACAAACCATAAAAAACAAAAAGAAAACCTTACCTTAAAATTAGTTGTTCAGGCAATTGTTATTTAGGCACAATTGTTGTTTAGACAGTCGTTGTTCAGTACTTAGTTGTAGAGACTTTTTAGTTGTTTAGCAGTAGTGGTTCAGGCAAATAGTGGTTTAGACCTAGTTGTTCAGGATGTTTCCCCCTGAGGAACATTAGACAAATGGGAAGGCAGATTGGTAAAGAAACGAGAAAAGAGAAAAAGGGATTCTGCGGAGCTGCCTGCAAATGTGCAGCAGGACAAGGATCCGATGAAACTTTCACCACTCAGAGAGATTCCGGGAGGGAATTTTGTTCACGTCCCTTGGAGCAGAAGTGACATTCTGTCATTTACGAACGATTATCCCAGGTTGAGAGAGAAGCCAGTGGAATGGTACCAGCAGACAGACAGATTTGTGAAACCTTCAAAGTGTCTGTGGGAGGACTTGAACACTTTATTAGAGATATTGGTTCCTACTAATCTGTGGATGGAGTCTAAGAGGAGTGTAGATTAGCCAACAAAAGAGCCGCCAGACAGAGATCAGGTTACAGGCGCGCCGTCTCCTGAAGTAATTAAATATTACTATAAAGTGATTTCATTTGAAAACAAGAATTTCACCCAAAAATATTGACTGGCAGAGAATTGACAGGACAGCTCAAGAAGCAAGGAAGTCGATACATGCATATTATTATGATCGATTGTTGCAGGCTTTCAAGCATTACAGTGGTACAGAAACAAGTGAGCCGAAAGACATGATTCATTTTGTGTTCAGGTTTCTGGAAGGATTGAGACTTGAAGTTAGCCAGATGATTAAGAGTCCCTTGATTTGCTGGCAAGCAACGCCGATTGATGAGGTGTTGCAGTATGGAAAGTACTGTAGTGATGAGATTGAATTGGAGCAGAGAAAGTTGAAGGAAAAGGCGATGGTGATGCAGATTAAAGCTGCACAAACAGGGATGCAGGGAAAGTTTCCACAACAGCTACCACAGCAGCAGCAGGGAAACATGGTATTTCAGAATCAGATGAGAGGTAGAGGTCGCGGAGGTAATGTAAACCGTGGTCCAGATTTGGGTACTGTAGCGGTTCAGAATGATGTACATGAAATGAAGAAATTGTTGCCTTGTCACAGTTGTGGAGCGGTCGGACATTGGAAACAGGAGTGTCCAATGACGATGCAGGAAGGTGTTGTTCAGCAAACTAATGGCATCAGCTCATTCCAAAGCATGAGAGGACCGAGAATGAGAGGTCCTAATCCAAATTTTCAAAATAATGTGAATCAAATGCAGAAATTTCAATCCATGCCACGTGTGCAAATGACACAGTTGCAGCCAATGCAACAGCAGGTTCCCATGGTACCTAGACAACAAATCCAAATGCCTCAAGCCCCAATGGAACAGCAGCAGGTGATGCTTCCTCAACAGGTCACAGGTCAGAGGTCAAACCAAAGTAATAACACAGTACACCAATTCCCGTTACGCAGTGAGAATGGAATAAACAATGATTGGGTGAGCGAGAGCTCAGATGAGGAGGAATGTGTGCTTGCAGCTTCCTTAAAAGTAGATCAGAAAGGTCCCTATGTGAAGGGAAAAGTCATGGGTTACAGAGTGTCCTTCTTGGTTGACACAGTAGCTACGCGCTCCACAGAAAGAAGTGCAGAAGTTCCAACTTTGACACTTTCAGGAAAGACAGTCCAGATTGCAGAAGTAGCTAATCAGTATTTGACCAACTCAATTACAGAACCAGTTCAGGTTAAAAGTGGCAACTTTCAGGGATTGCTAAAATTTGTAGTCTGTGATTCAAGTCCAGTATCCCTACTGGGAAGAGACTTGCCTTGTAAAACGAGGTGCTCGATTAGTTGCTCAAATGATGGAATCGAGATACAGACGAATAGTGATGATGAGGATGACCCAGCTCCCGAGACCGAGTGTGAAACCACAAATGAGGAATACCCCCTGATTGATTTCTTTCCAGTGTTCAAAGTGAAGGAGCTTCACCCTGATGTACATACAGGGAACAGTTAACGAGAAGGTGTGGGATCTGACAGGGAAAGAGATAGGTTTAATAGAGGGAGTTGAGCCAGTTAAAGTTTCCATAAAGCTGAATGTGATTTTTACTCAAATTCCTCAGTACCACATGCCACAAGATGTTCTTATGAAGATCGCCCAAATAATTGCAGAATTGGTGGAACAAGGGGTCCTGAAAGAAGTGTTGAGCAGCCCATGTAATTCACCGATAATGGGGTTGAAAAAGCTCTGTGGGAAAGTTTGAATTGTCCAGGATTTGAGAAAAATAAAAGACATTGTGATCATATGTTGCCCTGTGGTACCAAATCCAGCTGTGATAATGTTTCAGATTCCATGTGCTGCTGAATATTTCACTGCGTCACAAGCCTTCTTTTCTGTGCCTTTTCACAAGGATAATCAATTTCTCTTTTGTTTCAAGTTTTTAGACCAAGTTTATTGCTGGTGTTGAATTCCTCAAGGGTTTTCAGAGTCACCTTCTATGTTCAATCAGATCTTGAAAAATAATTTGGAGCTGTTGGAATTGCCTTTCCAATCAACCTTGGTACAGTACATTGATGACTTATTGATTGCGTCCAAAACAAGGGACAAGTGAAAATATGACACAATTGCCTTGCTGAACCATTTGGGAAAGAATGGTCATAAAGTGTCACCACTTAAATGGCAATACTGTCAGAAGGAGGTGAAATATTTGGGTCACCAGATTAAAAAGGGATCAAGGAAAATATCCAGATAAAGGGTCACAACAATATTGCAGATTAATCCCCCGACCACACAGAGAGATGTCAGGATGTTTTTAGGGATGGTAGGCAACTTCCGCCACTGGATTTCCAATTTTTCAGTCATTTCCAAGCTTTTACAGAAGCTGACCGATAAGGAAGTCACCAATCCCATAGTGTAAGACCAAGCTTGCATAAAAGTGTTTACAGAATTGAGAGAGAGTCTGTGCAAAGCTCCGGCTTTGGGTATTCCTGCCTACACTTAATCTTTCACATTGTTTTGTCATGAGCGTGATGCATGTTCTTTGTCTGTCTTGACGCAAGTCCATGGAGGTGTAAAGCGCCCAGTACCATATTTCTCAGCTACTCTGGACCCAGTTGCAGCAGCTTTACCAGGCTGCTTGCGTGCAGTTGCAGCGGTTGGACAGAGTTTCACACAGTGTGAAGGCATTGTGATGGGACATCCCTTAACTATCATGGTCCCTCACTCCATTGAAATCCTACTTACCACAACGAAGACTCAATATTTAACAAGTGCAAGATTGACCAGATATGAGGCGAGTATTCTAGGGTCACCAAATATGTCATTGAAAAGATGTACAGTGCTTAACCCGGCAACCTTACTTCCAAATGAAAATGTTGTAATTGAAATATTGGCGGGCATTGAGCGTGATTGTCTTGAGGTAACTGACTTGTGCACAAAACTGAGACCTGATATTAGAGACACCCGATTGGAGGAGAATGACCAAATTATCTTTGTCAATGGTTCTTGTCTAAGAGACAATACAGGGATACTGAGAGCAGGATATGCCATGTGCACAATTACTGGAATCCTGGAAGCGTCTTGGCTTCGGGAGTGTATTCTGCACAAGTAGCGGAACTGGTAGTTCTTATTAGAGCGTGCCATGTTTCTGCTCAACTTAAAGTTACCATGTATATGTATAGCCAATATGGATTTGGAATATTCCATGATTTCGTCCAGTTGTGGTCACAGAGAGGTTTCATGACCTCGTCTGGTTCACCAGTGAGACATGGTGAAAGAATTAAATAATTGTTGCATGCTATCCAAATGCCTGAAAAGATTGCTGTGGTCAAATGCAGTGCACACCTGAAAGCACAAGACTTTGTGTCAATGGGGAATGGATATGCGGATCAAGTCGCAAGGTTTTGCGCATTGAACTGTGTATCGTTTAAAGATAAATGGGAATTGTTACCTGAAGAAGATGAAACATGTGCAAGTTTTGCATTGAAATTAATTGATAGATTGGCAGAATTGAAAACATTGCAGAATATTGTTGATAGGGAGGAAAAAGTGTCATGGAGCAAAATGAAATGTGTACAGTGACAAGATGAACTGTGGGTTTCAGAAGAGGATCAATTGGTTTTGCCTAATAGTCTATTGCTCAAATGGCTAGGCATTATCATGGTCAAGCATATGTTGAGAGGGATGCCATGAATAATTTGTTCAAGCACAATTGGATCAACCCAAGGTTTAGACATGTTGCTGAAGAAGTTTGTCATTGTTGCGTCACTTGCCAACAAATAAATGTGGGGAAAGGGACAATGGTTAATTTGAGTCACATTGGAAGAGCAGGAAGTCCATTCAGCAGAATGCAAATGGATTTCATTGAGATGCCTGTGTGTGGAGGTTTGAAATATGTGTCAGTGATTGTCTGTATCTTTAGCCATTGGATTGAAGCGTACCCTGCATGAAGAAATGACAGCCTCATAGTAGCGAAACTGCTGCTTAAGGAACTGATACCACGTTTTGGGTTTCCCATCTCTTTAGGATCAGATATGGGAAGTCACTTCAACAATGAAGTGATTAAATTGTTATGTGCAGCATTGAACATTGGGCAGAGGTTACATTGTAGTTACCGCCCTGAAGTATCAGGATTAGTGGAACAGATGAATTGTACCTTGAAGTCAAGAGTCGCAAAGATGTGTGCGTTCATGAATCTGAAATGGTCTGACGTGCTGCCTTTAGTTCTGATGACAATGAGAAGCACACCCAACAGGAAGACAGGATTGTCGCTGCTTGAGATCCTTATGGGCCGAGCCATGAGGTTGCTAGCGGTACCTGCAAAAGCACATATCAACATTATAGATGACATAGTGTTGGACTACTGCAAAGGTCTGGCTGTTGTGGCTCGCTCTTACTCTCAGCAGGTGGAGGCCACCACACTGCCACCGATCCATGACCCAGGGCACAACTTGAAAGCCTGTGACTGGGTTGTGATCCAGAAACACGTGAGGAAAACGTGTTTGGATCCTCGTTGGAAGGGTCCATTCCAGGTCGTTCTGATGACTACAAGAGCTGTGAAGGGTGCTGGAGTTCCAAACTGGATCCACTCAAAGAAAGTGGCATGTCCTTTGGACAAAGAAGAAGAGTTGTTAAGAGTACCAACAATGACAAAACAAATTTCAGAACCGGAAGGACAAGCAAAAGGAACTGAGACTGGATCTGAACTCATTAAGGACTGTTCAGTCACCCTGCGAGAGACGAAGGAGAAGACCTACAGGAGGATGACAGTGAGCCAATCTAAATTAAGGCAGAGGACAGCCTAGTCAGAGGAGGTTTTCCTAGAAGCAAATGATTTTGAGAGACAATTAGAACAGTTGTCAGACCCCGAGGGGGAAGGAGTTGAGGCGGACCTAAGCCTATGTGATCTGACTCCTCCAGAACCAGTTGCAGGTCCATCAAGAGAAAACATTACAGAGCAAGAAGAAGTTACAAGTTCAACACTGAAAAGAACATTGACCACAGGTCCACTGAAAGAAGATAAGTGTCCGGAGTCACAAGCAAAGAGAAAAGAAGTAGTTTTTGAGACAACAATTGAGGATGAAGTACATACAACAAGGAGAGAAGATCTAAGTGAAGGAGAATTTAATAGAGATCAAAAGTTAAGAAAGAGAATAGTAAGTCGAAGGTACACAGGTCCTGAATCGGGGTGTGCAACTACAAGTGAATGGCATAAAGATTTTTGGTCTTTTTGTTTTGATCAAGACATTCCAGGTCAATATTTTGGCACTTGAAGGAAGTTGATGAACTGAACTGTCAGAACAAAAATTTTGAAAAGTGCAAAAGAAATGGAAACTGTTGAATGTAACCAGAAGAGACTTTGATAACCTGATTTGACCTTTTGATAACTTGATTTGACAAGCTGCTTACCTGATTTTGACAAGCTACTACACCGATTTTTGACAAGGGATCCTGGAAGTGAGATTGAGAGTTGTAGATAACTGCTGAAAGAAGATTGAAAATGTTTGTTTTGTTTTTGATTTTGACATATTCTACATTTCTCTTCTGCTTTCTGATTCTTTACAGATCATGAGTAACATTAATCAGCAGAGTAAGAAGAATTGGTGCTGTAAATACATGAATATTGGTGTGGCAATTGTGTGTGGGATACTGTTTGTGATATTGATCGTGGGTAGACTTTTCTTGACAAGGGTAAAGCCAACCATACTTCAGCTTTAGAAACAACTGCTGTATTAACAGCTATAGAGAAGTTTAGGTTATATGAGAAGCATCTGCATGAGGGTACCAATGCACAACGGGAACTTTCTTCTAATGTCTTCTATCGCTTATTGAGTGAGTATGTTGAGACGATGGATGCGAAAAATTGTTATGTGTGTACGCAGATTCATTCATCAGTTGAAGAAGGAGTTACCTATAATAGTTTGCCTCTAACTTATGGGATACGTTCTAGCCTGCTACTAATGAAATGGTATAATCAGGAGTACATTCAGTACTTCTATTCCAACCACAATGTGGTGTTTTCGTTTGTCCCCATAATTAGGTACCTTAGTTGAGTAGCTAAGGATAATGACATAGTAATAGTTAAAGGTTTCTTCGAACCTACATTAACGTTTGGCACAGCTTATGTGCACAAAAACAACCTGACATGCTTGCTTACACCTTTAGAAAAGAGTTTCTTAGATCACACCAATGACAGGAGAAAGGCATTGAAGGAGGGGTTCGAAAAAGGCTTAGAGAAAAGGACTTACACAAATGATTATGCTTATAGGGCTAAAAAACACAAGAGAAACTAGTTCTAGATGTGCAACATGCAGGGAAGCTTTGTGTATATAGGCCTAAATCTCGCACTGACACTTTATTTGTGGGAACGAGTGAATGTATACATGTGTTTTTGTTTCAGAGTAAATAGACATTTATGTTGAATGGACAGGATCCAGCGATTCCTGGGATATATTACATCTGTGGTCCTAATGCTTATTACCATCTTCCAAGAAGATGGTATGGGATATGTTACTTGGGGATAGTTTTCCCAAGGATTTTTCAACTTGACGACTTAAAGAAATTTCAGAAAGTGACTGAGTTACATCATATTAGAAAGAGAGAGTCTCCTTCTGGTATAGTGATAGACATATTTGGAGCAATAATTCCTTCAGTGGGAGTTGTTCTGAATTCGATAACGATTCGAAAGTTGTCTACTATTGTGGATAACATGCTGACAATTTTTTTAAGGAGCCATACTCCTGATAGATACTGAACTAGCTGCTGAAAGACTTATGACTCTTCAGAACCACCTTGCGTTAGACATTATTTTAGCAAAGGATGGCAGAGTTTGCAAAATGCTTAATTCTAGGCATTGCTGTTCGTTCATTCCTGACAATAGTCAAGAAATTAGGAGCTTACCTACTAATCTGGCTAATGAGACAGCTGAGTTGAAAGAGTTGAAAGAACCAGGCGTTTGGGAGAAAGTTAGCAAAGGATTTGCTTCAGTGGGAAATTGGCTGAGCAACATCGGGAAAGGGATATTATTGAAAATAATACAAGGGTGTAGTATATTTCACATTTTTATGTAGAACTAATTAGTTATTTCACCAGGTTCATCTTGTTTATTTTAAAGTTTATTTAATTGTTATAATGTTACAATGTTTCTTGGTATGCTCCACTCCCCCCATGCTGCGCCAGGCATGAGAGAATCTGGAATGTGGAGAGTTGGCAGTTGAGATCTTGCCGAGCAGCTTGGAGGTGAGGCTGGAGTTTCTTGGATTTCTAACTTGAAGAATAAATACATCACAAGGATTTATTTTTGTTTCCTGAATCTTTTCTTCTAGAAGTTACTTCATTTTTGGCGACGAGCTGAACCTCTTCTTATCCAGGAACTCCAACTCATCTTTATTCGTGTCATGATCAGAGGTATTTTTTTTTTTTTCTTCCTCTTTGATTCTTGTGACATTTCATTTTTTTTTTCTCTCGGCTGCTACTACTTTTCTTATATTTTTTTTTTATTATTGCTAATGTTTTTTTTGTTACGATCCGTGTCTTCTCCGGCACGGTTTCGTTTGTCTCGAGCGCTTTAGTTGCCGTAGCAACACTTTCCTCGAGCAGCGTCAGAACAGAAGCTTTCCTTTCAGACATGCGAGCGCTATTGATTTATCGGCGCGCTCGTGTCTAATTCAAGCTTCCTAATGTGAAAGCTTTCTCTCCGGCACATACGCGCTGCACTATGCCAGAAACCTTGAAGATTCTTGGAGTTCCGCTGCGCTGTGCCAGAAAGTTTAAAGATTCTTGGAGTTCCGGCCTCATTAAACTCCAGTTCAACATCGTGTAACAGTACAAACGTTTTGTACTCGCCTCGAGTACATTTTTTTAAAACAACACTTGATTATAACGAGTGCATGAAGGTGACAGGAAACTATTTTGAACATTTTCCTATGCATTTTTTTTTTTGCTTTTGTGTCACCAATTTGTTTTTGGGAATTTTAAGCTTTTTGATGTTTTGGACTTACAAATCTCTACAATACATTGTATTCAACATAAAAAATGTTTTTATCTTGGTGACGTAAAGGTACTGGTGCTCCAATTTTTTTTTTCCTCATCAAAAATGCAGAACATTTCTCCTCCACCATTTTTTCTTTCAATAGCTGGTGATCCACATATTCCCTGGAACAAATGGAAAAAAGTTTTTCTGGCTTACATACGAGTTTGTGGAAGTAATTTATCAGCTGAGAGAAAGACATCACTTCTACAACATTGTTTGGGTGCGGAAGGACAGGAAATTTTAGAGACTCTGCCACATATTACCCACCCTGATGGTGCGGATGGCGACTCCTCCTTAAATGAATTTGAACTAATGTTACTTAAATTGGACAGACATTACTTACCAAAGATTTCTATAATTCTTCAACGAAACATAAACAAAATGATTCGGAGTCTATTGAAGACTTTGTTACCAATTTACAGTGTAAATTCGGAGACAATTTGGATGAACGCATTCGGGATCAGTTCATGCTAGAATGTAAGAGTGACAAAGTAAGGGAAGCCCTGTGGTCTAAAGGAGATCCTACGCTGGAAGAAGTCTTGATTGTAGCAAAACATATTGAGCATTCTGAGTCTTGAATCGAAGATGTGAGGAAATCTAAGAAAACGGATTCCACAGTGCATAGTTTGGATGCTAAATCTAAAGTGACGCAAAACACCACTGTGAAGGGAAAATTACTTTGTTTCAGGTGCAATTCTCCATCCCATTTAGCAAAAAACAAAATGTGTCCAGCTCTTAATGCTGTTTGTAACAAGTGTGGGAAAAGAGGACACTTTTCTAAATGTTGTAGGGCCATGGGAAAGAAGAATGTTAAAGTTAATGAAATTGAATGCACCGACTGGGAGGAGGGAGAGCACAGTTTTGTTCTTCAAATAGTTAATGACGTCAATTGTATTTCTGATCATCAATGTGTGTACCCTTCAGATATTGTTGAGGTGGGTGGTGTCGACATATCGATGATGATGGATTCAGGAGCGAAATTGACTCTTGTTTCAGAATCTGATTATGTTAAGTATTTCTTGGGTAAAGTTACATTACATGATCCAGATGTTACACCTTTTGGTTATGGCGGTAAGCCCATTGAGCTAAAGGGTTATTTCAATGCAAACATTAACTTCAAAGGAAATAGAATTGTAGGTAAAGTTTATGTTCCAGTTGTAGGTGACACGATTCTAAGCTGGCCCAATCAGAAGTTATTGGGAATCATATTGAATCCTAATTTGGATCCTCAGGTACAAGTGCAGGAAATAACAAATGTAGGTGATGATTTGATGAGAGAATTTCCCTGTGTTTTCAACAATGAAGTGGGTTGCATCAAAGGGTATAAACACGTATTGTTTTGAGAGATAATGCCACTCCCAAAACATGTAAGGTTAGGAACATTCCTTTTAGCGTTCGAGATAAGGTTAAGATGGAACTACAGAGGTTGTTATCTCAGGGCATAATTGAAAAGGTGGGGGCTACAGAATGGATTGCTCCCATAGTGGTTGCTACTAAGACTTCAGGGGAAATCAGATTGTGCGTGGACTTGAGAAACCTTAACCTGACTGTAGTTGAAGACAGATTTTCCCTGCCAAATATATCAGAGATGGTTAGTTCTCTAGGAAATGCTACATTCTTCACCACTCTTGATCTCAGTTTGGCTTACCATCAGGTACAGTTGTGTGATGAGTCCAAGCCCCTTACCTCCTTCATTACACCATTTGGTGTTTTCATGTTCAACAGAATGCCTTTTGGTCTGTGTTCTGCAGCTTCCGTGTTTCAAAGGCTAATGGATGATATTTTGGGGGGCATTGAGGGCGTAAATAATTTCCAAGATGATGTTTTAATTTTTTCAGAAATGTTTGAATTGCATAAAGAATTAGTCAGAAAGGTTCTCAAATTTTTTCAGTCACGTGGTATTACATTGAAAGGTAATAAGTGCAGATTTTTCAAAACAGACATTTCTTATTTAGGTCACATCATATCAAAGGATGGTGTTAAACCTAAACAGGATTTAGTGATGACTATTGTGAATTTGGCTGCTCTGGAATGTAAAAATGAAGTTCAAGCCTTCTTGGGGATGTCAGAGTTTTATGCTGAATTCATTCCTGGTTTTGCCAAAAGAAGCTCTTCCATAAGGAATTTGCTCAAGAAGAGTGTTGATTTTGTCTGGGATGCTGATTGTCAAACTGAGTTTGAAGACTTAAAACAAGCTTTGTCTAGTGCTCAATCTCTCCGCAGTTTCCGTCCTGGTTTACCTTGTTATCTTACCACAGATGCTTCCGAGAAAGGTTTAGGATGTGTTCTGAAACAGGTAGTCAATGGTAAGGTCAACAATATAGCTTTTGCCTCACGCAGTCTGTGTGGGGCGGAGAGCAAGTATTCCACTATAGAGAAAGAAGCTTTGGCAGTATTCTGGGGCATCAAAAAATTCAAGCAGTTTCTTTGGGGAAATCGATTTGAAGTGCATACAGACCATAAACCTTTATGTGAAGTGTTTGAGAAGAAAGGATTGGATAATATTTCTTCTTGAATATGTAGATGGATTGTGAGTCTCCAAGATTTCCATTTCACAGTCAAGTATGTACCTGGGTGTGATAACAGAACTGCTGATTGTTTATCTAGAATGAAGGTGAGGAATTTAGCTGAGGATGATTATGAGGAGTCTTGGTGGGTGGAGGAGGAGGTGGAAGTTTGTAACATAACTGATGGGTGTGTTTCTGAAGAAGAGTGGAAATTAGAGCTAGACAATGATGAAGAATTGAAAAAAATCAAAATGATGCTGTCTGCTGATAGGAATCTGTGCAATAATGATAGGTTTGGAGAACAGTTTAAAAAAAATTGGCATGAGCTTTCAGTTTACAATGATATAGTTGTGAGAGGTAGTAGATTGATACCTCCTAAAAATTAGCGTGGACGTTTGATGGATCTTGCACACGAGGGTCATCAAGGGATTGGCAAAACAAACGAAAGAATGAGATGTGTATATTGGTGGCCTGGAATGGATTTAGAGATTGAGAGAAGAGTTCGTGAGTGTGTAGAGTTGCAGATAAGAGTTTAAAACTTAGAACTCAACCAATGTTTTTGAAAGAAATACCAAAAGAAGTGTGGGAGGAAATCTCCATTGATATAATGGGTCCTATAGGTTCTGGTACATCTTCGAAGTATGTCGTTGTTGTTATGGATGTATTGTCACGGTGGCCGGAGGTATTGATCACACATGAAGTTACCTCATCAATTGTTATCCGTTTTTTATCAGATGTGTGTGGAAGAGAAGGTAACCCGAAATGTATTGTGTCTGACAACGGGGTCCAATTCACGTCTAGGTTAATGTGTGATTTTTTGAACTCAAGAGGGATTGTACATAAGAGGTGTGCACTCTACCATCCAGAAACTAATGGTATGATAGAACGATTCAACAGGACTCTAAAAGAAACTGTTCAATTAGCTAAACAAATGGGTGGAGATTGGGTGAGTATGGTTAAACGTAAAGTTGAGGATTATCGTTTTACTCCTCATTCCAGCACTGGACAATCTCCGTTTGTTTTGTTCAAGAGCGTATTCCTCATACTAGATTGGATCCTCCCTGGATAAAAAAATATACGCAAAAAGAACTTGATTATGAGTTGCAAAAGAAGATCGCTGTTGAGAAAGACTTGCACTGTCAAAAGGAGAGAAAACGCATTTATGACTTGCGAAAGTCTGTGAAGGAAGTACTAGTCAATGTGGGAGATTTTGTTAAGATTAAACTGCCGGGGAAAACAGGAGGTGGACAGTCTCATTATAGTAGAATTTTTAAAGTTGTTAAAGTTTTCCATGGAGCGATTAAAGTCGATGATGGGCGTATTTGGAATTTAAATAGAGTTGTTAAGCTAAGATGAACCATTGTTATATATATATATATTTTTTTTTTGTTTCTCTTGTTGTGAAAAGGGAGGTAGTGTAGTATATTTCACATTTTTAGGTAGAACTAATTAGTTATTTCACTAGGTTCTTCTTGTTTATTTTAAAGTTTATTTAATTGCTATAATGTTACAATGTTTCTTGGTATGCCCCACTCCCCCTATGCTGCTCCAGGCATGAGAGAATCTGGAATGTGGGGAGTTGGCAGTTGAGATCTTGCCGAGCAGCTTGGAGGTGAGACTGGAGTTTCTTGGATTTCTAACTTGAAGAATAAATACATCACAAGGATTTATTTTGGTTTCCTGAATCTTTTCTTCTACATTTTAATGAGAAGTTACTTCAAAGGGATGTTGATTATTGTGATTTCCTTAATTGGAATATGGGGAATATGTAAACTGTATAAAAGGATTCAATTAAAGAAGACAAGGAAAAATCAGAGGAGGGAAGAAAAGAAAAGGGAAATTTTTTAGGGATAATTCAAAAATGGAACAAAGATTTAAAGGGATTGAAAAGAAGGTTTAGTGTGATGACATTTAGACATCAGAGGAGAGATTGTTAACGCTGAGTTTTTATTGAAATTACTAATTAATATTCATGTATTTTAAGTGTTGGATTTGCGTAGAAAAGTTATTAACTTAGAGAAAATAATGCATGCATTTGAAGGTATGACTACGTGAGTGGCCGTCAATGTTCACAAAGTGTGCTTATTAATGGCTTATTAATATGAAATGTTGAGCTTATGTTTAATTAATGTAGTAATATGCTATATTGATGGTTATGCATTATGTATTAGCTTTATTAATTGTAAGCCTTAACTTAGAGGATATCTTGGCCTAGTTGCCCGGCCTCATGTCAAGCTGCATTTCTTAGGTGTTTAATAAAATGTCTGCTTAGAGAATTAAATTGTGATTTTCCACTGTGCTGACTTGATGTGCTCGTAGCTAAAGGACTTTCTCATGGGAACTGCTTGCTAGAAGATCCTGTATTAGCTAATGCAACATTATTAACGTAAAATGTGTAAGACTGGCTTTCTCAGGAGAATACAATGAAGACACTGACTGGAGTATGAGCTGCAACAATATTGTTACCTAATGAGCCAGATGAATGAGGAGAGTACGAAAAGAGCCAATCATCGACATGTGAACCGTGTACTAGTAAAATTTGTAGATTTGAAGTTGTAGTTTTATTGGACAAAGTGTGAACATGTGATCCCTTGACCAATAGGGACTGGGGAAGTAGTTATAGGAAATCTAACTTAGCCAGACTGCACAGAGAGGAGATACTACAATTACTTTCTTGAGCATCTTGAGAAGAGACGTGCTTAACTGTAAATGCTTAAAAGACTTTGCCTTTTCTGAACTTTGATACTGAGTCCTGATGCCTTGCTGACCAGACTGATGTTCTGATGACAAAGACTATCACAGCTTATTGATCCAAACGGATGATAGATATATTGACTATGATGTTGTTTGCTATGTCTATTTGCTTTTGTTTCTAGGTACCAACCTCGCTATTTTAACAGAGCCATAGTTAGATGTTTTTCCAAATTGGTGTTGACTAAATTGTTTTGCATGAAGTCCAAACATGCTATTCTAATCTGGTGTTTGTTAGGGAACTCACTGACAAAGTCCATTATATTTTATAACAATTGGTGTCTTTTCTTTGCTGAATCTAAATGTATGTAATATCATTTGTGTAACTTTAGAATGTGTAGTAGCGCAAGCTTTGAGTAGATTGTGATTCTTTCGATGCTTTGGGCAGCCAGTGTTGTTTCTGTATTTTTATCTTTGTATTTGAGATTAATTTATGTGACATTAGCATTGTTAATATAGGGAAATAAATATTCAAATGTTTACACAAACATGTGGTTATGCATGACTGCAAGGTCATGGTGTGTGACAATTACTGACTCTTATTGATTACTAATATTATTGATTGTCATTGATTAGTAATCTGCACATACTGGATATATGGTGGGAACATCTTAAGCGAGTCAAAAGGTACATCGGCTTATTCGCATCCCCTTGTAAGTTTACTTATTAAAGTCAGACACGCAAACAAAAGCAGAACCAGGATTGCTTGGGGAACCTATGCTGGTGTCCCATGGACTGCTGGGACACCATCAGCAGAGAAGAGGAGCGAGGCAACCGTCAGTGTCAGGACAAGTTTTTATTTTTCTTTTATTGTTTTCCCCCATCCCTGCCTCACTCCTCCGCCGGTGCCTCCCCTTTAGATTTCTGGCGGCTGCCACTGCTTGGCTTACTGCAAAGCTGCCCTGGTGGACATTCAACCTGGCTTTGACACTTTTAGGGCTGTATTAACTTTAGAAGTGTATTTTTTGTGATTAAAATTGTTTTAGTCTTTTATTTACATGTGCTTTATTATTATTGTTATTAGCATGCCCCTCCCAAACCGCTCCTCACCCAACCTGTTTTTGAGTAACTATTTACGGATTTCCCTCTACTTCCCTAGTCTCTCCTACATTCACTACAAAATAGTATACTTGCAACTGCCACTATGGTGATCTCCCCACAGAAAAGACAGGAGAGACGGAAGCCTCTGGCCATAGGTTTGTGAACTGTATTTTGTAGTATGTGATTAACAGTACTATATTACTACTTAATGTATTCAAAGTGCAATTTGTGAATCAGGCCCTTTGAATGTGCCTTGAAAATACTTTTCTTTAACAAATGGCCAATTTCTCAGGAAATAAAACGTTTTGTTTTCAATTGTAAATTGTGACCTTAGGAAGAACAGGAAATTAACTTTCTGCACACTATCCACATGGTAATTTTCCGAATCTTCAAAATTAAACTTTTCATATTCCCTTCAAAATATTTCCACTGCCATTAAGGTTTATTGTGTGAAAGTAAACAAATGTGATTATTTTAGAAATAGTCTCAGCCTCGTTAGATTTTCCCAACTTCTCATGACTGGACCTCTGCTCCAGCCAAATTGCAAAAGAAAATGTTGCACAGTCTCTAAAAAGGACCTCTAATTGAGCATGCAAACTTGTTATCTTGTCACTCAGACAGCAGAAAGCCCCTCCCCTGTCGGTTGCGCACTAGTAGATTTGTGCACATGAGCTGGACCTAATGAACAAAGAGTGAATTTTCCGTCCCCCTTTTGAGCTGTCAATTAACATTAGAAATCACGGGTTAAATGCATGAACGGGCAGAATTCCTCCAGGTAAAAGCACTGGAACAAATAGCATGTGTTGGGTGTCCAACGGTGAGGCTTGCCTTGAATATCAATTGTAAGACGCTTCTAGGCTATTCAGGAAAGCCTCAAGACTTGAAGGAATTAAGAATGCAGTAGTAATTGATAACCAGATTATTTTAGCACACGTTATTAATACATGTCAAATGAACATGATTTTCTGTGCAATCTTTAGATCCCACCCCCGAGAAACAATATCTTCTATGAAAGACACAAGCTACAGAACTTTGGACCAAGGCATGGCAATAGTTAAAGCGTTCCTCTACCTTAATGCACTTTCTAGTTCTTCGTTTTTCCTGTATTTTTGTGACATTCAGCAGGAGGGGCGTGAGTTTACTTTTCAACGTCGGCTCTCGTTTGCAGGAAAGAAAGGTTCAGCAGGTAATTAAAAAATAAAGGAGAGATGCAGATTTCTGAGAACATTATGCACCATTATGCATAATGAAGCCGTATTAGCATCCTGGTGATTTAATCATTAGGACACAAATTGCAGCTAGTCCCCCTGTAAGTATTCACATCAGATGCTCATTTTTTGTTATTAATTGTGTTAATGTTGCCATTATAAATACACTGCAGGCTGATGACTAACAGAATAGTAATTTTTACTGATGGATAAACATTAAGGGATCTCAACAGCTCCAATTTGCCTCTCTCAGAGTTTTTACGTCCCCTTATAAACTAGAATCTGTTGTGCACTGATTTACTTAGAATGAGCCTCCAGGGCCACCGTACTAAACCATAATTTCATTGAAAGGCAACAGGTATTTACTAGAAAGCGGGAAGCACCTGCGCTAATTGTGCTTCCTTCCTCTGTGTAACTTCGGTTTAAGCGAATTAATCTCAGGTGAGATACAGCTTTTCTTCTAAGGGACACCTGCACTTGTTTTAGTGATTTTTGTAAAATCAAAACATGTTGAGCCTTTAAAGCAGGGGAATAAGGATGTGCTAACAAGAGGGAATGCCAATCGGATTAACAGGCCGTCTCACCACTTGTAATGCCAGGACCCGGAATCACGTCTAATTACAGGGGAAGAATATTTGAAGACATTCCACAGATGGAGGACTAGGTTGCTTCTTCAGTAATCCTGAAAAGAGCCGGCCCTAGATGTGTGTTACGAGGAAAAACGACACCGCCCCTCCAGCCTCGAGTTTCTGTAATGTTCAGAGATTTCTCAGCTCGTGATTTGATCTACTCATACACTGTCAGAGCCACCTGCCCCCAGCTGAGACCACGGCTGAGCCGAATAAGAATGAGGCGCGCGACTGGTGCGGGCAATCCTTCTATTAGGATAAGTGACATGTCGCTCACCCTCAGCACAGTCAACTGGAGATTGCCATGGCTTAAAAATTGACAGCTGTTATTTATTTAGTGAGAATATTTATCCGGGTGGTGCCTGGGTATGGAGTATACATTCTTTCAAGCGAATAGTATGACATTAGTGGACCAAGCGACCACTCTGCCGCAACTCAATCAAGAGAGAAGCAGGGCGTGCTGTTATTCAGAGCTACCGAGCAACCTACTGAAGACAGAACGCTGCACTTCAGAGCAACGTGATGAGCGAGGGTAAGCTTTGCAGTGTTTGTAGATGGGTATAAGTATTTTCTTCGCTTGCCGTCCCATCGGTTTGAATTCACAAATTACTGCACATACGCAGATTCATTTTTTTGCAAATTCTTATTTTGTACACTTGCGCCAAAAGCTATCAGTGGCGCATTGTGTATAGTACAACCAGGGACAAAGGTGGACTTGCTGCTGCCAACTACTCGATGCAAAGAAGGAGCCCCTAGTTCTTTTCTTGATTGCTCTAAGAAAAGGTAACTCCTCTCCGTTGTCACGTGAACAAGGGAGTAGCCAGAAAATTAAGATAGCCAGCACTATGAACTAAAGCTATGATGCTACCAAGCAAGCAAAGCAAATGATCGTAACCCTCCATAGAACAGCTTCCTTGTCTCTTCCATCCATTAATCTTTCCATTAATTCTTTCACCCTTCTACTTGCTTTCTGATATCCACTATTTCACCTCTCTATTCCATTCATTCTTTCATCTATCATTCAATCTTCCCCATTCCATCCATCAATTTATTCTGTCACCATTCCACCCATCCATTAACTCTGCCATCCATCATTTATTTACTCTGTCATTCGACCATCCATCTATAAACTCTGCCATCTATCTACACACTCTTCCATGCATCCCTACCCTCTGCCATCCATCCATCCATCCATCCTGCCATCCATCCACTGTGCCATCCATCCACTCTGTCATCTATACATCCATCAATCCATCCATCAATCCACCCACTCTGCTGTCCATCCATCCACCCACTCTGTCATTCATCCATTCACTTTGCTATTAAGCCCATACCTCCACTCTGCCATCCAATCATTCATCCATCCACCCATCCATCCTTCATCCATTGTCTCTGCCATCCATCCATCAATTTATCCTCTTCATTATCCAACCAACCTTTCTTCCACTCTGCCATGCATCAATCCACTCTGCCATCATCCATCCATCCATTCATCCTTTCATCCTGCCATCCATTCACTTTGGTATTCATTCACCCATCCAATCTGCCATCCACTCGTCCGTCCGTCAACCCACCCATCCTTCCATACACGTCGATCCACCATGCCATCCATCCATCCATCCATTCATCAAATCTTCCATCCATCATCCACTCTGCTATCCAACCATTCATTCAGTCACTTTGTAATCCATCCATCCATTCAGTTTGCCATCCATTCATTTACTCTGCCATCCATTCACTCATCGATCCATCCATCCGCCTACCCACTCTACCATCCATGAATTCTGCCATCCATTGACTTATCTTTCCACCCACTCATCCGTCCATTCCTTTACTTTTCACCGGTCCATCCACTTATCCATACCTTTGCTCTGTCATACTTTCATCTGTTCATCCCCTTATCCATTCAGTCCTATCCATGCATTCATCCATGCAGGCATCCATCCATCCATCCACTATGCCATCATTCATTCATTCATCAGCACTTCCATCCGATCATCCGTCTACCCATTAACTCTACCATCCATCCATACTGACATTCATTAATCAAGCTATCTATTCTGCTATCCAACCATCCATTCATCCATTCACGTTGCCATCCATTCCCTTTGCCATCCATCCATCAATGTATTTGCTTAACCATACATCCTTTCACTCTACCATCCATCTATCCATCCATCGTCCATTCATCCATCTATCCACTCAGTCATCCATCCATTCACTCAGCCATCCATCTACTCTACTATGTATCCACCCTGCCATCCATCCATCATTCATCTACTCTGCCATCCATTCACTCATCGTTTCACCCACTTATCCATCCATCTCTTTACTCTGCCACAATTTCGCCTGTTCATCCACATGTCCATTCAATCCCTTCAATCCTTGCATGTATCTACCCATCCCTTCACTCTGCCATCCTTTCACCTGTCCATCCACTATCCATTCATCCATTCCTCCTGTTCATCTACCTATCATTCATGCATCTGTTCAACCACTTATTCATCCACATCCACATTCATCCACATACTCATTCTTCCATACATCCTTCTTTTCACCATTCCTTCCCATATTCCTTCTTTCTTTTCCTGTTCTATTTACCCAGCTGTTGTTTTTCTTCGCTCCTGCGTGGTCTCCTATTGATCCTGCATTGCAATGTTAATGATGAGCTTTTGTCTGTAGCACTCCAGACAGACGAGACCCATAAAGCTCCCCACCACCACTGTACCTGCTAAAGCAGGGGCTGTACCATGTGAACATGTAAAGTGTCTCCTTAAGTGGTGCACAGAAGAAAAAGTCACATGAGCAAAAACCTTCCTTGGGAATCTTGATGGCTCTTGATTGTGGTTGAGAGGAAGGACTAAAGTTGATAAGCAAGGCACCAACACTACCCTGAACAACAGTAGAGATAATATGTCTAACATAAATCTTCCTAAAAGTCAAGTCCAGGAGAAAATCCTAATGTAAAAATGTAATAATCAGGTATAAAAATAAATATGAAATGGTCAAAGAACCCAATGAAAAACAAGCATTGGCAAAGGTAATAGGTATCACCTATGTGAGAGCTATTGGCTATGCCATTGTTTTTTAGCCATGTCTTGCAGCAGCATGGCTGCTGTTCAGCATAATTAAAAGTTAGTGGTGTCTTATGGTACGGCATGGTGTAGAGAGTGGAGTCGTGTGGAGTGCCATAGAGTGGCATGAGTGAGTGGCACAGATTAATGTGGAGTGGAATGGGTGGCTTCAAGTGGAGTGATAAATCGTAGAGTGGCGTAGAGTAGCATGGAGTGATGGGAAGTAAAACGGCATAGAGTGGAGTGAAGTAGAGTTGAGTGATGTGGAGTGGCGTAGAGTAGAGTGTCTCAGAGAGTAGAGTGATATAGATTGGAGAAACAGAGTTGAGTGGCTTGGAGTGTTGTAGAGTGGCATAGAGTGCAGTGGTGTAGAGTGGAATGGTGTAGAGTACAGTGGCAAAGATTAGCGTGGTGTAGTGTAGCATGGCTTAAAGTAGAGTGGCATAGAGTACAGTGGAGTGGAATGGAGTGGTGTAGAGTAGTGTCAAGTGGCATAGAGTAGAGTGGTATAGAGTGGCGTAGCGTAGAGAAAAGTGGAGCAGTGTTGAGTGGAGAGGCATAGAGTAGAGAGGCGTAGAGTGGACTGGCATAGAATAGAGTAACTTACAGTAGAGTAGCATAGAGCAGAGTAGAGTGGCGTAGACTGGAGACGTGTATAATGAAGTGGTGTACAGTGGTGGGCATTGAGTGGAGTGGCACATACAGAGGAACAGGGTAGAGTGGAATGGTGTAGAATACAGTGGCATAGAGTACATTGGTGTAGCATATGATGAGTAGAGTGCCATAGATTAGCATACAGCAGAGTGATGTAGAATAGAGTGGCATAAAGTGGGGTGGAGTGGAGTAGACTGGCGTGGAGAGGCATAGAATGGAGTAATGTGGAGTGGAGTGAAGTGGAGTGGCATAGAGTGAGTTGTGCAGAGTAGAGTGAAGCAGCATTGAGTGGAGTGACATTGAGCAAAGCGGCATAAAGTGCTGTCGAGTAGAGTTGCATAGAATTTGGCGGAGTGGAGATTGCTGTAAAGTGGAGAGACGTAGGGTGGAGTGGCATAGACTAAAGTGGCACTGAGTAGAGTAGCTGGAATAGTACATTTCACCGTTCCAAAGTCCAACACTTTCCCTACTGATGTGTAGACTGAAGTGGAAATAGTTAATTTCACCCCTCAGAAAATCACTGCTTTCACTACAGTTGCTTAAACTGGAGTGGGAACAGTACATTTCACCCATCCAAAGTCCAGCACTTTCCCTACTATAGTGGTGACTGGAGAAGGAATAGTAAATCTTACCCCTATGAAAGCCCACATTTTCCCTACTGTTTCACAAGCTAAAGTGGGAATAGTATAATTAATATTCTTAGAGTCTAATAGTTTTCATATTATTGGTTAAATAGGTTTTATAGCATTGCTTCTTTTTTATAATTTATATAACTTGTTTTTATTTTTCATTGTATTTAAATTCTTATAGTTTATGTAAATTCGTTTTTTTGATTTTTCAATTTTTAATATATTTAGTGTCTACATTAACTCAGTAGGTGTTATAATTGTTCTTATCCAATCGTTTATATTTTTATAATTTCATTGTGTATCTCTGTTTTTTATATATATATGTGTGTGTGTATATATATATATATATATATATATATATATGTGTATATGTATGTATGTATGTATGTATGTATATATATATATATATATATATATATATATATATATATATATATATATATATATATATATATATATAGTTAGGACCATGATCCCATAGTAAAAGTGTTTTTTGATTTGGCTATAACTTTGGCACAGTTTGACAAATCTTCACAAAATGTTCCCAAAAAAGTGTGCCGGTGGTTCTTGTTACGCATGGGACGTTTCGGGGTAATCCATCAAGTGGGGGCTGAGAAAAAGAGGGAGTAAAAAAATGTAAGTTCCCCTTGTTAATTCCCACAGGAGTTTGAAGATGACTACAGCCCGAACCACTGGACTGAATTATACCAAATTTGGCAAAAAGGTAGCTGTTTGTAAGCAGATTATACTTTCCGTTAATTGGTGTAAATCCATTCAGTAGTTTTTGAGATAATAAAGAAAATCCACATTTGTATATCTCTGGCCATGACAACCTCGCGAATAATGAGGAGCTCTGATTGGCTAGCAACACTTCAACTAGGAAGTGTTGGCAGTTGTTTTGGGACTCTGCTTCTGCCGAGTCCCAGAAAAAATATGAACAAATAAGACAAGGGGCCAGGGTAGAATCCCCTGACCCCTTAGCTCTGGTGCTGGGGTCCCCAAGTGCTAAAAGACACTTTTAAAGGGGTCCCCAAGGGCTAAAAGACACTTAAAAAAAAAAAATGTTTGCAGCAATTTCACTGTGGTGTTGCAAATTTGTGAAAAAAAAAAAAAAATGTGTGGCCTGCCTCACTTGTTTTTAAGAAGCCCCCGGGTGTGCCGGGACATTGACATTTTGAATGTGGACTGGCTGGGCAGCCCACATGTAGCCCTGGGGACCACCACTTCCCCGGGGAACAAGTTTAAATCCAATGTGGGGGTGCCATCCGGCTCCCCGGATCCCTGGGGACCGCCACCTCTCCAGGGCAAAATAGAAAACAGATGCAGGGGGTCACCTGGCCCCACGCAGCCCCGGGGGTTGCCACCTCCCCAGGGCAAAATAGAAAATGGGTGCGGGGGGCAATCAGCCTCCCTGCAGGCCCAGGGACCACAACCTTGCTGGGGCACAAGTTTAAATCCAGTGCAGGGGGGCACCCTGCAGCCCCGGGGACCACCACCTCCCTGGGGTGAAATAGACAATGGATGTGGGGGCCACTGGGCCCCCTGCAGCCCAGAGGAACGGCCAGCTCCCCGGGGCACAAGTTAACATCCAATGCGGGGGCCACCTGGACCCTGGCAGCACCAGGGACCACCACCTCCCTTGTGCTAAAATACAATAATTAGGGAGGTACATTTTGGACCCCCTAGTCCCGGGGACCACCACCTCCCTGCTGCAATAGTCGTTGGAGAGGGGCCACCTGGCCCCCGTCAAGGAGACAAAGATTGCCATTAGGACCGCCACCCCCAGGGCTGGATCCTGCTATGTCCCAGGATTACATACCCCCGGGACATAGCTGTTTGCTTTTGCTTGGTAGGAGCTTACCGCTCCCACCAAGCAAAAGCAAACGAAGCCCACTTTCTGACAGCGAGAGCTGTCAAACAGCTCCCGCTGGCAGAAAGCAGAGTTTTCACCTGTTTTCCTGCAAGCAAATGTGCATGCAGGGAACCAGATGAAAACATTGTTCCCAGAAGCAGGTAGCTGCTATTTAAAGCAGCTCCCTGCTTCTGGGAGCAATGGCGGCTCCCGCAGGATGTGGGGACCCGGCTAGGACCGCGGAGGCATTAAGGCTCCCCCCATGATCCTGTCACTCTCTCATTTCCATTATGGGATGGAAGAGAGAGAGAGAGAGAGAGAGAGAGAGAGAGATTGTCGTTGCAACGGGCTCTCCATGCACTAACTTCACAGAGTTAGTAGACTAGCAAGATGTTTGGTATGAATGTTATAGTTACGTTTGGATGCAGAGCAGAACATAGTCACTTCTGATCTAATAGTCAAAGTCTTGTGCTTTTACTCAGTATGCTGAAGGGTTAAATCCTAGTATCGCTTGGCAGTGTGTTTGTTTATTTACTATTGTTTTGACTGTTAAACCGTTCTAGTGTTGGAACATTCACGTTTCTTTCACATGCATGATTTGACTGTCATAGGTATGTCTAGAAGCATCACAGTAAGGAGTTATCTATGCTCTAAAGGTTTAGGTCACAGACACTCACACTGAAAGTTGAGGGTTGTACTCCAGGTGTGCCCCTGGTCATTTTCCTTCTTTAATTTTTTTTAAACTTCAAAAGTTTAAGGTTCATACTGAAAGGTAATCTCACTCTTTTTAAATGACAAATACATTTTTCTTTTCAATTTGTCCAGAAATATCTCATTCTAAGTATATCATACATCAAAGCCTAAAAACGCTCTATCTCTCTCCCTCTTACTCTCACTCTTTCAGTCTCTTTCTCCCACTCATACACCCACTCAGACCCTTATGTACCCAATCGCAGACCCATTCAGATACTCACGGACCCACTCACAGACCCACTCAGACCCTCATGCACCCACTAACAGCCGCACTCAGAATTTCACAAACCCCCCTCACAGACCCACTGAAACCCTGACACACCCACTGACAGACCCACACAGACACTGACGCACCCACTCACAGACCCAATAAGACAACCATGCTCCGACTCTCACAGCCAGACACTCTCACAGCCACTCTCAAACCCAGATACATCCTGTAAAGCCTATTCTCACACCCAGAGAAATGGGTCAATGCCAACTCCCACTATGGGTGGGTGGTCCTAGGGGTCGGACGTAACAGCCAAACCCTGCTGTGCACGGCTGAAGGCCATGCACTGCGCAGGATTGGATTGTTATAGGGGTTGGCTGCATGGCCTGGCTGCAGGTGGTTAGATTAAAGAATAATAATGAAAATTACTTACCATTAAAAAAAACATAGAAATTCACTGAAAAAAGTTACAGGGACGTTATAATTAGAAAATAGAATAGAAAAAAACATAGAAATTCACTTAGAAAATGCAAAAGTTACAGGGATGTTATAGTTAGTCTCACATTTTAAATGTACCAAACCATAGAAATTCACCGGTTATAATTAGAGTTATTTCAGGTAACTATGGGCCAGATGTAGCAAAGGGTTTTTCCCATTCTGTGTCAATGGGAAAATGTGTTCGTACATATGGCCCTATAACTCATGACCTAAGGTAGCTATAACTCACGCACCCGCCATGCATAGTTTTAGTCACAAATTTTATTGCAAATATTACCTTGATATTATCAGTAACGTTATTAATGATGTCATGAGTGCCGTCATTTTTGGGGTAATTAGCAGTGAAAGGAAAGTTGCTGCCGCCATTTTGTTTCTTGGGTGGGCCTCTAGGGAGAAATTATAAATAAAAAAAATCGCATAAGGTGCCAGGATAGAGGTCTCCTGACTCAATAGAAAACATGGACAAACAAAAATTTGCCCAAATTTTTTTTTGTTGCTCAAACCACAGACCTGTGGATCTATCACGGTGCTCAGCCTGACTCCCAGTGTAAAATCACAAAGGATCCATGGATGTGTAGGCCAATGAAAAACAAATATGCACTCAATCACACAGCAAACCCTCAGTGATGGCTATATTAAAGTATGGTAATTATATATTGTTTTATGTTAAAAATATATAAATTCACTGAAAAAATAAAAGGTTACAGGGACGTTATAGTTAAGGTCATGTTTTACACACACAAAACCATACAAATTCAGCAGTTATAGGTATACATATGTTTGTTTCAGTCAGTGTGCCTGAATGCAGCTAGGACCTGAGATACCAACTGCATGGTGCCCATGTCTTCAGCCCTGTGGCACACCCAACACTGTACTCAGCCGTATGATCCCCCTGTATGGGGTTGGCTGCTCATGAGGGGTCAGACACAGGGCCTGTAGCCAACCCCAAACTGCAGATGGCCAAAGGCTATGCACAGAAGGGTCTTGCCAGCCCACAGGGGATTAGGGGCAAGCTCTTTGCCCAACCTTACGCAGTTCATGACCACCGGCTGTGCGTGGCGAGGGGGTTTTCTTTATGTATATAAATATTGCTTTACAATAACAAAAATGCTAGAAATTCACTAGAAAATAAAGGCTAAAGTGGTGCTATAGTTAGGAACTGTAATTACATGTAACTTTATAGCAAAAAAAAAAGTAGACGTTCACTAAAAAAACTAAGGTTAAGACATTGTACTTAGGTGAAAATGTTAGTTAAAGCACACCATTTTACATTAACAAAACCACTGAAATTCACCAGTTATAGTTCACTCTGGTAACTATAAGTTGTGCCCTAAAATAACTATAACCCACACCCTTGACATGCACAGTTAATTACCTCGCATATTAGGTCACTCATGGCATCATCTATAACATCACTTATAACATCACTGCAACTTGTGAAATTGCATTATTGATGAAAAACTGTGTCTGGCAGGGCACAAGTTATAGTTATTCTATGGTGCACGTTATAGTAACTGGGGTAGCTTTGCTTTCAGTGGGGTTGGATCCAGTCTGGCTAGTGAGGGCATTGGGGACACAGGGTTCCCTTCTTCAAGTCTCTCCTTACACTAAACTATTAATGGGCAGGATGCACCTGTGTCCCTTTCATTTTAATGAAGCTCCTGGATCCAGCTCAGCTACCCTGTCAGGGTTGTTGGGGATCAAATGCCCCATAGCCATGTCATCTTATCACCAGGCATAAGCAATTTTTCTGCTCTTGGCGATGTGTTCACAGCTTTGTAAGGTCAAGCACTTGCTGGGCTGCTGGCAGGCTAAAGCAAATGATCACCTAGGTGCTTTAGACAGAGAAATGGTAACTTTCAAAAACTTATTTTTTTCTAAACCTTTATTAAACATCTTACTTCACCGATATATTGGGCTTTTAATAAATATGAAAAATAGTCTATGAATAAATAGTCTATGAATGACATATGTTTGCCATTTTCTGTCAAATGTTGCAGATTAAAAGTGATAATCTGTTATGTGAAATTTTCTAGGATTCAGCTACATTCTTGCCAGTGAACATAGCTTCTAGGGTCTCATCACTGGAGGAACATATGAATTTTAATTTTACATATGTAACAAACTGCAAACTGCACATGGAGATGACTTAATAAAATTTGAAAGCAAGTTTTTCTACCTGTCAGAAAACGTTTGACAGCAGATTTCTGGTTGCTGTAGTCAGCCTATACAGTGTAGGCCCAAAGATATGTTTTACAGGCTTCCACTGTGGATAGCACCATAGGTGTTGCAGTCTACTGACCGCATTTAACTTCCAGTTCCTTAGTGCTTTTCCTTCACCATATACTAGGGACCTATATACAAATATTCAGTCAAGGATAAGCCAACTTAACCATGTTAAAAGGTGAAGCACAAGCACTTTACTCCTGTATGAGATCAGTATGAAATGTATCAATGTTTTGTTACTGAATCCATTTGTAAAACATTTTAAAAAGTTTCATTTCTCAAGCTGGGTTGGTAAGCTATTCAAAAAAGGGAAGGGGTCTGTTTGGACCCATTTCCCTTTAAGAAAGTTATTTAAAAATGTTCTGGGAAGTAGGCCGGGGTCTGGGAGACTGCTGTCAACTCTCAAACAAACTTTAAAAGTTACTTTTGTTTTTAAACACAGAGCTGTTTCCTTTTTTCTGTTTAATAATGCATTATTGAATACATTAGCATATACTAGTACAATAAGATAAATACATTGTAGCTAAAAAAGAACATAAAGATAATTGTACCTATAAAAACAATTTATATACACAACTGGAACAAAATATTGTACCATAGAATAGTAGCATTTTTTTTTGTTATGTTTTAGTAAAGAAAGAAAGAGAAGAGGGAAAGGAAAGAAAAGAACAATTTAAACAATGCAAATTAAAAATCATATATTTACAATAAAGCAAACATTAAGTATTAACAGTAATATGAAAGGTCTTGTGTTGCAAAAGAAAAGAGGAGAGAGGAAGCCAAAGCTTGTCCCTTTTTCTTAACAATTGAGTAGTATTAGCATTTGCTCGATCTATTCTGTGATTATAACAGATCAGATTCCACCAAGCTACAACAGATATTTTTGTGGTATCTTTTCAATTAGAAGTTATAATTTGCAGTGCACTAGCAATGAGTAAATCAAGCAGTGATTGGGAATGCCAAATAGATGAGGTACTACCCAAAAACATATGTAATATATTGAAAGGTACATTGATGGAAACATTCCGATTGACTTTATCCCAAACTTGTTCCCAAAAAGTATGAACTGAAGGGCACTCAAAAAACGTGCATATAATGGCTATTTTCTTTAGAGCACAACCAACACTTGCTGTCTGTAGTAAGTTTAAATTTATAAAGATCTACAGGATTATAGTACAATCTATTATAAAAGTAAAATAATGTTTGGGTTGTAGATGCTGAAGGGGATGTTGTATGGAGTTTTGACCATATTTGTTTCCATGTAGATATACAAATGTTTTAATTGAAATCCTGCTCCCATGCTAATTCTATTTTAGACTTTGGTCTCACAAGACTGGTATGTGTAAGGGTTCTATATATAAAAGAAGCTGGGACTTGTGAGGAAACATTATGAGGCTGGGAAATAGGCTGTGTAAAAGAGGGAGCCTCCAAAGATTGAGATAACAAGTTATAGAGGATAGCAAAGAGAGTTTGGTATTGCACAGCGTAATAAGAGGAGATATGAAATGTCTGTTTAATATCGTGAAATTCAAGTACAACATTATCTAAGATTAAATGATCTAAAGTTATAATGCCTTTATGCATCCACTCTTTCCAAACATATTGTACCACATAGGAGTTTGCCTAAGGTTCTCATATGAGGAATGAGAGGCAAGAAGTAATGGCTTGGCAGTAGAAATAGAATTAGTTATTATCGGAGAGAAAAGAGATTTAGGAGGTTTTGAAAGCTGAACTGCATCTCTAAATGTAAATGGTGTAATTTGTGAGTGCTCCAATTGACTCCATAGAGAGGCCCCATTATGAAGAGTGGGAGAAAGGGACGACCATATATTTTTTAAACAAATGCAGAGCGAAATCTTCTAAGGCACAGAAAATTTACACCTCCATTATCTCTAGATTCCTGTAGTTTGATTAAAGATATACGAGATTTACATTTGTTCCATAACAATTTCATAAATAATATATTTATAGTTTTAAAAAAACTAGAAGGAAGTTTAACTGGGAGCATAGATAAATAAAAAATTTAAATGGCCACCAACATCATTTTAATTGTGACCAATCTTCCCCACCAAGTTAAATAAAGAGTATACCATCTGTCAAGTAATTTCAAAATCTTTGACTCTACCTCTTTGAGATTAGTTCGAATAGTGTCTTTAAGAGAGTTGGAATTGGATATGCCCAGGCATTTGATATGATTAGAGTTCCACATAAAACCATTATCTTTAAACATGTCTGGTAGACAATAAGCATTTAATGGCAAAACCTCTGATTTGTCTACATTAAGCTTATAACCTGAGACACTTGAGTATTCTTGTAGTAAGTTAAAAAATTCCGGAATAGTCTTTTGAGGATTAGAGATAAAAAGTAAAATGTCGTCACCATATGCTGTGAATTTAATCTCTGTGTCTTTATGCTTAAAACCATAAAAATTAGATGACCTACGTATTTTCTCTAGAAGGGGTTCAAGGGCTAATATAAATAACAGAGTTGATAGAGGACAACCTTGTCTAGTTTCTTTGTGCAGGGGGAAGTAATGGGATTGTTTACCATTGACTAAAATGAATGTAGAGGGTGAAGAGTATAAAATACTAATAAATTTAATAATATGAGGACTAAAACCATGCCATTTTAATGCTCCAAACATAAAATCCCAACAAACTCAATCAAAGGCTTTTTCAGCATCTAGAGTTATGGCAGCTATAGGGTCCCTGGAGTTAGAGGCAAGATGGATAATATTGAGAAAAGTTCTAGAATTATCCGATATGTATCGCCCCTTAACAAAACCTGACTGATGAATGTCTATTAAGTCTGGGATAAAATGGTTAATCCGTAAGGCTAGGACTTTTGCAAAAATGTTACAATCAACATTAATAAGGGATATAGGTTTATAATTACCACATTTGGATAAATCCTTATCCTTTTTAGGAATCAAACACAACATAGCTTCAGAAAAAGTGCCCTTTGCTTGATCTTGTGATATGAAATATTGTATAAGTGTTAATAACTTTGGAACTAAAATAGATGCAAAAGTTGAATAAAATTCAATTGAAAAGCCATCTGGGCCAGGGGCCTTATCTTTAGGAAGTTTGGGAATGGCATTTTTAATTTCTGTTTCAGATAGGTCAGAGTCTAATAATGACAAATCTACTTTTTGTTTCAAAGGAATAGAGTGGAAGAAGGTATCTACTTCAGTCATATTAGGAGTATTTCTGGGAGTGTATAATGTAGTATAATAGTCAGTAAAGCATTCCAGCATTTTTTAATCATTAGTGTGTCTGTTTCCAAATGTGTCTGTGATAACAGTAATTTTAGACTTTTGTTTTTTGATCTTTAAATAATTTGCCAATAGTTTACCCGCTTTATTTTCCCTCCATAAAACTTGGAATTTATTTTGAGTAGAGTTACAGATGCACTTTCCAAGGAATGCTTATTGTATTGTAATTTAGCATCAATCAACCTGGATAAGGTATCTGGTTTGTTAGATGAGAAATATTAATGTTCAAGACACTTTATTTGTGTGAGCAATTGAGAGGAAACTTTAGCTTTTTCTTTCTTTTTAGTGGCAACATAATCTATAATAAAGCCTCGAGCAGTAGCTTTAAATGCATCCCAGATAAAATTCACCTGAGTATCAGAAGGTAAATTGTACATAAAAAATTCTTTAGAAAACATTGTAAATTGTTCAATAAATAAATGATCCTGCAATAAAGTGTTATTAAACCTCCAGCGATTAGAAAAGGAGGAATTTCCTGGAAGGTTCATATCAATAATTACTTGGGCGTGATCTGATAAAAGAATAGACCCAATGTCAGCATGTAAAATTGTTTGTAAAACACTTTGTGTAGCAAATATATAATCTATTCTAGAATATGAGTGATGTACTGGAGAATAAAACGTGAATTCTACTACATCTGGATGAGCAATTCTCCATATATCACGTAAGCCTCTGGAGGAGACTGCTTGGTAAAATGTTTTTTGCGTTTTAATAGGGATATAACGAGTTTGAGAGCGACGATCTATTAAAGGATCCATAAGTTGATTGCAATAACCTCCTAACACAAGATTTTCAGAGTTGCAAGATAGTAATAAAGTAGAAAAATTAACCCAAAATTGAGGCTCTACTCCAGTTGGACCATAAACATTGCAAATGGAAAACAGCATACCATTAATCTTAACTGTCAGTAAAATCCATCTACCTATAACATCCTTAAACTCTTCCACAACTTGTATTTGTAAAGATCTATGAAACAAAATTATTACCCCATTCTTATTATGAGCTGCAGAGGAACCGAAAACATGACCAACCCAATTTCTATTTAGACTTTTAAAGTCCTGCTCTTTAAGATGGATTTCTTGTACAAGAGCAATTTGACAATTCAATTTATAGAGATGTTGGAGCACTCTTTGTTTCTTAACTGGATTACGTGAGTCCTTAACATTCCATGAAACAATACGAAGACTGGTCATTTAAATAATAGAAGACATTTAGACAACAGAACCTTACCAAAACCTAAGAAACAAACAACATGTGAATCATAGAAGAAGGCGGAAGGGAAAATTATGAACATATATCTAAGTGAGGTTACGTGTTAATGCCAATCTTGCATTGTAAGACATAAAAAATAATAAAAGAAGAAAGAAAGGTAGAAAGAGAAAGAGAAAATATAAGAGAGAAAGAAAGAGGTAGCAAAAGCACCCCATTGATAAAAGAAAAAAAGATGACAAAAAGCCAAGAAGCTTCAGTCATAATTGTCTCAAAAAGAAGAAAAATATTTTGCATGGGAGAAAGGGAGAAGCAAGAAAAAAAAAAAGAGGCCAATCAGCGACAGTACCCCCGAGGAACTACAATAATTGGATAACAAGAGGGAGGAGAGACAATGATACAGAATAAATACATTACAATATGGACAACTGACGACGTGACTTACCAAAAAGGGAAATAAGACTATGATGTCAAGATATACAGGAATATAGACACAATCGGAAAGGGGATTTTCTCAACTTGGGATTTCAGCGGTTTCAATATCTGTAAAGAAGAAATATATAATTTAAGAATTTCACATTAACCAATCAAATCTTGCTAAGTTCCATTGCCTCCCCTTTGTGAGTATATATAAACTGTTTCAGATCAGAGGGATTTTCAAAAGTAGCTGTTCTGTCCTTGAAGGTAACCTTAAAGAAACAAGGGTGAATAAGGCCAAATCTAGCATTCATAGATCTTAAACTGGTCGGAGAGCCAGAAATTCCTTCCTTCGTTTGGCTGTAGCCGTGGCCACATCCTGGCTAAACAAAATCTTTTTGTTTACGTTGTTTGGCAGCAGTTAAAACAATTATTAAATCTGAGTATTGTAGAAAGAAGGCGATAATTCCTCTTGGTTTTGATGTAGAAGGGGGGCCAACACGATGGGCACTCTGAATGTTGAGAGCGGTAGTATTCTGTAGACCAACAATCTTTGGAATATGAGTTTGCAAGAATGCTATCAAATCTTGGCCTTCTGAGCCTTCCGGAATGCCATAAATGTGACGATTGTTTGGTCGATTACAATTTTCCAAATCCTCTGTCTGTTTTTTGAGTAGTATGACTTCCTTAGTCAGATTATCAACCTTAGTAGTAGTATCCTGTATGTCACTGATAATCTGCTCCACCTCAAAGTCTAGAATCCAGACGTGACCATTTCTCTTCAATTCGCTGGAACGCAATATTTGTCTCCATACAAAGGTTTTTTTTAACTTAAGCTCATCCATAATGTCATCCAATGTGAGAGGCAATGGTGACTTAGTTGGAGAGGCAGGGTCTTTTTTAACTCTTTTGTGGCCCCTGGAGTCTTTACGACTATTCAAATTAGAAACAGAGGATACAGATATTTTTGAAGTGTGAGGAACTTCCACTTCAGCAACACAGTGTATATTTAATACAGTGGTTTGGTTGATGTTACTGCAACGTCGATTAGGTCACCTCAGAGGACAAAAATTTAAAATTATATTAAAAAATCCTGAATAAAATGTCAGTAATACCTTCAAAAATGACATCAAAGAGTGTCAAAAAAGTATTAAGTTCTCCACATTAATCAAAATAACCAAAAAAAAATTATTTTAA
Organism: Pleurodeles waltl; assembly: GCF_031143425.1. Classification (NCBI taxonomy): domain Eukaryota; kingdom Metazoa; phylum Chordata; class Amphibia; order Caudata; family Salamandridae; genus Pleurodeles; species Pleurodeles waltl. The sequence goes on from NC_090449.1 coordinate 941,702,856, forward strand.
GCAAATGAAAAATAATCCTCTCAAAATGGCGTCCGCATTCCTGTCAGAAAGGGAGCAGCAGGTTAAAAAGATTAAACTCTGTACAATACCAGAGATTAAAAAAAATAAAGAAACTCACCATACTGCTCCCTGCACGTTCCCACATTGAAAGCTGGAAGAAAAAAAAGCGTTGGCCGTCAAAAATGCCTCCCTCCAAGATGAAACGTCCTCGGCAGCTCGGGAGCGGCGTTACTGAGTGGCCATCTTTGCTGCTCCGACACACAATCTCCTTCAGAGCTGTTTACTTTAAAGACAACCGGTTGCATTAAAAAAATATTTTACTTCATTTAAAGATTATCACAGACATCATCGTCTTTAAATATCTCTAACCCAGCTGCCTGAAGACAGCTGGATTAGAGAAGGCACAGGCTTCCAACTTTCTGGTGTGCACTGTGAGAGGCCGCGCCCACCAGTCCCGACGCTGGAGCCACGATGAGGAGGATGCCATTGGACAGAGTGAGACCCCTAGCGTCAAGTAGGGGCCTTTTTTTTAATGTTATTATTGTATCCCCCACACGTAAATACAAACCAGCTGCCACTGGCTTTAGTATGCAAATTACTAAAAATATGGTTTTGTATAGCTCATGTTCTTAAAGTTTGCTATGAGATCATGACCATATTTGAAGATCTCGTCTGGTAGTTCACATAGACGGCCTTGATGCCACAATTTTTCATCTGAATCTTAACCAGTGATAACATATGTTTTCATGAATTAGTTTACTTGGAAGAACCTCTACGGGGACTTCCATGTTCTGAAACACAGGTGCAAGCTACGCCTTTGACGTAAACAAACTGCCTGCGCGCGCTCACTTCCCATCCTCCACACGTGCCCATTTGCACGCTTCAATAGCGCATCTCCCGGCATCAGAGTAATAACGATTCATCACAAGGCCTCAATTTGTCAGCCCTAGAAGGGTCTGGATTTAAGTTTAGAAGCCAGGAGAATGTAAACATCACAGGCATTTGTGGACACGTTTCCTTAGGGCAGCAGCAGCTTATTTGAACAGCTGCTTCTACAATACAAAGCAACTTTAGAGCAAAGCTGCGTCTGGATAATGTGCGCCTTCGTTTTTTTCTCGGCTTAAGCACATGACCAACCTGTTTTCCTTACTGGCAATAATTTCTCTAAATTAAAGGTCACTGCAGAACCTCAAACCTGCCAAGGGCCTGCTGTAAAGGTCACGACAACAGTGAGGGGGTCAGGCTGTTCAGCATTTGGTGTCAGAGCTGGTGTCGTCGAAGGAATCTGATAGTCATTTGTCAGTCCGCTTGTTTTCCTCTTTTTCGTTTTCACAGGGGAAATGTTCACCAGCACAATTCCCTTAAGGTTGACAGCTACTCTTGTTTGCTTTTATTCTCGGCTTGACGCTGAAGCACCTGTACGCAGGTTTTCTTTTGATTTCTTAAGGTATAGAAACGTATTATAGACGCTATAAAATGATTAACTAGAAGAGAGTAAACTCTGTAATATTTAGGATTTGTTGCACCGGTGCGATATAGTGACTGATGCCATGTTTGAAATGTCCATTCATGGTGACTGATGCTATGTTTGAAATGTCCATTCACGTGGGTGAGCGAAGGCGTTTGTCAACTATTTGAGTGAGGCCATACCAAAGCAACTTAAACCGACATTGACGAAGCAAATTGGTTTGTATACAGAACGCACAGAAGGTGATGAATCATACAGACACAAACGGTATACAAGTACACAGAGAAGCTCGAATTCCAACAAACATACGAGCATCACATATGGCAGCAGGTGAACAGCCATACAGACATACACAGGTAAACATGCACATACAGACAGCACTTAGCCCCAGATCTACCCATATATAACATGCATATATATGTATGTAGGGCGACCATCTTCCTACTGGTGATTATCTATACAGTTTCTAGTTCAGGACGTGTGAGTGACGTCCTAATGCAAACTGGGTGCTATAGTCTTTTTTTACTTCCACTGAACTAAATATGCTAACACACCTAAAATCAATGATTTGTATTTGAAATGGTCATGAGTGGAGACGGTGTTCTTAATTACCTGAAGTGAGGAGGTCACCCTAAAACATGCATACATGCAAGTCACCAACAAAAATATGCATGTGCATGCTGAAAAGTATGAGTGAATGTGTGTGCCTTTTTAGATGAAGCAGTAGTTGTATTTGTCACATACTCCCCTACCCGAGAGCTTGCACAAGAACATGACACACACAGAGCTCGTATCTATTGTCTTTATTCCTCAGCGTAGAACATTCAACTAACTTCTCAATATACCAGAACAGTTAAAGACCACACCTCAACACCTCCCAGATTGATTGTGTAATCCTTTTCCTTGAATGCGCTCCCTAACCTCAGGGCCTTAATGTTCTCAATCCCAAGACACAACACTATTTGTGCAGGAGCATGCAGGGTGAATGGATTTGTGTTGATGAATAAATGCAAAACTGTGAGTGGGCGGCTGGATGAAGATATGCATTGGTGTGTGGATGGATGAATCCAAGCGTATGGTGCGGTGATGGATGAAGATGAATGCGTAAGTGCAGGTGTATAGGTTTATGAAATCGTCTGAGTAAATGCAAGATGGTGTGTGTGTGGGGATGGAGACTGTAAAATGCCAGAATTTAGGTGGATGGGTAGGTAAATACAAAGGTGTAGATGACAGGGTGAGTAAATGGAAGCATATGAGTGGCAGAAAAGATGTACGGATATGGTGGATGTAGTGGTGGACATGTCTGGGACCATAGCCGTATGAGCTGGTAGGTTGCTGGACGGATGAGAAAGTAAGAGAGAGTGTGTGTAGGTGTCTTTGAGTGGGCAGGTTGAGAAGTGGGAGGACTAAGACAATGATGCATACCGGGATGACTGAATACATGGATACATGCATGGATGTGTGGTTGAGGAAACTCGGGTAATATAGTCATCCAAAAAACAATATTCCCCTAGGAATCACTTTAAAATTAGCATCTCTGGCCTCTGGTTCAAAATGTTTCAATACATACAGATCATGGATCATTTAATTATCTTCTTTACCCAGATTCTTCATTTAAATCCAGTAATTGAAATAATGTAGGTGCTCCAAGTGATGGCGCAGTGCAAAAGTGCAAAAAAGTGGGCCTAGCAATATATAACAACTGGTGTAGCCAATATTTATAATATCTCCAAAGGGGGAGATCTCCAAACAAATAGGACAACCTTTCGTATAAATCTGATAATAGTAGTAATATTAGGAATTAAGTAGTCTAACAATCAATTACACTAGTAGAGTCTACAAATGTCGACATTTTGACATCACACACAAAATCCCACAGGCTCTTTCTCAGGACAAAGAAGGCAATAGCATCCTACAAGAGATGACCTAAGTCCTTGTCAAAGCTTCCATAGCAGCACACTGAATTAGGTGTTAGAAAATAGCTTGCAATTCAACCCATCTCACCTGACTAAATCCAGTTAGTGTCTTTGTCTATTTCTAATCACAACTTTGGTAGCAAGATCTGTGATAAAAAATAAAGTGGCCAGTAAGTGAAGATTCACAAAGTAGTTGTGAGGAAAACAAAAGGAAACTCCTAATTCTAAGAGGAAACCCGTACCATCAGAAGACCAGTGCATCCAGGGCCGAAGACTGAAAATCCGCCACGCATGTAGAGCTCACACTGTCCCAGGTCACCTTTAAAAAAGTAGAGAAACATTTAATCTCTCAGAATGGAGCAGTAATGCATGCATCAAGACTCAATTAAAAGAAACAGTGTAAAAATGGTTTAGGCTCCCATGCCCTTAACCTCTCCATGTTCATCACATGCAGACCCATTTAATTCAATGTGTAGTGAAAGATCAGATTCAGCATAAATGTGTACCTTACAACCAAATTGCAAATGTAAATAGCATTTTGCAGGCTCATTATCAAAAAAATCAAAAGAAAAAACTGGCGAAATATAAGAAAGAATCCTCCTCAATATACTGTAAAGAAACCAAAACTCCATGCTGTGGAGAAAACTACCTCTAGCCTATCAGGCTGTCTCTCAGAATATGCAGGGCCTGGGCGACGCAGCCCAGAGTCCTAGAAATAAAAAAGCGACTGCATAATAATGTTATGTGTCCCAGAGTGTCTAACCACTAGAACATTGACCTAGACATGGTCTTCCTGTATGAGGTGAGGTAAAAAGGGTAATGCGTGCCATTACATTTTTCATGAATATTGCCACCTGATATCTGATCAGGGATAGATTCAGGGGCGTAGCTTGGTCAATAAGACTGGGGGCGGGGTGGATGAGCTTCAGATTTTCCAACAATCACACTGGCATATAATGTCAAAATACATAATACGACAAGCCGGACACATGAGAGGGGCTAAAGGGGCAGTGGAAAACGAGCCAAATGTGGATTGGTAGGGGTGCTAAGTGAAAGAAAACAAAATATTTTGTAAAATAACCAACATTTCTGGAGACTTTCAAAGTAGAGAGGGAGAGAGTGTGTTTGTTTTGTCTGTGTGTATGTAAAAATTCCTTGTGAAATCCGACACATACCTCACCATACCCAACTGAAAGCACCTGTGTCCAACAATTTTCCAGAAAATACATTGACCCCCTAAAGCTACCTCTCTGAATAGATCATACTGATAGGATGGGCCCTTGTATATTCATTGTGATTGTTGTGACGTGAATTATTCTCTCCTTAGTTACCAGTTCTCTGCTGCTCAGCCAGTGTGTTTGTGAGGTCACAGAATGTGGATGAGTGCCTGCTTGATGTAAATGGTCAGTTGGTGAGAGTGGGGTGATAAACAAGAATGCTGCTCCTGGTGGGGTGTAACCTGTAACCTGTAACTAGATCTTACTAAGGATCAATCCTTAATTACAACACTGGAGATTAAGGACCAATCCTTAATTACTTTAATTACAACACAGCACTGGCGATGACTGGAGAAAGAATGCATGGGTGAAAGGAAATTCGACAGAAACTGAACCCACAGATAAACCTAAGAGGAATATTCAGAGAAAAAAGTACTGAACCTTTTTGGTGAGAGAAACGCCCTGGAAGCCCCACCAGTGTCATGGACATTGGGCAGCCAGCAGAAGTTCTTCAGTCATTTAGGTAAACTGGCAGCATTTAGGCGAATGAGCAGAGCTTAATTGAACTGAACTTGGAGTTAACTGGTAACATTTATTTAAGTGACCCAGTAACATTTAATGGGAATGAAACAGTAATTCTACCATTACGGAAACTTGACCCTCCTATTAGATGCGGCTAACGGCTGCATAATCGGGAGAGTCACCCTGAATTTCGAAAGTGGTGCTAGGGTAGCAGGTGTCATGGACATAAGACTGTTGAACCGCATGAGACTGGTGAGCTGCTGCATCATTTGATTTACTGCACAGCCATCTAAGGCATTCTCAGACTTATGAAGGGTGGGGAGCGTGGGATCTAATACTTGAATTATGTGCGTGTCCGCTTACCATTGAAGTCCAAAGATTCTATGCAGCATTTGAATTGACATTGAGGCTGCTGTGCAGCTGCTCCTGCCACTGGGGAGCGAGGGCTGTGAGAGATGTTCACTGGACCTGTGAGGCGGACGTGCATTGTTACGGACACTTCTAAAGGGTGTAATACCTGACATGGCACCTTGAAGACTAGAACGAGGACTGCATTAGAATACTGTGAGGCTGGAGTGCATTGTTTTCTTGTGTCACACTCTGCTATGTTCAGGAACGTGGATGGGGAGTGCTCACAAATGAAAGGCTAGAAAGCCGACTAACTGAGAGCCTGTTACCAAGTTCATTATTACGATGCAGCACAAGGGCAACCACTACATTGTGTGTACACCAGGAACTGTGCACATGTCCGTTGTGAACTGGGCAAGTTGACTCCAGTTACGCTGTGTATCAGATGCTTCGTTGGCATTGTGAAGGCACCAGAAAGTGCACGTACGTTTTGATATTTGAACCAAACATCTGACTGGGCAAAACAACTATGCACTTAAAGAACTGTGATGAGTCTCCAATTATCGGAGAGTTGATGTAATTTTGGGTGAGAGGTCTCTCACAGGGAACGTTTGTGTTATCAGTGGAGGTTGTCAATGCTATACTGAATTTGCTGCCTACATAGATTTTCATTTCTGCACTGAATTTGCTGCCCTGAGTGGGTTTTCAATGTTATACTGAATTTGTTTCCTCAGGATATTTTCAGTGCTTTTCTGTAATTTTATAATTGCCATGATGAACCCTAGAAATGCTAGAGTCTTATATATAGTTGTGACTTAAGGGCCTTGGTGGAGATTATAGTGTCATGATGAGTATATACCCCATTACAGTTTTTATGCGGGGTAATGGCTATTAGGTGAACACAATAGAGGGTATGCTTGGTAGACTGTTGATGTCAATGCCTTTTAGCATTGCCATGCTGACAGTAGGGGAGTTATGTGTGTGTGTGTACCCTTGGTCCTGTTAAGTATGCAGTATAGGGTGAGCGTGTGGTTTGCACCCTAGTATTGAGAGCTGTCCTTCCTAAGGGGTTAAGGATGTAAGGGTATGTTGTGTTACACCCTAATGTTGTGTGGCTATCCTAAGGGGTTAAGGATAAGTATAAGGGAGTGTGTGTTGCATCCAAGTGACGACGGCAGTGTCCTTTGGAGCATCTCTGGCAGGGGTCATGTACCCTGGTGTTACGTTGAGAGTTGTGTACTCTGGCAGGGGTCATGTAGCCCAGTGTTACATTGTAGAGTTGTGTACTCTAGCAGGGGTCGTGCACCCTAGCGCAGGGTTGTGTTTTCTAGTGTTGCATTGCAGGGTTGAGTACCCTAGTGTTGCAGGGTTGTGTTAGTGTTGCATTGCAGAGTTATGTACCCTAGTGTTGCATTGCAGGGTTGAGTATCCTAATGTTGCATTGCAGGGTTGTGTACCCTAGTGTTGTGTTACAGGGCCAAGTACCCTAGTGTTGCATTGCAAGGTTGTGTACCCTAGTGTTGTGTTGCTGGCTTGAGTACCCTAGTGTTGCATTTCAGGGTTGTGTTAGTGTTACATTGCAGGGTTGTGTACCCTAGTGTTGCATTGCAGTGTTGAGTACCCTAGTATTGCATTGCAGGGTTATGTACCCTAGTGTTGCATTGCATGGTCATGTACCCTAACGTAGCTTTGTAGGGTTGTGTACCCTAGTGCTGCATTGCAGGTTTGTGTACCCTATTGTTGTGCTGAGGCGTATGTTGCTCCTTCTTGTACTTTTGTGTTGCAGAAAGGGGTGAGTGTGGAGTTGCATTGATGAGTATGTTGCACCTCCTTGTAGTGTGTTGCTGAAGTAAGTGAATGTAATTGATTGCATTGTGTGTTTATTACTGTATCTGATATTTTAGGACAGTTTATCATTTTATTTACATCTTTAGTCCTTTTTTTACAGATTTTTTCAGTTTGAATTTGTACTAGCATTTATTGGTCCTTATTTTAAAGGACAATGTTATTTTCATCATTTGTTTTCCCTACGGGAAGGAGATGTGTTGTGACTTGAATTGATGCTATGCATTCTCTCCTTAGTTACCAGTTCTTTGCTGCTCAGCCAGTGTGTGTGTGAGGTCACAGAACGTTGATGAGTGCCTGGTTGAATGGTCAGTTGACAAGAGCATGCTGAGCAGCAAGGATGCTGCTCCTGATGGGGCATTAGCTGTAACCTGTAACTAAGCTGAATAAACCTACATCTTATAATCTACAAAGGATCTATCGTTATTTAAAACAATGATGTAGAGAGGACTGTGTATAATTGTGCCAGCCCAGACCAATCCTTAACACGCATGTTAACCCAGAAAACATGGAATGTCAGTACGAAAAGGCAACTGAGCTGAGCCCAATATTTTATATGGAATAGAGATATTTACGAGGGCTAAACCAGATCATAATCACTCAAAATGCAGTAAGAGTACACAGTCATACAAAGTCATACCTCCTATGTATATAGTCAAACCAAGAGAGCAGTGTGGTTTTTAAATGTTTCTGTCATCTTAGATGAATCATGGCCTTCCATGATTACCAAACTGAAGAATATGACAAGCAATTTGTCAATCCAAAAGGCAACTACATTGAGCCAAAAGATTATATTCATAATGAAGTAGTTTATGTGGTTCCTACCTAGTCATAAGTGCACAAATCACAGTGATTGGCTATAACCAAAAAATCAAAGCTTGTTTGATAAAAATTGTTACAACCCAAACATTCACCTCCTACAAACAAAATAAACATTTTATGGCCCCCAGGCCATCAAAATGCACATAAGAAAGAAACATTTCATTCAGTATAGCAACAGATACTAAAAACACAACATAAAATAGTGAATATCCATAATACATCCTATAAAATCCAGTAAAAGAAGTACACTTCAAGATTGAAACAGACTGTGCTATTGTGCATAATCAAACTTAGGTAAGAGATGGACTGAGACACAAAGGGTATTATGCACTGAGAGCAGTCAAACTAAAAATTGCAGTTTAAATGCAAAGAAGGGGGGATTCTACTGAAGGGTATCTGTTTCTTACTCCCAAAGCAGGATTAACAAAGTTTCCCACAGCTACACAAATCTCCATATTCTCCAGTTTTACGGATGTGCAAGAGCCTCCTTGTGAGAGTTGGTATTGAAAGAGCGGAAGATAGGAGTAAAAAAAAATAATATCCTGGAGTGGGTAAACAAGGTGCACAATACAATAAAGTGCATTGTGCTTTGATGTGCATTATTATTGCAACAGCATCTCGGAAAGGAGGATCCCCAAACTACGTTCCCCGGGAAAAGCACTAGGAAATGTAGTAAGTTAAAACGCAGTCTAGGTAAATAAAACCTCACCTTTCCCTTGCGAAACAAGGACAAATAAGACTCTCACCTAAACTTCTGATTAATTAAATTGTAATTAAGACAGGCCAAAAGCTTATTAAATTCCTCCTGGTTGAGTCTACTTTGCCTACTCTGGAAAGCCTCCTTCACGTTAAATATGGTCTTTGAGTCAATACTCAATCGGTTACTGTTAGAAATTGGGTTTTTGGTTGGCAGTCAGGTTACCCTCTGTCCAAGCAAGAACCCTCACTCTAGTCAGGGTAAGTCACACACAATCCAAAAGTAGCCTGTCCCCACCCTCTGGTAGCTTGGCACAAGCAGTCAGGCTTAACTTAGGAGGCAATGTGTAAAGCATTTGTGCAATAAATCATACAATCCCATAATATAGCACCACAAAAATACACCACACAGTGTTTAGAAAAATATATAATATTTATCTGGGTATTTGCAGGTCAAAACGATCAAAGATGCAATATGAATTTGTAAGGATATCACTGAAAAGTGATATAAAGTGTCTTAAGTCTTTAGAAAGCAAACAAAGTCTCTTTCAAGCACAAAGTACCTGGTTTAAGGTGGAAAATCTCCACAAAGGGGCCGCAGAAGAAGAGATACGTGGAAAAATGGTGTGTGCGTCGATTTCCCCTCTGCACACACGGACTTGCGTCGTTGTTTTTCACGCGGGGAAGTCGTGCGTTGTTTTCCGGCACGCGGACAGTCTCTTTCTGTGGGTAGCGGGGATTACCAGATGTCCCGGGATCTGTGCGTGGATTCTCCTGCTTGGTTTCCGGCTGCGCGTCGTTCCACGGGGCTGTGCATCGAAGTTTCACTCTCACAGCAGGCGTTGCGTCGATTTCCCCTCTGGAAGTCGGGCGGCGTTGTCCTTGCGAGGCCGTGCGTCGAAGTTCCGGTCGCCCTGAAGGCATCACGTCGATCAGCGTCGGTGTGCGGCGTTTTTCTCACCGCGGAACAAGCTATGCGTCGAAATTTTCAGCACACAATGAGTCCAAATGAAAAAGAGAAGTCTTTCTGGTCCTGAGACTTCAGGGAACAGGAGGCAAGCTCTATCCAAGCCCTTGGAGAGCATTTTACAGCCAGACAAGAGTTCAGCAAGGCACCAGGCCAACAGCAAGGCAGCAGGCCAACAGCAAGGCAGCAGTCCTTTGGAGAAAGCAGACAGGTGAGTCCTTTGAGCAGCCAGGCAGTTCTTCTTGGCAGGATGTAGTTTCTGGTTCAGGTTTCTTCTCCAGCAAGTGTCTGATGAGGTAGGGCAGAGGCCCTGTTTTATACTAAATTGACTTCAAAGAGTGTCTAAGAAATGCACCAGGTCCCCTTTCAGTTCAATCCTGTCTGCCAGGGTCCCAGTATGGGGTGTGGCAGTCCTTTGTGTGAGGGCAGTCCCTCCACCCTCCCAGCCCAGGAAGACCCATTCAAAATGCAGATGTATGCAAGTGAGGCTGAGTACCCTGTGTTTGGGGTGTGTCTGAGTGAATGCACAAGGAGCTGTCAACTAAACCCAGCCAGATGTGGATTGAAGGGCACAGAAAGATTTAAGTGCAAAGAAATGCTCACTTTCTAAAAGTGGCATTTCTAGAATAGTAATATTAAATCCGACTTCACCAGTCAGCAGGATTTTGTATTACCATTCTGGCCATACTAAATATGACCTTCCTGCTCCTTTCAGATCAGCAGCTGCCAATTCAACAATGTATGAGGGCAGCCCCAATGTTAGCCTATGAAGGGAGCAGGCCTCACAGTAGTGTAAAAACGAATTTAGGAGTTCTACACTACCAGGAAAAAGAACTACATAGGTACATGTCCTGCCTTTTACCCACACAGCACCCTGCTCTAGGGGTTACCTAGGGCACACATTAGGGGTGACTTATATGTAGAAAAAGGGGAGTTCTAGACTTGGCAAGTACTTTTAAATGCCAAGTTGAAGTGGCAGTGAAACTGCACACACAGGCCTTGCAATGGCAGGCCTGAGACAAGGTTAAGGGGCTACTGAAGTGGGTGGCACAACCAGTGCTGCAGGCCCACTAGTAGCATTTAATCTATAGGCCCTAGGCACATATAGTGCACTCTACTAGGGACTTACAAGTAAATTAAATAGCCAATCATGGATAAACCAATCAATAGTACAATTTACACAGAGAGCATATGCACTTTAGCACTGGTTAGCAGTGGTAAAGTGCCCAGAGGTCAAAAGCCAACAACAACAGGTCAGAAAAAATAGGGGGAAGGAGGCAAAAAGTTTGGGGATGACCCTGTCAAAAAGCCAGGTCCAACAGTTACTAAACAGGCCCAGGCAACCCAAGTCTTTAAATTCCTTCTTAATATATCTTAACCAAGGGATGTACAGTGCACGGTAAAGAGAAAGACAATCTTCCAAAACGTCTCTTCACAATTGCACATCCAGATTTACCCAGACCCTGACTCATAGTAAGAGAGGTTCCAATTTAATTTAATCCCCCAAGGGTACTAACCCTAATTCTTATAAACACATAAAGACAGGGGTGGGCTGTGGAACTGCAAGCACTCTTTGCAGAAATGTATTTTCAACCTGCTGAAGTATCCCTGGAACTGTATAACCCCACACTGCTGCTCCATAACTGCCACGAGATGCATTTGCTCTTATATATATTGGTAATTTCCCTAATGATTATGTCCCAACTTTCTAGCAAAGGAAAAGGCTGATTCAATGGCTTTCTGTGTTTGCACAGCCCTCAAATTGTGCAAATTGTGCCAAGATAAATTTTGGTCAAAAGACAGGCCCAGATAAGTGAATGACTTTACTTTCTGGATTTCTGCCCCCCCCCCCAAAAATAAAATGTCCTAGTTTTTACATTTTTTGGGTCAATACTCATTGTCTCATTGTAAATAACTTTAGTAAATTAGTTTTAAGATCCAGGTTCTCCATAAAAGTATACAATTCATCTAAATGAAGCTGTAGGCCATTAGCTGTTCCTGCCATTAGGACTGCGTCATATGCATATAGAAGGACTGGGAGAGCTCTGGACTTTGCCATAAGCAGATCTTCCCAATTTTGATCAATTTGCTTCTAAATCATAAATACGAATGAGGAACAAGAACAGGGCCATCACACACCCTTGCCTTACTCCTAAATTAAACTGAATGCTATGAGTAAGTGCCTCATTTCCACCATACATAATCCTTATAGTAGTGTCCCAATGCAGTCTTTGTAAAAGGCTGATTAAGCCCTGGTCAATTCCCACCTTGGCCATCCCCTCCCACAACTTCATCCTATTGACCAGATCAAAAGCAGAAGAGAGGTCCATGAACACAAGGTGAATGCTACCCCTCATAGCTGTGATGTATTTGCTAATGGTCAGTTGTAAATTAAGACCCTACTCATGGGCGGACCCATACTGAACTTTTAATAAACATTGGTTATCCTACAACCAGACTTCTAGTTTTGTAGCATGAACCCTTGCCAGATTTTTTTAAAGAACTGTGCAAGAGACAGATTCTACGATAACATACAGGTGATTTCTGATGTCCCTTTTTGAATATGGGCACCTCAATAGATTCAGACCTAGAGGGAACAAGATCCCCTAGAATCACAACTTTAAAAACATTAGTCAGGATAGGGGCCCAGAGTGCCAAATTTTAAGAGGTCTAACTGAACCTCGTTTGGGAATGGCATTTTTCCTGGTGGAATGAGGGTAGTAGTAAGGCTAATGCCCTTTATTGTAATGGAATCGCACAGAGCCTCATACATTTCTAAATTATGACCTGCAGCTACATTAAGATCCTAAGAATCTCAATATTCTCTGGATTAAATATGTTACTAAAATGATCTACCCACAAATTAGCTGCAATTACAGTGTGTATTGTGGGCTCATCGTATCCAGTAAAAAAAAGGTTTGTTAATCACCTTCCATTGTCCCGTGGGCTCTCATTATTCTAAATGAGACTACTGGATTTCTAGGTAGCAGGATCTATAACGGTGTGGGGGACTGAGTCTGACCCAGTGTAAAGAACTCTGTCACCCTAAATCCGGTTTTTTCTCCGGCTAACTAGCAGTGCCTCATTTCTCCCATGTGGAAGGAATGATTCGGCAGCTGAGCGCATGACATCATTGGAACTTCTCAGGGAAGTCGTGGTTACTCAGGTCCGAACCAACTCTCTTATTTCCACTATGATCTCATATACAAATGACAAAGACAGTATAAGTTTTATATAATGTTTTTAATAAAACGACTGTATTTTAGATATTAAGGCGTGAGCCGCAATAACCAGAACGATACAACACAGTAGGATTGAAATAGTCACCAGGAGAGTAAAACATAAGAACAAATCTATCATATTGTCTAACAGTTTCTACTCTCCCTCTGCTTGTTCTATTTAGAGCACAGCATGTTAAGCTTCTAGCTTGCCTATTAGAATCACTGTGGAGACATCAGCCCTCGTACCTGAGAAAAGACCTGTGATCTTGGTTCAGCATCTGCAACGAGGCAGTCAGCGTCTAGTTGTGGTTCCCTGGTCGGAATCTCCCTCTTGCGTGTATTGGGACAAGGAAGTGATTTTATAACTAACATGTCATCGTGATCGCAAAATGTCCCTACGCAGGAATGCCAAGTCTAAACTCCTACCACGTCTATCGGCAATGTACCAGACTGTATCCTTGACTGAAGCACAGAGTAAATATGTTATGGAGAACTCCAGTGCTGAAGGCAAAACAGTGTGATATGAATAAAAAACAACACCGTAGAACTGGCTATTTGAAAAATAACAGTACGAAGCCTAATAAAAAGCATGTAGAGCAAAATGCACAGAGGCTCTAAGCTGTCAGCAAATGAATAAAATATGTTCAGGGCAAAGTGCACAAAGGCCTAAAGCCTGGAGCTAAAGCGCAATGAATACGTAAAACTAACCACACTACACCCTCCCCTTGTCGGTAGCAAGTGGTTCCAATAATATAAAAGGATGCCCCAAATATAAACAATACCTAAAACAATTATTTCGACAAGGTGAGAAGACAACAAAGTCATAAATTTATGTAACATGTGATCATAAAGACAAATTCAATATAGTGTCAATTTTGTAAAAATCCAATCGTCAGATAGAAGCAATAGAACGCAGGAGTTCCTCCACTTCGATATATGTCAATATCGGAAGATCCACGCCACAAAGTACCATGGAGCAGGTGTGATCCAAAGCCCCAAAACCATTCAGGGCGGCACCCCGTGCAGGGCCTATGAAAGAGACAATACCATCTTCCTCCAGGAAGGGAATCTCATAAACTGTCTCACGAAGCAAGCGCATCCGTAGTGCACAAGTCTGGGAATGAGCCCTAATCGGGAACATCAACAGATCAGTATCGACCATTGGAGGGCGCTGCAATGAGAGACAGAGAGCCAGTGCATGTTCAAACGAGCACAAAAGGCATCGAAACACGGGATGCACACAATCCAAAACCGGTCTGAATGACAGAGACCAGTCACACTCCAAATGTCCCAGGAGTGTCGCTCCAAAATGCTGCATCATGCGTTCACGACACAGCTGCGCTGACGGGAGCAGCAATACACAATCTCGTTGTGACGGGACAGCCATTGCGAAAAAATAGCAACAACAGCAAGACTCCAGCCAATAAAGCCAAAGTAATCGGGAAACCCCCAAAAATGCTTCCGAAAATAGAATGTATAGCCGAAGGTATCAAACCGAATATGGAAGAGAAGGTATGAGCAAAACCAACACCAACGACTTTGAAAAAATGTGCAATACCAGCAGTGCTGGATGCATTAAATATACGTCCCACAAGTTCACCAAAGTGATTTGGTAAGTTAGTATTCAAAGGGGACTGTATCTCCGCCGATGACCTTGCCACCTGAAGTGCGTAGGTCTCGCTAGCAGATGTAAGGGCCACATGCTTTTGAAACAATAAAGCTTTTAGCCGACTCAACTTGTCGAAATCAACCTTGGAAGTAGCAATATGAGGCCAGATGTCCGCTACCTCCCTAAATTGAGTTGGGGGGAAACAACACATTCCCGCAGCACGTAACGGCCTTGTTGACAACGACGATGTAAACTATTCCGGCACGCATGCCACAGCAGCGTTCGCTGTTAAGAACAATGTAACTGCCGTTAGAAAGCACCTGGAAAGTGTTTTTAATAACCGGGACTGGAACTCCCTTCAGATAACAAGCTAAGTTAGCAATCGAAGCGTTACACGCCCCGTGCAAGGACAGCTGTTTACAAACCATTGAATGGCTGACAGAAGCTTCGCATTCGCTGCCGCTAAGAAAAACCTCCTTCAAACCATTAACACATCTGTACTGAAAGGGAAGCTCCCACACCTTGTGTATGTAACTGTCTCCCAATAGTTCATATCTACCCACCGGAATGTGCTTCAAACAAGAAGTAAATTGCAAAGTAGAGATAGGCAAATTAATAACCCCATGAATCAACCATTCAGCTGACAGAATCTCAGCTACCGTGAAAGGCAGTTTCTCTAATTTCTCAATATTTAACATAAAATATGTTGCTTCCTTTTTAGCCATCAGTTGTTGTTGACGAGTCAAATTAAAAGAGATAAAGATCTCTCTGGCACGAACGTGCTGCCATGGAACGCGACCCGCCTTCAAGGTCTGAAGAGTCCAACCCAGCTGCATGATGGACCGCGTCTGACTCTGCCCATGATATAAAGAAGACATGTCCGATTTAATAATGTCAATGGCAGAGGAAACAATGCTGTCAATCGTGTAAACACGGTCAGAAAGGGTATGCATGCCATTATCAACAACAGACAAAGTCTGCATCAGATTTTCCTGATCAATCTGCCTCAACCGGGCTGCAGCCTCTTGTTGTGAAAGCTTCCAAATCTCATTATAAACCTCGTATAAGAACCTTTTCTTCCGTGGTACTTTGGGACCTGACAAAAAATCTTGTAAATCAGTATCATTAGACAGTAACGTGAGATGTGACTTAACTGCATCCAGCGTGGATGACTTCAACCATTGCTGACAAAGCTTCCCCACACTGTATGTAGTTATAATATCAGCATGTTCTGGTGATACGTAACGAGGGTCTGCCCTACTAGTCCTGAACCCCCCTGAAGAGGTGACAAAACGTTGATGACACACATTAGTGTCTACAGGCCATAATAACCACCCACCTGGATGTAACGATGAAGTGTTAAGCGTACCATTCTGGACCCAATGTGTAAAGTCACTAAAAGTAGCATTCACATAGTGCTGCCAATTTTTTTATTTAGAAGGGACAGGTATACTAGGCAAAGTCAACTCCCTAATTGTCGCTAAGCCCAAACAGCTAGTCTGTTGTACTGTGTCATTGAGGAAAATCATCTGCACAGGGATAATACATACTCTAAATAACGTGTCCCTGCCTTGCATTTGCCAATTTTTCGAACCCCAAACACTTTTCAAGTCAACAGTTTTAAACCAGTATTCATATCCCTCGACCGAAAGTTTAGATACCAACAAAACGGAATACAGTAATATAGTATCGGTCAATAACATTTGCTTATTAGAATACGGTGCAACATTAAAATAGTAGGACTTAGCATTACGTTGATCATGCCCAGAAAAATATGCAAATTTATCATAATACGTTTTCGAACTCCCTTGTGGAGGAGTCGAGCAATGTTCCCATTGCACATAATTAAACATGGGCTTAGGGCTACTAGCTTTATGAATAAAGTGGTGTCCATAATAGTTGTAACAAAACATGTCACCATGATTATCTCTAAACTGGTAAGCATCATCATCGTCATAGACAGTATAATATTGCAAATCCGTTAGCATAGAATCTACTGTCTTCACATCCCAATCATCAGAAACAATGCCAAGTATAACAATATCATTCAGTGATAATTTGAGGACATACGGTATTTGAATCAATTCAGTGGGACCATATATATCAAACATTACTTTATCCCACACAATTCCATCCGGAACTGGTATTGCAGAAATGTTTACAGTGGACAAGTCTCTTCGAACCATATGAGACGAAAAATGCGGTTTTAACACAGTCTCCACGTGCTCAATGTCAGATCGATCAGGAAGAAAATGACCATGTATTATCAGAAAAAAAGTAACCACAAATCCCAACCATAATAAAAGAGTCATCACGGCCAAAAACAGCCAAAAATAGTTCCAAGGAAAAACAAAATATGTGCGTTTAAGCCAACCCAGCAGCTGTCGTGGACCGTGGACAGAAGACATCGAGGACGAGGAGCCGGACACATCATTATCAGCGTCGTTGAAGCAGCCAGAAGCAGTTCTAGCAAAAGGTGCAACTGTGAACAAAGAAGCAGATGGATGCTCTCGCCGTGGCACGCTATAAACCACATGTTCAGAAACATCAGTAGAACGTATAGCAATTTGATCAAAAGATTCCATATTTATCGCCTTCGGTGGAACAATCGCAAGATCATCATCCACCCTCCCCAAGCTCGGAGAGGAAACAGTGTCGGTGAAAATCACCTGCAGCTGGACTTCTTCCTCAGTAGTGAGAGGGATTCCGGAACTACTGGGTGTCCCTCTTGGTCTGCTGTGCAGAATCGTCCACATGTTGTAACTTGACATTATCAATGGAAGCAAAGCGATTTCCTTTGGCCCCTCGCAGCGGCGGTAAAATCACAGTTCTCGTGCCGCTCACCCCCAACACAGGGACAGGTTCTCGATAAGAAGGACCAAATTCTTTTTTAACTGCGACCTTTTCACGCACTAGATCCCCAATCCTGGGTATCCAACCAGTAGGTGTTACTGGCTCATCCTTAATTCCTGAGGAGGCAGCACTGGCAGAAGAGTTATCTTCACGGAATTGTTGTAAATCCTGCAAAACAGTGACACGATCATTTATGTCAAAGGGCGTATCTGCCGCCTCCACACCAGGACCATCTGGATCAGGAACATACATTTGTGTTCCAAACAGGCACTCATATGAAGTACGACCCCCCAGTGACCTTCTAGGCAAGTTATTAAGTGCTCTCTGTACTCCATATAGGTGGGCTAGCCAACCACGACCCGTACCTATAACTCTGGCCGTTAAGGACTGCTTTAAATCACGATTTAAACGCTCCACGACAGAATTTCCCTCGGGATGAAATGGAGACGAGAATTGGAGTTGGACCCCCAATGAAGCCATGGTGTCCCTGAATGCCTTAGAGGCAAAAGCAGGGCCCTGGTCCGAATGAAAAGCCGCAACTGCAAATATATCGACAAAGATGCGCAAATCTTTAATAACAGTTCGAGCGTCAGCCGAGCGTTGTGGCCATACCCACACAAATCTGGAGCACGAATCTACAGCAACCAATATATATTTGTATGCACTGTCTGGTGTCAGCGGACCACAATGATCCAAGTACACACACTGCAATGGTCTATTTGAAATCAGAAGGGGCGTCTGCTGCGGGCGTCTAGCCGACGATGCTTTAATTTGTTGACAAGCGTCACAACAAAGGACATATTGCTTCGTCTCTTTATAGAGACCAGTAACGAGCCTGTAAAAGTGAAATTGTGGCAGCCACCCCAGCATGTGCAGAAGCCACCCCCTCATGTGCTGCAGAAATCAATCGAGGTCTCTCAATTTTATTGGGAATTTCACGTACACCAATGCCTGGAATTGTAACAGTAGCATTCAGCGCACCATTCAAGCAGTAACTATATTTTGAAGGAAATCCTTTAGGAAAGGGCATGCCATCAACCGTAGCCTTTATGGCAGCCTAAATTTCTGTGTCTGGTTTGGAACTCGAACAAGTCACTGCGGCCACAGTGGCGACAGCCACTGCCGATTTCGCGGCTTCATCAGCCAAAGTATTCCCAGCAACGTGTATTCCAACGCGCTGGTGTCCAAGTGTATGCACAACATGGACTTTAGGAAGCGTTTCCTTCAGATCCGCAACCTTACCCCACAACATTTTATGTTTAATGGTGTTGCCTTTAGAATCTCTGAACCCATTCATCTTCCAATAGTGTAGATATTCGTTGAAAGACTGCACACAGTAGTAGGAGTCACAGACCAGCAAGGTTAAAAGCGCCGGATCCGCGTGCTCCAACGCTAACAATAGAGCTTTGAGCTCAGCCAGCTGTGCCGTGCAATCTCCCCAGGTTTTAGTATAAGTATGTCGGGGGCAGAACACGTCCCCCTCCATAGTGCCGCTCACCACCGCACATGCAGCAGAATACTGTTGTTTAGTCCCAACCGCTGGTTGCGCAGAGCCATTGGTATACATGACCACCTGATATTGGTCAATAGGCAACGTACCAGCAGGAACAGGGTATTCCATTTCATATTGAAGAAATTCTTGAGTCTGCAGTTTAGGGTCAAATATGTAATCTACATCAGTGGCTGTCAAAGACGTAGCCCATTGTATCCATCGCGGGTGGAAAGCTTTCGAATTTGGAACACTCGCTTTTGTAACTGCCTCTAAGGCCGGAATTGGGGAAACGACAACGATGCGTTGACCCTGGGCCAGCGGTCTTTCTTTAATAACAGCCATCTGTACTGCAGTGAGAATTTTCTCAGTCTGTGCAAAACGTTGTTCTGCAGCAGAATACAAGTGAGACTTGTATGCAATCGGGACCGTCTCCCCCTCATTAAAGGTGACATAAGTAAACCCAACAGCCCCAGGTATCACCCTGATGACTAAATGTGTCTTATTGTCCTGTGTGTGTAAGTGTTTAACTGCTAAGAGATCACTTTGTAATTCTCGTAGTATGTGTGTATGTTCAATCGTCCAAAATCTACTCGAAAAATTTGGGCGAATCAACTCGTATAAGGGTTTTATACGCGTCGCATATTCAGGAATGTAAGTTCTGCCAAAATTCAGAAACCCCAACAATGACTGGAGCTTCCGAACCGTATTAGGAGGCTGCAATAAAGCAAATTTCTCTAAAATATGTAGCGCTAAGCTCTTGCCCTCACTCGACAACTCATATCCCAGGAAAATGACGCTGAGGAAGGCAATCTTTGATTTCTTAAAATTAAACTTATAGCCAATATCAGCAAACCCCACAACAATGCGCGATACACGCCTTAGATGTTGCAGAATCTCATCATCCGTCAGATATATGTCATCAACATATGACAACGCTTCAGGGTCGAACTCATGCAGCATTTCAGTGACACGAGCCGAAAACAGTCCTGGGCTATTCTTATACCCCTGAGGCAAGCGACAAAAATTTTTCTGAGAGCCAAACGCACTGAAACAGGTATAGTCCCGACTCTCGGGCGCTATATTCTGGCAGAAAAATCCATTCGAGATATCTAATGTTGTCTTGTATTTTTTACGCACTATATTATTCATAAGCGCTGCGCTGTATGAATTCTGTATTGCATATGTGCGTGTATGACTATTCAAATGTCGGTAATCCACCACTATCCTATATGAATGGTCCGGTTTAACAACCGGAAACAAGGGATTATTCATCGGCGAGACACAGGGCTCAATTACACCCTGATACTCCAATTGTGTAAGAATTTTCCTAACCGATGCCCTTGCTTCAAATTTGATAGGATACTGCGGTTGTGGCTGAGGTTCGCCCTTTATCGGAATTACATGATAAGGTGATTGTCTGTCCCACCCCACGTTATTTCTATACAAGGCGGGAGCCTGTGCTAGAGCCCATGATTTACTATAGGACTCCGCTAGTTCTCTCGGAACAAGTGGTGAGAAGGAAGGTGTAATAACCTCCTCCCCAACCGGACAGTCGCGAACAAAGTCAGGTGGCCAATCTTGTTCGGCCAGCAGAACATCATATGATTTTACCACATGGTCCCAGAAAATGGCGTTTATAATACGGTCAATGTCCCCTTCCAATCGCAGAGTCACTTCATATACTCTATCAGGATCAGAGACTCGCATATCCGCCGTCTCGACTTGTATGAAGTCATCAGTTGCTTTCACCTCCAGATGCTCTAGAAGACTCCGGCGAACTATTGTGACCTCTGCCGCGCTGTCTAACAGTGCTAACGCCCATGTCTTGTTCGTCAAGAGAACTCTCTTCTTGAGCGGCATGTCTAACTGAGACTGCTGCCACTTTCTTCTTTTTAAATTGCTGTTTTTGTTGCAGCGGTTTCTCTTCTTGTTTAATAGAAACCTCCGCTGAGCGTTGTGAATCCTGTCTCGGTTTCACGTACTCCGTCCTCCGCTCTGACCGCCCACCTCTCTCACTTCTCTTTTCCGAGGAGTCCTGAAAGGAACGAGATTGGCGTGTATCAGTATATTGATATCTATCAGGCGCCTTCAAAGTATCCCTATTCCTGAGATTATACTTATTCTGTGGGGTCTCCGGTTGCGGAGACTGCCCACCATCTTTCTTAGGTGTTTGCTGTTTCTTTTCCCAGCGCTTTTTCGAACCCTCAGGTTGTTGCTGTTTAGCATTATCTTTATTATTTTTACCCTGTAACTGGGGGTTTTGTGGTCTAGCCCCTAGGCTATCACGACCAATACTAGAATATGTTTCCGCTATTATTCTCGGAAGCTCCCTCTCCTGATTAAGCAGCGGAACATCCCGAAGCCGCATTCGCACTGCTAGTGCTACTGCCTCTCCTTTGAGATTACTCAAAATAATAGAAGAAACTGTGGCAAAATTGCCCAGCAACTGCATGCCCAAATCTAAGGCAGGGGCAGCCCCATATTCATCTTGAATCTGTTTAAGCACGTCCAGTAAATTAGCTAATGTCGGTGTACCGTGTGCCGTAGTGTAGAGCGCGGCAAACACCGTGCCCCAGGTATTACAAAGGTCCACCGGAGGAACCATCCCATACGGCAAACACATCGTCAAAATTCTATGTTTATCCTGAGGTCCCGTGTGGGGAAATACTGCTTCCAGCGTATTAATTTTTTGCGCCAGCCAAAATGGAGTCTCCTCTCGTTTAGCCGGTACTTTACCCATAACAGAGTGTACAGTGGCCGGATTAATACCCGGAACCACTGCCTGTGGGTGCGCTGGAGCAGCACGCGCTGCGTTTGTATTTAGTGTCTGCATTACAAACTGAACTAATCGTCTATATGTAGCCGTTAAGTCTGTATATAAACGACGCACTTCAACCACTGCCAATTGAGCAACCGCAGGATGAGGTGTGTATGTAGCCAATAAAGGCCAGGTAGGACCATCATTACTCAGCGGACCTAACCTAACCTGTGCTACTGTGTGTGGGAGGGCGCCATCAAGCCAATTATGGTGTTCTTGATAAGATAGAGGTATTTCTAAATAAGCGTAAGCCCTGTATTGTCCAGGGACATTCGCAACAGTGTATTCGTGAAAAGTATTTGTTCCCCCATCCACTGCTGGAAATCCGACCCAAGAATAAAAAAGTTCCGTTTTATAGGCTGCATGGGTGTCCACCACAAAAGTGACTGGACCCCCTTGGACTGTCAGTCCATGTTTCAACAGATGTCCCGTGAGCGGGTGACGCATATTAATTGCTATATTCACTACATTAGGATTCGCCATTTTATAAAAAATAGCTCCAGGTCAGAGAAGGCACACCAATATCGGGGTTTTCCTTTCAAAGTTCAAGCTTTAACAACCAACTACTAAGCAATAGGAAGCACCTATGCCGTGGCGGCTGAAACCCTCAGCCCCACGGACGTCTCCGTATACGGAACCGAGGAGTCAAAATATATATGAGACCAAGAGAGTCAGTCGGACCTAATCATTAGAGCCAGACCAAACGTTGGCGGCGCCATGTCGCTTGGGCTCTCATTATTCTAAGTGAGACTACTGGATTTCTAGGTAGCAGGATCTATAACGGTGTGGGGGACTGAGTCTGACCCACGTGTAAAGAACTCTGTCACCCTAAATCCGGTTTTTGCTCCGGCTAACTAGCAGTGCCTCATTTCTCCCATGTGGAAGGAATGATTCGGCAGCCGAGCGCATGACATCTTTGGAACTTCTCAGGGAAGTCGTGGTTACTCAGGTCCAAACCAACTCTCTTATTTCCACTATGATCTCATATACAAATGACAAAGACAGTATAAGTTTTATATAATGTTTTTAATAAAACAACTGTATTTTAGATATTAAGGCGTGAGCCGCAATAACCAGAACGATACAACACAGTAGGATTGAAATAGTCACCAGGAGAGTAAAACATAAGAACAAAGCTATCATATTGTCTAACAGTTTCTACTCTCCCTCTGCTTGTTCTATTTAGACCACAGCATGTTAAGCTTCTAGCTTGCCTATTAGAATCACTGTGGAGACATCAGCCCTCATACCTGAGCAAAAACCTGTGATCTTGGTTCAGCATCTGCAACGAGGCAGTCAGCGTCTAGTTGTGGTTCCCTGGTCGGAATCTCCCTCTTGCGTGTATTGGGACAAGGAAGTGATTTTATAACTAACATGTCATTGTGATCGCAAAATGTCCCTACGCAGGAATGCCAAGTCTAAACTCCTACCACGTCTATCGGCAATGTACCAGACTGTATCCTTGACTGAAGCACAGAGTAAATATGTTATGGAGAACTCCAGTGCTGAAGTAGGCAAAACAGTGTGATATGAATAAAAAACAACACCCTAGAACTGGCTATTTGAAAAATAACAGTACGAAGCCTAATAAAAAGCATGTAGAGCAAAGTGCACAGAGGCTCTAAGCTGTCAGCAAATGAATAAAATATATTCAGGGCAAAGTGCACAAAGGCCTAAAGCCTGAAGCTAAAGCGCAATGAATACGTAAAACTAACCACACTACACCATAAAGAGATGCTGTCCTTCAGTCTGACAGCTTTATCCAGCTCATCCCAGGTGGTATTTCCCAGCTCTAATCTCCTAGTTTCCAATATGACTCTATAGGATCACCCTACATCCAGAACATCTTCCCTAACACAGGGCATTTTAGATAGGGCTGCTTTCAACTTTTATGGGCCGCGGTACAGGCATGATTAAACCAAATTACCGTGGGCCAGGGCTTAGCAGCTCTATTATGCCTCAAACCCTTTTCAACATCAGCACAGAGAGCACTGAATGCATCTCAAATAGTCTTGTGTGATTTCGCCACCGAGGTCAGAACATAGAAATATTTCCAATTGCTCTTGACCAAATTTACCAAACAAGGCCCCTTCTCTACTGACTTCCACATAATCCTTAACCTTTGTTCCAAGAGTTGATTAATGACATGATCTCATAGGTTCCCACACTATTCCCCAAATGCAGATATAATATCTGGAGCATGGGATTATGGTCTCTCAAGCATGAGACCACAACATCCTAACCCAATATAGTGTCAGCCAAATCCATGGAAAGGATAAGAAAGCTACTTCACTTCCACTGACAGCTCCCGTAAACTTAGGGTGCGGTGGGCACCCATCCATCCTAAATTCTTTTGCAAAAACCAAGTTCTTAGCTACCATAATCTTATTTATAGATTCTCCAACTGATGCATGCTGAAAATGCAGGTGCCTCCCCCGTCATCTTTCTTTGCTCCACATTGGATGGGGTCATTACTGCCACATAGCTCCATATTAAAATCAACCCCCAAATTATGAGTATCTTCCTGGTATGGTCTTCTATGGGAGTTTCCATCGCGGACTCCACACCTCCATTTAACTCCAGTACCATTGAATTAAATACATTATTGAACACATTTATCAGGACAACATCATATGTATAGATACTTTGTAGTAAAACCAGCTGGAAATGGGTTGACTGACGATTCTAGATGAAATGCCTGTCAGTTTAACAGAAATCAAAATATCTAAGCCCCCCTTAGCTCACCCCAATCTCGATTGCATGGCTCTGCTACAAAAAGAATGTGCACGTCAAGACTAAAATCAACCAGGTATCATGTTTCCTACAGAAGAATAACGTCTACTTTGCTGAATTCTTGGATCCAATGTGGGTTTGCCCTCTTATTTTCGAGACCAGCAATGTTCTAAGACAGTATTCGTAGACCCCCACTTCCTTCCCCTGAACAACCAGATCTGTCTGGAGGGGCTGTGATGGACACCAGTATCTCAGAAGGATAATTTCTCAAGGGCCCCACTGTAACACCCTCCTGCTCCCTGTCCCAAAAGTTCCAGCCTCAATATGGACACTTAAGATCCTGACTGCATGGCCCCATCCAGAAGTCAGCCCAAAACTTCTAAAGAGGCTAATGGGTCAAAAGATTTCCGGACCGACCTCAATATTAAACTCTTGATTCAGAGCCGTTGGATGGGAGGTGGTCATTTATGCAGGTATGGGGGAGAAACCTTTTGGTGGGAAAAAGTACCCCAGAGGTAATACTTAGATGGTGCCTGAGTCCCAGCAATGGGCATGAAAGAACTTCAACAATCATTCCATCAAAATACAAGAGTTAAACCTGACAATAGGCCAATACCCTGAAGATTAATTTTTGCCTGACTCAATCCAGGGTGTTCTCCTAATCATTATGATCCCTCTGGAAAAGTCTGTTGGACAACTCCATTTGCTCTTAAGCCAATGAGTCACTTTACTTTTTAGAACAGGAAAACTTTCCTTAACAAGAACCGGCACATCCTTCAGTACTAAGATGTAGGGAATGTTCTCTGGTAGGACTTAGGGAAATGGATTGACAGAGTTGTACCTGAACAGCTCGGGTTGTTCTTTAACATTACCCACAGAGGGACCCTGAAGCACAATTTCCTGACTCACAGGCTTGTTTGATTCCCTTGGTCTATGGTTTCACATGGCTTCAATTGATGGCCCTGGTTGTTCGGGACTAGACATAGGAAGGAGCAGTTGGGACGGTGCCTTAGGGACTCGAGGGGGGCCATAGGATAGCGCGGCACATCATAATTTTCCCAGCTCCTTCTCAATCCTATTGAGCCAGGAAACAATTGGGATCAATAAGGCTGCCATAGCTTCAAGGACACGGGTACATACAGCCTCAACTAACTCAGCAGTGCCCTCTCCGTCCCTTCTGTCCTTATGACCCAGGCTGATCACTTGCAATAGTAATTGGGACAAGGGACCAGGACACTATGGGGGTCATTCTAACCCTGGCGGTCCGCGACCGCCAGGGCTAAAATGACGGAAGCACCGTCAACAGGCTGGCGGTGCTTCCCTGCCCATTCTGACCGCGGCGGTAAAGCCGCGGTCAGAAAAGGGGATCTGGCGGTTTCCCGCCGGATTTCCCCTGTCTGGGCTGAATCTCCATGGCGGCACTGCAAGCATGCCATGGAGATTCCAACCCCCTTCCCGCCATCCTGTTCCTGGCGGTTTTTACCGCCAGGAACAGGATGGCGGGAACGGGTGTCGTGGGGCCCCCTAACAGGGCCCCAGCATGATTTTCACTGTCTGCTTAGCAGACAGTGAAAATCGCGACGGGTGCAACTGCACCCGTCGCACCCCTGCACACCGCCGGCTCCTTTCGGAGCCGGCTTCTGGGTTGCAGGGCCTTTCCCGCTGGGCCGGCGGGCGCTCCCTTGGCGGGCGCCCGCCGGCCCAGCGGGAAAGCCAGAATGGCCTCCGCGGTCTTTTGACCGCAGAGCGGCCAAGTGGCGGTTCCCGCTTGGCGGGCGGCGACCGCCGCCCGCCAATGTAGGAATGTAGGAATGACCCCCTATATCTTTGACTTCCCCTCAACTCTCTTTCTTTTCCCCGCTTGGCCTTTTGTCTTGATGCCTTTTGAAAGGGATTGGGGTTAACTTTGACCGTCTTCCAAATGGACCACAGGATCACCTACTGGAGCACCAGTGCCAGGTCCAGCAGTGTCCAAGGTGACAATGTCCGAGGTGCCCACCCCTGCCCCTCTCAGTGTGGGGTCAAGTCATCAACAACAGGGGACAGAGCAAGGTGGGGGAGGGATCACTGTATACTTTAGTTCTCCCTTGTTAATATAGTACTGTCCTATACGAGTTCATAAAGTGTGAAAAATAGCAGAATAATCAACATTACCTTAAGGTCGATGTGAGGGTGGTTACCCAGCCTGGCCTCTTCCAGACACTGATAGGTGAAGGTTGTGCCCACCCTTGGCCCAGGCTTAGCCTGCACGCATCTGCACAGCGGGAACCATTGTTGTGCTATAAGCTGATGTTGGCCCCTCCTCACAGAGCAAAATAGTTCAGGAGAGCGAGTCCCAACAAGCCTCCTAGCCCACCCACCAGTATGCAGTTTGTCCACTCTGATTTCCATCTGCAAGAAGGCAGTGCAACCCTTCAGGTTTTGGGCTAGGGACCCAATGAGGATGTTCCCTCAAATCCAAAACCCTGGTAATGACTTCTGGTACCTCCTGTTGGGGAAAATTGGTGTACAGGGCTTGGCTGGTTAATTTAGTGACTTTTTGGTTAACTGACAAGGATTTTGGTTGATGCCTGATTGTGGCTTCTAACACCTCAACCAACACCCAGTGTCTTAGATCTATGATGACAGTCTACAGCAAAATTAATTTGACTAAATATGTTCTTTTTAAAAAAAAATCTGGTCTAAGATGCAAGTGCAGCACTTCCAATTTCTTTCAACCAAATGAAGCGCTGTTTAAAGTTGTATCTTTATATATTTCCTTTTGCATGAACCTCTAATGAATCCAGTTCCCAGTCTGCAAGAAATCTATTCTATGTCTAATAATAAAGATGTTAAAATAAAAACCTCTGGTAGTCCGTGCCAAACTCTCCCAAAAGTAGTGCAATTTGGCATGAGGAAATGCAAATAGTTTTCATTACAGCAAGTTGCACTCATTTCATTTGGGAGCATGCCGAATGGATTCAAAATTATACAATCACAGAAGGAAAGCGGGGAGCATTGTGGATCATCATCCAAAGCAATACAGTGCACTAAGAAGGGGGGGCGATAGAACTGTTTACCAGATAGAATGTAAATAACATGTGCAGTGGAATAGTTCTACAGTTCCTACAGCCCTCTTCCTCGTTCCAGTCCTTTATTGAATCCCAACTCCTAAACAAGAATTTCAGCTGATCAAATTGAGGTACCAATTCTTCCAAGCTCAACTTAGTGCAGCAAGAGGCTCTGGCATCCCAAACACTGTATTTTATCTTTTCACTGTCTAAGACATAGGTTCCCATTCTGGCCTCTAGAAAGGTTGGTTTATCTGCAGAAAGTCTGGGAACACACCTTCCTGTCTGGTGAGAGGTAACAAGGTGATAAAACTTGGTGCCCAATGGCTCAGTTATGATTAGTAGTATGAGGGCCCCTGTTAGTCAGCATGACTCAAAGAAGCTATTATAAATTCATTTCTCCTGTCTCTGGGGAGCAGTTTTAGGTGAAACAAAGTCCAGGATTGTCCACTTGGTTGGGAAAAAGAGTGAGAAACAGAAGGTGAGAGATACAAGTAGTTAGTGGCTGCTCCTCAGAGATTGCTCAGATTTGGGTGAAGGGCAGTAGAGCAATGGCAGGGCAGAGGTTACAGCAAAAAAAGAATGCCACATGATATGTCATGCTTTTATATGAAGTGAGCAGGCAAACAAGTGAGTATGCAGTGGTATAAGTGAATAGATTAGTGATTCTCTCTCTGTGGCATTTGTGGATAAAGGGCATTTAATGAAACACATGTGGAAGAAATTAGACTTTCCTCAAACTCTTTCCTCTCCCCAAGACAGAAATCACAGGGGGCCAGGGTAACAATACAGGGCCTCCTCTGTTCCATGTGAACATTGAGACATTGAAAAGGCAGGTATAAAGGACGTGGGGCACAATAAGGAGCAGCACAGACATGCACCAACAAATGTTGGTAAGAGCATGCATCAAAGGAAGCCAGATCAATACCCTTTCCTACTCCCAAAAATGAATCCATCTCCAGGAAGCTTTTACCAACAGTCCATTAAACAAGTAGGAAAGGACAGTGAGTATCAATAACAAATGCTCCAGCACATCTAGAAACAAACGTTCTGCATCAGCTCCAGCTACCTTCCAGGGGGGCCTCCCATTGTATGCCTTGGACATCATAGTGCCCAACCTCTATTTCAATCAAAAATGCTACCCATGGCTATGGCAAGGTCATTAACCAAAGAGTGCATGGGAATTAATGTCCCTGGATGAGAGCACAACTGACTAAGAGATCATCAGGAGATGCCTGCACAACATATCAGAGATTTCAAGTGAGACCAAGAGAGCCATTTACAATCTCAATTTTAGACAGTGGATATTCCCTTTACTCACTGGAATGGCATTATGATTTGTATACTGGGAACAATTGACTTGGGCCTAAATTAATGATTGGATATAAACACAACATGAGAAACCAGTGACATAGGTTTAATTAAATTAATTAAATAGGCTAGTATATAAACCTTTTCTAATATTTGGTGCATGAGGCCAGATCAATGGTTCCCATTCTCCCTTATTCAATCTCTCACCAGCAGTGGATATATTTGAAGGATATATAAGTTGCTTTTTGCTGTGCAATAGACCACCTGGGACTTCATGGACCATTAATCCTGTTCATGAGCAAAGCCACTGCTTATAAATTGATGGTAACTATTGGGCATAATATTCAACAACACAACTGTCTTACTGAACACAGGTATGTTCAAAGTTTTTTGCTAAAAGTGTGAAAATATCAAATTTTCTGGTCTAATATCATCCCAGCCAAGGCATAATGTACCGCTTTGATCCTCACCCTATCCACCTCATGGGCGAACCTGGAACCCAAACAGACTATTTAATGGGCTTGAAAAAGCCTTAGACATGCTTGCCATTGTAGGGCGAAAGATGTTGGCTGAGTCATTGTTACCAAACACAAGCAGACTTCTTTATACAGGAAGGCA
This sequence comes from Pleurodeles waltl, assembly GCF_031143425.1. NCBI lineage: Eukaryota > Metazoa > Chordata > Amphibia > Caudata > Salamandridae > Pleurodeles > Pleurodeles waltl. Next base: position 941,732,362 of record NC_090449.1, read on the forward strand.
TGAATACGAGATATGTGCTCTAAAACTTGTTCCCTGAATAAGTAACGTTTGCCTACATTGCTTACATTTTGCATTTCAAGATTTTGCTTATTACATATATGCTTACTTTTTTGTAATGTAGCAAATGCATCCTCCCACTATGTATTCAATTTGTCAATACATGCAAGAGCTGTAACCTAATCAGGTGTATTTCCCAGCCACTAAAAGAACCTTCTATGGTGAATAGAGTATTATAGGACATAGGTATTTAGCCAACAGCCTTTCAGTTTTTGCGATTGTACAAATACCTATAGCTGCACTAAGCCTCGAGTTCACACACGCAGAGGCTTGCATAAACCCATAATAAAATACTATAGGGGCACAAGTCTTTCAAGAAAGACAATATAAAACAAGATCTCTAAGGCTCTATAAGTTTGCAAGGAAGATTTAAAGCTAAGCAAGTATCCCAAATATATAGGACCCTGCTAGTACATGCATCTTATGAATAAAGGCCCTTACGATACGGAGTGAAGTGGCAACATGTACAAGGTTTTGACTGATACACTACATATTTACAACACTTACATTACACCAATGACGTTTTTTGGTGGATGGGGTGGAGAGATACCATGAACTATCAAAAATACCTGCCTAAAAAGAATGACTTTATTCATATGTTCAGGACTACTAGTAGTCCAGGTATTTTGCAAAGAGGTACTGGGAACACTGTCTCCTGAGGGTTTAAGGGATCCAAAAGACTCTTTTCAGGTTACTTTAAGGCTTTGAATGAATGTGTCTAATTATTGCCTTTATCACTTTAGAACCAGTTATAACAAAACATGACAACATGCTACTGGAAAAGGATCTACGTTATTTTGGGGGCTACAAATTCACCTACTACTAACCTCATTCAGTCAATTTCTTTACTACTGTCTCACACAAAATAGACTAACATTAGGAGCCTCAGTACATCAAAATTACAGAGTCACATTTCTTCTACTTTCTAAAGCGAAAAAAAGTTCAGCAAATTTAATTCATTATAAATATCAATAGGGAATATTGTATCATGTTAGAGTGGTTAGCGATCAATAATATTATCTGAGCTGTCTTTAATAATACCAGTAGCTCTAAGACAATGCAACAAATTTACTCATACTACTGTTAACATCTCCCCTGCTCTCTCTGCCCACTTGTCTCTCCCCTTACAGACCCTGCCAACTACTTGATTCTTTTTACCAGCCCAGTAGCTATATACTACTTTAGCTTTAATCAAGAGGCCTCTAAGGCATCTGCTGAGTAAAAGCAGAATTAATTGATATCAGCTTTTGATCAGCATTTTGTGTCAACTTTTGCTTCTGTTAATTGTAAAAGTTTGTGAATTGTGTTCAAATCCGCCTGCTTTACCTAATCTTTACTGCTGCAAGAACCTTTATTATTGGCTTTCTTCCTCCCTCTTCCTCTATTCCACTCACCCGAACTGCTCTCCCAAACACAAGTTGTGGATTAGAAATCTGAACACACCCCTCCTCTTGGCAGACTGTTTTGGTGATTGCTGGACAACCACTAGGCTGGGCCTGCAGGGCAACCTAAAAGCCTGAGAGAGGGTCAGGTGACCTCACCATCAGCCTATACTAGCCCTTCCCCCGCACGGCACCTTAGTCTAGGCGTCAAGGCAAAGAGCAGAGGCCTATTCGTTCCTGCAAATTAGACTCATAATCCCCACGTCTACCATTTTATTTCAATGTTTTAAAATTATTCTCAGATAATGAGATACGAAGGATGTTCTAAATTGATGTGGTGAAAAGATAAGAAGGTTGTAGAGTGCCTGGACATGGATGAAAGTGGTTGTTTTTTATTTTGCAATCATGTTTCTAATGTAACCTACCTGGAGATCAGTAGAGTTGTAATGTATTATAAATGAATATCAAATGAATGTATATTTTTTATTTAACAATAAATAGAAAGGAGTAAAAGTATATTCTCTGAGCCGTTATAAGTATATACATAAGGGAAGATTCCAGAACATTGAAATAAAAAGGTAAACTGTGGTTCTGAGTTTAATTTGCAGTTTTGCCCTGTCCCAGTAACCATATTGATACAGGGGGTCCCGCTATTGTTCTGAATACAGGGCTATTCGTTCCTGTCAGGGCATAGGGGCAGAAATGCTGCCCATTTCTCTACAGATGCAAAATCACCAGAATACATCTGCAATTAGCAGGCACACAATCTCACAAAAAACACGCACCTTCCACTCCCAGCAACTTCACTGCAACCAATCCTCACCCCTTCAACCATAATCCACCATTACAAAGCACTCCTATATACCCTTCTGCCACTACATCCACACAAGGGTTCCTTCATTTCTACACACACCACATTTTGTGCTGAGCCTCAGTCCAAATCACCTATCCACTCAATGCCACATGCACTGTACTTATCACCTCCTCGCATTTTCACACACCCTCTCCCTTTTCTTTAAAAATTCTGCTACAACACTTTGCCAGTTAATGTCCATGCCAGTGTGGAAGTTATTCCAAATTTGTATTAAAGCTGTGCATTAATATCTGTTTCTCCACATTTGAATTCACGGGTAATGACAAGAAGCTATTGCAACTGAAAAAAGGTAATTATGAAGAGTTTTAGGCCCTCATTATGTACACGGCCGCCATGTCGGCAGTGGCAGAAAAGACCGCAACTGGCATGGCGGTCTGAACTGCCATTTAAACAACACAGGGAGGGGCGCCTGTGGCAGCCATCTGCCATCGCCAGGCTACCGCCGACAGGCAGCCTGACGATGGCAGATAACATTATCCGACAGGGGAGTGCTGCACACAGCGCTGCCCTCCTGATAATGTACCCAGATTCCCCCAGCCTTTCCCTGGTGGGTTCCCCCACCAGAGAAAGGCTGGCAAAAGGGGTGCTCCGGGGCCTCCGTGCAGTGCCCCGTCGCGCAGGTCACTGGTCACTGCTGCACCCGCCACACAGTGCCATTGACGGCGGCTCCATGTGGAGCCACCGGCAATGTCCCGGCCATGCATTCTGCTGGGCCGGCAGGCAGAAACAATGTTTCAGCCCGCCGGCCCAGCAGAATGTTCATTATGTGGCCGGAAGGGTCCCAGGGGGGATGGCAGTCAGTGAAATGACCGCCAGCATGAACACAGCGGTAAACACCGCCGTGTTCACAATGACCCCCTTAATGTGTTTTTCTGGTTAAGATTAAACGAGGCCTTTCTTAGGTCTCGACACCATCTTTGTTGAAATGGCTTCGTATTATGATGTTCATTCTGTGTTTTTATTTCACGTTTGACACTACACACAACAAAATGTGCACTATTTACTTTGTAGGACATATATTCATACAGAACTCTCTGGAGGAATCTTTCTACGGCTATTCCTGCTAGCACACTCTATAGCATTCATTCACAATTGTTCACATTAACTAGCTTGTTCTGACACCTCTGGATGATATTATGTCAGGACGAATTACTATTCATGTAGTAGGTTTGTGCTAAAATGGCAAGGTTATGTGACATTTTAGAATTAAATTTGATTTGCACTAATAATGCTCACACCATGCTTTCTTTGCAGTCTTCATAATTTCTCATGCTGAAACTGGCTATATAACCTTTGAATTTGGGATGTGCCAGATTTTGTTGAGTCACTACTAAGTATATTGTCTGATTTTCTAATGATTTGCTGCACATTTGAGACTTCATTACGAGTCTGGAGGTCTAACTGTCAAAAAATGACCCTGGTGGTCGGACCACCAGGGGACCGCTGCCACCGCCAGGAACATAGATGGTGACTGTCAGAGTAATGGTCAGCCATGGCGGCACTGAGTTCAGCGCTGCAGTGCTGATCACAAGTCCAATTTCCAGTAGCATTTCATGGTGGAGCCCATCCACCAGGGGACCGCCGCCACCTCCAGGAACATAGGTGGTGACGGTCAGTGTCATGGTCAGCCATGGCGGCACTGAGTTCAGCGCTGCAGTGCTGATCACAAGTCCACTTTCACCCAGCATTTCATGGCGGAACCCCCCATGGAAGCCAGTGCTGGGGACCGTCCTGCCAGCACCCTGCACCCAGCACCCTGCAGACAGTGCACATTCCAAGGGTGCTAATGTGTGACACAGCATTGGACTCTGCTCCCTTATGCCGTGGCATTGTTTCTGTTGCTCTGACCAGGTGTAAACATCGTAAAACGACTGGGGGGTAGGTGGCTGGTATGATGGCAGCCTCCTCCCCTCAGCTTTGGAGGTCGGATGATTCCGACCGCTAAAGTCGTAATGAGGCCCTGAGTCTATTTAACTGATTTTGCTTATCATTACACTATTTCATGTAGCTGCCTTTATGGCAATTGATATTTATACATCCTGATTGATTCAATGAGGTAACTGTTGAGTTTTCAGGTTTCACATTCTGTTTTGCACTTTAAATCTTAAGACAACTTCTCGGTGGACATGGCCTACGCAAGGTGGGTGACAGGACATGCTACTAAGAGGTTACTGTTGACCCCTGCTCCATCCTTCAGAATCCTGCCATATCTGCTGCCTGGGGTGGCTCTACAGCGTGCAGCATCCCTGAGATCCCCTTGTGCCAAGACTCTGAGTACTGAGCCATGGAGGAGTGTGGAGTGGCCCGTTAATCGCTGATGTCACCCTGGGTCTCGGGTGCTTGGCTGCCTTGTGGCTGGGTCTCGCATCGCTGGGGCGGTAAGGCCGCTGGAGGAGTCGCAGCATGGGGTGGCTCCCTCCAAGGCTGTCTCGATTGGCCCCGGGGAGTGGAGGCAGATAAACCTCATTGCTGGGATTGGCCAGTTGGCTGAAGGCATTGTGCGGCACCATACAGCATGCAGCATTAGGGATTGCATCATGGCGGAAGCGTTCAGCCAGGAAGGTGGGCAAGGTTGCCACATTTGAAGTGGAGCCCAGGGCTACCCTAGGGATTGTATTTGGCCCCATCGGAGGAGCAGAGGAGTGCACAGACAGGGTCAGGCTCTCTGGTCAGCCCCTCGGGACGTGAAAAGAGTGATGTTCCTTGTTTGCACTGCCGGCCTGCCTGCAGAGCATTGGTCCACAGGGGATGACATGCGAAGGTGTGTGCAGGCTGGAGGGCCTTCCACCCACCTTTTACCTGGAAGGTGCCCCGCTCCCTGGGATAGTGACTTTGTGGCAGCCCCTGAACCCCGGTGTCCCTGCGCTGGTGATTACAGGCTGGGGCAGTGCAGGCCTCCTCATCGTTAACTCCTGAGATGGGCAGAAATAAGGGAACTAGGCCCTACTAGGGGAATACTATGAAAAAATACTATGGAACATTAAACAATCCTGGTGACTCCTTCGCAGTGTCATGCGTGACTGGCTAGTGTCGGAGCTGATGAGGACTTGGATTTGCCTACTGAGGAAGCCACTTGTGCAAAACTGCTTGCAGCCATTCAAGGCTCCAGGGAAGCCTTGTTGGGAAAGATCAAAACTGTAGCCATTGAGGCAACCCTCCTCCACACAGACCTCTGCAAAGTCTCTGACAAGGTGCAGGTGTCTGAAGGATCCATTGCGAAGCTTCAAGCTGAGGTGGCTTCTTTGAAGAAAGAGGTGGCTATGGTCACTTCCAAAACCGGGGTCCTGGAAGCACAGGTGGAGGGGCAAAAAGGGGAGGTCCTGTTGCAATAATGTGAGACTCTTGTCGTTCCTGGAACCGGTCCAGGGAGCCTCCGCAGACCTCTTTATTGAGTGCTGTAATCGCAACACCCTGAAACTGTTTGGATTGTCTCCCCTGTTTGACATTGAAAGGGCGCATCGTGTGCTGGTTGCACCCCTGAGGCGCTGGTTGCCCCTGAGGCATGCACATTGAACTATAAGGACACTGCACTGTGTTGCCGGGTTGGAGACAGTGGGCAGAGACTCTCACTCTGCCTCAGAGCACACTGGCTGGGAGTCCCATCCTATCCTAATGCTGCTTTCATGCTGCCAGCAACATGAAAGCAGCGTTAGGATTGGACACAGGGCAGGCTGGGAGCCTGTGCCTACAATGGAGGACCAAGGAGCAGATTGGAGTGGCAAAAAAGGTACTTTTCAAAAAAATTATCATATTTCTTTTTGTAGTCCCCTTTCCCCCTCAACAATGCGCTGCCCTGCCCCTTTTCCCTCCCGCGAGCTGCCACTGGCAAATTATCTAATGTGCTCACATGGGCCCTTCCAACTCTCTACTAAACACTGTATCATACCCTCCCCTACACAAAACGTCTCTTCTTGCCATCCAAAGCCAATGACAACACTCTTTCAACACTTCTCTCCACCAATAAGCCAACCTTTTTTCCTTTTTCACCACCATACAACTAACACTCCTAAACCCTGTTTATTCCCCACTAACTTTACAGAAACTCTCCTTGAAACCTAACCTTACCCCCATGGTTCAACATCCATACCACCTCAATCCTTTATGTTCAAATTCTATGTCTCAAACCAGTACACCAGTATGACTAACTAACTAACAAAACAAACACAAACATATACACAACCTTGCTCTATAAAACTGCTCTGTTACTCTCAAACTCCCACTCGCCCAAGAATACCTATACACATCTTCTATGTATTTTATGCCAATACCAATAACACAAGTTCTAACTCATCTGTACCTCACAGTTTCCAAGCAGCGAATACACCAAGCACTCAGTTCACAAATAAACAAAAATATCACTCACTCACCTATCATCCATTGCAAATTTCAGAACCAGACCCTCATGCTTCACCACCACCTCGCACCCATATCCCTTCCACTTTCAACATACAGAAAGGCAATCCCATTGTGCACTCCACTCCAGTCTTTATTACCTTGCATCTCCATGTGTACCACACAATGATACTACTATTCAAAGGCAATTCCACAGCTCATCAGTTCTCCTCACCTCTCCCCACCACTCACACAGAGACCCTACAAAACGCCTACTAAGCCTGTTAGACAAGAAAAACATCAAAAACCAACTCCATTTCTGTCCTTCTACAGACAACACAATCACCAATAACACACTACCTACAATCTCCTGCAACACAAAATCATACCATCTTCCCCAGAATAGCTACTTTAAACTGCTTACTAATTCATGTGCCTTTTATGTCAAAAAGCAAGTATTACATCTTCAACCTACTGACAGACACATAACTTTACTTATACTTCATAACTGAATCATGGTTGGGGGATCAAACGGCTCCAGTATTGCATAAAGACATTCCATCAGGCTATCCAGCTGTTACACTTATTGCATAGACAAAAGATGAGTCTGCTTAGATGTCATATTTAAGGAACAAACGACTCTCACCAAAGTTCAGAATGTTTCCTCACAATGCTGTGAGGCTCTCCTCTTTAGATGCAACCTTACCCCAACATTTTCCTATAACTTTATCTTTCTTTACAGAACACCAATGGAATATTCCCAGACACCTTTATAGACACAGTTTCAACCCCACTTACCAAATACTCAAACCTATACATCCTTGGTGACCTGAATATATAGTTTGACAAACCTAATATGCCTCATCCCAGAGTGATCCTAACAGGCTTAGACATGTTCAACCTACAACTGTTCATTCCCAAACCCACACAAATTGCAAGACACATATTCGGTTTCATTTTCGGCAGCCCAGAATTAGTCTCCTTCCAAATGATTACTCTGGTCACGTGGTCAAACCAGTAACTGTTGCTTTCACACTTAACACAATTCACCCCAGCTAAACTCAGCAAATCTGGAGCTACATATGGACCTTGGAACAAGCTGAATTTGAAAGACTTAGATTACATCCAGCACACACCTTTAAACATAATAAGATCCATTCAAAAACTCTATGGATGACTTCATGAAGCTTTTGATATATTAACCCCTCTGAAAAAAATAAAATAGAACAAAAAAAAAAGCCTCTTGGATGTATGCAGATAAAAAAAAAAATCAGAAAGCTTCAACACACCCGGCTCAGAACAAACAACTAATCCTAAGGCTCAAGGTATCTCTCTCATTTGGATCTCATCTTACCTACACAAAAGAACAAATACGATCAATACTCCTTTTTTCTCACTAAAGCCTTACTGCATAAAAACAGGAGTCCCTCAAGTCTCCATCATCTCACTCTCCTTTTCAACAGCTACATGAATTCCATACCTGAATTAATCAGTGTTTTTGAGTTCAGCTGCTATAACTATGGAGATGGCCCACATACTCTTTTTATACTAGAAAGCCCCAAGGGCATTTGAGATTACAAAACTGTCAGTTGCCGCAAGGCTGTTGACTAGTGAATGGCATGGAGCCAACTCCAATGGGACACCTCTAAAACCGGAATACTCTCTTGTGGTGAATAGAACATTTATGACCTGGTCTGATGATCTAGAACCACCAGCAAAACTATCCAAAGAGGTAGGAAACGTTGAAATTACCATGGGCTCCAAGCTGTCTATGATTGCCCAAATGTAGAAGGTATCCAGATCAAGGAAAAGTTGTTATGCATCTTCCCACACCTAGGATTCTCCCGCAAGGCTCAAACAACAATCTCTCTTGTCCTCTCAATACTATATTACGTTAATGGTCTAAATCTTGGGTCACCTTTATCAACCAGAAGAAGATTACAGAGAAATCAGAACTCTGCTGTTAGACTACCCATACATGTAAAGTCACAAGACAATATCTCCCCTGCCTTGAAGGTCCTTCATTCTCAAAAGATTCTCCTTCAATCTGCTTTTTATCATACATGAGGTTATAAATGGCAAAAAACACTTCATCAGAATGAAAATCACAAAAGGCATCTAACAATGGAACCTATGCTCTATACTGCCACTCTGTCTCAAAATAGCATATAAGCAAAAACAGTGTACAGTGGCTACAGTGTACATAATGCACATGGTGGAGAGGAAAGTATTACCAAAGGCAAAAAATACTGGATGTGGAAAGTGGAAGAATTTCAAGCATGAGTTTAACTCATGAACGACAAGATGAGAGGGGCACCATTAAGTATGGTAGCAAACGGTCTTCACTGTTACACAAATTAATTACTGATGGAGTCATCAAACCAGTAAAATAGTTGCTATGATTGGAGCATGGGGGAAAGATGGCAGCCAGGTGCTAGCTGCAGACTCATCACATCATCCTCTTACTTGTGCTTTTGTCAACCGGCAGGATCCGAATGATTGCTGAAGGAACTACACATCTCTATGTCTCATCTGTCTTGACTATGCCTGCTACAGTTCCATCAAAGAAGTTCCTGGTGCAACTCATATTCCTAACTTTACCTCTCCATGATGGTTGCCATTCACCCCCATCAAGGGTGCTCCATTATAAGTAATGGGAGCAGAAATGGGAGAGGGACAGGCTCATCTCACTGCGGTACTGGTAGAGGCAGTGCACTGACTGGAGCAGCTCGTTGGAATCAAGCCTCTGACCAGCAATAGAATCTTACTCTAGGGCAGTGTGCCCACCCATGAATCAGCCTGGGCTGCTGGCAAGTGGCTGTAAAAGGAATGCACAGGGACAGGCAGGTTTAATAGCAAGCACAAGTGAGAAGGAGACTGAACACAATGGACTTTCTTGACAGGCTAACACAAGGCTCCTCTACAATGGTCTGACCAGCAGAGACAGCACCTGCTCCACATTTGCGCTAGCAGGAACGTCTTCCCCTCAGCCCCCAGGCTAGTAACACAATTAATGAAACCACTGAAATAGACCAAAATTCCATACATTTTTGACAACACCACTACTTAAATCAATAACTGTTTAACAGTGGGTATTGAAAGAGCAGGCTTGAATATTATGAGACCTTGTTGTACAAGACTAAAAATTGGGATATGGAGGCATTTTTGAGTGAGCAGCCTAAAAGTCTAGACGGACTTCCCATTGTGCACAACAGCATTGTAGGGAAGGCATGTCAAATAGTCACTCCAAGTCATCGTTCAAATCTGAATGGCAAATAAGCAAGTAGTGCACAGGCAATTACTATCAGAAAAGGCAATCCAATATCTGTAATAGCAACCCTAAATTGAGTTCAAGCTTACATGTCTTTCCTGATTCAGGCCTGTAGGCCAAATAATATCCTGCCCTAAGATGAATTAAAAGAAAGGACCCCTGGGTTGAGTGTAAAGCACCCAAACTTTGCCCCCTGTGATGGAGTCAGTCCATCTAGTGACACAATTGAAGGCTTGATTGTGATGTTAGTGAATAATACAGTAGACAATACTGGTGATGTTAATCAACATTACTCTTACTCAGCAATTTCCTTTAAGAAGAATATAGCATCACCATCTGAAGTTAGACAAGTGGCTGCACAAGCCCTTGTTAACTTGGTGGCCTAAATTACTTTAAAGAGGCAGTGCGATGTATTGGTAACAGGGTTCGAAAAAATAGATACTATTGGTCGTAAGGTCCAAGATCCTACTCTTTCTAAAATATACCAGCTTATTCAAACACACAGAGAAGAAAGGCAATGCAAATATGTTGAGGTTAAACTCAATCATGTTAAGTCTCAGAAAGTCATAAACTCAATGGCTGGTAACGGCGAAATCATTGACCAATATAGTAAAGAGCATCTGACAATGAAGAGGCAGTTACTAGGATTGAAGACTGTCCTGGTGAACAAAGCCAGACTTTGTTTGATTATCAGAAACATCTGCAGGTTCTAGGAATAGAAAGGACAGCAAAGAGGAGATGCTTGAGCCTTCATAGTAGAACTGTTTCATAAGGCATTTGTGGATCTGTCAGAATGGATTGGGATTCACAAATTCAACTGGCACATCAATTCTCTTTTTTGACAAAATTCAAATCATGAAAGCCATTTTTTCTGTATCTTGGTAAACAGTGACAACTTTATTCTATGTCAAGAAAAATGTGTTAGAGCTAAGCCTTCCATCCCAGTCTCAGTAGGGAATGTAAAATTATTTGTTAGATCAGATCTCTGTCATTCCACCATGAACGTACATTGAAGCTCCACAAATGTATTACGCCAATGCAGGATCTCAGGGCACAGGTTTGTTTACAAAAGCCAGCATGACTGACAGTAGTTTGGCATGGTAAAATATTTAGTATGTATACTATATTGTATTGAATGACATGAAACAATATTTAGAACTTGCTTCTCAGAGTTACTTAGGGATAGTTATAAATGGAAAACTCCTTATTGCTAAAGAGGTATGCAACTGGCGAAAAACATACATTTTAATTTTGATTTGAAAAGTCTTTATTTATAAACAAATCTCAGGTAAGGGAAAAAGACTCTTCAAAAATCGGTTAAATCTGACCAGTTCCTGTAGAAAAAGCCATTAAATTAGGGATAGGTTGTAAAAGTGGCCTGGGTACTTCTAAACACATATTATTTGTCCCGTATCCAAGGCTTTTGCAAAATTTTGCTGAGATTTTGCATGATACTTGTGGCTATCTCAAAACATGTATCACATACATGACTGCTCTGTGAAGAAATCAAACAAGCTGATATGCATTTCACTTTTTTCCCTACATTTTAAGCGTTTGTGGGATATATCTGCATACTATGCAAGTTAGTAAGTAAGTACATTTTATTATGGTGCGGAACTCCTATGGAGGTCCACATAACATAATACAATAATAAAACAATGATATAAAATACATATTAAAATCCAAACAATGATTGACTCCCAGACACCCCTACGACTCTGAACTTGTAGTAATTGCTATATTGTACTGAAAACTGCAAACTCTATTCATTTTAGTAGCTGCCAGTCTATTAGAGGAATCAAATTTGTAATCCATGACACAATTAAAATCCCTATTCAGTATTATTTCTGCATATTATCTGGCTAATTTTAAAGCAAGTTTATCTTTACTCATTACGGCTATGAATAGTCTTCACCTTAAACTGCATATGTGTACATATATCATATGTCATTGTGTTCTCTCTGCTGTTCCTAAGTATTCCCATCATCCTCCTAATCTTTTGCAATGTACCCCTCTCTCCCTGTGGAAAAGTAACCCTCCCATGTTGTTAAGGAAGGCCAGCATTACAAGCATCAAGAAATATCAAAAGAGAGCTAGCCAAAATGATCTCCCTCTGTATCTCAGTATCCCGAGGTTCCAATGGATTTACACTACACACTATATACATTATGTTTGATACTATGTACGATTGTTTCATGTTATTTATCACTAAATTCTAGAAGACTAAGGTCCTGATTACGAGTTTGGCAGACGGGAACACCCGTCCTCCAAACTCCTGACAGGGTGGTCGTCACTGTAGTGGTGATGTCCCCACGGGCCCCATTATGACTTTAACGCTGGGATGGCAGGCTGAATAGCCCAGCCGGAAAGTGGTGGCAGCATTGTCAGCGGCTTGTAATCGAGCCAGTGGCAATGCTGCTGCTTGCAGGAGGCACTAGCACCCTCGTAAAGAGCACTGTCTGCACAGCACGGGCATGGGCAGTGCAGGGGCCCCCCTGAACCAGTTTGTAATCAGCAGGGTGGTGCTGCATGCAGCGTCGCCCTGGCTGATTGCAACCTGCACCCTGCGCCCAACAGGATCACCGGTAACTTGGCGGTCGGACCACCAGGGTCGTATTGTGGCTGTCGGACTGCCAGAGCAATGGTGGTCCAGACTGCCACCATGACTGGTGTACTAGTGACCACCAGACTTGTAATTAAGCCCTTAGATAGGACAACTAAACTGTCAATATACAGGAGAATTGTGACTGGTTTCTGGTATACTCATGGGCACAACTGTATTCATTAGTACAGCTGGAAGGCTATGTTAAAATAAAGAAAAGAAAATGGGTGCGAGCAATCACACCTATATGAGAAGATCCAAATTGGGACTAGCTCTGACACTCCTCCAGAACATCTTAGCTAAACCTGTGTCTATATTGCAGTATGAAAATGCTTTATTAAGTGCAATATTAATGTAATGTGACTTGTAAAGTGCACAGCTTTTTCAAGAAGTGTCCCCTGATGTTGTCAGCCACCTACAGAGTACAGTCGGACAATCTATTCTTGTTGAAAAAGCCAGGTTTACAGGTTATTTTAACAGTGAAGTATCATCCACTTAGCACAGCTCAAGGGGTAGTTTGTTCAATGCAGTTGGTCCAAGATAGGAAAAAGCCCGTCCCTCAGTTCTGATGTGGTGAATCACAGGCTTAAAAGCTGATTCTGGCCCTAAAATAATGTGCCCCGGTATGATGGAGTGCCTTTTGGACAAAAACTGGTGTTTTGAAGAGGATTCTCTTCCTTATTGGGAGCCAATGAGGGGCACGCAGGTTCGGGGATGCATGTGTTATCAGAGGCGGGGTAAGAAGAATGTGGGATGCTGTGTTCTGGACCACCTGAAGTGTACTGAGCAGGTAGTCAGAAAGTCCCAGATATAGGGCATTTCCATAGTCCAGCCTAGAGGTTATAAGCACCTGGATGACCACCTTTCTTGTAGAGATTGAAAGGAAATGCAAAAAACTTTTAAAGTATACACAGAAGCCCGAAGCATGTGCCTACCACCGACCTGATTTGAGTTTGTAAGAATAGGGAACTGTTGGATATGACACCCATGTTCTTTGCTGCCCCTCCCTCAGGACCTGGGGTGGGGTGTTTTTAGGCCAAAAGGTCTGCCATGTATCCGGGGTGGTATGACCTAAGAATAGTGTTTCGGTTTTGTCTGCATTACATTTTAGTTGATGGTTGGTTATCCAGTGGAAAACCGCTGTAAGGCAGGTTTGGTGGACTCTCCAGCAATTTCTTCTCCTTTCCCACAAGAGAACAACAGCTGACTATCATCAGCGTATGAAATCACTTTTGCCCCAAGGCTTCTGCTAGCTATGCTAAAGGGGTAAAGCACAGTTGAAATAATGTGAGGCTTGAAGAAGAGCCATATGGCGCACCCCCACTGTCAACTCACATGACCTTGAAGGAAAAGGAGGGACCCATATTTCCTGACCTCCATTGTCCAAAAAGGAGGCTAGCCAGTTCAAGGCTTGTCCACCTATCATGATGGATTGGGGATGATCTAGAACCCATCCTGAAAACCTTGTCTCCTTCATTTTATGCCGCAAACGGTTTCTGTCTACTGTATCAAATGCTGCCCAGAAGTCCACAAAGAAAAATTATAAAGTTTTGCATTTCTTGTAATTGTGGGCTTCGGGACTAGATACCATAAGGCAAACATGTTGTAGAGTGCTGCATCCTCTTCCAAAGACCCCCATTTCACAAGGGATCAAGCTGTTTTTCCTTGTCCAGTCTTGCATGTTATATGGAATAAATTTGACTAAAATCAAACAATTTCATTCAGGGTCAGATCGATCACTCATTTTTTAAATGAGTTCCATTCACGAATCCACCATCGACTTGGGAGTCTTACCCAACCTAGCAGAGTAAAGCAAAGTAAGACAATAATAACATTTAATATGGTGTTTGAACAAACTATCAAATAAAAAATATTGTAAAACAAGTGATAATAAAAATAATAAGGTGGACAGAAATATAAACGGTAATAATATTGTTTTAAGTGTATTTAATATAATTGTAAAAAATATCATTTTCTAAATGATCCTATTATATAATGTTGTTTTATTAGTTATTTTATTATTTGTTGTAGTATTTAATTCGTTTTGCATGTAAATTATTTTGTTAATCTTCATTTGAAATTTATTTTATGTAACCTGGAAGTATTATAATTATTTTTTAAGTATTAATTAGAGGCATTTTCTATGTTTATAGATTTTATAATGGTGTAAGTGCTGAATGTTGGAGTTATAGCAAAATAAGGGTGGGGAGTTATTTAAAAAGTGTTTGCATTATTATGTTATGTAAAATGTGGTGTAAGGCGTGGCCACGGGCATCAAGATGGCGGTCGCACTCCAAGAGTGCTCCGGACCCCTCCGTCATCCGCCCAAACCCACTGCCACATTCGATCCTGCTTCCGTCCCAACCGGGACTTGAAGGGTGCCTCGGTGCCCCCTGACTCCGGGAGCTCGAAAGGAGGACCAGACCACGCCCGAGGCAGGGATTGCCCTGCGGCCGGTGCCATCTAGCGAACATCAAACCGGTCCCAGCCAGCAGAGGCCGACCGGGACCGCCGGAGCCGCGCCCGGAGACGTCGCACCTTCCGGCGCGCCCAGGAGAAAGCCCAGCAGGCGACCGCACGTGAGGTCGGCGGGCCGAGAGGGGGCGGCTCTGGAGCCGACGGGCTCCAAAATTGATCGGGCCCCGTGATTCGGTGGACCGGACACCGGGAGCCTGGTTGCCTGTGCGCCGGCAAGAGGCAGCGCAACCTCGAAAGGTTGGAGGCACAGAGGGTCGCGCGTTGGAAATCTGCGCCCTCTGAAGCCCCGGGAGATAGCACTGCGCACTACTGCGTGGTGGGTAAGTGGGCCTGGAGCCTGGGCCCCGGGGCCTGCCAGACTTTAACCACGGACCGGGGGCGGCTACCCCTCGGAAGACTATCCACCGGCTCCGCCCCCGGACTGTGGAGCGCCGGAATCGCACCTGCTCCGACGCAGGAACGAGAGCAGAGGAGCGAATAGAAGCGAGGGTGATGAAGAGGAGCGACGAGGGCCCTGGCCCACGTGGACCCCATACCGAAGTCCCGAAATCGGCGCCTGGAGGGGGAAATCGGCCCTCTGAAGGGTGACACCTAATTGGCACAACACCTCCGTGGGGAACACGGTAGGGGCCAGAGGTCCCCCCTCGCCCAGGGACCGCGGAGACTCAGGCCCCCAGAAGAGATAGGCCTTGGAGCAACCCCGGGTCCCCGGGGACCCACGCCCGGGGGGCAACGAATGCCATGGGCACGCCATGGGGATGCCAGGGCAACATTTGGTTCGCCCAATGGAGGATCGCCGCCCCGGAGGAATCCGACAGCTAGACGCTTCCATGGCTCCGGACCAGTTGAGGGGTGAGTCCCTTTCTCTGCTGACCTAATCCTGGGGCACACCGCGAAGGGGAAAGGTGACCCCAACCCCCCTATAGATCTAGTGAAAGACCTGGTGCCCTCGCCTCTGAGCGTTGCCCAACCTCCGATTGCCCCTTGACTGGAGCCCCCCCCCCCCCCCGGGGTGAATACCCCGAATCAGACCCACCCGGACAAGAGACACAGGACCCTTGTCATGGATATGCACTGTTCCCACTAGACCATATCTGCGCTTACTTGACCCATTGGACAAAATGGGTAAAGACAGAGCCTTCAGACAGGCGCAACCATCCCAGCAGAGGATTGACCAATTTACCACGGCAACGGTCCCCCGAACCGGAGGTGACGCTCCGCCTAATGAACAGGCTGCAGACGGGGTCAGTACTATCCTTCTTGCAATTCAAACCTCGCAACGGGCAGTGGAAACCAAGATTGGAGAGGTGAGAGACAAGATGGGCCTCGTAAGACAAGATCTCCGAAATGCAGTGGGCCGTATTACGGAGGTGGAGAACCGTGTCTCGCAGACGGAGGATGACTTGGCCGACCTTAGAGCCAAGGTGGCTCAGCTACAAACTCGGACCGGCAAACTCCACCGCAGGGCGGAAGACGCAGAGAACCGCTCCAGACGCAACAACCTACGCTTCGTTGGTGTCCCGGAGGGAGCGGAAGATGGCAAAGCTACCGAATTTCTAGAGAATTGGATTAAATCCTGGATGCCGGAGAACTCTCTTTCACCATGGTTCGCGATAGAACGAGCGCATAGGGCCCTGGCCCCGCGGCCCCCCCGGGCGGCCCCCGAAGGCCCATGAAAGCGCGCTTTTTCAATTTTAAAGACCGTGATGCGATCCTCAGAGAAGCCAGGCGCTCCCCTGACCTCCTTTGGGACAATCAGAAAATTTTGGTTTTCCCAGACTACACTCGAGAAGTCCAAACCGAGCGCCGGTCGTATGAACAAGTGAAACAGAAACTGAGAGCGATGCAACTTTCCTTCATGCTCCTCTTCCCAGCTCGCCTGAAAGTAATCCTCGCCGGCAAGGCGCACTTCTTTGAATCACCCGAAGAGGCGTGGTACTGGCTGACGGAAGAAGGTATCGGAGACCGAAGGGGTCCAGCTGATCCGTCTGGGGGACCCCGGGAGACACGCCCAGGCACACCATGCGGAGAGTTCGAAAACGCACCAGATCAAGGAGGGTAAGGCTGAGGAACTCCAATGCCCAAACAGACGAGGACTCCCATCCGATCCTGGTCCCCCCGTTGGGGGAAGGACCGGTGGTTCACCCCGGAGACCGGACCTCGAAAGAAGAGGAAGGAGTGGACCGTTTGAGCCAGTCCCCCGAACTTGGTTGACACTGGTCTTACATGTACTGAGCTCCTGTACACTGGGCCACACCGGCGGAGCTGGACGGCATTTCACGTGATTGGTGCAAAAGCACACCCACGACGGCATCACGCCGAGCACCCCAACGACTTTATTATGGGTAGGGGTTTTTCGTTAATTAACTGCAACTGATCCGACACACAGGAGGGGTCCACCACTCCACTCGATTGCAGTCTACACGGCTGTGTTGCCCCCGTTGGGCATTAGGGTGACAGATGCTTCAAAGGTAGAAGTATGGGGTAGGGGGAAGTTGGGGAGTTCAAAGCTCACGTTAGGGCTTAGTGAAGTGGTTGTGATAAGTTACCGTAGCAATACCTGCACAAGCCGGATAGATCCCTTCCAATCAATATGCCTGTCTCTGGGCCCCCGGTCAGGTCCCCGAATTCCCGTAACGCACTCATGGCACATACAGCCCCCGCACTGACACAGATTCTCTCAAGGAATGTTAACGGCCTCTTAGATAAAATTAAAAGATCTGCAGTGTTTAACACACTGCGCAGGTATGACCCCTCAGTGGTCCTCCTACAGGAGACCCACCTACTTGGAACAAATTGCCCTATCCTAGCACGGGGAGGCTTTGACAAAGCTTTCCACGTGGGCTTCTCGAGAGGCTCCAGGGGGGTGGCCATCTTGTTCCATCGCTCACTTCCCATAGTGGTTACAGCCACACAGTCAGACCCACAAGGTAGATTTGTAACGGTGACCGGCATACTACAGGGGTCACCGATCAATTTCGTATGTGTGTACGCTCCCCCAGCTGGCTTTGATACCTTCTTATTAACTCTCCGCCGGATGATTATAGGCCTCCCGCAGTGACTCACACTTATTGGAGGTGACTTTAACTCGGTCCTGGACCCTAAAATAGATATGTCCGGACCTATTTCATCCACCCGAGTTGGGAGAGCAACCAAATTAAATGGTTGGACAGCAAGCCTAGGCCTGTGTGAGGTATGGAGGACATGGCACCCCAGAACGCGGCAGTACACACACACTTCAGCGGCTCACGACTCCCAGGCAAGAATTGACCTTGTGCTCATGCCTGACCTAGACATCCCTAGAGTCACTGGCGCTGAGATATTACCTCGAGGAGTCTCGGACCATTCCCCAGTACGAATCCGGGTAGGAGACACAGCTCCAAATCAACGTCCCATGTGGCGCATAAATGTATGGTACCTACAAAATAATGATTTCACTCTTGATATCCTTACCCAGTACTTTGATCAAAATCTGGGATCCGTACAATCCCCAGGCACAGTTTGGGCGGCATGTAAAGCCACACTTAGAGGCTTTGCCAAGTACCGTGTGCACGCCCGCGAATGGGCACGAGACTTACAGGTGACAACCCTCGAAGCCAAAGCCCTGGCCCTGGAGCAGTCTGAGACTACTGCGGCATCAGCATCTGCTTTGAGGCGTCTAACAGTGTTTAGAGAGGAAATAAGACAGTTAGTGTTTGAGGCTTCAAAGCATACATAGAGGGCGTCGGCGGCTCGCATGTATGGATGGGGTGATAAAAATGGCAAACTCCTGCATTGGTTCGCCTCGCGCCCGCTAGCCGACAGAGTTATCCCGGAGGTCGCGGACGAGGCAGGCTCAATCGCGAAGACCCCCAGTGAAATTGCTATGAGCTTCGCATCATACTACGCTCAGCTATACGCTGTGCGCACCCGCCCACGAATTGAAAGGGAATCCCCCCTTCTAGATGACATAATCCTTCCTAAAATCCCACAGGCGACCAGGGAGATCCTGGAGGAAGCCATAACCCTGGCCGAAATAGAAACGGCCATATCCGGACTAGCGTCAGGCAAAACACCTGGACCGGATGGCTTCCCATCTGAGCTCTACAGCAGATGCAGGGACATTCTAAGCCCCCATCTGCTCAATATGTTTGACGAAGCAGTGAAGATAGGCCGTTTCCCCACTGGAATAGACCAAGCCACAATAGTGGTGATTCCGAAGACCCGCCCACCATCGCGTGACCGCTGAGCCTATAGACCCATCTCCCTGTTGAACGCTGAGATTGAAGTGCTCTCAACATTACTTGCTACCAGACGGAGGGTAGTGCTTCCCTCGCTGGTACACCCAGACCAGTGCGGCTTCATGCCCTCACGTAGCACCAGACACTGCATTAGGAGACTGCATAATGCTCTGGCTCGCCGCGGCACCTTGACCAGGTCCCCTCTTGTCCTCCTTTAATTGACTTTGAAAAAGCCTTTGACACTGTGGATTGGTCGTACTTAGAACAAGTTCTAAAGAAGAACGGATTTGGACCCAAATTCCGAAGCCTAGTAAAACTGCTTTACTCCATTCCGACAGCTCGTATTCAGGTAAACGGGGTGACATCCGATCCATTCCCCATCCGTCACGGGACCCACCAGGGATGCCCACTATCGGCGTTACTTTTTGCCCTGGCAATTGAGCCACTGGCAAAGCTGCTGAGAGAAGACCCACTAATAACAGGCTGGGTATGGCCCGTAGGACCGGAGGACCTGGTAGCACTGTACGCTGATGACCTCCTCCTTTACCTCTCTAATCCGGCAATGAGTGGCCCGCAGGTCCTAGAACTCCTGGAGCTCTTCTCACAAGCCTCGGGGCTTACCCTGAACTCTAGCAAATACTTACTGATCCCACTACACCCCTCGAGAGACTGTGTAAGCTGGCAGAAAAACATCCCAATCCGCTGCAATAGTTTTAAATATCTGGGGGTTCACATAACTCTGCTCCCCGAGCTCGCTTGGGAACTAAATATGACACCGCTCCTTAAGAACTCCAGGAAAGACCTTCAACGCTGGCGGAATCTACCACTCAACACACTGGGGAGAATAGCTCTATACAAAATGATGGTGCTCCCCAGATTCCTATACCAACTGCAAAACTTCCAAAACCTAATCCCCCGGAAATGGTTCAACAAAGTCGAGACTATGGCACGCCAATTCCTGTGTCACGGTTCCCGTCCCAAGCTAGCCCTTGTCACATGTCAAAGAGACATCTATGAAGGGGGACTGGGAATGTCCAACATTCACTTTTACTATCTAGCCATGCGCCTACTGGTGATTAACGACTGGCTATCTGGGGGATGGACCGACCCCGCGTACAGACTGGAACTTCAGGAAATGGGCTAAAACGGGGTTTTCAATGCCCTATATGGAGGCGCGATCCCGCAATCCATCCCAGAGGTGACCAGACTGGTTTTTACGGGATGGCGAGCAGCACAGAGGGCAACGGGGTGGTGGGCTCGTATAACTCATCAGACACCTCTCTGGCAGGAGAAATGGCTAAAAGAAATCTCCACGCTAGAGGGCTTTCGGAAGTGGGACATTATTGGGATAACTACGCTTGGTGACATCTGGGGCGACTCACACATTCGGCCCTTTGAGGAGCTTCAGAAAACATACTCTTTAAATAACACCCAGTTTCACAAATATCTACAGCTCAGGGATGCTCTACTGGTACACGTACGGCCAGGGGACAACATCCCAGAGTATAGTCCGCTGGAAGCGAAAGTTCTGATGGGACACCTAAACAAAGGGGGAACTTCCCAAATATACCGCTCCATCCTCACTAACACATCCCCTCCACTCGAGGAACTTCGCCGGAAATGGGAGGGCTGGGTGGGTCCCATGGAGGACTTACACTGAAGAGAGACACTAATGGCCCCCTGAACATTGGCCATATCCGCACGGTTTCAGTTGCTACAGACCCTCTACCTGCACGCAGCCTACCTTACCCCTAAGAGACTCCACCGGGCGAATCTTCGACCCACGGACGAATGCCCCCGGTGCTCTCAACCGGGAGCAGACTTCTTCCACATGGTCTGGGCCTGCCCAGTTATAGAGGCATATTGGAGGTCAGTTATGGGGGAGGTCTCCGAAGTACTGCAGTCAACGGTGGAGAAATCCCCGACACCACTTTTACTGGGGGCAATGGGTGAGATAGGGCTAAATAGATCGAGTCGTACATTCCTGGGAGTGGCCTGCTTGGTGGCAAAAAGAGACATTATGTCGGAATGGAAAGCCGTAAAAGCGCCGACCCTTAACAAATGGAGACGAGGAGTGGATTGGTGTGCAGGATGCGAAAAGCTGGTATACGAGGCGAGAGGTTGCCCTGAAAAATATAATAGAGTATGGGGGAGTTGGGTGGGTCTACTGGCCGATTGATTAACCTAAATAGCCGAAATCTCCATGCAGCTCCCTCAAAGCAAAAGTCACCCAGGGACTATGGGGCAATTACAGCGGCAATCCTTGCTCTGTGTGTGGGAGGGTCCAGACCTAGCCCACACGAGGTGGAGAGCAGGCCGATCTCCCTCAGACGTGGTATCAACAGGGGTCATCATTCTATTCCAGTGCTATAATGACGGGACCAAAACTCAAAAAAACTCTAAAAAACTAAAACTTACTTCAGACTTCAAGGAGGCCGTGGGGCCTATTAGGACCCCGGGACCCACTGGACGAGTAAGACGAAAATGGCAGATGTTACATCGTGAGTAGGGTGCTATTTTATTGATATCTGTATATTTTACTTATTGCAACACTGTATTTTTGTTGTGTTTTTTCCCTTTTGTTTTTCTTCAAAATAAAAAAAATCTTTATTAAAAAAAAAAAAAAATGTGGTGTATCAGATATATGATGTTTTTGTATTTAGTTGATAATTGTAGGTGTAATATTTTCTTTTTTATAAGACAGGATGAAAAAAATAAAAAAAATTGGGTAATTTAAATGTATTTTTGTGTTGTTAAATTGATTTTTCTCTTTTTTAACCCCTTCGCAGCCAAGGACGTAACAGATACCTCCTTGGCTGCGGCGCTGAGGTGCCAAGGACATGACCGTTATGTCCTTGGACCGGCTGACCCTCGCCTCCATGCCCCCAGGGAAGATGTGGAAAGGGAATCGCTTCCCCATCCACCCCCACCTCACCACCCGCGTGTCGTCTGATTTCAGCACGCAATCATGTGCTGACCTCATCAGAGCTTCCAGCACAGATTTGTGGAGAAATGCTTTAGCATTTCTCCTCCGATCACATGGAGGGGACGAGAGAGGCATCAAAGGAAAGGAAAGGCCTTTCCTTTCCTTTGATGTCTCTCTCAGCATTTCTGCTGCCTGACCGCTATGCAATCGTGCAGCAGAAATGCCCACTAGACACCAGGGAGCTTGTTTTTTTTTTCATTCATGCATAAGGGGAGCGGCCCTTTGGGCAAGGACTGCTCCCAGGGGGACAATTTCTTATAAGGCCATTTCTGCCCCCTTGGGGGAGGATCGGCCTATTCTAATTAGCCAGATCTGCCCCAGGGGGCAGAAACCGCTAGACACCAGGGATTATTATTATTATTATTATTATTTATTTTTTACTTGTGGGGAGCGACCCATAAGGCATGGGTCACTCCCCTGGGACGGCAAATTGTTTTTTGGCCATTTCTACCCTCCCCTTGGGGCCAGATCGGCCTGTTTTTATCAGGCCAATCTGTCCCCAAGGGGGTCAGAAACCACTAGACACCAGGGATTTTGTTTTTTGGGCCAGTTTCACGCAAGGGGAACGACTCCATAGGCAAGGGTCGCTCCCCTGAGGGGACACATTTGTTTTAGGCCATTTCTGCCCCCGGGGGGGGGCAGAAACCTCTAGGCACTAGGGATCTTTTTTTTTTTGGTTTAACTTTTTAGACGTGGGTAGAGACCCCTTAGGTAAGGGTCGCTCCCCTGGGAGGGGAAATATTTTTAGGCCATTGGGGTCAGATCGGCCTATTTCGGCCCGGGGGGCAGAAACCAATTAGGCACCAGGTATTGGTGTGTGTGTATGTTTTGTTTGAGGGGCAGCCCCTTTTGCAAGGATCGCTCCCCATGGAGGCCATATCTGCCCCTCCTTGGGGGCAGATCAGCCTATTTTTGGATGGCCCATCTGCCCCCAAGGGCCCACCCCTTGGGGGTACTACCACAAACCCGGCAGTAAAGACCACCGCTGTACAAGTTGTGTGGTTTGGCAGAAGCCAAACCACCACAACATTGCCTGGCCCGCCGGTGCGGTCACACCAACACGGCCGGTAGTGAGCTCCTCCAGCCCGGTGGCAGGCCTCTGCCTCCTGGCTAGATTACAAGGCTCCAGACCACCAGGCTTTCTGTGGTGGTCACCCCGCCATGAAGACCCTGGCGGTAACGCACCCGGCAACAAGAATCCCTATTCCTTTTTGCTGGCACTCGTACCCTCACACGTCCACACACATGCACAGATACACCCAGACACATCCACACTCTTACAAACACACACCCTTCTCACCCACGCACTCGGTACATACGCCCCCGTTCACTCGCAGGTACACACTCAAACATGCACACTGAAACACACATTCACGCACTTACACGCACTCAGGCACACCCATGCAAATGCACACAGGCACACGAACTACCCCATACATGCGCAGACAAACGTTCACATTCATTCGGATGCCCACATGCACGCACGCATTCACAACCCCTCCACATACACACATGCATTCACCACCCCCCTCCGCATACTCGCACTCATACTACACCCCGCCCCATACTCGCACTCATACTACACCCCTTTCCCCCTCTGCATACTCGCACTCATGCATTCACACTCGCAGACACCCCCCTGCATTCAAACTACCCCCCACACACACACACAAACACACGGACACACAGACCCCCCCCATCAGACGTCACTTACCTTCTCTGTCAAGGAGGTCGTCCAGAAGGGGATGTGTCCTTGGGGTTTTGCATCACCAGCACCACCACGCCAGCAAGATTCCGCTAAGCCATTTTACGGCTCGTAATTCGGCGGGTGGAGTCTTGCTGGTGTGGGGGTGCTGGTGATGCAACCGCATCTTCAACTCCATCGGCCAGGCCGATGGAGTCAGACTTCTGCACATAAATGGGCGCAAGACCACACATAACTCTAAATATGGCAGATTGCAGCAGCTTCAGCAGTCTCTGAAAAAGACCACGAAGTCATAATGAGGAGCTTAATCTTTTACACTGGATTCTAGCAGAGTCTGTTGGATGGACCTGAGCCGACAAGCTGGGACATTGAAGTTGTGACTCCTTTTCCGAACAAGACACACTTCAATCAATCAATCAATCAGTGAATTTATAAAGCGCGCTATGTACCCGACAGGGTTTCGAGGCGCTGGGGAGTGGGGGGGGGGTGCTGCTAGCGTTCGAAGAGCCATGTCTTGAGGAGTCTCCTGAAGGTGAGGAGGTCCTGGGTGTGGTGTAGTGAGGTGGGGAGAGAGTTCCAGGTCTTGGCGGCGAGGAAGGAGAAGGATCTGCCGCCAGAGTTCTTGCGCTGGATTCGGGGGACGATGGCGAGGGCGAGGTTGGCAGAGCGGAGTTGACGTGTGGGGACGTAGAAGTTGAGTCTGGTGTTCAGGTAGGTGGGTCCGGTGTTGTGTAGTGCCTTGTGTGCGTGGGTGAGGAGTTTGAAGGTGATCCTTTTTTCCACTGGGAGCCAGTGGAGGTCCTTCAGGTGGGGGGAGATGTGACATCGGCGGGGTATGTCGAGGATCAGGCGGGCGGATGCGTTCTGGATGTGTTGGAGTCGTTTGATGTCTTTCTTTGGGATGCCTGTGTAGAGTGCGTTGCCGTAGTCAAGTCTGCTACTGACGAGGGCTTGAGTCACCGTCTTCCTGGTTCCTGTTGGAATCCACTTGAAGATCCTGCGGAGCATGCGGAGGGTGTTGAAACAAGAAGAGGAGACGGCGTTGATCTGTTTGGACATGGTGAGAGCAGAGTCGAGGACGAAGCCGAGGTTTCGTGCATGGCTGGCTGGGGTGGGTGGGAGTCCGAGGGCGGTGGGCCACCAGGAGTCGTTCCAGGCCGAGGGGGTGCGTCCGAGGATGAGGACTTCCGTCTTGTCGGAGTTGAGCTTCAGGCGGCTGTTGCTCATCCACTCGCCAAAGGATTTTAGTCCCTCGTGGAGGTTGGTTTTGGCGGTGAGCGGATCTTTGGTCAGGGAGAGGACAAGCTGGGTGTCGTCGGCGTAGGAGATGATGCTGAGGTTGTGTTGACGGGCCAGTTGTGCGAGGGGGGCCATGTAGCCGTTGAACAACGTTGGGCTAAGAGAGGAGCCTTGGGGGACACCGCAGATGAGGTTGGTGGCTTTGGAGTGGAAGGGTGAGAGTCGGACTCTCTGGGTTCTGTCGGAGAGGAAGGATGAGATCCAGTTGAGGGCTTTGTCTTGGATGCCGGCTTCGTGGAGACGGGTTAGCAGGGTGCGGTGGCAGACTGTGTCGAAAGCGGCTGATAGGTCGAGGAGGATGAGGGCTGAGGTTTTGCCGTTGTCCATTTGTTGTCTGATGTCATCTGTGGCGGCGAGGAGTGCGGTCTCAGTGCTGTGGTTTCGTCTGAATCCAGATTGAGAGGGGTCTAGGATGGAGTTGTCTTCTAGGAAGTGGGCGAGCTGTGCGTTGACGATCTTCTCGATGACTTTCGCTGGAAAAGGGAGGAGAGAGATCGGTCGGAAGTTTTTGAGATCGTTGGGGTCAGCCTTGGGTTTCTTGAGGAGGGGTTGGATTTCTGCGTGCTTCCAGCTGTCTGGGAAGGTGGCGGTGTTGAAGGAGAGGTTGATGATCTTGCGGAGTTTGGGGGCGATGGTGGCGTCGGCTTTGTTGAATACGTGATGTGGGCACGGGTCCGTGGGAGAGCCTGAGTGGATGGAATTCATGGTTGTTAGGGTTTCGTCGTCGTCTACTTGGGTCCAGGTGGTGAGGCGGCAGGCGTGGGAGGAGTCGTCGGGGTGGGGTCTGGCAGAGGTGCGGTGTTGAAGCTGTCGTGGATGGCTGCGATTTTCTGGTGGAAGAAGGTGGAGAGATCGTCGCAGAGTTTCTGGGAGGGAGGGACGTCGTTGACATTGGCGTTAGGGTTGGAGAGTTCCTTCACGATGCAGAAGAGTTCTTTGCAGTCGTGGGCGTTGTTGTTGAGGCGTTCTGTGAAGTGGGCGCGCTTGGCGAGTCGGATCCGTTGGTGGTGTTCACGGTTGGCGTCCTTGAGGGTAGCAAGGTTGTCGGGTGT
Organism: Pleurodeles waltl; assembly: GCF_031143425.1. Lineage (NCBI taxonomy): Eukaryota > Metazoa > Chordata > Amphibia > Caudata > Salamandridae > Pleurodeles > Pleurodeles waltl. The sequence continues at coordinate 941,758,620 of NC_090449.1, forward strand.
GCGCTCGAGGATCCATTTCTTCTTGAGTTTCTGGCAGGTGCGTTTGGAGGTGGTCAGTTCGTCTGTGAACCAGGCTGGTTTTTTCTTTTCTAGGTTGGCGGTGGGTTTCTTGAGTGGGGCTAAGGTGTTGGCGCAGTTGAGGATCCATTGATGGAGGTTGATGGCGGCGGTGCTCGGGTCGGTGGGTTCGGGTGGTGGGTATTTGGCGAGTGTGCTGGTTAGTTGGTCTTCAGTGACTTTTCCCCAGCGGCGGTGAGGCGGTAGAGGGATGCGGTGGTGTTCAGTGTTTTTCTTGAAGGTAAAGTGGACACAGTGATGGTCGGTCCAGTGGAGTACGGAGGTGTGGCTGAAAGAGATGTGGTTGCTTGAGGTGAAGAGTGGGTCAAGCGTGTGTCCGGCGATGTGGGTGGGAGTGTTGACCAGTTGACGGAGTCCGAGGTTGAGGAGGTTGGTGGTCAGTGATGCGGTGTTGGCGTCGTTGTTGTTTTCCAGGTGGAAGTTTAGATCTCCCAGGAGGATGTAGTCTGGAGAGGCGAGGGCGTGAGTGCTTGCGAGGTCAGAGACGGTGTCGCTGAAGGGGGCTCTTGGTCCTGGAGGGCGGTATATGAGGGTTCCTCTGAGGGTAGTGTTGGGGTCCGTGTGAATCTGGAAGTGAAGGTGTTCGGCTGTCTTGAGGGTGTCGTCCGTGTGGGTGTGGATCTTGAGGGTATATTTGTGGGCGATGGCTATCCCTCCGCCGATTCCGTTTGTGCGATCTCTTCTGGTGATCTTGTATCCGTCAGGTATGGCGATGGCGATGTCAGGGGCCGAAGAGTTGTTCCACCAGGTTTCGGTCAGAAAGGCCACGTCTGGGGCGGTGGTGTCGAGCAAGTCCCAGAGCTCGATGGCGTGTTTTCGTGCGGAGCGTGTGTTGAGGAGGATGCAGTGCAGGTGGTTTGTGTTGGTTGTTGCTGGCTTCGTTGTTCTGTTGCAGGAGAAGTTGCAGGTGCGGCAGGAAAAAGGTCCTTTGGTGTGCTTCGGGGTGGCCAGGAAGCACTCTGTGGAGGGGCCAGGGTTGAGGGCGAGGAGTTCGCTGGCCGAGTATCGGAAGCAGGGGGTGCGGGGGGCGTGAGGACCAGGGGGGGTGGCGCTAGGCGCGGTCCAGACGCGAACGGGCGCAGACGGGCTTGCCTCAGGCGCGCCAGAGGCGCGCCCGCTGCGCGCGGACGCGCAGCGCCAGCCATTGAGGGGGGAGGGGGAGCAGCTGGGAGGCGGGAGGCGGGAGGGAGCGGCAAATGGGGGCGCGAGGGGGCGGGGCCGCAGGGAGGCAGCGGCAGGGAGCGGAGAGCAAGAGGGAGCGCACAAGGGGCGAAAACACGAAAAACAAGGCACAAAAAAGTCGGGCACAATTTTAAAAACAGTCACAATTTGAAAACAGTCACAGAAATACACTAATGGCACAGTATACAATCGGGGAAACAGCAATCAGAGGGGCACAACGGGGGCAGATGCGCAGGAGGCGAGGCGCTTGAAAACAGTAAAAACGCACTTACAGGACGGCGAAAAGTGGCACAAACAGAAGGGGCACGACGGGGGCAGAAGCGCAAGGAGGCAAGGCGCTGAAAAATGAGAAAAACACTTACAGGACGGCGGAAAGCGGCACACGGGTCAAGTGAAGCTTACTAGAGCCCACTAGACACCAGGGATGAGGCGCAGGAGGATGCCTGCAGGTGGAGGAGGGCCTCAAACACGCTAGCAGCAGCGTGGGCGGGGGTCAGAGGCAGGAGACATCAGGTTGGTGCTGCGGACGTGGGGGGCGAGCTCTAGACCTAAAACAGGTCAGAGGTCGCTCACTCGCGACGCGCAGCGCCAGCCATTAAGAAGGGAGGGGGGAGGGAGGATCAGCTGGGAGGCGGGAGGCGGGAGGGAGCGGCGAATGGGGGCGCGAGGGGGGCGGGCCGCAGGGAGGCAGTGGCAGGAAGCGGAGAGCAAGGGGGAGCGCACAAGGGGCGGAAACACGAAAAACAAGGCACAAAAAAGTCGGGAACAATTTGAAAAACAGTCACAGAAATACACTAATGGCACAGTATACAATCGGGGAAACAGCAATCAGAGGGGCACAACGGGGGCAGATGCGCAGGAGGCGAGGCGCTTGAAAACAGTAAAAACGCACTTACAGGACGCCGAAAAGTGGCACAAACAGAAGGGGCACGACGGGGGCAGAAGCGCAAGGAGGCAAGGCGCTGAAAAATGAGAAAAACACTTACAGGACGGCGGAAAGCGGCACACGGGTCAAGTGAAGCTTACTAGAGCCCACTAGACACCAGGGATGAGGCGCAGGAGGATGCCTGCGGGTGGAGGAGGGCCTCGAACACGCTAGCAGCAGCGTGGGTGGGGGTCAGAGGCAGGAGACATCAGGTTGGTGCTGCGGACGTGGGGGGCGAGCTCTAGACCTAAAACAGGTCAGAGGTCGCTCACTCGCGACGCTCAGCGCCAGCCATTAAGAAGGGAGGGGGGAGGGAGGAGCAGCTGGAAGGCGGGAGGCTGGAGGGAGCGGCGAATGGGGGCTTGAGGGGGCGGGGCCGCAGGGAGCGGAGAGCAAGGGGGAGCGCACAAGGGGCGAAAACACGAAAAACAAGGCACAAAAAAGTCGGGCACAATTTTAAAAACAGTCACAATTTGAAAACAGTCACAGAAATACACTAATGGCACAGTATACAATCGGGGAAACAGCAATCAGAGGGGCACAACGGGGGCAGATGCGCAGGAGGTGAGGCGCTTGAAAACAGTAAAAACGCACTTACAGGACGGCGAAAAGTGGCACAAACAGAAGGGGCACGACGGGGGCAGAAGCGCAAGGAGGCAAGGCGCTGAAAAATGAGAAAAACACTTACAGGACGGCGGAAAGCGGCACACGGGTCAAGTGAAGCTTACTAGAGCCCACTAGACACCAGGGATGAGGCGCAGGAGGATGCCTGCAGGTGGAGGAGGGCCTCGAACACGCTAGCAGCAGCGTGGGCGGGGGTCAGAGGCAGGAGACAGCAGGTTGGTGCTGCGGACGTGGGGGGCGAGCTCTAGACCTAAAACAGGTCAGAGGTCGCACACACTTCACTTTACCATGTTTTGTGACCGCTATAGCTTGCTGAGGAAGCAATTTTTAGTTCCTTTGCTGAGAGGGCTGCAGTTTACTGAAGCACAACCTACCCTATCTTATCTGCAATTTTTGCCCAATGAACGTGTATGTTTTAATTTGGCAAGATTCTTAGCAGGGACAGTTAGGAGTAGATGGCAGCGTTTCTAGCAGATTGATTACTTAAAGTGATCTCCGTTAACTTTGTTAGAGATTTTCTTGTTTTTTTCCTGGCTCATTGATATTTATTGCTGCATTAATGAGTCTAAGGACCTGATTTAGATTTCGGCGGACGGGTTACTCAGTCACAACATTGACGGATATCCCGTTGGCTGAAATATAAATCCTATAGTAAATAATGGGATTTAGATTTTGGTGGACAGGATATCTGTCACAGATTGAGACGCTGATTTTAATAAAGTCTAAATAATATATATATATATACATATACAGAAACATATAACCCAGGTATGTGTATATACAAATATGTATATACACATATATATCTATATCTATCTATATATATATATATATATTTATATATATATATATATATATATATATATATATATATATATATATATATTATATATATATATATTCAAAGAAAACGAACACCGACTTGCCAAGGCTCTGTTATGGCGGTCTTGATGTGGGATCGGGTATCCCATAAAATATTTGTAAGTTCACTCATTCAATCAAACGAGAGATCAAGACACCAAACGAATAGTTCCAAAATATATTGCAAAAAAGAAAGAAATGGTGTTCCTCCCAACGCGTTTCAGCCGTAGCCTTATTCAGTGAATATTATTATTCAAAGGCATGAGTTATAGTTACCTTAGGGTGCGAGTTATAATTACTTGAAAGAATTGACGCAGTAACTCAAGATGTTAACTTGCTCAGAGGGTATCAGACAGAGTGGGGGAAACTGAATCTGCCTAGCACAGAACTAATTGTGGAACAGTGGTTCATAAATACCGTGCTTAAAGACAAAGTTCTTCTCGATAGAGCGAACACATAGAATTCTGGGCAGCCCACCCCAACTTGGTACCCCTCCCTGGCCACTGATAGCCCGTCTTCTTAACTATCGTGATAGAGACTAAGGGCCAGATGTAGGTAGACAGCAAATTGCGACTTGCAATTTGCGAGTCAGAGCGACTCGCAAATTGCAACTCGCAATTTGCTATGCAGAAAGGTGTCTCAGACACGTTCTGCGACTCGCTATGAGGTCGCAAAGACCCACCTCATTAATATTAATGAGGTGGGTCGCAGTTTGCGACCCCATAGCGAGTCTGGGCACTCACGGGGATGGTGGCCTGCTGGAGACAGCAGACCACCATGTCCGTGACTGCTTTTAAATAAAGCAGTTTTTTTTTTCTATCTGCAGCCCGTTTTCCTTAAAGGAAAACGAGCTGCACATAGAAAAAAATACCGAAACCTTTTGTTTAGTTTTTTTTCAGAGTAGGCAGTGGTCCATAGGACCGCTGCCTGCTCTGAAAAAATAATTTTGTGATCATTCACAAAGGGGAAGGGGTCCCATGGGGACCCCTTCCCGTTTGCGAATGAGTTACCATCCACTTCAAGTGGATGGTAACTGCGAGTTGATTTGCGACCGCTTTTGCGAGGCGAGGCGCTTGAAAACAGTAAAAACGCACTTACAGGACGGCGAAAAGTGGCACAAACAGAAGGGGCACGATGGGGGCAGAAGCGCAAGGAGGCAAGGCGCTGAAAAATGAGAAAAACACTTACAGGACGGCGGAAAGCGGCACACGGGTCAAGTGAAGCTTACTAGAGCCCACTAGACACCAGGGATGAGGCGCAGGAGGATGCCTGCGGGTGGAGGAGGGCCTCGAACACGCTAGCAGCAGCGTGGGCGGGGGTCAGAGGCAGGAGACATCAGGTTGGTGCTGCGGACGTGGGGGGCGAGCTCTAGACCTAAAACAGGTCAGACGTCGCTCACTCGCGACGCGCAGCGCCAGCCATTAAGAAGGGAGGGGGGAGGGAGGAGCAGCTGGAAGGCGGGAGGCTGGAGGGAGCGGCGAATGGGGGCGTGAGGGGGCGGGCCGCAGGGAGGCAGCGGCAGGGAGCGGAGAGCAAGGGGGAGCGCACAAGGGGCGAAAACACGAAAAACAAGGCACAAAAAAGTCGGGCACAATTTTAAAAACAGTCACAATTTGAAAACAGTCACAGAAATACACTAATGGCACAGTATACAATCGGGGAAACAGCAATCAGAGGGGCACAACGGGGGCAGATGCGCAGGAGGTGAGGCGCTTGAAAACAGTAAAAACGCACTTACAGGACGGCGAAAAGTGGCACAAACAGAAGGGGCACGACGGGGGCAGAAGCGCAAGGAGGCAAGGCGCTGAAAAATGAGAAAAATACTTACAGGACGGCGGAAGGCGGCACACGGGTCAAGTGAAGCTTACTAGAGCCCACTAGACACCAGGGATGAGGCGCAGGAGGATGCCTGCAGGTGGAGGAGGGCCTCGAACACGCTAGCAGCAGCGTGGGCGGGGGTCAGAGGCAGGAGACAGCAGGTTGGTGCTGCGGACGTGGGGGGCGAGCTCTAGACCTAAAACAGGTCAGAGGTCGCACACACTTCACTTTACCATGTTTTGTGACCGCTATAGCTTGCTGAGGAAGCAATTTTTAGTTCCTTTGCTGAGAGGGCTGCAATTTACTGAAGCACAACCTACTCTATCTTATCTGCAATTTTTGCCCAATGAACGTGTATGTTTTAATTTGGCAAGATTCTTAGCAGGGACAGTTAGGAGTAGATGGCAGCGTTTCTAGCAGATTGATTACTTAAAGTGATCTCCGTTAACTTTGTTAGAGATTTTCTTGTTTTTTTCCTGGCTCATTGATATTTATTGCTGCATTAATGAGTCTAAGGACCTGATTTAGATTTCGGCGGACGGGTTACTCAGTCACAACATTGACGGATATCCCGTTGGCTGAAATATAAATCCTATAGTAAATAATGGGATTTAGATTTTGGTGGACAGGATATCTGTCACAGATTGAGACGCTGATTTTAATAAAGTCTCAATAATAAATATATATATACATATACAGAAACATATAACCCAGGTATGTGTATATACAAATATGTATATACACATATATATCTATATCTATCTATATATATATATTTATATATATATATATATATATATATATATATATTCAAAGAAAACGAACACCGACTTGCCAAGGCTCTGTTATGGCGGTCTTGATGTGGGATCGGGTATCCCATAAAATATTTGTAAGTTCACTCATTCAATCAAACGAGAGATCAAGACACCAAACGGATAGTTCCAAAATATATTGCAAAAAAGAAAGAAATGGTGTTCCTCCCAACGCGTTTCACCCGTAGCCTTATTCAGTGAATATTATTATTCAAAGGCATGAGTTATAGTTACCTTAGGGTGCGAGTTATAATTACTTGAAAGAATTGACGCAGTAACTCAAGATGTTAACTTGCTCAGAGGGTATCAGACAGAGTGGGGGAAACTGAATCTGCCTAGCACAGAACTAATTGTGGAACAGTGGTTCATAAATACCGTGCTTAAAGACAAAGTTCTTCTCGATAGAGCGAACACATAGAATTCTGGGCAGCCCACCCCAACTTGGTACCCCTCCCTGGCCACTGATAGCCCGTCTTCTTAACTATCGTGATAGAGACTAAGGGCCAGATGTAGGTAGACAGCAAATTGCGACTTGCAATTTGCGAGTCAGAGCGACTCACAAATTGCAACTCGCAATTTGCTATGCAGAAAGGTGTCTCAGACACGTTCTGCGACTCGCTATGAGGTCGCAAAGACCCACCTCATTAATATTAATGAGGTGGGTCGCAGTTTGCGACCCCATAGCGAGTCTGGGCACTCACGGGGATGGTGGCCTGCTGGAGACAGCAGACCACCATGTCCGTGACTGCTTTTAAATAAAGCAGTTTTTTTTTTCTATCTGCAGCCCGTTTTCCTTAAAGGAAAACGAGCTGCACATAGAAAAAAATACCGAAACCTTTTGTTTCGTTTTTTTTCAGAGTAGGCAGTGGTCCATAGGACCGCTGCCTGCTCTGAAAAAATAATTTTGTGATCATTCACAAAGGGGAAGGGGTCCCATGGGGACCCCTTCCCGTTTGCGAATGAGTTACCATCCACTTCAAGTGGATGGTAACTGCGAGTTGATTTGCAACCGCTTTTGCGGTCGCAAATCAACTTACATCGCGGTGCGAGTCGCAAATAGGAAGGGAACACCCCTTCCTATTTGCGAGTCGGAAATACATTTTGCGTGTCGGTTCCGACTCGCAGAATGTGTTTCTGCATCGTGCGCGGGCATTAGCGCCTTGCAAACGGCGTTTTTCGCCGTTTGCGAGGCGCTAATGCCTTGCTACATCTGGCCCTAAGGCCCTCATTACGACATTGGTGGTGTACTGACCGCCACTGTTAAAGTGGCGGTAATACCGCTAACATCCTGGCAGTAATTACTGCCAAATGATGACCATGGCAGTGAGACCTCCCGTAGACAGCCAATGTACCACACCAACTGCCAGGGCGTTGACACCACCGACCACGGCAGTAGCCACCTACAGCAAGGCAGAAGTCAAGGTACCATCCACCATATTATGGATTTCCGGGGCGGTAGCAACGCCATCAAACGCCTGGCGGAAACACATCACAGAAAACGAAAGACTCACCATCCGGGATACAGAGTACTCCGCGGCCACCATGGAACCTGAACTCCAAGTCTTCCTGATGCTCTACCACGCCATGGCCGTCCTGGAGCACCAATGCCGATAAAGACGATGACGGTGAGTACAGCCACCTAGCATATAAGGTAGGGAGGGAGGAAAAGGAGAGTGACACACATATGCACAACACACACCATACACACGCCATACACACACCACAAACATAACCAGCTGCAGAGTAAATCGACTGTAACAAGACCCACGAGCAAATAATGCAAGTACAAAAATCTGAAGTACGAACGCTGTACTATGCTGTCAACAGCTACCATAATGAATTATGAAATCAAAATGCAGACAACAATGTACAGATTGGACCAATGGCCAGTCCAACGTACCAAAGGGTCACATGGCCACAGTGCATAGTCCAAGCCCCAATTTGACTCCTGACATCATCTGGACTCCACTGTTCAGGGGCATCATGTTGGAAATGGGCAGGCACGTCAGGTGGAAAGGGGTTGTGTGGGCACCTCAGCTAGAGTGGATATCATGCCCACTTGTTCTGGAGGGGGCTCCTTGCCCAATAGTCTCTGGAGGGGAGTTAAAGGCCACAGTCTCTGGAGAGAGTATCATGCCCACTGGTTCTGGAGAGGGCTCCTTGCCCAATAGTCTCTGGAGGGAAGGTAAAGGCCACAATCTCTGGAGTGGGTATCATGCCTGATTCTGGAGGGGGCTCCTTGCCCAATAGGTTCTGGAGGGGAGTTAAAGGTAACAGTCTCTGGAGGGTGGGCTACATGCTCTCAGGTGGTGGAGGGGGATCCTTACTTTAAGGTGGTGGAGGGGGCTCTTTAATTTCAGGTGGTGGAGGGGGCTCTTTAATTTCAGGTGGTGGAGAGGGCACCTTGCCCTCAGGTAGTGGAGAGGGCTCCTTGCTTTCAGGTGGTAGAGGGGGCTTCTTGCCCTCAGGTGGTGGAGGGGCCCCTTGCTTTCAGGTGGTGGAGGGGGTTCCTTGCTTTTAGGTGGTGGAGGGGGATCTTTGCTTTCAGGTGGTGGAGGGGGCTCCTTGCCCTCAGGAGGTGGAAGGGGCTCCTTGCCCTCAGGTGGTGGTGGGGGCTCCTTGCCCTCAGGTGGGTGGAGGGGTCTCTTTGCCCCCTGGTGGTGGAGGGGGCTCCTTGCCCTCAAATGGTGGAGGGTGCTCCTTGCTTTCAGGTGGTGGAGGGGGATTCTTGTGATGGGCCCCCTTGGCCTTGTCATGTGACTTGTGTCCTTGCCTCCAGGTCTGGGAGGTGCCTCCACTGACCCTGTCCTCTGTCCCTAAGGTTTTGCCACCCTAGACCTCCATTTCTGAGGTGGAGGTGTGGACTTATTGGGAGTGACTGCCGTCCCACTCAGGAGCCCCTCAGTGCCAGCAGCAGATATCATGGTGGGTGCAGGTGCAGACGGTTTGGCTGAGGTGCTGGGCTGGGTCATTGGGACCCTGCACTTACAGACAGGACGCGGGGAGGGAAGAGGTCAAGATGGGCAAAGAAAAGCTTCTGAGGGACGTTGGGGCAGGATGTGGGAGGAGGGATGGGAGTGGAGGTAGAGGAAGTGGTTGCAGGGGGTGTATGTTTACTTGACTTGGGTTCAGTTGCATGGACATTGTGCATGTGTGAGGTGGATGGCTGTTGGGTGTCTGAGTGCAAGCGTTTGTGTTTCTTAGGAGGGGAGGCAGACAGGGTGGGAGAAGACAAAGAGGACGTGTGGATTGATGTTGTGGAGGTGTCTGCAAGTGAGGTGGGTGTGCTGCATGATTTGGTGATGGTGGCTGTTGATGCAGTGCATGCAGGTGTGAGTGTGGATGTGACTGTGAGGACAGAGGAGGAGGGGGAAACAATGGAGGCTGTGGATGTTGTTGTGTGTGCAACTGTCTGTTGTTTGTGTGAGTGCTTGTGGCTTGAAGTTTGCTGCCTTTGTTTGTCTGTGCCACTCATCTGTGATGTTTTGTGTGCATGCTTGTCTGTATGTGTGCATGGGTGAGTTGGGAATGAGGAGAATGGGACTGGGAAGTGGTAGTTGGAGGGGACCAGGGACACTGGCTGCCATCAGAGAGGAGGCCAGAGCCTGATATTATCTCAGTAGGGCCGCCAAGCCACAGTGAATGCCCTCCAGGTAGGCATTGCATTACTGCAGATGGGATGCCAGCCTCTAGATGACATTCACAATGGTTGCCTACAGAGATGGATCACAGGAGGTCAATAGCCTCCTCTCTGAGGGAAGCAGGGCTGACTACGGCAGGCCCTGAGGTGCCTGGGGCGAAGGAGATGCCCAACCTCCTGGGTGAGTGGGCAACTCGACGGGGGGCTACTGGGAGGGTGGTGATGGTACGGCTGTAGCTGGGGTGGTTCTAGAGGTGTCCACCACCACCAGGGAGCTCCCATTGAGGATGATTTGGAGTCAGTGCTGTCACCTCCTGTCCCCGCTGTGGTGCCCCCCCACCCTCCAGCCCACTGGTCCCGTCAGTGTCGGTGGACTCTGCCTCCTGGGTCCCGTGGGCTACAGCTCACTCATTCACTAGTGCCCCTGCTCCTCTGCCAGATGATGCTAATGCACACATGGACAGGATGACAGAAGACAATGGGGGGGAGAAAGAAAGGGAGCACTGGGTCAGTTACAGCACTAGTACCACAGGTGGCATACACATCACTATAACAGACAGGGACCAAGATTGAGCAGTATGCACCACACTGGCATTCCATTGGCTAGGTACCACAGCAGGATGAGAGCCAACTCCTGCCATCAGCACCCCTCCTGGGACCTACTAAGCCCTGTCTTACATGGAATGCCACCTAGCTAGCTAACCAGATTTTGCTATTCACCCATTTACCCTGAGCTGGACGACGCAGCAATGTATGAGCTGGCATTAAGGGGCACCCGCTGAATAAAACCCACCACCAGGATCCTATACCAGGCAACATAGATGGTTGTTACACACACTGTACTCACCCCCTTCTGGCTGCTTTGATGCCCTCAAGTGCCCATCCAGCTCTGGGTAGGCCACCACCAGTATGCGGACCATCAGGGAGGTCAGGTTCCAATGGGCACCCCTCCCTCGTTGGGAGGCCATCCCAAGCTGGGCCTTCGGGGTCTTCTGAGCCCAGCGTCTCAGCTCCTCCCACTGTTTCCTGCAGTGGGTGCTCCACCTGCTATAGACTAAGAGGGTCCACAGATCCTTGGCGATAGCATGCCACAATCCCTTCTTCTGATAGGCGCTGACCTGCAGAGGAAACCCAGACAGGAGGACAACATTAACCATACAATCCAGCCTGTCACACATATGGCCCACAAAAAGCATTTCCCCTCATCAGGCGCACACATCACTCTGAGCGTTGCATGTACACTACCACCAGCCATACCCCCACCCAAATTACACACTGCCAGCACACACACACATCTCAAATGCAGCCTTGTTGCGCGCATCCCCATGGTGTACTCACCTGTTGGTCTGGGGGCCCATACAGCTGTCCATACAGGGGTAGGACCCCATCTACCAGACGCTCCAACTCCTCCGAAGTGAAGGCAGGGGACCTTTCCCCTGTCACACGGGCCATGGCAGGTTCCAGACACAGGTCACAGCAGCACATGCAGTGGAGGTGTTGTCCTATGGAAAGTCAGGAATCAACTGAGGTCATAGTCAGAAAATGCAGTCACGTCCGTGGTGGTGTACACCGTCACCACCGCCGGTGATCCTCATTGGACACTGTACTCCATAGAGCCCCATTTTAGCCAATGAAAAATAGCACTGCAGTGCCAGACCGCCTTCCGCCATGACACCCAACGCCGGCGGAGTTACATCACTTCCACCCATCCGTACATACAGGACAGGTGGTCGCCATTTTATTATGCTGGTACACAATCTTAAATTGAAAACTGCGTTATTGCTGTCAATTGTACATACATTGACATTTACATAGTCCAGTAACATATATGGTCAATGTACACTGAAGTGGTGGTTCCATTGTTCAGTTTGTCACTCCCTTCTCACTCTTGTGTCCCTAAGGTACCTACCACTCTGGAGGAGTAGGAGGAGGAGGTAAGCCCCCATGTACAGACCCCTTGTTGATTTGGCTACACTGGAGGACAGACACATTATACTAACCTATAGACTGGACAGGACCACAATCATAGAGCTGTCTGCACAATTGAAGCCTGATCTTATATCTGCTATCTGTCAACCCGTTGGGATTCCCCCTCTTGTGCAAGTCCTATCAGTGCTCCATTCCCTGGCAACTGGCTCTTTCCAAGTGACAGTGGGCTTGGCTGCAGGAATGTGACAACCAATGTTCTCAATAGTTCTGGCAAGGGTTTTGTCTGCCTTGCTCAAACACATGTGCAGCTACATTGCTTTCCCCCAAGTGGAAGATTTGGCCACTGTGAAGGCTGGTTTCTATGCAATGGGACATATTCCAAATGTTATTGGGTCCATTGATGGAACATATACAGCATTTGCCCACCCCTCCACCCGGGCCAATTAACAGGTGTTCAGGAATCAGAAGAGTTTCCACTCACTCAATGTCCAAATGGTGTGCCTGGCTGACCAGTACATCTCCCACGTCACTGCCAAGTATCCTGCGTTGGTTCATGATGCCTTCATCTTGAGGAATAGGAGCATCCCACATGTGATGGCACAACTACAGAGGCACAGGGTGTGGCTTATAGGTGAGCCTGAATCCCCACCCAATGGATGTCAGTGTATGCCTTCAGGAGTCATCCCCCATGCCATTGTGCAAGGCTAATGTTTGTCCCTCACTTCTTGCAGGTGACTCTGGCTACCCAAACATGTCTTGGCTCTTGGCCCCTGTAAGGAATCCGAGGACAGGGGCTAAAAATAGGTATAATGATGCTCATGGGCGAACCAGGAGAATTATTGAAAGGACCTTCAGTCTCCTGAAGGCCAGGTTCAGATGCCTCCATCTGACAGGTGGATCTCTCTGCTACTCCCCTGAGAAGGTCTGCCAGATAATTGTTGTACACTGCATGTTGCACAATCTGGCCATTAGACGACATGTGCCCTATCTGCAGGAGGAGGAGGATGAAAATGCTCCTGTGGCAGCAGTGGACCCTGAGGACAGTGAAGATGAAGAGGATGAGTATGTGGGCAACAGGACATCAGCTATACAGCAGTACTTCCAATGAAACAAAGGTAAGACAGTAGAACTGACCATTTCTCTGATAAGTTATTTTTCTGTGTGGCTGTAGCATGATGGCAGTCACTTCCCTGGCATCCCAACTGACTGTCATCTATGCCTTTCCATTTTTCAGATATTGGTGTGGTTACAACTGTGTAATGAGGTGATGATTACAAACTGCTACAGGCTATTTTGTGGATGGAATCATAAAGTTCAGGACAATTGCACAAGATGATACCATTTAAAACAGTGCACATTTCTGTCAGATAAAGCACTATTGCTCAAGTTGTGTTCGAGGGCGTTTAGTGAAGTAAAAATTATGAAGGAATAGTGCCATGGAGTAGGGTGGCGGTTGGGAATAGTCCAGGGTATTGGTCCAGTCTGTTTGTCTCATTTCCTGATGTGGTCTTGATCTTGGCAAGTGTCTCTGGTGTCTGTCTGAGGCGCAGGGAATGTTGGCGGGGTGGTTCACCTTCTGTAGGGGGAGTGGTGCTGGTGGCCTGTGGGTCCTGTGGCAGGGCTTCCTGTCCACTAGCTGCAGCTGATATGGAGGGCTGATTAGTTGACTAGCTAGTGGAAGGGGCCCGCTGGTGTGCTGTGTAGTCCTTCATGATGTTGGCCATATCACCCAGCAACCCTGCTGTGGAGCCCATGGTGGTGTTGAGGGCCTGCAATTCTTTCCTGATCTCCTGGTGGTGTTCCTCCTGCAGCCGCTGGTTCTCCTGCATGATGTCTATCACCTGACCCATCTTGTCCTGGGATTGTTGGTAAGCCCCGAGGACATTAGTGAGGGCCTCCTGGACAGTCGGTTCCCTGGGCCTGTCCTCCCCCTGGCGCACAGCTGTCCTCCGTGTGCCCTGGCCCCCTGTATCTGTGTCCCCTGAATGGTGTGCCCACTGCCACTGACCCCAGGACCCTGATTGCCTTGCCTTGCCTGTGAGGTGTGGACTGCAGTCCCTGTACAGATGGGCATACTGCTAATTGACATGTCCTGGGGACAGAGGTGTGGGGATGTTGCATGGTTGCTGTGGTGTTGGATACTAATGGGGGAGCCTCTGTGGTGGACTGGGTGTGGGCTGGGGTATCCGACTGACCAGAGGTCCCTGATGGGCCAGGGAGTTCAAGCAGATCCAGAAGTCCAGAGTTGCTGTCATCACTGGGGGCATCTTCTGGTGGGTGACTGGGTAGCCGTAGCACCTCCTCGCTGCTGAGACAGTCTGGGGCACCTGTGGGGATGTAAGTGGTGTATTATGCTACATGTCTGTGACATATTCTCCATCCCTAGCTTCCCCTATATAGTTGCTGTTGCCCTACCACCTTTGTTTGTGTATGGTGATGTATTGTGGGATTGGTAGTTCTCCGTGCTGAGCATGCATTGGTGGTGGATGTATATGCAGGGGTGAGTGAGATGTGCATGCAGTGGGTATGGCATGCAGGGCTTGGCATTCAGGTTATTTAATTGTGGTGGTGCACTGTGTGGGATGGAGTGGAGTGATGTGTGTCAGGGTGAGGGGTGGGAATGGCATGCAGGTATGGGGGTTGACAGGTAGTAAATATTGACTCACCAGTGTCCAGTCCTCCAGCAACTCCAGTGAGTCCTTCAGGAGGCAGTATTGCCAAGTCTTGCTCCTCTCATGCTGTCAGCTGTGTGGGAGGAGGTGGGGGTCCACTGCCAGTCCTCTGGATAGTGAGCTGGTACCTTGCTGCTGTGGAACGTACATTCCCCATAGGTTGTTCCACCTCTTCCTGATGTCGTCCCTTGTTCGTGGATGCTGTCCCATGGCGTTCACCCTGTCCACGGGTCCCACCATCGCTCCATCTTCCTTGCAATGGAGATTTGCTGTACCTGTGCTCCAAACAGCTGTGGCTCTACCCTGACTATTGCCTCCATCATGACCCACAACTCCTCACCAGTGAAAGGGGGGTGCCTTAGTGGGGACATGGCTGTTGTGTGGTTTGTGTTGTGCAGAGGGTGTTGAGTAATGTGTTGGGGTGTGGGGTGTGTGACAGATGAATGGGTGTTTGTGGTGTGTGTGTGTAGTTGTGTCTATGATTTGCGTGGCTATATCTTGGTTATTTTTCGTGTTATTAAAGGGTTGTGGGTAATGTGGGTGTGTGTTTTATAGTGCTGTGGGTGTGGTGTGTGTATCAGTGTCAGGTGTGTGTTTTTTAGTGTTGGCTAATGTTGTGTTGTTTTGTATTTGGGTTCCCATTCTGACCTCGCCGGTGTATACCAGTAATGGTTTACTGCTGTTGAATGTCCGCTGTGCTGATTCGTGGGTCATAATGTGAAGGGCGTTGTTTTGTTGACGTAATGGTATGGGTGTTCGTATGGACAGTTTAACACTTACGTTTAGTCTGGCAGATATGTGTTTGTAGCAGTATTCTGTCAGTTTAGTGGGTGTGTGTCATAATATGGTGAACAAACGCTTGCCTCTGCGACGGTATGTTGGCGGCAGTAAGCGGAATTTACCACCAATGTCATAATGAGGGCCTTAGTGCTCCAACACTTCTTAACTAATGGGCCATGGAACTTCGAAGACGCACATATCTCCGCCTACCCTGACTTCACAATGGAGGTCCAAAAGAAATGGAACTCATTCCTCACAGTTGAACAAAAACTTTGTGATCACAATGTCAAATACGCCCTACAATTCCCAGTGAAACTTTGTGTGGAAGATGGTGCAAAAACCCACACATTTGTGACACCTGGATGTGGCTCCACACCAAGGGTTTGGCCCAATCACTCTGTGCAGAGGACACAGCAGTGCAGTGGCTGACCCCTCGCCCTAGATGCAAATGACACACCAGCTCTAGGGCTAAATCCATTGTGGCTCAAGCAGCTGAGTAATGAGCCAAGGTTCTGATCAAAGCAATGAAACTCACAACAAACCCCTTTGCTGCACCTCAGGTGGCCTGCACGCCAGACAAAGACTCTAATCCAGGAGAACACAGTGACTCTGCTGACTTCTCCAAAGGCACAATTGTCACATCCTGCACTGCTGATGATCTTTGAGACAGTACACATTTACTCATAGAAAATGACCTGCTCTGGGCCATCTGCCCAGATCTTGAAGGGTAGTCTATTTGGATATTACTTCTTATACGGCTCATACTAAATATTGAATAACCTGGTGCACTGGTAGACATTGGTTGGACAATACAGTCAATCACATTACTGCATGAACCCTAAAATGACTCCCGGCAAGGCCGGTGTACAACAGATTATCCTCCTGGTGTGCACATCGGAGGCAAGGTCCAAAGCGGAATGCAAGGTCCTCCATCCTATCTGGGAAACAGACATGAGTACAGAGACACATCCTGCGGGCCGAGTGCATACACTATGTTGGAACTAAATGTGCCCCCATAAATACCTCCATATGTACCAGTTTCACCCCACACATGGAAATAGTCTATATAATCACCACTCCATGTTGCCTGTAATGTGTTGTACTACTTTCTGTATTGGCATGTTGCCGACCTTGACTGTTTTTGTTTTCCTTCTTACATGTTTGTTGCCGCACAGTGATGGAGAGTCGGAAGGCAGGGTCGGGCGGGGACGTGTGCAATGTGTATACATGTGTCATGGGAAAGTATAATGGGAGGGTGGCTCTGTCCATTCCCCAACTACAAAACTATGTTTACATATGTGTGCACAGTCAACCCCACCTCTAACACGCTCCAATATCCTAACATAGAACGTAAGGGGTATGGCGTCTTCTGCTAAGTGACATCGCATACATGAATACCTGAAGCATCATCATCCACATATAGTCGTATTACAAGAAACACATCTTACAGAAACCTGACTCAGAAAACTTAGATCCAGTTGGAAAGGACAGATATATGGTACCACGCCATCGCCGTTTGCCCAGGTGGTTCTGATATGGGTGGCATCGGGTGTTCCATATCACACTGAGCACACAACTTGATGTTGATGGACACTATGTGATCTCAGAACACCGTTACCGTTAGTGGGTACATATGCACCCAATGTATGCCATGGGGACTTTTTGAATACGCTCACATCTGGATTGTTTCAGGATCCAACCGTGGACTGTCTCTGGGGAGGTGACTTTAACTGCACACCTGATATCACTCTGGACTGTTCCCATCCGCCATTACCTGGGGAGCTTAGCAGGAAAACCTCCCAAGGACTTGCCTCCTGGAGGAGATCAGATAGGGGACTACATGATCTGTGGCGCACTGGCCACACAATGGTATGCGAGTACTCCTTTTACTCCCCAGTGCATGATTTACACACTAGAATAGATCTGTTTTTAGGACCATCAACTATGGTACAGAGAGTGCACAGCTCTGAATATCTTGTTCGTGCCATGTCCGATCCTTGATGGTGGTTTTACAGTGGGGTGGACCACTTACAAAGGTACAAACCTGGTGGCTGCAGGTTGAACCATTATCCAATCCCCCCTTTCACCAGAAACTGACCAAGTGCATTTCCAAATACTTTGAACATAACTCCATATCCCTCCGTTCCACAGAGTGGGACGTGCACAGGGTGGTAGTAAGAGAGCACTGTATGTCCGCATCCTATGGTGCCCTGCATGTGCTATGCTGCAAAGTGGCCACATTAGAAATCAAACTCCGTGAGGCAGAAATAGCCATCGCCACCCCGATGACAGGCCATACGTGCCTCCCTGAACTCATGAAATACAAAGACGCAGATGTTAGGTTGTGCAGGCATGATCATAGACACTATTTGTCTCAGCAGTACGCTGAAGCGACCGCTCGGGTCGCCTCTTGATGTGGCTAGTTCATGACTCCTGCACATCGCACTCCCATTGGTACAATCAGACTATATACTGGCATGGTGATCAATACCCAAGCAACCATAAACACAGCATTTAAAGATTATTACAAAGCATTGTATGCGGTGTCCAATACTCCTACATCTACACAATTATCTGCTTTTCTGGACATGCTTCCACTAACCCAGCTACACTTGCTGTAAAGGGAGTAATTAGATGAACCCAATCATCTAGAAGAGATTTGCATGGTGCTCAGTCAATTGGCCCGCAGTAAGACCCCAGGCATAGCTGGCCTACCGGCGGAGTATTACACTACATCTCCAGCCTATGCTTGATGTGTTTAATGAAAGGAGTACACTAGGCCAACTCCCAGAATCACTGTGTGAGATGCTTATAGTGGTCGTACCTAAACCCGGTCGTGACCCCCTCGGTGTGCGTTCTAACAGACCGCTATCATTATTGAACCTAGACTGTAAAATCCTGGATACAATTTTAGCAAATAGACTCCTATCTTGATTCCCCAGCTGATCCAGAGGACCAATCTGCCTTCAATCCCGGCTGTAGTACATTTTTGAATATCAGGAAATTATTATGCCTACTGCCCAGTAATTCTCATGCAGGCGGCGGCAATGTGCCAATTTCTCTTGACATAAAAAAAGCATTTGATACACTCAGTTGGGGATTTCTCACCAAGACCTTACACCGGATGGGCTTTGGGCCTGGCTTCTTGACTTGGATAAACACCCTGTATTCTAACCCGACAGCCTGAGTCAAGACAGGGCATATAATTTCTGACAGTTTTCCCATATATTGGGGTGTTAGGCAGAGGCGTCTGCTTTCCCTATTACTGTTCTCAATAGCGATGAAACCATTGGCTGCTCGCTTGCGGCTGAGCGCACGGCGATGGGGGATTCTGGATTCCCACATCTACCACATTATATCCTTATAAGCTTATGATGCATTAATATACCTATGTGATCACACAGTTTCTATACCAGAGGTTATGTCCCTAAGGATTCCTTCAGCAGGATCTCGGGATTGAGGGTAAACTGGTCAAAATCTTCCATCTTCCCCTTGTCTTCTATTCCGTCGGGTGTGTGACACACACTTCCAACCTACGGACTGCAGTGGTGTCCCGCTACATTTAAATATCTAGGAATACAAATCTATCACTCTCCAAAGGACCTAAAAGAGGGTAACTTGGACTGCACTCACAGATCCATGAGGGACTCACTTCCTTTTTGGTGCTCACTACCACTTTCTCCCATGGACAGGGTGGCAATAGCCAAAATGTTAATAGTTCCCAGATTACTGTACTACTTTGTGGCGCTACCAATTGTTCTCCCCGCTCTTTGGTATATTACATAGCCTACTAGTGGATTTACTCTTGGGGAAAGACAGCCGCTGAGTTGCCCTGGCTACGATGCAGTGCCCACAGGACAGAAGGGGCTGGCCCTGCCTAACCTTGGATTATACTGTCCCGCAGCCCAACTACAATGGCCACTTCAGTGGTTGAAAGAGTCCCAACACTTAGAAAAAACAACTGTGTCCAATCTACTTTGTCCAACCCCAGTATATACCTGGCTAACGGACAAGTCATGCCCACCCATATGGGGAACCAATTTGATGGACACGGCCAGAGTTTGCTGGTGTAGATTTATACACGGTAAACTCCCTAACCTACCCTACTCACCACTAATTCTCATAACACCCTTACCAGGTGTCCGGTGCTCAGTCAATATGACATGGCTCCATGGCTAGTGGTGAATTTCACAACGCCAGGTGACTATTTTAAAGAGGGATCACTACTGACGTTTATGAAATCACGGCTACCAACGGTATATACACTGGCTTGTTCCTGACATATTGTGCAGTAAGTCGATTCATACATGACACCTGGCATAACAGTGATTCCAAGCCACCGCCGTCACAACTGCTTACTTTGTTGCTATCAGATCTAGGTCCTTAGAAAGCGATTTCCATGGTTTCTGATGCCCTGAACACAATACATAGTCCTGGAATGGAAAACGCTCATGCCCGCCGGGACACGGTGCTCCCCAGTCCATTACCCCAACCGTCATGGTTGAAAGCCTTGTTCAACGTCAAAGGGATATCACACAACCCTAGGTTTTGTTTTACCCAGTTTAACTATCTACACCAGGCTTAGCTTTCCCTCCAGCGTGCCAAATGTATGTTCCTAAAATCTGAACCTAAATGCCCACGATATGGATGGTCTAAAGCGAGTTTCTTTCAAATGGTGTAGGAATGTCCCCCTTTATTGAATGCTTGGCAGCGGGAAGTTGTGATGATGGCCGACATGACAGACCATGACTTGTCACTTACCTCTGAATCCTGTCTCTTGGAATTGCGCCAAAAGGCCAAAGGTGACAAGCATAGATTTGGCATTTTTTACTTTTAACGCCTCACAGCCACGCATTGGAAGGTGCGCACCACCCCAGATAATACAAAATGGTTGCAAATCCTACTACAATGAGCCTGGGTGGAGGCCGGAGTACTGAGGACATTAAGAGAGAAGGGCCTAGCATGTGGTGGCAGTGACTTGTGGAATGCGCTAATTAAAAAGTAGAGGCCAAAAATTATACATATCCTCTTTGAATGTAACACTATACCTCCACCGCATGTGCAGCATGCTTCCTGATGTTTCTATGTCATTATGAGCACCGTGATATCTCTCACTTCTGTTATTTTAGAATGCGTTTCCTGACACATTTCTCAGGGCCTCACTATCCTTCCTCTGGATCATATCCCTCTTGTGATTTACCCTGACATGCTCTCCTCCTAATACAGACAGTAACCTTGTGTTCCCATTTCTGCTCTCATGGGATCCACCTTGTGTGGGGTGCAGTATGTTCACCATTAATAATGTGATGTAATCCTACTTGCAAAATAAGCCATAACAGCCAAAGCGGACAAAACGAGGAAATGTTATCACATCATCACATTGAAGTGACTGTGTATATAAAATTCAGTACACCAGTGTGTACCCCTATATTGACCCACTGGAAACACTGAAGAAAAACATGTCAGGGGAACCAAAATAAGCACAGAAATTGGAAATATCAAGCACCATATCAAGGGCCTTTCTAAGTCATTCTCTGGTTACTGCAAGACACGTCTTAGTGGGCCACACCCATCCTTTTACGCACCCCAAGAGCAAAGACAAGTGATATATGCTAAGATATTTTGACAATTGTCAACTTTTTTCCAATCAGTGGCATTCTGAAAAGGGCAAGAATAGACCACAGATGTAATTATCAGTCACTAAACATAAATAATGGCCTAGATATGTTTAAAGTCAAACATACACAACTGATTGAACCAGCTGTTCCATCCCAACAAATCTTCCTTTATCCCCGAATATCCTTCTTTTTTTCTACTTAGAGCAGTTTGAGAGGTCATAATTCCAGGGAAGCCCTCAAACTGCAAATTTAGTGCTCTTTAGGGCCATCCTTGGTAGACCCAAGAACAGCAGAGACCCTCCTCTGTAGTCTTCAAGGAGGACCTTCATCAACAACTCAGTCACCAATGTCCTGGCTAGAAGAAGCATTGATTTGCTGCAACACTGTCCTTCTCATGTATAAGATGCCCTATGACCCCCAGTGAAAGTGCTGGTTTGTGTATTTTGCATGAGAATATTTATGAACATAATCTAGACTGCAGTTGCTATAATGATGCGAGGAGGAAACTGGTTCCCTATCCTGATCAGATGTTTGACATATAATATTGCATTTGAACAAATTGGCAATGGGGTGCAGCACAATTGCCATTAGCTGGGCATATAATATAAAGGCCCGCTCCAGCAAAGGAAAATTACAAGTTCTACGTCCTCAAAATTGGAGGTGCATGCTGTCCATTTCCACAATCCTCTTATTAGGCATGCTGCCCTGCTGAACATCTGTTGGCCTTTCCTTCTGCCACTGACCTTGTCTCATGGAAGTTCGCAGCCAGCCAAAGGAGTCCAGAGACATGGATACTGAGTGGCAGGAAACTATAGCCTACCCTCACACCCCTCACCAGAGGTCACGTTAGGGCCCACATTCAATCTTTATGAGCAAACACCCAACATGGTGACTGTCTAGAGAATATTATCTCTCCTTGTTTCCACATTTCCTTTTTCATCTTTGTGACAAAACCCACATTACTCTGTCCTAGTTTACACTAGCCCACATCCACCATGGCTTGGGAATAGGCCTTTTATTACTGTTCTTACTGGGGGTGCCATAGTTTGTATTGTGTTGTAATTGTATTGTAATTTTATTTCTATAGCACTTATTTCCACTGACAAGGCGTCAAAGTGCTTTTCAGAGAGTAGCACACTACTCTGGAACCCAAGGTGAATTAGTGGTGGATTAGTATAGGGAAATATGAGTACAGTATTAGTATTATTATGAGTTAACTTGAGCAGAGGATATGTGAGATTGTTAGTTGGAGTAGTGGAGGGATAGAGGAGGGAAGAATCCAGAAGTGTTAATTGGGAGTTTATAGTAATAGGATGATACTTGTGATGAGTAAAGGAGAGATGGAGGAGGGCAAGGTCTGTGGAAAGGGTTAGGGAGATCATAGTAGCAGGAGGGGTTTTGGGTGATTCAAAGGTGAGATAAATGAGGGAAAATTTAGTAGGGTTGTTTGGGAGATCATGGTAGTAAACTGAGGCTTGAGTAGAGCTAGATGCCATAGAGGAGGGAAGAAGATAGGCAGGGTTATTTTGGAGAAGAAAGTAGTGAAATGGGTTTGGGATGAGTCAGAGTGTGAATGGAGGATAGATAGATAGAGATATACGGTGATGGGGACACAGAGTAAAGCTTTCAAGAGAGTACATTTATATTATTTTTATTTATTTATTATTTTATCTATATATACATTTTTTAAATGTTTATTTTAATTTTTCTTTCATTTATTTATTTGTTTATAATTATTTTTATTTAACTTTTATTTAAACATACTCAAGGTAATTATTGACAAGCAGGGTGAATCCATGGCACATTTGACAAAAGAAATAGATTTTGTTCTAGGGCGCGCGGCCTGCCTTGTTGCACCATGACAGTACTATAATACTTCCTGAGTGACCTTTCTGAGCCTATAGGTTTCTACCGAATGTATCTGAAAATTATGGTTTAAAAACACTGTTAGGTGAAGCTTGGTTTCAGTGGCATAGTGTTACAGTGTTGCTGCATCTTTTAAATGCAGACTGAGACTCTTGTACCCTGAGATATAAGGGAATACTAAGAGCTAGATGGATATACTACTCCGTCCACCGTAATACGATCTCCATAGTTTATAATGGCATCGTAATATGGTGTACGGGATATCCGTCCCCTTCGTGATGGAGTAACCCAGTCCGCCAAGATCATAATCAGGCCCTTACTTTTGATATTGCTTAGTGGTACGTGTGTCCTCAGAGAATTATTTATTTGATTTATAATATTCCAGCATGTCACCAAGGCCACTTTGCATCTCAGGTAACAAAGGTGAGAACAGAAAAGAGCTATTCAGGGCATAGATCAAGAATTATTTCTCAAGGATGACAGGGAAAGTGCTTGAGAGCTAATAAACGTTGTCTAGTACAATAAAGATGTGCCCCTAGCCCAGGGTTCTGCAAAGTCGGAGAGCCGGGTCCATGCCATGTTTTTAGCATATCCACATTTAGTAAAAGATGTTTCAGAAATCTACATTTTTCTAAATGTGGATATGCTAAAGACCTGGCATGGACCCAGCTCTCCCGGACCGACTTTGCAGAACCCTGCCCTAGCCTAACCCAAAGGAGCAAGGGGCAGTGTCAATAGCTTCTGCATGTGAATCACAGGCTTCCATAGAGATCGTGGTCCTTAATGTGTTTTTTTAAACATTGATAAATTACAACGCTCACAGGAGAGGGTCCAACGTATTCCCCAGAGTGGTATTCTGAGCTCTCAATGAGTTGTCTGCTTTTTCCTTTTGTATTTCATAGTATCGATGCAAGGTGTGAGGTTGTATCCTGCTGTATGATGATGGTCCGGTGTTTGTAGGTTGAAAGGATTTAGGGGGCTAAAGTTCGGAAGTCTGTGTTCCATTCGGCCATGGCACCTGCACTTTTTAAACGAGCCACAGCTTCTCCTCAGGAGGCACTGAAGCTCCTCTGTGCATAAATGCCACATTTTTCAGAGACTGAATCTAGATTGTTTGTTGTGAACAAAGCAGTGGCAAACTGAAAATGGCGCAATAGTAATCTGGGGTTTGAGGATTGGCTGCAGGTGTTCAATCGAACAATGTACTAATGTTTGAGTATATTTCTTGGAATTGGGGCAATGGATGATATTGTTTCAGAAGCTTTACTGTGGCAATGACTGGAAAAGAAAACTCTAAATTCTACATTGTTACAGAAGAAAATCCTATACATGACAGCATACCAGTTCAATATATTCTTCAAAACAGAATATACAGGGTTTGCTTCTTTTTAATTGGAAACCATGCATATACTGTGGCAAACCTGCAGATTATGGGCCAGATTTAAAAGGCCATAGCGCCACCAAAGCATCACTTTTTGTGACGCTCCAGGGGCGCTGTGCAGTGCGCCACATTTACAAGGTAGTGCTAAGCCACTTTTTGTGGCTTAACGCCACCTTGTAAATATTGGCCCCTCCGACATAGTTTCCTGCGTCAGAGGGACATGCAATGTATGTTGCTGTGGACGATTAACTGCAACACCCATTGTTTTTTACGCTGCCCCAGATTTACAAGAAGGCGTAAATCTGTGGCAGCGCCAAAAGCTAATGCTACGCTAGGGATGTTATTAGCACGGCACAACGAGGAGGAATACTTTAATTACTCCTCGTTTTTGCTTCTTCCATGTGTGCTGCATTATGCAGCACACATAGAAAGAGCAAAAGATCATAAATTAATTGTAATTTGAAGAAAGGTGGCCCTTCCTGCACATAAACAATCATTAAAAAATTACGATTTGCTACTTCTATGTTTGATGAATTTTGAAGCACACATAGAGTGCCAAATCGCCATTGTAGATTGTTTATATGCATTAAGGGACACCTTCCTGCACATAAACAATCAATCTCCTCAACGCAGACACCCTCACCCTTGCACTACGCTGCAAGGATGTCTGCATTGGCGCTGCCAGATAAATTTTGTGCCGGCACAGGAGGAAACACACGGGTGCGCCATATTTTTGTAAATACAGCACATCCTGTTTCTAAAGTGACACAGAGCGGCACTGCAAATTTTGGCATACCACTGCACTGCGCCACATTTGAGTAAATCTGTCCCTATGTATTGATTCCAAACACAAAGTGTGAACTTTAAAAACATGTGCCCAGATTTATACTTTTTTGGCGCCGCATTTGCACCGCTTTTTGATGCAAAAATGGCGCAAACTTACAAAATACAATTGTATTTTGCAAGTTTGCGCCACTTTTGCATCAAAAAATGACGCAAATGCAGCGCTAAAAAAATTATAAATATGTTTTGTAAGATTCCAAAGAAAGGACTTAATGAATTTTTGTCACAAAAGTGAAAATGCCAATAGATATTTGGCAGCTCTCCTTGATGCTTTATGTTTGCTTCACACAATGGCAAAGCTTTGGTCTGAGATAATTTAACATCCTTTATTTAGAGCTTTCTGGAAGGTGACATTCTGATGAGTTGTAATAACATATGCTTGCCAACCAGGTCCATAAATGTATTAGACTGCCTTTCGTTCAGTCAAAATATTAATATAGCACATTGATCTTTGGTGTTTGTAAGGACGAACATATCATCTGAGCAGCTGGTCTATCTCCACCATGTTTGTTTTTAGCAGCTCCTAACCTTAAGGGGCCCTAACACTGGGGACCCTAGTGCTCATTACGGATACCCTTGCTGTCCCTTAAGGCTATTGAGGACCTATATGGTTCTCTTCACCATATATATTCAAGGAATAGCACCTTTTGACCAGGTCCTGGCTGTGCCAGAATTTTATAGTTATGGGGAAAAGGTATCTGGACATTGAGGTCCCACCTACTAACCTCTCATTGTAAATCAAGCCTAGTTCCATTCGCCCAGAGGGGTCGCTTTGTGCCTCATCTTTTGTGTATGAATGTAGATGAACAGGAACATTATAAACATTGTTTACCAATGAAGACTGTAGCCACTGCTGAAAGAGCAGAGGAACGACTCATCACAATCATCTTCTGTATCCATGTTATCAGTCTTACCCATAAATAATTGTGAGCATTCTTTTACTATACATTTCCAGCTTTTGAACTGCTCATTGTTCTTCAGCAAAAATGAAAGAGGTGCCCTGGTTGGGATCATTGATAAATAGAATCATTAATGCTTTACTGCATGAAGGAAAATAGCTAATGCCCTAAACATGCAATTATCACTCCCCACTGAAAAAACATTAACCTATTTAAGGGCTCGATGAAATTAGAAACCAAATTAAACCTTTGATCATTTGTGAGTGAAATCTTGGTGTGAGGAAGGGTGGGACGGAGGGAATTTACAGGTCAATTGCAAGAATTCGTGTAAACAAATAACATTCTAACTAAGTGACGACTTGGTTTTAGCCCAAAAAAATAGGGAGAGATAGCAATTCCTGATATTACGTGATAATCTCCATAGATGGAGGAAATTCTCGTCCTTCTCAAAGTATCTGTGACATTCGATGTGATGAAAAAAGAGGATCATTTGTAGGGCGTTCCAATTTTTCTAGTCATTCTTGGCACACAGAAGCTAGCATATACCAAATGGTTCATCCTCTGCTAGAGTGAAAGAGATTTCGGGGAAGATTTAACAGCCCCTAGTGCCTCCAAGCACCACATTAGCACAGTTTTTTTTTTTTTTTTTACGCTAATGTGGCCCAAGGAAGCCAAAATTGCGGTGACAAATTTACAAAGTAACCCTTTACGCTACATTATGCCTGCGCCAGGCATAATGTATTCAAACTGGGAGTCCCCCCCGTCAGGCGGCCCAAAAAATGCTGCAAAGAAATCTAAGAAATGTCTTCACCTCATTTCTTTCGGCACTTTTAACGTCTGCTCAGAGCAGGCTTTAAAGGAGGCCCACCATTGTTTACAATGGGCTTTGCAGGATTATCGTCTACATTTTTTACACTTATCCTGCAAAGCTCCAAGCTAGCGTCAAAGATTTTGACACTAGTTCCCTAACTACCGCCATGGTGTGCCGTAACTTTGATACGACGCACATGTGGTGGCGTTAGGAAGGGGCTAAGGGGGGGCAAGGAAAGTCAGGCTGCACTGAGTGCAGCACCACTTTTCTTAAATCTGGCCCTTAGTATGCTAGAGGATCTCAGGGGTGAGATCTGTCATTGGTGCTATTTAATATTTGAAATGGACCATTGTCCCACCTACTTTCTCAGTTCCAGATGTGCTAAAACAATAGCCAACTGGGTTTACTGCCAGAATACAGAAGACTAGTGACCTGTCAAACCATTGTAACAAAAATATCGACTACCAAAATATCACCAAGGTAAGTTAAAAGGCAAATATAGGCTTACTATATTTAACTCTACATATATGCAATTTGTCAAAATATATTTCTTCAGGTCATGTAAATGTGGTGATGAGAATAGTGAATCTATTTATCCCTGTATAATTACCGTCATAATATTCTGGAAGTCAAGATGTTTGTCACAGTATTTTGTCAGATCAATATCTTTGCATTCAATATTTTCACATTTAGCCATCCAGATCCATATTGTCAGGGTTGCACCAACATTTTGTGGAGACAATGATCTCACCACCTTCACCAGTGACCACATGAACAGAAATATAACATCCAGTGGACGAGACCAGATAAAGGGAGTGTAATAAGAGAGAAAATAGAGACACAGGTCCCCCAATGTTTTCTTGTCACTTGGCTGCTCAATGAAATCGGCAGAATGTAGTGAAACCATACATGACAAAAAGATATCTTAAGTGTTTTGATATTTAGATACCTAAGCGTAACTGCAATCGTTGATGGATATACCATACCTCTCAGTGTTAACAACTCTCTGTACTTTAAAATGTCATGGGTAATGGCTGACAACTAAACATACAGAAAATAAGTATCTCAAGCATTCATATTCATTAGTACTTATGCCTGAGATTAAGATAACTCTCGTAAGCCTGTCACCACATACTCTATGGTAAATTATACGTTTTAGTTTCTACTTGACTTCTGGAGAACTGAATATAGCCGATAACATCATTAACACAGTGTATACTATCTTGCCAATAGTATGACATACAAGAATATAGATGTCAAAATATAGACTACCAAAGCCCAATACTAAAATAACAAACATATTGAATCTAGAATATTGTAATATAAAAACTTCTAAAGTAAAAATACAGATTACAATATACATTTTAAAAATTAACACTAAAATTAACAAACGTATCAAAAACCGAAATGTAATACAAAAACATTGACACCATACTTTAAAAAATAATATTTAATCATTTTTTAACACTTTATCATTTTATGATAAATCACAAAGCACAAACATAAACCCCCAGTAGTGAGTCAGACAATGGAAATTACAACAGCATTATGTTCAGGCCTTCGGAAGGGACCAGGTGGCCAAAGTACATATCATAAGACCAGAAGCAGACCGTATTGAAAAGGAGACCATTTGAAAAAAGGAAATAAAGGGGGTGGGGGGGGATTGAGGCTGTGACCAGTACACATATGAATTAGGTCAGCATAACATATGTGGGAATACTAATGCATTCAGTGCCTCACACATATGCATTGCATTATCTCATGTCAGTCTGAGGCAGTGGGCTCCAACATCAACAAGGAAGCTCAAAGTGGCTGCCAGATATCTTTCAGGCGGGAAGATGGGGGCTGTAACATAGTGTAGATATCACTGGTAGTGTCACAGTGGATCATACTGTGCAGCTAGGGTTGGGATGTGTTTGTTACCCCAGTGTAAGGTAATCTTCTGTTTAGCTAACAGTAAAGCAATAGCAGTGCATCTGCTGAACCCCGTTAGAGATATCTTTACCTATCCAAGTCGAGCCACGAGTGGGTCTGGATCTAGTGTGGACCCTATCATTGTGGAGAGCTGGGAGAACACATCTCACCAGAATCCCCTATATGACTGCATGTCCAAGCCAGATGGGCACAGTGGGCATCATTGGCATGACACTTAGGGCAATTGACAGGTCTCGACAAGTGGATCTGCACCAGTGCACCAGATGTGGTATATGCTCTATAAAAGTACATATAGTGTATAAGTTTGGGCCTATGGTTTGCAGAGACAAGCCGAGTTTGGGTGCAGCAGTAGTACCAAATTGCATCCATCAGGAATTGTCACAGCTCCTGTTCTCAAGTCTCCCGGAGCCTCCCATTACTTGGGGGTAGAAGGGCAATACTGGTGCGATAGAGTTAGGAAACTAAGTTGGTCGCCTCAGTTTCATTTATCACTAATGTTAGAGGAGTGAACTATTTCGGGGCAGGAGGGGATCTTGGCCCACAGTGCACTATGTATGTGCAGCAGTACAAAGTTGTTTATGTAGGTGGCACTGGTAAACCAAGCATCATCTTTATGTGAGAGGGTTTTTCAATCGATGAACAGGTCTCTGAATGTGTCTTAGTTATACTGTGTCAGTGTGTGTTGGACCAGTTTCTCCTGTGTGATTAGAAGCCATTGATTATCTGCAAGAGGTGAGGCTGGGGAATAAAGGGAACCCCCACCCCCAAGCAATCAGGTGAGTTTCCTCCACACCCTGCTGGTGGTTGAGAGGGGTTAAATATCAGCATGATCTAGCGGCAGGCCCTTCAGAAGGAGGGAGTGCAAGGGCATTGGATCGTCTGATCGCTCTCTGACTTAGCATACAGGAGATCTGTGTACATCTGTGTGATGCCAGTGGTATGCATACTGACACTCTGCGGCAAGGTAATATAATTGGAGGTCAGGAACACCAAATCCACCGTGCTCATAGGGAGGCACTAGAGTCGGACAGCCAAACCAAGGCCTGTGACCCACCCAAATAAGCTACAGTAAGACTCCTCAGGGTAGGAAAAAATAAATTTATGAGTGTTGTGGGAGAGGTACAGGAACAAGAGAAGCACTACAATCTTGATGATGGTTATGCGACCAGCCTTAGAGAGGGGGATACGGATCCACTGCTTGATTTGAGTAGTTAGCCTGTTAATGGCAGGGCCATTGTTTAGGCACATGTCTTGCTTTTTCTCTCAGTAAAGTGTAATTCCCAAGTACTGGACCGAGCCAGGGTGTAGCCACGGGAGACAGGGGCAGTTGCGTCTGTGATTGGGAACAGCTCAGACTTGCTCCAGTTGATAGTAAGGCTGCTGAATCATCCAACTTTGATAATTTCCCAGATGAGTAGGGTCAAATTATCTGGGTGTGGTGCACAAATAACAATATGTCATCTAGGTATAAGGATAGTAAATAAGGACAATAACAGGGGGCCTGGTTTGAAGTGTATGGCCCAGTGGAGGTGTTTCTCCTGTAGCTGTCACACCCATGGATCCATTGCGATAATGTACGGTATTGGTGTAGGGGGCACACCTGGCTGGTGCCACATGAAACAGGAAATATGGAGGTAATGGAGCCATTGACTCGAATGTGGGCCACAGGTCATGAATGACCAGTGCGAGGAACCCCTGTGACAATCCCAGTTAGCGCTGTGTGGTGCTCAGGAATCGCCACTCCAGGGAGTTGAACACCTTCTCTGCATCCAGTAGGGCCACCACATTGGGAACGTCCAGGGAAACTCTGTTCAGCGCCGAGAATACTGCCCTTAGGTCAAGCGATGTAGAGCGGTGAGGAACAAAGCCCGACTGCACAGGTGAGATTATGTGCCCCAGCAGCGGCAATGGGTGGATAACTATATATAGCTTTGGCAAGTATTTTGTTGTCAAAATTCAACAGTGTCAACGGTTGATATAAAGGGCAACTCCGTGGTTCTTTGTTGGGCTTCAGCAAGATGGTAATTACTGCCCACTGTCGAGTGACTCAACATAAATCACCAGCAGTTGTGGTGCAAGGAGAAGTTTATATAATTAATAAAAGGCCCAGGGGAGTCCGTGAAGGCTGGGGCCTTGGACCCATCGAGGGAGTTGATCGCCTGCACTATCTCATTGCTCAAGAATGGCTCGCTAAGAAACATCATCTGAGTGTCTGTGATCCATACCATTACAATTTCTGAGAGGTAATTAGCCAGTGCAATGGAGTCGCAAGGATGTGTGGGAGCTATACGATGGTTCATAATAGCTGAGGAGTTCCACTGCTGTTCTCCGTAACCCGTCTGGGATGAGTAAATCAGGCATGTAATTACTGCTTCTGGGTTGATGGAGAAGCTTCACTAGTGTGTGTTCTAGGTGCTCACCATCCCCATATTGCCTGGCGTTGGCATACTTCCTTTGATAAGAGACCTCATGCTTTGCTCTCCCTCAAAATTCCTCTAATAGTGTGGCCTGGTGGTGGAGCTGAGGCCCTTGATGTTTCTGGACATAAGCGAGATCTATATCAAGATATAATATGTTTAATTAAAATGAATTGTACTTTTAAAAAATTGCACAACTTTTTAAAAATATATTTTATTTATGTTTATTAACTGTATCTTCTAATTATTTGACACCCCACCACACACAAATATATAAAACATTGTTTTAACAATAGTTCACCTTTTTAAATTATAAAATATAATTTACATATAATAGATCAATTAAGAAGTTAAACATGTTTTTAAATAACAAAATAAGTAAAAAAATAGCCATAACATTACATATTCACACACATATTGCTTAAAGAATTAGCATTCGAAAATTATTTCTCAGAAATCACAAAAATAAAAAAATACATTTTAAATACATTTTAAAATGTAATAAACTAATGTATGTATGAGGGTGGGATATGTTTCTTACTATTACCTGTCCAAGTAAGACAAGCGTTTGACTCTGGATGAGTCACTTTTACTATTCTCAGTTCAAACCAAGCAATATTGGGGAAAGTGTTGAATTCTTGGGGACAGATTTTCTATTCCCACTCCACACTAAGCAGCACTGGGGGAAGTGTTAAATTCTGTGTGGGTCAGATTTAGGATTTCCAGGCCACTCTAAGAAACACTGAGGAAATACTTGAATTCTGAAATGGAGAGGATCAGGTTTACCATTCCCACTGCAAACTAAACAACATTTGGAAGGATTTGGACTCTAGGCAGGTAATAGTTACTATTCTAACTCCAAACTAAGCAATATTAGGGAAAGCATTGAATTCTTGGAAAGGGGAAGATTTACTATCCCCAATCCATACTAAGCTACACCGGAAAGCATTGGTCTCTGGAGGGGGAAGAATTAAGATTCCCATCCTAAATTAAGCAACACTTGGGAAAGTGTTGGGCATTGGGGTGAGGGGGGGTGAGATCTACTTTTCCAACTCCCAACTAACAATTGTTTGGAAACTGCTTGACTTTGGACATGTATTTTAACTATTCCAACTGCCAAGTCAGCAATATTGAGGAGAATGTTGGACTCTGGAGGGTGCTAAATTTGCTATTCCCATTCCAAATTAAGCAACAGTGAAGGAAATTGTTTTCCTCTTGGGGGTGCGATATACAGTCCCCACTCGACACGAGGCACCACTGTGGCTAGTGTTGGACATTGAAGGGTCAGATATACAATTTCCACTTGAAATTAAGCAACGTTGGGGAAGGTGTCGGACTCTACAGGGGAGAAGAGATATTAACTATTTCCATCCCAAACTAAGCAAAATTGAAGAAAACGTAGGACTCTGGTCATATTTTCTATGCCCACTTCCAGCTCAGTGATACTGTGATAAGTCTTGGACTATGGTGTGCAGATGTACTATTTCAACTCCAAAGTAAGCAACATTGGGGAACGTGTTTCACTCTAGAAGAGTTGGATTCACTATTCATCCTCCAAACTAAGGGCCTGATTACGAGTTTGGTGGTGGGACCGCCAGACAGCCAAGGCGGTGGTCCCAAAAATACAGCTGAGTTGACGGTCTCCCATCCACCATATTACAATGTTACAGCTGGCCCAGCAGCAGTGTACTTGATCGTAGTGGACCAGCGGGAAGGGGGTTGGCAATACAAGGTATATTCTTACATTTCTGTTCATGCAGATGTGTACATTTTGACCAAAAGGTACACATATGCATGACTCTTGTGTAAAAATACTTTGTGTGTGCATGTACCATTCTATTGCTGGAGACTGGGCTATATATGCCCAGTCCAGTCAATGGCAGAAAAATGCAAATTGCACTTACCTGTATTTTTTTTCAGGGGAGAAGTTGCTGCTGTAAGTGGGGGGGCTGGACGAAGGGGCCCACATTGTAGACTGAAGGGAAAAGAAGGAAATGGGGGAGCTAACACCCCATTTCCTTTGATTTTACCATCGCAAAGCAGGCGGCCTCTCCCGCCAAAGTCGTCTCATGGAACAGCACATCATAATGTGCATGGCGGTACTCTTGTCTATACATCCCTGTGAGCTATACTTTTTCCCAGCTGCCATCAAGGCAGTCGGCAAATGGCTGTGGTGTAAGTGGGACTCTGGCGGTCTCTAATTCCGCAAATTGCCGACATCGTAATATGGCAGTCGACTGCCAACACAGTGGCCATGGCAGTTCAAACTCATAATCAGTAACACTGGGGAAAATGTTGGATTTTGAGAGGTCAGAATAGCTTTTTTCACTCCAAAGTAAGCAACATTGAGAAAAGTGTTTGGCTCTAGAACGGTTCAGATTTACTATCCTCACTGCAAATTAAGCAACATGGAGGAAAGTGTTGAACTCTAGAGAACATCAGATTTACTACTCCCACTCCAAAATAAGCAACACTGGGGAAAGTGTTGAACTCAGGACAGGTAACATTTACTATTGCCTTTAAAAAAACTTACAAATGTATTCAATTAATAACATAATAATAACACATCATGTAATACAATATACAGTAAACTAAAAAATATCGATTTTTTTTTTCTCCAAAATGTGACAGTTAGAAAACCTTACACTGAAAATATACCTAAACTATATTTTCAGGAAAAGTCTGTAATTTAATTCTGAAATGTTACATTTTAAAATAAATATTGTAAACCAAAACTTTTCTGGATGGCTTTTTCTATTCAAGAATCCTAGCGATCATATTCTGCACTCTATCCTGATCAAGTAGATTTATTTTCAGAGTCCTAGGAATTTCCACATATATGTTTCACAGACACACTGATGCACAGATGCCCAAATGTATTTCTTAAAACGTAGTGTTCACACAGGGTTAACAAGGAGGCTTGTAATGTGATTAGATACTACGTACATTACTGAACAACTTTTTATAATATCCCCTCAGTGTTTGTCTGTTTATTATTGTACGTTCCATATCATTTCTTCCAGTGTTGTAGCACCAAATGAACTGTGAGTTACACTTGGTGATTACTT
Source organism: Pleurodeles waltl (assembly GCF_031143425.1). NCBI lineage: Eukaryota > Metazoa > Chordata > Amphibia > Caudata > Salamandridae > Pleurodeles > Pleurodeles waltl. The sequence goes on from NC_090449.1 coordinate 941,792,779, forward strand.
GAGAGCAGCAAGTGATCCATTCTTTATTAGGCCTGATGAAAGCCCTGGACCATTTGTAGACATTGTAGACTGAAACATGTTGACCTTAATTCTGGATCTGTAGGGTTAATCATGTGTCCTCACAACATCATTACCCCTATCCTTTTTATGAGCATACATAAATGTGGAGGATAGAAGATCATTTCAAACTCACTTTCACCTTTGATCTCACTGAGATATCTATCTGTCCTCCAGGTAGGAGGAGCCATTCACTTGCAGAAAGGGACACTCAAGTAAATAAAGACCACATGATAATGCTCCCCACAAAATCACCCCACAGTAATGACATATGCAGTTGAAGGTAGAATACGTGGTTGAGTGTCAGGTGAGAAATATCTCTAAGGGCCTTCAATGCTTTAATATGAAGGTTCACTTCTCTCAGTTATTGGTGATCAACAACATTGTAACATGAAAGCTTAGTATAGGACGACATGAACTAGGAAGAAAGATATACCCAGTAGTCCAAGATGACTGCTTTGCTAAAGGCATCCAGTGGGAGAGGATTTGGAGTAAGCACCGTCTGTGCATGGGACACACAGAGTGGTAAGCAGAACCTCCAGCTCTGCTTCCTGACAGTGACCTCAATACATAATGCACCATTTTGACAGCGGGGTCCTGGTTTGTCAAGATGTCTTTCAAAAAAGTCCCATACCAAGCATGAAGCATAAACATTGAAACCAGGCTCCAATGATCATTCCTAAGGAATAAACTAATTTCTATCAAATACTGTAACAATATTCTTACAGTTCTTGCTTCCAGACTCTTACACTCCTTACCCTTATTTTCTAAATTCAACTCATCTGGCTTAGGATGTGAAGCAGGATATGCCTTTTCAGAGCAAGGATGCAATAAAGATATGTGAAAACCTTAGTGATCTCTCATGGACTGAAGCAAAATCATTCTTACAGAAAATAGATTATCAATGTTCTATCACAAATGGACAGCAAACTTAGGTTGCAATTTAAAAAATGTTTACAAATGCAATTATTTAAGTATCACGCCGTCTTGTATACAACATAATAGGGTATAAGGCCTCTTTGCATATCAACCTAGCACTTATAAGCCTCTGGAGCATTTTCTAGGGCTTCTTGTTCTTGTACAGATTTCTGAATATCATTTAAGCCAGTTAAATGTTCTTGCACAGAAGGAACTGAAGTAGGCAAAGACTAATCCAAAGGAAACATTCATAATACCTACACATACAAAAGAAGGGTGACTTTCCAGTAGAATAATATCCTATGGGTGTGTGTCCCCTATGAAAAACAAAAACTCTGTGCTAGCATTTTGGATGTATGTAATTGAAGTAAAGATATGAAATTACCAATTTTAATCAAGGGATCTACATTCACTAGAAGCACTGGGCAACCTTGACTTATGCAACTCAACAACAAACCCCACTGACGTATCTAAGTGGAACAGGTAAAGGTATCAACAACCAAATGTTTATTGGGTGTACTTTTGATTTGTGTAAAAATTCTGCATGGTTGTATTTAACTTTTTTCATTAGTAAATAAACTTGGACACCAAAAGTACCTCTTTCTGCTAACAAAGATTTAGCAATTCCGGGTTGCCCAGCTACTTTAGAGTCATGAAGCCAATTCATAGCCTGCTGTCATAAATGATCCAATGGTAATTTATTCTTGTGTTCCTTTGTTTATAGGACAACTTTACGCAGGTATTGGAGCCAAAAATGCACTTGCATCTAGTTTCTTTGTTTGTAAAATGATGGTATGCAGGTATTTGCATCAAAAATGCAATTACATAAATCAAAGTAGTGTATTGAGCACATAAACTCTTTGGAAACAAATTGGATGATGTACTTTTTGTAACTTGATTTCTATTCTCCATTTGATCTTGTCTTAATAAGCACCAGCTTCCTATTCATACGGCCTGGCCTATAATTTATTTCATGATTATTACATAATCATTGTTAGAGTACAACAAGATCCATCTGATTTGTCTAAGGGTAAATGCTTGAGCTGATTTCAAAAACTGCAAATTCCTGTGATCTGTGTACACTTCTGTGGTGTGTTTTACCTATAACAAATACTCTCTTCATACTTCAAAAGATGTCTTAACTGCACCTGGGTGGAATTTTAATTAAGCCAGAGTAACTGGAGTGATATCAGTACTTAAGCATTACTGATGTGATGTGAAATTACTATATTTCTCCAGCTTGAGTAGATAAGAGTAATTTGAAGCACAATTCCTACTTCAGCAGCACTAGAACATGGAACTAAGAGAGAGTTAGCGGCTGCTGGCTACTACTGTTCCTGTCCTGAATATTTAGTGCTATTTTCTTAGAGCAAAATGCATCCTGTGGCCCATTTTGGATCTGAGGGTGCATTTTCAACTAAGGAGATTTTAAGCATAATTACGAATAATATTTTGGTAATTATAAGTAATTATGCTGAAGAGAAATACACCAGTTATGCCCACATCTAGTCTTAACAGCCAAGCTTTCCTTATCAGTATTCTATAATTAACTCTGCTGGAAATCATCCATAGAGAGGTATGCTACTTGATTAATCTGACCAGTGTCTTGATTGCTTTGAGACAAAACACTTCCTATCACATGTTAAGAAGCACCTGTCTCATTAATAAAGGAGCACTACACATGAGGTTGTTATAAAATTGGAGCATTAGAAAAGTGTTTCTTCAAAAGAATTGCATGATATGCTTCCTTTTACCAAACAAAAGCTACTTCCTGCCATAGTAACTTGGTAATTGGTCTTACAATTACAGAAACCGATAACTGAAACTCTCAGAAAATTTCACAAGCTTTGAATTCCCTTAACTGAAGTGGGTACTCCCCATTGCACTATTAGCATTACTTTCTTTTCCTCCATTTGAATGCCTGCAGGTGTAATGATGTACCCTAAGAACTCCACTGCAGCTGTGTGGAAAATAAATTTAACCTTCATGGCAAAATAATGTGGCTCTCTTAAAAACAGCAGTACTGTCTTAAGATATTATATATGTGTTTCAAAGCGTCCAGAATAGGACATGATGTCATCTAGATAAACAATCCAGAACACATCTAAAAACTCTCTCACTGCCTCATCAATAAAACATTGAAATACTGCAGGACCATGGCAGAGTCAAAAAGGCACGGCTTAGTATTCAAATAATCCAAACTTTTCATGGAAAGCTTTCTATGATTAATTAACCTTTCTGACTTTAACAAGATGAAAACCCTCCTTGAGATCTAGCTTTTTAGATATCCTAGCATTTCTGATTTGATCTAACAAAAATAGAAGGGAACACATTAATTCGATTAAGGGCTTTGGTGTTTATACATGTTCCTAATTTCCTCCTTTTTCAGGTGCATAAAATAATGGAGAGGGGACTTGAGACTACGAGGTCCTAATATTCCCGCTAGGCAAATTCTTATCTTTAAATCTTTGATTTTAGATAATCCAACTAGGCAAAAAGTATTCTATAAATCTTTAATTTTAATTAGAGTCTTGGATATTATGTTTCTGATTCAGTAGGAGCATGCACTCAACAACAAGACATCAAAACACCTGGTTCTAAATCAATCTTGCAATCATAACTGCTATGTGGGGTAAGACATTTGCCTTTTTCTTATGAAACCATGACTGAATTCTTGATGACAATGGGGTAGCTATCCCATGGCTGGGAAAATACCCACTCTTGCATCTACCTTAGAGGGTCAGATTTACTTAGAGAGAAATGAAGCATACAACTATTCTGGCAATAAACAGAATTTAATTGGACCCTGGTGGACTCAATCAATACAAAACGTATGTAGGGTAGCCAGGGCATAACCCAAATCACTTTAAAGTGAGTAGCACCAATCACATCAAAACAAGTTATCTCTTGATGATTTCCAAACAAACCACTAACAGCATATGCATATGAAATCTCATCAAATCTGAGGATAATTTAAAAACATCCACTGACATACCATCCTCAGTAATCTTTTTCCTAATGACTAGGCTTTGCAAAAATGAAACAAACTTAATATCCATATAATGTACAGAAGCCCCAGAATCCAAACGTCCTGACACAACTTTCTTTCGGGCTCTGACAAAATCATTTTCACAGAAAGTACCTTAACAGCTAAGGCTAAATGCATGGTATTCACAATGCACCGTGGAACTGACATAGGGCCTGATTTAGATCTTGGCGGAGGGGAATACTCCATCACAAATGTAACGGATTGCCCGTCCACCGTATTATGATCCCATCATATCCAATGGCGATCGTAATACGGTGCATGGGTTATATCCGTCAAGTTTGTGACGGAGTAGTCCATCCACCAAGATCTAAATTAGGCCCTTAATTTCTTCACTCAACAATGCAGCTTCTTTCATTGTCGAGGAATCACTTTCTTCAATCGGGTATAAACTATCAACAGGCAGTGTCACTGCCACCTAACTCTTAGAGGACTTGAATCTACTTCTACAGTCTTTCACAAAATATCCTGACCTTTTACAATACAAGCACATATTTTTCTTCTCTCTCTGTCCTCTTTAGGAATTGGCTGTCTTACACTACCTATTTGCATTGCCTCAGAAATGCCCTTAATCATGTAACTTTCTTCCTAACAACATACTACTATAACTTCTGTCTTTTCAGAATAGACCTATGTATCCGTGAGTAAAGGTTCTTGGTTTCCATCTTTTTTCAATGTCTTGAAAAAAGTGTCTATTTCCTGTTTGAGTAATACTAAATCTACAAGGAAAAACATCTTCTTTGATTTAACAATGCTAATGTCTTGTTATTTAGTTGTGACTTCCAAGATCTGAGATGAGTGGTGTCCGAATCCATTTAATCCATGTTTGGGTTAGATGATAATGTGGGCTACATAAGAAGTCAAATTTGTACTAATATTGAGTGCAGAATCCAATAAAAGCAATGTTCTTTCTGTCTCTCTACACCCCAGCCAGCTACCACATATGCAGTACGACAGCCCATGGTAAAGGCAGGGAAAGGAGAAAGCGATAAGAGAGAAAATAGAGATGCAGGAGTCCACCACTGCTGCGTCATCATTTAGCTGGACCTACAAGAGAAAAATATATCTCTAGTTTCTTGACATTGAGGTTATTAACCACAGATGACATTATGAATGGATAAACATTAGTACTGTGTCTGTGTAACCAACTCTTGGTATTTTGATATTTTGCGGTTAAATCCTGAAAATTAGACATATAGAAAATACATTTCTCACTCATTCATATTCAATAATGCTTCTCCCTGATTTTAACATGGGTACCTTCAAACGTCCTCACTGCACAGTCTTCGATGAGGTGGGGGTTCTACTTGGTCTTCAAAGAACTGTAAAATATCATTCATAATTTCTTGTTTACCTGTTTTGGCAATATAATAAATTTAATGAAAGTCTAATACCTTATTAATATCTTACACATGGCATTAAAAAATGCATTTGAAATAATCCACTTCAAGCTTCCTCCCTGTTACAACACAGGTTAACCTAATAAATGAACCCAGTCTAAATAGTTCCATAAATGTTTATAACAATAGTGGAGAGCTCATTTCCATCAAAACCACAACCTCAGGATACTTATCAGTAATCTAATCATTTGAGTACCAATAAATCATCTTCAGGGAATCCAGAATCCTTGTTAGGTTTTTGTTGCTGCAGCAATATTGTGGCATGTATGCTTAACAGAGGATGCAGTGAACCAAGGAGAGAAGTACAACCAATAATCTAAAATGACTGCTGTCTCTCTTGAACATGCAAGAATTTATGGCCTGCTGCAAATCATAGTTAATTGCCAGCACGCCAGCAGCCCATAAAAAATTCCGGGGAATATCGATGAAAGTAGGTCACCCGGCTAGGTCGGCTCCACTAACAAACTAAAGTGGATTGCTTCAAGTAGATGCTCTCCCCGATGAGGCCCTACATTTAATTTTTTGTGGGCTTTGTTCTCCCTATTATGGGATGTCCAAGTGTTTAAAGGATTAGGTACGTCTTTAAGGTCCTGACGAATCGCGTAAGATCATTTATTGACTATAAATTAGCGAGAAACATGTTGACCTATGATGTAGAGTAACACAGGGGATCCTGTGTTTACTTGTTTCGTTCTTACTACTCCCCAATGTGAGAGCTAGTAGCTGTAATAAGAAATTCTTCTTTTTATGGGGAGTGTAGACATTATTTTACGATATCCTTATTTATTGTTTTTAATCTTGCCAGAGGTACTAACATTGAATTAAATTTATGATCATATCCTACCTCTAGGCATTTTTAACCATTACTATACCAATCCTCGAATTCTTTTGACCGGTTGTGCATTTTCCTCCAAAAGATCTCCGGCAAAGAGCCCCCACGTGGTGCCCGTCAGGCATTGCAGCGCCAGCCTGACGAGGAGCACAGCCCTATGATGAAGCATGTCACCGATAGGTGAGTGAGGGCTCGTGCTTCAAAAGAAAAAATTTCTTTCCTTGGTATGCAGAACCTATCGGTCTAAAAGGAACTCTCTTTTTGGAATCGTGTGTGCAATTTTTGATTCGTACTGTACTGGGAGCTTCACACACGGGACCAGGAGTCCTGTCTCCAAATATCCCATTTTTTGGCCCCTTCTCTAGTTGTTTTTTGAAAATATAAAGTAGTCTGTAAACTCTCCAAAGTCAGGAGGTACAGAACCATGCCAAATCTTCAGTATATCCACATAAGACAAATTCTTACACAATCTCACATAGAACTGATTATCTCGCAAAGGTGGCCTGAATGCTTCCAGTAGAAAAGTGTCTTGGATAGCCCTTATCATGATCAAAATTAAAAACTGCAGGCAGTCAGTAATGCTACGGCTTTTGGGTGTAAGTGCATCAAGTGTAGATCTTATGTGCAAGGCTAAAAACGTATCCCCATGTAAAGCTAGACCTCACCACTCCTACACTCCCTACCAATACAGAGATCCCCAATTGAATGACAGAACTACGAAGGTGGACAGCACTGTAAGAAGAAATACAATTATGCATGCAATAGTTTTGTCTTTGAAGGTGTTGAGACCCTCACCAGTGAGTAGTGCACTTTACAAATTCCTGATTGATTGATTGATTGATGGCTCATTTTCTTACCCAATGGTAGACAATTGTGTGCCCCACCACCTCAGCGGGTTACAGTGAGTTACTGTATCATTAAGGGTGGGAGAAACTCGCCCATATTAGAAACATATTTCTTTATTTTTAAGAGATATTCCTATTGAATCCAAGATTGAAAATAGAAAGGGATGGATATTTTATACAGGATATCTGGGAAGCTACATTCGTGTGTGATGGCAAGCTGAAGCGCTCACATGGATATTAATTAACTTGTACATTTGAAAACATCAGCAAAATGTTTTCAGATATTATTGTGTTGTTTTTCAAGACCATATAGATCAATGTAATTTCACTTAGATCATTGATACAATTGCTAGTTACATTGTGCAGTGTTGTGGTTTTGAATATATGGTACCTTCCCTGGTAGCAGATTATTTGCAAGAGACATTCAGGCGATCATACGTGAACCATGCTGCTTGGATGATAGTATACTTCAGATATCAAAGTTTAATGTGTTTTATTGTGATTGATGAAAGATGGCTCCTGGCTTCATAATGTGGAGTAAGCAGGGTTTTAATTATGATGACAATACCCATGTATAAAGAAGAGGAAACGTTTCTTACGCATGTTCTGAAAATATCTGATAAAAGCAATGTCATTGTTTGACTTTGGGTGCTGCTGTATCTGTAGAAACACGTAGGCCCTAATTCCACTCTGGGCTCTAATTCTGTTGGGGGAGGGGAGGGTAGACATCATTTTGCAACTGAAATGGAATTACAACATGTGTCCTTTCAAATATTTGCTCATCAGATTTTCACGAGGTAAAACAGTGAAAACTTTGCGATTGTACATATCGAAAATGAGGGAAAATGCCCAGAATTCACCGATTACTTTTCATTACAAGGTGAGAAACTTGTAATGATGCACACCCTCCTCACTGAGTAATGATCACACTCTGTGCAATCTTTAATTACTGGTGGTGCATTCTGAAATAATGTCCTATAAAAACACAGCAGTCAGCGTATCAATGTAGTTGTCTCATCAAGAGATTGTGAAGATGTAATACACTGAAGAGTAAAGACACTGCCAATAGGCTACCCATGGGCTTTCCTATGATTGAAAGGCGCAGTTCTTCCAAAAGAGTATATATATGTAAAGAGAATATATATGGAAGGTGCAGTGACATCACGCAAGCACGTGGGCCCCCCAGTAGACGTGATGGGAAGGCTCTAGGTTTCCCATATTTCACAGATAGTCATTGCCTTGGGCCTAATGCGCTCCCCCACCCGAAGTGTTGGGGTTCCCCTGCATGCGCCTGCCTTACGACCCTATTAAGGTCTCTGAAAATACAAGACCCTGAAGCAGCAGGAACGTCCGGTGCTGAGTGCAGCAGCACCGCTGCTCATAATCATACCTGGAATCTATGAATCGACCTGGTGTGCGCGTGACTCATCTGACTTCTTGGAATATGGATTTGAGCCATCGTATAGAGGCCTATTCACATCCAGGGCTGACTTAATAAAGATTGTTTTGGTTTCTGTCAACCCTGGTGCCAATCACTGGACTGATTCGTTGCTGTAACCTGGAAAGAAAGACTTCCAGCCACACCAGCAGTCGCATAACCCAGAACATGACACCATCCTTTACAACAACAGTCCTTTATGGGCCGCTTTGATTCAGCTTTGAAATGAAACTTTCACTCGAGCAGTCATTCTAAGTTGATGTCTATTTTGGCTCTGACTGAAAACGCTCGCACTGCACTTTTACCGAGGTAGCAAGTGTGTATCAAGGTAAAGCAAATGCTGTTGATACATACAAGCATAGATTGTATGTATCAACGTGTGTGTTGGCATTTAGATACACAGAACATAACTGGAAGCACCAAAGCTCTGTGCAGTAAATTGTGGTATAGGAAAACATTACAAAATTGTGTACTTTAAGTGTGGGTTTATACACTAAACTGTATTTCGCACATTTGCAGGTGTATTACATTTCACAAAAGTATGGATTCTGAGTGCCTCATAATTTTTAGACCTGGGCAGAGTTAGTGGAACTCCTCGAAGTCCCCAAATTGTTTTGTTGTGATGTGTGGAGTTCCACGAGCAGTGGAGTTGGATAAGTCGCGCTGTTTAAGCTGATTTTCAGCACCAGGGGTTTCTCCTGCTCTGTAAAATCAGCACGAGTGGCATCACGTAGAAGGCCAGAGAGCGCAAACTTCTTTCTGCAGCTCAAGTAGATTTTCTTCTCGAGCTGCAGCTTTCTCAATGCAGTCAGCAGCTTTCTCAAAGCAAGTGGTAGCGACCGGCTGCGACCATCCATGTTCAGAAATCTCACTCAAGCTCATCAATTTAGCAATTTCTCTCAATTGCAAAATTAATGTTGACGAGATGCACGGTAGAAAAAACTCTGCTCCGTGTCACTTCGTGTAGTTTTTCAGAACTCCATGCGGAGGACGGAGCACGAGTGGGGAAAACTCTGAACTCTGCTGGTGGAGCAGAATTTTTCACGCATCCTAATAATTTTGCCCTCTCTGCACACACACTTGTTTGTGCAGAGATCATAATTGCAAAATGCGTGACATTTAACGTACCCAATGATTATCGGGTGGAATACCGTTTGAACCCCCATATTAATTGTGGCAGATAAATCCTAATGGCTTGAAAAGGCCATGTAAATATCAGGAAATGTGTATTTTGTTACAGAAACCTCGAAATCAGCAAGCTATTCCCTTTGTTGTGAAAAAACATGTAATATGTGCTGCACCTGATACATTTGTATACTTGGGATATCAAATTTTATCTTCTGCAATAATTACCATTCCACTCTGAGGGTACACATACACATGGCCAAAAGTAATATTTCTATTACTCCTTCAGTTTAATTTGGAATTGCCTTACCTCGGTATTTTACTGTGACAGAATATGAAATCAATGAGGTAGAGAGTAAGGGCCACAGTACGGGTTTGGCAGTCTTTAGACTGCCAAACTCGTGGTGGCAGTCAGACCGCCGCACTCCCAGTGGTCCGAACACCAGATTACAACCCTGGCGATCAGATCACCAGGAGACCGTTGCCACTCCCAGGATCACAGACCAACTACCTCAAATAAAACAGGCGCAAGCAAGGCATCAAGTGGTATATGCCCTGATATACTTACATGCAGCATATGTGATTCACACTAAAGTGCACATCTCGGAACATGAATGTCCCCTTCAAGGGAAGCAGGCATGTAGTAAAAGCACAAAAACGAGAGAATTTACAAAAACATAAATCATCTAAATAGGGCAAAGTCATGACACTTATTAAGTAAACCACAAACCAAGAGGTTTTTGAATTAATATCTTTCCAGCAATTTCCGATGAAGTAACAGCGGAAAAACTGGAAAATAAACTGAATAACAGTTTGAGACATTTGATAGAAATGTTAACAAGGCAAGCAGAACAAAGGAAATTAAACATGGAAATAAGTGAGATTAAACAGGAGAGCCAAAACTTGAACCTAAAGTAAATACCAAAAAGAGTGATGAAATACTAGATGACATAACGAGACAATAACCATAAAAAATACCAAACAAGAAAAAAGATGGATTTCTCGTGAGTGAGATAGATTATAACAGGGAGCATTTGATGAAACCATGAGATCTAAGACTAAATGCTCAAGAGACAGTGGTAACACAAATATATATACAGTTAGCATAGCTTCATCAATAAGAAAGGATAATGGTCGGGGTTCAGCTGCAAAACATGTCTCAGGTAATGAACAAACAACCACTAGTAGAACTAAGTTTTTTCAGAAGAATTTAAAAGAATCAGAATTGTTGTGCTAAATGCCTCACCCACACCCCACGAATTATGAAAAGAATAGGTGAGATCAATAGAGGAAAACAGGAAAAAGAGAAGTGGGAGGATAACCAAAACAAGGAGAAATAATAAACTTAGTGATTAAGACACAGACACAAAGCCGGAAATGAGAGTAATACAGTGAATAGCTAGTAGAGAACAGGAGGTGAATTAATTCTATCAATCAAAAACTTTTTATTTGCGCCAGCCAGTTTTATGTGAACCAGAAACTAAGGTAGACTTTTTGTGACTTGTAAGAATTCTCAAATGAAGGAAACATTTTGAGCCTAATCCCAAACCATGTAGACATGTGTAAATATCATTAGAAACACATGAAATACCTATCTAAGAACTGGAAGGCATAAATCATTGATAAATCAGGATGAAGAAGCTCTTATTTTATACAATGGTATACAAATTGGGAATATGGATGCTATACCTAAAAAGAGTGGCTTGAAAATTAAGTCAAAATGTATACCAATACTACCATCTGACTATGTGATCAATATATTCTTTGATCTTGTGTTGAAGGATGTGGAGCTTTATAAACTGGGTATTACAAATCATATCTCAATAAACTAGAGAAGAAAGCACTTTATGATCTTACAAATGATTTATTTATTGTCATCATCCTGATAAAGATTCAAACACAGTGGTTATGATGATTGCAACTATAAAGCAAAGCATCAATTGAATGACAGAGATAATTAATCAGCAGTGGACAAAATGCATTTCTAGAGTTCCATTTACAATTAACACAGATTTTACAGGAACAATTGAGGTTGCTTGATGATGAAATAATTAGCTATATAAAGGTGGCTACAGCAAGAGTTAGCTTTAAATATTTGTAGCTTAAAATTCATAAAGTGGAATGGTTCCCTGACAAGATCCTCCATCTCAGGGATGATCTCCCATACTGAGTAATTTCCTGAATGAACTGACATACATCTTTCCCCAATGGTAACCACATTACCAATAAACATTAGGGATATTAAAGAGAATTAAACAAGAGCTATGACACACAATGTGAAGAAACTTATCTGCTAGTGACAATGGATGGATACATTATAAGAGAACATTCCAAGGACCTAAAGACCTTGACCCATTATCTTTTCATGAAATCACTGAGCTTTTACAACATTTGCTTTTACAACTGTCCGAAATCTATAATGTAACACTTTCATTGTATATCAAGGTACACTTTGTCACCACAATATGGGCACTGCCATGGGCTACGATTTGGTTCCTCTCATGTAAAAATATTAATGAGCTGGTATGAGAAGGAGCATGCATGGACAGCATGACAATTTCTCAAGAGAAGATTATTTTTTGAGGTGAGTACAAAGACACCATTATTGTGATATGGAATTGGAGAATTATCAAAATTGTCTGAATTTAAATACATATGTAATATTACACTTAGAGGGTCATTACGAGTTTGGCAGTCTCAGAACCGCCATGTTGGTGGTGGTGGTCATACCGCCTACAGGCTGGCAGAGAAGATCGCCAAATTATGACTATGGAGGCACTCCCTACAGAACACAGCCAAAGCACCATCAGCACCGCCACTGCGGTCAGACCCCCACGGATGATGGAAGGCACCTGCAGGCCGGCAGAGACACACCGCCAAGATTTCCACCACAGTTGCACCACCAGCGAAACCCAGGCAGAAAAGAACTCTATTAAAGAAGACACTCACCTTCTTGGAGGCCTTGGAGGTAGAAGACATGGGCTTGGGGAGGGAAACAGCACGCTTAGGGTTTTCACAGGGGAGATGAGTAGGAAAAAGGGCATAAGATTTATTAGTGTGGATGTCATGGGTGCGTGTTTGTGGGAGATATGCTTGTGGATGGTGAGTGTCTATTGTGTGGGTGAGTGAGGGCATTTATGTGTTTTGGGCTTAGGGGGGTGGAGATGCTGGAGGCTGCTGCGGTGGGTGTGTGGCTGTCTGTTGGGGTGATGACTGCAGGTATGGTGAATGTGCTACATGTAGGGGTGTCAGTGGTTGTGCTGTCTGCGCATGTGTTGATTGGGCTGGATATCTGAGGGTCTGCTGTGGTACTCTCTGTGGGTAGGATAGGTGTAGTGGCTGGATCTGTGAATGTTGGTGTGGTGTCTGCAGGTGTGTTAGGTGTGCTGTTTCTGATACTGGGGGTATTGGGGGTGTCAGGGCAGGTTGTGACTGTTGCTGTGTGTGCATCTGACTGTTGCTTGTGTGCATGCTGGGGATTTGTCCTGTGGTGCTTATATTTGTCTGAGCTACCCTTGGATGTTGAGGTGGATGTATGCCTCTCTGTTTGTGTGCTTTGACTGGGTCTGGGAAGAGGGGCTTGGAATTGGGACGAGGAAGGTGGAGGGGGGACAGAAGACAAAGGCTGACTGGCTGCCGTCAGTGTGGAGGCCAGAGCCTGAAAGGATCTCTGAAGACTAGCCAGTGCACCATGAATGCCCTCCAGGAATGCATTACTCTGTTGGATTTGAGTTGCCACTCCCTGGATGGCATTCACAATAATCGACTGACCCACAGAGATAGACCTCAAATGGTCAATAGTCTCCTCACTGAGGGCAGCAGGGCTAACAGGGGCTGGGGCAGAGGTGCCTGCGGCAAAGAACACGCCCACCCTCTTGGGTGATTGGGCATGGGCAACTGGATGGGGAGCTACAGGGAGGGTAGTGGTAGAAAGGGGGGTAGTGGACAGAGATGGGACTGCCACCATCAGGCAGTGTCCACTGGAAGAGGATTCCAAAGTTAATGAGGTGGATCCTGTTAGCTCCATGGTACGCCACTCGCCCCTGGGGCCACTGGGTCCCTCAGTGTCAGTGGTATCATGACTTGAGATCCTGTGGCCAGCAGCTTCCCCACTCGTCTGTGCCCCATCTCCTTCACCTGCCGATGCTGATGATGGAAAACAGGAAGACAGGTGGGGTCATCACATTAGTTTCATACACTTACATCACATTGTACACATCATGAACATTACATCTAGGTGTACTAGACCCCCAGGTAGAACGTGTTTTGTGCCAACATTATGTCACAACAAGATGCAATCCACACCCCTATATAACAACGTCACACACCAAAAAGCCACCTCTCTCACATCTACAATACCATCATATCAGCAGAGCCGTCACACTACCCATTCCATTACAAGCTGACTCCGCAACATGACTCTGGGTCCCTATCCACAGCACCATAGTCAACCAAAAATCAAGCTATGGGAAATAGTGGTAACATTGATTTCCACATATCTCATGCACCAAATCTACACATACTTACACCATTACCTGATTTCATTTCCCAGGAAAGGAACCTTATCACATGCTAAACACAAGACAGCATGTTGCATACAAGACAAAACTAGTTCAAATAACAGAGTTTACAGAATTCACAACCTTCACAATTGAAAATTGCAAACATGCACCTACTCTATTTGGCATGTCAAAATTGGGAGTATGATAGAGTCTAAACACATGTCACCAACACATGTACCAATAGTGATGTAGAAATAGGTGATACATACTTAGCGGACCTACTCATCTTAGTCATTCTCCACCTGTAAACAAATTATTGTACACTTATAGGGCCTTACTTAACCTACAGCATTTACCCACAGAGAACCACAGATAGCATACCTACTCCTTAAACAGAATAACACCTGTCATGTGCAATAAGGCTGCATACTGTTCAACATATCATGATGGATGGCAACATCAATAGCTTAATGTTTGAGTGGCAAAATCACTATCCACACTTCAGACATGAGTAGTCCTACTTTTGTATAGGAAAATGGCAATACCACAAACCACATCTGAGTATAACTTAATAGAGACATACACCTTGAGGCAAGCCACATGACTGACTACATATGCTATTCCACCCACATATTAATGTGAACTACCACACCTGCACCACAATGTAGTCAGTGCCAACAATAGCTTTCTATAGTAAGAGCATTCAAAACATATCCAAATTTGCAAAAGAAAGTATGTTTAAGTTACCTCACAATGTTGATTTATGACAAAACCTTACAATGTACACAAGATGTTGGCAAAACACAGTGAAGATTCTACTTGTTAATAATATGCCTGAATTATTTTGCATGCTCACAACACTTCGGCTACCTAAATCGCTGTGTAGCCACTTACCATCCAAAGAACATGTACATGGTACTGACATTCAGAGCTCTGATATCAATATATGTTTTACAATGGGTGTCTAGCAATACCTACGTGGTTTCCTACGTGTAGGATGTCCACTCTGATGAGACATTACAGGTCCCAATGTACAGTCGTCACTAACCAAAGGGGTGCACCTCTTAACAGCTCTGAGTAAGATTAGCAAGTATGGCATGTGAAATGTCAGACGGACATCACAGCCTCACATGAAGTTGTCACTCATCTGAAACCTCATGAAAAGTAGGACTGTCTTAAACTTGTCAGACTCTATGTTGCACATAGACATGGATCAAGGGGCATTGGAATGTACAGAGCTGAACAACTTACCATCAGGATATTGGGAGTATGGATCTGTAGGTGGCAAGGAACAACCAGCAGGTATATATAAAGCAGTATAGCGGTACACATATAACATTCACATGTGCATCATCATAAGCTTTTGTTCAGAAGGGATAACATAGGTAAGTAATATGCCCCTATACACAATAGAATGTGCACACTTGTGTACCAATGTTGAGGACTGTATATCTATGTGTTCCCAGGAGATCTTTTACATTTTGCACTTACCACATTGTCACAGCTTAGATTCTTTCACATCATACACTGACCTGGCAGAGGGATGAAAATGTGTTAAGTCAGTACTTATCCCCTTGTGGCTGCTGTGCTTCCTTCAAATGCCCATCCAACTCAGGGTAGGCCACTGCCAATATATGGACCATTAGGTGGGGGGTCAATGTCCGACAAGCACCCCTTCCTCCTTGGGAGGACATCCCTAGCTGGGCCTCTGCGGTCTTCCGGGCCCAGTGTCTCAGGTCCTCCCACTGCTTCCTACAGTGGGTGCTCTGTCAGCTGTGCAACCCCAAGGTCCACATTTTCTTGGTGATGGCATGCCAGATCCCCTTTTTCTGGTGGGTGTTGACCTGCATGGATGACAGAGACAAGAGGAAAATGTAATGTCCACATGTACCACACCAAAACAAGCCGGGGGAAAATAAAACTTAATGCAAGTAGCCAAACATACACTCCCCCAACATTCCCTTCTTTGTCAAATGAATGTCTGCAGTCAGGCCATGTGTGAAGTGGAGTCAGGTATACAACATGTATATCCAGTACCAGGTGTTAGCTAGAAACATATGACCAGACCACACGCTTGACCTTAAAATGGTATAAGTAAACAAGTATTTCAAATGCCACCATCAATGATAATGTTGAAAAGTAATTTTGTGGATCAGTGTACATACATTACATACTCCCTACTATGTATCAGGGCTCAGAATCTTTCTATGCTCATGTGCACATGTCCATCCACCCACACATATTACCTCAATCCTTCATTCCAGCACATTTCAGCTACATCATCATATACTCTACATTACAACTAGTGTTATTGTATTACACTTACCTGCTCCTCTGGTGCACCTTGAGAGCTGTTCATACAGGGGTAGGACCTCCTCCACAAGTTTGCCCAGCTCTTTCGGAGAGAAGGCAGGGGCCCTATCACCTGTTGGACGTGGCATGATTGCTCCCAGAGGCTGTACACAGCAGCTCAGGTCTTGAAGGTCTTGCTGGCAGCAGTGCAAGGAGTCAAGTGAGGGATTCAGCAGACGATGTAGTCACGTCTGCCACGTAGAGGACTGTCACTGCCAGTGGACGTCGCCATTTTCTGATTGCCTACCGCCATGACGACATCCGCCGGTGGAGTTAGGTCACTTCCTGATGTTAAATACTGTAGGTCAGGCAGCTGCCTTTGTAAGGCTCATATATGTACGTTAAGGATGTGAAAGATGTGTCATTTACAAAAAAATTGTATTTATGATAATGTGTTAAGTGCTAGCTTTATGCAAACATGTAGCAATGTGCATGTAATATGTAGAGGATGTGAAAATGAGGTATCCTGAGTTATGTACATAAAACAGTATTGTCAGTAGAGTATTGACAGTCTGAACATAGTATAGTAGTACCAAATATGTTTCACATGTTAAGTAAGTTGATGTCACTTTGACTGTCAGTGACATGTTTCTCCATTAAAAGAACATGCGAGGGGGTAGGGGATCTGAGTCAAATGTTGCCTAGGTATGTGCTGAGTACAACATTTTGACTATTTCAACTAACTTAATATAGATTTATGTGTGACGTTGGTGTGATTATACTTAGGATGTGTAGATTGAGTCATTTACATACATATTAGTGTTGTCCCTCTTAGTTACCCTGGCATGAGAAGAGAAAGAAAAACTGCAATATACTGTACACTAGCAGGTCAGCACACCATGAAGGAGCAACATGCTATCCAAATATATCTGTCTGCATTGTTGAAACACCTGGACAGCTGCATCAGCTTTCCCCAGCGTGAGGATCTGGGCCATGTGAAGGCTGATTTCTATGCTTTGGGACACATTCCACATGTGGTTGGAGCCATAGATGGTACCCATGTAGTCTTGGTTGCCCCAAGTGCCAATGAACAGGTATATAGAAACAGGGAAAACTTCGACTCCATCAACGTCAAAGTGGTGTGTTTAGCTGACCTCTACATTTCACAAGTTTGTGTAAAATATCCTGGGTCAGTCCATAATTCCTTCATCATGTGGAACAGCAATATCTCACTGCTGATGACACAATAGTACACAGAGAGGGCCTGGCTGATTGGTAAGTCATATATTTCTCGGGTGTCTGTAACTTTTTTCTGCTACCATATATGTGGTTTATTATTAACAAAGTTTATTATGGTTTTATCATAAAAGTTTTGTAGCTGCTGCTTCTGGCAGGGGCGACGCTCTTCTGCCATAGCAGAGGAGCCGCCGCACTCCCACTGGTGGCAGGACCATCATTGTCAGGGATGACAACAGAAGACTCAGGTACCATACTGGGGGACACACAATGGAAGACACAGCCCTTGGGACACAGGTTTGGGGGCAAATGGTTACCTTTGATGTGGATGCAACAGGGCTGGGAGGAGTCGATGTGGGCAGGGTGAGGCTCACAGTTGTTGTCTGGCCAGGTGTCCCTGATGGGCCAGATTCATTCTCATTGTCCAAACATCCAGGGGTGTTTTCCTCACTGGGGCCTTCATCTGGAGGGTTAGTGTCAGTGTCTGGTGTCCTCTCCATGTTGAGAATGGTAAGGTTACCTGTAGGAGTAGTACAACACACAGTTGCTGTAAGTGATGCAACAAGTGATGTTTAACTTTGACAGTTAAACATGCTATGTGACATGCACACACTGCCTTCACATGATCCTGTGATATGACAATGACTGCTGCTTCCAAATCTGGGTTAGAGCAATGTGAGACACTGAGATTTGCAATTGCTTAAAGCATGCTCCAAGCTCTTGGAGTATGTTGGTGTTTTCATGACTGCTGATACCCTCATATCTGGTCTGAGTAAAGACATGACAATGTACATTACTCTCCCAGTAAGGTGCATGTCATCATTGATTCAACTAACAGCTGGGCAATGCACAATGGTGACAGACAGAGCTGGCAAACAGTATGGGAGTTACCATTTGACCTGGGACTCTCTATGGCTGTTCTGCAAGTACATCCAGTTTGCCATATAGGTTGCCCCCCGGGTGAGAATGTGACATTGTTAGGGAGCTTTTCTCAAAGGCCAGTTTGGTAGGGGACACAGCTGTAGCATTGTTTTGCTTTTAATAGTACTGGTAGTGGACCGTAGCATTGCTGTCGTTTCCATGGACTGTTAAACAGTGGCACATTCAAAAGGGGTTAAATTGATTGTTAGTTTCACATGCAAAACATTTTAAAATGTGGAACATTGTTCTTGTTTTCTTACAGGTGGAACAGTGCCTGCTGGGAGTTGTAGTGCTGTCAGTCCCTGTACTACCCATGTCATACACAGACACGGTGGCCCCAGGTGAGTTTAGTTGACATGTGTGATACCAGAGAGGGGTATTTAGATATTTGAACGGGTGCATGAGTAGCTGTAAGGGTGAGTGAATGGATGCATGAGTGACTGTATAGGTGAGTGACTAGGTGCATAAGTGGGTGTGTGGGTGAGTGACTGAGTGCATGAGTTGCTGTATGGATGAGTGGATGCATGAGGGACTGCATGGGTGAGTGACTGGCTCAATACGTGGTTGTATGGGTGAGTGAGTGGGTGCATGAGTGGCTGTATGGATGACTGATAGGGTGCATGAGTGGTCGTATGGGTGAGTGAATAGGTATATGAGGGACTGTATGGGTGAGTGAATGAATGCATGAGTGTCTCTATGGGTGAGTGACTGAGTGCATAAATGGTTGTGTCGGTGAGTAAGTGGGTGCATGAGAGGCTGTATGGCTGAGTGAATGGGTGCTTGAGTGGCTGTATGTGTGATTTTTTGGGGCACAGGAGGTTGTATGAGTGAGTGAATGGGTAAATAAGTGGCTGTATGGATGAGTGAGTGAGTGTATGGGTGAGTGACTGGGTGCATGAGTGCCTATATGGGTGAGTGGCTGTATCGGTTAGTGACAGGGTGTATGAGTGGTTGTATGGGTGAGTGACTGGGTGTATGAGTGAGTGTATGGATGAGTGAGTGCATGAGTGTCATTATGTGTGAATGACTGGCTGCATGAGTAAGTGTATGGGCGAGTTAGTAGGTGTATGGGTGTATGTACATGAGTGAAAAGGAACATGAGTGCTTGTATGAATGAGTGACTGTGTGGACGATTGGCTATATTAGTTGGTGATAGGATGTGCAAATGGGTTTATAGATGAGTGAGTGGGTGCATGAGAGGGTTATGGGTGCATAATATAGTTTATTACTGGATGTATAGCTGTGTATTTGGCTGCAAGACTGTATATATCACTGTGTCTCTGTGTTTATTTGTATATGTTTTTGTGTACCTGGGTTAGGTAGTCTATGGACATATTTTTTTTCTTAGTGTGTTATAACTGATTTGTTTTTGTTTGTTAGAATTAGTAAACATTTGTAGAAAGTATATGTATGGATTATCTATTAATGAAGCAAGATTTAATTGCCTACCTGCATTACTGCCAAAAAAATTCCTTTGATCTGTATGTAAAGGAAACAAGACAAATAATAGTTAAACCTTAGTATAATTATTATATCTATTAAAATCTGTAATGTAAAACATATTATTAATGATAAAATACAAGCAACTTAAATGTTTTACCTGGCAATTATACATATTATGTAAGCATATTATGTTCCCTTGTCCACTGTTCTCAGGTTCTATACTTTTTCACTATAAAAAAGTGTGTATAGCTGTTCATCACTGAACAGTGGGGGGGGAAACAGTCATATGGACTGTAAAAAAAAACATAAGCACATAGCACGTTATTTAATTTTAACAGTACTATGCAACAAAGTTGTAGTGTCATCGCATTTCACTCCAAATAAGTATTACTGTGAACTGCACTCACTATAATTTCTAAACAATGTATTAAAACTTCAATACAAAACTACCGAAAAGTATGGATGCTAAAACATGTTGCATATTATTTTACCTCATACAAAACTATTAACAGATATAATCCACCATTCAAATGTTTCATTTCTTTTTGTAGACATACGTTCCAAAAGGCCGAATAGTGTCTTAAAGAGTTATTATCCATGTACACAGAAGACTGTATAGGTATTTTCCCTAGAAATAGTGTTAACATATTCATCCACAGTCCATTTGTGGCTATCCTTTTCTTGGCATCACCCTTGATAGGCTGAATGATCTCTTAACCAGTGACGATCAACGCACAGAGAAGGTTGTATACCTGTTTTTTTGGTGAAAACTATTTGAGTACATTACATGCACACAAAACATTTTGACATCTTTTTGAAGACATGACCCTTGTTAGGCCGAATGATGTCTAATTATCCACATAGAAGACTGTATCCAATATTTTACCACTCATCCACCTTAGAACTATGATTGAAGAAACAATAAATAGGAATTAGGAAGTTTGAAAGGTAGTTTTTGTTTGAATTGCTGACTGCCATCATTGCACTCTGTCCATCTAGTTTCCATCTGTAAATATTCAGTATAATGTCAAGATGTAATATTAAGGCCTTTATGGAAGATGACAGCCAAAGTACAGTATGTTTACCAAGAAATATATATTTGCCCTTCTTTAAATTTTGTAATCTTAGGGGCATATTAATACTTTTTGGTGCAAAACTGCACTAACACAGTTTTGCATCAAAACGTTTTGCACCGGCTTGCACCATTCTTGAGCGCCAGCCAGGCCCAATATTTATGGAATGGTTCAAGCCAGTGCAAAGGCTAGGCTAGCCTAAAAAAAAAATGACATTACCTGGGTGGGGGTGGCGGTATGAGAGAAGGAGGTTTTGCACCAAAAAATTACGTTATGCAGGCTAGAGTAAAGAAAAAAATGACTAACCAGCCTAGCATTTTCTGATGCAAAACCATCCATACCACATGACTCCTGTCTTAGAAAAAACAAGAGTCATGCCCACCACCCCAATGGCCAGCACAGGGGACCAGGGTCCCCTGCACATGGCCATTGCACCCAGTGCCATTTAGGGTGCCCCATTTCAGGGCCCCCAATGGCACTTAAAAATAAATACTTATCTGTACTTACCCATACTTACCTGGGATGCGGTCCCCCATCCTCTGCTGTCCCTCTGGTATGGGTGGAGATGTCCCTGGGGCCTGGGGAGGGCACCTGTGGGCTTATCCCATGGTGTTCCACCATGGAAATAGGCCCACAGGTCCCCTAACGCCTGCCCTGACCCAGGCATGAAATAATGCTGCAAAGCAAGCTTTACACCATTATTTGACCCCTCCCCCGTGCATAATTTTAGCACAGGGGGATAACTATGGCACTAAGGGGGTCATTCTGACCCTGGCGGTCCATGACCGCCATGGCGGAGGGCGGCGGAAGCACTGCCAACAGGCTGGCGGTGCTTCCTGGGCTATTCTGACCGCGGCGGTAAAGCTGCGGTCAGAAAAGGGGAACCGGCGGTTTCCCGCCGGTTTTCCCCTGGCCCAGGGAATCCGCCATGGCGGCGCTGCTTGCAGCACCGCCATGGGGATTCCGACCCCCTTCCCGCCAGCCTGTTTCTGGCGGTGTCCACCGCCAGAACCAGGATGGTGGGAACGGGTGCTGTGGGGCCCCTGGGGGCCCATGCACTGCCCATGCTACTGGCATGGGCAGTGCAGGGGCCCCCTAACAGGGCCCCACAAAGATTTTCACTGTCTGCTTTGCAGACAGTGAAAATCGCAACGGGTGCCACTGCACCCGTCGCACCCTTGCAACTCCGCCTAAGGCCATAAAGTCATTATTTGCATGGGCATGCCTACCTTGAATCTCATTTATGCATGGTAGGTTATCCACGACCAAAAAATGATTTTAACTCCATAACTTTGGCGCTAGACGGGTCTAGCTCCAAAGTATAAATATGGAGTTAGTTTTGCACTGAATTTGTGTAAAACAATTACGCAAATTTGGTGAAAATGTATATATATGCCCCTTAGTGTCGAATTTTAGCCCATCTGCTGTACATCGTTGAAACATTGTTATAATGTATTTACCGCTTCGCTTCTCTCTATAAGCAATGTAGGCAACACATTTGATTTACAAGTTGGACAGGTAATGTTTTGGTCACTCTTTTTTAATTAGTTTATCAAAAGACACATTTGCAATCTGGCAGAGTTAAATAGAGAAATCACTCTAATTGGATTTCAGTGGTAGATGAGAAAGAGCAACACTCATGGTTCCATGTATAACTGAGTCCAAATATTTCATCAATGTTTACATCTTGTTCTATATTTTCAAAGATCACCATAATAAATTCCTGTTCATCTCGTTGAGTGTTTTAGCAAACACTACAGATACACTATGTTTCTCTACTAGTTTTTGAGTGTCTGAAACAGATTATGTTGCACTTTTGTTACAAGATAGGCGTTGAAGGCAATTAAATAGTGCTGTGCACAATGGGTTCCATGGTTTTCCTGGATTGCATTTACAACATGTGGTAGATGGAAGACAACATTGAGAACAACATTAGCATAGCAGTTTACACCATTGGTGTTATCCAACTGGTAACCTATAATATCTCCATCTTTTTCTAGTTTTCCTTTCTTCACACCTTCTTCTTTAGCCTTGCTTTCTGTCTTTTCTATAATTTTCTGGATTGTTTTTGTTAGTTTCCACTTATAACATAATACCTGTTTCTCATAAACAGGATACTATCCTAAATGAGGGGCATATTTACTTCTTAATCTGTTGTACTCTCTCATACAATTTCCATCTGAAGTAACCTTATTCTCATCAAAATCAACTAGAAATAAACCAGATAATGTTCAAACTTGTGACAATGCTATATATGGCATTACTTCTTTAAAAAAACGTACTTCCAATATTAATAAATACAGCATCAACACTTTAATCTTGACACTTGTGGATAATTACAGCATACTCAAGACAGACTGGAAACTGTTTTCAGTGGACATACAAATCTTTCACAAGCAAAAAGCATGCAACACATCGTCCAATTTGCCTTAATGCCATCAATCTGATCAAACTTCATAGCTAACAATTCAACGTCCTCATGGTTAGGAAAATTAATGAAATCAAGAGCTTTACCCATGACACCATTTACCAATCCTTCTTCAACATTTAAATTATGTCTTTAAATTACTCTACAGTTTTTGCAGACATGTAAACATTTCTGTAGTCCAGCAGTCCTGGAAACAGATTCCTCCAAAGAGTTCAATTTATCTTGTAATATTTCAGTCATTAGTACAATTACTCCTTGGTGTTCCATTTTGTCAATAGCAGTAATCTCCAAAATATCTTCATTCAGTTTTAGTAAATCTTCCTTAAATTCAGCACACTCTTGAAGTGTAGGCATCAAAGAAACCATTAGTTTAACTTCTTCTTAACAGTTCCACATTAGCTCTGCTGCCTTGCTACAGGAAAACAGTTTCTTAATAAGTCAACTTTCTCTCCTCTGTCAGAATTCCTACTCTTATGTCCTTTAGAATGTTTCCATACTCCATGTCAGAGGCTTGGTGCATATTCTTCACAAGTTCCTTGTTTTGTAAATATGGGCAAATGTTTACATGACCAATACTTCCCAATGAGTTTGGAGTCTCTTCCTGTGAAAGAATTTTGAAAACAGGCTGCCCTTTTACAGGAGTAAGTTGCAGTAGGTCTCCAAAAACAATCAAATGCTCTCCTCCAAACAAGATGTTCTACTCATTTTTAAATATCTATTCCACTCTTAGGTGAACAAAAGCAAGCATTAGATTCAAAACCATGCTTACCTCATCAATAATCGAAAGCTTAATTTTCTTCTAAACTCTTGCCACCTCATGACAAGCTTTACCAGATAGCGTATGGTATTCCACTTTATTCTCATGTTCAACTTGTATCATTAGCAGTCTAAGTAAAGTGATTCCTTTGATATTGTGTGCAGCTAGTTGGGTAGGTGCTGTTATTACACACACTGAGTTTCTCTATAGTTTTTTTAGGTAAGTAGAGCTAACTTTAATTAAAAAGCGTTTCCAGTACCAGCTTGACCACTGATATATATTAGTATTGGTTTAAGTGACAAGCAAGTGCATTATTTCTTCTCATAAAGAAATCCATGCTTTATTTTGTTGCTTACTTCAATATAAATTTTGTTTTGTTCGTTGTTGAGCTGTCCAACTAACTGTTCCACATCTACAAATTCCTGTCTAGCTTGTTCCACTGCAGTTTCCTCTTCATTCATAGCTATTGCAACTCCTTTTTGAATGATAGGTTGTTCAAGAGGATCCTGACTTAAAGCTGCTGAACTTTGGCTGCTTTGAGAACTATTCTTAGCTACCTCAACAGCTATCATGTCTTCCTGTTGGATCTCATCACTTAACATTTGTAAATAATTTTTAAAGGTGGGGCACTGAATACTATCTTTGACGACATTAAAACAATCTTTGTAGCAGTCATAATGTCCAAGTAATTCAATTCAGTACACCAAGGTTTTTAATAGCTGAAGACGAGCTAAATAGAAAAATTATTTTTTCTCAGAAGTTTGGGAGCTAAGTTTTCAATGGTTAATTAAATTTTGTTTTTCATGGTTCACTAACCATCCGTCACATCCATGTAGTGCATATTTTCCTTCTTCTAGGTTTCCATTTATACTGCTTCTATATCTGTAGTTTTGAAGAATTTTATAAAGGCACTTTTCTAGACGTCTTCTGGGAGATTTTACAATGTCTGTACTTTCTGGTTCAAACCATGCCAGGTACTGAATTTCAGGGAAAGACTTCAATACTCTGTTTCTTGTAGTATATATATCAAGACTTACCCAGATAATTCCTTTTGATTTTGAGAACAAACTTGCTGAACTCAACCCGTCACAGGCTTCATAGAACCCCATTGCCCTATGGGAAAGCATTTTCAAGCTGAAGGAATACAATATCTTGCTAAGTGTTCTCTTTGCAGAAATCTCCTTTCACATCTCTTTCATCGTAATATATGATGTACTATACCGAGCCCCAGCCATGGAGTTGTCTGCAACCAATTGTATGTCCATATCAGCATTCCTCATTTTTAAAATCACAGGATTGTAGTAAAAAATATTTATGGATTTTTTAGTTCTTCTTAAGTTATATGTGTTCTTTGGTGGTTTCCTTGTCAGTGTATGTCTGACGAAAGGCAAAAAGCTGCTTATTCTTCCTTTTGAAATGACAGGTCTTGGAAATCCAAATCGACATCTTGTGTAAACAATTTATTTGGACCAGTATGTATGAAGACAGTCCTTACCACATCAATGTGTTTGGAAATGCAAAACTTGTCCTCTAAGATCTTTTTCACCAGTCTGTTTTAGTGTGGTGCATGTGACATACTGTTCATTAAAAGACAACACAGACTCATCACTGTCTGCTTCAAAGTTGTGTGCATCTTTTATCCATAATAGCGTGTGAATATGGGGAGCACCTCTTGCCTGGTAATCTTTCTGCCAAAAGAAATCACTTCTCCATGTGCAGGATTGCTCTTGTTGTAGATAAAAGCAAGCACAGCTTGGAACCTATGGCTGAAATATCTACAAACATTAGCAAAATATAATGAGCAAAGGTCTCCAGCTGTTTTCACATTGATGTCTTTTATATTAGAATTTGCTTCTCTCAATAATTGAATCAGGTCATCCCATGCATACTCAGCACAACTCAGCATCAAAAACCATGTTGGTGCTCCTAAGTTTCTCAGAATACACTTCAGTTCTTCATGACGACTGAACCAATACTCATTCATACCACATTGGCACACCATTAAATGAATCAATTTGTATTCTAAGTTCTCATAGAAGGTAAAATATGTACACTGTCACTCTCAAATAGAAGGTAAAATATGTACACTGTCTGAATCTTGGATCCTCTGAATATAATAGCGTTGATCGGTATTCAGCTGCTTGTATTGGTATGGGCTGGTCATCATACCGACCTCTTACTTCAATGGGAAGCAAGTGAGGAAACCAATGAGCCTCTAAACATTTTTCCCACACATTCATGGGAGCTTCTATACCTTGCTTCATTTGGAAAAGTTCAATAGCATCACCAATGACTTCTTTGGAATGTAACAGATGGATGCTGTAGTGCTCATAAGTCTATTCTGATTGGGATGTATCTACTTTTTCTATTTGTCCACTTGCTGGCAAACTGTAATCATCAACATTTGGTACATCAGGTTCCACATGAACATTTTTGTAATCAAAATTATTTTGTACCAGGTATAACATTGCTTGTTTAACTTTATTAACATCAACTAACTCTTGCCAAAATGTTTTATTCTTACTCAATGCACCCTTGACCAGAATAATAAGTGGCCCTTAATTGTCTTTGTCTGTTCCCACAGTTTCAATATTTTTTAAAGTCTAATGATAAATACACCACTCTTCCTTTAAGGCCTTTCAATAACTCTGTTGGACGCAATTTACCTGTTTTTGGTTCCAATCACATAATTGCTTGAAATGGATGTACAGAATGTATAAGGATAGATTCATATACACTTAAATCTCATAGTTGTTCTGGAATAGTCACACCTTCTAACCTGTTATGTACTGCTCTAACTGGTGTTTTCTGAACCTCTAACTTATCAAAGCAGTACTTCCATATAACTTGGTGAATGGAGAAGTCAAAACGCTCCTCTACAAATATATATATGCAGCAAAATCTTGCCACTTTTCTCTGTTTTCCCCTTCAGTTTTGGAATATAAATCAACATTTCATGTTTGACTTTTGTAGTGAGTGGATCTACAACAAATGCAAACATAGGGCCTCATTACGAGTTTGGTGGTCTGACTGTAAGACCGCTGTGGTGGCGCCTGTCAAAAGACCACCAAGTTGGTGGTCATACGACCGCCGTATTACAAGTCACACTTAGAACACTTCCAAAAAAAGCCATGGTTTTAGAAACCGCCAGGACACCCGAGGACAGAAAAGAGGTGGTTCCACCACCAGCACTGCCTATTCCATAAAATTATGATCCACAAATCACAACAGCATTTCTTCCATGGCTGAAAACCATTGGCGGTGCAAATTGGGGAGGACTCAACTCACTTCAGTCTGAACACAACACCAAATTTGATAGTTTGAATACCCCATACCTGACACACATCCACACACCAGAAACACCTACTTACTGCTTTATAAAACACACCCCTACACAACCCACAATCCTTTGCATCCAGAACACCATTCGCATACACCGAGAAGTGAAAAAAGATACATTTTGGCCTTTTACACCATAAGCAAACATACACATATCACTCAGCACTCACCCCACACCAGCACAACATTCACATTACACACATCACTGGCACACACAATCAGCTACAACCATCACCCACTCACGCCACAGCACCTACACCTCACCATTTACCAAACACTGCATCCTTTCACTTAAAGCACCCACACACACTGTCTCCACAACCATGTCCCCACACAAACACCCACATTTCACTGATGATGAGTTGAGGGTCATGATGGATAAAATTGTAAGGGTAGAGCCACATCTGTTTGGAGCACAGGTCCAACAAATATGTATTACCAGAAAGATGGAGTTGTGCCAAAGAATAGTCGACACGGTCAATTCTGTACGCAGTCATCCACGCACAAGGGAGGACATCAGAAAGAAGTGGAATGACCTCAGGGGGAAGGTGTGTTCCATGGCCGAATAGAAGACTGGCAGTGGGCCCCCACCTCCTCTCCCTACTTTCACATCATGGCAGGAAAAGGTCTTGAACATCTTGCATCCTGAAGGCCTGACAGGAAGACCTGGAGGAGTGGAGTCTGGTAAGTACCCCCAACATTCATGTCACACAATTCTCCTGTCCTTCATGCTCCCTCACCACCTAAACCTACCCCAATTAACATCCACCCACTACACCTCTGTCAAAATCACCTAAAGCCCAACTCTGGCATGCCACATCTCCACTGAACTCATCTGGCCTCACAGCCCTTGGAAATGGTACTTGAACTACTGGCTAATCATATCACTACAACTCCCAGAATGCACCATCCCATCGCTGTGAAATCCTGGAATGTGCACAAAATATCACATGTCATGCATGTATAACTAATTTACCATCTCCACCATCTTGATTGTACTATTGTAGAACAGTACATGGCAATGACAGCAATGCTATGGCTCACTCACACCTGCATCCCAGACAGCTATAGCTGTGTGCCCATTTATAATGGCCACAGATTAAAGATCCCAAGCTATAAATAGACACACCTGGGTTGGAAATTCAGATGGCTGAGTTGATGAACATGCAGTACATACAGATACATGTCAATGTCTCTTGCTTACTGGCATACTGTATCCGTACAAGGGCACCATTGTGCATTGTACAACTCTTATTTGTGACATCTAGCATGCCTAACTGTTCACTAGGTAACAGAGGTGAACAGTCACGTTCATAATCACACAATATCAGATGCCATCAGCAGTACAATCACTACCAACCTAGTTTTACATCTCTTTACATGTAGAATGGAAATCAAGTTACAGAGTTGTATGTACAACTAAGGTATGTTTGCAGCAGCTGTCAATGTGATTGCTAGGAATAATATTAAGGCACTGTCAGCATCTCATACAAGTGCAATAATACACCCATTTTAATCTGAAGTCTGTGTCTCACTCCCTCCACATGTAACCTTGCCATTGCCACCATGAAGAGGATACCAGAGACTGTCACACCCCCTCTTGATGAAGGCCCCATTGAGATCAACACCTTTGGATGTCTGGACACTGACAAACAACCTGGCACATCTAGGATACCTGGTCAGTCAACAACTCTGAGCCTCACCCTGCCCACATCAACTTCTTCCAGCCCTGTTGCATCAACATCACAGGCAACCATTCTCCCCCAACCCTGTGTCCCAAGAACTATATAATCTATTGTGTGCCCCACAGTACAGGTACCTGAGTCTAACCTTGCCACTTCTGACAATGATGGATCTACAACCACTGGGAGTGGGAACACTGTGGCATGAGCACTGGCACGTGGGGATCGGGTGTGTGGGAGGGATGCTATGGGCCAGAGGATGGGGCTGCAAAGGGACACAACTGACCAGGAAATCATCTCCCAAGTCTTGGGACTCTACCAAAGTTCCCAAGGCATGATGGGCCATGTCATCACCATGTTGGGGGAAATCCAAACTCTGCAAAGGGACCACCACTAGTAAGTCATGGTGCAGTGGCAGGCACAAAATGCCCACCTGGCTTCCATTGCAGGGATGCTGAGGGACGTGAATACCTGATTTGGTTTTGTACCCCACATCTTTCCCCTTCCACTAGCAATGTAAAATCAGCCTCTTCCACATCTGTGGCTGTTAGTGGAATGGATGCCCTGCCAGGGGAAGGACATGCCACAGACACCCCTCCCTCTGTATCTGAAGAACCCCCCACATATGTGGACGTCCAGGCAGACATTCAACAGGAGCAGATGCCAAGACCAAACTCATTGCCAGGAAGAGAACCTCTCCTGAACTGTTACCCTTGTGTGCCACAGATACATACTGTTGACTTTTCTGAGACCTAACTCCATTTTCCCATGGTACAAGGGCACTGGACTTGTGTTACCAACTGGTGTAGCAGCTACCCTGATGATGTCATCCACCATGACTTCACCCATCATATATTATTCATTTAATTCCTTTTATAGTCACGGATATTCTTTTGATATGCACAATACATCAAACATATACACAGGTCCTGTGTATGTGTCTTTTATCATCCATGTGCAATAGTTATGCATATCAACTCAGATCTGATTATGTGCCTCTATATTGTACACCCATTGGTATGGACATCAAATGAGGAATCCATCAGCAGGAGACTCATTTCAACAGAAATGTAACAGGACAGATTTCCAATAAGTTGCTTTTTTGTTCTATACACATTTATATGTAGAATAGCTAACAGTGCATAGAGCATGATTGAGAGTAGCATAAGAATGTATGCTAAGGTGTCCCATATTGCATAAACACAGGATACAGAACCCGGGGTCATGGTACACTTAATACGAGGCAGAAGCCACACTGACAGGGCCTCTGTATCACCTGGTATAGCCTCATTGCATACCCATACCATAGCTTCTAATTCACATATCCCATGGAACATACACAGATGTTTACTGATGTACCCAGTCCTGAAACCTTTCTCTTACATTGGTCTTATACCTGTAGGATTGTCATTCACATATGCCAGTCTACAGTGACATGCATCTTGGTCTGCAAAGTATGAACACAATGACAGCTAGCTCCAATGTAGCTCACAAACACCTAAACCCATTGTGATGCGAGAGCCTATGATCCAACATTTACACATGAGGCAGACACATCTCCAGGCACAATATACACCATTTGACAACCTCCTGTACCCAACAGGTGAAAAAAATGGGAAAACACTTTTCCATCCCAGTGTTTGGACGATATAACAATCTAGGTTAAACCCCACTTACACAACACTAATATCACCTGGTTTTAGTCATGTCTACTTCTCATGTCTGTCAGCAATTCCAATCAGTGTCTGACACTGTCTTACATTAGCCAAGGTTGCAGAGCCAAACAGGAACTAGGGCAATCTGTGAGTGAAAGGGAAAAGGGATAGGACATAGCACAGTGCAGTTCTCACATCAGAGAAGGCGTTTCCAGAAGTGTAAATTTGCAACTGCTGTTACAGCACATGATACTATAGACCATTCTGTCCTGTTCACAATGAAAACTTTCAGTCTGCATTCACAACTCACCTGGACTCATAGGCATTGGAGCTCACCTCCACAGATGATGCAAGAAAGAAGGTGACATGCTACCAATTAACATCTCCTTGCACAATTACATCACAACAATATGTGAACTTCACATGCCTGTTAGTCAGTTTCTTAGGGCAAAATTGTGGAGAATGCAGCAGGCAACTATTATTTGACATACCTTGGTAGGTGAGTAGAGAGGGTTTCCTCCCGATAACTCAAAGCATCTAAATCGTGCCTTCAGGAGCCCAAAAGTCCGCTCAACTACATGCCTTGTCCTCCTGTGGTCCTCATTGTAGCAGACTTCCCCTGGCGTGGTTGGGTACCTCACTGGTTGGTCAACAGCTAAGGATGGATAGCCAGAGTCACCTGTAAACAAAATGGGAGAACAACACAAACATGTATGTGGGACATGCTATAATGTGAGGGCAGGAAACATACATTACAAACATACATTTCAATTGTAACTTACTAACTAATAAGGACCTCTCTATGTAGAGTCATGTCATTAGCAGTGGGACATTGCTGTTCCGCATGATGAAGGAATCATGGACTGATTCTGGATACTTTGCTGCGACTTGTGAAATGTACTGGTCTGCCAGACACATCACCTGGACATTTATGGAGTAGTAGTTTTTCCTGTTCCTATACACCTGTTCATTGGCACTGGAGGAAACAAGGCTACGTGGGTGCCATCAATGGTTCCAAAAACATTTAGAATGTGTCCCATTGCATAAAAGTCTGCCTTCACATAGGCCAAATCCGCACATTGGGGAAGCCTGATGTAGCTGTCCAGGTGTTTCAGCAATGCACACAGAACATCCTTCAAAATCAGACTGAACATTGGCTGAGGCATTCCTGCAGTTAGAGCCACTGTATTTTGAAAGGGGCCAGTGGCAAGGAAGTATAGAACTGACAAGACTTGAACGATGGGACGTATGCTATAGGGATTGCGAATGGCAGGCAACAGTTCTGTCTCAAACTGTTTACAAAGATCCATGTCAGTAGGACAATTCAAATGATATGTCTGAGTACAATGGCCTTCATTCCGACTTTGGTGGTCTTTTTTGAAGACCACCAAAGCCACTGCAGCCAACAGACCGCCAGTGTTGGTGGTCTGCTGACCACCATATTACGAGTCCTGAAAGGACGTCTGCCTGTTTTTGGCCTGGCCTACAGAGTTGAAGATGCAGTTCCACCACCAAAACAGCCATGCCGACAAGACTCCACCTGCTGTATTAGGATAGGAAATATGATGTGGTGGAGTCCTGTATGGTGGCTCGGTGCTGGTGGTGGAAAACACCAGGACCCATCCCCTCCCGGACGACCACCTCACCAGAAAAGGTAAGTTGATCGTTCAAATGGGGGGTGATGGGTGCATGTGTGTGGGATGTGCGTGTATGTGTGCCTGAATGGATGTGCGTGAGTACATGTCTGTGTGCGTGGAGGGTGTGTGTGTGTGTGTGCATGTGTGTGGATGAAGGGAGGTGTGGATGAGTGTGGATGAAGGGGGTGTGGATAAGTTTGGATGAAGGGTAGGGGGTGTTCATCAGTGTGGATGAAGGGTGGGGGTGTGTGCACGAGTGTGAATTTGGAGGGGGTATGTGTGCATGTATGCTGATGGGGGGGATGCATAGTGGTGTATGGACATGTGTGTGTGTGTGTATTTGCTGGTGACAGGAATGGGGATTCCTGTCGCCAGGTGCATGACCACCAGAATTTTTTTGACGTGCAACTGCCACGAAAATGCTATCGGTCTGCTGAGTCTTAATACCGATGGCGGTATTACAGCTACTGCCATGCCAGAGGTGCTCACCTCTGGCCCGGCGGTCTGACAGTCCCTGGTGGTACAGGCTTCGGCCAAACCACCAAAGTCATAATATGGTCAGTCTTAACCGCTGGCCCGGCGATGGTAAGATGGCCAAGCAAGTCTGGCAGTCCAAGGACCGCCAGACGCGTAATGAGGGCCAATGCCTTTCCTCCATGGTGTGTAGGTCTACAAGTGGATGGTACACTGGTGGTTGTCTTCCTCTCCTCATGGCAGGGTAACTATGTGAAAACAATGGAACATAGTATGTGACATGCAGCATGCACACATCAAGTACAGTTTAATAAATTACTCACATAACAGCTGTCGAGGATGGCTACTACCTCTGACATATATAGTACAGCACGTAGCTATGCATCCGATGACACCCTCCTTGGTCCACATTTCCTCAACTAAACATGGGGTTGCCCTTAATAATTCACCTATTTTTGGACATGTTTGTAAGACAAATCATTTAGGCATGTGTCACACATATTTTGCAACATTATCGACGATTTCGAAACACATAGGAACCTCTGAGTAGTAGTACATTACTTTCATCACATGTCCTTCAACAACACTACATTGACAGCACAGATGAACAAAAAGTCATCTAGACATGAGGGCAGGACTTACAGATGTACTGCACAATATGGGGCATAGTTAATGATACAGATCATTATACACTTCCATACATGAAATGTGTTAAAAATGGCAGCCACCTGACCTACTGTACTGGACATGTGGAAGTGACCTAAGTCTACCGGCGGAAGTCATCATGGCGGTAAGCGGTCACAACAGCGGTGTTATTTGCCATTGGAGCACATTGTTGTCTTTAGTGGACTTGGGCCAGTGGCGATTTCCACTGACGGTAAGGGTCATGTACGTGGTGGGTGTGACTTTCATCTTCTGCAGCATTGCTCAGTTAACTCCTGAAACTGCTGCTAGCAAGACCTCCACGGCCTGAGCTGCTGTGTACTGCCTCTGGGAGCTATCATGCCACGTCCTGTAGGTAATGGGGCCCCGGCCTTCACCCCTGAAGAGCTGGAGAAGCTAGTGGAGGAGGTCCTACCCCTAATGGACAGCTATTTGGTGCACCAGAGGAGCAGGAGAGTCCAATGTCATACCAAGGTGTGAAAGGTGTGGTGAATGAAGGTGTACCTTCTATGTAAACTAGTGAAGGTGTTGATGCATGCAGATGTTATTCTGTGAAGGAGTGTGAGCTGAAAGGATGGGATTGTGTGCCTACTTGTGTTACTGATGTGTTCTGTCCACTACTATTGGTATGGTGCATGTCAACATGACTTTCTCCTTTTGTCTGTGCCATCCATGCAGGTCAACGCCCATCAGAAGAAGAGATTCTTGTGTGCCATCACCAAGCAACAGCGGAACCTGGGGGTCCACAGCTGGCAGAGCACCCACTGTAGGAAGCAGTAGGAGGACCTGAGACACTGGGCCTGGAAGACTGCAGAGGCCCAGTTGGACATGTCCTCCCATCTAGGGAGGGGTCAGACCTTGACCTCCCCCCCAATGGCCTGCATTTTGGCGGTGGCCTTCTATGAATTGGATGGGCATTTGAGGGCAGCTCAGCAGCCACAAGGGGATAAGTACTGACAGAATCCATGCACTTTCCTCTGATCGTTTACTGTATGCTGTCTAAGTATTGCAGCTGTGTAGATGGTGTAGGTGCTACAGGTATGTTGACTACTGGGAATACATGGTACTCAATTACCCAATATACATACACAGAGGTGGCCATTGTAATGTCCATGGGAACATGTTGATCACCTGCATACAGCAAATAGTATGACTGCATGTGGAAATGCAGGTGTGACTCTACTCAGCCATATATAAGCCTTCCCTGCTGTGTCATCCTTCCCACCTAGAGTCCCCAAGGCCATTCATCCAAATGGTGTCATGTTGCTCTAAGGTGTCTGACCACTCCTATTTCACAATATCTGCTCTATATACAACATTGGGTCTGACAGATGAGTTACAGGGCCAAGTAATCCAGTGTCCTGAAATATTTGTACAGTTCATGTGAGGCTGTCATCCAAATCTGGCTTTTGTTATGGACAACTTAGTACTGTCCCTATGAGGTTTGAGGAGGTGTCCCCATCTTCATGCCCTATTCCTACAATGGGGAATGGGAAGTTTGATAAGGGTGGACATCCTACAGTGTGGAACTCATGTAGTCCATTAGACCTTCACTTTTCATGGTATTTCATTGACATGTTTAAAAATGACCTTGTATCCCAATGTGTTTGTTGTAGAGAAGGCAAATGGCTAGGCTGCTTAACCCTTAGTCCATATGTATTGTGAAATTCTAGATAGGCTAATGTCATACCTCTATGAGTGCAGTATATGCTATTTGCTGCCTACATCATCTGTCAAGTGATACCTTGTGTCTGATTATATTTTGTTGCCTACTTTTTCACAGACTTATCTTAGCTGATCTGAGGCTGTTTGGACAGTTATGGTTATGGTTATGGTTATGCTTATTTCTGCCTGACTTAATTGTGTAGCAGATGTTCCATGTCACATACACCTGTAGGTGTTGTGGGATATGTTGTAAGTGAAATAGCTTTCCTCTAGGTGCATGTGTCATTCATGGGTACACTGGTACTCAGTTGTGTAAGTGGTAACTCTGTACTTAGATAGTGAGGATCACATGTCAAGACAGTTTTAAGTGATGTAGGTGTTCTTATGTTATCGTGTAGAGTCCTCTATACAGCATGTCTGGTGGAATGATATAAGCCCTTCACGCACAATGTATAGTGTTCATAGTTTTGTTGGTGTAACTATGCTCCCTGTGGTTGTCTGTGGATGTATCCTGTGTGCTAGGTAGCCCCCAAGTGCAGTGCACAGAGTTGTTGTATATGTGATATTGCATCTGATTAGTGGGTGCAGAAACTCCTAATGATTCTATAGCTAGTATATAGATAGATGTTTCTCAAACATATACTGGGAATTAGTGATGCCCACTGTATGGAAATACAGTATTCCTCAGAAATGTATGCCATTGTGTAAGTAATGTACAGAATGATCAGTTAGGCATGTGATTGGAAGACAAGATGCTGTGTCGTATGTGAAGTGTGATGACTTACCTTTCATGGAACATGACGTCTGGTGATGGACTGGGCAGGTGTGGAGTCAGAGTATGCATGATATTTTATCAGTCCCTCTGCATTTCCTTGGACTGATGCTGTGATGGACAGTGATGAGCTGTATGGGGATAAATGTTTTAGTTTCACCAATCCATCTAGCGCATGATGCTTTTGAGTAAAAGGTGATTTGATGGGACGCTCAAGTAGTGGTAAAATGGTTGGCATATGTTGTCAGTGAGACTGTTGTCAAATAGGAATGTTGGAAGTATCTTCTTGTGACATGATGTAGGCTATGAAGGGTATTTTACTGGGCCTTTCCTAGCAAGAGATCTATAACACTCTTGTGCATGTTGTGATGTTTGTGTGTGTGAAGATTGTGATGACATTCTCTCTCTCTCTCTCTCTATCTCTCTCTCTCTCTCTTTGTTTATGTGCATCAACATCAGCAGGCGAAGGAGACAGGCCATAGGTGAGTGAGGAAGCAGCTGGCCACAGGACCCGGAATGCTGAGACCACTGACAGTGAGGGACCCAGTGGCCCGTTTCCTTCACCTGCCACAGTGAAGATAAGATCTACCTCATCTTCCTCAGAATCCTCCTTCAGGGGACACTCCCATGTGGTGGAATACCCTTCTGGGATTACCCCAGCACCATCTTTGTCCACCAACCTCCTTTTTTCTACCACTGCCTTCCCTGTAGCTTCCCACCCAGTTGGTTATAAGTACTCACTCAGGAGGGTGGGTGTCTCCTTTGCCGCAAGCACTTCTGCCCTGCCCCTCTCAGCCATGCTGCCCTCTGTAAGGAGGCTATTGACCTCCTGAGGTCGATCTCTGTGGGTCATTCCACCATTGTGAATGCCATCCAACTAAAGTCCAATAGAGTAATGCATTTCTGGAGGGCATTCACGGTGCACTGGCTGGCCTACAGAGTTCCTTTTATGCTCTGGCCTTCACACTGATGGCAGCCAGTCACCCTTTGTCTTCTGTCCCCCTTCCACCTTTCTCTTCCCAATACCAAACCTCTCTTCCCCGACCCAGCCAAAGTAGACAGATAGACAAGCATGTATCTACCTCAAGATCCAAGGGTAGCTCAGACAAACAAAAGCACCACAAGAAACACCACTGATATGCACACAAACAATGTACACCTGCAGACACAGCAAATAGTCACAACCTGCCCTGACACCCCAAACCCCCAGCATCAATACACCAGACACACATGCAGACACCACAGCATCATTCACAGATCCAGCCACTACACCTTTCTTACCCACAGACAACACAACAGCAGGCCCTCAGACATCAACCCCAGTCACCACATCCACAGACACCACAACCACTAACACGCCTACATGCAGCACATCCACCATACCGGCACTCAAAACCCTAACAGACAGTCACCCACCCACCACGGCATCCCCCAACACCCCCACTCCCCCTCAGTCCTGTACACATTAACAATGTAATTCGCCCACCCAACAGACACCCACCTCCCACAAGCATATCTCCCACACACATGCACCTATGACATCCACACCGACACTTCAGACAACCACTCTCTCACCCTCCACTCCCAAACCCCCTTCTGATGACCATTCCTGTGTATGTAAAAAAAGTTTTCCTTTCATATTTTGATCTTTCCTCCACTCCTCCTCTCTTGTGACACCCCTAAACGCTCCATTTCCCTTCCCAGGCCTCTCCCTTCCACTTCCAAGACCTCCCCTGCCTCCCCTGCAAGTACCCATGCCCCTCCCCTGCCAAGAAGTCTACCCCTCCTTAGAGTACCCAACTCTCCCCTAAGCCTAGGCCTAAACCCCCCTCCCAAGCCCAAACCCAAAGGTCCCCCTCCCAAACCAAAGCCCAAATCCCCCCTCCTGCTCCCCAATCCCTGCCCACTTGATACCCTTATCAATGGAGGTGGCATGGCAGTCAGGAGTCAAGTTGGGGGCACACGCATGTGCATTGTGTGCATGTTGCACATTGTCGTTTTGGACTGGCCTCTGGCCTTGGACATTTTTAAATTATTTATTCCTTTATTATATGAATGAGCCAACCAGTTGTTGGTTTCAAAGTTACATCTTTATCCTGCATCTCTTTTGCTAGGGAATATCTGTTCCTGGCTGACATTGTTTGTGTGTAAGTATTTGTGTGTAAGCGGTGGTTGTGCTACCTGTTTTGTTTGGGTAGCATGTGAGGTTGTGTGCAGTGCATTTGTCCCCCAGTAATGAGTGCGTGTTGTGTGATGGGCATGTTGAGACATGCTGTTGTGATGGTATTGAGTGGTGTTTGTGTTGACATGTGTTTGTTGCAGTGTAGTGTGCCTTTGTGTGCTTGGACTGTGTGCATGAGCAAGAGTGGTGAATAATTTGTCAGAAACGTTGTGACGTGTGTTTGTCAGGGTATGTTGAATGCTGTGTTGTATGGTTGTGTGATAGTGTGTGTTTGTTCCCTGCTGGTGGTACTTTGTATTGTATGTGTGATTTGTCAATGGGTAGTGTCTGTTGTGGGTTCTTGCCAATGCTTTGATGGTGCTGCGGTTATCACAACCGTTGTGGTGTCATCTGGTGGTGTTGTGTGTTGCTGATGTGTGACTGTGCCGGTGCTGTGTTTCTGGGGGTAGCTGTGTCTTATTGACATGTTTGTGTGTGATGGCTTTAGTGTGTGTACTGTGTTTGTGTGTATGTGACTATCTGTGGATGTGGGTGTCTGTGTGATAACGTGTGTCACCATCGTCCCCCATTCCCAATTGGTTTATGGTGTGTGAGTAGGTACTTTGACATTTTACAACAGTGACAGGTAAGTGTGTGTACTCACGGTACCTGCTGTCATTGTCGTCACAGATTCCATAGTCGTTGGAAGAGCAGGACAGCAGGAAGATGTGTAGCTCTGGTTCTATGGGGGCTCCAGACAAGTATGACTTCCTGAAGGTGAGTGTCTCCTTTTATTCAGTTGGTTTCTGCTTGGGTTTCCGTGGTAGTACGATCGCGGCAGAAACCTTGGCGGTGTGCAACCTAGTAATCTGTCCAGCAGAAACATATTCTCCACTTGCCTGCAGGTGCCTACCATCGACCATGGCGGCTAGACCGCACTGGTGGAGCCGGCAGTGGTTTGGCTGACTTTTGTTGTGAATACCGCCATGGTCATAATTTGGTGGTCTTCTCCACCAGCCTGTTGGCGGTATGACCCCCACTGCCAACATGGCAATCCTAAGACCACCAGACTTGTAATGAGGCACATAGTTTGTTTTTTCAGAGCAACATTTTATAATCTCTTGTTCAAAATTCTCAGGAGAACTAACTGTGCTCTCTTCCTAAATACCTGAACCTACAAATTCGTCATTCTTCCTAAATGATCTTCAGGACCAAAGAACCAAAACTGCACATCCTCACAAGCATTTTCTACCTCTTGTTCGGTACCATGCAAAAGTAGTCTATTCATGTTTCCTAAACATGACGCTGGAGTCTTCACAAAGTAAAGTCTCCTAACTAAACTTCTTATTTTTGAATGGTGTACTTCCAACATTTGAAAGTGATGAAAGGTGTGTTGGCACACTTTCTTCGATAAACATGCCAATGAATTTCTTGGTAAATTACAACACTTTCTTACTTTGCATGGATCTAATCCTTGCAAAATGGACATTTTGTGCTTGAAACTTCTACATGGAAAGTCATATATAAAAGTTCGTCATAAATCACTGCATTGCTGCCGAGTGCTACACATACTGCTACAGTTTAATTTGTAAACAAGGCCCGATCTCCACCTTCTCTGAACCTCTGCAGCTATCACCTCTTCCACATTTCTAGGAACAATCTCCTCA
Source organism: Pleurodeles waltl (assembly GCF_031143425.1). Taxonomy (NCBI): domain Eukaryota; kingdom Metazoa; phylum Chordata; class Amphibia; order Caudata; family Salamandridae; genus Pleurodeles; species Pleurodeles waltl. The sequence continues at coordinate 941,832,807 of NC_090449.1, forward strand.
TTTTCAATGGGACCCCCATCCTTCATCTCAAAACATCGACCAGTTGAATCAACCGCATGTACTAATGTGTTCTCTTGCAAATAACCTTCTTCATTAAAGAAAGGTTCTGTACTTCCATTCACCCCTAAATATTTTGCAAAAATGACTTACATTGGTACAACTTTTCCTTTGGCTGTATGTCTTCATACAATACATAAGGAAAATGCCTTAACATCTACGTCCTCAACACATTTCTTTTGTTTCAGTAATTGTTTTCTCTTTTTATACTGCTTCATATTTTTCATTAGACTCTGAATTACCCTGCCACGGAACATTTTACTTCCAATTTCTTTCAAGGGTCTGCTGCCTTCTGGTTATGCTATGCCTTTCTTCAATGATTTCTTGCTCTTCATCTGACATGATTTTTGTCATTCTTCGGCTGATTTCAAACTTTCCTTTTTATGCACTTGATTTCGTAGACTTTGCAATCTCCCACAGATTACTTTAAGATTTTTTGGGGTTTTCTTACCAGAAGCTCCTTTCTCTTTAACACCATTGTCCACATGTTCTCTCTTTTGTTTCTGTTTTGTGAGTAGATAGTATGCCTTTCTCAGTTTCTTATGCCTTTCTGTAATACAAATAGATGTCTGAAAAGAAAAAATCAACATATTTACATTTGCATGACATACTGTTCAATAATATATGATAACTATTTAATTATAATACAAACAGTCACATCAATATCTGGTAGGCACGCTACATAGTTTACTTTTTATGTTTAAATCACTCTATGGGACCCTATTTTCTTACAGGCATCAGTGTCTGACTCACTGTTACACTTCATGCATCAGTGTGTGTTTGGGTATCTTACAGTATCTATAAGTGTGTGGCTCTGTATCTAATCACATACATCACTATGTCTCTGTTAGAAATGGGGTCTTTGGTTGGCAGTCAGGTTACCTCCTGTCCAAGTAAGGACCCTCTTTCTAGTAAGGGTAAGTCACACACAATCTAAATTATCCTGTGCCCACCCTCTGATAGCTTGGCACTGAGCAGTCAGGCTTAACTTAGAAGGCAAGGTGTAAAGTATTTGTGCAATAAATCATGCAATAGCACAGTATAACACCACAAAAATACACTACACAGTGTTTGGAAAAATATATAATATTTATCTGGTTAAATGCAGTACACTTTGAATTATCACTGTAGGAAATGATAAAAGAAGTCTTTAGTCTTTAAAAAGCAACAAATGTCTCTTGCAAGCACAAAGTACCTGGTTTGGGTTCAAAATCTCAGCAAGGGGCTGCAGAGGCAGAGATGTGTGGAAAATGGGGAGGTGTGTGTCAATTTTTCCGGGGTACACACACAATGCGTCGTTGAGTTTTCACGCAGGACAGGCTTTACGTCTATTTCTGGCATGTAGACTGTGATCCTCTTAGGGTTGCGGGGTTTTCAGACCACCTGGGACGATGCGTTGAAATCCTGGGCGTGCAGGACGAAGTCACAGGAGCTGCGTTGATCAGGTGAGCGATGCGTGGAATTTTCTGCTGCACAGACCCAAAGGTCAGCGCTGCGTCAATTCTTCTTGCAGAAAGTTGGGCTGCGTCATTCCGGTTCGCCTTTGTGTCGATCCAGTGGGCCTTGCGTCAAATTTCCTATCACAACGCTGGCACTGAGACGATCTTCTATTCGGGGAGCCGGGCTGCGTTGTTATGGTTCAGTGTGCAGTGATCTCACTGAGATGCAAGCTGTGTGTCATTTCTTGCAGGCTGTGCGTTGATTTTCACGGCACAAGGAGTTCTTTTGCAGAGATGAAGTCTTTTTGGTCCTGAGACTTCAAGGAACAGGAGGCAAGCTCTATCCAAGCCCTTGGAGAGAATTTCTCATCACACCCAGAAAGCAGCCAGGCAGCAGGGCATCAGCAAGGCAGTAGTCCTTCTCAGAAAAGCAGTCCAGGTAAGTCCTTTGGGCAGCCAGGCAGTTCTTCTTGGCAGGTTGCAGGTTCTGGTTCAGGTATTGTTCAGTAGGGGGTTTGGCAGTCCATTGTGTGAGGCAGGCCACTGTCCTTTCAAATGTAAGTGTCAGGCCCTCCACCCTCCCTGCCCAGAAAGACCCATTCAGTATGCAGATGTGTGCAGGTGTGACTGAGCATCCTGTGTTTGGGGTGGTCTGAGTGAAATGCACAAGGGAGCTGTCAAGTACCCTAACCAGGCGTGGATTGTAAGGCACAGAAGGAGTTAAGTGCAGAGAAATGCTCACTTTCCTACATTTCTAAAATAGTAATATTAAATCCAACTTCACCAGACAGCAGGATTTTGTATTACCATTCTGGCCATACTAAATATGACCCTGTTACTCCTTTCAGATCAGAATCTACCACTCAAATAGTATATGAGGGTAGCCCTAATGTTAGCCTATGAATGGAGCAGGCCTCACAGCAGTGTAAAAATGAATTTAGGAGTTTTGCACTACCAGGACATGTAAACGGCACAGGTACATGTCCTGCCTTTTATCTACATAGCACCCTGCCCTAGGGTTTACCTAGGGCCTACCTTAGGGGTGACGTATATGTAGAAAAAGGGGAGTTTAATGCTTGGCAGTTATTTTTAAATGCCAAGTCGAAGTGGCAGTAAAACTGCACACACAGGCCCTGCAGTGGCAGGCCTGAGACATGGTTAGGGGGAAACTTATGTGAGTGGCACAACCAGTGCTGCAGCCCACTAGTAGCATTTAATGTACAGGCCCTGGGCACATGTAATGCACTTGACTAGGGACTTACAGGTAAACTAAATAAGCCAAATGGATATGAGCCAATGTCACCATGTTTTAAGGAGAGAGCATATGCACTTTAGCACTGATTAGCAGTGGTAAAGTGTGCAGAGTCCTAAAGCCAGCAAAAATGAGGTCATAAAAAGAGAAGGAGGAAGGTAAAAGGTTTGGGGGTGACCCTGCAGAAAAGACATTTCCAACAGTCTCTATATACATTAGTGTATGTATAAGTATGACTCTCGATACATCAGCATATGCATCCGTCTATCCATGGGTACGTCAGTTGAAGCATAAGTGGTTGTGTGTTACTGTACCCATACTGATCAGTATGTAACTAGGTGTATCAATGGATGTATAAATGTGTCATGTGTGCTGGCAAACATGCGTTTCACCATTGTGTCTCAGTTTATCCATCAGTGACTGCCTGTGTATCCCATGATATATATCAGTGTGTACCTCTGTATTTTAGAGTATGGGTCAGAGTGTGAATGAGTGTGTTAGTGTCAGCATTAGGGTGTGTCTACTTTTCTAATTGAATGCATCGGTGTCTGGGTGTGTCACTTACTCATTATTTTACTGCATACATCAGTGTGTACTTCAGTGTGCAACTCTATGGATCAGTGCGCGCCTGGGTATTTTATCACATGGATCGGTGTGTGTCCTACTATCTTAGTATATGCATAAGTGTGAGCTAGCGTGTATCACCGTATGCAACTATTTGTGCCTGGGTGTGTCTGTGTATATTTAAGTCTGTTCTGGGTGTGTAATTGTGTGCATCAGTGTGTATACGGAGATCTAGCTCTATGCATGAGGGTGCCTCTGGTTGTCGCAGTGTAACCATCAGTGTGTAGCTCTATGCATCAGTGTGTCTCTGGGTGTCACACTGTAAATATTAGTGTCTACCTGAAGATGTTACTGTATATATGGGTGTATGGCTGAGTGTATTGTGTTTGAATGATTGAGCACAGCTATCCTAGTGTATGCATGATTGTATGCATGGCTTTTAAAGGCCTAGCAAACATGGGTCCCTTTCACGCCTAATAATGCATGAAAGGGTGTTCCATGGGTGTTTCTTGGGGAGTTCCTATTTCACTGCCTTGGAACGTAACAGAATCGGATGCATTCCCACTTTTACACACCTGGAAATCTGTTAAATTCCTGTGGCACTTCATGACTAGTATTAAACTGATGGAACAGGGACAAATAACATTAGTTCTCCCCACGTGTTCCTCTTTCTATATGTAGTTCATTCTACAGCACACATTGAAAGAGCAAAACACCATTAAATATTATTTTAATGTGAGAATGTGCCCCTATTGCATGCAAACACTCATCCATGCAGTGCAAGTACCTTTACACTATGGTAGAGGGGTGTCTGCATTGCAGCTAGGTAATAGTCTGTGTGGTAGCGCAGGATATACCTAGAAGAATGTGCCATACCTTCTTAACATGCTGCAAACCTCACCTTTTGTTTATGCTGCATAGTGCGGCACAAATGTGTGCAACACTACCCTGTGCCAAAACGTTCAAAATTAGGTCTCACACTGCACAAGTGACAAACTACTAAATGAAACTGTAACTCTTACTTTATAAATACTGACCATAGTCCATGTAACCTACATATAGGATACTTTAGATTTTACTAATTTACAGTAAAAACACACTCTAAGTTTTCGAAAGTGTTTATAAATGGAATGTAAAGTTGTCATTGCAAATCAATTTTAGGACGAAAAAATCATAGCTTACAAACAACTACTATTTTTCACTTTCTCACACAATAAATACTTTATTATACATTTTAAATAGAGTTTCAACACCTATTTACCTCTCTCTCAGGTTGTATACCTTTCTATATGTGTATACATTTTTCTCCATCCTATGTACACACACATCTCTGAATATATATTTGTATTTGTATTCTAATTCACATACCTCTTAAATAGCTTTTGATGATTGTTAAAACACTCTCCCAGTATCACCTTAACCCTTTTCTTTGTGTAAGCATGATTTCTCAGCATAAGAATGGTACACCACTCTCACTCCAAGGAAACCTTAATACATACCTTTTCAACTTTGCTATGAGTGATATGGTAGTTGTTAACAAATCAAAATCTGGCTTTCATTGTTATTTTCTATTATCCAACATCTGAATAGTTAGTGGTTGTTCACCCCTTGTTTCCCTTCTATAAAAAGTCCCATTTGGTAGTGTATACTACTGGAGTCATGACTCCGTCACGGCACTCAACCCGGCCCCCTGTGTAACTTCAGACCGGGGTCCAAAAATTTACTTACAAACACTTTTCAATCAATTGTTATACAGAAATAACATATAGTTATAATACTGAGTTGGAAAACATCTTTTTTTCCAACTCATAGGTGGTAATTTTGACATTAGTGGTAAAAAGCCCCTAACCGCCACGCTGACGGACACCAACGTGGTGACAAATTTCCCTTCGTCATTTTATAACACACACACACCAAACCGTCAGAATACAGCCATATACACAAATCCGCCAGCCCAAAGGTCAGTTGTAAACTGTCGGTACCAATACTTATACTGTTACGGCAACGGAACAATGGCCACCACATCATGACCCACGAATCACCATGGTGGACATTCAATGGCGGTAAACCATTGGCGGTACACACTGCTTCGCTCAGAATGGACACCCAAATATTAAACTACACAACACTGGCCAATTCAAACGACACACACCTGACACCCATACACACACCACACCCACCCACTCACACCACTATAAAACACACACCCACATTACCCACAACTCTTTACGAATACAAATCATTGCCACCAGACAGACATCAACACCACTGCGACAAATACACACACACCCATACATCCCACATGCACTCCACTATGCACACCCAATCACACCACCCAACACCCACACACTTACACACACCACACAACACCCATTGCCTCACAAAGGCACTCCCGTTTCATAGATGAGGAGTTGCGGGTCATGGTGTAGGAAATAGTCAGGGTAAAGCCACCGCTGTTTAGAGCACAGATACAGCAGATATCCATTGCAAGGAAGATGGAGATATGGCGGAGAATCCTGGAGAGGGTGACCACCGTGGGACAGCATCCAAGAACAAGGGATGACATCAGGAAGAGGTGGAACGACCTACGGAGGAAGGTGCATTCTGTGGCAGCAAGGCACCAGCTCACCATCCAGAGGACTGGTGGTGGACTCCCAGCTCCATCCCCCCAGCTCACAGCATGGGAGGAGCAAGTCTTGGCATTGCTGCATCCTGAGGGACTCACTGAAGTAGCCGCAGCACTGGACACTGGTAAGTCAACATTTACCACTTATCACCCCCTATACCTGCATGCCATCACACCCCCTCACCCTCACTCCCATCACTCTACTCCATCCCACACACTGCACCTACACATATGTCTAATCACAATGCCAAGCCCTGAATGCCATACCAATGCATGGACATCCCTCCCAGCCCGCATGGACACCCATCACCAAAGCATGCACAGCATAGGGGAACTAACAATCCCACAACACATCACCATACACAATCAAAAGTGGCAAGGCAAAAGCAACCATAGAGGGGAAGATAGGGATGTACATCATGTCACAGGCATGAAGCATAATACATCACTTACATCCCCACAGGTGCCCCAGCCAATCTCAGTAGAGAGGCGGTGCCACGACTATCCAGTCCCCAACAGAAGATGCCCCCAGTGATGACAGTAACTCTGGACTCCAGGATCTGGATCAACAACCTGGCCCATCAGGGACCACTGGTTAGTCGGTCACCCCAGCCAACTCCCAGTCCACCACAGATCCTCCCCCATCAGTTGCCAACACCACAGCACCCACCCAGTGTACTCACACCTCTGTCCCCAGGAAACGTCAATCAGCAGTGTGCCCACCTGTACAGGGACCCCAGTCCACACCTAATACCCAAGACAATCAAGGACTTGGTGTCAGTGGCAGTGGGCACACCATTCGGGGACAGGGGCACAGGGCAACAAGGACACTGGGAGGACCACCTTGCACCAGGGGGAGGACAGGACCAAGGACCTGACTCTCCAGAAGGCACTCACCAATGTCCTGGGGGCCTACCAACAATCCCAGGACATGACGGGCCAGATCATGAACAACATGCAGGAGAACAACCGGCTGGAGGAGGAACACCATCAGGAGATCAGGGAGGACTTGCAGGCCCTCAACACCACCATGATCTCCACAGCAGGGGTGATGGCAGACATGGCAAACATCATGAGGGAATGGACTGCAGAGCAGCAGGCCCCTACCACTAGCCAGTCTATTGACCAACCCATAACATCCGCTGCAGCTAGTGGACAGGAGGCCCTGCCACAGGACCACAGGCCACAAGCACCCCTCCCCTGCAGAAGGTGAACCACCCCACAAATGTTCCCTGTGAACCAGACAGAAGCCAGAGACACTTGCCAAGACTAAGACCACTGCCAGGAAATGAGACTCTCCTGATTGTCCCCCTTGTGTCCCACCCTGTCACTTTGTCCACTTTAAACTGCCCTTGCTCCCCTTCCATAGCCCTTATACACTGGACCTGTGCTACAAACAGACTGGAACAAGACCCTGGACTTTCCTTCACAATCACCCCATTCTATTGCACTTTACCCCTCAATTTTATAGCACTACATTAAACACCATTGAACACAATTTGAGTAACACTGTTTTTTGTGTCTTAAATGTGCATTTGTGGGAACAGTCACATCGAGTGCAAATGATCTGAACACTGTGATAGCTAACAAATAATGACCTGGAACTGTCTGTAGTTATCACATCAGGACAATGTTGTCATATCACCAACATCTGGAAAATGAGAAGCCATAGGTGACAGTAAGTTGAGATACAAAAGAAGTGAATGCCATCATGCCACAGGCACACAGATAAATCAATAGTCAGAGTAATGGTCAGTTCCACTGTCTCACCTGCTTGTCATTGGAAGTATTGTCGTATAACTGATGTTATGTTGTCCTCTTCCTCATCCTCTGCCTCCTTATCTTCACTGTCCTCAGGGTCCACTGCTGCCACAGGGTCATCTCCAGTCCCCTCCTCCTGAAGAAAAGGCACGTGTCGTCTGAGGGCCAGGTTGTGCAACATGCAGCATGCCACTAATATCTGGCAGACCTTTCCGGGTAAGTAGCACAGGGCTCCACCTGTCAGATGGAGGCACCTGAACATGGCCTTCAGGAGGCCGAAGGTTCGCTCGATTATTCTTCTGAGAATGAAGTTCTCCTATGTGCCTCATTATAAAGGTCCTCAGCCCCTGTCCTGGCATTCCTCACAGGGGTCAGCAGCCACAATAAGTTTGGGTAACCAGAGTCACCTGCAGGTATTGAGGGACAACATTTAGCTTTACACAATGCTATGGGAATAACACTTGAAGGCATACACTGACATACAGTGGGTGGGGGATCTGGCACACCTATCCTGTGCCTCTGTAGTTGGGCCATCAAATTTGGGATGCTGCTATTCCACAGGATGAAGGCGTCATGCACTGACCCAGGATACTTGGCAGTGATGTGGGAGATGTACTGGTCCAACAGGCACACCATTTGCACATTCAGTGAGCAGAAACTCTTACGATTCCTGAATACCTGTTCATTCTAGCAGGGAGGACTAATGCAATATGTGTACCGTCAATCGCACCAATTATATTGGCCATATGGCCCATTGCATAGAATCCTGCCTTTACAGTGGCCGAATCTTCCACCTGGGGGAAAGCAATGTAGCTGCACATGTGTTTCACCAGGGCAGACAAGACCCTTGCCAGCACAATAAAAAACATTGGCTGTAACATTCCAGCTGCCAAGCCCACTGTCACTTGGAAAGAACCAGTTGCCAGAAAATGGAGCACTGATAGCACATGCACAAGAGGGGGGATCCCCGTGGGATGACAGATAGCTGATATCAGGTCAGACTCCAATTGGGCATACAGCTCTGTGATTGTGGCCCTGTCCAGTCTATAAGTCAGTATGATGTGCCTGTACTGCAGTGTAGCCACATCCACAAGGGGTCTGTACACGGGGGTTCGTCTTCTCCTCCCATTCATCCGCAGAGGTAGACATCTAAGGTACACAAGAGTGAGTAGGCTGTCACAATTTGAACAATGGAACCACAACATCAGGGTACATGTTGCATTTATGTGATGGGACAGTGGGAATGACTAGGTATGTGCAAATCTAGGCAGTGACGCAGTAAAGGTTAATCTGATGGTTGTCCATCACCATGACATGGCGACCGCCTGTCCTGTATGTGGGGGCAGGTGGAAGTGAGGTAACTCCACTGATCTTGTGCGTCATGGAGGAAGGCAGCCTCGCCGTGCAATTCCTCATTGGATAAAATGGGGCTCTAATGAGTACAGTGGTCAATGGGGATCTGCACCTGTGGTGACGGTGAACACCGCCGTGGACGTGACCACCATTTTCTATCTGATTCCTCACTTGTTTCCTGACCTTCAACAGGAGAACACCTAGACTGTGTGTGCTGCTGTGACCTGTGTCTGGAACCTACTATGGCCTGTGTGACCGGGGAAAGGGCCCCTGCTTTCACTTCGGAGGAGTTGGAGCGATTGGTGGATGGGGTCCTACCCCAGTACGGACTGCTGTATGGGCCTTACAAGGTAACCTAGCTTGGTTGCATTCCATGTCAGACAGGGCTTAGTGGGTCCCAGGAGGTATGCAGTTGGTGGTGTTTGGCCCTCATCTTGCTGTGGCATCTACCCAATCAATGGCAGTGCAATGCATAGTGCTCAATCCTGATCCCTGTGTGTGATGGTGCTGTGTATGCCAACTGTGGTATTGGCGCAGTAATTGACCCAGTGTTCTCTTTCTCTCTTCCCCCTTTATCTTCTTTCATCCTGTCCATGTGTGCATTAGCATCATCTGGTGGAGAAACAGGGGCACCGGCGACAGAGGGAGCTGCATCCCACAGAACCAAGGAGGCAGAATCCACCAACACTGAGAGAACCAGTGGGACGGAGGGCAAGGGGAGCACCACGGCAGAGACAGGAGGTGACAACACAGACTTAGATACCTCCTCCGATGGAAGCTCCCTGGTGGTAGCGGACACCTCTATGACCACCCCAGCTGCAGGTACAACCACCACCCCCGTACTAGCACCACTCTCCCAGTAGCCCCTCAGCGAGTTGCCCATGCCTGCTCACACAGGAGGATGGGCATCTACTTTGCCCCAGGCACCTCAGGCCCAGCCCCAGTGAGCCCTGCTGCCCTGAGTGAGGAGGCTGTTGACCTCCTGAGATCCATCTCTGTAGGGCAATCAACCGTGGTGAATGCCATCCAGGGGCTGGCATCCCAGATGCAGCAATGCAATGTATTCCTGGAGGGCCTCCACAGTGGATTGGCGGTCCAACAGAGATCGATTCAGACTCTGGCCTCCTCTCTGATGGCAGCCATTGTCCCCGTCCCCTCTCCACCAACCACTTCCCAGTCCCAGTCTCCTCAACCCCAACCCATCCCATGCACAAATACAGACAAGCATGCACACAAGACACCACACAAGAGTAGCACAGTGAAACACAGGCACCACACTTCAACATACAAGCACTCACGCAAACACCAGACAGTTGCATACACAACAACATCCACCGCCTCTACTGTCTCCCCCTCCTCCTCCTCCTTTTCCTCCACCTCCCTCACAGTCACGTCCACACTCACACCTGCATGCACTGCTTCAACATCCACCACCAGCATCACCACACCAAGCAGCGCACACACCTCACTAGGAGACACCTCCACAACATCCATGCACGTGTCCCCTGTGTCCTCTCTAACCCTGTCTGTCCCCCCTCCTCCTAAAGGTCACAGGCGCAAGTACTCAGACACCCAATAGCCATCCACCTCACATCAGCACATTCCCCATGCACCTGCACCCAAGTCCAGCAGACTTACTCCTCCAACAACCATTCCTTCAACCTCCACTCCCTTCCCTCCTCCCTCTTCCCGCCCCACCATCCCTAAAAAGCTTTTCCTTGCCCAACTTGACCTCTTCCCTCCCTCTCCCCTGTCTTACCCGTAAGAGCAGGATCCCAGCGACCCAGCCCTGAACCTCAGCCAAACAGTCCACGCGGACAGTGGAGGTACCACCTAGTCATGGAGGCAAGACAGTGATGGTTCCCACTACACCAGCCAGGAAGGGTAAGGATCCCACAGCCACTGCCATAAAGGGGAAGAAGCCCTCGACTCCTGCCATGAAAGGGAAGGAGGCCGCACCTTCTGCCATGAAGGGGAAGAAGCCCTTGACTCCTGCCATGAAGGGGTAGGAGGCTGCACCTCCTACCATAAAGGGAAAGGAGGCTGCACCTCCTGCCATGAAGGGTAAGAAGCCCTCGACTCCTGCAATGAAGGGGAAGAAACCCTCAACTCCTACCATGAAGAGGGTGGAGCCGGAACATCCTACTATGAAGGTGAAGAAGCCCTCAACGTCTGCAATGACGGGAAAGAAGCCCTCGACTGCAGCAGAGGCTGGCAGGATGACACCACCACCAGTGGTCATGGAGCCCTCAGCTCCAGGTTAGACAGTGCAGCTCAGGAGGCACCTTCACCTGCTGGCACAGTGAAGCCCTCACCTCCAGCAGAGGCTGGCAGGATGACACCACCATCACTACCACCAGTGGTCACGGAGCCCTCACCTCTGGTTGAGGCAGTGCAGCACACTCTTCCTGCAGACGCTGCACCTTCACCCGCTGAGACAGTGCAGCCCTCACCTCCAGCAGAGGCTGCCCAGGAGGCACCCTCCCCTGCTGACATAGTGCAGCCCTCACCTCTAGATGAGACAGTGCAACCTTGACCTCAGCAGAGGGCATGTAAGCTTCCCTCCTAGGACTGCTGTACAAGGAGTCCCCTCCAGAACCAGTGGGCAAGTCACCCACCTGAGAGACTGTGGCATTGCACTCCCAGCACAGAAAAAATGGGCATGGAGCCCCTCCAGAACGAGTGGGAAAGTCACCCACCTGAGAGACTGTGGCCTTGCACTCCCCAGCACAGAGAAATGGGCACGGAGCCCCCTCCAGAACCAGTGGGAAAATCACCCACCTGAGAGGCTGTGGCCTTGCACTCCCCACCACAGAGAAATGGGCATGGAGCCCCCCCCCCCAGAACCAGTGGGCAAGTTCACGAATTCGAGGTTCCCCTAACCTCCATCCCCCTGAGGTGCCTACCCACTTAGGGTGATGCCCCTGCAGAGTTCTGTGCAGTTGATGTAAGGAGACAAGTTGGGCCTTGGAATGTGCCCTGTGGCCATGTGGGCCCTTTGTACTTTGGAATGGTCATTGGCCCTTTGTGGACAATTGTACATATCAGGTTCATGTGGTGGCTTTTCCCTTGCTAATACATTTTGAGTACTTCCGAAATCTGGTCCTTGTTTTATTGGTCCGTGTATCATGTGTGATTGGTTTACGTCTGCAACTGGTTGTGTGTATGGTGTGTGTGTGTCTGGTGTGTGTTGTGCGTGTGTGTGTGTCACTCTTCTTTTCCTCCCTCCCTAGCTCTCTGAGTTCTGTTTCCGCCAGGCTTTTGTTGGCATTGGCACCGCCCCGGAAATCCTGGCAGTTTCCTATGTCATAATATGGTGGGTGTTACATTGGTGTCTTCCGCCTGACTGTTGATGGTGTGCGTGGTGTTAATGCCCTGGCGGATGGTGTGGTACATTGGCTGTCTATGGGAGTTCTCACCACAATGGTCGTAATTTGGCGGTAATTAACGCCAATGTCATGATGAGGGCCATAGTCTGCCAAAACACTCTTTTTTCAACATTTTAAATCTGCTTTAATGGAACCACCCTGCCCCCCCACATTCTTTCACCTCAGCTTTTATAGCATCCTCCTTTGTAACACTCTACTGCACCAGTAGTTCAAAAGTTCACATTACTGTACATGTGATAGCAGCATACTAGCTTTCAATTTCTTCTGTAGCAGGTGTGCTTGACTGTAACAGAATGTAAGCATATCCAAAATAGCATTACTTCTTTGTGAAATGATCTGACCCAATCGGAGATCTACTAACTTAATGTTCTAATTAAATTCCTATCTTTATCAACCAATGTATTTACAAAGTCCAAAGAAATGTGTGTTTTCCTAAAGCTGGTCCTTCCCTCCATTTTAACCACCTCACATGTTGAAAACTGCCTCATTCACCTGCAGCCTTCTCCTGAGTGCTACTGCTCATTCTCTTCAAAATGGGCAGAGTGTGGATAGCAGGGCATAGCTATGTTTTTTGGACAAGTGAGTATGCTAGAAAGAGTGGAGTTAATAGGGACCTGAGTTTGCCCAATGTGGATATAACATGGTTTTGTCAGAGAGGGTTAAAGTGGCAGCAATTGCTTCCATTGGTTGAAAGCATTAAGGATAGCCAACCACCTAACCTCATGATTGTGCACTGAGGTGGTAATGACCTAGGCACACTGACTGGGGTAGGATTGGAAATCCTTATGAAGGAGAACTTTAGTCAGTTAATGACACTTTTCCCTTACACAGCATGTGTGTTCTCTAACATATGACAGAGGCAGAAATGGAACAGGTCAACTAAATTCTGTTCACAGATTGAGAAGGCCAAGAAACATGTTCATAAAACTGTTTCAGAATACCTCAGAGAAAATAACATCGTCTCTATTCACAATAATAACCTGCATTTTGACATGCCTGGAAAATATAGAAGAGATGGTGTTCACTTTACAGATAAAGGCAACAGGGTATTTCTGAGTAACTTCAAACTCTGCATCCGCTCTTATGTGTATTAATCATAGACACACAATTAACACAAAGGCTCTTCTTAGAGCCACCCTACTTCCCAAACACTATTTAAATGTGTTTGAGAACCAATTTGCGGATTTGCAAACAAAATGCACTCATTCAATGTTATTGCGCGAGTTATAGTTACCTTAGGGCGCCTTCGTCATGCACAGCTAAATATTCCACATATTATATAATTGCTGGCATTTTCTATGCCATCTTTCATATTCTCACTGCAACATTTACAATAAAATTATTGATGAGACAACTGTGCGTGGCAAAGGGGCAAGTTATAGTTACCTTAGGGTACGAGTTTTAGTTACTTGAAAGAACTCTAACTGCTGAATTTCTAAGATTTGTACATGTAAATTCAGAACCTAACGACAATATCCCTGTAACCTTTGTTTTTTCAGTGAAGATTATATATATATATATATATATATATATATATGTATGTATATATATATATATATATATATAACTCTCCAACCATTCATTGAATGCACAGTATTGATTGATGTGGAAAAATATAATATGTGTAATGTGTGAATCTAGAAATTGAGAATTTAACTGGCAATATGGTAAAATAGGGATAAAATATGGGTTCCCCTACCCAATTTCCACTGCTATTAGGCTGAATGTCACAGGGTCCTCTTCAGTCCCCTCACACATAGTCAACACAGGCTATTGTGGGTGGAGCTAGTGCTGGGTAATTCAACCAAGAGCCCCTTTGTAGTGTCCCATCTCGTGATACCTTTAAAAAGTAATCACTTTGGGCCTAGAAGAAACTTCTTGTCTGCCCCTATCCTTCACATGTAACTCAGTTCTGTTTTAGACAGTGTCTTCCCTCAGATCCTCGTGAATTGCCTAAACTCTTATCTTCACATTTGAAACCAGTCTGTGTTATGTTATGCTATCAGTTCTTAAAAAGATCAACTCACTTCCATAAGAGTATCCAGGCCCTAATGCTACATTCATAAATGGTTGTGGTTCCTAAAGCCTTAGAATAACCAGATTTTAAACATTTTCTTAAACATTATGAAATTCTAGCAGTCTGTTGAGAGTTCCTCTCTCCCTTTGGATAAGTGGCATGCTGTTCCAGCACTTGGTTAACCCTGTTAGCTAACAACTTGCCAGCAAACACTACAAGCTTCTCCATGACACTTCTCTGTCATGTCAGTCTGGATTTTCTTAGTGTTGTAGAACACTCCTCCTTTAGTAACTTTGTCACCATTAACTGGTAAGGGCATGACAATGCCTGGTCTCCATCCCTCTTACCAACTGATTTTAATCACACAACACACCTTTAAGCCAAGGTTCAAATGGAACATTATTTGCTCCCTTGCTCTCTTTAAATCCCTGAAGGCACTGAGCTGACTTCAGCCCAATGATCTGATCTGAGCTTCCTTCATTCTTACATAGTTCATCTGATCTGCTTCAGGCATTCTCCCAATGACTGTCATTTCTTCCCTGGGAAAGCAATTCATTCAAGTAGTTATCTTAAATTATTCAAAGCCTGTGTGCAACAAACGATCTCAAAACTCAAAACCATCCCAAACTTTCTCGGCCTTCCATGTACATGTACACTGGCTCTTTCGATTCTTGGTAGGTACTCCTGCAGATTTGGAGGGAGAGTCATCTTTCCCAGATGTGACCTGGTTGCCTGAGTGAGGTAGAAATCAATGGTTGGCTTCAGTCTGTGTAGGGTGAGAGAAGCATTGTGTTGAATGTTTCTTGGGCAATAGTTTGATTGCCCTTAGTTGAGTTCCAGGACAAGAAGCCTACATGACGTGGACAACATTATCTGTGTTGACCAGAGCACAGGCTGCACTTCAGTCTCAGGAAGAGACTGTCACTATCCTAAATCTCCAGAGACCAGAGAAGAGTACTGAGCAGATCAGGCCAGACTCTGAAAAGGCATAGATGTTAGCATGCCTTGCCCCTACTTCACACTGATAGGAGGGTGAGAGACTGAGAGCAGACCAGGTGTTGACGTCTGTGTCACTGTCAGAGCTGCAGGGTTTGTTAGATGCTAGAGGACTTACCTTGGAGAAGTTCTGCCAGGCACATGTTGAGTGCCCTATACTTGTGGACCTTTGTAATGAAGCCTAGGATGAGTTGGCATGAGAGTGGTTAGAAGGCATTAGGTTGGTTAGGAGAAATGATTGCTGTATAGTGAGTCTGTAAATCATGAACAAGGAGCTAGCAAGGGACTAGAAGTTCCCCTAGTACAGAGAAATGTATGTTTGTCAGTAGCCCACAAATTGCTTTGGCACATAACTCGGACATAAAAAAGACCTATGATAGGTTGGATTCTTTGTTCAATTGCCTGTGAGGTTTCTGTAGACCCTGTCCTATAGGCTAATTGAGTGGTAAAGTCAGGAGGTAAGTCCAAGGCGCTATTAGTGCCACTGCCAATAGGTGTTGTTTTGGAACAAGTGGGTATTGACATTTTTGGCCCGACCAGCCCATATTTTCAGTCAACAAGTATATCTTGCTTCCGGTGGATCATGCCACCTGTTCTCTAGAACAGTAAGTATGAATGATATATTCTAGGGAAAAGATATAGTACCCAGGAATCGTCCAATCGACAATAAAGATAACATTTTATATTCAAAATTGAAATTAAAGGACAGTTTCAGAATTGTTTCCCCACCGGGGTAGTCCAGAACAAGTGTTAAAAACAGAAGAAACACAAAAACATTCAGCCAAAGAGCATAATGTGACTGACAACCATATACAAAGTTAAAATCACTATTTACAAAACAGACACTACTGCACTCAAAATAGTTTATACTAAATCTAGTGGGTCAGAGTGTAGTCGACGACGTTTCAATCCCTTTACAATGTGAGATCATCATCAGGACAAGTCATAGTTTGCCTGGATCCGTAAATCAATAATGCAATGAAAGTTATTAACACCAGTAGAGGCAAGGAAAAAGAGGGTAAGGGAAAAAAATGAATCAAGTAATTGAAACTCCCCCTTCCATTTCCTTCCTTTATACACTTAATTTGTCTCTACGTCTTTTTCTAGGAGCATGTCAGATCACACTCTGCTGTACACTGATGAATACATTAAAAAGATATTAGAAGGAATTCCACTTTTTATTGATCTCACAGAAAAACCTTACAGAACAACTTGAAAAACATAAGAAAAAATATACCAAAGCACAATTGATGATTTGTATGTTGACAGAATACTTAAAAGCAGACACCATACCCAATGGTCTTCAGGCTAGAAACATTCCCAGGGTATTTACAGATGATAAAAAATACAAACAATGCTACAGCTATGTTGGCACCACCTGTTCCAGGCACTCAGTGGTGCTTGGAATATATACAGCGATTAATCACTCAAAAAAGTTCCTGGAGGAAATATTAGAACTAGAGAGGCAGATGCCTGAATCAAGCGTAATAACGGATGGCAATGCCCCTGGGGTAGATTGAACAGCAAAGGTACTTGGTCACGTTTACTGACTCCGCAGCGGAAGCGGCCAATAGTTTGGATCCAGGTGAAAGGACTAGCTCAACAAACCCAACCCAAAACCATATTTTGTGGGGGGGGGTGGGGTGAGGGGCGTCGACCCAGACCCCCCAGACAAGGGAGAGTCAGAGGATGAGTCCAACGGCAATTCAACACACCAGGCAAAAGACAGACACTTTTTTTTATTACCAATAGGGGAACCAATTAATGAAAACTCTGAATCTACCTTACACTACACAAATGCTGAGCATACCATCCCCATCTTTAATCTCTCTGCTCATAGCTTATCATGTACTGAAATCTCACTTTTGAGCAGATGTTTATCATTATTCCCGACAGTCTGTCCCAATTGTTTAGAACTACAGATTGATATATTTAGATTTTTTGAAAAAATCAGACTACATGCATTTTTTGAGGACAACTCCGGTTCCCCGATTAATGCAGACACGCACTTCAGACCTCCATCTAATTTTCCACCTCCTAATTCATCCATTCCATCTGAAGTACATACATTTGAAAAATTGGTATTAAAAGACATTTGCAATTCAGAACAACAAAGGGTCTTTTTCCATATTACATACCCCTGTCAGTGAAAAAGACCTTAACAGAACTTAAGTCCAAAAATACCAGCTGACAAAGGTAGAGGAATTGTACTCCAAAAATTCACCAAAAAACGGGGACAGTGAGGTTAACTGGTCCAATGTACGTCCCCCCTTTTCATAACGTGTTTGTCAAGAAGTTACACTGTCCTGAAAACAAATATGTAGATTGCAAAGGTTGTCTCAAGTGTAATTACATCAGAAGCAAGGGCCCTCAGGTCTCATCATCAGGCTTGCTCCACTTCAGACTTGTGCTGCAATGTCTGACGGGACCCTCAATGGGGTCACTAAGCCAAACTTCTATTATTATCATTGAACATTCTGTTTGTTTTGATTGGATAAGACTTCTTTGCAGTCCTGAAGAAGCACCATGAGATCTGTAAAGACATGAGTAGGCACAAAACATGTTGACTTGTAGAGTGGTGTTAGAAACAGTATTCTCAACCACATTTTGCAAGAGCAAAGGGTCATTATTTCCCTTAGACTCACTTTCTTGTTTTTAACCTTGACCAACGTTCTCTGCAACTAATTAAAGGAATTTCCTGAGGGAAGTTGAGTCAATTTTATTTTCTTACTTCCCTCCACTGTCTTGTTTGTTCTGCACAGAAGTTTGGCTTAGTGACCCCATTGAGGGTCCCGTCAGACATTGCAGCACCAGTCTGACGTGGAGCAAGCCTGATGATGAGACCTAAGGGCCCTTGCTTATGAGGTAATTACACTTGAGACACCCTTTGGAATCTGCATATTTGTTTTTGGAACAGTGTACCTTTTTGACAAACACTAATTGTACTCCAAGACATTTAGCAGTACAAAAATGAGATTATGAGGCAGATTTATAACATTGAACACTACATGAAATTTACAGGTAATCCTATGAAGGAATTACAGACTGCAATTTCCTCTATTGCCAAGAAAGGCAGTGAAGCAGGTTATATTACCAAAAATGAGGGTTTCTTCCTAAATACAAAGAACCCCAGAATACAGGTGATATGTATACTTCTGAAAATACACAAAAACCAGACAACCATCCCTCCCCACCCCCACACCAGGATGATTGATCATTTCTGGCTTTGGTTAAATATTTGAGCCTATTGGGTGATATATTGATTTCTTTATTAAAGATCATGTACCAACTACCAGATTTTATATCAGAGACAGTACTGACATGATAAACCAAATTAAACATATGCCCCTTGATGACACCTACTGCATTCTGTGTACCTTGGATATTGAATCTCTATACACAAATATAGCCCAGTGTGACGATATAGAGGTCATCAGACAAACTCTTGAAGAGAGAGAAGATCCCCATCCTGTTCCCACTGCATTCATTCTAGGACTTTTGCAATTAACACATACCAAAATGTTTTCCTCTTTGATGCCAATATTACCAACAAACAAAGGGTACATCCATGGGAGCAGTTTACACTCCCAACTTTGCCATTCTGTTCATTGACAACATTGACACAACTATCATTCTCACAAAAAACAATCCATTTAATAACAAAATACTTATATGGAGAAGATATATTGATGACATTTTTGTAATCTGTAAGGGAGATGAGCTGGACCTGACTACATTTATGGAGGGGTCGAATACTAATTTTAAAGGAGTAAAATTCACTTTAGAATTGAGAAAGGAGAAGAAATATCATTTTTAGACCTGATGAGAAGAAACAATGAAGGATAATTATACACTACATTGTATCAAAAAACAACAGAACGCAACACTCTCTTAGCACACTTTAGTCACCAACCGAGAGCACTATGCGATTCACTCATGTATTTTCAATTTTTGATGATTTGTTTTTTAGAGAAGCAGAGACAATGAAAAACAAATTACTTGCAAGGGGGTATGCAAGCAAATTGATCACCAGGTCCTTGAAAAGGGCATGGTATAGCCAATGTGAGTCATTACTCTCCCCAAAAACTAAAAATAATATGGACAGGTTAATATGTGTGAAATCAGCTAAAAATGATTATTGTACGCTACTACCACACTTTAAACACAGGTGAATTGTCCATGGAACAGCCCTTTTTTGCTTTTAAGGAGAACAAAAATATCAAAGGTAATTTGGTTCGGGCATGCCATCTACCCACTAGAACTCACCATACCCTACATGATTTATGGGATTCCGCACCTCTTGTGAGCCACCACAAATGTGGTGATTGCAGTGTATGTGACTATGCTATTGAGTCAAAAGCATGTATACATAATAATGTAAGGACTACTCTCACTCAGTTTTCCAATTGTAATACCAATAATGTAATTTATGCAATGACCAGTCCTTGTCATTTGATCTATGTTGGCCAAACCACACAAAAAATAAGAATAAGGATATGCCAACATTAGAGTCGTGTAAGATGTAAGGTGGCAAACACACCATTAGTGGAACACTTCGAAGCACTAGAACACACTACAAATGACATCTGATGGCAGGTGATTGAAGTCATAAAGTTACCAGCACGTGGAGGTGACATGGCAGCAATGCTAAACAGAACTGATTTAAAATGGATTTTGAAAACGGACATCTTCCATAGTGGATTGAATAGAATGGAAGACTAGACTGCCCTTATTTGAAATACTTATTATATTCTACATTAACTCCTTACTTTAAGAGTTATTTCCATCCAAGTATAACATTTACTCTTCAACAAGTCATTGATAACAACGATTACTAGTCTTAAACCATGAGTCATATGTTCTTCTTTAATTTGTAAGTTTCTCTCCTTACTCTGCTTGTCTGGTGGAACCAGCATGTGTTATTTCCAGCAATAAATAGCATGTAAAGAGTTGTTCTGTAGAACTAATACTATTTCTAACCCTTGAATGTATGTCGAAGTATGGCATTTCCTGTTATATTTCTCGTATGGCATATTCAGCATGCCACTTTCGTCTCACCATTTTAATATGGCCCACACATCCTGCTTGACACTCACCCCTCATGTATTGACTACGTTTTAATTCATGTCACTATTTATGTCATTATGTGCACTATTTAGTTCTAATAAAATTTCAATTTTACAACTTACCATCTTGGCTCGCCTGTACTAACACATCTTAGCTCGGAATTGGGATCTTTGATCCATGTCAACATGGCCGCTGTAGTGGTAATGCCTCATTACACCCCCTTTTTAGTCCCTCTTCTATGACACTGAGTTATGCTTGCATGCTTTCACTTCCTCAAGCAGCCCCTCAGGGATGCGGTCGGCCCCCTCAACCGGCAGTATTCTCATTGTGAAACAGCTCCTCTGACCTATAAACATCATTGGATACAGTAAGCCCTGTAACAATCACAGCAGGTTTGGGAGAATTCTTGTTTATGGGGTGACTCTTGTTTATGGTTCGACTAGTATATATTTGGCATATTATTACCATGTGCGTGTCTTGTTGTAGTTACGGGAATGTATATTAGTACTTTGCCTAATTCTTTTAAACTGCAACATACATGCGGAGATTGATTTCCCTGGTTGTGTCTCGTTTCAGTTATGGGCACAGTTTCTCAAATTATTAGTACTGGGTATCCTTCATAGGTTCGGCAACTTATACCTTATTGCCAAGTACTTAGGGGCTGTCCCCTTTTATCAGCCCAAATTAACACAGTGGGTATTCATGTTTTGAGGGCTTTAAATTGGGATTTCACAGTGACAATGGACTACAGCTGAACTAATTACTGGATATTACAGAGACCCATCAGTAACAGCACTAGGTATATTGGTGACTCTAATTTTCATAGATTCTATCACAAGTTGGTTTATTCCTTCTCAGAAGCAAATTGTACTTGTGGCTCTTAACCTCCATCCTCCGGTAGCCCCCCTACTTTTCAACTTCCTCAAGCAATACTGGGTGCTCTTGGCTGCTTGTGCAGCATTCCTCAGTCTCTCAGGCCCATCCTATGTTGTGATGATGATCCTGGTACTAATTTTGGGATCAAAACATTGTCGACTGAAGTTCCTTGACTCACAGTTCTGGTGTTTTAAGCAGGGGAGGGAAACAATCCCGACTGCATGTGGAACTCCTCGAAATTCCACAGATTTTTTTTATGACTCCACAGAATTCTGCAGAGTGAAACTCCATGAGCTCCACCCACTCTAACTTATTTTTTATTTTTTTCGCTCCCCCGCCCTTTTTCCTTGTCTCTACATGTGTTAATAACTATAATTGTATTATTGATTTATGGATCCAGGCAAACTATGACTTGTCCTGATGATGATCTCACATTGTGAAGGGATCGAAATGTTGTTGACTTACACTTTGACCTGCTAGATTTTCTATAAACTATTTTAGGTGAAGCAGTGTCTGTTTTGTAAATAGTGACCTCAGTTTTGTGTGTGTTTGTCATTCACATTATGTTCTTTGCCTGAATGTTTTTGTGTTTCTTCTGTTTTGAACACTTGTTCTGGACTACCCCGGTGTGGGTACAATTCTGAAACTATCCTTTAATTTTAATGTTGAAAATATAAAGTTCTCTTTATTGTCGATTGGACAATTTGTGGGTACTATATATTTTTCCCAGATCATTGCATTCATACTTTCCATTTAGAGGCCATTGTTCCTTTATTCACATACTGCCCCTGGTCCCTATTTATCCTTGGGTTTGCCTTGTGTCTGTGTAACCAGTTATTCAGAGGCAGTACCTCTGAGGAGCATAACTGGTAAAGTCATAGCTAGGGCATTCCTAGGGAGCTTTTCTAGATTTGAATTTCCTAAGATGGTGTTTTCTGACCTGGAACAAAGCTCATCTCCTCTTATCCAAGATATGTGGAAGCAAGACCTATGCCCTCTCCACAGCATACCACATGCAGTTCAATGGGCTAGTGGAAAAATTTAACAAGACTCTTAAGAGCATGTTGGGAACACTTCCATAGAATCTTCAGAGAAACTGTTCTGTTCTCCTGCCATGTCTTTTAAGTGCCTCCAGAAAAATTTCACAGAAAAGAGTTGGGTTCACACCCTTCAAACATCTGTTTGGGTACTCCACACTCAACATGGTCAGAGACATTTGGGAAGGAGCTTCTGCAGACACCATCAGAAGCTCGATGATGTGGACTATGTGACTGGTCTTGGGAAGTTGATGGTGCAATACATGAGACAGGTGAACAAAAGCTTTCAGTCAAGCCAGCAACTGATGATGGAATAGCATGTCCAGAAAGTCTTGCAACTGGGTACAAGGCTGGTCAGGATGTCTCCATGCTGAAGTCTATTTGTCAAACAGAGTTGGAGGATATGTGATGTGGACACTGCAAGGTAGTGCAAAATGTATTTGAAGTGAACTATTTGGTGAACACAGGTCCTACATGGAAGCCAAAGAGGTATGTAAACCTGCTTAAGCCATAAATTAAGAAATATTGTACAGAGAACATCCTTGCATTGGTAGAGGACATTAAGAGAGTGAACCACTTCCTGACCCATTGGACAGTGTTAAGGATGGTTATATGAAAGGTGTACAACTTCCCCTAGAATTGACTTCGGAGCAGCAAGGACATTATAGAGAGGTCGTGGGACAATTTTCATATCTTTTTCCTGATGTCATGGGTGACAGCTGTCTGTGTGCACTAAATAGATACAGGGTATAGTTTGCCTGTGAAGAGAAAGGCCTTTGGTCCAAGTCCAGCAATGCATTGAAAGTATTGGACTTGGGAGTAGTTGAGTATTCTCATAGTCCAAGAGCCAGTGCAGTAGTGTTGGTGCCCAAGCAAGAATCAACTGAGTTCTGTTTTTTTATGGACTACAAGGCCCCTCATGTGGTGACCAAGACAGATGCATACCTGATTCCCAAAGGAGATGAGCTAGTGAACCAGCTGGGTTTTGCTTGATGTTGCTCAGTTGTTAAGCACCTTTCACATGACCAGTAGCAATTGGCACCTAGTGCAAAGGTGAAATCTACATTCTATATGCCACAGGGTTGGTAGCAATTTAGGATCATGACTTTGGGCACAAGAATGTTCCTGCCACTTTTCAGAGCCTTGTGAACTATGTTTTCCCAGGTTGGAACAGTTCTGTTTGGCCTACTTGGGTGACATTGCAATGCTTAGCAATAGATGGAGGATCAACTGATTAACCTAAAACGAGTGCTGATCAGGATACAGTGGGTGAAACTAACCAGCAAGAGAATCATGTGCCAAGTGAGGCAGACCACTGTAGTCTCCCTTGGGCCTCTGGTGCACAACAGGATGATCTGCTCTTTGGATGCTAACATCTAGCCTATGTTAGTATTGGAAGTTCTAACCACTCAGACCTAAGTGAGAGCCTTTTAGGACTCACTAGGTATTACAGGGACTTTGTGGCAAAATATGGGAACATAGTTGCACTCTTGACAGCCCTGACATCCAAGAAGCTGCCTAAGAAAATTATTTGAACCGCAGAATGTCAGAATGCTGTGAGGGCTAGAAAGAAGCACTATGCAATGCTCATGTGTTTAAGGATCCTGAATGTAGTCAGTCCTTCATTGTACAAATTGGCCTCTTACATAAAAGACAATTGAGAAATACAGGCTGAAGTTGATTATAATGGTAGAGAGTGTCCAGTGACCTTCACCAAATGTGCACTGCTTCCCACTGAACAGAATTAGGCAGCCATTAAAAAAATAATGTTTTGCAGTAGTGTCGACCTTGAAGAGGTTCTGACCTTATTTGTTAAGTACCTAGTTCTAGGTCCGGACAGATCGCAAAATACTCAAGTGGTTGATGGCAATGAAGGGTAAGAATCGCTTGTTGTTGAAATGGTCTGTCTCATTATCAGGCATAGATTTTAAGGATGGAAAGCCAGAATGAATGATGAGAATGCAGACAGACTTTTCAGCTGGTTGGGCTGATTCAACAAACTGACTTTTCAAATGGTAATGTATGATCCTGGATAGTGTGATCTTGGAGGGGCCTCTGTTGGGATCAAAATATCCCCTTGAAGTTCTGATAGCAATCATGCTCATTGTAGAAAATGAAATCCTTAAAGTCCAAGGAGGTCTATAAAATTGAATTAAAAATGGGTTCCTTGTGCAACACCAAAGTCTTAACTAGGAAAAGATCATGTACAATTACCATGATCTCTTTCAAGAACTACTGGTGGATCTGCTGATAAAACCCTTGCCTCAAAATAAGATTCCATTACAAGACAGACATAAGTTATGTTAATTGGTGTTACTTGATATGTATATGGCATGCTTCGGCTATTGATTTTCCCTGTTCTTATAGTGCTGCAGATTGTTTAAAGTATAGTTTCTTTGAGGATGTCAGGGACGTCATAAACCCCCTGCTTTAGCTGCTACAGTGGGAGGGGAGGAGTTCTTGATGGACCTCTTCTGTCTACAGCTCAGCAGACAAAGGCTCATAAAGAACATGAAAGGGTGAGTTTGGTGCGTGAGTGAGTGAAAGTATGGATGTGTGTGTGAGTGAAAGGGTGTACAGATAGGTAAGTGAAAGGGTGGGTCGTGGGTGAGTGAAAGAGTGAAAGGGTAGATGGATCAAAGGATGGGTGCAAGGATGGATGAGTGAATGAGGATAGGTGGGTAAAAAGGTGGATGGAGGGATCATTGAAAGAATGAATGGATTAAAAATGGTGGATGGATCAGTGAATGGGTGAATGGATGATGAGAGAAAGTATGGATGCATGAGTGGGTTAAAGTATGGATGGCTGAGGGAAAGGATGAGTGATAGATGGATGGAGTAACAGGGTAGTGTGATGGATGGAGTGAAAGGGTGGGTAGATGGATGCATTAAATTATGGATGGATGGGCAAAAGGATGGATGCTAGAGCATCACGAACCCACATCTTTAGCAGCTACAGTGGGGTGAAGTTCTTGATTGGCCTCTTCTCTTTGTAACTTGGCAGACAAACATGAGTGAGTGATATCATGGATGGATGGATGAATGGATGATGGATGGATGGATAGATATGAGTGAAAAACTGGGTGGATTGGTGAGTAAAAGAATGGATGGATGGATGAGTAAAAGGGAGGGTGGACAGATAGATGAAAGGGTGGATGGATGAATTATGAAAGGGTGGATGAGTAAGTGAAAGGATGGATGGGATGAGTGAAAAGGAGAATAGATGGAGTGAAATGTGGATGGATGAATGAGAGACAGGATGGATGGATTAATGAGAGAAATGATAGATAGATGAGTGAAAGGATAAATGAGAGAAAGGATGGATGAGTAAAAGAAAGGATAGATGAATGAAAGAATGGATGGATGAGTGAAGGAGGGAAGGGAAGGATGGATAAAAGGGTGGATGAATGAGTGAAAAGGAGGGTGGGTGGATGGATGGATAAAAAGGGTGGATGAAAGGACAAGTGAAATAATGAATGGATGTGCTAAAAGGAGGGTAAATGGATGGACAGATGAGTGAAAGTGTGTATGGATTAGAGGGTTAAAAGATGATTGGATTAGTGAAATGGTATATGGATGGATGGATGAGTGGCTGGCTGAGTGAGCTTCTGACGTTTCTCTTGCTTTCCAGACCAGACAATTTCCAGCAGCCCTGTCAGAGGACCTAGTCAAGGACAAGAAAGTAGTTTCTGCTCAGGCCAATATCCATCATGCATTTTCCCAGAGGATTCTCTGGACTATCATCCTCTGGCTAGGAAAGGCTTTGAAGGGAGGTTTTAAAGGGCTGTGATACAGCATTGTTTGAATAGGGGGTACTTGCAGAGTTGCCTAAAACCATCTGACATATTTTATATCCTCTGATATTTGTAACTGGAAGTCTATTACCTAGGGCCCTGTAGATCCTGGGGAGGGCTCAAAATGTAGAATAGAGTTATCGCTGAAGGCATCCGGTAATAGCGTAGGGATTGGTGAGCTGGTGGAACGCACTGAAGCTCCCATCATGACTTTTTCTCAAAGATAGGGGCTTGTTTTGGTTCGTTCACCCCTATGGCAGAGGCTCCATAGCTTTCTAAATCCCCACTGGCTGGTGCTCTAAGGTCAAATAACAGCCTGGGGCTTGTAGCCGCTCTGTCTAATTCACTAACTGGTCACCCAGCCATTTCTATGAATCTTCCTCCGGATGCAACACCATATGTCAGGGTCCTGGAGAATGTTCCTCCATTGAAATGCAATCTTTCTTGCAGTTACAACACAAGGTTACACACTAGCTAGACAGTCAAATGGTGGGGTGAGGGAGGGGTGACTCGCCACATTGCCCAATACACTATGATGGTTAGGTGAGTTGGCTGGATTGGCAGGGACCCCAAGATGTTTGAAAGAGATTGTGTGGTTGTCAATTCTGATAAGCCAGATGTGACAAGAGATCTGTTGGCCCTACTGTCAAGAGCACAAAGCCCCCCTTCTGTCGTTTTGGCATTAACATTCAGTTTTTCATAAACCCTGCTCTTTATTTCCTTTACAACCCCTGTTGGTTCCCCTAAATCCTATCAGAAAGATGCCTACCCCTAAGTTTAGTAACACAAAAGGATGATGGATGGAGTGCTGAATAATGCAAACACTCACCCCCAGTCACAGATCTCGGTTTAATCCATCGTTCTTTTGCTCACCATGCCACCCCAGTTTGGACCCCGCCATATGCAAATCAGCCTTGACACTGTTCCTCATGGGAACAGTCCAGCCTGAACTGCCAGGCCGGGTCCTCTCTGGACCGGAAACAAGCATCCTGGGACCAGTTTCAGGGTATCACCCTTCATCAGCCAGGCTAGCTTGAATCCAGGGGCACAGTGAGCACGGGACCCACGTCTGAGCATACCCTTCCCACTTAGGGCAACTTTAGCAACACAAAAGGAGATTATTTTGTTTTGTGATGTTACCCCTAAGTTTAGCCTGACCAATCATAATAAATATGAGGTATTAAGTTGCACTGATAGTAACAACTGATTTTTCTTTAAAAGACTGGCCTCATATTCTCCCTGGACCAGGAACTCGGATTGTTCTAATGATGTTATAGATCAAAATTGTTTTACAGCTCAAGGATTGAATTCCCACCTCAGAAAGTGTAGACCAAAATTGTCGAGAAATGTACTCCTCCCTGGAGAATTTAGACCTGAATTTAGTCCTATCATGGAACATGGAGGATGTAGCAAAACATCAAATAGGACTTGTGTTGATTTTGGTTGATTTCATTACCAACTATTGTTTAATTTGTTTTCAAGAAACCTGGGACAGTTCATTCTCTGTCCCCACTATTCCTTCTTCCTATGGCAGTACAAAGGGAGGTATGATGGTTCCTGTGTCACTCCTCACAAAGAGAAAATGGTCAGAACTCCAAAGAGGCTCTCCTAAAATACAGGTAGTACTGTTTGCTTCTTCTAAGTCCTTGAAGATATTTGTTCATTAACTTTTATAATTTTGTTTTCATCCATCGGGAATCTGGAACATGTGTTCACCAGTGGCAGCTGATTCCTGTTTCAAGTGGTGGGGCAATCAGGAATGCCTTTAGGCCCAACCCCAAAGCTCTCAAACATGGGTTGTTATACATAGTGTTTATAATGGGTCATGATTAAGAGCTCTGGAGTTAAGGCTGAAGGCAGTGTGAATTTCTCACACTGCCTAGCAGTGTGCAAAACACATTAAAATAGCATTCAAAAAGTACTTACCTACTCCAGTTCTCTCCCTCCTTCAGTCCAGTGGCAAGGGGCATCTGAGCCAAATCCTCTCTACCAATCCTGGTGCTGTACTCATGCTGCTCAGGCAGGATTGGCTTGAGTGTGCTAGTTCAACGCTCCTTCAGGTCCTGCAGGGTTGTGCCTGCCCTCCACCCAGCTGTCTGAGACAGCTCGGGTGGAGAGGTATAAAGTGCACGTCAGGCTGGCCATCACCAGACAGCAAGCCAAAATGACATGTGCACTTTGAACTTGAGTGGCCACCACTACTACTCCCCTGCTGCCAGTCAGCATCGATGTCCCTGCCACAAAACTTGGCTCAAGCTGGCTGGATGCACTGAAAATTAAAACGGTAATAAAACAGTTTTAGTATGGCTATATTTTTCATTTTTGCTGCGTTGGCAGCAGGGTGGACGACACTCCCCTACCCTAAAGGAGGCACAGCTGCTGCTGTTCACTCTGCATTGTTTTCTTGGAAGAATGCATAAATGTTCCAGATTCCTGATACATAAACCAGAATAAAAGGTGGAAACCTCATATTGTTTTTCATTTACATCCTACTAGGGGACTTCAACATCCATCTTTGCAAGGGCAAAACCGCGGTCCTCATCCTCCTAGACCTCTCAGCCTCATTCGTCTGCCACACACCCTACGCACACGCCTTAATGATGCAGGGATCCTCAACAGAGCCCTGGACTGGATCACCTCCTTCCTCACTGGCAGAACTCAGAGAGTCCGCCTCCCTCCATTCTGCTCTGAAGCCACCACAATCATCTGCAGCGTACCCCAGGGACTGTCCCTCAGCCAGACCTTCTTTAACGTCTACATGGCTCAGCTCGCAAACATCGTCCGAACTCACAACCTCAATATTGTCTTATATGCCGATGACACCCAGCTGATCCTCTCCCTCACCAAGGACCCCGCAATAGCCAAAACCAACCTCCAAGATAGAAAAAGGCCATCACCGAAGGGATGGAGAACAGCTGCCTGAAACTAAATTCCGCCTAAACTGCAGTCCTCATCTTGGCCTCCACCCCCTCCGCATGGGATGACTGCTGGTAGCCTGCCACACTGGGAACCACACCGACACCCACCGACCACACACACAACCTGGGATTCACCCTGGACTCATCACTATCAATGAGCCAGCAAGTCAACGCCATTTCTTCCTCCTGCTTCAACACCCTCCGCGTGCTTTGGGAGATCTACAAATGGATCCCCACTGGAACCAGAAGGACGGTCACCCAGGCCCTCGTAAGCAGCAAACTGGACTATGGCAATGCTCTCAATGCAGGAACCATGGCCAAGCTCCAGAAAAGGCTGCAACACATACAGAACGCCTCTGCACGCCTCATCCTGGACATCCCCTGCCACTGCCACATCACAGCCCACCTGAGAGACCTACACTGGCTCCCCATCAACAAGAGAATCACGTTCAAACTCCTCACCCACGCTCACAAGACACTGCACAACAATGGACCAGAATACCTCAACAGACGGCTCTCGTTCTACACCCCGACCTGATAGCTTCGCTCCGCCGACCTTGCCCTTGCCACCGTCCCACGCATCCACAGAACGACCGCCAGTGGCAGATCGCTCTCCCACCTCGCCGCCAAGATGTGGAACACTCTTCCCATCCACCTGCAGCAGACAAAGGACCTACTTACCTTCAGGAGACACCTCAAGTCATGGCTGTTCGAGCAGTAGCAGCCCCCCTCCCCTCAGCACCTTGAGATGCTCACAGGAAAGTAGTGCGCTTTACAAATACCCTGATTGATTGATTGATTGGTATAGTTTCATGGCATAATATCCATACAATTGATTGCTTTGGAGGTGATTTGCACATGGGACACACTGATCAAGGAGCTAGATTAGGAGTAATCATCATTGTTATCATCCAGTCCCCCTGATTGACTCCGTTGTCAAGGCCATTGAGCTGGTGATTTTGAATACATAAATGACGTGGGCTGAGGAGAAGGACATTTTGTCAGATCTGCAATATGGGTTCAGGCCATGGCTTGAAACCAATGATCAGTGCCTCAACATCTACTTTCTTTTTAGGAACTACAAGTAGTTTAATTGGCCAAATTAACAGGGACAAATTGTGGTCTACTTTATTGTGTAGATCCAGATCTTGTTTGTTTTTAATGGGCTTGCACAGTAACATGTCTGCTGAAGTTCATTATAATCAAGATGGCTCTTGCACAGAGTTAGTCACCATTGAGCGTGGAGTTACACATTATTATTCCCTTCCTATTCATGTTACATATTAACAATCTAAAGTCTGTTTTATTGACAAATAGTATCAATGTTTCAAGTGTGGGGAGCCACTAAATCCCAGCATCATTTACACGGTTGATGTGGTGTTGAGCTCCAGAACTACAAGAGGGTTGCAACGTTTTCTTAACATCATCGTTAACTTTATGGACTCTTTCTGTATGTCAACTAATTATTCCAAGTCATAGATAATAGTGGCAGGACCAAGATCCACACATTTTATGTAAAAGGGAAGGAGATCTCCACGGCTGATTCATTCTCAGACCTGGCATTACATTCCATCGGGCAGGAACATGGTCCCCTCTTCTTATTTCAAAGAAGAATCTCTTTTTGAGGTTTGTAGCATCGGTGATCAAATGTGCTTCTAAAGCGGTCAACAGACCAGTAATACTGATGGGTGAGCTATATCAAGTAAAATGTGCTTCTTTAGGTGCCTACTGTTTTGCCATCTAGGGCATTGTGGATCCTACAGTCTTTGAAACAGTTGAAAATCACTTTACAAAATGTTTGTTGAGTTTACTCAAGAACACTTCCTCTTACACATCTCATAAAGAGTTAGGTTTAACCAGTCTGTCGATACTCTTGCCTTTCATCCTTTGTGAAGGTGGCTAGCAGTTTCACCAAAAAAGAAACCGGTTTAAACCCTCAATACTCAGGAATCTAGAGCCGGACAGTAGCCATGGTTGAAATATATTAGGACCTCTTTACAGCCTTGGGCCTCCATGAACACTATGACCACCCTGAGACCATATCAAAAAGAAACATTGGGTAGACAAACAAAACCTTTGTTTCTGTAGACAGCAGGATAAGGAAAGCTCTGAACTATCAAAATCCACAATTCAGGAGTTTATTATTATACTCAAGACAAGATATTATTATACTACTCAAGACACTCAAGTTAAACCATATCTATCTTGTGTGTCCAACATCATCCTCTGTCATCTATTAACTAGATTCAGACTTACCTTGAGCCACTGTTTACTGGCAGTACTGGGAGGTTCGAATAATGTCAGAAATTGTATGCCCCTGTGGCTGCGACCAAGTTTCTCTGCATGACGCCTTTCGTTTTATTATGTTCTACAATTTCCACAGTAATTTCGAACACACCTGTTGCTAGGTAGTTTTCTAACACAAGCTCCCCCAGCTTTGTTTTATCTTCAGCTGTTCCAGATTGAACACAGCTGCTTCTCAATAGCATGTTTTACAAGGGGGCAACTAATAAAAGACAGCTGAGGGTATCTCGATAATTATGTATAACAATGTACTGTTTTTTTAAGATCTTATGACTTTTTGTGCTGTAGTCAATTTTAATTAATTTCATACATATATTATTGTATTATATTTGGTGTATTTTAAGATTGATTTTTCTTTTTTGGATGTTTTGCCAAATTAAATAAAAATGATGATGATAGCTACATTGCTACCGGTTAGCCGCACTGACTCATGTCCATTGGAAATCCTGCACAGCACTTTTAATGATTGCTATTATGGTTGTACATATATGTAAACAATGAGTTTTTAAATTGTGATGAGGAGTCAAAGGTTCCCAAAGTAATTATTTTTAAGTAATTATGTTGCTTGATTAATGGTACAGAGGATCACTGACATAATATCGATGCATGTGATATTGAAACACAAAAATATCTGAAAATGTTGTTCACAAAAATATCACCTTCCTATACTTAACTAGTAAAACCACAAATATCGAGAACACATATATTGTTGTTAAAAATATCAGTTTCTACTTGCATCCAAAAGTATCAGAAAAAAAATATTGTCATGTCTAAATAAACATATATTTCAAAAATGACAATTAACACAATGTTGAGTACAGTAATATCGTAATAACATTATAAATATTTACTATAAAAACAGTTTTCTTGTATAATAATTATTTGAAAAATATATGAATATGTTACATCACTATATATATATATATATATATATATATATATATATACACATATTTATAATATATTCACTGGAAAAAAACAAAGTTTACAGGGACATTATAGTATAGAATTTAATATAATCATAGAAATTCACTCACTAGTGTTATCAAAGATCTCATGAGTGCCATGATTTTTGGGGCTATTAGCAGTGCCAGGCGAGGTGATTGAGTTATAGTTACCTTAGGGCATGAGCTATAGTTATTTGAGATGACTCTGACTATAACTGGTGAATTTCTATGGTTTCGTACATTTAAAATGTGAGCCTAACAATAACGTCCCTGTAACCTTTGTTTTTTAATGTGAAATTCTGTATTTTTTAATTATATTTCCTAACTATAACGTCCCTGTAACCTTTGTTTTTTTCAGTGAATTTCTAGTTTTTTTTAATGTATAGTAATTTTCAGTACTATACAGGGAGTGCAGAATTATTAGGCAAGTTGTATTTTTGAGGATTAATTTTATTATTGAACAACAACCATGTTCTCAATGAACCCAAAAAACTCATTAATATCAAAGCTGAATATTTTTGGAAGTAGTTTTTAGTTTGTTTTTAGTTTTAGCTATGTTAGGGGGATATCTGTGTGTGCAGGTGACTATTACTGTGCATAATTATTAGGCAACTTAACAAAAAAAAAAATATACCCATTTCAATTATTTATTATTACCAGTGAAACCAATATAACATCTCAACATTCACAAATATACATTTCTGACATTCAAAAACAAAACAAAAACAAATCAGTGACCAATATAGCCACCTTTCTTTGCAAGGACACTCAAAAGCCTGCCATCCATGGATTCTGTCAGTGTTTTGATCTGTTCACCATCAACATTGCGTGCAGCAGCAACCACAGCCTCCCAGACACTGTTCAGAGAGGTGTACTGTTTTCCCTCCTTGTAAATCTCACATTTGATGATGGACCACAGGTTCTCAATGGGGTTCAGATCAGGTGAACAAGGAGGCCATGTCATTAGATTTCCTTCTTTTATACCCTTTCTTGCCAGCCACGCTGTGGAGTACTTGGACGCGTGTGATGGAGCATTGTCCTGCATGAAAATCATGTTTTTCTTGAAGGATGCAGACTTCTTCCTGTACCACTGCTTGAAGAAGGTGTCTTCCAGGAACTGGCAGTAGGACTGGGAGTTGAGCTTGACTCCATCCTCAACCCGAAAAGGCCCCACAAGCTCATCTTTGATGATACCAGCCCAAACCAGTACTCCACCTCCACCTTGCTGGCGTCTGAGTCGGACTGGAGCTCTCTGCCCTTTACCAATCCAGCCACGGGCCCATCCATCTGGCCCATCAAGACTCACTCTCATTTCATCAGTCCATAAAACCTTAGAAAAATCAGTCTTGAGATATTTCTTGGCCCAGTCTTGACGTTTCAGCTTGTGTGTCTTGTTCAGTGGTGGTCGTCTTTCAGCCTTTCTTACCTTGGCCATGTCTCTGAGTATTGCACACCTTGTGCTTTTGGGCACTCCAGTGATGTTGCAGCTCTGAAATATGGCCAAACTGGTGGCAAGTGGCATCGTGGCAGCTGCACGCTTGACTTTTCTCAGTTCATGGGCAGTTATTTTGCGCCTTGGTTTTTCCACACGCTTCTTGCGACCCTGTTGACTATTTTGAATGAAACGCTTGATTGTTCGATGATCACGCTTCAGAAGCTTTGCAATTTTAAGAGTGCTGCATCCCTCTGCAAGATATCTCACTATTTTTGACTTTTCTGAGCCTGTCAAGTCCTTCTTTTGACCCATTTTGCCAAAGGAAAGGAAGTTGCCTAATAATTATGCACACCTGATATAGGGTGTTGATGTCATTAGACCACACCCCTTCTCATTACAGAGATGCACATCACCTAATATGCTTAATTGGTAGTAGGCTTTCGAGCCTATACAGCTTGGAGTAAGACAACATGCATAAAGAGGATGATGTGGTCAAAATACTCATTTGCCTAATAATTCTGCACTCCCTGTAGATTAATCCAGCCACCGCCGACCACGGGCTTTGGCCGTGTGCAGCAGTGGTTGGCAATAGCCGACCCCTTATAAGCACCCAACCATCCCTAGCCTACGCCCGTATGTGGCAGAGGTTGCCCGCAAGGCCTGGCCTGCAGCCAGACCCTGCGGCCAACCCCCCTAACCACCTAACCCCACACTGTGCACTGCCCTTTGGCCGTGCATGGCAGGAGTTGGCCACAGCCCATCTCTCTGGATGTGAGAATAGGTGTAAGAGGGTGTATCTGGGGATGAGAATGTATGTGAGAGTCTCTGCCTGGGTGTGAGAGTGCATGCATCAGTGTCTTAGTGGGTGCGTCAGTGTCTGCACATGCCTGTGACTGGGTGAATGAGGATGTCAGTGGGTCCGTGAGTGGGTATTTGAGAGTCTGAATGGGTCAGTGAGTGAGTGGGTCTGTGAGTGGCTTTGTGAGGGTCTGAGAAGGGATTTGAGTAGGTGTATGGGGGTCTGAGTGGGTCTGTAAGTGGGTGTGTGAGTGTCTGAGTGGGTCTGTGAGTGGCTGAGTAAGGGTCTGAGTGGGTGAAAGAGATTGAAGGAGAGAGTGAGAGAAAGAGATTGAGAGGGAGAGAAATATGGAGTTTTTTAGGCTTTGATAGATGATATATTCAGAATTAGATATTTCTGCACAAATTGAAAAGAACAATTTAAAAGAGTAATATCACCTTTCAGTATGAGCCTTAAACATTTGCAATTGTAAAATAAAATAAAGGAGGAAAAGACTATAGATACACTTGGAGTCAAACCCTGAACTCTCATTGTGAAGGTCTGTGACCTTCACCATTACGCTATCTTTGTTTATCACTGTTCTGTTTTTTGTACCCCTTTGTTGGCTATCTGGCACCACGGGGGAGCCTCAAGGCCTTCCCCTATTGTCCCACCAGATTGTTTTTTATTTTTTCCTTTATGGACTATCTGTGCCTTGAGGCTCACTCCGCCGTCCCAAGCGGCTCCCACCTCCTGCTTGAGTTGGCATTGCCCCAGCAAGCAGGTAGATACTTTTCATAGCAGCTCCCTACTTGCTGGAGCAATGTTTTCATCTGTCTGCCCTGCATGCATATCTGCAAGCAGGGAAGACAAATGAAAAATCTGCTTTCTGACAGCGGGACTTGTTTGACAGGTCCCACTGTTAGAAAGCGGACTTTGTTTGCTGTGGCTTGGCTGTGGCTGTCAAAGCTGCAGCCAAGCCATAGCAAACAGCAATGTCACAGGAGGCCGGCACCCCAGGACATAGCAAGAGCTGACCCTGGGGGTGGCTGTCCTCAGGGCCATCAGTGACTCCTCTAGAGGGGCCCTGTGCCCCCCCTCCTATGAACAATGCCCAGGGAGGTGGTGGTCCCCGGGGCTCAGGAGTCCAAAAGATGATGCTGTAATTCATGTAAGGAACACAAACACCTCCCCAAATGTGACAGAAATAGATGTAAGAGAGGTATTGCAGGACATAAGAAAGGCAAGCACTAACTCCCAGGAACCCACAACCAAAATCCTCTAAGATATACTGCCTAAAGTCTCCAAATTCATCAAAGGACAACCACAACCCATACCCACTTAAAAAAGTTTATTGCATCAGCTCAAAAAAACACCAGCAATATACCTCCTTTCCCTAGAAAATACTGGGACATAGAAATACCTGAATATTTAATAATGGCACATAATGATTAACCTTTCCTTTTATATGACAACCTAAACAATGAAAAACAAATCCTAATATTCTCTCTCTCTCATAACTTACTAAAGCTAGGCCATTGTCAAACTTGAATGTTAGATGGGACCTTCAAAATAAGTCCCAGAACATTCATTCAGATATAACATACATGGTGAATATCAAAAATAAAATATATTTTTATATATGCCCTACTACCAAATAAACAAAGCAGCAATAACTATGAACTTTTAAACAACATAAAACAAAGAACTACACCCACAAAAATGAATCACAGACGTAGACCAAGCTATGATTCAAACCATTTTAACAATGTACCCACACACAGCCATACAGGCTGTTGCTATCATTCCAATCACAGCATATGGAGTCACCGCCAACAATCTGCACTAAGTGTAGAATATTCTACACACTGCCAATTTGCCTTTGAAATAAAACAAAATGATAACACTAGCATATGTCCCTGCCACAGAGGCAGCTAACCACTCCAATGTACTAATAGAAAGCCCTTTCTACCAACAAAATGAAGACAAACTAAGACCCCCAATGGATTATTTTGAATACACTTGGGTTGGCAGACTGCATTGTTCTGGACACAGACCCCAAATCAAATAACAAATATCATGGTGGAATGTCTATGACAGCACCTTGGCACAGGAAGCAAAACCAACAACACTTTAGAAGGATAGCACAATGAATGTGTATATAAGTCAATTAAGTGCAGTGTAATTTGTGATAGTTATAACATACAGTGAACATACAGTTTTTATTGTATACGCATCTCTGTGTTAAGTGTTTATGGTCAGGATTCTAGATAGACTGTAGACTCCATCAGGTTCTTTGGAATGTTGGTCTCAGTGCAGTTTTTGTCATTTGAAAGCTGTGTCCTGCCTGGAGTGGTTTAGGGTGATTTTCATCAATTGAACTACCCATTAAAATACTCATTCTGCCTTCATCGGGTGTTGCCACTCATTATACGTGGTGACAAGCATGCAGCAGTCACCCCAGATGGACAGAACCCACACATCAAGAAACGATACTATCACTGATGACTAAAGGTGATTTATCTTAATTTCATTTATCCAGACAGATTAATCTACAAAGCATATGTTGCATACTGGATACTTGTAGGTGGCGAGCGCGTTTCTCCTCCAGCAATTTCTGACAAAATATCAGCAACTCTGCGCAGAAGTTTGACTACTCTGCACAGTCACACGCATAGGCAACAAGCCCAATTCCCTTTAGAAGGAAAAGATAATACCGGCAGCCATCTTAGCTCATTGGGAAAGGTTTTAGACATAAACAATATGTCTATGGCCCATAGAAACAAACACTAATACTGGCTAGCTCTTTGGGAAAAGCCTTAAAAAAAAACACATACTATTTACATTATCTCCCTACCATTCTCGACATGTCCTGTGCGCTCCAGGTTACATACTAAAGTTCAAAAAAATATAGTTTGTGTTTTGATGTTTGAACACAATATTCAACACTAAACATTGTTTCATCCAAAGAAAACTATTTAACAGAAGAAAACATTGTACAGTGAAGATCTTAAAGTTAACAACACTAGAGTGTCATTGACATTCCCTTATATCTGTGAAGCTTGTTTGCTCATTCTACATGGTGACAGGAACACCACTTCTGGCCTGTTACCACCACAGAGGAGGTTTAATGACAGCACAACACCTATGGTCGGCTACAAACTGACAACGTCAGAAGGCAGTTTTAAAAGGGCATTAGCTTGCCTGTTCTGTGTCCATCTTTAGACTATGTGGTGACAGGCACACCACTTCAGTGGAAATTGTACCAGTGACATCATTTGTTTGCAGCTTCTCAATGGTGTTTTTGTGTTTGCACCTTTGCTCCAGTCTACATTTGCTGAATGTTTGTTGGAGACATTTCACCACCAATGTGCTTATCTTGGTGATTGGCTCACCTACATTCATGAATGGATGTATAATCATCCATAAAGATTTATTAGAGATTCCATAATGCAGAGTTATCCTGGTTTTCACCTGCCATTGTATCTAAACCTGTGTCATAGTCATAATGCAGTCAGTGAATCCTCCATAGCCTTTATTAGAAACTCCAGGAGATCCGTCGAGACCTTGGAAACAGTTGTATGAAGCCTTTGAAGCATACTTAGGAGCCATTGGGGCATCTAGATTTAGGCAAGAGAGGAGAAAATATTTGTTACTGCACTCCTTAGGATTCAAAGGGAAATCCACATTTAAGTATCTGGCTGATGTTCAAATTAAGGCTGAGGAAGAGCTTGATGTTTACTGGGAGGATATAAAAATAATTGGTCGAAAGGTTTGATGTCCCGCCTTGCCCTGTGGTGTTGAGACACAAGTTCTTCAAAAGCGAACAGAACACAGTTGAAGATGTCTATGAGTACGTTTTGACTCTACAAAAGCTAGCTGCAGAATGTCAGTTTTAAAATTTTGGATAACAGCTTATTCAAGGCCAGTTTATTTGTCTCTGTGTTGATAAAACCATCAAACAAAATGTACTATCTTTGGGTAATCCTTCTTTGACATATACTATCAGAATAGCAAAAAGTATTGAGACTTCAATTAAATCTGCAAAAGAACTTAAAGATAAAACAGCAGACCAAGTAAATGTGTAACGTCCAAACGAACAGAAGGGTAAAATGAACAAGGCAATGTCTCCTATACTGGGATCAACAAAACCTGGACAACAAATTCGTTTTTTAAACAATCTAATATCTGTTTTAGGTGTGAAAATTCAGTACATCAAAAAAGAGGGAGAGTTTGACCAGCACAAAATGTTCAATGTATGCTGTGTGCCAAAGTGGGTCAATTTGCAAAGGTTTGCCGGAGTGTGAGACGCAAAAGTACCAAAGTATCAACTGTCTGTGAAGAAGGAGAAAGTAGTGTGGATGACTTGATGGGTCAGGTCCAAGACATGGTATTAGTAGTAGGTGATGACAAGTTGGTGACTGGAGATCCAGAACAGTATGTTGATCCCTATGTTTATGTTCAAGTGGGGAATAAGCTTCTTTTAGTTGACTTTGGTGCAGGAATCACTATGGCCCTCATTATGACAATGGTGGTAAATCCCACTTACCGCCACGCTGACTGCCGCCAACTTACCGCTGCCACGGATATCCATTCACCATATTATGACACACATACACCAATCCATCAATATTCAGCCACAAGACACAAATCCGCCAGCCCAAAGGTCAGTGATAAACTGGCAGTATCAAAACCTTCACCGTTACGCCAACAGAACAACGCCCATCACATTATGATCTACGAATCACCACGGTGGACATTAAACGGCGGTAAACCATTAGCGGTACATACCGCCGCATTCAAAATGGACACACACAAACAAAACAACACCACATTGGACAATTCAAACAACACACACCTGACACCCATACACACACCACACCCACCCACTCACACCCCTATAAAACACAAACCCATATTACCCACAACCCTTTACCATTACAAACCATTGCCAGCAGAGAAACAGCAAGACCACAGACACAACCAAAGCCACACACTACTCACACCTATACACCACTCACGCACCCCACATCACACACCCCAACACATTACCCAACACACCATCACCTAAACACGTCACACAACACCCATGGTACCACAAATACACCCCCGCTTCACAGAGGAGGAGCTAAGGGTCATGGTGGGGGAAATTATCCAGGTAGAGCCACAGCTATTTGGAGCACAGGTGCAGCAGATATCGATAGCTAGGAAGATGGAGCTATGGCGGAGAATCGTGGACAGGGTCAACGCCGTGGGACAGCACCCAAGAACTAGGGATGACATCAGGAAGAGATGGAACGGCCTACGGGGGAAGGTACGTTCCATTGCAGCAAGACACCAACTCGCTGTACAGGGGACTGGCGGTGGACCCCCACCCCCTCCCCCACAACTAACAGCATGGGAGGAGCAAGTCTTGGCAATCCTGCATCCTGAGGGCCTGGCCGGAGTAGGAGGAGGACTAGACTCTGGTAAGTCAACTCTCTACTACTATCACTCCCCTACCTGCATGCCATCACCTACCCCCACTCTCACTCCCATCACTCCACCACTACCCACACACCCCACCATCACATCTCACTCATCCCAATGCCAAGCCCTGCATGCTCTACCAATGCATGGACGCCACTCACAGCCCTGCACGGACACTTATCACTAAAGCATGCACACTATAGAGATCTAATCATCCCACTATACACCAACGTACACAAGTGAAAGCTGCCAGGGCAAATCCAACCAAAGAGGGCAAGCCACAGATGCCCAATATGTCAGACACAGAAACCATAACACATCATTACATCCCCACAGGTACCCCAGCCAATGTCACCAGAGAGGAGGTGCCAGCAATATCCAGCCCCCAACAGAAGAGGCCCACAATGATGACAGCAACTCTGGTCTTGAGGATCTGGATGACCAAACTGGCCCATCAGGGTCCTCTGGACAGCCGGTTACCCAGGCCCAGGAAACACCACCACAGCACCCACCCAGCGTACCCATACCTCTGTCCCCATGACATGTCAATCAGCAGTGTGTCCACCTCTACAGGGACCCCAGTACACACCTCCTACCCATGACAATCAGGGACCTGGGGTCAGTGGCAGTGGTCACATGGTTCAGGACACAGAGGCACAGGCCAACAGGGACACTGGGAGGACTGCTGTGCACCAGGGGGAGGACAGGCCCAGGGAACCGACTCTTCAGGAGGCACTTGCAGAGATCTTGGGAGCATATCAACATTCCCAGGACACGATGGGCCAGATCCTGGACAATGTGCAGGAGAACAGGTGGCTGTAGGAGGGGCAGTACCAGGGGATCAGGGAGGACTTGCAGGCCCTCAACAACACCCTGATCTCCATAGCAGGGGCGCTGGCAGAGATGGCCAATATTATGAGGGAGGCAGTCATGGCCAACAGCGGGCCCCTGCCACTAGCCAGACATCTGAACAGCCTTCCACCTCCGCTGCTGCTCGTGGCCAGGAGGCCCCGTCACAGGACTCACAGGCCACCAGCACCCCTCCCCCTGCAGAAGGAGAACCACCCCTCAAATGTTTCCTGCGATCCAGACAGAAGCCAGAGACACTTCCCAAGACGCCCGCCAGAAAATAAGACTCTCCTGATTGTCACTCTTGTGTCCCACT
Source organism: Pleurodeles waltl (assembly GCF_031143425.1). Classification (NCBI taxonomy): domain Eukaryota; kingdom Metazoa; phylum Chordata; class Amphibia; order Caudata; family Salamandridae; genus Pleurodeles; species Pleurodeles waltl. The sequence continues at coordinate 941,874,051 of NC_090449.1, forward strand.
CTGTCACCCTGTCCACCATGAACTGCCATTGCTCCCCTTCCTATGCCCCCTTGGACAATGCACCTGTGATACAAATAGACTGGACTGTATCCTGGACTTTCCTCCATCATCACCCCAGCCCAGTGCACTTCTCCCTGTACTTCTTAGCACTTAAATAAATACCCTTTGAAAAAATACAAGTATGGAGTATGTCAAATAATTTAAGTATGTATTCGTTTAACAAGGTTTAAACATTGCAATTCAACTGTACAGTAATGTATACATAGGAAAGACCTGTAGTTGGCTGCAGTGAACACACCAGGAGCGATAGTGGGGCACCAACATCTGCAAAAAGAGTTGCCAAAGGGTACAGTATGTGGGCATAGAAGAGGGAAATAACAGCATGCCAGTGCCACACGAATTCAAACAAATGTCATTGAAATGTGAAGTAACACTGTCTTACCTGTGTGTCATTGGAAGTATTGTCTGATCACTGATGTTCTGTTGTCCTCATCCTCTGCCTCCTCATCCTCACTGTCCACAGGGTCCACTGCTGCCACATGGGCATCTCCAGCCTCCTCCTCCTGCGTAAAAGGCACGTGGCATCTCAGGGCAAGGTTGTGCAACATGCAGCATGCCACTACTATCTGGCAGACCTTCTTGGGAGAGTAGCACAGGGATCCACCTGTTAGATGGAGGCACTGGAACCTGGCCTTCAGGAGGCCGAAGGCCCTTTCTATTATCCTTCTGGTTCTCCCATGTGCCTCATTATAACGTTCTTCTGCCCTTGTTCTGGCATTCCTCACAGGGGTCAGCAGCCATGATAGGTTGGGGTAACCAGAGTCACCTGCAAATTTTGAGGGACAACATTTAGCCACACACTATCCCATATGGCCCACACCATACCCATACACCAACATCTACTGGGTGGGAACCTGGGCTCACCTATTAGCCACACCCTGTGCCTCTGTATTTGGCCCATCACATTTGGATGCTGCTATTCCTCAGGACAAAGGCATCATGCACCAACCCTGGATACTTAGCATTGATGTGGGAGATGTACTGGTCCGCCAAGCACACCATCTGTATAGTCATAGAGTGGAAACTCTTCTGATTTCTGAACACCTGTTCATTCTGACGGGGGAACAAATGCAATATGTGTTCCATCTATCGCCCCAATTATGTTGGGGATATGTCCCATAGTATAGACCTCGGCCTTCACTGTGGCCAAATCTTCAACCTGGGGAAATACAATGTAGCTGCACATGTGTTTAATAAGGGCAGACAACCCTCTTCTTAGCACTATTGAGAACATTGGCTGTGACATTCCTGCTGCCAAGCCCACTGTCACTTGGAAAGAACCAGTTGCCAGGAAATGGAGCACTGATAGAACTTGCACGAGAGGGGGGATCCCAGTGGGGTGATGGATATCAGATATCAGGTCAGGCTCCAACTGGGCACACAGCTCTGTGATTGGGGCCCTGTCAGGTCTATAGGTGAGGATAATGTACCAATCCTCCATTGTTGCCACGTCCACCAGGGGTTTGTACACAGGGGTATGTCTCCATCTCCTGTTCATCTGCAGCTGTAGCAATATATGGGGCAAAAGAGTGAGGAGCCGGTCACAAACTGAACAATGGGGCTACAACAGAACTTTGCATGTTGTTAACTTGTAATGGGTAAGTGTAATTTGTACAGTATGTCCTAATTTCACCAGTGACGCAGCAATTATCCAGGGCCTGCTCCCCCCCTGAAATGGCGTCTGCCTGTCCTGTGTGGAGGGAAAGTGGAAGTGAGGTAATTCTGCTGACATTGTGCACCGCTGCGGGAGGCGGTCGGGAACCGCCGTGCAACTCCTCATTGGTTAACATTGGGCCCTATGGGTTACAGTGGCCAATGGTGATCTACGCCGGCGGTGTCAGTATGCACCGCCGTGGACTTGACCGCCATTTTCTATCTCATCCCTCACTTGCTGCCTGATCTTCAACAGGAGAGGACCTACACTGCATGTGCTGCTGTGACCTGTGTCTGGAAACTCCCATGGCCCGTGTGATTGGGGAAAGGGCCCCAGCCTTCACTTTGGTGGAGGTGGAGAGACTGGTGTATGGGGTCCTACCCTAGTACAGACTGCTGTATGGGCCTCCAGACCAACAGGTGAGTACCCTGTGGGCACGATGTATGTAGCATGAATGCATGGAGTGGTGTGTGTGAAGGCCTCATGTAAGGGGGTGGGTGGATGTGCTCTGGGTGACGTATTGGTTGTGTGCTGGGCCATGTGCGTGCAAATGATGATGTGAAGGGGTATGGTGTGCCATATGTGTAACAGGCAGGATGTTTGACTAATTCTATTTTCCTGTGTGTATTTCCTCTGCAGGTCAGTGCTCATCAAAAGAAGGGTAAATGGCGTGCCATTGCCAGGGACGTGCAGACCCTGGGGGTCTAAGGCAGTGGAGGCACCCACTGTCGGAAACAGTGGGAGGACCTGAGATGCTGGGCACAGAAGAAGGCGGAGGCCCAGCTGGGGATGGCCTCCCAACGAGAAAGGGGTGCCCGTAAAACCCTGACCCCCCGATGGCCCGCATACTGGCAGTGGCCTATACTTAGCTGGATGGGTGCCTGAGGGCATCACAGCAGCCACAAGGGGTTGACTACAGTGCCCATCATTTCGACTTACGCATGGTAGGGTGGTATCCGCATGGGGAATGTGTGTCAGTGGGTGCCCCAGGTCAGGCGTGACATTGCAGCACCGGTCCCCTGGTGGCCAGGGTTCAGAAGGGATAATCTTGCTACCTAGCTCGTAGGCATCCACAACTGGTCAGGGCTGGGTGGGTCCCAGGTGTGCTGCATTTGGCGGTGTGTGCCCCTCCCCATGGCTTGGCTGCTAACTATTTGTCTGCTAGTGCTATGGCATATTGCGTAGAGCTGTTCCCTGTGTGTGAGGGTGCTGTGTACGCCAACGGCGGTTTTGGGGCAGCCATTGACCAAGTGTATCCTTTGTCTCTTCCCCCCCTTTTTGTTTTGTCACTCTGTCCTTATGTGCATTAGCATCATCTGGCACAGGAGCAGAGGCACCAACGACGGAGGGAGCTGCACCCACAGGACCCAGGAGGCAAAGTCCACCGACGGTGAGGGCACTAGTGGGACAGAGGGTGAGAGGAGCACCAAGGCGGAGACTGGAGGGGGCAGTTCTGACACAGATACCTCTTCTGATGGAAGCTCCCTGGTGGTGGCAGACACCTCTGTGACCACCCCAGCTACAGGTATATCTGCCACCCCTGTACCAGCACCGCCCTCCCAGCAGCCCCTCAGCGAGTTGACCATGCCCGCTCACACAGGAAGGTGGGCATCTCCTTTGCCCCAGGCACCTCAGGCCCTGCCCCAGTTAGCCCTGCTGCCCTGAGTGAGGAGGCCATTGACCTCCTGAGATCCACCTCTGGAGGGCAGTCAACCTTTGTGAATGCCAACATGGGGCTGGCAGCCCAGATGCAACAGACTAATGCATCTGTGGAGGGTATTCACACTGGATTGGCAACCCAACAGAGATTGATCCAGGCTCTGGCCTCCTCTCTGATGGCAGCCATTGTCCCTGTTTCTATCCTCCCCCCTCCATCTTCCTCTTCCCAGTCCCATTCTCCTCAACCCAAACCCATCACAAGCACACAGCCAGACGAGCATGCACACAAGATAACACACAAGAGTGGCACAGGCAAACACAAGCACCACACTTCATTCCACAGGCACTCACACAAACACCATCCAGATAAAGACACAACAACATCCAAAATTTCCACTGTCTCCCCTTCCTCCCCCTCCACCACCTCCCGCCCAGCCATGTCTACCCTCACACCTGCATGCACTACATCATCATCCATTACCAGCATCATCACCACACCAAGCAGAACACACACTTCACTGGCAGATACCTCCACAGCAGCCATGCACACGTCCCTGTGTCCTCTCACAATGTGTCTGTCCCCCCCCTCCTAAGGTACACAAACGCAAGCACTCAGACACCCAACAGCCATCCCCCTCACAACAGCATACAGCCCATTCACCTGCACCCAAGATCAGCAGACAGACACCTCCAACAACCACTCCCTCTTCATTCACTCCCATTCCTTTTCCCTCTTCCCGCCCCAATGTCCCTAAAAAACTGTTCCTATCCACCATTGACCTCTTCCCTACCCCTCCCCCCTCCTACAAGTATGGCCAGATTGGAAGAACCCAGCCAAGCACCTCAGCCACCTAGTCCATGGGCTCAGTCGTCACCACTCCCACTCGTGGTGGAAAAGGATCCAGGCCACATGTCCTGAAGGTGAAGGAGCCTGCATCAGGCAGCCTCAAGGGAAAGGATCCTGCCCCAGTTGCCAGAAAGGGCAAGGAGCCTCCCTCAGCAGGCAAGAAGGGAAAGGAGCCTGCCCCAGCTGCAAGAAAGAGCAAGGAGCCTGCCCCAGCAGCTGCTAAGAAGGTAAAGGAGCCTGCCCCAGCTGCAAGAAAGAGCAAGGAGCCTGGCCCAGCAGCTGCTCAGAAGGTAGAGGAGCCTTCCCCAGCTGCCAGGAAGAGCAAGGGGCCTGGTGTAGGAACTGTGATGTAGCCCCCACCACCAACCATAGTTGTGCAGCCGTCAAAGGTTGCAGGGGATGTGCAGGAGCCTCCCTCCCAGCAGCACCACCACCTCTAGTGGACAGCTGTCTGGGGTTGCAGGGGATGGGCGGGAGCCTCCCCCCCCAGCAGCACCACCACCTCCAGTGGGCAGCTGTCTGAGGTTACAGGGGATGGGCAGGAGCCCCCCACCCCAGCAGCACCACCACCTCCAGTGAGCAGCTGTGACCACTGGCGGACGGTATGTAATCCTGCCTCCATGGGCTGCTGTGAATCCTGCCCCCTGCAAATCCAGTGGGCATGACACCCACTTGAGAGACTGTGACCTTGCACTCCCCAGGATCAAGAGCACAGGGCATGAGGCCCCCTCCAGAACCAGTGGGTAGGACACCCACATCGCCAAGACTACCCAGGATCAAGAGCACAGGGCACGAGGACCCCTCCAGAACCAGTGGGTAGGACACCCACATAGCCAAGACTCCCCAGGATCAAGCAGAGGGCATGTTGCCCCCTCCTGAGCAAGTGGGCAAGTCACCCACTCAAGAGAATGTGGCCTTGCACTCCCCAGGATCAAGCTCAGGGCATGTTGCCCCCTCCAGAGCAAGTCGGCAAGTCACCCACTCAAGAGACTGTGGCCTTGCACTTCCCAGGATCAAGCACAGGGCATGTTGCCTCCTCCAGAACAAGTGGTCTTGTTCCATCTCCCGGCTAAGGTACTGCCCCATCCCCCATCCCCCTGAGATGCCTGCCTATTTACCAACTGATGCCCCTGCAGTGTTCTCTCTGTGTTCATGCAGGTGACATGTGTGGTCTTGGACTTTGGCCTGTGGCCATTTGGCCTAGGAACATTGTGGACTGTGCTGTGTCCCTTTCTGTGTACATATGTATATATCTATTATCTTGCCTAATTTATTTTTCTTGATGTGTTGCTCTCATTACATTCACTTTTTCAAAATAGTTTTGTCCTGGCATTGTTCATCCGAGTTACGGGGTAAAAATGTTTTTGTAATGCAACTGATTGTTTGTATGGTGTTGGGTGTGTGTGTGGTGCATGTGTGTGTCACTGATGTTTTCCTCCCCCCATCCCTTCTGTGCTAGGCGTCTGTACTCACCATAGTCGTCTTTGCCGGCGTTGATGTTCGTGGTGGAGAAGCACGTAGAAGATCATGGGGAAGACATGCAGCTCAGGCTCCATGGTGGTGTGGTGGTTTCGTGTGTCTCCAATGGTGAGTCCTTTCCCTTTGAGGTCTTTTGATGTCGTTGGTACCGCCCCGGAAAAGGTGGAGGTTTGCTGTGTCTTAATATAGTGGGCGGAACAGGTATTGCTGCCACTTTAACACCAAACGCCAGGGTTGTAATGAGGGCCTATGTTTACTCAGGAAGTTCATCAACAGAATTGGGGTAGTCATCTGTTGTCTCCATCAGATAGTTCGCCTGTCTCTTATGAAGGCAGGAAGTTTGAACTACAAGGTTTTTTGGAAGAAATCATGATGTTTAAAGGAAGATGTATCTTTGTAAAGATTTATGTGGCTATGAAGGGGTTGGACATTTTGGAATGGTTCCACGAGGGATTGTTTGGAATGGCTTTGTGCCCTGGTTCTAAGGAACAGGTTTCAGTTATAAGAGACACACCAATGATATTGAAGCGTTGTTAAATGATTTTCCTAAAGTATTCTCAGGTGATCTAGGAAAGATTGTTGGATTCAAACATAGGATTACAGTGAAGGAGAATGCCATGTCTAGTAAACACCAGTTGAGGGGTATTCCTTTAAGTGTTCGTGATGAGTTGGAGAAAGAATTGTAAAGTTTACACAGGAAAGGTATCATAGACCCTGTGGAGTCCTCATTGTGACTTTTCCCGCTATTAGTGGATGAGAAGAAGAATGGAGATTTGAGAGTATGTATCAATGTGAGGGCTCGCAATAAAGAAATTTGGGTGGACTCACACCCACTCCACAAAATTAATGAAATGTTGTCTACCATATACATAGCAAAATATTTCATGAAACTTGACTTAGCTATAGCTCTCACCAGGTGGAATTAGCACCTGAGTCGTGACACTTGACAGCATTTGTATCCCCATGGGGACGTATAAGTATTGTTGAATGCTGTTTGGACTTGCATTGGTGGCAGCGGTGTTTCAGAGGTTGATGAGCACCCTACTCAAATGTATAGAAAATGTTTCGATCTTCAAAGATGATGTATTCATTCAGGCAAGTGAGTGAGTGTAGTGAATAGACAGTATTCTGAGACTGGTTCTCACAACCATTAAAGCTGGTGTTGTCTTAAAGAGAGAGAAATGTCAGTTTTTATAGTGGAATATCTGGGACATATCATTTCGGAGGAGGGTGTGCCCCCCAAACCAGGATTGGTCAATGTCATTGTGGAAGCACCCACTCTATGAGATAAATTAGGGGTCATCTTTCCTTGGTTTCTCTGAATTCTACTCAAGGTTTATACCAGATTTTGATTCTAGGCTTCATAAAATTCAAAACTGAACTTAAGTGGGATTTAGAGTGTGCAGCTGCGTTTGCAAACAGCAGTTGGCCAATGTTAGTGTTCTTAAGCCATATGATCATAATCTGAAGTGTTGTTTGACAGTTGCTGAGAGCAAATTTGGTGTTGGGGCTGCTTTGACACAGTAATCTGGTGACCAGGAGTATACAATTAGTTTTGTGTCTAGAGTTCACAGGGAGGCTTACATTTACTATTCTGTAATAGAAAAAGAACTTCTAGCCTGCTGGTGGGCCATTAAAAAGTTTTAATGTTATCTGTGGGGTAGGCATTTTCTGTTCCAAACTGATTACAAACCGCTAGTTGCTATTCTAAATGGTACTAGCGTCAAAAGCAGCAAGATTTGCAGCTAGATTGTGCCAATTTGACTTTGAAGTTATTCACATTTCCGGGGGAAAGAACACAGGAGCTGATTATTTGTAAAAAAAAACAATCATAGGAAATGATGATGAGAATGATAATCATGAAGATGAATGTTGTTTAGTTGCGTCAATTGAAGCAAAACATGCAAGTCTATTCTCTGAACTAGAGTGGAGAAATTCTACAGCGAATGGCATGGGGTTGTGTTCAGTCATGAAGCTTGTCAGGGAGGGCTGGCCTCAGGAGAAATCATTTGGACTTAGTCTTCAACCTTTCATTAAAATTTCAGATGAATTGGTCCTTGAAGATGGTTTTTTTATGAGGGTTGACAAATTGGTACCTCCTGTGAACCTTAGATACTTGATTCTAAAAACACCAATGAAGGTCATTTAGGTTCTACATTAACAAAAAGAAGGGTATGCATGTCATATTCAAGGCTACAAATGAAGGGTGGGATTGATCTACTAGTTAAAGAGTGTTCTGTGTGTTCCACATGTGATAAAACTCTTAACACATCTACACCACCTTTGTTGCCTATAGAATGTCCATTGGGGCCCTGGAAGCAACCGGGAATCAATTTCGTAGGTCCACTCAACGTGCTTCCTCATCATTCATGTTATGCTTTAGTTCTTATGGACTATGATTCTAAATGGCCTTTTCTCAAATTCATAAACAAACCTAACTCAAAATCTGTAGTAGGGTTTCCCAAAGACATTTTTATGTCTGAAGGGTTTCCAGAAGCACTAACTTCTCGTAATGGGGTACAATTTTTATCAGAGAAGGTGGATAATTTTTCAAAGAAAGCCATATTAAACATTTGAAGAGCTCACTTTATCAACCCCAGACAAATGGTCTCATGGAACTCTTTAATCATGTTCTTGGTGACTGTATACAGTGGGCATTGGCAAACAAGTGTGTTGTCATGTATGCTGTTCAAACTATGTTGTGGTTCTATAGGACGCACACTGCTACAAGGATTTCCTCATTTGAATCTCTTAAAACAGGAAAACCTTCCACCCAGTTTAGACCAGCTGGGATGTCTAAGATCTTGAAAAACCAGTTAGCCAATGAAGACCATGATGCCATAATTCACCACAATATTGAGAAAGCACAAATGAAGCATTGCAAGGGTGCTGGTGCCCCCTGCGGGTGGCAGAATTACCACTGGCTCGATTATGAATCAGCGACAATGCTGCCGCCACTTTCCCGCTGTGCTGACAGCCTAAAACCTTGGTTTCCGCCTGTCAGCCCAGCAGGAAAGTCGTAAAGGGGCCGGATGGGAGGTAGCCAGTAAGGCAGTAACCTCCACGTCCGACGTTTGGTGAACTGGTGTTCCCATGCCAAACTTGTAATGAGGATCTAAATCTACAAAACCCCACAAACAACACTATGGGGGTCATTACGACTTCAGGGGACGGAAAAGTCCATCTGCGAGGTCCCGACGGACAAGTTGCCGCCAGTGCGGCCACCTTTCCGCGGGCCCCATTAATAGTTTCCCGCTGGGTCAGTGGGTGGAAACCATGTTTCTGCCCACTGGCCCAGCAGGAAACTCACAACAGCATTGTCTCCATCTCATACTAGAGCCGGAGGCAATACTGTTGTGCGTAGGGTGCACCATCACCTGTTGCAAAGTTCACTGTCTGTTAAGCAGACAGTGATCATCAAGACGGGGCTGACCACAGGGGCCTCTGCACTGCCCTTGCCAAGTGCATGGGCAATGCAGGGGCCCCCCAGCAGCCCCCTGCACTCTGTGTCCACCAGCCTGTACATGGCAGGGCTACTGCCATGTAATCGCCGTTGGAGAAGGGACTCTTAATCCTGGACCGCCAGCACCGCCAGCACCGCCAGCCCCTCCTGTGGAGGAAAATTGCCAGTGCTGGCGGTCCAGCCTTGGCGCAACCACCACGGTTGTAACGTGGCCATGGCGATCTTAAGACTGCTAGGGTCGTAATAAGGGCCAATAACTAACCTCCACACCACTACCTACACCCCGTACCCTGAAAACCCTTAAAAAATCCTTAAAAAAGGGCTTACTTGTTCCATTGAACAGCAGCACCTTACCGCAACCTGACCTCAGAAAATAGGCTACAAATGATACAAATAGATCACAAAATAGAAGGTAGCATAAAAAAATGAACTTTAAACAAAACTAAAAATAAAAAGGCTATCTTTCCATTGAAGTGAATGGGAAATAATGTAAACATTTTGAATAAATGTATGAAAAAAGGAAAAAATTATTAAACATGTAAAACATGTCAAAGAATGTTATTGAAAATGTTAAAAAATTGGAAAACGTTAATTAAATAATACTAGAAAATATATACAGTTATTTAATATAAATTTGAAAAGTATGTTAAAATGCTGTTGAAAACATGTGTTAAACAATTTAAGAAATGTTAAATAAAATGTTAAATAATCAGAAAAATATGGAAAATGTACAACATACAAAACTATTTACAATAATGTACATTCCTCACATAATAATAAAAAATCACTAAAATGTTTTATTTAACTATATAACATTTGTAAGTTGAAATATATACATTTAAAAATGTAAACGTAAACATTAAATAAACTTCTATAAAAATATGTGATTAGTAATATCATTGATTACAAACATACAAATATTCTTATTATATTTCTAAACACCACCAATAATAAGTAAGTAACATGAACCATTTCTACTACATACAAATAACATTTAAACAAAGGATTTCAGACTCAAATGATAAAGTTAAATAATCATATTCTAACATAAACCATTTAAAAAAAAAGTGTTGGACACGAAAGGGGTGGCATTTACAATTTCAACTCCAATCAAAACGAATTTGGGGACACTGTTGGGCATTAAAACAATAACATTTATTATTCCCACTCCAGTCTATACCAGTTTGAAGAAGGCTTTGGACAACAAAGAGGTCAAAAATACCCACTATGAACTATACCAATCTGGTAAAGGTGTTGGACACTAAAGGGGTGATATATAATATTCCCAGTCCAATCTAACCTAATTAGTGGAAGGTGTTAGACAGTAAAGGGATGACATTTACTATTCCCACTTCAACCTATACCAATTTAGGGAAGGTGTTGGACATTAGAGGTGTGACATTTACTATTCCCACTCCAAGTTAAACCAATTAGGGGAAGATGTTGGACACTAAAGGGGTGACCTTTAATATTCCCAATCCAATTTAAACCAATTTGGGGAAGGTGTTGGAGAGTAAGAGGTAGAGTTTACTATTCTGACTGCAATCTAAAACATTTTACACAAGGTAATACTAACTACACATTTTATATAGATAATCAATACTCCATACTGACATACAATGTTTTATCTATAACACAAACTAAAATGTAATCTAAAAACACACTAACCAAAACTATAAACATATGTACTCATATTTAAACATTAACATGTACAAATATTTTCATTACTATTAATGATTAATATAGTTTTTGAAAAAAAATATTTACTACCATTCCTAAACTTTAACAATTCATAAAATAAAAAATGAAGCATAATCCAAAACTAATAATAATAAAATATAAAATATATACATGCAATTCTGAAAATAAAAAAAACAAAAAATATATTTTTGGTATAAAATTACAATCTTAAAACAAAAAAGGTAAAACATTTGCATTTTGACTATATATTTTGGACAATACTTATAAAATATAAAACTTTGATATAAAACATTCTTGCCATTTTACTCTATTAAAATATATTTTTTAAATATTTTAAAAACAACATTTTACACTGTTACCATATATTTTAAGTAATTATACATTATAACTTATTAAACTTATTAATGTAACAAAATACTTTGTAAAATTTTGCAATATTAATCTGCATATTATTAAAATTAGTACATTAAATGTACTTTAAAAAATATATTTTTTAAAAATCTCCCCACCCTTATCCCTCAAAAACCTAGTATTGCACTGCTACAAGAAATTAGAAAAACATTATTGTAATACATTAATACAACAACAAAAAAACAAATATTTCAGCAATTTAATCATTATTAAAATATATTACTAAAATACAAATAAATAAATAATAAACACATAGAATCGAACACATTACACTAAATTACTTACTGATTAACCCTTACAAATGATATTACATACAACTGTATATTGTAAAACAATATTAAAAACAAACACTTAATACAATATTTTTACCTTTGATATTCCTATTGAAGATATTTTTGACACCCTGACTCGTGACATGATATTTTTGTAACATGATATATATTTTCCTATATTTTGTCCAAACATGGTCCAGGGATTATTATGGATCTGTAAACACGTAGCGTGAAGTCCAAAAAATGAAGGCCCTTATTATGACTTTGGTGGTCTGACCACTGGACCACCATATGGCAGTCGGGGGGTCTCGGCCAAGCCAGCGGCCTCCCCATCACCGTATTACAACACTACCGCTGGGCTGGCAGCAGTGTCCGGGCGGTGTCATTGCGACTGCATGCTTAGGCTCGGAAAGTGAGCCTGAAGCATATGATGCCACAATGCAGTGCCAGATGCACTTCGGCTGCACTGCTGCCATGCACAATGTTGTGCACAGCAACAGTGTGCACAGACAGTGCAGGCAAAGGGGGGCACCACATTTGTCACCAGCCACACTGCCTAATGGGCAACATTGCCCTGGGGTCCTGTTTGGGGCCCCGTCCCTGCCTTTCTGCATAGCTTTTCATGACAGGGTGCTTTGTAACTTTATGAAAACAGCTTACCTACTTACCAATTTATGATTTGAAATTATTCTTATTTTTACAGGCAAAGGGGGGCACCACATTTGTCACCAGCCACACTGCCTAATGGGCAACATTGCCCTGGGGTCCTGTTTGGGGCCCCGTCCCTGCCTTTCTGCATAGCTTTTCATGACAGGGTGCTTTGTAACTTTATGAAAACAGCTTACCTACTTACCAATTTATGATTTGAAATTATTCTTATTTTTCACAGCTCTGAGAAAATGAAGACTATTTGGTGAAACACCTTTCAGATGTTTGTTTATTTTACAAATTCAACTACGAAATTAAATTGATTTGATTACAATTATGATGAAAATTAATATAACATTGTAAGATTTGTTGAAATGATAGAGCAGTTATCAATGAATAGAGCCCAAGGACTGGGGTGGCATGTATTCTGCAGTGCATTTCTCTATTTGCCTCTTAAATTACTTCTGGAAAATTGTACCAAGAAAAGTCTAATCTCTATCACCATTATCATTTGGATACAAGAAGGTCCTAAACCCACTGCTACCTTATTTGCCAGCTTTGGAAAAAACAGACTTAATGATGTACCTGGCTGTAAACACAATTTTCTCCTGAAATGGCAAATTGAACTACGCCAAAATGCTGAGATAAATAATGATTTAGTTGGACCATATAAAAGTATTGGTGGGTTATTTTGAGAGACAGGTGAACCAGGCCTTCTGAAGTGGTGGGATGTTGTATTTAATCTAACTTTGTCACCTCTTGTTAAATCTATATTTGTTGACTGTGTTATTGAACTTCATCTTTTGTTTTCTTTATATTTGCATAGTACTATAAAATTAGATTACTATTTCATGTTTTTCCCGCAAAAACAAATGTTTATTTACATATCCCATGATTCCATAATTTGGTTTATTTTTCTACATTACCTGGGCTGAATGTTAATAACATTCTATATAAAATAAAACAAATCAAGTAAGGTTATTCTTCCAAATTCCATGATATTTCAAATATGTTAGACATGAAAACTCCAATGTTCTTTGGGGTTAAATTGTGCATAACAAATAGCACTGTGATAAACTGTACTGTTAAAGTGGAAGAAATTTTGAGAAGTATAATGATGGTCCGGCAAGGGATAACTAGGTCCAGAAATCATACACACGATGGAGCAATATTTTTGTAAATGATATTTAGGCCACAATATTTATGCCAGACCACATGATTATTATCACTATCATTGCATAGAATAATCTATGCAGTAAATAAGAAAACAAAACGTATGCTTCAGCATAGTATGTCAAATTCGGTAAAACTATCACACAATTGTGATCATGTTCAAAGCATTCATTAGTTATTTATTTAGTTTATAGCTTACACAATTACCAATGGGTGTCCTGGCACTAACAAACTAATACACTATATACACATTCTTGCATACTTAATGGCTCCAGACAAAGCTGATGTAAACAAAAGTTTTTTTTTAAACTCCCTGCAAAGCTTTAAGATATTTGGCCCTAGAAGTAACTTGAGCAATAGTTTGTTTGATACCTGAACTGCAACCACAGAACCATCCCAGCCTCCCCATCTTGCTCTCCGGTATTTAGGTACCGTGATCAGACAGGCAGAGGTCGAGTGGCGAGTCTGGGAGCAATGTATTTTTTAAACAAATGAGATCTACAGAAATACAGTGCTACTGGGTGTGGGCCTTATGAACCTTATGAACCATGCTAGGTGCCTTGAACCGCCATGTCAGATGAACAGGATTCCAGTGCAACTGGCAAATTAAAGGCAAGATGCTGTCACATGTCCTCCTCCCAAAAATCAACCTAGCTGCTACATTCTGCATAAGAGGTAACCTCTTTTTAAGGCAGTCTGGAAGTCCGGCATAGACAGCATTGCAATAGTCCAGTCTTCTTAGAATCAGGGCTTGCACCAGTAGCTGTGAAGAATATTGAGGAATAAAAGAGAGGATCTTCTTTAGTTGTTTCATTAGAAGGAAGCATATAGACATTAATTTATTAATATAATACTCAAATGAGGTTTGCTTTCAAATAGCACACCCACATTGGGGGTGTAGTGGGTGCTGGTTCTGGACATTCTCCTAACGACTGGGGCCACCAGACAGAAGACCAGATCAGGGGATTACCGAATATCAAAATCTCTATTTTTTCTGAATTTATCCTAAGAGAACTGGCATTCATCCAGCCAGCTACCTTGATCAAACTATCTTTGAACTTCTCCTGGAGTTGGGAAATGTTGCCCGCCTTGAAGATGAATATTTGGGTAATATTTGCATAACCATAAAACTGAAAGCCAAAAGAGGTAGTCATATCTGCCAGAAGAGCAACCTATATATTTAAAAGACTGGGAGTGACGGAAGACCCCTGAGGAACACCACAAGCAATATCTTTAGAATCTGAACAAAAATTTGCCATCTGGACTGACTGAGTTCTGTTTACCAGAAAGGATTCAAACTATCTGATTGAATTGTCTCTCAGGTCAAAACTAAAAAACATTTTCAGTAAAATAGCATAAGAAACTGTGTCAAAGGCGGATGACAAATCAAGAAGGGTGAGTGTCGCCAAAATGTATCCATCCAAGATCTTAGGGATTGTATTGGGATGCCATAAGTATAGTTTCAGTGCTAAAATAGGATCTTAATTATATCCAGATTGGTTCTTATTCTCCACACTGTGAAAAGCTAGCTATGTATTTACCGAAATCTCCAGAAGTTTTCCCAAAAACGGAAGGAGAGAAATAGGTTGTTAATTAGAGGAAATGTTAGGATCTAGAGCAGAGGTCTTTAAACTTTTTGTGCTTAGTCCCCCCTGATAAAAACTATTTAAATTTGGCCCCAACTCCAAAAGTTTAGGGTCTAAAAAAGGCTGAGTGTGACTGGTAGGGCCTAGAAGAGGGAGTGCATGAGAGGCAAGTGTGGGCGGGATTTATTGAATCAACAGCTTATTTTGTTCAAAACTCCCCTGGGCTATGGCTAAGAGCTCTCATGTTTCCCCAAGGATATGAATGGACAGTTCACCTATTCTGCTTTTTTTCTTTGCATTCTGGAACTAGTGGTCCTGATTTGGTAATGAAATCAACAGAACTAGTCGAGTGTGTAAATTCTGCAGGAAGCTATCCACGCACAAGGGAGGACATCAGGAAGAGGTGGAACGACCTCAGGGGGAAGGTATGTTACATGTCCGCCAGGCACCAGCTGGCAGTCCTCAAGACTGGCGGTGGGCCCCAACCTCCTCCCCCAACATTCACATCATGGGAGGAGAAAGTCTTGGCCATCCTACATCCTGAGGACTTCACTGGAATACCTGGGGGATTGGTGTCTGGTAAGTCACAACACTGAAAATGTCACCCTAAAGTTCTGTCTTGCATGCACCCTGATCACCTTTTGACATCTTAACAGCCAACACACTCACCATCCCTGTGTCCAACTGTCCAAATACCCCTCTCTGCCATACCACATGTCAACGAAATTCACCTGAGGGCGCAGTGTCTGTGTATGGCATGGGTTATACAGGGACTAACCGCACTACAACTCCCAGCAGGCACTGATCTACCATTAAGAAAAAAAAACTAGCACAGTGTACCATAATTACAATAGCCTTGTGTGTCAATACCACCATCACAAAGCTACTGCTGTGTTCTCTGCTAAAATGGCCCTTTTACCTCACATCACCCAATGAACGATACTCATCTGGGGGGAACACACATATCTGCGGTGTGCTGTACTAGATGTAACCTGATATATATGGCCAGGTAGAATGGTTACTCCTAAGCTGATCACCAGGTCAGTGTCCACTTTACATTCTGCAGCTGTCTCATGACTCAATACTGAACTACTGCTAACTGGGAGGTAACATGAACAATATAAAGCTACACAGCAAACAAGATATGAGTCTATCAACAGACCTCCAACTTCTGAGCTAATCTGACATCCTGTAGCAAGGTGTATGATATAGGAATTCCCTGTAAGCCGGTGTCACTGTCATATCAGGGGATCAAGCAAAGCATATCTATCTGTCAAAGGTTAATACCACATGTTGCATTACAATCTGTAACTATCTGTTCCACTTCTTCAACAGGACACCTTCGCATTGTGACCATGGAGAGGATGCCTGAGACACCCACTTCCCTCCTGGATGACACCCTCAGTGAGGCCAACACCCCTGGATGGGAGGACAATGAGGTCATCTATGACCCATCAAGGGATATTTGATCAGACTACGACTGTCAGCCTCAGCCTCACCCTGCCCACACCGACTCCTTCCAGCCCAACTGCTTCTACATCCGAGGCAACCATGTGTCCCCAAACCTGTGTCCCAAGGACAGTTAATACCATCATGTGCCCCCCCCAGTACAAGTACTGGAGTCACCGCTAGAGAACGCAGACAATGAAGGACCTTGCACCAGTGGGAGTGGGCAAACTGTGCCAGGGGCACAGGCATGTGGGGGTAGGGTGTGTGGGAGGGATGGTGTGGGCCAGCGGATTGAGGCTGCTAGGGATACAACTGGCCAGGACACCAGTCCTCAGACCATCCTCATGACAATGTGCCAAAAAGCTTTATGATTGATTCGAGCCTGGTGAGAGATTTCGTATCTATGGGGACATTACACTGTCCTTTCTTTATACTGGAGTAAATGACTAGCATTGGATGTGCCAGACGAAAAAGATTAAGCAGTGCTGTTCTAGGGAGTTGATGGTAAAGCAAAGCAACAATTATTGTAATTTAATCCACTTTGACACATTGTTCTGAGGATGGTCTCATGGACGGTTTGAGCCTTGGGAAACTGAAACGTCGACCTTATACTCTCCATGACGCAGTTCTTCACATGAGCTGCTGGAGTCCATTAGGAGCGATTTCAGATTGTTTGAAAGACTGCATATAGGACTCAAAGCTTTTGTGGTTGGAGAGTCAAGAGGGTTGGTGCTCTCCTTCTGTCCCTTGGATGTAAAGGGATTGTGGACTAGAGGGGTCACCAGTGTATTTGTATAAAAACACTAACAATTATCTTTGTTGCTTTGCTATATTGATTAATATATTATTAGTGAATATATAAAAATTCTTAATTTTTCTGTATCTTAGATACGGCGCACACATAATGGCATTAGGGGGCACTAAAGGGCACAAGAAAAGTGGTGCTGCACTGGGTGCAGTGCCACTTTTCTTAAATCTGGTCCAAAGTGTCACAGATCTCCTGTGTACACATTGATGTACTATTGCCATCTACAGCACACAGGTGTGCACATACAAATGTATCTAAAGGCATGTTGCTTAACTATGTTGTCCCCTCAGTACAATAGCATATTATGGTGCACATATGACTGTGTCATATGTGTACCAATATACAGCATTTTCTACTCTGGTAATTGTTAATACCCACCAAATAGTAAATCCTCTCAAAGCCATGGTAGTAAGGTGTATAGGTCCTTGATCTCTGTCCTCTGCAATGTTTCAAGATTCCTGTCTATGTGCAACATAGAGTCAGACATATTCAAGTCATCTCTAGTTATCTAATGCTATCTGATAGGTGACAGCAGCATATGAGGCTGTGATGTCCATCTGACATGTCACATGACATACAAGGTTAACATCTTCACACCTGTTACAAGGTAATACCCCTTAGTAAGTGAGGGGTGCACATCGATAATTGTGAAGTCTCATCAGAGTAGACAACATGCATGTTGGATACCATTGAGGTATTGCTACATTTCTATGGACACACAAATATTGGTATCAGAGGCTAGGAATGGTACCACATTGTGTACGTTCTGCTAGTGGAAAGTGGCCACACAGCATTGTCCTTGGGCATACTGTTGTAGGCATGGCACATAGGCAATGGTAGCCTATTCACAGTTACAATTGCGACAGATATGTATCAACATCATGTATCAATTGAAAGGTTCAGTAATCTATCAACTTTGGAAATAGTTATGTGTCCTTGCAGTAGCTATGAAAGATGTGGCAAATGAGTCCTGACTGTTTGGGAACCTAATGTTGGCAAATACACCTATGTAGTGCAGGTTTGGTAGTTCACATTCACATGTGAGTAGTATTGTAAGTGTATGTAGGCTTGTGGCTTGCATCATGGTAGGTAGACCTGTCATGTTAGCAATACCTGTGCTTTGGCCCTAAGAATCCTCCACAGATGGATGTAAGGTTTGCCATGTCTGATGTGTGTGTAATGATGTACCCACTCAGTCAGTGGCCAATTGATGGACTAATTGCATGAATATGTAGGTCTGATTGTCATCTTTCTGCACAGTATGGTAGTCCATATGTAAGGTACTCTTTTTTACATCTTGTGGTTGTGTCTGGGACATAGGTCTGAGCTTACATAGCCTTTACTTGACTGATGAAGTGTGTTTTCAAAAGACCAATGACCTAGATGACTTGGTCCACATTGTATTTTCAATCATTAATACATCACAGCTGGTGCATGTGTGTGTGAGACATATGTTCTGACCCCTTAGCCTTAACTTCAAATGTATGACCATTTGATTTGTTGCAGGTTTGCATATGTCCATTGTGTATGGTTGTAAGTATGTGACATGAAGAATGTATGGCTTTTCTACACTAGATTTACCTGCCTTTAATTTATAACATGTGTCATAGTTTGGTACATCACATTAGAGTTACATTTTTGTAAGTGTTTTTGATTAGTGATAAGCAATTACACATTCCTGAACTATTGCTTGATTGGTGCTTGACTATTGTGTTGTGGATAGGGAACCTGTATCATGTGGCAAAGTCACATTGTCATGGGATGGTCAGTGTGATTGGGCAACTTCATTCATGGTATTATAGGTGTCAGTTAGGTAGCTTAGCTGGTGTTTAACAATGTTCATGTTGAGGGACATATGTCATATTTTGTTCTGACCTAATGTTGGCACTTTACTGGCACTACCTGGGGGTATTGGTGAACAGGATGTAATGAGACTTCTGTAAACTGTATGATGCAAGTGTTATCTTGTGAATGTGATGACCATACCTGACTTCCTGTTTTTCAGCACCAGCAGGTGAAGGAGATGGGGTACAGCTGAGTGGGGATGATTCTGTCCACAGGACCTCCAGTCATGAGAACACCAACAGCGAGGGACCCAGTGGCCCAGAGGGCAAGGGGAGTGCCATGAGGGAGACCGGTTCCAGGACATCTTCTTTGGAATCCTTTGGAATCCTCCTCCAGGGGCCACTCCCTAGCGGCGGCAGACCCTTCTGGGATTACCCCAGTACCATCTCTGTCCATCACCCCCCATTTTATCACCGCCCATCCAGTTGGCCGTTCCCACCCACCCAAGATGGTGAGTGTCTCCTTCACCACAGGCACCTCTGTCCCAGCCCCTGTTAGCGCTGCTGCCCTCAGTAAGGAGGCTATTGACCTCCTGAGATCGATCTCTGTGGGTCAGTCGAGCATCGTGAGTGTCAGCCATGGACTGGCAACTCAAATACAACAGAGCAATGCATTCCTGGAGAGCATTCAGAGTGCACTGGCTGGCCTACAGGGATCATTTCAGGCTCTGACCTCCACACTGACAGCAGCCAGTCTCGCCTTGTCTACTGTCCCCCCTCCTATCCCTCCTTCCCCGACCCAGCCAAAGCACACAAACAGACAGGCATGCATCCACCTCATCATCCAAGGGTAGAACAGCCAAACACAAGCACCACAAGACACACCACTAGCACGCACACAGACAACATCCACCTGCTTACACAGCAATAGTCACGTCTGCCCTGACACCCCCACCACCCCCAGCATCACGAACACAACACCTGACACACCTGAAAACACCACATCAACATTCAGTAATCCAGCCACCACATCTATCCTACCTGCAGACAGCATCCCACCAGACCCTCAGACATCCACCCCAGGCACCACACCCGCAGACACCACAACCACTGACACACCTACATGAAGTACATCCACCATACCTGTAGTCACCACCCCAAAAGACAGCCACCCACCCACCATGGCATCCTGCAGCACCTCCACCCCCCTCCGCCCAAGACACATAAATGCCCTTACTCAACCACCCAACGGACACCCACCACCCACAAGCACACCTCCCACAAACATGCACCCAAGACATCCACTCCTAAACATTATACAACCACTCCCTCGCCCTTCCCATCCAAAACTTCTACTGGTGACCGTCTCCGTGTGTCTAAGAAATGTTTCCTTTCTGAGTTTGACTTTTTCTCAATTCCTCCGCTCCGTGACACCTCTAAAAGATCTTTTTGCCTCCCTAAGGTCATGCCTTCTATCTACAAGGCTTCCCCTATCACCCCTGCCAGCACCCCTAACCCTCACCCCACCAAAACAAAGTCTATCCCCCCAAAAAGGTCCGACCCCCCTCCCAAGCCACAGCCTAAACCTCATACTCCTAAGCCTAAGCCCAAACCACCCCTCCCCCAAGGGATCACTGAGGTGCCTGCCTGCCCCCTTGATGCCTCTACCTGTAGAGGTTACATGGCAGTCATTAGTCAAGTTGGGGCACCATTTTGTGCCTTTGGAGCTAAAAATGTGTATATGGATTGGCCAATGTCCTTGAACTTCAATCTTTTCTCACAAAAATATGCATAATGTATTATAACTAACCGGTTGTTGGTAATCTGGTTACATCTTTGTCCTGCATTTCCTTTCCTAGGTTTAAATTGTTCCTGGATGACATTGGTTGTGTGGCAGGATTTGTGTGTGTGTGTGAGTAATGCTTGATGCTTCCGGTATTGTCTGAGCAGTCTGTGAGATTGTGCACAGTGCTTTTATCCCCAAGGGATAGGGTGTGCATTTTTGTGAATGGTATGTGTATGTAGCTGAAATGTTGTTGTCCTGGTGATGTGTTGTGTTAGTGTTGATATGTGTTTGTTGTAGTGCTGTGTGTCTTTGTGAATTTGGCCTGTTTGAGTCTGCAGGTATTTTGCATGGCATAATTGGTTCGGTGTACTGCGTGTGTGATGTGTATGTTGATTGCTAGATTGTATGATGATTTAATTGTGTGTGTTTCAACACAGATGGTTGTATATTGTGTTGTATGTGTGTGGAGTCCCTGACCAGTGTCAGCTGTGAGTATTTGACATGTTTATATTTGTGCAGTTGTGGTGTTGTTGTTATAAGGTCGTTTGTTGTATGTGAATTTGTGAGGCTGGGCCTCTGCTGTGTTGCCATGCATAACTGTGTGTTATTTGTGTCTTCTGTGTGTGTGTGTGTGTGTGTGTGTGTGTGCTTGCTGCAGTGTGCATGCTGTGTATGTGAGGGTGTATTTGTTGCTGTCTGTGAGTGTGTGTGTCACTGTTTTATTACGTGTGAGTATTGGCTTTGCACCCCCCTCCCTATGGTATGCTATGTAACGGTTCCACTTTATACATTTTACAACTGTAACAGGTGACTGTGTGTACTTACGTTTGTTGTCTTCCTCATAGGCGATGACTCCGTTGTATTTCTGCGATCAGGAGCAGTGGGATGACATCTAGATGTGGTTCCATGGTGGCTCCGGACAAGTATGTTTTCCTGGAAGTGAGTGTCTCCTTTTATACTGTTTGTTTCCGCCTGGTGTTCTGGGGTGGTCTGACCGTGGCGGAAATCGTGGCGGTGTGGAATCTCGTAATGAGTGTGGCAGAAACATGGTGTCTGCTGAACTGGTGGTGGTTCCTATCGACTTTGGCGGTCTGACCACAATGGCGGTTCTGCCAGTGCTTTGGTGGGATTCTGTGTGCACCACCGCCAATGTCATAATTTGGCGGTCTTCTCCACCAGCCTGTTGGCGGTCGGACCACCACTGCCAAACTCGTAATGAGGCCCTAAGTGTTGTAATAAACAGGGCTAAACATGTCTGAATGCAGAGAAAACAACATGGACTGGATGAGTTACTCACACATGGACCTGGGAATATATGAGTGATGGTCCAGTTGTCTGCCCCCTCTTGGCTTCCAGTGAAAACATGAGCCCTGAATCTCACCTACCTCCTATGGCTCACACCAAAAATGCCTCTGTCTATAAGTAGAGAAATCAGCACTGCACCTCACTTTTTTTGCAAGTTTATATAGCATGAACTGGACTCAAAGGAACTGAAGTGCTTTAGATGAACACCAGTAACACTACACAACATCACATTCTTTTTCGAGGCACAGGTAGATTAAGACGGTCATGTCCACTGCTGGTTTGGCGGTCCGACCACCCAATTAAGACTTTTCCGGTCACACTGCCAAATGACCACCATCTCTGCCAGGAACAATGTTCTTGACAGGCTGACAGTGGTGCAGGTCGTAATTAGCCACGATGGCATTGAAGTCATCGCCGCCATGCTGATTATAACCTGGTTCTCTGACAGCCTTTTCATGGCGGTTTTACTGCCACGAAAAGGCTGGCAGAGAACAGGTGCAGGGGGCCACAGGGAGGCCCCTGCACTGGCCAGGCCATGGGCCGGGCCCTGTCATGGCATGGACACTGAAGGGGTTTCCCTGCCCAGCACTCTTGTAATGCGCACTGTCTGCTGTGCGGACAGCTTGCATTACGAGGGTGCTGGTGCCCCCTGCCAGTAGCAGCATTGCCGCCGGCTCGGTTACGAGCCAGTTACAATGCTACCACCACATTCCCACTGGGATGTTGCCGTCAGCCCAGCGGGAATGTCGTAATAGGGCCAGCAGGGATGTCGCCAGTAAGGCAGCAACCTCCCTGTCGGAAGTTCAACAGATGGGTCTTCCAGTCCACCGAACTCGTAATCGGGTCCTGTGTGATTTGCTCAGAATCACAAGCTCTTGAGCCAAAGCCTCTGGTTCTCCAGTCTCAAAGTTGCCAGCCCTGGCAGTAACACTACATCCTGCTCAGAGGCCCACCTAGAGTCAGGGAACTGTCTGGGCTCTTTGTACAAGCTTCATTACCTCTCTGACTCTAGGCTCACCAACAGACCCTTATTCCACTCCTGTGTGTCTGGAATGTCAAGATATTTTAATTCACTGCCCCTCCCAGCTCTCATTACAGTGCAATGGTGCTCTATGTGTCTGAGGCAGGCAACGGCGCTCCCTGGGGATCTAGTCATGGACCCTGGGGGAGGAGGTGCAACACACTTTAGAGATCCCTGGTATAGAATCTCCTTTTTTAGTATCAAAGTAACTAATGCTGTTTTAGAAAAAGCATTCCTCACCCTACTATGTTTATAGCATGTTAACATTTGTGGACCTACCGGATTCAAACCTGCAATAGTGAGGTCAAGCACGGATTCATGGAATGGTCACTTTAGTCTACTTAGTCACCAGTGCATTGGTCACTGCCTACCTGAATTATTTCATGAAACGTATTCCCTCCAGGCAGCCGTAAAAACAAAGAACAGTAAAAGATGAAGGTTGGAAGGGGTTTTCCTTTCAAGACAGCAGCCACCCTCCAACCTGCAATAGTAATTTATACCAAAATAAAGTACGAGAATAGTAAAGGTAACATTACAACATGCACATCTGTAAAGTCCGTGCACCATTTATATATTGCACAGGTGCTGGTGATCATGATCAGTTAGTGCAAAACTTTATGTTCTCAATGTTCAGGGATAGAGAAGAACGGGCCTTTGTTTGTACCAGGCCTCTAGAATTAACTTACATAGCGAGCTCAGTAGGCACCTCCCGTTGGTGTAGCTACTACACATCCAAACTATAATTATAGTTCCACCATCTAGGATTTGTGCAGGGGAGGCAATAGAGTGATCTCCTTGCGACTGCAGGGTTTACAACCCAATTGAGTGGCTCTCCTCTCAGGGTACACCAAAAGGGTGTCCCGCAGATGCACCAATTCACAGTTCATGCAGGCCATCGGGATCACAGACATAACACAACATACATAACATAGCGTACTTCTTCTTCTTCTGTGTTCTTCTCGTGTTCTTCTCCTCCTCTGCACCCCATCCTGCGTGTTCTTTTCTTCTTCTGTGTTCTTCTCATCTTCTGCACCCGATCCGTCGTGTTCTTTTCTTCTTCTGTGTTCTGCTCTTCTTCCTCACCACATTTTCCTCTTGTTCTGCTCTTCTTCCTCACCGCATTTTCTTCGTGTTCTGCTCTTCTCCTGTGTTCTTCTCCTCCTCTGCACCCCATCCTTTGTGTTATTTCTTCTTCTGTGTTCTTCTGGTGTTCTTCTCCTCCTCTGCACCCCATCCTGCGTGTTCTTTTCTTCTTCTGTGTTCTTCCCATCTTCTGCACCCGATCCGTTGTGTTCTTTTCTTCTTCTGTGTTCTGCTCTTCTTCCTCACCGCATTTTCCTCTTGTTCTGCTCTTCTTCCTCACCGCATTTTCTTCGTGTTCTGCTCTTCTTATGTGTTCTTCTCCTCCTCTGCACCCCATCCTTCGTGTTCTTTCTTCTTCTGTGTTCTTCTGGTGTTCTTCTCCTCCTCTGCACCCCATCCTGCGTGTTCTTTCTTCTTCTGTGTTCTTCTCTTCTTCTGTACTCTTCTCTTCTCTTCTTCTGTACTCTTCTCTTTTCTTCTGTGTTCTTCTCTTCTCTTCTTCTGTACTCTTCTCTTCTCTTCTTCGGTGTTCTTCTCTCCTCTTCTTCTGTACTCTTCTCCTCTCTTCTTCTGTATTCCACTCCTCTCTTCTTCTGTAATCCCTCTCTTCCTTCCCTGCCCTTCTATCTGACCACCCCGGCCCCTGCCCTCTGCTTTCCCGCCGCCACCAACCTTTCACCCCCCCCTTGCTCCCATTCGACGCCCCCCCTCCCGCCCCCACCTGACCCCTCCTCCCCCCTCCTCCCTCTTATGGCGGCCGATGTGCGGCCGCACCGAAGGCTCGCCAAAGGCAGGCCCGTCTGCGCCTGGATCGCGCCCAGCGCCACGACCCCTGGCCCCCAGCACTCCCAAACCCCGCAGTGCCGCTACGACCCCACCTCCCTCCACGCACTCAACCCGGGACGCTCTAGTACCTGCTTCCAAGCGAACCCGAAACGCACTCATGGACCCTTCGCATGCCTCACCTGCAAGCACACCTTCCAACGCCAACTGCACCCCGCCGGCCAGCCCACGCGCCAATAACCACCTCAAATGCATCCTCATCAACGCACGCTCCGTCCACAAGCACGCCATTGAACTATGGGACCTCCTGGACTCCACCGCATCGGACTTCGCCTTCATCACTGAGACCTGGATAAACTCCTCCTCGGCCCCCGACATCACCATAGCCATCCCCGACAGCTACAAGATCACCAGGAGAGACCGCACCAACCAAGTCGGAGGAGGAATCGCCATCATATTCAAGGACTTCATCAACGTCACCACTTCCACCGAAGACACCCCCCTCGCCGCCGAACACATGCACTTCCAGATCCACACCGACCCCAGGACCGCCCTCAGAGGAACTCTCATCTACAGACCCCCGGACCACGCGCCCTCTTCAGCGAATCCCTCGCTGACTTCATCTCCCCACACGCCCTAGCCTCGCCGGACTACATCCTCCTCGGAGACCTCAACTTCCACCTGGAGCAGAACAACGACCCCAACACCACCACCCTGCTCGACAACCTCGCCAACCTCGGTCTCAAGCAACTGGTGAACACCCCCACCCACATTGCCGGACACACGCTCGACCCCATCTTCTCCGCCAGCAACCACGTATTCTTCAGCCACTCCTCCATAATACACTGGAACGACCACAGATGTGTCCACTTCACCTTCAGACGCAAGACTCTCCACCTCCGCACACAACCCATCCCACAAAGACGTTGGAACAAAATCTCCACGGAACAGCTACTCTCCACTCTCAGCCACAACCAACCTACCATCTCCACCGATGCCAACAACGCAGCCCTCAGCCTCACACATTGGATCACCAACTGCGCGGACAACCTCGCACCCCTCAGACGCCTCCCAAGACAGACCAACGCCAGGAAACCTCAATGGTTCACAGACACCCTCAAGGAATCCAAAAAAAACTGCCGTACCCTCGAGAAAGCCTGGCGCTAAGACCACACCGTAGAAAACATGTCTGCCCTCAAAAACACCACCCGCGAACACCATCAACTGATCCGCGCCACCAAGAGAACATCCTTCAAAGACAGACTGGACAAGAACACTCACAACAGCAAAGAACTCTTCAACATCGTCAAAGAGCTTTCCAATCCTAACGCCAACTCCATCACGCCCTCACAAGATCTCTGCAACTCCCTCGCTACCTTCTTCCATTGAAAGATCACCGACCTTCACGACAGCTTCGGTCCCCAGACCCAGCCAACCACCACAGAACCCACTGCCCCAGCCATCACCCTCAACGCCTGGACCCACATCATTGCAGAAGAGACCAAAACTACCATGAACACCATCCACTCCGGTGCCCCCTCGGACCCCTGCCCCCACTTCATCTTCAACAAAGCCGACGACATCATCGCCCCCCACCTCCAGACCATCATCAACAGCTCATTTGCATCTGCCACCTTCCCCAAGAGCTGGAAGCACGCGGAAGTCAACGCTCTCCTGAAGAAACCTACGGCGGAACCCAACGACCTGAAGAACCTCCGCCCCATCTCGCTCCTCCCCTTCCCTGCCAAAGTCATCGAGAAGACCGTCAACAAGCAACTGACCAAATTCCTTGAAGACAACAACCTACTCGACCCCTCCCAGTCCGGATTCCGAGCCAACCACAGCACAGAAACCACCCTCATCGCAGTCACCGATGACATCAGAACCCATATGGACAACGGAGAAACAGCCGCCCTCATCCTCCTCGACCTCTCAGCTGCCTTCGACACCGTCTGCCACCGAACCCTAATATTCCGCCTCCGCTCCACCGGTATCCAAGGACAGGCCCTGGACTGGATCACCTCTTTCCTCTCCAACCGCTCCCAAAGAGTCTACCTCCCGCCGTTCCGCTCGGACCCCACCGAGATCATCTGCGGCATCCCACAGGGCTCCTCGCTCAGCCCAACTCTCTTCAATGTCTACATGAGCCCCCTCGCCGACATCGCACGCAAACACAACATCAACATAATCTCCTATGCCGACGACACCCAGACACCTTCAGGCTCCTCACCCACGCACACAAAGCCCTCCACAACAAGGGACCCGAATATCTCAACCGCCGCCTCAGTTTCTACACGCCCACCCGTCAACTTCGCTCCGCCAACCTCGCACTCGCCGCCGTCCCTCGCATCTGCCACACAGCGGCAGGTGGGAAATCCTTCTCCTACCTGGTGGCCAAGACATGGAACTCCCTCCCCGCCAACCTCAGGACCACCCAGGACCACCTCGCATTCCGGAGGCAGCTCAAGACCTGGCTCTTCGTGCAGCAGTAACCCCCTCCCCTAGCGCCTTGAGACCCTCACGGGTGAGTAGCACGCTTTATAAATATTATTATTATTATTATTATTACTTTAACTTAACATAGGCTAGCATGGTTAACATAATAGAAAAGAACATAGAATGTCATAGCATACCATAATATAGCATAACATATAATGTAACAGCATAGCATAACACAACATAACATAAAATATTATAACATAACATAGATGTGTACTTTGAAACGCTGCTGGACAAAAAGTAACATTATCAACATATTTAATAATTGTCTAAGTTTTTAATGGAAAATAAACCATTAATTAAGAGCCCAATAAATGAATAAATAGTGCAAATTGTGTTTGATGGATGTTATTATAAAACAGATTTACCTAAGGTGATTCTGTTTTGTTCAAGTTTCTTACTATAAGTAATTCCGCATGCTGCCCCCAGATAGGAACTCTCTCATTAATGTACAAAACTCCCCTTGCATCTTGCCTCTTAATGGCATTCCACTAAATGCAGTAGCTCTCGGATGATGGCTAGGTTACAATTAAAATGCTTGCCTGCCAACTGTTTGTGTAGACAAGGCCTTGGCTTAAAACCCTTTAATTGTTTCTGACTGCTGATTAGCATGCTTTATAAACCAGGCTCAGATTTACGAGCAGCCATTGCTATGATACGTCTGCCCTCATAACCACCTCTTTATTACGGTGGTTGTATAAATTGCCCTCGGGCGGTGACTGAGTGATATACGTTTTCGTGACAGTGCAGAGTCCCGTGCCTTACTTTCATCATGCTCGCTGGGGTGTTTTTCCCCTGCAGTAACTTTCATGTACTTGGCTCAACTTCAGACGGTAATTCTGTTTTTCTTCTCTGCCAAACTGATTAATTCTTTGGATTAATTTAAGGATTTGCTTATTGGATCCACCTTAAGTGGCAGTTATACCTAAAGCCTAGAGCGTGCTTTTCTGCCTGGATTTTTGTGTAAAAGGAAACACTGAGGAATTTCGTTTTCTTGGGCGTGGACATGTACACCTCTAACATGAACTGGATCAAAGTGAAAAGAAAAATTCTAACTCACTTTGACTTTCATGGACGTCGATCCACCCAAGTGCTAGAAATAGCGAAATTCACACAAACCACGTTTTGACTCTGGTGGCTCAGACGTTTGACCCGAGTCCCATCCTTAGTCCCTGAAGAGCCCACTGTTTGCTCCTAAGGGCCTGAGTAAAGGTAAGGACATTCCTGTGCCCCCTTTCCGATCATAGAAACAGCAGTGCAGAGAGAGTAGGAGAAAGAGGTCTTTATCACTTGGGGTTCACTTACCGGGTAGAGGGGACAAATGTGGGCCCATGTGGCTTGGAGACCGGCACGTAGTCTGGAAAAGGCAGTGCTTTAAATGGGCCGGTACTGTCCGGTACTGAGTACCGGCACTTTTTTTATTTTGAGAGGGAGAGTACCGGTACATCTCAATAAAAATGTAATACTTTTAATTGGAGAGTACCAGCACTTCTCAGAAACAAGCAGGTACTCTGGCACAGAGTACCTGCACTTTACTGTTTCCATTTCAAGCACGGGGAAAAGGTTATGCCTAAACAGCACAAAGAAAAAAGCTTTTGCGTCAGAGTTCGACAAAAGAATTCGTCTGGTAAAGGAGCGCCCGATAAACTCCCGCTCATTTCAAGGCAGCTGTGCCCTCGAGGCAAGGGCACTTCCAGTGTTTACATGCATTTTAGGGTGCACTTGCAGCAGGGGTGTAGCCCCAGGGGAGTTGTATGGTGTGTTACACCCCCGTAAAAATTTATTCTGTAGCATATAGTTGGGTACAAGTGCTTTTATTAGGATAATGTGAACTGTGTTTGATTTCACCTACAATATTTAAATGGCTACACTGTTTTGAAGGCCTTATAAATGTTGATTAGTTTGAAGAAAAATATGGAACATATTACGAGTTTGGCGGTCGGTGGGCCGCCAAACCTGCGTTGGCAGTTGGACCGCTGCACTCCTCGCTGTCGGACTGCCAGATTACAACCCTGGCGGTCGGACCACCAGGAGACCGCTGCCACTGCCAGGATGATGGATCTAGGCAGGGTGGCGACGTTTGGAGTCGTGGTCAGCCAC
Organism: Pleurodeles waltl; assembly: GCF_031143425.1. NCBI lineage: Eukaryota > Metazoa > Chordata > Amphibia > Caudata > Salamandridae > Pleurodeles > Pleurodeles waltl. The sequence goes on from NC_090449.1 coordinate 941,903,622, forward strand.
TGCAGCCTTGAGTTTAGCAGTTTAGGGCCACTGTGCTAATCACAAGTCCTCTTTCCGCCAGACTTTTCATGGCATGGTCACCGCCATGAAAAGCCTGGTGAAAAGCCAGTGCTGTAGGCCACAGGGGGGACCCTACACTGCCAACGCCCATGCCATGGTCAGTACAGCACCCCCACCAGCACCTTCAAAATGCGCACAGTCTGCAATGTAGACAGTGCGCATTCCAAGGGTGCTTTTGTGCCACGGCATTTGCACCCTTGGCCAATACCGTGGCACTGTTTCCATCGGTCTGGCCATGACCGTCAGAAACATCGTTATATGATGTTTTCGTCAGTCAGCCTAGTGGTAATACGACTAGGGGGGAGCCACTAGTATGATGGTAGCCTTCTCCCTGCGGCTTTTATAATGAGGCCCTATGTTTTAAGCTAATCCCTAACAATACACATTCCTCTCTTATACCACTACACCTTAAGCCTCCCTCATGTCCCTTCTCATATAATGTGCTTTGACAAGATGTCCCGGTGTGATTGTTGAGAAATCTGAAGCTCATACCCCCAATCATACTGATCAAGCTAAGCTATTGACTTGGAGTCAAGGTGGACCTCTAAAAGCACCCAACATAGGGTTATAAAGCACAACCCCTAGTGTCTCTAGTCAGCACCAGTGAAAATAGGCACATCCTGCTCCACCTCTAGGCCTGAGCTTTTGTGTTTCCTTAGGCGGGCTGGGTCCTTTTTTGTGGGTTTTGAGAGGTTGCTTTGTAGATTGGTATACAACAAGAAACATATCTTTTTATTGAGAATGTCAATGAGAAGTTGTGTGAAATCCAATGTCTAAGGCTTTTTTGATAATAAATGGAAAATGTAAATATTGCTGGTAAAACCACAGGTTGATGATGTTCTAGAAGATTACAGTGCCTGCCAAAGCCTATAGTTGTGATGTTTTTACTGTAAACACACTGACAAAGCTAGTAGGCTTGACTTTTTAACAATGCATATTGCTGTATGATTTTCAACAGGAACACAGTTGGTATTGTTGTAGGGACTGAGGCCTGCTGGTGCACAAATGATTTCAAATGCCTCTGAACCATGTGGTCTAGTCTAACTTTAAGGTGTTGGTTACTCACTGTGACCTCTCTTTTTGGTACCTCATTTGAACCCTAGTTAGGTTGTGACCTGCCTTTACAAGGGTGACCAACCAGTTTTGAGGGCTCAGAGTACACAGAAAACCTGTCCACAAATCCTAGTGCAAAAGACAATGGCCCTCATTACGACCCTGGCGGTTGGTGTTAAAGTGATGGTAATACTGCCAACAGGCTGGTGGTAACTACCGTCAAATTATGACCATGGCGGAAAGACCTCTGAAAGACAGCCAATGTACCACACCGACCACCAGGGAGGAAACAACAGCCACCACATCGGTAGCCGCCTACAACTAGGCGGAGGTCAATGTTCTGCCCATCATATTATGACCCTACAAACCACCACCTTTTCCGGGCTGGTACCAACGACATCAAAAGCCTGGCGGAAAGAGAGCTCAGAAGGGAAAGGACTCACCATTGGAGATACAAGGAACAACCACGCCGCCATGGAACCTCAAGTGTATGTCTTCCCCATGATCTTCTATGTTCTGCTCCACCATGAACACTAACGCTGGTGAAGACGACAACAGTGAGTACAGCCGCCTAGCACACAAGGGAGGGAGGGAGGAAAACATGAGTGACACACACAGGCACCACACACACCCCACACACACACACACACCATACACACAACCAGGTGCATTGTAAAAACAATTTTACCCCATAACTCGGCTGAATAATGCAAGGACAGAAAGATTTCGAAAAAGTGAATGTAATGAGATCAACACAGTATGAAAAATAAGTTAGACAAGAAAATAGATATATACATTTGTACAGAAAAAGGGACACAACCCAGTCCACAATGTTCATAGGTCACATGGCCACAGGCCAAAGTCCACGGCCACATATGTCAACTGCTTCAACAGAGAGGACACTGCAGGGGCATCAATTGATAAATAGGCAGGCACCTCAGGGGGATGTGGGACAGGGGGCACCTCAGCCGGGAAATGTTACAAGACCACTGGTTCTGGAGTGGGCAACATGCCCTGTGCTTGATCCTGGGGAGTGATGGGCCTCAGTATGTCAAGTGGGTGTCATACCCACTGGTTCTGGAGGGGGCAACATGCCCTGTGCCTGATCCTGGGGAGTGAAGGGCATGTGGGTGTCTTACCCACTGGTTCTGGAGGGGGCAACATGACCTGTGCTTGATCCTGGGGAGTGATGGGCCACAGTCTGTCACGTGGGTGTCATACCCACTGGTTCTGGAGGGGGCAACATACCCTGTGCTTGATGCCGGGGAGTGATGGGCATATGGGTGTCTTGCCCACTGGTTCTGGAGGGGGCAACATACCCTGTGCTTGATGCCGGGGAGTGATGGGCATATGGGTGTCATACCCACTGGTTCTGGAGGGGGCAACATTGTCAGAGTCACCAGATCCTCGGGGTCTGCGCACGTTCCCAACACGTCCACCACTGAACAGCTCCAAGACTTTGATAGATAAATCACAGAGGCTAAGAGAATTCAAGAGGAGTAGGGGGGATTAGGAAGGGAACAGCTGGGAAGGAGACCTGTAGTAAGAAAAAAGGTTAAAACACACAATATCAAAATTACAGCTCATGAAATCAATACTAGACTATGACTCTAAGCCTTGTCATTCTGAAAACATGAACAACCTAAGAATTAGGCTTAAAATGACTAAGTTTCAAGATGGCCGGATACCTGTAAGGGAATCAAGATGGATTAAATGAAACTTTCAAATTCAAGTACTTTCCTTTACATGAGAATCAGGAAAACATTCTGAATAAGTTCTAAACCAGTCATATTAATCCTTTTTTGAGAATGCATACTAGGAACATGCAATATTGCATATAGAAGCTCTGGCCTTTTGTGTTCTCTTGAAATGTTTCAACACCAATTGCGCACTTGCAGATTTTCATATATATAGTAAACACCATAAAGGGATTGTGCAACACAATATGGATTCAGGAAACAAATCACACAACTTGTCAATTCAAATACTACCAAATAAATGTCTTAGAATAGTGGCATACAATGAACAACATGAATTAAGCTTGAGGAGAGAATTGTGCGTCTTGCCGATTCAAGTGCCACCATGTAAAATGTCAAGAAATGGTAGCACGCAATTAATATCAAGGTTAAATCACCATTAAAAGAATTGCGCGTCTTGCCGATTCGTAAGCCACGATGTAAATGGCAAGAAATAATACCTCGCAATGAATAGCAAGGTTAAAGCACCATGAAACGAATCGCGTGTCTTTTGCCGATTCTTAAGCCACCATGTAAATGTCAAGAAATGGTAGTGCGCGATGAACAACAAAGTTAAATCATCATGAAACGAATCGCGCGTCTTGCCGATTCGTAAGCCACCATGTAAATGTCAAGAAATGATAGCGCGCAATTAATAAGAAAGTTTAATCATCATGAAACGAATCGCGTATCTTGCAGATTCGTAAGCCACCATATAAATGTCAAGGAATGGTAGCGCGCAATGAATAACAAGATTAAATCAACATTAAACAAATCGCGCGTCTTACCGATTCGTAAGCCACCATGTAAATGCCACAAACACTCAAGCGCACATTTCACACATGCAAAGTAAAGCGCGCATTTCACACGTGCAAAGTAATCTGTTTCATTAAAGAATTAGGCCCAACAATATGAGAGTTCTCGATAACAGCGTTGGAAGGCCAGCCCAGCCTTCGTCTTACCGCCCAGAACAAGGATCACCAATGAAGAATGAAGGGCAGAGGCCTGGAAGATCAAATAGGCCACCGGGGCAGGAGCTCAGGAAGTAGCTGCTGCTCTGCACCGGGACATCTGAATAGTGAGCACTTGGAGCTGGGCTGGCTCCCTTTTATAGAGTCTTGGCCCAGCCCACAACCACACCCAGGCATGCTGCAGGGAAAGTCTCTGGAAGGCCCTGGAAAGGGACTACACCCTAAAACACTCTGAAAGCCTGCAGCAATACATTGCAAATGAACAGTATTTGTAAACACATTGAAAATAAATCTTCAGGATTAAACTCTGCAATGCAAAAGGTTAAACAACAACATATCAGCACAATGCATAGATTACGTTGTTTTGAGAGTGCTTGGTTTTTGCATTCTAGTCGCCTATAGAGCGCGCACTGCCCTGGTGTCGACAGTACTCCCCTCTCCCAGACGCGCTCTAGGGCCTGGTTTGCCTGGATTAAGACGATGAAAGTGTATCACATGTACTGGAGCATGAACATCAGATGCGGAAACCCATGAGTTACTTTCAGGACCATAACCTTTCCATGAGATTGAGTACCATAGATTACGCCCTCTAAGTTTAGAATCCAACACTTTCTTAACTTCGTATTCTTCTTCCCCCTGTACTAGAACAGGAGCTGGATGAGGTTGGACCTTTTGGACTTCCTTTTTCAAGAGGGAAGTGTGGAACACTGGATGAATCCGTAAGGATCTGGGCAATTGTAGTTTATAGGTCACCGGATTGATTTGCTGAAGGACAGTGTAAGGACCTATGAATTTAGGGTTAAACATGTGCTTCTTCTTGAAGTCTATATGTTTTGTGGAAAGCCACACTTTGTCACCTGGTTGATGTTGCGGTCCCTCACAATGTTTCTTGTCATAATGCCTTTTGTATTTTTGTTTGGCTTTTTCTAAATGCTGTTGAATCAGTTTCTGGGTTTGATGCAAATGCTGAATGGTTTCTGACACAGCTGGAGTAAGAGAACTTTCTTGACGAATTGTGATGGGCAAGGTGTCAGGATGATAGCCAAATAAACCAAAAAATGGTGTAACGCCAATAGAAGTGTGGAATGAGATATTGTAGGCTAACTCAGCTAACCAGAGCATAGATGTCCAGTAATGAAGTGCCTTTTCAGCGTAGACACGTAGGTATTGTTTCAAAGTCTGATTTAGTCTCTCCGTTTGACCATCTGTTTGAGGATGGTGACTAGTAGATAGTGTAGATGTCACTTGGAGTGTTTTACACCATGTCTTCCAGAAATTGGAGGCAAATTGCGACCCCCGATCGGAGAGGATAACTTTTGGTAGACAATGATAACGACGACTCTGTTCAGTAAAATAGTTGCCAATTCACTAGAAGTGGGCAATTTCTTACAGGCAATGAAATGTCCATATTTTGTGAGTCTATCTACTACCACCAGAATTACTGAATGCTGTTGAACCACTGGCAGACCGGTAATAAAGTCTAAAGAAATGTGTTCCCATGGACAACTTGGGGTTGGAAGTGGATGTAACAACCCTTTTGGTTTTGAATGACTTGTTTTAGTGCAAGCACAGACTTCGCAGTTGTTTACCATTGCTTTTACATCTTTTGTTAGGGTAGACCACCAAAAATAGCGTTGGATCAGTTCAAGAGTTTTAGGAGTACCTGGGTGACCTGCTGTAGGTGTAACATGCAACCAATAAAACACTATCTTGCGAAGTTTGGTAGTGGGTACGAACAAACGAGCGTCATGAAAGGGTAGTCCTTGCTTGATTGACCTTTTGGGGTCTGCTTGGGCCCATGTTTGCCATTTCTCAACAGTGAAAGAGTTGCGAATTTCCTCAAAGAAATCTTCAGTTTTTATGATACATAGAACCTTTTCAGGAGCAATGATAGCTCTGGAGGCTTGAAATGCAGGCAACGTGGTAGACTCTTGGTGGGATAAGGCGTCAGCTTTGCGATTATCTTTACCAGGCCGTAAGGTTACTACAAAATCAAATTCGGCAAAAAAACAGCATCCAGCGTAATTGCCGAGGGGTCAAAAGTCTGGCGGAACTCATGAATTGAAGATTACGATGATCAGTATATACTGTGACAGTGTATTTGGCACCCAACAAATGATGTCTTCATTCTTTAAAGGCGTCACAAATTGCCAGAAGCTCTTTTTCAGCAATGACATAGTTCTGTTCGGCTTCGTTCAACTTCCGAGACATATAAGCTACAGGATGGAGTTGACCAGTGTCTTTATTTTGTTGTGATAAGACGGCTCCTATTGCTACATCTGAAGCATCAGCTTCGACTATGAAAGGTCGATTCGCATCAGGATGAGTCAAGACTGGGGCAGTGGAGAAAGCTTCCTTCAAAGTTGAGAAGGCTTGATCAGCTTCTGGGGACCATCCAAACTTTTCTTTCTTTCTTAATAGCTTAGTGATTGGAGCCACTGTCTGGGAGAAATGATTTATGAACCTCCGGTAAAAATTTGCAAACCCCAGGAAACATTGTACATCACGAACAGTCTTTGGGTGGGCCAATCAGATACAGCTTTTACTTTCTTTTCTGCCATCACCATACTTTGAGGGGTAAGAATAACCCCTAAAATCTCAACTGTGGTAACATGAAACTCACACTTGGTTAGTTAGCAATATAAATGGTGCTTTCGAAGGGCTGCAAGAATTTTCTTGACATGTTGGACATGTTTGTTTTCATTGTCTGAGTAGATCAAAATGTCAATGATATAGACTATGGCAAATATGTCGAGGTACTCTCTAAGAACGTCATTCAAGAAAAATTGAAATACTGCTGGAGCATTACACAGACCAAAAGGCATGACGGTGTATTCAAAAAGGCCATATCTTGTCTTAAACACTGTTTTCCATTCGTCACCCTCTCTCATTCTGACCAAATTATAAGCACCTCGAAGGTCAAGCGTCGTGTAGATTTTTGCTCTCTCTACTTGTTCCAGTAAGACCGGAATTAGGGGTAAAGGATATTTATTCTTTATGGTGACTTTGTTCAATCCCCTATAGTCGATACAAGTTCGAAGTTCTCCATTAGCTTTTGAAACAAAAACCAAAGGCGAAGCTGCAGGAGACTTAGAGGGGCGAATGAAACCATTCTCCAAAAATGTATCTACGTATTTTCTAAATGTTGATTTTCATGTTCTGACAGGGCATATACACGACAGATGGGAAGTATCGCACCTGGGGCTAGATCAATTTGACAGTCATAAGATCTATGAGGAGGTAGGGTCTCTGCTCCTTTCTCATCAAATACATCTTTGTAAGATGAATACTGTTTGGGCAGCTGACTTTCTTTCTCCGTGGCAGTAGCTATGTAAGAGTTGCAGACTTTTGGTACTTGAATCTTTTGGAGACATTGTTCTTTACATAGCGCAGATGAAAACATGATTTTTCGTTCTGCCCAATTGATCTCTGGATTGTGATGAGTTAACCATGGCAAGCCAAGGATAATCCCATATTGGGGAGCATGGATCACGTCAAGGATGATTTTCTCTTTATTTTTCTTTCTTTGATTCTTAGCTTCACAAATCATTGACAAGGGAATAGTCTGAAGAGTTACTGGACTTCCAGTCAAGAGTTTTCCATCGACTGCCTGGATGATTTCTGGGGTCTTCTTTTAAATACATGGGATCCCCCATGCACGAACCAATTGGGCGTCAACAAAGTTCCCAGTAGCCCCAGAATCTACCAGAGCTTTTTTGAAATAGATATTTTTCTTAACCTGAACTCTTCTTTCCAGTTTAAGATGTCTAGATTGTGAAGGGTCCATGGTGACACCCAAGAGCAACCCTTCTCTGCATCTTGGGTGTTTTCGTTTTCCAACTCGACTGGTGCATTGGCTGCGGCCTTCTGAACTGGACCTTGCTTGCTCTTTGGTTTGGTTGGACAATCTTTGGCAAAATGACCCTTCCGCCCACAATAAAGACATTGTCAATTTTTTCTGCATAGGTCCTTTTCATCTTTGGTCAAAGGTCTTCTGATGGTTCCAATTTCCATCGGTTCCGGCGTTATTTCTTTAGGAGTTCTTGAGTCTCTGTTAACATGAACACGCCATGAATATTTTTCAGTCTTTTTGCGCATTCCTTTACGTTCTGTTAAACGATGATCAAGCCTCAAGACAAGGTTTATTAATTCTTGACAGTCTGTAGGTTGTGGGTCGATTTGCGCTAAGATATCTTTTAGTTCCTCTTTGAGTCCCTTGTAAAACAAGATCGCTTGTTTTTCTTCAGGCCAGGATGTCTCGGCAACCAGCCGGTTAAAGTTGGCTAAATACGACACTAGGTCCTGATTGCCTTGGCGTAAATCTAATAATTCACGATCTGCTGACTGTGTTACAGTTCTACGATCAAAAACACTCTCAAACTCACGAACAAACTTTCTCCAGTTGTACAACAAGGGACTATCTTTACGCACAAGAGCAATTGCCCAGGTAGCTGCATCCCCAGACAGATATGATAACAAGAAAGCTACTTTGGACTGGACATCGGGGAAAGTATGTGGTCTGCAGGTGAAGTGTAGTTCCACTTGAACCAGGAAAGGAATTGCGGAAGGAACATTGAGGGAAATGCTTGTCGGATTACTTCCAGAAGTCTGAGAAGAAGTACCTGGCCAAGACACACCTGTGGGACTTTGTTCCTTCTTCTCTACCTTATCTTGTAACTGACTCACTCTCTCAGCTAGGCTAGTTGTCAATTCTTTGGATGATACCTCCTCTGCCTGGAGCTGGGTGATAGCCTTGACTAACTCGTCCAGCGTGGCCATGCTGAGAACATACACAAACCAGGAGGATAATAATTTGTGGGCTCACTATTCTGTCAGAGTCACCAGATCTGCGGGGTCTGCGCACGTTCCCAACACGTCCACCACTGAACAGCTCCAAGACTCTGATAGAGAAATCACAGAGGCTAAGGGAGTTCAAGAGGGGAAGAGGGGATTAGGAAGGGAACAGCTGGGAAGGAGACCTGTAGTAAGAAAAAAGGTTAAAACACACAATATCAAAATTACATCTCATGAAATCAATACTAGACTATGACTCTAAGCCTTGTCATTCTGAAAACATGAACAACCTAAGAATTAGGCTTAAAATGACTAAGTTTCAAGATGGCCGGATACCTGTAAGGGAATCAAGATGGATTAAATGAAACTTTCAAATTCAAGTACTTTCCTTTACATGAGAATCAGGAAAACATTCTGAATAAGTTCTAAACCAGTCATATTAATCCTTTTTTGAGAATGTATACTAGGAACATGCAATATTGCATCTAGAAACTCTGGCCTTTTGTGTTCTCTTAAAATGTTTCAACACGAATTGCTCACATTGCAGATTTTCATATATATATATATAGTAAACACCATAAAAGGATTGTGCAACACAATATGGATTCAGGAAACATATCACACAACTTGTCAACTCGAATACTACCAAATAAATGTCTTAGGATTGTGGCATACAATGAACAACATGAATTAGGAGGAGAGAATCATGCGTCTTGCCGATTCGAGTGCCACCATGTAAAATGTCAAGAAATGTTAGCACACAATGAATATCAAGGTTAAATCACCATTAAATGAATAGCGCGTCTTGCCGATTCGTAAGCCACGATATAAATGCCAAGAAATAACAGCGCTCTATGAATAACAAGGTTAAAGCACCATGAAACGAATCACATGTCTTTTGCCGATTCTTAAGCCACCTTGTAAATGTCAAGAAATGGTAGCGTGCAATGAATAACAAAGTTAAATCATCATGAAACGAATCGCGCGTCTTGCCGATTCGTAAGCCACCATGTAAATGTCAAGAAATGATAGCGCGCAATGAATAACAAAGTTAAATCATCATGAAACGAATCGCGCGTCTTGCAGATTCGTAAGCCACCATATGAATGACAAGGAATGGTAGCGCGCAATGAATAACAAGATTAAATCAACATGAAACAAATTGCGCGTCTTGCCGATTCGTAAGCCACCATGTAAATACCACAAACACTCAAGCGCACATTTCACACGCGCAAAGTAAAGCGCACATTTCACACGTGCAAAGTAATCTGTTAATTATTAAAGAATTAGGCCCAAGAATATGAGAGTTCTCAATAACGGCATTGGGAGGCCAGCCCAACCACCGTCTTACCGCCCAGAACAAGGATCACCAATGAAGAATGAAGGGCAGAGGCCTGGAAGATCAAATAGGCCACCGGGACAGGAGCTCAGGAAGTAGCTGCTGCTCTGCACCGGGACCTCTGAATAGTGAGCACTTGGAGCTGGGCTGGCTCCCTTTTATAGAGTCTTGGCCCAGCCCACAACCACACCCAGGCATGCTGCAGGGAAAGTCTCTGGAAAGCCCTGGAAAGGGACCACACCCTAAAACACTCTGAAAGCCTGCAGCAGTACATTGCAAATGAACAGTATTTGTAAACACATTGAAAATAAGTCTTCAGGATTAAACTTTGCAATGCAAAAGGTTAAACAACAACATATCAGCACAATGCATAAATTACGTTGTTTTGAGAGTGCTGGGTTTTTGCATTCTTGTCGCCAATAGAGCGCGCACTGCCCTGGTGTTGACAAACGTGCCCTGTGCTTGATTCTGGGGAGTGATGGGCATGTAGGTGTCATAACAACTGGTTCTGGAGGGGGCAACATGCCCTGTGCTTGATCCTGGGGAGAGATGGGCCTCAGTCTCTCAGGTGGGTGTCTTACCCACTGGTTATGGAGTGGGCAACATGCCCTGTGCTTGATCCTGGGGAGTGCAAGGCCACAGTCTCTCAGCTGGCTGTCATACCCACTGGCTTTGAAGGGGGCAGGCCGCACAGCAGCCCAGGGAGGCAGGACTACACACCATCCGCCGGCGGTGACGGATGCACAGTGGTAGTGGTGCTGCTGGTGGGGGGAGGCTCCTGCCCATCCCCTGCAACCTCGGACAGCTGCACAGTGGTGGTAGTGCTGCTGGTGGGGGGGGCTCCTGCCCATCCCCTGCAACCTCAGACATCTGCACAACCATGGTTGGTGGCGGGGGCTCAGTCACAGTTCCTGCCCAGGCCCCTTGGTCTTCCTGCCTGCTGGTGCAGGTCCCTTGGTCTTCCTGGCTTCTGGGGCAAGCTCCTTTCCCTTCTTGCCTGCTGGTGTAGGCTCCTTGGTCTTCCTGGCAGCTGGGGAAGGCTCCGTTCCCTTCTTGCCTGCTGGTGCAGGCTCCTTGGTCTTCCTGGCAGCTGATGCAGGCTCCTTCACCTTCAGGACATGTGGCCTGGATCCTTTTCCACCATGGGTGGGAGTGGTGACGGCTGGGCCCGTGGACTGTGTGGCTGAGGTGCTTGGCTAGGTTCTTCCTACCCTGCTCACACGTGCAGGACGGGGGGAGAGAGGGGAAGGAAAGAGGTCAGTGGTGGATAGGAACAGTTTTTTAGGGACATTTGGGCTGGAAGAGGGAGAAGGAATGGGAGTGGAGGATGAGGGAGTGGTTGTGGATTTGGGTGCAGGTGCATGGGCTGTATGCTGTTCTGAAGTGGATGGCTGTTGGGTGTCTGAGTGCTTGAGTTTTTGTACTTTAGTAGGGGGGAAACAGACACAGTGGGAGAGGACACTGGGGAAGTGTGCATGGCTTTTGTGGAGGTGTCTGCCAGTTAGGTGTGTGTTCTGCTTGGCGTGGTGATGCTGGTAGTGGATAATGACATTGTGCATGCGGGTGTGAGTGTGGTCAGAACTTGGTGGGAGGTGGTGGAGGAGTAGGAGGGGGAGACAGTGGAAATAGTGGATGTTGTGTGTGCAACTGGATGATGTTTTTGTGAATGCCAGTGGGATGAAGTGTGATGCAGTGTTTACCTGTGCCACTCTTGTATGTTGTCTTGTGTGCATGCTCGTCTGTCTGTGTGCTTGGGATAGGTTGAGGTTGAGGGAAATGGGATTGGGCAGAGGACGTTGGAGGGGGGAGGCTAGAAACAGGGACAGTAACTACCATCAGAGAGGAGGCCAGAGCCTGAATCGATCTCTGTTGGGCCACCAATCCAGTGTGAATGCCCTCCAGGAATGCATTAGATTGTTGCATCTGGGCTGCCAGCCCCTGGATGGCATGCACAATGGTTGGCTGCCCTACAGAGATGGATCTCAGGAGGTCAATAGACTCCTCAGTCAGGGCAGCAGGGCTAACTGGGGCAGGGCCTGAGGTGCCTGGGGCGAAGGAGATGCCCACCATCCTGGGTGAGCGGTCACGGGCAACTCGATGAGGGGCTGCTGGGAGGAAGGTGCTGGTATGGGGGTGGCGGCTGTATCTGTAGCTGGGGTGGTCACAGAAGTGTCCGCCACCACCAGGGAGCTTCCATCAGAAGAGGTATCGGTGTCAGAATTGTCCCCTCCAGTCTCCACCGTGGTGCTTCCCTCGCCCTCCGTCCCACTGGTGCCCTCAGCGTCGGTGGACTCTGCCTCCTGGGTCCTGTGGGATGCAGCTCCCTCCGTCGCTGGTGCCCCTGCTCCTCCGCCAGATGATGCTAATGCACATAAGGAAAGGATGACAAAACAAAAAAGGTGGGGAAGAGACAAAGGATACACTTGGTCAATGGCTGCACAAACACCACTTTTGGCGTACACAGCACCCTCACACACAGGGAACAGACCTACGCATTATGCCATACCACTACCAGAGAAATAGTTAGCAGGCAAGGCGCGGGGAGGGGCACACACTGCCAAATTCAGCATACCTTGGACCCACGCAGCCCTGACCAGTAGTGGATGCCTACGAGCTAGGTAGCAAGATTTTCCCTTCTGAACCCTAGCCAACAGGGGACCTATGCTGCACTCTCAGGCCTGGCCTAGGGGCACCCACTGACACACATACCCCACCCGGTTACCACCCTCCCACGCATAAGTTGTAATGATGGGCACTGTACTCACCCCCTTGTGGCTCCTGTGATGCCCTCAAGTGCCCATCCAGCTCAGGATAGGCCAACACCAGTATGTGGGACATCAGGGGATCAGGGTTTGACGGGCACCCCATCCTCGTTGGGAGGCCATCCCCAGCTGGGCCTCCACCATCTTCCGTGCCCAGCATTTCAGGTCCTTCCACCGTTTCTGACAGTGGGTGCTCTGCCTGCCATAGACTCCCAGGATCTGCATGTCCTTGGTGATGGCACGCCATATACCCTTCTTTTGATGGGCTCTGACCTGCAGAGGCAATACACACAGAAAAATAGATTTAGACAAACAGTCCAGCCAGTTACACATATGGCCCACCATACCCGTTTCCATCACCATTTACACACACATGGCCCAGCACGCAACCTATACGCCGCCCAGAGGACATCCACCCACCCCCCTTACACGAGGCCTTCACACACACCACTCCATGCATTCATGTCACGTGCATCATGCCCACAGTGTACTCACCTGTTGGTCTGGAGGCCAATACTGCAGTTCATACAGGGGTAGGACCCCATCCACCAGTCTCTCCAACGTGAGCTGGGCTCTGGCCCTTTCCCCAGTCACACGGGCCATGTGGGTTCCAGGCACAGTGCACAGCAGCACATTCAGTGTAGATCCTCTCCTGTGGAAGGTCAGGGAGCAAGTGAGGAATCAGATAGAAAATGGGGGTCACGCCTGTATCGGTGAATACCGTCATCGCCGGCGTAGATCACCATTGGCCACTGTACACCATAGGGCCCAATTATAACCAATGAGGAGTTGCATGGCGGATCCCGACTGCCTCCCGCAACGGCGCACAATGTCAGCGGAATTACCTCACTTCCACCTGTCCCTCCACACAGGACAGGCGGAAGCCATTTCGGGGGGGAGGCAGGCCCTGGAATATTGCTGCATCAGTGGTGATATTAGGACATACTGGACAAATCTCACTGACCCATTACAAGTTAACAAGAAGCAAAGTTCTGTTGTAGCTCCATTGTTCATTTTCTGACCGGCTCCTCACTCTTTTGTCCCTTAGATTGCTACCGCTGCAGATGAATAGGAGATGGAGACATACTCTTGTGTACAGACCCCTGGTAGACTTGGCAACACTGGAGGACAGGCACATTATCCTCACCTATAGACTTGACAGGGCCACAATCACAGAGCTGTGTGCCCAATTGGAGCCTGACCTGATATCTACTATCCGTCACCCCACTGGGATTCCCCCTCTTGTGCAAGTTCTGTCAGTGCTTCATTTCCTGGGAACTGGTTCTTTCCATTTGACAGTGGGCTTGGCAGCAGGAATGTCACAGCCAATGTTCTCAAACATGCTGACAAGAGTGTTGTCTGCCATGAATAAACATATGTGCAGCTACATTGTGTTGAAGATTTGGCCAAAATGAAGGCTGAGTTCTATGCAATGGGACATATCCCCAACATAACTGGGGCGATTGATGGAACACATATTGCATTGGTTCCCCCGTGCCAGAATGAACAGGTGTTCAGAAATCAGAAGAGTTTCCATTCTCTGAATGTATAGATGGTGTGCTTGGCAGACCAGTACATCTCCCACGTCAATGCTAAGTATCCTGGGTCGGTGCATGATGCTTTTGTCCTGAGGAATAGCAGTATCCCAAATGTGATGGGCCAACTACAGAGACACAGGGTGTTGCTAATAGGTGAGCCCTGGTTCCCACCCAGTAGATGTTGGTGTAGGGGTATGGTGTGGGCCATGTGGGAAAGTGTGACTAAATGTCGTCCCTCAATATTTCAGGTGACTCTGGTTACCCCAACCTATCATGGCTGCTGACCCCTATGAGGAATGCCAGGACAAGGGCAGAAGAACATTATAATGAGGCCCATGGGTGAACCAGAAGGATAATTGAAAGGACCTTTGGCCTCCTGAAGGCCAGGATCCAGTGCCTGACCTGATATCTGCTATCCGTCACCCCACTGAGATCCCCCCTCTTGTGCAAGTTCTATCAGTGCTTAATTTTCTGGGAACTGGTTCTTTCCATTTGACAGTGGGCTTGGCAGCAGGAATGTCACAGCCAATGTTCTCAAACATGCTGACAAGAGTGTTGTCTGCCATGAATAAACATATGTGCTGCTACATTGTGTTGAAGATTTGGCCAGAATGAAGGCTGAGTTCTATGCAATGGGACATATCCCCAACATAACTGGGGCGATTGATGGAACACATATTGCATTGGTTCCCCCGTGCCAGAATGAACAGGTGTTCATAAATCAGAAGAGTTTTCACTCTATGAATGTATAGATGGTGTGCTTGGCAGACCAGTACATCTCCCACGTCAATGCTAAGTATCCTTGGTCGGTGCATGATGCCTTTGTCCTGAGGAATAGCAGTATCCCAAATGTGATGGGCCAACTACAGAGACACAGAGTGTGGCTAATAGGTGAGCCCTGGCTCCCACCCAGTAGATGTTGGTGTATGGGTATGGTGTGGGCCATGTGGGAAAGTGTGACTAAATGTTGTCCCTCAATATTTCAGGTGACTCTGGTTACCCCAACCAATCATGGCTGCTGACCCCTGTGAGGAATGCCAGGACAAGAGCAGAAGAACATTATAATGAGGCCCATGGGTGAACCAGAAGGATAATTGAAAGGACCTTTGGCCTCCTGATGGCCAGGATCCAGTGCCTCCATCTGACAGGTGGATCCCTGTGCTACTCACCCAAGAAGGTCTGCCAGATAGTGGTGGCATGCTGCATGTTGCATGACCTGGCCCTCAGATGCCATGTCCCATTCCTGCATGAGGAGGAGGTTGGAGATGCCCGTGTGCCAGCAGTGGACCCTGTGAACAGTGAGGATGAGGAGGTAGAGGATGAGGATGAGGACTACAGAACATCTGTGATCAGACAATACTTCCAATGGCACACAGGTAGGACAGTGTTACTTCACATTTCAATTACATTTGTTTGAATTTCTGTGGCACTGGCATGCTGATATTTACCACCTCTATGCCCACTTTCTGTTCCCTCTGGAAATTCATTTTGCAGATGTTGGTGACCTCACATGTACTCCTGGTGTGCTCACTGCAGCCAGCTACAGGACATTTATCCATGCTCATTTTCTGCACAGTTGATCTGTAATGTTTGTACATGTTTCAATGAATACATAATTGATATACATGACATACTCAAAACATTTTTTTTCTCCAAAGATGTTTATTGAAGTGTTAAAATATAGCGGGGAAAGTGCAATGGGATGGGGTGATGATGGAGGAAAGTTCAGGGCATTGTTCCAGTCTGTTTGTAGCACAGGTGCATTGTCCAAGGGAACATAGGAAGAGGAGCAATGGCAGTTCAAGGTGGACTGGGTGACTGAGTAGGACACAAGGGTGACAATCAGGAGAGTCTCATTTCCTGGCGGGGGTCTTGGTAAGTGTCTCCGGCCTCTGTCTGGATCTAAGGGAACATTTGCGGGGTGGTTCTCCTTCTGCAGGGGGAGGGGTGCTGGTGGCCTGTGAGTCCTGTGGCGGGGCCTCCTGGCCACTAGCAATAGCAGAGGTGGAAGGCTATTCAGATGTCTTGCTAGTGGAAGGGGCCTGCTGTTGTGTGACTGCCTCTATCATTATATTGGCCATGTCTGCCAGCACCCCTGCTATTGAGATCAGGGTGTTGTTGATGGCCTGCAAGTCCTCCCTGATCCCCTGGTAGTGTCCATCCTGCAGCCGCCTGTTCTCCTGCACATTGTCCAGGATCTGGCCCATCGTGTCCTGGGAATGTTGATAGGCTCCCAGGATGTCGTGCCTCCTGGAGAGTCGGTTCCCTTGGCCTGTCCTCCCCCTGGTGCACAGCACTCCTTCCAGTTTCCCTGCTGGCCTGTGCCTCTGTCCCCTGAACCGTGTGCCCACTGACCCCAGGTCCTTGATTGTCTTGGGTATGAGGTGTGGCCTGGGGTCCCTGTAGAGGTGGACACACTGCTGATTGACGTGTCCTAGGGACAGAGGTGTGGGTACGCTGGGTGGGTGCTATGGTGGTGTGTCCTGATGAAGGAGGTTCTGTGGTGGTGTGTGACTGGGCCTGGGTAACCGGCTGTCAAAGGGTCACTGATAGGCCAGGCAGGTCATCCAGATCCTGAAGACCAGGTTGCTATCATCGCTGTGGGCCTCTTCTGTTGGGGAACTGGATATTGCTGGCACCTCCTCTCCGCTGACATTGGCTGGGGTACCTGTGGGGATGTAAATGATGTGTTATGGTTTCTGTGTCTGACATATTGTGCATCCGTGGCTTGCCCTGTTTGGTTATATTTGCCCTGGCAGCTTTCACTTGTGTACGTTGGTTTATGGTGGGATGATTAGTTCTCTATAGTGTGCATGCTTTAGTGATGTGTGCCCATGCAGGGCTATAAGTGGTGTCCATGCACTGGTAGAGCATGCACGGCTTGGCATTGGGATGAGTGAGATGTGATGGTGGGGTGTGTGGGAAGTGGTGGAGTGATGTGAGTGAGGGTGAGGGTGGGGGTATGTGATGGCATGCAGGTAGGGGGTGATAGTAGTAGAGAGTTGACTTGACAGAATCCAGTCCTCCTCCTACTCCGGCCAGGCCCTCAGGATGCAGGATTGCCAAGACTTGCTCTTCTCATGCTGTTAGTTTTGGGGGACCAGTGGGGGTCCACCACCAGTCCTCTGTACAATGAGCTGGTGTCTTGCTGCAATGGAACATACCTTCCCCCGTAGATTGTTCCACCTCTTCCAGATATCATCCCTAGTTCTTGGGTGCTGTCCCACAGTGTTGACCCTGTCCATGATTCTCTACCATAGCTCCATCTTCCTAGCTATAGATATCGGCTGCACCTGTGCTCCGAATAACTGTGGCTCTACCCTGATAATTTCCTCCACCATGACCCTTAGCTCCTCCTCTGTGAACCATGGGTGTCTTTGTGGTGCCATGGGTGTTGTGTGAGGTGTGTAGGTGAGGCTGTGTTGGGTAATTTGTTGGGGTGTGTGATGTGGGGTGCGCGAGTGGTGTATAGGTGTGAATAGTGTGTGGCTCTAGTTGTGTCTGTGGTCTTGATGTCTCTCTGCTGGCAATGGTTTGGAATGGTAAAGGGTTGTGGGTAATGTGGGTGTGTGTTTTATAGTAGCGTGGGTGTGGTGTGTGTATGGGTATCAGGTGTGTGTTGTTTGAATTGTCCAATGTGGTGTTGTTTTGTATGTGTGTGTCCATTTTGAGCGCGTCAGTATGTACCGCCAATGGTTTACCGCCGTTGAATGTCCGCTGTGGTGATTTGTGGGTCATAATGTGATGGGTGCTGTTCTGTTAGCGTAACGGTGTGGGTTTGGATACCGCCAGTTTATCACTGACCTTTGGTGTGGCGATTTTGTGTCTGTGGCTGAGTACTGACGGATTGGTGTGTGTCATAATATGGTGAACGGAAATCCGCCGCTTGGCTGTAAGTTGGCGGCAGTCAGTGTGGCGGTAAGTGGGATTTACCACCAATCTCATAATGAGGGCCAATATACCTAAACCAACCAGCACAACATCAGGGCACAACAAGGTTCAAATGAGGATTGTTAGCCACAGAATTTACAGATAGCAATGCTTCATGACTCACACTCCAGACAAAAGTAAGGTTTTTTGTTGTTGATTCATGATTTATAAAGTACATAATACGCTCCAAGGTACCATCCAATTGCCCCAAGCTTAACAAATCAATGTTTATGGGGTGCATGGAACACAAATGTGAATCATTCTCAAATCAAATATACTGTCACACAAGATGCAATATGAGAATCACCATGAACATGTACACTGTCCTCAAGGTTTTGGGGCTGTGTATACGTGGTTCTCCTTATTGTCCTCTACTAGCAGTAACTGGGTAACCTGTTGTACAGCTAACTTGAAGTGTAGGACGATGTCAGTTTGTGCCACAGCATAGTGCATGCATGTCAAGCCTTGCAGGCACACAACAGCATTCATGGGTAGTGTGAGAATTTTCATTTCTTCGCCATTTAGTAAATGTCTATAGAAAAGTAAAATTGTTTTCAGACCAGAATTTGAGCTGACAAGCAGTTCTGATAGTTCAAACATTGGGATTCTTTCAGTTTTTAACCTGCTGATTATTTAGAAGACAGTGAAAAGGCTTCTTCTGGAAACAAATTACATTTTATGTTTAATAAAGTGAGATAGATTCAGAAAAACATAAATATATTGACTGAAGTAGCAGGATCAGGCAAATATAGCACCAGCATTAAAATAACAAGATGCTGGAGCAAAACAATGAGGGACAAGAGCATGTGAGACAGAAGATGTCTTGTAATAAACTGAGTTTTTGGTTGAGAGTGGCGTAAGCTCGCTGTAGCAATAACCACAATCCTTATCAGGGTGAAACACAAAAAGTATCTAACTTAACCTGTGGTTTGGCACAAAAGCAGTCAAGCTTAACTTGGAGGCAAAGTGTAACATATTTATGCAGCTCACAGAGAGTAATAAAAATACAAAAAAAATCCCAAACCAAAATAGAATAATAGAGTACATTTCAATAAAGAAAATGATAGCAGAAGGACAAAACTCCACTTAGTAGAACCATAGATATTGAATTTAAAGGATGTTTATGAAAACAAAGCCAAATAGAACAAAGTGCTAACTGTTATTATCTGGTCACAGTGTATTGGGACAAAGTTACATTTTAAGGCTGACTACCATGGAATTGAGTTTGGCTCTCTGGGAGTTGAACCTTTGTGTTCTTGATGTTGAGATGTGAGGTCCTGCATCAGTCTGCAATGCGCTGAGTCAGTTCCGGTTAAGCCTTCAGTTCTGCTAGGAGGAGTACTCTCTGACTCCAGCCAGGGGTCCAGGTCCTGGGTGCACCTCTTGGTGATCAGAACTCACTAGAGCAGAGGCCAGCAGAAGGGCTCAGTTGGTGATGGTCAGGTGGGCAGTTGTAGGGAGGCCTCTGGAAGTCTGTAGTGTCCCTGTACCTCAAATAGGAGGTCAGCCAACTGATTCTTGGAGTCACCTCTGGGGAGCCTGGGATCAAAGCAGGCATGCCCAATCTTCCTTAATCAAACAGCAAGCCATGTCTTCGTGCAGCAGGGCAGTACTTCTGGCAACAGGACCTTCATCTGAATCTTCCACAGTTCCATGACTGCTGCGATGAGTGGTTCTAAAGGTCCTCTATTTATACCTGGTGCCAGCCTTAGTGTGAGGGAATTTCCTGACCTACCCTCAAAACTGGTTCTGGTCAGTTTTTCCCCTTCCCCTGGATTAAGCCCCAAACTTGTCTAGGGTGACAAAAGGCGGGGCAGGCCTGCTGGGAGGTTCCTTTATGTGCACTGTGGGTAAGGTTCTTTGCAATATAATCAGTGAAGGGTATCACTCCTCCCCAGCCATCGTGCAGGAAGGCTTTCTCTCTCAGCTACACCTAGGTACCATGTTTACTATTTGGACCCAATACACATTGTTGCTGGGGAAACCATTAACAGGCCCAAGCAGCTGAAAACACCTAGAAAAGCCTTGGAGAAGTGGGGCAGGATATTGCCAAGTTCCTAAACGTGGCATTTGAAAATCATAATCTAAAATTCGACTTTATCATTATACAGGATTTTAACGTACAGTTCATTTGAGTGTAAATATAATTTCTCTGTCAGCTACTAATCTGAAGTTATTGCTTATTACATGTAATAAGGTAACCCAATGTTAGCCTATGGGAGAGAAAGGTTTTACGAGGGTGAAAAACAACGTTAGGAGTTTTTCACTTTACGGACATGTACAACTTAAACACACATGTCCTACTTTTAAATTCCCTGCACTGTGCCCTGTGAACCTATAGGGCCTATCTTAGAGGTGACTTATATGCATTAAAAAAGAAGAGTTAGGCCTGGCAAAAGGTTTATTTTGTCAGGTCAAAATGGCTTTTTAAAACTGCATTACAGGCTGCCCTGGAAGGTCTAAGTCGTATAGGGTGTTTTTCTCTTTGGAAAGAGGTTAAGGGCCTCATTATGACTCTGGCGGTCCAAGGACTGTCAGACTCACGGTGGAGATCAGACTGCTGCACTCCAGGTGGTCCAACCACCACATAACGATCCTGGCAGTCAGGCCACCAGGGGACAGCCATGCCCGCCAGGATCATGGATCCCGAGGAGATGACAGCAGTCGGAGTCCTGGTCAACCATGGCAGTACTGAGTTCAGCGCTACCACCCTTTTCACAAGTCCAGTTTCCACAAGCCTTTTCATGGTAGGGACCCCGCCATGAAAAGGCTGGCAGAAACACAGTGCATGGGCCCTCCTGCCCAGCACCCCCGGAATGTGCACTGTCTGCTTTGCAGACATTGCCCATTCCAAGGGTGCTGATGTGGTATGGTATTGGCCTCAGCCCCCTTAAGGGAGCCAAGACTAATACCGTAACACTGTTCCCGTCAGTCAGTCCATGAACAAAAGTTTAAAAATGTATCAATGGGACTGGGGTAAGAAGATTCTTACCAATAAAGAGAATGTTTAACTGTACACTGACACGACACTCACCTATAGCCACACAGACACCCACACATACACAGCACACACATTACAGCAAACACACACACCACACGTCAAAAACAGATACTTACGCACAGAAACACAGCAGATGGCTCAGTCTCACACAGTACCATACAAAAAACAACACGTCAAAACAACACCAAAACTGCACAATCATAAACACATTGGCAACTACTCACAATAGGCACTACCCAAGGACATATCACACATACCACACATCATACAACCAATAGTGAACGAACACACACAATTACACAATCATACAGCTTACCAATTGAATCACACATCACAAATCACACGGCACAGCGTGCCTATCATAACATGCACAATACACACACACTCATACATTCAAAGCACACAAAGCCACACATCACAACAATTAACACATGTCAACACAAACACCACACAATACCATGACAACAACATGTCTGTTATCTGCACATGCCCATCACACAACACACACCCAATCCCTGGGGGAGAAAAGCACTGCACACACCCTCACATACTGCCCACACAATACAGGAAGCACCACACACACACAAATTCTCGCACACAACCAATGTCAGCCTGGGCAACTCTAACCTACGAAAGAAAATGCAGGATAAAGATATAACCAGGAAGCCAACAACTGGTTGGTCTTCATATATTTCTCACAAAATGAGATTTAAGTCAAAGGCCATGGGCCAGTCCATAGTCCATGGATTGTGCACCAAAAGCATATACTGGTGCCCCTAACTTGACTCCTAACTGCCATGTTACCTCCACTGGTAGGGGCATCAAGGGGGAAGGCACGCACCTCTGGGATGATCTGGGGAGTTGGTGATGAGGGAGGGGGAGTTGGGCTGAGGCTTGGGAGGGGTGGTTTTAGATTTGGCTTGGGAGGGGGGATTTATATTTAGGCTTGGGGGAGAGTTGGGTCTTCTTGGGAGCAGTAGACTTCTTTTCAGGGGAGGGGCATGGGTACTTGCAGGTGGTGGGGAGGCTTTGGAAGTGCAAGGGATGGACTTCGGGAGGTAAACAGCACATTTAGGGGTTTCACAGGGGGTAGTAGTAGGGAAAAGGGCCAACTGAGAAAGGAAAGCTTTTTTACACACACAGGGACGTTCATAGCAAAAGGGTTTGGGTGTGGAGGGAAAGGGAGTGCTTGTATGAGGTGCTGGTGTGGATGTCTTGGGTGCCTGTTTGTGGTAGATATGCTTTTGTGTGGTGGGTGTCTGTTGGGTGGGTGAGTGAGGGTGTTTATGAGCTTTGGGCTGGGGTGTGAAGGTGCTTGGGGATGCCGTGGTGGGTATGTGGCTATCTGTTGGGGTGGTTACTACAGGTATGGTGGATGTTCTGCATGTAGGAGTGTCAGTGGTTGTGGTGCCTGCGGGTCTGGTTACTGGGGTGTATGTCTGAGGGTGTGCTGGGGTGCTAACTGTAGGTAGGATAGGTGTAGTGGTTGAGTCTGTGAATGTATGTGTTATGTCTGCAGGTGTGTCTGGTGGGCTGTCTGTGATGCTGGAGGTGTTGGGGGTGTCAGGGCAGGTGGTGACTGTTGCTCTGTGTGCACCTAAATGCTGCTTGTGTGTATGCTGGTGATTTGTCCTGTGGTACTTTGGTTTGTCTGTGCTGCCCTTGGATGTTGAGGTGGATGCATTTCTGTCTGTTTGTGTGCTTTGGCTGGGTGAGGGCAGGGGGACTGGGATTGGTAAGAGGAAGGTGGAGGGGGACGGGAGTCAAAGGGTGACTGGCTGTCATCAGTGTGGATGCCAGAGCCTGAAAGGATCTCTGTAGACTAGCCAGTGCACCCTCCAGGAACTCATTATTCTGAGTTGCTAGTCCCTGGACAACATTCACAATGGTCGACTGAGCCACAGAGATCAACCTCAGGAGGTCAATAACCTCCTCGCTGAGGGTAGCAGGGCTAACAGGGACTAAGGCGGAGGTGCCTGCGGCAAAGGAGATGCCCTCTCTCTTGGGTAAGCGAGCACGGCCAACTCGGTGGGGAGCTACAGGGAGGGTGGTGCTAGAAAGGCGGATGGTAGATAGAGATGGTGCTGTAGTGGTCACAGATGGGTCCACCACCACCATGGAGTGTCCACTGGAGGAAGATTCTAAGGTGGATCCTGTCTCCCTCGTGGCACTCCCCCCCACCCTCCGGGCCACTGGGTCCTTTGGTGTTGGTGGTATGATGACTTGCGATCTAGTGCCCAGCAGCTTTCCAACTCAGCTGAGCCCCATCTCTTTCGCCTGCCAATACTGGTGCTGGAAAACAGAAAGAGAGGAAGGGTCATCACATTCTTTTAATAAACTAAGATCACACTGTACCCATCTTTAACATTATATCTAGGAGTACTACACCCCCAGGTAGAACCAGGTTAGTGACAACATAACGTCACAACAAGATACAATCCACACCTCTATAAAATAATAATGTCACACACCAGCTAAGCCACCTATTTCACACCTACAATACCATCATATCAGTATAGCAATGACACTAACCATTCCTTGTCAAGCTGACTTGGCAACATGATTCTGGGCCCCTATCTACTGCAACATAGTCAACCAACAACCAAGCTTTGGGAAATAGTGATAACATTGATTTCGACAGATCACAATCACAAATTCTATACAGACTTACAGTTCAACTGATTGTCGTACCAGGAAAGGAACCTTATCATATGCTACATTCAAGACAGCATGTTGCATATAACCCAAAACCATTTCATGTCCCAGAGTTCACAACCTTCACATTTGAAATTAACAAACATGCAACTACTCTATTTGGTATATCCAAATTTGGAGTATGACAGAGTATAAACACGTCACAACACATGTACCGATAGTGATGTAGAAAAGGATGATACATACTTTGTGGACCTGCTCACCTTAGTCAATGTCCACCTGTAAACAAAGCCTTACATACTTATAAGGCCTATGTAGCCCAGAGCATTTATCCACCGACAACCACAGGTAGCATAACTACTCTTTAAATACAATGGACACCTGTCATGTGCATGAAGGCCACATACATTTCAACGAATCATGATGAGTGGCAACATCACTATCCACAAATCTGTCTTGCATCTGTTTAGAAAAATATCAATGACACAAAGCACACCTGAGGCTACCATGATAGAGACATACTCCTTGATGCAGGCGAATTGACTGACTACACATACCATTCCACCCACATATGAATGTGAACTACGACACCTGCACCACAATGTAGTCAGTACAAACAATAGGCTTCCATGCAAAAAGAATAAAAAAAATATCTATAATAGCAATAGAAAGTATATTTAAGACACATTACAATGTTGATTTATGACAGAACCCTACAATGTACACATGATGTTTGCAAAAACAAGTTAAGATTGTAACTGTTAAGAAGATGTATTGGCCTATTGATCATGTTTACCACACAATGGCTAAGGAATTAGCTGTGTAGCCACTTACCTCCTACAGAACATAAACATGGTACTAACAGTCATAGCTCTGACATCAATGTATGTGATCAAATAGGAGTCAGGCAATACTTCTAAGGTTACCTACATGTATGATGTCCACTCAGATGACACGCTACAGAGGCCAATGTACAGCCCTCACTTACCAAAGGGGTTCACCTCTTAACAGCTCTGAGTAAGTTTAGCAAGTATGGCATGTGAAATGTCAGATGGACAATGCAGCCTCACATGAAGCTTTTACCCTTCAGAAACCTTTTGAAAAGTAGGAATTACTTTAAGTTGTCAGACTCTATGTTGCACATAGACATGGATCAAGGGACATTGGAATGGACAGAGGGCAAATACCTGGACAACTTACCATCATAATATTGGGAGTATGGATCTGTAGGTGGGAAAGAACAACCAGCATTGTATGAAAAGCAGTACAGTGGTACACAAATTACACATTCACATGTGCATCATCATATTCTTCTGTACAGAGGGGATAACATAGGAGAGCAAAATGTCCCTATACACAATGGAATGTGCACACCTATGTACCAATGTTAAGGACTGTACATCTCTGTGTTCCTTGGAGACCTTTGACCCTTTACACTTTACACATTGTCACAGCTTAGATTCTGTCACTTCATACACTGACCTGGCAGAGAGATGACAATGTGTTAAGTCAGTACTCACCCCCTTGTGACTGACTGTGCTGCCCTCAAACGCCCATCCAACTCAGGATAGGCCACCACCAATATGTGGGCCATTAGGGGGGTCTAGGTCTGACAGGCACCCCTTACACCTTGGGAGGACATCTGCGGTCTTCTGGGCCCAGAGTCTCAGGTCCTCCCACAGCTTCCTAGAGTGGGCGCTCCACCAACTGTGGACCCTCAGGGACCTCACTTTCTTGGTGATGCCACGCCAAATTCCTTTTTTCTAATGGACATTGACCTGCATGTATGACACAGACAAAAGGAGAAAGTCATGTCAACATGCACCATACCAAATCAAGGAGGGTGAAACCAAAGTTAGTGCAAGTAGCCATACACAAACTTCCTCCAACATCCCCTTCTAGGTGGAATGGCAATCTGCAGTCAGGCCCTGTGTGAAGTTGAGTCAGGCATACAACATGCATATCCAGCACCAGGTGTCGGCTGGAAACCTATGACCAGACCACAAGCATGTCTTAAAACATGGTATAAGTGTTCAAGTATTTATAATACCACCTTCAATTTTCTAATTATACAGTTTGTAGTTGGGTCAGGGTACATACATCACATACTCCCTACTATATTTCAGAGCTCAAAATCTATTTAAGCAAATGTGCACATGTCCATCTACTCACACATATTATCCCAAACCTTCATTCAAACACATTTTATGAACATCATCATACACTCAACATTTCAAACATTTGTATTGCATTGCACTTACCTGTTCTCTGGTGCACCATAGAGCTGTCCATTCATGGGTAGGACCTCCTCCACAAAGTTGTCCAGCTCATCAGCTGAAAAGGCAGGGGCCCTATCATCTGTAGGACATGGCATGATTGTTCCCATACGCAGTACACAGCAGCTCAGGTCGTGGAGGTCTTGCTGGCAGCAGTGTCAGGAGTTAAGTGATGGATGAAGTATGAGATGGTGGTCATGTCTGCCACTTCCAGGACCGTCACTGCCAGCGGACGTCGCCATTGGCCCAAGTCCACCAAAGGCAGCAATGTGTTCCAGTGGCAATGTCCACTGCAGTTGTGTCCGCCTGCCGCCATGAAGACATCTGCCGACGGAGTTAGGTCACTTCCTGAAGTTCAGTACAGTAGGTCAGGGAGCTGCCATTTTGAGGCTCATATATGTACGTTAAGGTTATGAAAGGTGCATCATTGACTAAGAAAACGCATTTATGACATTGTGTTAACTGCTGGCGCTATGCAAACATGTATAAATGTGCATGTATTAAGTAGAAGATGTTAAATTGCTCTATCCTGAGTTATGTACAGAATGATGGTAATCAGAAAATAGTATAGCATCACCAAATATGTTCAACATGTTGAGTTTGTTGATGTCACATTTAATGTCTGTAACATGTTTCTCCATTTAAAGAAGATGCTAGGGGTTAGGGCATCTGAATGGATTTATTAGCCAAATGTTGCATAGGTATGTGCTGAGTTCAATGTTTTCTCTGTTTCATCTGAAAAAAACGTAGCCTCATATGTGAAGTTGGTGTGATCATAATTATAATGTATAGATTGAGTCACACACATACATTCTGGTGTTGTCCCACATAGTTACTCTGGCATGAGACGAGCAAGACAACCTCCAGTGTACCGTCCACTAGCAGACCTGCAGACCATTGAGGAGTGGCATGTGATACCAATGTACCACCTGGATAGACATACAATCATGCATCTCTGTCGTAAATTGGAGCCAGATTTGATGCCTGCCATTTGTAATCCCAATAGCATACCTCCCATTGTCCAAGTCATGTCAGTGCTATACTTCCTGGCCACTGGGTTCTTTCAAAATACAGTGGCCCTAACTGCAGGGATGTCTCAGCCCATGTTCAGTCTGGTTTTTAAGGCTGCACTGTCTGCATTGTTGAAACACCTGGACAGCTATACACGATTTCCACAAGGTGAAGATTTGGCCCATGTAAAGTTTTATTTTTATGCTTTGGGACACATTCTAAATGTGGTTGGAGCCATAGATGGCACCGATGTAGCTTTGGTTCCCTCAAATGCCAATGACTTGTATACAGGAACAGGAAAAACTTCCACTCCATCAACATTCAAGTGGTCTGTTTGGCTCACCTCTACATATCACAAGTTTGTGCAAAGTATCCTGGGTCAGTCCATGATTCCTTCATCATGTGGAACAGCAATACCCACTGCCAATGAAGCTGGAGACATCAGGGCAGATCTCATCAATCAGTACTTTACCTGACATAAGGTATGGGATGTGATGTAATTAAAGTTATTCAGTGGGTTATTGGTGAGGTTAGGAATGCCAGATACATTTCTTATAATGACCACCAGATAGGTTGTAAGTGGATCCAAAGCCCATGACTCAGATATGCATGCAGATTGTTACTTGGAATTGTGTACAGACATGTTATGTACATAGTCTAATGTTTTCACAATACACTATCAATGTCACATTTGTACATTTGATTTGGCTTTGTAATGTTTATGTATCAATGTGGCCTATACCTTATGTTTGTCAGTTGCAGATTGACTGTTTGGCTCATCCTTATTTGGCAATATCAGACAGTGTCACAGGCAGATGGGATTTGCAGACTGACATGTGAAGTGGACATGGATTAAACCAGGTACTGTCTGGCATGAGATTTGTGGTGTGTAAGCTCTATGCCCACACTGCCAGGCCAGTGGGATGGTAGTCTCCTTTTCCACACTAAAGACCGTTTTGGTATTGGAGGTGGGGCCAATGGTGCCATGTGTGTGTTCATTTGTCTCTGACACATGTCATAATGCGGGATCCAGACCCTTAAACTTCATAATAGTTTGTGTTGGATGAAAACTAACTTCTACATAGCTGTCAGTGTGTTTCCACTTTGCAGACCAATCTACTTTTTTCTGAAGACTGACATAGGTAAATGGCAAGCCTACAGAAACCTGACCTTGGTAAATGGAAGGTTCCATGACTAGGGAAATTAGGGAAATTAGTCTGTTACATGGGGTATGGTTATTTGGGAGCTATGGTATGGGTATGTGATAAGGCTTTAACTGACGATGCATTGAACCAATATGTTTGCCTCCTGGCATAGTGAAACACTGACATGTCCTTAACTTCAGAAGTGTGTGGGTTTAAAGTATATGACACCTATGCTGAAACTCAGAAGTTAGCAGCAGCACTTCACTATGTGGTCATTAGCGTTATCCAAATCAAAATGTGGGAAAGTACAATGCAAGTGAGTTGTGTAATGTATATTATACTTTGTCAATGCAATATGCAACCTGATTATACAGTACATGTGTAATGACCCTGACAAAGGTTTTACATTAGAGAGAACCATTTTAGTATAAGAGTTGTTATACATGACAGTTGTATATGGTTGATAAATCACACTAGCACATGATATGTGGTTAAGTGGTATTTATTGGGGAGTGCACAGCAAAACGATTGATAAGATTCAAACATAACACAAAGTAAACAGTGAAGGGTTCAGTCATGGTTGATGAAATCATCAGGGTAGCTGCTACACCATTTGGAAACGCACATCCAGTGTCCTTGCACCATAGGGAAATGGAGATAGGTTTCAGAACAGCCAACAGGGTGTATCTGTGGCATCAGTAGAAGTTCATGTCCTGGCTGTGGTTTTGGTCTTGGCATCTGCTCCTCCAGAATGTCTGGGTGGACGTCCACGTTTGCGGGGGGTCCTTCAGCTACAGAGGGTGGGGTGTCTCAGGAATTTCCTTCCACGGCAGGGCCTCCATTCTTTTAGCTGCCACAAATATAGAAGGGCCTGATGTTTCAATGCTAGTGGAGAAGGCCTGATGTTGAGTACAAAACTTACTCCGGGTGGTATTCATGTCTCTCAGCACCCCAACAATAGAGGCTGGAATAGCACTGTGGACCTACCACTGCTGCATAGCTTCCTGGTGGTTATCCCTCTTCAGCTGTCTGGTCTCCCCCATCATGGCCAGCACCTGGCCCATCATGCCTTGGGAATGTTGGTAGGCTCCGAAGACTTAGGAGATAGTGTCCTGACCAGTTGTGACCCTTGGAGCCCCCATCCTCTGGCCCACACCATCCCTCCCATGCACCCTACCCCCACATGCCTGTGGTTCTGGCGCAGTGTGCCCAATCCCGCTGGTGGCAAGTCATGCTCCAAGCTCTTGGAGTGTGTTGGTGGTTAGATGACTGTTGCTGCCCTCATATCTTGTCTGAGTAAAGACATGACAATGTACACTTATCTCCTAGCAAGGTGTATGGCATCACTGATTAAACTAACAACTGGACAATGCACAATGGTGACAGAGCTGGCCAAGAGTATGGGAGTTACCATTTTACCAAGGCCTCTGTATGGGTGTACTGTAAGTACATCCAGTTTCCCATGTATCCCCCCACCCCCAGGTGAGTATATGACATTGTTTGGAAGGTTATCTCAAAGGCCAGTTTAGTAGGGAACAGAGCTGTAGTTGTGTTTTGCTTGTAATAGCACTGGTAGTGGGCCATAGCATTGCTATCATTGCCATAAACTGTTAAATAGTGGAGCACTCAGGATGGGTTACATTGATTGTTAGTTTCACATGCAAGGCTATATAATACGTAGTACCCTGTTCTGTTTTTCTTACAGATGGGACAGTGCCTGCTGGGAGTTGTAGTGCTGTTAGTCCCCTGCACTTCACATGCCATACACAAACACTGTGGCCTCAGGTGAGTTTAGTTAACATGAAGAGAGGGGTATCTAGGCATTTGGACACAGGGATAGTGGCTGATTTGGTCATTGTGGTGGGGAAAGGTGATCAGTGAGCATGCAAGACAAAATGTTTTGAGGACTTTATTGGTGTGGCGACTTACCAGGCTCCACTCCCCCAGGTACTCCTGTCAGGCCCTCAGGATACAGCCATACAAAGACATTGTGCCCCCAGGTGAGTTTTGTTGACACGTGGTATGGCAGAGAGGGGTATTTGGACAGTTGGGCTTAGGGTTGGTGAGTGTGTTGGCTTTTAAGATGTCAAAAGGTGATCAGTGAGCATGCAAGGCAGAACTTTAGGATGACATTTTCAATGTTGTGACTTACCAGACTCTACTCCCCCAGGTATTCCTGTCAAGCTCTCAGGATGCAGAAACTTTGGGTGCTCCAAAAAGGTATGGCTCTACTGTGATAATTTTGTCCACCATGACTCTCAACTCATTATCAGTGAAACATGGATGTTTTTGTGGGGATATAGTAGTGGTGGACGACATGGTGAGGTAGTGAAAATGGGGATAAAGCAAACAACTGGTGATGAGGTGTGGATGCTATGATATGAGTGAGTGACGGTTGTTCAGTATTGTGAGGGATACTAAATTGTGTGTTGTGTATGTTGTGCGGGTGTAGGATGAGTGCTGAGTGAAATGTGTAAGGGTGCCTATTGTGTGTTTTGGTATATTTTAACATTTTTGGCTTATCCCAGGCTGTGTGTGGCAGGTGTGTGGATGTGTGTCAGGTGTGGGGTTTTCAAACTATCCAATGTGATGTGGTGTATTACTGTGGTGACCACCGACTGCCACGGTTCACACCACCAATGGTTTTCCGTCATGGAAGAACCGTTCTCGTGATTTGTGGATCGTAATATGATCAGCGTTTTTTTGGTGGGCTGGTGGTGCTTGTGGTGGGACCACCTCTTTCCTGCCCTGCAGTGTCCTGGTGGTTTTGGGAATTTAGCTGTGTGACTCTTAATACGGTGGTCAGATCACTGCCAACATGGGGGTCTTTTGGCGGCCACCACTGCGGTGGGTTTGCAAAAAGACGGGCAAACTCGTAATGAGGCCCAAAGTCCGCTGTGGTGAACAGCTCTAAAAGTAAAAAGAAGACATTTAACATGGATGTACAACCATATTGGTAGTCAATGTAAATGTTTTAGATGCTCTGAAATAGATTGGATCACTGACACAACATCGTGGTAAACAATATCACTGACAAAAGAATTGTGTCTAAAATATTGTTTACCACAATATCGTGATCTTATACTTATAATGGTAACAGCAAAAATATTGGGAAAATATTGCTAACACCAATATCACCTAAATATTTACACAAATATTAATTTAGTAATATAAATAGAGTTTAAAGTAGTAAATGTTAAATATTTTAATATATATATTTAAAAGAATGTAACAAAAATAAATTCCACTAATATTTAAAACTATATATAAATATATTCTTATACAAACACGCAAACATATGTGTTTGTGTTTATAGAGGTTTGGGTATACATATTTACAGAGTGTAGCATATTTAATAAAAATATTTATTACACTATAATAATTTTTTTAATATTTTATAATGTATAACGTTGAAATTATACTGTCCTCTCCCTCCCTGTGTCTCTTTCTCTCTCTCTCTCTTTCTCTCCTTATATATATATATATATATATATATATATATATATATATATATATATATATATATATATAATCTTCAACAGATGGAACGATAACCATCTGACGGCTGCACCGATCCCGTTAGTCAGATCCCAATCATTGGAACAAAGTCATGTTCGGCAAGACCAAATTCAGTTCATTAAATTTATTTCTTGTAAGGGTTACACAGAGTCCTGAAGTGAGATGTCAACGCATTTCGGCAGAACGCCTTCTACTGGACAAATCCGGCTGTCAAGCTGGCTCCATATAAATACAAGTTAAAATCCTTCATTTATTTCCATAACATTCTAGTGTGATCTAATGCAGCGGCCATCTTAAAACATGCAAAAACCTAAAATTTTAAATCTACAATTTGTACATGAATCGCTTACAATAATTTAAATAATTTAAACATAGATACATCATATATATCACATAGGTATCCCAAATACATAATGCATATCAT
Organism: Pleurodeles waltl; assembly: GCF_031143425.1. Classification (NCBI taxonomy): domain Eukaryota; kingdom Metazoa; phylum Chordata; class Amphibia; order Caudata; family Salamandridae; genus Pleurodeles; species Pleurodeles waltl. Next base: position 941,935,836 of record NC_090449.1, read on the forward strand.
TTATTCATTCTTGTGAAAATCATTAGTTGACTATTCTACACGTAACATTACGTGTTAATGCATCATTTAAACCACTGTCATCAATTGTTCTGGTCAACCTCCATGAATCAAATTAGTCAAATATTTATAGAATATGTTTTTTGGGATATATTTTTTTGGAATATATTTTTCGATGTAGGTATACAAATATTTATAATTCTTTTAATTGTTCAAATTAATCAATTTATCACAAATATTGTAAATGTTGCAAAATACTGTAAAATATTATAAATGGTTTGTTATAAGAAATTCATCAATACATAAAAAACAATCGACAAGATGTCTATCAATAAAGTTGTAATTTATAATATAGGAAATCATATTCATTATTGAATTCAAAATAGAAACCAATTATATATTATCAATTCAATCTCATATCGATAACAAATTACAATATCTAACTAGACTCCAGTGAAGTATGATCTTTTATTATAGTTTCCCATTTCACTATCAACCTACACTTTGTTTTCTATATCTAATCAATAAATACCTTGGACCAAAAATATGTCTAATTCTATCATGATACATAGATGCATATCTAAAGGGCGATACATGTGTTTTGTAGATTAAATCTTCTCTATCTTGATCTATATTATAGATTACTCCCATATATATATACACAAATACACAATAAAAGCATTACATATCTAAACAATTCAATAACAAACATATATTAATGTATTTAGTTAATACATCAAATATTAAGAATTTAAAACGCCAAAAACACATTTGCAAAAAATACTATAAACTTTCAAATAAATTGAAAAGTTAAACAAATAGTATAAAATGCATTAAAAAAAAAATAATAATATTATTATATCCAATTGACCAACATTATAAAAACTATTGGCTTCTAAGGGCCTCATTACGAGTCTGACCGTCCAAGGATGGTCTCACCGCCACATTCCAACCCTGGCAGTCAGACCGCCGTGCCCACCAGGATCATGGATCCCAAGGGGCTGACGGTGGTTGGAGTCATGCTCAGCCACGACGGCGCCGAGTTCAGCACCACATCGCTGATCATGAGTCCAGTTTCCGCCATCCTTTTCAGGACCAATTACTGCAAGGACATTCCAGAAAGGTACACTTAGCTACCACGATAACCTGTTACTAATGAACATATGCTTTTCATAGAAATCCAGGATGGCTCCTTTATCTGGAACTAAGGTTGGCAAGTAATGCATTCTTGGTTTCCCATGGGTTTAAAGATGTGGAATGAAAACTGTGTCTCCATTTAGTCCTTGGGCATCAATTTCTGTCACAAAATAGTCTTGGTTTGATATATGTCAATCTTATCTTCAGCAGATTCAAATGTGCTGTCCCGTGTATCTGAATGCATGAGGAGTCCTCTTCTCCATACCTAACTTTTATGCGAAAATGTCAAATATGTATATCCATTTGTTCCATCAAGGCCACAAATTCTGAGACACAGAGAGGATGTGGGAAAGGCCTCAGGACTAGGGGCTTGTTTTAGATTTTGGGGAACAGGTTACAACATCACAATGGTGATGGATATACAGTTTGCCAAAACATAAATCCCATTATTTCCCATGGGTTTTATATTTTAGCGGAAGGGATATCTGCCGCTGTTCTGACGGAGTATCACATCTGCCAAAATTGAAATCAGGCCCTATGTCATCATGGAGCATTCTGGCCAAAACTATTACGCTTTTAGATGTGCCTATTTCTGATTATGGGAGCAACAACATATGCAGTTTGTCAGAAGAAGAAGAAATAGAAAGCAAGAACACCACGCATCCACAGGAATTCCTAAGTTGTTGCTAATTCTCAATGTACCTTAATGTCCAATCAGGCAATATGTAAAAGCATCAGTTCTGTGAGGGTCAAATTAGTTATGTAAGGCTAGTGTAGCTGAGGTATAATTGCAAGTATCTTGCACCACATTGCTCTCACCAGATCATAAAGGCAATTGTGAAGCATGCTGGATTTTTTTTTAACAGGCTTCATGCAAGTGCATGTATGTGATGGTATTTGTTGAGCAGGAACCTACCTCCAGAGTGACGCAGTGGTCCTCAGGAAAGCACAATTACTGGAGGAAGGTTATGGGTAGATTTTTGGTTAAGGGGTAGTGCTCCTTGAAGAGGTGTGTCTTCAGTTATTTTCCTAACTGTAAGAGAGTTGATGCTGATCTAATGTTGATAGGGATTTTTTCCAGATCCTGGGAGCATAAACAGAAAAGACTTACCTTCATTGTTTTGTTTTACTCCTTGCAGTGTTTTGCCTCAATCAGGCAATATACAAGCTTCTGGTCTGGTGTTGTCCCCCAGATGTGTCTACTCTGCCTGTTAGGCTGGGGTCTTTTTGGTGAGAGCTTGATATGTAATGCAGCTTGTCTTGAAGAGGAATCGGGTTGGGAGGGGGAGCCATTCTAGGTCTTTTAAATTGAGTATGGTGAGGTAGAATTTCTTCAAGCTCTTGACTGGGCTGTGACACTGCATGTAGTATAACTTTTAGGGGTGCTGGGTGATAGTGCGGATATAGCTGAGCAGGGAACTGTCTCCTCCAGATGGAAGAGGACTAAGACTTGTAGAGTTGTTCTGAATTCGTCTTCTGAGAGAACCACTTCACTTTCTTCAAGAGAGAGAGTTGGGACCACGTTGCTATGGTCTACCTTGCATTGTGTTGCTTGAATGAGATCAAGGAATGAATCCAAGAGATTTTGCATGGTCTGTCAGCTGAGGGATAAATCCTAAAAGGCTGAAGTTAGAGAGTCAGGCCTGAATCTGAGGTTGTTTGGTGCTGTTGATTTACAGGAGGAAGTCAGTCTTTGTGGGTTTGAGCTTCAGGAAGTTAGTTGACCTCCAAGATTAGAGGAGCTCGAGGCAGGATTGGAGTCTCTTTATGTCACTGGGTAAGGGTATGTTTTAGGTAGATTTAGGCATCCTCTGCACATTGATAAATCCTGATGCTGCTGCCTGCAAGAATGGACTTGAGAGCTGCCACATAGAGAACACATTTTAAGGGAGGAAGGATGGAGTCTTGAGCTACTCCGCAGGAGACAGGAAGTGTCTGTGGTTCTGTGGAACCTGTTTGCATTAGCTGGCACCAGTGAAGCATGTGAAGACAGTGCCTGAAAATCTTATGCCTGGTTTCAGGGTATTGATCAGCCTAGATACTGGATCATGTCAGAGAGTGAAGAAAGGTCAAGCAGGACAAGGAGCCAGGGGGCATTCTTGTCATTGTGGAGGGGGCTGTCATTGGGTTCATGTTAACTGTAGGCTGGCTGTCACAGTCTGCAGGGTTGTCTGAACTCTGATTGGTCACCAGGTAGAACAATATTCTCACTGACAGTTTTCAAACAAACAAGCAGTAAGTGTCTACATTCACTGGTTTTGTGTAGAATTCGAGGATCTGAGCTGTCACTGCCTTTCTGTTTCATTTGGGCTCCAAACTCTTAGATCCAGCAGGAAGTAATAATGCTCCAAAAATTAGTTACTAAATTGTGCATTCATTCTTTTGGACAATGCAAAGCACTAGATTTAACATTTAAAAGATATACCTTTAAACCCATTGAAGAACATGTTGAAGGTTTTCTCAATTAAAAGAGAAACTTAGTAAGACAGGGTGGAAGCTTGATATTGAGCTACAATATGTGCAATGGATTTTGAATAACATAGTAATTACTACAATAGTGCTGGATGTGGTCTAGTAATAAGGAAAGGAATGAGATGTAAGGATGCTTATAGGTAGCGCGTTCACTTAAACGGCCATCTTGGTGCTAAACAACCAACAGTATTCAATCAATGAAAATTCAGAACAGTTAGCAAAATAGATTTGGTTTTAATGCTTTTGTGTTAAATACTTAAGAATTGAAAGATTTGATCCTCAAAGGTAATTTATTAAACAGTAGAGGTCCAGTATATGGCAGTGTCCTTCCTTCTATCCTGGATTTGTTTATGCCTGCTATTAAAGACAGTAGCTGGGAAGAAAAGCAAAGATGCCTAGATGATTTAAAGTGCTGAAATTAGGCAGGTAGAGGAGATTTTTCCATATCATAAAAATCGTATATATTATGCACAGGGATTTACAAAAACCTGTACACCAAAGTTACAGCTGTACTTCAGGCCATACATTCCAGTGGTGGTGAACAGGTGAGGCAGCTTCGATTCCCTGGCAGTATTCCTGGGGGGCGTCTACTATTGGTCGCGCAGTGTCCGTTTTCTGCATTAAGTCGTATTCAATTGCTAAATGTGTTATTTACTGTGTTAGGTGTTTTTCATATATCTTCGAAGACTATACACATGCAAAAGACAGGAAGTTTTCCGCATTCTGAATAAGCCACTTGAAACAATCTATTGTGAGCTACAATTGGAATGCGTCACAGCAGCCCGCTAGTCACTTCACGCTATATCAGTTTATTTAGCAGCAGGTTCTTAATTAACATCATATCAAAGAAGCAATTACATTTTCTATCAATGAAGAATTAATTATATGAAAAGAACAGCAAGCTGCAGTTGAAAGGAGCAATAACCTTCCTATGTGTAAGTATATCAAATCAAATTCCACTCGATGTTATTGGCATCAGTCTGTCTTGCACTTTTTTTTTGCTTTTCATAGTGTGCATTGATGCCTGCCTGCTTGCTAAAAATACAAATGAGTGTTGTAATGGTGTGAGCAGTTGTTGTGTGTGACCATTGGATGTGCACAAGCACCAGCCGTTTTAGTGACAATAATGTCGTACATACCCATGCGTACACAAGGCACCAGTCAAACAAAAGTGAATGGATTTGTTATGTATGCAAATAGGCGCACCACGGACAGAGTAAGAGCAGTGCTATGGAAAGATACAACTCACAAAGTAGTAAATTTTAAGGAACTCATTGATATCTAGAAAGGTAGAATCAACAGCCGAAGGTCACAGCTCACTCAATGTATGCACATATGAGGCTATAAAATTGTAATGTGGAAGGTTCACAACCGCTAAATAAGGATTGCAATTTGAGATTTGGAACCAGTAGCATAGTGTGACAGTTTTATTGCCAGTTTCTGATCTTGTTCTATATATTTTTTTTTTTGCAGCTTTAAGTCGTATTTGGCCTAAGGGCATGGAAGCGCTTTACACACGAACCACACAAAGAAACAGCAAGGATTGTCTGCTGCTAATGATGCTTGTAGACCAAGAACTAGCCAGTCATAGGCTGATATTCTTGAGGCTGTGTGTCCAACAAAGACAACGGAGGGCAAATCAATGTGTAGGAGAACTCAGATGTTGAACATCAAAGTCAGCACTGGCTTTGAGACACTCACATGCATTATGACCGATATGTCACCTTAATGTTCAGGCTGTGTCTCCACTACACCAGTGTCAGCAAAACAGTACTGAGAACAGGTCACAAACCTTTGGTTGACCAGTGGACAGACATGCTACCAAAAAGTGGATAAAGGGGTTTACAAAGATTCCAGGCATGTATGGTGTATTTTGAGTGACTTACCTCACAACTACCCATCACATAGCTCACCTTTTCACAATTTGGTCATAGAGGCCAAAGTGCGAAACATATGAGTTGTGTGCTTTTCCTAGGTATCTTACTAACAAGGCTGAAGCTGGCCTGGGAGTCATAATGTTCCCTTCTGGAGGCGGCCTCACCTGGCAGTTCTGGATTGACTGTTCCCATGGGGTAGCAGGGTGAGCATTGATTTGCATAGGGTGGGCCTCTGACTTGAGTGGCACAGTGTGTAAAAAACATGGTTTGGAATGATATCCAGAGCAATCATCATTGATTTAGGCTATTTCCAAGCATTAATCCAATTACCTTTTGTGTTTTGATGTAATATACCAACATAGTAGTAGCTAGTCACATCACATTATACAGCGCCATGATCTTCAAGGAGCGATGACTCTTTCCTGTTCTTGTACATATATTTGCTCCCTGACAGTAATAAGTGAAGAAGTGTGTTGGAAATTGAGCAGTAGGGCAAAACTTCATCTTAGTATCCCGCAGTTCTCAATAACTGGGCGAGGATACATGTGCATGGATTCTTGTCCAAATAGCATCCAAGAAGTTCTTAAATACAGTAACTAGGGCACCTTGGGAGAGACACCTACTATAGCTATTGTGAATTGATAACTTCCTATGGTTGGCTAGTGTAGTGCGCACATATCTGTACATACGTGGGTATGGCCTGGTTGTGTAGCGTATGTCTGCTTAGCACAGTGTGTTGTTCTTTTATGTGGTCTACAATGAATTGGCAGCTAAACCCGTGCCCGCAATAAGCTTCTTTTTCTATATGGCCAAGGAATGTATTTCCCTGACCGATAATGTTCTCCCTCCGTCTTTCTGATGAGCTCTCCGAATTGGCATGCTTCTCCTCAGGATATGGGGTGCTGCTATTTTGAAAGATTGTATTCCAATTTGGTCTTCTTTTATAGTTTAATCCTAGTTTCCACTTGCTTCAATTTATTTGTAATCCGTGACTGCTTTTTTCGGATACGAAAGCTTCATATATGCATTTTGTGAATTTAAATTTTGCGAATTTCTTTATCATCTATTACGCTTTGCAGCCCTTGCTATTTTATATGTTTTTGCATATTGTGTTGTTACATACATTGTTGCAAGTAGTTTATGCAGTTGGAAATCAGTGCGACACCCAAAAGCTTCGTGCTTAAGGGCACAAAGACTCAAACCTAGGTGCACTGACATTTCATTTGCACGTGTAAATTCACAATCGAAAATAGATTTACTATCATGAAAAAATTATTTCACTAAGGTGAATTTTCCGTGTGAGTACATCTGTGCACAGGGTCTTTTGTGGGCATTCCAGAGCTGGAATGGCTATGTAAGTATATAAATGCCTCCAAACATGTGAATTGGTAAGCATACACAAACTTTTGGCTGGCACATTGACACGCTGGAAGTAGTTAGTGATACATTAATATCAAAGCAAAAGCAAGCCCCGGTAGCACGGAAATGCCCATTTAACACCACGGGCATGCCCTTGTGATGCTTGATAGCACAAAGCACCAGAAAGTATTATTTCCACTACTTAATGGCTACTTTCCAGTATAAAAAAAGTTTTCCACTAGGAAGTAAATAGTTAATCAAGATTTTGCGCCACTTTGCATCACTTTGCACAGTCTTGATAAATCTGCCCCTCAACCTCAGTCAATCTCACTTATTCTCACTACATGCCATTCACGTTCACACACAAACACATGCTCACGCATTCAGAAACACGCTCACATAAACACACGTCCTCACACAAACACATTCTTACCCTCATACACACAAACCTACCAACTCACGTGCTGCCACCATGTGACACACGATATCGGCTCCTATCACACGGTCACCCTGTGAGGAGCCGATGTTTCACTGTGGGAGGGAAAAGAAGTTGAAAACCACAGTAAATAGTGGATTTCCAGCTTGTTTTCCGAGGCTTTGGACTGACGACATACATTAGGGGTTTGAAACCACCCCAGGACATTGGCACCAGGTTCACAATTTTTTTCTTTTTTTTGGAGGGGGGCGGGCGTTGAGAGCAAAAGTGCCCCTTAGGTACTTCTCAGAGGGAGGCCCTGCCCCCTCCTCGGCCCCGCCCCCTCCTCACACAGTGAGGTTTATGTTCAAGTTGGCAAGTCAGTAGACACAGAGCATATATTTAAAAACATTTAATTTTACTTAGTATAGCTGTCATAGAAGGTTCTGTTCCATCTCCTGCTGCTTCATTTCGTATTATGCTAATAGTGAATTTAACATATTTATTCACCATTAGCATAAAAAAAAAATGAGCCGAAAGAAGGGTAGATTCTGAGACCTACAAGGCTGAGCCTCCCCAGTGATCTTGGCACTGATTTTGTCGCCTCTGATGCCACCTCTGAGGCCAGGTGTGGCAAAAGCAGTGTCAGGGGTCGCAGTTATGATTCCTGGCGACCCCCAAAGAAGGTTCATGCTGCAAACACGTTACTACAGTTCTCATTTGATCTGTGCACATGTTCTATGTTAATACTGTCCCAGAATCATTCTACATCACTTTGGACGACTGTGTATCTAAAGCGTTAGAAGCAGTCTAGAGCCATGCTTACATCTGTTTCGACTGTACATTATTGAAAAAGTGGGCACTTTCTGGCAGTTTCTGGAAGAGAACCAGGTCGTAGCACTACTAGCTTTACATTGGCAGACTATTGCTCTTAAAAGTAGGTGCCAGCCAGAAGCAACAAACAAGCTGTTATGCTTGACATCCATTCACACCACGTAGCTGAAGACTCTTTGCCAATGAGCTATATTTTAGCACGTTGTTGAGTTCTACTACTGTGCTGTAGCTTAGGGAACCAAAGTACACTTTCAGCTAAAAATTGGAAGAATATTTATACAGAGCATGTGTAAATCTGCTAAACCAACATTGCAGTTGCCATCACTACACGCAGGCTTATGTCCGAAGCAGGCTGCTGAAATATATAGTCATTTTATATATACCTAAATCTTATGTAGGTGAGCAAAATGTTTCAGTTTGTAGTCGGAAATCACGTTATGTGTGGGTTTTTCTGACTGCAAACTCCAACTCCGACTGGATACAAAAAAGTACCTTTGTGATTCTTGGCAAATCTGTTCAACATGTTTTCACACCTGTTTTGCCCATTTACTGTTATTCAGGCTGTATCTGCAGCACACGGGTGTCAGCAAAACCGTACACAAACCTTCAGTTGATCACTGGACAGGGTTTGCAGGCCTGCAGGGGCGTAATGCAGGCCTCTACAGCCCCTGCAGTGTAGAGTTGCCCCCAGACAATCAGGGACCCCCACCCAGTGGTTAATTTGTGCTTGTTGTTTCCGGTGCTGAGCACCGGCACTTATTTTTGCGGGACGGCTCTTAGTCTTCTGCCTCAAGTATTTGTTGCGAGCAAAAGACACGTTTGGGAAAGACGGAGGAAGAGAAAAACAAAAAAGCGTCACGATGAGGGAAATCGGAAAACTGCAGGTGTGAGCTGAAGGGGCAGGGAGTGGCTTTAAATTGATTGAAGCGGTCAGAGATGGCATCGGGATTACGCTGCCTCAGTATTCTGTGTTCGCAGGTTTAATTGCAGCAGCCGTGTTTAAGAGGAGGGCTTTGAGCACCGGCACCTTTTTATTTACAAATTAAGCACTGCCCCCACCCAATATGGGGGGCACACAATCAGCTCAAGGATATTGAAAATCTGTGACATATGGGGGACTCAGTGACCCCTCATCACTTTTTGCAGGGGGGCACCATCATTTTGAGTTACACCACTGTAGGGCTGCACTCCATTCTACTAGGTCAGCTGAGGCATGAATTTGCCTGCCCCTGTGCACTATTGCTATCCACTTTTAATGATTTCCACCAGGCAAACTGAGATCTCTGTGCCCTCAGCAGGGCCACAACCATGTCAGCTTCGCTGGAGGCACTGAAGCTTTGCTGTGTGGGTGCCATGTTCAATGTGCCCACAAAGCAAAGTTTATTGTCTTTCCAAAATGAACTTCCAAAGTGAGCTAATTTCATTGTTTTTATGTTTAAGATCACCAGGATTTCTCTGGTGGTACCGAAGAGTTAAAAATTAAGGGCCTCATGGGAAATCCTATCCACCATGTTACAATGTCCATAGGATATAATGGAATTGTAATACAGTGAACGGGATTCCATCAAATTTGCATTTGTGGTGGAGTAACCTCATCCGAAAAACTTTAAATCAAGCCCTTTGTCAGAATATCTGCCCTAAACACGGCGGACAGTCTAAATAAATTTTGACCAGTGACAGGAATTTTGACCAATGACCCACTGCAAGTTGGGGCATCAAAGCTTTCTGCCAGCATATCCAGTGTAACCTCTGCTGTTAGAAGAATGACAGTACAGCAGAGGAAATGCAAATTTGGAAGACACCACACTAAATGATGGCCTTAGGACTCAGGCTGGATTAAGTGTGTAAATTGTGTGTGAATAATAATCAGACAGCCCAAGATTTTATGTGTTTTTGGGAAAGCTTTTTCCCCATCTGAAAAATATTTTTCACATAGAGTAGAGTAAGAAAAATAAGCATCCAAACTAGAGGGTTGGCCTTAGAGCTGCTTGTCAATAGTGAGAAGAGGTCAGTCTTTCCAGATAGCTCCGGGTCTAATATGCCAATGTTTTGTGTATTGTCTTGAGCTGCAGTGGTGGTTGTCCACATAGTATTGGAAGATGATAACTGTTTTGAAGAAATCTCACCCAAAGAGTGGAATAGTAGGAGGCTAGTAAGTGAAGGGTGTTGGAAAACATAGACGTGATTTGGAATCAAGAGTTGGCAGCCTTTGTTTCTGGGCAACCAGGAATTCAGCAGCATTGGAGTATTACTATGATGATTTTTTGTATTATTATTGTAATTGTTATTACTATTATTTACAGATTAAGCGCTGGGTACATTCCCACAACATGAATACCTTCACTACTAGAGAGTGAACAGAACAGCCTTGGTGCCATTTTGAAATGAGATAGTTGTGAGCGCAAGTGTGTGTGTTCTGAGCACACCTCTGCAGAATAAGGTATGTTTCTGGAGAGTGAAAGCACCACTGTCAAGGTTACTGAAGAAAATATTTCTGCTCTTATTGTGCAGAACCCAGTAGATAGCATTGTAAAGACTCTAGGGCAGAGGTCTTCAAGCTGGGTAGCAACACCCCCTAGGCAGGCCTCAAGTGATCCCAGTGGGGGGGCGCTAGACTCTAGCTAAAAGAAGCATTATAGAGATAACAGGCCTTTGTTTTAAGCAGAAGCATGTTATTGCATATTTAAAAAGGTAACAGTACTTAACTGCAACGTTTAACTAGGTCTAGACATATTTAAACATTGCCATCTTTATGAAATAATTGTGAAAAATTCTGAGGGGGGGCCCAATGATTTTTATTTTTCAACTGGGGGTGCGGCATTAAAAAGTTTAGAGACCACTCCTCTAGAGTAACATAAAAGTCTTATTTCATGGTATGGTCTCTGGCCGCCTAAAAGGACATTCTTACTGTCTTACCACTGTCCCCACCCCCTCCTGGCATGTTACTGAAACTTTTCTAGAGGTCTGTGGGAGCATGTTTTAATTTGTTCAGTTTTTCATCATCATGTTAGCAGTTTAATGTTTCTTGTTTAAATGTTACTATGCAAGCCATTAGAACGCCATAGTCTTTCTTACCTACACCTGGTATGCTAGCATTCAAATGGAAGTGTTGGTTCAAGGCATTTAAAAGTAAGAAAGGGGCTAATATACTGCAAGATGTAGGGTTGAAAGGAAGAAGACCTTGTGAGCATATTATTTAGGTTATGTAGAGCACAGCATGATTCAACTTTTGCCCCCCAAGTAGAATTAAGGAAATCAAATTACAGAGGAATGACAGAAAGCCTGAAAAGGCTCGAAAGGTATGTTGAGGCAGCAGAAGGTATGGTACCTGAATATCATAGCCCAAATATCATCTGTCAAATATATGGGGGCGTGTTTAAGAAAAATGGCGCTGCACACAGTGCAGCAGCACTTTTCTTGCACCCCTTAGCGCCCCCTTAACACCACCATGTGTGCGCTATATTTAAAATACAACACACCATGGCAGTAGTTAGGGGACTAGCGTCAGAATTTTTTACGCTAGTCCGGCGCTTTGCAGGATTAGCGTAAACAGTTCTGAAGTGAATCCTGTACCCAGAGGCCCATTGTAACCAATGGAAGCCTCTTTTTAACGGCTGCTCTGAGCAGGCGTTAAAAGTACAGAATCGCTTAGATTTCCTTGCACCATTCCCCCCCCCCTTAACGGGCATAATGTAGTGCAAAGCGTTGCACCACTTTGTAAATATGGCGTGGCCTTTTTGGCCTTGTAATGCCACATTGGCAAAAAAAATGAAACTAATGTGGCATTGGAATGGCGCTAGGTGCTCTTAAATATGCTAAATGGTGTCCTAAACATCATTTACGAAAACTCTTACTTGCTCTCCTTGAATGAAATATCAGGATGGCATCCGCATAGATGCCCAATTCAGGACTGTGTTTCCTCATTCTGGAGGAACTCTAAAGTTTTAAACTTGAAGTGGGGTAATGATGGATACCATCATTCCAAACTACTTGTTCATCATAGCCATGAAAGCCAGGCTCTGTGGTATTGTGTGCCACTTTTATACTCCTGTTGTTGACGTTTCACATATTTGGAAACGTGAGAGCAAAACCGTATACCATAATATTTAAATCACCACAAAATTCAGATTTTCCTATGTACCTTGGGCTGTTCTGTTCTGGGTAGACCTTGCATTAAAATACACCCTCCCCAACATCAGTTTAGCAAAGTAATAATCATATATAACAATTGTGACTACTTGATAACTGAGTTCTAGATGTGAGAAAAGTTAAAGGTTTTTTTATTACAACAGTTTCAAAATCAAGCGGTAAAGAATAAATGCCATGAAGGCTCAAAAAGAGAGTTACACAGAGCAGAAAATAATTAGAATTATTTCAAGTCCCAAATCAACTGCAAAATGTTACAAACTGTGGGCAGCATCCTTAGTAGAAAATGAAAGTAATCTGGCTTACCCCAAAACCAAGGGGTTCTTATGCACAATTCTTGCATAACAAATGAGAGAAAATGCAGCCTCATTTTGGCATGAACACAAATAACAAGTTATTTCCTAAGCACTACCCCACTAAAGCACAAAACTTTCAGAATCTTCAGTGCTATTGCTACCTAGAGATGTCCAAAATAATATATAACATTCATCAGTAAGTCTCTATACAAACAAAAAGAGACTAGGCTACAGCGGAAGAACCTTAGAAAAACACCACAGTTCGGAACACTAGAAAGTTAATTCACAATACATACAGATTGTAAAATTCTATGACATCATCATCAGCTCGGGAGCACGGCTTTGCCATGCAAGATGGCGGTCCACAGCTAAAATAGCTCTGCATCTGGGAATGCGGGAATCCACATTCATCCTGCACAGAAGAGGCCCCATCCCCACCAGTTGACGGGGACAGTGAGAGCTAGGACCCCAGGCTACTACTGCTGCCTTCATCAGGCACATAGCTTGAAAGGGAGACAGTTAGGGCACCCCTGTGACTCTTGCCTGCTGCCACGCTGTGGTGGTGCTTGTGGGGGGTGGCATGGGCCAGGCTGTGCAGTGCGGTCTCTACAACTCCAGTGTGACCAGCTGTGTGGCCCATGCCTGAAATTGCCCGAACTCTAGCTTAAAGGCCTGCAGCCTCCTGGATTCTGGTCCAGCACAGCCTCAATGGACTCTGATCAATGCCTCTCTCCCCACACGACTGGGATGCCATAGAGCAGTGAAGGTGCACAGACCTCACAGCCCTGAGGACTAGGCCTGAACGGTCACCCACCCCCAGTGGTACAAAGACATCACAGAGCAGCCCGGACTGGCAGAGCTACAGGTACTTGGCACTGTGCTGGTTGTGTGGACAGGGGTGAGGGAGTGCTCTGGGCAACAGCCAGGCCTAAGGAGAGGTGGGAAAACAACTATCAAAGACCAGTGGTACTACAGTGGCCAAGAGGCCTGAGACTTGATGTGGCACCCCTTGAGGCCCAGGAGCAGAGATGCACCGCCCCACTCACCTCCTCAGAGCAACCCCTGACATAAAGGAAGGCTGCCAAACACCACCCTGGAACAGACAGGTAGCAGTCTTCACTAGTGCCATCATTTCCCCCAGGAGACCACAGAATTCCAAAGTAGGGGAACCCAGGATGCAGCCAAGGGAGCCCTGGAGGCTGGATCAGGCCTTGGCCCCACCACATTCCCCAGACAATGCAACATTTTACTGCCCCCTCATATTAGAAGACAGAGTGAAATCTCCACTGGGAGGTACAAAACATGATGGTCACGGGGTGGCCATCTAGTCCCTGTGGCCAACAACACCTCCAGTGACTGGGCATGGGAGAAGGGCAGCCCGTGCCCCGGAACCACCTTGTTTGAATCTGCTATCCTGGGACAGGCCTCCTAGATTCTGCATCCCTTGCATGACTCCTTCTGAGGCCCCGGCCAGACACAGGTTACAAGAGTTGGGGCAACAGATCATCCTCACATCCCTGCTTCTCCCTGATTTCTTCCCCCTATCTTCTCATGTATCCGATGTTGATATGACCTCCTACAAACATTGGGATAAGTCAAGCAGCAAACAACTGAGCCCAGGGACTCTGCCGCCTGCGCTGCTGTGGCTTAGCCAGACCAGCAGTCCCGCCAGCACAATTGCTTCCCCCACAGAACCACAATGCTTGAAAACCTCTCTACGAGACTTCACCATCTATAGGCAGCTTTGCACCTTAACACTTGGGCCACACAGCCCTGCGGGGAACACTCGCTGGGGGGATCTGTGAGGACATGACATACTCCTCTGGGCCCCTGCCTGACTTCCACGACTCAGCGATGGATCACCAGAGAGGAGCACAGGGACACTCTAGACAATCTTCGCCATCCACCCAACACACAGATGTAGCTGGCTCCAGCCCAATGCAGCCATTGTGACCTAAGCATTCAGGAGATAAGTTAGATGCCATTCTGCAGGCAAAAGAGATGTCCAGATCCTCTGTGAGGATGAAGGTCAGGAAGCTATCTGCTCTGAAATGACCAACAGAAATTAGCCTCCAGGGTGACAGAAACAGAGTGCTGCCTTAAAGGCATTGCTCCCAGTTGGAAACACAGGGGAGAGGCACCTAAGACCTCACAGAAAGAGTGAAATGACTTAAAGACTGAGTAGAAATGTGGAGAGATGACCACGTCGTAACACAATCAGGGTGGTGGGACTCCCAGATGAACAGAGGACTCTAACACAATGATAACTTACCTGGAAGACTGGATCAGAACTTTCACCCCAACACAAGACTGTTGGCATATTTCCCCTTCAAATAGGTACATCGAATTCCTGCTTGTCGTCCACCACCAAGGTAGTCCCCTTGGCCTGTAGTGGCCTGACTCCTCCAATACAAAGACAAGGTCGCTATCCTGTCAGCAGTCTGGAGGGTGGGCCCACTGGCAGTTACGAACAGCAGGGTCCCCATCTTCCCAGACTGTACGATGATGATACAACAGCAACATTCCTCCTTCCTTGGTGTTGTGTTGACTCTGGGATCTCCATCTCCAGTATTCTTTATTGTTCCCAGCAACTTTAAAGACCATGCAAGACCCCCAAACTCATTTCTTTACAGAACCATCCTCGGCCTGGGACTAGATCGAACAACACACAGATGCTGGTGCTAGCTCCTGAGTGGGCACCAGAGCATCCCCAAAGACTAGGCTGAGGCACGGCCGTGAGATCACAGACCCACAGTTCCACCAGAGAGTGCAAGAGTGCCCTCCCAACAAGAGCTAGAAAGGGGGCAGCAATCTGCCATAGCTGTGGCCCTGACACTTCATTAACCCACGCCCCACCTGGACTCAGACTCCAACTCGACCACAAGTGGGAACCACCTTGAATAAGCCCATTGCATTCCCCAGAACTGGTTTCGGGCTTGCAAATTACCCCACAGACAGCTGACTACCTACTCTCACTTACTCCCCACCCACGGGGATGGAGGTGGCACAGAAGGACCCTGTGGGCTCTGTTCCCCCTTGCGGCTACCTCCCACCAGTTGTTGGAACCACGTAGACTGGACACGCAAACCACAGCTAGCTAACATGACACCAGCCTACTGTGAACTTGGAATCCCTTCTGCCTCCCCGAGGCACTGTTCCCTTCTTGGAACCTCCACTTAAGCCACCAGTTGACACTCACCCATGGAGAGTTTACTGAACTATTGTTTGGGGATGCAGCCTGTTGATGCAGTCTCCATTATTGTTTTTGATTTGATTTCTGTGTAATGTTACAGTAGTTCTATCCCCTAAAGTACAAGAAATATCAGACACTAACTCAGTGACACTTAACATCACAGGCATGTGTACAGCACACCATCGGATTCAATATATTCATATTTTAAGCAGCAGCATACACATATATGTTTCCTCCAGGAAACCCATCTCACTAGTAGGGAGCTTCAGAGACTGAGGAGCACTGAAGAGGCACAATTTACAGCACCACTTACTCTTCATATGCACGTGGGGTGCTGACTTGGCTGCGCCACAGCATGCCCTTCCATCGACTCTCTACAGTTGTCAACAATAAGGGCAGGAACATCTTCACAGAGGGCCAATTGCGTGCACCCAGGTAGTCCTGAGATGCATCTACTCACCCAATTCAGACCAACCCAGTTTCTGGGCCTCTCTATTAGAGGTCCTGGCCTGATGGACAGACATCCTGTGTTTACTATGGAGTGACTACAATAGTGTCTTAGATGCCCACCTTGATAGGTCACACCTGCCTCTTCCTCAAGCCCCAGCCTATCCCCAATCCACGCACTTCACACAATGGGTCTGACACTGGACTTGTCAAATGCCTGAAGAACACACAATCCCATTCTTAAACAATGCTCACATTACTCAGCTCCCCACAATTGGTGCATACACAGTGATCGATTCCTCTGCTCTGCCTGTTATCGCCTAAATTAAACATTCTGATTACCTTGGACGTATAATCTCTGATCACGTAGCATATATCATTGACACGGACTGAAGTGCACCACTCACACCGATCCCTACTTGCAGGCTCCGCTGGACATCTCAGACGACCCACCTTTCCGGGATTCCAAACTCGCACACATCGGCCAGTACTTCACTGAGAATCAAGCCACAGCCACTACATGAGCCATAGAGTGGGTCTCTTTCAAAGCTGTCACAAGAGGGAGTCTGTATCCAAAACATAGTCGGGGTCTGCCGAGAGCTAAACAAGGACCTTATCCAGGCAGAAGTGGCATTGGCAGATCTTGAGCAGCGAGCTCCCCACAATGCCCATACCCATGCAGCCCTCAGAGAAGCCATACATTGCCTCGCCGCCCTTATCAAGCAACTCCAGTGCTATAACTTTGCGGCCTACACCACCCACGTATATTACACAGGAGACAAACTGGGTCAACTCCTGGCTTGGTTAATGTGGCAGAAAGTCAGCACACCCTATCCGAGAAATAGACTGGACCAAGGTCCCCCTTGCATACACAACAAATCATGACTACTACTCCACCCTCTACCATGCACCTTCAGCAACGCAGCCATCAGCAATAGCATTGTTTGTGGAAGAGCTCATTCTATCTCATGTCTCGGTGCTTGAGCGTAAAGAAGTAAAGGCCAGATGTACAAAATTCCTATATTGCATTTCCTAAATTGTGAATCCTACGAAATTGCTATTTAGGAAATGCAAAATGGTATGTAATGTACAAAAATAGAGATCTCATACAGCAATTCCTACAGACTAGGAATCGCGATTAGGCAATCGCTATTTAAGAGAATCTACATCATTTGTTCCTATGGGCCTAAAGGCCCATAAGATTTATAGGCACAAATGGTTTTGCATAAGGCCCATAGGTACGGATGGTTTTGCATTTCCAAATTTGCGATTTCCTAATAGGAAATCGCAAATTAGGAAATGCAAAGCAAAGGTTTCTAAGGGCCTACGGTCCTCCTTGAGGCACAACAAAAAAAGGTGGTGCATATGTAAAGCACACAAATGCCCTACATGGCACTTTAGAAAATGGATTTTGAATGCATTTTTTAAACTTGCACATGGTTAGCATCAACTTGAACTCAATGGTAATAGCATATTCTAAATGCCCATTTCGCATTTAGGAAATGCTTTGTATATGTGCTTAGGAAATCACAAATAGAAAAATCTTATTTGCGATTTCCTATTTGGGAATCGCAAAATGTGATTTCAACTGGGTTTCTATTGCGATTCCCTATTGGCCTTTGTCACTCTGAAAAGGTAATCTAGCATTTCTTAATGGACCAAAATTGTGATTCGGTCCATTAAGACATGCTAAATCCTTTTGTACATCTGGCACTTTATGCTCATAGGAGGAGGTGAGGAAGGCCATACATGACCTAGCCAAGCAGGCATATACAAGGAAGACCTTGACTTGGGAACACTACGGCCATCTTTTCGGGAATCCCTCATTTCATTCCTACTGAAGCTTGGCAGGAACCCCACACTCATAGCTTCTTATTGACCCAAAGTCATTCTGGTAGCCGATTACAAGATTCTGGGCAAGATACTGGCAGACCGCTATATCAAGATACTGCCACAAATTATATATTGTGACCAGAACAAGTTTGTCCCAGGCCTCAGCATAGCCATTAATCTCCTGCGCTTCTTCCACATACTGGACCAGGCATTCCCCCAGGCTGCCAGCTTTATATTAGACCTGGAAAAGGCATTTGGAACGCTCTGTGGGACTGCCTCTTCCACATCTTGACCAGGCTTACTGTCGGTGAGTGTCTCCTAGTATACACAAAGTTGCTATATACAGACCTACTGTCCAGAGTGAGAGATGGCCACCTTATCTTCGCCCCTTTCCCGATCAGCCGAAACAACCGTCTTTGTTGCTCTCTTTCCCCTGTTTTATTCACCATCACCACGGAGCCCCTGACCAAGCACCTTAGGGTGTAAGGAGAGCACTGAGGCATACCGTTGAGGCGGGACAGCACACGCACTGTTGCCTCTTGCTGACAATCTGCTGTTGTATTTACATGACGTTAATATACACATCGCAGCAATACATGCTGACCTCCAGGAGTTTGAGGTGGCAGCAGGCCTTCAAGTGAACTGGATGAAGTTACACATCTTCCCACTCTGCCAGCATGAACCACCACAGGCCCTCTGACTTGGCAACACCCGATTGACCAGGGCAGGGGAAACGGTACGTTATCTTGGAATTCAGTTATACCAGTCACAGAATGACTCATTTGAGGGTAATGTGAAGCAAGCCCTTATGACCCTCAAATCCCAGACCAGGTTCTGGAAATTGATGCCCCTGGCCACCACAGATAAAATTGCCCTCACCAAGATGGTAATCGTCCCCCGCCTGCTATACTGTTTTGTAAATGTGCTGATCTGCCCACCCAGGTAGTTCTTCAGAGAGTTAGACTCCATGCTGGGAAAGCTCATATGGGCCGAAAAATGCCACTGAATTTCTCTTAGTAAACTCTAGCTACCAGTAGGTCAAGGAGGGTTGGGTGCTCCTTCCTTCAAATCGTATTACTTAGCAGCTCATCTCCAGTGGGTGTCACATTGGCTAGCGGGCAACAATTTATTCAAAACTTGTACCGGCAATGGGCCTATCCCACCAGATATCCTCCATCAGCTCCTGTTACCCTCTGTTAAAATGCATTCCTCATGGACACAACATGTCTGGGTGGCTCACAAGTGCCTGGCACGAACTTTCCAATTAACACGCCATGTTCTCCTATATACCTCTATGAGGCCTGTCATGCTTCCCTAGGTCCTTCACCCCAGATTACCTAGGCCCACAGGCACAACAGGTCTACTGAAATGATAGGGACTCTCGAGGGACTTTTAATCAGCTGCGGCAAGACTTCAATACCTCTCCCTGTCAATACCTCCTCCATGTTACCCTCCTGACTATGTACCATCTGTTATGGTACACTGTCGACGAGGAGCCCCGTACCCATGCCATCATACACACTCTACACACCATAGGCTTGGGATGACAACTCATTGCACAAAGCCATCCAGGAACAGACTGAAGTCTCCTTTGCACCCTTTAGAGAGGGGTGGGAGGAGGATATTGGGCACCCGCTCCACCACTCAGAATGGACATTTGCACTCAAATCACCCCAAACACCTCCCATAACACAAGATTCAAGTGTATTCAATACATGATACTCCACAGAGCCCACCTAACACCATCTAAGCTAAACTATATATTCCCATAGCTAACATTATGTGCCACAGATGTCAATCGCATTGTGCTGAATCAGGGTTCAGAGATCTTAGTAAGGAAAGGGTTGTCATCGAGATGGGTTGTCCATCAAGAGTTATGCATCAAGAAGGATAAATGTGCATTTTGCAAGTTTCACATGGAAGACTAAGGGCCTATTCTGTTTCAGTTTGGTGTGAAACTTCCTCTAGGTTTAATGTAGGACATTATGAGGGCTTCACTGTTACAAGATACATTTCAATTGGGATATCTTCATAGCCAGGGTGAATTATGAACTGACTGTCACCTGTCCAGTTAAATGCATTTTCATGCTCTTGAGAAGTGCAATAGAATTTGAATGATGTGAGGAGAAATGAGCATGTTTGACTCAATAAAAGCAGAGATTTCTAAAGCATCAGCTCTCCAGACATTCAATTCAAAGTTTTTGTGCTGCTTCATTGTCCATGTGAGCACTTGAAGATACATGGCTGTTTTTATAGGATGTGCAATGTTCCCAGCTGACAACCATATTTCATGCCTTCATTCCTTAAAAGAGATTTATCATGCACAGGTTCTAGGAAACGTCAGGCGGTTTTTGGTGGGGTATTCAATTTATCATACTCACAGATCGCAAGCCTCTTGTGTACATAGTGAATGAAGTGAGCACTACTAAGTCAAGAACAGAGTCACATGATAAGCCTTAAAGTCACTGGAGTCCCATTTCAAGGTTGAGTATTTACCAGCTGGCAAACATTTAAGGGTCCTTCAGGTGTTTGATTGCTTCTCTGGATGTAGGAAGCAAAGAAGTGATGTTCGTGTCTGAGGATGGGTGATTGGATGTGAATGCAAGTTATGCAGAATTTGTGAAGGTGATGGGTCTGCTGCACTGAGGATGACAACATGAGAGACATCGTGGTTTTAAAGTTGTGAATGAGATGTTGAACTTTTTAAAGCAACATACTGCAAAGTCTACTGTTGCGATTTACAAACCAACACAAATGATAATTTGCATTGGTAAGTCAAAGTGACATTATGCAGTGCTCTGCACTGCCTTATAGTGCTTTACTTTAAGGGGTGTTCCACAGGTGATGCATGGCTGGTCCCATGCAACCACCTATGGGTTTTGATGCAAATCCCTATCTACAAAGAATTGTAGAGAGGGAGTTGCACCAACATAAGGTGCCTCACCGAGGCAGGCACAACAAGGAGTAATGTTTTAATTTCTCCTTTTTTTCCTCTTTGCATGTGCACTGAATTCTGAAGCACATATACGAAGAGAAAAATACCCTAAAATAGTGCTTCCGAAGCTTTTTAGAACCACGACCCGATTTTTAGAATGACAAACTTTTGTGACCCACATAGCTTTAATGGATCTTAGGTGGGCAATTTGTTTAATGTAACTAAAGCATTGTTTGATTGCGCACTGTTATTTACAGACAGTACGTTTTCAGTGAATATTTAGCATTAGTGAATTGCCAAGAGTCTTTCTGTTTTGTTTGGTCCACATGCACCTCAGGGTACCCTCTAAGAGCTTTTCCTGTTTGCACCCTTATCTCTGAGGGAACCTCCACGCTGGATTGGTATGTTGCAGATTCTTCTGTGATTTTGGGTGTAATCCTGGGACATGCTCTAGCTCCTGTCACTCATTCAATTCTTGTTATTTATGCTACCCTTTCACTCTAGCCACTTCACCAGCAGCAACCAAAACCTATATCTTCTGCCCTCCAAATCTATAGCATCCATTTTTAAGTTGTATGTGATTGACCCCAGCCAGTCAGTGTATGTTGGTGGGAGACAACTTAGCCACCTCTTGCAGATTTCCTTCAGAGCCAGGAGGATCATATAGAGAATTAGTTTTGCTCTAGCTTTGTTCAATTTAACCTAGCCATCCAGGGTTCCAAGGATAACAAGGGAAAGGCTTACCTGAATCTTTATGATAAGAGTGTTACACACAGCATTTCACACATCTTCCCAAAAGCTACGGATCCTGGAACATTCCGCAAACACATGGACATCATTTGCTTTCTCAAGCCCACACTTTGTATGTACAATTCACTACATCACCTCTTCCCATGTTCCATATTCTGTCAGGAGTCCAATACGCCCTGTGGAAGGAATAGAGATGGTTTTGGCTTAAACAAGCGGGCTTGACAGTGCTATATAAAAGATTCATTGATACTTTCCATATATCTCTAATCTGCATCCCCGGCAAATATTTTCCCCAAAGCATCTTCAACAGTAAGAAATCTCCATCCACTAGATCCATCAGCAACCAGTACCATCTTGAGACTTCCTTCTTCTTTAGTTTCTCTTGAAGTAACATCTCTTCCAGCTCAGTTGAGCCCCCTATCTCCATACCCGGGCTCTGACACCAGCTTTTTAATTGGAGGTATTTAAAACTTGAAATTTTGCCATTTGCCCCTTCCCAAAGTTTTGTCCCATGATAACAGTGTGCTATCTTGGAATAGTTGGCCCCATGTTTGGAAAACTGCCTCTCTAATGGGGACTGCCAGTTTATCCTTGTCCCACTCATGGGAAACCCAGGGAGTCCCAAATACGTGCACATCTACTACAGTAGGAAAGGCTGGTAGCTTTCCTGATGCGATACCACAACTCAGCCAAGTGTTGCAACACCTTGATCCTCACATTCTTGTAATATTTAGGATCAACAAAATCATATTTAAAGTAAGTGTCCCCACCTTGGGTGTCTTTTAACATAGCCTTAAACATACTTCCTGTCTCTAATGTCCAGGCTATTTAACAGCGTTTTCCCATTCTTTAATAAAAAAAGGCCATGCATAGTAGTGCAAATCTTGAAGTGTCAAACTCCCTTTTTCTATTCCTTCACTATTTTTTCCATGCAATATGTGCCCACTTTGAAGGCCAGATGAAACTGTTTATCTTACTCTGTAGCTTATCTAACCACTCCTTATTAAACATCAAGGGGTTGAATTGAATATGAACATAAATTTAAGCAAGATACACAGTTTGACCAGGTAATTTTTCCTATTATGGTAAGCGGTAAATGTGCCCAACTCATCATCAAGCTACATGACTCAATCATAGTTTTGAAAAAATGTACCCCAGTGAGTTGCCTGATGTCCTGTGTAATCTTTAAACCAAAGTACCTCATTTCCTCTTAGATCAGACCATTTTCCCTCCGCACATTCCAGACAGTGATTTCGGTCTTGTGTTTTTAACAGAATACCCTGCAATCTGTCCAAATTCTGCAGTTAGCCTCTCAATTATTGGTAAGGCCACTGCAGGTCTGAAGTGCAGACCATAACATCATCTACGTATAAAGCAAACTCCTGTTGCCAACCATTACACCAGAGAGTGAGGATGTATATTCCTTTTCTGATTTTACACACAATGCTTCTAGATACAGATTAAAAAATAAAAGTGATAATGGACATCCCTGCCTCGTTCCTCTAGTTATTCTGAAAGGCAAGGTAAGTGTCCCATTTACCAGAACTCCAGCACTGGGGCTCTGGCAAATCAATTGTAGTGTCCTACAGAAATTCTCTCCCAAATTAAAATGCTTAAGCATAGTTTGCAGGTGAGTCCAATTCACTCTACTGAATGCTTTTGTAGTATCCAGCATAACCCCTCCCAAGGGTACTCATAAACCGTAGCCAGATCTATTGAGCCAATGAAACCATAGGTCGACTCATGTACGGCTTTCCCTAAAAGAAAACCCTTTTGATCAGAAGTGACGCCAAACATTTTCAATTTCCCCACTACTTCTTAGAGTGACCATGGTCTTGTTGCATTTTATTTCATTAATACAATTCTTTGCTTGGTTGGATTTGATCTTCCAGGCTAATAGCTTCCCGCAGTTCTCGTCTTACTCAAAATAGGTTAATTTACTTGCATCCCATCTTCCCCTAACCCTGTCTTCCCCTACTGCCACCAACATTTCTTTTATAGTTTGCAATGACTCCTTCAATGATTCTATCTCACTGGGGTCAAGCATCTACTGAGTCAGTTTCCCCTCTACCTCCTGAAGTTCCAACTCAAATTCTTTGATCTCTTTATTGTAGGCCTTTCACTTGAAGGAGACTAGGCTAGTGATTCTACCCCTCACTAAGGCTTTAAAGGCATCTTATACCATACTCAAGGATGTAAAACCTATGTTAATATGGAAAACTCCTCTGTTTCCTGTTACCTTTACAGCTCCTTTATCCAGCAGGAGTGTGAGGCCTAACGTCCACTCCACTGATTGATCCTACTAGCTGGAATAAGGTCAAAACAAATTGCAAAGTGGTCTGACATGTGGGCCCCAGCATGTTTAATGTCTTAATTCTGCTTCTTTATGCTCTGGTTGACAAAAAAAAAAAAAAAAACTTGACTGATTGCTATTTTTTGTTGTTGTAATAGGTGTACCTTCGTCATTGTCCCTCCCTCTCTCTCCATACATAGCATTGCTCTAACTGCTTCATCATGGTTCAAAGATAACATTTTCATATTTGCACTTGATCTATTTTTTGTATCTATCTAAGATATTAGACAAAGCTACATTGAAATCACCCACCAGTATAGGAGGATCAAAGAAACACAATACATTCAAGAACATTTCCCTAAGTGGTTCTGTGTAGTCTATATTCGGGCCATAATAACCCACTAGGGTATAGTTTTTATCATACACTACCAACTTGATATTGTCCCATCTTCCTGCCTTATCGGTGACACACTCTTTAATGGACACTTTTGGATGCTTCTTAGTCAAAATAGTGATGCATTTCGTAATAACATTATCACTAGTGCAAGTGGAGATCTGGGACCTGCTCGACTCCATCTCTCCAGGCGTCGCATTCTTCACGGAAACCTGGATAACCCCCACCTCAGCCCCGGACATCGCAACTGCCATTCCCGATGGCTACAAAATGATCCACAAGGACTGCATAAACTGACCAAGGGGGGAGCTTCATCATCATAGAGAAATACACTCTCTGCCTCATACCTAGCTCCCACAACCACTCACCGACATGGAGCACCTCCACTTCCAGTTCCAGACCAACCCGAATGCCACCCTCCACAGCACCCTCGGCTACAGACCCCCCGGGCCCTGTCGTCCCTTCAGCGAATCCATAGCCAATTTTAGCACACACCATGCTCTCACCTCAACAGACTACATCCTCCTCAGCGACCTCAATTTCCACCTGGACAACCTCAACAACCACAACACATCTTCCGTACTGGAGAATCTTGCCCCCCCTAGGACTCAAACAACTGGTATGATCCCTAACCCACTCAGAAGGACACATGCTCGGCCTCATCTTCTCCGCTAGCAACAACGTCTCTGTCACCCCCACCTTCGAACTACACTGGACCGACCACCACTGCATCCACTTCTCCTTCACCAAATTCACCGAACACCACTGTGCCCACCGCTATCCACGCAGAAGCTGGAACAAGGACTCCAAAGACCAACTCGCCACTGCCCTCCACCAAACACCACCGTTGATCACCACGAATGCCAGCACATCAGCATGCAGCCTCCACTAATGGGTCTCTGACTTCTCCCCTCAGGAAACCCTCAGAGAAAGCTAGCTGGTTCTCCCTTGCCCTCCAAGAGTCCAAGCGCACCTGCAGACGGCTCAAGAGAAGATGGAGGAGCAGCAAGACCCAGGCTGACCATGCAGCCTTCCGAACTGCATGTCACCACACACCACCTTCTCATCAGAACCTCAAAGATAATGGCCTTACAGGAACACATCAACGCCAATGCACACAACAGCATAGAACTCTTTACTGTCATCAAAGAATTCACCAAACTCAGCACGGACACCACAGACATCCCCCCTCCCAAGACCTCTGCAACAACCTCACCACCTTCTTCCACCACAAGATCTTAGACATCTACAACAGCTTTGCAACCCAAGAATCAACCACCACACCCAAAAGCTTCATTTCCCAGCTGACCCTGCTCAGTTGGACCACCCTCTCCACAGACGACAGCCTAGAGATCATGAAAACCATCCACTCCAGAGACCCCTTGGACCCATGCCCCTACCACATCTTCAACAGAGCAGCGCCATCATCACCCGAGAACTCCTAGAGAAGATCTGCTTCTTCATCACTGTCCGAACCCAGAGAGTCAAGCTCCCACCGTTCTCCTCAAAACTGACAGAGATCAGTTGCGGAGTTCCTCAGGGCTTCTCTCTGAACCCCACCCTTTCAACATCTACATGGCCCCGCTTGCAAACATCGTCAGAAACCACAGACTCAACTTTGTCTCCAACACCGAACACACCCAGCTGATCCTCTCCCTAACCGATGAGCTTCCAGTGCAAAAAGCAACTTCCGCAATGGAATGAAGGCAGTCGCTGCCTGGATGAAGAACAGCTGCCTCAAACTCAACTCCAAAAAACTGAGGTCCTCATCCTGGGTTCCACCCCCTCTGCCTGGGATGACACCTGGTGGCCCTCAGTGCTCAGAACCCCCCCACACCCACCGACCACGCACACAACCTCAACCTCATCCTCGACTCCTTGCTCTCAATGAACCACCAAATCAACACTGTCTCATCCTCCTGCCTCCACACGCTCTGCCTGCTCTGAAAGATTTTCAAATGGATTCCCTTAGAGTCCTGGAGAAGAGTCACTCAGGTGCAATTCCCTCACTGCCTCAATTCAAGAAGGACCTCAAGACCTGGTTCTTCAACTGAACTGCAACTACCCACCTCTAGCTACGTGAGA
Organism: Pleurodeles waltl; assembly: GCF_031143425.1. Taxonomy (NCBI): domain Eukaryota; kingdom Metazoa; phylum Chordata; class Amphibia; order Caudata; family Salamandridae; genus Pleurodeles; species Pleurodeles waltl. Next base: position 941,962,299 of record NC_090449.1, read on the forward strand.
CCCTAATGAGTGATTAGCCAAGCTATGATAAACACTGATTGATTGAACCAGTTGTACCCATTTTCTAGATTTAAACAGATTGGTGCACTCCAACTCAGTCAGGTTTGTCTCCTGCTAGGCGATGACATGGGCCGGAATGTCCCTTAGATAGTGAAGCAATCTTTCCTGCCTACCTTTCACCCGTAACACATTTATGTTTCATTATAATTTTATTGTAGGGACTACTATGTCATAACTTTATTTCTCCCTGCCCAGGGAGTGCTGTCCCTGCGCCCTTGATGCCTAGTAAAACAAGGGGCTTCTAACATACCTGTGATGCCTGAGGTCACTTTTTCAGATTTTTCCCCAAATACTCCCTACCCAGTGCCCTTGCCTTTACCCACACCCTGCTCCCAATTACCCAAATCTTGGAGAACCCTCCTTATCTTCCTCATGGCTTAAAGCCACTAAAAAAAACGCTAATAGAGAAAAGACCATAAAGTTGCAAAACAATTGGAAAATTGAAGAAATATCTAATCTCAACTAATTCCACCTATTGCATTGCTCTCGGCTGGACCTGTTAATATCCTTGATCAGTTCATCAACCTTCTTATGTCCTCTGAAATTATATATATTGTTGTTGCACATGACTCTGAGAGTAGCAAGAAATTTGAGTGGAACAGTGGTCCCCAGTTTCCTTAGTTGGTCTTTCCTCTTCCTTAACCTCCGTTGCCTGTTAAGGGAGATCTGAGAAACAGCCGATCTAATTTCAAAAGCTACCCCATCCACATTCAGCGCTTTCTGTTTCAGCGCATTTAAAAGAATACTTTCCTTTATGGTGTAAGTCTGAAAATTCACTAAGATCTTCCTGGGTTTGCTTTTGCTAGAGATCTTTCTGAAGATAACCTGCTCTGATTCTTCTATTTGGACCCCTACTTTAAACAGTCTTATGACAAGAGAAGTCAAATAGTCACCCTCTAGTCATCCCGGAACATTTAAAGTCCTCTTTGGTTATTCTCTAGAGCCTCTAGCTTCGCCTCACACTTGTCTTCATTCACTTTCAAGATGCAGATATCTTCTTTATTAGTCTTGACTGCAGTTTTTAACTCTTTGACTGCTCCCTCCAAGGTAGCAGTCCTATTTGCCAAATCATCCAGTTTTTGCCCACATTTTCACACATTCTTCAAATCTTTGGAGACTTCAAATCTATTCTTGATTTCTACAGAGAGGGAATGAATCATAGCTTCTATGGGCTGACTTGCTTCTGCCTCTCCCTTGACTATAGGACTTGAAACATCCACAGTCCCCCTAAAAGCCAAGATGTCCATGGAGGGGGGCTCCTAAGAAGGGATCTCACTCAATGACAAGTTTTCCTGTCATAATTAGGTTTTGCTGCATGGCGGTGTTTGCCTTCTCTGAATACTCAACTTCGAGTACTTGAAACCTATTGGGGCTGGTACACCTTGAAAGTCCCCCAGTAGCCATAATATCTACAGTGGGATTTGACATAAACCACCCAAAACTCTTGACTTAAAACAAGAGTTTTGGGCAGTATTTTACAGTAAATCTGAAACGAAGGGGTGATCTTAACCTTTTTTGCTGATTCCCTAGATTCCCTTGCTTTTGTGTGCCTCCCTCTCACAAAAGCAGACTTATCACTGAGCCTTGGTTTTTTAGCTGTAACAGACACTATGGGTTGGCTTGACACTCTATTTAGTTTCCCTGAGTTCTCTGACATGACTCATTTACCTTGTGGTGATATTTTATCACTAGCCTGCAGACTAACCTTATTGGAATCGTTACAGGTGCTTCTAAGCGCATATCTGGAGTTTTTATCCTGCACGGTCACAGTCACGCATTCTATTCAATTTCAGGATACCTCCTTTTTATTCTTAGCCCTGAGACTCCCTTAACTCTTTGTCTCCTTACCCCTATGCTTGTCTCTTTCTCCCTAGCAGGAGATGTTGAGTCCTCAAGCGCTGTGGCACTGCTGACTCTGTCTCTCAAAAACCTGCCACAGTCTCCGCAGTTCCTTGCTCATATCTGTACCCTCAGTGTTTGTAGGTGCCGCCTCTGCTTCCCCTCCCCAGAAGGAGAAGCTCTAGCATGGCCCTCATCCAGGGCTCTACCTTGCTCCCTGCATGAACTATGGCCACCTTGGATGCCGAGGCTCTGCCGTATTTGCACCAAACCCAGGGCTTCATTTATAAGAATTTGACGCATAAGTCTGATGCGTCAGACTTCTTGTGCTGCCTTATGATTCCCTATCATTGGCATGGTTGCACTATATTTACAATACAGAGATCCAAGGTGCACGTTTTCACAGATGTGTCAGAAACTCTGAAGCATCTGTTGATGCTAAACTCACGTATTGCTAGACTAGCGTCAAAAAAATGATGCTACTCCAGCAATGCAAGGAGGCCCCATAGAGAACAGCCCTCCATCAATTGTATACCGGCTCTGAGCAGGCGGTGAAGTCGCAGAATGATGCAGTGAAATGTTGTAAATTTCACTATGTCAGTTCTGCACGGCTTTTCCAGTGGGAACACCTACCCTGCATACATTATACCTGGCACAAGGATTTACAAACTGATGCATTGGGCCCAGTGTGTCAGTTTGTAGATCTGGAGCACTGTAGAGCATTGCTAGTGCCAATGCTGCATCTACAAAAATGATGCAATGGTGGCGTAAAGGTCTTTTAAAGGAGGCCCCCAGAGGTGCACTACTGGTTCTCCGATATGTGGTTGGCATTGGAAGAAAGATGTGGAATACAGTAATGCTCCATCTCTGTTTATCTTTACGGGCTTTCACATAACATAGCCCCAAATGCTCACACCCAATCCCTAAGTGCTCCCACGAACCATTGATAGCCTGCAGCCATGTTCTCCCCTCCCAAGTAAAGAGTCTTGAGTTGATTTAATCCTATTAATATCTTTGTTTCCATCATACTTTAAAATTACGAAATAAAGTGCTTCATTTTTGCTTTCCTGACTGCTGAATGCGTTCAGTTCATTTGCTTGTTCTTACATTTTGCTGTGTGTTACAAAAAATGACTCTCTATGGCCTTTCCTTTCAGACTCTCTGTACCCCAAAAGGATTGCCACCTAATTTGCTTTACTTTTCTTTATCTGATTACAAAGTAAGAGGAATTTGTAAACGGCAATCCCCAGGTTTTAAAGCAGCAATTCATTAGAAGTCATAGGCTGAGATTTGACCTCTGTCTTTGAATCACAGACAGCAATGGAGACAAGATAAATACAGAAGTTAAAGACATCTTTATTTATTGTTTGGACTTTCGTGACACACAGTCTGGGGAATGCTGCCTGAAAGCATAGTTGTGTGCAGGAAGGAGCACATTCCTCCACAATAACTATGCTGAGTGCAACACAGACACCCTTGCTTAATGGAGCAAGACTGCCTGCGTTGATACACGGCAGCCACAGGTGTACAAGTGCAGGGAGAGAGCAGAACTGTGCCACTTCTAGGCAGATAAGGCGCTGTTCTGTTCCCTCCTGTTCATGCAACCAGCTCAATAACTTTATTTGCCGCACTGCTTTGCATGAACTCTTTGCAAAAATGCCCCTTGCTATTTTCAGAGGTATCTTCTCAAAATGTTTTCAATGTGAAAAAGATAGAAAAAACATAGAGGTATACTAAACCTACAGTCGCCAATATTTAGTGTGAGGTCACATGGCTCACAAGGATACATTAGGTTATCTGTGAAAAATGTAGTTTTTATTGAGTACTCTCACCTTGTGCATCAAAGGCATTGCCCTTAGTTTGCATTTACTACCTCCTTGTTTGGAAATAGGAGCAAATGGCTCTATGACTTCTAAGCATGGCGGTTTGGGTATAGGTTTTTAGTGTAGCATCCTGCATTGAAGATATGCATTATTTTTATTTGTTAATAAAGATTATCCACAATCCATGTATAGTGAATACATTTGCTAACATTCCGTTGGATCGCCCTGAGATAAAGGAACACTTCTTAGGTTTACATTTACTATTGGCAGCGTCACTGGAAATTTGCAGTAGAGGAGGACCAAATTATGCAGCAGAGTTTACTAAATTGTGCAGCAAGAAAAGACAAATTAAGAGGCATAATGTGGCATATTTTATGATAGTATTACTTCATTATTTTGTCATTTGTGCACTCTGTAACACTATCCGGGGGAATGATTCCACCGTATTAGTTACAATTTAATACCTAAATACAGCAAGAAGCAACTGAAGATGACCAGTCAACTTTTGTGAAGGGCTTTCCAGAGAGCAAAAACACGTGTTGCCATGATTTTAGTAACTTCTGATCTGTTTGAGCTAGAACCCAAATTCTTCTTTTTTGTGAAAATCTGCAGTTTATGCAGGAGATGAAGGATTATGTGGCGAATCCATAATTATGCGAAAAAAGCAGTTGCTGCAGGATTACATCATTCCATTTGTCTTTACCATTGACTAGCACGGGTGCTTGCTTGATCTCAAACAAATGGAAGCATGGATCAACTTTCACATTCAAAACCTCTTCTGTGCATAAGGCGACCTAAGTGCAGGGTCAATGTTGCTCTGCTTCGTGGAGCACCATACACTTGATAAACTATGCAAAAGCAACATAAGACGGCGGGAACAACTCAAACGCCTGCATGAACCTAGCTAGGTAAACTAGAATGGCTTGGATCTGCATAAAATCATCATGTGAAATTAAACCAGTCACAAACAGCGTACAATTGGAATATTGTTGGATGTTCTTTTGCTAAACGTGTAATTGATGTGTTATTACACATTTTACACAGCCCAAGTTTGGGTGGTTGTCACCGTCTTGAAATTTCGACGGGAGGTTGTATCTCGGGCAGAAACTTCACACAAGACAGTGCTGGCTCTCCTTTGCTCCACAGCACAACACTTAGCGTTGCTGCGACACAACTGTGCTCGGGCAGCCCAGGAAACCATCGATGCACTACTTTGTAAATATGGTATTTCGCAAATATTTACACTGCGAATCGGTGCAGATTTTCACGCAATTCTCAAATGAGCCCGTCTCATGCATTTTAAAATACCTCTTTAACATTTGGTGTTATCTAAATTTAACAAATATGAGTTCCATATTACTCTTCAACTTATGTCTACAATGTGTCCTCAGTGTAACTCACAATGGCACATTCTGTCAGATATCAATTTCTCATATCTTTTTTTAAGTAATTGATGTCGACACGTATTAAAATATGTTCTTGAGGCACCACAAGCAGGCAAAATAACGAAGAATAATCGAAGTCTACTGGTTCCTGGAACCATGCATCAATTACATCCAGGAAGATCGCCTGCTAGAGACATATTAACAGTTCATGTCACTATGAATGAGGATCAGGAAAATGAAAATATTTCTGTGCGGATTAAGGTAGAAATAAATGGCATGAATAAAATTACGCAATAAGGTCTGCTGTCTGTGTCCATAATAAAGTTTTGTACAGAACGTAATTAGGTTAATGTGTTAGGTAATGCCTTTTAAAGGGATTTTAAACAGATTCTAAGATTTAACTGACTTTCAGTAGCAGATGCATTGAGCAGGCTTATGAGATGCATGTCTGAATAGTGCAGACTAAAGTGGTGGGGAGAAAAGTATTTTAAGCTGCGTGGAAGAGAGAACCAGGATGGACAGTTTGCAAGCCGGATCTTTTGAAAATATTAAAACATTAGGTTTTAGAGTAAAAAGGAAATAAGTGTTTTTCAAATATTTTTTAATGTGCATTTATGAGACTTCTGTTTGTAAAATGGTATTTCCGTTAAAACTGAAAGACATATTTATAACATGAAACACTCACCTGAATGTGTATGACTATGCAGGTGACGTAGAGAAGGACTTAGGCCATATTTATACTTTTTTAGCACCGCATTTGTGTCAGTTTTTGGACGCAAAAGCGACGCAAACTTTCAAAATACAATTTTATTTTGTAAGTTGTAATTGTATTTTGTAAATTTGCGCCGCTTTTGCGTCAAAAAGCGGCGTAAATGTGGCGCTAAAAAAGTATAAATATGGGCCTTAATGTGAAGTGAGAAAGGCGACCTATCCATAACGATACAGAGATTTACAAAGAGGAAGAGATTTTTAGAGAAAGAGAGGTAGAGAGAAGGACAAACCAGATAAAGAGTGTAGTGTTACAGGTAGAAAGGTAGAGGTAAAGGGATGAAGAGCAGAAAGCGAGATTAGAAGTAGAGAAAAGAGGTGAACAATAGAGACAGAGCTGGGGTAATGACAGATAGGCAGTAGAAACCGTGTTAGAGAGAGGATGGTGAGGCAGAGAGGCAGGTAGAGGCATGGCTGAAATAGAGAGATACATGAGACGAACAGAGAGAGAGATGAGATAGAGAGAGTTTTGAAACAGAAGATACAAGAGATGAGAAAAATGAGGCAATCGGAGAGAAAAGAGGTAAAGGTAGATAAAAGAAGGTATCAAGGAAGGAGCAAAGTATTTAGAGAAGTGACATGAACTATAGAAAGAAAGAGGGGAGGTGGAGATCTGAGGTACTGAATAAATGGTTAGTTCAATTGAGAAAGTGAGAGAGAGATGGGGTGAGGGAGATTAGGTACTGAGAGAGAGAGGGGGTAGAGGGTGTTGAGGTACAGAGGGGCCACTAAGAGGGAGGTAGGGTCAAGTAAATTATAGAGAGATGGAGGGAGTAATAATAGATATGTAAAGTAAAGAGGTGAATTGGAGCTAGAGTTGAACTAGATGGAGGGGGAATGCAGGGAGGTAAGATAAAAAGAGAGAAGAGAGGAAGTGTGAGTTGGATAGAGTTGAGGGAGAGAGTGGGATAGAGTGGTCGAGATGTAGCTGTAACCATGGAGAATGCTGGAAAATACGTGAGGCTGTGAGAGGCGTATTGAAAAAGAGCTGGAATAGAAAGAGGGGAGGTCAGGAACGTAGGGAGAAAGGGCATAAATGGATCAAGATGTAAAACTATGTGGGGGCGGAACAGGTGATGAAGTAAGGAGAGAAACATGAGACAATTGATGCTTAGAAAGAGCAGTAAAGGGTGGAAGAAAGGTAACAAAGAGGTTGTCACAGAGAGAGGTAGATAGAGAAGTGAGGTAGAGAAGGGGCAAGGATTTAGCGATTGGTGAGTCAGAGGGACATTTGATTGGTGAGATAGGGAGAGATTAGATATAACAAGACAGAGAAGTAGAGAGATACTAAGTAGGGGAAGGTGTTGTAGAAAGAGAGGGGAGATATTAAGCAAGAGAAACAAGGTAGGCATGGAGGCAACAGTGAAAGAGAGGGTGGTAGGCAGAGGAGTATAGAAGGACCTAAAAGGAAGTGAGCAAGGTAGAGAGAAAGAACATGAGGTGGGTGAAGTAGAGAATATTATAAAGAAAGGCAGCGAGTGGTGAGGAAGGAATAGGTAGAGAGAAACAGAATTAGAGATTGGTGTAGGAAGAGAGAGAGATGTCTAGCTAGAGAAAGAGAAAGAAATCAGAGAGAGTCTTTTTACTGCCTGATCCTTTACGATGGGGTCCTTAGGAGGGTGGAGGCAATTGCCTACTTTGCCCAGGCCTTAAAAAAACCCTCAAATCAATGTTTCATTTATAAATCCTTATCAACGGTATTGAAGCCGTAAACCTCTCCTTCGATTTAAAGGCATCCTAGAATATCTTTCTCTCTTCTTTGAAAACGGCCAGGGGCAAAGGTTTTGTTGTTCCATAATTCACCCTCAAAGTTGGGCAAAATTGACAAATTGTCAGATTATCAGTACACTGTCTGATTACTTCATTATGTTTGTTTATTTTGGCTTGTGTGTACTCTATTTGAAAAGCAACAGTGTGTATAGTATATATACATATATAAATTCACAGAAAAAACTTGTAACTATAACACGTGCCCTAATGTAACTATAATGCGCCCCGCCATGCACAGTTTTTTCGACAAAAATGTTACTGCAAATATTACAGTGATATCAGTGATGTTATCAAAGATGTCATGAGTGCTGTAATTTGTGAGGTAATTAGCAGTGCATGGTGAGGCGCAAGTTATAGTTACAGTAAGGCACGAGTTATAGTTACTTGAGATAACTAACTATAACAAACAGCTATGTCCCAGGGGTGGGCACCCAAGGTCATAGCAGGAGCTTAACCTGCGGGAGAGGTGGTCCGCAGGGCCATTAATGGATCCTTGATGGGGTCTGTGCAGCCCCCCTCCGACAAGGAAATAGCCCCAGTGCGGTGGTGACCCCCGGGGATGGGGTTCCTCATCAGACCCCCTTAATTCTTTTATTAATGCCCCAAGGTGGTGGCGGTCCCTGGGGCTGCAGGTGGGCCACGTGGCCCCCCACATTGAATTTTAATAATACCCCTGGAAGGTGGTGGTCCCGGCACTGCAGAGTGGGGGGCCGGATGGCCCCCCCATCACAATAAGTTCAAGTCCTAGGGAGGTGGTGGACCCTGGGGCGCCAGTGCCACAGAGCCCCCCACACATATTTTATCCATTGCCCTGGGGAGGTGGTAGGCCATTGGGCCTCCCCCACACAAATAAAGGATTTTGCCTCATGAAGGTGGTGGTCCCCGGGGCTGCACGACCCCCCCAGCACATATTTTATCTATCGCTCTGGCCTCCCCCGGCAAATAAAGCATGTTGCCCTGGGGAGGTGGTGGTCCTTGGGGTGCGGTGGGGGCACAAGGTCCCCCCACACCTATAACATAAATCACCCCAGGGAGGTGGTGGTCTCTGAGGCTAATTTAAGCCCAAGGAGGGAGGGCTCTGTGCACCCCCCTCCTTTCTGAATGCCCCTGGGACCTGTCCCACCCAAGGTCACATTTAAAAAAAGCACAGAAAACTGCCCTTTTTAAAAAAAATCTTGGAAAATCCGCAGATCCGAAGATTTTTCCGAGACTATAAAAAAATGCTTTGTAGCCCTGGCGGGGTCCCTTTGGGACCCCAGCACCAGAGCTTAGGGGTCAGGCTGACTCTACCCTGGCCCCTTTTCTTATTTTTTTACTCTTGTCTTGGACTCGGCTGAAGCCAAGTCCCAAGTTGGCTGCCAAAACTTCCTTGTTGAAGTGTTGGCAGCCAATTAGCTATCAGCACTGGGGATCGCTGAATCTGCTGAGGATCCTCGTCCCTAGATATCTATATTTTTTAAACTCTAATTTTTCCCAAACTACTGAACAGCTTTACACCAAATCACAAAAAGCTTGCTTTCAGGACCAACATCTAGCTTTCTGCTAAATTTGGTGTAATTCCGTTCAGCGGTTCATGGTGTAGTCATGCTCATAAATTTGAAAAATCCCATTGACTTAAAATGGGGAAAAATGTTTTGGGGCCACTTCTTTTTCACAGCCCCTGCTTGACAGATCTCCCTGAACCTTTCAAGACAGCAGCTGAACTGACCAAAGTATAAGTTCTGAAAATTGGTGAAGATTCGTCAAGCAGCGCCAAAGTTATAGGCAAAACAAAAATACACTCTGGCCCTCATTTAGAGTTTGGTGGAAACTGGACTGTCACACCGGCGATGAAGGTGCAGACCGCGATATTCCAACTACGGCGGTGAATCCAGCACAAAACACCCAACTTACTGCCAGTACCGCCACTGTGGTTGAGCCGCTGCCGCCTGCGATAGCCATCTTCAGGCTGGCGGAAACCAATGTACCGCTTACCATATTATGAATTAGGATTTCCAGGGTGGGCCGTCTGCCACGAAAAGCTTGGCGGAAACAGAAAGTATAAAAAGAGACACCTCCAAGTCCACAGATGCATCCGCTGCCGCCATGGCAAATGAACTGCAAGTCCTCTCAGCTTTGTATCTCGCCATACACCTTCAGGACCAGCGACAATGACGAAGATGACAACCGTGAGTACACCTAGCACACACTGAAGGAAAGGAGAGTGATATACACCCACACACAACACACACACCCGGCAAGGACAGCGAAGGCCACACACACGCAAACAAACGTTCCGTACCAACACACACATTTACACACACACACAAAATACGAAACAGCCAAGTACATAATATACACAAAACGCCAAGCAGGTACGTGGCAAACACACAGCAAAACGCACACAAACACCACCAACACAGTGATACACATCCATAATGAACACCCCATAATCACACAACAACAACCAGGCCACAAACACTTAAACACAGTCATAGATAGGCAAATTGAGAAATACCACGCATCCACACAAACAAAAAGCTGTATGTAGCAATGACACACAATCAATATCAGTGAACAGACATCCAAACAATGACACAGGTGACACATCACATACAACCAACATACAAAGGAATTCACTGATGCAGCACCATACACACGGACGCACACACCACCCCATACAGTCCGACAAGCCAGCATTCAGACACAACACAACATGCACATGGCACAACCCATCTCCCAAGCGCATGCAACAACACAGACACAACCCATACACAAACATCACACACCGTCGCACACAGATGTCACACCACCATGTAGAAGGAAGCCAGGACAAGCATCTCATCTTGCCAACCAAAACAATGTGGGCAGATGTATTAGAAAACATAATATTAAAAAAGAACTATATACAAAAAGTGCCAAATAGCAAGTCCAATGTGCAGAAGTGCACAAAGCACATAGTCCACATGTCACTGCCCGAACTTGTCTCCTGACAGCAAATAGGCCTCAATGGGACAAAGGGGCATCAATGGGACAGGCAGGCCCCTCAGTGGTGTGGGGGTGGGATAGCGGGGGTGGCTTGAGTTTGGAAGGGAGGTGATTCTGTTTGGGCTTGGGACGGGGGCTTTGGCTCCGGGAGGGGTGGACTTCTTACTGGGTGGAGGAGCAAGGCAACACCAGAGGGGGCAGTTGAGGAATAGGAGGTGGAAGGGCCAGGGGGACATGAGGTTTGGGGGCAACACAGGGTGGGACAGGAGTGGGGAACAGGTCAAGGGCAGAAAGGAAGACTTTTTTAGGTACACAGGCGGGCATATGAAAAAGGGATGGGAGTGGAGGTAATGGGAGTGCTCGTGTGACGTGTTGTTGTGCTGTACATGGTTTCTGGTGTGTGCAAAGTGTGCATGTGTGTGGTGGGTGTATGTTGGGTGGGTGAGTGGGTGTGTGTGTCTCTTGGGAGGAGTGGGGAAGGGGTGCAGGGAGAGGGAATGGAAGACGTCTGAGTGAATGTTGGGGTGGTGTGTCCAAATGAGGTGGTTGTGCTGTAGGTGGCAGAGAAGGTGGTTGTGGTGAGTGCGGATGTGGTGTGTGGGGTGGGTGTCCGTGAGTCTGCTGTTATGGTGACTAGGGGTATGACAGGAATACTGACAGGATCAGGGTGTGATGATGCAGTGACAGCAGGTGTGAGTGGTGATGCAACTATAAGGGAGGAAGTGGTGGGGGAAGCAGTGTGGGGAGTGTCTGTTGTTGTGTATTCAAATGTGTATTCAGATGTGTGTTGTGTGTGTGCATGCCTGAGGGTTCATTTGTGGTACCTGTGTTTGTCTTTGCACACCTTGTCTGTTGTAGTGGGTGTATGCTGGTCTGAAGGTGTGCTCTGGATGGGTGAAGGGAGAGGGGTTGTTGATTGGGAACAGGTAGCTGGAGGGGGGACAGAAGAAGAAGGGACACTGGCTGCCATCAACAAGGAGGCCAGAGCCTGAAACAATCCCTTTAGGCCAGACAAGGCACTGTGAATGCCTTCCAGGTAGACATTTGACTGCTGCATCTGGGATGCCAGTCCCTGGATGGCATTCACGATGTTTGTCTGTTCCGCCGAGATGGACTTCAGGAGGTCAATAGCCTCCTCTTTGAGGGCAGCAGGGCTGACAGGGGCAAGGGTAAAGGTGCCTGCGGCAAAGGAGATGCCCACCCTCCTGGGTGAACATGCACAACCATCTGGTTGGGGAGCTACCGGGAGGGCGGTACTGGTAAGGGGGCTGGCAGACAAGGATGGTGCTTGGGTGGTCCCAGATGGGTGCGCCACCGCCAGGGAGCAGCCATCGGAGGAGGAATCTGAAATAGATGATATTGTAGCTTCAGTGTCCCCCGTGTTGCTCCCCTCGTACTCTGTCCCACTGGTCCCCTCAGCTCTGCTGGTGCCAGACTCCTGGGTCCCGTGGGCTGCAGCATCCCCACTCACTGGTGCCCTTCCTTCTTCGCCAGATGATGCTAATACACCCATAGACAGAGGTGGACAGAGAAGGAGGGTGGGAGCGAAAGAAAGGGAGGAAAGTGTAAATACCTACACATCTAGTACATATACAAACAATACACCCATTTGCCCCTGTCGTGACAACAAGAGCCCAGATTACAGTTATGAACAATAGAGTCCTGGAAGCCATAACCAAACCTATCACCTATTACCTAACCTTGGCACTCTAGACACATGGTTGAACATTCTACATGCCTGTCAACTAACTCACTCAACTATCAATTTAATCCATGAACATATACAACTACATGTCAGTCATTACAGGATGAAACAAATCTGACTTTAGAGTTACTTTGTATACAAACGAAATGCCGGGTATGTGTGGAATACATTCTGTACAGGTGTCCAGTGATATTACAATGATACAAATGTCAATGTAAACTACACATACTTCTCATTACCCAAATACAGTGCCAACAAGATCACTTTGGACTAGTACAGTAGACTCAGGGATACAGTATGAAGACAGTAAAGTGGAGTAACTTACATGTACAGTGGAAATGTGGTACATTACCACCACTTCAGTTCCTGCATGGCTTTACATAGCTAACGTACTACAGTGGAACATGATTGGAGTGACAACCAGGACTGTACACTCCCCAAATTCCATCTGACCTTGTCGATCCCAAGCCCAGTGAGGTACACAGTAGATAACCATGCAGAAGTCACCTAACAGTCTGCACTTACTCCCTTGTGGCTGCTGTGCTGCCCTCAAGCGCCCATCCAACTCTGAGTAGGCCACCGCCAGTATGTGGGCCATTGGGGGGTCAAGGTCTGACTGGCACCCTTTCCACATTGGGAGGCCGTCCCCAGCTGGGCATCTGCGGTCTTCCTGGCCCAGAATCTCAAGTCATCCCACTGCTTCCTGCAGTGGGTGCTCTGCCGGCTATGGTCCCCCAGGGTCTGCACTTGTTTGGCGATGGCTCTCCATAACCCTTTCTTCTGGTGGGCGCTGACCTGCATGGAAAACATTTAGAAAATGGAGAACATTATGTAGATGATACCTATACAGCTGCAACCTTTGGCAACAAACAACATACACGGCTCATGCGCATTGCCAATACTCCAAACACCACATTCATCATGTGCATGCAATACCTCAATGCAGACATCACATGTCAATGTGCACACACATTCACCATCAAACACCACCAGAAATACAAGACAAGGAACATTGTACTGACCTGTTGCCCTGGAACCACATACAACCTCTCATATAGGGGTAGGACCCCTTCCACTGGGTTGTCCAGCTCCTCAGCAGTGAAGGTGTGGCCCTATCCCCTGAAGTGCGTGCCATTGTGGCTCCAAGATACAAGCCACAGCAGCACAAGAAGTGGAGATCTTCCTACCCGAGTGCCAGGAATCAAGTGAGCTAGGCCACACAAAATGGCGGTGACGACCACAGCGGTCATGACCATCAGTGCAGGCGGTGATCGTCATTGGCCCCAGATGCCCATAGACTTCAATGTTAACCAATGAGGAGTTGCACGGCTGTTCCGACCATCTTCCGCCATGATGACTGCCGCTGGCGGAATAAGTCACTTCCATCTGTCCTCTGTATGCAGGACAGGCAGCTGCCATTTTACATAGTTACATGACTGTCCTGGGTTCCCACTGCATCATTACCTGCATATTGTCACAATATGCTTAATTGTAGGTTACATTTTGTCAACACTCACATATGTAGTAGGTGTCAGGTGACACTACCATAGTTGTTCCTACATATGTCTGTATTGACAATCCGTATAGTGAAATATATGGAAAGTCTTTGTTTGAACATAACTACAAGTCCTGTACATGGCCCTTGTCACAGGTATGCCAGTGTGAGGTATTGTCACGATGTCTGGGTAGGAATCGTGGGTGAAGTAATGTGTCTTTCTGCAACATGGCAGCCAACTTACATGACCAATACTTCCTCATTGTCATATGTCATATATGGGTCACTACATTGTGAGATGTGTCCAGATTGTTGTTTGTCTCTCTGCCTAGATACTGCCAAATTGGAGTGATGAGGAATGCACCAGTTTACCGGCCCATAGTATATCTTGAAACCATTGTTGGATGTCTGGATGGTTGACCTCTTTTACCGGGGGTACTTCAGCTGCAGGGGCAGGGGTGCTGGTGGCCTGTGGGTCCTCTTCCTTGGCCTCCATTACTGTAACAGGTGCAAATGCAGAGGGCAGAGGTATTGTGTGGCTACTGGATGGGGCCTGCTGCTGGGTGGAGGATGTACGCAGGATGGTGTTGAGTTCTTTGAACATTCCTAACATGGAAACCATGGTGGCATTGTGTGCCTGACACTGCTGCATGGCCTCCTGGTGGTATTTACTCTGCAACCTTTGGTTCTCCTGCAAAGTGGGGAGGATCTTCTCCTGGGATTGCAGGTAGGCTGCCAGGACTCTGGAGACGGCCTCCTGGCCAGTCGTGTCCTGTTGCTGCCTCGTCCCTTGGCCCATGATTGCCCTACCACTGGCCCTTGCCCCTGTGCCTGTGCCCCTGGAGCAGTGTGCCCCATCCCACTGACACCAGGACCCTGTACTGTGGGGCACACTGATGTTTGATATTTTCTTGGGACACAGGTTTGGGAAGGTGGCCTCTGCTGTGCAATGGATGCCACAGGGGAGGGGTATTCAGTTGTGGGCAGGGTGAGGCTGGTGGTGGTGTACCGACCAGTCATGCCTGATGGGCCAGGTACGTCATACCTATCCAGACATCCAGGGGATTCCTCCTGTGTTGGACCTGCTTCCAGGGCTGGGCTTTCTGTCTCTGGCATCCTCTGCTGTGTGGCTGTACTTGGGAGACCTGCGTAATGAAAGGTATTGTGTGACACAATGGTATTGTACTAGTAGTACACATGGTTGTATGCCATCATTGTGTGGATTTGCAGAGCAGTAATGGCATTGACAGTTACTTGACTACCGCTTGTGTTTGCATCAGTTGAAAGTTGCTATGGTACTATTTTGCTCAGTAGTTGGTATTGGTCTTGCCTGCGGTCATTGCCATGTACTGATGTGCATTCCAATTTCTTGTTGGTGAAGGGGAGTGACATGGTCTTACGTGCAGGTGCACATATGTGAAGTGGATTTGGCAGTCATGCAATGGTAGGGAGTGTTGCATTGTAGTAGTAGTAGTACTTGCTGCAGTGTGGGGAATCCTTGAGCTAGGTGGGCCTATGAGAAATGGTGTTAGTAGGGAGCTGTGGCATGTAAGGGAGGGTACTGGGTCCATGGTGATTTTGTGCATGTGAGGGTGGTGTGAGGGGGTGAGAGGGTGGTGGGGGCACATGTTGTGTGGGGTATATGGTGGCCTGGGGAGTGGTGTTGACTTACCAGAGTCCAGTCCATCTGGGTGTAGGATGGTCAAGACCTTCTCCTCCCATGATGATAATTCTGGGGAAGGTGGTGGGAGCCCACCACCAGTCTTCATGATGGCGATTTGGTGCCGTGATGCCAAGGCCTGTACCTTCCCCCGTAGGTCGTTCCACCTCTTCCTAATGTCATCCCTTGTGCGTGGATGGTTTCCCACTTCATTCAACCTGACGACAATCCTCTGCCATAAGTCTGTTTTCTGGGCTATGGATGTCTGCTGGACCTGTGCTCCAAACAGTTGCGTCTCCACTCTGATGATTTCGTTGACCATGACCCTCAGCTCCTAATCTGTGAATCATGATTTTTTTTGTTGTGCCATGGTGGTTGTGTTGTGGATGGTGTGGTGTATGATGTGCAGGGATGCTAGGTGTACTGTTTGCTGGTGTGAGGTCGGATGTGCATGTGGTTTGTGGTGTTTGTGTACAGTGGTGATGTGCGTGTTGTATTGCTCTTGATGTTGTGTATTGTGTGATGCGTTTTCAGTGTGATGATGCTTGTGATATCTAGGTGCAGTGCCTTTTGTCAATGTGCTCTTGCCTCGCTATGTCAGACTTTCTGGGTGCAACAGATTCTGGGTATGTGTGGGGGGTGTTATGTAGTGCTGTGGTCAGGTGTGTGTGGTGTGAGTATGTGTATCAGGTGGAGGATATTGGTATTGTTCAAATGTGGTGCAGTGTTCTGGTGCAGGTGCGTTTTTCTCTGCGGCGGTTTGGACCGCCAAAGGATTGCCACTGTGCTAAGACAATGGTGCTGATTTGTGATTCGTAATTTGGAGGGTGGGATGTTGTCGGCATGGCAGTGCTGGTGCTGGAAACGCCTCTTTCACGCCATCAATCAGGCCGACGGTGTTGAGTTTTTGTATATTTATTGGCAGTGTTATGTTGGTGACTCCTAATACGGTGGCCTTCTGACCGCCATCACCGGCGGTCTTTTGGTGCCCGCTTACACAGCAGTCTTCCGTGAAGACCGCCAAAGTCAAAATGAGCACCTCTGTCTATGGATAAAAATTCCTACCTATGACTACCTAGTGGTGACGGCCACTAGGCAATTACCCTGTGGCGGTCACCACAACGTAGTTCTAGTTAGGACCTAATTTCTATAGATTTTTTTTTTTTTACTTGCCTGTATCTTTGGCGCCTGTAGATGAATCTTCACGAACTTTTAAAAAACAATTCACCAGTCACATCAGCTACTGTCTGGAAAGTTTCAGGATGATCTGTCAAGTGGGGGCCAAGAAAATGGGGGGTCCCAATATGTTTTTTCCCCTTTCATTTTTGCCCCAGAGATTTTGAACAGCGATAGCGCAGAAACCATTGGAAGGAATTACTCAAATTTGGCAGAAAGCTATAGCCTTGATTTGGTGTAAATCCATTCAGTAGTTTCAGAGAAACTAAAGAAAATCAAAATGTATGAATATAGGGACGCAAAGGATTTGTGACCCCTTCCAATCTTGTGCTGATTTCTGATTGGCTGCCAAACACTTCAACCAGGAAGTGTTGTCAGCCATGTTGGGATTCGGCTTCATCCGAGTGCCAAAAATGATGTAAAAAAAAAGAAAAGGGGCAAGGGTAGAGTCACCCGAACCCTTAGATCAGGAGCTGGGGCCCCAAAGGAACCCCTCCAGAGCTAAAAGCATTTTTAACAAATTTTCTTCATGAATCACGGTGAATCCGTGGAGCCGGTGAAAATTTTAAAAAAGGAAGCACGGGCTCCTCCACTTCTTTCAGAGGAGCTCCCGGGTGGGCCAAGTGTAGGGGGCATTGATATTTTAATGTGGGGCCGCCCAGCCCTCCACTGCCCCAGGGACTATCACCTCCCCTGGGCTACAAATATTATGTGTGAGGGTGGCTACCACCCCCGCAGCCCCGGGGACCCCACCTCCCTGGAGCTCATCTGTCCTGTTAATGTGGGGGTGCTGTGTGGCCCCCTGCAGCCCGGGGACTGCTGCTTCCCCGGGGCAATTCATAAAATAAGTGCCAGCCACATGACACCCCACACCCCGGGGACCTACACTTCCCAGGGGCATTATTCAAATTCAATGGGGGGGGGCTGTGCTGCCCCTACAGCCCCAGGGTCTACAATCTCCCTTGGGCAATTAATAAAATAAGTGCGGGCTGTGTGGCCCTCCGCAGCCCCGGAGACAACCACCTCCCTAAGGCTATAGTTAAAAGAATGATGAGGGTTCATTTCGGACACCCCGAGCCCCGGGGACCACCACCTTTCCTGGCTATACTTGTTGGAGGGGGCAGTGTTGCCCCCCTGGTAGAGACACTGATGGCCTTGGGGACCACCACCCCCAGGGTTGGCTCCTGCTATGTCATGGGGTGCCTACCCCCAGGACACAGCTGTCTACTTTTGCTTGGTGGGGCCTGAGAGCCCAACCGAGCAAAAGCAAACAAAGGCCCAGATTTATGTTAAATTGGTGCAGCACAGTGCTGAGCCAAAAATAGCAGCGCCGCGCTGTGCCACTTTAAAAAAGCAGAGGTGCACTGTATTTAAAGGAATACGGTGCACCCCTGCGTTTCCCCTGCACTTGCACTGAATTAAGCTGCCTGAGGCCAATGCAGGAATCCTTGCACCATAGTGCAAGGGTGTCTGCGTTGAGGGGAGAGATTGTTTATGTGCAGGCAGGTGTCTCTTCCTGCACATAAACAATCTATAAGGGTGATTCGGCACAAAATGCAGCACACATAGAAGTACCAGAGTCATTTTAAATGATTATTTATGTGTAGGAAGATGTCTTTTCCTGCATGTAAACAATTGTCCAAAAGCTTTCTTCCTCATTTTTCCATGGGTTGGCGTTAGTTTTTGTTGCTGCCTCAGGTTTACGACAACTCATAAATCTGACGCAGAGTCAAAACACCCATTGCCCACCCCTCTGACACAGAAAACTGCGCTGGGAGGGCCCATATTTACAAGTAGGCATAATGCCACAAAAAAGTTGCATTACACCTTCTTGTAAATATGGAGCAGTTCTTAGCGCCACCAAAGCATCACAAAAAGCGACGCTTCGGTGGCGCTAGGGGCTCTTGAATATGCCCCAAAGTCTAGTTTCTGCAAGAGAGAGCTGACAAAGAGCTCCCCTTGCAGAAAGCGGAGTTTTCATCTGTCTTTCTTGCACGCAAATATGCATGCAGGGAAGACAGATGAAAACTTCTCCCACAAGCATGGAGTTGCTATTAAAAACAGCTCCCTGCTTGAGGGAGCAGTGCCGGATCCCACAGGACATGGGGAGCCGGCTAGGACTGTGGGGTCTTGAGGCTCCCCCGCAGTCCTGTCACTCTCTCTATTTTTCTTCCATCCCATAGAGGGATGTAAGAGAGAGAGGGAGAGAGAGATAGTTATTGCAATGGTCTTTCCATGCAATGACTTTCAGCACAGGCAAGAGTCACCTCTGGCATAATGGTTAAGGTCACAGACACTCACACTGAAAGTTGAGGGATCTAGTTCAGGTGTATCTGTGGTTGTTTTCCTATTTTACTTTATTTTCAACTTAAAAAATTAAGGTTTATACTGAAATATGAACTCACTCTTTTTAATTGACAAATACGTTTTTCTTTTCTATTAGTCCCGAAATATCTTGTTGTAAGTATATCATTCACCAAAGCCAAAAAAAGTCACTATCTCTCTTGCTTTCTCTCTCTCTCTCTCTCTCTCTCTCTCTCTTTTTCTCTCTCTCTCTCTGTCAATCTCTTTCTCCCACTCACACACCCACTCAGACCCTTACGCAACCATTTACAGACCTGCTAAGACACTCACGCACCAACTCACAGACCCGCTGAGACCCTTGAGCACCCACTCAGCCCCACTCACACCCTCATGCACCCACTCACAGACCCACTGAGACACTCACGCACCCACTCACAGAACTGCTGACACTCTCTCACACCCTCTCACAGACCCACTGAAACCCTGATGAACCCACTCTCACACCAGACAGACACTGATGCACCCCCTAAGATACTTATGCACCCACTCTCACACCCAGACAGAAACTCTCACTGCTGCTCTCACCCCCACATACACCCTCTCACACCTATTCAATGGTCTTATCACTCATCACACATTTCAGACAATCCCTGACTTTGTTTTCATTACATTGTCCATACTCCAGAACCAGTAGTTTGCCCTGGCCTTGGTCATGGTGATGCTTTTCCCCAAATGCCCCTTATAGTCTAGTTCAGCAATCCTACCTCATAGTTCCTTGTGGGATACCATCTTGTTATAATATCATCATTTATACTTAACTCATATTGTATTTCCTAGAGATTTCTTTATTTTTCCTTGCAACTCATTAGATTTTTGGGCCAATGTTTGGCAATATTCTCATTTGCCAACGGTAGTGTCAAATTATTTCCTGTGCATGACCAATAATATAGTTTCTTTGGTATTGCTCTCTTCCCGCTCTTCTCCCCATTCTGTGATAGCCAGCATAGGCAGCCAGCAGCCAAATGTTGGTTACTTGTCCTGGATTTTATTTTGAAATTGTAGTCCCTTAGGTCCAAAACCATTTGGCTATGCAAGGGGTAGTGTGATCCATGCCTTTCGAGGAGAACATGAATGTGAGGGTTTACGGTCAGTGTGTAATGTGAAAGGCAGTCCTCACAGGAATTTAAAATGTAATATGCCCCAATAGCAGACCAATGACAATCTTTCTATAGTGGAATAATTGCACCGCAAATGTTTCAGGGCCCTGGATGCGAAGGCTAGAATCTTTTCCTTTTCAGCACCGTTTGCATTACCTTGGCACCAATTCCTTTGCTACTGATGTCAGTGGTCATAATGGTTTTATGCCTTGTATCAAAGTTTCCGATATAAGGTGCCTTTGGGATAGACTGCCTAATCAAGTCAAATAATTTTTTACAGCTGTGATCCCAATCAAATTGCACCCCTCTTTTTGAGTAAATTTCTCAATGGTGAAGTATGGTCTGCAAAGCTTTTTTTTACAAACTTCACTACGTATTCTACTAAACTCAAGAAGTGCATCAGTATCTTATTGGACCAAGGTGCTGGTGCTTCTTTGACTGCTACTTTTAGATCAATCTTGGGTTTAACTCCATCATTGAAGATGGTGTGACCTAATTAATCCACTGAACTCACACTTCTTTGATATTTTTCTAATTGGATAGTTAAGCCTGCTTCTCCAAAAGCAGTAAACATTTTCTCAAGGAATCATTGTGTTCTTCCTCTGATGACTCAAACAGCCGGATGTCATCCTGGAAGCACAATATTTCCCTATGCCTTCCAGGATCTCCTGCGTTATTCCTTGAAATACCAGAGCTGTGGATGCTAGGCCAAATGGCATCCTACAAGATCTCAAAGCAACAAAAGGGTGTTGAAAGAAGTGAGGGATTTAGAATCCAGGTGGAGCTCATAGGCAACTGAGAGGCTGGTGACACTAAAACAGCTGGCTTCCCCAGTCAAACTTATCATTTCACTTATTTTGGGTAAGTGGAATCTGTCAACCCATATGTTGCCATTTAGATCTTTTAAGTCCACAAATGAGTGAATTCCTCTTCCCCCCAACTTCTTAGTGACAACTATTGAGGGAAGCCAAAACAAACTCTCAATTGTTTCTATAACACCTTGCAAGACACTTTCAGGGCTCTTGTATCGAGTGAAGAATGGGTCTTGCATTACGCACCACAGGTCCCGCCAGATCCATTAGTTTGATCTTGTGGTGCAAATTTACAATATGACCCAACCTTTCTGCAAACAATTCAGAAAATTCCCTACACTCTTCTTTGCCTTTAAAAGTCCTTTCTAACACTAGAACTTACTTATCGTTATTCGGATCTAGTTTTCTTCCAGGTTCTTGTTGATGCCTCCATCCCAACAAATTTGAGCCCTGTACAGCAACCGAAACCTTCCCTATCATGGAATGTTCTTTAAATGAAATACGCATGGGTAACATGCCTATCAGGGGAGTGGATTTTTCATAATACCCTCTGGGCTTAACATCTGCTTGTAGTAATATGTAGCCTTTATCCTTGACTTTTTCTAGGAATATTTTGTGGTAAATAAAAGTATATGGTGAGCATGAGTCCGCATTCACTGTTATCTTTTCCCCATCTAGAGTTATATCACATGTGGGGTAATTGTTCTCATTCACCCCTGTCTTTTGTACTTACCTGAAATATAAATTTTGTCATATTGTCATCAACACTTACTACAACATGCTTAGGCTCCAATTTAGAATTCCTACACATCCTAGCAAAATGAGCTCGTCTGTTACACTTTCTACATACAAAGGAGCAAGTTGACAATTAGGACTGTTCACTAGGTGATTGTTGTTACCACATCTGTAACACTTGTTCTTAAAATTCTCTATATCATATATCATATATTGTTTGCTCAATATCAAGGTTCCTCATACATTTGGTGTTCCCTAACTAAATGAACCACATCAGGTGCCTCATTTTGCTTCAGTTCCTTAGTACAATTTGCCTTTTGTTCTGTGTTTTTTGCAATATCAATAGCCTCTTTCAAATTGGGGTTTGTTGTCAATATTTCTCTCAAATCTTAGGGTTGTTGGTACATCTGACCAATTGATCTCTAAACAATTAGTCATACAAAGTTCCAAACTCACACATGTTTGACATATATCATAGAGACGCAATATAATTTGTCACTTTTGCATTCTTTGCTTGCATCCTAGTGAAGAATTTGTACCTTTCTTGCACCAAATTAACTTTCTGTCCAAAGTGCTCTTCTAATTTGTGAAAGGGTAATTGTTGAATGTTTACTCTTCTGTCCAAAGTGCTCTTCTAATTTGCAATAAGTCTATTGGTACATGTTTACTTGAGCTTCCTCATCTTCATTCAATTTAGGATCTGTTTAGTTCTCAAAACATTTTAGACCTTGAATTCCTAAATTGTGCAATAGGATATGTTGTTTCCTTAGTGGGGAGAATTGTTCCCCTCTTATTGCTATCATAGTTCTCAAACAACTTCACCCACTCCTTCCAATGTAAAACCGGGTCACCTACATCGTTCAAGAATGGTGGGAGTTAGGTCATGCTTGCTCCAGGCATATTTAGCCATATTTAGAGATTATCAATCAATATGAAAACTGCTGACAATGTTAGACTATGTAAACACTGCTGTAAACTAAACACTGACTGAGGACATCCCCTCTGTAATATTTTTCCACTGTAAGATACTCTTGAAGGTGACCAGATCCAAATAATTACACTGTCTACTTGTTCACAATGAAAGTCTATATAACCACTGATGATACACAATGCTGACTGGTGAGATCTCTTGTGTGAGATTATTTCCACTATAAAATGCTCTTGAAAGTGACCAATGTTCACACTGAAGGTGGCTAGTCTCTAAATAAATACACTATTGCAGGGAATAATGTGAGAACAAGTCTTGTTTTCATTTCTCCTCCAAAAGCTGCAAGTGGAGCTAAAGCCAGCCACAGAGGCAAGTTATTTTTCTAAGCCTTGCCCCTTGAGACACCCATCTTCTGGGGGCTGGATTAGGAGAAATGGCCTTACTGAGGTGATAAGATTGGGCTGATTCCTACTTCTTAGTAATTCCTGTGCAGCACTTCTGACCTCAACACCAGCTCAATTGGCCACAGCAGTTCACTCCTACAGGCAACCTTACTCCATTACTTCCCTCTTAGGTGTTGCCGAGCAGTAGCAAAACATCCTCCAGAGGCGAGAACACACGAAGGTGAGGATCATATGATGACAGGTTCCGTTTCACACTAGGCTGCTCTACAATCACCTCAGCACTCCGTGCTCACTGACGGAAATCTTCCACAGCTCGCTGCAGGTCTAAGATGCAGTCCACAAAGAGAGGAATATCATCCCAGAAGACTACACCAAGAGGGAGAATACACAACAATTTTGTCTACATCAGTACAAAGGTCTGAGTTTGACATACATAATTAGGTTTGGAGGAAATTACTATAAGAACTGCTGGAAGAAGTGCGTTTTAAGAACTTTTCTGAAGGTGAGATGGGTAAGCTTCTTCCTGGCATCAAAAAGATATGGAATTTCAAGTGGCTATAGTGGACCAGTAAAGGATTTAGGGAGGTATTAAAATGGATTTGGAATCCTCAAGTGAATGGCTATTTTTTACCCTAAAGTAAATCAGACTACCATCTCTGACTTGATGGAGGGAGGAGCTGTCACCTAACACACGTACACATCACAAAGGCTCTGCCTAAACACACTCACGAAGGGTTTGACACTAGCCTTTTGTGACCCCACACAAACTGTGGCCATGGCCTTGAGGCAGTGGAAACTTCTGTGGTGGAAACTTCCAGAACGTTCTCCTACTTCAAAGTGGGCACCTGGTATAAATAGTAGACCCTCACTCACGCCACTCTACTGTACAGCTTTGGACCTGTGGAAGACTCAGAAGGACTCTTATGCTGCTCTGCAAGAAGGAATAATACTCTGTTGCCCTGCTTCCCTGCTGCTCTACTGACTGAGTGAGAAGGACTGGACCTTGATCTTGAAACCAGGACCGCTAGAGTGACTCCGTGGCTAGTTGGCTGGCCTCCTGGTCAGAGCCTCAGGGACAGAAAGGCCCCATCCACCGTGAACCTAGCACCTGGACTCTTTCTGCTGTGAGTCTTGCTCCCAAATGGTGCCACCCCAATCCAGGACCTTGAGAGTTGAGCTGAAGATGCTCTGCCAGCTCAGCTGTAGTCCGGTGGGCAGAACCAACACAGTGCGATGCACTTCCTTGCAGTTCCACTTCGGAAGTGCCCCACAGTGTTGCAGCACCATCTGAACTTTGCAGACTAGCCACAGCTAGGTTGGTGAAACTGTTACCTGAAAATATTAGTTCAGGCCCTAAGTCTTGGCAAAGCTCGCTTAATTCTGGAATTGAGTGGTGAAACAGGGTCCTTTGTACTTCTGTGCCAACAAGAAGCTATCTTCATTACAGCATTCAATTCCTAGAGATTCAATATAGGATTTGGACAGAAACTCTATCACACGCCTCTGTTGGGCTGATATCAGTTCTTGTATCAAAGAGTACGTAGTTTTCTTCTCTTCTGTTGCTCCAGGTAGCTTTTTGCTTGAGGGTACTTGTGCCCCTGTTTTTAAAAGGCAACTCGATGTGTGACTAGCAACAGCTCTCTATAAAGCAAACTAAATGTTATCTCAGTTCCCCGCTTAGTTTTCACAGTAATGGAAATCAGTCCCTCTTCCAGAAAAGTGTTTTACTACACTGGGAAATGTATACCACAGCCAACACCGATGGCACCACCTTGAATCCTCTCTATTCCTTTCCAAATCCACTCACAACCAGCCAAGTTTTGCATTGAAAGGATTAGCACAAGTCCCTTTCCCTGCAGGTCTGAGCTGTTCCATGTAGACTGGTTGAGATTGCTACACAAAACTGACACATTTTATGGCTTCTTTTGATAAGGTTATCTGACCGAGAAAGAAAGAAGGACCTTCCTGCAGCTCAATATATTTCACACATTCCAGCCCACCAGTTGAACTCTGTATTTCCAAGGGTTCCAGGGTTAATAAGCTGTGACCAATATGTAAAGATCAGGCAGGAAATATGACATAAAATATAAGCAAGGAGCACAGATAAAATACATGTTTTATTTCCACTGATTTTGTTATATCGATTTATCTACATACAGCAGATTTGTAGGTTTAGCCCTTTCCTAAAAATATTGAATAATAATGTAACAGCCATTTTGCTGAACGTGTTTTAGATGCACGTGAAGGAAATACTTCCTTCAAGCTTGTATCTCGAATTCGTTATTTGCAAAACTACACAAGGTGTGGTACCATAGGATGACTGTCATTATATTATCTGGCATAAGTATCAAATCCTAAATATTGCTTGCAAAACTATCACCGCCACAGAAATAATAATAGAAAATCTAAACCCAATGGGACTGTGTTTTTGTAAATGATATTTAGGACAAATATTTATATCAGATGAAATTTTTGTACAGGATATTCTGAAATGAAACCTAGCAAAAAAACATTTGTGCTCTATTACAGCTGACTTACCAAAGTGTTAGCTGTGGTAAGTAAAGCATAAATATGTTGTTTTAGTCTTAGGTAGGTCAGATGGAACAAGGGTTTAATTAGCAGGTTTCTGCTGCTCTGGAGCTGGAACACCTAAGTCCAAAACTTTTTTTAAATGGGTTGTTGGGCACCACAAGAAAGATGGACAGCCTACGTATCTCAGCCTGCCATTGTCCTTCTAGCCCCATCACTACTGCCGGATTCACCGTAAAGTGTTTAACAATGGTGGCATGGGACGGGGCTTGTAGAATTGGTAGCAACGTGACCTGCCATTTCAGAGCTGCTACTCCCGCCAATAGCTTGCCTTTCGCCCGCTTGCCTCCCAGGAATTTCTCTACTGCTTGGCACAGGTTTGAATGCACAATATTCTAGGGGCAAACTCTACCAGAGTAAATGTTACCCTGACAGAGGAATAAAGGTCACAGAATCCTGGAATGCAACCAGATAGGGGCACACCTGAGCACACTTGCACCCATCCGTACAAAATGTTACAGGAAAACACTTGAGGTGACTATGCAAAATTGTACCGAAATTGTTTTTGTTCACAAATGCCAAAGAACCTGTGTGTCCCATATTGTTTGGGAATATCATGTGTTTACAGTATGTGAATAAGTATTTTTCTACACACGATGAAATATTAATTGTTGATGAGTGCCACCCACTAGCCTAAATATATGCACTTTTATTTTTTAATCTAAACATGCTCAGTTGCACCACAATGAAGATTCACAGGTTCCAAAGGTGCACGTAGTTGCTGAACAATTGAAAGATGTCTTCATTTGATTGGCGAACCTATGTTTAAACTGGCTCTGCCTCGATTATATTACATGTCTTTGAGATGTTGCTCGAAACGTTTGAAGGAAGCTCGAAAAGGAAGCCGGCCCCCTCTGAAAGCCAGTATCTCTCATATGAACTAAGGGAAGCTCCCTTATACTAGTGAAATTATGTGGGAAACTGCTGCGGCATGTATTACCGTTGGTTCGTTTACTCAATATTGAAATTATGCGGAAAACTGTAACTGAGATGATGGCAGATTATGTGTGATGTTCTGCAGGATGCTTAAAGTTTGATTTTTTTCTCACTTAATTGATTCTGTTCCGTTTTATACATTGAAAAATTACAGTCTCAACAGGGACCATGTGAGTTCACAATAACTTCAATAAGAAAATAAAAACATCGGCTATATACCAAGGATCAACATGATTTCTAAATTGAGGGGAAATAATTCATGCTGCAAAAATCTTATATGGAATTGTTAAACATGTGTTTTCAAGTT
This sequence comes from Pleurodeles waltl, assembly GCF_031143425.1. Lineage (NCBI taxonomy): Eukaryota > Metazoa > Chordata > Amphibia > Caudata > Salamandridae > Pleurodeles > Pleurodeles waltl. The sequence continues at coordinate 941,989,119 of NC_090449.1, forward strand.
AGGCAAACTTATACAGCATTTATTATGTCTTGGCTTTTTCGTACTGTAAAATTCATACTTTAGGAAACTGATAATCCTATAGAAATATGTAACAATATTTGCAGTAGGTATCGCATCTATTAAACGTACGGCCAGGAATTATTTGTGATCTGCAGAATGCTGCCATCCCCCAATGCTAACCTCCAAACACATCTTTATAATAACACTCAATAGAAAATGTGTGTTTTTCTGCAAAGTGAATTTTCTGTCGTTTTTACGTTATAGCCGAACTAATTTCGATTTGTTGTGATCACTTTTACTGTTTTTCTCCGAAAAGTTTGCTTTAGTTAATACACTCTTTTAAAGCTGAGTAAAAACAGATTGACGGAGGCAAAATAAAGTAGGCCGTATGGGGTTTCTTTGCGCTGCGAGGCTGGGATCTGCGTGTCTTTAAAAAACAAAGACCTGGTGTGCATTTCCCAGGGTGGGCCTGGGCTGTGTCAGGGATGGTGCAGAAATTAGGGATGACACAATTTACCCAGAGGTCTTTGCTGAGGAATATCTTATTTTATTTATTTGGAACTTCTGTAGCAGGTATAATTATTGTTCTGTGCAGCCATGTTATCATAAGTCACGGTTTTGTTATTGACCTACCGAATATTTGTCTAGAAATTTTCTTTTACGCGACAGCTTCCCTTCCAGGCACCCCCTGTGTGTTTCCAATTACATCTCCTCAAATCTTACAACCATTAATTCCCAGGACTACTTTAACAATGATTTCCTTGTATCAGTGGAGTGAGGCCTTCCCTCCATGTCTGAACAGTTGTTGCTGCAGCTGAATGCTGCACGCTGACTGACTGATTGCGCCTTCACACAACAATGTCCCCGCCACTCGGTAACACAGACCGCCGCTTCCTTCCCGATACAGGTTGCATCATAAGGGGGTGGGGCGCATCCTGAGGAGTAAGACTTTACAAGCTGATGACTGATGATCACCAAAACCGATATGTCTACTGATAACAACAACTGTCATTGCCTCATGTGGATACATGTGCCCTGGGGACTGGGAAGAACAAAGGGGCCCTGAGAGCCATGTGCGCCCTCTCATCCCTGTGGTACCAGTCAGAACCGACACACAAGTATTTGTCATTTTTCATTCTGTGAGAAAAATGAACAAGGGACTTACAGAGTGCCCTACAGAAAAACTGGAAAGTCTTCACTCAGCTTTAGGTAAAATGACAAGGTTTTTTCACACAGGAAATCTATCCACTGACTTTTAAGCCCCTCCCCCCCCCCCCACGTATTTATAGCCAGATCTACCCTGATGTTTCCCTTCTTTCTCCTACCACTGCCGCTCTGTACCTTCCTGTATACCTCTACTTAATTCATCTTCTCTTTCACCGCTATGCTTCTTTCTGTTACTTGAAATAATCCATCTCTCAGTGATTCTGGACCAGACTGAAGGGTACCCAAATAGGAGAGAGAAGACCTAGATGTTTTCCAGTTTCTGACAGATGTAGGGCTTAGGCTGTTTACATTTTCACTGCTGAATCATCTCTGCAGATCCACAGCATAGGGCAAAGACTCTGCTGTGCTACTAGACACATTTGTAACCATTTGTGGTGGAACAGTTTTCAGGCTGGGGTTTTTGCCTCACAGAACTCACGGGGACTGTGAAAAATCGAAGCACCACACAAAGAACAGGTGTAGCACATGAGCCATGCCCCTTCGGCAAGTGAGTGGTAAGGATGTAGTAGGTAGCTGGTGGTGTATTTTGGAGCACACTTGAAAATATATTACAAAAACATGGTGTGCAGCACACTGTAATTTACAGACAGTACATTCTTCATTGCAATGTCTACTCATTTTGCTCAGGCATACTGTTTTACTGATAAAACTATATAGTGCACAAACGACAAAGTGTGGAAATCATGTTTCAGTGAATATTTGTGTTTTGTGCATCAACAAAAAAAGTGTCCTAATTTGTTTTCATCCTATTAAAATCTTTTTTTCCATGTCAATTCAAAGCTACAAAGGAGCCCTTCATTTGTGCTTTTCTAACTACTGATTTAGTTAGAAAATATTTGTACAGTTCATTACAGGTATTTAAATGTTTTTGATGTGTTAGAAGAAAATGCCATCATACACCCTTTCCTTTCACATCACAAGGTGGACACACAGTTAATTTTACAAAATCTTCTCACTTTGCAGTATGATAAAGAAAAGTAAATGCCAATCTCCGTGTTAAAAGAATAAGCATCAATGTCATCTCTGTCTTTGAATGCACAGCAAATGTGACAAGATACATATAAAATTTACAGGCATCTCTATTACTCGTTCACTTTTGGAACTCCAGCGCCTAAGTTTGTTACATGCAGTTATAGTCCCCTTTCTCATTCACCAGTTCATCAGCATTTTCAATGGCAACATGCAACATTTTGTCTGAATTCATTAAACTATTTTCTAATGTTTCCATTTTACGATTTATATAGTGCTGTTCTACCACACTAGGGCATCAGTGCACTTTAGATATTAAAGTACTAAAGAAGCTATTGCTCCCTACTGTTGAGATTCAGAAAATGCTGTATCTCCTTCTCGTTATGCTTCCTTCTGGACTGTTACAAGAGTAATATTTGTGATCAGGTAGCACAGCAAACCTTATTGCGCTTTACATATTTTTGTAAATTTTACAGGAGTATATACAAGGTTGTTTTTACTGCCCATTTAACATAGCACAATTTTAAGTTATGCAGACCAGCACCTATCTTTTTACATACACTTAAAGATGTAAAAACATGTTTTGCTGTTTCCAGCCTTCCAAAAAGTGCTGTACTTTGTTGCAAATCTATGAACGGTTGATTATCATTCTTATCCAATATGTTTTTTTTTAACTTGCTGCTGTAGTGTAATCAATGTTTTTTACGATTAAGTCTCTTAGGCGAATTAAGTTTATCGTTGATTAATTTAAATTGTGGAACAATAGCTAATTAGAGGATCTATTTATAAAAGTATTTCTAAATATATATAGCCCTATTCCAATATGGTGCAGAATGTCTGATCAGTAGCGTTGGTTCACCTTGAAATCCTTTTTGCGGAAAAGAGCAAAACAAAGCTTTTGACTTGTTACTAAAACAGATTTGATTTGAGAGACATCGCCTGAGTCAAACACATGTTGATGTCCCACAGAACAGCCTGCATTATGGAGGAACAAATCAAATTGTGATACATTTTTAGTCTGATTCACTGGTCGAATCAAAATAGATTTTTTGGAGTCCCTTTGACTACTATGTAGAGTTTAGCAGAAGAAAGAAGAACATGGTGCATTATTTATTTTTCTATCACGATTTAATGAGTTGCACAAATAGATTGCAAACATAATATTTGGAAAGTGTTGTAGGTATTTAATTAAAATACTTAGAAAATATAAGCTCTTTTTTAATGTGCCAAAACCGATTAGAGATGACACACAACATACTCTTCTGAACATTAAGAGCAGCTTTAGGCAAGTAAATACTAAAACGTGAGAGCAGTTTTGGGCAAATACATTTTAAAAATAGTTAACAGTGTCCCAAATATCAATGGCTTATCCCCAAAAATGTTCTTGCACAATGGGCTGAAGCAAGGCGTACTCTGGACCCTCTTCTGTTTAGGTTACACATATCTGGCCTCGCTGATATTTTAGCACATTAGTTGGATGACACCCCAAAGCCAGTGGGAGCTACAGTTCCTTTTTTTAGCTCATGCAGACAATTTAGTCATTTTGAAAGCCACTCAGAAAGGCCTACAATGGCAACTGAATGGAATGCAATCTTTTAATGTAGCGAATAATCTCTGCGTCAATTTTAATAAAACCAAGGTAATCTCATTTAGACACTGAGCTCTAACTTCAAGTGGACAATAGGCATTATCAAGCTAGAAGACTTTTTAGAATATACATACCTGGGAGTCACAATTGACAGAAACTTAAATTGGAAAACGCATGTTGAGAAATTAAGTAGGAGAATTCTAAGTGTTTCAGGGGCCATAAAAAACTTCTCAGCAGTTTATGGGGGGAGACTACTTTAGATGTCTCAAAATCCAAGATTATCCCAGTCCTTCTATTTGGGTCTTTAGTTTGGAGTTGTAAAATAATTAAAAAACCGCATACTTTTTTTTTAAATTCCATCAGAAAGCTTTTAAATTTAAAGCACTCAACATCACAGTGTCGCTGGTGCTTAGAATTTGGTTTTACTTCTTTGGCTACCATGGCTAATATTAATCGAATTCATATTTCCTAGATTGTAAATTGGTAGGAATAACTACTTTAAAAGTAATCATGGACAGTGCCCTGGCTACAGTCATGTCCAAGCCACTGTCGTCTGGAAGTTCAGTCATTAGGCTGCTGTCAAAGTAAAATCTTCCAGCATTGGGAGTTTTAATAAACAAGCCTCGATCAGCTCGAAAGGTAGAGATTAAAAAAGGTAGAGATTAAAAAAGGCGTTAAGGTAGCATTTCCGCTCAAGGATATGGAGGCTGTAGGAAGACACAAACATAATAAGTTTACACAGAAATGTATACTTTTTCAAGACAATGTTACATCGTTTATAATATGCGAGGCTGGGAGAAGAATGGTTACACGAGCTTTAGGTTTCTGCATCTTCCTGCCAGGACTTTGATTACTCTTCGAGTTCAAAGGGTCAAACCTACAGTATTTGTAGGATGTGTAAATTAGCCTATGAGTCCATCGAGCATGTTATATGATGTTCATGTCCATCGTTGTTATAGGCCCGTAAAAATACCCCAAACTAAATTTTTAAGGCTGAAGGAATTAGAACATTTTCAGTGGCGTTATTATTCTGTTTTAAAGTAATACGCTAAAATATGTGGCCGATATGGTAAAATTCATTAGTCAGGCTCTCAGGCTGTGGCAAAAAAATGTTACACTCTTGATACGGGCTATGATTGATGCACTAGTTTTACCTTTTACATCTGATGTTTCTGTTCTAACACAATTATGATAAAATAACTTTTATTTTGCGTGGACTTTATGGATGAAAAATATTGTATAGAGATTTTAAGGAAACTGAAAACAATAACATTTTCAGTCTATGACAAAATAGACAATAATCGTTGCCCCTTAATATAACCCAACTTGTTAGGGGAAGAATGAATGGTTGAGTCGGACATGAAGACATATTCTCTGTATTTGTCCTGTTGTGTACAATTTGTTTATTATTTCTGGTGATTTATATGAGTTGTGTCTTTTGTATCATGTGCAGTGGATATGGTTTATGTATTGTTTACGCTAGTATTAAACATCAAAAAGCAAAGACTCTACCCTGGACTGCCATATTTCCACCTGTAACCCCAAAGGGACTGGAACTTGTGGCGAGCAAGTTCTACAAAGGCTGGTGTTAAATTGTGAACATGGAAGATTTGCCACTTAAAAAATGTTTTAAAACGTTGCACGCTCGGAGAGGAGCACTTTCCATATTTCTGAAAAAAAGGGGTGGCATGAGCAGCCCCTCACAGTAGCTCAGGAACACTCCGGACTGTTACTGAGTGACAAGTATCACTCATTAAAGTCCCTCCCCTGTTCATGTTTCCTGTCGAGAATCTGAACTCCACCTCCGGCAATAGGCACTATTCCCTGTTCCAAGAGCCCCCCTCAGTTCTGGCACATGCACTTGCTGTAAATCTATTCACCCAAATGTTCCCCTGAATAGAGCTCAAAGAAGCCATGCCAAATTTCACTTATCATCCCAGTCACTTGCTCCGCCCATACCCTCTGATCATTGTTTCCAGTCTTATGGTATCCCATCCTCTAGCCAAATATCCTGTGCACAGAAATCACCTCAGCTGGTAGGTCCAGTAAAATCAGGAATACGTTGCCCGCCTTTGTAAATGTTCCAAACTTCACTTAACTCAATGAGCAAAGTTTAAGTTATTACTGTACCTATTGACACATAGTTGATGGTCAGCCACTAGAGTAATCCAACAAGAACTGATATTTAGCCTTTTGCAGACAACGTGGGAGTTATTCACTAGTGCTACTATCAGCCAAAAGTGACCTTACAGTGTTTTAAGGTGTGGGTATATATAAGAATTTGCATGTCACAGGATCATGCTTTGCACAAACATTCGATGGTAATCAGATAATCCATCCAATAAGGAAGGAGCATACCACAGACACCTTGCAGAACATGTCTCATGAGTTGGTAAATCTTGTAAATAACAGAGATCTAAACCATTAAGAAGCATGCTTGTCTTAGGTAGCTGATCAGCCAGGATTATATGGACTAAGTAGAAGGTATTGGCTTAACCAAATGCTGGGGGAAATAGATTAATTATTAAGGATTTTAGGGCTGTGCTGAAGTAATGAGGTAAGTATGCAACTATTTAACTTGGCCCTTTAAGAGTGAAAAGCCCTCACATTTTGGGTCTCTAATCTGACTTTGTCTTTTTCTCTGCTTTAAAATTTCCCTCTTTAACAGTTCTGTTCTATGGCTGTCCTCATTTTAGTTATCACCTTTATGACACCCTTATTTTAAATCCTTCTTAAAAAAATTCAAAGGTAACCTTCGGAAAAAGATGAAAGTTAAGAATTTGTTTTTGATTTGATGGATGTGTCATTTCATAATTCAATTGCTGTTGGTTTGGTGTAATAAAGAAAAGCATATAAACTTTATAACTTCTTTTGTAGTATAAACTGATGCCTCTACTACAGTAATGTTTCTACTTTACAAGACATCTTTATACATTTAGAGCAAAAACTGCCATACTCATTCCTTTAGTTGGGTATTCTTTCTTTTCATAACTTTATTCAATCACCATGACAAATAACGACGTTCAAATAATCATTCTCTATACAATGATGTGCACATTTTGCCCTTCTTCCAAGGAATGGTCACCCTTGGCACTTCAAGATCAAGATTCTGGCTCCCTTGTTCCCAGTGCTCAATAGCCTCTTTTATATCACTATATGAGTGGCCTTGAGGTTGCACAGACTCCAGTGACATTATTTGTTGACTCCTAGAATTTCCCCATTAACATTATTGATTGACCTGTTGATTCCCCCAACTTTCAATGTCCCTCGTTCAGCTGACAGCATTACCCCCTAGCTTCCTTTTGGAAATATGTTAAGGCTCTGTTTTAGATTTCTATCCAAGTCTCTCAAGCTTTGTGTGAGATTTGCTAACCTTGAGAGATGTGGCCTTAAATAAATCACAACCAGAAGTGCACACTCTTGTTTGGCTGTAAAGCATCAAGGAAAGAAGATGTAAATCAAGACTCCAACCTTGGAGAATATATACCTGAAATACACCATCACAATTGAACACCAGCTCAGTCTCCAAGTTCTTCAGAGTGCTCTAGCACTGGGACCACTGCTACATTGAAAATTCCTGGCTGCCCAGTAAAAAGACAAAATAGGACAAGATAATGTTAGTGAGTTCAATGGTGGCACACAGACTACTAATCTTAAACAGAGAATTAATTCAGCACTGACTCCAAATCATCTAATGCTCAGCTGATAACAAATCTCACTTTAAACATCTGATGGAACTAATTGTGGTAACAAATCCAGTCGGACTCTGACAATAGTTGAACAAGGTTTGGACAGGAAAATGTTTCAAGACAACATTAAAAGTACTGAAAAGTTCTTCTTTGTCTGTGAAGGTATCAAACCATAAATGCTTTTCAAAACGTATCAGTTGTGAGGAAACAGCTATAGAGATGTGACTTACACACTCATCTGAATTAAACTAGGTCCAGCTTTAGGATAGCAAATTACATGTGATCTCTGGAAATATTGTGTTTTCAAAGTTTACAACAAGCTTGACTGTTTCTTAAGCTGTGTACATTTTGGGGTAACTGGCGCCTGCACACGTTTTTTGTGCATCCTAGGCTCATGATTTATTATTACTCACTGGTTCAGAACACACGCGTTTTCAGGTCCCCAGATAAGATATATTACCTTTTTATCTATGTCATATCATATTCAATAGCATAATTCCAACACACTTGGTGATGTATCCTGGAAAGGGCAAGGGAAAGTCGACTCCGCTTTTGGAGACCATGCACTGGACACAAGTTAATGATCTTGGCCTGACACTTCTCTTTCAAAATACTTTATTACATTTTCTCTTTTTAATTTTCGTGCCAAAATATAAAGTTAGCATGATTATCAAAAATCACGCAGTGCATAATTTTTTTATTTACAGTATTGTATTAACACACACTTCTCAATTAAAACGTTTCAAATAATATGTTGTACATCTCATTCGCACATTGTGGCTAGTATACCCTGTTTATTGGGATGAAACAGAATTCCCAAAACATACGTTTTTAATTAATTTCCACAGTAGTTTAACAATTGCTCTCCCAAAACATTTGGTCGATGTACAAATGTCAACCCTCCACACCAAGTTCCATCTACTCTGTCAATTTGCGCCTTCATCATCGTACTGTCTCCTATGGCACTGTTAAAACATAATACTTTATGATGACACTGAGTCCACATGGAAGGCATGTGTGAAATATAAAATAAAGATGAAATAAAGATTTAGGCCTGGCAGACTTAGGGTGCCCCCCCCTTCAACATTTTGCCTGCCTCCCTCCACTTTATGACCTCGTTTTTCATGGCTTTAGGAGTCTGTACACTTTATTAATTCCAACCAGTGGTAAAGTTCCCCTACAACATGGCAATATTGGCTCATTTTTACTTTACTGAGCTGACCTGCCGGCTAGTGCCCTCCTGCCTGGGAGTTATAAGGACCAGACCTACATCTCTCCATCCCAAAACTAAAGTGACTCCAAGGGCCTGTTGGCTTGCCTCCTACTCTGAAGACTCCATCACATCATAGACGTCACTCCACTCTGCTACAGCTTCTTTGCTCTGCCAAGTGTGAGTCCTACTCTGTCAAGTGGGGCCAATCCAGTCCTGGACCCTTGGAAGTGGGTTATGCAGCTGTTTTCTACAGAAATCGATTTATTGCTGTCACTGCTCTGATCAGAACCACTGTATCTCTCCTCAACACCAACACGTCATCGCCAAGGAAAAAGACATCGCAGCACCAACAGCACCGCTCGAAACCAGTGCTTCACCCTCAGCTCTAAGACATTATCCTTGCATCGTCAGCTGTGCAGCTCGATGATGACACATCAGGTTTGATGCTGCAACGCTGCTCGAGGACATGGCATCAATGACTGCGTGGCTTGTTGATGACACATCCCTGACTGCACAGATCACAACCAAAGCATCGCCTTTCCATTGACCCCTCTGCTCCTCTCATCGGATCTTTGACGTGAATGCAACAAGGTACTTTTTTCAGCGAGACAAGGTTGGCCCCTGTAGCCGACCCACACTTCATCACTGTCGGCCTGAAGTTTTGGATTTATTCCCACCAACCGTGGCCAGCATGACCAGATATCCTACTTAAGCACTTATTGCTTCTAAGCTCTATTTTACATTTCATCAATAACAATTAATATCTCGACTTCCATTTATTGGATTTTTGTTGTTTTGGTCTTGTTTTGTTCAGTGAATTCAACTCTATTTTTCTAACTTAGTGTGGATGATTTTTGCGTGGTGTCTTTCCTGTTTTACTGTTTGAAGTGTTGTGCAAATATTTTTCACATTGTCCCTTAAGTTAAGCTTGACTGCTCTGTGCCAAGCTACCAGAGGGTGAGCACAGGGTAACGACTAGTGTATATATAACATATCTGACTAGGATTGTGGTTCCTGCTTCGACAGGATGCATACTTCTGCCAACCAGAAACCTAAATGCTAACAAAGAAAAAGACTAAATTGTCTTTATGCTCCAGCAAAAATGGAAGCAGTCAATGATAACACAGACAAGGGCCCTCATTATGAGTTTGGCGGTCGGAATGCTCTGACTGCCAAACTCATGGGGAGGCGGCAGCCGTCATACCAGCTACCTCCTCCCCAGACATTCCTGCCTGTCAGTCCGGCAGGAACAGTGCTACGGTGTTGGCCTCGGCAACCTTAAGGGAGCCGAGGCCAATACCGTAGCACACCAGCACCCTCGGAATGCGCTCTGTTGGGCAGAGGGGCCCCCTGCACTGCCCATGACATGGTTGTGGGCAGTGCTGGAGCCCCCCGGTAGCTCCCAACACAGCCTTTCCACTCAGCCTTTCCATGACGGTTGAACACCACCGTCGCTGAGCATGAGTGGGTCCGCCATCAGCCAGTCAGGAAACATGTCCCTGGTGGGGACAGTGGTCTGCTGGATGTCCAACCGCCAGTGTCGTAATGTGGCAGTGGGACTGCGTGGAGTGGGATGGTCTGACTGCCACCGCAAGCCTGGTGGTCTTTGGACCATCAGACTCGTAATGAGGGCAAGGTCTTTATTAACTTTAAATGCATTCATCTAATAAATGGATAGAAGCAAACATATCTCATCTTAAGTTTTCATTTCAGAGATCAAACATTATTAGTCATAATACGTTTTCTATATTTTATTTGGAACTGTTATAAAATAAAAAAAATATGAACATAACTAAAAAACCTATTGCTCTTGGAACCCAGCATCTTTGCTTGTAGCTTCATTTCTACATTTATATTTATTTAATAAACTATAACAAACCTGAATTTATTTGTCTTACTGTGCTGTTATTATTCTGTATTTTTCATGGGACAATTAAGAAATAATTTCTCGATCAAATTTCTCACAAAAAATGTACTTACTCATTCCGTAGAAGTTAACTTTAGCATTAAACCAGTGGTTGACTTCTGTGGACTCCCCCAGTTTATCATTACTTGAAACCGGGGATCCCCACTGAATCATTATTGGAATCCTAGATCCCCACTGAGTCATTACTGGAAGCCAAACACCCAGGCCTAAACATGGTCGATTATTTGAACCGCAAAATAATATATACAAAATACAGAAACAAGCATTCCATCAAACACGTACAGACATGATAACACATTTTGTTTAATTTGCAAACAAACAAAAATATATATATTTTTAATTTTAATAGGAAGGTTGGAGCTTTTCTAAATTCAATTGAAGCCACACATTTTCCATACTATATTCTTTTTGATGCACCTTCACTGCTCCCATGAATCAACCTGAGGATACTAACTTAGTTTTTACCCTCCAATTTTAAGTTCCTTGACATTTAGAGCACAATTTAAAATGTTCACTTGTACATTTAGCCGCTTTATCTATATACGCAGTATTAATCTGTTAATATTAGTTAATTTTCTAAGCAGTTACAGACCCCCTGAGGAGGCTTCACGGACCCCCAGGATACCAATTATTTCAAAATATTAGGAATGTTTTTATTAGGTTCATGCAAGTACTTAATATAATGAGCTATCTATGTTTCATAAGAACTTTATCATGTCCCTCTATGATAACTCATGCAATAAACTCTGAAAAAAAAGTTTATTGGCTGACTGATAGCCCATGCAAGCCAACACTTCAGGTTTATAGGTCATTTGACATTTTTCAGTTTTTAAGTACTATACATTAGGTGTCTAATTTGAGCTCTATTGAATTGCCTTCAGTTGTGTGACGCTATCTCTTACTAGGAATCTTGTCTGCAATACTGAAGACCATCTACCTTCACTGTTTATAAATATACATCTAAACCTCTCTCGTTTCTGGGATGATGCAGTGTGTGACAGAAAATGAATAGGTGAATATTTGTAAATGCATTTGTTGTTTCCCAGCACAAGACACCTTTACCTTCTTCTACCACTACCCTTCCTGGTAAACTGAGATCTGTAAACACTTGTAATGTTTTTACCATTCTGAAAAATCTGTGCTCAACATCCAGATTTCAGCCTTTTAGATCTGTGCGCACCTGACAATTTTATGTAATTTCCAATGTCATGCTATTAAGCAATACTGTCCTAAAATAAAACAAGCCAGGAGATCCAACGAAGTACAATACCACAGAGGCTGAAAAAAGCAGGAACAGAAAAGAGGGAAGAGTCATCAGCCATGTCGAAAGCTGCTGATAGATCTAAAAGAATAAAAATATATGATCCTGAATGAAAGAGCGCTCACTGCTGTGTTTAAATTGAAGAGGCTACATCTTTCCTAAGAGGTACCCTAAACCAGTCAGTGGGCCTCCAGTAGTTGCTTCTGAAGTTAATGCTTTAAATGATAGCAAAATTAGTGTCATACATTTTGCAGGCACAAATAGATTGATGGATATTTCAGGTTCAGAACTATTATGGTTTTCAGGAATCCCTTCTGTGTGCACAGAGGGCATCACTGGACTGTGAAACAGTGTTCCATGGTATCGAACATGTCAACATTTACATTGGGATTAATAATTTTAGGCACATTGCTGAAATGAGTATGTAAGTAATTTGCAGAGGGACTATGATCATCCTTATATATAGTTCTATAGTATTATCAAAAATATTAGAAACATCTTTATCTGAAACAGAAATAAAACTGTTATCCTCATCCAGTACTTTAAATAAATGTATAGTCACTTTAGTCTTTAAGTAGCTCGCCACTAGTTCACCACCCTTGTTTAGTCCACCATAACATTTAGCTTTCATTTTTAATAATAAATTGCATACATTGAAAGTGGCAAGTTTATCTAGAGCTAACTGGATTTAACTAGTTCACGCGTTATTTCCGAAGCCTTGCTAAAATAATAAGCATAGTTTAGTGCTTTAATATAAAACATTCAAAACCTGTAATTAGCGTTAGGGGCAATCTTCCTCTTTACAACATACACATGAAATAATAAACATGTTTGCAGCCTTGAAAGCATACCAATTAGTAAGAGAATAGGTAACATTGCAATCATTTAGGAGAACAAAATGTTATTGCAAAATAATTTTTGAAAATGATCTTTTAATAGGTAATTATCTCATCTCTGAATACTACTTTTAGTGACAGTAAAAAGAGAGCCAAAGCACTAACCTAAGAGCATTGTCTGATATAAAAACAATACCAATCTAAAATTTAACCAAGTTGATGGCAAGAGCATTAGGAGAAAAACATATAATCAATTCCATATTAAGAATTAGGCAACAGAGAGTAAAAGGAGAATTGTCTCATTTCAGGATTACACACCCTCCATGTATTGATCAATGAATGGCAATTGATGGTAGATTGAAAAGCTTTATGTCTTCTATCTAAAACATTTTTAGTCCTGGAAGCCCTGTCAATAATGTTTCCTGCCAGAAGAAGATTGCCATCACTGCACTTGTTTATTTCAATTAACTAGAGAGCAAGAGTTACACTGTATAAGTTCATGCATGTTTAATATTGTTAGTGAATCATTATTAAATCATGCATATAAAAGAACCCTATGACCCTCAGAATCATGCTACTGTGACAAAACTTCTCTTTTAACCTCTGTATGTAAAGTTTCATGTCATAGGAGGGCAACTCCTCTCCTCTCTTATGATACACAGAATGAGAAAAAACAAATGTGTCTCTTTAGCTTTAACATCTGATAATAATTACAACGAGTTTCTTGCAGTTAAGTCTATGTAAGCATTAAGTCCTGAGTGCTGAGAAAGACATCTTTGCTTTGTTTTCTTTTAACAGAATTGCCCAGTTCCTTTACATTTCAAGAAACAGCATTAGATTGTCTAAAATATGCATAAGCATTAGACAATAAACACATCATGTTATTATAATTAAGGAACAACATTATTTATAGCAATCACAAGGAAAAGAAAGAAAATGAAACAAGATGACAACAATGAAATTACATAGAGATAAAAAAACAATCCAAAGGAAAGACCCAGAATAGAAGACATATGTAATAAACAATATATGGATCATGTAGACAATGAAAAGAAGACAGATCTTTTGGACCTACATTATTAGAAGAGACATAAGTGCCTTGAAGGATTTGAACCCTAAGCCTGCACACCGACCTGACCCTCAAGGAACACATTACCAAAAAAAAAGATGGCCTACTACCAGCCCTCTCTTCTGAAGCAAGTAAAACTGTCTCTTCCACAAAGCAACTTCATAACAACTGAGCAAGCCTGTTTACTCTTACATCTGGATACTGATAACACCCTTCTCCATGGCCTCCTAAATTCCACAGACATACCTTAAAGCCATCCCACAAGCCACAGCACATCTCACCTCGGGTCTGAAGAAATATTACCAATTCACTTGAATCCTGAGGGAACCCCATTAGCTCCCCTTGGTGTCCCACACTATCTTCAAAACCAGATGCATGATTTAAAAAAACATCATTACCAGCACTCCCACTTATTCTGCAGACAAACTCACCATCTCTGATGGTTTTTTGCACACTCACAGCCAGGACACCCTCAGACTGCAGTTTAAGATGCATAAAAAAGAAACAAGACAGCTAGACATTTCCATCTAATGCATGTAGGATATGAATCAACAGCTCATTATCCATCAAGACCTCCCCAACGTTGCTCCAATTTAAGAAAGATTTGAAGACACACCTCTTTAAAGAAAACTACAGCACAGTGCATTAACAGCCCACATACCTGCTACTTCTCTTATCATTTGTTGACCTTGCACTAGTTTTTGAACTGGTACAGTTCTCTGCTCCTTTTGGCTAGATTTGCACCATAGAAATATGTCATACATACATGTATGTCAAAAGTAATATTTAGGAGCTTGATGCTTGTAATATATCTATTTCTTTGATTCACAAACACTATTTAAGTTTTGAAGCATCAACAAACAATCTACCATTGAAAGTTATTGTGAAGAAATTGAGGTAAGACAAACCATACAAGATGTTGAGATGTTTCAAAGTCATTCTCATGGATGGAAATGTATTCCTTCCAGCTGCAGTATCCTTGGATTGATCTTGAAGACTCACTTCAAAATGTTCAGGAATTTACGCAGAACATACCTCAATGGCATAAGTTGTGAGGCCAACCAAAACTCTGTGATGCTGGGGAGACCCATTCCACCACTAGAGACTGTAGCATGGAATTTAGCAAGCTTAAACCGGTGCTTGCACCCCCCCAGAGAAAGGTATTAAAAGAATTTTCAATGGCCTGCATCCTTTTAGTGGGAATCCGGAAAGGGATCATTAGAAAGTGGCAGTTGGGATAGCGCATTCATTTTAAGTAACTGGGTCTTACCCCATAAGGAGAGATTAAGTTGAAACCACCTTTTAAAATCTGCTTTTATGCAGAAGGGCAATGGGCCAAGATTGCTTTCAACCATGTTAGCGAGCCCTGAGGATATCTTTATACCACAGTACTTCAGTGATTTGGCGGCCCATGAAAATGGATGGGAACCATGAACTGCTGGAGATGTGTGTGCCATCAGAGGCGTGGCTTTGTATTTGCACCAGTTAACCTTCAAGCCAGACAGGCCTGAAAATCGGAAAATCAGTGAAATCATGGTGTCAATTGAGGATGTTGATGTAGAGAGGATGAGAAGAATGTTGTCTAAGTCTAATGATATTTTGTGTACCCCAACTGAGATAGGTATGCTGTGAATGTCGCTGGAATTATGGATAGCAATAGCCAACGTTTCCAGGAATATGATGAACATTAAAGGGGAGAGGAGGCACACTTGTGTGCCCCTGTGAATAGCAAAGGGTGGAGATATGTGACCATTACACATCACCCTCACTGTTGGCTGAGTGTAGCGCTTCTGCACCCATGCAAGGAATTTGGGCCTTACACCTATATGCTGTAGTACCCGGAACATATAATCCCACTCCACCATGCCAAACAGTTTCTCTGCATCGAGGAAGATCAACAGTTTTCCATCCGTTTTCTATGCTCATGTGCCAGAGGACATGGGGGAGGGCTCAGAGGTGGGACGCGGAAGTGAGGTGAGGGACAAATCAAACCTGGTCCCAGTGCACGAGGGATGGGACCAGTTTCTGTAGGCAGTTGGCCAGTAGTCAGTGCTGAGAAGTGAAATCAGCCTGCAGTTTGCACAGTGCAGGGGATCGTTCCACTATTTAGGAAGGAGTGCAATGATCGCACTCTTGGCTTCTGCAAGCAGGGTGTGGGAAGGGTGAGATTCGGAGAAGACATGGCAGAGTAAACGTGCCAAGATGTCCTTATGTAACCTGTAGAATTCGGATGGATACCTATCAGGGCCTGGGGACTTCTTGATCGGCAGTCCCTCTATGATTTCCCTAACATCGTCCTCACTGATCGGAAGGTTCAGTCATGCCTGTTGCATGGGTGATAGACTAGGTAGGGCGTTTTGCAAAAGAGAGGAGTCAATGCCACAATGTCAGCAGTGGGACTAGCGGCATCTGAGGTCTAGAGGGCCACATAGTATGAGAGTAATGCCTCCAAGATGTCCAGAGTGTAAGTGCTGGGTGTACCGTCTGTGTGAAAGATAGCTGGTATAGTGCAGGATGCTTCCTGTTGGCAAGCCTGAAAGGCTAGTAGACGGCCAGCTCCCGTCCCCTCTTATAATGGTGCTGCTTAAGGTGGAAAAATGTTTTTTCAGAGAATTAAGATCATATTTTGCCAATAGCAGGGCTTTCAGGGTCAGTAAGGTGAGTGAAGTAGAGTTTGGGCTGAGAGTGCATGGATCTCTTGCTCCAGTGTGCATTGCACTTTGAGGGTCTCCTGATTTCTGGGGGCCCCATCATCACCTTCCCTGCTGCCCAGATCATTCCAGAGGACGACTCACAATTGTCTCACAGTTGTGATTCAAATATGTTCAAAGGTGTTCACATAGGTGCCGTTTATTATCCTCTAACTTATAGTGAGAGATTTTTAGCCTCCACTGTGTGTGTGTGAGTGGGGTCGGATGAGTCCCAGGTGAAGCCACAACTGCATTGAATAATGGTCATATACTCTGGATGGAACAATAGCTGCATCTCTCAAGTGTGCCAACATGGGATGGTAGGGGAGGCAAAAATCTATGAGTATGCCTTGCCATGAACACAAGAGGTAAACGTGTAATTTCAAGTTGCAGAATGTGTCGGTCTCCAAGGATCAACTAACGAAAAATCTGATATCAAATCCAAAAGGAGTCCTCTGCTTGGGGAAGCAGTATGTTTAGGGTGGGCAGATTTGTCAATGTAAGGATCGAGCACCAGGTTACAGTCACCTCCAAATATGGATTTAGAGTGGGAGTGTTGATGTAGAATGCAGGCTATGGCAGTGAAGGTGTCCTTTTTTTGCATGGACAAGGCAGAGATATAACTAATCAGGACAGTCTGAACATGAAAGGATGCTTTGAGAAAGATGTAGTGATGGTGGGGGTTTCACCAGGTTTCATGCACCATTAGCAAGAGATATTTTGCAACAAAAATGGCAACATCCCCTTCACTGTAAAGATGAGTAGTGATGGATTCACCATGCCCCGGTATTCTTTACCCACTCGGTCCTGACAAAGTTTCTGATTTTCCGCATCCATAAGATACATCTCTTTCAAAGGACCAGATCAGGGTGTAGGTATTGCGTGTAATCAATAACATATGTACACTTTAACATAAGTTGACACACCATTAACATTCAGAGAGACAATTATAAGGGAGGTAGAGTTAGTTCATTGTGGTGTTCAGTTTGGAGCAGGCTGCAACGGGGGTGAATGTGGTGTGTGGGCAGATATTTTAGGGGGTTAATACCTGTAAAAGGGACCTGCGGTCAATGGTGTAATCTGTGATTGGGCAGGAGACTGAATCCTGGGGCATGGCGCACCCTTGGTGTCACCCATTTAAGTTGCAAATTATAGTGGTTGAGGCCAGACACATGTATAAGTGGCAACGGAAGGGGATATCTGAAAAGTGGGGTGAAAATGAGGGACAGTGCAATGGACAAAGTAAGGTAGTGGTCTATGGAAAGGATCAAGGAGGCGTGGTGGCCTTCATAAGAGTTTTGGACTTATCTGGGACATGGACGTCCTTGCGGGACAATCTCTGTTTTGGCACTGGATCAGTGGTTGGTGACCTCTTCCAAGCAGTGACACTTATCCTCCGGTGTGCTAAACTGGGACGAGCGGGGTCTGTCTGTGGTGGGCTGGACATTGGTTTGGTCACCACCAACCTCCATCCCTGAAGGGGTCAAAGAATCCAAGAAGCTTTTCAGTTGTCCTGGGTCGGCAAATTCTGTAGTTTGGTTGCTGTATTATAAGCATTGTGGCATAATCAAGAAGGCCATACTTGAACTTGATATTCATGTGTCTAAGGTGGGGGCACAGATGCAGAAGGTTTTTCTGAGGGATTAGCGTGTCCCGAGAAAAGTCATGTGAGATGTAAATGTTATGCTCTTAGTGCAACAGCAGGCCTTGGCATCGGGCCACTGAGTGCACCTCCTTGGCCTGCTTTTTTTGTAACAAACATGTAATGATTTGACACCGTCTGGTCTGGTCCTGCAGACTGCGGTAGCATATGCAGTGAACTCTCTGGAATTCCAGAGGTGGGTCAAAAGTCAGCTTAGTGATACCCGGTATAAACTCTTGAAGGAGCCCTAGCATTTCCTCTCCTTCCATTTTCTGTGGAATCCCTGAAAAACAGAGGTTGTTATGCCAATTCAGATTCTCCAGCTTGACAGTCTTTTTTATGGAGGTGCCAATGATCTTGTTCCCATTCTATTGCAGAGGATAATTGGAGGTCAATTTGGTCCAAGCACGATTCCGCTCCAGTGAAGCAGGGTTGAAGGAGTCCAGGTTGTGGCAGATGGACTGAAAATCCATGGAAGTCATTTTCATAGTGGTCTTAAGAGTAGAGAGCTGTTGCAAAGTGGCTCCCCGGGCTGTTTCATGTCTGTAGTTCTTATCTTTGCTATCCTTTTGTTTCCCAGCTGCCACTTTGGGAAACAGAAATTGCCTGGAGGGTTTCAATATCATAGACCTATGGGATTGGTGGAAGGGTGAGAGAACTGTTGGGCCTGGGGACTACGGTCCAAGTATTCACAACAAGCAAAGGGTAGGTGATGACGTTCAACTGTACATGCAGATGGACAGAGAAGACCCCTCCCAGGCCACTGCCACAGTATTGAGGTAATCAATGTCCTCCCCCATGGTGGGGTATAACAGGGAGCAACTAGTGCCCACGAGTGTGCAGAGGTAGCAAGTGAAAGGTCAATGCTAGGCTATAAGTGGCAAAAGTGAGAAGAGAGAGCTCTTGGGGACCCTAGCAGTGGTCTAGCAAAGTGCAGGTTCAGGCTGGGGGCCACTGGTTATGAAATGTACTGTAGTATATGATGTCTGGTTCACTGCTCCAGCAGCGGGCCCGGGAAAGTGGCAGACATAGAGAAAAGCAGACTGTCAGCCTGTCGCTGAACATTTCCACAAGTTGACATCCCTAAGAATAACCAGTATCTGAGATGGATGATGGAGAACTGGCACCGAAGGCCAGCAGTTGCTGCCAGGGTGTGGAGGACAGTGTCTGCTGCTCTCCTGTATGATAGTTGCTTGCTGTCATGACTCAAGAACTGGGTCCCATCGTAGGACCACATGCTGCACTGGTGCCACCTTCTTCTGTGAACTAAAGACTGGGGTGTTACATCCACTCCACCCTACCCCAATCCATTAAGGGTAAAAGGGAAGGGATCTGTGCACAGGAGGGCATGAGCACAACCAGCCACCTCTGCATTCACCCCCAGGCCAACGTGTTCTTCTCTGGGTGCTTCATATCCCCAATGCCAGTCTCCAGCACAGGGTGTTTGGAAACATGGAGACCCAGGCAGTGGATCTTGTGTTTGGAGGGTTGCACCCTCAATCCAGGTGTCAAAGCAGGCCAGGTCTTCACTTCAGTGGGACTTAGGACTGGCCTCCAGAACCACTGCAGCCCCCAGCAGGAGTCGGCGACCTGAAAGGAAGTGACCCAGCAGGCAGGTAGCACAGCCTGCTTCCGATATCCGGGCTGATCGTAGATAATGCTGCTGTGGGGAAAGTGGCCTGAGGAGCTGAGGTCGCAGGCCTTCTGAAAGCACTTTTACAGCCGATCCCTATATTCATGGAGCAGTCCCTTTTAGGGGGGTTGATCTGTAATAGCGGCATCTAGTCCCTCTTAGTAGAAGAGGGCCTTGAACAGGCACTGCCACCTCGAAGCTCACTAAGGGAGCTGCCATCTTCTTCAAGCCTCGGACTCCGCCCCTGGTACCTTGTCTTATAGGATTACAAGGACCTCTAGTCAATTCATTGCAGACCAAGGGTCAAAGCCACACATATTCCACCAGCCTGTGCTCCAGAGCATTTCACAGAAGATTTGGGGCCAGATGTTTGAAGCACTTTTACCAGTTGCAAAAGCCATTTGCAACTGGTACAAGACTTTTTGCTATGCACCATCACTGTTTTGCAAGTTGGCAACCTAGTACTGACTCGCAAAATAGGGTTTGTGATTCGGTATTAGAGAACGGCGTGCCAAGGGCTTCCCTTCCTAACAACGAGTCACAGGGGGATGTCAGAATGTTTTGAGACCGGGAATGTGGTCACAAACCTTTTGCAGTTACCACCAACTTCACCAATTAGCATGCAGGAAGGTGTCCCCAAGGGAACCCTTCCACTTTGCGAATGGGGGTGCAAATATTTTTTACGAGCACGCACTGCCTACACTTAAAAACATTTCAGTTTTCTTTTTGTAATGCTTCACATTTTCATTTAAGGAGAACGGGCTGCATTACAAAGAAAAGATTGCTTTATTTAAAAGCAATCACAGACATAGGGGCTCATTCTGAGCCCGGCGGGCACCGCCCGCCGGGCGGAAACCGCCGAAAGACCGCACCGCGGTCAATAGACCGCAGGGGTCATTTTGACTTTCCCACTGGGCCGGCGGGCGATCGCCAGAAGATCGCCTGCCGGCCCAGCGGGAAAGCCCCTGCAACGAGGAAGCCGGCTCCGAATGGAGCCGGCGGAGTTGCAGGGGTGCGACGGGTGCAGTAGCACCCGTTGTGATTTTCACTGTCTGCATAGCAGACAGTGAAAATCTTTGTGGGGCCCTCTTAGGGGGCCCCTGCACTGCCCATGGCCAGTGGCATGGGCAGTGCAGGGGCCCCCAGGGGCCCCACGACACCCATTCCCGCCATCCTGTTCCTGGTGGGTTTTACCGCCAGGAACAGGATGACGGGAAGGGGGTCGGAATCCCCATGGCGGCGCTGCAAGCAGCGCCGCCATGGAGGATTCTCTGGCCCAGGGGAAATCCGGTGGGAAACCGCCGGATCCCCTTTTCTGACCGCGGCTTTACCGCCGCGGTCAGAATGGGCACTGAAGCACCGCCAGCCTGTTGGGGGTGCTTCCGTTGCCCGTGGCCCTGGCGGTTTAGGACCGCCAGGGTCAGAATGAGGGCCATAGTGTTCTGCTGACCCCAGCAGGCCACCATCCCTGTGAATGCAGCCATTCACAATGGGTTGCATATTGCGACCTTCCTCATGACTATTGATGAGGCAGGTCACACACTGTCATACATCCCAGTTTGCTATTTCCTAAAAGCGAATCGCTAAGATTCTCCATTAGAAAATCGCAAACATTAAGGGACACGTGTACAAAGATCCGGTTTTGCGAGTCGCAAACTGCGAGTCGCAAAACCGGATGCACAACAGTGTACTTTACACTGTTTGCGATTCCCAATGGGGTCATAAATGACCTACCTCATGACTATTCATGAAGTAGGTCGCAATTTGCAACCCCATTCGGAATGACCGCCCTCACAGAGATGGTGGCCTGCTGGAGACAGCAGACCACCAGGTCTGTGACTGCTTTTAAATAAAGCAGTTGTTTTTTTTTGTTTTTTTTAAATGCAGCCCGCTTTCCTTAAAGAAAAATTAGATCCATTTCAAATACAAAAATGAAAAGTTTTCTTTTCATTTTTTCAGAGCATTGGGACCACTGCCTGCTCAGAAAAAATATTTTTGCTGCCATTCACAAACGGGAAGGGGTCACATGGGGACCCCCTCCCATTTGTGAATGGGTTAGCACCAGTTTGAAACTGGTGCTAACTGCGATTGTTTTGTGACCGCATTCACGGTCACAAAACAATGCTACATCGCGCATAAGGAAGGGAACGCCCCTTCCTAATTGTGACTCGCAAACCTATTTTGCGATTGGGTAAATAGATTACCGAATCGCAAAATAGGCTCTGTACATACCAAAATAGCTTTTTCCTGTCGCAAACGGTCCGATTCTGCGATTTGGGCCGCGTGTGACAGGAAAAATGGTACGTACATGTGCTCCTAAATTACATGCATCTGGCCCTCAGTTTCTTCGTTTGCCTCTGTCGAATTCTCTAGTACATGCATAATCTTGAAAAACCTTTGTGTTTCTAAGTAAGCTGGAAATTCATGAATATGTCACACTTAAGCGTGCTGTAGAACAAAACTTTTCACAGAAAAAGCTTTGTGAATAGACCTGGCTTGTTTTTGTTTTTCTACGAAGTAATACTCAAGTACTGCTTCTTGAATTATTGATCCCGAATTAAAAAGCCATTATCTCACCTAAATTCATACCTTGCATTTAAAAACAACTTGAATTTCCACCTGTACAGTGATTTAATCACACATAAAATTATATCAAGATAGTGTAATTTTACATGTGAACAAACAAAAAAACTACTCACAGGAACTGAACTGATTATGTAATTAGACGAATGCCCAGAAACTCTCAAGAGAGGCACCTACGCACTGAAGACATGGAGTCAAGGGCAGGAGAGAACCTCTGTATCTAGGGCTTGAATGAGAACAGTTTCCGCCCTCTTAAATTGGTAGGGATCTAGAAGAATGAGTTTCCACAGGAAAAATTATATTTCCTGTGGAGAACAAGGAAGACGTTTCTAAGTGAAAAATGTACTTTTCCAACGTAATTACGCAACCATAAATATGCACCTGGCACATTTAGGCAACTGCATTTCTTGACAAAATCTTGAATTTAGCAAAATAATCTGAAAAACAAAGACTATCCAAGAGTACTCTATTGTGAACTGTGAAAAAGTCGGGAATTGAATACAAAGGTCTAAGTACACAGTAGTAAATCTCCAACTATTTTTGTTGTCTGATCTTGAATTTTATGGGTTTCGCCCTGGATTCATTTATTTTCAGACATCGTTCTAGAAACGCATGGGTACTTACCCAAGACAGTAGAGATATGTAAAGCGTTCAGCACGAATTGGTGGAGGTTTTTGAAAGGTGATCAAACGCAAATACTATTGTTACTGTCACAATGATGTAACAGAACCCACTTCTCATAAACTATGAAACATCAATTTCTTTAGAGATTTTGTTTGATCTCAGACGAGGAAAGCCCTTTCCTTTCAAGCATTTGCTGCACAAGCACAGGAAATAAAAACATTAAACAGGCAAGTTTGAACACATTAAAAGTTTATGCCAGGACAGATTAATTTGTCATATTTTGTATTGCTGTTTGTATCCTGATTATGATGTCTTTTTATAATGCTTGGTGCTGAAGTTGTTGACATTTCTAAGCTCTGTAAACAAAATAATTCGCTAAGGGACACATAGACAGACATTTGTGAATGGGCATCTGATTTACTGACCATTTTTGTGTATTTTTTCTTCTTTAAAGTGGTTCACATCTTGTATCGCCCAGCTCCCCTCTCCAAACGCTTAACTCCCTGAGGTGAAATATGTTTTCCAGAGGACACGCTTACAAATTTCCATATTACTGCCAAGAAAAGCAATTGTAGGTTTGTCTCAAGAATTGTCTTTAAACTATTTTGGTTTACCGCTACACCACTATCTGATTTGTATTCCATATTAGGAACATACTGTGGTCGACGGTGGAATGTGCCAAAAGGCAATGTTTTTTCACATTTCATTCATAACAAACCGCCTCACAGACTACTAATTGGCAGAATGCATTGAGGGCACAGATCTGAGGCAGTATGGTGACCCAATATGTAAACAAGCATTGACAAAGCCCAAAAGTCTGACATTAAGGAGCTAATCCACCCAAATCGCATATGTGTAGGCCTGTGTTAGCATATGTTAGTACATTAAAGACTTCGGGTTTTGTAATGGCTGACATCTTACAGGGAGTGCAGAATTATTAGGCAAGTTGTATTTTTGAGGATTAATTTTATTATTGAACAACAACCATGTTCTCAATGAACCCAAAAAACTCATTAATATCAAAGCTGAATATTTTTGGAAGTAGTTTTTAGTTTGTTTTTAGTTTTAGCTATGTTAGGGGGATATCTGTGTGTGCAGGTGACTATTACTGTGCATAATTATTAGGCAACTTAACAAAAAATATATATATACCCATTTCAATTATTTATTATTACCAGTGAAACCAATATAACATCTCAACATTCACAAATATACATTTCTGACATTCAAAAACAAAACAAAAACAAATCAGTGACCAATATAGCCACCTTTCTTTGCAAGGACACTCAAAAGCCTGCCATCCATGGATGCTGTCAGTTTTTTGATCTGTTCACCATCAACATTGCGTGCAGCAGCAACCACAGCCTCCCAGACACTGTTCAGAGAGGTGTACTGTTTTCCCTCCTTGTAAATCTCACATTTGATGATGGACCACAGGTTCTCAATGGGGTTCAGATCAGGTGAACAAGGAGGCCATGTCATTAGATTTCCTTCTTTTATACCCTTTCTTGCCAGCCACACTGTGGAGTACTTGGACGCGTGTGATGGAGCATTGTCCTGCATGAAAATCATGTTTTTCTTGAAGGATGCAGACTTCTTCCTGTACCACTGCTTGAAGAAGGTGTCTTCCAGGAACTGGCAGTAGGACTGGGAGTGGAGCTTGACTCCATCCTCAACCCGAAAAGGCCCCACAAGCTCATCTCTGATGATACCAGCCCAAACCAGTACTCCACCTCCACCTTGCTGGCGTCTGAGTCGGACTGGAGCTCTCTGCCCTTTACCAATCCAGCCACGGGCCCATCCATCTGGCCCATCAAGACTCACTCTCATTTCATCAGTCCATAAAACCTTAGAAAAATCAGTCTTGAGATATTTCTTGGCCCAGTCTTGACGTTTCAGCTTGTGTGTCTTGTTCAGTGGTGGTCGTCTTTCAGCCTTTCTTACCTTGGCCATGTCTCTGAGTAGTGCACACCTTGTGCTTTTGGGCACTCCAGTGATGTTGCAGCTCTGAAATATGGCCAAACTGGTGGCAAGTGGCATCGTGGCAGCTGCACGCTTGACTTTTCTCAGTTCATGGGCAGTTATTTTGTGCCTTGGTTTTTCCACACGCTTCTTGCGACCCTGTTGACTATTTTGAATGAAACGCTTGATTGTTCGATGATCACGCTTCAGAAGCTTTGCAATTTTAAGAGTGCTGCATCCCTCTGCAAGATATCTCACTATTTTTGACTTTTCTGAGCCTGTCAAGTCCTTCTTTTGACCCATTTTGCCAAAGGAAAGGAAGTTGCCTAATAATTATGCACACCTGATATAGGGTGTTGATGTCATTAGACCACACCCCTTCTCATTACAGAGATGCACATCACCTAATATGCTTAATTGGTAGTAGGCTTTCGAGCCTATACAGCTTGGAGTAAGACAACATGCATAAAGAGGATGATGTGGTCAAAATACTCATTTGCCTAATAATTCTGCACTCCCTGTATAATGGTCTTTTAACGGCAAAGAGCACCCTTGATGTTGCAACCTGCAATGTGAGCTTCATGCATGGTGTGGTGTCTTTCTCTCAGCAACACGCCTCACCCATCAGCCTAATGCAGTGTGGGGATACTCTGGGGACCATGACAATCTGTGCAGGGTGCAGAAGTGTACAGTGAATCAACAGGCTTTGCAGGGAGGGGTGGAGGTAGTCATAGTCAGTCATCAAACATCACATGTGGACCAGTGGGGACAAAAACCGTGCTTTCAGTGTCTCCCAGCTTCTACACTTTTCCATGCTTTGCTTCAGTACTGCAAGAGGGAGCATTGAAAGATCAGTTGAAGTCGTGCCGGGGACAGAGCACATTGATCTGCAGGCAGTGCATACCCAGAAATCTAGCCACTTCTCTCACCCACACTGGTGACAGGCTATGTTCATATACGTTGGTGTTGTAAGCACTTGACAGATATTGGGAGAAACAATGATTATCTTAAATTAGGGTTTTCATTAACTTTATTGGAAAACATTCTAAGATGGGTGCCATTTATCGTTTTAATAGCAAGTAATTTTCATTGCCATAGAGCGTGGAGATAGGTGGCCTGTCACTGGCTGCTGCTCCTTGGTCCACAGAGACCCACTTTAGCAGTAAAGCACAGGCTGGATTGCACTCATCAGCCACTTACTGCCATTGCACCCTTTGCAGAAGCCATGGAAGTATTGAGCTGAAATTATCGAGATGGACTACTTTGTTTCACCAATCACCTCTGCAAAATGTAAAACTGCACAATTCCCATGAGCTGAGACAAACGAGGAAGGACAAACCAAACAAGCAATATTAGGATTTGTCACAGTGCCCTTTCCTCTGGATCTGCACGCTGCTGAACAAAAGTCCCACCTCCCGGCGTCACCAACTCAGAAAGCTATCAGAGCACAGAGTTATGAGGAAGCTAGGCGGGGGAAGGGAATTAGGGTAGGGAACTGCAGGGAGAAAGATCTGAAAAGAAACGGTTAGAACACATATTCATACACTCATTCATAACAGTATAAACTCACCAATAGATTCTTGAATAAAGGCGTCCCCGTGGTATCAGACTGAGATCCTTTGTGAATTGGGCGTAGCCCCTTCTTTGAATCATGGAACAAGAACAAACTGCATCCTCTGAACCTAGAGATGGCAAAAGCTTTGGACTATGGTCATACTCTGAATGTCAATTGTAGGAAGTTGGCTCTGTATGCACTATTTCAAAGTAAGGAATAGTATGCACCGAGTCCAAGGGTTCCCCTTAGAGGTAAGATAGTGGCAAAAAGAGATAATACTAATGCTCTATTTTGTGGTAGTGTGGTCGAGCAGTAGGCTTATCAAAGGAGTAGTGTTAAGCAATTGTTGTACATACACACAGGCAATAAATGAGGAACACACACTCAGAGACAAATCCAGGCCAATAGGTTTTGTTATAGAAAAATATCTTTTCTTAGTTTATTTTAAGAACCACAGGTTCAAATTCTACATGTAATATCTCATTTGAAAGGTATTGCAGGTAAGTACTTTAGGAACTTTGAATAATCACAATAGCATATATACTTTTTACATAAAACACATTTAGTTGTTTTAAAAGTGGACACAGTGCAATTTTCACAGTTCCTGGGGGAGGTAATGTAATGTTAGTTCTTGCAGGTAAGTAAACCACCTACCGGGTTCAAATTGGGGTCCAAGGTAGCCCACCGTTGGGGGTTCAGAGCAACCCCAAAGTCACCACACCAGCAGCTCAGGGCCGGTCAGGTGCAGAGTTCAAAGTGGTGCCCAAAACACATAAGCTTCAATGGAGAGAAGGGGGTGCCCCGGTTCCAGTCTGCCAGCAGGTAAGTACCCGCGTCTTCGGAGGGCAGACCAGGGGGGTTTTGTAGGGCACCGGGGGGGACACAAGCGCACACAAAAAGTACACCCTCAGCGGCACTGGGGCGGCCGGGTGCAGTGTGCAAACACGCGTCGGGTTTCCAATGGATTTCAATGAGAGACCAAGGGGTCTCTTCAGCGGTGCAGGCAGGCAAGGGGGGGGCTCCTCGGGGTAGCCACCACCTGGGCAAGGGAGAGGGCCTCCTGGGGGTCACTCCTGCACTGAAGTTCCGATCCTTCAGGTGCTGGGGGCTGCGGGTGCAGGGTCTTTTCCAGCCGTCGGGATTTTAGAGTCAGGCAGTCGCGGTCAGGGGGAGCCTCGGGATTCCCTCTGCAGGCGTCGTTGTGGGGGCTCAGGGGGGACAACTTTGGTTACTCACAGTCTCGGAGTCGCCGGAGGGTCCTCCCTGAGGTGTTGTTTCTCCACCAGTCGAGTCGGGGTCGCCGGGTGCAGTGTTGCAAGTCTCACGCTTCTTGCGGGGATTGCAGGGGTCTTTAAATCTGCTCCTCTGGATACAAAGTTGCAGTCTTTGTTGAACAGGGCTGCTGTTCTCGGGAGTTTCTTGGTCTCTTGGAAGCAGGGCAGTCCTCTGAGGATTCAGAGGTCGCTGGTCCTGGGGAAAGCGTCGTTGGAGCAGGTTTCTTTGGAAGGCAGGAGACAGGCCGGTAGGACTGGGGCCAAAGCAGTTGGTGTCTTCTTTCTTCTTCTGCAGGGGTTTTCAGCTCAGCAGTCCTCTTCTTCTGTAAGTTGCAGGAATCTAAATTCTTAGGTTCAGGGGAGCCCTTAAATACTAAATGTAAGGGTGTGTTTAGGTCTGGGGGGTTAGTAGCCAATGGCTACTATCCCTGAGGGTGGGTACACCCTCTTTGTGCCTCCTCCCAAGGGGAGGGGGGCACATTCCTATCCCTATTGGGGGAATCCTCCATCTGCAAGATGGAGGATTTCTAAAAGTTAGAGTCACTTCAGCTCAGGACACCTTAGGGGCTGTCCTGACTGGCCAGTGACTCCTCCTCGTTATTCTCATTATCTCCTCCGGCCTTGCCGCCAAAAGTGGGGCCGTGGCCGGAGGGGGCGGGCAACTCCACTAGCTGGAGTGCCCTGCGGTGATGGAACAAAGGGGGTAAGCCTTTGAGGCTCACCGCCAGGTGTTACAGCTCCTGCCTGGGGGAGGTGATAGCATCTCCACCCAGTGCAGGCTTTGTTACTGGTCACAGAGTGACAAAGGCCCTCTCCCCATGTGGCCAGCAACATGTCTCGAGTGTGGCAGGCTGCTAGAACCAGTCAGCCTACACGGGTAGTTGGTT
Source organism: Pleurodeles waltl (assembly GCF_031143425.1). NCBI lineage: Eukaryota > Metazoa > Chordata > Amphibia > Caudata > Salamandridae > Pleurodeles > Pleurodeles waltl. The sequence goes on from NC_090449.1 coordinate 942,017,748, forward strand.
TAGGTTTCAGGGGGCACCTTTAAGGTGCCCTCTGGGGTGTAGTTTACAATAAAATGTACACTGGCATCAGTGTGCATTTATTGTGCTGAGAAGTTTGATACCAAACTTCCCAGTTTTCAGTGTAGCCATTATGGTGCTGGGGAGTCCGTGTTTGACAGACTCCCAGACCATATACTCTTATGGCTTCCCTGCACTTACAATGTCTAAGGTTTGACTTAGACACTGTAGGGGCACAGTGCTCATGCACTGGTGCCCTCACCTATGGTATAGTGCACCCTGCCTTAGGGCTGTAAGGCCTACAAGAGGGGTGACTTATCTATACTGCAGAGGCAGTGTAAGGTTGGCATGGCACCCTGAGAGGAGTGCCATGTTGACTTACTCATTTTGTTCTCACCAGCACACACAAGCTGGCAAGCAGTGTGTCTGTGCTGAGTGAGGGGTCCCCAGGGTGGCATAAGATATGCTGCAGCCCTTAGAGACCTTCCCTGGCATCAGAGCCCTTGGTACCAGGGGTACCAGTTACAAGGGACTTACCTGGATGCCAGGGTGTGCCAATTGTGGAATCAAAAGTACAGGTTAGGGAAAGAACACTGGTGCTGGGGCCTGGTTAGCAGGCCTCAGCACACTTTCAACTCAAAACATAGCACCAGCAAAGGCAAAAAGTCAGGAGGTAACCATGCCAAGGAGGCATTTCCTTACACAACGCCCCCCCCCAAACGAAAGAGGATGAGACTACCCTTTCCCAAGAGAGTCTTCATTTTCTAAGTGGAAGAACCTGGAAAGGCCATCTGCATTGGCATGGGCAGTCCCAGGTCTGTGTTCCACTATAAAGTCCATTCCCTGTAGGGAGATGGACCACCTCAACAGTTTTGGATTTTCACCTTTCATTTGCATCAGCCATCTGAGAGGTCTGTGGTCAGTTTGAACTAGGAAGTGAGTACCAAAGAGGTATGGTCTCAGCTTCTTCAGGGACCAAACCACAGCAAAGGCCTCCCTCTCAATGGCACTCCAGTGCTGCTCACTGGGGAGTAACCCCCTGCTAATGAAAGCAACAGGCTGGTCAAGGCCATCATCATTTGTTTGGGACAAAACTGCCCCTGTCCCATGTTCAGAGGCATCTGTCTGCACAATGAACTGCTTGGAGTAATCTGGAGCTTTTAGAACTGGTGCTGTGCACATTGCTTGTTTCAGGGTGTCAAAGGCCTGTTGGCATTCTACAGTCCAGTTTACCTTCTTGGGCATTTTCTTGGAGGTGAGTTCTGTGAGGGCTGTCACAATGGATCCATATCCCTTCACAAACCTCCTGTAATACCCAGTCAAGCCAAGGAATGCCCTGACTTGAGTCTGGGTTTTTGGAGCTGCCCAGTCCAGAATAGTCTGGATCTTAGGCTGGAGTGGCTGAACTTGGCCTCCACCTACAAGGTGTCCCAGGTAAACCACAGTTCCCTGCCCTATCTGGCATTTGGATGCCTTGATAGAGAGGCCTGCAGATTGCAGAGCCTTCAAAACCTTCTTCAGGTGGACCAGGTGATCCTGCCAGTTGGAGCTGAAGACAGCAATATCGTCAAGATAAGCTGCACTAAAGGACTCCAAGCCAGCAAGGACTTGATTCACCAACCTTTGGAAGGTGGCAGGGGCATTCTTTAAACCAAAGGGCATCACAGTGAACTGATAATGCCCATCAGGTGTGGAGAATGCTGTCTTTTCATTTGCTCCAGGTGCCATTTTGATTTGCCAGTACCCTGCTGTTAAGTCAAAGGTACTTAAGAATTTGGCAGCACCTAATTTGTCTATCAGTTCATCAGCTCTAGGAATGGGATGGGCATCTGTCTTGGTGACAGAATTAAGTCCTCTGTAGTCCACACAAAACCTCATCTCTCTCTTTCCATCTTTGGTGTGAGGTTTGGGGACTAAGACCACTGGGCTGGCCCAGGGGCTGTCAGAGTGCTCAATTACTCCCAATTCCAGCATCTTGTGGACTTCCACCTTGATGCTTTCCTTAACTTGATCAGACTGTCTGAATATTTTGTTTTTGACAGGCATGCTGTCTCCTGTGTCCACATCATGGGTACACAGGGGTGTCTGACCAGGGGTTAGGGAAAAGAGCTCAGCAAACTGTTGCAGGACCTTCCTACAGTCAGATTGCTGTTGGCTAGAGAGGGTGTCTGAATAGATCACTCCATCTACTGAGCCATCATTAGGGTTTGATGACAGAAGATCAGGGAGAGGCTCACTCTCAGCTTCCTGATCCTCATCTGTTACCATTAACAGATTCACATCAGCCCTGTCATGGAAGAGCTTAAGGCGGTTCACATGGATCACCCTCTTGGGGCTCCTGCTTGTGCCCAGGCCCACCAGGTAGGTGACCTGACTCTTCCTCTCTAGCACTGGGTAAGGGCCACTCCATTTGTCCTGAAGTGCCCTGGGAGCCACAGGCTCCAAAACCCAGACTTTCTGCCCTGGTTGAAATTCAACCAGTGCAGCCTTTTGGTCATACCAAAACTTCTGGAGCTGTTGGCTGTCCTCAAGGTTTTTACTTGCCTTTTCTATGTACTTTGCCATTCTTGAGCGAAGGCCAAGTACATAGTCCACTATGGGGGTCATTCCGACTCCCGCCGGCGGCAGTAACAGCACGCCCGGCGGGAGCCGCCGAATGACCGCACCGCGGTCAAATGACCGCGGCGGCCATTCTGGCTTTCCTGCTGGGCTGGCGGGCGACCGCCAGAAGGCTACCCGCCGGCCAAGCGGGAAAGCGCCTTCAACGAGGAAGCCGGCTCCGAATGGAGGCGGCGGAGTTGAAGGCGTGCGACGGGTGCAGTGGCACCCGTCGCGATTTTCAGTGTCTGCTTAGCAGACACTGAAAATCAATGTGGGGCCCTGTTAGGGGGCCCCACGACACCCGTTACCGCCATCCTGTTCCCGGCGGTGAAAACCGCCAGGAACAGGATGGCGGTAAGGGGGTCGGAATCCCCATGGCGGTGCTGCAAGCAGCGCCGCCGTGGAGGATTCCCTGGGGCAGCGGGAAACCGGCGGGACACCGCCGGTTTCCTGTTTCTGACCGCGGCTGTACCGCCGCGGTCAGAATGCCCATGGAAGCACCGCCAGCCTGTTGGTGGTGCTTCCGCGGTCGTTGGCCCTGGCGGTCGGTGACCGCCAGGGTCAGAATGACCTCCTATGTCTTGTTTAGGCTCATGAAGAGGTCTCTCCCAGCCTTCTTTCACAAGAGCTAGTGGTCCCCTTACAGGGTGGCCAAACAGAAGTTCAAAGGGTGAGAATCCTACTCCCTTCTGAGGCACCTCTCTGTAAGCGAAGAGCAGACATGGCAGGAGGACATCCAATCTCCTTTTGAGTTTTTCTGGGAGCCCCATGATCATGCCCTTTAATGTCTTGTTGAATCTCTCAACAAGGCCATTAGTTTGTGGATGATAGGGTGTGGTGAATTTATAAGTCACTCCACACTCATTCCACATGTTTTTCAGGTATGCTGACATGAAGTTGGTACCTCTGTCAGACACCACCTCCTTAGGGAAGCCCACTCTGGTAAAGATACCAATGAGGGCCTTGGCTACTGCAGGGGCAGTAGTCGACCTAAGGGGAATAGCTTCAGGATACCTAGTAGCATGATCCACTACTACTAGGATGTACATATTTCCTGAGGCTGTGGGAGGTTCAAGTGGACCCACTATGTCCACACCCACTCTTTCAAAGGGGACCCCCACCACTGGAAGTGGGATGAGGGGGGCCTTTGGATGTCCACCTGTCTTACCACTGGCTTGACAGGTGGTACAGGAGACACAAAACTCCTTAACTTTCTGGGACATGTTGGGCCAGTAGAAGTGGTTGACTAGTCTCTCCCACGTCTTGGTTTGTCCCAAATGCCCAGCAAGGGGAATATCATGGGCTAAGGTTAGAATTAACTCTCTGAACTCCTGAGGCACTACCACTCTCCTAGTGGCACCAGGTTTGGGATCTCTTGCCTCAGTGTACAGGAGCCCATCTTCCCAATAGACCCTATGTGTTCCAGTTTTCTTGCCATTGGACTCTTCAGCAGCTTGCTGCCTAAGGCCTTCAAGAGAGGGACAGGTTTCTTGCCCCTTACACAACTGCTCCCTTGAGGGTCCCCCTGGGCCTAAGAGCTCAACCTGATAAGGTTCTAACTCCATAGGCTCAGTTCCCTCAGAGGGCAGAACGTCTTCCTGAGAAGAGAGGTTCTCTTTTTGGTGTTGTGTTGCAGCTGGTTTCCCAGCTGACTTTCCTTTTCCCTTGGTAGGCAAGGCCCTTTTTCCAGACTCCAGCTCTACTTTTTCACCCTGTGCCTTGCACTGTGCCCTTGTCTTGACACACACCAGTTCAGGGATACCCAGCATGGCTGCATGGGTTTTCAGTTCTACCTCAGCCCATGCTGAGGACTCCAGGTCATTTCCAAGCAAACAGTCTACTGGGATATTTGAGGAGACCACCACCTGTTTCAGGCCATTGACCCCTCCCCACTCTAAAGTTACCATAGCCATGGGATGTACTTTAGTCTGATTGTCAGCGTTGGTGACTAGATAAGTTTATCCAGCCAGGTATTGACCAGGGGAAACCAGTTTCTCTGTCACCATGGTGACACTGGCACCTGTATCCCCCAGGCCTTCTACAGTTGTTCCATTAATTAAGAGCTGCTGCCTGTATTTTTGCATGTTAGGAGGCCAGGCAGCCAGTGTGGCTAAATCCACCCCACCCTCAGAGACTAATGTAGCTTCAGTGTGACACCTGATTTGCTCTGGGCACACTGATGATCCCACTTGGAGACTGGCCATTCCAGTTTTAGCTGGAGTGGAGTTAGAAGTGGTACTTTTCTTGGGACAGGCCTTGTCTCCAGTTTGGTGTCCAAGGGACTTACCTGGATGCCAGGGTGTGCCAATTGTAGAATCAAAAGTACAGGTTAGGGAAAGAACACTGGTGCTGGGGCCTGGTTAGCAGGCCTCAGCACACTTTCAATTCAAAACATAGCATCAGCAAAGGCAAAAAGTCAGGGGGTAACCATGCCAAGGAGGCATTTCCTTACATCAATCATGTAACAATTATGCATTCATAACATAAACGTTTGATCCCAGCCTAGAGATTCTCAAAGACTTAAATATGTATTTCACATATTATGCTTCCCAAAAAACAACGAAACTATAACGTGCTTATCTCCAAAACATTTTCACATTTACTACCAAGGCTCATTGAACTTGAAGCACTTTGTTTGTTGGGCAGAAGTGCCTTGTTTATTGTTCATGAGGCGCTTTGATCATCATACATGAAGCGCTTTGTTTATTATGCCAGAGAGCGCTTTTACTTGCTTTGTCTGAAGCACTACGGTCGTTGTGCTAAGGGACGCTTTACTCGTGTGGCCTGAAGCGTCTTGATCCATGTGCCAAGACCGCTTTACTCATGTGGCCTGAATCGTTTTGATTGTCGTGCCAAGGGCGCTTTACTCGTGTGGACTGCAGCGCTTTGATTATCTTGACAAGGGCGCTTAACTCGTGTGGACTGAAGCGCTTTGATTATCATGCCTAGGGCGCTTGACATGTGTGGCCTGAAGCGCTTTGCTTGTTGTGCTACGGGGCGCTTTACTCATGTGGCATGAAGGGCTTTGACCGTCGTGCCAAGGTCGCTTTACTCGTGTGGACTGAAGCGCTTTGATTATCTTGCCAAGGGTGCTCATCTCGTGTGGACTGAAGCGCTTTGATAATCGTGCCAAGGGCGCTTTACACGTGTGGCCTGAAGCGCTTTGCTCATTGTGCTAAGGGGCGCTTTACTCATGTGGTCCGAAGCGCTTTGATCATCGCGCCAAGACCGCTTTACTCGTTTGGCCTGAAGCGCTTTTATTGTAGTACCAGGAGCGCTTTACTCTTTGAACTGAAAACTCTTTGCTCGTTATGCTAAGGGGTGATTTACTTTTGGAAGTAACAACTCCCTTCAAGATTGGGCTCATCAAGACCTTACCTCTACGAGTACGACCTTCTCGTATCTGAATTCGCCATGGAAACAAGGATGCTCCGATCTGCTGTCAATCTGCCATGCAGGAAATCTGCTCTTCTTCAGAGGAACCCCCTTGAGGTCTGACTGCATCGAAGTCTTCAAAATAGTGAACAATGTGCTTGGGTGCGGCTGGGCTTTATAGGCCTGCCACACCACAAGATCGCCGCTCCCTCTAGAAACCTGGGAATTGTAGTCCCTTCATAGAATCGCACTGATAAGTGCATCTTGTCCACCAATGTCCTGACCCTGCAGATACATGAGCTTTACCACAGGGCAGACGACGCTGATTACCACTTCTAGAACAAGAGGGGATGACAAGTGGTGCGCATGAAGCGCCGCAAATACGCACAGCGGAGTTTCGGGTGGGACCTGGACCGCGCACAGCCTTATTCCTGACAGGTTTTCTCACTCAAAGCTCACTCTTGGAATATTGCCCACATAAACTCTAGGCTGCGCCAGCCCCCAAAACTATTATGTAGGTGTAGGAAGTAGGCTCTGTATATACTATTTCAAAGTAAGAAATAGTGTGCACAGAGTCCAAGGGTACGCCTTAGAGGTAAGATAATGTCAAAAGTAGATAATTCGAATGCTCTATTTTGTGGTAGTCTGGTCGAGCAGTAGGCTTATCAGAGGGTAGTGTTAAGCATTTATTGTACACACACAGGCAATACATGAGGAACACACACTCAAAGACTTACTCCAGGCCAATAGGGTTTGAGATTGAAAAATTTATTTTCTTAGTTTATTTTAGGAACCACAGGTTCAAGATTTACAGTTAATACTTTAAATGCAAGGTACTTCACTTAGATACTTTAGGAACTTTGAATGAAAACAATATATGTACAGTCTTTGTAAAAATGGCAATAAGCTATTTTCAAAGTGGACACTGCAAAAATCAACAGTTCCTGGGGGAGGTAACTAAAAGTTAGATTAGGAGGTAAGTAATACACTTACAAGTCTCAGTCCTGGGGCATTGGCAGCCCACCGTTTGGGGTTCAAGGCAACCCCAAAGTTACCACACCAGCAGCTCAGGGCCAGTCAGGTGCAGAGGTCAAAGGTGTGCCCAAAACACATAGGCGCCTATGGAGAACAGGGGTGCTCTGGTTCCAGTCTGCCAGCAGGTAAGTACCTGCGTCCTCGGGGGAAAGACCAGGGGGGTTTTGTAGAGCACTGGGGGGGACAAAAGTAGGCACACAAAACGCACCCTCAGTGGCACAGGGGCAGCCGGGTTCAGTGTGCAAAGCAGGCGTCGGGTTTTGTATAGGTTTCAATGGAGGGACCCGGGGGTCACTCTAGCGGTGCAGGCAGGCACGGGGGGCTTCTCGGGACAGCTACCACCTGGGCAAGGCAGAGGGTCGCCTGGGGGTCCCTCCTGCGCTGAAGTTCGGTTCCTTCAGGTCCTGGGGGCTGTGGGTGCAGTGCTGGTTCCAGGCGTTGGGTCCCTTGTTACAGGCAGTCGCGGTCAGGGGGACCCTCTGGATTTTCTCTGCAGATGTCGCTGTGGGGGTTCAGGGGGGTCGTCTCTGGTTACTCACGGGCTCACAGTCGCCGGGAAGTCTTCCCTGAAGTGTTGGTTCTCTGAATCTCGAGCCAGTGGTGTCAGGTGCAGAGTGAGAAGTCTCACGCTTCCGGCGGGAAACGTGCAGTCTTTGGAAGTTGCTTCTTTGTTGCAAAGAAGTAGCTGGTTTTGAACAGGGCCACTGTTCACTGGAGTTTCTTGGTCCTTTAGTCCAGGGCAGTCCTCTGAGGCTTCAGAGGTCACTGGTCCCTGTCGGATGCATCGCTGGTTGCAGGTTTTTTTTTTTTTTAAGTTGGAGACAGGCCGGTAGGGCTGGGGCCAAAGCAGTTGTCGTCTTCCTCCTTCTCTGCAGGCTTGTAGGTGAGCAGTCCTTCTTTCTTCAGGTTGCAGGAATCTGATTTCCTGGCATCTGTGGAGCCCCAAAATACAGAATTTAGGTTGTGTTTAGGTCTGGTAGGGCAGTAGTCAATGGCTAATGTCCTTGAGGGTGGCTACACCCTCTTTGTGCCTCCTCCCTGTGGGGAGGGGGGTACATCCCATATCCTATTGGTGGAATAGTCCAAAACCAAGATGGAGGATTTCTAAAGGCAGGGGTCACCTTAGCTCGGGGCACCTTAGGGGCTGTCCTGACTGGTGGGTGACTCCTCCTTGTTTTTCTCATTATCTCCCCTGGACTTGCCGCCAAAAGTGGGGGCTGTGTCCAGGGGACGGCCATCTCCACTAGCTGGAGTTCCCTGGGGCATTGTAACACGAAGCTTGAGCCTTTGAGGCTCACTGCTAGGTGTTACAGTTCCTGCAGAGGGAGGTGTTAAGCATCTCCACCCAGAGCAGGCTTTGTTTCTGGCCTCAGAGAGCACAAAGGCTCTCCCCCCAGGGGGTCAGAAACTCGTCTCTCAGCAGCAGGCTGGCACAGACCAGTCAGTCCTGTACTGAAGGATTGGGTAAAATACAGGGGGCATCTCTAAGATGCCCTCTGCGTGCATTTTCTTATAAATCCAACACTGGCATAAGTGTGGGTTTATTACTCTGAGAAGTTTGATACCAAACTTCCCAGTATTCAGTGTATCCATTATGGAGCTGTGGAATTCATTTTTGACAAACTCCCAGACCATACACTTAATATGGCCACACTGTACTTACAATGTCTAACAATAGACTTAGACACTGTGGGGGCATATTGCTCATGCAGCTATGCCCTCACCTGTGGTATAGTGCACCCTGCCTTAGGGCTGTAAGGCCTGCTAGAGTGGTGACCTACCTAGGCCACAGGCAGTATTTTGTGTGCATGGCATCCTGAGGGGGATGCCATGTCGACTTTGCCTTTTTCTCCCCACCAACACACACAATCTGCAATGGCAGTGTGCATGTGTTAGGTGAGGGGTCCCTAAGGATGGCACAACACATGCTGCAGCCCTTAGAGACCTTCCCTGGTCACAGGGCCCTTGGTACCACTGGTACCTTTTACAAGGGACTTATCTGTGTGTCAGGGGCGTGCCAATTGTGGAAACAATGGTACATTTTTAGTGAAAGAACATTGGTGCTGGGGCCTGGTTAGCAGGGTCCCAGCACACTTCTCAGTCAAGTCAGCATCAGTATCAGACAAAAAGTGGGGGGTAACTGCAACAAGGAGCCATTTTCCTACAGTAGGTATCCAAAATACTTCAATAGTTTGAATAGCATGTTATTTTAACTGTAGTCCTGGCCACTTGATATACCTCAGTAAAAAAATAGTTGTCCAGAGATTTTCATTTTTGATGTGTGTTTATAAATCACTAGCGAAGTAATTTAGCTTGAGCAGACATTGCTAATTTGGGCTGATTTTTTCTGGAAGAGATTTTTTAAAACGGTGGATCTGTTGCAGTGATGATGTAATATTTCAGTAACCATGATTCCCATATACTTTATTTTGGTGTCAAAACATAGGTTTTGGGGGTCAAGTAGTTTTCTAGAGACAGAGAATAACTCCTCAGAGCAACCCTTACACCATTTTGTAAAATGGTATCTCTATAATGATATGTTTTAGCCATCATATTGGTAATTTATTTTAATATTGTTTTCGTTTCAGGTTTTCCGTTGATCCAAATTCGGAAACATGAGCAAAGCAGGTGGTAGTGGGAGGATATATACCTCCTGACAGAGTGTTGCTAACTACAAAATCTGAGGACTCCTTCAACAAAGAAAAATGTGTCATATGCCAAACTAATCCGAAAGAAAAGCTAACATCAACTGGGGCTGAACAGAAGAGAGTTTGAGATGCTGCAGAAGTACGGCAAGACAAAGTTCACAAAAGATTGGGTGAAGAGGATCAAATATTTTGTCATTGGAACAATAGGTGCTACTAATGGTATACAATGGAAAAAATCCTGGAAAAATAATTGTCAAAAAATAGCAGAAACCAGTGAATCAAAACAATAGTCCGAGTCTTCTGAGAAAACAACGACAACCAAACCCAATGCCCATCCACTTAGAAGATGGCTACTCCTTGTTCACCTTCAACAACTGCTCAGAAAGCAAATGATCTTCAATGTGTTATCTGTGGTTTAGCCAGAACAAGACCCAAAGGAAGTCACACAAGAACAAAGTACAGAGTATGTGAGTCTCAAAGGGCAAACATGTTTTTATCTGCATCTGGTTTCTTCCAGGATGACGTTTTCAGGCAAGTAGCTGATCTAAACAGTGAGGTGAATGTATTTGTGGTGGATTTGTATGCCCACCTGAACTGCATGCTTGCATACATTTAAAAATATGAATGTACAATGAGTTCCCAGCGGCAACTTAACCACCATCCTTCAGTTACGTTTGCAAATGAATTTTTAAAGCCACTCTTGAGTGCTGGCTACTGGTTCACACTCAGTGAGATCAGAGAAATAATGGTAAACAATGATGAAACTGTATTGATCTATAATAATAAAATAAAGATTTTTTTTTTGGTAGGAATGTACAATGACAGAATTCGTTTTTGTCAGTCTAACAAAAAGAATGAGCAACCTATGGTGTTCTCAGCTGATTTGACCCCTGAAGTTGTTGATGCCAAAATAAGCTCACAGGATGCAGTAAAATCAGCAGGAACCATTTAAAGAAAGGTCCTGGAAGAATTAGTCCCACATTATGTCCCTGGTGGTCTTCTGACTGCCACGGATAATGTGGCGGTATGACTGCAAGCAGGCTGGGGGTACATACCACCACATTATGAGATCCAACCCAACACTTCTCCATTCATACCGCCATGGCGGTAAGAGCCGCCGGGCCAGAGATGTCTATCTCCAGCCCGGCGTCTGGCATAGTACCGCCCATGGCATTATGAGCTGGCCTACCGCCATGGTTTTCGTGGCATTAGGCAATCCCATGAACTGACAGGATTAAGCTTCACAAATGTATTGTCTTTTCCAATTCATGTTTTATTAATTACATCACGGCAAAAAGAAGACTCTGCTACACATGATGACTGCCCACACAATCTATGACAAGTGCAAAAGTAGAGAGCTAATCATTTCAATAAATAGGAATGGTGTTTCAACAAGTTATAATGACATAGTACGGAGCAGGGGCTTGTTAGCAGCTCATGCTGTGAAATCCTGTGCATCCAGAATCCCACCACTTCCAAGTCACTTTACCAGAAAAGGATTTACAATTGCTGCTCTTGATTATTTTGATTTTGAAGAAAGTTCCTCTTTGTCTGGAACTTCCAGCACACATGATACTGCCATGGTACTTTTTTCACGACTGTACCAATGAAGTAGCTGCTAGAAAACAAGCTGTAGGCATAAACAAACAAAGCTGCAAACTTATAACCCAACTGCCTTGGCAATGAGTGCAAAATCACTACAAGCCATCAACACATCCCAGTCTACCAAAAAGTTTCAAAGTGGCTGAGGACATGGATCTTCTTCTACCTGATGCTGTGGTCCGCAAAGCTGATTTAACTGAATTTATCATATCGCCTATTCAGTGCGGACTGAAGGATGAAGAAAAGGCAGTTCCTCCGTGGGCTGGAATTCATGCTCTGATCTCCCAGAATACGGTCTCACTGAAGAAGGTTGGATTTTTACCCGTTATACCATCTCCAGTCACAAACTATGCAACAGTATACACAGCTCTAAAAAATTTCCAAAACGTGTGTGCTCAGCTTGAAGACCAGCCTATCTTGCCAATTTTCTGGGATGAAGTAGAATTTAATGATCTTTATGAAATGATGGAAGTTTTCCACATGACAAAAGTTGTGTTGCAGTATGCAGGTAGTTATCTCAGTGAATGTGGCATAGACGATGCACTTATTGAGGCTGAAATCTTTGGAAGCAAAACTGTCCAGTGAGTATTCAGCGGAACTCATTATGTGCGTTTGTAAGGTATGCTCATAATATCCGAGTCTAAAGAAACATTGTGTTGGAATGCTTTTTGGAACAAGAATGGCCAATTAGGTTTGCATATCTTATCTCATAAGTGAACAAGGCACTTTATTCAAAAGACATAATGCAAGCCAGTCAATTTTCAATGCACCCAGTTCAAAATCAGAAAACCTGAAAACCTGAAAACCAAGTTCGTAGATTTTGTCAAAGAATCTGAAGAAAAATCTGAACTTTGCAAGTACTGAGGAAACATTTTACACGTGATAGCTCTAGTGAAAACCTTAGTACATGCGGATCAGGAAGGTGATTGGGAGCTGCACGTGAAGACTGTGGAGTCACTGATTACTGTGTTTTGTGAATTTGATTGCATAAACTATCTAAGATATGGGTCCTGGTATTTGGAAACAGTGAAGAGGCTATAGGTGGAAATCCATACCTCTACAGAAAATTCATACAAAGACATTTTGTGGTGAAAGACAGATAGTGAAGGTTCAATGCTGTGGCTCCAGATGTGAAACTGAAACTGACGATCTAGAGATCACAGAAAAACAGAAAAGCTCCAAGGGAATTGTTGGTCAGACACGTAAAAGTGAATATGTTGCTTAATGGAAGCTAGTTTACCACGAAGTCCTTTCTATTTGCAATGTTTTCAGAGAGATGACAAATTGAAAATTAATGGACCACCGTGAAACTATTCCTCACCACTAACTTGTGAGAAGGAGAGGGGAACATTTTAACAAACACATTGGCACCCTTCTTCTTTCATGCAGCAGCAAGGAAAACTATTTGAAATGACTGAGTCTGTGCGACTAAACAACATTGTGACAAAACAATATGTGAATAACGATATAAAGACATATCTACTAGATGTCCTGGAACATGGATCGAAACTATACGCAGAACTGAAGCAGGAGAGATTTGTATTGAAAGAGAAAACGCTGGCTGACATAATCAATAAAGATAAACATCCATGCTTTAATTGCCATAGTAAGAGTGTTGTCCAACTAGCCACTACAAAACAGGTTACAAAAACAATTTTTGCAAGAACAGAGAGATGGATTTAGCAAAAGAAAGAGGGGAATTTATCAAGGACATTCTGTCGCATGATCTTCTTCCACCAAACACATTATTGGATGGAGATGCTGCAACCAAACCAGTGAAGAGTAATCTCATACAAGAGCTTGGAAAAAATTACCCTGAAGAATTTTAATTCACATAGGTGCCCTTATTGAAAACTGCTTTTGTTGTGGACTATATGTCACAATTGCGAATGGAAACTTCAGAGAAGTCGTTCAGACTGTTCTACATATATCAAAGTCAATGTGCACCTTGCAAGAACTGCACATTGTCTTTGACACTTATCTTGAACTATCTATTAAAATATTTGAAATAATCAGACGAATCTCTACAAGTAGAACAATTGACCTTGCCTGCATCAAAAATTCAACACCTATACCTGTGCAGCTTGATAAATTCTGGTCATCAACATCAAACAAGATGAACTTTGAGATTTTAATGCACCAAAACATTGCTGATGCTTCAGAGAACACTGAATTTCCAATTATTGCAAGTGGAATGATTGTCAATGAGGAGTTGGTGACTGCAGAGACATATTCAAAAGGTATTATGGGCTATATTGTTCACAAACTTAACAGCAAATTGGAGGAAGCTGACCTTTGGGTTGTGCCATATCTTGAATTGGGTGTTGGAAATGGTTCCAATCGAGTCATTTTACCGTCAAATGAAACAGATGTTATTATTGTGCTACTTAGATGTGTTGCAATGTTCATAAGTCAAGCATTGTCAGAGTTATGGATATGTTATGTCTAGAAAATGCAATTTATCCTGCTTCCTATTCTGTAAAAGAAAAATCTGGGAGCTTAAACTGCTGAACCTGTGATGTTTCTAAAAGGATTTGCTGAGACAGAAGAAGAATGTGACTTTAATGATCTAAAAAACACCTTGTACATGTGTGTGGAAAACATGTTTTGACTGTCACACATTTGACGATCTGCGGTACAGTGAGGTCAAGAGATCATTCTCACTAAGTGACCTTCCACCGACATCATATTCCATGCGTGGACACATAAAAAGAGCATTCTACTTGATCAAAAGATGTGTAAACTTTCTGGATGATGCATATGTAAGGAAAGATCCATGTTCATTTGGTTGGGAAGATATTGATGGGGTGCTAAAACCTACACATTTCTAAACCCTCTATCCACAGAACATACATGTACATGTGCTTTCAAAACACATGCTACAAAAAGATTTCCCTGTCAATATGCTCTTCTCAAGTGTTCAACATGCTGTAAATGTCTCATGAGCGATTGCTGAAACAAGTGAATAAAGTGAACTATGATAATGGGGGTCATTCCAACCCTGGCGGTCGGTGTTAAAGCGGCGGCCAACCCGCCAACAGGCAGGCGGTAAAAGAAATGGAATTCTGACCCTGGCGGGAACCGCCAACACAGCCCGCCACTTTAACACTCCGACTGCCACGGCAGGACAAACAAACAGCGCGGCGGTCACCGCCAACAGACAGGCGGCAGACAATGTACCGCCCACACTATCACGACCCACCAATCCGCCACCTTTTCCGGGGCGGGAGCCCCGCCGATAAAAACACGGCGGAAACAGACTACGAACGGGAAAACGCTCACCTCTATACACTCCACGAGGAATCTGGACAGCATGGAACCCGAATTAAACATCCTACCAGCTATTGTCTACCTGCTCCTCTACCAGGAGCACGAACGCCGGCGCAGACGACAACGGTGAGTACTGCACCTACGACACAGGGGAGGGGGGAGGAGAAAAGGTTACGGGCACACACATACGCGACACCCCCCCCCAAATCCCTACACACCAATGCAGAGCAACAAGTCAGAGTGACACCCCCCAAACCCCATGGAATAATGCAAAGACAAAATAAAATGATCATTAAAATTTAAGTATATTATAGCATATTTGAAGTTAAGTGAAATATGAAATATATAAATAAAATATATTACAACATGAACAATATATACATAGCCCAAAAGTCCGGCACATATTGGCTACCTTCCATTGTTCGTGGGCCAATGTGCATAAACACATGGGCAAAGCCCACACACGAGACCCGATTCCATTGGAGAGAACACTGCTGGGGCATCAGATAATAAAACCACAGGTACCTCAGGGGGAAGGGAAGGGGGGGCACCTCAGCCACATGAGTCCACAATGCCAGATCCACGAGGGGCCTCCATGCCCACTGTACCATCCTGGGGAGTGCAAAGCCACAGTCTCTCAAGTCTCTACAGTGGGTGGATTGCCCACTGTACCATCCTGGGGAGTGCAAAGCCACAGTTCATCAGGTGGATTACAGACTCCACTGGTTATGGAGGAGGCATGTTGGCCAGAGTGCTTCGTGAAGCCCTGCCCGACACAGATCCGGCCCTGCCAATGGGCCAGCGGTGCTTGAGATGAAGGGCCCAGCGGAGCGGTGCTTGACAGGAAGGGCCCAGCTAAGCGGTGCTTGAGATGAAGGGCCCAGGGGAGCGGTGCTTGAGATGAAGGGCCCAGTGGAGCGGTGCTTGAGATGAAGGGCCCAGCGGAGCGGTGCTTGAGATGAAGGGCCCAGCGGAGTGGTGCTTGACAGGAAGGGCCCAGCGGAGCAGTTCAGAGACGGCGGTGCCCAGCGGAGCGGTGCTTGAGATGAAGGGCCCAGCGGAGCGGTGCTTGAGATGAAGGGCCCAGCGGAGCGGTGCTTGAGATGAAGGGCCCAGCAGAGACGGCGGTGCCCAGCGGAGCGGTGCTTGACAGGAAGGGCCCAGCGGAGCAGTTCAGAGACGGCGGTGCCCAGCGGAGCGGTGCTTGACAGGAAGGGCCCAGCGGAGCGGTGCTTGACAGGAAGGGCCCTGTTCAGCGCGGCTTGACAGGAAGGGCCCTGTTCAGCGGTGATTGTCACGGCGGGCCCTGTTCAGCGGTGCTTCTCACGGCGGGGCCCTGTTCAGCGGTGCTTCTCACGGCGGGGCCCTGTTCAGCGGTGCTTGTCTTGGCAGGGCCCTGTTCAGCAGTGCTTCTCACGGCGGGGCCCTGTTCAGCGGTGCTTGTCTTGGCGGGGCCCTGTTCAGCGGTGCTTGTCACGGCGGGGCCCTGTTCAGCGGTGCTTGTCACGGCGGGGCACTGTTCAGCGGTGCTTGTCACGGCGGGGCCCTGTTCAGCGGTGCTTCTCACAACGGGGCCCTGTTCAGCGGTGCTTGTCTTGTGTTCCTAGGGAACCAGATCTGGCCAATAATTCCCGCTCAGTCGCCATCCGACCTTTCGCTTGCGGGGCCCTCCTGTGCTGGAGTCCTGGGCCCGTGGGTGTCCTCCGTCACACCCGAAATGGGGCTGGTGGGGCCCTCCTGGGCAGCTCGCCTGCTGCCGGACTTGTCCGCCCTGCTGCCCTTGCCCTCCTTCGCCGAATCTCTGGGGCCCTTGCCTCCCTGTGTGGATGTGCCAGGTGACGGTGCAAGGGTAGTGTCCTTGGGGGCAGCCGTCTCAGGCCTGTCGCCCCGGCCCTTCCCTTTTTTGGTTCTTTTCCCAGGGGGTGGGCTGGCTGTCCCCTTGCTGCTGGCCGATGTTCCTGCCCTAGGAGCTGGTGGACTCCAATAGCCCTGAACTATGGTCCTAGTAGGTGCAGGGCTTGTGGTGGCTGAGGTGCTGTTTGGACTCTTACGAGATGGAGGGGGTGGGTCAGGTGATGCAAAAAGGTTAATTTTGGAGAGGAAAAAGTTTTTAGGAGCAATGGGAAGGGTAGGTGCAGTGGGTATGGGAGTGGAGGAAGAGGATGTGGTTGTAGGAGAGTCAAGTGTGCTGTCTTTGGGTGCAGGTGCTTGTGACGGAGGCTGTCGTGAGGTGGATGGCTGTTGGGTGGGTGGCTGCCTGCGTTTGTGTGGTTTGGAAGAGGGGGTGACAGACACACTGGGAGAGGACACAGGGGACGTGTAAATGGCAGTGGGGGTGGTGACTGCACGTGTGCGGAGTGTTCTGGTTGGTGTGCTGGTGATGGACGTACTGGCTGCTGGTGGTGTGCATGCAGGTGTGAGTGGAGATGTCACAGGGAGGGAGGAGGGAGACGAGGAGGAGGGGGACACAGAGGAGGCAGTGGCTGTTGGCATGTCTGCATGTGTATGTTGGTTGGGTGAATTCTTGTGTGATCTGTGGTGCTTATGTCTGGATGAGCTGCCCTTGGGTGTGGATGTGTGTGCAGGCTGGTCTGTAGGTGTGTCTGGGATAGGCAGAGGAACAGGGGAGTGGGACTGGGTGGAGGAAGTTGGAGGAGGGAGGCTGGAGACAGGGACAATGGCTGCCGTCAGTGCTGAGGCCAGAGCGTTGAACGATCGCTGATGGGCCGCCTGACCCGAATGAATGCCCTCCAGGTATGCATTGCTCCGATGCACCTCCCTTTCTACCCCCTGGATGGCATTCAAAAGGGTAGACTGCCCAACAATGAGCGTCTGGAGGAGGTCAATGATCTCCGCACTGAGGGCAGCAGGGGTAACTGGGGCAGGGCCTGAGGTGCCTGGGGCGGAGGAGATGCCCGTCTTCCTGGCCGAGCGGGCACGGGGCGAACGCTGAGGGGCTGCTGGGAGGGCGGAGCTGGTGCAATGGGTGGCGGCTGTACCTGTTGTTGCGGTGTGCACGGATGTTGCCGCCACCACAAGGGAGCTCCCTTCAGAGGACGTGTCGGTGTCGCTGACGTCTCCATGGGTCCCCGTTGTGGAGCTTCCCTCGCCCTCCGTCTCACTGGTGTACTCGGAGTCGGTTGCATGGCCCTCCGGGGCCATGTGAGATGCAGCTCCCTCGTGCGCCGATGCCACTTCTCCTCCGCCTGATGATGCTAATGCACACATGAACAGGAAAACCAAAAAAAGGGGGGGGGGGAGAAGAAAGCAAGACATGTTGAGTGCATGCATTGGCGACACCGTTGGCGGAGAGGACAGACACAGAAGCCCCCTGCACTACGCCGCGCACTCGGGGTACACTACTCAATTATTGTGACTTGGCCTACAAGTCTATGGACGACAAACGCACACATAGGTGAGCCCGGGCCATGGATAGCTGTACTTAGCACCCTACAGAGGTGGGGGGCGGGGGCACAGGGCCATGCCTTACGGAGGGGCCTAGCCTACAGAAACCGCCCTGGCCTAGAGATAGCCACAGCCCTCCTCCCCCACCCAGACACCTCCACTGTGCGCTAATATAGCAGAATGTGCTGATACGCACCCCCTTGTGTCTGCTGTGATGTCCTCACGCGCCCATCCAAATCGGGGTAGGCCACCGCCAGGATCCGGGACATCAGGGGGGTTAATTGCCGTGTGGCACCCCTCCTAGGTTGGGAGGCCATCCCCAGCAGAGCCTCGGAGGTCTTTCTGCTCCCGCAGCGGATGTCCTCCCACCTCTTGCGGCAGTGGGTGCCCCATCTGTTGTGGACCCCCAGGGCCCGGACGTCCTTGGCGACGGCACGCCAAATGTCGATCATCTGATGTGCGCTGACCTGTGTGATATGTACAGGGTGGGAAAAGAAATATCATCACTTTTCTGCATGGTCGATGTGAGTGGCCCCCCCTCCCTAACCTTGCCATGTGGCACATGCTCTCATCTGTCGTGCGTTGCATTCCTCATTCGCTCCCCTCCCCACCATCTTACATCCACCCCACTCAACACAGGCATAGCCCATACAACGTGCTCCCTGTGTACTTACCTGTTGGTCTGGAGGACCGTAGAGTAGCGCATACTGGGGGAGGACCCCATCAACAAGTTTCTCCAATTCCTCAGATGTGAAGGCAGGGGCCCTTTCCCCAGTCGCAGCAGCCATTGTCTCTTCCAGACCGAGGTCACAGCAGCGCTTGCAGTATAGGTCCTCTCCTGTGGATGATCAGGTCTCGAGTGATTAAGCAGATAGAAAATGGCGGTCACGCCCGCAGCGGTGCGTACCGCGGCGGTGCGTACCGCGACCGCCGGCGCACATCGTCATTGGCTCATGAGACCCATAGGGTTCAACGTTAACCAATGCTGCTTTGCGCCGCGGTCTTTGACCGCCTACCGCCACGGTGTGCCACGCCAGCGCATTGACCTCACATCCCATTGTCACACTTCACAGGTCAGGCAGCCGCCATTTCAAGGGCCCACATGGCTTAATTTCTACTGCGTCACACAGGCCTAGGCCTTGCATTGCCAATCATACAAGCCATTCAATGCATAGCTAATCGTGTACTGTGCAAGCTGTGGTTACGTACCTGTGGGTTGCTTGACTCTGTGCTCCATGTTGTCCTTCCTAGGCACCGTCCGCTGGGACTTGCGAGGAGATGGAGGAATCCTCCCGTGTACAGACCGCTGGTGGACCTGTCGACAATGGAAGAAAGACATGTCATACTGACATACAGACTTGACCGAGCCACTATACAGGAACTGTGTGCCCAGCTGGAGCCAGACCTGATGTCCCCCATTCGCCAACCCACAGGGATTCCCCCTCTGGTGCAGGTTCTGTCAGTAGTCCATTTTTTGGCAAGTGGATCATTCCAAACAACAGTGGCCATATCATCAGGGATGTCTCAGCCTATGTTTTCTAAGGTTTTGTCCAGAGTGTTGTCTGCCCTGATGAAATACATGCAGAGCTACATTGTTTTCACTGAGGTGGGCGATTTGGCTACAGTGAAGGGGATTTCTATGCCCTTGGACATATCCCCAACATCATTGGTGCCATTGATGGGACTCATGTGGCTTTGGTTCCCCCCAGTGAAAGTGAGCAGGTGTACAGGAACAGAAAAAGTTATCATTCGATGAATGTCCAGGTGGTCTGTTTGGCTGACCAGTACATCTCCCATGTAAATGCCAAGTTCCCTGGGTCAGTGCATGACGCGTACATCATGCGAAATAGCAGCATCCCTTATGTGATGGAACAGCTACAGAGACACCGTGTGTGGCCAATAGGTGACTCTGGTTACCCCAACCTGTCGTGGCTATTTACCCCAGTGAGGAATCCCAGGACAAGGGCAGAGGAAGGCTACAATGAGGCCCATGGGAGAACTAGGAGGATTATAGAAAGAACCTTCGGCCTCCTAAAGGCCAGGTTTAGGTGCCTGCATATGACAGGTGGATCCCTAATGTACTCACCAAAGAAGGTGTGCCATATCATCGTGGCCTGCTGTATGCTTCACAACCTGGCTTTGCGACGCCAGGTGCCTTTCCTGCAGGAGGATGGTCCAGATGGTGGTGTTGTAGCAGCTGTGGAGCCTGTGGAGAGTGAAGAGGAGGAAGACGACAGGGACGACACAGACAACAGGGACACAGTGATACAACAGTATTTTCAGTAGCACACAGGTACGAATCGACCACGCCATTTTACATTTACTTAAAGTCTCCTGCCTCTCTACTGTATGTGTTTCCCCCCAGTTCCTGTTAACTGAGTTGTGACTTTCCCTTCCATTTTCAGAGCTGTGGGCCCCACTGCGTGACCTCTGCTTTGTTTGCCAATGGACTACAGCTGTGTGACAGTGGTATGTTGTCATCAAAATGTAACTGAACATTTGGGCACCGTTATGTCTAATACATTTGTTCAAAATACAAGCAGACTCCAGATTTTTTAAGTGCAATAAGTGATTTTATTAAAGTGCTTAATTTAGGAACATGATTGTAAAACGGTGATGGTGGAGTAATGTCCATGGCAGAATCCAGTTTTCAGTCTCACAGGTGCATTGTCCATATGCCTGTGGAAGGATGGAGCAGGGGCAGTTTAAGTTTGGACAGGGTGACAATGTGGGACAGTGGGATGACATCAGGGGGTATCCTTTGCTGGCGGGGGTCTTGGCATCCTACTCTGTCTTCTTGTGAGATCTCAGGGCCCGCTTGCGGGGTGGTTCTTCTTCTGCAGGAGGTGGGGTTCTGGTGGCCTGTCGTTGTGTGGGGGCCTCCTGTCCACTAGCGCCGGCGGAGGTGGTAGGCTGTTCCTGGTCCATGCTAGTGACAGGGGCCCATTGTGGTGCCACATGGTCCCGCAATGTGGTGACTATCTGGTTAAGGGCCACGACGATGGTCCCCATTGCGGAACTAATGTTTTGCAGTTCCTCTCTGAACCCCATGTACTGTTTCTCCTGCAGTACCTGGATCTCCTGGAACCTGGCCAGTACCGTAGCCATCGTCTCCTGGGAGCGGTGGTATGCTCCCATGATGGAGGAGAGGGCCTCTTGGAGAGTCGGTTCCCTGGGCCTGTCCCCCCGTCGCACAGCAGCCCTCCCAGTTCCCCTGTTTCCCTGGTCCTCTGTCCCCTGGACCGTGTGCCCACTACCACTGCCCCCAGGTCCCTGTTGTTGTTGGGGTGGTGGGTCAACCTGGGTGCCCTGTAGTGGTGGACACACCGCTGATTGATGTGTCCTGGAGACAGAGGCATGGGCCCGCTGGGTGGGAGCTGTGCTGGTGTTCCCAGAGGGGGTTAGGTCTGCTGTAGCCTGTGGCTGTCTGTGGGGAACCGACTGTCCCGAGGTCCCCGATGGGCCGGGCTGGTCATCTGGGTCTAGGGAGACAGAGCTGCTGTCATCACTGGGGGCCTCTTCTGGGGTGGGATGGACATCTCTGGACTCTCCGTGGCGGTGTGGTGGCGTTCAGGTCCTGCAGGGGTATAAGAGTATGGTTATTGCTTCTGTGTGTGCCATTTCGTGTAATGGGTGGGTGGCCGTGTCCCCCAGTGCTGGCATTCCCTTGTGGGGGCTTTTGTGACAGTGGCTTGTGGGGGTGATTGGTGTGTGCAGCGGGCATGCTTTGGTGATGGGTGTCCATGCTTTGGGGACGCATGCAGGGCTAGGTTTTGGGATGGGTGGGTTGTGATGGTGAGCCATTAGCAAGGAGTTGGTGTGATGGGGTGAGGGTGGGGGTATGATTTGGCATGCAGGTGGGGTGGGGGGAATGAAGTAGTGAAGATTTGACTTACCAGAGTCCATTCCTCCGCCTACTCCTGCGAGGCCCTCAGGATGCAGGATGTGCAAGACTTCCTCCTCCCATGCTGTGAATTCTGGGGGAGTAGGTGGGGGTCCGCCGCCAGTCTTCTGCACCGCAATGTTGTGCCTTGATACCATGGAACGCACCTTCCCCCGTAGGTTCCACCGCTTCCTGATGTCGTCCCGATTTCGTGGATGCTGTCCCACAGCGTTGACCCTGTCCACTATTCTTTGCCATAGCTCCATCTTCCTGGCAATGGTGGTGTGCTGCACCTGTGTCCCGAAGAGCTGGGGCTCTACCCAAACTATTTCCTCCACCATGACCCTGAGTTCTGCGTCAGTGAACCTGGGGTGTCTTTGGGGTGCCATGGGGTGGTGTGGATGAGGTGAGGGGTGGTGTATGTGTTGTAGAGTGTGGTGAGTGTGGTGGTGTGTGGTGTTTTGTGCGTGGATATTGTGTAGGTGATGTTGTGATTTGCCTCTGTGTGATGGTGTACTCTATTCTGTGCTGTCTCTCTCTGTCCTTCATTCGCAAATCTGGTCGTAGGGGTTTGTGGG
Source organism: Pleurodeles waltl (assembly GCF_031143425.1). Classification (NCBI taxonomy): domain Eukaryota; kingdom Metazoa; phylum Chordata; class Amphibia; order Caudata; family Salamandridae; genus Pleurodeles; species Pleurodeles waltl. Next base: position 942,040,142 of record NC_090449.1, read on the forward strand.
TGATGTGGGTGTGTGTTTTATATTTAATTGGGTGTGTGGGAGTGGTGTGTGTATCTGTCTCAGGTGTGTGTATTTTGAATTATCCAATGTGGATGTGTTTTGTAAAGGTGTGTGTATTTTGAGCGCGGCGGTGTGTACCGCCAATGGAATACCGCGGTTGAAAGACCACTGCAGGGATTTGTGGGTCGGAATGGTATGGGCGTATTTCTGTTGGCGTGACGGTGGAGGTTTGGTCATCGCCAGTTTCCCGCTGACCTTTGGTGTGGCGGACTTTTGTTGATGTCGGGTTTTTGGCGGTTTGCCAGTTGTGGGTCAGAATGACCGTGGCGGTTTACCGCGGCGGTGTTATGGCGGTCTTCTGACCGGCGGTAAGCGCCTTTTACCGCCGAGGTCAGAATGACCCCCAATGTGTCTAAAACTGGAGTGATAAACAGTATTTTTTTCATATTCAGATCAAAAACATTGTTTGGTCTATACATAAAGGGTTAAAACCGTTATTATTTGTATCATTTCTATATATGTCTCTTCTTCCTCTATTATAGTGCTATTTTAGAAAATGGTGGAAGGGTTGCTCCGAGGAGTTATTGTCTGTCTCTATAAGACTACCTGACCCCCCAAAAATGTTTTGACACCAGAATGAAGTACATAGGCCTCATGGCTCCTGAAATATTACATCATCACTGCAACACACCAGACATTCTTAACAATGTCGTCCAGAGAAAATTGCCCCAGATCAGCAATGCCTACACAAGCTAAATTACTTCTCTAATGATCCAAAAACACAAATCAAAAATGAAAATATCTGGACAACTATTTTTTATGGAGGTATATTTCAGGGGGCTGGGATTACTGTATGAATATAAGGGGCATGTTTTTTTTATATTGCCGGGATCAAATTACCAGTGAATCTTTGAATTTTTTAGTTGTTTATGGTGGATTTTCACATTTTTTCCATGCTGTAAGAGGGAATCTTGACCACCAGAACCGCTTAGCCCAGATCTGGGAAAAGAAGGGTTAAAGAGTATCTGGAGGCGTGCTCCAGGTACCCTTTTTGCTCAGCATGCTCAAAGCATGCTCAGAGATCACTTGATTTGTATGCCAGAACTTGTTCCATTATAGTCACTTTTTCTAGGCTTCTAGGTGAAGGATGAGAGTGAGTTTCAGTTGGAAGATTCATGAACCAACAGGGTTTAGTAAATTAAAGAAATCAGAAGTTTAATAAAGTTTGTCTTCTATGTTAGGAATATATTTTCAAGAGTTTCTTTTAATTAATTTGGAGGACAATTCAATTCCTAAAGTATGCTTTGAAAGCTGTGACAGACACATTTTTGTGGAAAATGTCCTGAAGAATGTTCGTGATTTTTTATGCAAATTTACTTGGTAAACATTTATGAGGGTTAAAATGTATTGTTTTAGTGTAATTGCACGTCACTTGTTTGCCCCAATTTGAAGAGTCTTTTGAGATTTACTCTTGTCATTGACAGGAATAATTCTCTGACATCTCCTGGAAGTGGAATAGGTAGCTGAAAACTTTGCTAATTCCCAGAAAGTACATTTATAGGCAAGACCAAACTTTTCAGGATATTCCCTCGATAAATGTTTGCTTGCTGCCCAATAAAATGTTTTACCCACATGGAAAAGTTTGCATGAGTTGATCTTTTCTGAACTGAAAGTCAATGATTTACTATTCATATATATGGCTTTATATTTATAAAATGTATTGTGTTTTGGTATGATAAATCTACAAGAGCAAAACTTTGGATATTAGGGCTCACATTGTGTTGCAGCCATAAGTTTTATATTTCAGTTGGTGACCAGAAAGATTTTTAGCTGTACTCAACAATGGGGACATATCAGCAGGGAAGGCCTTATGCATAAGGCATAATGAGCCTCATTACGAGGCCGCCCGCAAAACTCATTCCGCCTTCAGTCCGCCTGTGAGGCCTGAACACCGCCAGCCCTATTAAGAGTTCAGAGCAGGGCCGGCGGGCAGAAACAGCTCTTCCGCCCGCCGGACCTGCGGTGAACAGGGCCTTAACATTGACGCTGGCTCCTAATGGCTCGTAATTCGGGCAGCGGAATGCATGATGGGGCTGTGCATGGGGCCAGCCTTTCCATGGCGGTATTAACCACCATGGAAAGGTTGGTGGAAGGGGTACTCGTAACTGGTGGCAGCCTGGCGGTGTCGGCAGTCGGATCGTGGTTGCTCTGCCATGGTCATAATGTGGCGGACAGACCGCCACAACCGCAGCGGTCTGACCACCACCACGGGTCAGACTCATAATGAGGGCCAATGTCTTGAATTCAACCCATTAGTTGGTCTGAAACTAGTGGACTTCCATTTCGTTTTGCGAAAATGATTAGCACATGTAAAGCCATGAATGCACCATGCCTCATAATTTTTCAATATTTGAGACTTTAATCTCATTTTGGTATGGACGTTTCTAGCTTTGATCGTGTAACAAGGTCAGTGCTTTGAAGGAGGAGCACACATATGTGATAGAGCTTGTTTTTGGTGCCACTATTCAATTATGTCATCAATGGCAGGTTTAAATTGAGAGTATCTCCCAAGTTGCAGCCTCCTTTTAATGAATGTGTTTTCTAGTAGAGTAAACTCTGTTTGGAGGCACTGAGAAACAATTAGTTTGGATACATCAGGTTTGGGTTTGCATTAGGCATCCATAGCTTGTTGAAAATCTGTTGGTTCAATGGATAGCGTGATTTGAATTGGGTTTGAGTGTCATCAGGGCACCTGTAGTCATCCATGTTGAAATTGTTTGAAAGACTATTATGCAGGAATTGTTGAGTCTTAGGGCCAGATCTAAAGTTTGGAGGGCAGTATACCATTCATCCGGTTGGCAGAGGACATTGCATGTGCCTCCCTGACAGACTATTGATGCCAAATTTGATCAATGTTTCCCCAGCGATGATAGGAACCACTGTCATAGCAGTTCCTTTCAAAGTACAAAACGTTAGTGATTTTGAAGGTCACCTACCAGACTTTTGCCAACTGTTTGTTTTTCAAAACCAAACTCCCAAAGTGGGAATTTGTTAATCAAAAACAAAAGAACACTAATGACCCCCACATATAGAGTTTTTCCATGGATGTGACGATCATTACTTCTATTCTCCACCACCAGGTTCTACTATCCACTCTAAATAGTGCGAGCAATATAATGCCCTTTCTCATATGTCCCCTGCTCCACCTAGCTGTCAAAGGAAGCTTTCTTTTGTCAGAGCCAAGAGAGTCTCTGTTGATGGAAAGCTGACAGTCCTCCTGACACTGAGTAGGACGGGGGAGGCATCAGTTTGTCGCAAACACAATGGAGTTGCTTAGTCCCAAATCAGCAACTTATTGACTAAGCCAACTATTCTGGGACTTAACATATCATCATGGTGAGTATATAAGACTTGTTAATTCTGTTGGACAATGAGGAGGTAAAATAAATAAAGGTTGCTCCTCTGACACCACAAGGAGTTTTTAGGACAAAAATTTACATAAAACTATCCAACCTAAATAAAGTGGGCAATGCGATGCCCTTCTTCAGATGGTCCTTACTTCATCAAGCCTTTGGAGGAAGGTTTTCATTGATGGATCCAATGGGGGGATCTATTGACGGAAAGCTGATGGTCTTCTCAACCATAACTAGGGCAGGCGGAATGTCAGTTTGGTGGACAGGGTACTCTGTCATCTTTGAGACAGAGCACCCTATCTGCAAAAAAACTTTAAATCTGGTGATTTCTCTTTAACCCCTTCGTGCCTGCAAACACATTCAATAAACTTGAACTAATTCAGTCTTGTCAACAGCCTTTCCATCAATGCCTCGAAATTTAAAATTTGACTTTTGGGAAGAAGGGAAGCAAATTGATTGTCATATTGTAAGGCATCAAAATGAATTTGGCCACACAATTTGACCCTCACTCCTGGCCCTGAATTCCAAACATTTACCCTCTTTCCTGTATGTAGCAATGGTTTTTCCACCCAAAATGATTAACAACTTTGATACAATCTATATCCAGTGCGTCAGGCTCCTGTGTTCCCGCTGTGCAAGCAATACTATGCCAAATACTGAATTTGAAAACTTTTTCTACTCTTTATGTAGTCTCTCTTTGCAACTATGCATGTGATTGCCTGAATACACAGTAGATGCATTAAAAAGTGGGTCTCCAAGGAGTTATCCTATAATGACACCAAACATCATAACCTGAATGCAAGCTACATTGGGAAACTTCTGACTGATCATAATTTGCCTCTCCTGGAGACTTTATCGACCCTCTGGTAAGAATTTGTTACAGTCCACTTTATTTCCGTTAGGGCGATAGAAGGATCTTAAATATATTGCTGAACTAAAGCATTGCCATTTATTAATTGAAAGTCTTCAGGAAGCAAAACAATTTTACCTTGATTTGGATCTGGATTCTGCTGTCAAAATTATGTACTTATGCTTTCGCCTCCTGTATATTCCAATAGCTGATGCAGAGGGCTCTTGGTGTACCTTGCTGCTGTCGAATGGTGGTTGCTGCCTATGTAGCTACAGACTAGAAACATTGGAGCATGTACTCTGTATTTGCCATAACATACTGGATTTGAGATAAAAATATCTTTGTTAAAGGATTATTCAAAACAAAGTAAGGGCACTTGAAGAAGGAATTAACAACAGATGCTTCTCATCAAGGGCAAAGAAGCTTCATCAATAAATTGGTGACATTTCTGGCCAGCTCCTATGAGTGGCTTACCTCTGTTAACATGCACTGCTTTTTATCTTGAAATCATTTTCAAGCCTGATGTATCAGGTTCAAGTCTTTCTCGCACTTGCTATGATGATATGTCTTACAAAGACAACACTATAGTTATTGATTAAGCACTGATCTTTATTATGCATCTCCTCTCTCCACCAACATTGCAGTTCTGTCAGGTGCTTCACAGTGTAGACCCTCCTGATCATAATATTCCAAGGCAGGCTTAATTGTCTAACTGTAGCAATACACCACTTAGTGATAATGGGAAGGTGGAATTAACTCATGCGGAATAAACTTTTTCTAATTATGAAATACAACTTATATAAATGTTATCACTATAACATATCTTCCCCATTAATTTAAAGAGAAACGTGTCCTAGAAGCTCCTGGGCAAAAGGATAATCAGTCATTTTCTCATGACATAGGCCCTCATTAGAAGTTTGACGATCCTACGATGGCCATGGCGGCAATGGTGGTCCAACTGCCATCAGAATGGCAGTCGGACCGCCATACTACGAGACATGTTGGCCCATTGAACAAAGACTGACACGGTTCTGCCAGCACCGCCAAGCAGCACAGACCTCCACAGTCACGAGGCAGCACAAACAGGTCGGCGGAGACAGTGTTTCTGCTGCACACATTACAAGATTGCACACCACCAATATCAATGTGGCAGGCCAACCACTATCTCTAAGAAGACAGAAACAGACAGTATACAGGGAGACACTCACCTCCAGGCAGCTTCACACGTCTGGGGCCACCAGAGAACCCATCACACAAGTCATGCCACTGCTGCTGGTCATCGAAGAAGACCCAAAACACCACTGTTGTACACACACCTACCTGTGACATTCATCTTGATAACAGATCGTAGCACCGTCAGTCACATCATGAGGATGGCTACAGGCAACAAGTGCACTTGGCATCAGAACCAGATACCATGACCGACATAGGCACACTCACAATATGCCCCCTTTAGGCAGCTCACTCACACTGCACTGTGACACGATACAAAAACACACAGCCACACATCTCAGTCACAGGGACCGTGAAGGCTACACAACATTCTCTCACACGTCATCAACAACACATAAAAATTACACACAAATACAACTCACACACTCAAATTCCACACAGGCCATGGACTTTTGTCACATACAACACACATATGTATCAATGTTGCATCAAACACTAACAACATCACCATCAAAAACCCTGCAATGGAGACACACATCACAGCCCAATGGAAGGACAATGGCATGCATAATGCACAGAGAGACAAATAGACAAAGGGCAATATACACACAATACCTACACAATAATTGGGATGGGAGCACCAGGAACACCCAGGAAAGAAGGCTGCACTGGGACACATATCACCTTGCACACACCCCAAAACAACATGTGCACAGGAAAGGGCCCTACATGTGTGTCAGGGACAAACAGTACTAGATCCAAATTACATGCTCATCAGCACAATGTGGGAGTGCAACTCAACAAAGCACATACAACTGCGACTGCATGGGACATAACCTCTACAGGAACTAGTTGCAAGGGACACACATAGAAATGGACACATGCACAGTGAACTACAAACAAATCTAGCACAACTGAACACCCTCCATGTCTGCACTCCCAAAACGCAAGCTGACACACATCAGATCAAGATATAAGCTCTGTTTGGGGCACAAGTCCAACACCATACAATCTCACAATGGACAACACAAGATGAAATCCTATAACAAACACCACACAATGCAATGACACCATCATTGCATTTACACACACATATATCCCTACACTCAACATACACCTTTTTCTTGGGGACCACCAGCACTGCCCACGAAGTCAGATACCGCAAACAAGAGAAAATGGAGCAGCAAGCAGGCTGAAACACACAGAACTGTAGCCACACAACGCAAGTTAATCAGGAAGAACATTAAGGTAGAAAAGGAATTGCAGGACAAAGATATACCAAAAAAACAACAACTGTTTGGGATTTATTAATGAGAACAAGGCCATTGGCCAGTCCATATGTTTGGTTCCAGAGTAGCGCAGTGTGGTGCCTAAACTTAACTCCCAACTGCTATGGAACCTCTATCAATGGGGCAAGCATGCACCTCAAGGATTATCATGGGGGAGGGGGATATGATGATGGGTTGGGAGGGGAGATGGGGCTTGGGAGGGGTGGTCTTCTTCTTGGGAGGGTTGAGCTTCCTTTTGCCAGTGGGAGAAGTATGGGTGCTTGGAGGTGGGGCAGGGGCAGCCCTGGATGTGGAAGGGACAGTCTGGGAGCTGGGTGGCGCCTCTTGGGTTTGGGACAGAGTGGAGGAAACAGGGGTAAGGTCAAACAAAAAAAGTTTTTTAGGGCCATGGGGACGGTCAGCAGGAGGAGGTCAGGATTTGGAGGTTGAGGGAGTGGTCGTAGGCTGTATAGGTGTGGGTGTAATGGATGCATGCTTATGGGAGACATGCTTGTGTGTTGGGAGCGTCTGTTAGGCAGATGAGTGAGGGCATTTATGTGTCTTGGATTGGGGGATAGAGATGGTGGTTGAAGCTGTGGCAGGTGGGTGGGTGTATGTTGGGGTGGTGACTGCAGGTATGGTGGATGTGGTGGATGTCTGTGTGTCTGTAGTTGTAGTGTCTGTGGGTGTGGTGCTTATGGTTGATGTCTGGGGTTCTGCTGGGGTGGTGTCTGTGGGTAGGATGGGTGTGGTGGCTGTGTCAGTGACTGTTGTGACTGTTGTGGTGATCTCTGTAGGTATGCTCAATGTCGTGTGTGAGGCTGGGGTGGTGGGGTGTCCTGGGAAGTTGTGAGTGTTGCTATATCTGTGGGTGGATTTTGTTTGTGTGCGTGATGGTGTGTTTTGTGGTGCTTGTGTTTGTGTGCGCTCCTTTTGTCTTTTGAGGTGTATGTCTGCGGATCTGCTTCTGTGCTTTGGGTAGGTGGGGGAAGGGAGGATTAGGACTGGGAAGAGGGAGGTGGAGGAGGGACGGAAGGTGGGGGGTAACTGGCTGCCATCAGTGGGGAGGCCAGAGCCTGAGAAGATCTCTGTAGGCCAGGCATTGCACCATGAATGCCTTCCAGGAACAATTTTGTTTGTTACAGTTGGATCGCCAATACCTGGATGGCATTCACAATGGCTGACAGAGATACTTCTCAGGTGGTCAATAGAATCCTCACTGGGGGCAGCAGGGGTAACAGGGGCTGGGTCAGAGGTGCCTGCAGCGAATGAGCCACCTACCCTCTTGGGTGAGCGGACACGGCCGACTGGGTGGGAAGCAAGAGGGAGGGCAGTGATAGAATGGGGGGTGGCAGACAAGGATGGTACCCCAATGGGTCTGCCACCATGAGGGAGTGGCCACTAGAGCAAGAATCCAATGATGAGGATGATAATGTTGAACTGGTCCCCCCCCATGGCACAACCCTTGCCCTCAAGGCCACTGGGTCGCTCTGTGTCAGTTGTCTCTTGATTCGAGGTCCCATGGCCAGATGCTTCTCCACTCAGCTCGGCCCTGTCTCCTCCGCTTGCTGGTCCAGATGCTGCAAAGACAAGCCGAAATAGGGTCTTCACATGTCCATGAACATATTCAAACACCGCTTTGATTACCAAACATTACTGTGATGTCAAGTAGGCCTCAGCAAAAAACTTCACCTAACTGGCACATACATGTGCCATACCAAAGGCATGCATGCTATCTGAAGTGTCAAAAGTTGCCCTCAGGAAAATCAGGATCTCACACAATAACAATTGCACTCCTGAATTTGTGCAATTACTGTAAACATTGATCTAGTAGGAGACCTCTTCATCCACAAGGTTTTTCCCCATGGAGCAGACCTTAGTTACCCATTGACACATGATAATAGGCCAATGCCAAATGTATTCCCACATTTCCCACACAAGGGCATGCAGATATCTATTTGTCAGATACATAGGGACTAACAGAAATAAATGATGCTCCCAAATTCTACCATGTTGATGACAAGGAAATAATCATGTCACACTGGAAGCAGTTCCACTATGCACACTTCACCAAGTGACATCTGTCTCAATAGAGTCAATGAGGAATAATTGCTCAGATAGGCCACACATGAGGCATGGAAATGAACACTGTAGACATCATGTGCAAGATGTCAGGGAGAGATGTTCACTAAAAACACAACACCTTGAATCAGAAAGCCACATGGTGATCACCACTATTGTCTAGCACCCCTTACAATGACATGCTCTGAGTGTTTCAGTAACAGTCATTAGTCCTTGGCATGTTGGGGAGACAGAGGAGTTGCAAGGACTTTTAGAAGCCCCCTCAATAGGTTGTCCGATGGGAAGCTACATCACTATCCCCATTTTGTTCATAGCAGATGTCTGTTGTGGATAAATGCCTACACCCAAACACATGTGACTGAAACATAGTTGCAAGTTACTCCATAATGCATGCCAACAGTCAGGGCACAAATCTTAACTGTGACTCAGGTGCAGTGCACTCATCAACATGATGCCACATCAAGGCCATAGATATTCTCATTGTGGCTCTAAACCCTACGCCTACCCTGTCTAAACCCTACGCCAAACCCTGTCCCTCATTGCTCCTGCCATTGTACATGCCAAATGACAGGCTAAGATGTTTGATGGTATGTGTCATTAAATAGACAATGTCGACACAATCCTGTATGTGGCACAACATGGTATGTAGCCCCATTGTAAATGGTTTATTCCAAATACAGGTTGCCATGCACAAACATGTGTGGGAATAAAGACATCATCCCATCTATATAATATGACCATGCATGAAACTGCTCGCATATGTACACTGAAGGGAAAGGGATAAATGCTGACATGTAGGCACATTAAATGTTGGTAACAGTGATGGCACCTAAATCATGTCAATGGACAGTCCACACTTACCAATGGAAATTAGTGGTCCATAGCTGTATACATACTAAAATGGAAGCCCTGTCAATGCAAGTTGGATACCTTCACATAACAGATTGTGTTGAGGCACCAGGACCCATCAGACACCAAAGAAAACGAGCTTCTGGATGCAGATGCCAACATACACATTTACACACACACGGCTGAGGACAGTGATCCATCACCTATTTACCTTTGGCCTGAAACACTAAAGAGTAGTGGTCTGTTCCAAAGAAAATACACACACCAGAACAGCATATTATTGATAACTGTACACAGTCATATGTGGTTCTTGTAGGAGGCTGGACTGGCTTGTAGTGAGTACCTAGGGTTACTTACACCTTGCACCAGGCCCAGTTATCCCTTATTAGTGTATAGGGTGTCTAGCAGCTTAGGCTGATAGATAATGATAGCTTAGCAGAGCAGCTTAGGCTGAACTAGGAGACGAGTGAAGCTCCTACAGTACCACTAGTGTCATATGCACAATATCATAGGAAAACACAATACACAGATATACTAAAAATAAAGGTACTTTATTTTTATGACAATATGCCAAAAGTATCTCAGTGAGTACCCTCAGTATGAGGATAGCAAATATACACAAGATATATGTACACAATACCAAAATATGCAGTAATAGTCTTAGAAAATAGTGCAAACAATGTATAGTTACAATAGGATGCAATGGGGACACATAGGGATAGGGGCAACACAAACCATATACTCCAAAAGTGGAATGCGAACCACAAATGGACCCCAAACCTATGTGACCTTGTAGAGGGTCGCTGGGACTGTAAGAAAACAGTTAGGGTTAGAAAAATAGCCCACCCCAAGACCCTGAAAAGTGAGTGCAAAGTGCACTAAAGTTCCCCAAAGGACATAGAAGTCGTGATAGGGGAATTCTGCAGGAAAGACACAAATCAGCAATGCAACAACAATGGATTTCCAAACGAGGGTACTTGTGGAACAAGGGGACCAAGTCCAAAAGTCACAAGCAAGTCGGAGATGGGCAGATGCCCAGGAAATGCCAGCTGTGGGTGCAAAGAAGCTGCTACTGGACAGTAGAAGCTGAAGATTCTGCAGGAACGACAAGGGCTAGGAACTTCCCCTTTGGAGGACGGATCCCTCACGCCGTGGAGAGTTGTGCAGAAGTGTTTTCCTGAAGGAAGACCGCCAACGAGCCTTGCTAGCTGCAAATCATGCGGTTAAGGTTTTTGGATGCTGCTGTGGCCCAGGAGGGACCAGGATGTCGCCAATTGGGTCTGGGGACAGAGGGGGCATCGAGCAAGACAAGGAGCCCTCTCAGAAGCAGGCAGCACCCGCAGAAGTGCCAGAACAGGCACTACAAAGTGGAGTGAAACAGTGCTCACCCAAAGTCGCACAAAGGAGTCCCATGTCGCCGGAGGACAACTTAGGAGGTCATGCAATGCAGGTTAGAGTGCCGTGGACCCAGGCTGGACTGTGCACAAAGGATTTCCGCCGGAAGTGCACGGAGGCCGGAGTAGCTGCAAAAGTCACGGTTCCCAGCAATGCAGTCTGGCGTGGGGAGGCAAGGACTTACCTCCACCAAACTTGGACTGAAGAGTCACTGGACTGTGGGAGTCACTTGGCCAGAGTTGCTGGATTCAAGGGACCTCGCTCGTCGTGCTGAGAGGAGACCCAGGATACCGGTGATGCAGTTCTTTGGTGCCTGCGGTTGCAGGGGGACGATTCCGTCGACCCACGGGAGATTTCTTCGGAGCTTCTAGTGCAGAGAGGAGGCAGACTACCCCCACAGCATGCACCACCAGGAAAGCAGTCGAGAAGGCGGCAGGATCAGCGTTACAGAGTTGCAGTAGTCGTCTTTGCTACTTTGTTGCAGTTTTGCAGGCTTCCAGCGCGGTCAGCAGTCCATTCCTTGGCAGAAGGTGAAGAGAGAGATGCAGAGGAACGCGGATGAGCTCTTGCATTCGTTATCTAAGGAATCCCCAAAGACAGAGACCCTAAATAGCCAGAAAAGAGGGTTTGGCTACTTAGGAGAGAGGATAGGCTAGCAACACCTGAAGGAGCCTATCAGAAGGAGTCTCTGACGTCACCTGCTGTCACTGGCCACTCAGAGCAGTCCAGTGTGCCAGCAGCACCTCTGTTTCCAAGATGGCAGAGGTCTGGAGCACACTGGAGGAGCTCTGGGCACCTCCCAGGGGAGGTGCAGGTCAGGGGAGTGGTCACTCCCCTTTCCTTTGTCCAGTTTCGCGCCAGAGCAGGGCTGAGGGGTCCCTGAACCGGTGTAGACTGGCTTATGCAGAAATGGCCACCATGTGTGCCCATGAAAGCATTTCCAGAGGCTGGGGGAGGCTACTCCTCCCCTGCCTTCACACCATTTTCCAAAGGGAGAGGGTGTAACACCCTCTCTCAGAGGAAGTACTTTGTTCTGCCATCCTGGGCCAAGCCTGGCTGGACCCCAGGAGGGCAGAAACCTGTCTGAGGGGTTGGCAGCAGCAGCAGCTGCAGTGAAACCCCGGGAAAGGCAGTTTGGCAGTACCCAGGTCTGAGCTACAGACCTGTGGGATCATGGGATTGTGCCAACTATGCCAGGATGGCATAGAGGGGGCAATTCCATGATCATAGACATGTTACATGGCCATATTCGGAGTTACCATTGTGAAGCTACATATAGGTAGTGACCTATATGTAGTGCACGCGTGTAATGGTGTCCCCGCACTCACAAAGTCCGGGGAATTGGCCCTGAACAATGTGGGGACACCTTGGCTAGTGCCAGGGTGCCCACACACTAAGTAACTTAGCACCCAACCTTTACCAGGTAAAGGTTAGACATATAGGTGACTTATAAGTTACTTAAGTGCAGTGTAAAATGGCTGTGAAATAACGTGGACGTTATTTCACTCAGGCTGCAGTGGCAGGCCTGTGTAAGAATTGTCAGAGCACCCTATGGGTGGCAAAAGAAATGCTGCAGCCCATAGGGATCTCCTGGAACCCCAATACCCTGGGTACCTCAGTACCCTATACTAGGGAATTATAAGGGTGTTCCAGTAAGCCAATGTAAATTGGTAAAATTGGTCACTAGCCTGTTAGTGACAATTTGAAAGAAATGAGAGAGCATAACCACTGAGGTTCTGATTAGCAGAGCCTCAGTGAGACAGTTAGTCATAACACAGGTAACACATACAGGCACACTTATGAGCACTGGGGCCCTGGCTGGCAGGGTCCCAGTGACACATACAATTAAAACAACATATATACAGTGAAAAATGGGGGTAACATGCCAGGCAAGATGGTACTTTCCTACAGTTCTGTCAAAGCTAGTGATTTGAGATTACCTCCCAATGCAGTCCTAGGTCCCTGGTACAATAGGCCAAGGCTCATCAGTAGAAAACACATGGCATGTCAACAAAAAGAATCCCTCATCTACTGTGTGACACATGGCCCATCCCTAAATGTCAGGGGGAGCTGTCAGACACTTACTCATTCACTTGACAACGGAACAGGCAGGAAAATGCTGTGTACTCACCCCCTGTGGCTGCTGTGCTGCCCTCAAGTGCCATCAACGTCAGGATAGGTCAACGCCAGGATGAGGGCCATTGAGGGGGGTCATTGTCTGAAGTGCACCCCAGCCATGCTGGGAGGACAACCCCAGATGGGCCTCTGGATCTTCCATGCCCAGCATCTTTGTTCCGCCCATCTTTTTTTGCAGGGGGCGCTCAGCCAGCAGTGTACGCAGGGTCTGCACCTTCCGGGTGATGGCTCTCAAAAATCCCTTTCTTTTGATGGGCGGTGACCTGCATGGATGCAAAAGACATATCAAGAGATCATGTACACCTGTCCCATCACAAATGATAGAGTAACATACAAGTTTGGTCTTCCCCATTTGGTCTATTCTCCCCAAGTGTGGAATATGCAAGCCAGTAAGTACATGGCGGTGACTACAGAGATACATTTGCCAATCTGATGGACAACCGACCACCCTGCTCATGCCCTACAATGACTAGGCAGGCTTACTGACATCTTTAGGGACATGCTCTAGCAACCTGGGTGAAAGGTGAGCCACCATGAGGCACTTCACACCTGGGTGGTTTCTGAAAGGAATGCCTCTTAGACATAAATGAATATAAACATACGCAAGCTGTGAGAATGGCTCTTGGCATACATTCCCTACAGGGCACTGGCAGAGTACAAAGTCGTACAACACACATGGTTAACAATGGAGGGACTGGCATTGTGGGTACAGAAAGTGTCTAGCCAGTCCCTGTGTGGAGCTTTGCAATGACAAATGCAGACTCATGCCACTTCATGGATGGGGTTCTGTGCTACATACCTGTACCACAGAACACTTCTTTGGACATATATGTCCATCCTACTGAGAGGACATCCTAAAAATAAAGGCATGCATTGTCCAGTTTCCACTATGTGACCAAGCTACTGAGTCACATATCATGGTCTCCCAGGAATTATCACACTCCCTGCACTGTGGAAATGTCAGTTATGCAATGAGCCTGCACAGGCGTATATGCTTATACAACCTTTGGGAAGGTGACAATAGGGCTGTGGGAGTAAGGAACCTGTCAGGAGTCAGAGAGACACATTGAGAGTGATGTTATGGGCACATCTGTCACAGAGCAGCAACCCTCCCCTGTACACATTACAAATCTCATCAAAGGAATAAGGCATTCTGTGCACTGTATCAAAACATTGCCTCACATTGGTCACAAGACAAGATCTGCTGGGGTACAGGAAGTGTGCCACAGTTGCATAGCCACATGGATTACACCCAAACCTACACTGTAACACATATTGGGAGATACATGTAACAGACCCTGGTCTCTGCAGGCTGAGCAGACTGAACCTACATGACACTACATTCCCATCACTACAATACAAAACAGTACATCATGTATCCAACAGCAATTTAGCATGTGGTGTGTGTGGCAACCTGAATGTCATACCGTTCATAAAACAGACTAGCAAGGGCAGATGACTGAAGTAACCCTGTGGCAACATACACATAGCTCACATTCCTTACAACTGACACATACATTATGCATACCCAGCTCATGCTGGCATACTGCTGCGACAAATCTGATCAGAGGGACTCATAGTTGCACATATGTCCCATTCCTTAACAGGAGACTTTGCATACCCAAACCGTCCTTGGGTGTTAACACCGCTAAGAAATCCAACTATGATAGGGGAAGTCTGCTTCAATGATGCCCAACAAAGAATAAGGCGGGCAGTGGAGCTGGCTTTTGGGCTCCTTAAGGCCAGATTTAGGTGTCTTGACCGCACTGGTGGAACCATCCTCTACTGACCCGGTAAAGCGTGTCACATCATGGTGACCTGCTGCATGCTCCACAACTTTGCCCTGCGGGGGAATATCCCATACATCCCAGAGGAGGGAGAGCCTAAAGTGCCATGGGGTAAGCCTCCTGAAATACCAAGTGAGGATGACAGTGGTGAAGAAGGAGTTCACTTGCGGGAAGATCTCATCAATAGCTACGTTTCTTGAGTATGTCATGTGATGTAACGACTGTTACCATATGAGGAACTGTAGTTGTCAGAATGTGTGCAGTAGAGTGATTTTTCAAGACAAAGTGTGTTTGGAAAGTTAGCCTTTGACATGTTCCCATTTTGATGTAGCTGATTTGTCTGTGTCGGTCTCATTACAATGGAACCTCATTTCCAGATGCCTGTTTTGTGATTTGTATTATAGGCATGCTATACAACTTTGTTTTGTCTTTGTGCAGATACCTTCACCCTGACATCCTCATGTGGGCATTTCAGAGTTGTGACATTGGCAGGTATCTGATGCTGTTCTGACATGTGAAGTGGACATTAACTGTTCCAGTTTCAAGGCAGCCTGGCCAGTGTTTGGGTAAGTGGCCTGATATGCACAATGTGCTGGATTTCTTGTGCTGTGTTGAGCCAATTGCACCATGTGTGTGAATATGTGGGCCTGAAATATGTTGTCATCAATTGCAAGCCAGGCATTCACCCTTCACATAGGCTAAACACTGTTCTTGTATGACCTGTATGTAGCTGTAGATGTGTTTCATCATTGCAGACCACAGTGCCTGTGCCACAACACTGACATAGGTTTGTGTAATACCACCAGATGCATGGTCATTGGAGTATAATGGGCCTGTGATTAGAGGCTGTTCTTCCCTCTGTCTGAACCTTGGTTTATGGGTGTGGTGTTTGACAAAGCTCAAGCTAGTGACATTAATCACTTCTCTGTTTGCCCATGCTACAGGACAATGGGGGTCATTACGACCCTGGCGGTCATGGACCGCCTGGGCCGGGGACCGCAGATGCACCGCCAACAGGCTGGCGGTGCATCCAGGCCTATTCTTACCGCCGCGGTCAGAAAAGGGAAACCGGCGGTTTCCCGCCGGTTTTCCCCTGGCCTGAGGAATCCTCCATGGCGGCTCTGCAGGCAGCGCCGCCATGGGGATTCCGACCCCCTTACCGCCAGCCTGGTTCTGGCGGTTTTGACCGCCAGAACCTGGTTAGCGGTAACGGGTGTCGTGGGGCCCTGGGGGCCCCTGCAGTGCCCATGCCAACGGCATGGGCACTGCAGGGGCCCCCTAACAGGGCCCCACCAAGATTTTCAGTGTCTGCATAGCAGACACTGAAAATCGCGACGGGTGCAACTGCACGCGTCGCACCCTTTCCACTCCGCCGGCTCCATTTGGAGCCGGCATCCTCATGGAAGGGGGTTTCCCGCTGGGCTGGCGGGCGGCCTTCTGGCGGTCGCCCGCCAGCCCAGCGGGAAACTCAGAATTACTGCGGCGGTCTTTTGACCGCGCAGCGGTATTCTGACGGCGGTACTTTGGCGGGCGGCCTCCGCCACCCGGCAAAGTCGTAATGACCCCCAATATCTGACAAGGCCATGCCTTCTGTGGTCTGGAGGACTTTAACTTGGGATATCTACCCTGACACAATATGAGTAAGCCATTCGTGGCTTTGACAGTCCAGACTTTTTGACAGCCTGTGTGCTATACAGTGAATAAAATGTTTAGTGTGACCAGACACATGTAGCAATGTGTTTGTGTGTGTTCTTAGTAAACCTTAGCAGGACAGTGCACCTGTTACACATCCCTCCTTGCACTAGTATCTTGTGTCTTCCTCATTTGCTTTACACGTTCTTACATCTCTATATAGCAATAATTGTAACAGAAGCGAGCAGACACAAAGTTTGTGATAGGTGATATTTATTGTGCATAAGTGCGTAGGATGAAAATTTGGGGCATGATGGAACAGAAAAGTGAGGGGTTTAGTAATGGTTGATGAAATCATTGTATTAGATGCCACAGCATTTGAAGTCGAGCAGAGTGATCATGTGGCACACAAAGGAGTTAATTTAGGAAGAGGTTACTTGCTGGCAGTGGTGGGTGTCTTGCCATCTGCATCTCTTGTATTCTCAGCTGGACGTCCACATTTGTGTGGGGTGGGAGCTGCTGCTACAGAGTCATGAGTGTCTGTTGCAGGTTCTTACCCTGACAGGGCCTCCCTTCCAGTGGCTGGCACCGATGATGAAGGGGCTGGTGTTGATTGGCAAAAGGAAGGGGTATGCTGTTGCTCACAACTGGTAATTTCCCAGAACACTCCTATTATTGGGGCCAAGATGGTATTGGTGGCCTCCCACTTTTGAAGCATTTATTTAAGCATGTCTCACAGCAGCCGCTTGATCTCCTGGAGTATGGCAACTACCTGGTCCATCACACCTTGGGACTGTTGATAGACCCTCAGGATTTGGCTGATGGTGTCCTAGCCAGAGGCATCCCCAGTGCCCACAGCCCATTGGTCCACAGCATCCCTCCCACACACCCTACCCCCACTGGCCTGTGCCCTTGACACAGGGTGCCCCTACTACTGGTTCCAGGACCATCATTGTCCAAGGTGTAGTTATGTGACACAGGATCGTGGACTGTGGGGGCATGAGATAGCGTCCACTGTGCTCGGTACACAGGTTGTGTAGTAAATGGCTGCCTGTGAGGTTGATACAACCGGACTGGGAGGACTTGATGTGGGCACAGTGTGAGTCACTGTTTGTGTTTGACCAGGTTGTCCAGATGGACCAGAACTGTCCTCTATGTCCAGATGTACAGGAGTGTTGTCGTCACTGAATGCTTCATCCATGGGGGTAGTGGCAGTCTCTTCAGTGGCCTCTGTGTGCCCAGTGGCAGTTTGACCTGTTGATGTGAAAGGTACAGTGTTACTGGTTGTATTGTGACATGTAACTCCAGTCGTTCACAGTGACATTTAGCAAAGACCTTGTAGTTAGCTGTTTTGCAGGTTATGCCATTGTGACAGGTCCCGATGTTCTTTGTTGTATTGACCTGACACTTGTGAAACATGCCAATTGCAATGACTACAAGCAGCTGCTGCATTCGGGAGCTTGTTGTCACTTGAGACGATGGGCAGAGAATTACATCTTGCCACTAGTGCAGGCAAAACAGTGGCTGGGCAGAATGTGTCTTTCAGCATTTTGAGGCCTGGCTGATTATTTTGCAGGCTGATTGTTATGCAGGCTGATCCAGAGGTACGATGTATAAGTGATTGGAGACATCATGTGGTCAGTGCATTGTGAATGTGTCCGCTGCCAATACCATTCTGGTGATGCATCTTGAGACCTTATTGATCATTTATATTGCACTGGGTAAGGTGTCCTCCTGTCCTCAATTTTGTAGTCTTGGCATAGCAGTTCAAGATGGAGCTAGGTGGCCAGCCCCATCTCTGAATAGGTCATGACCCATATCTTGGTCCCTCCCGGGTGAGTACATATAATTTGTAAGTGATCAGGCAAGTTTTCTGGACAATTGACCACTGTTCAGCTATTTGGAGTCACTTGAGCAGTGCCTCCAGTGAGTTGCAGTCAGGTCACTCCCTCTACTCCCCAACACTATCCAAATGTAATCCTCCCAGGTGAGTAAACTTCCTTTGGGAGTTCACTTACATATGCATTGAAACAAGTGGACACTAGGATGGTGACTGTAGTTAGCAATATAGGTCCCTTTGGGTTTGTAATTCAGATCACTTCCTCTTGTTCCCAACCGTAGATAACAGTTATCCCCCCAGGTGAGTGATCTTCATTTGGAAACTGACATCCAGTGGTGTTTTAGAGAAGAGAACACTGTCAGAGGTTTGTAGTTACAAGTACAGTGCCTGCTGGTAATTGCAGTTATATCACGCACTTTAGCACACACGCTTGACCAATGTTCTCCCCCTAGTGAGCACTTGAATTGAGATTTGACTGACAGATGTATTAGGACAAGTGCACACTGTTCTTGTTTTTTGAATTACATATACAGGCCCTCCTGGCCTTAGCAGTCCTGTCAGTCACTGTATTACATATGGACTAATGTTATTCTCCCAGGTATGTAAACGTCAATTGGAACTGACCAAACAGGGGTATTTGGACAATTGTGCACTAGGCAAGTGTTTGGAAGTACATACACTGGCCCTCCTGGCCTTAGCAGTCATGTCAGTCGCTGTACTACACCCGCCATACCAATGTTTTCCTCCCAGTGTGTACACTTCAATGGTGAGTTTAAAAACAGTATTTGGAGAGGAGATCACTGTGCTAGTAATAGGAGTCATTGTGACAGTACCTGCTAGGAGTTGTGTTCCTGTTAGTCCCTGTACTACACACACTATACTCAGATATTATCATCCCAGGTGGGTCTACTACAATTGTAAGATGCCAGACAGGGGTCATTGGAGAGGTGGCCACTGGGTTGGTATTTAAAGTTCCAGATCCAAGGCCCCTTGGGAGTTGCAGTCATGTTACTGCCTGTACTACACATAGTATACAAAAGTAATCCTTCCAGGTGAATGAAATTCAATGTGAGTTAAGATAAAGGAGTTTTCGAGCATGAGGACACTGGGCTTACGTTTGTATTTGCTGGGTCTAAACAGGGATATTTGGACACTTATCTACTGGGGTGGTGTTTGGAATTACATACACAGACCCTCCTGGTCTTAGCAGTTTTGTCAGTCCCTGTACTACACACACTATGCATTTTATTACAGCCAAGGGGAGTACACTACATATTTGTAATTAACAAACAAGGGTATTTGGAGTAGGAAACATTGTGCTGGTGATTTCAGTGACAGTAACAGTGCCTGCTGGGAGTTGTAGTTATGTACACACTATACAAATGCCATCTCCCCAAGTAAGTACACTGCAAATGTGAGTTGCCAAATAGAACTCTTTTGACTGGTGGACACTAAGCTGGTGAGTGGAGTGACAGTAAAAGTGGCAAGTAAGCAGTGAGCATGCATGACATAGCATTTATGTGACTTTTTCTGTGTTATGACTTACCAGACTCCACTCCCCCAGATATTCCTGTCAAACCCTCAGGATGCAGGATGGCCAAGACCTTCCCCTCCCAGGTAGTGAGTTGTAATGGGGCACTGGGAGGGCCACCACCAGTCTTCTTGGCCTGCAGCTGGTGCCTGGAGACCATGGAATGCACTTAACCCCAGAGGTCCTTACACCTCTTCCTGATGTCCTCCCTTGTGCACAGTGTGGGATCTACAGCATTGACTCTGTCAACTATCCTCTCCCACATTTCCATTTTCCTACTGAGAGGAGGGCGTTGGACTTGTGGGTATGTTTTATAGTGTCCCTTGCAGGTGTGTCAGCTGTGTTGTCTTCAGGTTCATCCAATGTCATGTTGTGTATTACTTTGGTGACCGCAAACCCCTGGGGTTCGGACCGCCATTGGCTAACTGCCATTGGTGTCCGCCACTGCGACTTTGGACTTGCAATACAGTCAGCGCTTGGTCGCTGGGCTGTTGGTGCTGGAGGTTGGACTGCCTATTTCCGGCCCTCCGCGCCACAGCCGGTCGGCCTTTTATGGTTGGCTGTGGGCATGCTTGCTTGTACTGTATATCTCTGAAAGACCACCATCATGCAGCTCTTTTTGGAACCGGCAACATGGCGGTCCAGCCGTTCGACCACCAAACTCGTAATCAGGCCCAAAATCCTTATGACATGCTAGTGGATTTTTTGCCCTTCTATTTAAGGGAAGGCATATGTTCTGTTTTTCATGGTAAGGTATGGAGGTGGTATCCTCATTAGAGTTGTCTGCTGGAGGTGTGTGTTTGGCTAATCTGTCCATGCTCCATTCCTGTCCATTGTCCATTACAGCTAGATTGTGTTTGATCTCTACAACACACATAGATTAAAAAAAGTTAAGGGCATATTTACAAGGAAGTGGCGCATCAGCTCTGATGTGCCACTTTTCTTACGTTGCCCTGCACCCCCTAGCATCACCATGATAGCCCTGTATTTACTATACAGCACAGCATGGTGCAGATTAGCACAATAGCATTATAATTTATGATGCTAATGTGGCGCTTTGCTGGATTAGCACCATAAATTATGGCGTTAGTCCAGAAAAGCTCCATAGGTTATTATGGGAGAGTCAGTTTAACGCCTGCCCTGAACAGGCATTAAAAGTGATGGAGAAAAAATGGCACAGTGAAATCTTGTAAATTTCACTGCACCATTTTCCCTGCATGGGAACACCACCCCTTGCATACATTACACCTGCCGTAGGTATTAAGTGTTGCAAGGGGATACAAAGTGGTGCAATGCAAGCATTGTACCACTTTGTAAATGTGGCGCATGGTGTTGGCCTCCCTTGTGCCTCCTTAGCATTAAAAAACAATTTATGCTTGGGTAGCACAAGGAGGAGCAAGGAGCTTGTAAATATGCCCTTAAAGTCATAGTCATCTCTTCTTATAGGCTTTTTACATATACCCAGTTTCCCATCTCCCATCTTTGTAGTTTGGCTCCGCGTTTATGGTCATAGTAAACTTTGTAATTGGTTTGATGAGCTACGATTTTGTGTCTTCTTTTCTGTACGTTATATCCCACTTTTTCTCCACCTCCTAACCAACAGGGAAAGAATTTGTTACTGGGTTTTCTACTTTTAAGGGACGAGAATGGTGATACTCCAGCGATTTGGTTGGGAGCAGTGTGATATGCCTATAGCTCACCCTGTGTAGCTCTTTCTACTTGAATGTGATTGGCACTTGCAAGTTGGATATACTTTTTTATCATTCTGTTCACTCCATAAGAGCATTGGCCCTGGGGCAGTATAAAGCAGTCTTCTGATGTTCAGAAATTTAATTTAGTTAAGTAGTCAGTCATTGCTAATGAAGTGAATTGTGCCCCATTGTCTCTGACAATAGTGGAAGGTATTTCTTCTGCGGTAAAAGTATCTCTAGACATTTATGAGAGTTTCTGTAGTGATCTGATTCACCATCCTAGTGACTATCCATTGGGATTGGTAATCAACTAGCACAAATGCAAAACATTTCATTACACCTCTGCAGTTTATAGGACCAATTATGCCCAGTGCAAGTTTTTCCCATGGTTTTTCTAGAACTGACACAGAGGCTAAGGGAATATTGTGAATATATTTGAACTTGTTGTTATGGGCACATATGGTGAAATTTTTTACTTTAAACTCAACCATGGAATCCATATTGGGAAACCAATAATGTTCTTTAAGTCTTGATTTGGTTAAATTCCTTCCTAAGTGACTTTCATGTACTAAATCAATCACTTTATTTCTTAAGTCTTCATGAGTTATTATTTAATCATTTCTTAGCATAAGATTTTCATCAATGTTGATACCATGACAGACTTCCCACAACTTCTTGATTCCTTCATTTATTCCTTTGCAAGATTTGGTCCAACCTTGTAATGTATAGGTTTTTAGTTGTTGTAGAGATTTGTCTTTTACAGTACATCCCTCCCACTCGTTGTTAGTGATGGCTGGGCAATTGATTTCTCATATAGGGTACTCTAATGTTTCATATTCTTCTTCCTTGTTCAAAGGGGCCCTAGATAAGAAATCAGCTACTGTGTTCAGGTTCCCTGGAATGTATTCTACCTTGGAGCAGAAGCTTTCTAAGCCAAACACCCATCTAGCAGTGAGAGGTGTGCTGTTGGAGGACCCTTTGGATGTAAACATGTATGTGCTGGGTTTATGATCTGTGTGTATACAGAATTGTAGGCCCCCCAAAAATGATTCAAAATGCTTGATAGCCCAAAAACATGCAAGGGATTCTTTTTCTACTACACTACAGAGTAATTCACCTTAGACTTTGTGATTGTGTGTGAAGCGAAGGCGACAATCCTTTCTTTACCAGTAATTATTTGAGATACCGTGGCCCCTCACCCTTTGTTACTGGTGTCTGTAGTTAGTATAGTCTTTCTATTGGGTTCAAAGTTACATGAGTATGGGGCTGTCAGTATTGTTTTTTTTTTAGTTTCTTGAATGAAGGCTGGTGTTCTAGTCACTTGTATTGTGTGTGGTATTTCAAAAGTTCTCTAAGGTTACACAGCTGTCAAAATTCTTCACATATTTTGCCATGTATTCAGCAAGTCCTAGGAAAGACTTGAGCTCATCTATGATTTCAGGGGCAGGAGGTTTCTTTATGGCTTCTAGCAAGCATATCTTTGATCTGAACCCATCCTTTAAAATAGTGTGTCCCAGGTATTTCACTGTCCTGACCCCAATTTGACATTTCTTTTTTTATGTTAGCACTGCATCCTTGAATTTGGTAAGTACAGTTCTTAGCAACTTGTTGTGTTCTTCCACATTGGCACCATATATCAGAACATCATCTTGAAAACAGAATGTTTTAGGAACCCCTTCTAATATTTGTTGCATTATCTTTTGGAAAACAGCAGCTGCCAACGCAAGTCCGAACAGTATCCTGTGGAACACAAATGTACCCATAGGTGTGTTGAATGCTGTTAACCATCTGGATTCGAGGTGCAATTACATTTGGTGGTCGGCCATGGATAGGTCCAGAACAGTAAAGCATGTTGCCTCCCCCATAGTGCTTAGCAATTTGTGGATGCGGGGATAAAGGGTGCCTTTCAGTCCATTTATCATCATTAAGGTCCCATAAATTTACACATAACCTGTCATCCCCGTGAGCTTTTGTAGCTATAACTAGAGGGACTAACCAATCCAAGCATTCTATGGGTTGTATGATTCCCAGATGCTTTAATCTTGTGAGTTCTCTCTCTAATGGTTCCTTCATTAGTGTGGTACAGATCTAATTTTGTGTACAACCGGTTTTGCGTTGGCTTTCAATTTGATCTTATCTTGGATGTCTTTTAGGATACCTAATCTTTCTGAAAACATTTCAGAGAACTCATCACATATTTGGTTGCCAGTGACAGACTGGTTTACTGTTAAGACTTGTTTTGGATTATTGGAGTCCAGTTTGATCCCTAATTCTGTTTGATGTTGCCATCCCAGGAGGTTGTAACCTTCCTCCACTACGGAAACCTTTCCTATCATCAAACGATTTTTAAAAGTGATGCGTGTTTTAACCATATCTTTAAGGGGAATGGGATCTTTAGTGTATCCGCAAGGTGATATGTCTGGAGTGTGTAGATTGGTGTCTTCATTACCTGTCATAGATTAGAAATCTAAAAAGTTAATGAGTGTGAATAGGGAGCATGAATCTGCAAACAGTTTTATGGGATTACCGTCAAGTTAAAAATTGCACTCAGGGTATCTGATTTTATTTATAGAGTTCTTGCCTTTTATTTGTAGAATTATTTTCTTTACAACTAGGGACCGTTCTTCTGGTGTTCTATTTTCTGGCGAACTGGCCTTTCTTGTTGCATTTCCTGCACATGGCAGATCTGGCATGGCAATTTGGGTAATTAGCTAAATGATTATTGCTGCCACAAGGATAACATTTAGGCTTGTTGCTTTCCCCTTCATTTCTTTGGCAGTATTCAATTTTGGAAGCATTCTTAGATTTTATTTTGCATACTGAAGTTTTTTTTGTTCTTCTTCTGTTATTTCAGGAAATTGCTCATTTGTTGCAGGTGTTTTTATTTCTTTCAACCACATGGCAGTGTGCTCTATGGATTTCACAGTCATAGTGGCTTCATGTAAGTTAGGTTGTTTTATAATACCAGAACAGGCATTAGGGGACCTGTGGACCCATTTCCTTGGCTATACGCCACATAGTGGGCCCACAGGTGCCCACCCCAAGCCCCTGGAAAACCCCCACCCCTACCAGAGAGACACCAGAGGATGGGGGACCCCATCCCAGGTAAGTACTTTTTCATTTATTTTTGTGCCATCAGAGGCACTAACTTGGGGCCCCCTGCATGGCACAGGGTGCAATGACCATGTCCAGGGGACATTTGTCCCTTGTGCTGGCCAATGGAATGGTGGGCATGACTCTTGTCTTTCCTAAGACAGGAGTCATATTTTTGGTTATTGTGCACCAGGAAATGGCGCTAGTCTTGTTAGAGGCATTTTTTTTGCCTCTAACCAGCCTAGTGTCATTTTTTTGCACACAAGCCCCTCCTTCCCTACCATCCCCCCCACCTGGCTAGTTTCTCTTTTTAAGACGCTAGCCCAAGATTAGCACTTACTTGCGCCATTCCTTCAATATGGTACCCAGCTGGTGCTGTAGAATGGCGCAAGCCGGTGCTATACTTTTTGCTGCAAAACTGAGTTTGTGCAGTTTTGCGGCAAAAAGGATGAATCTGGCCCTTAGTTCTTTATAACTTCCATGTACTGTATTCTTCCAGTGAGCTGTCACTGGAATGTTTTCTGATGCACTGCATGTAGGTGCATGTGTCACTGTAAGGAGCGAGTTCCAAAGCACACTACAGAAATGTGTAGATGAGTGTGTTTCTGACAGTTATGGTACGTTCTCCAATTCTGGCCGATTATATTCCTGAGGTTTTAAATTATAAGGCGTGCGTGTCACTGCAGTAATTTAAGGTAGTACTTGGGACATGCTAAATACTGTATCTGTGTGCGATATCGCTGGTATTTCAAAGACACAGAGACACTTCCTAAATGGTGTGCATGTCACCACAGAAGGCACTGCAAAACACTCCAGAGACATTTTGTTAATGGTGTGCCTCTCACCGCAGCTGGCACAGCGGAGACATGCAAGAGACACTTAGGGGGTCATTACAACCCTGGCAGATGGTGGAGAACCGGCGGTAAGACCGCCAACAGGCTGGCGGTCTTACCTAGGTGAATTATGACCATGGCGGTTACCGCCATGGTCATCCGCCGGTTCTCCGTCCCGCCCGCCAGGGCGGAAACGACCGCCGGGCTGGAGACCTGGGTCTCCAGCCCTGCGGCTGTCAGTATACCGCCAGTGGTATTTGGACCCGGCTTACCGCCGGGGATTTCCAGCGGTTTGAACCACCATGAAATCCATGGCGGTAAGTACTATCAGTGCCAGGGAATTCCTTCCCTGGCACTGATAGGGGTCTCCTCCACCCCCCACCCCCATCTGACTCCCTCCCCTACACCCCTACCAACCCTGCCAACCCCCAAAGGTGGCAGGGTCCCCCTCCCCACCCCAACTCCCAACATAACATTACTGACACACACCCGACACGCATGCAGGCACCACCAACACACACATGCACATGCCCCGACATACATGCCCACAGCCACACACATAGTCAGGCACGCACACCCACATTCAAACATACATGCACACATCCATACAGACATACCCACAGCCATACACACACTCATTCCCATACACACAACACCCCCGCAAGCATACACGCACTCACACACCCCCTCTACATACACACAAGCACACCCCCATGCACGCACACAACACCCCCCACCCCCCTCCCCTAACGGACGATCGACTTACCTGATCCGTCGATCCTCCGGGAGGGGACGGGAGCCATGGGGGCAGCTCCGCCGACACCGCCGCGCCAACAGAACACCGCCACAGCGAATCACAGGACGTGATTCGCTGGGCGGTGTTCTGTTGGCGTGGCGGTGGAGTAACGACGGAGAGCAGCCAACAGTCATAATACGCCGAGCTGCAAACCGCCTGCACAGGCGGTCTTCCGCACGGCGGTCCCTCGGCGGTCTTGCAAAAAGACCGCCGAGGTCGTAATGACCCCCTTAGTTATTGGTGTGCGTGTCACCATAGCCGGCATAGCAACAACATGCCCCAGGCTCCAAGGATGTTTGTCTCACCATAGTTGACTAACGGAGATACGCTAAGACACCCTAAAGATCCTGTGCATCCCGTTGAAGAGTGATAGCCAAACCTGGAAGACCTGTCCTCAGAGGAACACACTTTGATGTGGGTTGTTCCCTGACACCTCAACCGGAACTTTGAGATGATGGCTGAGGGAAAGCAGAAGGCGCCACAGCTGTAGCGCATAGAAGACCCTAAAGAGGGTAAACACGTCCTCCGGAGCACCAGTAAAGTGCATCCAGACTATGAGGGATATCAAAGTGACATGCAAGTTGATGGTGGGGTGTAATAATTAACGTGCTGATACTCCTCCGATAAAGGTCTCAGCAAAGTAAACACCAAACATGTGAAGATAGGGTTACAGGAGACTGGGGATAACTGTATTTTTGTACCAGGCGATGTACCTTTCAGAACGATAATTACAGTACCTTACACCTCATACGCTCTCATGGGAGGGAGCTCCCCCAGTGTTCCATAGGTTCTAAATGGTATGATTTCCCAAGCCAGGGGTAAGGTGGAGGTCACTCAGAAGGGGAGAGGACAGCCTCTGCCCCTTTACCGACACTGCTTGTCACCAGTGGTAAAAAGATGGCACTGTAGGGATTGATTAAACACTGGTCTTTATTGTGCATCTCCTCTCTCCACCAACATCGCAGTTCTATCAGCAGCTTCACAGTTTAGAACCTCCAGATCTTAACAATCCAAGACAGGCTGCATTGTCTAACTCTAGGAATACCCCATTTAGTGATAAAGGGAAGGGGGAATTAACACAACGGGAATAAACTTCAATGTCTAATTAAGAAATACAATGTATATAAATGTTATCATTATAACAATATGTTTACCTGATCACAAAGGCATTTTGTTCTTTTTATTGGTGTTTTAAACGTATGCTGTTTTTTTGTAATTGATTGATTTTAATACAATGAACAAACAAATATGAAATAGCTGAGCAAGGCACTGCATTATCTTTCCCTACCTAAATACCGGCCAAATACTAGGCAACCCACGGAGCTGTAAATCACGTCTTTATTCCGCTGAGTGTGTCTGTGAACTCCAACATTCTAAACCAAGCTTTCATTACATTCTATTCTAGCAATTGCATCTCACTGATACAGAGCCCGCTGGGCGCTAGAAAGGTTCCATTCTAAATTATGCAAGACACTACATCTCCCCCGTTGTTGAATGAAAAATTGCAATTTTTAGAAAATCATTAGTCATACACAAAAATCTATATAGAAACATATACAATTAAATGTCTTCAATCAATCTTCTTGGCATTTTGATCATCCAACCTGATCTGGTTACTGGAAGCTGTACACTGTCACCTTCAGGGTCAGAGATCGTAAAAGATGGTAAGGAATCAGCAATAGTCACTGAGTTTTCAGAATCAGTCTTTCAGTCAACCATCTTGAGTTGAAGACTGATGAAACACAGACCTAAAGTGAGAAGAGACTCTGGTATTAGACCTCCCAGGGTGCTTGGCAGTCACCATGTGTCCTTTGGTAGACACTATTTGGAAAGGTTCCGCATCACAAGGGCATTAGATGTTCTTTGACACATCTGTCGAGTGATCACCAAATCTCCATTTCTGAATGAGAGGTATTTTGCATGTCCCCTCTTGTCAGGATATACTTTCATTTTCTGTGTGTTAACCAAGTCCTTTATACAAATCATGTTTTCACTTTGATCTCTTTTGGTGGTCGATTGGGGTAACTTGGTTGTCACTGCTCTCCTGAACATCAAACTCACAGGACTGGCACCTGTGGTCAAGTGGGAGGGTTGAATGATAAGCTCGTAGAAAACCAAACTTAGTTTCGGGGAGCTCTCTTTGTGGCAATAATACCCGAATGTCCTTCGTGAACAACTTCAATCACTTTTTGTTGCAGACTCTCTGGGTAGCGATGATGACAGCCTGAGGTGCAGGGGCATGGTGTTCCAGCTCTTTGCCGCGAGGTAGGCGAAGGATCTCCCACCAGCCAAGGTGTTCCGTATGCGGGGTAGGGTGGCTAGTACTTGTTGAGTGGAGCGGAGAGGTCTGGTGGGGGACTAGAAGGTGATGAGGCAGTTGAGGTAGGTGGTTCCTAGATCATGGAGGGCCTTGTATCTGTAAACAAGGAGCTTGAAGTTAATTATGTTCTCGACAGGGAGCCAGTTGAGGCTTCTTAGGTGTTCAGAGATATGTTCGTGGTGGGGAATGTACAGGATGCATCTGGCAGTGGCTTTTTGGATGGGCTGTAACTTCTTGAGGTTCTTCTGGGTAGTACCGGTGTAGAGGGCGTTGCCATAGTCAAGTCTGCTGGTAACCAGAGCATGGGTTACAGTTTTGCGTCAGTCCTTTGGGATCCATTTATAGATCTTCTAGAGAAGTCAGAGTGTGTGAAAGCACGAGGATGCGACTGAGTTGACTTGGCAGGTCATGGTGAGCGATGAGGCTAGGATGACACCAAGGTTATGTGCGTGGTTTATTGGGGTGCCCGAGGTGCGGGGGTTCTGAGGGTCGATGGCCACCAGGAGTCATCCAAGCCTCATGTGGATGGTTCCAGGATCAGGATCTTGGTCTTGTCAGAGTTGAGCTTGAGGCAGCTGTTCTTCATCCAGGAGGTGATGTCTTCCATCCCGTTGTGGAAATTCTTCTTGGTAGTAGTAGGGTTTTTTTGGTCAGTGAGATGATCAGCTGGGTATCGTCGGCATAGGAGACGATGTTCAGTCTGTGGTCCCTGACGATGGATGCAAGTGGGGCCATGTAGATGCTGAGGAGTGTGGGGCTCAGGAAGGAGCCCTGTGGAACTCTGGAGCTGATTTCCCTAGGTTCTGACAGGTAAGGCAGGAATCTGACTCTCTGTGTTCAGCCACACAGGAAGGGGTGTATCCATTGTAGGGCCTTTCTACGTGTAGAGTACCGTGACCTTGTATAAGCACTCTCAAAAAGTATTCAGCAGGATTTTGATCCCCTCCTGGTCGATTCAAAATTGTATAATCATACTCTTACAATCATAGCCCCCATTGTGGCTTTTGGATTGCCAAAGATGGTCAGCAAAGCTTGATCATCAGTCATCAGCGTAAAAGGCTTGCCATACAGGAGTACATGGAAATGTTCACAAGCCCATACTACAGACAAACGTTCTTTCTCAGGATGTGAGTAAGTATGTTCTGTTTGAGACAACTTCTACTAACATAGGCCTAAATATGCCATCTAGCATCGGAGCATCTACTATGCTGTGAAATGCTACCACCTAGCCCGATAGGGCTAGAGTCGACCTCAAACTCTGTATGAAGCTTTAGATTGAAGTATGCCATTTCCACAGCATTTTTAATGGCATGTTTGATTCTCTTGAAACTTTTCTAACCTTCTTGCAACCATTGAAAAGAGACATTTATGTATCTTGAACAATAACTTGCCATGCCAAGGAAAGACTGTACCCTTGAAACATTTGGGGGGGGGGGGCCGCATTTGCCAACACTTCTACTTTTGCAGGCTCCAGTGCCATGCCTTCATCGGAAAAGATATTTCCAAAGAATTTAATTTTTGTCAGCATTCAAAGCCAGACCAGCATCACTGAGTCACTGACATACTTTTGTTAGAGCTCTATCATGTAGCTCCAAAAAATAATATGTCATTGCTATAATTTAATTCATTCTCAACAGATTGTATGGTGCGTCATATGATGTCATGGAAAAGTTCTGCAGCCAATGACACACCAAAACTAAGGCACATATTTATACTCTGTTTGCGGCGAATGTGCGTCAAACATTTTGACACACATTTGGTGCAAACCGTGCACCATATTTAAACTTTGATGCCCACGGACGTCAAAATTCCTCCGTGTGAGTGATTTTATGGATGTGGGAAACTGCCTTGCATTAATGACATGCAAGGTAGGCGTTCCCACCCAAAAAATGACTTTAATGCCTGTGCGCCTTATTTATACTCCTACGTCATTTTGACGCACAGGAGAGGGCGGGCCTTAAAAAACAGCGCACAGCCTGATGTGCGCTGTTTTTTAACGCCTGGATCAGGGCTGGCGTTAAGGGAGCTGTGAGCTCACTTCCATGGTCTCTGGCCATGGAAGGAGTCCAGAGGTGCCCTTCCCTGCCCCCAGGGACACCCCCTGCCACCCTCACCCACCCCTGGAGGACACCCATGGATGGAGGGACCCATCCCAGGTAAGTACAGGTAAGTTGAGGTAAGTATTTTTTTTTTTTTTTAAGTGGCATAGGGGGGCCTAATTTGGGCCTCCCTACATGCCACTGTGCCCAATGACCATGCCCAGGGGACAGATGTCCCCTGGGCATGGCCATTGGGCAAGGGGGCATGACTCCTGTCTTTGCTAAGACAGGAGTCACTTCAATGGGAGTTGTGAATCATAAAATGGCACAAGTCCGGTTTGAGGCATGATTTTTGCCTCAAACCTGACTTGCACCATTTTTTGACGCACAACCTTCATTTTCCCCTACTCCGGCGCTGCCTGGTTTAAGTCATTTTTTTTAACTTTGACCAGTCCGCAGTGCCGGCTAACGTCATTCCTTAAATAAGGCGCCCGCATGGCGCATAGGAATGGCGTTAGCCGGCGGTAAAATTTTTGATGCAAACCAGCGCCGGCGCTGGTTTGCATAAAAAAATATAAAGATGGGCCGAAGGGCCTGATTTAGAACTCGGCGGATGGGTTACTCAGTCACAACAGTGCCGAAATCTAAATCTCATAGGCTGTAATAGGATTTAAAATTCAGCGGATGAGATATCCATCACTGTCATGATAATGCAACCTGTCCACAGAGTTCTAAACCAGTCACCAAGCCTTTTATATCTAAACAAATCAACATGTGTGGAAAAGGTGGTAATATACTTGCAACTCTTTCAAGTGCCAACTGACAAAAACCTTTATTCAAATCAAGTCGCGAAAAGACCTTGCTGCTATTAAATTGCATTATCATGTCAGCAATGTGGGGACTTGGATGTCGTTCTTGTTCAATTGCATTATTTGCCTGGCGCATGTCAGCGCATATGCACACACCTCCTTAATGGTCCTTTTTGTGCAGTACTGTTATGGAAGAAATCCATGGTGTTGGACCAATAATATCATGCTTAAGTAACAATTCAAGCTCTCTTTCAACAGCTTCTTGTAAATGGAAAGCAACTCACCTATGTCTCTGAGCAACAGGACGGATATCCCCATTAATATGCAGCTTTACTTTAATATTCCTTAAGTTTCCTAAACCATGAAACAATGAAGGGAATTGACTTACTATTTTGTGATGAGTATTCATGGTGTAATTCAAAGAAATCAGTCCAATGTCAGCAGCAGTGTTGAAACTGAGCAAACAAGTTCTTGCCGCTTTACCTTGAAGCACACGGATCGGTGCTTGTACCTTTGTTTTCTTATGTTTCATTGTCACTGTAAATGAACATTTACTCTTCATGGGTGTCGATGCAGCCCAGGTATACACTTTGGTCTTTGACAACATAAGCCACAGTAATGGAGACAGTACATTGTACTTCCCTTCAGGCATTATATTTATCGATGCAGCACTGTCGATAATGAATGGTATTGGATATCCAGTTATGGCATGGCATAATCACTTTCTTCACTTTTTCTTATTGAAGCTGAAGAAATGTTTGACAATTATTTAGATGACGATCAACTTTGTTTAGTATCTAGTTGCCTCAACTAATGTTGCCACTTGACCTTGGGAGTGCACGTCCAACATTGCTTCTGGAACGTTCTGATGGCCATTATGCCTTCGCGTGTCACGCACTTACTTTTTCCTGTACTTTACACATCGTCACAAAATGGGTCTCTTTACCACAGCCTCTGTGTATCTGTACAATGGAGAGACACTTTCCTTTGTGTGAAAATGCAAATTCACATATGAAACGCAACTTCTTTTTGCATGTAGACATCACGTTGGGACCTTCGGTCTTTTGTTTCAAATTCCTTTTACACTCATGATTGACCCGTTCTGCGCACCTCTGGCCACCATGTCAGCAGATTGTCTTGAAGCACGTTTCTCAGCTCTGGCAGCCATCAACTCTTGTTTGAGACTAAGAGTTTCTTTCAGCATTCATCTCCAGGTTGAATCGACAAGCAACCATCAATAACTTTATGCGGCATGGTTTCTTCATCGTTAAATTCATTGAACTTGCAGTGTCTGATGAGTGTGTTGAGTCTTTCTACAACTTCATTGATTGTTTCACCAACTCTTTGACATTCTTGGCTGAAAACGTATCACTCATAATCAATCTGTGGTACTGGATTGAACTTGAGGTTCAATGCATTCTTAATCTGGCTGTATGTGACTTCTTCATCAGTCCTCGCCGTTTTCTTTATGACTTCTTTCACACCATCACCAGCAAGATTTTTTAGGTATTTGATCATCTTCATGTTATCAGTCTCTTCAAGTGCATCAATGAAATCTTCAAATGTCTCTAGCCATGTAGTCTATGTATTGCCAATTAATTGCTTTTTGGCAGTATCAAAAGGTGGTGGTGGATTCAGGAAGTCAGCAGCACTGAAATTGTTAATGGGAGTGGCTGATATTCTACATGGTGCTTTGTCAGATGCTGTCGACTGTCCCTGGTAATCTGCATCATCACTGAGGCCTGACATTAGTTCAGCCTCCGGGTCATCCAGGAAAGTCCTTGAAGTCTTCACCTTCTTCTTGGTTTTCATCAGAGCTCTGTCACTGACGGAGACCTCTGGAGTTGTGCTGAGCTGCATCAGGTATTGGACAGCTCAGTCAGCACAACACCAGTGCTTCTTCTTCAGTATCCCCACACAGTGCTGAGGTCGTAATGCTCCACTTATCAAAACTCAGGTAAGAGGAATAGCAGTTACGTGTTCTTTCAGCCAGCAGTGTTATTCATCATAAAATATAGCAGATTATGATTTTCTTTGATTGTGCTTTGTAAGCCTGGTTGTATTCGCCTTCAGCATTAGCGCTTCATACACTGTTGCAGCATGGTACGTTTTTGCAGGATCTTGGTCATAGTTTCTTGATCAATAATGTGTAGACTTCTTAGTGAAGCTCTTTTTCTGTCCACATGCTTCACACAAGCTGGAGTTACGCGTTGACTCCACATACACCAACGTGTACTCTGCACTTTGACAAAAGCACAAGTGGCATGCACGAGCAGTTTGCTTGGGCCACTGCAAGCTCTCCAGGAGAACACTTTCTTCTTCAGGTTACTTATCCCCTATCTCATCACCAGCTGTACAGTGTTCCCCAACTTGAATACCCGCCAATGGCTAGGCCAGACTTGGAGATGTAAATCACTCATCTTAATTCCTCTGCGTGTATCTGTGAATTCTAACATTGTAAGCCAAGCTTTCATTACATTCTATTCTAACGATTATGTCACACTGATATGGAGGCAGCTGGGACCCAGAAACGCTCAGTTCTAACTAGTGCAGGACACTACATCCACCATATTACTGCAGCAATTATGATAGAAGTGCCAATCTACACGGCTGGGTTTGAAAAGAGGAATCCATGTTGATTTGATTCAGAAATTGGTACCCCAAATTTTCAAAGCACTACATTGTGCATGTTTGGAAACTGAAAGAGCTCATAAGCCTTCAGCCATTGGATAATGGTGATAAGAAAATAGAAATATGGCATGGAGGACCACAATAACAGAAAAGGACATAAGTAGAAATGTGGTGGACAAGTGGTTATTTTCAGGAATACAAAATGATTGGCTAGTTGAAAGAACTGGTATGATTCCAGTGCTTGAGAATGGCTGTTGAATGTCACGCTTTATTTAACTTTAGGATGATAAAATTTTACATAAAGATAAAGGTATTTTTTCTGTATAACAAAAGTGAAAAACTACTGAGCATTTTTTTTCCAAGTGTTCAGAACATATTTGTCTGATTATCTTTGTCTGATTATTTATGTACTTAATAGAGCAAATTGTATGAATTGATACTGGGACTAGAATTCAGGATATCACTCATAACCTGCATTTCTGTATACTGAGTGATTGGTATTCGCAAACAATGTTGATCTTTTGGGGTTTTAATCTATTTTATTGAATGAGAAATGGTGTCGAATTTGTGCGTAAATACTGTTTTGTTTTCTCTGAATTTTCAGCTCTGAGGAAGTTCCAATATATGTTAAAGGAACCAAACACAATGGCTGTTTTGTAAATTTTATCAAAAAATTGGAAGACAAATAAAGCAGGATTAGTTTTGGTCATTTGAATCTTTGTCGCTCTTGACCTTTGGAGTGTGCTTTTTTTTTAACTTGATTGATTAATGTTATCTGCACAAGACTGCAGTCATGCCCAAAGCAACTGAGTACCTGGAAGATGAGCACCTATGGATAAATTACCTTTTTGGACAAATCCGGTGTTTTCTGGGCTGTGGTTTTTGCCATAGCTGCTCATTTTCTGTATATTACTATTTAGGTGGCTACTGTATCCCTTGTCCCTCTTTGTGGATTACCTGTTACTTTGTCTAAATGTGATGATACTAGATAGTCACCTAATAGATCACATGTTCTCTGCTACATGCATTTTACTTGCTAAATCTGAGAAATAGCAGAAGGTCTTAAAGGCAGGTTTATTTGCTTGGAGAAGTTGGATAAACAGGAATTTAATAAATGGTGGGATATCTTTAAAAAAAAAAAAATACATTAAGAACAAAAAAGGTTCGGAGAGGTCTATGGATACTCATATTTCCTACATTTAATGAGTAAGATGTAGATTTGTTAGAAAAAATGGGAGGACAACTAACATGAGACCTCATATGTTATGATGAGGATTTTAATTGAACATGCGGACAGAAGGGTGGTTAGACTGAAACAGAGGATTGAAAAACTAAAGTGAGAGAGAGAGATAAGAAAAATGCACCTTAAAGTGGCCACCAACAAAAACTATGACATTCTCACACAGATACAGAGCTATCAATTTTGTATAATTTCTTTTTTTTTTTATGTGGAAGTCAATAGTGGTGGTAAGGACTATAGGGAGGAAGGGGTTTTTATATTTGCCCAAAAGTTTGACAACATACAGGTGTCTAAGGAGAAAGTTTTTAAGGGGAGAGATAAAACTGACATCTCAGGAGCAAGTAGTATTTTCATATCATCCATTGAGGGAAGTGATTTAGAAGAACACAGACAAGGAGTTTCCATTCCACAAGGATGTTCCTCTTTTTTATGAAAATAAAATAGTTCAGAACGGGGCACAAAAACTCAAGACTAGAAAGAAAACTCATAAAGGAGGGAAGAGATGGCAGACAAGGAGAAACAATTAAAAAAATCAGGAGTTCAAACCTGTTTCCAGACAAAGAAAGATCAGACATAAAAGAAGTAAGTGGTGAGACTAGACCTGATAACAATGTAATCAATGCTCCTATTATGAGTGATGAGAATGATGATGATACTTTGGTGGTTTTTAATTTGTCAAATTGCACTTTGAGTGATGAAGAAACCAGAGTCCCTAGTAGGGATCTCAGTTATTGTCCTTCGCAAAAATGTAACTTTTCAGAGGTTCATGCGGACTTGTATTAATTTGAAAGGTTGTTGTAATTAAAGTAGTTACTTCACAATATGGTCGAAAGACGGTGTCTTTTCTACCAACCAACCACCCACTACCATTCATACTATTGACATACAAACTTTGTTGTCCCTTGAAGACACTCATTATGTCCCTATACCTAGTCAGCTGTGTGAACAGCTTGAACTACAGGAGGATCTAAATGGGGACAGTGAATTAAAATTGAGATTCAAATGTCTGCTCCTAAATATGCAACACCACATTATTGAGACATTCTTCAAGAGGGTTATGGTTGACTTATATTTACTCGTTTGACCTGGAAGCCTTGGGATGGTCTTCCCCCCAACCTTTTTCCTACCTTCTTCACTTTTCTGTTCTCATTTTTGCTGGCTTTGGGACTCTGTGAACTTACCAATGCTAACCAGTGCTAAAGTGCTTGTGCTGTCTCCCTAAAGCACAGTAATATTGGCTTATCTCTAATTGGCATATTTAATTTACTTATCAGTCCCTAGTACAGTGCACTACATATGCCCAGGGCCTGTAAATTAAATGTGACTTCTGGGTCTGCAGCACTGATTGTTTCGCCCACTTAAGTAGACCTCTAACCATGACTCAGGCCTGCCATTGCAGAGCCTGTATGTGCAGCTTCCACTGCCATGTTGACCTGGCAACAGAACCCAGTTGCCAGGCCCAAATCTTCCCATTTTATATATATAAGCCACCTGTAAGTTAGGCCCTGGACAGCCTGGAGTGCAGGGTGCAATGCATTTAAAAGGCAGAACAGGTACCTTTCAGTTTTACATGTCCTGGCAGGGAAAAACTCCCAAAGGCATTTTCCACTATAGCAAGGCCTATCTCTCCCATAGAATAACATTGGGATTACCTTATTACCATTTATAAGTGTAGTCCAAAATCTGGAAGAGATCCATTTTTTGAGTTTGATGTCCCAGAAATCATAATTTAAAATCACAACTTAAAGTCGAATTTTAAATTGTAATTCCGAAAATGCCACTTTTAGAAAGTTTGCTTTGTCTTACTTTAGCCATTTGGTGCCTGCTGCCTGTTTCTGATTACATGTCCGGGGAGGGGTAACAGCTGGGCTTTGTGAATTCCTCCTAGACAGCCACACACAATGAGAGCTTAGATGTGACCTGATGAGCCATCCACACCCTGACTGGCCATTCTGGGCAGGATGGGAGTGAGGAGATCGGTACAGTCTCACACCTGAATAGGCAAAGGGCTGCTTTACCCCCTTTAGTGAGTCTAGAGCCAGGACAGGAAGAGCAGAAGCTCTGTGCACTTCAAAGGCTTGTCTTTGAAGTCTCCCCTACTTCAAAGGCCAAACTGGGTATAAGTACTGTATTTATGACACCACCAACTCAGTATACTTCAGGACCTGTGGATACTCTGCCAGGAAGAAGGACTGCTGTAAGGCTACAAGGACTGCTGCTCTGCTGATTCCTGCTATGCTGGACCCCTGCTTTACTGTGCTGACCTGCAGCCTGCTGGGAGTGAGAAGGACAGGACCAGTGACTCGAAGGGCCAGCAGACTGGCCTCCTGATTGAAGCCTCGGGACATAAAAGAATACCAATCCACCTACATATACCCCTAGCCATCTGTGAGTCTACCCTGCCAAGTGGTGCCACCCTAGTACTCGACCCTTGGAAGTGGGCTTAAGATGTTTGCTGCAGCTTAAACAACGCATTGCTGCCTCTGTACAGATCGAAATCAGCACACCGTCTGTGCTGCATTTGCATGGATCAAAGTTGACGCTTTTGTCAACATAAGGGCAGTGTGCACTCTACGGGCAACTAGAATGCAAAAACCCAGCACTCTCAAGATAACGTAATTCATGCATTGTGCTGATATGCTGTTGTTTAACCTTTTGCATTGCAGTTTAATCCTGAAAACGTATGTTCAAGGTGCATATAAATACTGTTAATTTGCAATGTACTGCTGCAGGCTTTCAGAGTGTGTCAGGGTGTGGTCCCTTTCCAGGGCCTTCTAGAAGCTTTCCCTGCAGCATGCCTGGGTGTGGTTGTGGGCTGGGCTAAGACTCTATAAAAGGGAGCCAGCCCAGCATCACGTGCTCACTATTCAGAGGTCCCGGTGCAGAGCAGCAGCAAATTCCTGAGCTCCTGTTCCAGAGGCCTACTTTGATCTCCCAGGCCTTGCCCTTTTCACTTTGTAGGTGATTCTAGATCAGAGCGGTAAGACGGAGGTCGGATTGGGCCCCCGATCTCGTCCTCGATGGCTTTCGAGTTCTTGGGCCTAATTTGCATGCTAAAACAATTGGCTTTCTTGCGTGTGAATGTGCGCTTGAAGTTTGATGGCAT
Source organism: Pleurodeles waltl (assembly GCF_031143425.1). Classification (NCBI taxonomy): domain Eukaryota; kingdom Metazoa; phylum Chordata; class Amphibia; order Caudata; family Salamandridae; genus Pleurodeles; species Pleurodeles waltl. Next base: position 942,078,656 of record NC_090449.1, read on the forward strand.
TTCCATGCTAACACTTGAATCGACAAGACGCGCGATTCTTCGCGCGTGCTTAATTCATGCTATTCATTGTGCGCTATCATTTTATGGCATTTACTAGGCAACTTTCGAATCGGCAAGACTCGCAATTCATTTCCTGTGTTTAATTCATGTTCTTCATTGTACGCTACCATTTCTTGGCATTCCTATGGTGGTATTCGAATCAGCAAGACGCGCGATTAATTTCTTGTGTGTAATTCATGTTATTCATTGTACGTTACCATTTCTTGGCATTCATATGGTGGTATTCGAATCGGCAAGACGCGCAATTCATTTTCTATGTTTAATTCATGTTTTTCATTGTACGCTACCATTTCCTGACATTCATATGGTGGCATTCGAATTGGCAAGAGGAGCAATTCATTTCGTGTGCTTAAATTCATGTTATTCCTTGTACGCTACCATTTCTTGGCATTCATATGGTAGCCTAAATCATGATATTAATTGTGTGTTACCATTTCATGACATTTATAGGCTGACATTCGAATCAGCAGAACACGCGATTCACTTCTTGTGTTGAACCCATGCTATTCATTGTGCGTTACCAGTTCATGGCATTTACTTGGTGGTGCTCGAATCGGTATACGTGCAATTAATTTCTTGTGTTTAAAATCACGATATTCATTGTGCGCTACCACTTCATGGCATTTACTTGGTGGCCTTCGAATCGGCAAGACGGGCGATTCATTCCTCCAGTCTAACTTATGTTATTCATTGTGCACAATCATTCCATGGCATTTACAACCTTTGTGAAAATCTGAAATGTGCGTAATTCATGTTCCTGCAATTTAAGAAAACTAAAGTGCTAGAATTTTAGATGTGATATTGCATGTGCATAATAAGTCCCTCAATCACGATTCATATGGTGGTATAGAAACCATTCAGATTATTTCCTGATCCTCATGCAATAGACTATACTTGAATTTGAAAGTTGTATTTAACCTTTCTTATTTCTCTCACAGGTATCCAGTTCTCTTGAAGCCTAGTTATTTAATTCCATGCTTAAGTTGTCCATGTTTTCAGAATGACAATGCTTAGAGTCATAGCCTAGTACTGATTAATATGATACGATCTTGATATTGTGTGTTTTAACCTTTTGCTTCCCACAGGTCTCCTTCCCAGCTGTTCCCTACCTAATCCCCTTTTCCCCACTTGGACTCTCTTAGACTCTGTGACATTCTAGTCAGAGTATTGGAGCTGTCTTGTGGTGGAAGTGTTGGGAAAGTTCACAGACCCCGAGGATCTGGTGACTCTGACAGCTTTGCCTCTCCAGCACAGATGGACCTCAGCGCATCGCATTCGGAACCACTGCATCTCGGACCCCATGCATCGACACTGTTGCGTAGAGAAAATGAACGCATCTTTGCAATTACGTGGGAAGAATCAATGCATCGCCACCACTGCGGAAATTGACGCCAACACATTGCTTCAGCCTGCTCCCCGCATCTTGGATGCAACCAGGATTAAGATACTTTTGATCAGTGGGCCCAATGGGGTCCATATAGCCAGCTCATGCTCCATCACAATAGGCCTGACCTTTAGATTTTTTCCCAGTCCGGTGTGACTAGTTATTCTCATTGGCGCTTATTGTTTCTAAGCACTTTTTTACAGTTTGTTCTTTAGAAATCCATATCTCAAGATCTACTTATTGGATTTTTGTTGTTTTGTTCTTGTTCTTTTTATGAACTTACTTTCTATTTTTCCAACCTGGTGTAATATATTTTTAGGTGGTATTTTCACTGTTTTAATGCATCAAAAAAGAGGTTGTGAATTTGGTTCCAAGGAGCTTTTTGCAAATCAGGAAATGTAATCATTTGGAACACAGTGAGATGATCTTGGAGATGGTAGAAATAATCTTGTCCAAAAACGTATTTTTGCACACTTTTCAGGAGTACCACCAGCTTCAGGGACAAGCAATCAATTCCAGGTTTGCTCCTTCTTATGCCAACCTCTTCATGAGTTGGTATGAGTGGGAACATGCCTGTGCCAACCATGCCGCTACCTGAATGATATATGTGTTCTGGGGTGGCACTTAGATGATATTATTGTAATATGGATGGGCATGCCTGAACAATTACATGCTTACTACAACTACTTGAATGATAATCCATGTAATGTTAAACTCACTATGGTTTTCCTGAATTAAAAAATATATGTTGTAAATGATTAGGCTATGTAGGTAACCTCCATGTATGTATACATGTCTTCATATGTCTATGGATATGTCATGCATGCGTCAAGCTCACTTAGAAAAGCACACAGTACAAAATTGCATTGCATCTCGTTAAGCTTTCAAAATAAAGTATAGGTGCAGATGCACAGAATGTAATATGCTCACAGAATTAGAGGCCTCTTCTTATTTTATGCAGGTACCCCATTGGACATTTCTGTGTTTCTTCAATAGTTTAATTTTTTTATTAAGAAGTGATTTTACCCAGTGCTTTAAATGGAAAAATAGAAGTGCAGGTACTCTCTATCAGAGTACCTGCTTGTTTCTGAGAAGTGCCGGTACTCTCCAATTAAAAGTATTACGTTTTTCTTGAGATATGCCGGTCCTCTCCCTCTCAAAATAAAAAAGTGCCGGTACTCAGTACCGGAGAGTACCGGCCCATTTAAAGCACTGATTTTACCACAAGTTAAATTCTTTGTCACTGAGGAACAAAGGCCAACAGGTGTTTCAGAACTGTTAATATCACTTTATCGGGGCCAGTAAATAATGTTAACACTTTTAAAAACTAGAGCCTTATTTTTTCATTCAATTGGTAAAAGCACGACACTCCAATATGAAATTAAATAGATAATCATATGCATGGTAAAAATATTGTATGTGTATGTCCAAAATTATTTTACGGCATGTTAACTGGATCCTTCATTCTTGTTAGTTTCCCGCATGCTGAGTTCTCCATCCTGAGAGAGTAACATGCTATTTATTACAACTATTGACTTACAAGAGGTAAAGCATTGGATGAGTGAATGAGGCCCCTCCCTCAAAAATTTTAATAAAAAGCATATTATGTGGATCTGCATGTACGGTTTATGTGATGGCATTTTTTCATGTGTAATTGTTTAAGCACAAAGTTTCTAACCAAATCAGAATGCATGGATTTGAATTTGTGCGGCAAGGTAAAGTCTCATGGTGACTATTAGGGGGTTGTTTCCCTGTGTAAAGTCATTGTTACATACGATGTGTGAGCCGGTAAAAATAATTTTTCATGCCAATTTTGCTTTACTGTGATAATAAACTCAAATTTGACCATTGTACATTAGTATTAAATAAATGTGTGTTAGCTGCACTCTGAACAAACACATTTACAAGCTAACTACCCCAAAATAAACTTGTAGTATTAAAAGCACATAGTTGGTACTGTGTGTAATATGGTCCTATTCTGCTGTTTTGGTGTTTTGACGATATTGTCAAATGTAACTTTGTTTTCATTTTTTGGAGCCATGAGTCCTCTGCAGTACCATGGAAAAATCCCATTTTACCCATTAGTTTCACTGTTCTTCCCTTTATGGTTTCATGAAGGATCTGTGGAGTCTATAAATGTCAAAAATGTTGTGTGTCACAAATCCCATATGGAGTCAGAGATAGGCACCGAGCCTAGTCTTCAGCCATCAGTGCCCAACCACCTGCAGTAGACTGGCCCACCCTGTGCACGACCTTTGCTGTGTACCCCGGGGTCGCATTGGCAGGCTCACCTCACTCCATGAGTAGGCTGCAAATGCCTGTGTCCAGATCCGTAGGCCCACCTTCTGTCAGAAGATATCACTCTGAACTCTCGGCCCTGCTCCCCACCCTACACGGACATTACGCCCTGGCTACGCGCAACCTTCAGCTACGCACCCTGCGCAGACAGGCCTCGAGCAAGATGCGCGACTCCAGAACTGGAGCTGCAGATTCTACAATAGGCTAACAGGGGGCTGTGCAGCTTGCATTCGTTTTGTGGCATCAGCCCTGTGAAGCCTGCAGGTGACATGGATCCCGAAGTAATTCCACTGCACTAAGGTGATCTCAGGAAATCCTGTGAAAAAAAATCTGCATTACGTGAAGTTGGTGTTAATAACGCCTGCTGGTAAACAGCTTTCAGCATAATGGCCTGTCTGGAGAGGAAAATTGGGATTCTCCTAGCTTTAGTGCTGAGGAGCTTTAAGATTTTATTAACGGCAATGAGGCGAGTATAACATGAAAGACCTTCATTACTGGGGCAGCAGCAACAAGAGACGAAAAGTGAATAACACAGATTATGATGTCACTGCATGGATATAAGAAGCAGATACATTCAGCAACTTCCACTCTTACTGCAGGCAATGCCCTAAATGCTGAAAGTGACTTCGTGAAGGAAGCAAAGATATATCCAGCCAGTAAAAGCAGCATCCATGGATAAGAAAATCTGTCAAGGAAGAGTCCAAAATAGAAGATGGAAAAACAGTCAACTTGAAGAGGAAGAGGAAAGCATCCAGGAGGCACAGAACCAAACAAGCCACAGCTATAAAGCACCTAGACTTTATGAACACATACACGCTGTTTCAGGTAAATTAGTTTATATTTGTGTCATTTTACGTGTGCATGGATTGGTCTCTCAAGAAAAATTTGCTTGTGCTGATTATATATTGTATATCTGGACATGGCTCATCAAATGTTATTAAAGTCTAGGTTAAAGTACCTAAAGAGAGATGTTTTCAGCATCAATGCAACTTTGCCTGTGACTTTTGTGTTAAACATGGTTACTTTCTCTGATTATATTAATTGGAAGAGGACATTCATATGAAGCCTACAGCAATTTATAGTGAATATAATAGTGTTACAAAGTTAGCATTGTGTTGAACTATATAAATACGTTATCCAAGCAAATTTCACAGTAGTGGTAATTCAGGAATTGCACCCAGACTCTAATTAGATTCCAGTAGTCTAGTGAACTAGGCAAAAACAAGAGTCACATATTAGGAAAGAGGAACTCAACTTGGCATTGTGATGTGTGAAAATGTAATTTTGCCAGGTTATAAGATAAAATTGCCTAATGGCAGAAGAATACATGTGTTCTAACCGCTGTGTGGCTGCTCCATCTGTCTTCAGAATTAACAGCCACATATCCTTAGTGGCTGACAAAGTAGGTGCCTGACATTTGTATTGTCAGGGATTTGTCATTAGTCTCTCCAATACCCTTATCAGCTGTCATTGATGTACAAGTATTAGGCTCAGGGACAACAATACAAGGGAAGCTTTTTGTTTTTAACACCAAAGACAATGAGCAAAGACACTAGCCATAAAGCAGCCATGTTTAAATAAGTTTAGTCTGCAAAAAGCAGTTACACCCATGACCTCTGTGGTGGATTGTGGTAGAAGGGGATGGCATATTGAAGGTGCCTCCAACGCATCTACTGTATGCTGCAGGTTGGGTGTTACAATGGAAACTGTTTCAAACTATCTACTGTATGCTCCAGTGTGCATAAGTAAAGGACTGGGTACTAGGAAGGTGTTAAAACAATGTACTAGAGCACTCCAACAATTTGTTTACATAACACTGTTGGAGGACAACCAGAAAAGTCATTCCGTAAATCCAAGTTCATACTTTTGGCATCTTTATTATGTTTACACGTTTCCAACCAAGTACATTATCTTCAGCCAACATGTGTTCCATCCCCAAAGGGACATTTTCAAGACTGTGAAAATCATTTTGAGGTTGGTGGATGGGAAAGCCCATATGCCAAACTCCCGGCAGGGTGACCGCTGCTTATGTGTCTACCTCCCCGCTGTAGGCATTATGAGTTTCCCGCTAGGTCAGTGGGTGGAATCCTGAGTTTACGCCAGCCGGTGTAGCGGGAAACAGGCTACAGCATTGTCTCCGGCTCTTAATCGAGCCAGTGGCAAAGCTGTAGCCAGCAGGGTGCACCAGCACCCTGGCAATGTTCACTGTCTGCAAAACAGGCTGTTAACATTGCGATGGCGCTAGGCAGGGGGTCCCTACACTGCCCATGCCAACTGCATGGGCAGTGCAGGGGGCCCGCTGCGGCCCTCTGCACCTGTTCTCTGCCAGCCTTTTCATGGTGGTGTTACCGCCATGAAAAGGCTGGCAGAGAACAAGGTCGTAATCCGCAGGGAATCACTGCGTGCAGTGCTGCCCTGGCAGATTACGATCTCCGCCACCGTCAGCCCGCCGGGATCCATGATCCTGGCAGGGCTGGCAGTTCCCTGACAGTCTAACTGCCAGGGTTTTAATGTGGCAGTCGACCGCCAGATCCGCGGTGGTCCTGACTGCCACAGCGAGTGTGGTGGTCTTAAGACCGCCACACTCATAATGGCCCCCTTTGTGTACTAAAAAATATGAAAAAAGCATACATGAGACCAACCTGGCACATCAAATCTGTTCATTTCATACATGAGTTACATGCACTGTGTGCTGTCAATGGTACAAGCAGAACTTAAAAACGAATCAGAGACCACCATAGCAGACCTATAATATCTCCTTCACATGCCAAGTACTACAGCACTATTACAACAATACCTGGCAGGAGAGTTAAAGTGTAAAAAGAAAAAAAGAATAAGAAAAAATACCATGTTGTGTGTATAGGCTGTATCTGTGATATGCACCAGTCTTCCGGGCAAAAAGTGAACCGAGACCACTAAATTAGCACTAGAGAGAAAAGGAAGTGTGACCCAAAAGAATAGAATATCCCTAAACACATGTAAATAACCAGAGAAAAGTGGAAGATAGGTAATTCTTACCTAAGATTAGTATGGTTTAAAATGTCAAGTGGTTCACTAAATTGTGGAACTTCATTCAGTCCAAAAGAATTTAGCTGAGTTGCATGCTGATACTAAAATGTATTTCTTATTCCTCTAACAATAATACATGACGTTAAATGATATAGGAGCCACAGTACAAGTTTCTTCTATGTGATCTGTAATGAAAATGGAGGAGGGGCCCTTCAAAACTTCTTGTGCAACTATAATTTTTTTATGAAGAAAAAGGGTAATAACATACCCACCTCTCCTATGCCTAATCGACTATTGTATTCTTCCTAATACCAATCCTCATCTAGTGTTAAATGTATTATCAATAAGATTCCATCAACATTCCAGGTCAAATGTTGTATCAAAACCCACGTCATAATGCAGTTGTGTTGCAATTCAGTCGTCTGTGACCCTGGCATAGAGAGCCATGATAAGCTGTAAAATGAATTAGTCTTCAACAAAATTGTTGAGTTAAGACATTATTGAAATGAGCAATATGCCACTAATTGTTCTGATAGAACCCACCCAACACAATCAGTGGAGGGTAAAGATGGTAAGGCAGTTACAGCATATAAATACGATCATTCACCTGGCCCAGAAATAAATTAGTCAGATGAGTTGAGTAAATGTGTATCACTCCTGTCTTATTTCTTATCCATTTTAAACATAGCACATAAGGATTGAGGGGCATATTTATACTCCGTTTGCGCCGAATTTGCGTTGTTATTTTCAACGCAAATTCGATGCAAAACTAACTCCATATTTATACTTTGGCGTTAGACGCGTCTAGCGCCAAAGTTCCTGGAATTAGCGTAATTTTTTTGCGTGAACACCTTCCTTGCGTTAATGATATGCAAGGTAGGCGTTCCCGTCTTAAAAACTGACTGCGATGCTATTGCGTCGTATTTATACTCCCGGGCAAAAATGACGCCCGGGAGTGGGCAGGTCTAAAAAACCCGCATTTGCGCCGGATTTTAGCGCCTGGGTCAGGGCAGGCGTTAAGGGACCTGTGGGCTCAGAATGAGCCCAGAGATGCCCTCCCCTGCCCCCAGGGACACCCCCTGCCACCCTTGCCCACCCCAGGAGGACACCCAAGGATGGAGGGACCCACCCCAGGGACATTAAGGTAAGTTCAGGTAAGTATTTTTTTATTTTATTTTTGTGGCATAGGGGGGCCTGATTTGTGCCCCCCTACATGCCACTATGCCCAATGACCATGCCCAGGGGACAGAAGTCCCCTGGGCATGGCCATTGGGCAAGGGGGCATGACTCCTGTCTTTGCTAAGACAGGAGTCATTTCAATGGGGGATGGGCGTCGTTAAAAAATGGCGCAAATCGGGTTAAGACGTTTTTTTTGCCTCAGCCTGACTTGCCACATACGCCATTTTTCCCTACGCCGGCGCTGCCTGGTGTACGTGTTTTTTTTTCACGCACACCAGGCAGCGCCGGTCGGCTAACGCCATTCAATAAATACGGCGCCCGCATGGCGCTTCAGAATGGCGTTAGCCGGCGCTAATTTTTTTGGCGCAAAACTGCGTTAGCGCAGTTTTGCGTCAAAAAGTATAAATATGGCCCTGAATGTCTTTGAGAATTCTGAATTAAAAATTTTAAGTTGTGAAAATTGCAAGCAACAGGATTTGTAAGCCCATCTAGTTCAAGACTTGAATTTGTTATACAATACATGTGCTTTTATTTAAGCTGCAGACCGACCCCTTTATTTAATTAATTCCAAAAAACAGTGAGAGAAGAGTAGTAAAAGTGACAGAGCTATGTTTGTTTGTTCTCCCACCATTAACTTCTTATATTATATTATGTGTCAGAAGACAGTGGTGAGTTATAGTTAGTGTTGCCTGGTTAGCGAACTGCAAAGAGTGTGTAACAAGGTCCAATACTTATAATAATTGGAAGGCGTGGATAAATTGTAAATGAAAGTTATAACTTTCACTTTTAGAATTTTTAAAGTTTGAGTAGTTTAAACTTGGTTTGTATAAGGGAAATAAGTTTTCTAATTATAACTAAGCATTACCCTTTAAACCTTTCAATTATAATTTTTTTTTTACATTTTTAATAAAAATTTGTTTCAAATCCTAGAGTCCAGTGGTGCAAGTGGAGAGTTGTTATGTGCAGTGCTGTACAGTACAGTGGAGGAGAGAGTTGTAAACTCCATTTTCATAGACTAGATATTGTAAGTTGGAACCGGGTGGAGAAGAGTAAAGTGTAGTAGAGCGTCCTCCACTGTTGCATTGGTAGGTGCAGGCTGTGTGTGTGTGTGAGTGAGAGAGGGAAGATGAGCACATAGGTCTGGAGGGTTGATGGAAATTCAGGCGGTGGTTGATGTATGCTGGTCCTTGATTGTGAAGGGATTTGTAGGTGTTGGTCACCATCTTGAATTGGCATGTTTTCTGAATGGGGACTCTTCTTGAGGAAAGAGTGGTTTGGGTCCATTTGGGGAGGTCAAGGATGAGTCAGGCTGCTAAATTGTGCATGATCTGTAGTCTCTTTCTGAGGTGTGTGGTGATTCCCACATAGAGTGAGTTGTAGTAGTCCAACCTGCTGGTGACTTAAGTGACAGTTCTCCTGGTGTTGACGGGGAGCTATCTGAAGATATAGGTGGAAGATAATGCATTGATTTAGTTTTTCATGGTAAGCTTGCTGTCCTTGATGATGCCAAGGTTGTGTGCATAGTCTGTCGGAGTGGGCGCTGGTCCTAGTTCAGAAGGCCACCAGGAGTCCTTTTATGGGGGAGTGTTGTTTCTGAAGATCAGCATTTCCTACTTGTCTGTGTTGAGTTTTAGACAGTTGTTTTTCATTTAGTCGGTGATGCCTGTCATGCACCTGCCGAAGCTAGTCCTCATGGTGGAGGGGATTTTCTGATAGTAAGAGGTTGAGCTCAGTGTTCTCTGCTCAGGATATAATGTACATTTCATGGATTCTGATGATGTTGGCCGGGGGGGGTCGTGTAGATGTTGAACAGTGTAGGGCTAAGGGATGAACCTTTAAGGATGCTGCAGATGATGTTCTTGGGTTCCAAGGTGAAAGGACGAGGTGGTTTCTCTGGTGAGGAAGGAGGTGATCCATTTGAGGGCGTTGCCTTTGATTTTGATGTGATGATGTCGAGGAATAGGATCAGGGTCGCTGTTTTTCCCCAGTCAAGGTGGGTTCTGATGTTGTCAGTGGCAGCACTCAGGGTGGTTTCACTGCTGTGGTTGGTGCGGAATCCAGATTGTGAATGGTCCAGAAGATTGTTGATCTCCAGGTGTTCTGTGGGTTGGTGGGTGATGACCTTTTTGAGGACTTTGGTGGGAAAGGTGAGCAGTGAGATGGGGCTGTAGTTCTTGAGTTTGTCAGTTAAGGGTTTCTTGAGAAGGGGTTTGATTTCTGTGTGTTTCCATACTTGGAGGAAGGTGGCCGTGGTTATGGGTGAGTTGGAAATGGCGTGGCACTCGCTGCTGATAATCTTGCTCCCTAGGTTGAAAATGTGGTGAGGACAGGAGTCCATGGGTGATCTTGAGTGAACGGAGTCCATGATGACTGCAGTATTTAGTGTGGTGAGCTGGTCCCAGATGGTGAGCAGATGGTTGGAGATCACATCGAGCTTTGCAACCATGGAAGCAAGGAGGATGAGGGTGTCAGTGGCAGTGGGCTGGGGTTCAAACTTTTTGTTGATGGTGGAAATCTTGTTGTAGAGGAAGTCTGCCAGAGTGCTGAATAGTTCCTGGAAAAAAGGAGATAATGTTTTTGGTGGCTGAGGGTAAGGGTGTGGAATTCATATAATCTGACACCCAGAGCATGTTGTTTGGGGTCAAGGACAACAAGTTTTCATGTTTATTTTGTCCTTGGGACAAGTAGGTCCAACCTCCTGCAGCACAAAACATTTGGTTGCTAGTTTACAAGGAAAGGAACTGTCTGCAGTGGAGGTAATATTTGTGTCTATGTGTTAATGCTGTACTTGTATAAATGGTACACCAATGCAAACCCTTTAATATTAGGGTGAGCTATCTAAATAAATGTTGTAACTCAGACTGCACTACTGACTGTGGTTCCACTAAGAAAAATGTGGATACACATGTTAGAAGAATTTAACAATATGAGGCTATGTGTAATGTTCCCAGAATGCTCTCTGATTAGATGCAAATGTTTGCAGAAGCTTGTAGGCAAGAATCAGGATTCCTTACTTTCAAAATAAAATGTTCAGAAAAAAATGCAATAAAGGGAAAAAACGTTTTGCTAAATTATTGTACAATTTTAGCCACCATCTCCTTGAATCATCATTTAGTAAAATGTTTTGATACATGCTAGTATTTCCAAAAAAATAATCATAATCGAAAATAAATGTATCCAGTTTCAACAAGATTATGGGAAACATGAAAATAAACATGCATTGACAAAGCCAACTGATCCAATATCGGTGGTCACTCTTTTGGCTTTGTCAATGCGTGTCTTGTTTTGACATGGCTTTTTTAAAACGTTATTGTTGTAGGAGTGGAGTTGTCTGACCCTCACAATTGTAACACACATTGGCAAAAGGCCCTAAAAATAGATCTCCAAAAACGCACTTTGCCAGAGTAGTTCCTGGCACTGAACTAAACTTCTTTGTGTGCCAACATGCTCCTTGTAAAAGAGCAGAATGCCATCACTCACAGTAAAGCCGACCAGTAGATGGATAGAGAGAGAAATAGAATTCTAATGAAAACAAAAGTCCTTTGTTAACGCCCAACCTAGTTCTGGGCCCAATTCTTAAAGAAAGTCACAAAAGTGCACCCAGGCTGTATGTCTTTGTATTAATGTAGAATTATGGCTTTCATGAATTCACAAGAATTTACAGAAGTAGACCAGGAAACCATACTCCTAGAAAATATTTGTGAACTGTATTTTGGTCCTTTAGTATTTACTCATGTGAATATCTATTGAGCGTTTACAAGATCACTTTGCCTCTAACCACTTTTTCCCAACCCTGGAAGAACTTCTAATTCTGCCCTTGTCAGGAATAAATTTCAAAAGTTTCTGAGTATGGGAAAAGATTAGAGAAGAGCTGGTGAAAATCCTTACAACATGCAAGTTAGTAGGTTTGCACAGACTCAGAGGCATTTCAAACCTGGAACTATTGCTTACTGCTTCCTCCAGCCCTAGTATGTATATCTCCAGAAAGGTGGCAAAATAAGGAAAATGCCAGTATTCAAGCCCTAGTGTTAGCCGTGGCATAATCAGAGAGGCTATTATCAGAGCTCTTATACAATGAGATTGTTGCCATGATTTGTTGTCGCACTACATGGCACCAAAGGAACAATTAGATTTTTTTACAGGACAAGTAGATTTATGAAGCAACCTGTCCCATTGACAACTAGATATTATGTTAAGTTCCACAACACTGTGAGGGGCTGGCAAACTCTCTAACGATGTTGAAGAGTTCTTTGATGTGTTTAGAGCTGGCTTTGATGTGGTCAGCTAGGGTCCTCCTTTTCATCTCTTTCAGTAGTTGGTGGTATTGGTTGAGGGACAACTTAAAACTGAAACAGTCTGTGGGCTCCTTGCTGGTGCACCATCTCCTTTCTAGTCACTTGCATTTGTGTTTCCTGGTTCTCATTCTGTGGTATACCAGGTAGCCCGTTTGGAGCATCTCTTGAGTTTGGTGGGCTTGACGGGGGTGACTTTGTCAGCACAATTGATGATCCAGGCAGAGTAGTTCTTGACAGCCTGTTCTAAGTTGGTTGCGATGTCGAAGCAGGAGGTGTTGAGGGCGTTGGTACATTGGATCTCTGATACTTTGTTCAGAGGTGGTATGAGGTGCTGGGTGGATTGGTGGCAGTGCCGGGGGATGCTGTGATAGTGAAGTGGACGATGGCGTGATCTGTCCAGGTGAGCTCGGTGACATGGCTGTACTTGACTCTGTCTCCGGCCATGAAGATGGGGTTGAGTGTCTGTCCTGCCTCGTATGTATGGTTCGTGAGTAGTAGGGTGAGGCCAATGTTGGTCATGCTTTTGAGGAGGTTGGCGGTGTTGGTATCGTTGAGGTCATCGAGGTACAAATTGAGGTCTCAGAGGAAGATCTAGTGTTTGGAGTTGATGTCGAGTGGGGCGATGAATTCGGTGATGGAGTCACAGAAACTATGGTGTAGTCCTGGAGGTTTGTAGGCGAGGGTGTCCCTGATGGTTGTTTTGCCATCGATTTGGAGTTGGAGTGTACTAAACTGTTATATAGTGTAGTGGCATAGTGATTCATATAGTGAAGTCAAGTATCGTAGAATAGAGCAGCAGTTGTACAGTGGAATGGTATTTTTCAAAAAGTAGACTAGGGTGTCACAAAATGAAGTAGAGTGTTTTAGAGCACAGTGGGGTGAAAGAGAGTAACATAGAGTGGAATATCATCAGGTGGAGTGTGGTGGAGTACAGTGGAAGAGAGTGTTGTAGAGTGGAGTGCCATGTCATATACTTGAGTGGTGTACCGTAGAGAGAAATTGAGTGGCATGTATTTGAGTGTCTTACAGTGTAGTACAGTTGCTTATAGTGGACAGGCATAGAGTGGAGTAGAGTGGCATAGAGTGCCATAGAGTGTAGTACAGTGTTGTAAATTGGAGTTGCATACAGTGGAGTAGAGTGTCAGATAGTAAAGCAGTTTGACAGCTCCCGCTAGCTGGAAGCAGAGTTAGTGTTTGCTCTTGCTTGTCACATATCCCGCCAAGCAAAAGAAAACAGCTACTTTCTTGAGGATGGTGGTCCCCAGGGACATTAATGGCTCCAGTAGAGGGTCTGCACAGTCCCCCTCATTTTTTTGCATGAGCTGGTGCCTGGGGCCATTTATTGCCCAGGAGGGGGTCACTCAGCCCCCCTCACTATTTTAAAAACTGTATTGTGCCTATGGAAGGTGGTGGTCCCCAGGGCTGGGGCTCCACATTGACCCCCTTCTTAATCTATAGTTTAGCCCCAGGGAGCTATGGTGGTCCATGGGGCATATGAAAGCCATAGGAAGGGGGGCCATGCAGCACCCTGCTTTTTTTTTTTCTTTAAAAGAGCAGGGGAGGTGGAAGTCCCCAGGGCACAGAGGCTCCACGCAGCCCCAACTGCATTTTTTTTTTTAATGTAGCCACAGGGAGGTGGTGGTCCCTGGGGCATTTCAAAGTCTGTTATACTTCAAAGATGTTACAGTGAGGACATAGTATTAAAAGAAAACCTTAGAAATGTACCTACAAAAACAAAGGTTACAGGTACATTATAGTTAGGTTCTGAATTTACTTGCACAAAACAAGAGAAATTCAGCAGTCATCGTTACAGTTATTTCAAGTAACAATAATTTGCAGCCTAAGGTAACTATAACTTGTGCCCTCACCATGCACAGTTTTTTCTTCAGTAATTTGACTTCTAATGTTTCATTGATCTTTTTATCGACATTAGAAAAGTTGTCATGAGCGCTGTAACATCTGGGGTAATTAGTAGTGCATGGTGAGACCGAAAGTTATAGTAAGCTTAGGCCGCAAGTTGCAGTTTCTTGAAATAACTGTAATTATAACTCCTGAATTTCTCTAGTTTTGTGTGAGTGAATACAGAACCTAACTATAATATCCCTGCAATCCTTGTTTTTTCAAGAAAATGTCTAAGGTTTTCTTTATTTCTATTGCCTAACTGTAATGTCCCTTTAACTTTTGTTTTTTTCAGTGATCTTTTTTTACGTAAAGTAATTTCCAATACTATTCATTAATCCGACCACTGCCAGGCACGGCTTTTGGCAATGAGTAGAAGGGGTTGGCCACAAGGCCTACAGCCAACTCCCCATAACCGCCCAACACTGCACCCCCGCAGGGCCTGGCCTTCCCAAGTCCCTGCAGCCTAACCATCTAACGACCCAACCCCACGCTGCGCACAGCATTTGGCTGTGTTGTGATGGGAGTTGTCCACAGTGCCTGTCTCTCTGAGTGAGAGAATAGGTGTGAGAGGGTGTCTCTGGGTGTGACAATGGCTGTGATAGGGTCTGTCTGGATGTTAGAGTAGGTGTGTGAGGGTCTATGGGAGTGTGAGAGTGGGTCTAAGAGGTAGCACTTCCTACTGATTAGTTAGTAAGTGCTACCTCATTGGGTGAATGGCCAGTGTGGGGGAGGTGGACAGCACCCCTCTCCTGGCTAATTTTGGCCCCCTGGGAACCCAATCTCCTGGGGCCCACTACTACTAAATGGGGGACGGGCCACATGGGGCCACTCCTCAGGCCCGCTTTGGGTTCTGGGACCCATCCCCCAGAGCCCGGCCGTCTCTCCTAGGAGCCCTCCTGGGCACCCTTTGAGCAATGGGACAGAGGGTAGAGCCTCAAGGCTTCATTGAAAGCTGGCCTCAGGGAGATGACTGTCCTTGGGGTTGCTGGGGGGCCGCCCAACCCTGTATATTATTTAAAGTTGGGCCCAGGGAATGCCAGTCCCAGGGGGAAAGAGAGGTGTGCAGGACCCACCCTATTTCAATGAAAGCATTTTGCCCCAGGGAGGTGGTGATCCCCAGGGCGTGGGGCCATGCGGCCCTCCCTGCATTCAATGTAACATGAGCCCAGGAAAGTGGCAGTCCCCCGGGCTTCAGTAAGCCATAGAAGGGGGGCCCGTGCATCCCCTCCTTATTTATGACATACCCCCGGGACCTTGCCCACCCGGGGGCTTTATAAAAACAAGCACAGGAGCCCGGGCTTTTTTTTAAAAATTTTTTTTGCTGCAGATTCGTGAACCTGTGGGGATTCTTGAGGAACATTTTTTTTAATGCTTTTTTTTGCCCTCGGGGGGACCCTCTAGGACCCCAGCACCAGAGCTAGGTGTCAGTGTGTCCCTACCCTGGCCCCTTTCCTCATTTTTTATCTTCCTTACTGAAGTGTTGGCACCCAAACAGATTTCAGCACAAGATCGGTTCAGTTCACGAAGCCTTTGTGCCACTGAATATACAAATTTGTTTTTTCTTAAATATATTTGATTTACACCAAATCACAAAAAGGTAGCTTTCAGTAGCAAGAGCTAGCTTCCTAACAAATGTGGTGTAAATCTGACCAGTGGTTCAGGTGCTCCTCTTGTTCAAAATCCCTATTGGAATTAACATGGAGGAACACATTTGGGACTCTCCTTTTTTTCGGCCCCCCGCTTGACTGATCACCCAAAAACTTTCCAGACATGAGCTTCATAATTTGTGAGAAAATTTCATGAAGATTCATCAACCGGCACCATAGACATAATGGTGACCGCCTTTAAGTTATATATGGGTGTGTTGTAGAGTGCTAGGGAGAGGGTCACCATGAAACAGGAACAGGAACTGTTGTACTGACAGAGAAAGGACAGTGTGAAGGATAATGAGGAGAATAAGAGATTATTTTGGAGTGCAATACACCCTAGTCCAGTGTGAGGAAGATCTTGTGTAGGAACTGGCACTTATTGCATCGGGAAGAGCACCTAAAAAGTTTGTGGGCACAGGTCCCCTTATAACCTCCAAGAGAACTAGATCACTGGGTAACATATTAACATGCAGCTTTTTGACCCCAGAGAAGAAATGGGAGTAGATAATTGGTTAATGAGTTCAAGTACCTGTACTTCAAGTACCTGTAAAGCCTACAGATATGAGTTATGATGTAAGGAATATCGGAACTTTGAAGGTCAGAACATCAAAACACGAAATGGGATAACTTGTAACACAGACCATGAAGTCTACTGAAGTGCGGCTGTAATAAGTTACATGCAGGCAGCACTATTGAGAAATTAAAAATTAGAACTTTACAACACATTCTAGCTATCAAGAATGCAGATCAGAGTTATCCTTTGACTTCCCATTTCGAACAACATCGTGCCCAGTCCCTAACAAGTTTCCAGTACTATGGAATTAACTTTGTGAAACCCCACTCTTGGAGGGAAGATAGGGAGAAGGAACTGATAAAGGAGGAATCCCGACTATTTATAACACTGAGAACAGAGGTACAATGTGGACATAACACTGATGCTGAATTGCATGTTCTCTTGTAGAGAGGTTCATTCTGTGTCCATGATTAACGGTGATTGATGGCACCTACATTACACTCATACTTTTAAAGAGACTGCAGACCCATTTTATACAATTTATGATT
The DNA here is from genome assembly GCF_031143425.1 of Pleurodeles waltl. NCBI lineage: Eukaryota > Metazoa > Chordata > Amphibia > Caudata > Salamandridae > Pleurodeles > Pleurodeles waltl. Next base: position 942,095,494 of record NC_090449.1, read on the forward strand.
AGAATGTTCTTTGTCCCTATGATATATCATGGACTTTTGATTATAAGCACTCATAAGACTGGTGTGCTATTCCGCACCATTTAAAAACTACAGTCCAGTGCTCCTATAGATTAGGAGAATTTTGTTTGGAAATATTGTTCATTGGTATGCTGACTTGTACTGGAAGGAAGCACTAGTACTTTAGTTTATTTTTATCTTGGTGGGTTATAATTTGACCAACTGCAATATGATATTTTGTAAGCATATTAACTTGAAGAGGAGTGAAGTGGGAGAGGGTAGCTGAAATGAATTTTATATTTGTACATTGTGAGTGTTCTCTAGGATATTAATTTGATTTACACCCAGAGAACAAACCTGCATTCCCTTTGATATTGGTTAATCAAGTATGATGGCCGACGTGAATGGGGGCACATTTAAGAGTCCCTAGCCCCATCAGAGCATCACTTTTCTTGATGCTCCGGTTGCTCCATGCCCTGCACCGTATTTACAAGGTGGCGTTAAGCCACTTTTTGTGGCTTACTGCCACCTTGTAAATACGGCCCCTTCACCCACAGCACTTTGCATGGAAGGGGTGTGCAATGGGTGTTGCTGTACGTGTTACTCAACAACACCCATTGCATTTTGACGCTGCCTCAGATTTATGCATTTTCGGAAACCTGAGGCAGCTCCAAAATCTAACACCACCCCAGGGGTGGCGTTAGTGTGGCAGAACGGGGAGAAATGGTTTCATTTCCCCTCATTTTTTGCTCTTTTTATGTGTGCTGCACTCTGCAGCACACATAGAAAGAGCATCGCCATGTGCTGCGGAATGCAGTGTTCCTTCCTGCCCCAAAACAATCTCCCCCTCAACGCAGCCATCCTTGCACTATGGTGCAAGGGTTGCTGCGTTGGCGCACTGCAGCAAATTTAGCACTGATGCAGGGGGAAACATAGGGGTGCGCCGTATTCTAGTAAATACGGTGCATCCCTGCATTTGCAAAATGATGGTGTGCAGCGCTGCCAAATTTGACGTGGGGCCGCACATCATCATTTTCTACTAAATCCGGCCCTTAATGTTTTGAAGAGCTAGTAGGCTGAATAGTGACATTTATTTATAAGGGGATGCCATGAGAAACGCCAAATATTGTATTCCAGTGCATTATGTTGACTTGGACTTTAAGAAAGCTTTCAGCACTTTAAAAGCACTTGATGGGGATTTGTTATTAATAATGGTCTCTAAGTGCATCATGATATTTCACTGAACAGAAGCATTTACTCAAAGGGGAATGCGATGAGAAACACCAATAATTGTTTTCCAGTGCATTAGGTTGACTTGCACTTTAGGAAAGCATTTAGCACTTTATAAGCACTTGATGAAGGTTATTAACAATGGTCTCTCAATGTATCATACTAACTTGCAAAGAAGCATTAGCACTTTATCAATCTTTTTGAGACTTATTAGTGGCACTGGCACTTCATAGTTGGGGGATGCTTTTGGAGACCTGGAATCATTCATAATGACATATACAGGAAGGGATCTAGAAGATGAATTTGAGATGATTGCTTTCTAATTTGCCAGGGTGATTAGCACTTTAAAAAGGCATTAGCATTTTATCAGCATTAAATGAGGATGTCCAGTAACTGGTCTTTAATGCACTATGCTATTTTGAACTATAAGGGTGGGGCTTACTTTGTGTAATTTTGAATCAGCTATAACAAATAACAGATAAAAGGCCCTGGATTGTGTTATTTTAAGGTTGGTATTATGTTTACATATGAAGCACATATGCCTGAGAAGACTCTTTGGTGATCAACTGTACAAGTCAAATCATTGAAGAAATGAAATGAAAAAAGGAGAAAGTTTTAAAAAATGAAGAAAAAAAAAGTAAAATAATTGAAAATGGGCAAAAAAATGAAATGAGAAACACTGATCAAATGAATTGTGGAGTATGTATTGCTGACGATAAAAAATATTTTGAAGTATTTTAACAGGGGATTTGATATATTAATTTTGAGATGTTTGTGTCACTGAAAAATGTTCATATGCACTTGGGTGTGTAATATATCATTGGAGGGGTTAACTGTTTGGTGGAGAAATGGTGGACAATTTGAGTTATGTAATACTGAGGGTTCGCGGCCTAGTGTTTTGGGCAATGGAAATGATGAAAGGACAATGTGTTATAATGGCGCCTGTCATGGCGTACACACAGGCCCACTAGAAGAAATCATGCCGAAACGTGTCAGACGTGATTAGTTTCAAATTCGTTCTACCTAAAATAAAAATCTTTTTTCTTAAATAAGTTGGATCCATGCTGTAGAATGTATTCATGGTGGTGCCACTGATCATTGGTCATAAAATGGCTGTGACGAAGACCTGTTAGTTGAAATGCATTGCCAAATAAATTTTCCCTTTAAAGTGCATCTGGGAGTGAAAATTCCTTGTTGGTGATGGAAACAAACTACCAAATATGTTTCCACTATATGTCCACACACTTTCTCCATCTTCAGAGGCCCCCTACCCTCCAAGGCAGCTTTTCAACCGGGGAAGGAGTATCCCATTTCAAAACATAAGAAAACACCATGCCAAAGCACCACTTTCTGATGAAATCCCAGCATTTCTTTAGAGCTAGTAAAAGGCTGCAACCCACAATCCTGACGCGTTTTGGCTTTATGCCTTGTTCACAGGTGCAAGGTTTGCATATTGCAACATACAGGTGCTTTTAATCTCTTGCTGGCATGATTCTTAACTCAATCCTACAATACTCAGAATGTACCAGTAATGCTTTCATCTTAATTCTGTGATGTAATAGTAATATATTGCTGAATAGCGTTTTTCACCACAGTTTTAATTTACAACTTCATGTCAGTTCCAGTGAAAACAATTCATAATCTTGAGTTGCCCAGGTGCATGGTAATGATCATTATGTACAGCTCAAATATTCTTAGCAATCATTCGCTTCACTTGGTTGCTTCCACAGTAAAATAATGTAATTGAATCGCAAGGCATCCTGAATAGCCAGAAGAGAGATAAATATCATTCTCTCTCCCTTTCTCACCTCGGTATTTCATAATACCAGGATAATCCATTCTCCAATACGAAAGGCAAGTGGGTCATGCCCACTTTAAATCAATGCCCACACACCTTCTCCATCTTTAGGGGCCCCCAACCCTGCAGGGCAGGTTCATAACTGGGGACGGAGTATCCCCTTTCAAAACAGAAGAAAACACCATGGCAGAGCACCACTTCCTGATGAAATCCTAGCATTTCTTTTGTGCTAGTAAAAGGCTGCCAACCACGATCCTGATGTGTTTCAGATTTATGGCTTGGTCACAGGTGCGAGGTTTGCATTTTGCAACATGCAGGTGCTTTTAATTTCTTACTGGCACGTGATTCTTAACTCAATCCTACAATACCCAGAATGCACCAATAATGCTTTCGTCTTCATTCTGTGAAGTAATAGTAATACATTGCTAGACAGCGTTTTTTCACCAGAGTTTTAATGTACAACTTCATGTCAGTTCCAGTGCAAACAATTCATAATCTTAAAGTGACCAGGTGCATGTTAATAATCATTACGAACAGCTCAAAGAGTCTTAGCAATGCTTTGCTTCACTTGGTTGCTGCCTGCAGTAGAATAATGTTTTTGAAACGCAAGGCAGCAGGAATAGCCAGAAGTGATATATAAATATATATACATGTAAATATATATATCTTCACTGAAAAAATCAAAGATTGCAGGAACGTTATAGTTACAAAATAGAATTTTAAAAAAAACAGACATTCACTTAAGAAACTAAAGGTTACAGAGGAGGTATATTTAGGCTCACATTTTAAATGTACAAAACCATAGAGATTCACCAGTTATAGTTAGAGTTACCTCAAGTAACTATAACTCATACTCTAAGGTAACTATAACTAGCGCCCCAGCCATGCACAGTTTTTTGTCAAAAATTTGACTGCAAATATTAGATTGATATTGTCAATGGTGCTTTGAAAGATGGCATGATTGCCGTAATTTGTGGGGTAATTTGCAGTGCATGACTAGGGCACAAGTTATAGTTTTTTATAATACTAAAGGACTGCAGTCCTAGCCAGCTCCCGACTTCTGCTTCAAGTAGCACCTCCCTGCTTGCAAGAGCAATGTTTTCATCTGTTTTCCTGCACCCATATTTGCATACAGGAAAACAGATGAAAGCTCTGCTTTCTGCCAGCTGGAGCTGTTTGACAACAGTGGAACTGACCAAAGTATATGTTTTGAAAATCTTGTGAAGATTTGTCAAGTGATGCCAAATTTATAGGCAAAACAAAAAAACACTCTATGGAAGAAATGGTCCTAACTATAACTACCTACTGGCAATCGCCATTATATATCTATTCAACTGGCGATTGGCAGTAGGTAGTTATAGTTAGGACCATTAGGGAAAGCATTTTTTGTTTTGCTAATGACATTGGCACCATTTGATGAATCTTCACGTCATTTTCAAAACTAGTGTACCAGTCAATTCAGCTGCTGTCTGGAAGGTTTTGTGGTGATTTGTCAAGCGGGACTGAGAAAAAGAGGGGGTCCCAAAACACATTTTCCCCAAGCAATTTCCCATAGAGATTTTAGACACAACTACAGCCTGAACCAATTACACCATATTTGGAAGAAAGCTAAATCTTGATCCAGAAAGATCTCTTTTTGTAATTTGGTATAAATCTGTTCAGTAGTTTTAGAGTTATTAAAGAAAAAAACATGTATGTAGATTTAGAGACACGGATGCACTGCAGATCCACCATGGCTGACCCGCAGAACCACGTGCCAGCACCAAAGCCATGATTGCCTGTCAACAACCTGACAGGAAAGTTGTAGCCCCCATTTTGTGATTCGGGACATGGTTCACCAGGGGAGGGAAATAAAAATAAAATAGGATGTGAGGGGGCTTATGGGTGCTGATGGTGGGGTCTGTGATGGACCACTGATGGGCAATACATTTCCCAAAGATGTTTTTTGGGGAGCACACAAGGATCTGCAGATCCACAACAGCACTTAGCTTGGACCCCCATGTGAATCTGCAATGGATCTGTGGATCCAGAGCCCAATTAAAAAAAATACATTCACTCACAGCCCTATTCACACAATGACAAAACCACTACCACACCCACTCACACACCCATTCATACACTTATTCACACACTCAGACGCCCTCTCACAGACCCACAAAACCCCTACCACACCCACTTACAGACCAACACAGCCAGTCACTTACATACTCATTCACATACTCAAACAACTACTCATGCATTCACACACCCACAAACACACCCACTTATACAACCAGTCACACACTCAAACACCCACTCACAGACCCACAAAACCTTTACCACACCCACTCACATACCCACACAACCACTCAGACCCCCACTCATACACCCATTCACTCACTTACACACCCATTCACACATGTGCAGATCCGAGTGAAAACAAAAAGAACCAGTGTTTCAGAAAAGGGTTGGTCCTGAATAGGGCCTTTATATTTATGATGTGTAGATGATGGAATATTTTAAGTTGTTGAGGAACACCATGTTGCCTCTATCTGTGAAATGGACTCTGTCTTTTTTATATATTCCATTCCGTTTTGATATATTCCTTTTTGTTCCATTTTGATATATTCCTGCACAACACTGGACCAGAATACCTCAACAGATGGCTCTCCTTCAACACTCCGATCCGACAGCTTCGCTCTGCTGCTCCGCCTTTGCAACCGTCCCATGCATCCACAGAACTACAACCAGCGGCAGATCATTCTCACACCTCGCCACCAAGACGTGGACCACTCTTCCCACCCACCTGTGTCAGACCAAGGACCTCCTTACCTTCTGGAGACTTCTCAAGACTTGTCTGTTCGAGCAGTAGCAGCACACCTCCTCCCCCCAGCACCTTGAGACCCTCATGGGTGAGTAGTGCTCTCTACAAATTTCATGATTGATTGATTGATTGATTGATATCAGAGCATAGGTTGTTATGTTATATAGAGCCCATGCTGTGGTCTAGGAAGAATGCAGAAACAGTTTTATTGACATGTTTCTTGGATTTCTATATCTGCGGACAAAATGTGGTTGATCACTGCCATTTCTGTCTTTGCAAATATTGTAGAACACCAAGGAAGTATGTGGGAAAAGTGCCCTTAATTTACCAAAGGTATCCTTTATTAGGATTTCTTGTCACACCTCAGTAACTGTGCATGTTTTCAAACAAAGGCAGGAAGTGATGACACATTAACCCTCTCTGTCCAACCCAAGTAATGTCTACATTGGGTAAACCTAGGTTCCTGTCAATGCCACTGTTTCGAGCACTCTCTCTGGCCCAAAACACAAAAAACTATGGCCCACAATCCAGACTAGGACCATTTTGGAGACAAGCAAGATTAGCACACACGAAAAGGCTGCAGCAGAATGAAGCAGTTTTGAGGATGAAATGCAGTTAAAATGGGTGGACAGCAAGTAAAATGTAAAAGAGCATATTTGATTGGATGGTGGATATGTGCAGGGAACTAAAATTAGATAGTGACTTTATTAAACAAGCATTTGCAATGCAATATGTCTTGCATTTGCTTGAGTTAGAACTAATGGCGTTGCAAATTGATAACTGGACTTTTCTTGCCACATAAATTGGTCAACCATGCCTCATAGTTTGGTCTTTTTCTACCACATAATTCCAGTGGCCCTACATATAACTAAAGCACTTCCTTTTACCTTCTTTCTCTATCTGCAGCAGCAAAAAATGAAAATGTTGCCATTTAGCATCCTAATTTAAATCTGCCATGCTAATTTGGCTAATTGCATTGCACAACGTCTCTGCGTATATAGGAACTTTTGATCCTTTTTAGCTGGAAATACATCATTTTAGTTACATTCTGCAGATTACGCAGCAAATGATGGATTATATGGCACATCCATTATTATGCAGAAAATGCTAACCCTTGAAATTGCACATCTCCAATGGCCCTGAGTTTGACCAAGTGAAATCATATGGTCTTTGTTACCCAAGAAAATTGAATTTATTTTATCTACCCCATAGGGCCAAAATGCTGAGTGGACCATTGAGATTCGAACCTGTGACTATGAAATTAAACAAATACTCTGTTGCCAAACATTCCAAACTTAAGCAATGGGGATGGTACACAAAAGAGAAGTTTCATCACGAGGCTGTGCAATAGGACAGCTGCAGCCTTTCAAGTACCTTTCACTTGCAGTTCTGAAAAGAGTGAACCATTGACAGTCCTAGGCCCTGCCTTGATCGGTCTTAGCTTCAAGCTGAGGATGAGCTCCCTCGAAGCCGAGACTTAAATATTACTGCGCGCACTTCAAGATTTTGCTTCATCTTGATGTCTGGGTTGTGCCAAGGAGGCAAAGGGTAGAAGGAAGGAATTCGATTTTCTTTTGTTACTTCTTTCGTCTTACAGATTCGTTTTGCTATTGTTCCTCTGCATATTTTTATGCCAAACATGTTTTACAAAACTATTCTTGAAATGAAGACTCATGTCATTGTTTATGGCCATTTCCAAGTAATGATAACATTGAGACCACCCAGAGATCAGTACTCGATAAACAAAGCCCAGAGGAGCCTCACTTCGGGGCACAAATGAAACAAGGAGGGGGTCAGATAAAGGAGCTTGTAAAAGTTAAAACACAACTTAACCCTAAAATACACATTTGAAGAAAAATCGCTGGCTGCAGTGCTCATGTAGCTGAAACATAAAATGTTAATGGGACATAAATGGGATCTTGGAAGTTTTGTGAAGCTTTTTGTGCAATGGGATGCATACTAATATGTTACTACACAATACAAAACAATAAATTGCGCTCTGCGCTGAAAAGCGCTTACATGCCTTGTTGGAGGTAGTAAGCGCTATAGAAAAACAATTAAAATATTTTTATACCCCACAAAACCACTCTCAATTTATGCTGTGTGGGTTTTGCGATGGTTGCTTTTATTATTTGCGTTATTTTATTTATGTACTCCTGGTTGGGCCTAACACATGCAGATGAGCGCAGCATGCCCTTATACTTTTTGTGTTTATGGCTTATCCAAAAGATGCCTTCATATCAGCAATCAATACCAAAAACGTGATTGGCTAGGGGGCTCCTCCCCTTTCTTTACTGCCTGCCAGCTCAGCTCACACTTATTTCTACGGAATCTCTCAAGGGCCCCCGTCCCAACCGAATGCAACATTATTCAAAACCAAAACAAAACATTTTCGAAACAGGAAAACACATTCAAATAAACATTTTGTAACTATAACAGCAAGCATTTGGTAACGAAATACCCTGTTCAAGCAGTTTTCTATGATGTGATCAGAACTCGATGTACATGCAGAAACTACAGATTAAAAATACTTGTGTTTTAAGTTAAACTCAGGAAGTGGTCGCAGGGAGACAACATGCACTTTTTAAAAACAGAATAAAGGCAATTCAGACAAGGGATGATGAAATGAAGCTTAAGGAGATGGTGCAGGAAGTGAAACATATCAGTGAGTGTGGAGTAAAAACAATAATAGGAACACTGAGGTGAAAGGCATACTCACAGCGAGGTAAGGGATCATCAGTAGCTTGGGCGCTTACTGAGGAAAGGAATGTCAGATGCAAAATAAGAGAGAAAAGGGACAGGCTGCAGACAAGATAAGAATTAATTCCAGACAAGACGCTAGAGACGTAAGGTCGCGCTGAAAGGTGAAAGGTGATCTACTATTAATTATAACTCCATAGCAGAGATCATGTTTTTAGTCCCACACTAGCTCCTTGTGGATATCCTTTCATGGAGAAGAGGAAGGAACTTCTCTCTGCTTTCATGAAGATCTTAAGGGTGTCCAATTTGATAATGGAATGCACTGGAGAAATTCCATTTTTTTTTTTCTTACTTTTCAGGATTACCTTCTTGCTTGTGTGTCTGATTCTACAGTTGGTGGAATGTCTCGGTCAAAATCAGAAGCACATAGGATCTGCAGTCAGCTTTTCTCCTTTCATCAGTCTGATTTTAAAAGGGAGACCTGTTAAACAGCCCCGGGTTGGGGGGGGCGGGGGGTGGGTCACTACCGTATCCAGCATCCCAAGCAGTAAGGGAGACACCCACCATAATTTACACGTCCAGAGGTGCATTTAAAAGAATGCCGCATTCCCGCTGCGCGTGATGCCTGTTAAACAGCCCGGGGGGGCCACACTACCGTATCCAGCATCCCTAGCGGCAAGTGATCTCCCACCATCATTTCCACGCCTGGAGGCACATTTCAAAGAACACCGCATTCCCGCTGTGTGGGGTGCCTTTTAAACAGCCCCAGGGGGGCGCACTACTGTATCTAGCATCCCAAGCAGCAAGGGAACAGTCCACCATCATTTCCACGCCCAGAGTCGCATTTCAAAGAATGCTGCATTCTTGCTGCGCGGGGCATCTCTTAAAAAGCCCCGGTGGGGGGGGGCAACCGTATCCAGCATCCCAGACGGCAAGTGAGCCGCCAACTGTCATTTCCACGCCCAGAGGTGCATTTCAAAGAATGCTGCATTCTCTTGACCTTTGGACTTAAATACTGCTGCTTGATTGCTAAAATCTCTTTGCATAGAATATCTGCAGATTATTTTCTACCATGGGGAAAAGAAAGCAGAACCAAATGGGGATTGGCATTAGCGTTAAACCCCCCAGTACTGCTAATATGATCACCAACTACCTCACTGATGCAATGGGAAAATTAAATGAAGAGATTGTTAATGCTGAAGCAAGCAAGATTAGTGGCTACTAAAAGTGCTCTGCAAGGAGCCATTAGAGAAACAAGTGCAGAAGCTACCAATTCCTGGCGCAGACCCAATACCATCTCCACATCTACCTCCATCAATAGACCCAATAGGGAGAATAGAATTGCTGATTAGTGGAGATGATTTCACTCCCCACCTCCCAAGAAGAAGAGGAGCAGGCAGATAATGAAATCTAACCTGACAACTTTACCAAAGCCCCCAAAAGGGGGAAAGATAATACGTGGAGAAGATGGAGCAAAATCGCTGGTCACGCCAATAACTCAATGACTGCCCAGTACCAAAGAGTATGGAGACTCTGCTCAAAAGAGGCTATGTAACAAGTTAGATAATATAGAATCTAAAATATTGTTAGAAATCAAAGAGATAAAAGATCATGTGAGGAAGATTGAAAAAACCATTAGTGCGGTGATTGGTGTTAAAATTTCCACCCTTGGGGGTAATATGACCCGAGCAAGAATCTAGCAGACATAGGTACCTGGAATACCACTATGGCAGGGAATACAAATTCCAAAACATGAAAGACTAATAAAATAGGCAATAGAAATGACCAGACTGCACAGAGGAAACTGTCTCAATTGATTGCACCAATAACAAATCCAGAGATACAATCAGATGTAAACCACAGATGGGAGAATGTGAATAGAGGAGCCCCCCCCAAAGGATCTTCTACATCTTCCCCCAGATGTAACTTCCTGCATAATCGTACTGAAAAACATACCTAAATAAGATCAAATATTATGGAGTCCTGGTTAGACTTGAGTAATAAAGTTATACATTGGATGTCGATGAACATATGTGCACCTAATGTTCTGTACCACGATACCTTATTTGTGAGATGAGTCCAGTGGATGGGGCACTTGAAAGAAGAAGAGGAGACTGCATTGTGGTTAATTTTCACTACCCCATATTTGTGAAAAACCTCATATCAGGCTTACATAAAAGGCAACAAACTTACCTAGATATGAAAAGAGAGATAATGGCTGTCCACTTAGGGTTTTTCTATAGACCATTGAACAATGCCAGCACGAGACATCTGGGCGATACAAGAGAATCAGCTAGGAATCTAGATGGTTATGAAAATTGTTAGCACGTCTGACCTTCATAAGTAAACTTCAATACACAATAAGCAATAATCATTAGAGATCAACAATTAATGGAGTCAGTAATTGTCACGCACCATGACCTTCCAGTCATGAATAACCACACATATAGAAAAAGTTTAGAATGTTTATTTCCCTATATTAACAATGCTAGGGTCATGTAGATTAATCTCAAAATCAGATGAAACACATACAGAAACAATAAAAGTTGTCCAAAACGGCAGAAGAAATGCAATCTAATCAAAGCTTGAACTACAAAAGATTCCAAGGTTATGGTGCAAATCATTAGCAAAGTCAACTGTGTCAATGAAATGAAGTACACGATGTTTTGCATTAGTCCCTGTTATCATAATTCATTAGTGAGGATCCTTAACTAACGTCAGATTAGCATCAGCATGTTGGGCTTCATGCAAAATAATTTAGTAACACAAATTTGGAAAAACATCTAACTATGGCTCTATTAAAACAACGCAGTTGGTACCTAGAAAGAAAAAGCAAATATGCATAATAATCATAATTTGGATATACCTATCCTCAGGGTGGATCAGCAAAGCAGAATCAGTCTTCGTCCTCAGGACATCAGTCAATCAGCAAGGCATCAGGCTTCAGCACCAGTATTTAAAAAGGGCAAAGTCTTTAAGCATTTAAGTTAAGCACGTCTCCTGTCAAGACGCATAAGAAAATAGTAACCTTTCAGTCAGGAAAAATAAGCAGTAAGCTGTCTTCTCTCTGAAATACTGTCTTCTCTCTGTGCAGTGTTGTTAAATCAAAGTTACCTTAAACTACCTCCCAAATCCCTATTGGTCAGTTAATCGTATGTTCACACTTTGTCCAATAAAACTAAAATCTCAAATCTATGAATTCTAATATTACTCCTTTCACATGTCGTTGATTGGTTTGTCTTGCGATGTCCTCATCATCCGGCTTGTCAGGTAACAATATTGTTGCAGCTTCTACTCTAGTCATTATCTTCAATGTTCTTGTTCTGGGAAAGTCAGTCTCACACACATTATAGGTAAAATGTTGAATTACCAAGAACATCATTTGGTTCACACGAAAAGCTTCAGTTATTAGCACACTTAAACAATACAATAGAGACTCACAGTTTAACTCACTTGGTCAGCTATTTTATTAAACGCTAAGAAATACAGCTTTTACATGAGGCCTGGCAAATAGGTCAAGACACTCGCTAAGTTAAGGCCTACAATTAATAAAGCTAAAGCTAAATTCATAAAGCTTAATATGACATATTACTGCATTAGCCTAATATATATTCAGCATTTCATATAATTTAATCATTGATTAGTACATTTCGTTAACATTGGTGGCATTCTTCGTAATCAAATTTTCAAATGTGTGCATTATTTTTCTACATTATGTATTTTTCTACATAAACCTATTATTCAAAATACATAAACACTCATTAATATTTTTTATTTAAAACAACTGCGCTAGCAATCCCTCCTCTGATAACTAAATATGGCATCACACTAACTATTACCCAAAAATTTTTGCACCAGCTAAAATTTTTACAATTCAATCTCTCCATGATTTTGTTTCCCCCTTGAATTTTCCCTGTAAAATGTTTCCCATTTCTTTTCTTCCCTCTTCTGAGCATTCTTTGACCTTTTCAATGTAATTATTTTGCATAATTTTCACAATCCCCATATCCCTAATAAACAAACCATAACAATTAATATCCCCTGTAATATTTTCAATAGAACCCAATTCCAAATGTTGCTGAGCCAATTTCCCACTGAGGCAAACCTTTTCCCAAACACCTGGTTCTTCTAATTATTTTGAATTAGCACTTGCATTAGTCAGATTAGTAAGTAAGGGCCAGATGTAGCAAAGGTTTTTACCCATTCTGTGTCTATGGGAAAAAGTGTTCGTACATATGGCCCTAAGTCTCTTATCTCTTTACTATTATCTGATATAAAAGAACAACAATGCCTAGAATGAATCATTCCACAGACTCCACCATCCTTCGCTAAAAGAATGTCTAAAGCAAGACGATTGTGAAGAGTCATAGCTCTACCAGCGGCTAATTCAGTATCTATCAGGAGAAGGGCCCCTGAAAAATTTGTCAACATGTTATCTACAATAGTAGAAAACTTTCGAATCTTTATTGAATTCAAAATGACTCCCACTGAGGGAATCACTGCTCCAAATACATCTCCCACTATCGCAGAAGAGGACTCCCTCCTCTGTCCCTTATGATGTCATTCAGTCACTTTTTGGAAACTTTTTCAGATCCTCCATTTGATAAATCTTTGGGAAAACTATCCCCAAATAACATGTCCCATACCATCCTCTTGGAAGTCGGTAATAAGCATTAAGTCTACAGATGTAGTAAATCTCTGGAATAGCAAGGTCCTGTCCATTCAACATAAATGTCCATTTAATCTGAAACAAAAACACATGCCTACATTCACTTGTTCCCACAAATAAAGTGTCAGTGCATGATTTAGGCCTATATATACAAGGTTTCCCTACGTATAATGCATTTAAGGCTAATTTCCGTTGTGTTTTAATTGCACTATAAGCATAATCATTCTTGTGAGTCCTTTTCTCCAAGCCTTTTTCTAATTTTTCCTTCAGCGCCTTTCTCCTGTCATCAGTAAGATCTAAGAAGCTCTTCTCTAATGATGTAAGCAAGCATGTGAGATTATTTTGTGAGCATAAACTGTCCCAAACGTTATGTGTAATTCATCTAAAGCTAATTTCCCTTGTGTTTTAATCGCACTATAAGCATAATCATTATTGTAAGTCCTTTTCTCTAAACCTTCTTCTAATTTCCCTTTTAATGCCTTTCTCCTGTCATCTGCGTGATCTAAGAAACTTTTCTCTGCAGGTGTAAACAAGCATGTTAAATTATTTTGGTGTGCATAAGCTGTGCCAAACGTCAGTGTAGGTTCAAAGAAACCTCTAACTATTACTATGTCATTTTCCTTAGCTACTCTACTCCAGTACCTAATTATAGAAACAAACAAAAACACTACATCATAGTTAGAATAAAAGTACTGGATGTACTCCTGGTTATAAAATCCTGTTAGTAACAAACTACAACTTATCCCATAGGTTAAAGGCAGACTATGAAAGGTGACTCCTTCCTCGACTGATGAAGGAATCTGCGTAGACACAAAGCAATTCTTCGCATCCATTGTCTCAACATACTCACGCAATAAGCGATTGAAAACATTAGAAGAAAGCTCTTCTTGCGCATTAGTATCCTCATGCAAATATTTGTCATCTAGCCTAAACTTCTCTAATGCCATTAGTGCAGGAGTTGTCTCAAAAGCAGAAGTATAGTTGGCTTTCCTTTTATCAAGAACAGACATACCCACAATCAACACCACAAACAATATGCCAAACATAATCGCCAAACCAATGCTCATATATTTACAGTGCCTAGCATCTCTACCCTGTTGACTAACATTACTCATGATCTGTAAAGAATCAGAAAGCAGAAGAAATTTAGAAAAACTTGCAGCAAAGATCAAAAATAGACAACTCTTCTTTCAGCAGTTCAGTTTCACTTCCAGGATCCCTTGTCAAAATCATTTACCAGCTTGTCAAAATCAGGTTTCAAAAGTCAAATCAGGTTATCAATGTCTCTTCCAGCTACTTCAACAGTTTCTTTCTCTAAATTTTTCTCTCAGATTTTTTTACACTGTTCAGTTCATTAACTTCCTTCACGTACCAAAATACTGACCCGAACATTTCTAGCAAAACCAAAAAGACATAAACTCTTATTGCCATTCATTTATAGTTGCATACACCCATTCATGATCTGCGTATCTTCGACCTGCTATTCTCTTTCTTTTCAAATTTTGATTACCATTCAGCTCTCCTTCACTTAGCTCTTCTCTTCTTTTTGTATCTACTGCTTCCTCAATTGTTGGTTCAATAACCACCTCTCTTCTTTTCTCCACTTGTGACTCCGGCCATTTATTTCCTTTCAGTGGATCCTTTGTCAGTGTTCTCTTCAGAGTCAAACTTGAACCTTCTTCTTGTTCTGTGGTGTTTTCTCTTGATGGACCTGCAACCAGTTCAGGAGGAGTCAAATCACATTGACTTTGATCCACCTCAACTCCTTACCCTTCTGTGTCTGGCAGTTGCTCTGTTAGTCTTTCAAGATCGTCTGCTTCTGGGAAAGCCCTCCTCTGACTAGGCTCTCCTGCTACTTCAATTGAGATAGGCTCTCCTCCCTCGTCTCTCACAGGAGTGACTGAACCATCCTCAACAAGCTCAGATCTGGTCTCAGTACCCCTTTGTAATCCTTCAGGCCCTGAGACTTGTCTCACTGTTGTTGGTACTCTCAACAACGCTTCTTCATGATTCACTGGAAATGCCACTTTCTTTGTGTGACTTGCGTGAATCCAGTTCGCAATTCCAGCACATTCACAGCTGTGGTAGTTGTCAAAACTACCTGGTATGGTCCCTTCTAACAAGGCTCCAAACACGTCTTTCTCACCTGCTTTAGGATCACAACCCTGTCCCCAGCTCTCAGATTGTTTCCTGTGTAATGGATCAGTGGCAGTGTGGTGCCTTCCACCTGCTGAGAAAAAGAGTTACCCATATCAGCCAGACCTTTGCAGTAATCCAACACCATATTATCTGTAATGTTGTCAAGTGCATTTGCAGGCACCGCTGGCAACCTCATTGCTCTTCCCATGTGGATTTCATGCAGCGACAATTCTGTCTTCCTGTCAAGTGTGTTTATCATTGACATCAACACTAAAGGCAAAGCGTCAGGCCATTTCAAATTTGTGGACGCACACATCTTTGCAACTCTTGACTTCAATGTTCCATTCATCTGGTCCACTAATCCTGATGCTTCAGGGTGGTAACTACAATGCACCTTCTGCTCAATGTTCAATGCTGCACACAGTCATTTAATTACTTCATTGTTGAAGTGACTTCCTCTATCTGATTCTAATGAGATCGGACACCCAAAACGCGGAATCAGTTCCCTAACTAGTAGTTTCACTCCATTGAAACTATTATTTCTTCATGTAGGATAACAATCCAGTGACTAAAGATGCAGACAATCACCAACACATATCTCAAACCTCCACACACAGGTATTTCAATAAAATCCATTTGCATTCTGGTGAATGGACTTCCCGCTCTTCCAATGTGGCTCAAATTAACAACTTTCCCTTTCCCTGTGTTTAGTTGTTGGCAAATGACACATCAAAGGCAAACTGCTTCAGCAACTTGTCTAAACTTTGGGTTGAACCAATCATGTTTGAACAAATGAACCATTGCACCCCTCCCAATATGTGCTTGGCCATGATAGTACCTCGCCATTTGAGACAACATGCTATTTGGCAAAACCAACTGACCCTCCTTAGAAACCCACAATTCATCTTGTCTTTGCACACCTGTCATTTCTCCATGAATGCTTTTCCTCCTTGTCAACGTTATTCTGCAACATTTTCAATTCTTCCATAGTGTCAATTATTTTCAATTCATAACTTGTAAAAGTTTAGTCTTCTTCAGGTAACAGTTCCCACTTGTCTTTGAACGCTATACAGTTCAATGCAACTTGATCTGCATATCCATTTCCCAATAACACATAGTCCTGCGACTTCAGATGTGCATTGCATTTCACCACGGCAATCTTTTCAGGCATTTGAATAACATGTAACAATTCTTTAATTCTTTCACCATTTCTTACTGGTGAATCAGAAGAGGTCAGGAAACCTCTCTGTGGCCACAACTGACCAAAATCATGGACTATTCCAAATCCATACTGGCTATCCATATAGATTATATCTTTTAACTGATCAGACAGAGACATGGCATGCTCTAGTAAGGGCTACCAGTTCCGCTACTTGAGCAGAATACACTCCTCAAAGCCAGGAAGCTTCCAAGGTACCTGAAATTGTGCACACAGCATATCCTGCTCTCAGTGTCTCTGTATTGTCTCTCAGACAAGAACCATCAACAAAGATAATTTGGTCATTTTCTTCCAATCGGATCTCTAGTGCCAGGTCTCGGTTTTGTGCACAAATCAGTCACTTCAAGACAATCATGCTCAACATCTTCCTCTTTATCAATTTCAGCATTTTCACTCGGAAGTAAGGTTGCCGGGATCAGCACTGTACATCTTTTCAATGATACATTTGGTGATCCTCGAATACTCGTTTCACATCTAGTCAACCTTGCACCAGTCAAGTATTGGGTTTTCGTCCTTGTCAGTACAATGTTTCAATCAATACACCTCTCTGGGTAATAGTAGGAAATCGGATTGACAGAAGAAGTGTATAAAGAAAAAGAGAGTGTCCTCTCTAGATGAAATCTCTAACACACAGATGAGTTGACAACTAACATTTCTGTTTATGATAGTAATGTTGATAATGTCAGGAGGGCCCCAACAAGGGATTCAATCATTCTTATGTCATGGAATATAGCTGGGGTAAGAAATAAACTAGCTGATAAAGAATGGCATATAACATTAGCCTCTACACATATAATTTGCCTGCAAGAGACATGGTACATGGGATCCTTCTATGTTGAAGGATACTCCACATTTGTTACACCAGCTTCTCCCTCATCTAGTGGGAGAGCTAAAGGGGGACTAGCCATATTGATCCCAACATTAATACCGTCCACTTTGGTAAAATCATTTTCTAGCTCTCCCTATTTTCAGTTATTATATCTCTGGATAATTGATATAATTATAGGAAATCATTAATTATTACAATAATAAGTTTGATAATACAACAAATGTGGTGGTGTCAGTTCTGCAGGATGAATTACATATGTTTTTCAGCGATATTACACCTTCGTATACTCTGGTATGGGTTGGAGATTCTAATATTGGGGCATGTCAGATTTCAATTGAGGAAGCATGTGGATATATTGATGATTGGGGAAATGCTCGACCTCACTTTCCACAAGATAATTATGGAGCTGCCTTGAATAGAATGTTATTCAGATATGATTTGGAACTGATAGAACAAGGGGGGTCCTTAAAAAAGAGAAGATTACAACTTTTGGGGGGGCACTCCTCAATTATCAACCATATATTCATTTCTAGAAATAGTGTCACCATGATTGACCCATATAGGATTATGCCCACTATTTTAGTGATCAACATCCTGTGCTAATTACACTGAGACTAGGTGAACCATATAAATCAGGGGAACGAAAAGCAACAAACCTAGAAATTAAAAGGGAAAATGGGATTACCCTAACATGGACGGGCATAAATGAAAAAGATTTTATGCAGAAAATTATATCTGCTGTAATAGAAAAGGGGTATGGCCTATAAAAAAGCAAGGATAAGCCAATCACACCACACAAATGAAACAAGAGCCAACACTGTGATTAACTTCGAAAAAGTTATTATTTACAATGAGAAGGCAAAACCAATTCCTTCTCTCTAGCATTAATACATAACATTTATCCAGAACAGTTTTAATTGAATAACATTTATCACACACAGGAGAACAAATATAAAAGCGAGCAGTTACCTCATATAAAAAATAAATTGGCACTGCACACACATTACTCACATCAAAAACATATTATTATACAAATTGAAGAACAAAAAATGACACAAAAAATCAATCTAAAATCAGGTTCTGCACCAACTTGAAAGAGAGGGAACTCAGAGCCTAACTCGTCTGCAAAATTTTAGGGCTCCTCCTTAAAGAGCAGAAAGGCGTGGAAGCGATAATTGTAAGTCTTTGTGGTAACTCAAACAGGAATGATGTGCATTACAAGACAATGCTTTGAATTCTCCCTGAAGGCCTAATGTTCTTTAATAGCGTTCACCGCTACTCCCTATTGTCGACGCGTTTCGAACCCACTGGTTTCAAGGGTTCTCTGCAGGACACAGAACACCAAAACACAACTGGTCAGATGGAACTGACATTTTGTGAATGGCTTACCACCAAAGCAGGGGTCTCATTCTAATAGAGAAAGAAAGACTTGCTGCACTGAAGTATAACTCATTTTAATTCCTTGTCCTTCTGCTTTCTCACGATGCATTCAGACCAAAAATTGTAACTGGGCATGAAAAAGAAATTTTTGCATGTACTGAATTGAACCAATGTCCACAAGAAATCTTAGTGTAGTTCTGTAAGCTCAGTGAGGCCATTTTAGAAAGCTTAAAATTGAGACCTGAAAATAAAGAGAGAAAAAAACAGTGCTGGGTTGACCGTAATTGCTCACAAGCAAGTCAAGAACTTAAGCAAGCCTTATAGACTCAGCCCAGAAATAAAGAGGAAGTTATCATCAAGCGATCTAATTATAAACTTGCACTGGAGGACAGAAAGGCCCAATTGAGGGCAAGGGCATGGGAAAATCTTGAGCAGGCAGCGGTTTTGAGGGATAACACCTTTTTTGGAAAACTGTTAACCAGCCATTCTTGAAAGACACAGATACATTCGAATTGTTACCCATGTACAATCATCTGATTAGCTCTCTCATTTTGGTATGATTTTTAACACAGATAATTTGCCCATGCATCCTTTGATTATGAAAATAATTAAGATTAGGCCACCTTTTCTAAATGCGATTAGCCTAGAAGAAGTAAGCTCTCCCCTTAAAAATGTTTAATAGGGAAGGCACCTGGCCCTGATGGTGTCCCAGTAGACGCCTATATGACATATATCAATCTCTGGTGCCCTATTTTGACCCAAGTATATTTGACAGTGACAAAAGGATATATATTAATTTCATGGATCTCATCAAGGATTTCATTAATCTCATCCTTTCTCTCCGGCAGAACCCAGAGAGTCCGACTCTCACCCTTCCGCTCCAAAGCCACCAACCTCATCTGCGGCGTCCCCCAAGGCTCCTCACTTAGCCCAACGCTGTTCAACGTCTACATGGCCCCCCTCGCACAACTGGCCCGCCAACACAACCTCAGCATCATCTCCTACGCCGACGACACCCAGCTCGTCCTCTCCCTGACCAAAGACCCTCTCACCGCCAAAACCAACCTCCACGAGGGACTGAAATCCATCGCCGAGTGGATGAGCAACAGCCGCCTGAAACTTAACTCCGACAAGACGGAAGTCCTCATCCTCGGGCGCACCCCCTCGGCCTGGAACGACTCTTGGTGGCCCACCACCCTCGGCCCCCCACCCACCCCAGCCAGCCACGCACGAAACCTCGGCTTCATCCTCGACTCCGCTCTCACCATGTCCAAACAGGTCAACGCTGTCTCCTCTTCCTGTTTTAACACCCCCCGCATGCTCCGCAGGATCTTCAAGTGGATTCCAACAGGAACCAGAAAGACGGTGACCCAAGCCCTCGTCAGTAGCAGACTCGACTACGACAACGCACTCTACACAGGCATCCCAACAAAAGACATCAAACGACTCCAACGCATCCAGAATGCATCCGCCCGCCCGATGCTCGACATACCCCGCCGGTGTCACATCTCCCCCCACTTGAAGGACCTCCACTGGCTCCCCGTGGACAAGAGGATCACCTTTAAACTCCTCACCCACGCACACAAGGCACTACACAACACCGGACCCTGCTACCTGAACTCCAGACTCAACTTCTACGTTCCCTCACGCCAACTACGCTCTGCCAACCTTGCCCTCGCCATCGTCCCCCGAATCCAGCGCAAGACCTCTGGCGGCAGATCCTTCTCCTACCTCGCCGCCAAGACCTGAAACTCTCTCCCCACCTCACTACACCAGACCCAGGACCTCCTCACCTTCAGGAGACTCCTCAAGACATGGCTCTTCGAACGATAGCAGCAACACCCCCCCCCCCAGCGCCTCGAAACCCTAACGGGTACATAGCGCGCTTTATAAATCTATTGATTGATTGATTGATTGATGGACGGAAAGTATAATCGTCACCATTTTTAAAAAGAGAAATAGGGGCAATCCCAAATGTTATCGATCCATCTCTCTCCTAGATACTTCAATCAAATTACTAGGGAGAATACTCCTAGAAAGACTGGGGATTTGGGCAACTGACAACCAGATACTTACAGAGACACAATTGGGCTCTAGGCCTGATGTTGGCACCTTAGAACAATGCATTGACCTAAATTTAATAGTAGGGAAATATACAATAGCAAAAAAGGGCCACGTATTTCTTTGCTTTGCAGATCTTAGTGATGCTTTTGATTTAGTTAATCATGCAAAGTTGTGGAAAGTTTTGACGGACTTGGGTGCCTCCCTAGACATAATTAGCTTCCTGGCACAATTGTATAGCTATTTAACAGCCCCAATGCGGTATGGAACAAATGGAGAATGTACTTCAGGCTTTAGGCTTGGGAAGGGCATACGACAGGGGTCTGTACTAGCTCCACTTTTATTCTCTCTTTACATTAACGGGGTGGATGCCTACCCATGACAATTGGTAATTGATGTACCAAAAATAGGAAAACCCCCGGGTCCAGTCGTCCTGTACGCAGATGAGGCGGTCCTATAATCACGGACCACAAATGGTCTTCAGCGGCTGATTGAAGGCATTGTAGAATTTGTTGAGGAAAGGGATATGCACCTGAATCTGGGTAAATCAGTTAAAAGGATAGCAAGAAAACTGAACTCAATAGAGGCCAAAAATGTGAGGCGGTGAATATCTTTACATATTTGGATGTACAGTTTTCTAAACTGGCCAATGGAACTGACACCTAGAAATAGCAAAAATGAAATAAGTAAGAGGAACAGAAGCCATTTTTAGGCTGTCAAAGAAAATTGGTGGTAGGCCTCTTAGGGAAATTTTGCAGATCTATAGAAGTAAAGCAGTTAATAGTGTTACGCATGGCTCTGCCCTATGGGGCTCATCACCCGAGATGCAATCTTTACAAGTAATGGAGAATAAATTCCTCTGCAGACTACTTACTGTGCTAAGTACAACTTCTACATATATGATACATAAGTAACTATGTTGCCCCTATTTAGAAGATTCTAAATGCACAAATGCATTATTGGCATAGCATGGAACCTGGTCTAAAGAAGGGACAAGATTTACAAAAGAGATCATTAGAGATTGTTTAGTTTTAGAACACAGAGATAAAATGCCATGGTTTGCACATCTCAAGAATTTGCTGAAGAGCATAAACCGGAACCCGGATTTGGGCGACCCAGCTGGTATTCTCCAATTCTGTAAAAAAGAGTTAAAAATCAACTAATGCGGCAGAGAGAGAATGAAACAGTTATTAGAGAAAGCAGGAAACATATAGTTATGCAATATATAAATGGAGAAATAAATGGTACTGTTCAAAATTATATGGTAATAGTACCAAATATACAAGATAGATTTTATCTAACTTGAATGTGTTTTAGGACATTACACTTTGTAGTAGTTTTCCCAAAAATTGGAAAATAGAATACGAATCTACCAAAGTGTCCTTGCATCGTCAATTTGCACAATCCACACAGCACTTCATTGTGTCTTGTAAGCTATATCATGACATTCGGAAACGCTTTTTAAAACCACTGTTTATTGCTAACAAATTGTTTTATTGTAATGAAGCTTTTAATTATTTATGCAAACTGGACACTGACGAAACTTACTGTGCAGTTATAAAATATATTGCCTGTACTATTAAATGGAGGAAAATATATATGCACTTGGAAAATCTCTGTTCTGAGAATGAGTAATGGGTAATTTGCACAAATTAGGAATTCCTTTTGTTTATTATCAGTATGCAGTACTGGTTTAATGTAGTTTTTTCCTTTAATTATTGTATATATTGGGTATTGAAGGTATTTTGGACAAGCCATGGTATAAGGATATATAGTAAAAAGATACCTGACTAATGGATTTACTTTGTTTTAATTCTATATCTTTTATGGATTGATATCCAAATAAAGATTGATTTGATTTGACTTAATTCTTGGACTAAGAGCAGAGGGGCTGTCAATACAGAAGTACATGTGGACGAAGTAATGACTGTGAGAAGGTGCCCGGGCAGCAAGCTGAAAGATGCTGGCATGCTGGTGCAGGCTGGAAGCTGGCGTGGTGACAGATTACAGGCTCTGAGCACTGCATCACTCGAAAACCGGGAAGCAGCTTCCCCACAAATGAACAGGATGCCACTGCTTCCACCCCCCAGTGTGACCAGTCACCACTTACCTGCAGCTGCCACTGCCCGTGGTGTCTGCTGAGGTAATGAGTACACAACCGTTGCCCCCGTTTGTTCCATCTTCATAAGCGCTCCCTCCCACAGCTGCCCCAGGCCTCTCACGCACCTGGCACTGTTTGCTGTCTGCGCACACAGGAGTTGCTTGCCACCCTCCCATTCTCTGTCTAAAGCTGGACAGGCCTACTCTCACCAGCAGCACCTGACAGTGCCAGGCAGAGATGGAGGTGGTTGGCGCAGCATGCGATGGGAACGGGGATACCAATGTCAACCCCACCCCTGGAGCATGTGTGATGGCGACATGCCAGAGACATGTGTGTGCACACATCCTGTACATACTTTCCTCACGCCCAAGTCAGGGAGCACCACAGGAATTCCTAAGGAACAGCAAAGACCTGTCCGGCCCTATGCATTCTTATCACCACCAATAAAAGGGGGATGGGCACAGATATCCGCCAAAGCTGTTTTGAAGCTAAACCGCCATTTTGAGGTCAGAGGAAGGGGTTGTGCGACTTTCTTTTATCAACATGGCGCCTGCTTTACAGCTTCATAAAACACGAAGCACAGAGGCTGCAAAGAGGGTGCCATGCTGATAAAAAAAAGCATGCAGCCATCATGTTTAAACATGAAGTTCCGAGCCATGAAGGGCACGGCATGATTAAGGGACATGCTGCGTTACAGCGACACTGGCATAGGTGGGGGCATGAAGCACTTGGGAGGAGTAGGTGGGAGGGAGGAATACTGAAAGCAGTCGCGCTGACTTCTTGAAAGAAAACATTAACCCTTTCATCAGCATTGCAATCAACAGGCACTGGACCGGTCACCCATTTAAAAAATAAAAAAGTAGTCCAGAACCCGTGCTTGAAATATGGACGCTGCATATGTTACCTGTAGTTGACCGGTGCTCTCGAGGAGGGCTAAACACTGGAAAAGGTATAACGTATGCATGCCTTTGACAAATTGTATTGTATTGTATTGTAATAGTACTTATGTAGCGCTTATAACCCCTGACGAGGCGTCGAAGCGCTTTAAAAATTAAATCAAGGGAATTTTAAAAGGCAAGCAAACAAACTAATAAAAGTGATGGGAGTGAGATGGGCGTGATAAAAGCCCACAGAATAGATGACAACAGGTTGAGAGAAACTCTTGAGTGCTTCTATGCTCAACCTAAAAAGTAACTAACTCTGTGATTGGCTTTGGAAAAAAAAGAAAAATGTATATTGTATATAAGACTCCATCAGCGTCACCACCTCCACCGAAGACCCCCCCCTCGCCGCTGAACACCTGCATTTTCAGATTCGCACCGACCCAAGGACCACCCTCAGAGGATCCCTCGTCTACCGTCCTCCCGGACCTCGCGCCTCTTTCAGCGACGCCATCGCCGACTTCATCTCCCCGCACGCCCTCGCCTCACCGGACTACATCCTCCTAGGCGACCTCAACTTCCATCTGGAACAAAACAACGACCCCAACACCACCACCCTGCTCGACAACCTCGCCAACCTCGGCCTCAAACAACTGGTGAACACCGCCACCCACATCGCCGGACACACGCTCGACCCTATCTTCTCCGCCAGCAAACACGTCTTCTTCAGCCACACCTCTGCCCTACACTGGACCGACCACAGCTGCGTCCACTTCACATTCCGACGCGAGACCTCCCACCTCCGCACTCAACCCATCCCTCGTCGACAGTGGAACAAGATCCCTGAAGAGCAACTCTTCTCCGCTCTCGCCGCCAACCAACCCACCCTCACCACCGACCCCAACGACGCAGCTCTCAACCTCACAAACTGGATCTCCAACTGCGCTGACAACCTTGCTCCCCTCAAACGCACGCATCGACAGACCAACACCAAAAAACCTCTCTGGTTCTCTGACACCCTCAAAGAATCAAAGAAAACTTGTCGTGCCCTTGAGAAGGCCTGGCGCAAGGACCACACCGCTGACAACATGACCGCCCTCAAGAACGCTACACGCGAACACCACCACCTGATCCGCACTGCCAAAAGGAACTTTTTCACCGACAGACTAGACAAAAACAGCCACAACAGCAGAGAACTCTTCAGCATCGTCAAAGAGTTCTCCAACCCCAGCGCCAGCGCCAACGCCGTCACGCCCTCACAGGATTTGTGCGAATCCCTCGCCACTTTCTTCCATCGCAAGATCAGCGACCTCCACGACAGCTTCGGACACCAGACCCAACCATACACCACTGAACCCGCTTCCCCGGACATCACCCTCAACAACTGGACCCACATCAACACGGAAGAAACCAAATCCATCATGAACTCTATCCACTCCGGCGCCCCTTCGGACCCCTGCCCGCACTTCATCTTTAACAAAGCCGACGACATCATCGCCCCGCACCTCCAGACCGTCATCAACTCTTCTTTTTCTTCTGCTACCTTCCCCGAATGCTGGAAGCACGCTGAAGTCAACGCCCTACTAAAGAAACCTACGGCTGACCCAAGCGACCTGAAAAACTTCCGCCCCATCTCTCTTCTACCTTTCCCAGCCAAGGTAATAGAAAAGACCGTCAACAAACAGCTGACCACCTTCCTGGAAGACAACAACCTGCTCGACCCTTCACAAACCGGATTCCGAACCAACCACAGCACGGAAACCGCCCTCATCTCAGTCACAGACGACATCAGAACCCTGATGGACAACGGTGAAACAGTCGCCCTCATTCTCCTCGACCTCTCGGCTGCCTTTGACACCGTCTGTCACCGCACCCTAATCACCCGCCTACGCTCCACCGGGATCCAAGGCCAGGCCCTGGACTGGATCGCCTCCTTCCTCGCTAACCGCTCCCAAAGAGTTTACCTCCCTCCGTTTCGCTCAGAACCCACCAAGATCATCTGCGGCGTACCTCAAGGCTCATCGCTCAGCCCGACACTCTTCAATGTCTACATGAGCCCCCTCGCCGACATCGTACGCAAGCACGACATCATCATCACCTCCTACGCCGACGACACCCAACTTGTACTCTCCCTCACCAAGGACCCCGCCAGCGCCAAGACAAACCTACAAGAGGGTATGAAGGACGTCGCAGATTGGATGAGGCTCAGCCGCCTAAAGCTGAACTCTGAAAAAACGGAAGTCCTCATCCTCGGCAACACCCCGTCCGCCTGGGACGACTCCTGGTGGCCCACGGCCCTCGGCACCGCACCGACCCCCGCAGACCACGCCCGCAACCTCGGCTTCATCTTGGACCCTCTTCTCACCATGACCAAGCAAGTCAACGCCGTGTCCTCCGCCTGCTTCCTCACTCTCCGCATGCTCCGCAAGATCTTCCGCTGGATCCCCGCCGACACCAGAAAAACCGTGACCCACGCCCTTGTCACGAGTCGCCTGGACTACGGCAACACCCTCTACGCCGGGACCACCGCCAAACTCCAAAACCGCCTGCAACGCATCCAAAACGCCTCGGCCCGCCTCATCCTCGACGTACCCCGCAACAGCCACATCTCCGCACACCTGAGACACCTGCATTGGCTCCCAGTCAGCAAAAGGATCACCTTCCGTCTTCTCACCCACGCACACAAAGCCCTCCACAACAAGGGACCGGAATACCTCAACAGACGCCTCAGCTTCTACGTCCCCACCCGCCCCCTCCGCTCCGCTGGCCTCGCACTTGCTGCCGTCCCTCGCACCCGCCGCTCCACGGCGGGTGGGAGATCTTTCTCCTTCCTGGCGGCCAAGACCTGGAACTCCCTCCCCACCAGCCTCAGGACCACCCAGGACCACTCCGCTTTCCGGAGACTCCTAAAGACTTGGCTGTTCGAGCAGCGATAACCCCCCCTTTCCCCCCTAGCGCCTTGAGACCCGCACGGGTGAGTAGCGCGCTTTATAAATGTTAATGATTTGATTTGATTTGATTGTTTGGGATATGCTTAGACTTGCGAACAGTTAACCACACCTGCTACAGTTAATGTTCAGCTAATATGCTGTTGAGAGAAAGCCTTGTGAACTTTTGACCTACTGGTAGGCAGAGACGATTGGAAACATGTTTACTATGGAAACTGAGCCAAAAGTGTGTGGGGGGGTGGGAGCAAAAGAGACTGCAGTATGAAACTGAAAAGTAGACTGCTGCACACAATTTGTTTAGCAGGCAGTGTATGTCTTGTAATTGACAACATTTTACAAACTAGAATATACATGAAAAGCATTGACAGCAGATTGTTGAATGCGGTTAAGGGCTGTCTGCCAAATCTGCAAATCCAGCGCAAACCACACAGGTCCTGTGCTGAGCCTCATGTTCGTTCTGCAGATCTGTGTCAAAACCTACTGAACTAGGCTTCCTTACAGGAAACATGAAAAGGGTTAACAAATAGTGACCATTTAGAAGTGATATATCAAAAATAAAAGATGAAAGGAAGCCTGTGGTTTGCTAAGTACAGCATTATGAGTTAGAGCACATTGGGAAGGGCAGCCATTATTGTACTTTTCTACTTAGATAGGAGGAGGACTGCTATATTTCCGACTTGATATTTACAGTGGAAACACATATCAACAGATATTAACATAAAGGTTGCACAACAGCAAAGATATTTTACAGGTATGTGAATTAGGTTATAATATAAACAATTATATAAAAAAACTATGAGTGCATAAAAGCTAAAAGAAAATGTATAACTTCTAAACACTACAGTGAAAGGCAAAATTGAAGGGAGTTTGGATGAGAACATTAAGTAACAATATAGTGAGCAGCAAAGGATGAAGAGGAATTGCTACACTGACAATATAGTTGTTTTATTAAGCCAGTATGAATGAGTGTGTTTGAAATTAGATGTGGGTGCTTACTTATAGTATGTAATTTAATAGTATGTAATTTTCACACAGTCAGGCATGCATTTACACACCAGGTTACATTCCTACGAAAGCACTTATGTAGTCATGTAGACAGCCACTGACACACTCAGTCACACCCATATGCATGAAACCGTTCACACACCCATTTACTCACTTATACATCCACCTACATGGTAATTCACACACCCATGCAGGCACTGTCACACCAGCTCACACACCTATACAGCTTTTCATGTACCCAGCACTCAGACACTCATTTACACATGCACTTACACACCCATACACCCAATTATACACCCAGTCAACCAGTCGTACAGCTACTCACATACATATTCTCAAAAGCGTAGAGACACTCACACACCCAGTCAGACAGAGGCACTTACACATCCACTCACATAGTTACACAGCAGTTATGTATCCACCACTAACAGAGTCACTTGCACACACAGTTACACACACATAGACCAACTAACACAGCTATTTACCAGTTCATACAACCACTTACATACCGATTTAGTCACCCATGCATTGACTAACACACGCAGTCAAACACCCAAACAGCTAGTTATACATCCAGTGACACACCCATAGAGGCACTGACACACTCACTCACATATCCACTCAACCACTGACACATCCAGTCACCTACCCTGCCAGCCACTCATATACCCATTTACCCATTCATACGCCCATACTCAGACACTTACATAGCCTTATACACACTGACATACCACTTATGTAGCTACTCACTTTCTTATAGTATGTAATGTAAATGTATGTAATGTGAAGGTAAATGTATTCTATATTTGCTCTTCAGATATCTACTTGTGTTTAAAGAGGAATGGAAGGTGGAACATTGAGGTGAAAAAAAATTAAGTGCCAGACTTAATAAAAGTGGTGCTGCACCCAGTGCAGCGCCACTTTACTTGCGCCCCTTAGCGCCCCCAAACGCCACCATGTGTGCGCTGTATCTAAGATACGGTGCACCATGGCGGTAGTTAGGGAACTAGCGTCAACATTTTTTACGCTAGTTCAGAGCTTTTCAGGATTTGCATCAAAATGTTGAGGCTAATCCCACAAAGACCATTGAGGCCCATTGTAAATAATGGTGTGCCTCCTTTTAATGCCTGCTCTGAGCAGATGTCAAAAGTGCCGAAAAAAATTACAGAAAGAAATCTCTTAGATTTTTTTGTGCCAGTTTTTGAGCCCCCATAAAAGGGGAACTCTCCCTTTGCATACATTATGCCTGGAGCAGGCATTATGTAGCGCTAAGGGTTACAAAGTGGTGCAATGCAGGCCACTTTCTAAATTTGGTGCAGTGATTTTGGTCTTGTTGGGCCACATTAGCGTAAAACAAATAATGCTAATGTGGGGCATAGAGGCGCTAGGGGCTCTTAAATCAGCCCCTAATAGTTATGCTTGTAGACTGCATCTATGAACTGGCCAGCAGATTACATTTTTAGTGCAACTGGCATATGGCGTTTGCTTCAATGAGTGACCATGTCTTCCAGTTTTGGTGAAACAATGGGGATGGTAACCATCTGGTCAAGAGGTAAGGGTCCCACGGATGGTCCAGCTGCTGATGATGATGCACCACCTTCCCTCTCTTTTATCATGTTGTGATACGTCCTTCTATGTATGGTTTTCAGGTGTTTCCAAATAGAGGGTGTACCATATGAATACTTTTTCACCATACTGCTTGACAGTTTTTTGCTGCCTATATTGCATTCGACAAAGCTTAGGAAGAATTTTCTGTTTCTTCTGAAGAGATGGAGAAATATTATCAAACATTTGAGGAATTATTTGAAGGTGGTAAGTCTTATCCATCCTACTTTTCCTCTTCTCTTCTATGTTCAGCAGAAGACATCTTAACTTTGAAACTCTCTTTTTTGAAGGGAAGCGAAAAAAACAGTGAAGCTGTATTTTTGGGTCTGTCTCCAGAGAGATGTGAAATCAAGTAAATGATTTAGGATATAGTTTGCAACTTAGGTGGGTAGAGACTTAGGTGGTCATTCCAACCCTGGCGGACGGTGTTAAAGCGGCGGCAAAACCGCCAACAGGCTGGCGGTAAAAAAAATGGTATTCCGACCCTGGCGGAAACCGCCAACAGAGACCGCCACATCAACACACCGCCCGCCACGGCGGTACAAACAAACAGAGCGGCGGTCACCGCCAACAGACAGACGGGAGTCAATGTACCGCCCACAGTATCACAACCTATCCAATCCGCCACCTTTTCCGGGGTGGTAGCCCCGCCGATAAAAACACGGCGGAAACAGCCATTTCGAATGGAAAACGCTCACCTCCATACACCCCACGAGGAATACGGACAGCATGGAACCCGAACTCCACATACTCCCAGCGATAGTCTTCCTGCTCCTCTACCAGGAGCACGAACGCCGGCGCAGAAGACAACGGTGAGTACTGCACCTACGACACAGGGGAGGGGGGAGGGAAAAAATGATGGGGACACACATACACGACACACCCACCCCCACCCTCACCCACTACAACACACACATCAATGCATAGCAATACATCACAGTTACCCCCCCAAATCCCCCAGAAGAATGCAAAGACAAAAGGAAATGATGCTAAACAATTAAATATATTGCAATACAGCGATAAAAATTTAAATACACATCAAAAACTCTAATATACAGAAATGTCCAAGTCTGATCATTGTAGCAGGCCTTGTCCGTGGACCACTGGGCCCAAATCACATGGGCAAAGCCCACACAGGATACCTGACTCCAACGGAGAGAACACTGCAGGGGCATCAGATAGCAAAACTACAGGCAACTCAGGAGGAAGGGGGGGCACCTCAGCCAGATGAGTGCACGACGCCAGATCCACGAGGGGCCTCCATGGCCACTGTTCAATCCTGGGGAGTGCAAAGCGACAGTCTCACAAGTCTATACAGTGGGTGGGCTGCCCACTGCTCAATCCTGGAGAGTGCAAAGCCACAGTCTCACAAGTCCAGACAGTGGGTGGCCTGCCCACTGCTCAATCCTGGGGAGTGCAAAGCCACAGTCTCAAAAGTCCAGACAGTGGGTGGCCTGCCCACTGCTCAATCCTGGAGAGTGCAAAGCCACAGTCTCACAAGTCCAGACAGTGGGTGGCCTGCCCACTGCTCAATCCTGGGGAGTGCAAAGCCACAGTCTCACAAGTGGATAACAGTCTCCACTGGTTCTGGAGGGGGCCTGGTGCCTAGAGTGCCTCGTGCAGCCCTGCCCGACACAGATGCGGGCCAGCCCCTGCCGCTCATGGGCCAGCGGTGCCTGCGATGGAGTGGCCAGTTCAGCGGTGCTTGAGACGGCGGTGCCCAGTTCAGCGGTGCTTGAGACGGCAGTGCCCAGTTCAGCGGTGCTTGAGACGGCGGTGCCCAGTGTAGTGGTGCTTGAGATGAAGGGCCCAGTTCAGCGGAGCTTGAGATGAAGGGCCCAGTTCAGCGGTGCTTGAGACGGCGGTGCCCAGTTCAGCGGTGCTTGAGATGAAGGGCCCAGTTCAGCGGTGCTTGAGACGGCGGTGCCCAGTTCAGCGGTGCTTGAGACGGCGGTGCCCAGTGTAGCGGTGCTTGAGACGGCGGTGCCCAGTTCAGCGGTGCTTGAGATGAAGGGCCCAGTTCAGCGGTGCTTGAGACGGCGGTGCCCAGTTCAGCGGTGCTTGAGACAGCGGTGCCCAGTGTAGCGGTGCTTGAGACGGCGGTGCCCAGTTCAGCGGTGCTTGAGATGAAGGGCCCAGTTCAGCGGTGCTTGAGACGGCGGTGCCCAGTTCAGCGGTGCTTGAGACGGCGGTGCCCAGTGTAGCGGTGCTTGAGACGGCGGTGCCCAGTTCAGCGGTGTTTGAGACGGCGGTGCCCAGTGTAGCGGTGCTTGAGATGAAGGGCCCAGTTCAGCGGTGCTTGAGACGGCGGTGCCCAGTTCAGCAGTGCTTGAGATGAAGGGCCCAGTTCAGCAGTGCTTGAGATGAAGGGCCCAGTTCAGCGGTTACGGCCATGGCGGGGAGGTCATTTGCCACGTGTCCTGTGCCTGGCGGTTCCCTCCTGCCCATCTGTCCTGTGGCTGGCGGGGCCCTCCTGCCCATCTGTCCTGTGGCTGGCGGGGCCCTCCTGCCCATCTGTCCTGTGGCTGGCGGGAACCTCCTGTGCAGCTGTGCCGGGGCTGTTGGTGGCCTCCTGCCCACCTGGGATGGGGCTTGTGGGGCCCTCCTGGCCAGCTGGGCTGATGGCGGTCTTGTCGGGCGTGCTGCCCTTCCCAGCCTTCCCTGATCGCCTGTGGCCCTTCCCCACCTTGGGCGGTGTGCCAGCTGTCTCCACACTCCCTGCCGTAGTCCTGGTAGGGGTTTTAGTCCCTGGTGTTTTCACCCTCTTGCGCCGGGCACTGCCTATCTTGGGATGTTTCTCCGGGGGTGGGCTGCCCGTGCTTTGGCTTCGCACCAAACTGGCTGGCCTGGAGGGTGGGGCACTCCACAGTCCATGGCAGACTGTGATGACAGGGGCTGGTTTTGTCGTGGCTGAGGTGCTCACTGTAGCCCTATGACATGGACCGGGTGGGGGAGTTGGTGGAAAGAGGTTGAGTTTGGATAGGAAAAGCTTTTTAGGAGCAGTGGGATGGGTAGGTGTAGTGGGTATGGGAGTGGAGGAAGAGGTTGTGGTTGTAGGAGTTGTAAGTCTGGTGCAGGTGCTTGGGCTGGAGGCTGTCGTGAGGTGGATAGCTGTTGGGTGGGTGGCTGTCTGCGTTTGTGTATCTTGGAAGAGGGGGTCACAGACACACTGGGAGAAGACACAGTGGACGTGTAAATGGCAGTGGGGGTGGTGACTGCACGTGTGCGGGGGTTCTGGTGTGTGTGCTGCTGAGGGACGTAGTGGCTGAAGATGTTGTGCATGCAGGTGTGAGTGGAGACATGACAGGGAGGGAGGAGGGAGACGAGGAGGAGGGGGACACAGTGGAGGCAGTGGGTGTTGGTGTGTCTGCATGTGTGTGTTGCTTGCGTGTGTGCCTGTGTGATGTGTGGTGCTTATGTCTGGCTGAGCTTCCCTTGGGTGTTGAGGTGTATGCAGGCTGGTCTGATGGTGTGTTTGGGATAGGCAGAGGTACAGGTGATAGGGTATGGGTGGAGGAAGTTGGAGGGGGGAGGCTAGAGACAGGGACAATGGCTGCCATCAGTGCGAAGGCCAGAGTCTGGAACGATCGCTGAAGGGCTGCCTGACCAGAATGAATGTCCTCCAGGTATGCATTACTCTGGTGCACCTCCCTTTCTACACCCTGGATGGCATTCAAAATGGTTGACTGCCCAACAGTGAGCGTCCTCAGGAGGTCAATGAGCTCCTCACTGAGGGCAGCAGGGGTGACAGGGGCAGGGGCTGAGGTGCCTGGGGCGAAGGAGATGCCCACCTTCCTGGGTGAGCGTGCACGGGCCAAACGCTGAGGGGCTGCTGGGCGGGCGGTGCTGGTGCGGTGGGTGGCGGCTGTACCTGTTGTTGCGAGGGGCACGGATGTTGCCCACACCACAAGCGAGCTCCCTTCAGAGGACGAGTCGGTGTCACTGATGTCTGCCCGAGTCCCCGCTGTGGAGCTCGCCTCGCCCTCCGTCCCACTGGTGAATTCGGAGTCCGTTGCGTGGCCCTCCATGGCCATGTGGGATGCAGCTCCCTCGTGCTCCGATGCCTCTTCTCCTCCGCCTGATGATGCTAATGCGCACATGAACAGGAAGACCACAAAAAAAGGGGGGGGGAGAATGAAGACATGTTGAGTGCATGCATTGGCTACACCGTTGGCGGACAGGGCAGACACAGAAGCCCCCTGCACTACGCTGCGCACTTGGGGTCGACTACTCAATCCGTGGGACATGGACTACAAGCCTATGGACGACATCTGCACACATAGATGACACAGACCCATGAATAGCTGTACTTGGCACCCTACTGAGGTGGGGGGCGGGGGCACAGGGCCATGCCTTACGGAGGGGCCTAGCCTACAGAAATCACCCTGGCCTAAGGATACCCACAGCCCTCCTCCCCCACCCAGACACCTCCACTGCGCGCAAAGTCAGCAGTATGAGGTTATACTCACCCCCTTGTGTCTGCTGTGATGTCCTCACGCGCCCATCCAAATCGGGTAGGCCACCGCCAGGATCCGGGACATCAGGGGGGTCAAAGTCCGACTGGCACTCCTCCCACGTTGGGAGGCCATCCCCAGCTGAGCCTCCGCCGTCTTCCTGCTCCAGCAGCGGATGTCCTCCCATCTCTTCCGGCAGTGGGCACCCCTTCTGTGGTGGACCCCCTGGGTCCGGACGTCCTTGGCGATGGCACGCCAAATATCAATCTTCTGGTGGGCGCTGACCTATATGAAATGTACAGGGGGAGAAGAATAGTCATCACCTTCTGCACCCTCAATGTGAATGGCCCCCCATCCCTACCCTTGCCATGTGGCACATGCTCTCACCGTCATTTGATGCATGCCTCAATCGCTCCCCTCCCCCCCATCTTTCATCCACCCCACTCAACACAGGCATAGCCCATAAAGCATGCTCCCAGTGTATTTACCTGTTTGTCTGGAGGACCGTAGAGTAGGGCGTACTGGGGGAGGACCCCATCCACAAGTTTCTCCAACTCCTCCGCAGTGAAGGCAGGGGCCCTTTCCCCAGTCGCATGAGCCATTGTCTCTTCCAGACCGAGGTCACAGCAGCACTTGCAGTGTAGGTCCTCTCCTGTCGAAGATCAGGTATCGAGTGATTAAGCAGATAGAAAATGGCGGTCACGCCCGCGGCGGTGCGTACCGCGACCGCCGGCGCACATGGTCATTGGCTCCTGAGACCCATAGGGTTCAATGTTAACCAATGCTGCTTTGCGCCGCGGTCTTCGACCGCCTACCGCCACGGTGTGCAACGCCAGCGCATTTACCTCACATCCCATTGTCGCACTTTACAGGTCAGGCAGCCGCCATTTCAGGGGCCCACATGGCTTACTTTTTACTGCGTCACACATACTTAGGACTTGCATCAACACTCATACAAACCATTCAATGGATTGAGAATCGTGTTCTGTGCAAGCTATGGTTACGTACCTGTGGGTTGATTGACTCGGTGCTCGCTGTTGTCCTTCATTGGCACCGTCCGCTGGGACTTGCGAGGAGATGTAGGCATCCTCCGGTGTACAGACCGCTGGTGGACCTGTCGACAATGGAGGAAAGACATGTCATACTGACATACAGGCTTGACCGTGCCACTATTCATGAACTGTGTGCCCAGTTGGAGCCAGACCTATGTCAGCAATCCGCCAACCCACAGGGATCCCCCCTCAAGTGCAGGTGCTGTCAGTGCTCCATTTCCTAGCAAGTGGGTCATTTCAAACAACAGTGGCCATATCATCAGGGATGTCCCAGCCTATGTTTTCCAAGGTGTTGTCCAGAGTGTTGTCTGCCCTGCTGAAACACATGCGGAGCTACATCGTTTTGCCTGAGGTGGGGAATTTGCCTACAGTGAAGGGTGATTTCTATGCCCTTGGACATATCCCCAACGTCATAGGTATCATTGATGGGACCCATGTGGCTTTGGTCCCCCCCACAGGAGTGAACAGGTGTACAGAAACAGGAAGAGTTATCATTCCATGAATGTGCAGATGGTGTGTTTGGCAGACCAGTACATCTCCCATGTTTATGACAAGTTCCCAGGCTCAGTGCATGACGCGTACATCATGCGGAATAGCAGCATCCCTTACGTGATGGGTCAACTCCAGAGGCACCGTGTGTGGCTAATTGGTGACTCTGGTTACCCCAACGTGTCATGGCTACTGACCCCAGTGAGGAATCCCAGGACAAGGGCAAAGGAACGCTACAATGAGGCCCATGGGCGAACTAGGAGGGTGATCGAGCGGACCTTCGGCCTCCTGAAGGCCAGGTTCCAGTGCCTCCATATGACAGGTGGATCCCTATTCTACTCACCAAAGAAGGTGTGCCAGATCATCGTGGCCTGCTGTATGCTTCACAACTTGGCTTTGCGACGACAGGTGCCTTTTCTGCAGGAGGATGGTCCAGATTGTGGTGTTGTAGCAGCTGTGGAGCCTGTGGAGAGTGAAGACGAGGAAGCCGAAGAAGACGACATAGACAACAGGAACACAGTAATACAGCAGTATTTCCAATGACACACAGGTAAGAATACACACCGGCATATTACATATACTTAAAGACTACTACCTCTCTACTGTCTGTCCTTTTCACCCAGTGTATGGTAACTGAGTTGTGACTTTCCCTTCCGATTTCAGAGATGTGGGCCCCACTGTGTGACATCTGCTTTGTTTCCCCATGGACTACAGCTGTGTGACATTGGTATGTTGGCATCACAATGTAAATAAGCATTTTGGCACGGTAATGTCTAATACATTTGTTTTAAAAAAAAACAGCCAGACTCCTGATTGTTTTGTGCAGTAACTGTGTTTATTACAGTGCTCAATATTGGTGGGTGTTTGCAAATTGTTGAGGGGTGATGGTGGAGGAATGTCCATGGCAGAGTCCAGACTATTAGTATCACAGGTGCATTGTCCAAATGCCTGTGGAAAGTGGAGCAGGGGCAGTTTAAGGATGGACAGGGTGACAATGTGGGACAGTGGGATGACAATCAGGGAGGTATCCTTTCCTGGCGGGGGTCTTGGCATCTTACTCTGTCTTCTTCCTGGATCTCAGGGACCGCTTGTGGGGTGGTTCTCCTTCTGCAGGGAGTAGGGTGCTGGTGGCCTGTTGGTCCTGTGGTGGGGCCTCCTGTCCACTAGCGCCGGCAGAGGTGGTAGGCAGTTCTTGGTCCATGCTAGTGTGAGGGGCCCTTTGTGGTGCCACAGTGTCCCGCAATGTGGTGACTACCAGATTCAGAGCCCCTACAATGGTGCCCAGGGCGGAACTGATGGTTCGTAGTTCCTCCCTGAAGCCCAAATACTGTTCCTCCTGCAGGAGCTGGATCTCCTGAAACCTGGCCAGTACCGTCGCCATCGTCTCCTGGGAATGATGGTATGCTCCCATGATGGAGGAGAGGGCCTCGTGGAGAGTGGGTTCCCTGGGCCTGTCCCCCCCCTGTCGCACAGCAGCCCTCCCAGTTCCCCTGTGTTCCTGGGCCTCTGTCCCCTGGACCGTGTGCCCACTACCACTGCCCCCAGGTACCTGTTGTTGTTGGGGTGGTGGGTTAACCTCGGTGCCCTGTAGTGGTGTACACACCGCTGATTGATGTGTCCTGGGGACAGAGGTATGGGCCCGCTGGGTGGGTGCTGTGCTGGTGTTCCTAGAGGGGGGAAGGTCTGCTGTGGCCTGTGGCTGTCTGAGGGGAACCGACTGTCCCGAGGTCCCCGATAGGCCGGGCTGGTCATCTAGATCCAGGTCAACAGAGCTGCTGTCATCACTGTGGGCCTCTTCTGGGGGTGGAGTGGACATTTGTGGACCCTCCTGCGCGGTGACGTGGAGTTCGGGTCCTGCAGGGGTATAAAGGCATGATTATTGCATCTGTGTGTGGCATGGTGTGCAATGGGTGGGTGCCTGTGTACCCCAGTGCTTGCATTCCTGTGTGGGGGCTTTAGTGACGGTGGTTTGGAGTGATGGGGGTGAGGGTGAGGGTGGGGGTATGAGTTGGCATGCTGGTGGGGTGGAGGGGATGAAGTAGTGAAGATGAGACTTACCAGAGTCCATTCCTCCAGATACTCCTGCGAGGCCCTCAGGATGCAGGATCTCCAATACCTGCTCCTCCCATGTTGTAAATTCTGGGGGAGGAGGTGGGGGTCCGCCGCCAGTCCGCTGAACCGCGATGTTGTGCCTGGATACCGTTGAACGCACCTTCCCCCGTAGGTCGTTCCACCGCTTCCTGATGTCATCCCTATTTCTTGGGTGCTGTCCCACAGCGTTGACCCTGTCGACTATTCTTTGTCATAGCTCCATCTTCCTGGCAATGGACGTCTGCTGCACCTGTGTACCGAAGAGCTGTGGCTCTACCCGTACGATTTCCTCCACCATGACCCTGAGTTCATCCTCAGAAAACCTGGGGTGTCTTTGCGGTGCCATGGGGTGGTGTAGGTGATGTGTGGGCTGGATTGTGTGCTGCTAAGTGTGGTGATGTGTATAGGTGTGTTGTGTGAAGTGCGTGGTAATATTGCTGGGTGATGGTAATATGCGCGTCTGGGTGCTCGGTTCTCTATTTCTCTGTGCGTGGTCTCGATTCTCTAGGAGTGGGGGTTTGTGGGTGATGTGGGTGTGTGTTTTATATTGTGTTGGGTGTGTGGGAGTGGTGTTTGTATGTGTATCAGGTGTGTGTATTTTGAATTGTCCAATGTGGCTGTGTTTTGTAGATGTGTGTGTATTGTGAGCGCAGCGGTGTGTACCGCCAATGGAATACCGCGGTTGAAAGACCGCTGCGTGGATTCGTGGGTCGTGATAGTGTGGGCGTATTTCTGTTGGCGTGACGGTGTCGGTTTGGTTATTGCCAGTTTATCGCTGGCCTTTGGTGTGGCGGACTTTTGTGGGTGTCTGTATTTTGGTGGATTGCGTGATGTGGGTCAGAATGACCGTGGCGGTTTACCGCGGCCGCTGCGGTGTGTTGGCGGTCTTCTGACAGCGGTATGCGCTTTTTACCACCAATGTTGGAATGACCCCCCAAATGTATCAAATGAGAAGTTGATGTTTGGGTTTCTTCTTAGAACTGCAGCAGATTCATGGTGGCATTGCAGCAGATCTGCGGATCCATGAAATGAATACAATAAAGTGAAAGACTTGCTGTATTGCAATTGTATGAAGTTGACATAAGTTGCCTTATATTGTTTTGTTAATTGATACTTTTAAAATGTATAATATGAGTATGTTTGTTAATAATGTGTATTTATAAACTTGTGAAAATGTTTATTACTGAATTGAATGTATGGCTAAAACGGTACTACAATTTGTATTAAAAAGATGAAACTGAAAAAAATAGAATTTACAAAAACTTAGAAATTCACTGAAAAAAACAAAGGTTACAGGGACATTATAGTTAGGAAATATAATTAAAAGAATTTTAGAAATTAACTGAAACAAACTGAGGTTAGAGAGATATTATATTTAGTCTCAGAGTTTACACACACAAAATCATAGAAATTCAGCAGTTTTAGTTATCTGAGCTAACTATAACTTACACCCCCGCAATGCACTGCTTATGACCACACATATTGCATCCCTCTTAAGGTCAATAACATCACTGATGACATCTCAAATGACATCACTTATTAAATCACTGATGACATCATCCAGCAAAGTAAACGTCAATATACTTTGTAAAATACTATTTACATTTTTTTTTATATATGAAGACACAGGTGAGAGACGTACAACACAAAGCTGACTGAAACCTTATGAACTACTTCACTCACCTATCACCTAAGAGACCGTTCTCAGTGAATAGACCTCTTTCTTCTGAACTAATACTCTAAACACTAACGATGGGTGTGTAAATGACTATGTAGGTGGATGTATAGGTGAGTAAATGGATGTGTGAATGGTTTCATGGGTATGCATGTGACTGAGTGGGTCAGTGTCTAGCCGTATAGGCTAGTCTATTGCAAACCACATTATCATCATTTGTGATCCTGGAAAGAGATTTTGGTGCAAATGTCAGATTCACACACACAACTACAACATACGAACAGTAGAGAGGTCTCGGTAGACAGGCCACTTTGTCACAAACCAAACCACTAGTAAAATTATTCTTCATCAAGGAGAAAGGTGTGAGGAGAGAGGTCAGTCTTTTCTAAATGTCTACTACCTTGAGCCATCACCCTAGAGAAAGGTCTTAGTGAAAAGATTAATATATTGCAATCTCATTCTTCAGTCATTCATCATAAATAAGAGAGGTCTAAGGAAACAGGTCAGTATGTCATAAAACAGAACTATACTGAGCCACCACTATGGAGTTAAGTCTCAATGAACAGCTTAGACTGTCACAAAGCACTACAATACGCATACCTCAGCAGGGGACATTTGTCAGTGTATAGGCTAGTTCACTGATAAATAGTACATCTGCTTTTAAAAATGGGATTATAGATCAGACGTCATATGTTGAAAATAGTATCACTCAGTAGTACAGAAAGAATACCAATTTAAATTATGCAGTACCTCAGTATATATCCTAAAGTCTCAGAAACCTTTATAATACACACTCACTGGATGATGTCATCAGTGATGTCATTTGACATGTCATCAGTGATGCTATCAGTGATGTCACTAACCGTGTCATGTGTGATGTACTATGTGAGGTTATAAGCAGTGCATTGCGGGGG
Organism: Pleurodeles waltl; assembly: GCF_031143425.1. NCBI lineage: Eukaryota > Metazoa > Chordata > Amphibia > Caudata > Salamandridae > Pleurodeles > Pleurodeles waltl. Next base: position 942,135,534 of record NC_090449.1, read on the forward strand.
CATAAGTTATCTAACTTAGCTCAGATAACTATAACTGCTGAATTTCCATGGTCTTATGTGTGTAAAATCTGAGCCTAACCTATATATATATATATATATCCATATATATATATATATATATATATATATATATATATATATATATATATATATATATATATATATATATATATATGTTAAAGGGACATTATAGTTAGGTGAAAATGTCAGTTAAAACATACCATTTCAAGCAAACAAACCACTGAAATTCACCAGTTTAGTTATCTCAAATAACTATACCTCATGTCCTAAAGTTACAATAACTCACTACAAGCCATGCACAGTTTTGTCATCAATTATGTTATTTAAATGTTTGCAGTGATGTTATCAATGATGTTATAGAACATGTCATGAGTGATGTAATATGTTGGGTAATTAGAAGAGCGTGGTGAGGGAACGAGTTATAGTAACTTTAGTGCATGAGTTATAATTACTAGAGATAACTATAACTGTTGAATGCCAGTTTTTTTAGTTTAAAATGTTATGTTGTTACCGAAATATTCACCAAACTATAACGTTGCTTTAGTATTCGTTTTTTTCAGTGACTTTCTAAGGTTTTTCTAACATGAAGTAATATTGTATTTCCGTACATAAAGTAAAACACCACCACACACAGCCTTTGGCTGAGCACACTAGCCTGCAAGCAGCCAATCCCATGTGTTACCTGGCCTTCTGGCATTTGCGGAATGCGGCTGGTCTCGCAGGTCCTGGCAGTACTCAGGCAGGCTTATTGACTTTTTCAAAGAGTCACAACAGCAAAATATAAAAAGAGAGGACATTGGCTTTATGAAGGGGTGAGCATAACAATGTATATAAAGCAGAAATATCATCTTTCTCCAAAAATTACCAATATGTTTAATTTAATGCATATTTCAGTAAATCACACAATGCAATGTTTATTAATATGTATTATTATGAAAATGATTAATAAAGATTTAATAAAAATAAACACGTCTGTGAGTCTTTCTTTTAACATATTGTTTATCATTTCAATTTATGGGTGAAACATTTTAAAGTAAATAATCAGAGACATATTCTATTAAAAAAACATTAAATCAACATGTATCTGAACCTTTCTTTTAACATTTTATAGCCTGGAAAAGCAACCATAAAAACAACGACAAGGGGACCTTGCACTTCAGTTGAAGAGCAAAGAGCTCCAGCTAGGACTGCTTTAAAAATACATAAGTTCTCCTAAGGCTATGAAGTTAATGACCCAGGATTCTTACGTTTTTTGTTCAATGTTGCTGGGGGATGCTGTACTCCCTGCTTGCCCCTAACAACATTGAAAAAGGCTTGGCGGGGTCCTTCCCTTTTCTAGGGGCACCAACAAGCTCCAAAGGGTTAAACAAAAAAGCCCTTGCAGGGCATTAAGGGATGGTTCATCAAGAAGCAGTGAATAATGAATGAGCAGCTCATGCTGCTCATTTATTATTACTTTTGGCATCCTGGTGCCCATCCGGGACACCCCATTTTTATATGTATGGAAGAGGAGGTGCACTGCCCCCTTCCGGAGACATAGGACCCTGAGGTTACCATCCACCGGACCATTTTTTTTAACTAAGGGGAGGAAGATATACAGCACCCTTCACATATGTCTACGAGCCACTGGAACCCCATCCTCCCTCCCAAAGCCAATAGTGGTCCAGGGCATTTCATCTCCCAGGGGCTTACATGGGTGCATCTGTGCTGAACTGGGGCACCCACTAGGCACTATGGGCAGGCTGTGGAGGGAGTCCCAGGGCACCCATGCCAAGCTGGCTATCGCATGCACACATCTTCACTGCCCGGTGGGAACAATCTGAGTTTCTCCACTCTCAAGAGCGTGGGCAGGGAAACACGTCTGCTCCCACCCAGCGGAAGCATTTTTGAGCTACACCATCATTCAAATAATCACCGTAATCTGTGCAATATGTAATTACTGGTGCACAATTTGTTCCTTCAATATTCTGCATATTGGCATAGAGGCTTTCTTTAGGTGGCAATGTAATTGTTCCTTCAAGTGATTTTGAAGATGATATACACTGAGGAGTAAATAGATCAATAGATTACCCATGGGGCTTTCATATTACTGAAAGATGCAGTTCATCCACAAGAGTGTACATGCCTTAAGGTGCAGTGGCATAACACAAACACGTGTGCTCTGCCTGCAGAATGTGGTGAGGGGCCCCTGAGTTTCCCATATCTCATAGATCCTCATTGATCTTGAGCTGAATGGGGAACCCTATGGGTAGTTATAGTTAGGATTGTGTTTCCATAGGAAATGTCTTTTTTGCTTTGCTATTAATCTATGGGCCATTTGATGAATAACCACAAAACTTTCAACAAATGTGCTACTTTTTGGCAAGTCAGTGCTTGAAAGTTTCAGGGTGATCTGTCAAATGGAGACTGAGAGAAAGAGGGGACCCAAAAAGCAAAATCCCCACACATTACCCATAGCTTTTTTTAACAGACTACCACAAAAACTGGTGAACTGAATTACACCATATTTGGGAGGAAGCTGGAACTTAGAAAGTGTGCTTTTCTGGTTTGATGTAAATACATTCAGTAGTTTTTTTAGATATTAATGGCCTGATTTAGAGTTTGACGGATGGGTTACTCTGTCACAAACATCACGGATATCCCGTCCGGTTTATTATGATTATCATAGGATATAATGGAATCATAATACGGTGGACAGGATATCCGTCACATCTGTGACAGAGTAATCCCATCCGTCAAGCTCTAAATTAGGCCCTAGGTCTAAAAAATATTTGCATTTATGGCCAATTGGATTTGAGGACTCTCGCAAGACTCCATTGAACCCAATTTTGAAAAATTGAGCATTCTGATTGGCCTAGGGTGTCAAGAATCCCCAAGGTTCCTTCTGCGTTATCTGTCAGCATCCCCAGGGATTAGGGTTAAATCATATCTCTGTTCTTGGTTAAACCTTCATGTTTCTAAGTAAACATAATGTGCTGTGTTACACAATTGGTTTTATCAATGCTTGTTTTACCAATGCTTGTTTGCTAATGTGAGCAGGTGTAGGCATATGCTTCTAATTGGGTGTGGTGTAGACACGTGCTTCTAATTGGGTGTGGTGACTCATCCACATGTGGAAACTCAACTGCTTTCCTGATTGGCTATAAATAGTAGGGTGAAGCATGCCTCCCTGCTTGGCTTTGTTTTGCTTCTGGATCCCAGCATCTGATTTGGCAGTACAGCCCCTGCTGCCATCCTCGTATTCAGGACTTTTGAGGCAACTCTTTTCTTTGCTCCTGTACCATCTGACAACAGACATTCCTCCAGCACTCCGGAAAAGACTGCAGATAAGTTACTAGTATTATGCAGGGAGTTTGTTCTTTGAGCGCCCCGATTTCCTAGAACAGCTGGTGTATTTCAGACATCGTATTTTGGCAGAGTGCTTATCTCGAAGAGACAAATGCATTTCTGAACATTCTACATTATTGTTGTAGGTACTTGCCTTAATGTGCTTCAAGAAATCTGGTTGAGCTCAAGTACTACAAAAAGTGACAGTGCAATTTTAAAAGAGCAATTACGTGTCTTTTCTTTCTCTAATAGCATAACTCTTGGATTTAAATTGTGTCATTCATGTCTGTGTTTCAGGTTTGAGGAATTTGCTTTTGAAGGGTTTTTCACACATAGAGTGAAACCAGACCAAACTGTGCCACTCTTACTGTTTGAACCCAGAGTGGACATTTGTATTTCTTTGATTGTTTTTGTTCCTTTTAGTTTAACCCTATGCATGCAGGGAAGTTACATGTGATATAATGAATGCCCTAGTTTGTCTTTCTTGTGCATGATAAGTGCAACCACAGTTCTAATTGTAGTGTGCAACAGTAAATTTCTGTGAAGCCAGCCCTAGTGTTGCAGTACTTATTGTTATGGTACTCAGTTTGGGTTTTTGGTGATGCAGTGTTAGTAATTGTGCCAACAGTTATTATTATCCAAGAAAAGTGCTGGAGCATCCCGGTGTTCTTCTACCGCTCCCGTGCCCATGTCAGAAAGAGAGATTCAGTTTCAAGGAAGTTGAGTGCACTAACTCCACTGTCACTCTGTCAACAACGACCTGTTCCCCCCCCTCCCAAAGATACAGCGTGCCTGGCTGGGCCGGCAAGACATGGCAGTGTTTTGTCTCTTTCTCTTCCACTCCCCCTTTCCTTTTGGGATACCTGCCAGGGTTTCTGTGTCCACCAGGAAGTGCCGAGAGGTGTTCCAGGAGGTCGGGGTTCATACCATCGCCCCTGCAGACATCCTGCTTTTCATGTGAGTGGCCCGTCTCGACATAGGGAGCTTTTATTCCCTTGGGTAATTTCTCTCTCACTGTAGTTAGGTCCCCGCAAGCACTCTGATTGGCTGACAGCAACATGAAGAAAAATGTTGCTGGCATCCATCACAGGACTTAGTCCCCTCTAATGCAATTAAAAACACATAAGCGGGCAGGGTAGGGATATCCTGCCCCCCTAGCCCTGGTGGGGCTATGCCCAAAAATGAAAAAGGAGCCAATTTTTGCCATAATCCCATGGATCCCCTATAGGATCACTAGGCAAAAAAAGAAAATGACCGTTCACCATTTTACAAAAAATAATTGGGGAGGTGGCATGTGTGGAGTCCTCATCCTGAGCCCATTTTGGCCCCCGTCACCTGGGACCAACTTTTAAAAAAAGGGGAAAGGATGCGCTGCCCCCTCTCCCAGCATTTAAAGACCCCCTTCCTGAGCCTCTTAAGGCTCTGGAGACACCGTTCCCTGTGTCCAGCTCAATTCCTGTGTCCTGGGGAGCCCACCACAGGACACAGTATTTTTCTTCCCACAACAGCGTGCGAAGGGAAACATATGTCTGCGTCCATCGGACTGGAACATTACTTAAACTCTTGCAGAGTGGGAGCAGACATGCCTTCCCAGCCTTTGGGAATGCGGGTAGGGGAGGCATATCTGGTCTCATGCGGCGGAGCTATAAACATGCCCTTTATTTCCCTGCCTGTGCTCCTGTGGACATAGAAACACAAATTGCTCCCACCTGACAGCAGCAAAGGAAAAACAGTTGCTCCCTACGGGCGGGAGTATTAACAGCTCCTGCAGCATGCAGGGAGCAGGCTGGAGCTCGAAAAGCTGTAGACGCCTACATATTGTTTGGTGGGTACCCTGGGTGGGCATCAGGGCACCCATCCAGAAAGTAAAGAGGCCCAGGGGATGGGGTCCCCGGAGCTTATGGAGGCTCAGGGAGGGGGCCACACAGCCTCCTCCCCTTTACTATGGCATTTGGGGTCCCTGAGGCCTATTACAGCTGAGGGAGAGTGGCTGCATGCCCTCCTCCCCTTATAAGTAATATTCTACCCCACAGGATGAGGTCCCTGGGGCCAAGTAAGGCTTAGGGAGGGGGATTGTGCAGACCACTTCCCTTTTTATGGCAATCGGCCCCAGGGATGGGGACCCTGGGCCTTTTCAGGCTCGAGGAAAGAGACAGAGCGGCCCCTTCCCTTTTTTACAGCTATTCAACCCCAGGGGATGGGGTCTCTGGGACTTATTAAGGTTCAGAGAGGGGGGCTGTGTGCCCCCCCTTTACTTTTAATGTTTTAGCCCCAGCGGATGGGGTCCTCAGGGCTACTATTGGCTCAGGGAGGGGGGACGTGCGCACCCTTCCCCTTAACGTATATGGAATGGGGCAGGGGTCCCTGGGGACCCATGTATCTCACTGAGGGGATCCCCTTCCGCCCTGTCTGATGGGGTCAATGAGCAACTATTGGCTTGAGGAAAGGGGTGTACACCCCTTCCTTTAAAGGCGCTGGGAGATGGGGTCCCCCAGGCACCTTATGGCTTGGAGAAGAGGGTCAAACGCCCCTGGTCCCTTTACAAATATCTTTGGTCCCCAGGAGATGGGATCCCAAGGACCACTTTTTACTCGGGAAGGGGGGCTATGTGCCCCATCCCCTTAATTAAAAAAATGACCTCAAAGATGGGGTCCCAGGCCTGAAGTGGCTTGAAGGGGGAGGGACACATGCCCCCTCCTCTTTTAAAAAAACAAAAGGAGCTGTGGAATGGGGTCCACGGGCCCTGAAGTGGCTTGGGAGGCTGGCTGCGGCAAAGGCCATGTGCAATGTGGGGCTAGCTGCCTGCAAGGGGGTGGCCGTAGGTCCTGGCTACAGGCCAGACCCTGTGACCAATTGCATACTGCCCACAGTTAAAGACAATGCACTGATTGTGGTTCGCTGCCCAGGCGAGGGTTGGCTGCTGGGTCTGGCCGCACTATGGCTGATCTCCTGCCACATGTGGCCAAAGGCCACACACTGCAGTGAGATGGCATTATGGCGGTCATTCTGACCCTGGCGGTAAAAACCGCCAGGGCCGTGGTCCGCGGGAGCACCGCCAACAGGCTGGCGGTGCTCCTTTGGGGATTCTGACCGCGGCGGTACAGCCGCGGCCAGAAACGGAAAGTCGGCGGTGTACCGCCGGCTTTCCGCTGCCCAGGGGAATCCTCCATAGCGGCGCAGCTTGCTGCGCCGCCATGGGGATTCCGACCCCCATACCGCCATCCTGTTCCTGGCGGTTTCGGCCGCCAGGAACAGGATGGCGGTATGGGGTGTCGTGGGGCCCCTGGGGGCCCCTGCAGTGCCCATGCCAATGGCATGGGCACTGCAGGGGCCCCCGTAAGAGGGCCCCACTTAGAATTTCAGTGTCTGCTTAGCAGACACTGAAATTCGCGACGGGTGCTACTGCACCCGTCGCACCCCTTCCACTCCGCCGGCTCCATTTGGAGCCGGCTTCCTTGTGGAAGGGTGTTTCCCGCTGGGCTGGCGGGCGGCCTTTTGCCGGTCGCCCGCCAGCCCAGTGGGAAACCCAGAATGACCACTGCGGTCTTTTGACCGCGGTACGGTCTTCTGGCGGTTCCCGCTTGGCGGGCGGCTCCCGCCGCCCGCCAAGCTTGGAATCATCCCCTATGTATGGTAATAAACCATTACTTTACATTTTTAAAAAACCTTAGAGGTTCACTGAAAAGCAAAGGTTAAAGTAACATTATAATTAAGTGAACATTTCAGGGACAAAGTAATGTTTTAGACTCAAAAAACGACAGAAAGTCACCGGTTGTACGTACCTCATGTTGCTGTATCTAATGCCCTATGGTAACCATAACATCTTTTATGATGTCATTGATAATGTCACTGCAACATTTACAAAGAAATTGTTGATCAGAAAACTGTGCATGGTGGGGGCATAAATTATAGTTACCTTAGAGCACGAGCAATAGCAGCTTGAGATAACTATATAACTGGTGAATGTCAGTGTTTATTTTAGATTAAAACGTTATGTTGTCACTGAAAGTTTTATCTCACTATAATTGTACTTTAACTTTTTTGTGTGAATACATATATACACACATATATATTTATATATATGTATACACAAACATACATACATGTATATATGTATGTATATATATATATATATATATATATATATATATACACACACACACACACACACACACTTATAAACGTGTGTGTCAACACCTAACAAAACTAAATTGGCTTTCTTTGGTTCCTGAAGTCTCCAGGGACCTCTGCCACTCTCAGGTGCAAGAGCGAACAGCTTAACCATATGGGCCTTGCGTGAAAAATTTAACGGAGTAAAACATGCATGAGCGTCTTCTAATAAAATGTGTGATGTTTAACTTCAACAGCACTTCAAAGGAAATAATAAAGCATACTGCTACATTTTGACTGTTGCATTGAGCTTCAAAAAGAACCTGTGTACCCAATCTTGGGCCAAAGTAAGTAACCGTTGCATGGGTGCAGTGCAACGTTTTACCAACTTTAGCATTCAGTGATCAGTGCAAACATGACAATTGCACTGATAAAAAGATAATAAAAGGAAATGAGCTTTAGGCGTTAAGTTTAAAAATGTTTTAAACTAGTTTGCAGGCTTTGTCTACGCAGTCATTTCACAAGCCATCTATGCAATCACTATAAATTTTGGTGCAAAACTGCACTTCACAAGAGCAAAATATAGGTAATCTTGCATGGCGTGTCGTCTTTCTCTGAAAGTGTCGCCATAGTCTGTAAATCCATCCTACCAGCCATCAATACAATCACGTCCTATAGAACACTCTACTAATGTAACGAACGACACTTCCTTATGTAACTAGCAGTGAACGTTTCTGTATCGTATGTTAGTTATAGTACCGTCTTTTTTTACTTCGCCAACAGGTTGAACCTTTCACTGTGTTGTGTCGTTATCCATTTTTACTTGCATTAAATCATGTCAGGTAGGCTTACGTTAAGTGCGTTGATATCTTTTGACGTCACGTAATGTTATATAAAACTGCTGGTAAACATAGAACTAGATAAATAAATAAATAAATAAGTCTAATTTTGGATCAGAGATCCTAGAACAGCTCCGGCCCTAAAGACACTGAAGACACGCAACACTGGTTCCCATTAGACCACTGTTTTCAAAACTTATAAAAAAAGAGACGGTAAATTCTTCAGACAACAAGACTGATGAAAGCCAAGGAGACATCACAAATCTTATCAGTGAGATTATTAAAATAGTATGCCAAAATATCACCACGGTATTTCGGAATAGTATCGACAATGCACTTTAAAATATTTCAACAAAGTGTGTCTTGCTTTTTTTTCTCCAAATTGTATAAAGAAACGATGTGCTATTCGCCGAGAACGCTATGCGTATTTATTATTTTTTTGTACTCAAGTTTTTTTAATGTTCAATTTCTGGCCCATACTGTTCTTGTTCGAGTAGGTGATTGACAGGCTTCCTGAAATGGTGATCAGTGCTGATGATTTGTCTCTAGTTTTATGGATGCCTTCCAGTTTTAAGCGCTCGCCCTTTCTTCTCTCAAAAACGGTGCTTCTGAATACGCCTGTTTAACATCCTTCACTTTGAATAAAGAACACACTGAGCATCCACCCTCACAGCTGGCACTGGTGAAATTGCTCCTCTTTGGGGACTCGCAGACGATGCTGGCTTGTCTGTGAAGGCCCAGACAGCAGGGATTACTGTACAGCTGAGGCCTCCACACTCAGGCCGAATGCAACCTGAGAGCATGTGCGCCCCTCCCCCTTTCCACCTTACCACACGCACACACACACATGCACAGACTTTAAATGAACCCAGATGGCTGGCACACAGAGAGTAGGCATCTTGGAAAAGTGCCCCAGGGCTCTTACCATCTTATTCCACGAACTCATTTGCCTGCAAGATGTCTGTGTTGTTTCTTCATCTGAACTCCCTCCCTTTTGGGCGTCTGGGCACTTCCTTTTGTAGGAAATGACACTAAAGCATCAGAGAGATACACCAAAATTGCCTTGACTAAAATTACAAATTATGTTAAAATCTCAGCGTCAGAAACATATTTTTAATAGAGGACACATTGATGGGATTCCTAAAATAAGTTAGCGCCCCTGCATGTTTTTCTTTAGACGTCTGTTGTGCCACAACAGTTTATTTTCATGCTTGAACTATTAGTTTAGCAAATGCGATAGGAAGTTTGCGGTTCTGTAAAGAGAACGTCAAAAACTCTTGAATTACCGGGTCGCGCATCTTTTATTTCGCGCAGACAAAGAGAGCACATCTTCTGCTGCTTCTCCATATCCAATATGCAAACAATTACCTGCCTTTGGAGACCGTAATTACTAGGAGAGTCATCTCCAAAAGGTTGTTATTATTTATGGAGTTCTCGACTTTAATAGAAGACAGACTGCTGAAAAGAAAGCTTTTCCGTGTTTTCCCAGAGTTCCCATACTAATAACTGCTTTGGAAGGAGAGATTAAATTGTTAGTCCTACATTACTAAATCCCATTGTACTTTGTGCAAATACGCAACATCATATCGTATTCGTTAATGGAAACACTTCCGCAGTGGTTTCAGTCCATAGAATTATATGAAACCATCACTCATGTTAGTCCGTTGTCGGCATTTTGCTGAGAAAAGAAACTAAGATGAATGCCCTGAATGTCCGAACCCTGATGCATGCGAAGCAGGTTGCTTGACATTACTTTATGTAAAATAATTATAGATGTTGCCTACGAGCCAACATATATAGAGGAGAAAGATTTAGAACAAAACACATTGACTTGCACTGAAGTGGAGGATTTTGTAATTAGGGGAAAACTGAAATAAAGCACTTATTGTTTAAAAAAAACAATTGGTAGTATCCCATCTAAAATAGAAGTGTTGGGATCTATGAATTGAAACTGGGCTCTCCACACCTGCAAATTCACGTTGCCTCCCAATGTCACATGGTTTAGGCACTTTCCACTTACCATTCTGATTATTAGATCAGTTGAAAGGCTGAATACCGAGATGCTCTGAAAACCCTTACAAGGACTCTGATTTCCTGCTCATTTGTAGACAATATGTTTTGCTAACTAAAAATATCTTCTTTAGCACCATCCAAGAGCATGACAGGCGACCTCGGGTGTGGTGGCTCCATTGTGGAGGTTAGGAGTGGTTGCTCTGAAACGCCAGCATGCTGTTGCTTTAAAGCCCTGCTGCTCTCTAATGGCATGCACCCTCTCAATAGGCATAAGACCTCCTGTGCATTGACTCCTCCTCCCTTGTCATATAACACATTGGAAATTATTCCTAGTTTGGCAGGTCTGGACTGCTGTGACTGTGCACTTGTCACTGTTCGTTTTCTTCAAAACCTGTACTCAATGTAAAATGTATACACAAGAAGCTTTATTTCCAGTCTATATTTTACAAGGACCTCTGATGAAGACCGAAGTGCCCAAAATGCTCATGACTTTCACACATTGAGTTCAGACATAGCTAGCTACTGGAGAGTTATGTCTTGGATTTGAGGGTGTCTTAAAATTGATGTTGTTACAAAGTGAGAATGTGTGTGAATCCAGCTGCGTGAGGTGCATCTAGCACAAATGTCTGATACTCTGGGGAAAATCCAACTGAGGCATGCCCAAGGAGGTAAGCCCTGTGGATAATATATCATTTTATAAGTTTCAGCTGGTCATTCTGTGTGAATTCTGGCACACAAACCATTCCTTCTCATTTAAGGGCCCTGCCAAGTTCACCCTCCCAGGTTCCCCATGTTGCTCGCAGCAAAACCCACGTGTGGTTAACCAAGGCCTTATTGAGCCAAGTCTGCGACCCATTCCTGTGGTATGTATTGAGTTAATCAATTTGTATTTCCACTATGGGCCAGATCTGTCTGAGGGTGTTCCTCATCATGCCGTAAGTAAAGAATCGACCTGCTTGAAGACCACAGTGTTCCACCAGACTTGTGATCTGAGTGAAGTGCCAATCTGGAAATAAATCACCCAGTGTTGTTATTCCAGCCCATTCCCAGAGGGATACTTCCCGATCCACCAAATGTCCCTCAGGCTTGGGTAGACCCATCAGCGGCATCACAAGAGTGTAAGGAGCAATGGATTTGGTAATCAAGAGGCCTCTGGCTAGGTGGGAGAGGTCTGCACAAAGAGTATTCCCAGGACTAAGAGAGCTAGGATGTCTCAAAGAGTGAGGGGTGATGTAATGTTGCATGTCTGATCCAGGGAGCACCCTTCTATACTGGGGGATTGGCAAAATGGTGTAAGAGGTGACACTGCATTACCATGTTGGTCATGCAACCCATGACAGACAGCGGGAGTGGTCACCACAATGCAACCTGCACATGGAGGGACAAGGCCGCTAAAGTCAGGTTCCCTTTTATGAAGTCTGAATCGAAGTGAAAGATATGGATGTCCAGGTAGTGGATAGAGACTTCTTCCTAATTAATTTGATTGTCCTCCAGGGTGAACTGTCGGGGGACATGGGATTGAGCAGGAACAGAAGGGACGTATTCTATCTGACTCTAAAGCCTGATAGCACTTTGCAACATGAGAATTTTCATATGCAAAGTTTTTGAGATAAAATGATACATCATCAGATTGCCAGAGGCTCCATGGAAGGAGCAAATAGAAGAGACAATCCTGTCTGGTAGCCCTGTGCACCAGGATAGGTGCAGATATGTGCCCCTGGAAATGGATCAGGATCGTCTGGGTTTGTATATAGGAGCTGGACCATCCATATTGTGTGAAATGATTGAAAACCAACAATAGGTAGTCCCAGTGCAATGTGTTGAAAGCTTTTTCCAAGTCTAGCACAAAAGCAGCTTACCTGGACCAGGTGAGGTTCACTGCCTCCATAATTCTATACAGACAAAGAATATTCAGAGAGGTGTTCCTCCTGGGGACAAATCCATTGTGATCAGCATAGCTAACTGTAGAATCACCCTCTGGATTCAAGTAGCCAGAATTATACTGAGGATCTTATAGTCCATATTCTTAAAGGTAAGAGGGCAGTAGGAGGCAGAGTTGGAAGGGAAATGACCTGGCTTTAATATCGAGGTCAGAATAGCCTCCTGGAGGGTAGCAGGGAGGCAACTGGCCTCAAGGGCTGCATTATATTAATCTCGGCAAGCTTAGGTGTCAGGGTGGTGGCAAATATTTTATAGAACTCAGCCGGCAGATCGTCTGTGCCCCGCATGTTACCGGCAGACAGGTCAACAATCGCCCCTCTAACATCTAACAGTGATGGGGGCATCAATCTCATCACGATCAGTTGGAGACACCTGGGAAAATGTATTCAATTCAGGAAGGAGGCTATCTTGGACAGCCCAACAGCCAGCAGTGAGTCATAGATGTCTCAATAATAATGATGACGCATACTGACGATAGCTCATTGAGAGTAACGTGTCAGCCCATCTGCACCTCGTAGCACTGTCACCTGTGTCTGTTGCATTTCGGATTTGGGTAGCCAGAAAAATAGGCAGTATAATTTGTTCTCTTCTGACTGAGCTAGAGATGAATAGGCTGAGTAATAAAGGCACCATAAACATTCAGTGAAGGCTTCCTCCTGTTCACGGAGCCAGTTCAAAGATTCCCGAAGTGCTGTGTCATCAACCATATGCTTTTCCATACAAGTATATTCTTTCTTTATGTCATATAGGTCAGAAAGGATAGATTTGTGGTATCCCCTACAGAGGCCTGGATTCTAATCCCCCCAGGTCAGCACTTTAAAGGCCTCCACTGAGGGGAAGGCAGACATCCCTGCATTCATTACTAAATGCTCATTGATGGCATCCACCACGATATCCCAGAATGCTGGGCCCTCCAAAGCAGCTCACTGCAGGCACCAGCTAGAAACAGGAGAGAGCGCTTAAGCCCAGGACAGGGTGAGGAGTAGGGGCTTATGAATTGATAGCTTCCTCCCAAGATAATCTGATGAGGAGATAGCCATGCATTTAGGAGATGAGCAGACTATTCTATCAAGTCAAACATAAAGATCATAAACTGCATAGTAGAATAAGTAGAGCTCAAGCCCAGGATTAAGGTGATGCCACACATCGCAGATAGATCACTGCCTGAGCCAAGAAGAGAGTGTGCATGGATAAGAGACTGTGAGTGCCTCAGGAAGCAGGGGGTGAGAGCTATTGTTGAGACGGAAAAACCCTAGCTATATTTTAGTCACAAGAGACTAGATAGTGGATTTCACACGGTAGGTCGATGAACTGAACCAAATCTGTTTTGGAAAAATGTCATTTGAAATACATCATAAACATCTTATATATAAAACATGATAATCAATTTCACTTCAATAACCATACCAGTTTATTAAGAAGTTAAAGATTTATTTCCCTATATTAACAATGCTAAGGTCACAAAAATAATTCTCAAACACAAATGATGCATATAGAGAAACAACAAAGGCTGATTCAAACGCCAGATATATCTAAGTTTAATCAATGCAAAAAGACAAATTACCTCAATGGTTATTACACAGAACCGAAACAACAAAATCGGAGCAAGAGAAATTGAATACATCTGATAACGATAAGACAAAAATATCAACGACAATTTATGAGCATGTGAGTAACGCCTCACTAACCACTAATTTGCATCAACATGTTGGGCTTCATGTAAAAGTTTTAGTAACACAAATTTAGAAAACATCTGACTTTGGCGCTATCAAAAATAAGCAACAGTAAATAAACATTTGCAGCTGGTACCTGGAAAACAAAAGACAAATAACAATTCACAGCTCATGCATTTACCAAATCACTACGGTAATCAGCAATAACGTTTACTTCATCAGTGGGACAGCAACATCAGGCACCAACATCAGGACAGGAACAGGAATAAGGGTAGGGGTGATGGTTTATAATTTGGACTCTATGATACACTAAACCATCTAAGCATAAATTCAATATTGAACAGGCATAAACTGATAAAGTTCCAGAATGTTAATAGACTATTTCGACAACATGAAATGTCAAAGTGACAGATCATAAGGTAATGGAATCTCTAGAACTCAGGATACATGAAAATCCCAAAGAAGAATGACTCCAAACAATGTCTCCTTTTCATTTTCTTTTGACATTGCCGAAAACAATCTAACACCTTGTAAGGTATTGTGTATCCACTTTCTCTGCTCAGTGTCCCATCTAGCTTCCGCTAGTGACTTTTCCAGCCCTTCTCATTTTTCTCTCAAATTTCAAAGACTGTTGCTGTCTAGCTACTAGCTCCCAGATTGCTAAGGCTTCAAACTGAGCTGATCTTGGTGGATGTCTCAGACCATACATCTTCTGCCTCAAATTCTCCAAAATTCTCAAATGAAATGTACCATTTTCAGGAAAAGTTAAACAACCTTCTTTTTTCGTGATCTTAATCCAATGTTTTAACCAAAGACATGCTCCGGTACCTTTCTCTTAAATGACAATATATGTCGGAGTACCTTCTGGCGGACAAATCTCGCCTTCCCTTGCCGGAATATACTCATTTCCTCTAAGAGCACTTATTAAAGCTTTGAAAAACTACATTTTTCACAAAATCTATTAAAAAAATTGATAATCAGGAAGTGACTACAATCCCACAATCCTCTTCAGCTCTCTTCTCCAGTTGCGCTTCACGATTGTCCACCAATCCATGTGTGATACTTCTCACTAACCAACCTATCCCAGCTCAGCAAAAAACTGATGTCACACTTACACACAGTGGCTGACAAAGTCTTGCGGCTTGTCCTCCTAAGGTCGAAACACTCAAACTAATGCAAAAAGTTAATTGCAAGCACTTCTTCAAAACCAAGAAAAACAAATTTGTCTATTTACTACAGTTAGGGTAACACAATCGCTTTAGGGACCTTCTAAATTTCACTGTTGGCTTTCACTCATGCAGTTATTTCTTTTCTCAGTTCCCCAGTTTTGCAAGCAAAATTCAACCTGCAAATTTCACCCTCATCTGATCAATGGAGACAGTCCTGGTGCACATAGAACTCGCCAAATCTCAGTCGAAAATTCCCAAGCACTCAATTTAACTTACAAACTTGACTTACGAACCACGCCCAATTGATCTACTAAATAGACAAATTACAACAAAAAACAAGTGTCTTATTACACTTTTCAATGTACTCCGGCATCTTAGACCTCTTCCGTCAGGTTTGTCTTGTCCACAAACCGCATGGACAATTTTTCCAAGCACCAAGCGCCATACACATGTGAAGTTCGCCATCTTCCCTACTCACATACTTCAGAGTACGCCAACTCTCTTTTTAACATTATTTTCTTCTTCTGGAGTACGCCAACTCCCTAAACTCTCACAAACAACTTAATCAACTGCAAATTAGCTAAAGCTGTGCAAGCACATATTCTACTCACTCAATCTAACAACAATATGCTCAGAACATACTCTACAAACCTAAGCATAAATTCAATATTGAACAGACATAAACTGATAACGTTCCAGAATGTCAATAGACTATCTGGAAAACATGAAGGCCCTGGTTTATACTTTTTGGTGCAAAACTGCACCAACGCAGTTTTGCACCAAAACAAAAAGTTTAGCACTGGCTTGCACCATTTCTGAGCACCAGCCTGGCATCAAATTTATGGAATGGTGCAAGCCGGTGCAAAGGGTAGGCTAGCATAACAAAAATGACGTTAGCCGGGTGGAGCTGGCAGTATGGAAGAATGGGGTTTTGCACCAAAAAATTATGTTAGGCTGGTTAGAGTAAAACAAAAATGGCTCTAACCAGCCTAGCGTCATTTTCTGATGCAAAGTGATCCATACCACATGACTCCTGTCTTAGAAAAGACCAGAGTCATGCCCACCACCCCCAATGCCGAGCACAGGGGACCAGGGTCCCCTGGGCATGGCCATTGCACCCAGTGCCATGTAGGGGTGCCCACTTCAGGGCCCCAAGTGGCACTTTAAAAAAAATACTTACCTGTACTTACCTACACTTACCTGGGATGGGGCCCCCATCCTCCGCTGTCCCTCTGATGTGGGTGGGGGTGTCCCTGGGGCCTGGGAAGGGCACCTGTGGGTTTATTCCATGGTGTTCCACCATAGAAATAGGCCCACACATCCCCTAACGCCTGCCCTGACCTAGGCGATAAATATTGGTGAAAGCAAGCAAGCAAGCATGATTTTAGCACGGGGGATAAATATGGTGCTAATGCCATAGAGTCATTTTTTGCACAGGAACACCTACTTTGCATCTCATTGACGCAAAGTAGTTTTCCACGTCCCAAAAATGACTTTAACTCCATAAATTTGGCACTAGACAGGTCTAGCGCCAAAGTATAAATATAGAGTTAGTTTTGCATCAAATTTGCGTAAAGAAAAAAATGATGCAAATTTGGCGCAAAACAAGTATAAATATGCCCCATATGTCAAAGTGAGAGATCATAAGGTAATAGACTCTCTAGAACTCAGGATACACGAAAATCCCAAAGAAGAATGACCCCAAACAATGGAGACTGAACATTAAATTAAACTTGTTTAATGAAAGTGATTGGATAAAGCATGAGGTGAGAAAGTTATGACCAATCAGAACTTTTATAGGTATCAAAATGATATAATTAGTTTACTGTAAGCTCTTCTATTTGCTGTTATTTCATTGTCAAACTACGGAACACGCTAGAAACATTTTATTCAACTTGCATTGCACAGTGACCTTGCATCCGCTTCTACATCAGTCCAGCAGAGGCAACTAAATACACATTTAATTCTGACATTTATTTTAGTTAAGAGACACAGGGCCTCATTCTGACTTTGGCGGGCGGCGGAGGCCGCCCGCCAAAGTACCGCCGTCAGAAGACCGCTGCGCGGTCAAAAGACCGCCGCAGTAATTCTGAGTTTCCCGCTGGGCGGGCGGGCGACCGCCAGAAGGCCGCCCGCCCGCCCAGCGGAAAACCCCCTTCCACGAGGATGCCGGCTCCGAATGGAGCCGGCGGAGTGGAAAGGGTGCGACGGGTGTAGTTGCACTGAAAATCTTGGTGGGGCCCCCAGGGGCCCCACGACACCCGTTACCGCCAACCAGGTTCTGGCGGTCAAAACCGCCAGAACCAGGCTGGCGGTAAGGGGGCCGGAATCCCCATGGCGGCGCTGCCTGCAGCGCCGCCATGGAGGATTCCTCAGGCCAGGGGAAACCCGGCGGGAAACCGCCGGTTTCCCTTTTCTGACCGCGGCTTTACCGCCGCGGTCAGAATTGGCCTGGATGCACCGCCAGCCTGTTGGCGGTGCATCCGCGGTCCCCGGCCCTGGCAGTCCATAACCGCCAGGGTCGTAATGACCCCCACACTCTCTTGTAAAGACAAAATAATTTCATCAGCTTAAGTTTGCATGAACAAAATATAGGCCTTATATAAGATGATGGCCATTCAGTTAGTCACAGTTTTTCATAAACACAATATTATAATCCAATTAATTCACACATTAATCTGTACGTATAATTACATAAAGGCTAAACATTTTGCCAAGAAAATCTCAGCTCTCACACTATCCATCACCACTTCAAAGGCATAATTGAAATCTCCCCTATCAGCCAGGGGATGTATGTCCATTTAGCTAGGTTGGAGGAGAGATGCTTCAGGTATCTGGATTGCTTAGAATTGAGGGAGGGCTTCCAAGCACTAAGTGGGAGTTTTCAAGCCTGACCTTCAGGAGGAAAAAGCAGCCTTCGGGATAGGGTTGTGAGGATTGTATCTGCCTCACCCCATATTAGAAAGGCCAGTAGCAAAGGCTGAGTAGTCTGTAGGGTGGTCCTGCCCGCTTCACCTCTGCTCTAATCTCTCCCCCTCTATTCTGGTAATGTGAGACTCCTGCACAGTACGATATTGACCCCCTGGCACCTCAAGTATGTGTGGATTTTGAACCACTTGGTGGGGTTGTGCATCCTTTTAATGTTTAAGGATATAACGTGATATATCTATGCCCTGGTCTTGGCAATAGTTGAGAAATTCCCGAAACATCCCACAAGGGTGTAAATTCCCTCATCATAGCATCGAAAGAGGAATATAGGAAGTAGCGAAGACCCATAGCTAACGTTACACTCAAGCTAAAAACAAAATTGGGAGAAAAGGAACATGGTTCTAACTAGTGTAAATTTCACTGTGGGGTATGAAGTACCCGCCATCCAAACAAGATTGTTTAACAGGCCTCTGGGATCAGCACAATGAAAGAAGTTGAGGGCTCAGGTGAGGCACCCAGTGAGGAGGTATATTTATAGTAGGCTCAGTTAACATAACTGGGAAGTTGCTAAGAGCAAGATGTCGTGCAATGAAGTTAGAGAGAAAGGGTGGTCCACAGTGCGACATCCATCCCAGCATGTCATCTGCGGGGTGATCTGCAGTAGGGAGACTGCATCAGGCAACAATGGGAAGGAATTGTCATCCGTTAGACCTTACAGTCTTAGGGTGGTTTGCCTACCTCCTGTACTTTTCTGACCTCACTTTTGGCTGGCTTTAGGATTCTGTGCACTTTACCACTGATAACAAGTGCTAAAGTGCTTTTCTTCTGCTGTCTCTCATAAACATGGTAACATTGGATTATCCCCAATTGGCATATTTAATTTAATAAGTTCCCTAAGGAAATGCACTATTTGTACCCAGGGCCTGTAAATCAAATGCTACTTGTGGGCCTGCAGCACTGATTGTACCAACCACTTAAGTAGCCCTTTAACCATGTCTCCCTCTTCCCATTGCAGTGCCTGGATTTGCAGTTTTACACTGCCATGTTGACCTGGCAAAATAACCCTATTGCCAGGCCCAAACCTTCCCTTTTTTTAAATATAGGTCACCCCTATGGTAAACCCTGGACAACACGGAGGGCAATACAAAATATATTTAAAAGGCAGGACATGTACTTTTAAGTTTCACATGTCCTGGTAGTGAAAAACTGCCAAAGTCATTTTTCACTACACCAAGGCCTAACATTGGATAACATTGGGATTACCTTAGAAATGTAATTTCCTAATCTGGAAAATAAACTTTTCAAGTTTGGTGTCTTTGGAATCATAATTTAGAATTGTAATTTATAGTGAAGTCGGATTTTAAATTGCAAATCTGGAAATGCCACTAGTAGAAAGTTGTCATTTTCTGACTTGATCCATTTGGTGCCTGCTGTCTGTCTCCGATCACTTGTCTGGGATGGGTGACAGCTGGGCTTTGTGTATTCCCTCTAGGCAACCATACACAATGGGAACTTAGGTGTGATTTGGCTGGCCATCCTGGGAGGGAGGAGCTGGCCACATCCTTAGTTACACCCAAATGAGCTGTGTCCTGTCCCCACACAAAGGGTTGAATAACCCCTGAAGGGAGTCTGGTGCTGGGCAGGAAGGGCAGGACCTCTGTGAACTTCAAAGGCCTATCTTTGAAGTCTCACCCACTTCAAACGCACAACTGGGTATAAGTAATGGACCTCTGACACAGCCAACTCACTATGCTTCTGGACCTGTGACTACTCTGCCAGGAAGAAGGGCTGATATGCTGCAGAAGTACTGCCACACGGTATGACTGCTGCTTTGCTAGACTTCTGTCTTGCTGTGCTGCCAAGCTGCCTTTTGTTACCCTGCCTGGATGAGAAGCACTGCACCTGCATCACTTGAATGAGTGATTCAAAGGGCAGGCTGAATGGCTTCCAGATCTGAAGTCTTAGGGACATACAAGATTTCAAACCACCCTTCTCCTGCACCCTGTCTCTGACAACTGTGAGTCTGTTGCACCAAGACGTGCCACCCAAGTCTGAACCCTTGGAAGTGAGCCTAAGGTGTTTGCTATAACAGAACCAAAGCATCCTCTGCTGCGGGGGCAGAAACAACACATTGCTGCTGTCAATGGAGAAAATTGATGCATCACTTCTACTGAAGGGTCAGAATCTGCACAACGAGGATTGCATCACAGCTGTACCTCGCATCTCAACATCAGGGCATCACTCTTGGAAACAGAACTGTGGCACTTTTCTCAGTGCAAGGTCCTTGCATCTCTGCTGTCTGAGGGCAATTGTGGGAAAAGTGGCCCCATTATACAGAATGAAAATACTGATGTCCATGGTGTAGATCCCTTCCCTGGAGTCTTAGGAGGGGTTTGGGTTCAGAAGGAGAACATGGGAGAGGCTTGGGCATGGAGGTCCTCTAGCTGGGCATTGTAGGAGAACCTGATCTTCAGCGTGTGGCCAAAAAATCAGGGGATCTATGGAAAGCACATCCTAACTCAATAGCAATGGTTAACAGTCATATTAGGGTGTTGCTTATTCCAAGCTCTGGTGGATGCCAGAAGCGCCTCAAGAAATTGTTGGAGTAGGATTTTGCCCATTATGTCCTTGAGGGTGGGACCCTGGGGTTTTAGCCATGATTCCCCAGGTCCTGGATATGAAAGAAGAGAGCTCTTTTGTTATCTTGGGGAGTGGGGGGGGGTTCAATCTTTCCTTAGGAAATTTCACTCTGTAATATTCTGAGTAAAATCCAAGTTGCTCCAAAATGTCTTTCTTGGCTTCTGGGCAGGCTATAGTCCTTGGGGGATTGACCGTTTGGTAGGTGGTCTGTAGTTCTCCAGAGAGTAATGGCTCAGTATACTGGCTCTAGGGTTCCAGAGGCCATGCTGCAAAGGTGGCAACTCTTTCACAGTTGGTGAAGATGTCATCAACAGGTTGATATTTTCCAAGACTGAGCTGGGAATGTTTGGATGGATGTGAGTGCTTGCAATGGTGTCAGTGAGCCGTTGGATGCCTGTGGCCTATAATTGTTGATTGCTAGCAATGACAAAGGCCTGAGTCTTCAGCGCATTCTGCAATTCGAATCTCTCTTGCTGGGCCGCCTGGGTCTGTTGTTGAACAACTAGTTGGAGATGGCACTGTCCTTCTGCCAACTGTTTCACCATGTCCTCCATGGTTATAGGTGGTGGGGCATCCATCTTCTGTTGGGAAGGGGAGCAAATCCCACTTCTGACACCGCTGTGACAGGAAGATGGAAGGAACTTAACAACACAGTGCTTGTAGATAGTGCAATTTTTATTTCAATATTTGGCGTGGTTCCAGTACGGCCTATCAATCATCCACCAGGATCTACTGCTTCTTTCTTCTCTGACTCATGAAGGCTCTTCCTTGAGTTGGTAATGCTGGATATACCCTCGGGAATAGAAGGACATACGCCACAGTACTCAGACTCCCTCTTCCCGATTTCAGACGTAACCTTGCACCACAATGTGACTACAGTGGCTTATAGCTGTGGTCGTTCACACACTTCTATGAAGGTGATCACCCTGTGCACTATGGTTTGGTTATTTGGGCTGCCCGTGAGGTGAGTAGTGTAATATTGGCCAACAGGGGGGGAGAAAGAAGAAAGAAATAAGGGTCAAAGCAAAATGCCAGAACAAAAGCAATCAAATAAAGAAAAAACAACAAAGCCTCTCGAGATTTCCCTTCCCCTCATTAGCTGTTGATCAAGACCATTCTTTCCATAGCAACTCCCCTATTGCCGCCCATCACGTTGCAGGCCCGTTTCCCTCCACTGGTAGTTGCCTGAGGCCAAGGCCCTGGTTTGGGACTGTGACAGCCTCATCCAGCACGCCTCTCCCCGAGTCAGCTGCATCTGTCTTCTCCTCATGGGTACCTGATTTCGCCTCCATCCTGAGTCCTGATGGCGTGTCTTGGCCTCGTCGGTCCTCTCACCATCAGGTGCTTTCTTGGATTCCTCCGTCTGCTGCATGTCCGGACTGGGTTGTCTGGTCCTGCAGTGGTCCTTCGGGCCCCCCAGACCCTTTTGGCCAAGTGGTTCTTCCTCCGCTTTTTGTCTTTCTCCTCAGTCCTCGACCCACTCCGCTCCTGATTTCAGGCCGCTGCCGATATAAGCAACGTCACAGTTACTTTTAGCCGGATTGCTTGCCACCATGTCGGCTTCTAGTACACTGGTTTTGGATGCCACAGTACCCCTAGAGGCTACGCTACACAGTATCACCTCAGACAGCCTGGTCACACCATTACAGGGCACATGTGATGCACTGCACTGCAGATGAAAAAACAACTTGTCAGCATGGCCTAGAGAGCTGTAGTATCCTTTTATGAAACATTCAAATAAAAAGAAGAGAAGCAATGAAATGAAAGAGGAACCTTTAAAAGAAAAAATTCAGGACTGACCATTCGGCCCTGACATTAATTTTCAGGAGGGCGTACAAACGTGACCATAAAATGCCGCCATTAGCTGGGCAAGAGTGTGGACTAAACCATTACTGTATGTAGTTTGGATGGAACAGAGTGTAAATGACACTCAGACAGACTAATGGCCCAAGAGAGCTGACTCAAACGGCCTTGTGACAGGGTCAGAAATAATGGAGGCTTGTAGGCGTTGTAGTATTTTATGGTTTTATTTCTTTTCCTTAACATTATGGCCCTCATTACAACATTGACGGTAAAAGCCGCTTACCGCCGTGCAGAAGACCGCCAACACACCGCCGCGGCCGCGGAATTCCGCCACAGCTATTATGACCCACATCTCGGAATCCGCCAAAATTCAGACACCCACCCAAGTCCACCACACCAAAGGTCAGCGATAAACTGGCGAAAACAAAACCTCCACCGTCACGCCAACAGAAATATGCCCACACTATCACGACACACGAATCCATGCGGTGGTCTTTCAACCGCGGTATTCCATTGGCGGTACACACCGCCACGCTCAAAATACACACACATTTACAAAACACAGCCACATTGGACGATTCAAAATACACACACCTGAGACACATACACACACCACTCCCACACACCCATTACAATATAAAACACACACGCCCACAAACCCCCACGACAAAAAATGCAGAAAGAAGGCCAGAGAGAGACACCACCAGCAAGTACAACAGCATCCACAGGCACATCACACCATCACCCACACAACATCCACGCACCTCACACAACACACCACTACATATCACCACACTTATCACCACACACTCCACCCCACACATCACCTACACCACCCCATGGCACGGCAAAGACACCCCAGGTTCTCGGAGGAGGAGCTCAGGGTCATGCTGGAGGAAATCGTCCGGGTCGAGCCACAGCTATTTGGATCACAGGTGCAGCACACCTCAATTGCAAGGAAGATGGAGCTATGGCGAAGAATAGTGGACAGGGTCAACGCAGTGGGACAACACCCAAGAAATCGGGATGACATCAGGAAAAGGTGGAACGACCTACGGGGGAAGGTGCGTTCCGTGGTCTCAAGACACCACCAGGCGGTTCAGCGGACTGGCGGCGGACCCCCACCTCCTCCCCCACAACTAACAACATGGGAGGAGCAGGTCTTGGCGATACTGCATCCTGAGGGCCTCGCAGGAGTAGCTGGAGGAATGGACTCTGGTAAGTCAAATCTTTACTATTACATCCCCCACCCTACCTGCATGATATCACATACCCCCACCATCACCCTCACCCCCATCACACCAACTCCTCACAAATGTCCCAATATCACAAACCACCCATCCCAACACCAAGCCCTGCATGCAACAACAAAGCAAAGCAAAGCAAAGCAACTAAAGCATGCACACCGCACATAGCCATACACCCCCCTAAACCATCATCACACAAGCTCCCACACAGGAATGCCAGCACTGGGGTACACGGTCACCCACCCATTGCACACCATGGCACACACAGATGCAATAATCATGCCTTTCCACCCCTGCAGAACCCCTACCCAACGTCACCAGACAGGAGGGTCCAGACATGTCCACTCCACCCACAGAAGAGGCCCACAGTGATGACAGCAGCTCTGTCCAACTGGATCTAGATGACCAGCCCGGACCATCGGGGACCTCTGGACAGTCGGTTCCCCTCACACAGGCACAGGCCACCACAGACCTTCCACCCTCTGGAAACACCAGCACAGCACCCACCCAGCGGGCCCATACCTCCGTCCCCAGGACACGTCAATCAGCTGTGTGTCCACCACTACAAGGAACACAGGATAACCCACCACCCCAACAATAACAGGGACCTGGGGGCAGTGGCAGTGGGCACACGGTCCAGGGGACGGAGGCCCAGGAACACAGGGGAACTGGGAGGGCTGCCGTGCGACAGGGGGCGGACAGGCCAAGGGAACCCACTCTCCACGAGGCCCTCTCCTCCATCATGGGAGCATACCACCACTCCCAGGAAACGATGGCAACGGTACTTGCCAAGTTTCAGGAGACCCAGCGCATGCAGGAGGAACAGTATTTGGGCTTCAGGGAGGAACTCAGAACCATCAGCTCCACCCTAGGCACCATCGTAGGGGTGCTGAAGGAAGTACTCAACACCAGGAGGGACACTGTGGCACTACAAGGGGCCCCTGACACTAGCATGGACGATGAACTGCCCACCACCTCCGCCGGCGCTAGTGGACAGGACGCCCCGCCACAGGACCACCACACCAGCACCCCACCCCCTGCAGATGGAGAACCACCCCGCAAACGGTCCCTGAGATCCAGGAACAAGACAGAGAACAATGCCAAGACCCCCGCCAAGAAATGAGACCACCCTGATTGTCATCCTACTGTCCCACTTTGTCACCCTGTCCATAATTAAACTGCCCCAGCTCCACTTCCTATGCCCATATGGGCAATGCACCTGTGAGACTAATAGACTGGACTCTGCCATGGACACTCCTCCGCCATCACCCCTCACCATTTAACTTCCCCCTCCAATATTTTGCATTTAAATAAACACACCTAACGCACAAAATGATCTGGAGTCTGTCTGTGATTTCGAAATAGTGTATTTGCAATTACAGTGACAAAATGTTTTTGAAATAGTAATGTCAACATACCTATGTCACACAGCTCTAGTCCATGAGGAATTTAAGCAGATGACACACAGTGGGACCCACATCTGTGAAACCGTAAGGGAAAGTGACAACTCAGTGACCATACACTGGGTGAAAACGACGGACAGGATGGAGGTAGTAGTGTAAAAGTACATGTAGTAGGCAGGATTGTATTCTCACCTGTGTTTCACTGGAAATATTGCTGGATCACTGAGTCCCTGTTCTGCATGTCTTCTTCCTCTGCTTCATCCTCATCACTGTCCACAGGCTCCACAGCTGCCACAACACCGCCATCTGGACTATCCTCCTGCAGAAAAGGTACTTGTCGTCGCAAAGCCAAGTTGTGAAGCATACAGCAGGCCACGATGATCTGGCACACCTTCTTTAGTGAGTAGAATAGGGTTCCACCTGTCATGTGGAGGCACCTGAACCTGGCCTTCAGGAGGCCGAAGGTCCGCTCGATCACCCTCCTAGTTCGCCCATGGGCCTCATTGTAGCGTTCCTCTGCCCTGGTCCTGGGATTCCCCACTGGGGTCAGTAGCCATGACAGAGTCACCTGCAAATGGCGAGGGACAACTGTTAGACACACACTAACCTGTAGGGATAACCCCAGACAACCATTCCCACTGTCTTGCTTCCAGGGGCTCACCTAATAGCCACACACGGTGCCTCTGGAGTTGACCCATCACATAAGGGATGCTGAAATTCCGCAGGATGTAGGCGTCATGCACTGAGCCAGGGAACATGGCATTCACATGGGAGATGTACTGGTCTGCCAAACATACCATCTGTATATTCATCGAATGATAACTCTTCCGGTTTCTGTACACCTGTTCACTCCTGTGGGGGGGGGACCAGAGCCACATGGGTCCCATCAATGGCACCTATGATGTTGGGGATATGTCCCAGGGCATAGAATCACCTTTCACTGTAGGCAAATCCTCCACCTGAGGGAAAACAATGTAGCTCCGCATTTGTTTCAGAAGGGCAGACAAAACTCTGGACAACACGTTGGAAAACATAGGCTGGGACATCCCTGATGCCATGGCCACTGTTGTTTGAAATGACCCACTTGCAAGGAAATGGAGCACTGACAGCACCTGCACTTGAGGGGGGATTCCTGTGGGATGGCGGATTGCTGACATCAGGTCTGGCTCCAACTGGGTACACAGTTCCTGGATTGTGGCACGGTCAAACCTGTAGGTGATTATCAAATGTCGCTCCTCCATTGTCGACAGGTCCACCAACGGTCGGTACATCGGAGGATCCCGCCATCTCCTCACATGTCCCAGCGGACGGTGCCTATGAAGGACAACAGCGAGCACAGAGTCAAACAACTCAGAGGTACGTACCCACAGTTTACACAGAACACCAATCATACACAAAAGGTGGCCTGTATGTGTGTTGAGGCTAGGCCTAGGTATGTGTGACGCAGTTGAAAATGAGGCCATGTGGGCCCCTGAAATGGCGGCTGCCTGACCTCCAAAGCGGGACAATGGGATGTGAGGTAACTGCGCTGGCGTTGTACACCGTCGCGGTAGGCGGTCGGAGACCGCGGCGCAATGCTGCATTGGTTAACATTGGATCCTATGGGTCCCAGGAGCCAATGACGATGTACGCCAGCGGTGATGGTATGCACCGCTGCGGACGTGACCGCCGCGGACGTGACCGCCATTTTCTATCACTTCAATCACTCGATCCCTGATCTTCGACAGGAGAGGACCTACACTGCAAGTGCTGCTGTGACCTCAGTCTGGAAGAGACAATGGCTCATGCGTCTGGGGAAAGGGCCCCTGCCTTCACATCGGAGGAGTTGGAGAAGCTCGTTGATGGGGTCCTCCCCCAGTACACGCTACTCTACGGTCCTCCAGACGAACAGGTAAGTACACAGGGAGCATGTTGTATGGGCTATGCCTGTGTGGAGAGGGCTGGATGTGAGAAGGAAGGGGGCAGAGTGCTGCGTGCATGTAAGACGGTGAGTGCATGTGCCACATGGCAAGGGTAGGGATGGGGGCCACTCACTTTGACTGTGCAGTTGGTAATGACTTCTCTTCTTCCCCTGTACATTTCAGCACCAACCAGAAGAAAGATATTTGGCGTGCCATCGCCAAGGACGTCCGGACCCTGGGGGTCTACCACAGACGGAGCACCCACTGCCGGAAAAGATGGGAGGACATTCGCTGTTGGAGCAAGAAGACGGCGGAGGCTCAGCTGGGGATGGCCTCCCAACGTGGGAGGGGTGCCCGTCGAACCATGACCCCCGTGATGTTCAGGACCCTGGCGGTGGCCTACCCGGAGTTGGATGGGCGCTTGAGGGCATCACAGCAGACACAAGGGGGTGAGTACACTCTCATTCAGCTGACTTTGTGCGCATTGGAGTTGTCTGGGTGGGGGAGGAGGGCTGTGGGTTTCCCTAGGCCAGGGTGAGTTCCATAGGCTAGGCCCCTCCGTAAGGCATGGCCCTGTGGCCCCCCACCCCACCTCTGTAGAGTGCCAAGTACAGCTATTCATGCCCCTGTGTCATCTTTGTGTGCAGATGTCGTCCATAGCCTTGTAGGCCATTTCCCAGGAATTGCACTGTGGAGCCCAAGAGTGCGGCGTAGTGCAGGGGGCCTCTGTGTCTGTCTTGTCCGCCAACGGTAGCGGTAATCCATCCACTCAACATGTATTTCTTCTGTCTCCCCCCCCTTTTTTTGGTCTTCCTGTTCTTGTGTGCATTAGCATCATCAGGCAGAGGAGCAGTGGCACCGGAGCACGAGGGAGCTGCATCCCACATGGCCCTGGAGGGCGAGACTACAGACTCAGAATTCACTAGTGGGACGGAGGGCGAGGGGAGCTCCACGGCGGGGACAGGAGCTGAGACCAGCAACACGGACTCGTCCTCTGATGGGAGCTCCCTTGTGGTGGCGGCAACATCTGTGCCCCCGCATCTACAGGTACAGCCACCACCCCCCCTACCAGCACCGCCCTCCCAGCAGCCCCTCAGCCTTCGCCCCGTGCCCTCTCACCCAGGAGGGTGGGCATCACCTTCGCCCCAGGCACCTCAGGCCCTGCCCCGGTCACCCCTGCTGCCCTCAGTGACGAGGCCATTGACCTCCTCAGGTCCCTCATTGTTGGGCAGTCTACCATTTTGAATGCCATCCAGGGTGTAGAAAGGCAGTTGCAACAAACTAATGCATTCCTGGAGGGCATTCATTCTGGTCAGGCGGCCCTTCACCGAGCTTTTCAAACTCTGGCCTCAGCACTGATGGCAGCCATTGTCCCAGTCTCTGGCCTCCCCCTCCAACTTCCTCCACCCAGACCCAATCCCCTGTACCTCTGCCTATCCCAAGTACACCATCAGACCAGCCTGCACACACGTCAACACACAAGGGAAGCTCAGGCAAACATAAGCACCACACATCCCACAGGCACACACTCAAGCAACACACACATGCAGACACACCAACATCCACTGCCTCCACTGTGTCCCCCTCCTCGTCGTCTCCCTCCTCCCTCCCAGTCTAGTCTACACTCACACCTGCATGCACTACCTCTACAGCCACTACGTCCCTCACCAGCACACCCACCAGCACACCCCGCTCACGTGCAGTCACCACCCCCACTACCATTCACACGTCCCGTGTCCTCTCCCAGTGTGTCTGTGATGCCCGCTCCCAAGATACACAAACGCAGGCACACACCCACCCAAAAGCCATCCACCTCATGACAGCCTCCAGCGCATGCACCTGCACCCAAAGTCACCAAACGTACACCTCCTACAACCACCACCTCTTCCTCCTCTCCCAAACCCCCTCCAGCTACCCGTCCCAGTGTGTCCAAAAGAATTTTCCTGTCCAGCCTTGACCTTTTTCCCACACCTCCCCCACCCCATCCATCTCATAGGTCCCGAAGTAGCACCTCACCCACAACATCTACGGGACCAGTGGTGCCTGTTGTCACAGGTATGTGGAGTCCACCAGCCACCAGGACAGCCAGTGTGGCACGGAGCCACAGCACAGCCAGTCCCCCCCCTGTGAAGCATCAGAAGTTGGCCAGTGCCCGGCGGGAGAGGGGGAAGACTCCAGCCACCAAAGCCGCTCCCAGGGGTCCCGGTGGGAGTGTGGACTCAGCTGTTACACCTCCCAAGGTGGGGAAGGGCCACAAGAAACCCGGCAAGTCTGGGAAGAGCTGCACGGCGGAGAAGACCGCCATCATTCCCGCTGCCCAGGAGGCCACCGCCAGCCCCATCCCAGCTGCCCAGGAGGGCCCCGCCAGCCCCAGCCCAGCTGCCCAGGAGGGCCCCGCCAGCCCCAGCCCAGCTGCCCAGGAGGGCCCCGCCAGCCCCAGCCCAGCTGCCCAGGAGGGCCCCGCCAGCCCCAGCCCAGCTGCCCAGGAGGGCCCCGCCAGCCCCATCCCAGCTGCCCAGGAGGGCCCCGCCAGCCCCAGCCCAGCTGCTCAGGAGGGCCCCGCCAGCCCCAGCGCCAGCCCCAGCCCAGCTGCCCAGGAGGGCCCCGCTAGCCCCAGCCCAGCTGCCCAGGAGGGCCCCGCCAGCCCCAGCCCAGCTGCCCAGGAGGGCCCCGCCAGCCCCAGCCCAGCTGCCCAGGAGGCCACCGCCAGCACAAGCCCCGGTGGGCCATGAAGGACCGCCAGCACAAGCCCCAGTGGGCCATGAAGGACCGCCAGCACAAGCACCGCTTGGCCATGAAGGACCACCAGCACAAGCGCAGTTGGGCCATGAAGGACCGCCAGCACAAGCCCCGCTGGGCCATGAAGGACCGCCAGCACAAGCACCGCTGGGCCATGAAGGACCGCCAGCACAGGCACCGCTGGGCCGGGCACCAGCAACTCAAGCACCGCTGAACAGGGCACCGCCAACTCAAGCACCGCTGAACAGGGCACCGCCAACTCAAGCACCGCTGAACAGGGCACCGGCAACTCAAGCACTGCTGAACAGGGCACCGCCAAATCAAGCACCGCTGGGCCGGGCACCGCTGAACAGGGCACCGCCAAATCAAGCACCGCTGAACAGGGCACCGCCAACTCAAGCACCGCTGAACAGGGCACCGCCAAATCAAGCACCGCTGGGCTGGGCACCGCCAACTCAAGCACCGCTGAACAGGGCACCGCCAAATCAAGCACCGCTAGCCCATGAGCGGCAGGGGCACTGACGCAACTGGGTCCGTCACGGGGTGAGTGATGCACTCTGGGCACCAGTCCCCCTCCAGAAACAGTGGAGACTGTTATCCACTTGAGAGACTGTGGCTTTGCACTCCCCAGGATATGGCAGTGGGCAACCCACCCACTGTAGAGACTTGTGAGACTGTGGCTTTGCACTCCCCAGGATGGAACAGTGGGCAAGCCACCCACTGTAGAGACTTGTGAGACTGTGGCTTTGCACTCCCCAGGATGGAACAGTGGGCAAACCACCCACTGTAGAGACTTGAGAGACTGTGGCTTTGCCCTCCCAAGGATATGGCAGTGGGCAAGCCACCCACTGTAGAGACTTGAGAGACTGTGGCTTTGCACTCCCCAGGATTGAACAGTGGGCATTGAGCCCCCTCGTGGATCTGGCGTCGTGCACTCATCCGGCTGAGGTGACCCCCTTCCCTTCCCCCTGAGGTGCCTGTTGTATTTCTATCTGATACCCCTGCAGTGTTCTCTCTGTTTTGAGTGGGTATCGAGTGTGGGCCTCGCCCATGCATTTTGGGCCCAGTGGTCCACGGACTATAAATGGTGTACATATTTGTTTATAGTGTATATATATTTTTGAGTACTGGATTTTAATATATTACTATGGTTACACTCATTTCCTTTTGTCTTTGCATTCTTCCGGGGGGCTTGGGGAGTGTAACTGTGATGTATTGATATGCATTAGTGTGTGTGTTGTAGTGGGTGAGGGTGGGGGTGTTGCGTGTGTGTGTCCCTATTTTCTTGCCTCCCCCTCCCCTGTGTCGTAGGTGCAGTACTCACCGTGGTCTTCACCGCCGGCGTTCGTGCTCCTGGTAGAGGAGCAGGAAGACTATCGCAGGTAGAATTTGGAGTTCCAGGTCCATGGTGTCCTCATTCCTCCTGGGGTGTGTAGAGGTGAGCGTTTTCCCTTCGGGATTCCTGTTTCCGCCGTGTTTTTATCCGCGGTGAATCTGCTCCGGAAAAGGTGGCGGATTGGCCTGTCATAATAGTGTGGTCGGTACATTGTCTCCCGTCTGTCTGTTGTTTGTACCGCCGTGGCGGTCGGAGTGTTAAAGTGGCTGTCTTTGTTGGCGGTTTCCGCCACAGTCGTAATTGCAATTTTTTTACCGCCGGCCTGTTGGCGGTCTTACCGCCGCTTTAACACCGACCGCCAGGGTTGTAATGACCACCTATGTGTTATAGTCTTCTATACATGTTTCTCTTTGTTTCTCTCTCTTTTCTGGTACATCTTCCGCTTCTTGATCCTGTTTCATCTTTCTTTTCTTGTGGTTTTCAGGTGGAATTTCAGGGATCATCCAGGAGGTGCATAGGAGGAAAGAAGAAAACAGAAGACCTTTAGAAGTTAAATATTGTTTACTTTTCTCTCTTCCTGTCTTCTCTGACTGTTGGTTTCTTTCTCCTGTCTTTATGTTGTTCCTTGGTGTTGTCTTTCCCTCTCTTTTCCCTCTCTTTTCTGTCCTTTTCTTGGTTGTTTTGCTGTCACTTCTCTTTCTATTCTTAGCTTTCTCTTTTCCTGTCCTTCGTACTTTTTTCTTTCTTTCTCAGCGCTTTTATAATCTCCTGTCTCTCTCCGTACTTTCTGGTCTGTCTATCTCTGTCCTTCTCTTTTGTACCTCGTCTACTAGTAGTGGTATTGGCTGCTATGGTTTCCTCGGTTTCTCTCTCATTTTCTTTTTCGCACCTACATGTAACTGAAACTCTCTTTTATTAATATTGTTGATGCTCCGTGCAAGACACAGAAATTCAAAAACAAAATTAACAAAACCTATTGTTGTGCTCTCCCGTGCTGATTCCCTTTGGTCCCCACTCTCCCTTCTATTTTATTTCCACAACTTCCCGTGTCATTTTTCGATTGTCGGCCGTACCTGAATGGGCCACGTTCTTTTCAGAAAGTGGCCGGCCTGTCCGCTTCTACTTTCCTCCTGGACGTCCTCTGCTATCACTGCTCCAGTGGTGCTTGGCTCTTCTCCTCCACAGCGTCCTCCTCTTTCGGCATTCAGCGCCGATACTCCTCCCTCCATTCCGTTTTCCGTCCTCGTCTCCTCTCCTCCTGGGGAAAACGACTCTCCTCGTACCTCCTCCCACTCGGGGTTTAAAACCCCTATAGGTTCCGTGTCATTTGTGTGCATCCACTCTCCAGCAGCTCCCGCCTCTTCTGGGTCAGCGTTGCTGCCGTCGGCAGTGCCTCCGGGCTCCTTCTCCGAGTCTGCGCTTCGCGCACCGTCACAGGCCTCTATGTATCTGTAGGGGTACATTTATTTATATGGATGTATGTTTTATAGAAATTGTTTTTTTATTACAAGATCCTGGCAGACAGCTAACAAGAGATACTAGCAAAACTTATTACAGTACAAATCTTCTCCTCTGGGGTTTGCCAGACACAGTGACCAACACCTAAAGCCTTCCCTGGAAAGATATCTGTGACAGTACCAAAGTACATACCTGTAGTTGTTCATACAGAGAAATAGCAATCCACCCTTAAATGTCTATTGACTTTAAAACATCCTTTTCACTATCAATATGTCAGGCTTACTGCATGGAATATAACTTTTCATAATAAACAGATCAGACCTGTACCATCTGAATATTCTTTCCTAGTTAGCCAATCAGACCTCTAGCTGTTATCTTTGGCTCATCACCATAACTGTTTCAGAAGTCATGTATGAACCTTACGTTTTCCCACAAGGCAACTATCAGGCCTAGTCAAAGAATTACATAGTATACAAAATTAAAGTTGGCACAGCAACATATTATTTCTCCTAAGAGGGCCTAACAAGGATTGTGACTGAAAATCATCTATACCAATGGTTTGTGGGAGGGCATAACCAGCACCAAAATCCTTGCCTACTACAGTGACCTGTAAGATTCCATGTAACAAAATAACCCATCTCTAGGCTTTAATATAGATTAATAACAATCTACCCCTAAATGCCTACTGACTTTAACATATAGTTTTAACAATCATTAAGTCAGCCCTACTACCTTTATCATACCTTTTGATTATAAACAATCAGGCTTATAACCTTTCTCATTGGCTTGATACTGTAATTAAATCAAACCTATTGTACTAAGCATAAGCTTTCTACAGGGCAACTATTTGACATACAGTCACAAAAGTACAAATGTATGCAAAATTATACATGGCAAAGCAAAACATTATCTTTCATATGAAAGCCTAACAAGGAGTATTGTAGTACATATCTTCTACCCCCATGGTCTGTTCTAGTGGATCACCATCACCAAAACCCTTGCCTATTATGGTAATGTGTGAAATTTCAATCTAACAAAATACGGGTGTATTACTTTGTAACAGCTCACAGATGATTTTCACAATAAGTGATCAGACTTACTAGCTTTGTCATACTATTTCATAATAAACAGATGAAACCTGTATCATGACTTTTTCCAATGAACAGATGGCTTCTTTACCATTTAACACTGACTTTGCACTTTACCCAACACAACTCTAATTAAGTGCACGTTAACTGGTGAGAGAGCGTTTTTACTAGTTAAGAATAATAATCATTAACCTAATACAATATGTTTTGTAGGCTTAAATCAATTACTGCACATAAACATGGCTTTGTATTGAAAGCTTGCACAGAGGCATGTATTTTATTTAAACTGCTGACAAACACATAGTTTTCACTTTTTTCCTTCTTCTTCCTTTCCTCTTTGTTAGTTCTGACCTACGTCACAGGTATAAGTGTGTAACTTTTCATGACCAAATATATTTTTACAACAGTAAAATGAATAGAGAGAGTGTTACATCTTAGCTTTTTATCCATTTGACCCATGAAAACATTTCTGCAATGTTAAATAAAAAGTTGTTTATTTTTTAATAGGCCCTGTCATTGAGGGAGTATGACAGTGGGAGTGCTTTCATTGTGAAATGTATTGCACTTAACTTAGCTTGTTTTTGTCTTGTAGAGCTTAATGATGGGACAGAAGAGTAGAATATCAATAATGTTGTAGTGAATAGTTGAATGTATCTTGTGTTCAGGATGTTAAACTTGCCAAATCTACTGAAGCTTTCCAGTATTCAAGTCACAACAGATATACAAGCCCAACAAGCTGCCCATGGAAACAACAAAGGACATCAAATAGTGTTACATGTCCTACATGTGCAAGCACCGAGCTCTGTACATGAGAGAGGAAAGCTGACATCAAGTACTGCAAAGGAAAATGTGATATCCTGGTCTGTATGACCACGATTGTGCATGTGTCTATCTGCTGGGTTTAGTGTGCATAGTTCTGCTGAGTAGCAATCATGAAAAGGCTATGTCCCTGCTCAATATACCCACACACCACTGCTCTTGCTACATTAACGTATGACATTGTCAGGGGCCTGATGCATGTGCACAGGGGGCTGAGTGAACTGGAGCTCCATTAACCTGCCCCTTCACGTGCAACCATGGGTTTGTGTTGCCATACAAACTCACACAGTTGTGATGATGAGTAGACTGCCATCTATGCCAGACTGCAACACTGCTACACAGTTGTATGTCATTGTTTATGACAGTCATAACAAACATGATGTGGAGAAATGTAAGTGCCTAGTTGGTGGCATGCATACATATGCCACATCTCAACCCACATGTATCACACCTCAATGGCTCAGGCATGGTAATGCGTATGGATTCTGAACAAAAGGCAACCTAGCTCAAGATCGGTGACTGTAAGAAATTGTCCTTCACATGTGTTCCGACATATGGAAACATAGGTGGCACTGATGTGACTACACATGCATTTGTCAAATGGCAACATGTGTCCATGCAGGAAGATAGTAATTTGAGGTTTCACATCCCATGAACACACCACTGTCGTCATATGTTACAGAAATTATACAACACATCTCTATACACACACACAGAATATACCAACCTTCACTAACACATGTAACAAAGATGCATGGGGGACCAAATGGCACACGTGTAGCAGAGCAACATGAATTAAAATCCAACAACACACCACAGAGTGGACACACATGCACACGCAAATTGCCAGGGTTTACGTGATGTCAATGCATTCCAAGTCCACTGAATACTGTGAGTACAAATTGTCATGGTTGTCACATGCCTTACCATGTGTTGGACATAGGTCACCATATATATTGTGTTGTAGGTATGTGTACATTTGTATTTCAGACATAACAATGTAGTCCACCCACACATTTGTATGCATACACATATGTACACACATAGCACACATGTGCCAACATGTGAGTGGACACAGTGTAGCTACACATATATATATGCACAAGGTATGAGTAACCACATGCAACAGACTCATAAACAGACCTATAGGTTCCCCATACCATTGTCACCATAATGACATTACTGGACCGTCACACACATGTTGCCATACCACATATACAACATTGTTGCACAGCCCATGTGACATGTTAAGTGAATCAGGGTGCACTCAAGGCCTACTATGCAAAAATCCATGCAATTCCATCTTGCGTAAAAAACAAAAAATGACGCAAATGCATCAACTACACATTGCAAAGTTAGTAAAATGACGCCTGGGCCTTGAGCGGCAATTACACGCACGCACACCATGGTGTAAAATCCAGGCATGACTGTCATGCGTCAACGTTTTTCACGCATACACATATACCATAC
Organism: Pleurodeles waltl; assembly: GCF_031143425.1. Lineage (NCBI taxonomy): Eukaryota > Metazoa > Chordata > Amphibia > Caudata > Salamandridae > Pleurodeles > Pleurodeles waltl. The sequence goes on from NC_090449.1 coordinate 942,171,459, forward strand.
AAAACCCCTAAGCTAAAAGACACCTAGCCCCAGAACGTCTATTGCACGTCCACAGGCAATTTAACGCTAATGGTGAGAAAAACAATACATGACCGTCATGCGTCCAAAAAACGATGCATGACTGGAAACGTGACACACACGCCCAGGAGGTGATGAAACAGGTCATCCTGCCTGCAAACATGGTACAGTGAGTTCACTTTCACTTTCACTTCACAGTCTTTTTGTCTGTGACTGTGTGAGGGTGTGTGGAGCTGGTGCTGTAGGAGATTTGGAGTGTTTAGAGTGTTTGTAGTGTTTACTCTGCTGTGTCCTGTAGGTGTTGTCCTTATTTGTCTTTAAACTTGTCTTTTGTATTATAAATGTACTGTATTTGTCTATGTACTGTGGGGTGTTTGTCTGGAGTAGTATAGTTGTTGGGGTAGAAGGGGTAGTTGGGTTTGGTGTGAGTTTTTGTTTTTTTTGAGGTGAACTGCATTTGCAGTATGTCTGGGAAAGGGAGGTTGCCGCAGATGTCTGCCGATGAGCTGGGGGGGGGTTCATCTGGCTTGTTCAGCACTACTTCCTTATGATGCTGCAACTGGGTGGCTGTGTAATCCTTGGCTACCCCACTGAGGCACGGTGGCTGCGGTGGGCCAGGTGCTCTACCACCTCACATGGATCTTTGGCAGTGGAAGGAACGACTACCAACTCAAGCATCGATGGGCAGATCTGGTTACAAGGGAGCAGGCTCTGCTGGATCATCTGGGTATTGAGATTGGTGGAGCAGTTGGTAAGTCTCACATTTCCATACAAAGTCTTTACTTTTAAATGTGCATGACAGTTGCAGATACGGTTGAGTGCTGCATGTAATGCTTGTGGATGTGGACATGTAGTGTGCCACCTGTATGAAGAGTCCCAGCGCCACCTTAAGCCTTCAAGTCAGATGTACAATAATGAAGCTGATGCTGGGCAGATGTACCATTTTCCATGCCCAACCATTACAAAGTGTTGTGATGCATGCAGAGGGCAACTTGGTAATGAGCAGCACCAAATGAGGCCTGAGCCATGCATCATGTATGGAAGGGGGTCCCAAAACCTGTTTGGGTGGCATATATATAAGCTACTGAGTAAGATGAGAAATCCCTTAGTTACATTTTACCGGCACTCTGAACAGCTGCTGAGAGCAGGTGTGATAAGGGGGCATAAAAATGTATGAGATGGGCCCCCAATATACTCAGCAGAAGTTGTGATGATCTGTTGCAACTCCTGCTGATTACATCATTTACCTACACATAAATAGATGCAGATGGACTCTACTTGCATCATGTTGTGCCTTAATTCTCATTAGGCGCACATATGGCGGGGGTGAAGGGTGCACTAGGGGCCACAAGGACTGTATTGATGCAATTGGTGCTGCACCCCTGTTGTTCTATTGGCCCTTTTGTCTCATTGGCCAAGGCAATGTAAGGGAGCTTGACCATGCACTGGGCCCAGACTACGAGCACTTCCCTGTTCCAGTTCCTTGTGTATCACATACACCCTATACTATGTCTATTACCACACACATGTGCAGAGTCATTTGCACAGGCATGTCGCTTCTCACTGACAGTATGAGGCTGCCCTGCATCTTCTCCTTCACTGGCACATCAATCAGTAACCTGCACCAACAAATGCATCCTTGGACCACAGAGCAAGTGTTTCTGTGTTGAGGCATTTTCTATGCCCATGTTCTTATCCCTCCCTGGACAAATAATGATATACCATGGCAACAGTGGCTGGCCACGTACTATTGGCAATACATCCATGATTTCAATCAGTCAGTGGGCAGGTACGTACAACTATCTTCACATGTGTATTCTCCCTTAGCATTATTGCTCATGTGTGTGCCTTGTGATGGCACACACATATTACCTACCTCACTGAAGGATGTATCACATCATTCCTCGACACCTTGGAATACTAACACAACCCCTGGGAAGTAGTTTGTCAGTTTGCTGTGACAATGAGGTAGATGTCTACAACATCTGAGGCAGCCTCAAATGCTATGGGTGTCACACTGGGGCAGCCACTGCAACAACCATTGCATGCCCCTCAGATGCAATATACAGTGTCAAGCAGTCCCATATGGTGATGAAATTGTAGAGCTAACAGACACCTGCATGACAATGCCATGTATTAATGGTGCAGTGAAAAGCACCACAGGAGTGTCAAGGACAGTGATGGTTTGTAGGTGTATGAGTCTACATTGTCTCAGAATATGTGTGATTGACTGATCATAGTTGTTTGTCATTTGCTCTGCTCTACCACTGGGATGACTTGCTCTCTCAGCCTAGCCAGTTAACAGTATACAATGTCATCCATTAACTGATATGTACAAATTAACTAACTAAGCAATGTTTTCCATCCATGTCTTGCAGGTGCACCGATTTGAAGAGACCGATGCATCCAGTGTCATCTTGTGTGTCATGGGTGCTAATCCAGGGTTTGGTGTGAGTCAGTCTGAAGTGTGAAATGCTATATAAGATGGTTTTGCCTCACCAATGATCTGATATCATTGGAGAATGGTTGGTGACATCATGTATGTTGGATTGTTGTGCAATGAGAATGGCTTGCATGTAGTTCAAGGGGCAATGTGTGCTGGCATGGCATTGTGTGACATGGAAATTGTTATGGCTGGCCAGTTATTCATTGGTGTCTACCATGATAGGTCTCACGGCAGCTGTTAATGTACATAGCATACCTGTTTACAACCACTTTGTCACAGCACCATTGTCAGCACAGTGTGCCACACATAGCTTACACTTACTGACAAGATGGTACAGATGTGGGTGATATCTGCAGAGGTCTCTAGGGGGCTTATGTAGGAGACACACACCACATATGCCTCAGATATAATGAGTCTGTATTACTGCAAGGAGCCATATTGTGGTTCACAACAATCAGTAGTGTACACAACTAGTAGAGAACTAACCTCCAGATGGTTGTATGAAAAGTCCATGATTCTTCCCACACCATCTCTCAGGCAGTTTTCACAACATGGTCCTGCCACCATGATATTTGTGAGTGATGTAGGTCACATCACATATGCTTATGATGTGAATGCGTACCTGGTACTTTGATGATGTCTGACATGCATGTGCAAATGATGTATAATGTTTATGGATACTGTTGCAGCACCCACTGCTGTGCCAAACTCATAGTGGGCCTAAGGGCACAAATACAGCCACCATATTTGTGCTGTTTAACACATGTAGTTCAGGCTTAAGGCCAAATGTTCTGGGAAGTTTCAATCAGTTGTACATGTGGGCACATTGTGCCCCCTTGTAACATGTGCTCAGGCCAGGTCTTACAACAGGACACATTAATGTTGATTTACTAAACCTTAGAATAGCAGGTGGAAAGTTACCAGACCCCCTATCATATAGCCCACACCTTGCCTCCATGATGACTGGGCAAGCCTTGATGTTTCACTAGGTGTGTAGAGGTGATGGATTGCATGCACAGATCCCCTTATGCACAGGGACCCAGGAAATCCAGACTTGTTGGGGCACATGATCCTCAGAAGTTAGAAGACACAAATGCTGATTATGGGCAATTTTGTCCACTCAGCTCTGGGCCCTGTAGTTTCAAAATAGATTTCCATCATCCCAGTGACACGCACATGATACTGTTGATGGCTGGTAGGAAATAGTCCTAGATGAGGAGTAAGTCATTTTTGAGGAATGTGTGTTGGACTGTATGTGTTATCTGCAGTTGCAGTGTACATTTAGGTGGTCATTATGACATTGGTGGTGACTGTTAAAGTGGTGGTAAAACTGCCAACAGGCTGGCGGTAATTACCACCAAATTATGACCATGGCGGTGATAACTCCCATAGACAGCCAATGTACCACACCAACCGCCAGGGTGTAAACACCACTGACCGTGGCAGTAGCCATCAACAGCCTGGTGGAAGACAAGGTAACGCCCACCATATAGCAAACCGCCAGGATTTCCGGGGCGTTACCAACGCCATTAAAAGCCTGGCGGAAACACATTACAGAAAACGAAAGACTCACCAACAGAGACACAGAGAAGATCAAGGACGCCATGGAACCGGAACTTCAAGTCTTCCCGATGCTCATCTACGACATGTTCCACCTGGAGCACCAATGCCGACGAAGACGATGACGGTGAGTATTGCCGCCTCGCACACAAGGGATGGAGGGAGTAAAAGGAGAGTGACACACACAAGTACAACACACACCAGACACACACACACCATACACACAACCAGCTGAAGAGCAAAACCGTTTTCACAGGACACACATCATAATAATGCAAGGACTACATTTATCCAGAATTGATAGTGTAATTTGATGCAAACAGCAACCATATTGTCCATGTGACAAGATATACATGAGTCACTGTTCAGAAAGGGCCAATGGCCAGCCCAAAGTACAAAAGGGCCACATGGCCACAGGCCACAGTCCAAGGCCCAACTCGTTCCCTGAGTAATACGCACTACACTGTGCAGGGGCATTGTGTTGGGAATGGCCAGGCACCTCAGGGGGAAGAGGGTGGGGGGCACCTCAGCTGAAGTGGGGAACTTGCCCACTGGTTCTGGAGGAGGCTCCTTGCCCATTTCCGTTTGCTGGGGAGTGCAAGGTCACAGTCTCTGAGTTGGGGTACTTACCCACTGCTTATGGATGGGTCTCTTTGCCCATTTCACTTTGCTGGAGAGTGCAAGGTCACCGTCTCTGAGTTGGGGTACTTGCCTACTGGTTCTGGAGGGGGCTTCTTGTACAACATTCCCTGGGGGGTGGCCTACATGCCCTCTGCTGGAGGTGAGGGCTGCTGTGTCCCAGCTGGAGGTAAGGGCTCCTTGCCCTCTTCTGTTGGAGGGGAGGCCCTGCCAGCCTCTGCTGGAGGTGAGGGCACCTTGACCACTGCTGTTGGGGGGGGGGCTCTTGCCTCTCTTAGTTGGTTGAGTGGGAACCTTCCCTTTCCTGGGTGGTAGTGGAGTGGGATCCTTCCCTCCCTTGGGTGGTGGAGTGGGATCCTTCCCTTTCCTTGGTGGTGGAGTGGGATCCTTCCCTTTCCTGGGTGGTGGAGTAGATCCTTTACTTTCTTGCCTCTACGACTAGGAAGTGCCTCCACTGTCCCTGTGGACTGTTTAGCTGAGGTGCTGGGCTGGGTCTTTGTGACCCTGCTCTTACGGGCAGGATGGGGTGGAGAGGGAGGGAAGAGGTCAAGTTGGGCAAGGAAAAGTTTCTTAGGGACGGTGTGGTGGGAAGATGGAGGAGGGATGGGAGTGGAGGTTGAGGGAGTGGTTGTTGGAGGTGTATGTCTGCTGGACTTGGGTGAAGGTGCATGGGCAGTGTGCTGATGTGAAGTGGATAGCTGTTGGGTGTCTGTGTGTGTGCATTTGTCTCTCTTGGGAGGTGGGGGGCAGAGAGGGTGAGAGAGGACGCAGGGGACGCATGGATGGATGTTGATGTGTCTGCAAGTGAGGTGTGTGTGCTGCTTGGTGTGGTGATGGTGGTGGTGGCTGTTGATGCAATGCATGCAGGTGTGAGTGCGGATGTGACAGTGAGGGAGGAGGAGGAGGAGCAGAGGGAGACAGTAGAGACAGTGTAGGTTGTTGTGTGTGCAAATGTCTGTTGTTTTTGTGAGTCCTTGTTGCCTGAAGTGTGCTGCCTGTGTTTGACTGTGCCACTCTTGTATGATGGTTTGTGTGCATGCTTGTCTGTATATGTGCATGGGATGGTTTGGGGTTGAGAAGATTGGGACTGGAAAGTGGTAATTGGAGGGGGGACGGTAAGAACAGGGACAATGGCTGCCATCAGAGAGGAGGCCAGAGCCTGGAACAATCTCTGTTGGGTCGTCAATACACAGTGAATGCCCTCCAGGAATGCATTGCATTGCTGCATCTGGGATGCCAGCCCCTGGGTGGCATTCACAATGGCTGACTGCCCTACAGAGATGGATCTCAGGAGGTCAATAGCCTCCTCAGTGAGGGCAGCAGGGCTCACTGGGGCATTGCATGAGGTGCCTGGGGCAAAGGGGATGCCCACCCTCCCGGGTGAGTGGGCACGGGCAACTCGGTGAGGGGCTACTAGGAGGGCAGTGCTAGTACAGGAGTGGCGGCCGTACCTGTAGCTAGGGTGGTCCCAGAGGTGTCCGCCACCACCAGGGAGCTTCCATCGGAGGAGGTATCAGAGTCAGTGTTGCCATCTCCTGTCTCCGTCATGGGGCTCCCCTCGCCCTCTGTCACACTTGACTCCTCGGTGTCGGTGGACCCTGCCTCCTGGATCCTGTGGGATGCAGCGACCTCTGTCACCGGTGCCCCTGCTCCTCTGTCAGATGATGCTAATGCACACATGGACAGGATGACAGAAAAAAAAGGGGGGGAGAGAAAGGGAGCACTGGGTCAATTGCAGCACCAACACCACAGATGGCATACACATTACTGTCACACACAGGGATCAGGATTGAGCACCATGAATCACACTGGCATTACATTGGCTAGGTACCACAGCAAGATGTGAGCCATCCCCTGCCAAATGCACCCTTCCTGGGAGTCACTAATCCCTGTCTGACATGGAATGCAACCTAGCTAGGTTACCAGATTTAGCAATACAACCATTACCCTTGAGCTGGATCAAGCTGCGATCTCTGAGCTTGCATGAAGGGGCACCCACTAACTGACACCCACCACCAGGTTTCCATGCCACCTACCAATCATAGTTGTAACGCACATTGTACTTACCCCCTTGTGGCTGCTGTGATGCCCTCAAGTGCCCATCCAGCTCTGGGTAGGCCACCGCCAGTATGTGGGCCAGCAGGGGGTCAGGTTCCTACAGACCCTCCGCCCTCGTTGGAAGGCCATCCCCAGCTGGGCCTCTGCGGTCTTCCGGGCCCAGTGTTTCAGGTCCTCCCACCTCTTCCTACAGTGGGCTCTTCACCTGCTGCAGAACCCCAGGGTCCGCATGTCCTTGGTGACTGTACGCCACAATCCCTCCTTCTGATGGGTGCTAACTTGTAGAGGAAACACAGACAGGAGGACACCATTACACATACAATCCAGCCTGTCATACATATGGCCCACAAATTCCCTTCCATCCCCATTGGCACACACATTACCCAGCACCCACCATGTACACTGCCATCAGACATACGACCCCCCAAATTACATGATGCTTGCAAACACATCTCCAGGCAACCTTGTCACATGCCTTGTGCCCAAGGTGTACTCACCTGTTGGTCTGGAGGCCCATACAGCTGCCCATATTAGGGTAGGACCCCATCCACCAAATGCTCCAACTCCTCCGAAGTGAAGGCAGGGGCCCTTTCCCCGGTCACACGGGCCATGGCAGGATCCAGACACAGGTCACAGCAGCACACACAGTGTAGATGTTGTCATGTGGAAAGTCAGGAATCAAGTGAGGTTATGGACAGAAAATGGTGGTCACGTCTGCAGCAGTGTACACTGTCACCGCCGCCAGTGATCCTCATTAGCTATTGTACTCCATAGAGCCCCATGTTATCCAATGAGGAATAGCACGGCGGTGCAAGACCGCCTTCCGCCATGACGCACTACGCCGGCGGAGTTACCTCACTTTCAGTTGTCCCTACATACAGGACAGGCGGTTGCCATTTTATGGTGGTGGACAATATTCAGATAATCGAGATCTGCGTCATTTCCATATTTGGCACATACATTGCCATTCCCAATGTCCCATCACATTACTGCTCTATATACACTGAAGTGGTGGTTTCATTGTTCAAATTGTGACACCCTACTCACTCTTGTGTCCCCTAGATACCTACCACTGGGGAGGAATCGGAGGAGGAGAAGACAAGCCCCTGGGTACAGACCCCTTGTGGCACATTATACTTACCTATAGACTGGACAGGGCCACAATCACAGAGCTGTGTGCTCAATTGGAGCCTGATCTGATATCACCTATATGTCATCCCACTGGGATCACCCCTCTAGTGCAGGTTCTATCAGTGCTCCATTTCCTGGCAACTGGTTCATTACAAGTGACAGTGGGCTTGGCAGCAGGAATGTCACAGTCAATGTTCTCAATCGTGCTGGCAAGGGTTTTGTCTGCCTTGGTCAAACACATGTGCAGCTATATTGCTTTCCCCCAGGTGGAAGATTTGGCCACTGTGAAGGCAGGATTCTATGCAATGGGACATATACCCAACATTATTGCGGCGACTGACGGTACACATGTTGCGTTTGTCCTCCCCCACCAGAATGAACAGGTGTTCAGGAATCAGAAGAGTTTCCACTTGTTCAATGAGCAAATGGTGTGCCTGGCTGACCAGTACATCTCTCACGTCACTGCCAAGTATCCTGGTTCGGTGCTTGATGCCATCATCCTGAGGAATAGCAGCATCCCAAATGTGATGGCACAACTAGAGAGGCACAGGGTGTGGCTTATTGGTGAGCCTGACTCCCCACCCAATGTATGTCAGTGTCTGCCTTCTGGTGTTAACCCCATACCATTGTGTAAGGCTAATGTGTGTCCCTCAATACTTGCAGGTGACTCTGGCTACCCAAACCTATTGTGGCTCCTGACCCCTCTGAGGAATGCCAGAACAGGGTCTGAGAATCATTATAATTATGCACATGGGTGAACCAGGAGAATTATTGAAAGGACCTTCGGCCTCCTGAAGGACATGTTCAGATGCCTCCGTCTAACCGGTGGATCCCTGTGCTACTTACCTGAGAAGGTCTGCCAGATAGCAGTGGCATGCTGCATGTTGCACAACCTGACCATCAAGTGACATGTGCCTTATCTGCAGGAGGAGGAGACTGGAAATTCCCCTGTGGCAGCAGAGGACCCTGAGGACAGCGAAGAGGAGGAGGCAGAAGATGAGGATGTGGACAACAGAACATGAGTTATACGTGAATACTTCCAATGACACACAGGTGAGACAGTGGAACTGACCATTCCTCTGATTATTGATCATTTCTGTGTGGCAGTAGCAGGATGGCATTCACTTCCTTTGCATCTCTACTTACTGTCACCTATGGCTTCTCATTCTGCAGATGTTGTTGATATGACAACTGTGTACTGATGTGATGACTACAGACAGATACAGGTCATTAACTGAATGCTATCACAGTGCTCAAATCATTTGCCCCTGATGTGACTGTTTCCATACATGTACATTTTCATCACATAAAACACTTTCACTCAGGTTGAGTTCAAGGGTGTTTATTGTAGTGCAACTAATTGATGGAAAAGTGCAATGGCATGGGGTGATGGTTGAGAAAAGTCCAGGGTATTGTTCCAGTCTGTTTGTAGAACAGGTCCAGTGTCCAAGGGGCCTAGGAAGGGGAGCAAAGGCAGTTCAAAGTGGACACGGTGACAAGGTGGGACACAAGCGGGACATTCAGGAGGGTCTCATTTTCTGGCGTGGTCTTCGTCTTGGCAAGTGTCTCTGCCTTCTGTCTGGGCCGCAGGGAACGTTTGCGGGGTGGTTCATCTTCTGCAGGAGGAGGGGTGCTGGTGGCCTGTGGGTCTTGTGGCCGGCCGTTCTGCCCACTAGCTGCAGTGGAAGTGGTGGGCTGGTCAATAAACTGGCTAGTAGTAGGGCCCGCTGGTGTGCTGTCCATTCCCTCATGATGTTGGCCATATCTGCCAGCACTCCTGCTCTGGGGACCATGGTGGTGTTGAGGGCCTGCAAATCCTCCCTGATCTCCTGATGGTGTACTTCTTGCAGCCACTTGTTCTCCTGCATGTTGGTAAGGATCTGGCCCGTCTTGTCCTAAGATTGTTGGTAAGCACCCAGGACATTAGTCACTCCTGGAGAGTCAGTTCCCTGGGCCTGTCCTCCCCTGGCGCCCAGCGGTCCTCCCAGTGTCCCTGTTCCCCTGTGCCTCTGTCCCCTGAACGGTGTGCCCACTGCCACTGACCCCAGGTCCCTGATTGTCTTGGGGGTGAGGTGTGTTCTGGGGTCCCTGTACAGATGGGCACCCTGCTGATTGACGTGTCCGGGGACAGAGGTGTGGGGCCATTGGGTGGGTGCTGTGGTGTTGGATAGTGATGGGGAAGGCTCTGTGGTGGACTGTGAGTGGGCTGGGCTGGCCGACTGACAGTGGTCCCTGATGGGCCAAGTAATTCATCCAGATCCAGAAGTCCAGAGTCACTGTCATCACGGGGGCATCTTCTGTTGAGGGACTGGTTAGTCGTGGCACCTCCTAGCCGCTGAGATTGGCTGAGGCACCTGTGGGGATGTAAGTGATGTATTATACTTCATGTCTGTGACATATTGAACATCCCTTGCTTCCCCTCTATTGTTGCTGTTGCCCTACCACCTTTGTTTGTGTATGGTGATGTATTGTGTGATTGTTAGTTCTCAGGCTGTGCATGCTTTGGTGATGGGTGTCCATGCAGGACTCGGAGGACTGTCCATGCATTGGTATAATATGCAAGGCTTGGCATTGGGGTTAGTCAGATGTGTAGGTGCAGTGTGTGGGATGGAGTGGAGTGATGGGAGTCAGGGTGAGGGGTTGAGATGGCATGCAGGTATGGGGAAGATAGGTAGCAAATATTTACTCACCATTGTCCAGTCCTCCAGATATCCCTGTGTGTCCCTCAGGATGCACGATTGCCAAGACTTGCTCCTCCGAGGCTGTGAGCTGTGGGGGAGGAAATGGGGTCCACTGCCAGTCCTCTGAATAGCGAGCTGGTGCCTTGCTGCCACAGAACGTACCTTCCCCCGTAGGTCATTCCACCTCTTCCTGATGTAGTCCCTTGTTCTTAGATGCTGTCCCACGGCGTCCACCCTGTCCATGATTCTCGGCCATAGCTCCATCCTCCTGGCAATGGATATTTGCTGTACCTGTGTTCCAAACAGCTGTGACTCTACCCTGACTATTTCCTCCACCATGACCCGCTACTCCTCATCTGTGAAATGGGGGTGCCTTAGTGGGGACATGGGTGTTGTGTGTGTTGTGCAGAGGGTGTTAAGTGATGTGGTGGGGTGTGAGATGTAGGGTCCGTGACGGTTGGATGGGTGTTTGTGGTGTGTGTGTGTGTAGTTGTCTCAGTGGTATTCGTGTACATCTTGTGGCGCTTACTGGTATTCATGAAAGGTGGTGTGTAATGTGGGTGTGTGCTTTTTAGTGCAATCAGTGGGTGGGTCTGTTGTGTGTATGAGCGTCAGGTGTGTGTTTCTGGTATTGGCCAATGTTGTGTTGTTTTGTATTTGGGTAGCCATTCTGAGCGTGCCAGTGTGTGCCGCCAGTGGTTTACCACCATTGAATGTCCGTTGTGGTGATTTGTGGGTCATAATGTGGTTGGCGTTGTTTTGTTGGCGTAACAGTATGGGTGTTCATACTGCCGCTTTAGCACTGACCTTTGGGCTGGCAGATTTGTGTATGTGGCAGTATTGTGTCAGTTTGGTGTGTGTGTGTCATGATATGGCAAACGGATATTCGCCACTGTGGCGGTATGTTGGCGGACGTCACTGCAGCGGTAAGCGGCAATTACCGCCAGGGTCAAAATGAAGGCCTATATGTCTGTACAACCTTCACCAAATGCTGATACTGATGCTTGCTTCTCCTCGTATTTCAGCTGCCAACATGACAGAAGTACAGAGGTGAGCATTCCACAAGAGGGACGAACAATACAGCCACACAATGGAGGTTGATGATGCATACCGCTGAATGGCCAGGAGGTTCTAAAGAGAAAAAGCATCACGGGAATGGCAGCCACACAAGGACACTGGAGACAAGTCATTAGCGGTGTAGGGTGCCACAGCTGGACCAAGGCCCTGAACGTCAGCTGCACCAGTGATCACACAGCCACCAGTACAGCCACCTGCAACAGTAGTCCCAAGCCAGTTTGAGCAGGACATGAGAAGGGACATTGGGCAGATTTTGGCCAGAGGGCCAATTGGAGGAGGATGCAGCAGAGGACAGCAAGTTGTTACAATACATAAAAAAGAAGTTAAAGAAAAGCAGGAAGTGAAACATTTCGCATCGTACAACCTCCCAAGTCCTTCCCCTCCCTTTTACTGTTTTGTATAGTTTTATATGGGTTTTTAAATGTGTAGTCTTAGGTTAGTGTAGGGTAGGCATTGGTTAGGTTAAGTATAGTGGGGGTTGGTTTTTCCATATTATTTTATTGTTGGGTGTTGTGTGGGGGGTCATGATGGTGTATATGTGCATAAAAAAAAAAAATATATATATATATTTGTTTAGGCCATAGGTTAGGTTACTACATGTGTAGTCATAATTTATGTTGTCCTAATTGTATGTCGTCTCATAAGGGGGGTAGGGAGCCCATGTTTAGAATGTGGTGTTACATGTGTAAGATAAGTTTAGAATAGGTTAGATAGGTGTAGTTGTAAATTAAGGATAGCTAGTATAGATTAGTTTAGAATAGGGTACGTTTTAGGTTTTCATTTGGTATATGGTTTTAAAATAAATCCTGTTCATTTTAGCCTAATAAGTTGTTTAAGGTATTGTGTCTGGGGCTTGTCATTAGTGCACTGGTCAAGATGGGGGAATGGCCTAGGGTATGCTCACTGTCTTCATTTCCCAGGTTTCTCAAATGCATCCCCTATGACCAAGGAGTTGTCAGAATGGCTGCTACATTCTGTCTACTAGTGCATACATTTGCCATCCAGTCAGCCATTCACAAAGTGTATGTAATCTTTATCTTGGACAGGTAAATATGGTACTTCACTTGTCATTGGTGGGGCCCTGCTAATTCATTGTTGGCAAGTGTGGCACATCTGACAACTCCCAAATTTGGAGCTGTATCCTGCAACACTGACAGGTGGCCATCACTGATAAGGTTAGCTTTTCCTGTTCCACACAAATAATTTGTACTGGTACTCCCATATGGATAAATTTTAATTGATTGGGTTATGAGCCATACATGCCGTAGGTCTACTTCAAAAGATATGGGTTCCAAAACATTTAGTATACTCAGTAAGTTGCTTCTAGCCGACAACACCATCATTAATCTTTCTCTAGTTTGGATCCTAGTGTGTGGTTTAGTGCCTGACAGTCATGCACTCATGTACTGATATTCTGTACACATTGACTTGGGGTGACACAATGCTAACTTTTAGCTGAGTAATTGGATCACAGTAAATGTAGAAATGCTACATGTGCACAAGGTGCTTTATTTATAGGTGCAATTGTAATTGTGATTTCTATACAATATACATTTCACAGACCTAATGAGTGAATGTTTGCCATGTGTAGCACAGTCAGACTCCAGGGTTGAGGGGCATGTCATGAGACATGGTTAAGAGTAGTGTGCATTAGTGGGGAGTCCAAAAATTTGCCAATTGGTGTGGAAGAGACAATGACAGCACATAGCAGACAATTCAACAGTGGTTAGGTGAAGAGGGTTCATTTTCTACTGTGACAACACTGGCATGATTTTAAGCCCAGAACTAAGGAGCAACTGTCCATGTAGCACAGCCTGGTGCTACTGGGCGCTTTTCCTTGTGAATGTTATTCCTTCCACATCTTCATCCTCTGATGTGTGATGCCTCCTGTGCCATGGCTCATGCTGTAGTAGAGGTAGAGGGAGGCCACACACACTTCAGGATATGGAGTCAAAGGTCCTGGCAGCTGCAATTTGTGGCAACACATAAGGCATCACTGCTGCAAGGAGGAACTCCTCATTCTTCAAGACCGCAACAACATCACGATGGTAGGCAGCCATGTTTTCCCTGAGACAGGAAACTTCCCGCTATATGGGCTCCAGGATATTCTGCATGCTGCTGGCATTTGGGGGGGACATTTGTTGGAGCCTCTGCTTCATGACAGCAGCTATGTCCACCAGAGACTGCTAGAGTCTATGTAGCAGGGAGTGGGTACCTCTGATGGCAGCTGAGTTGTCCTTATTTGGACTGTCTGCACTCCCTCTAGGCTGCCTGCAATGGTCTCTATCCCCACCCAAACCTGCTTTGCCAGCTACCACCGGACTCCTACCACTGTCCTCTGAAAGCTGAAATCTCTGGGTCCTCGGAGTCCAGGGCTGTGTGAGTACTGGCTGGTGGCATGTGTTGGTGGCTGGGTGGTTCATGTGGAGACTCCGCAATGCTTTGTGTCCTCTCTGCAACTGGAGGTGCTGTATGGAGTGCTCCTAGGACATCCTGGAAAGTCTGATCATTGAGGGTTGGCAGATGGTCATCCATGTCATCAGGAAAAGCCAAGACAGGCAGGTCGGCAAGAGGTAAGCCCTCATCCTCTGCAATGAGATAGTGTAAAATAAATATTGGATTACATCAGCTGTTGACATGTATTTGCCACTGGAGGCACAGTGACATGTCACTGACCCAAGGTTGTGGTTGTACTTATATGTAGTATTGTGCATCACACATGGGCCAAGCTCACTAGTAAAGGAATATGATGGTGCGCTACGCCACGGTAAGAGTGGCAGTACCCCGCTAAGTCAATTTCACAATGCAGGGATGCATCATGTTCATTTGCATATGGAGCACCCCATGTTGTCCCCTGCACTGTCACTAAATGGAGCTGCCTAGCACTAACGCAGGCATCCTTGCACCATCGTGCAAGGATGTCTGCATTGAAAGGTTTGATTGTTTATGTGTGGGAAGGTGTCCATTCCTGCACATACACCATCACTCCTGACCATTTGGCTCCTCTGTGTGTGCTGCAGAATGCAGCACACATAGAAACAAAAAACAAGGGGGACTAAATATATACCTCCTCGTTGCGTCTTGCTAACACCACCCCTGGGATGGCCTTAGATGTTTGCACTGAGATCATAAATCTGAGGCAGCTTCAAAATGCAATGGATGTTCCTGTGGCACGTCCACAGCAACACCCATTGCACGCCCTGTCCACACAAAGTGATGGTTGTGAAGGGGCTGTATTTACAGGGTGGCGATAAGGCACAAAAAGTGGCTAACACCACCTTGTAAATATGGCAGGGGGCATTGCGCCACCGGAGCATCACAAAAAGTGATGCTACAATGGAGCTTGGGGCTCATGAATATGTCCCTGGGTATTTTTGGGCATATTTAGGTGCCTCAAATGCCACCTGCGTGTAACCTTTGGTGTGGTTCAGGTGGAACAATGCCCTGCCCCAGATGTACTAGGTGGCATGAAGCCACTATTTGTGCCTTGATACCACCTTGTATGTATGGCCCCTTCACACCCAACACTTTGCGTGGAAGGTGTGTGCAATGGGTGTTGCAGTAGGCGTGTTACGGCAACACCTATTGCGTTTTGACACTGCCTCAGATTTTTAACTATTTGTATTCAGAATGCTGGGCCAATATCTGACATCAGCGTGGGGGGTTTAGCATGGCAAAATCTAGGAGTAATGCTTACATTTGTACTGCATTTCTTGCTTTTGCTATGTGTGCTGCATTACGCAGCACACAGAGTAAGAACAAATCATACTTTCAGGTTGTTGTTGTGCAGGACGGTGTTCCTTTCTCCACATAAACATTCTCCCCCTCAACACAGCCATCCTTGCACTATGGTGCAAGGGTGACTGCACTGGTGCACAACATCTGATTACCACTTGCACAGGGAGGTGTTTAGGGGTGCAGTGTATTCTAATGTATATGGTGCATCCCTGCTTTTTAAAAATGATGGTGTGTGATACTGCCTAATTTTGTACAGCAGCATGCACCATCATTTTCTGTTTGATCTGGCCCTCTAACTTGTCAAATAGTGAGATTGCAGCCACTTGTTCAGCTACACACATAGGGGGTCATTACAACATTGGCGGTAAAAGCCGCTTCCCGCCGTGCAGAAGACCGCCAATAGACCGCTGCGGCCGCGGAATTCCGCCACAGCAATTATGACCCACATCTCGGAATCCGCCGAAACTCAGACACCCACACAAGTCCGCCACACCAAAGGTCACTGTTAAACTGGCTAAAACAAAACCTCCACCTCCACGCCAACAGAAACACGCCCATGCTATTACGACACACGAATCCACGCGGCGGTCTTTTAACCGCGGTATTCCATTGGCGGTACACACCGCTGCGGTCAAAATACACACACATCTCCAAAACACCACCACATTGGACATTTAGAAATACACACACCTGATACACATACACACACCACTCCCACACACCCAACACAATATAAAACACCCACATCACCCACAAACCCCTACGACCAGAAATACAGGAAGAAGGCCAGAGAGAGAGCACAGAATAGACAATACCACCACACAGATGCACACAACACCATCACCCACACAACATCCACGCACAAAACACCACACACCACTACACATCACTACACTCATCACCACAGACACCACCTCACACATCACACACACCACCCCATGGCACGCCAAAGAAACCCCCGAGTTTCCGAGGAGGAGCTCAGGGTCATGGTGGAGGAAATCCTACGGGTAGAGCCACAGCTATTTGGATCACAGGTGCAGCACACCTCCATAGTCTGTAGTAGTGTTGTTCATCCTACTGTGTAGATGTATGTCCTGTTAGGTAGTGAGAGGGGATCGGGAACCACCCAAGGAACCTCTTGGTCTACTGTGAAGGATCGGCCACATGGTGTAATTTGATGTTATCAATGGAGATGAATCTGTTTGTTCTAGAGCCAGACTGCGGTGGTAAGATGACAGTCCTGGTGCCTTGAATTCCGCCAGAGTCAGTGCCCAGGAGGGCCCAAGTACCGTCACTGGTCAGGAGACCACCGCCAGAGTCAGTGCCCAGGAGGGCCCAAGTATCGTCACTGGTCAGGAGGCCACCGCCAGAGTCAGTGCCCAGGAGGGCCCATGTACCGTCACTGGTCAGGAGACCACCGCCAGAGTCAGTGCCCAGGAGGGCCCAAGTACGGTCACTGGTCAGGAGACCGCTGCCACTGCCAGAGTCAGTGCCCAGGAGGGCCCAAGTATCGTCACTGGTCAGGAGACCACCGCCAGAGTCAGTGCCCAGGAGGGCCCAAGTACCGTCACTGGTCAGGAGACCACCGCCACCGCCAGAGTCAGTGCCCAGGAGGGCCCAAGTATCGTCACTGGTCAGGAGACCACCGCCAGAGTCAGTGCCCAGGAGGGCCCAAGTACAGTCACTGGTCAGGAGACCACCGCCACCGCCAGAGTCAGTGCCCAGGAGGGCCCAAGTAACGTCACTGGTCAGGAGACCACCGCCAGAGTCAGTGCCCAGGAGGGCCCAAGTACCGTCACTGGTCAGGAGACCACCGCCAGAGTCAGTGCCCAGGACGGCCCAAGTATCGTCACTGGTCAGGAGACCACCGCCAGAGTCAGTGCCCAGGAGGACCCAAGTACCGTCACTGGTCAGGAGACCACCGCCAGAGTCAGTGCCCAGGAGGGCCCAAGTACCGTCACTGGTCAGGACACCACCGCCAGAGTCAGTGCCCAGGAGGGCCCAAGTATCTTCACTGGTCAGGAGACCACCGCCAGAGTCAGTGCCCAGGAGGGCCCAAGTACCGTCACTGGTCAGGAGACCACCGCCACCGCCAGAGTCAGTGCCCAGGAGGGCCCAAGTATCGTCACTGGTCAGGAGACCACCGCCAGAGTCAGTGCCCAGGAGGGCCCAAGTACCGTCACTGGTCAGGAGACCACCGCCACTGCCAGAGTCAGTGCCCAGGAGGGCCCAAGTACTGTCACTGGACAGGAGAATACCGCCAGAGTCAGTGCCCAGGAGGGCCCAAGTACCGTCACTGGTCAGGAGACCACCGCCAGAGTCAGTGCCCAGGAGGGCCCAAGTATCGTCACTGGTCAGGAGACCACCGCCAGAGTCAGTGCCCAGGAGGGCCCAAGTACCGTCACTGGTCAGGAGACCACCGCCAGAGTCAGTGCCCAGGAGGGGCCCGGCTGCCACAGCCCGGCTGGGCAATGAGGGAAAGTCATGCCACACACCAATGCCCAGTCCAGAGAATGTCATGCTACACACCAATGCCTAGTCCAGAACCGGCATGGCAAAGCACCGCTGAACAGTCCAGACACCGCCATGGCAAAGCACCGCTGAAGAGTCCAGACACCGCCATGGCAAAGCACCGCTGAACAATCCAGAGACCGCCATGGCAAAGCACCGCTGAAGAGTCCAGACACCGCCATGGCAAAGCACCGCTGAAGAGTCCGGACACCGCCATGGCAAAGCACCGCTGAACAGTCCAGAGACCGCCATGGCAAAGCACCGCTGAACAGTCCAGACACCACCATGGCAAAGCACCGCTGAACAGTCCGGACACCGCCATGGCAAAGCACCGCTGGAGAGTCCAGACACCGCCATGGCAAAGCACCGCTGAACAGTCCAGACACCGCCATGGCAAAGCACCGCTGAACAGTCCAGACACCGCCATGGCAAAGCACCGCTGAAGAGTCTAGACACCGCCATGGCAAAGCACCGCTGAAGAGTCCAGACACCACCATGGCAAAGCACCGGTGAACAGGGCATGCACCGGGGAAGTGTCCGCCACATCAAGCATCGTTATCCCATGTGTGGGTGGGCCAGGGACGGTACAGGAACTTCCACGGGGAGACTAATCCAGTCTGGGCACCAGTCCCCCTCCTGAACCAGTGGAGGCTGTTATCTACTTTGGATACTGTGGCTTGCACTCCCCAGGATGGAACAGTGGGCAAGCCACCCACTTGTGAGACTTGAGAGACTGTGGCTTTGCACTCCCCAGGACGGAACAGTGGGCAAGCCACCCACTTGTGAGACTTGAGAGACTGTGGCTTTGCACTCCCCAGGATGGAACAGTGGGCAAGCCACCCACTGTAGAGACTTGAGAGACTGTGGCTTTGCACTCCCCAGGATGGAACAGTGGGCATGGAGCCCCGTTGTGGATCTGGCTTTGCACTCCTCCGGCTGAGGTGCCCCCCTTCCCTTCCCCCTGAGGTGCCTGTAGTATTTCTATCTGATGCCCCAGCAGTGTTCTCTCCGTGTGTGGACAGGTATCTTTTGTTGGCCTCGCCCATGCATTTTTGGACTAGTGGTGCACGGACATTTATATGTGCATATCTGCACTACTTCTCGAAATGTATATACTTTTGTATGGTTAGCTAATATATCTGTATATTTTTGAGACATGTATATTGATACATTACAAGGTTTGGACTGATTTCGTTTTGTCTTTGCTTTCTTCCGGGGGGGTTGTGGGTTGTTGATGTTATTTTAGTAAATGCTTTGGTGTGTGTGTTGTAATATGCGAGTGTGGGGTGGGGGTGGGGGTGTTGCATGTGTGTCCCCCTAACTTTTGCCTCCCCTATGTCATAGGTGCAGTACTCACCGTTGTCGTCACCGGCGCAGGCGTTGGTCTTCGTAGATGAGTAGGAAGAGAAGGGCCGGTAGGATTTGGAGTTCAGGCTCCATGGAGTCATCCTTCCTCGTGGGATGTGTTCAGGTGAGCGTTTTCCCATTGCAGAAACTGTTTCCGCCGTGTTTTTATCCACGGAGAATCCGCCCTGGAAAAGGTGGCGGATTGGCGGGTTGTGATACTCTGGGCGGTACATTGTCTTCCGCCTGTCTGTTGGCGGTGACCTCCGCGCTGCTTGTCTGTACCGCCGTGGCGGTCGGAGTGTTAAAGTGGCTGTCTTTGTTGGCGGTTTCCGCCACGGTCATAATTCCAAAAGTTTTACCGCCAGACTGTTTGCGGTCTTACCGACGCTTTAACACCGTCCGCCAGGGTTGTAATGACCACCATAATGTTCACATACATGCACAGGGTGTTGTATGCATTTTATTTTGTGGCCAGTCCCATATGACGCATTTGGGTGTGTGTGAGTTGTTGTGGGTTCAGCCTGTATGGGTTGTGTTCCACAGGTTGCAAGGTTTAGGGCAGATGTTTTTCATTTGGTGTGGCTAAGGGCAGCTGCAAGATGTGTTGCGGTACACTGCAGCAGTTTTGATACGCAGTGACGTGCCATATTTACATGTATACAGTACAGCCATCCAATTCTACCTCTACCTGCGCCTGCACAGATTAGTGCTCCCTGCACCAACAGAGGCATTGTTGCAGCATGATGATGGGGTGCCTGCCTTGAAGTGATGATTTGTTCATGTGCAGGTAGGTGTCCCTTCCTGCACATGTACAAGCTATTTTTGCAGAGATGGCATTTCAATGTGTGCTGCAAGATGCAGCACACATGAGTAAAGGCAATGCGACATTGAGGTAGGGAAGCATTTTGGCCTGAAATACCAACCTGACACCACCCCTGGGGTGGTATTGACTTCCATCCTAGGCTATGATGACTACGTTGTGTTGGTAAAGGGGGTTTGACTATGTGCAATGGGTGTTGTAATGGCACTGCCACAGCCACACTATTTGCACGTGTCTACCAGGCAAGGTGATGCATATTTACATGGTGGAGTATAGCCATAGTGAGTGGCCTATGTTGACGTGGTGTATATGATGGAGTGCATAGCACAACCAAAGTGTCAGTACATGTATCACTTGGGTGAGGATGGTGTGACTTGATTCAGGGCCTATATGTCCCGATGCAACCCTTTAGCATGCATTGAGTGTGCCCATGTGCTTCCCCCTTCTTCCATTAGTGGAGTTCCAGATATCGCCCCCTGCAACTTACACTGCATTTGTGGTGGTTCCTGGTAGTCTGACCTGTCCTGCGATTCCAGTGACCAGCTCCTCCGGCATGACCTCTGCAACCATCTCCTCCAGCTCATCCAGGTCCTCCTGTTGTGCAGGACTTCCACCTCCAGTCTGCAATGCTGTCTTATGGTTCCTGGCAAGTTTTTCCTTAGTCCTGCGCTTGCAATCGTGCCAGCGCTTCTTGTACACAGTGACAATTGTCTTCACCTCTTCAACACTGTTTATTTTGTCCACTTTTTGCTGCCATATTGCACCTCTCCTACCAACTGGCAATTTGGTGGTGATGAGTAGCTGATGTTGGTGCTCTGTCACCTCTCTGACCAGGATGTCATGCTCCTCCTTGCTAAAGTCACATATGCGCTTTCTCTTGTCCTTCTCCTGTGATTTTTCTGTACCCTCCTGAGTGGTACTTGGGTGTTTATGGTCTCCCTTGGGTCTCTCCTGGCCTTTTGATTCCATCTTCTCTTGCAATTGCACTCTTTCCGGCTTTTGCATTTTATTTTGATGCTAGTGTTGTGTTAAAAAGGCGCTAACCTTTTTGCAACATGTTTACGTGCCACAAAATGGTGTTGCACCATTTTTGCAGCATTAGTGTCATTTTACCTTATGGCATTGCGCAGCTGTTAGCGCCTTTTTTTGGTTTTTTTACACTATCCGTTCCTTAATGACATCCTACATCATTTCATAAAAATGACACAAGGATGGTGCTAAGGAGTGATGCTAGCTTGCGTTAAAAAAACTGACGCATACTGCGCTCGCGCAACTGCGCGTCATTTTTCATAATAGTATTCAGAATACCTACTTCCACAATGGCCCTCATTGTGAGGTGGCTGGATCAGTATTCCCCCTGGGGATAACACTACAGTCAATTGAAAGGACGCCTGCTGTGTCTAGGCCCAGGATTACTAGGCACACAAAATCCTTGGTTCAGTAATCCTAGACCCGCTTTCATTGGTTGCAAATATAAACCTGATGAAACTGCAGACAGGGGCGGTAGGCCCAGCACAGCCCTCACCTGAACCCTGATGCACTAGAGGACAGACAATTTCCCTAACGGTATTTCTAACCCCTGCTGGGTCCACCTTTTCCCTTGAATTGTAACTCTCGGCCTCCGACCCTCAGCACATCCCCTGCTGACATCTACCTCCTGCTGAAAGCAGCGGTGAAACACCCATTATTCAGCCTGGAAGGAGTTTTGACACATGGAGGAGGACCCAATATTCTTAGGTCCACAATTTATTCCCCACTCTGGGAGGAGTAACTTTCTATGCTTGTTTTTTGGTGTTCTGAGGTTGATAATTTTGTAGGACAAATTTTTGTTGTCAATATTTGGACGTACAGCCTGCTCTAAATTTAAAAAAAGATTATTTTTATATGAAATATACTTAAACTTTACAGAGCCTTGTAGTGGCATTGGGACACAACTACTCCCCCTCAGCAAACTTTCATTTTGAAATGTTGCCATAGTAATTGTCCTAACCTGTCCCCATGGAAAATATAGTGATACCTAATCTATGCAATGAGGATTTTAGATCAAACATATAACTGAATCTTTCAGAACCCACGTGTAGCCGGGTGGCGAACTTCCCGGCTACATTCAGTGCCGGTTCCCAATCAGAGAAGTACCCCGGGGGTCCCGCAGGGAACGACACAGCCGAAGTCGGGATTCCAGACATCTGGATTCCCGAAAACATAGCAATAGAGGAAGGACAGAGCGCGCAGAGAGCAGACGAGGGAGAAGCCGCCGGAGCCGGGATCCCAGATATCCGGGTTCCCGAGAACCTAAAAAGAGAGGATGGACTGCGCGCGCAGAGGAAACAAAGGTCGCCAAACGGAGAGACGCCAGGAGTGCAGAAGAAGGAAACATCAGAGAGGACGAAAGAGAGCTCGACTCAGACATTGGGGAAGGAGGACCATTGACTTCCCGAAGCGACACCACGGAGGGACAGGAAGGTCCCAGGAAGCCAGAACTCCGCCACGTCCCGGGAGCGGCGTGGCTACAGCAGGTACAGTCCTGCCTAAGAGATAAATTACGATCTATTGTGGGAAGGGAGGAGGGTGGAGGAGACGAGTAGAGGGAGGCAGGGAGGGGAGTTTGGGAAGGGAAAAGGCAACAGCACAAGAGAAGCCCTAACCACTGAACACAGGAATAGAATAGTTCTGTTGTTGTAAAGAGGAGCTTGAGTCCACAGAGGTGAAGGGACGGGCCCCCATAATCCCTAAACATTCATTCCTACTTTCTTTATATTTCCTTGGGAGTGGAATCTTATACCCAAATCACCCCACTCACACACTCTCTCTCTCTCTCACTCTCTCTCTCTCTCTCACTCTACACACCCTCCCCACACAATAAATAAGACAAACCAGTTCCCAGATACCCGACTTACATACCTTTCGTTCCTCTTTTTCCTGTCTTCCTGACAATACCACCGCCAGGGAACCATTCTCAGCCACTGGGAACCCTGAGGAGGAAGAGAACAGAGGAGATCACCAAAACATAAAGACCACAGATAGTGACTGTTATAAAGGCATCAGTAAATCACAATAAACTCACGTATACTCAATCACCCACCTGAGTGTCTCTTTACTACCTATCTCTATACCCACTGGCACACTGTGTCCATTGCTGTGACATAGGGGGTAACTTGATGCATCCTGAGAATATGTAAGGCTTTCTCCCTTACCTGCTCATCACTGTGGCCAAGCTCAGACTCCTAAAGACATTCTGTATGGGGTCCCACATGTGTCTTTTTACTCAGTTGCGGTGTATGAGGCTGCCATCTTATTTTCTTCATGATGCACCCCGGCTGTTCGAGCCACATGCAACGGCTCTGGGTGGACTTCTTCTGCATGTAGGCTTACCTAGAATGCCACATGGAGGAGAAATATTAGTATAATGCCTTGGCCTCACAGACTTTATTTTACCTGACACATTATAATATAGTTCATTGTTTTGACAACTATTTACCCTTCTGTTATCCATCCAAAATAGCTGAACCTTTGTAGACTACATCACACACTGCTATGCACCATAAAAGGGGAGTTTACTTTGAGTCCAGTTGTTTCACAATTGCTTCAATATCACTGGACTCTGTGTATTTTCTGCCTTCTCTAGTTTCAGCTTGAATTCCTGCTCTCATCTTGCTGCTTTTCCCTGACAGCTGGAAGATTTTTCTCTTCTGTGGTCTTCCTGCTGCATATTATTATTTCCAGTCTCAATCTGGCATCTGGTGCCTCTGGGAGCAATAGGCCTTTCCTACATACTAAGATGTTGATGCAAACAAGACCATCCCTTGGCAGATATTGACAATCTACGCATGCCAAATAACCTATGATAGAAAGCAATCCCAGGGCTGCAAACTATCACACAAGAATTGTACTTGGTCTCATTCTGCTCTGAATAAAATCACAACTATCAATTATTGATTAGTGACAATACTTTAGTTAAAATTGGATTTTTGTGCTTTGCTATGTTTTCCTTAGCTCCCCAGAGTAGGATTGTGTAATACTTCTATTCTTCATCAGAGCATAAATGTGTCTCTATGATTGGGAATAAGGTTTGCCTAAAGGCTTTAGTACAGAAGCCGGCTCTCAAAAACTGAGGAATGTCGTGCTGAACATGTTGAGTGAAGAGTCTCATGGGTCAGTTAAAGATCCTATTTCATAGATAACATTTTAAAAACAGATTTAAACTGAGAGCACCTTGAGAAGAACTTAACAAGTCTAATTTCATTTTTAATACTTGCATCCATGTGGCAGGCAAATGGGCCATACCCATGCATCTCCAAGGAACATGCTTTCATTAGTGCTTGTTTTAAATAAGTGCCATGAATCACATGGCATAAGCTACAGAACTGAAGTGTAAAGATCTACATTGTTATCACTGCTGTTACTGGATTGCAAAGATCTGCTTTGTTCTTGCTGCCGTAGGCATCTATCCATGCAGTGATATCAGTAGTTGGATAGGAATGGATTGTTTAATTCCGAGATCTTGCATCCAACTTATTCCCTCTAACATTTCTAAATGATATTAGGGTGTAACAAATGGACCATGTAACTTATGACTGATATATTATCAATAGTCTTAGCTGAGCTGATTGTAGGGTCAGACCTCATTGTAAGGCAAACATTTATAGCTGAAAAAGCGTGCATCTTTCAAACTTACAATTAGTTTTTATATTAATTTATAGTCAACCAGTATGTCAAAACATATATTTGCAGAATCTTTTTAAAGCAGTGCAATTTATTTTCTTAAATTTTAAACAACAGTCGTAGAGTGCAGAATAGGCAGGTTGACATTATTAATGCAGGGGGAAATAACCTAGTCCTTGAAATACAGTACAGCATATGATAAAATTGCTAACCTTTAAAACTTCTTCAGCCAATTTAAAATATATAACTTCTTAGTGAGCTGCCTCTTATCAGGTTTACTAAACATGAAGTTAACATGTATTTAAAGCATTGCTTTAAGAAATTTGAATATTATTTGTGATTGGTGACTGCCCACATCAAGGAATAATCACAACCCTTGTAAGGGTGAACCCTCAAAGTCACTAAATAAACCCAAGCTGTAACCCTTGGTAGCTGTGGCACAGAGCAGATAGGCTTAATGTAGGGCAATGTGTAAAGTGTTCATGCAGTATCAAATCAGTTAACAAATCGTAATATAAAACAATAAAAAAACTCAAACTGAATTAAAAAGATAGGATAATATGTAACAAACAAATGACACAAAAATCACATAAATACAATAAGGGAAACCTGTAATAGGCTGTTGTAAAGTGTTAAGTAAAAAGAGTATGAAAAAGCACTAAGGATAGTGGTTGCTGTAGACCTGGATCTGAACACAATTTGAGCGCATGTCAGGTGCACCAGTCAGATTTATCCCGGTGAAAGATTTTACCTTCTGACCTAGTCTTTTAAGTTTCAATCTACCACAGGAGTACACTTCTAAAACTCTCGAAGACTTCAGTGGAACACCTAGAGATTCACATGGTGTCAGGCAGTAGCTACCAGCAGGATTCAGTCCACGTGTAATTGCATAGCTGGGTACTTTCAGGAAAAGGCCTCTTGTAACTTGTTGCAGCCCTATAGTTTGGAGTTAACCTCTTTGTTCTGGGTACAAGAGGGAACAAGGGCAGTCTTTCAGGGCTCTTCTCAGGTCACAGACAGCAGGACTAGTCCTCATCTGATCTTCCACATCTCCAGGAAGTGTTCTGATGTGTGTGCCTGTGGTTGCCTCATGTATGCAGCACAAGCTAATGGGTGACTCCTGGGACACCCTAACCAATGGGTAAAAGGTCCCGGGCCAGTCCTACCCACTTTGGGCATTTTCAAGATGGCAAAAGTGTTTGTCCACAGTAAACGTCGGCTCTATGGGCTGGGGGTGTGAATGTGGAGTGTACTAAGATAATCTTAGTATCCTCCCAAACTAAACACTAAAATCCAGCTTGAGGCAGCCACTGTACCCACAAAACCCAGAGACAGAAGTCTGATATGCAAAAGAAGAGTCCTTTAGCAATAAGAATGTGGATCCACAAGAATTGTCTTGCCAACCTGTTCTTTACCCTTTGAAGTGTGTCCCAAGGGTTGCATGCACACCCAGAGACATAGGTCAGGCATGACAAAAGCAGAGGACTTCAGCAAACAGACAAAGGATCTACAACAGGTGACTTGGTATCCTGTACTCTCTCCTTTCAAGTATGCCCCAAGTCTTAAATGTGAACCCACAAAACCTGTCAAGCAGGATTTGATATTGTAAAGTTAAAAAGGATCTCAACAGCCCCCAGACAGCATATTCTGTGGGGTTTACAGGTCTCATCTCTGCTGATTCAGGTCATCATACTGTTTGCTCCTGGGTGGCATCTCAAACCTGTTCACATCTATTCAAGACTAATTACTGGCTGGGAGAAGCTAGACAGCCAATATAAAGTAGCCTTAAGAAACTTTAGGAAGCACCAAGGTAACTTTCTTAAAGTTTATTTTCCTTAATATGTATTATAACTCCAACTTCCCCATTGAATTGGATTTTGAATAACTGTTAAATATAGTTGTTTAATTATTTTTGAAACTGGTCTCATTCCTGAGATACGGTATTAACATTTAATATTGTTTAACAGTGGTTCTCTATGGGACAATCAGCCTTCCTACAGTGAAATAGATTTTGGGTAATGGTCACTGTAAGGACATGCTAACTTTATCATTTTATGGTGGTCATTACAACCCTGGCGGTCGGTCTTAAAGCGGCGGTAAAACCGCCAACAGGCCAGCGGTAAAAAAAAATTTATTACGACCGTGGCGGAAACCGCCAACATAGACAGCCACTTTAACACTCCGACTGCCAAGGCGGTACAAACAAACACCATGGCGGTAACCGCCAACAGACAGGCGGAGGACAATGTACCGCCCACAGAATTACAACAGGCCAATACGCCACCTTTTCCGGGGCGGATTCACCGCGAACAAAAACACGGCAGAAACAGGACTTGGAAGGGAAAACGCTCACCTCTACACACCCCACGAGGAACAAGGACGCCATGGAACCGGAACTTCAGATACTCCCAGCCTTTATCTTCCTGCTCCTCTACCAGTAGCACGAACGCCGGCGGCGAAGACCACGGTGAGTACTGCCCCTACGACACAGGGGAGGGGGGAGGGAAAAAACAGTGACACACACACGCAATACGCAACACCCCCACCCTCACCCACTACAACACACACACACACACACACAAATACAGCATAATACATTACAGTTAACCCCCCCTGGAAGAATGCAAGGACAAAAGGAAATGAGTCGAATAACTGTAATATATTCAATTACATAAATAAAAAATATTTACATATATATACATTTACACTATAAACAATTATATACACCAAGTACCCAAGTCCAAGGGATTCCACCATCATAGTCGGTGGACCACTGGGCCCAAAAGGCATGGGCGAGGCCCATACTCAATACCCGAACAAGACGGAGAGAACACTGTTGGGGCATCAGATAGAAATAAAACAGGCACCTCAGGGGGAAGGGAAGGGGGGGCACCTCAGCCGGATGAGTGCACGACGCCAGATCCACGAGGGGGCTCCATGCCCACTGTTCAATCCTGGGGAGTGCAAAGCTACAGTCTCTCAAGTCTCTACAGTGGGTGGGTTGCCCACTGTTCAATCCAGGGGAGTGCAAAGCCACAGTCTCTCAAGTCTCTACAGTGGGTGGGTTGCCCACTTTTCAATCCTGGGGAGTGCAAAGCCACAGTCTCTCAAGTGGATAACAGTCTCCACTGGTTCTGGAGGGGGCTTGGTGCCCAGAGTGCTTCACCCTGCCAAGGACAGAGGTAGTGGATGCCTTTCTCCACTGGTTCTGGAGAGGGCTTGGTGCCCAGAGTGCTTCATCCTGCCAAGGACAGAGGTAGTGGATGCCTTTCTCCACTGGTTCTGGAGGGGGCTTGGTGCCCTGAGTGCTTTATCCTGCCAAGGACTGAGGTAGTGGATGTAACTCTCCACTGGTTCTGGAGGGGGCTTGGTGCCCAGAGTGCTTCATCCTGCCCATGGCGGCCTCAGTAGCGTTGTAATCATTGGAGCTCACTGTCCTGCAGTGGTGCTGGTGGTCTTGTCCTGGGCAGCAGTGCTGCTGGTGGCGGGATCGTGGGCAGCGGGGCTGGTGGCGGTCTTGTCCTGGGCAGCGGTGCTGCTGGTGGCGGGGTCCTGGGCAGCGGGGCTGATGGCGGTCTTGTCCTGGGCAGCGGTGCTGCCGGTGGTGGTCTTGTCCTGGGCAGTGGTGCTGCTGGCGGCGGGGTCCTGGGCAGTGGGGCTGGTGGTGGTCTTGTCCTGGGCAGCGGTGCTGCTGGCGGCAGGGTCCTGGCCAGCGAGGCTGGTGGCGGTCTTGTCCGCCGTGCTGATCTTCCCAGACTTGCCGGTTTTACTGTGTCCCTTCCCCACCTTGGATAGTTTCGCAGCTGTCTCCACACTCCCAACTGTACCCCTGGGAGCGGCTTTGGTGGCTGATTTCTTTCCCCTCTCCCGGTGGGCACCGGACAACTTTTTATGCTTGACAGGTGCGGGACTGTCCGTGCTCTGGCTCCTTGCCACACTGGCTGCCCTGCTGCCTGGTGCACTCCAGAATCCGGTGACTACTGGCACCACTGGTCCCGCCGATGTTGTGGCTGAGGTGCTAGGTTGGGACCTGGAGAGTCGGGCCCTAGGAGACTGAAGGGGTGGGGGAGGTGAGGGAAAGAGGTCAAGGTTGGCCAGGAAAGGTTTCTTAGGAACACTGGGACGGGTAGCTGGAGGGGGTTTGGGAGTGGAGGAAGAGGTAGTGGTTGTAGGAGGTGTACGTTTGGTGACTTTTGGTGAAGGAGCATGGGCTGGAGGCTGTCATGAGGTGGATGGCTGTTGGGTGGGTGTGTGGCTGCATTTGTGTACCTTGGGAGGTGGCCTCACAGGCACACTGGGAGAGGACACAGGGGACGTGTGAATGGGAGTAGGGGTGGTGACGGCATGTGAGCGGGGTGTGGTGGTGGGTGTGCTGGTGATGGACGTAGTGGCTGAGGATGTAGTGCATGGAGGTGTGAGTGGAGACGAGACAGCGAGGGAGGAGGGAGATGAGGAGGAGGGGGACATAGTGGAGGCAGTGGATGTTGGTGTGTCTGCGTGTGTGTGATGCTTGCTTGAGTGCCTGTGGGATGTGTGGTGCTTATGTTTGCCAGAGCTTCCCTTGTGTGTTGAGGTGTGTGCATGCTGGTCTGATGGGGTGCTTGGGATAGCCTGAGGTACAGGGGTGTGGGTCTGGGTGGAGGAAGTTGGAGGGGGAGGCTAGAGACAGGGACAATGGCTGCCCTCAGTGCTGAGGCCAGAGAATGAAAAGCTCGCTGAAGGGCTGCCTGACCAGAGTGAATGCCCTCCAGGTATGCATTGGTTTGTTGCAACTGCCTCTCTACACCCTGGATGGCATTCAAAATGGTAGACTGCCCAACAGTGAGGGACCTGAGGAGGTCAATGGCCTCCTCACTGAGGGCAGCAGGGGTGACTGGGGCAGGGGCTGAGGTGCCTGGGGCGAAGATGATGCCCACCCTCCTGGGTGAGCGGGCACGGGGCAAACACTGAGGGGCTGCTGGGAGGGCGGTTCTGGTAGAAGGGGTGGCGGCTGTACCTGTAGATGCGAGGGGCACAGATGGGCCCACCACCGCAAGGGAGCTCCCATCAGAGGAGGAGTCCGTATCGCTGGAGTCAGCTCCTGTCCCCGTCATGGAGCTCCCCTCGCCCTCCGTCCCACTGGTGAATTCAGTCTCCGTAGTGTCGCCCTCCAGGGCTATGTGGGATGTAGCTCCCTCCTGCTCCGGTGCCACTGCTCCTCCGCCTGATGATGCTAATGCACACAAGAACAGGGAGACCACAAAAAGGGGGGGGAGACAGAAGAAAGACATGTTGAGTGCATGCAATACCTCTACCGTTGGCGGACACGACAGACACAGAAGCCCCCTGCACTACGCCACACACTTGGAGTCCACTATTCAATCCCAGCGACATGGGTTACAAGGCTATTCCCGATTTCTGCACACATGGATGTCACAGGAGCCTGACTAGGTGTAGTTGGCACTGTACACAGGTGGGTTGGAGTGCCACAGGGCCTGCCTCAAGAAGGGTCCTTGCCTACTAAACTCGCCCTGGCCTAGGGGAACCTACAGCCTACCTCCCCCACCCAGACACCTACAATGCGCGCTGAATCAGCAGACTGAGAGTGTACTCACCCCCTTGTGTCTGCTGTGATGCCCTCAAGCGCCTATCCAACTCCGGGTACGCCACCGCCAGGATCCTGAATATCGGGGGGTCATGGTGCGACGGGCACCCCTCCCACGTTGGGAGGCCATCCCCAGCTGGGCCTCCGCTGTCTTCTTGCTCCAGCGGCGAATGTCCTCCCATCTTTTCCGGCAGTGGGTGCTCCGTCTGTGGTAGACCTCCAGGGTCCGGACTTCCTTGGGGATGGCACGCCAAATGTCCTTCTTCTGGTGGGCGCTGACCTACAGGAATTGTACAGGGGAAAATGAGAAGTAATTACCATCTGCACCGTCACAGTCATGGTCCACATCCCTACCCTTGCCATCATGCCCTCACGTCGTTTCATGCACGCCTCATTCTCACCCCCCCACTGTCTTTCATCCACCCCACTCCACACAGGCATTGCCCATGCAGCATGCTCACAGTGTACTTACCTGTTTGTCTGGAGGACCGTAGAGTAGCGTGTACTGGGGGAGGACCCCATCCACGAGTTTCTCAAACTCCGTGCTGAAGACAGGGGCCCTTTCCCCAGACACACAAGCCATTGTCTCTTCCAGACTGAGGTCACAGCAGCACTTGCAGTGTAGGTCCTCTCCTGTCGAAGATCAGGCATCAAGTGATTGAACAGACAGAAAATGGCGGTCACGTCCGCAGCGGTGCGTACCGTCACCGCCGGCGAACATCGTCATTGGCTCCTGGGACCCATAGGGTCCAATGTTAACTAATGCAGGATTGCGCTGCGGTCTTCGACCGCCTACCGCAACGGTGTACAAGCCAGCACAGTTACCTCATATCCCCCTGTCCCACTTTACAGGTCAGGCAGCCGCCATTTCATGGGCCCACATTGCATTATTTTGGACTGCGTCACACATATCTAGGCCTTGCCTAAACACTCATATGGGCAAATTTCAATTTGCTAATATTTTCAGAGTGTTTACGTACCTCAGAGTTGGTTGACTCTCTACTCGCTGTTCTCCTCCATAGGCACCGTCCGCTGGGGCATGTGAGGAGATGGCGGCATCCTCCGGAGTACAGACCGCTAGTGGACCTGTCGACAATGGAGGAGCGACCTGTGATCATCACCTACAGGCTTGATCGTTCCACAATCCAGGAACTATGTACCCAGTTGGAGCCAGACCTGATGTCAGCTATCCGCCATCCCACAGGAATCCCCCCTCAAGTGCAGGTGCTGTCAGTACTCCATTTCCTAGCAAGTGGGTCTTTTCAAACAACAGTGGCCATAGCATCAGGGAGGTCCCAGCCTATGTTTTCCAACGTGTTGTCCAGAGTGTTGTCTGCCCTGCTGAAACACATGCGGAGCTACATCGTTTTCCCTCAGGTGGAGGATTTGCCTACAGTGAAAGGTGATTTCTATGCCCTGGGACATATCCCCAACATCATAGGTGCCATTGATGGGACACATCTGTGTTCTGCTTTTGATTTGGTCCCAAGAGATAAGCTTTGGGGAGTGTTACACAAAATAGGGGCCCCTTCCGACATTATCCATCTATTGATACGCATGCATGAAGGCACATATGCGCAAGTTAGATGGGGCAATCAAGGTGAATTGACAAACAAATTCCCCATTAAAAGAGGTGTCCGTCAGGGATGTGTGCTTGCACCACTTCTGTTTTCCTTATTCATCAACGAGGTGGTCCAAGAACTAATGACATGCCAGAATGATGCTCCCACCCTAGTCAATCAGAAAATCCCTATTCTCCTTTTTGCGGATGACTCTTTATTGATTTCAAAAACCCCAATGGGTTTGCAAATTCTCGTGGATAGATTTAATTCATTCTGCTGGAATTTTGGTCTAGAGCTCAACTCGAAGAAAACGAAACTGATGGTGCTTCGCTCTGGCACTCGCAAGATATGTACTATTAGGTTAGAGGGAGCTATTTTGGCCCAGGTTAGCTCCATTGACTACTTGGGTGTGAGACTTACAGATTCACTCCTCTGGGAGGAACAAGTTGGCAAGAGTGCTGGGCTTTTGCAACATCGGGCAGCATCCATATTGCGCCTTTACAGGAATACGGTCGCTAAAGTTGTGTCTCCAGCAGTAAAGATTTACGTGGCTTGGGCACAGGGTGCTGCAGCTTACGGCGCAGAGATCTGGGGCATGTCAGATAGCAGCAGGATAACCAAAATTGAGAATAGTTTTGCACGGGCCTTATGTGCTTGCCCTATTAGCACCCCATTAACCCCCCTATTTTTAGACCTTGGGCTTAAACGAATGGCTGACCTAATTATCTTACGGCCTCTATTATATTGGGTGAGGCTTTGGATAGTCCCCGAACTGGCCATATATAAGTCTTCTCTATCAGAGCCCTAACTCTATGTCCATCCCATGGATTAAACACGTATCCAGTTGGTTTTGTACGCTGGGATTGAGGAACTTTTGGGAGAACCCTCAGCAACTTGTGAAGTCCCATGTAAAAGCACTGAAAGGAGCTTACTGGTCCCACATACGTAATAATTACATTTCCCAAAAATCGAATGGTCACTTAACTAATTTATTTATTGATTTTAAATGGTACCCAGAATTCGAACTATACCTAGATATAATTCCTGATTTACTAGGTAAAAGTCTGTATGCCAGATTTCGATTCGGAACATTACCTTTGAAGGCTTTGACGAGTAGATGGGGACCCAAGTTAAGCTCCAATATTTGTCCTGCATGTGGCACTTCTTCCGAAACAGTAGAACATTTCATGTTTTTTTATCCCGCTTACTCAACCCCAAGGTTTAAATGGATTCGCAAAATCTGTCGGGAACTGAACTTAAGGAAATATGTTTTAGCTTTGAGGATCTTAAAAAGTCATAATTCAAATGTGACAATTTATGCAGTAAGCAAGTTTTTAGTATCGGCATGGCGCATACGTATTTTTTATTCAAAATGATTGAAATTGTTTTAAGTCGGGCAAACATGGACCTTATTCCTTTAATCTTGATAAGATATTATGAAGTTTAATTTTAGATTTATACTGTATTGTATTGTATTGCTTTGATGGTCTGTGGCCGAATAAAGCTTATGTATGAAACTGAAACTGATGGGACACATGTGGCCTTGGTACCACCCGCAGGAGTGAACAGGTGTACAGAAACCGGAAGAGTTACCATTCCATGAATGTGCAGATGGGTTGTTTGGCAGACCAGTACATCTCCCATGTTAATGCAAAATTCCCTGGCTCAGGGCATGACGCTTACATCCTGCGGAATAGCAGCATCCCTTATGTGATGGGGCAACTCCAGAGGCACAAGGGTGTGGCTATTAGGTGACGACATGGACCCAATACAGTGGGAATAGTTGTCTGGGTCTGTGGATGTCCCTATGAGTTAGTGTGTGTCTAACAGTTGTCCCTCGCCATTTGCAGGTGACTCTGGTTACCCCAACCTGTCATGGCTGCTGACCCCAGTGAGGAATCCCAGGACAAGGGCAGAGGAACACTACAATGAGGCACATGGGCGAACTAGGAGGATTATAGAGAGGACCTTCTGCCACCTGAAGGCCAGGTTCGGTGCCTCCATATGACAGGTGGTTCCCTATTCTACTCACCAAAGAAGGTATGCCAGATCATCGTGGCCTGCTGTATGCTTCACAACTTAGCTGTGCGACGACAGGTGCCTTTTCTGCAGGAGGATGGTCCAGATGGAGGTCTTGTGGCAGCTGTGGACCCTGTGGACAGTTAAGACAAGGAAGCAGAAGAAGAGGACATCGACAACAGGAACATGGTGATCCTGCAATACTTCCAGTTAGACACAGGTAAGAAGACAACACTGCCTGCTACATCTGATTTTAATCTACTACCTCTCTACTCTCTGTCATTTTCACCCAGTGTATGGCCACTGAGTTGTCACTTTCCCTTACGATTTCACAGATGTGGGTCCCACTGTGTGACATCTGCTTTGTTTCCTCATGGACTAGAGCTGTGTGACATAGGTATGTTGACATTACCTTTGAAAGAGCATTTTGCCACTGTAATTGCTAATACACTATTTCGAAATCACAGACAGACTCCTGATTGTTTTGTGCTTTTAGGGTGTTTATTTAAGTGCTCAATATTGGAGGGGGTTGTAAAATGGTGAGGGGTGATGGTGGAGGAATGCCCATGGCAGAGTCCAGTCTATTAGTCTCACAGGTGCATTGTCCAAAACGGCATAGGAAGTGGAGCTGGGGCAGTTTAAGGATGGACAGGGTGACAAGGTGGGACAAAAGGATGACAATCAGGGTGGTCTCATTTCTTGGCAGGGGTCTTGGCATCATTCTCTGTCTTTGTCCTGGATCTAAGGGACCGTTTGCGAGGTGGTTCTCCCTCTGCACGGGATGGGGTGCTGGTGTGGTGGTCCTGTGGCAGTGCCTCCTGTCCACTAGCGCCGGCGGAGGTGGTGGGCAGTTCATCGTCCAGGCTAGTGTCAGGGGCCCCTTGTTGTGCCACAGTGTCCCTCCTGGTATTCACGAGGTCCTTCAGCACCCCTACAATGGTGCCCAGGGTGGAATTGATGGATTTGAGTTCCTCCCTGAACCCCAAATACTGTTCCTCCTGCAGCCGCTGGGTCTCCTGAAACTTGGCCAGTACCGTTGCCATCGTCTCCTGGGAATGGTGGTAGGCTCCCATGATGTTGGAGAGGGCCTCGTGGAGAGTGGGTTCCCTGGGCCTGTCCTCCTCCTGTCGCACAGCAGCCCTCCCAGTTCCCCTGTGTTCCAGGGCCTCTGTCCCCTGAACCGTGTGCCCACTGCCACTGACCCCAGGTCCCTGTTGTTGTTGGGGTGGTGGGTTAGCCTGGGTTCCCTGTAGTGGTGGACACACTGCTGCTTGACGTGTCCTGGGGACAGAGATATGGGCCTGCTGGGTGGGTGCTGTGCTGGTGTTTCCAGAGGGGGGAAGCTCTGTAGTGGCTTGTGCCACTGTGAGGGGAACCGACTGTCCCGAGGTCCCAGATGGGCGGGCTAGTCATCAAGACCCAGTTGGACAGAGCTGCTGTCATCACTGTGGGCCTCTTCTGTGGGTGGAGTGGACATATCTGGACCCTCCTGTCCAGTGACGTTGGGTAGGGGTCCTGCAGGGGTGTAAAAGCATGATTATTGCATCTGTGTGTGCCATGGTGTGCAATGGGTGGGTGACCATGTACCCCAGTGCTTGCATTCCTGTGTAGGACCTTGTGTGATGATGGGTTAGTGGGGTGTATGAGTATTTGCAGTGGCCATGCTTTGGTGATGGGTGTCCATGCTTTGGTGTTGCATGCAGGGCCTGGGTTTGGGATGTGTGGTTTGTGATATTGGGACATGTGTGAGGAGTTGGAGTGATGGGGGTGAGGGCGAGGGTGGTGGTATGTGATGGCATGCAGGTTGGGTGGGGGATGAAGTAGTAAAGATTTGACTTACCAGAGTCCATTCCTCCAGCTACTCCGGCGAGGCCCTCAAGATGCAGTATAGCCAAGACTTGCTCCTCCAATGTTGTTAGTTGTGGGGGAGGAGGTGGGGGTCCGCCGCCAGTCCTCTGAACCGCGATGTGGTGTCTTGAGACCAAGGAACGCACCTTCCCCCGTAGGTCGTTCCACCTCTTCCTGATGTCACCCCTAGTTCTTTGGTGCTGTCCCACTGCGTTGACCCTGTCCACGATTCTTCGCCATAGCTCCATCTTCCTAGCTATGGAGGTGTGCTGCACCTGTGATCCGAATAGCTGTGGCTCTACCCGGATGATTTCCTCCACCATGACCCTGAGCTCCTCCTCAGAGAACCTGGGGTGTCTTTGCGGTGCCATGGGGTGGTGTGGGTGATGTGTGGGGTGGTGTGTGTTGTGATGTGTGGGGTAAAATTTAGAGGTGTGTTGTGTGAGGTGCGTGGATGTTACGTGAGTGATGGTGTTGAGTGCCTGTGGATGCCAGTTTGTAGATGGTGGTGTCTCTCTCTGGCCTTCAGTTGCAATTGTGGTCGTAGGGGTTTGTGGGTGATGTGGGTGTGTGTTTTATATTGTATTGGGTGTGTGGGAGTGGTGTGTGTATGTGTATCAGGTGTGTGTATTTGGAATTATCCAATGTAGTAGTGTTTTGTAAATGTGTGTGTATTTTGAGTGCGGCGGTGTGTACCACCAATGGAATACCGTGGTTGAAAGATCGCCGCGTGGATTCGTGGGTCGTGATAGTGTGGGCGTATTCCTGTTGACGTGACGGTGGAGGTTTTGTTATCGGCAGTTTATCACTGACCTTTGGTGTGGCGGACTTGTGTGGGTGTCTAGATTTTGGCGGATTCCGGGTTTTGGGTCATAATGACCGTGGCGGAATTCCGCAGCCGCGGCAGTGTGTTGGCGGTCTTCTGCACGGCGGTAAGCGGCTTTTACCGCCAATGATGTAATGACCCCCTATATGACCTACATTTAAATACCATGCTCACCACCTTGTAGGCTACAAGGCAAGCTTTAGAGTGAACTACACATATTTTAAACGAAAGTTTTGACTTGTTAAAGAGTTTGTTCTGACAGGTCAAATTGGAGTTTATACACTGCCCCAGTCATGATACAATGGTAGACCTAAAATCATGTTTGGACTGTGACTGCAAAGGATGGTACACAATATTTACAAAAGTCCAGTCCTGGCATTTACTTCTAGGCCTGGGGTACACTTTGTTCCATATACTAGGGATTTGTAGGCAAGTTACATATGCCAATTAGGAGTACACTGATTCAACAATATTAAAAGGGGAGCAAAGGCCATTACTACTGGTTAGCAGGTGTAAAGTGCACAGAGTACTACAGCCTAAGAAAAAAGATGGGGTAAGAACCTGGGGGGCATCACCTAAAAGATGTTTATTTCCTACAGTTCTCTTTAAAAGTAAATAAGAAACTAGTATTAAAACGAAGACTCTCTGTGTCAAAAAGTGCGCAACTTTACAATGCGCAATAGCTCTGGTTATTTAACACACCAAAGTGTTGTGCCATAGGTATTCAGCTGAAATACAGCATTCCATTTGTGAGTTAAGGGGGTGGACAGATCTTCTTTTTCCACAATAGAGGAACATTGTAAAGAGTCAGTGGTGGGGTTAGGCAGCAAGTAAGCTCTAACAAGTGCCGGAAGAGAGGGGGTAGGAATGGATAAATAAAAAAGACTAAACACAAATGGGATGGGGAGGGCTTGCAAAGCAAAATATGAGATGGGGCAGAGGAGAACAATGCACTGCTAATTACCCCACATATTATTTCAGCCATGACATCCATGACATTTTTTATACTATCATTGCAAAATAATTGATGAGAAAAATGTGCATTGTGTGGGTGCAGGTTATAGTTACCTTAGGGCATGAAATATAGTTTCTTGAGATAAGGATAACTATAAATAAATGCTGAATTTCTATTGTTTTGTGTGTGTAAGATCTGAGACTAACTATAACATCGCTGTAACCTTTGGGTTTTTAGTGAATTGCAAAGGTATTTTCAATTCTATTTCTTAACTATAACGTCCCTGTAACCTTTGTTTTGTTTCAGTGCATATAATATAAATACATATATATCTTCAAGGTACGTAGATGTGGATTTAAGAATAGTAACTCTAATCTTAGGTATATACACTTACTACAATATGTTTTTCTTCAAAACAAAGCTCTATATCCTAGCATCTATTTTGCAAACATACTAATGTTTGCTTTTGTTTTTACAGATGGTTTGCAATTGTGGTATTCTGATGCACAGTATGTAATTAAGTAATTTGGGTGAGTTTAGCTTTTGACGGGATGCACCAAAACACTTTAGGGAGGAATAACTAACTGGGTAGCTCCAAGGTTAGAGCACCAGCACCCTGCCTAATGATATTCCCATACACACTACCCCACAAACATCTTAATGTCAATTCAGTACCTGTCAACTCATCTACACCAATGTGCTACACAGTGGGTGTGAAACTCTATGAATAGTACTTTATAAACCCCTTAATTAGCCAAAAAGTATTTAAAACAATTAAAGACCATGAACAAATGTAATGTATTAATTTAAAATGTATTCATGTTATCAATTGTGTCTATTTAGTCATCGATTTGTGAAGAAATGTTCCATATCTACCATGCCTTGCCACAGGATATCGGTATGTAGTTAGGGTGGTTGGATGTAGAAGTCCTGAATACCTGAAGTGACCTGTAGACCCAAAAGACCCACCCTGTTTCACTCTGGCTGCTTCATATTGTGATTCATAAAGCCCCTTGCCTCATCAAACTATGAAACAAGCACAAATTACTGGGTAGTCACAAAAGTATACCTAGCACTTGTACATCCTTTTCCTTCACAGAACATCACCCTAAACTTGTTTGACATTCTGGATGAGACAATTCCATGCAACAAATCAGGAATGGGCATCCTAGGTGTGGCACAAGGTGTGATACTCCTGCTAGATTGTGACTATGTCAGTTTGTAGACATTAACAAACTTCTCTTTCACCCTTTTATGCCCTGGAAATGTTCAAAGATGGGCTCCCGTCAACCACTGAGGTAAATTCATTTCCAATACAGAAAGGGGAATGAAGCGCATTCAAAGCTTGTGGGGTGAATGGGAATACTTTACACATTGCATCATGGAACTTGGTGTGGCATGTGACAGCTCCACACTTTATAAAGGGAAAGACTCCAAACTCTGAAACTTGTTTGGATATGTTTTATGTTAGGCTTATGCTTATTTGTTATACCTTATATTTTTTAAGGTTCTGGTGAATACAATGGTGTAATGATTGCTGACAAGTAACAACACCTAAATAACAATATTTAAAATCACAATGTAATCAAATAACACTTGGTCAAACCAATAAATAATACTACTTTCAAAGTTGTCTCTCATTGTGTTAAGGATAAGGTGGTATGTAATTCCACCTATAACATTATTTATGGCATGTGTAGTTGCACCTATCAGATTAATGGTAATGACTTGAGCTGGTATTTACTATGCGATTTGACCAGCTATTTTGTGATTTAGGTCCAAACCATCACATGCAAGTTTGAGTTGTTTTCACTTTTAATTCTTAACTGTAACTGCCATATAATTCTCTTTAAATCAAATAAGCAAAGTTCCTGTCAACCACACAAAAATGCATATAGCATTTATTGTTTTAGTATTCTTTACAAGATTATGGGGGTCATTACAAGCTTGGCGGGTGGCTGCCGCCGCCCGCCAAGCTGTAACCGTTGTGCGGCAGCCAATGCGGCCACACTCCCCCGGTCCCCATTACAACATCCCCGCTGGGCTGGCGGGCGCAAACCTAGTTTATGCCCGCCGGCCCAGCGGGGATGCGGCCGCAACATAGGAGCCGGCTCCTAATGGAGCCGGCGGTGTTGCGGCCGTGCGACGGGTGCAGTAGCACCTGTCACGCTTTTCACTGTCTGCTATGCAGACAGTGAAAAG
This sequence comes from Pleurodeles waltl, assembly GCF_031143425.1. NCBI lineage: Eukaryota > Metazoa > Chordata > Amphibia > Caudata > Salamandridae > Pleurodeles > Pleurodeles waltl. Next base: position 942,211,143 of record NC_090449.1, read on the forward strand.
CTGCACGGGGCCCTGTTAGGGGGCCCCAGGACTCCCCTTACCGCCAGCCTCTTCCTGGTGGTGCAAACCACCAGAAACAGGCTGGCGGTAGGGGAGTCATAATCCCCAGGGCAGCGCTGCCCTGGCGAATTATCACCGCCAGGGCTAAAACGGCAGGAAACCACCGGCCCCGGCGGTGCGTAGCGCTGCGGTCAAAATATGGGTCCCCGTACCGCCAGCCTGTTGGTGGTACGCGCGCCACTTTAGCCCTGGCGGTCTCCGACCGCCAGGGTTAAAATTACCCCCTATATGTTTTAGGTATTTTGTACATATTGGTATGCATTTTCTGAGGTTATAAGCATTGCATTTCGTGTGCTAGGTATTGTTAAATTAGAAAATAAGAAGAGAGCAGTAAATAAAGAAATAAATCTTTTAATAAAACAGTTGGCTCTCAAGAATTTTCTTGCTTTGTGTTTATTTTCTTTATCTTTTTTTGGGGGGGGGGTAATTAACCTAAACATTGGACTGGCAAACTAACTTATTCTAATGGGAACTACATCTATTGATTAAATTATGCATAGAACTCACTGTAGTGTTCCACCTTTTTTTCATTTCCAATTTTTCCATTTTGCTTTCCACCACATATTTATTTTCAGACTCCATGCAATAGAGTGCAATGAAACAGAGACAAAGATCACACTTCTGATTCTCAATATGCAGCACTAGAACAGAAACAGGCTTGGTATACAAGACCAACATTGCTGTGGGGCCAGTGTTCTTCTATTCTTCTTTACAGGTTCTTGCTCACATCATGCACACTCTTCAGCTTGGATAGTTTTGATATGCCTTTGCATTGTGGATGTTTCAAAGGAACAAAAACCTCTTTGTTCCTCTGTAAGAAAATGGCCTATTAGTTGTAAAGGATGTGAGCCCTTCCAAAAATCCTCTCAAGCCAGTTTCGATGATTTAAACCTGGGTTTAACTCTTGGTAGCTGTGGTGCAGAGCAAACAGGTTTAACTTGTATTTGACAGTAAAAAATAATTAAATATTTAAAGCACAACACAATACAAATCCCACAGCCAAATTCTAAATACCAATGATAAAAAGGATTAAGAAAAATGACACTAAAATAATTAAAATCCAATCAGAATAAGAGGAACAAGAAATATGAAATTTTACAGTTCTTGTGCAAAAAGTGTCTACAAAAATTAAAGCAACAAGTAGCATTCATTTGTGTTGACCAATATGTGGATGTGAATTGAGGCCCACCACGATGGTGCAGATGTAGGATACACCAAGCTAGCCATCCCAGTCAAACCTTTCCCCTTTCAACTTTGCATTTTTTTTAATGGAGGATTTTGACTGGGGCAAGATTTAAGGCTGTATCCAACAAGGTCCATTTGAAGTTGCATCTTCGAACATTGAAGGCAACCACTGAAGTCCCTGTCTGAGAGAGGGAACATGGTGGCCGTGTGAAGTCCGCATCCGCAAGCTCACCTGGTCCCGACCGGCGTGCAAGGGTGGCAGCAGTGTGGAAGTCCTGGGCCGCGGTCATTCTCTCTTTCCCTATGTCCCCTTGCTGCTAGTAGCGAAGGGAGATGGAAGCGGGGAGCAGACGGAGTTTAGGACCGTGGAGTGCGGTCCTGAAACGTGGAAGTGGTGTGTTTACCGAGAGCTGCAGGAGACGCTGCCAGTTCGTTTTGCAGTTTTTGTGAGCTGATTATTGGATTTTTTTCTGGCGTTTTGGTACTGGAGGCAGAAAAGAGGATGGCGTTTCTTTTTTTGATGACTTTACCCTGACTTTACTCTGCTTTATTCTGCTGCTTCAGTTTTCTCTCACATTAAGAGCTGTGTGTGCATGACGCCGGTTAAGCGGAGGGCTTGGGCAACTTTTAGAAGCCCTCCACCGGCATTACTTCAGCAGCAGTACAATAGGGGGGGATGGTGAGGAGGCTCCTTTAGGGTCGTTCTCTGGTCCCCCCATGGGTGGGGGCCGGGGGGGTGGTGTTAGCAGTAGGAGAGGCCACGGAAAGATGACGGCGAATGATAAAACAACAGAACAATATGGTAAAAGGACAGCCGGAGAATAAACTGTGGAAAAGGCAAAAAATTAAACAAGGCTTTTAACCCTATTTTAAGTAAGCCTACCCTTGTGCAAGCCAAGTTATTAGAGGGTGGCAGGACAACCTCCACTTTAGCACCTTTTTTGAGGAATCTTTCAGGAGGCTCAGACTTGTTGACCTCCCAGACCCTTACCCTCACCTCCCCGCCAGAGGCTGGAATAAACGGAAAAGGCAGCAACATAGTGGCCGCTTCAGTTAAATCAGCAGATACACCTACCCCTCGGTCAGCTATAGTACCAGAAACAGAGTCAGCCTTACAATCACAGGATTCGGTGGTTCAGAATCTCCTGGTATCATTAACAAATGAGATTAGGGGAAAGTTTGAGGTCTCTGAGCATAATCAAGAGAAAATTAGGGAATCCTGTGTAGCCCTAGAAACCAAATTGAACATGTTAACAGAGAGAATTAGCAGGACTGAGACTGTGGACGCGGAGCAGGAAACATGGGTGTCTGGTAACTCTCAGGGTATTGCGCAATTAGAACATAAGGAAAAGGCGTTCCAAGAAAAGCTGGAATCGTTGGAGAATAATCTGCGGAGGAACAATATTAGATTGTTGAATGTTCCTGAAGGTGTGGAGGGCGAGGATATCAGGGGCTACGTGATAAGTCTGCTTAGGAGGTTTTTTCCGTCGATGGCGCATATAAACTTGAAGGAGGATATACATAGAGTTCATCAAGACCCCTTCAGGAGGAAGCCTGATAAAAAGGTCCCTAGGAAGATTCTTATTCATTTTGGTACATACTCCATCAAGGAGAAGATTCTGTCTGAGTCTCTTAAGGTAGGCAGCTTTTCTATGGGAGAATGGTCCTTTCGGATACGATCAGATGTCTCCAAAGTGACTCTAGACAGGCAGTGGGAGCTGGGAAAATTCATGTAAGAACTCAGATCCTTCGGCGCCACGCTGCAGATGAGATTTCCACCATTCCTAAAAATTATGTGGAATAACACAATGTACAATATTCAGGATCCTGCCGAGGTTCAGTCTCTGATTGAGAAGATGAAAAGGCCACCATAATTGTGTGATTTTCTTGGATATTAGTCGACCGGAACCATCCTGAGCTCATATGGGTTGTAATATTCATCTAGTTCAAGGTGCAGGGAGGGCTCCCGTGGGGGGCTATATGGAGGGTTTGTTTATGTGTGGTTGGTGGTTTTTTTTCACTTTTCGAGGGGTAGGGGTAGATTGGGTAAATATTAAATATGTGAAGGTCCTCAAGAATACTGCGGAAGGGGCAGTTATGGGTTTTGGGTGCATTTATATCCTGGTTTTTGATTTTTTCTTTTTGGATAATGGCTAATAAGGAGAGTGTTTGTTTGAAGTTTGTTTCATGGAATGTTAATGGTCTAAGGGTTAAAGGGAGGAGGAGAAAAATCTTTGAGTACCTGAAAGGGGCAGACACTGAAGTGATTATTTTACAAGAGACTCACCTAACACAAAGCGAGTGGAAGGAATGTATTAAACGCTTGGGTTGGGTGGGTTTTAGTGCAAGCACAAATCAACTTTATACGGTGAAAGGTGTGGCTATTGTTATAAAGAAATCTTTAAATGCAAGAGTGGCAAAGGTTATAAGAGATTCTAAGGGTAGGTGGCTGATTATCCAGGCAGAGCTAAAAGGTGTGTGGTTTACGGTAGTGGGATATTATGGGCCTAATGTGGATGATCCTGCCCCCTTCCAAGAACTGTATAACCATTTGCTGGAGGTAAAGTATCCGATCATTATGGGCGGGGATTTTAATATTTTATTAGACCCTCAGTTGGATAAGTCAACATCAAGGTTGACGGTCAACCTTCCTAAAAATCGTATGCGGATAAAACAAGCGATGTTGGATTTGAGTTTGGTTGAAATTTGGCATCAGAAAGGAAGAGAGGGCCCCAGGTTGACGTTTAATAATAAAAAGTATGGCCACCGATCTAGGATAGATTTTTTCCTTGTTCAGAACAACTTGAGGGATTTGTGAGGTTTGTTGATCATACCCTGGTTCATTTGTCAGATCATGCAGCAATAAGAATGCATATTTTTCTTGAAATTCAACCTTTACCCTACAGATGGACAGTCAATCGAACCCTTTTTTGGACGAGACGGTTGTTGAGGGCTTGAGGAAGGACACAAAAGAGTTTTTTTTATTTAATTGTGGTTCTACTACTTTGCAGATTTTGTGGGATGCGTATAAAGTATTTATTAGAGGGAGGTTGGTGGGTCTAGCCACTTTCAAGGACAGAGAGGAAAAGCTTCAGTTAGAACAACTTGAATCTCGGGTAGCATCCTTGCAGGAAGCTTTTCTTAATCACACAGGTGAGGGAAATCAGTTAGATACATTGGATGCCCAATTAGACTCTGCTAAAATAGATTTATCTTTGATTCTGGAGGGGAAAAGTAGAAGGAGTTGGGACAGTAGCTGGTACGCCCATTATGAATATGGGGAAGGTTGCGGTAAGCTTCTAGCCTGGAAAACTAAAACGGATCACTCTAAAAGCTATATTACGTCTATTAAATCAGAGACAACCGGAACATTATATACAGATGCCGCTGGTATAGAAGAGGTTTTCGTTGCTTTCTTCCAGGATCTCTACACTGAAGACCTGCTCTGTTCGGAAGCATTGGTTAGGGGTTATCTAGAGGGGGTTTATCTCCCTCAGTTAATGGATGTTGAACAGTTACAGTTGACAAGGAGAATAGATACTGGGGAGGTCAGGACAGCAATTCAAGTCTTGAAAAAAGGGAAGGGCTCGGGTCCTGATGGGCTCCCTAATGAGCTATATTGTGTACTTTGTGATGAGGTCATCCCCATTTTGGCAGAGTTGTTCAATCTTCTTTTACAGGAAGGGGTAGACATGCCCACTTCATGGAATGACGCAATGATAAGTCTTCTCTTAAAGCCCGGGAAAGACCCAGCATTGTGTAGTTCATACAGACCAATTTCCTTGTTGAACTCAGACTATAAACTCTATACTTATGTTTTGTCTAAGAGACTCCAAGAGTCAATTAGGAGGTTGATTCATGAAGATCAAAAAGGCTTTATCAGGGGCGACAATTGCATGAGTTGACCCATGACCTGTTAGGCGCAGTAGATTTGGTTGATTCAAGCAGGGTCCCTTTGGCGGTTCTTGCCTTTGATGCTGCCAAAGCATTTGATAGGGTAAATTGGTATTTTTTATTAAATGTTATGAAAAGTATAACTTGGGTTCATGATTTATTAGTGCGGTCCATGCTATCTACAGAGCCCCGGTTGCTAGTATTCTGGTTAATGACAGAGTGTCTTTTGAAATTTAAAATTGGAAGAGGAACGCGTCAGGGCTGTCCACTGTCCCCCTTCTTTTTGATTTGTATATTGAGCCGTCAGCTGCGAAAATTAGGGCTGACAGTCAAATCCCCCCATTTCAATGTCAAGGTTGGACAAAAAAGGTCACTTTATATGCCGATGACTTGATGATCTATACTGGTGACTTGACACGTGTTTTCCATAGAATTGTACAATGTTTAAATGACTTTGGCAAAGTGTCAGGTTATTTGGTAAATTCGGATAAAACAGAAATTATGTGCTGGAATACCACTTACAACAGTCCCTTGGTTAAACAACAAATTAGATATTTAGGGATACAAGTTACTGCCAGCCACCATGAAACAGCTAGGACAGATTTTGATATAGTGTATACAGAGACTCGTAGACTGCTTAGAATATGGGCGGGCCTCCCATTGTCTTTCCTTGGGAGGGTAAATATTCTTAAAATGATTATCCTTCCAAAGTTTACCTATTTGTTTAATACAATTCCTTTGGAATTTATGAAAAGCTGCTTTAAAAAATTGCAGGGAGATTTTACTTCATTTGTGTGGCCTTCCAAGGGGGTTAGGATTGCTTGGCATAAACTATGTAGGACAAAGGGAAAAGGTGGTATTGCAGCCCCAGATTTCTACAAATATTATTTAGCTTTTCATTTGAAGAATGTGCAGATTTTGCTACGTGATAGATTGGAATATACGTCTTTCTGGTTGGGAATGACTCAGGAGCTGTTAGAGGCTGGCAGGCACTTTTTACATAAGTATGGCCACCCTAAATATTTTAAAAAGATTCAGCTGAAGATCCTCAAGGACGCTGCCAGGGTATGGTGGCGGGCTAGACAAGCATTAGGAATTAAGTACTATAGTTCCTTGCCTCCGGTGTGGGATTCCCCCGGCACCCCAGAATGTTTATTGGATAAGTTAGCACTGTCTAAGAGGGGTGGTTTGTTGGGGACAGATTTGGAGGATTCAAACGTCTGGGAGAGGTTTGAGGAAATAACCGAACATAGGTCCTTGAAGTTTAAATATTTTCAGTTAGCTAGTTGGGTAGCAAGTCTTAAGGATCAGGGGATTATGGAGAATGCCTGGCAGGAGAAATTAATTCAGGTCTCGGTTCCCAAAGAAATTGCGGTCTGGTATCAGGCATTAAGGGAAGCCTCCGACTCAAGCTTTCCTTTAGTGGAGAGGAGATGGGGCGAGGTCCTTCCTTCCTTGGATTTGGTTAAGACATGGGAAACGTCTTGCTCTATGCTTTGGTCTGTTGGTAGGCCAGACCCACTAAAGAAAATCATTTGTTTACGTCATATAGGGCTTATTGGTCTCTTCAGAGTTTATCAGGTCTAGGGAAGTCAGTGAAAAGCTGCCCACATTGCGGGGAGTCTAAAGTGAATGATATTCATATGTTTTGGAATTGTAGCTGACTCGGAGGCTTTTGGTCTAGCATAGGAGCTATTCTTAAGTACATGATAAACCCTGACATAGAGGTAACTCCTACATTGGTGATCTTTGGGGTAGCTCCTGAAGTGCTTAAACTGATTAAACCTCAGAGGGATTTGATGTTTTTGTTGATTCTATTAACTAGGAGACAAATCTGTTTTCGATGGCTCTCTCCTTCTCCTCCTTCTGTATCTGGATGGTTGACATCGGTTAATTATTACTGTCGTTTGGATGCCCTTGGCCCCCCTGAAAAAAGGGATGATTGCTGGGAAATTTGTGAAAATGTTCAACAGTGATTCTTTCCTTCCTCTGGTCCAATGATTATTTGCCCTCCTCTTAGCCGGCCCACTTTATATATCTGGTTATGTATCTGGTTGGCCTGGATTACATCATACGTCGATTTATAGGCTTATAGGTGCGGATAAGACCGGGAGAGGTGAGGATATGTGTGCCTCCCCCTTTGGGAGGGGGCACAGGTTGATGACCCTCGTCTGGAAGTATGGGCTTTAATGAGGACAACAACAAAAAATTGGAAGGCAACCACTGTCAATACGGTTCCTTACAATGTTAAAAAAAAGTTTGGTATATGGCCTCCATCAGTTTTGACAGCTGTCCACTGAACTTTTATAATTGTTTTGTTTTTGCGAAACTAACTTTCAAAATTTCAAAAAACAAAACACGCTTTCTTCTGGGGTGTCAGGGTCATTATTTATTTTCAAGTCCCTCTTCACCAAGTTTTTCACAGTTGTGACAGACAAAAGTAAAGACATTAAACTATCCAGCCTAACTAGGGTGCATCTGGTCTAATGTCTTTCCTCTGAAGGCTCCTAAGCTGTTGGAGAACGTTTTTATCAACGGAGCAAATGAGGGCTCCTCCAATGAAAAATTTAAAGTCCACCCATATCTTAATTACTTGGACAGAAGGTTTGTCAGACAAGCTACTCTGTCAACTTTGGGACACAGTACCCTATCCACTAAATTCTAAATCGGACTCTTGGTCTCTTGTAGGGTGCTCAAAAACCTCCAACGGGACAAGCCTGGAAACTGTACCTGGGCAGGTCATACCGAAGCTGGATACCTTAGCCATGAGAGTCAGCTGCAGTCTTCATCTAAGCCAGTAGTTCCCAACCTTTTGACTTCTATGAACCCCCATTTTATGGTTACTGGAACCCGGGGACCCCCACTGAATCATTATTTGAGTCCGCGGATCCCCCCACTAAGTCATTACTGAAAGCTGGGGACCTAATCTGTTAATATAGTTTAATTTTCTAAGCAGTCACGGACCCCCTGAGGAGGTTTGACGGACCCCCGGGGACACGGGACCATGGGTTGGGAACTACTGACTTAAGCAATAAAAAACTCCGAACAGGAACAACATGATCTTCTTGCCCACTGAGATCACAGCTTATTTGGATAGCTCACAGTTCATTATTATAAATAATAATGTTTTGGAGTTGCTATTCTAGGCAGCATCTAAGGCTCCAAGGACCTCAGGGACAGCACTTATAGTCCATTGCGCACTCCAATAGAAGCCACTAGCACAGTCCATTTCAGCTCCACTTGCCACTGGTCAACTGGTCACTGCCGGAAAAGGCCTCTTTCAGCTATTGATGTCCCAGTAACCACAAGAGGAGGTCAGCCAACTGATCCTTAGAATCCACTTCTTAGTCCTGGCTACAAGTGGAAACAGGTCTCGCCCTCTAGGCCTCTTCAGGTCTTTGCAAAGGTCATAGAAATCATGTTCATTTCTTTTCTATTCTTCTACAAATGCAGATGTGTTCTGAGGAGTGAACTGCCACTTTTAGGCAGTTCACTACCTAGTAAAAGGGGTGACTCCAGGACATTCCCTAACCAAAGAACAAAAACCTCTTGGTCATGATTAAGAATCATTATAGTCCAAATCCATTAACTGGGCTTTTATTGGCTTGATACAATGTACCAGACTCACAGTTTCAAAGTTTCCTCTGGTATGTTGACACCTTAAGTTACTTTGAAGTTCTAGGAATCTCTTGAACGTATCTGTTCCTTGTATGGCAAGTGATGTGAGGTGATGTGACTGCAAATTTCTACACCATAAAAGGATGATTTCAACACCTCAACTTTGTAGCAATTTAGTGGGAGGGTCCTCGTCACTAATTACCTATTAAAATTAGCACAGTTCCTCCTCCTCAGTGGGCATGAGATCTTACGAATTTTTAACATAACACGCTATTCTATCTAAACAGATGTTTTTGTAATCAATCTGCATATTATTCTCATTTATTGTTTGCATTTCAAATTGTTTATCTGGACTTTAACAGATAAAGAAAAAAATAGTTTTGATGGTAATACAAACTGAACCTTTGACAGATGTTTTTTTAGCTACTTTTGTAGGTGATAAGAAAGTGAAATCATCACAAGGAGTAATATGTGGATTAGACTGTCTGTTAGCCTTTATGCAACGGCAAGAATTTATTGTAGCTCACTTAAAACATCATTCAATTACAGCTTTAACATGTTTAGGTGAAAGCATGCAGCCCTCTCTCAATCCTTGGCAGACTGGAAATCTTTCTTTCTTCTTGCCATTCTGGCCAAAAAGGATTGAGGTATAATTATAAAAAGGCAAGGCATTCAAAAAATATTTTGGTAATCCCACTCAATTAAAGTTTGAATGCAGCATGTGCCCGAAAATCTAGTGTGATGTCATGTTGAAGTCTATGAAGATAATTTAAAGTCACTGCTTTTCTAGATTAACATACATTGTTATCAAATACTGTAGATGAAACACTTGGGGCCAGATATGAGTAGGTTCAAGTTTGCAATTACGAAATAGCGAATGTTTGTGATTCGCTATTTGGTAATCACAAACACCCATGTACGAAAGTGTGCTTTACACTTTCAGCAATTCTCAGTCAGTCACAAATAGGCCTACCTCATTAATATTCATGAGGGAGGTCTCTTTGCGACCCATTGGGAATCATAAAAATCACAGGGATGGTGGTCTGCTGTTGTCATGACTGTGATTGCTATTAAATACAGAAATGTTTCATTTTTTAAAGCAGCCAATTTTCCCTAAAGCAACATGGGATGTGTTTCAAAAAGAAAAATTAAAATGTTTCTTTTCATCTTTTAAGAGTAGGCAGTGGTCGAAATAAAATATTTTTCCAACCATTCTCAAAGGGGAAGGGTTCCCTTGGAGATCCCTTGCCATTTCTGAAGGGGTTACCAGCAACTTGAAGTTGGTGGTAAAATGCAAATGTTTTGCTACTGCTTTTCTGTCACACAACAGTCACACATACCACTGTGATTCGTATTGGGATGGGACGCCCTAAACATGCCCCTTCTAATACCGACTCGCAAACCCAATTTGCAATTTAGTAATGGGTTATTGAATCGCAACTTGGGCCTTTGTACATTCAAAAATGCCTTTTTCCGTTCACAAAGGGCCCTATTCTGAGAATCAAGCCGTTTGCGAGTAAAAAAAAATTGTTATTACATCTGGGCCTTGGTTACTTCTTACTTTTTTTTTTGCAAAAACTCCATGTCAATGGGATATTATTTTATTGCTCTCAGTGCACTCCATCAAATGGGATGTGGCAACATGCCATCGATTTAGCTTTTAATTCAATTAAAACAATCATTAGCAAAGTAAATTGGTCTAACTATTTTGATTTCATAAGTAAAAGTGCTTATTCAATGAATGCTTAGTTTGTGTGTGTGGAGGGGAGTCATGAGTGGCTAATTATGAGATTGCATAAGCAACTGGGAGGATAGATAATATATTGGGGGCTGAAGACATGGACCAATGGTGGAATGAGCAATTGTATGTGTGGATGGATGAGTAGATAGTACATGAAGGGGTGAGTGAGACTGTCTCTGCATAAAGTCTAATCATACTAATCCTAAAGGCTGAGGGTTTGAAATCAGGATTGGTAATGTTAAAAAAATTACCAATCTTATGCCAGTGCAATCATTACACCAAGACAGCGAGATACATGGGGATATGTATTGCCTGGATGGGTAATCGTTGGTTTGAATTTTGAGTGTGTGCCTTTCTATCTGATTATGTTTACAATAAATTAATTTTTGAAATAAATAATTATTCACCACAAATAAAAAAAATCCAGGGATTCTAGTTTTAGGCGTGAGACAGAAAAATGTTGAAAATCCCAGCAATGCTCATAAAATGTTTCTGTAAAAGAAGTGACGTAGTACTGTCGGTTACCCTTTACTGGGACATCAGCAACGCACTGGTATTTGAAAGAGACCTTTATCTAAAGGATGTGGTTAACAAATAAAGAGCCTCTGTGTGCCCCACTTTTTCAATTATGTATTACCATTGATTTTCGCTTTTATACTATCAATGTGAAGCAGCATCTGTAGTTCACCAATTTAAAACTGGGCTAATTTAAAATGAGTTTTACCTGACTGAGTGGGTGCAATGAAGGAACTGCTGGAGTATTTTCATGGTGTGGGAGAACCATTCAATCCAATTTCAAAACTCACCAATTAAATTAGACCCGTATGATCCATTTAGCAATACAAGTAAAACTCCAGTCAGGAATAAAGTTAAGGAATTTATTATAAGTTCAGAACAAAGTCATAAAGATACATATTCACCAAATGCTGCCCAGGACGACAAAGTAAATTCAGACAGACTATTAATAAGACTAAACATTCAATGAGGAAAACACAAAACAATAATAATATTAACTGAGATATAGAAAGAAACATTACTCAGGCTCAGCAAGCATCAGTCAGTTTCAAATAATTAGAATTACAATTATCAGCTGAGCAAAAGGGAAACCCTACCATTGCCAACTTATGGGTAAGCATGTGTGGGGTGGAGCACATGTGGGGAAAAAAACAAAAAGGACAAAAAGGGCAAAAAGAATTTGGAAAATGGTAATCTCAGGCAGAAGGGTGCTAAGTAAGGTGGGCAAAAGATATGTAAAAAGGGAAAGCGTCAGCATGTCAGAAGCTCGGTCAGGAGTCTTCTGAAATGGGTTAGTAAGAAATCTCTAAGTCTCAGTGGGGCATCTCAAACTGCAATTTGAAGCATAATGAGGATAAAATAGAGATTATGTTGCTGTGTAACAACTTCAGCTATCCCACCTCAAGTCCTCTTCCAGTCTGCTTCTGTGACCTGCCCAGCCCCAAAGAGTCATTAAAGAGCTTGGGCATATGGCTCGACCTGGGTCTGACCATGGATCAGCATGCAACAAAGCTTGCTGCCAGTTGCAATGGCACCCTGAAAGTGTTGCGGAAGGCCCTTCATCTCCTTCCAGTCATGGCAAGACGGGTTGCTGTGCAGGCTCCGGTGTTAGCCCGGCTTGATTGCAGGAATGCTTTGATCTTAGGCTCCCCTTGCAATGTCACCAGGAAGCTACAGATGCTGCAAAATGTTGCCACACACTTGCTGATAAATATTCCCAAACATATGGCAATCTCCAAGGCTGTGAAGTATTTACACTGGCTTCCAGTGAAACGTCGCGTACAGTTTAAAACCCTCTGCATTATGCATAGGGCCATTAATGACAAAGGCCCTTTCTTGCTACATTCTCTTGCCTGTTCACACCTCCCAGAGAGATCCCTGCACTCATCATCTGCTCACTGAAGTTTCCCAGAGTCCACAGACCACAATCGGGGGGTTGTTCTACATCCTGTCTGGCCCCAAGATTCTGGAACCCCCTACTACTGGAACTGCACCTTTTAGATCATGAACTTTCTTTTTGTGAAGCCTTGAGGACCTGGCTTTTTGACATTTAACTCTGCCTTCTCCGCCATTCTCTCATTGTCTTGGGCAGTGCTTGGAGGCCTTCCAGTAGCTATGCGCTATATAAGGCTGCAAGAATAGAATAGAATAGGACTACAACATTTGTTTAACTTATTAGTCCATCTATTCAGAATATTCACATTCCAAGGACACTGTTACAACTTCTCTCTTTGTCTATACAATAGAGCTTATTACCAAAGCTAGTCTTCTCATGGGAACGAAGTCTGAAAGAAAGAAAACATTATGAAAATAAATCAGTATTTCCAGAACATTCATGAATTACAAAACATAATAGGCCTTACTTAGGCTAACACAAGTGAATTGAAGCAATACATTTAATTAATACCTTTTAATAAACAGACTTTTAATTAGTAACCATATGAATTCAGCATTAATAATGCTTCACTAGTATGTGTGTTACATTCATTTAAATGAAAAAATAACTTTGTTAAGACATTTCATTGAATATAATAGGGTAATACATTTCTTACATTTTGCATGCATTTTAAAATCATTAATCATTAGCAATTCAATGTCATTTCAATATATTCTGTTCGTATAAGACCTAAATTATAACATCATATTATTTAAATCTTGCAAATACTTGATTTAATTCAAATACCACTTATGTCGAACTCTACATCATGAATAAAAGCACATTAATGAAGATGTGTCAGTGCAATTTCTGCATTCAAACTATTAATACTTTGATTAATAGTCACTTATTGATGACTTTTGTGACACGAAGGACACTACTAAAAGTCAGACTACATCCCACCTGATTTCAAAGTGAGTGTATGCAAAACTATAACTCTCCATCCTGCTCTGAGAAGAGATCGGAAGGTGATTCACCTCTTTTAAATGTGAGCCTCTGATCTAAGGAACTCTCAAAAGTAATACAAATCACTGTGCATCATTGAATGGGCAAGACTGGGACTTTGAGAGTCACATTAGTCTATGTGGCATTGGTTAGAACGGACAGCAAAATTCTCCACAACATGGAGAACAAAGTGTGGTTTGGTCTTTTTAATAGAGTGGAGCCTGTGCTAGAAAGAAGTGGCAACCAGCCAGATTTCGGATACAGCAGCTATTTTTGAATCAGATGGGGATCTGTGTAGCTGCAGTGAAATATGCTGAATTTGTGTGGTGTAATTTGCCCTAGCTGGGACACAGTACTCCAGTGCCTGCATGTTGACTGCTTTGTGTTTCGAGCAGCAACCTGCAGGTGGGGAGGAACATTTCTTATATTCAAATCCAAGTGGACCCAAAACACACACCACATTTAAGGGGCCATCAGCTCTTCTTCTGTTCGAGTACAATACTGTCTGGAGCTACCTGGAGCCTAACACCTAGACCCCAATGGAATGGAGGGAAACAAAGCTGCACAGCTTTTTGTCACTTCACAAGTACTTAAGAGAACCTATGATGTGAAGGCAAGTTTTTGAGTGTGTTGATTCCCTGTAATAAGAAATATCCATGCACTGTAAGAATGTCAGATATATTGATGTTTACAGGTATTTACATAAATACTCATTTAACCCCTTCGCTGCCAGGCTTTTTCCCCCTCCTGTGCCAGGCCTTTTTTTGGCTCTTTGGGGCAGTTTGCGCTTAGGCCCTCATAACATTTTGTCCACATAAGCTAGCCAAGCCAAATTTGCATCCTTTTTTTTCCAACATCCTAGGGATTCTAGAGGTACCCAGACCAATTTGTTCAACACAAATTTGGCATTTTACTTGGACATATCCCATTTTTACGATTTTTTGTGCTTTCAGCCTCCTTCCAGTCAGTGACAGAAATGGGCGTGAAACCAATACTGGATCCCAGAAACCTAAACATTTCTGAGAAGTAGACAAAATTCTGAATTCAGCAAGGGGTCATTTGTGTAGGGTTTCCTACAGAAAATAACAACTGAAAAAGAAAAATATTGAAATTGAGGTGAAAAAAACTGCAATTTTTCTCTACGTGTTACTCTGTAACTTTTTTCTGCAATGTCAGATTTTTTAAAGCAATATACTGTTACGTCTGCTGGACTCTTCTGGTTGCGGGGATATATAGGGCGTGTAGGTTCATCAAGAACCCTAGGTACCCAGAGCCAATAAATGAGCTGCACCCTGCAGTGCGTTTTCATTCTATACCGGGTATACAGCATTTCATTTGCTGAAATATAAAGAGTGAAAAATAGCTATCAAGAAAACCTTTGTATTTCCTAAATGGGCACAAGATAAGGTGTTGAGGAGCAGTGGTTATTTGCACATCTCTGAATTCCGGGGTGACCATACTAGCATGTGAATTACAGGGTATTTCTCAAATAGACGTCTTTTTTACACACTCTCTTATATTTGGAAGGATAAAATGTAGGGAAAGACAAGGGGCAATAACACTTGTTTTGTATTCTATGTTCCCCCAAGTCTCCCGATAAAAATGATACCTCACTTGTGTGGATAAGCCTAGCGCCCGCGACAGGAAATGCCCCAAAACACAACGTGGACACATCACATTTTTTTAAAGAAAACAGAGGTGTTTTTTGCAAAGTGCCTACCTGTGGATTTTGGCCTCTAGCTCAGCCGGCCCCAGTGGGGGCAGAAATGGCCTAAAATAAATTTGCCCCTCCAACCCCCCAACCCCTCCCCGGGAGCGACCCTTGCCTACGGGGTCGCTCCCCCTGCGTGACATTGGCGCCCAAAAAAAAATCCCCGGTGCCTAGTGGTTTCTGCCCCCTTGGGGGCAGATTGACCTCAAATCAGCCGATCTGCTCCCAAGGGGGGCAAAAATGGTCTAAATACAATTTGCCCCCCAGGGTAGCGACCCTTGCCTAATGGGTCGCTCCCTATCTCTAAGAAAACAAACAAACAAAAAAATAACACAAAAAAAATTGCCCTGGCGCCTAGAGGTTTCTGCCCCCCCTGGGGGCAGATCGGCCTAATAACAATAGGACGATCTGCCCCCAGGGGGGGCAGAAATGGCCTAAAATAAATTACCCCCCCAAATCCCCCTGGGAGCGACCCTTGCCTACGGGGTCGCCACCCCCTACGAAATTCCTTTCCTTCACTTTGAAGCCTCTCTGGGCCTCCCCCACGTGATTGAAAGAGAAATGCTTTGCATTTCTCTTTCGATCGCGATGGGAGGAGGCCCTCAGTGATTGTCAGCATGCGATGCGCGCTGACGTCACAGGGGGGTGGGGGTGGAAGGGGAAGGGCTTCCCCTTCCATCCCTGCCTTGGGGGGGTGGGTGGGGAGCACACGGGGGAGAGCTAGCGCTACCCCCAGTTCCTGGGTGCAGGATGAGGTGATCTCGCCCAAGGCACCCGGGAACCGGTGCCCTGGACGGGATCACCTCGTCCAGGGCACCGTAGGGGTTAAATAGCATTTACTATTTGTTTCTATTTAATTCCATTATAGCGCTATTCATCCCTATGTAGGATGTCAGAGTGCATTATATAATACACAAGCATTAAAGATTGACAAAAATCATACAAATGTGTAATTCAGTGTACGAGATGTTAGAGAAGACAATGAGGATTTCAAAGTGTAACTATCACATTGTCTTTACTGGCAGGGATTTTATGTTAAGAGCGTATGACCGGTAGAAACACAAAGTCAGGATTTAAAAGGTAAGGTAGGGCTAGGAGATGTCTCCACTAATAAGACGTTATTACTACCCAAAGAAACCCTTTTTAACAGCCTTATAATAACAACAGATTGAACAAAAAAATAAGGTTCAAAACCTGTGCCTTGTTGTTCTCATGCAGGTCCTTGATGCCAATTCACAGCTCACTGTGCTATATTAGAAAGATTGAAATTTATGAACTGAAAAGAATAACATGATTTTTTGTCAAAAGCAGTAACACACTTACCTATCTACATAAAATACAGATCTGCTATCACCATGTTACGCAATGTACTTAGCGGAGACACATTAACCCTCCATGCTGCTTTGAGTTGAAACTGTGAATAGACAAAATACAGTTCTCTCCAGCAAGTGCATTAACCACCGGAGTTATCTTGCCATTGTGATTATTAGCTGAACTTTACTGGGCATGCAAAGATCTCTGCAGAAGGTGCCTTAACCAACAAAAATGTTTTAAAATGAAGCCTTTGCAACCAATTAAGCAAGAACATATTATTGTCATGTTTCTCCTTGTTGGCGATTTCTTTGTGGTGTAGCTTTTAAAAAATAAATGTATACATTGACTATCAGGCTGCTTTTTTTGTCTCTGTCCTTCGTGACTCCATCCCATTTTTGTTGCCATACCTTGATGCACAATTTAGGGGTTCCCAGTGTAAAGTTTTTTCAATGGCAGCACTGAGCAGAGCAACACATTTAACATGTGCATATATGTATCTCTCTCTCTCTCTCTCTCTGTCTCTCTCTCTTTCTCTCTCTCTCTCTCTCTCTATATATATATATATATATATATATAAAGCAGTACGTCCATCTTAACCAAGGTTTATTATGTTAAGCTGGCTTATAATGGAAAAATAGAAGTAATTTAGGTAAGCTTCATCTACAATCCAATGAGAAAGGCTGTTGTTTCAATATTAGTGTAATAAATAGAAAATAATGATTTAAGTATATGAGTGTTTCAAAGTATTACCACTTTGTAGTACAATGAGACCCATCTGCCTTTCATTTTAATGCCAGGGTCTGCACAATGAAAGCAAATTGCCCAATGGCTGTTGCATGTGGGTGATTGTTGTTAGGTTTGCTATTCAATAGACATGGCATTTTTTGGGTTTGCTAATAACTTTGGTACCATTTGACGAATCTACACAAAGTTATCCATAAAAAAGCAGATTCAATTCAGCTCCTCCTGGAAAGTTTCAGGGTGATCCGTCAAAGTGGATTCTAAGAAAAAAAGGAAGTCCCAAAATGCAAATCCACATACAGTTTTCATAGACTTTTTTAGGCAGCGCTATCGCAAAAGCTGCTGAACAGAATTTCACCAAATTTCGCAGGAAGCTAGATCTCGGTCCACAGATTGCATTTTGTGGTGTAAATCCATTCAGTAGTTTTTGAAAAATAAAGGGACAAACATTTTTGCATATCTGGACTGTTGAGTCAAAGGGGCACCTGTGAGAGACTTGAGGGAATGCTAATTAAAAAAGTGAGAGTTGTGATTGGCCCAGTGAACCTTTTTTGCCCTTGGGCACTCTGATTGGCTTCCAGCAACATGAGAACATTGACTCACTGTATTCAGGGGATCCCATGCCCCGAGCACAGTAGTATCCCTGCCCGCACTACCGCAGGCAGGGAAACGTGTTTGCTTCCAGCTGGCAAGGGCATTTTTGGATCTCCCACCAAACAAGAGCAAACACCAAAGACCTGATTTAGATATTGATGGATGGGTTACTCTGTCACAACGGTGACGGATATCCCGTCCACCGAAATCTAAATCCCATTATGTCTCACATGATTTAGATTTCGGTGGACGGGATATTCGTCACCATTGTGATGGAGAAACCTGCTCACCACTATCTAAATCATGCCCTAAGTCTGCTCCCAGCCATCTGGGAGCAGACTTGTGTTCTGTTTCTCTTCTGTTTCCCTGCCCACATATGTGAATGCATATGCAGGCAGGGAAACAGACTGATATTGCTCCCACCCTGAGGGAGCAAGCATAAATAGCTTTTCCCTCCAGGCGGGAGCAATGCTGGTTCCCACACCATTGGATGAGCTGGCTGGGGCTGCGAGGTCCCTTGGGTCCTCGATCGGTGCCCCCAATGTGTGATCTGTGGGTGCCCTGGGTGGGCTCCAAGGTGTCAATGGAGGATAGGATCCCAGGGGCCAAAAAGGGTAAGGGAGGGGGCCCCCTGTTTACTCTACTTGGCCTCAGGGGATGGGGTCACCCGGGCCTCCTAAGGCTCGAGAAAGTGGACTCCATGCCTCCCTCTCCATAGACATGGGGATAGGGATCCCAAGACCCAAAGGCCTACTCTGCACTGCACACACCAAAGGCTGTATATAGCTATATTGTGTAAGCTTGCACCGCTTTTGAATAAAAAAATGACGCAAAGGCGGTGCTAACTTTTCATAAATCAGGCCCTAAATATCCACAGTTAGGACAGGTAGCTTTGTCTGCCTGCAACTCACACCCCACTTTATTAGTTTATCCGATGTGTTGTATAGCAAGCATAATGTCCTAAATTCAGGTTCACAGAATGTACTTCCCCCTCCGCCGTCTATAATGCTCTATGTTTCTCTGAGGGCGTCACCTCACAAGAGAGAACTCTACTTCATTTAGCAGCCAGCTGAGGGCTATTATCACTCCTCTGTTCACAAAATCCCTGATACATAGTACTAATCAGAGATTTCTGGTTAGTTTCAGTGAAATTCAACTTTATGATGGAGTCTTCCAAATGCACTAAACAATTACCACTATAATGAAAATCTTACCTCAACTGTAGATATTTAAGGGAATGATGATGGGGAAGGCTAATTGTGGCTTGCAAATCGACAAAAGAGAGAAAGCCATTTATGTCAAAATGTTTCCCCACCATCAGATTACCTTGTCTTGCCCAGGCTTTGCAGATAGGATCACAAAAAAATGGGTTATACCATAATGGTATTTTCTCATAAATTAATTTCATTGAGCATTTAGTACATATTTCCTTCCGAATGAATATGGTATCCCTAACAAGCTTGAACCTCACCCTCTTGTAGTAATTAGGGTCTGTATTTCGATATAAGAAAAAACGGTTTTCAGGGCCTCGAGCCAAGTAGTAGTCTAATACCAATACTTCTGAGTCTACAAACATAAGTAGGTTGCGCAGTCAGCCCACAAATGTGGCCTAAAAATATAGCTTGAAATCTGAATCTGTATGCCCCCGTCTATATGTTAGCTTCATTTGGCCTATAGCATGCCTTGCCCACTTATAACTTCAGATAAAACTGCTTATAACGCCTTCCAGCTTCTTAAAAAATCTATTTGGTACTCTTAATGTAATTTTTATAATATTACACCGAAAAATAATGCTTATCAGGAGTTTATTGGAGGATTGTAGTTCATGAGTGACAGACTTGAGTAGGGATTCATAATTTAATTTGAAGATTTTTCAACCTACGGGCATAGTTTAATTCCTAGATAGCTAGCTGTATTTACCGTCCTGGAGATTGGGCTTATGATTTAATAACAGTTGGGTTTTAGCAATATTTAGTTTATATCAAGAAAACACCTCGAATTTCTCAGGCTCTGTGACAATACATTCCATTACCATTGATGGTTTAATTGAGTATATGGCTATATCATCAGCATGTGTGCTAACCTTCAGTTCATAGCCTGCAGAAATCATGGGCTCAATTTCCACATTCCTCTGTAGTGCCAGCAAGAACAGCCCCAAATATAGTGAAAATAACGAAGGGGAAAGTAGTCAGCCCTGTTGAGTGCCTCGCTGCATCATAAAAGGAGATGATACTACTTCAACATATACTAGTTTAGCGACAGGGGATTTATACAGAGATCGTATCCACCTAGTAAACTGTTTGCCAACCCCAAAAGCTCCCATAGTTACCCATAGGCAGTCCCAGGTTACATGATCGAAAGCCTTTTCAGCGTCGAGTAGGATCATTGCTAACTTAGAACCCATTTTCTCTGCTATGTTGAAGGCAGCAATGGCTGTATTAATGTGGCTGGTGGTGTTTCTACCTGAAATAAAGCCATGATGTTCATTAGGAAATATATGAGGTGGCACCGGGCAAGTGATTGGCCAATACTTCAGCGTACATCTTAGCATCAGAGTTGATGGGGAAAATGGGCCAGTATGAATCCATTTCTTCCGGTGGCTTACCCTTTTTAGCACAAACCATGATTCTAGTCATGTTCCAAGAGTCCAAAACCTTACTAACATCATCAACACATTGCACCACACTAGGAAAGGAGGGATATTATGATATCCTTGAATATTTCCTAAAACTCAAGCGGAATAGAGTCCTCCCCTGTCACCTTCCCTGAAGGCAAAGCCGTAAAAGCGACATCTACTTCCCCTGTGGTAATATCTGTCTGCAGAGATGTTGCCTGGACATCCTCCATTTTCGGCACCCCACTGCCCTAAATATAAGCCATGAGTTCTGATCCATGCGATATTTGAGATTGGCTATACAGCGCTTGAGAAAATGGAGAAAAGTGCTTTGTAATAGTTTGGGGTTAGGTGTACACACCTCAGTCTAAACCAACAATATGCTTAATCAAACAACTGGCTCTTCTATCTGAAACTTGATGGGCCAGAACTCGGCCGACCTGCACCCTATATTCATATTGGATGGTTTTATTTTTTAAATAATGAACTGTCACCTTCTCCTTAAGATTATCACCCAAGTTAGATCTTCTGCTAATGAGCTGAGCCTGTATTACTTGTTCATCCGGACTTTCAGGCTTAATAACAGAGGCGTGTGCTACTTCCAACTGCAGTATTGCCTGTGCGAGCTGATTATCCTCTAAAAAAAAAGAATTAAAAGCAAAATCAAAACTATATAAATTACAACTAACAATTACCATTGGTTCAATAAAGAGCAAAATGAGATGACTGAATACCAGGTACAAAAAACTGGGAACCAACTGTAAAGTACTGTACAAACCAAGAGCATGCCAGGAAAGAAGAAGAATTAATGTAACTCTTAAATGTAAAATATCTTAAATTATTAACTCTTAACCTTAAAAACTCATAAATAATTGTAATTGATTTAATTACATTTATCTTTCTAAAACTTATATCATTCATAAATTCCTAAATGTGCAATATAGCTACCTACATGACATCACAAAAAATGAAACCCCTAATATTATATAAGGGTTGTACCTACACTAAAGAGAGTACTGCAAATGAAAGAACCCACTGGAGTAAATATTATTCTACCTGGTGGTATGATCGAGCAATTACCATAAATGATGCTTTTGAGAATGTGAAATCACACAAACCTCCACCTAATATAGCTGAAGTGCAAATTTGTAACATAGTGGGAGGCTTGAAAGAAGAAAGCACTAGCTCTTCAGAACCAAAAGGAGCAATACTAAAATACTATGAGCCAGATGTACAAAGCATTATTCTGATCGCAAATGGCCCATCAAGTAGTTTGCAACTGGAAAAAGGCTTTTTCCAATGTCAAAAAGGCAAAATGAGAATCAAGCAACTCATTGCCAAATCGCATTTTGCTTTTGGGATTCGGTATTTGGAAGGGGTCTGTTTAAGGGCATCCCTTCCAAATACCAGATTGGTATAGTATGTATTACTGTTTTGAAACCGAATTCCGGTCACAAAACAGTAATACTTTACCACCAGTTTCTAACTGGTGATAATCCATTTGCAAAGGGGAAGGTGCCACCAAGGGGCCCCTTCCCCTTTGTGAATGTAAATAATAATGTTTTTTAAGAGCAGGCAGTTGTCCACGGACCATTGTCTACTCTTAAAAAATGAAACTGCAAAGTTTATTTTTTTTCTGTGTAAACACATTCCGTTTTCAATTAAGGAACATGGTCTGCATTAAAAAAAAAAGAATGCTTTATTAAAAACCAATCACAGACATGGTAGTCTGCTGAGCCCAGCAGGGCACCATCCCTAATGGGCAGCAAATTGTGACCTACCTCATTAATCTGCATGAGGTAGGTCTATTTGTGACCCACTAGGAATCGCTAATGAAACTCAAAAGAGTTTCATACATTGGGAAGACTGATTTCCTAATTGCTATTCGGAGAGAATCAAAATGAGTAAATCTGTACTCCTAATGTTAGTACATCTGGCCCTATATGCTTAACCTTCTTGAAGAAGTAATGTGACATACAAAGTTCTTCCATACCAAACCTAAAGAGACTACGTATTAGACCCAGAAAGATTGAATGATAAACTGTGAATGTCCCAAAAGGATTTAATGACATTTGTGCCTGACTATCAAATACTAAGTCACACATGGAGAACTTCTTTCTCTATGACAATGAAAATAATGAAAAAAGAATTTAGCTTTCAGCACAGTTAACACTATACTAAACCTAACACAGTGCACTAGCAGGCTTGTGGATGGCACTTTTAAGTCCTATTCCCAAACCCTTTACCAAGATATAAACTATTCACAACCAGTATCAAAACGTACCACTAATGTGTTTTCACTTGCCCAACAATCAAAACACCATGTTTCAGGAGTTACGTGAAAATTATGAAAGAAAAAGCTAATAATTACTATCCCTTAAAACGGTAATAGATTTTGAACAGGATAAAAATTGTTAAGGATTCAGGGGGTCATTCCGACCCCGGCGGGCCGGGGTCGGCGGGAGCACCGCCAACAGGCTGGCGGTGCTCCCCAGGGTATTCTGACCACGGCGGTTCAGCCGCGGCCAGAAAGGGAAAACCGGCGGTCTCCCGCCGGTTTTCCGCTGCCCTGTAGAATCCTCCATGGCGGCGCAGCTTGCTGCGCCGCCATGGGGATTCTGACCCCCATACCGCCATCCTGTTCCTGGGGGCCGAATGGCGGTATGGGGTGTCGTGGGGCCCCTGGGGGCCCCTGCAGTGCCCATGCCAATGGCATGGGCACTGCAGGGGCCCCCGTAAGAGGGCCTCACCCTGAATTTCAGTGTCTGCTTAGCAGACACTGAAATTCGCGACGGGTGCTACTGCACCCGTCGCACATCCTCCACTACGGCGGCTCCATTCGGAGCCGGCATCCTCATGGAGGGGTGTTTCCCACTGGGCTGGCGGGCGGCCTTTTGGCGGTCGCCCGCCAGCCCAGTGGGAAACCCAGAATACCCGCGGCGGTCTTTTGACCGCGCAGCGGTATTCTGGCGGTTCCCTCCAGGCGGGCGGCTCCCGCCGCCCGCCGGGGTCAGAATGACCCCCTCAGTCATTAAAGTATATCCTCACACAGCAATAGAAGAATATTATTTCAATTTTAAACAAATTGTGTGAGAACATCTCCAAAAATCAATATTTAGCATAGACTCAATACATAATTTGCATTTGAAATGAAAAAACATATCGCCCTTGCACATGGGCCACTAACCTAGGTTATACACCGTTATGAATTACTACTTATTACCAGCCTAATTACTACTATTACTACACCCTTGTTAGGCTACTTTGAAGACACTTTCGTTGGATGCAAGCAATATTCAGGGCTCAGGCACTTGGCCAAGTTCCCCATTCTCTGGGGAAATGTGGGCAACGGTGTACTCTCCCTGGATGCCACAATGAAAAAAATAATAGCATTCAGGACTTATGAAAGAAACAGTACCTGACCCAACAATTATGGCCTATACTATCCAAGCAGACTTGTCATATGCATTAGATGTAAGACAACAAGGTCCCACTCTTATCAAATAACCAAGGATTAAAATACCTAAAAAAACATAGCTAAACCACTACTGTAGCCTACTCCATCATACACACATTGAATCACTATACTAAACATATTAACTAATTCAAACAACTTTCTTTTATAAATAATGTATATTGTTTTAAAGTAATTCAAATTGTAATTTGTTCTAAAACATTCTGACACAATTTCAACTTGAAACACCAAATAAAAGCACAGGATATTAACGTTGTCCAAGCCTTGCCTCTAAACTACCTCATAAATAGATTAGACAGGGTGGATGCAAGAGGTGGTGATATAGCCATTATTCACAGGGATGTCATTAAATGTTCTTCTGTGCTCCTTAACATTCTGAGCTGTGAAAGTATGTCCTCTTTGTTAGCATTAAATGCTACTTTTACGTTTTCTGGAATTTCCATATATAGACCACCAGGCTCCTATGACCATTTTATTAATGCTCTTCCCAGCCTAGTTGCAGGCTAAGCTCTTAACAAACCCAATTTCACTCTTCTTTGGGATTTTAACATTCATGTTGATGACCTCACAATGTCACACCAAGCATCTTCTCTTTGATCTTGCCTCGTTGGACCTCACCCAATTTGTCAGAGGCCCTAAACATGTAAAAGGTCATACAATTGATCTTGTATTTAGATATTATCACTAAGCTACTGGTACAAAGCCCTCTCCCTCTTGATTGGTCTGATCATTCTTTAATTGTTCTGAAACTTCCCATTCCCTAGACTTCTATCCCCCCCTCCATCGGCCAGGCAGATGGGCCATTGTTGGACCAAGCTGAACCTTGGAAAATAGACTACGGCACTGGAAAATTCCAAACCTGCCCCCCTCCATTAAATTATTTTATCCTCCCATAGATTCAATGAGTGGATTTTCAACTCATTGGACACCGTCCTACTGGCGAAAGTATATACCAATGGTCATCATGGTAGGAAATCCCCTTGGTCTAATCCACATCTATTGGAGCTAATAAAATAATGCAAAAGTCTGGAGAGAAGGTGGAGGAAGTCCTATGACAAAAAAATGAAAGTCACATATAGGAAAGCCATTAGAAACTATCATGCCGAAATAAGAACTGCCAAGCCTCCTCCTACTTGACCAAAATAGAAAACTCATCTAACTCCCCCAAAGAGATTTTCCAGATCTTTAAAGAAATTATTCAGCCTGTTCTATCTAATGCCTCTTCAGAGGCTTCTTCTGAGCATTGCAACACGCTGGTGCTCTTCTTCCAAAAGAATGGATATTTATTCTGCCTTTTCTGATAGGTCAATTCAGGAAGTCAGTCAAGCTAGCCAGCCCATTTTACAGCAACCTGACACCAAGCTCCTGGTCTTTTCAGTCCTTACTGCTGAAAGCTTGATAGATCTTATGCATGTGGTAAAATCCGGGTCTCCCTTAGACCCCGCACCTCCTCTATTCCCTGCCAGGGGTCAGACACAATTGCCCCTCTCCTAACTGACCTACTTAACTTATTGCTGAAACCCCTGCCGTCGACACCAAGTTGGTTATGTCATTCTCCTGTGGAGCTTCGTAAACATAGCCAGGAACTTTCCTTCCATAAGGCTTTGAAAACCTTGATGTTTTGGACTTAGTTTGGGTGTATCCAGCTGTTTACAGTGCCCGTTTTAACTCTGGGAGGCCTCCTGGCAGCAATGCACTATACAAAACCTATAAACATAAACATAAACATAGATTATTATTTCCTAAAACATTAAATTACATACAAATACAGACATAGGGCCTCTTTTGGACCTCGGCGGTCTTTTTCAAAGACCGGCGAGGTACTGCCGTGTTGAAGACCACTAGTGCAGGCGGTTTTCTGCACAGCGTATCATGACTGCTGGCAGCCCTCCACATTTTTCCGGATGGAGAGCCGCCAGCAGCCATACTGGTGGTCGGCGGTGAAGTGGAGGCTATTCCACCTCCACCACCATGTCATCAGAACACCGCCCATCGAATCACAACCCATGATTCGGTGTGTCGGTGTTCTGGTGACGGCGTGCTGGCGGTGGAGCAGCCCCCATGGATCCCGTTTCCTCCCGGAGGATCACCAGACAAGGGAAGGTGATCGTCTGTTCGGGGAGGGGGTGGGGGGTGTTGTGTGTTGTCTGTGTGCATGGGGGTGTGCGTGTGCATGTGTAGAGGGGTGTGTGAGTGCGTATATGCATGCAGGGGGTGTTGTGTGTATGGAAATGTGTGAGTTTATGTCTGTGTGCATGTGTGCGTGTATGTGTAGTAGGTGTGTGAGTGCGCGTGTAGGGGTGTGTGTGTGTAAATGTTTTGGGGTGTGTGGGGTCCTGCCACTTTTGGGCGTGGTAGGGGGGTCGTGGGTTTGGGGAGAGGACTCTGGGGAATCTGGGGAGGGAGAGGGTGGGGGAGACCCCTATCAGTGCCAGGGAACGAATTCCCTGGCACTGATAATGCCGACCGCCATGGATTTTGTGGCGTTACAGAACCCCACGAAATCCATGGCGGTATGCAGGGTTGTGATACCTCCGGCGGTCTAGTGACGGCCACCGGGCTGGAGACCGAAGTCTCCAGCCCAGCGGTCGTTACCACCCTTGCGGTCGGAGTGGAGAAGTGGCGGTTTGGCATGGTGATAACGGCCATGCTTGTAATTTCATTTTTTTTACCGTCGGCCTGTTTGCAGTATTACCGCCACTTCTGCACCGACCACCAGGGTTGTAATGAGGGCCATATTTAAACATTGAAGAAAATTACACATATGTTTTATAAACTAAACCATAAGAAATGTCAATAATTATACCACCATGACTATAAAATTCCATCCATAGAACACAAACCAATGGATAATACTACTACTCCATAGTAACATAAAGAAGACATGTCAACATAAATATGTAAATTATCAGATATAACTCGAACCTACCCAACATTTTGACTATCATAATAAAATAAAAAATGCTTGTAGTTCTCACCCATAAACCAAAGAATGGCCAATTCCAGAAATACAACCTACAAACACTTTCAAAATAAAGTAACTATAATAATCTAATCACAATACAAGAACTTAAAAACTCATTACAGGATAAATTACGCCCTAACATTCTATATGTACATAATATTTTACACAACTCAGTGATGAAAACCACTTTTACTAAAACCACATAGCTTTTCTATCAGTACTGTAGACTCATCTGACCTAACATTATTAGTTACAGATTGAAAAATGAATGACCTTACTTGAAATACAGAGCTGCATACCTAGAAGCCCACTCCTCATTGAACGCTGCTCCATAATGAAGAAGAAAAATGACTACAGAATGCAGTTAGCAGTAAAAGAATTGGCAATGAAATATAAAAAATTACTTTGCTTAAATAGAAATAAATGAAAATAGTAATTTAATAACTATTCGATAATCTACATAATATGTTATAAATTGTATATAACTGTATTAAAGATATAACAAATGACCTCCTTACGACTTTGGAAGTCCCACCACGGGACGACAAAAGCCACGGGGAGGATACCACTGTCATACCGATGGCATCCCCCCAACCATATTAAAATGTTCTCACCGGGCTGACCAGTGGGAACATTGTATTACACGTTCCCACCAGGCTGAACGGCTGGAACAGTGCTACGATACTGGCCTCAGCTTCTTTAAGGGAGCCAAGGCCAATACCAAATCACACTAGCACCATCAGAATGCGCACTGTCAGTGCACAATCCGATGGTGCTGGGCAGGGGGCCTTCTTCCCTGCCCATGCCATGGGCAGTGCAGGGGCCTCACTGTGGCCCCCAGCACTGGCTTTCCACTAGCCTTTCCATGGCGGGCTCCCCACCTTTGAAAGCCTGGTTAAAAGCTGAGTTGTAATCAGTTAGGCAGCACTGAGTTCAGCGCTGCCCTCGCTGAGTACAACTCCAACGACCGTCACCCTTCTGGAAACCATGTTCCTGGTGGGGACAGCGGTCCTCTGGTGGGTCTGCCCGCCAGAGTTGAAATGTGGCGGTTGGACCGCCACAGTTACGGCGGTCCGACCGTCACAGCGAGACTGGCGGTTCTTGGACCGCTAGCCTCTCAATGAGGCCCAAAATGTTTACAATAATAAAATATCTTTTTTATAAATACTGCTTAGTAATAACCAAATCCATTCATTATCAGTATTTATTAATATTCTATTTTCATATGTAAAACGACTTTGATTTTGTTAACTGTCTGCAGGAAAGATGTTATTATTTTTTTAATGTGCAAGAATTTTTCCATTAAAATAACAAATATGTTACAATTGTATTCTACATTACTGTAAATAAGTTTTTTGGCATCCTGCAACTGTGAAACCGCCATGGAAAGGCTAGCGGAGAACCATGTTGTAATCCGCAGGGCAGCGCTGCATGCAGCACTGCCCTGGCTTAATTGAAACCTGCATCAGCCCATTGGGATTACTGATTCCGGCAGAGGCGGAGGTACCCTGGTGGTCGGACTGCCAGGGTCCTAAGGTGATGGTCAGATTGCCACAGCAGCGGCGGTCCAGACCGCCACTGTGAGTCTGGCAGTCTAGTGAATGCAAGATATGTAGATAGGCCCTTACTCTTCTAACTCCAAGCCCAACCTGATTTGGCAAATTGTTTATGTAATGGGAGTTTTGTGGAGTGCAGAATTACCTCTCAAACTCCAAAAGCATGTTGATTGGGGAAAATGTTTAATTTTGAAGAGTGCAGATTTGCTTTTCTAACTCCAACCCTACTACAACTGAAGAAAGTACATTCTACTTAAGAACCTACTGTCATGGAGGGACATGCTTAATTTTGGGAAGTTCAGATTTACTGCTCTTACTCCAAACCCTCACCCACTGGGGGAACTGTTCAATTTTGTGAAGTTATTAATTGAGGTTCTAACTTCAAATGCACACTCTTTGGGAAAAGTGTTTACTTTTGAGGAGTTCAGATCTGCTAGTCTAACTCTAACCCCAATATCATAGAGACATTTTTTTATTTTAGGAAGCACAGTGCTAGAAATGGGGTCTTGGGTTGGCAGTCAGGTTACCCCCTCTCCAATCAGGGACCCTCACTCTAGTCAGGGTAAGTCACACACAATCCAAATTATCCTGTGCCCACCCTCTGGTAGCTTGGCACTGAGCAGTCATGCTTAACTTAGAAGGCAATGTGTAAAGTATTTGTGCAATAAATCATGCAATAACACAGTATAACACCACAAAAATACACCACACAGTGTTTAGAAAAATGTATAATATTTATCTGGATATTTGCAGGTCAAAACGATAAAAGATGCAATAAGAAAATGTAAAGATATCACTGAAAAGTGATATAAAGTGTCTTAAGTCTTTTAAAAGCAAACAAAGTCTCTTTCAAGCATATATAATATTTATCTGGATAATTGCAGGTCAAAAAAGATCAAGATTTGATAAGTTCACATTGAAATATCACTTTAGAAAATGATAAAAAGAGTATTTACTCTTTAAAAAGCAACAACTGTCTCTTGCAAGCACAACAAAGTACATAGTTTACATTCATATTCTCCGCAAGGGACCGCAGAGGAGAAGATGCGTAGAAAACAGGGAGGTGTGCGTTTTCCCGGGTGCACCCAGATGATGTGTCGATAATTTCCCATGCAGGGAAGGCTTTGTGTTGATTTACGGGGCGCTGACTTGGATCCTCTTCGGGTTGCGAGGTTTTCGAATGCCCCAGGACGAGGCGGAGAAATCCTGGGTGTGCAGGATGAAGTCACAGGAGCTGCGTCGATCCAGTGGTTAATGGGAGGAAATTTCTGCTGCACGGCAGGCGCTGCGTCTATTCTTCTTGCAGAAAGTCAGGCTTCGTCGTTCCGGCTCAGCTATGCGTTGATGCAGTGGGCCGTGCATTGAAGTGGCACTGCATCAATCTCCTCTCAGGAAGCCGGGCTGCGTCGTTACGGTTCGGCGTGCAGAGATTTTCTCACCGCAATGCAGGCTGTGCTTCGTTTGTGGCAGGCTGTGCGTTGAATTTCAGCCACACATGGAGTTCTTTGCAGGAGGAAGTCTTTTTGGTCCTGAGACCAAAGGTCAAGGAACAGGAGGCAAGCTCTATCCAAGCCCTTGGAGAGCACTTCTCAGCAGAACCAGAGGTCAGCAAGGCAGCAGGGCAACAGCAGGGCAAGAGCAGGGCAGCAGTCCTTTGCAGAAAAGCAGTCAGGTGAGTCCTTTGGGCAGCCAGGCAGTTCCCTTTGGCAGGTTACAGGGTCGTGGTCAGAGTTTCTTCACCAGTGGTATCTTGTCCGGAAGTGTCTGAGTTGGTAGGATCAGAAGCCCTGTTTAAATACCCAAATGTGCCTTTGAAGTGGGGGAGACTTCAAAGAGTGGCTTAGAAGTGCACCAGGTCCCCTTTCAGTTCCATCCTGTCTGCCGGGGTCCCAGTAGGGGGTTTGGCAGTCCACTGTGTGAGGGAAGGCCACTGTCCTTTCAAATGTAAGTGTCAGGTCCTCCAGCCTCCCAGCCCAGGAAGACCCATTCAGTATGCAGATGTGTGCAGGTGTGACTGAGCATCCTGTGTTTGGGGTTGTCTGAGTGAAATGCACAAGGAAGCTGTCAAGTAACCTAGCCAGATGTGGGTTGTAAGGCACAGAAGGATTTAAGTGCAGAGAAACGCTCACTTTCTAAAAGTGGCATTTCTAAAATAGTAATATTAAATCCAACTTCACCAGTCAGCAGGATTTTGTATTACCATTCTGGCCTTACTAAATATGACCTTGTTACTCCTTTCAGATCAGAATCTATCACTCAAACAGTATATGAGGGTAGCCCTAATGTTAGCCTTTGAAAGGAGCAGGCCTCACAGTAGTTAAAACAAATTTAGGAGTTCTATACTACCACGACATATAAACTACACAGGTATATGCCCTGCCCTTTACCTACACAGCACTCTGCCCTGTGGGTTACCTAGGGCCTACCTTAGGGGTGACTTCTATGTAGAAAAAGGGGAGTTTTAAGGCTTGGTAAGTACTTTTAAATGCCAAGACGAAGTGGCAGTGAAACTGCACACATAGGTCTTGCAATGGCAGGCCTGAGGCATGGTTAAGGGGCTACTTATGTGGGTGTCACAATTGGTGCTGCAGGCACACTAGTAGCATTTAATCTACAGGCCCAGGGCACATATAGTGCACTTTACTAGGGACTTATAAGTAAATTAAATAAGCCAATTGGGTATGATTCAATGTCACCATGTTTTAAGGGAGAGAGCATATGCACTTTAGCACTGGTGAGCAGTGGTAAAGTGCGCTGAGTCCTAAAACCAGCAAAAACAGTGTCCAAAAAATGGAGGGAGGCAGGCTCCCCATACACAAACAAGCACAATTCAAACTCTTCACTCACACTTTAAGGCACTAAATAAATCTGGCCCAGCATACCTTAACAATTACATGTGATTTCACAAACCTTCCTGACAACTCCGCTAGACTGGACTTCCACATGGACACATCATACACATACAGAAAACCAGATAGGGCGGTCAAGTCTTCTCCTAATTCACTCCTAAATTATGGAACTACTGCCACTACAATGGGACCTCTGCCTGCTCTTAAAAATGTTTTTTCAACTTTCACAAAGGGGAAGGGGTCTCATGGGGACCCCTTCCAATTTGAAAATGGATTACCATCAACTTTGGTATAGTAGTAAAATTCATGTATTTGTGACCGCTCATCAGTCGCAAAAGCTTGATACATAACACCAGAAGTTAATATTTGGAACAGATGCCCTAAACACACCCCTTGCAAATAGCGATTTCTACATCCAAAAAGCAATTCTGAAGAATCACAGATAGAAAGTTTGTGCATCAGGAACAGCATTTTTGCCATCGCAAGTGGCCCGATTCTACAGTATTTTCAAACCAATGTTCTAACCCAAAGATAGTCTTGACTTGATAATAAAGTGGAATACTGGCCAGTCGTGCAGCATCGATTGTGCTTGTAATTACTCTTGCAAGGAGTAAGCAGGATGTCATGTGTGTGTCACTCAGGGTGTCTGATCTGGCAACGTTTTGACTCAAAAGAGTAGATGTATGATGAAGATCAGGACAGCAATCTCTCCAAGATTTAGGGGGTCATTTTGACCTCGGCGGTCTTTTTTAAAGACCGCCGAGGGACCACCGTGCGGAAGACCGCCAGTGGTGGCGGTTTGCCGCTCGGCCTATTATGACCGTTGGCAGCTCTCCATCCTTTTACGGACGGAGAGCCGCCAACAGACATACTGGCGGGAGGCGGGGGAAGTGGAGGTTGCTCGACCTCCACCGCCACGCCAACTGAACACCGCCCAGCGAATCACATCCTGTGATTCACTGTGGCGGTGTTCTGTTGGCGGTGTGGTGTCGGCGGAGCTGCCCCCATGGCTCCCGTCCCCTCCCGGAGGATCGTCGGACCAGGTAAGTCGACCGTCCGCGAGGGGAGGGGGGGGTGTTGGGTGCGTGCATGTGTGTATGTAGAGTGGGTGTGTGAGTGCGTGTATGCCTGCGGGGGTGTTGTGTGTATGGGAATGAGTGCATGTATGTCTGTGGGTATGTCGGTATGGATGTGTGCATGTATGTTTGAATGTGGGTGTGCGTGTATGACTGTGTGTGTGGATGTAGGCATGTATGTCGGCGTGTGTGCATGTAAGTATGTAGGTGGTGCCTCCGTGCGTGTCGTGTGGGTATGGGTGAAGAGATGTTGGGGGTTGGGGTGGGGAGGGGGGCCCTGCCACCTTTGGGGGGGTGGCAGGGGTGGTGGGGGGGTAGGGGTGGGAGTCAGGGTGGGGGTGGGAGGTGGGGGAGACCCCTATCAGTGCCAGGGAAGGAATTCCCTGGCACTGATAGTGCTTACCGCCATGGATTTCTTGCTGGTTCAAACCGCTGGAAATCCACTGCGGTAAGCCGGGTCCAAATACCACCGGCAGGATAGTGACAGCCGCCGGGCTGGAGACCCAGGTCTCCAGCCCGACGGTCGTCTCCGCCCTGGTGGGCGGAACGGAGAACCGGCGGATGACCATGGCGGTAACCGCCATGGTCATAATTCCACAAAGTAAGACCGCCAGCCTGTTGGCAGTCTTACCGCCGGTTCTCCGCCTTCCGCCAGGGTCATAATGACCCCCTTACTGTCCTACTTTCAACATGTCAGCAGAATGTCTGCTGGGATCAGTATGGGGGAGTGATCTGGTTCCATTGTGAGCTTGTGTCCCGGGGGCTACAGAATAGCAGAGATGAGAACTGCAGCATCTTTGAAACTTGGAGTTCCACTGAGGATGTCAGCAGGATGTCAGCTGCGTTTTCAGCTTGTATTTCTGCCTCTAGCAGGTCATGGGATTGCAGTGCTATGAAATCAGGCCAACAGCATCTCCAGCAACTGTAGTTCCACTTTAGGGAGTCATCTGGCCGTCTTATCACATAGGTACCAAGTAAAACGTGCAATCAGTAAAAAAAAGTTATCAATAGACTCGATTTTTCTTTGGTAGATACTTTATTACACACAAATTTTAAAAAATTACATGTAACAAATGTGTCATTTTAATCATTTTTTATCATTATGAATGTTTTATGTTTATTTAAATATTGTAAATAAAAATATTACAATCAGTTTGTTCTCGCACAAATTATAAACTGATTCAGAATATCCCACGGTAATTCACAATAGTCTATATTCCTATTTCTTCAAATATATCTTTATTTGATTTTAATCCAGATACAGCCAGACAACACCTGTTTCGAGGGGCACACCCTCTTCCTCGAGGCTTTTATGTGATTGATGACATCAGTTTGTATAGTTTCTTAATCTGGCGATTGTATGTAAATCACAATATTCAATTTTAAGGTCCCCATATCGATACGAATTATTATGGGATAATTTAAGTGAAAGAATGAAACAGGATAAGAATTGAGAGTGTACCTCCTTCATATGGATTTTGATTATTGAGAAACCAGTGGGGCTGTTTTGGAGGTGAAGGTGCTGAGCTACACATCCCTAACTCCAAAATGTTTTGTGTTTCCATAAAGTGATTCAGACTATAGTGAAAATATATTTCTCAGTTTCATTATATAAACACAAAAATAAAGGTGTAACTTTGTTCTGTCTTTGTTGCACCAGAGTGATATTCAGATGCCATGGCCTCATGGGTTTCAAGTGATAGAAACATATTTATTGAAGCACATCCTTGGGGCTTGGTCAGATGCCCCCCCCAGAAAAAGAAATGTGAACTCTGTTTCTTTAAAGAAAAAGCATACTTCCAAAGTGGATAAATTAAATCATCGAAGAACGTTTGCTTTGCACTGGTCAGGTTATCCAGATCCCTCTGCTTCCTCATTTTTGTAAACCACAAGAGACAACTTATCATCCCTCTTTCCTCACATTGTTTCTGCGGACAAAAGACGGCACAAAAGCAGCCCTACACAATTGTTTTCCTTTGACAAATTGCTCTTTACCACAGCTTGAATAAGCACGGAGAATTACGTTTCTTTTATTCCCTGTCAGAATTACATCAAGAGAATCTGATTTTTAGAATGTTTACTTGCCCACAGAAAATAAGAAACTGGAAATAATTATAAGTCAGGTACTGAACCCAAGCCCTCCACTAACTTGCATATGTTTGGCATATGTTTGGCACCGCTTTCTCAGAGATGCAAATTAATGACATAATTTTTAACACAATGCGCGTCCCTAATGTTGTCAAGCTGTCATGTTCTGCCAGTTGTACATGCTGGCACTTTTTCAGACTATTTCGAGAACTGGCAGAAAACTTCAACAACATAAGGGGAAGTTGTTCATATACACGACTACACATGTTAGAGAGTGATTTCTAGACATAGAAATATGACTTCGCAAACATAAAATTATGTTCCTCTGTCCATGGACCATAATTCGTGGTCAGGATATCAGCAACCCAGCGTTTTTGTAATAACCAGTCTCTGTAGCAAATTAGGCATGTAAAAGCGCCACTTTCAGCATAAAAAAGAAACCCATGTTTTATTTCAGTTTCATTTTCTTAAACTTCTAGTCCAAAAGGAATGTTAAAATTCACCAATGTAAACAAATTCACTGCAATCTCTGATAATTTAATGCTTAATTGTAACACACTCTAAAGAATTCAATTTGGTGATAAACATTGAATACCTGATTTGAATATACTATAGTTTAATTGCAATATAATATCTAAACAATTATAAAATAAAAATAAATAGGAGCAATCTAGAAGAGTAGAAGGAAGTTAGCAACATACTCCATCAATGTGTGCACACTAAATTCCAACCTGGCGTTATCACTATTGGATTTAGACCTGTTTCTAAAGATGTTTGAATTTTGGCTCTTCAAAACGTTGTGAAGGTTGCAAATTTTAAATTGTGTAAAAAAAACCTGCAAAGTAGGTTTTTCAAAAAACTAAATCAGCAAAACGCCACTTTCAGTAACAGGTTTTTTTCACTAATCAGTTTTTGGCAGAGAATTCTGCTACAAAAACGTTTTAGCAATATTTGTTGCCCACAGGTGAAAGTTCAAAGGTTACTAAAAATTGCTAAAGGAGAAGTTTGCAAATCTCACAACCTTTTGTGACCACAATTTAGATTTCCATACCTGTTAACGTCTTCATTTAGCTTTGGCATAGAAAGTTTAATACAGGCAAAAATAGGGAGCGGTCTAAAAAGTATTTGATCCATTTTTAATTTGCCAAAGGACTCTTTTGATGGAGCTACAGAATAATCAACTGAGTTACACAAAACAAGGAATGAACAAGCATGAAAGTGCATCATTTCTCCAGGAAGTGCCTTTTCGGAGTTTGGTGTAAATCTGTTTAGCATTTTTCAAATAAAAAGTACTAGGAAAGCAGTTTTTGTAGGTCTCAAATTGAGCTGACTGCCAATCAAATTTTGGAGGATAAAGATATCTGCACTGTTTTTCTCATGTTGTTCCTTTCAGGTCTAAGCAAAATCCAGGTTAATAGACCCTAAGCTCTCTGATTGACTGACTGCAACTTGAAGGGAAATGTTGCAGCTGCCACTACAGAAGATGGTTACTCTGTGCCTACGTTCTGAAGAAAAAGATGAAGGACCTGTATGGTCTCCAAATGGGCCAGACCTTGTTGTTAAAATACAAAAGAAGAATTTTGCTGCAGACCCCAGGATGTTTTTGTGGGCCAAAACATAGCCTTCGAATTTCCAGTACCCATTCAGTGGTGCACAAGCACACTACAAGAGTCTTGGGACCCTCCCTTTTCCTGAAAAAATGAACAATGGTTAAAGTGATATTATAGGTAGGTGAAAATATCAGTTTAAATGCAACAATTTATACTAAAAAAACACAGAAATTAATCAATTATACTTATTTCAAGTAACGATAACTCACAGCCTAACCACACACAGTGTTGTTGTCAGTGATTTCATTTCAGCTGTTGTATTGACCTTATCAATCATGTGATAGAATATGTCATGAGTGATGTAATATGTGAGGACATATGGCGTGCATGGTGAAGGCATGAATTATAGTTACTTGCAATAACTAAAATTGGTGAATTTCAGTGTTTTTAGTAGTTTGACCAACATTTTCACTTTAAGCTTTGTTTTTTCAGTGAACGTGAAGTAATATGTTATTACCATAAGTAACTATGCCAACCTCCAGCCGTGGGTGTCCTTAGGCTGAGCACAGCGTGGGGTTGGCAACAGGGCCAGGTCTCTGGCCAGGCTCTGCACCCAAACCTCAAAGGGCAACCTAACGAAGTACCCATGTCCTGAAATGGCGGCTGCAACATTTCTTCTCATGTTGCATCCAGCCAATCCCAGAGGAAACTCCTGTGGGAGTGAGTCAGTCGGTGGAAAAAAAAGCCCCCTCGGCTAATCACATCACTCTATTATTTGAAGTTGTGGGCCAGGTGACTCTTGAAGAGTCACACAAACCCAACAGTCCAGATCTGCGTATATTTTGAACCTTAATTTCTCAAAAGCTAATGAACAGATTTACACCAAATCACAAAATCAAGCTGACCGGATAAAGATAAAGATTTCTGCCAAATTCAGTGTAATTCTGTTCATAAGCCCCTCTAGAAATTTTATGGGAAAATAAGGTTTTAAGACCTCCATGTTTCACTTGACATATCAACAGGAACCTTTAAAGAAAGGAGCTGAGGTGGATGAACTTTGTTTGGAAAGTTACATGAGAATCTGTAAAGTGGTGCCAAGGTTATTAGCAAAGCAAAGAAAAAAACTCTTCCTATGGCAAACACCCAGTGGCGATGCACCAAGTGTAATAAATATGCCTCTGATCGCTTGCTGCTGCCATTGGTGTGAAACCAGATTCTGAACACCAGTAGTCCTCATATTCACCAGATCTGATTTTCTCATATCTATAATGACTCTGCCATACAATTTTAGTTTCCTTATCTTACTCATTAACAATGGGCAACTCATTATTGGTGCTGGATATGCAAGAGTCAGTAAACTGACAAATGGCTATTGCCATGAATATATCTATTGTTGAGGATGTAATGCATAAAATGCCTCTTCAAAGCAAAGCATGATGGTATGAACCTATTCACTCTCACTGGAATCACTTGTAATAAACAGACATCCAGGATACAGCTGGTACATTAAAATGTCCTGATTTGTAAAACTCAAGTGGTGGAGATGATTCCCATTACTTGTGTGCAACAGATACTGTCTGAGTTGTTTATTATGTAGTCCAACAAAAAGAGGTAGTAGACCGCAAAATATACCTTGCATGCCTTAATGTATTAACCTCATTACATTTTTATTTCTTTACAGGGCCATCAAGAACTCCAACTGGAGAGGTACCTGTAAGCAATGAGAGAGGCACATTTGGAGCACAATGCATCATACTGAATGTCAAATGTGAATTTAAAGCTGCTCCCACAGATTGTACTCATCCACAGTTCTCAGAGGACCTTAGCTATTGCACTGAGATGCATCAGAGTACATATATGTGTGGCAGATATAAACTGCTTAGGCAGCTTAATAAACATTTTGGGTCCCATATTAGATACTTTAGGTATTCTGTGTGATTCAACTGCATTTTCAATATCTGGAATTACTGGTTAATGTTAGCTTTACAAAATATTCCTTCTAATATAGTCATACATTTAAAATGCTGTCTGCATCTGTCTATAATGATAAGAAAAGGTCTGTCTCTGCTCTGAGAACTCAGTCATTCGGTTTCTAGGCAGGGGTGGTTATGCAGTGTTTCTGTAGAGTCACCTTTTCAAGGTAAAGTCTCGCCCTCTACTGCATTAACCATCACTCTTCTGAGATAGGCATACTAATCAATAGAAACAAATTGAATGTTAATTGAGATAAGGCACTTACATTCTTTAAAGTGCTTGGCATGGCGATCCTGTGTTGTTAAATGTCCCTATTTTACTCTTTTTTTCTAAAAGTTACTCTTAGCAGTGGAGCAGTTCAGAGGCTCACTAATCCAAAGCTTACTCTACTTGGAAAACACGTTTTTTATTGATTATAAATATTCTTATATTTAGCTTTGATGTCAAACCTTCATGATTACAAATGGTGACAACTGAAATATTTGTAGGTGTAGACAGAGTTTCACACTAGTTAGATTTTTGTAAAATATTGCTAGTTAAATAACTCTTTATTTGTGCAAACACATTTACAAGAGATGAATGAATGAATCGATATGAGAGAAACATGTTCAAGCTAGGGGAGGGGCCCTTCATGTTGCTTTCATGGACCTCTCTAGCACGTTTGACCTGGTGGACAGAGGCAAATTATGGTCCATGATATGCAAAGTAGGAATCAATCCAGCTGTGATAGATGTTCTAATACACTTCCACAGTGACACAAAGGTTCAGGTTTGCTTTAGCACAAATGGAGATTGTACCAAGTCCTTTTATTCCAC
Organism: Pleurodeles waltl; assembly: GCF_031143425.1. Classification (NCBI taxonomy): domain Eukaryota; kingdom Metazoa; phylum Chordata; class Amphibia; order Caudata; family Salamandridae; genus Pleurodeles; species Pleurodeles waltl. The sequence goes on from NC_090449.1 coordinate 942,249,859, forward strand.
TAAGGGCATAAGGCAAGGATGCATTTAAGCCCCTTTTTATTTCTTTTTTTTTACATAAATGTACTTGAGAATGTGTTGATAGCCAAAGGCAACCAGCTCCCTGGTATCGGGAACCTTCTAGTACGCGTCCTATTATACTCAGACACTGCTGTCCTGAGCGCTCATACTGCCAATGGCTTGCAATTGCTCCTTCATACATTTAATGACTTCTTGGTGGAACTCTACCTAAAAAAAAAATCACCAGAAATCACATATAATGATTTGAGGTCCCAAAAAATACCCATTCACGTCCATTCAATATAGTTGGAACCAACATTCCAAAAGTCCTGAGTTTTAATTATCTCTGTCATTTTTTCAGAACGATTGAGTTGGGAAGTACTTTTTAACCCAGAGAGCTTGTAAAGTTGCTGGGGCGGTGATTGTATTTTTAGGTTTTCTAAGAACCTGGGACACAAACCCATTAAGGAATTAATTACCTTGTACAAAAGCACGTGTCTCTCCCTCTGTTATGGGGTAGGTGTCTGCGGTTACATTATTCCTGGTAGTCTTAAAAAATTGAACAAATTTCCTTGTAGGCTCCTAGCGATTCCCAAAAGCATGGCCAGCCTTATTGACCATCTAGAGGTCGGACTCCCTTTTTTAGAGGACTCAGTCTAGGTTGCTCCATTACTTACCTGGCTGAAGATCTGGCACTCACTGCACACTACATTTTCACATAGTTATTGAAGTCAGTTTGAGACAAGACCGAGCCTTCTCCATCCCTTGGCTTACCTATGTTGGAAGGGGTTTTTCTGGTATTGGTCTATCAAACCTCTTTTATTCTCCCAAGGAAATCGATAATAGCTCAAAACTCACAGTGAAAACATGTTTTATCCAGTACACAAAACAAATTAGATTCTCCAAAAATCTATGGATGAGTTCAGTTATACGCTACTTAGATTTAAAATGCGTGGAAGGAACAGAACCATACCTAACATGGGTCTTGAATACCGAACAAAGATTTTACTTAACCCGTTTTGGACTTAGCACTTTGACTTTATGGTAGGTTACCCCCATCAAAGGTTCGTGGTTTTAATCTCTGTCTTCTTGTCTTTGTGACAAAATGTCCATGCAAACCCCAGAACACTTTATGTTTTTTTGCAGTTTTGATAAACACCCAAGGATACAATATTTTCACGCACTTATGGTTCTAGATCCTATAAAGAATGTTTACAGCATCATCAGCTCCTAGAATCAGAACACTGTTGTCTAACAGTATCAGCTTTGTATGTCGATCTCTTAGACTTAGAAAAGCAGGGAATAATGCAAACCTTGATGAAATTTGAACCACCTTATGCTTAACCCACATTAAACTTGAAAATGGACTAATCTCCTCGGACCTATGTGATCGAATTCAGATTTTTTATAATACCTGCTATTATATATGTGGCGTTTTTATTGATATTTATATGTATTTTTCATTACTGTTTTAATAATGTAATATCTTTTTATGGCTGTATAGCCAAATAAAAGTTTTGACTGACTGAATCAATCAATCAATATTTCTTGTAAAGCATAAACAGTGCTCAATACCAAGCAAAATGTGAGGAAAGAGACCAATCAACGATAAAGAACATATACTCAGAACAGAAGTAGAGTCAAACACATCATGAGGTAGAAAATTCCACAGAATGGCCACAGACTTTCCAATTAATCCATGTTAAAGAGACATGTTTTCATTTTTACCTACAAATAGGAAGTGATGGAGCCAAACTCAACTCCAGGGATAGATGATTCCAGCATTTGGCCTCCAGAAAAATGAAAGGGTGTCTAATTATTGCTTGGCGGATCTGTGGGATAGTGAGAATCATCCCACACAAAGCTCTTAAGTCTCTATGGGGGGGCGTACTTTTTGTGCTTCTCTCTTCACTGCCTTTTAAGTGAAGTACATGACCTTAAGTAGTATTCTCTTATGACCTGGCAGCGAATGCAAGTCGCAAAGGTGAAGGCAAATCAATTGATGCCAGGGTATTCACAAGAGTTGCACAGTCTTGAAATGAATATTTAGGCAGCCTTAAATAGAGGGAGTTACCACACTCCAGTCTGTTGTTGATCACTGCTTTGCTGCTGGAAGGTGGAAGAAAATCTACAATTTTGCTTTCAGAAGTGCAAAACAGATGGATGTGACAGCCATAATCTGTGATTCCAAAGAGAGAGCTTGATCAAAACGAATCTTCATCTTCAAATTTCTGGCTATAGAAAAAGGAACAGGAGACTACCCTAAATCCAATGGCCTCCAAGATTTAGACTAGATATAATCAGCGGCACCAAAAATTAAGTTTTCTGTTTTGTTGGAGTTGACCTGAAGACAGCTTTTGTGCATCCATTTGGCAACTGCTTTTAAACAATCTTCTAAGAGCTGTTGAAAGAGTAATTTTCTCCAATATTGACAGTATCAGATGTGCATTGCCTGTGTTTCACACTATCACGAAGCCATAAATTTGTACAATCTGCGCCTAAGGAGCTAATCCACATTAAAAAGTGTGAGGCTTAAGGAAGACCCCTGAGGGGCAACTTGCTCATGCGGTTAAGAAGTGGATTTAAACTGACAGAGGATAACTGCTGCAAGTGTTCTGAAAGAAAGACGTATTTGAGATTAGATCTACAAAATCCATAAAAGACATTCCAGCAGAACCGTATGGGACATGGTGTCAAACACTGCTGAGAGGTCCAATAACACAAGAGCAACCAGGCTTCGCTTGTCCAAAATTGTGCACTGGTTTACAGGTAATGCAAACAAAGTAATTGGAGTGCCATGGTGTTGTCTGAAACTGATTGTTTCTCACCAAGAAGCTAATGCTCTTCTGATAGATATTGATTGTTTTTTTCACAATTTTAGTAGGAAGTGGTAGAAGTGATGTAGGCCTAAAGCTGGCCAAAACAGTGGGATCTGCTAACGGTGTCAACAAAAGTAGCACCATGCATGCTGGTTTACAGGAAGAAAAAATTGTTGCCAGTTCTAAAACATTGTTGAGAAGCCTTCACAAGTAATTATTGATGACACCTAGATGGGGTTTTAGGATCTCAGGCAAACCTGAATCAAGCAGACAGCTTGAGGTGCTGCCCATAAGAGACTTTCACATCACTTAAAGAATCACTTAAAAGTAACTAGTGTTGGCATATTGTCATCAGTCCAGCTTTCTAGTTTACAGATGTCATTGATTTAGCATGAAAACAAGTTAACCATATAAAATATTTATTTTGAAGAATTTTCTGAGGATTTCATTAATTCAAAATGTTTTTCAGGGTAAATACACCATAAAACATGTCCGTAGATAAAATAACAATACATAAGCATACAAATAAATATTACCCATACAAATCAGGGCGAACAATGCAAAATGATCACTTAAAATTATAATAAATTCATTAGGCATTCAAATCAATATATTGAAGAAGCAAAGACCTGTATAAATATGTACAAATTAAAGAAATACCAGATTTATCTATTAAAATCGGAATCCTATAAAATTCACAATGACATTTGAATATGAATAAGTTCTATGAAAGATTATCACAAGATTTTTATTTCATAAGGAATACCCCATACGCTAACTCACTAGCCAATACTATAAAATTTGCAATTATTGCACAAAAGCATTTGAATATGAATACGTTCTATGAAAGATTATCACAAGATTTTTCTTTCATAAGGAATAGCCCATATGCTTCCTCACTAGCCAAACAGCATAAAGGCATCTGCTAACAGAGTACGGAATAATCAAATTAGTATTTGTCTGGAGTATCCTAAAAGCAGTTTGGTATTGCCTGATGCCAAGGTCTAACCCAGGTTCTTCTTGCACTTTTGTACTATGGTGAAAAATTGCAGATATCCAACATATTCTACAGACTCCCTACAAGAAAGACAGAAGATCTGTGTATCCTGCTTGGATTTCCATTTGTTAGAAAAAGTGCCTACCTACAAGGTTCCGAATCTAAATTTAATATGTAAGGTACAAGCATGATAGGGTCTTATAACATCCATATGGGTTTCGATTGATGGTGTCAATAGAAGTGTAGGATAGTATATGGGTGAGGCTTCCAGATCTAGCATTTCTGTGGTAGAGCTCAATTACATGTGCCCAAAATTGATTTAATGACTACTCTTGTTCTACCCCTCATTTAAGAAGGTTTGTTCCATATTTTTCCCATGCCTAAAGTCAATGATATAGATAGAATATGGCTGAACCAAGAGCTAGAATTCTAATTATCCAAATTTAAGACCTCAGTTAGGGCATTCTTATAAGAATCTAATTCTGGGGTTATCCACATCCTAATCCAAAAAAATAATGGCCTTAAAGCAGCAACATCCCCTGTGCGCTTTGACCTTAGATAAAAAAATAAAGGGTCTGTAGGTGTACTTTGTGTTGGGGTGAACAAGGATCTTATAAAGGTATTCTCCGTTGCTGTCAGCTCTTTTTTGTTATCATGTCCCTTGATTTCTGTCCCGTATAATGCAGCACTTTGAACAATGGCACAATAAATCTCAATAGCTGGGGATATCAATCTAAGAGTAGTTATTTTATATATTTTGAGTAACCCCGAAGCTCCATGTAACATAGAGGTACCGCTCTGAAATAACTGTGAAGACCAGCAGGAAGAGTTATCTACCCTGATGCCAAGATAATCAAAGCTTTCAACTCTCTGCAGGAGTGAGCCCTTCATCATGAAGTTTAAAAGTTTTATGAGGGTAGAAAAACATACACTTGGTTTTAGCAGTGTTCAGATCCAAACCCCTATCATCACACACAGCTGTGAATTTGTTTAACAAATTTTGAAGGTAAGCAAAAGAGTAGATGGTGCGCCTGGTGGCAGTTTGTTGACAAGCGAGCCACAGTGTTCTGAATGACCTGCATTTTGGAAAGGAGAGATTGACTGAAAGCTAGTACTAGGGCATTTCATTTGTCAACATGACTAATTATTAATGTTTGAGTAAGAGTCTTCCTCAAACTCAGTGGGAGCCACTGAAATATTCTCCTGGTACCACAGGTGTATATCACCTGATCCTTCATAGATACGTTTTCATCTAGAAGGACAACTATATTTCTAGCCATTTTACTGCCATTTTACTTGGAGAAGACGCAAGGTCTAGCCCAGAAAGCCACCATTCCTGAGACCAGTATAGCTTTTCCAAACAGAAGGATCTCTGTTTTGTCTCCATTTAGCTAAAGACAGTTAAGAGTCATCCATGTGGCAATTTTCCTCATGCAGATGATGAATCTATGTTTGACATTTTCAGTGTTATGCCCAAAAGAGATAACTAGTTTTGTGTTGTCTGCATAGGAAAGAAGTTCAAAACTCCTGGACCTGACTATCTTGGCAATGGTGGTTCCATAGATGTTAAAGAGAGTAGGGCTTAAGGAGGAGCCCTGAGGAACCACCTTGACCAGAGGAAGGATCTTAGATTGAAAGATGCTGATGGGAACCATTTAGATCCTGTCATTAAGAAAGATTTGAACCAGAGAAGGGTTGTTCCCTGGATAGCTATCTCATGGAGATGTTGAATCAAGTTAGAATGTGAAACAGTATCAAATACCACTGAAAAATCAAGCTGGAGTTACAGCATCTACAAATAGTCTGATCGAGTCTACTACTGCTAGTAAGGCAGTTTCAGTAATATGGTAGGCTCTAAAGACAGATTGTGAAGGAGAATGGTTCTCTAATTAGGAGGAGAGTTGTTTGCTCATATGTGACTGTAGAACTTAGCCTAACAAAGGAAGACAAGAAATGGGATAGTAGGTAACCGGCTTCTTTAAATCTGCATTCAGCTTTCTTTAAAATGTGTCTAATGTGCAGATTTCTACTCCTGAGGTATAGTAGCTAGGGCCAGTAATCAGTTGCACAATGATGTAATGGTAGGAGCGAGAAGAGTGGATAGAGTGGACATTACATGTGGAGGACAGGGATCAGAGGGAGAACTTGATTTCATTTTAGCTCGTAGATCTAACAACTGGGTTTTAGTGATCATCTCAAACCTTTCAAGCACTACCGAAGGGTCTCTTCAGTAAAGGTTTAAAGGAAATGAGTTGGTGGAAAACTTGGCAGTGGTGTTGAAATTCTGAAAAATGTTTTACATTTTTGTTCCTCAGTGGTATGCTAACATGTTGCTTAGTGTCTGAGAAGCAGGGATGGCTGGAATGCAGGCAAGAGTCTTGGTGAATTGATTTAGGAACTTTAATAATTCTTTAGCCGAATTTCCCACTTGATCAATCCTATTGATGTTGTATTGTCTGCGGGCTCATCTGAGTTCATTATGGTAGGCACCTAATGCTAGTTTGTATTTAGTTTTATCAATAGCACAATAGCAAATTTGGAAGCCCTCTATTTTTGTTCCAATCATCTACAGTGCAACTTGTCAAGCCTCAATTCAACTGAGTACCAAGGGGCGTTATGTCTACTGGCTTTAGATAAGTGTTGTTTATAAGATGCAGCTATGTCTAGTGCTTCGGAGAGGGAATCTTGGACCATTATTAAGGCGGAGTTTATGTCAAGAGTGTTATCTAGATTAGGTGCACAGAAAGCAGAGTTAAAGGACTCTAGGGTGACCTGCCACCATGGTCTTGATCTCATGCAGTCTTTTATTTTAGGTTTTGAAAGGAATCACCTGATTGGAATCTCAAAACTGATGACAAATGGTCAGTCCATGTTAAGGGCTCTGGAAAGTCTGTATGCAGGAGCTTGGAATTAGTAAAAATGAGGTCCAAAGTATGACCCACTGAGTGGGTAAGCCCAGTAAGCTATCCGATGTAGGCCTAGCATTTCAAGATAAGATAGTAGGAATGACACACCAGAGTGGGCAGCTATTTCTGCACAATAATTAAAATCTTGACACTCTTGCAGTTGGTATCAAAACCAGAGAGCTGTTTTACGCTTTATAGATTGTGGTCTTTTGATTTCATCTGAACATAGAGATTTAGTAAATGTGATGGATCTCCATGAAGGGTTCATCTCTAGAAGAATTATCAGCCACAGGACAGAGAGTTGAATTAAATTCATCATAGATTTTGATCGTACTATCCGGTTTAGAGAAACGTATTGACTACTTTACAAATTGAATATTATTACCCAATGTTAGTGAAATCTGTGCTCTCCTAGAAGTATTGGCTTTGCCAGTAAAGACATTTGTATTTAGAGATAAAATTAAAAGATAATGGCCACTACCAGGTTTAGTAAGAACACAAAAATCATAGATAGCATGCCATATTTCCAAATCTAAGAATACATAACTGATCCTGCTTTTGCTTCCCCTGTCTATGAAATGTATATTTGCGATGGTCATCTGAATTAGATTGCCCATTGTATGCACCAAACCATATTTCAATGTAAAGGACTTGAGCTGAATAGCAGAAGAGGACCATATTTTGGTTTTGCATCCCAATTATGTACACTCCTGGCTACATCTTCAGAATCTGTTATGGAGTTGAGGAGAGCTAAAAGATCAAAAGTAGTGTTGAAGTCTCCTTCAATAATTAACGCTTGCCAATTTGACAAATGATGATCTAACTTGGCCAACATTGGGGATCACAGTTACCCATGTATTTCCTCTAGGGTCAAACCAATAATGTGAGGGCAGTTAATCAGCAGTTTATGAATAAAAATGTTGAATCAAATTTGTAAACAGATTGAGATGCCTCCAGAAGAACATCTTGCTCTGGAAGGAGTGGCTTATCAGCTATAATATGAATAACAGGAGATGTGGATAAGTTCCATCAGCCACATTTCTTGTAGCATAATCAGGACAAAATGAGTTAAAAAATTAAACAAATCGGGATCAGCCAGTTTATTATTTAGCCCAGCTATGTTCTACAATAATATTCGTAGGCTGAGCGGTCAGTCTTCTCCTGATTGCAAAGGGATGCCAGAGTTAAGATCGATACTATAATCATTTATGGGACATTGAATCAGTAAGCAAGACTCCAAACAGAGGAGTTTGATTTCCTAGCATAAAAAGATGTACATGTAACCCTTATAGGCTTGTTAACGCTGAAATTTTACTAATGAATATTTCATGTATTTTGAATGATAAATCTGCATAGAAAATGAATTAATATAGAGAAATAACACATAACTTTTAAAAAGTGACTACTTGATGGACCACCAATAATCACGAATTGGCTGCTTATTAATGAAAAATGTAGTGCTCATGTTTGGATTATTGTAGTAGTATGTTATATTAATGGTCATGTATTTTGTATTTGCTTTATTAATCATAGGCCCTAACTTAGTAAGGTCTTTGGCCTAGTTGCACGGCCTCATGTCAAGTTGCATTGCTTAGATGAATCATAAAATGGCTGCTTAGAGAATTAGATTGTAATTTTCCATTGCGTTGACCGAATGCTAGTAGCTAAAATTATTTCCCATTCGAAATGCTTGCTAGAATATGTTGTACTAGCTATTGACACTTTGTACAACTTAGTGTGTGTAAAGGCGATGTTCCCAGGAACTAACAATGGATGCACTGACTGACGTATAAGCCGATACAAATTTGTTACCTGACAAGCCCAACGACGGGACCAGGAGAAGAGGAGCCAATCATCGACATGTGAACAACAGTTTAATAATATCTTGGATTTGAGGTTCTACTTTCATTGGACTAAACTTAAACATACGATTCTTTCACCAGTAGCAACGTGGGAAAAAGTTTTAGGGAATCTAACTTAGCCAGACTGCACCGAGAGGAGATACAGCATTAGCCACTATTCTTTCTGAACTGCATGAAGACACATTTCTATCTTGAACTTTATTGCTGAATTCCGATGCTTTGCTGACCAAACAGATGTCCAATTCACAAAGTCTGTCGCAGCTTGCAGAACCATACTGAGGCAAGGTATAAGACGATTGCTATGTCCATTTGCTTTTGTCTTTAGGTACCAAGCGCTAATTTTGATAGAGCCATAGTTAGATGTTTTTCTAAATTTGTGTTGACTAAATTGTTTTGCATGAAGCACAAACATGCCATTCTAACCAGAAGGTTAGTTAGGATACTCACTGATTATGCTTGCTAAATATTCATCTGTTGATGTCTTTTCTTTGCTGATTCTAAATGTATGCCATTTCTATTGCGCAGTTATTCTTGCTATTGATTTGTACTGTAACTCTAGAATGTGTAGTGATCCAAGCTTTGATTAAATTGAGATTCTTTAGAAGATTTGGTCAACCAGTATTGCTTCTGTATGTTTATCATTTGATTTTGAGACTAAGGCCCTCATTAGAACCCTGGTGGTCGGTCATAAAGCGTCGGTAATAAATATGAAATTATATCTACAGCGGAAACCGCTCAGACAGACAGCCACTTTAACACACTGACCGTCAGGGCGAAATCAACAGGCACCACGGCAGTAACCGCCAACAGCCAGGCATAAGACAATGTACCGCCTACAGCAATATGAAACACCTATCTGCCACCTTTTCCGGGGCAGTACCAACGACATCAAAAGCCTGGTGGAAACACTGCACAGAAGGGAAACGACTCACTTCTGGACACTCAAAGAAGAACCACGCCACCATGGAACCCGAGTTGCAGGTCTTCCCCATGCTGTTCTACCTTCTGCTCCATTACGAACACCAACGCCGGCGAAGACGTCCACGGTGAGTACAGCCACCTAGCACACAGGGGAGGGGGGAGGAAAAAGAGAGTGACACACACACACACACACACAAAACACCCCCACCCCCAACACCACACACACAACCAGATGCGGTAACATAATATGTACACCCCATACCCCTCAGGAATAATGCAAGGACAAGGACAGGAGTGTAAAAAGGCTGTAATAAGATAAATATAGGTGAAATTTGTCCCTCTAAATCAAAAAGTATATACATATTCGCAATGCAAGGGACACTGCCCAATCCTCTATGTCCGTGGGCCACAGGGCCACATCACAAAGTCCAAGCCCAACCAAACTCCTGCAACAACACGGATAGAACACTGCAGGGGTATCAGGTCGAAAATAGACAGGAACCTCAGGTGGACAGGGAATGGGGGAGCACCTCAGCTGGAAGATGGTACAACGCCACTGTTCCAGGAGGTGGCAACATGCCCTTCACTCTGTCCTGGGGAGTGCAAGGCCACAGTCTCTCAAGTGGGTGACTTGCCCACATGCTCTGGATGGGGAAACATGCCTTGTGCTGGGTCCTGGGGAGTGCAAGGTCACAGTCTCTCATGTGGGTCACTTGCCCACATGCTCTGGAGGGGGCAACATGCCCTGTGCTTGGTCCTGGGGAGTGCAAGGCCACAGTCTCTCTAGTGGGTGGCTACTTCCACTGGTTCTGGAGGGGGTATTGTGCCCAGTGTGCTTCTTCCTAAGAAGAATGGGGTGAGTGGATGGCTTCTCCACTGGTTCTGGAGGGGCCATTGTGCCCTGTGATGCAGGTCTTGGGTAGTGCAAGGTCACAGTCTCTCAGCTGGGTGTCAGACACACAGGATTTGCAGGGGCCAGGCTGCACAAAAGCCCATGGACGCAGGACTACACACTGCCCACCGGGGGTGACGGCTGCTCAGTGGTGGCAGTGGCGGTGCAGCTGGCAGTGCTGGCAGTGGTGGGGGGAGGCTCCAGCCCTTCCCCTGCAGCCTCGGACTGCTGCCCACTGGGGCTGCTGCTGCTGGCCGTGGTGCTGGTGGTGGTGCTGGTGGTGGTGCTGGTGGCGGTGCTAGCAGTGGTGGGGGGAGGCTCCAGCCCATCCCCTGCAGCCTTGGATGGCTGAACCACCATGGTTGGTGGTGGGGGCTCCGACTGAGTCCCAGCACCAGGCCTCTTGTCCTTTTTCCCTGCTGGTGCAGGCCCCTTGCCCCTCCTGCCAGCAGCTGGGGATGGCTCCTTGCTCCTTTTGGCAGCAGCTGGGGACTGCTCTTTGCCCTTCCTCTCAGCAGCCAGGGATTGCTCCTTGCCCTTCCTTTTACCAGCTGGGGGTGCCTCATTGCCCTTCTTTGCAGCAGCTGGGGGTGCCTCCTTGCCCTTCCTTGCCTATCAGTGTGGCTGCCTGGGGCCCGGGATCCTGTCCCACCTGGTGTATCTGTGAACACTACTGTGTCCCTCGACTGGGTGGCTGAGGTGCTGGGCTGGGTTCCTGCCACCCTGGCCTGACGTGAGGGACGGGGGGAAGGGCTGGGGAAGAGGTCAAAGGTGGAGAGGAAAAGCTTCTTAAGGACACTGGGGTGGGAAGTGGGAGATGGTTTGGGAGTGGAAGTAGAGGGAGTGGTTGTAGGAGGTGTCTGCTATGCTTGGGTGTAGGTGCATGGGCTGGATGCCGTTGTGAGGTTGATGGCTGTTGGGCATCTGAGTGCTTGCGTTTGTGTACTTTGGGAGGAGGGGGCACAGACACAGTAGGAGAGGACACCGGGGACGTGTGCATGGAAGTGGGGGTGGTGACTGCCAGTGAGAGGCATGTGCTGATAGGTGTCCTGGTGATGGGTGTAGTGGATGAGGGTGTAGTGCATGCAGGTGTGAGTGTAGACACAACTGGGAGGGAGGTGGACGTAGAGGAGGAGGGAGCCACAGTGGAGGTAGTGGATGTTGGTGTGTCTGCATCTGGATGGTGTTTGTGTGAGTGTCTGTGGGATGAAGTGTGGTCCCTGTGTTTGCCATGTCCACTCTTCTGTGTTGTCCTGGGTGCCTGCTCGTCTGACTGTGTACTTGGGATAGGTTGGAGTTGAGGGGAATGGGACTGGGTGGAGGAAGTTGGAGGGGTGAGGCTCGAAACAGGGACAATGGCTGTCATCAGAGGGGAGGCCAGAGCCTTGATTGATCTCTGTTGGGCCATCATGCCAGTGTGAATTCCCTCCAAGAATGCATTTGTCTGTTGCATTTGGGCTGCCAGCCCCTGGATGGCATTCACAATGGTTGACTGCCCAACAGAGATGGATCTCCTCACTCAGGGCAGCAGGGCTCACTGGGGCAGGGCCTGAGGTGCCTGGGGCGAAGGAGATGCCCACCCTCCTGGGTGAGTGGGCACAGGAAACACGCTGAGGGGCTGCTGGGAGGGCGGTGCTGGTACGGGGTGGTGGCTGTTCCTGTAGCTGGGATGGACACAGAGGTGTCCGCCACCATCAGGGAGCTTCCATCGGAGGAGGAATACGTGTCTGAACTGTCCCCTCCTGTCTCCACCATAGTGCTCCCCTTGTGGTCTGTCCTACTGGTGCCCCCTCCGTCGCCGGTGCCTCAGCTCTTCCGCCAGATGATGCTAATGCACATAAGGACAGGGTGACAAAACAAAAAGGGTGGGGAAAAGACAAAGGATACACTTGGTAAATGGCAGCAACAACACCACCGTTGGCGTACACGACACACACACACACACGGAACAGCCCTACACACTAGGCAATGCACTACCAGTCACAATGCTAGTCACCAGCCCATGGATAGGGACACCTAACGCCAATTGCAGGATTCCTGAGACCCATAGACCCCTGCCCAGTAATGAATGCCTACTAGCTTGGTTGGAGGTATTTTACATCAGAACCCTGCCCAAAATGGGACCTACTCTGCAATGTCAGGCCTGACCTAGGAGCAACCACAGGCCCACATCCCCCACCCGGATACCACCCCACTGTAGGAAAGTACCATCTTGCCTGGCATGTTACCCCCATATTTCATTGTATATATGTTGTTTTAGTCTATGTGTCACTGGGACCCTGCCAGGCAGGGCCCCAGTGCTCATAAGTACGTGCCCTGTATGTGTTCCCTGTGTGATGCCTAACTGTCTCACTGAGGCTCTGCTAACCAGAACCTCAGTGGTTATGCTCTCTCTGCTTTCCAAATTTGTCACTAACAGGCTAGTGACTAAATTTACCAATTCACATTGGCATACTGGTACACCCATATAATTCCCTAGTATATGGTACTGAGGTACCCAGGGTATTGGGGTTCCAGGAGATCCCTATGGGCTGCAGCATTTCTTTTGCCAACCATAGGGAGCTCTGACAATTCTTACACAGGCCTGCCACTGCAGCCTGCGTGAAATAACGTCCACATTATTTCACAGCCATTTACCACTGCACATAAGTAACTTATAAGTCACCTATATGTCTAATCTTCACCTGGTGAAGGTTGGGTGCAAAGTTACTTAGTGTGTGGGCACCCTGGCACTAGCCAAGGTGCCCCCACATCGTTCAGGGCAAATTCCCTGGACTTTGTGAGTGCGGGGACACCATTACACGTGTGCACTGTACATCGGTCACTACCTATGTACAGCGTCACAATCGTAACTCCGAACATGGCCATGTAACATGTCTAAGATCATGGAATTGTCGAGGTACAATTCCATGATCCCCCGGGTCTCTAGCACAGGACCCGAGTACTGCCAAACTGCCTTTCCGGGGTCTCCACTGCAGCTGCTGCTGCTGCCAAACCCTCAGAAAGGTTTCTGCCCTCCTGGGGTCCAGGCAGCCCTGGCTCAGGAAGGCAGAACAAAGGACTTCCTCTGAGAGAGGGTGTAACACCCTCTCCCTTTGGAAATAGGTGTGAGGGCTGGGGAGGAGTAGCCTCCCCCAGCCTCTGAAAATGCTTTGATGGGCACAGATGGTGCCCATCTCTGCATAAGCCAGTCTACGCCGGTTCAGAGATCCCCCAGCCCTGCTCTGGCGCGAAACTGGACAAAGGAAAGGGGAGTGACCACTCCCCTGGCCCGCACCTCCCAGGGGAGGTGCCCAGAGCTCCTCCAGTGTGTCCCAAACCTCTGCCATCTTGGAAACAGAGGTGTTTGTGGCACACTGGACTGCTCTGAGTGGCCAGTGCCAGCAGGTGACGTCAGAGGCTCCTTCTGATAGGCTCTTACCTCTCTTGGTAGCCAATCCTCCTTCCCTGGTAGCCAAACCTCCTTTTCTGGCTATTTAGGGTCTCTGGTTTGGGGAATTCTTCAGATAACGAATGCAAGAGCTCACCAGAGTTCCTCTGCATCTCCCTCTTCACCTTCTGCCAAAGGATCAACCGCTGACTGCTCAGGACGCCTGCAAAACCGCAACAAAGTAGCAAGACGACTACTAGCAACCTTGTATCGCTTCATCCTGCTGGCTTTCTCGACTGTTTCCAGGTGGTGCATGCTCTGGGGGTAGCCTGCCTCCTCTCTGCACCAGGAGCTCTGAAGAAATCTCCTGTGGGTCGACGGAGTCCTCCCCCTGCAACCGCAGGCACCAAAGACTGCATCACTGGTCCTCTGGGTCCCCTCTCAGCCCGACGAGCGTGGTCCTTGGAACTCAACAACTCTGTCCAAGTGACTCACACAGTCCAGTGACTCTTCAGTCCAAGTTTGGTGGAGGTAAGTCCTTGCCTCCCCACGCTAGACTGCATTGCTGGGTACCATGTGATTTGCAGCTGCTCCGGCTCCTGTGCACTCTTTCAGGATTTCCTTGGTGCACAGCCAAGCCTGGGTCCCCAACACTCCTTCCTGCAGTGCACAACCTTCTGAGTTGTCCTCCGTCATTGTGGGACTCCCTTTTGTGACTTTGGGTGGACTCTGGTTCACTTTCCTTCCAAGTGCCTGTTCAGGTACTTCTGCGGGTGCTGCCTGCTTCTGTGAGGGATCCCTGACTTGCTGGGTGCCCCCTCTGTCTCCTCCTTCAAGTGGCGACATCCTGGTCCCTTCTGGGCCACAGCAGCACCCAAAAACCTCTACCATGACCCTTGCAGCTATCAAGGCTTGTTTGCGGTCTTTCTGCGTGGGAATACCTCTGCAAGCTTCATCGCGATGTGGGACATTAATCCTCCAAAGGAGAAGTTCCTAGCTCTCTTCTTTCTTGCAGAACTCCAAGCTTCTTCCAACAGGTGGCAGCTTCCTTGCACCCTCAGCTGGCATTTCCTGGGCTCCTGCCCACTCTCGACACTGTTGCGACTATTGGACTTGGTCCCCTTGTCTTACAGGTACTCAGGTCTGGAAATCCACTGTTGTTGCATTGCTGGTGTTTGTTCTTCCTGCAGAATCCCCCTATCACGACTTCTGTGCTCTCTGGGGGTAATAGGTGCACTTTACACCTACCTTTCAGGGTCTTAGGGTGGGCTATTTTTCTAACCCTCACTGTTTTCTTACAGTCACAGTGACCTTCTACAAGCTCACATAGGTTTGGGGTCCATTTGTGGTTCGCATTCCACTTTTGAAGTATATGGTTTGTGTTTCCCCTATACCTATGTGCTCCTATTGCAATCTACTGTAATTCTACAATGCTTGCATTACTTTTTCTATTACCTGCATAATTTTGGTTTGTGTACATATATCTTGTGCATATAACTTATCCTCATACTGAGGGTACTCACTGAGATACTTTTGGCATATTGTCATAAAAATAAAGTACCTTTATTTGTAATACTTCTGTGTATTGTGTTTTCTTATGATATTGTGCATATGACACCAGTGGTATAGTAGGAGCTTTACATGTCTCCTAGTTCAGCCTAAGCTGCTTTGCCATAGCTACCTTCTATCAGCCTAAGCTGCTAGAAACACCTCTTCTACACTAATAAGGGATACCTGGACCTGGCACAAGGTGTAAGTACCTCTGGTACCCACTACAAGCCAGGCGAGCCTCCTACACCCACCAGGCGCAATTTGTATATTGGGGCACTGTACTCACCCCCTTGTGACTGCTGTGATGCCCCTAAGCGCCCATCCAGCTCCGGATAGGCCACCGCCAGTATGCGGGCCATCAGGGGTGTCAGGGTTCGACGGGTACCCCTTCCTCGTTGGGGGGCCATCCACAGCTGGGCCTCCACCCTCTTCCGTGCCCAGCGTCTCAGGTCCTCCCACCATTTGCGACAGTGGGTGCTCCCCCTGCCGTAGATCCCCAGGGTCTGCACGTCCTTGGTGATGGCACGCCATATACCCTTTTTCTGATGGGAGCTGACCTGCAGGGAAATGGACACAGGCAAAGATATTAGTCCGACCGTCCTGCCTGTACAATCATGGCCCACCATGCCCCTTCCCATCCCCATTAGCACAGACATGGCCCACCATACATGCAGCACGCTGCCCAGGGCCCATCCACCACACCCCTAAATGGGGCGTTCACACACAGCACTCCATGTATTCACAACCCATGCATCGTACTCACGGTGTACTCACGGTGTACTCACCTGTTGGTCTGGAGGCCCATACAGCATTCAGTACTAGGGTAGGACCCCATCCACCAGTCGCTCCAACTCCCCCGAGGTAAAGGCAGGGGCCCTTTCCCCAGTGACCCAAGCCACTGTCAGTTCCAGACACAGGTCACAGCAGCACTTGCAGTGTAGGTCCTCTCCTGTTGAAGGTAGGTAGCAAGTGAATGAACAGATAGAAAATGGCGGTGACGCCCACGGCGGTGCATACCGTCACCACCGGCATACATCACCATTGGCCACTGTACCCCATAGGGCCCAATGTTAACCAATGAGGAGTTGCACTGTGGTTTTCAACCACCTCCCGCAACGGCGCACAACGTCAGCGGAATTACCTCATTTCTACCTGTCCCTACAAACAGGAGAGGCGGACGCCATTTCGGGGGGAGTGCAGGCCATGGCTCCTAACTGCATCACAGTACACATATGCACCATTTGGACCTCTCCAACAGAATACTGTTACAATCACGATATGCATTTAAGTGTAGTGGTTTGAAATAAGAGATACTGACCAGCTGCTCACCGTTTTGACTATAGATTGCAACCGCTGCGGATGAATGGGAGATAGAGACATCCCCCTGTGTACAGACCCCTGGTGGACTTGGCAACAATGGAGGACAGGCACATTATCCTCACCTATAGACTGGACAGGGCCACAATCACAGAGCTGTGTACCCAATTAGAGCCTGACCTAATTTCTGCTATCCGTCACCCCACCGGGATCCCCCCTCTTGTGCAAGTGCTATCAGTGTTCCATTTCCTGGCAACTGTCTCCTTCCAAGTGACAGTGGGCTTGGCAGCAGGAATGTCTCAGCCAATATTCTCATTAGTGCTGACCAGAGTGTTCTCTTCCTTGATTAAACACATGCGCAGCTACATAATTTTCCCCCAGGTGGAGGATTTGGCCACAGTGAAAGCTGATTTTTATGCATTGGGACATATCCCCAACATTATTGGGGCAATTAATGGTATACATATAGCATTTGTCCCCCCCAGCGAAATGAACAGGTGTTCAGAAATCGAAAGAGCTTTCACTAGATGAATGCACAGATGGTGTGCCTGGCGGACTAGTACATCTCCCACGTCAATGCAAAATATCCTGGGTCTGTGCATGATGCCTTTCTCCTGAGGAATAGCAGCACCCCATATGTGATGGCTCAACTCCAGAGGCACAGGGTGTGGCTAATAGGTGAGCCCTGGTTCCCACCCAGTGGATGTTGGTGTATGGGTATGGTGTGGCCCTAAGGGTTGGTGTGTGGCTAGCAGTTGTCCCTCGACATTTGCAGGTGACTCTGGTTACCCCAACCTCTCATGGCTACTGACCTCTGTGAGAAATCCCAGGACAAGGGCAGAGGAACGTTACAATGGGGCACATGGGCGAACAAGAAGAATTATAGAGAGGACCTTTGGCCTCCTGAAGGCCAGGTTTCGTTGCTTCCATCTAACAGGTGGATCCCTGTACTACTCACCCAAGAAGGTCTGCCAGATCATCGTGGCATGCAGTATGTTGCACAAACTTGCCCTACGTCGCCAGGTGGCTTTTCTGCAGGAAGATGAGGCTGGAGATGACCCTGTGGACAGTGAAGATGAGGAGGCAGAGGATGAGGATGAGGACAACAGAAGTGCAATAATTTGTCAATGCTTCCAATGACACACAGGTAAGACAGTGTAACTTCACATTTAATTGACAGTTATGTGTTTGACATTGTCAATGGCAGGCTGAGTTTCCCACTTCTATGGCCACTCACTGTAGCCTTTGGCATCTCTATTTGCAGATATTTGTGGCTCACTATCGCTCCCGGTGTGTTGACTGCAGCCAATACAGGTCATTCCTATGTATACATTTCTGTACAGTTGATTTTCAATGTTTCAACTTTGTTTAACGAATACATACTTAAATCATTTAACATACTCCATACTTGTATTTTTTCAAAGGGTGTTTATTTAAGTGCTAAGAGGTAGAGGGATGTGTGTGATGGGTTAGGGGAATGATGGAGGAAAGTCCAGGTTGGAGTCCAGTCTATTTGTATCACAGGTGCATTGTCCAAGGGGGCATAGGAAGGGGAGCAATGACAGTTCAAGGTGGACAGGGTGACAGAGTGGGACACAAGGGTGACAATCAGGAGAGTCTTATTTCCTGGCGGGGGTCTTGGCAATAGTTTCTGGCTTCTGCCTGGATCGCAGGGAACATTTGGGGGTGGTTCACCTTCTACAGGGGCAGGGGTGCTGGTGGCCTGTTGTTCCTGTGGCAGGGCATCCTGTCCACTGGCAGCAGCGGAGGTGGAGGGCTGTTCATCATTTTGGCTAGTGGCAGAGGCCCACTGGTGTGCAACTGCCTCCCTCATAGTGTTGGCCATGTCTGCCAGCTCCCCTGCAATGGAGACCAGGGTGGTGTTGATTTCCTTCAAGTCCTCCCTGATCCCCAGGTACTTTCCCTCCTGCAGCCGCATATTCTCCTGCAACTAGTCCAGTATCTGGCCCATCGTCTCCTGAGAATGGTGGTATGCTCCCAGGATCGCGGTGAGTGCCTCCTGGAGAGTCGGTTCCTTGGGCATGTACTCCCCCTGTCGCACAGCAGTGCTCCCAGCTTCCCTCTTTTTTCCTGTGCCTCTGTCCCCTGAACCGTGTGCCCACTGCCACTGACCCCAGGTCCCTGATCGTCCTGTGTTTGTGGGATGGCCTGGGGTTCCTGTAGTGGTGGACACATTGCTGATTGTCGTATCCTGGAGACAGAGGTATGGGCCCGCTGGGTGGGTGCTGTGGTGGTGTTTCCTGAGGGGGGAGGCTCTGTTGTGGTGTGAGAATGTGCCTGGGTAACTGACTGTCCGGAGGTCCCTGATGGGCCAGGTTGGTCACCCAGATCCAGGCGAGCAGAGCTGCTGTCATCACTGTGGGCCTCTTCTGTGAAGGGACTGGATGTTGCTGGCACCTCTTCTCTGGTGACATTGGCTGGGGGAACTGTGGGGATGTAAATGCAGTGTTATTGTTTCTTTGTGTGGCATCATGTGCATGGGTGTGTTGGCCTCTATGGTTGGTGTTGCCCTGGCAGATTTGCCTTTGTGTGAGTTACTATTTGGTGGGCTAGGTGATTCTCTCTAGTGTGCATGCAGTGGTGATAGGTGTCCATGCAGGCCTGTGAGGGCTGTCCATGCATTGGTGTTGCATGCAGGGCTTGGTATTGGGATGAGTGGGCTGTGATGGTGGGGTATGTGGGAGGTGGTGAAGTGATGGGAGTGAGGGTAAGGGTAGGGGTTTGTGATGACATGCAGGTAGGGGGGGTGATAGTAATAGAGATTTGACTTACCAGAGTCCAGTCCTCCTCCTACTCCTGCCAGGCCCTCAGGAATGCATGATTGCCAAGACTTGCTCCTCCCATGTTGTTAGTTGTGGGGGAGGGGGTAGGGTCCACCACCAGTCCCCTGTACAGCTAGTTGGTGTCTTGCTGCTATGGAACGCACCTTCCCCCATAGGTCGTTCCACCTCTTCCTGATGTCGTCCCTTGTTTTTGGGTGCTGTCCCACAGTGTTGACCCTGTCCACGATTCTCCGCCATAGCTCCATCTTCCTAGCAATGGATGTCTGCTGCACCTGTGATCCAAATAGCTGTGGCTCTACCCAGATGATTTTCTCCACCATGACCCTTAGGTCCTCCTCAGAGAATCTGGAATGTTGTTGTGGTGCCATGGGTGTAGTGTGAGTGGTGTGGGAGAGGGTGTATGGGGTGATGTGTTGGGGTGTGTGATGTAAGGTGCGTGGATGGTGTATAGGTGATTATGTTATGTGGCTCTGGTTGTATGTGTGCTCTTGCTGTCTCTCTCTGGTGGCAATTCTTTCTAGTCATAAAGGGTTGTGGGTAGTGTGGTTGTGTGTTTTATAGTGGTGTGGGTGTGGTGTGTGTATGAGTGTCAGGTGTGTGTAGTTTGAATTGTCCAATGTGGTGTAGTTTTGTTTGAGTGTGTGTATTTTGAGCACGGCGGTATGTACCGCCAATGGTTTACCGCCATTGAATGTCCACCGTGGTGATTCGTGGGTCATAATGCTGTGGGCGTAGTTCTGTTGGTGTAACGGTGTGGATTTGGATACCGCCAGTTTATCACTGACCTTTGGGCTGGTGGACTTGTGTGTGTGGCTGTATAGTGACAGATTGGTATGTGTGTGTCATCATATGCTTGGCAGTTATCCGCAGCGGCGGCATTATGTTGGCAGCAGTCGGCATGGCGGTAAGTGGGATTTACCGCTAATGTCATAATGAGGGCCTAGGTTATTTGATATTAGCATTGTTAATATAGGGAGCTAAACATTCTAACTTTTACATAGAGGTGTGGTTATTCATGGCAAATGGGTCATGGTGCGTGGAAGTTATTGACTCCCAAAATTATAGATGTTATTGATTGGTATTGTTATTGATTGTTATTGAAACTGGGTCTTATGGTGGTAACTACTTAAGCGCAATCAAAAGGTCCATCAAACCTCTAACGCGTCCACTTATAAACTAATGATAAGAAACCAAATAAGGTCTGACACGCTAACAGACTTTTGACACGCTTTGAATGCAAGACAATGAATTGTATTTATTGTAGGGTCATACGAAATTATTCACTTTCATTCCAATGCTTCACATGTTCTTTTTGCACTGATAATGCCTCTTGAAAACAATGGTTTTCCACTGGTGATGCCTCTTAAAACCAAAATCAAATGACCTCATTTTTTTTTTTTTGCAATATAGGTCTCTTCCAATCACCTTCATCACTAATATTTTAATCAGTATCATCTACTGTTCTTATTTATCTTTTTATTCTGATTCCCAATAAAGGGTTATGTGGTTGATGCTTTAGCTGCCTGTAGACCATAGTTTCAAATGATCTGGTTTAGAAAACAATGTCACAATACAACAGACCCACAACTATGACCCTGAAGCATAGTTGGTCCCCCACTTCATATTGCACAAGACAGCTGCCAGATAAAGCTATCCATTCAGAGTGAGGAATTCCTGCCACTCAGAGCTCAATGCAGAACAACCGCTTAAACCTAATGTTCAAAAGTTCTGCATATAATGAACTTCACCTCAAAGCCCATGGTGGTCATTAGGAAAAAAAAACTAGGGGCATGGAAACATCAGAACCAGGGGCTAGGACGGGGCGTGGTCTGACCATGGGAAAAGATGACTGCCTAGACTGGGAGCTCCGTGAGGCGGTGAGCTTTGACCAGGGGTGATACGGCTGCCATACACTCTTTCACTTGAGCCAGAGAAGCTCCCTACAACCGGACTCTGCTTGGGGAACCGAGAGAGGGGTGAGTCACATGGCACTGAGAGGGAGACGTGTGAAGGCAGCTCGCTACGGAGGCAAGACGGCAGCATCATATCGCGGCGCCAGAGAGCTGATCCTGGCGCTATCCTCCCTCCACCTGGACCGGGAGCTCCAAGAGACAAAGAACCTAGATCCCGGATGAGGGCGTTATGGACTACATGCATTCTCTCACCTGAGCCCCAAGAAGACTCCAAAAACTGGACTCCGTCTGGGGGACCGAGAGAGGGACACACCACACAGCACCAAGAGAGAGGTGCAGAGAGGAGACCGGATGCAGCACGCGAGACGGAGATTCACAGTGGAGACGACCCGTGCCTACGGAGGCAAGACGGAGGCATAGCGGCGCCGGAGAACTGGTGCCCTTCCCCCACCCTTGGACAATAGCCTACAATCATGGAAGGAGGGGATCCTCACCCTCTTCGTCTATATTAGGGACCCCTCCCAACTGCTGACGCTTTCCCTGTGCTGTTTGGCTGCTGCTACTAGTTGTTTCGGACCAAAGCAGAATTGCTGGTCCTTTCTACTTACCACACTATTCTAGGATGTGGTTCAGGTGGAGGGGGACGCAGCCATAGTGAGAGGAGTCGCCGTCGCTGTACCACCGCTACGGTCGGTGAAAAAAGGTCAATCTGACCCACCTCCTCCTACTGCGCTTCAGGTGGTTTCAAGGTGACAAACCTGCGTGGCAGATCGGATGGGGAACGAGAGACATGTGGGGATACCAGCGCCAGGTATTTAGTCATAACATAATGCTCTGCTTCGCCTCGCCCTACATCTCATTGCGCCCTCAGCGCAGGGGTACTTCTCTTCACCCTGCCCGCACAGGGAACGCCTGCCCTTCACCTGTGCAGTTTGGCGGTAATGATGCAGCCTTGGCGAGAGGCTCCATATCTGATTCTCCTTTGAGCTCTATTATTGCCCCAAACAGCCTCGGTTCATAGCCAGTGTTGGATCTACCTCTGAGGGTGACAAGAGGGCCACTCCTCACCTGACCTATACACTGTCAACCCTTGTCGACATTACAACACAGAGAAGTTCGCGTGGGGCAGCCCATCTCCCCAACCTTGGACCTCGGATCTTGACGGTTACGTCCACATCAACGTCCTGCGATGCCCCGTGGCAAAGTGACAGGAAAATCCTCAGGCAAGCCGGCAAGACAACTACTCTTTTCTGAAGCCCTACAACTTTCATGGCCCGCGTCCCCCGCTGCAGGACCGCACCCGCCCGTACAGTCCCTCACCATGACCGACCCGAAGCAGATAACAACCATGGAACGCATACTTCAGGAGATCACAGCAGTGAGCCACAGACTTGAAGGAATGGACACTGCTATAACCTTGTTGACAATGGAAATAACATCCATGTGCTGAGATATAGTAGGCTTCCAGTCTCGAGTAACAGGATTGGAACACAGTATGATGACCATGGAGGACCATATTCATGCTTTCCAAGACAGGGACTAGGACCTTTTGTACCTCCTTAGTAAGCTAACAGACTTGGAAGACAGGAGCCGTGGGCACAACATCCGTTTTTGGATTCCTGGAACAAGCAGAAGGTACAGACACTCCATCCTTTCTTAGGTCTGTCCTCCCGAAACTGACTGATATAACCTTCGACCCGCCATTGGAATTTCAGAGAGCGCACTGACTGGGTCCAAAGCGACAGGATGGAACCTCCAGACCCCTCCGATCATTGCTTGTCTCCTGAGACACGGGCATGCCCGTCAACTCCTCCTATCAGCCTGGGCGCATGGACCCTTCCGGGCGGAAGGATACAAAATCCACATAACGGCTGACTTTTCAAAGGAGACCAATGACTGCCGGAAAGCATTCCTGGCTCTCAGGCCCCGGATGCACCAACTGGAAGTGAAATATGGTCTGCCTGAACCAGCGAGACTGTGGGTCACCAAAAACGGCATATCTAAGGACTTCTATGATCCAGCTGATCTGCGACTTTTCCTGGATAGCCCACAGCCTCAAACCATAGACACATCTACTCCGGCCAGGCCACAAAGACCACCTAGCGACAACCGAAGTGCATCACCTCCACCAACCGCCCAGGCAGGAACAGACCGACGGAAATAAGATCATATTCTCAGAGGCAGTGACTTAGAGAGACTCGCAAGGACACATGACGACAGGGGACAAGTGCTACAAGCAGTGGGGCTCCACACACAGCTATCAGACAGAGACAAATCTCTCTGTCCACTGAAGCCCATCTCAACTCCTACCTGAAATCGCAGCTGCGATGTAAGACACCGAGGATCCAGAGCTATGCCTAGGGCCCACAGAGCCTGACTCTAAATCGGCGGACAGATGAGTATCTGACCGCATGTTGACGTTATAATGTTAGAATGTTGTGGCATCTTTCATTATGTTCTACGTATGCAATAACCAAGTTTCGATCGTGTCTTACTTGTCGGTGATATACGTATATATGCATGTATGGTATACTACTGTTTGATGCTTTATATATGACGCTGCTTCATTTCAGTGGCTTGCAGGCATACTTTTTCCCCTACTTGGTATCTCCCCACCTTACCCCCCTCCACCCCAAGCCTCCATGCAGGAGATCTCCTCCCTGATAATCTTTTAGGCCCCCACTGCTGATGTAGCAGTGGAGCACCGAGATCCAGACACGGTATTGTGACACATGTGAATGGCAGGCCCCTAGGCATGATGTGAGGACCACGGACATACTGAAGGCCAAAACACAGGGCGCTAAAGAGAGCACAATGCATTACATCAATACACCTCCACTGACATGCAGTCAGCTCATACTATCGACGGCCCTAGGAAGACAAAACCCCCACTAGCCATATCCCAGCCACAGCAGCCCCACGATTCAGAGATATCACTGTCGCCACGACCCTTTGGTTCTCCCATGCAAACAGGACTGCTATCATTCCTCTTCCTCCGTCCCCCGTCCCTATACTAGAAGTAATTGAATGACACGGCGGTACGCCCCTTCTCCACGGTCCGTCCCTCTCTCATCCTCCAATGATACGATCAACCCGAAGGCTATTCTTACGAGATATTTACATGGCGATGGACCATGTGTGCCCCGCCCCAGGCTGAGGCCCATTTAGCTGAGTGTGTGGGCCCCACAGATCCGGTCCCTTGGGGCTTTGCTGCTTCGCTTCCTTCACTGACCCACTATTACTTTTCTTCTTTCCTTCACTCTTTCTTTTCTCTCTCTCTCTTCTGTTTCTCCTCTATCCCTCGCTATCCCACCCACCCACATTAGCTTCCCCCTCCCCTCTCTCCTCCCCTCTACATTTGCCCTCCCCAGTGTACTCCCCCTTACCCCCCCATTGGGGCTGTCTGACGCCTGTCAGTCTCCCTTCCACTAATCCACCTCGCTACAACCTGCACTGCCCTGCATGGCGCCTCCTCCCCTCTCTACCTGCGTAGTTTATCTCAGTCCAATTACCCTTCCCTCCCCCCCTTTTTTCTTTGGCATGGCTGGCCCTGTCCCCCACGCGGCCCACCCATTACAGATAGTCTCCTAGAATGTTAATGGCCTGACGCACTTTGTAAAACGAAAAACAATATTGCCCTACCTTCAGTACAAATGGGCTGACATAGCTCTTCTCCAAGAGACACATCTTGACAGCGTAGAAACCAGTAAACTACACTGAAAATAGGTGGGAAAGGTACTCTTCAGCTGTTGCCCTAAGCAACAGGAGTCGAGTGGCGGTGTCCCACGAAAATGCAGGGATGCGATATTGCTCTGTAAGACGCTGCCCATAACTGTCATTAAATCATGGGTTGACTCAGATGGGCGATATGTGTTTGACAAACTAAAGATGGGAGACTTCTTGGTATGTGTGGGTTCCGTATACGCACCAACCGGTTCTAAAAGATTATTTCTCTTACAAATAAGCCGCCTTCTGACTGGAATAGGAGCAACTCGCTATATAATAGGGGGAGACTGGAATCTGCCCGTGATGCAGTATTGGACAGGACAGGTCCTCTCGATGTTAGCAATAATTATGACAGAGCTCTCCTAACTGACATGCTGGCAGATACTGGACTAGTGGACTATTGGAAGCTAACACACCCAACCGATAAGGAATATACTTTCCTGTCACCTGTACACGGAACACAATCCCGATTGGACTACTTTCTAGTGTCGTACAATATAGTGGCCCAAATACAAGTCACTCGCATAATGGAGTGTGGTCTTTCTGACCACTCTCCGATTGATCTATCAGTCCAAATGAGTCTAACGCATCCAGGCCGTAAACCCTGCCGCTTTATCATTCAACGCCACTGATCCCCCCAGGGCAAGGTGCAGCCTGCAGTCCCACATGTCCACTTCCATATGTGACAATGTTGGCACTGTCGCCTCCAATTGGGTCCTATGGGTGCAGGAAAAGCAACCCGAAGAGGTCAAATGGTGCGCAATGTGGCACAAGCCAATAGAGATAGGAAAGCCTGTCTGAAAACCCTTGAGGATGACATACAATGTCTCACGCGACAATACACCATCCAGACATCTCTTCCTACACGCCGCTCCCTGGAACGCACCCATATGGCGCACAACAAGCTCTACACATCTCAGGCCGAATATGTGCTACAACACCTGCAAGGACGGCACTATGAGCAAGGAGAGAAGGCTGGACGACTACTAGTGGCACAGCTCCATCAAAGAGAAGCTGCCCTAGCCATCCCAGCTAGAACATCCTCTAAAGGGGAGATGCTCACACGCCCACAGGACACTGTTAACAAATTCGCAACTTTTTATCAACATCTATATACCCCGGAATCGGTGTCTGACTCTGCCCAACTAGAGGCCTTCCTCAATGGCACTAACCTGCCCCGCCTCTCGGCTGATGGCTGCGCCCTCCTTGACGGAGAGTTAAGTAGGGCAGAAATAGTGCAAGCCATCTTCAATCTTCCCTACCATAAATCGCCAGGTGAAGATGGTTTCCCTGCAGAATTTTATACGTGGGCCGGCAAAAAAGCGGTTAGCGCTGTATACGAAGTACCCAGCCAGGCATGTGGAGAGGGCTCTCTAGGTGCAATATCTAATAGAGCAAAGATAGATGTCATACCAAAACCAGGATGGAACACTCTACTCTGAGGAAGCTATTGGCCCATATCTCTCCTGAATGCGGATATCAAGATATTGGCTAGTGTCTTGGCTGCCCACCTGCGTAAAGTTATACCGTCCTTGATCCCTGTACTGGGACGTACTTCTAGGAACCACATGCATACTCTTCGCCATACTCTGTGGGAATCCAGGAAAATACCGGAGGAAGGCTCTAGCCCTGTCCCTAGACACTGAGAAGGCGTTTGACCGTATTGAATGGCCATATCTGTTCACCACTCTGGCAAAATTCAGACTGGGAGAACAATTCATATCCAAAGTCCGCCTGCTCTATGACCACCCCATGGCGCAGGTCAACTGCAGGGGCTTTTTATCAGACCCCTTCCCAATTCTTAGGGAGATGCAGCAGGGTTGTCCCCTGTCGCCGCTTTTGTTTTTGCAAGTGATGGAGCCCCTCGTGGCTACCATCTGCCACTCCCATTAGATTACAGGAATACCCCTGATGGGAGGGACCTCAAAAAGGTACCTATATGCCGATGACGTATTACTTACCCTAACTGATCTGACGAGTTCCCTGCCGGCTCTACTAGAGATCATAGATGGGTTTGCGATTCCATCCAGCTATCGGGTGAACTGGGACCAGAGCGAACCGCTGCCCCTCTCACTAATGACGAGAGCCGCAATACATGGATTTCCGTTCCGCTGGACCCCGAACTGCCTCAAGTACCTGGGAATACTTGTCAACCGGGGTTTAGAACGTATGGTAGCAGATAACATGGACCCTCTCATAGCTTGCATGAAACTGGACTTCGCGAAGTGGTCACTTTTAGGCCTCTCCATGTGGGGTAGAGTACAGGCGGTGAGAATGGTCACACTCCCACATTTTACCTACGTTCTTGGTATGCTTCCCCTTCAAGTGCCCCTCTCATCCCTCCAGCCGATAGCTGCAGTGCTGAGAGCCTTTGTGTGGGGTTCTACATGCCCACGACTGATGCCCGCAAAGATAACAGCACGTCGCTCCTGCGGAGGCCTAGGACTCCCCTCAGTGGAACATTACTCCCTTGCTCTCCATCTATCCCAACTGGCATACATGTTACCCGGGTCCCCGGAACAACTGCAGAAGCTGCTGCTCGCCCATCGTGGCAGTCTTGGTGGCCTGTACTGTGATGGCACATCATTGATAAGCCCAGTTAAACCGATCCTAACAGCGATGCGTGCAGCATGGCGTAGGGCTCACCACTTCCTAGGAATACACCCCCTTTTACATGCCCAGGCCCCCATATGGGGAAATAACAGTCTAGGGGGAACTGCCCTCAGTAGCCCACAATGGAGCCTGGTTGGTATTGACTGCATAGACCAGGTTATAGAAGGTGGGATACCCAAACCATTTGATAAACTACGAGAGGAGTACAATCTCCATCCAAGGCAAGAATGGTGTTAACACTGTCTACAACAATCTATCTATGCCGCCCCCTGGGAACTTAAGACCTTGCCTGTGTTTACCTATCTCCATACATGGGGCTGCCGCAAAGGTATAACGGCAGGCCTCTATGACATAATTATGCAACATCTATTCACAACCCCTCCTTGAAACGCTACACTCTAAATGGAATGCCAGGCTGCAGACAGGCTATACCGCGAAGGCTGGCCAGATAGCCCTAGACAGAGGCACTTGAGAAGTTCAACTGAAATTCTGTCTCTTTAAGGTAATCCATGACTGGTACTGTACTCCTCTGAAATTGTGCAGAGCAGGACTTCTACCACACGCGAACTGCTGGCGATGTTCGGAGACCCGATGCGACTTACTCCACATCATATGTGAATGTCCATCGATTCAGCTCCTATGAGAAGCAGTGAGCGCCACCTTAAAAGACTCCTTACCACTCCAGTCACTGCTTACACCCTTGCTCATACTCATACATGATACAGGGCCTCTCCCTCTCCTTTGTCACAACCACAACAGAGATTGCTACATACAGGCGCTAGCAACAGCAAAGAGTGTTTCCCCTGCCTCAGAAGAGTGGATTGTGGCAATGGTCCAAATAGCTGCACATGAACACGTCATCTATAACTTACAGGACCTGGCAGCCCTGTTTAGTCAGGTATGGGCCTCCTTCCTCAAAGGGGCATCATAACTCACTTATCGTTGACCACCTTTATTCCTTACCCTTCCCAGATACTGCTACCACTGGTGGGACATCAGCATACCTCCACCCCCTTCAAACCCATATCCTCCCTCCCCTTTTTTCCAACTCTTCCCCCCATTCCTTGAGTACTCTCTGGCCCGGCTCACCATCACTGCACTCCTCCACCACACTGACTTTCCTCCCCTCCCACCACCTCTCCCCCATCCTCCTCCCCCTCCCAGCCATTCTCCCTCCCCTCTCCCCCTCCATGTAAGCATACCTCTTCAGTGAAACAAACAACACTATTCTGCAGCCACTAAGCCCCCATACACATCCCATGCAATGTACTACAGAATTTCAGACACAGCCTCATCATACCCCATGCCCTCTGACCTACGAATGCGACCCCTTACTTACCCACTTACCTATCATGCTTTTCCCTCTTCTCTCCCTTATTTTCTTTTCTTTTCTTTTCTTTTCTTTTTCCTTTCCCTCCCTCACTCACTCTTTCACCTCGTCTCAACCTATCAAGTGTCCTCCATTATCCCAGTTGCGGACTATCTGTCCTGCAAGCTCGGGGGCATGGCCCGCTGATACACTCTAGAGTGGACTGTTACATCAAGTGCCCTACGTTCTCTCCTGAGCCTTAACTTGAGTGCCAGAATTTAGCATTTAGCATTTGAAAGGGAACAGAGTTCGAACGACCCACACACTGCCTACTAGTACGTGTATACACTGCCAGGCGCCATGATTATTGTCCCTACTGTCATGAAGGGAAACAACATGTCAGGATCGATTGAAACACTCAGGCACGACAGTCTCCAGGACGTTATACACCAAATGGTGGTTCACGCTTCCCTCAGTCCACAATTACATACCCTCAACCTACACCCCTTCCTGAATTCCTTAATTTTATATCGCTCTGACTCTACTCCCCCTTTTTCTTTCCCAAGCATTGTTTCTCCCCAAAGGTTTGAAAAGTTATAAGCCTCATTTAGTATTCATTACAACCATTGTGGTGTATCTCAACTTTAATAAAAGTCTGTACAGCCTTCCTATGTACTATTTCAACCCTATAATAAAGAATTGCAATTAAAAAAAAGAACTAGGGGCTAGGAGCGAGGTCAACTGCAGTAGGATATCATGAGGCCATGGGGAGCTCAACTACCTCAGAATGCAGCACACATAGAAAGAGAAAAAATTAGGAGAAATAAATATATTCCTCATTATGCCTCCCCTGGGGAGGCAAAGGATTTCAACACATTCCCAGGTCTACCACTAATGGCTCAGCGTTTGCTGCTGGTTTTGCTGTTAGGTTCAGGAAGGTAGTGCTGACAGCGACCGCTTCCATGGAACTTGGACAGAATTTCTTCACAATGGTGTCTGTAACTGAATCAAAACTTGGTTGTGGAAATTGTTGGTGATGTCTATGTCAGGCGCTGCTGCGTTGCTGCAAAACAGAGCCAGGAGTTGTGAGAAGAGGAGCTGGGTATGGAGGCCACACAGAGGCCAGGCACCGGGGTCAATTTTAAGCAGACTGGAGGTGTTGAGCATTGAGGGGATTGTGACATAACGGTGTTGGTACCAGCAGCAGTAACACCGGCTCCTCCATGCTTTGCTGGAGGTAAGGGGCCACCCGGTTGCTTCAGTCTGACTCCAAACTTCAAATGCCCACTACCCCCACTATGCCAACGCCTATGCCGCTGCTTTGTTGCATTGGTACATCAACAACATCAGCCTCACCAGCCCTCCTGCTCCTCAGCCTCCCTCCGCTCACCTCATCTCATGCCGTGCCCATCACAGGTCTTCGCGTGCTGGCCACACCCCTCACTACAGATCTCAGCAGTTACTTTAAGTAGATTGCCGTACCTGACATTTAAAACTTTTAACTGCCCTTGCCTCAATGAGTTGGCAGTAGACAATGATATTTCCATTTTAATTTGAAGCTAAAATAGTCTACATAATGCTGCACAAGACTATGAAGGCCTCAGGTAGGTAAATAAGCTGAGTGGAAGCTGCAAGCAAGCACTACACATGAGAGGAAAATGAGACTGGCTGTAGGAGAACGTGGTAGCCGCATTAGAACTATTGCCCCAGGGTTGAGCCAGAGTGGTGCAGAAGAGGTTGGGCTGGAGCTCAGTGCAGCCTCTGCCTGGTGCCTTTCCCATCACGTAGCATCCAAAACTCCATCACTACAAACATAACAGCCTCTGTTATACTTACACTATTACCAACAGCCACAGTTGCTGATAGTGCCAATACCTATAATTAATACCCAATGAGTCGTACAGCCTGTGCTGCTCACATCGCCTAAGAGGCCTGAAAGAACAAAGATTCAAAGTTTAAGCCCAGAACTCATGTGGGGGTGAGCCAAAAGGAGTACTGACAGATGTCATCAGCACCACAGCGACACAATATAGGAACCTGACTAACTCAGAGGAAACAAATCAGGGAACACTACCCATTTCTATCTAACTGAAAAGTGTCACATAGGCCCTCATTACAGCCTTGGCGGGCGGCGTTGGACCGCCGAGCGGCCACCTATGCAGCCGCAATCCCGCCGGCCGCATTACAACATCCCCGCCAGCCCAGCGGGGATGACGGCCGTAACATTGGAGCCGGCTCCTAATGGAGCCGGTGGTGTTGCGGCCGTGGGACGAGTGCAGCTGCACCTGTCGCGCTTTTCACTGTCTGCTGTGCAGACAGTGAAAAGCAGGGTAGGGCTGTGTCTGGGGGCCCCTGCACTGCCCATGCTAAGTGCATGGGCAGTGCAGGGGCCGCAGGGGCCCCGCAACCCCCCTTCCCGCCAGCCTTTCCATGGCAGTCTCTACCGCCATGGACAGGCTGGCGGGAAGGGGAGTCATAATCCCCAGGGCAGCGCTGCCCTGGCGGATTATAACTGCCGGGACAATGATGGCAGGAAACCGGCGGTGCGACCATGAATATGGCAAATTACACTGCCAGCCTGTTGGCGGTACAGTCGCCAAAACAACCCTGGCTGTCTTTGACTGCCAGGGTTGTAATAAGGCCCTTAGACTCTTCCTCTACTGACTCACCAGCACCATGGCAAAAAAGAGGGGTATAATGCTGGATAAATCACAGGCTGGTGTGACCTTAATCTTAGCTCAAGCCCCAGTGACACACTGAATGGACAGCCCACCATAAAGGGATTTCAGAACAGGGACAGCTTAAAGAAGGACAAGCCCGCATCTGACCCGAATGCGGAAACCCCATCATGTAAATCCAGCAAAACCAGTGACAACAAGTCCCTTAGCAAAGCGACAATTAACTTACAGGGCACATGCATATCAGTAAGCCTAAAGTCTCCTCCTGCAAGAAAGGTCAACCATAAAAGCACAGGAATGCCAATTGAGTATTTCTTTTGAAAGGACACAGGTCCTCAAAACTTACTCTCTGACCTACAACCTGCACTAGCAGCATCAGCAATAGA
This sequence comes from Pleurodeles waltl, assembly GCF_031143425.1. NCBI lineage: Eukaryota > Metazoa > Chordata > Amphibia > Caudata > Salamandridae > Pleurodeles > Pleurodeles waltl. Next base: position 942,281,920 of record NC_090449.1, read on the forward strand.
GAATACTTGGTATCCCACCCCAGTGTGCACCCAAACTCCACCACACTGACCAATCCCTCCTGCCCTCTTCCGAGAGGGGACAATTCAATAATAGAGTTGTCATCTAAAAAGCATTTCAAGTTCATCACTGGAATTGAACCCAACATCAACAGCAGTGGTTCGAACCAAATCCAACTCAAAAGGAGGACCCAGCCTCACAGCCACTTTTTGCACTAGCACCAGCAGAAATTCATTGGTTACAAGAAGAAACCCCTGGCTTAGTGGGGCTCAAGTCTATCCATAGAGCATCATAAAAGGGAGTCTTCAGTAATCGTAATTATTCAGGCAGTGTGTAAGAAGGGCGGTAGAGAGGTAGTCACGAACAACACCAAAGGTTAGATGAAGTGGTGATGATTTATTTAAGTAATACGCCAAACGATTAGCCCTACACCAACCAGCGTCCTCTTCTCTCCCCTTCAACTGTCGCTCTCACATTCCACAAGCCGCATCTCGAGCAAACACAACATTCTCACCTTCGTCTCGTGCCGGACACGCACGCACTCAGATTCCTAGGATACCACACCACCTTCCCCCTATCAGAATAACAAAACTAAAATACAAACTACCCATTGCCCTTGAACAATTAATATTGCTTATAAACTAAGACAAATTGAACAAACATTACATCACAAAGTCCATAAAGATGTCACAGAACACAGTTCATTTCACAGTTCATTTTACATAGTCCCTGAACCATGATGGTTTTGAAACATTCCTTTTTGGTCGAGTTTCAGCTGGGCCTCGTATTTTAGTAACACCTGGAGTGATACAGATATCTTGAGCAGGAACATCCAGTGAGATACCTTGAGAGTCATGAACTTCTACATCAGGTCCCAAACACTTAGCCACCCTATTCAGATCCCATATCCTATGATCTTCTGTTTTCACTGCATTCCTAAACAGTCTTATGACTTTAAATGGACCCTTGAACTTGGATGGTTTTCCCTCCTTCCTTGGAGATCTTATCTTAACAAAATCCCCTTCATGTAATACAGTACCTCAACTTTCTTCTCTCTTTCACCTCTCTCTCTCTCTCTCTCTCTCTCTCCAACCTTCAATGCTATCAACCTGATCACTGACCTCTTTTCTTTTCTTTTCTCATTAACCCATCTGGGTTCAATCTCACTGTAAGGAACTCTACCTTTGAATAACTGAAAAGGAGTCACCCCTGTAGTGGAATGTGGTGTTAAACGATACTCCCGAACCTTTTTTTTTACTTCACCCTCCCACTCAATATTATTAATAAGTGCTAATTGCATGCTTTGTTTCAGCACTTTTATAAAGCGCTCAACAACACCATTAGACTCTGGGTGATAAAGAGCAGTTCTTTTGTGAACCACATTCCTTTCTCTTAAAAAGGACTCTGTTGCATCAGAAACAAACTGCACTCCATTGTCGGTCAGTAAAGTAGAGGGAAAGCCCTCTCTTTCGAACAGGTCATCAAGAAAATTAATTATGTCTCTTGATTCAACCGAATTCACAAATCTGACTTCTGGCCAATGGGAGAACATGTCAATGCAGACTAAAATATACCGGTCAACAGACTTCAGTTTAATTGGACCTAAAATGTCCAAGGCTATGTCAACCCAGGGACCGGAATATTCTTCACGTATGACCATGGGCTGAACCCTATACTTTAATACCGTATCTGAACAAGCGCACTCACAGCAGTTCCTCACTTCCCTTTCCACCATGATGTCCATGGCAGGCCACCAGTAGGCGTTCCTTAATCTCTCCTTTGTTTTGGAGATGCCCAAGTGGCTTGAGTGAGCAAAATTAATAAGATTCTTTCTCAAGCTAGTTGGTGGAACCAACTTGCTGCCTCTCATTAATAACCCACCAACTACGGACAATTAATTCCTGACCTGCCAGTAACCTGTTAATTCTTCACACAGTTTCTCTTTGACATCCCAACCATTTGTAATTTTACTCACTACATCCTGCAACGTGACGTCTTTCGACAATTCATCCAACCACAATGATTCTGAGATTGTTCCCTCAGTGACAACGCAGACCTTTATCTCCTCGTCAGCTACAATGTCCGCAAAACACCCTCTTTCAATGATCTCATCATCTTTTCCTGTGTCTGGACACAACCTCGACAGACAATCAGCCTGAACATTTAATGTCCCCGGCATATAAGAGATTACAAATACAAATTCTTGCAATGCTACTACCCACTTCCTGATTCTATGTGAGATCGACTCTATTCCTTTTTTTGTAAATACCTCTACCAGAGGTTTGTGGTCAGTCACAATCTGAAATCTATGTCCCCACAAAAATTTCCTTAGTTTTCTTACTGCCCAAAAGACACTAAGCGCCTCTTTTTCAACAACCGAATAATTGAATTCAGCTCCCTTCAAACATCTGGATGCAAAAAGAATAGTCCTCATTTGACCATGTTTTTTCTGTAACAAAACCGCCCCAAGACCCTTAGAACTGGCATCAGTCATCACAATAATCTCATTGTGTGCATCAAAGCTCCCTAAATCTGCTGCCTTATCTAAGCTCACCTTGATGTCCCGATACTCCTTTTCACATACCTGAGCCCACTTAAATTCTGCTTTTTTTTTTAACAATTGTCTCATGTAATAAGTTCTTTCAGCAAAGCGTGGGACAAACTTATTATAAAATTCCGCCATGCCTAGGAATTTTACAAGTTCTTCTTTATTTTGTGGACTGGGTAATTTTTTTATAGTATTGACTAAACTTTCCTTGGGGCGAATTCCTTTCACCGAAATCTCATGACCTAAGTACTCAATATTGGGAATATTTATCTTACACTTCTCAGCTTTGAGAGTCAGGCCATTGTCTCGTAGCTTCTCTAAAACCATCCTCAGTCTCTTGATGTGTTCTGCTAGATTAGTCCCTGTGATTAAAAGGTCATCTTGATATACTTTCACCCCTTCCATGCCTCTCAAAATCCTTTCCATGGCCCTCTGAAAAACAGATGCTGCAGAAATCAACCCAAACGGCATTCTTAAGAACTTGAATGTGCCAAAAGGTGTTATTAAAGTGGTAAGTTCCTGGGAAGAATTATGCAAATTAATTTGATGGTAAGCAGAGGTCAAATCTAGGGTTGAGAAGTGACTTGCCCCACACAGCGAACACAACAACTCTGTAATATTTGGAAGAGGATAGTGGTCTATGATGACTGACTTGTTTAGATCTCTCAGATCAACACAGAGCCTAGCTTCGCCGTTGGACTTCCTTGCCATAACAACTGGTGCCACCCATTCTGAAGCCTCAACCTCTTGAATAATCCCATTCATGATGAGCTTATCGATCTCAGCTTTCATCTTATCCCTCACCAACAGAGGTACATTTCTCACTTTCGCTGCCTTCAGCTGTGCACCAGGCTTTAGCCTAATTTTGTGTACATAGTTTTTCAGACAGCCTACTTTCTTGCTAAACACATCTGGAAACTCCTTCACCCAAACCCCCACATCTTCCGTAACAGACTGAACTGTGTGGTTATCCTTCAGCCTAACAGGTGGGTCTTCATTTGGATCAAGCAAAACTCTGAGATCACGTTGAAGAAACCAACTAATTAAAGAGTCCCCTTTTACAGAGACGTACACTTTGGCTGGAATGACACACTCCCTAAACTCTACCGTTCCCCAAAAGTAACCCAACAACTTGATTGGCTCGCCACCATAACCCTTAGGTAACACATCAGGTTTCAACAAGTCGACTGTCCCCTTTAAATACTGATCATAAAATATTGTAGGTATCAAAGTAAGTTTTGCCCCGGAATCAAATACAATTTTGAGGGATTTACCATTAACCAAGATTGACTCTACAGGATCGTCAAAAGACCCAACACTAGTTTGGAGAACCTGAACGACATTCACTGCTTCAGCACCATCTGTGTCACCATCACACCACACCTCTCTTATTTTCTTTGTGTTATTCTTCACCCTGCAACATTTAGCAAGATGACCAACTCTACCACAGTTCCTACAGAGTATTTTCCAGGCAGGACATTCCTTGTTATTGGCCATGTGACCAACATTCCCACACCTAAAACACTTCCCAGTAAATGTTTTCTTTGACTTTACTGATTCTCCACCAACTTTACTGTCAGTGTTATTGCAATGTATCACTTTCACCGACGCTCCTTCATCCCTTGTTGTGTCAAATACAGTAGAGTCTTTTCGAAGTACCTCAACACATTTCTTGGAGTGTTCACAGGTTCTAGCCAACACTAGAACCTCATCTAGAGATGGGTTGTCCTTTTGCCACATGCTCTCCTTTGCTTTTTCCAAGGAGCAGCCAAGCATGAATTGATCCCTCAAACGTTCCTCATAAGAATTTCCAAAAGCACAGGTAGAAGCAAGCCTTCTCAGCTCAGTAATATATTGTTCCATTGTTTCACCTTGACGTTGCATCCTTTTTCCAAATTGGTATCTTTCAAGAACTGTACTTACTTTTGGTAAGTAATGCAGGTCCAGTTTCTTTAGACAAATATCAAATTCGTTGAGGCCAGTAGAGTCTGTATCTGAAAGATCAGGAAGGTTTTCAAAGACTTCTTGGCCCTCAGTGCCTAAACAGTGCATTAAAAGTGAAGTCTTCCTTTCAGCACTTAATGAAGTGCCACACACCCTAGCATAGTTGTTAAAAACCTTTTTCCACTTTTGCCATGATATGGGTGGGTCACCAGGAGATGTTAAAAAAAACGGTGCAGCAGGAACATTCTGCATGATGACTAGTGAAAGACAACTCCACAATCGGCAGGTTGAGACAAAGTAACTTTAAATAGTTTAAAAGGGCAAGCAATTAATTAAAGCTGTTTAAACCTGAATTAAGAAGTGGCACTGAAATCAATGATGAACCCTCTATTGCAGAAACGTGACTACCTAAATTGCAGAGAAATAAACAGGAACATACAGCCTTCAGTAAATGACACAAGATGTCAATGAGCGTCAAAAATTGCTGTTGTCGGGGTGCGCGTGAGTTCCTGGCGAGATATAAATCTCTAGCACGAGACGCGTTATTTCTAAGGCTGCTGTTGCTAGGGTTGCGCGTATAAACCTCTAGCACGAGACGCGTTATTTCTATGGCTGCTGTTGCTAGGGTTGCGCGTTTGGCTCTCGCGCGCCGAAACTCGAAGGGCAACTGAAGCCAAATAAAATAAAATAAACACGCCAGCATGAAATAAAATACCTGGGCGTGAACAACTTGACAGATAAGATCCACGAAGATCCACAGACGTGTTGTCAGGGCTCTTGGCGCTAGTACAACAGAGATTAATCCAGAGCTGCCTACCGTTCCCCTTCCGCAGACTCCACAGAAACCAATCAGTTCCACTTTCACCTCGTCGCCAATGTAAGAAGGGCGGTAGAGAGGTAGTCATGAACAACACCAAAGGTTAGATGAAGTGGTGATGATTTATTTAAGTAATACGCCAAACGATTAGCCCTACACCAACCAGCGTCCTCTTCTCTCCCCTTCAACTGTCGCTCTCACATTCCACAAGCCGCATCTCGAGCAAACACAACATTCTCACCTTCGTCTCGTGCCGGACACGCATGCACTCAGATTCCTAGGATACCACACAGTGGAACCCAACAGCGCTGCTACCATACATTGTAGCCACAGGGCGAACATTACAGTCCCCATGCTTCAAAACAACTGGTCAACAACTGCACAGAATCTCAGGCAGGCAAAGACTCAAACAAGAAAAAAGACCAACCTGCCTTCCTGCCCAACATTGAGCAGGGTATTCTACTGGCCTCAATAAATATTTCCTTTCTTGCCACGATAAAATCCCTGACATGGCAGTCAGACAAACTAGAGGAAAAATTGGGTCTGGAAATGCGAATCTACTTGTTCCTGCCACCAAATAGTAGAGAAATTGGGCACTCTGCCAGAGGTCTTATCCACCAAGATGATGGATTGGAAACAGGCCTCCCAATGGCCGGTTAAACCAAGACTTCAAACTCCACACCCAATGTTCAACACCCCCGCAGTTATGCCTGACACAGGTGTACAAGGTTTCCCACCAGCACAAGACGAACCAGCAACCAGAGTGCACCTCGCTTGACCATCTAGGTCCATCTCCAATTACACCTGTCTTGAATGTTCCAACATTTAGTGAAGGTTCTCTTAATGCAAACCCAACTGATTCAAACTATCGTGCAATGGCAACAAATGGTAGCCAATCTCCATGTGGCACCGAAGGCATCATAAGACAGTCAAATAATGTATGGATAAGAACACACTCAAAAAGACTGAAAAAAATATTTTAAAAGGTTCTAAATAGATCTATAAAACATCCTCAAGAAGTCCTACAAAGTCCTGTGCTCTAAACCCAGGCAAACTCAATATGTGACAACTCAGTTACCATGTACCTTATCTTCAAGGGAAATACAGCCCCAAAGAAGGTAGCGGGCATGCAAGAACTAACTCAACACTTAGCAATCAGCACACTGTATCCTCTGGCGCTAAACATCCCTGTAAATTTACTTAACCATCAAGAGTCACCAAAAGCCCCCTTTGTGTTGCAAGCTCAGTTAAGAGACACTCAATAAACAAATGTTGGGGCCTGAAATTCAGCCACAGATTCTAACAGTGCTGCAAAAAACTCAGGAATCACTTAACTTGGCCAACTCTCACTTTAGCCCTAAGCTGCTTTTGGGAGAAAATATATGGGACACCACATTATAATTTACACCAGCAGTAACGGTACTCACACTGAGCCTAGACGTGAACAAACGCCAGCTAAACTGATCCTCACCCCACACTATCCCGCCAAGGGCCCAAATCTTCCCAAATATAGCCACGGGACATATCCGACAAGTCAAATCTAAAACACTGGCAAACTGTATGAGTGGGACAGAATCAACAATACTAACACTCAAATCCCCCACATTGGTAGCAGATATCCTACCCAGTAAGCAGACTTTTGAGGAGTGGGGGATAAAGATTATGAAACCATTGGCCCCCAAATACCCTCTCCCGCTGAAGATATCAGGAGAGCAGTCAAGGTCTGACACACACCCATTCAGCATCTTTAAAGAGGCAAGAAACTCCGAACTTAACCTGTCTTACAATAAGCTGCAAATATCACACTCCTACTCCAATCAAACAGGTCCAACAGGGAGAATAGCTTTAGTGCGCACTGACAGAACAAAACAAGAAAATGGCTGGAGCTGTCTATCAACACTACACTTTCGAGTAGCAGAGCTATCAAAGCTACTCAAATCCCCGGTTGAAACAACATTTACCCAGACGGCTGATCTCCTTTACTTCCGGGGCAAATGGCCTCATCACATTCGAGGGATTTCACAAATTGCATCAAGCAGCTACACACACTAATATATTTAGGAGACCCTCACGCTGCCTCTCAATTTATGTTAGCCTGGGCCTGGATTTGAAATTCCAAAAACTGGAAACACAAAACAAATTGATCCAATTGGCTATTCTGGAAGGACTATGTATAAACGACCACCATCTGAAAATTCTGTTTGTCAATGTATATTTTAAGTGTTTCGGAGTAGGACACACAGACTTGCTGATCCAACTTCGTGAATCTTTTGAATCTGTGCTCTTTGAAAACGCAACCCTGAAAGTCATCATATGTGATGACTTCAATCAGCACCACTTGGGCACTGACCAGTGAAATCAGGTTACAGCAATCCATGCACCAGTCCACTCCCCACTCTCTTTAAAATCCATAGTCGAAAATCGATCCACCATTCAGCACCAAAATGTCATAAATCTTTTAAGGGAACAAGCACTTTGGACTATGGCCCTCATTACAACCCTGGCGGTAAATCCCGCTTACCGCCGTGCAGAAGACTGCCAACGTACCGCTGTGGCTGCGGAATTCCGATACAGGTATTACGACCCACAGCCCGGAATCCGCCACAATACAGACACCCACACAAGTCCGCCACACCAAAGGTCAGTGATAAACTGGCGATACCCAAACCGACACCGTCACGCCAACAAGAATACGCCCACACTATCACGACCCACGAATCAACACAGCGGTCTTTCAACCGCGATAATCCATTGGCGGTACACACCGCTGCACTCAAAATACACACACATTTACAAAACACAACCACATTGGACAATTCGAAATACACACACCTGATACACATACACACACCACACCCACCCACACCACTTTAAAACACACACCCACATTACCCACAAACCCTTACTACCAGAAATTTGAAAGCAGGCCAGAGAGAGACACTACCTAAAACAACACCAGCATCCACAGACACACATCACCATCACTTACACAACATCCACGCACCTCAAACAACATACACCAAAACATCCCCTCACACATCACAACAGACACATCCTCACACATCACCCACACCACATCATGGCACCTCAACGACACCCCAGGTTCTCTGAGGAGGAGCTCAGGGTCATGGTGGAGGAAATAGAGCCACAGCTATTTGGATTACAGGTGCAGCAAACATCCATTGCAAGGAAGATGGAGCTATGGCGCAGAATCGTCGACAGGGTCAATGCAGTGGGACAGCACTCAAGAACTATGGATGACATCAGGATCAGGTGGAACGACCTATGGGGGGAGGTGCGTTCCGTGATCTCCAGACATCAGATTGCTGTACAGAGGACTCGCGGTGGACCACCACCTCCTCCCCTACAACTAACAACATGGGAGGAGCAAGTCTTGGCAATACTACATCCTGAGGGCCTCGCAGGAGTAGCAGGAGGACTGGACTCTGGTAAGGCAAATCTATACTACCTTATCCCCCCCACCACTCCTGCTACCATCACATACTCCCACCCTTACCCTCACACCCATCACCCCAACAACCCACAGATACCCCACCAACACAACCCACACATCCCAAAACCAAGCCCTGCTTGTAACACCAATGCATGGACACCCATCACCCAAGCATGTCCAGTACAGAGACTCACCCATGCCCCAAAATCACCAATCACACAAGGACCAAGCCAATAATGCAAGCACTGGAGTAGAGGGTTACTCACCCATTGCACACAATGGCGCACACAGATACAATAATTATGCATTTACACCCCAACAGGACCCCTACCCAGTGTCACCGGACAGGAGGTGCCAGACATATCCAGTCCCCCCACAGAAGAGGCCCACAGTGATGACAGCAGCTCTGCACGCCTGGATCAAGATGACCAGCCCGGCCCATTTGCGACCTCAGGACAGTCGGTTCCCCTGACACTGGCACAAGCCAACACAGAGCCTCCCCCCTCAGGAAACACCACCACAGCAACCACTCAGCGGACCCATCCCTCTGTCCCCAGTACACGTCAATCAGCAGTGTGTCCACCACTACAGGGAACCCAGGCAACCCGACTAACACAGGACGATCAGGGACCTGGGGCAGTGGCAGTGGGCACACGGTTCAGGGGACAGAGGCACAGGATAACAGGGAAGCTGGGAGGACTGCTGTGCGACAGGGGGAGGACAGGCCCAGGGAACCCACTCTCCACGAGGCACTCTCCAACTTCATGGGAGCTTACCATCATTCCCAGGAGACAATGGCAACGGTACTGGCCAAGTTTCAGGAGACCCAGCGGCTGCAGGAGGAACACTACCTTGGGATCAGGGAGGACTTGAAGTCCATTAACACCAACCTGGTCACCATTGCAGGGGTGCTGGCAGACTTTCTCAACACCAGGAGGGATGCAGTGGCACAACAAGGGGCCCCTGACACTAGCCTGGATGATGAACAGCCCTCCACCTCCGCAGGGACACCAGCACCACACCCCCTGCAGATGGAGAACCACCCCGCAAACGGTCCCTGTGATCCAGGAACAAGACAGAGAACATTGCCAAGACCACCACCAGGAAATGAGACCCCCCTGAATGTCACCCTTCTGTCCGACTATGTCACCCTGTTCATCCTTAAAATGCCATTGCTCCACTTCCTATGCCCCTTTGGACAATGCACCTGTGAAACAAATAGACTGGACTCTGCCATGGACATTCCTCCATCATCACCCCAGCCCATTTTACAACCCCCTCCACTTATTAGCACAGGAATAAACACACTTCAATGACAAAACAATCTGGAGTCAGTCTGTGCTTTCACAAATGTGTAATTGCAATAACTATGGAATGTAGCAATGTCAATGTACTTGTTCACATACCAATGTAACACAGCTGTAGGCCAGCAGTAAACATAGCAGAGGGCACAAAGTGGGACCCAGATCTCTGAAATGGAAAGTCAAAGTGTCAAGTCAGGTTCCATACACTAAATGAAAATGACAGACTTATGCTAGCGCAAACAATAGTATGAGATGTGGGAAGCAGTGACATCTTCTTACCTGTGTCTCACTGGAAGTATTTCATGATGATGTTGTTTCGGTTGTCGGCATCCTCTTCTTCTGCCTCCTCTTCTTCACTGTCCACAGGCTCCACAGCTACCACAAGACCACCATCTGGCCCATCCTCCTGCAGAAAAGGCACCTGCCGTCGCAAAGCCAGTTTGTGCAGCACACAGCAGGCCATGATTATCTGGCACACCTTCTTCGGTGAGTAGTATAGGGAGCCGCCTGTCACATGGAGGCACCGGAATCTGGCCTTCAGGAGGCCGAGGGTGCATTCGATCACCCTCCTAGTTCGCCCATGTTCCTCATTGTAGTGTTCCTCTGCCCTTGTCCTGGGATTCCTCACTGGGGTCAGTAGCCATGACAGGTTGGGGTAACCAGAGTCACCTGCAAATGTCGAGGGACAACTGTTAGACATCCTCCAACCTTTAGGGACTCTCCCATACCCAGACTCCTATGTCAACTGTATTGGGACCTTGGCCTCACCTATTAGCCACACATGGTGCCTCTGGAGTTACCCCATCACATAAGGGATGCTGCTATTCCTCAAAATGTAAGCAGAGCCAAGATAATTGGCATTCACATGGGAGATGTACTGGTCTGCCAAACACACCATCTGCACGTTCATCGAATGGTAGCTCTTCCGGTTTCTATACACCTGGTCATTCCTGCGGGGGGGTACAAATGCCACATGTGTACCATCAATGGCACCAATGATGTTGGGGATATGTCTCAGGGCATAGAAGTCGCCTTTCACTGTGGGCAAATCCTCCACCTGAAGGAACACGATGTAGCTGCGCAGGTGTTTCAGCAGGGCAGACAATACTCTGGACAACACATTAGAGGACATTGGCTGGGACATCCCTGATGCCATGGCCACTGTTGTTTGAAAAGACCCACTGGCCAGGAAATGGAGTACAGACAGGACCTGCACTAGAGGGGGGATTCCTGTGGGATGGCGGATAGCTGAAATCCGGTCTGGCTCCAAATGGGCACACAGTTCCTAGATTGTTGCACAATCAAGTCTGTATGTGACTAGGATGTGTCTCTCTTCCATTGTCGACAGGTCCACCAGGGGTCTGTACACCGGAGGATGCCGCCATTTCATCACCTGCCCCAGCGGACGTGCCCTATGGAGGAGAACAGCGAGCAGAGAGTCATCCAACACTGAGGTATCACAATGTGTTATTTGCAGAAACGTTATTAATCTGCAATTTGCCGGTATCTGTCTATATTCCCGGCCTAGATAGGTGTGACGCAGTTAACATCCATCCCATGTGGCCTCCTGATATGGCGGCTGCCTGATCTGTAAGGTGGGACAAGGGGATATGAGGTAACTGCGCTGGCGTTGTACACCGTTGCGGTGGGCGGTCGAAGACTGCAGCGCAATGCTGCATTGGTTAACATTGGGCCCTGTGGGTCCCAGGAGCCAATGACGATGTACGCCGGTGGTGACGGTATGCACCGCCGCGGATGTGACCGCCATTTTCTGTCTGTTCACTCACTTGATACCTGACCTTCAACAGGAGAGGACCTACACTGCAAGTGCTGCTGTGACCTGTGTCTGGAAGCAGCGACGATGGCTCATGTGTCTGGGGAAAGGGCACCTGCCTTCACTTCGGAGGAGTTGGAGAAACTAGTGGATGGGGTCCTCCCCCAGTACACGCAACTGTACGGTCCTCCTGACAAACAGGTAAGTGCACTGTGAGCATGCTGCATGGGCAATGCCTGTTTTAAGTGGTGTGGATGGAAGATACATGGGGGGGCTGAGGCCTGCATTTGCGGATGGGGACTGTATGTGCATCAGGGCATGAATTTCGTTTCCCCCTGTACCATTCCATTCCTCTAGGTCAGCGCCCACCACAAGAAGTGTATTTTGCGTGCCATCGCCAAGGACGTCCGGACCCTGGGGGTCTACCACAGACGGAGCACCCACTGCCGTAAAAGATGGGAGGACCTGCACCGCTGGAGCAAGAAGACGGCAGAGGCCCAGCTGAGGATGGCCTCCCAATGTGGGAGGGGTGCCCATCGCACCATGACCCCCCTGATATTCCGGATCCTGGCGGTGGCCTATCCGGAGTTGGATGGGCGCTTGAGGGCATCACAGCAGCCACAAGGGGGTGAGTACACTCTCATTCAGCAGAGTCAGCGTGCATTATGAGGTGTCTGGGTGGGGGAGGTGGGCAGTGGGTTCCCCTAGGCCAGGGCGAACTTGGTAGGCAAGGTCCCTTGTGAGGCAGGCCATGTGGCACTCCAAACCCACCAGTGGTAAGAGCCATCTACACTTAGTCAGGCTCCTGTGACTTCCAGGTATGCAGCAATTGGTCTTAGGCCTCGTACCCCATGGTCTGCTGAAATTCCTAGGAACTGTCAGTGCATGGCGTAGTGCAGAGGGCTGCTCCCTGTGTGTTTTGTCCGCCAACGGTAGTGGTGTTGCATGCACTGAACATGTCTTTCTTCTGTCTTTTCGCCCCCTTTTTGTGGTCTCCCTGTTCTTGTGTGCAATAGCATCATCAGGCGGAGGAGCATTGGCACCGGAGCAGGAGGGAGCTGCAACCCACTTGGCCCTGGAGGGAGAAGCAACGGAGTCTGAAGCCACCAGTGGACGGAGGGCGAGGGGAGCTCCACGGCGGGGACAGGAGCAGACAGCAGTGACAGCGACTCCTCCTCTGATGCGAGCTCCCTTGCAGTGGCGGGCACCTCTGTGCCCACCGCATCAACAGGTACAGCCACCACCTCCCCTACCAACTCCGCCCTCCCAGCAGCCCCTCAGCGTGGGTCTCGTGCCTGCTCACCCAGGAGCGTGGGCATCTCCTTCGCCCCAGGCACCTCAGACCCTGCCCCAGTCAGCCCTGCTGCCCTCGGTGAGGAGGCTATTGACCTCCTGAGATCCCTCACTGTTGGGCAGTCTACCATTGTGAATGCCATCCAGGGTGTCGAGAGGCTTTTGCAACAAACAAATGCATACCTGGAGGGAATTCATTCTGGGCAGGCGGCCCAACAGAGAGCATTTCAGGCTCTGGCCTCAGCACTGATGGCAGCCATTGTCCCTGTGTCCAGACTCCCCCCTCCAACTTCCTCCACCCAGACCCAATCCCCTGTACCTCAGCCTATCCCAAGCACACCATCAGACCAGCATGCACACTCATCAACATACAAGAGTGGACATGGCAAACATAAGCACCACACATCCCACAGGCACTCACACAAGCACCAGACCCATGCAGACACACCAACATCCACTGCCTCCACTGTATCCCCCACGTCCTCCTCCTCCCTCCCTATCTCGTCTCCACTCACACCTGTATGCACTATATCCTCAGCCACTACCTCCATCACCAGCACCCCATCACCACACACCTCTCACGTGCACTCACCACCCCCACAACCATTCACACATCCCCTGTGTCCTCTCCCAGTGTGTCAGTGAGCCCTCCTCCCAAAGTACACAAACGTAGGCACACACCCACCCAGCAGCCATCCACCTCACAACAGCCTCCGGCCCATGCACCTTCACCCAAATTCAGCAGATGTACACCTCCTACAACCACTACCTCTACCTCCACTCCCAAACCCCCTCCATCTTCCCGTGCCAGTGTGTCTAAAAAACTCTTCCTGGCTAACATTGACCTCTTCCCTACAACTCCCCCTCCGTCCTTCCCCTAGGGCCAAGCTTTCCAGGTCCCAGCCCAGCACCTCAGCCACCACATCCCCAGGCACAGTGGTGCCATCAACTGCGGGGTCATCGAGTACGCCAACCATCAGGGCTGCCAGTGTGCCACGTAGCGAGGGCAAGGACATTCCGCCACCTGCCAAGTTGAAAAAGGTACCCACATCCCGGAGGGAGAAGCTGAAACTACCAGCCACCAAGGGCTCAGCAAAAACCTAAGGGGATAGTGGCAAGACAACTGCTGCACCATCAAGGCTGCGGAAGGCCCAAAAGCAGAAGAGCAGGTCAGGAGAGGGCATTGTGGCACTGACTGAGGGGCCAGTGTCACACTTTCTGTCCACGACCACGGCAACCTGTACGGTGGCGAACACCGCTAGCTGCCCCGCCACCACAACCGCCACCTGCACCGCCACCTGCACCACCACCTGCACCACCACCTGCACCGCCACCTGCACGTCTACAGCCTCAAGCGACAGTCCCCAGCCTCTTCCCCAGTGGGCAGCCGTCCGAGGCTGCAGGAGACTTCCTGCTGCGTCCCTCAGCAGGTGCTGACCCATGCACCGCTGCCAGCACCGCCGCCACAGACACCGCCGCAAGCACCGCCACGACAGACACCACCGCAAGCACCGCCACCTGCACCGCCCCTGCCACGTCTACAGCCTCAGCGACAGTCCTCAGCCTCTTCCCCAGTGGGCAGCCGTCTGAGGCTGCAGGAGATGTCCTGCTGCGTCCCTCAGCAGGTGCTGACCCATGCACCGCCGCCAGCACTGCCGCCAGCACTGCCGCCACAGACACCGCCGCAAGCACTGCCACCCACCCCGTGGTGTCCTCGGAAACAGGCACCACCGCTGACATGGCTACCATCCCCAGTGGTCAGTCGTCTGAGGCTGGGGGAGAGTGCCTGGACCCTGGGCAGCTTCCATGAGGCATGACATCCATCACTGTTTGCACCAGCAGGTGGAAGGCACAGCCGCAGCAGTGTGGGGTATCTCGCTGCCTCCATGGTGTATCATGCTACATGAACCTCGCCAATCTCGTGGCACGCACACCCAGGTGAGGGAATCGTACCGGCCACACTGCACGTGGAGCACTCTAGGCGCCAGGCCCACTCCAGAACCAGTAGAGAGATACATCCACTACCTCAGTCCTTGGCAGGATGAAGCACTCTGGGCACCATGCCCCCTCCAGAACCAGTGGAGAGATACATCCATTACCTCAGTCCTTGGCAGGATGAAGCACTCTGGGCACCATGCCCCCTCCAGAACCAGTAGAAAGATACATCCACTACCACAGTCCTTGGCAGGTTAAAACACTCTGGGCACCAGGCCCCCTCCAGAACCAGTGGAGAATGACATCCACTACCTCAGTCCTTGGCAGGATGAAGCACTCTGGGCACCATGCCCCCTACAGAACCAGTGGAGAGATACATCCACTACCTCAGTCCTTGGCAGGATGAAGCACTCTGGGCACCATACCCCCTCCAGAACCAGTGGAGAGATACATCCACTACCTCAGTCCTTGGCAGGATGAAGCACTCTGGGCACCATGCCCCCTCCAGAACCAATGGAAAGATACATCCACTACCTCAGTCCTTGGCAGGTTAAAGCACTCTAGGCACCAGGCCCCCTCCAGAACCAGTGGAGAATGACATCCACTACCTCAGTCCTTGGCAGGATGAGGCACTCTGGGCACCATGCCCCCTCCAGAACCAGTGGAGAGATACATCCACTACCTCAGTCCTTGGCAGGATGAAGCACTCTGGGCACCATGCCCCCTCCAGAACCAGTGGAGAGATACATCCACTACCTCAGTCCTTGGCAGGATGAAGCACTCTGGGCACCAGCCCCCCCCCCAGAACCAGTGGAGACTGTTATCCACTTGAGAGACTGTGGCTTTGCACTCCCCAGGATAAAGCAGTGGGCACACCACCCACTGGAGAGACTTGAAAGACTGTGGCTTTGCACACCCCAGGATAAAGCAGTGGGCAAACCACCCACTGGAGAGACTTGAGAGACTGTGGCTTTGCACTCCCCAGGATAAAGCACTGGGCAAACCACCCACTGGGGAGACTTGAGAGACTGTGGCTTGGCACTCCCCAGGATAAAGCAGTGGGCAAACCACCCACTGGAGAGACGTGAGAGACTGTGGCTTTGCACTTCCCAGGATAGAGCAGTGGGCAAACCACCCACTAGAGAGACTTGAGAGACTGTGGCTTTGCACTCCCCGGGATACAGCAATGGGCATGGAGGCCCCTCGTGCAGCAGTTGCGTCATGCGTTCATCAGGCTGAGGTGCCCCCCTCCCCCTGAGGTGCCTGTGCATTTTCGATCTGATGCCCCTGCAGTGTTCTCTCCGTTTCTAGTCAGGTATCATGTGTGGGCTTCGCCCATGCATTTTGGGCCCAGTGGTCCACGGACAATTATTAGTACACTATCCGGACTTGTGTAGTTTGTGTACATATTTGTATATACTGAATTTGGAGTTTTGACTAATGGATTTTTCATGATTATAATCGTTACAATCATTTTCTTTTGTCTTTGCGTTCTTCCAGGGGGTAGGGGGTTGTATATGTAATGTTGCTGCATGTATTTGTGTGTATGTTGTTGTGGGTGAGGGTGGGGGTGTAGAGTGTTGTGTGTGTGTGTCACTCTCTTTCCTCCCCCCTCTCCTGTGTTGTAGGTGCAGTACTCATCATGGTCGCCGCCGCCGCCATTCATACTCCTGGTAGAAGAGGAGGTAAACCAACATGGGTAACACCTGAAGTTCGGGCTCCATGGCATCCTG
Organism: Pleurodeles waltl; assembly: GCF_031143425.1. Taxonomy (NCBI): domain Eukaryota; kingdom Metazoa; phylum Chordata; class Amphibia; order Caudata; family Salamandridae; genus Pleurodeles; species Pleurodeles waltl. The sequence goes on from NC_090449.1 coordinate 942,298,720, forward strand.
GTTCCTCGTTGGGTGTCAAGGGGTGAGTGTTTTCCCTTCTATGTACTGTTTCCGCCGTGCTTTTGATAGCGTTGGTTCCACCCCGGAAAAGGTGGCAGATACGTCTCTTGTAATACAGTGGGCAGTATTTTGTATTCCGCCTGCCTGTTGGCGGTGTCCGCTGCGCTGTTTGTTTCTACCGCCGTGGCGATCGGAGTGTTAAAGTGGCTGTCTATGTTGGCGGTTTCCGCCACGGTCATAATCCAATTTTTTTTCCGCCGGCATGTTTGTGGTATTACCGCCGCTTTAACACCGACCGCCAGGGTTGTAATGAGGGCCTATGTGATTACCACTACAAAAATCATAGATGCTCTTTTGAGCTTTTAGATCCTGACCCCACCCCAGAGCAACCATCTCCCTATCATTACTTCTCTAAAAGTCAGCTTCAACAGGTTTGAAAATCTTAAAACAGTAGCAGATTCAACTGTTGAGGAAAGCCGGCATTTAATCAGAAGGATAAAATGGTGCCAGTAAATCTGCGGAAACTCAAAATATGGGAATCCTCTAGAGGATAGCCTATCAAGACCATGAGTAGTAAACTCCTATTTTACAACTGCGATTTTATGACCTCATTACAACCCTGGCGGATGGCCATAAAATGGAGAAAAGTACTGCAAACAGGCTGGTGGTACTTTTCCCCATAATGCCACACTGTCCGCCATGGCGGTAACTACCACCGGGCTGGAGACTGCAGCCTCCAGCCAGGCAGCCGTCACTAGCCCGCCCGCGGGATTATGATCACTCCTACCACCATGGTTTTTGTGGCTTCCTTACTGCCACGAAAACCATGGTCACTGATAGGGGGTCTTCCCTGCCCCCCTCCACCTCTCCTGGTTTCCCTGCCACCCTCCTCCCACTCTAGACCCCACCCACGACATACACAAACCTTCATGCACCATCTAACACATGCATATACACACTCATACCCACATTCATCCATGCATGCATACATCCATTCACACACATCCACACACACTGACATACATGCATGCACACAACACAACATACATACACTCACACATCCATACACGCACACACAGACAACACACATCTCACACTTGCATACACGCACGCACAGACAAACACACACACACACCCACACACACACAACACCCCCCATCCCCCTTCCCTGTCAGAGCACCCGACTTACCTGATTGCAGGGGGTCCTCCGGCAGGAGACGGGACAGGGCGCTGTCCGCCAGCAAAACACCACCAGGTCGTATCATATGTCATGATCCGGTCTGCAGCGGTCTACTGGCGTGACACTGCTTCTGGCAGCAGCGCCACCTTACCGCCATCTGCCACCATGGCCGCAACCGGATTTCCGCAATCCTTCTGGCAGAATTCCGGCAACTGTCATAATTTGGTGGATGGCTGGTAGCCGAGGCGATGATCTTTTGGCGGCCGTCGCCAATGTTGTAATGAGGGCCTTAATCTTTAACGGAATACATAAAGTATTTGGAAATAACCCACAACTCCAAATGGTCTTCGCCAAGCACCGCAGAAATCCAAAAAGACTGCATATAACCGCAAGTACATTGAAGATTCATAGACTCAAAAAAGCCTGTCAAAAAGAATGCAAAAAACAACTAAAACAAGATTGGAGAGCCTAAACAAATAGTATAAACAGATGGTTTCGGCAGGAAAAAGCGAACAGACTGAAACAGAATGGATGCAAGTATACACACTGATGGGAAAGTGGGGGGGAAGCTGACCTATGGAGGTATCTTAAGAACAAGATCAGCATAGCAACGGCCAGAATCAGTCATCACTGAACCTCGGTGAACCCAGCAAGTGCAAAATCTATGTGCAGCAAAAACTGCAGCTTATTATGAATCAGATGCTTTGAGCATCTCCTCGGAAACCCAGAACTCAGGGGTACTGCTAACTGAAAATGCTGTCTCTAAAATTCTGAGGAAAATTAGAGTGACAGGAGCACCCAGTCCAAATGGCATAACCACCTAGTTCTTCAAAAAAGGTTTAAACCTGTGGTCTGCAACATTTTTTCGACTTTACCAAACCTGCCTCTCGACCATGCAAGTCCCGGAGACCTGGAGAGGCTTCATCTTGAACCCAATATTTAAGAAGGGTGACAGGAAGGATCCATCCAACCACTGCCTTATTTCCCTCCTGAACATTGAAGCAAAGACCTGGAACATTGAGCAGACGTGAATGACATAATCCCAGTCAGTCTAACAGGTTTCAGGGTAAATTCCTCCACATTGGATAACTTTCCTACCTAACCCATCGGGCAAAGAGCAAGAAGCAGTTTCCGCTTATGTTTGTGGACTGTTCAGCTGTCTTTGACCAGGTTGACAAGAACAACTTATGGAGAAAGCTCAGAGGTTGGGGTATCCCAAACAATCTGCTCCAGGCAATTATATCCCTATACACTTCTACCTAAGTGAGGGTCAAGTTAACACTGACAGAGGTCACAAGGAAAATCCAGATGGATTACAGCCTTAAGCAAGGTTGTGTGCTTGCACCCCTATTATTCAATCTCTATACTGTGGATGTGGGTGAAGCACTGAAACAAGCGAACCTTATCCCGCTCAAAACTGGAAGCACCAAAGTCACAATATTGCAATATGCTTTTGATATCATCCTCCTGGAACAATACAGAACAGGCCTACAGAGAGCCTGCAACGCTTCGCACAATTACAAGCAGGACAAAAAAAGCAGTGGCAAATGGTTCTAAGACTAAAGTGCTAGCTTTCAGCAACCCACCCACAAAAATGAACTTCATCTGTAGCCTGGGTCAATTAAAAATTGAAACTGCTGATGCCTATAAGTATCTGGGTGTTTGGACATCATCAACTGGAGGAGCCAAAAAGCACTTGAGGCACACAGCAGCACAGGCGGAATCAATGATAATTAGAATGTGCAAGCTAACCAATGCCCTAGAAAGCCATTGGACAATCCCAATGCGAGCATTAACAGCAACCCTCCTACCGACGATTAAGTATGGCCAGAGCAATTAGCTAACATCATGGACAAATACCAGTACAAAGCATGTAGAAAGATCTTTAGACTAGCATCATATCTCTGGGGCTGCCAAGTAAAGCTGATAATTTGGTCTGGAGGGCCAGGCATGGGCAAGCATGTCATCCTTTGTAAACTACTACTATAGGATTAACCCCCCCATACCATGAAAGCTGTCCTCCAGAATATCTCCACCATAGAAAATAATCCATGGTCGCTATACCTTTAAAGATCAATTGCTGTGATCTAGATAATTTCAGTAAATCAAAACTACTACAAGCTGTGAGGCAATCATATGCTAACGTCCACCTGGACTGCCTTGGATCCAAACCTTATCTCGGCAGCGCAATTCGCTAAGGCTGCCTTAAACAAATAATGTTTGCAAGGCTAACAGCCCTGCAATCCAAAGAAGTAAAGCCCAGGTGGCAGTCACTTAACAAAGTTGTCAATTGCAGACTTTGTGCCTACAAATATGAGTCCTTTAGTCATCTTTTTTGCTGTTCCCTTGCACTTTTACGACTATGTCGCACACTGCTTACACCACTGTTTCTCGCCTATGGCATACAAATGTGAAAAGAGGCCACAAACTTGATGTTCACTCTTACGGAGCCAATGGAACTGGCTAAATTTGGCACATACATTAGCCTGACGCAATCATGCATAAAAGAGTCAAATAAAGGCAGTAAATCATTTGCAGAAATACACAGACCTGGAATTGGTTGATAAAAAACTGTGTACAAACAGGCTAGTTAAGACTTTGACAAATTGATCATCCATCGCCTCCTGCATGTACTCTAGTTGTAAGTCAGTCAAAGTACCTTTTCACTGTAGACCCTAGAGTTGAACGTATCATCGTAGCCAGTTCCCAGTTTGAGCACTTTATAGCCCCATTAGCAGAATACTGTATGCAGAAGACTCTATGCTGCTAAACATGGCGTTCTACTCCATTGTGCATTTATTAGAGCAGCTAACTATATCAGCACAGTTTTTGAGAGTATTGAACTATTATCATTAATACCCTGCCCATGACTAAGCAATTTATGGCTCAGTTTGCACCTAACTCAATGCTACTATATCCTCTCTTTCTCTCTAGACTTCAGATGTTAAACTTGCACCCAAGCACTCCATTTGCTTCAGTGAGCCCCTTGGAACATGTTCACCTATGTTTTAAAGAATTGTAGTTGTACTGACTTTATGTACTAGTGCTTTGTTTGTCAAATATTGCAAAGTTTTTAATATTTTAAAGATTTTAATTAATCATACAATAAAGTAAAGTATCTATCTTGTAAATCTGGGAATGCACCAAAATAAGGGGGTGGATGTGTGGGAACACCCACTCTCCACCCATGTAACACCTCTCTGGGGCAGAGTAATACAAGGCAATGATTTGTACTGCCTTGCATTACTCCATATTTATCAAGTCACTTAGGGCCACGCAAGGTGGCCTTGTGTAGCTTGATAAATCTGACTTAGGTTTTGTGTTGCCCTTGTGCACCCTTGAATAGTGCCAGGGCAGCATAAAACAATGATAAAGCTGGCCTTTCGTGTGTTGCGTGACACATCCAGGCAGCCCTAGCCTCTCAGCTAATAGCACATCCATACTTTGGGTATTGTAGATTCACTTTTGACAGTGTAATTATAGATTTAAATATCCCATCATGCAAATCGATGTTGACTGAAAAGTCATCAACAACAAAACATAACAAGAGGCTCCCAACATGTAAGGCTCTCTCTCTCTTATAACCAGCATAGGACTAAATGCTATGGGATCACTTCTATTGCAATAATTTACCTACAAGAGTAGCAGGGCATAGAAGATCAGGTACACTGGGGTGTAGAGCAAAGATTCAGAAAGGAGCATGCAAATCCATTATTAAGGAATGTCAACTATGTAGTTTTTCTGTTAGCATCAGAAAGTTGCAGGTCTTGAAACCTTGGAATCTCATATTCCCATTCCATTGTCAATGAATGCTGTCATTTGAGTTCTCTGGATCTCTTTAGTCGGTGCCTATTACAGTCACACTTCTCTTTATAGAGCATGTCATGAGTTTACTTTGAAAATGTAGTCACCTAGGACTAGACCAGGGGCACATTTCCTCCTTCCTCATCCCTTGCCAAACTCCACATAAATAGGGTCTGCCACAAGCTAGAAACCCCATCCTCTAACCATAAATTGTGGTAGCAGAGATGAGGCTCACCTCCAGATATAACTGCCAAGGAAGAAACCTGTGCAGGGCATCTAGACAACTCAATGAAGGGATGCAACTAGGAAAGGAGTGCATCAGATCTGTTCAGAAAGTACACCATGTCCTGCCTTCCTGTGCTAATTGTGTGAGGGAAATAGGAGTGGTGAAGCTGATCATTGAAGACTTGATGCACCTTGTGTATAATTAATCAACAAGGAACCCATCTGATGAAATAAACCAGTACACATGACTCAAAACATAGCAGCCGTGGTAGAAAGAAAGGATTGCTACCCTGACTAGGCAGAGATAAGTTGATCTGTAGCAAAGACCAAAAGTTGACAGATAGTCGTGTCCTATCAAGAATGAACAGAACTTTGAAGCGATGCTGGTGTAAGACTAGACCTACACCACACTCTGGATACAACCATGCCCCTGTTGGCCCAAAAGGGTACCCTTCCTGTACAAAACCTAGGCTAGACTCACGCACACACCCTAGCACTATGGCGCTAAAATGTGTGCCTGGCCCACTACAGCTGAACTCAATGCCGACGCTAGGGAGAGGGAATGAGAGTGCCATTTCTATGTTAATGTGGCTCCCTCCTGCTCTCTCCTTGTCACGCAGAACAGCATTTTTGGCTTCTGCACTGTGCTGCATTTCACCTTTCAGAATCTGGGTCTCAGTGTCTTCTCTCATAACACTGCACTCTGGTCCAAAATTTGTGGAAAGGAGTTCAAAGTGGATGATGTCATAAGAATTATTTAAAACAAAAAAATGCAAGTTGCACCTTCACTTAGCTTTAAAGGATTTGTTTTCATCTTTTATTGAAGCAATGGGAAGCTTATGAACCATTACTCAAAAATAATCTATATTTGCAGAAGTAGAAAACCCACATACTAAATTACACTCTAGCTGACTTTATACCAAATGCAAGACCAGCCAAGCTGGTTTCATACATCGCCATTCTAACTAGGAAGAATACAGACATTCACTGAAGGGTCAGCAACTTCAGAACAGCAACCTTAACCAGATTAATCAAAAGCACTGGCAACTCCATTCATTAAAATTGTGAATTCTACTTTACATTATTTGCTATATAATTACAGGTTGCAGTAAACCCAGACTGGAAATCTCTGACATCATTCAACCACGTGATTTGACCTAATTCTCAATGAAACATTTTAATGACACATCTCACAAAATAAGTAATCTTCTCCTCCCTGTTGACTACTCAATCATATGTATTGACCATGAGCACATAGTAAGTGAGGGGTGGGGGTAATACACGAAAATTCAATTAAGCACAGTAGATGCTAACTCTTGCTCTTCCTTCCAATGATTTATTGTTGAAATTAAACCAGAAAATACCTCTTCCCTCAGATATAATGTCAATTACCACCCTCTTGGGAACAATATGACCTTTATTGAGGAATGCATTGAGGTTTTGGAATACATACAAAGGGCCTGACTGAGATCTTGGTGAATGAGTTTCTCTCTCACAATGGTGATGGATATCCTGCCCGCTGACATATATATTCCATAGGATATAATGGGATTTATAGTTTGGCGGATGGGATATCAGTCATCATTGTGACGGAGCAACTCGTCCCCCAAGATCTCAATCAGACTCTTATTCTTTTGGTTTGCAACACCTTTGTTATAGGAGACTTCAACCTTCACTGGAGGGTCATAAACAATGGTGAAATAAACACTTTCTCATCATTTGTTTCTGGAAACTTTCTCATTCAACACTGCTCCAAAACAGTGTACATCAAAGAAGCATCCCTTGACTGCTTCATCGCTAAAGAATAATTCTTCTCAGCTACCAACCAAATCCCTGCAGATTTGTCAGATCACTATACTGGTCCTTTTACAGTGGCCTGTTGACAAATAAAAAAAAGAAGCTGACTTGGCTAAGGCGGACACAGAATCTTGCTCTCAAACCTTCACAGAACAGGCACTAGATGGTCTCTCTGTGATTAATCCTAACGATTATGTCCATACCTCATTCAATAATCTCAATCAAATGGTTAGTAAGTGCTGTGAACAATCTAGTCCCTGGTTTTCTAAAGATTTATTTTAAGAGAGAAAAGCCTTAAAACTTTAGGAGACAATCACTCAACAATTCCCATTTGGAGACTTCTGGATATCCAGAATACATTATAGGAGAAACATCTTCCAGACTAAATACACTTGTAGCAAAGTCTTGATTGATACTTCCAAGAATGATTAGCCTGAAGACAGCTCTTTGAGAGGGTCAAAGCTACCAAAAATCCACCCCGGTTCTTCGGTTTTGAAAACCCTCAGACTAAATCTGAAGAGTCTATTACATAGAACTATCTCTTCCTCATGTCCCAGACTCTATGATAGACAATTATCTCACATGTAAAGCTGAGACCAAATGGACTAAGACAAACCTTTTTTAGAAAACAATTCATTAAAAGTTCTAGCTACAATTTGGGTGCTCAAATCATACACTGGACCTGGACTCAGGTATAATGGCCAAAGGTTTAAAAACATATCTTTTGTCTCACTGGACCAACATGTTCAACCGTTCTCTTCCACAAAGAGTGGTCCCTGATTCACAAAAAATTGATCCGGATCCCCCTCTTCTGAAAAAATACACAGGGACTGCACGGGATTGGAATAACATTCACTCTATTTCAGGTCTGCCATTTCTGTCAAGCATTTTGAGTATCAGTCAGAGTTTATACATGCAGCAGTACAGAAACTGCACTTCTTGGAATTGTAGATGATGCACTCTGCATACCACAGTCTGGTTTTTCCTGTCTCTTGGTCCAACTGGATCTTTCAGCAGCATTAACCAGATATATTGAATGACTTCCCACTCATCAAGACTCTCAAATAACCATTGTCCTCAAGAGGTTAATATCTCAAATCACCGTTAGAACACGCTGTCTAGCTCTGTTATTCACATGAAGGTCTCGCAACGATCTCTACTGGCCGGTACGCCATTCAACCTCTATATTGAATCCCTGAGTGACCTGCTCAAAATGCAACATGAAAGGAGACGTGGCTTAACCGCCGATATAGCAGCGACCCAGCAGTTGGTGAATTATCCACTATATTACTCCACACACAGCACAATTAGCGCTTCCTGGGATGACCCCCCATGCAACAGAGGACCCAATAGGATCCGGAGGTGGCATTAAAATTAGTTGCATTGCTGCCTGCCCTGCGGAGACCATCAGAGCCAAAGAGGCCAAGTGGCTGAGCCTCATCCAAGATTTTAGCCCCACCCTGGATGATAGAATGATGCTCTGCAGTGCTGCACTTATGTGTGTGGTACTCTGCTGGCTGGCTGGAGCAGAAGGTGCAGCCACCTGAGGATCTGCCCCAGCCGAGCTCACACCCGGGTCACAAGCTGAGGATAAGTGGCACCAGAAGTGCGAGAGACTTTCCAGGCCTCTGAGGGATTGGTGTGCATCGCAGCATCATGGACCATCTATGCAGCTGGAGAGTTGAGCCACCCTCAACGAGTCACTGGAGAAGACAACTCCCGCCCGAAGGTATCAAGGGGTCCAGATGGGGTTGTAAATGCCCCGGATATATGTACAGACCACGGTCGGGCGGGAGTGCCTCTGTAGTGGCTTGCACCCCTGCAAAGATATGTATGCACTTTAAGGGCTGCACTATACAGCAGTACTGGCCCAGACCAGCCTTACCTGCCATGTATTTGCCATTGTCAAGCCTGAAGGTGAGACTGGGGGGGCCCTTAAAGTGGGAGGAGGCAGCCCCCCCCAAACTCTTCCCCTTAGTGTGACCTCCAACCTGCTGCAGGAAGACGGCTTAAGTGCCCTCAAGGGACAGTGGGAGGTTCAGGCTTCTGACATTTTTGGGACTAGACACATTGAGACATACTTCCACCTGATCCTGAGGAGAATTTGCGTGACCATAACATCATGAGGCTTGCAGGTGACTGCTGCATTGGCTGGACACATGGGAGCAATTGTGATGGCTTGATATGGATCTTTTCTCTACTTCAGCATGCACTGGCCTGATAAAGACATGTCGCTTTCAGGGATAACCAAACCAAACTTTCCGTAGGGAACCATGCATACTGTGGGCATCCCTGCTGCAGAGGTGACCTGATTAGGTCTAGATGCGGCTTGTGGCAGGGTGCTCACTTTTATCTTCGGGTGATAGTCTTGGCAAAACTGCTGACTGCAATCCTACCCGTCAACAGGGTTATGGCCTGATTTCGAACTCAGAGGATTGATTACTCCGTCACAAGGGTGAGTAATATCCTGTATGCTGAAATCTAAATCCCATTGGAGATAACGGGATTTATATTTTGGCGGACAGTAACCCATCCGCTGAGTTCTAAATCAGGCCTTAAGTTGTCTCTTCCACTGGCTGTTGACTGCTTGTGCTGTCCCTCACATCCTGTCAGGTGGTCTGGCTGGTCGAGTTGGTGCTAGACCGCGAAGTGTGACTTATGTACATAATAGTTGCACAGTTGCCATGATTAAAGACAGACAACCTGCCGCTGCGAAACAAAGCACCATGTATAAATCCTCACAACCTGGAGTTGCAGTACAGAACCCAGGAGTCAATGGTCCTGCAGCATCAACCCCGGGTAATGCGACTCTTGTGGCAGCCATAACACAATCATGGGACATGTCAGATGTCAAGATTGGGGCAGCTGGCTCAGACATCATGCTGCTCCATCAAAATCTCAGACAAGCAGTGTAGCGGCTAAACAAGGCCAAAACAAGTGTTTTGGGAGTTGAAGATTCAGTGACTACTCTCCAACATAAGGTGTCTAAATTTGAGGCAGGTACAAAAGGGTTGGCTGTACGAGTTTGTAGACGGTGAAGGAAGAGCTTGCTGAGACAGCTTTAGATTTTTGGGCTTCCGAGAGGGCGGCGCGAGCCAGTCTATGAACACAATGGCTTCACTCGGTAGTGCATGCAGAGGCCCTCTCTTACTGTTTTGTGGTGGATAGTTTGTATGTCGGCTGTGTGGATTGCAATTTGACTGACTGTCAACTCTAGAGACAGTACTTGGTCCATCTCTAGTGATTTATATTCATGGGGTTTGGGGATCAATTGGACGTGGTCACTGTGGTCCCCATATGGGGACCCCTGGTTGTCGCAGTTTGCAATAGATACTTCTTGTTCGATGAAGTATGTGGGAGGGGGGCGTTTGGGAAAACTTACTAGTTGCACGCACAAGATTCGCTGCACATTTCTATCCAAGCTCACACCCAGAGACACAGATTGGTGCACCCTAATAGATTATGGTGGTCATTACAACCTCGGCGGTCTTTTAAGGAGACTGCTGAGGGACCGCCGTGCGGAAGACCGCCAGTAGTGGCGGTTTGCCGCTCGGCGTATTATGACCGTTGGCTGCCCTCTGTCGTTTTTCCGACGGAGAGCCGCCAACAGCCATACTTTCGGGCGGCAGGGAAGTGGAGGTTGCTCCACCTCCACCGCCACGCCAACAGAACACCGCCGAGCCAATCACGTCCTGTGATTCTGCGCGGCGGTGTTCTGTTGGCGGTGTGGTGTTGGCGGAGCTGCCCCCATGGCTCCTGTCCCCTCCCAGAGGATCGATGGAACACGTAAGTCGATCGTCTGTTAGGGGAGGGGGTGGGGAGTGTTGTGTGTTGTGTGGGTGTGTAGTGTGGTTAGTTTTACGTATTCATTGCGCTTTAGCTTCAGGCTTTAGGCCTTTGTGCACTTTGCCCTGAATATATTTTATTCATTTGCTAACAGCTTAAAGCCTCTGTGCACTTTGCTCTACATGCTTTTTATTAGGCTTCGTACTGTTATTTTTCAAATAGCCAGTTCTACTGTGTTGTTTTTTTATTCATATCACACTGTTTTGCCTACTTCAGCACTGGAGTTCTCCATAACATATTTACTCTGTGCTTCAGTCAAGGATACAGTCTGGTACATTGCCGATAGACGTGGTAAGAGTTTAGACTTGGCATTCCTGCGTAGGGACATTTTGTGATCACGATGACATGTTAGTTATAAAATCACTTCCTTGTCCCAATACACGCAAGAGGGAGATTCCGACCAGGGAACCAAAACTAGACGCTGACTGCCTCGTTGCAGATGCTGAACCAAGATCACAGGTCTTTGCTCAGGTATGAGGGCTGATGTCTCCACAGTGATTCTAATAGGCAAGCTAGAAGCTTAACATGCTGTGCTCTAGATAAAACAAGCAGAGGGAGAGTAGAAACTGTTTGACAATATGATAGCTTTGTTCTTATGTTTTACTCTCCTGGTAACTATTACAATCCTACTGTGTTGCATCGTTCTGGTTATTGCGGCTCACGCCTTAATATCTAAAATACAGTCGTTTTATTAAAAAACATTATATAAAACTTATACTGTCTTTGTCATTTGTATATGAGATCATATTGGAAATAAGAGAGTTGGTTTGGATCTGAGTAACCACGACTTCCCTGAGAAGTTCCAAAGATGTCATGCGCTCGGCTGCCGAATCATTCCTTCCACATGGGAGAAATGAGGCACTGCTAGTTAGCCGGAGCAAAAACCGGATTTAGGGTGACAGAGTTCTTTACACGTGGGTCAGACTCAGTCCCCCACACCGTTATAGATCCTGCTACCTAGAAATCCAGTAGTCTCATTTAGAATAATGAGAGCCCACGCGACATGGCGCCGCCAACGTTTGGTCTGGCTCTAATGATTAGGTACGACTGACTCTCTTGGTCTCATATATATTTTGACTCCTCGGTTCCGTTTACGGAGACGTCCGTGGGGCTGAGGGTTTCCGCCGCCACGGCATAGGTGCTTCCTGTTGCTTAGTGGTTGGTTGTTCAAGCTTGAACTTTGAAAGGAAAAACCCCGATATTGGTGTGCCTTCTCTGACTGAAGCTATTTTTTTATAAAATGGCGAATCCTAATGTAGTGAACATAGCAATTAATATGCGTCATCCGCTCACGGGACATCTGTTGACACATGGACTGACAGTCCAGGGGGGTCCAGTCACTTTTGTGGTGGACGCCCATGCAGCCTATAGAACAGAACTTTTTTATTCTTGGGTCGGATTTCCAGCAGTGGATGGGGGGACAAATACTTTTCATGAATACACTGTTGCGAATGTCCCTGGACAATACAGGGCTTACGCTTATTTAGAAATACCTCTATCTTATCAAGAACACCATAATTGGCTTGATGGCGCCCTCCCACACTCAGTAGCACAAGTTAGGTTAGGTCCACTGAGTAATGATGGTCCTACCTGGCCTTTATTGGCTACATATACACCTCATCCTGCGGTTGCTCAATTGGCAGTGGTTGAAGTTCGTCGTTTAGATACAGAATTAATGGCTACATATAGACGATTAGTTCAGTTTGTCATGCAGACACTAAATACGAATGCAGCGCGTGCTGCTCCAGCGCACCCACAGGCTGTGGTTCCGGGTATTAATCCGGCCACTGTGCACTCAGTTATGGGTAAAGTACCGGCTAAACAAGAGGAGACTCCATTTTGGCTGGCGCAAAAAATTAATACGCTGGAAGCAGTATTTCCCCATACGGGACCTCAGGATAAACATAGAATTTTGACGATGTGTTTGCAGTACGGGATGGTTCCTCCGGTGGACCTTTGTAATACCTGGGGCACGGTGTTTGCCGCGCTCTACACTACGGCACACGGTACACCGACATTGGCTAATTTACCGGACGTACTTAAACAGATTCAGGATGAATATGGGGCTGCCCCTGCCTTGGATTTGGGCATGCAGTTGCTGGGCAATTTTGCCACAGTTTCTTCTATTATTTTGAGTAATCTCAAAGGAGAGGCAGTAGCACTAGCAGTGCGAATGCGTCTTCGGGATGTTCCGCTGCTTAATCAGGAGCGGGAGCTTCCGAGAATAATAGCGGAAACATATTCTAGTATTGGTCGTGATAGCCTGGGGGCTAGACCACAAAAACCCCAGTTACAGGGTAAAAATAATAAAGACAATGCTAAATAGCAACAACCTGAGGGTTCGAAAAAGCGCTGGGAAAAGAAACAGCAAACATCTAAGAAAGATGGTGGGCAGTCTCCGCAACCGGAGACCCCACAGAATAAGTATAATCTCAGGAATAGGGATACTTTGAAGACACCTGATAGATATCAATATACTGATACACGCCAATCTCGTTCCTTTCAGGACTCCTCGGAAAAGAGAAGTGAGAGAGGTGGGCGGTCAGAGCGGAGGACGGAGTACGTGAAACCTAGACAGGATTCACAACGCTCAGCGGAGGTTTCTATTAAACAGAAGAGAAACCGCTGCAACAGAAACAGCAATTTAAAAAAAAGAACAAAGTGGCAGCTGTCTCAGTCAGACATGCCGCTCAAGAAGAGAGTTCTCTTGACGAACAAGACATGGGCGTTAGCACTGTTAGACAGCGCGGCAGAGGTCACAATAGTTCGCCGGAGTCTTCTAGAGCATCTGGAGGTGAAAGCAACTGATGACTTCATACAAGTCGAGACGGCGGATTTGCGAGTCTCTGATCCTGATAGAGTATATGAAGTGACTCTGCGATTGGAAGGGGACATTGACCGTATTATAAACGCCATTTTTTGGGACCATGTGGTAAAATCATATGATGTTCTGCTGGCCGAACAAGATTGGCCACCTGACTTTGTTCGCGACTGTCCGGTTGGGGAGGAGGTTATTACACCTTCCTTCTCACCACTTGTTCCGAGAGAACTCGCGGAGTCCTATAGTAAATCATGGGCTCTAGCACAAGCTCCCGCCTTGTATAGAAATAATGTGGGGTGGGACAGACAATCACCTTATCATGTAATTCCAATAAAGGGCGAACCTCAGCCACAACAGCAGTATCCTATCAAATTTGAAGCAAGGGCATCGGTTAGAAAAATTCTTACACAATTGGAGTATCAGGGTGTAATTGAGCCCTGTGTCTCGCCCATGAATAATCCCTTGTTTCCGGTTGCTAAACCGGACCATTCATATAGGATAGTGGTGGATTATAGACATTTGAATAGTCATACACGCACATATGCAATACAGAATTCGCACAGCGCAGCGCTTATGAATAATATAGTGCGTAAAAAATACAAGACAACATTGGATATCTCGAATGGATTTTTCTGCCAGAATATAGCGCCCGAGAGTCGGGACTATACCTGTTTCAATGCGTTTGGCTCTCAGAAAATTTTTTGTCGTTTGCCTCAGGGGTATAAGAATAGCCCAGGACTGTTTTCGGCTCGTGTAACTGAAATGCTGCATGAGTTCGACCCTGAAGCGTTATCATATGTCGATGACATATATCTGACAGATGATGAGATTCTGCAACATCTAAGGCGTGTATCGCGCATTGTTGTGGGGTTTGCTGATATTGGCTATAAATTTAATTTTAAGAAATCAAAGATTGCCTTCCTCAGCGTCATTTTCCTGGGATATGAGTTGTCGAGTGAGGGCAAGAGCCTAGCGCCACATTTTTTGGAGAAATGTGCTTTATTGCAGCCTCCTAATACGGTTCGGAAGCTCCAGTCCTTGTTGGGGTTTCTGAATTTTGGCAGAACTTACATTCCTGAATATGCGACGCGTATAAAACCCTTATACGAGTTGATTTGCCCAAATTTTTCGAGTAGATTTTGGACGATTGAACATACACACATACTGCGAGAGTTACAGAGTGATCTCTTAGCAGTTAAACACTTACACACACGGGACAATAAGACACATTTAGTCATCAGGGTGATACCTGGGGCTGTTGGGTTTACTTATGTCACCTTTAATGAAGGGGAGACAGTCCCGATTGCATACAAGTCTCACTTGTATTCTACTGCAGAGCAACGTTTTGCACAAACTGAGAAAATTCTCACTGCAGTACAGATGGCTGTTATTAAAGAAAGACCGCTGGCCCAGGGTCAACGCATCGTTGTCGTTTCCCCGATTCCGGCCTTAGAGGCTGTTACAAAAGCGAGTGTTCCTAATTCGAAAGCTTTACACCCGCGATGGATACAATGGGCTACGTCTTTGACAGCCACTGATGTAGATTATGTATTTGACCCTAAACTGCAGACTCAAGAATTTCTTCAATATGAAATGGAATACCCTGTTCCTGCTGGTACGTTGCCTATTGACCAATATCAAGTGGTCATGTATACCGTTGGCTCTGCGCAACCAGCGATGGGACTAAACAACAGTATTCTGCTGCATGTGCGGTGGTGAGCGGCACTATGGAGGGGGAAGTGTTCTGCCCCCGACATACTTATACTAAAACCTTGGGAGATTGCACGGCACAGCTGGCTGAGCTCAAAGCTCTATTGTTAGCATTGGAACACGCGGATCCGGCGCTTTTAACCTTGCTGGTCTGTGACTCCTACTACTGTGTGCAGTCTTTCAATGAATATCTACACTATTGGAAGATGAATGGGTTCAGAGATTCTAAAGGCAACACCATTAAACATAAAATGTTGTGGGGTAAGGTTGCGGATCTGAAGGAAACGCTTCCTAAAGTCCATGTTGTGCATACACTTGGACACCAGCGCGTTGGGATACACGTTGCTAGGAATACTTTGGCTGATGAAGCCGCAAAATCAGCAGTGGCTGTCGCCACTGTAGCCGCAGTGACTCGTTCAAGTTCCAAACCAGACACAGAAATTTCGGCTGCCATAAAGGCTACGGCTGATGGCACGCCCTTTCCTAAAGGATTTCCTTCTAAATATAGTTACTGCTTGAATGGTGCGCTGAATGCTACTGTTACAATTCCAGGCATTGGTGTACATGAAATTCCCAATAAAATTGAGAGACCTCGATTAATTTCTGCAGCACATGAGGGGGTGGCTTCTGCACATGCTGGTGTGGCTGCCACGATTTCACTTTTACAGGCTCGTTACTGGTGGCCTGGTCTCTATAAAGTGACAAAGCAATATGTCCTTTGTTGTGACGTTTGTCAACAAATTAAAGCGTCGTCGGCTAGAAGCCCGCAGCAGACGCCCCTTCTGATTTCAAATAAACCTTTACAGTGTGTGTACTTGGATCATTGTGGTCCGCTGACACCAGATAGTGCATACAAATATATATTGGTTGCTGTAGATTCGTTCTCCAGATTTGTATGGGTATGGCCACAACGCTCGGCTGACGCTCGAACTGTTATTAAAGATTTGCGCATCTTTGTCGATATATTTGCAGTTGCGGCTTTTCATTCGGACCAGGGCCCTGCTTTTGCCTCTAAGGCATTCAGGGACACCATGGCTTCGTTGGGGGTCCAACTCCAATTCTCGTCTCCGTTTCATCCAGAGGGAAATTCTGTCGTGGAGCGTTTAAATCGTGATTTAAAGCAGTCCTTAACGGCCAGAGTCATAGGTACGGGTCGTGGTTGGCTAGCCCACCTATATGGAGTACAGAGAGCACTTAATAACTTGCCTAGGAGGTCACTGGGGGGTCATACTTCATATGAGTGCCTGTTTGGAACACAAATGTATGTTCCTGATCTAGATGGTCCTGGTGTGGAGGCGGCAGATACGCCCTTTGACATAAATGATCGTGTCACTGTTTTGCAGGATTTACAACAATTCCGTGAAGATAACTCTTCTGCCAGTGCTGCCTCCTCAGGAATTAAGGATGAGCCAGTAACACCTACTGGTTGGATACCTAGGATTGGGGATCTAGTGCTTGAAAAGGTCGCAGTTAAAAAAGAATTTGGTCCTTCTTATCGAGAACCTATCCCTATGTTGGGGGTGAGCGGCACGAGAACTGTGATTTTACAGCCGCTGCGAGGGGCCAAAGGAAATCGCTTTGTTTCCATTGATAATGTCAAGTTACAACATGTGGCCGATTCTGCACAGCAGACCAAGAGGGACACCAAGTAGTTCCGGAATCCCTCTCACTACTGGGGAAGAAGTCCCGCTGCAGGTGATTTTCACCGACACTGTTTCCTCTCCGAGCTTGGGGAGGGTGGATGATGATCTTGCGATTGTTCCACCGACGGCGATTAATATGGAATCTTGTGATCAAATTGCTGTACGTTCTACTGATGTTTCTGAACATGTGGTTTATAGCGTGCCACGGCGAGAGCCTCCATCTGCTTCTTCGTTCACAGTTGCACCTTTTGCTAGAACTGCTTCTGGCTGCTTCAACGACGCTGATAATGATAGGTCCGGCTCCTCGTCCTCGATGTCTTCTGTCCACGGTCCACGACGGCTGCTGGGATGGCTTAAACAAACATATTTTGTTTTTCCTTGGAACTATTTTTGGCTGTTTTTGGCACTGATGACTATATTATTATGGTTGGGATTTGTGGTTACTTTTTTTCTGATAATACATGGTCATTTTCTTCCTGATCGATCTGACATTGAGCACGTAGAGACTGTGTTAAAACCGTCTCATATGGTTCGAAGAGATTTGTCCACTGTTAACATTTCTGCGATACCAGTTCCGGATGGAATTGTGTGGGATAAAGTAATGTTTGATATATATGGTCCCACTGAATTGATTCAAATACCGTATGTCCTCAAATTATCAATGAATTATATTGTTATACCTGGCATTGTTTCTGATGATTGGGATGTGAAGACAGTAGATTCTATGCTTACGGATTTGCAATATTATACTGTCTATGACGATGATGATGCTTACCAGTTTAGAGATAATCATGGTGACATGTTTTGTTACAACTATTATGGACACCACTTTATTCATAAAGCTAGTAGCCCCAAGTCGATGTTTAATTATGTGCAATGGGAACATTGCTCGACTCCTCCACAAGAGAGTTCAAAAACGTATTATGATAAATTTGCATATTTTTCTGGGCATGATCCACGTGATGCTAAGTCCTACTATTTTAAAGTTGCACCGTATTCTAATAAGCAAATGTTATTGACCGATACTAAATTACTGTATTCCAATTTGTTTGTATCTAAACTTTCGGTCGAGGGATATGAATACTGGTTTAAAACTGTTGACTTGAAAAGTGTTTGGGGTTCGAAAAATTGGCAAATGCGAGGCAGGGACATGTTATTTAGAGCATGTATTATCCCTGTGCAGATGATTTTCCTCAATGACACAGTACAACAGACTAGCTGTTTGGGCATAGCAACGATTAGGGAGTTGACTTTGCCTAGTATACCTGTCCCTTCTAAATTAAAAAATTGGCAGCACTATGTGAATGCTACTTTCAGTGACATTACACATTGGGTCCAGAATGGTACGCTTAACACTTCATCGTTACATCCAGGCGGGTGGTTATTATGGCCTGTAGACACTAATATGTGTCATCAACGTTTTGTCACCTCTTCAGGGGGGTTCAGGACTAGTAGGGCAGACCCTCGTTACTTTTCACCAGAACATGCTGATATTATAACTACATACAGTGTGGGGAAGCTTTGTCAGCAATGGTTGAAGTCATCCACGCTGGATGCAGTTAAGTCACATCTCACGTTACTGTCTAATGATACTGATTTACAAGATTTTTTGTCAGGTCCCAAAGTACCACGGAAGAAAAGGTTCTTATACGAGGTTTATAATGAGATTTGGAAGCTTTCACAACAAGAGGCTGCAGCCCGGTTGAGGCAGATTGATCAGGAAAATCTGATGCAGACTTTGTCTGTTGTTGATAATGGCATGCATACCCTTTCTGACCGTGTTTACACGATTGACAGCATTGTTTCCTCTGCCATTGACATTATTAAATCGGACATGTCTTCTTTTTATCATGGGCAGAGTCAGACGCGGTCCATCATGCAGCTGGGTTGGACTCTTCAGACCTTGAAGGCGGGTCGCGTTCCATGGCAGCACGTTCGTGCCAGAGAGATCTTTATCTCTTTTAATTTGACTCGTCAACAACAACTGATGGCTAAAAAGGAAGCAACATATGTTATGTTAAATATTGCGAAATTAGAGAAACTGCCTTTCACGGTAGCTGAGATTCCGTCAACTGAATGGTTGATTCATGGGGTTATTAATTTGCCTATCTCCACTTTGCAATTTACTTCGTGTTTGAAGCACATTCCGGTGGGTAGATATGAACTATTGGGAGACAGTTACATACACAAGGTGTGGGACCTTCCCTTTCAGTACAGATGTGTTAATGGTTTGAAGGAAGTTTTTCTTAGCGGCAGCGACTGCGAAGCTTCTGTCAGCCATTCAATGGTTTGTAAACAGCTGTCCTTGCACGGGGCGTGTAACGCTTCGATTGCTAACTTAGCTTGTTATCTGAAGGGAGTTCCAGTCCCGGTTATTAAAAACACTTTCCAGGTGCTTTCTAACAGCAGTTACATTGTTCTTAACAGCGAACGCTGCTGTGGCATGCGTGCCGGAATAGTTTAAATCGTCGTTGTCAACAAGGCCGTTACGTGCTGCAGGAATGTGTTGTTTCCCCCCACTCAATTTAGGGAGGTAGTGGACATCTGGCCTCATATTGCTACTTCCAAGGTTGATTTCGACAAGTTGAGTCGGCTAAAAGCTTTATTGTTTCAAAAGCATGTGGCCCTTACATCTGCTAGCGAGACCTACGCACTTCAGGTGGCAAGGTCATCGGCGGAGATACAGTCCCTTTTGAATACTAACTTTCCAAATCACTTCGGTGAACTTGTGGGACGTATATTTAATGCATCCAGCACTGCTGGTATTGCACATTTTTTCGAAGTCGTTGGTGTTGGTTTTGCTCATACCTTCTCTTCCATGTTCGGTTTGATACCTTCGGCTATACATTCTATTTTCGGAAGCATTTTTGGGGGTTTCCCGATTACTTTGGCTTTATTGGCTGGAGTCTTGCTGTTGTTGCTATTTTTTCGCAATGACTGTCCCGTCACGACGAGATCCTGTATTGCTGCTCCCGTCAGCGCAGCTGTGTCGTGAACGCATGATGCAGCATTTTGGATCGACACTCCTGGGACATTTGGAGCGCGACTGGTCTCTGTCATTCAGACCGGTTTTGGATTGTGTGCAACCCGTGTTTCGATGCCTTTGGTGCTCGTTTGAACATGCACTGGCTCTCTGTCTCTCATTGCAGCGCCCTCCAATGGTCGATACTGATCTGTTGATGTTCCCGATTAGGGCTCATTCCCAGACTTGTGTACTACGGTTGCGCTTCCTTCGTGAGGCAGTTTATGAGATTCCCTTCCTGGAGGAAGATGGTATTGTCTCTTTCATAGGCCCTGCACGGGGTGCCGCCCTGAATGGTTTTGGGGCTTTGGATCACACCTGCTCCATGGTACTTTGTGGCGTGGATCTTCCGATATTGACATATATCGAAGTAGAGGAACTCCTGCGTTCTATTGCTTCTATCTGACAATTGGATTTTTTACGAAATTGACACTATATTGAATTTGGCTTTATGATCACATGTTACCTAAATTTATGACTTTGTTGTCTTCTCACCTTGTCGAAATAATTGTTTTAGGTATTGTTTATATTTAGGGCATCCTTTTATATTATTGGAACCACTTGCTACCGACAAGGGGAGGGTGTAGTGTGGTTAGTTTTACGTATTCATTGCGCTTTAGCTTCAGGCTTTAGGCCTTTGTGCACTTTGCCCTGAATATATTTTATTCATTTGCTAACAGCTTAAAGCCTCTGTGCACTTTGCTCTACATGCTTTTTATTAGGCTTCGTACTGTTATTTTTCAAATAGCCAGTTCTACGGTGTTGTTTTTTTATTCATATCACACTGTTTTGCCTACTTCAGCACTGGAGCTCTCCATAACATGTTTACTCTGTGCTTCAGTCAAGGATACAGTCTGGTACATTGCCGATAGACGTGGTAAGAGTTTAGACTTGGCATTCCTGCGTAGGGACATTTTGTGATCACGATGACATGTTAGTTATAAAATCACTTCCTTGTCCCAATACACGCAAGAGGGAGATTCCGACCAGGGAACCACAACTAGACGCTGACTGCCTCGTTGCAGATGCTGAACCAAGATCACAGGTCTTTGCTCAGGTATGAGGGCTGATGTCTCCACAGTGATTCTAATAGGCAAGCTAGAAGCTTAACATGCTGTGCTCTAGATAAAACAAGCAGAGGGAGAGTAGAAGCTGTTTGACAATGTGATAGCTTTGTTCTTATGTTTTACTCTCCTGGTAACTATTACAATCCTACTGTGTTGTATCGTTCTGGTTATTGCGGCTCACGCCTTAATATCTAAAATACAGTTGTTTTATTAAAAAACATTATATAAAGCTTATACTGTCTTTGTCATTTGTATATGAGATCATATTGGAAATAAGAGAGTTGGTTTGGATCTGAGTAACCACGACTTCCCTGAGAAGCTCCAAAGATGTCATGCGCTCGGCTGCCGAATCATTCCTTCCACATGGGAGAAATGAGGCACTGCTAGTTAGCCGGAGCAAAAACCGGATTTAGGGTGACAGAGTTCTTTACACGTGGGTCAGACTCAGTCCCCCACACCGTTATAGATCCTGCAACCTAGAAATCCAGTAGTCTCATTTAGAATAATGAGAGCCCACGCGACAGGTGCATGGGGGTGTGCGTGTGTGTATGTAGGGGTGTGTGTGAGTACGTGTATGCTTGCTGGGGTGTTGCGTGTTTTGGAAATGTGTGCGTGTCTGTCTGTATGTATGTCTGTATGGATGTGTGCATGTATGTTTGAATGTGGGTGTGCGTGTCTGACTGTGTGTGTGTATGTTGGCATGTATGTCAGTGTGTGTGCGTGTATGTGTGTATGAGTAAGGTAATGTCGAGGGTCGGGGTGGGGAGGGGGGCCCTGCCACCTTTGGGGGGTGGCAGGGGTGGTGGGGGGTGTATGGGAGGGAGTCGGGGTGGTTTAGATCCCTATCAGTGCCAGGGAGGAATTCCCTGGCACTGATAGTGCTTACCACCATGGATTTCATGGCGGTTCCTACCGCTAGAAATCCATGGCGGTAAGCCGGGTCACAATACCGGCGGCGGTATTGTCACGGTGGCCGGGCTGGAGACCCGGGTCTCCAGCCCAGCGGTCGTCTCCGCCTTGGCGGGCGGAACGGGGAAGCGGCGGATGACCATGGCGGTAACCGCCATGGTCATAATACAAAAAAAAAGACCGCCAGCCTGTTGGCGGTCTTACCGCCGCTTTAACACCGTCCGCCAGGGTTGTAATGACCCCCTATGTGTACTATGAGATCTGACAACACCCTGGGCCATGGGCCATAGGCCATATCTGCGTAGTGTCGTAGACTGTCCAAGGGATTCTCAACAAGATTAAACGAGAAGGAGTCATAAGATATGCCAAGAGATTGGGGTGAATATCCTGATCTTGCAGGAGGACCATCTCCTTGGCAATAAAGTCCGCTCTTTTGCCAGATACTGGTATAGTCAGGTGTTTCACTCTGGGTTCATGGGAGGGTCCAGAGGCACATGAATTTTGATACAGAGAAGTGTCCCCTTTCAACCACTTAAGACCTGGTCAGATTGCCTGGGCAGATAAAGATCTTGAGACACAGATTCAAGACATAGAGGAGCGCAGTCGTCGGGCGGACGGATGAGTGGTGCGGTGGCAGGTGGGACTGGAACAGCAACAGTATTAACAGTTGCTCTTAGATGGGGCCAAACATACCTGGTGGGTGGCACAGAGCCAAATATACCAATGGGGAGACAAATCGAGCAGACTACTTCATAGTTTGTGCCATGCTTCATGCTGTTCTTCCGCCCTTCCATTACTTTGAGACATGTAGGGTACATTGTTGGTAGACCCCCAGGAGATAGCCGACAGCTTTGCAGCATATTTCAGAGCTGTGTATGCCCGACGGGAGACATTGCTCCTTGAGCAGGTGATTGAATGTGTGATGCTTTACCCTCAAGACACTACAAGATACTGCACAGGCCCAAGTGAATGAGATGATTTTGGAGGCAGAGATCATGGTAGCCCTGTCGGGGTTCCAGCCGTGCAAAGCCCCGGGCTTGAATGGCCCCCCATTTGAATTTTTCGAAACCTTCATGCCTAAACGACTGAGATATCTCTTACAAGTGATTCATACCACCGTGGGTGTAGCAACTCTCCCACCAGAGTGGAGACATACAGAAATTGTGGTCTTCCCCAAACTGGGCCACCCACCAGACTAACATTGCTCCTATCGACCAATATCCCTCCTGACTATGGAGCCAAAACTCCTCGCTAAAACCTTAGCAAATGGACTGATACCCTACATTCCAGACTTGACCCATCTGGACCAAACAGGCTTCATGCCTGGACGAGCCGCACAACATATTATCCGTCAGATTTCAAATGCCACTGTACTTGCTAGTTGCCTGGAGTGGCTGGCGGCGGTGCTCCTAGCGGATGTGGACAAAGTGTTCAACTCTGTCAGATGGGATTATCTGTTTGCTCTGCTTCGGAGATTAAACCTTGTTCCCAGGTTCTTTTCCTATGTCTGGCTGCTATATAACGACCTGAAAGCGGCGGTTCGAATAGCGGGCCACATATCAGACTCATTTCCAATCCAGCACAGGAGACACGCCTGTGGTGCTATCTCCCAGCTGCTATTTGCATTAGTTGTCAAGCCCTTTGGCCATCTGGGTCGGAGTGACTGCCCAGGTGTGAGGTTTCAAATGGAGCTCAGAGTGCTCAGATAGGACAGCCTTATATGCAGATGATATTTCACAGATCCAGAGACCTTGGGACTGCGACTAATGCAGATTATGCACATTTTCAGTGAAATTTCCGGCCCACATATGAACATCTCAAAATCCATGGTGTTCTCATTGAATGGGTGTGCAGGACCTACAGCCTAGCCGCCAGACTTACTGTCGGTGGAGGGAGCCTTTAAATATTTGGGGTTCTATATATTGCAGGATGCAAAGTTGTCATGGTCGAAAAATATAGATCCAACTGTGGCTGTGAAGGAGAAGGTGAGAACTTGGTCACTTCTGCCGCTGTCACTGACAGGACGGTGGCTATATTTAAGATGGTCTGTAGGAAAGTACCATTGCTGGCATGGTTACCCCTCCCCACTTTTTGCCTATTGTTGATGCCAACTTTGATTGAAAGTGTGCTGGGATCCTGCTAACCAGGCCCCAGCACCAGCGTTCTTTGCCAAAAACTGTACCTTTGTTTCTATGATTGGCTCAACCCTGGCGCACAGTTAAGTCCCTTGCAAAAGGTACCCATGGTACCAAGTGCCCTGTGGCCAGGGAAGTTCTGTAAGGGCTGCAGCATGTATTATGCCACCCTAGGGGACTCCTCAACAAGCACATGTACAATGCCTTGCAGCTTGTGTGTGCTGGTAGGGAGAAAAAGGCAAAGTAAACATGGCACCCCTCTCAGGGTGCCATGCCCACAAATCACTGCCTGTGGCATAGGTAAGTCACCACTCTAGCAGGCCTTACAGCCCTAAGGCAGGGTGCACTATACCACAACTGATGCTTTAATAGAGAGGCCTGCTGATTGCAAGGCCTGATAAACCTTCTCTAGGTGCACCAGGGGATCCTGCCAGCTGGAGCTAAAGACAGCAATATCATCTAGATGTGTTGTACTAAAGGACTCCAATCCCGCAAGGACTTGATTCACCAACCTTTGGAAGGTGGCAGGGGCATTCTTTAAGCCTGTGGGGAACTTCTGGACTCTGTGCACACTATGGGGGTCATTACAACATTGGCGGTAAAAGGCGCTTACCGCCGTGCAGAAGACCGCCAATACACCGCTGCGCCCGTGGAATTCCGCCACAGCTATTATGACAAACATCTCGGAATCCGCCGAAATTCAGACACCCACACAACTCCGCCACATCAAAGGTCAGTGATAAACTGGCAAAACCAAATCCTCCACCTCCACGCCAACAGAAACACGCCCATGCTATTACGACCCACCAATCCACGCGGCGGTCCTTCAACCGCGGTATTCCATTGGCGGTGCACACCGCCGCGCTCAAAATACACACATATCTCCAAAACACCGCCACATTGGACAATTCAAAATATACACATACAAACAACACTCCCACACACCCAATCCAATATAAAACATACACCCCACATCACCCACAAACCCCTACGACCAGAAATTAAGACGAAGGCCAGAGAGACAGCACAGCAAAGACAACCCCACCATACAGAGGCACACAACACCATCACCCACACAACATCCACGCACAAAACACCACACACCACTACACATCACCACACACATCAACACTCACACCGCCCCACACATCACACACACCACCCCATGGCACGCCAAAGACACCCCCGCTTTTCCGAAGAGGAGCTCCGGGTCATGGTGGAGGAAATTGTCCGGGTAGAGCCACAGCTATTTGGCTCACAGGTGCAGCACACATCCATAGCCAGGAAGATGGAGCTATGGCGAAGAATAGTGGACATGGTCAACGCTGTGGGACGGCACCCAAGAAATCGGGAGGACATCAGGAAGAGGTGGAACGACCTACAGGGGAAGGTGCGTTCAACGGTCTCCAGGCACAACATTGCGGTTCAGCGGACTGGCGGCGGACCCCCACCTCCTCCCCCACAACTAACAACATGGGAGGAGCAAGTCTTGACCATCATGCATCCTGAGGGCCTCGGAGGAGTCGGTGGAGGATGGGACACTGGTAAGTCAAATCTTAACTATCATATCCCCCACCCTACCTGCATGCTATCACACACCCCCCACCCTCACACCCTCCCCTATCACCCCAACTCCTCACTAATGTACTAATAACACAAATTACACATCCCAACACCAAGCCCTGCATGAAACAACTAAGCATGGACACCCATCACCTAAGCATGCCCACTGCACATACCCAGAACAACCCCCTAACCATCATCACACAAGGCCCCACACAGGAATGCTTGCACTGGGGTACACAAACACCCACCCATTGCACACCATCACAAACACACATGCAATAATCATGCTCTTATGCCCCTGCTGGATCACGAAGGACCGTCACCACACCAGAGGGTCCAGACA
Organism: Pleurodeles waltl; assembly: GCF_031143425.1. Taxonomy (NCBI): domain Eukaryota; kingdom Metazoa; phylum Chordata; class Amphibia; order Caudata; family Salamandridae; genus Pleurodeles; species Pleurodeles waltl. The sequence continues at coordinate 942,324,788 of NC_090449.1, forward strand.
TCTCCACTCCACCCACAGAAGAGGCCCACAGTGACGATAGCAGCTCTGCCCTACTGGAGCCTGATGACCAGCCCGGACCATCGTGGGCCTCGGGACAGTCGGTTCCCCTTGCACAGGCACAGCCCAATACTGACCTTCCACCCTCTGGTAACACCAGCACAGCACCCACCCAGCGGACCCAACCTCCGTACCCAGGACAGGTCAATCAGCGGTGTGTCCATCACTACAGGGAACCCAGGGTAACCCACCACCCCAACAACAACAGGGACCTGAGGGCAGTGGTAGTGGGCACACGGTCCAGGGGACGGAGGCACAGGAACACAGGGGAACTGGGAGGGCTGCTGTGCGACAGGGGGCGGACAGGCCAAGGGAACCCACTCTCCACGAGGCCCTATCCTCCATCGTGGGAGCATACCACCACTCCCAGGAGACGATGGCGACGGTCCTGGTCAAGTTTCAGGAGACCCAGTGCCTGCAGGAGGACCAGTATTTGGGGTTCAGGGAGGAGCTCAGGACCATCAGCTCCGCCTTGGGCACCATCGTAGGGGTGCTGAAGGACATACAGCAGACCCTGGGGGACACCATGGCACTCCAAAGGGCCCCTGACACTAGCATGGACGATGAACTGCCCACCACCTCCGCCGGCGCTAGTGGACAGGACGCCCCGCCAGAGGACCACCACACCATCACCCCACCCCCTGCAGACGGACAACCACCATGCAAGCGGTCCCTGAGAGCCAGGAACAGGACAGAGCAAGATGGAAGAACCCCGCCAGGAAATGAGACCACCCTGATTGTCCCCCCACTGTCCCACTTTGTTACCCTGTCCATACTTGAACTGCCCCAGCTCCACTTCCTATGCCCATATAGGCAGTGCACCTGTGAGACTAATAGACTGGACTCTGCCATGGACATTCCTCCGCCATCACCCATCACCATTTTACAACCCCCTTCCATTTTTGAGCACTTCAATAAACACCCTTGAAACACAAAACAATCTGGAGTCAGTCTATGATTTGGTAAAATGTAATATCTATGACAGTGTCAAAATGCGTTGTGAGATGTAAAGGCAACATACCAATGTCACACATCACAAGTCCTTGAAGGATGCAAGTAGATGACACACGTTGGTAACCACACCTGTGAAACCGTAATGGAAAGAAACAACTCAATTACCAAATAATCCCATGAAATTACACACAGGATAGAAGAGGACGTGTGACAGTGAATGTAATGGTAAAAATTAAAATGTTCTCACCTGTGTGTCACTGGAAATATTGCTGTATGACTGACTCCCTGTTGTCGTTGTCTTCTTTTCTCAGCTTCCTCCTCATCACTATCCACAGGCTCCACAGGCTCCACAGCTGCCACAACACCGTCATCTGGACCATCCTCCTGCAGAAAAGGCACCTGGCGTCGCAAAGCAAGATTGTGAAGCATCGAGCAGGCGATGATGATCTGGCACACCTTCTTCGGTGAGTAGAATAGGGAACCACCTGTCATATGGAGGCACCTGAACCTGGCCTTAAGGAGGCCGAAGGAGCGTTCAATCACCCTCCTAGTCCACCCATGGGCCTCATTGTAGCGTTCCTCTGCCCTGGTCCTGGGATTCCTCACTGGGGTCAATAGCCAGGAAAGGTTGGGGTAACCAGAGTCCCCTAATAGCCACACACGGTGCCTCTGGAGTTGACCCATCATATCAGGGATGCTGCTATTCCGCAGGATGTAAGCGTCATGCACGGAGCCAGGGAACATAGCATTAACCTGGGAGATGTACTGGTCTGCCAAACAGACCATCTGTACATTCATGGAATGATAACTCTTCCTGTTCCTGTACACCTGTTCACTCCTGTGGGGGGGGACCAGAGCTACATAGGTCCCATCAATGGCACCTATGACGTTGGGGATATGTCCAAGGGCATAGAAGTCACCTTTCACTGTAGCCAAATCTTCCACCTCAGGGAAAATGATGTATCTCCTTACTTGTTTCAGCAGGGCAGACAACACTCTGGACAAGACGTTGGAAAACATAGGCTGGGACATCCCTGATGTCATGGCCACTGTTGTCTGAAATGACCCACTTGCAAGAAAATGGAGCACTGACAGCACCTGTACGTCAGGGGGGATTCCAGTGGGATGGCGGATTGGTGACATCAGGTCTGGCTCCAACTGGGTACATAGTTCCTGGATTGTGGCACGGTCAAACCTGTAGGTGACGATTACATGTCGCTCCTCCATTGTCAACAGGTCCACCAGCGGTCGGTACACCGGAGGATTCCGCCATCTTCTCAAATGTCCCAGCTGACGGCGCCTAGGAAGGACAACAGCGACGATCAAGTACATTTTTTTCCAGGTATGTACCCACAGTTACACAGAAGACAACACCAAACACAAAACCCTTCCTGTATGTGTGTTGAGTGTAGGCCTAGCTATGTGTGACGCAGAAGTAAATGAAGCCATGTGGGCCCCTGAAATGGCGGGTGCCTGACCTCTAAACTGGGACAATGGGATTGTGGGGTAACTGCGTTGGCGTTGCACACCGCCGCGGTAGGTGGTCGTAGACCGCGGCGCAATGCTGCATTGGTTAACATAGGACCCTATGGGTCCCAGGAGCCAATGAACAGGTGCGCCGGCGGTGATGATACGCACCGCCGCGGACGTCACCGCCGCCATTTTCTATCTGTTCAATCACTAGATACCTGATCTTCGACAGGAGAGGACCTACACTGCAAGTGCTGCTGTGACCTCGGTCTGGAAGAGACAATGGCTGCTGCATCTGGGGAAAGGGCCCCTGCCTTCACTGCTCAGGAGTTGGAGAAACTGGTAGACGGGGTCCTCCCCCAGTACACGCTACTCTACGGTCCTCCAGACCAACAGGTTAGTACATAAGGGAGCACATTGTATGGGCTAGGCCTGGGTGGAGAGGGCTGGTTGTAAGAGGGAAGGGGGCAGAGTTCAGGGAACATTAATGCATGTGAATGAATGGGCCACATGGCTAGAGTAGGGAGAGGGGCCACTCACATCGACGGTGCAGTTGGTAATGACTTTTCGTCTTCCCTTGTGCATGTCATGTAGGTCAGCGCCCACCAGAAGAGGGACATTTGACATGCCATCGCCAAGGACGTCCGGACCCTGGGGGCCCACCAGAGACGGGGCACCCACTGCCGGAAAAGATGGGAGGACATTCGCCGTTGCAGCAAGAAGACGGCGGAGGCTCAGCTGGGGATGGCCTCCGAACGTGGGAGGGGTGCCCGTCGCACCATGACCCCCCTGATGTTCCGGGTCCTGGCGGTGGCCTACCCTGAGTTGGATGGGCGCTTGAGGGCATCACAGCAGACACAAGGGGGTGAGTACAACCTCATTCTGCGGACTTTGCGCGCAGTGGAGGGGTCTGGGTGGGGGAGGAGGCCTGTGGGTGTACCTAGGCCAGCCAGAAATACGTAGACTAGGCGCCTCTGTAATGCAGCCCATGAGGCACTCTACACCACCGCAGTAGAGTGCCAAGTACAGGTATATATGCCCCTGTGGCATCCATCTGTGCAGATGTCCACCATAGCCATGTAGGCCAGATCCCAGGAATTGCATCTGCAGAGGCCAGGAGCACGGCGTAGTGCAGGGGGCTGCTGTGTCTGTCTTGTCCGCCAACGGTAGCGGTATGCCATGCACTCAACCTGTTCTTCTTCTGTCTTCCCCCCCTTTTTGTGCTTTCGCTGTTCTTTTGTGCATCAGCATCATCAGGCGGAGGTACAGTGGCACCAGAGCACGAGGGAGCTGCATCCCACATGGCCATGGAGGGCCACACCACGGACTCAGAATGCACCAGTGGGACGGAGGGCGAGGGGAGCTTCACATCGGCCACCGGATCACCAAGCAGCAACACGGACTCGTCCGCCGATGGGAGCTCCCTTGTGGTGGCGGTACCATCTGTGCGCCCCACTTCTACAGGTACAGCCGCCACCTCCCCTACCAGCACCGCCCTCCCAGCAGCCCCTCAGCGTTCGCCCCGTGCCCGCTCACCCAGGAGGGTGGGCATCACCTTCGCCCCAGGCACCTCAGGCCCTGCCCCAGTCACCCCTGCTGCCCTCAGTGAGGAGGCCATTGACCTCCTCAGGTCACTCACTGTTGGGCAGTCTACCATTGTGAATGCCATCCAGGGTGTAGAAAGAGAGTTGCAACACGGTAATGCATTCCTGGAGGGCATTCATTCTGGTCAGGCTGCCCTTCAGCGAACCCTGCAATCTCTGGCCTCAGCACTGATGGCAGCCATTGTCCCTGTGTCTAGCCTCCCCCTCCAACCTCCTCCACCCAGACCCAATCCCCTGTACCCCAGCCCATCCCAAGCACACCTACTGACCAGCATGCACACAAGTCAACACACAAGGGAGGCTCAAGCAAACATAGGCACCACACAACCCACAGGCACTCACGCAAGCATCACACACATACAGACACAGCAACATCCACTGCCTCCACTGTGTCCCCCTCCTCCTCTTCTCCCTCCTCCCTCCCAGTGTCGTCTACACTCTCACCTGCATGCACTACATCTACAGGCACCAGGACTCGCACCAGAACATCCAGCACCACACCCCACTCACCTGCACTCACCACCTCCACTCCCATTTACACGTCCCCTGTGTCCTCTCCCAGTGTGTCTGTGACGCCCCCTCCAAAAGTACACAAACGCGAGCACCCAAACACCGAACATCCATCCACCTCACGACAGCCTCCAGTACCTGCACCTGCACCCAAAACACCTAAAGTGACACCTCCTACAACCACCTCCTCTTCCTCCACTCCCAGGCCCCCTCCAACTACCCATCCCGGTGTTCGTCAGAAACTGTCCCTCTGTAAAGTTGACCTTTTTGCCCCCACCCCCCCTCCAATTCATCAGTCCTGTCGTAGCGCCTCAGCCAAAAAGCCTCCAATACCAGTGGTGCCTGTTCAAGGTGTGTGGAGTGCACCGGCCACCAGGGCAGGCATTATGACCCGGAGCCACGGCACTGGCAGCCCACCCCCTGTAAAGGCTCTGAAATTGGAAAGTGGCCGACGGGACCCTGTGAAGACTCCTGGAGGGAAAACAACTCACAGGGGTCCCAAGGGGATTGCAGAGTCAGCTGTGACTCCTCCAAAGGTGGGGAAGGGCCAGAGGAAGTCTGCACAGCCTGTTGTGAGTATCACGGCAGAGAAGGGCGGCATCCTTCCCGGCGGTCAAGACACCACCGCCAGCACCGTCGTCACTGGTCCGGAGACCACCGCCAGAGTCATTGCCCAGGAGGGCCCAAGTATCGTCACTGGTCCGGAGACCACCACCAGAGTCATTGCCCAGGAGGGCCCAAGTATCGTCACTGGTCAGGAGACCACCGCCACCGCCGGAGGGAGGGCCCAGGTATCGTCACTGGTCAGGAGACCACCGCCGGAGTCAGTGCCCAGGAGGGCCCAGGTTTCGTCACTGGTCATGAGACCACCGCCGGAGTCAGTGCCCAGGAGGGCCCAAGTATCGTCACTGGTCATGAGACCACCGCCAGAGTCATTGCCCAGGAGGGCCCAAGTATCGTCACTGGTCATGAGACCACCGCCAGAGTCATTGCCCAGGAGGGCCCAAGTATCGTCACTGGTCATGAGACCACCGCCACCGCCGGAGGGAGGGCACAGGTATCGTCACTGGTCAGGAGACCACCGCCGGAGTCAGTGCCCAGGAGGGCCCAGGTTTCGTCACTGGTCATGAGACCACCGCCGGAGTCAGTGCCCAGGAGGGCCCAAGTATCGTCACTGGTCATGAGACCACCGCCAGAGTCATTGCCCAGGAGGGCCCAAGTATCATCACTGGTCATGAGACCACCGCCAGAGTCATTGCCCAGGAGGGCCCAAGTATCGTCACTGGTCATGAGACCACCGCCAGAGTCATTGCCCAGGAGGGCCCAGGTATCGTCACTGGTCATGAGACCACCGCCAGAGTCACTGCCCAGGAGGGCCCAAGTATCGTCACTGGTCATGAGACCACCGCCAGAGTCAGTGCCCAGGAGGGCCCAGGTATCGTCACTGGTCATGAGACCACCGCCAGAGTCATTGCCCAGGAGGGCCCAACTATCGTCACTGGTCAGGAGACCACCGCCGGAGTCAGTGCCCAGGAGGGCCCAAGTATCGTCACTGGTCAGGAGACCACCGCCAACGTCGGAGTCAGTGCCCAGGAGGGCCCCGGCTGCCACAGACCCACTGGGCTATGAGGGAACGCCATGCCACACACCAATGCCCAGTCCAGGGAACGTCATGCCACACACCAATGCCCAGCCCAGGGAACGTCATGCCACACACCAATGCCCAGTCCAGGGAACGTCATGCCACGCACCAATGCCCGTTCCAGCACCGCCATGACAAAGCACCGCTGAACAGTCCAGAACCGCCATGGCAAAGCACAGCTGAACAGTCCAGAGACCGCCATGGCAAAGCACCGCTGAACAGTCCAGAGACCGCCATGGCAAAGCACGGCTGAACAGTCCAGAACCGCCATGGCAAGGCACCGCTGGACAGTCCAGAGACCGCCATGGCAAAGCACCGCTGAACAGGGCATGCACCGGGGAAGAATGAAAAGACCGCCACATCAAGCATCGTTATCCCATGTGCAGCTGGGACAGTGACGGGACAGGAACTTTCACGGGGAGACTAATCCAGTCTGGGCACCAGTCCCCATCCAGAGCCAGTGGAGGCTGTTATCTACTTGCAAAATTGTGGCTTTGCACTCCCCAGGATGGTCCAGTGGGCAACCCACCCACTGTAGAGACTTGAGAGACTGTGGCTTTGCACTCCCCAGGATAAAGCAGTGGGCAACCCACCCACTGTAGAGACTTGAGAGACTGTGGCTTTGCACTCCCCAGGATGGTCCAGTGGGCAACCCACCCACTGTAGAGTCTTGAGAGACTGTGGCTTTGCACTCCCCAGGATAAAGCAGTGGGCAACCCACCCACTGTAGAGACTTGAGAGACTGTGGCTTTGCACTCCCCAGGATACATCAATGGGCATGGAGCCCCGTCGTGGATCTGGCTTTGCAGTCATCCGGCTGAGGTGCCCCCCCCTTCCCTTCCCCCTGAGGTGCCTGTAGTATTTCTATCTGATGCCCCGGCAGTGTTCTCTCCGATTGTGGACAGGTATCTACTGTGGGCCTCGCCCATGGATTTTTGGACTAGTGGTGCACGGACATTGATATGTGCATATCTGCACTACTTCTCGTAATGTATATATTTCTGGCTGATTTTATTATATATCTGTATATTTTTGAAACATGTATATTGATACATTACAATGTTTGAACTGATTTTGTTTTGTCTTTGCATTCTTCCGGGGGGATTGTGGGTTGTTACTGTGATTTTTGTACATGCATTGGTGTGTGTGTTGTAATATGCGAGGGTGGGTGTGGGGGTGGGGTGCGGGTGTTTCGTGTGTGTCCCCTTAACTTTCGCCTCCACCCTCCCCTATGTCGTAGGGGCAGTACTCACCGTTGTCTTCGCCCGCGCCGGCGTTGGTCTTCGTAGATGAGTAGGAATACAAGGGCCGGTAGAATGTGTAATTCGGGCTCCATGGAGTTCTCGTTCCTCGTGGGATGTGTTGAGGTGAGCGTTTTCCCATTGCAGTAACTGTTTCCGCCATGTTTTTATCCACGGTGAATCCGACCCGGAAAAGGTGGCGGATTGGTAGGTTGTAATACTGTGGGCGGTACATTGGCTTCCGCCTGTCTGTTGGCGGTGACCGCCGCGCTGCTTGTCTGTACCGCCGTGGTGGGCGGTGTGTTAAAGTGGCTGACTTTGTTGGCGGTTTCCGCCAGGGTCATGATTCCCTTTTTTTGTCCGCCGGCCTGTTTGCGGTATTGCCGCACCTTTAACACCGTCCGCCAGGGTTGTAATGACCACCTATATCTCATTTTGATATAATATATACAGAGCCAGCTTTCTATATGGTCTCCCTGCCCAGACTACTCTATCAGTTGCAGAATTATACATATGTTATCCCCCGGTCCTGGTTCAGATAGATTAACTCCAATCTCACTGTGTCACTCTGGGATGGAGGCACCCCTCGCATTGTACTCACCAAATGCTTCCAATCGGAACGAAGTAGGGTAGCGCCAACGCTGCTACACATCCTTCCCCTTGAAAAAGGCTGTTCGAGACTTTGACCAATAGGATGCCTGGAGAGGTAGTCGGCAGTGACTAGTTGATGGCCTGGGAGATGTTGCACCTGGAACAGAAATGATTGTAGCTCCATGATCCATCAAAAGATTCTTGGATTGGTGTCTTTGTGACGTGACAACCAAGTAAGGGGTGCGTGGGCAGTCTGTAATATAAAAGAGTGCCCCAAAAGGTAATATTGTAGTGTTTCTATAGCCCATTTAATGGCTAGGTTGTTATCAAATTCATCTTTTTGATACAGGACAGCCCCTACACTGATGTCTGAGGCATTGGTTTGTTAACTTAGAGGGTCTATCCTTTTTTAGGAGGTCTGTTAACGGGGCTGCCAATGTAGAATAGTTTGGAATGAATTGTCTGTAATAGCCTACTAGTCCCAAAAAGGATTGTATCTCCTTTTTTGAAATTGGGGTGGGTATTTTTACAATTGCCTCTACTTGGTTCATCTGCAGTCTAATTTGGCCATTTCCTATGTGATACCCAAGGTAAGCGATATTATCGCTGGCCAGTTTACACTTTTCAGGATTGGCAGAGAGACCTGCTTCTCTTAGGGTATGAAACACCTTATCTAGGTGTTGTAGGTGGTCGTCCCAGGATTCGCGAAAGATCACAATGTCATCAAGGTAAGCATCTGTATACGGGTTATGTGCTCTTAGCAGCCTATCCATCGGTCTCTGAAAGGTTGCCGGGCCCCGTGCAAACCAAAAGTTAGGACCGTAAAATGGTACAACCCAGATGGAGTAGAAAAGCATTTTTTTCTTTATCTGAGGGACACAGGGGAATCTGCCAATAACCCTTAGTAAGATCCAAGGTGGTCATGTATTTTCCTTTTCCTAGTTTTTCTAACAATTCATCAACTCGAGGAATGGGATAAGTATTGAACTGTGATATCTTGTTGTCTTGACGAAAGTCAATGCAAAACCGGACCGTTCCATTAGGTTTAGGGACCAAAACGACTGGAGAGCACCAAGGGCTGACTGAGGGTTCAATGATCCATAGCTCCAACATTTTTTTTACTTCTTGTTTTACCAAGTGTTTCTCTGCTTCTGGGATTCTATAGGGATGGAGTCGTACTACCTTATCCTGTTAGGTTTTAATACGATGCTGAATCATTGGGGTTTTCCCCGGTATGACTGAAAACAGGGTTCTATGTTGGTGCATTAGCTCTGAAAATTGTTTTTGTTGGGTGGGGAGAAGACTGGGGTTAATGGAAGGAAATGGCGCTAAGGAGTCCTTAGGTTGCAGATATAGGTTGATTTCTAGGGCTTTCGTATTATGAATAAGGATCCCAACTCTAGATGGTCCTGGTATTTCATCAGCCTCTTCCAATTTTTTTAACAGGTTAATGTGATAGATCTGGGTTGGATTGTCAGATAATTGAACTTTGTACGTGACAGGACCAACGGTTTTAACCACTTTAAATGGGCCTTGCCACTTGGCTAATAGCTCGTTTTCAGAGCTTGGTAAGAGAATCAAGACTTTGTCACCTGGTTGTAATTGTCTAAGGACCGTGTTTTTACTGTAATTCTTTTTTTGTTTCTCTTGTGCCTTTTCTAAATGTATCCTAACATCCTCACACACTGTATGTAGTTGATCTTTTAACTGTTGGCAATATTCTAAGAGGTCTTTGTTCTCACTTTCCTCCTCCTCCCATTTCTCTGCAGCGATATCTAAAAGAGACCTTGGTTGGCAGCCGAAGACCAATTCAAAGGGACTGTGCCCAGTAGAGGATTGCACGTGTGTTCTTATTTCATAAAGGACTAGGGGTAGTTTCTTATCCCATTCTTTACCTGAATCATTGATGTTTTTTTTAATAGGGTTTGGAGGGTGCGGTTATACCTCTCCACAAGTCCATCCGCCTGTGGTTGATAGACAGACATATGGATTTGGGTCACAACTAGTAGTTGGCAGATTTGGGATATTAGACGGGACATGAATGGAGTGCCGTGGTCCGTAAGTAACACTTTGGGAAAACCAACCCCCCCAAAAAAAATATCATAGCATGTGCTATGCTTCTGGTAGTCACGCTTGTGAGAGGTATGGCTTCCGGGTACCTTGTCGCGTAGTCTACTATCACGAGAATATACATATAACCCCGGGAGCAGGTAACAAGAGGTCCTACTAAATCCATTCCTACCCCAGACAATGGAACATCGATACTAAGTCAGGGAAATAGGGGTGCTTTCTTTTGAGGTCTGGGGTTTACGAGTTGGCAGTGGGGACACTGCTAACAAAACCACTGTATATCTGACAAAACCCCTGGGCAGTAAAACCGCCACAAAAGGTACTGTTTTTTCCCTCCCGAAATGACCACCGCCCATCTGACTGTGGGCCAAATGTAGTGTTTGTATCCGGAACGATTGCGGTACTACTAACTGGAGTCGCTCTATGTTATGGTGTTTAGTCATCATATATAATAAACCCCTTTTTACCAGAAAGTACGGACCCACCTGCCCGGGTTTCTCTGTCACAGCATTCTCCCAGGCATGTCTTACAGTTTAGTCTTCCCACTGACTAGGACGGAAAGGGGGTATGGAGGATAACACTACTTTCCCTGGACCAGTATGCGTAAGGGATGAGTTTTGGTTTTGTTATAACTTTCTTCCTTCATGCTTCCCTAATCTGCTTAACTTGAGCGTCCCTTTTCCCACAGAGATGTCTATATGAGAAAACGGAGCCTCCTCCCACCAGGGCTTCATCTCCTCTGTACTTCGAACACTGTCTAATAACTCGGGGAATTTATTGTAGTCTGTTCCTACGATGACTTCTTCCACGAGCTGAGTAATAACCCCCATCATAATTGTATCTGTTTGCCCATTCCACTCGATCGATACCGGGACTAATGGGTATTGTTTCAGGTCTCCGTGAATACAACAAATAGACATGTATTCATCTGTTGGTAATAATGATTGATCCACTAAATTGGCTCTAATGACCAATTGACTACACCCGGAGTCGATTAACACCCAGGTGGACTGTCCATTGATACATATGTCTTTTGTATATTGCGGGATGTCCCTCCCAGTAAAAAACACTCTTCCCCATGTAACCCCGATTTCCATGGGTTCTGGGGTATCTCCTTTGTGAGGACAATTACACGCAATATGCCCCCATTACGCACAATTGTAACATTAGGGTAATTGATTAGGGTTTTTCTCTGTGGTCCTAGGTGGTGGTATGTCTTCAGGGTTATTACACGATTTTGGTTGGGAGGGCGAAAGAGATGCCCGGTGTCCCATACTTGGTCCTTTTTGGATTCTTGCCTTAAATTCAGTGGCCTGGTGATACCCACAGGCAAGGTCTATTGCGGTGGGGGTATCTATTTTATGATGCTGTTTGATCCAGTTTTGGGTGGACGAGGGTAGAGCCTCTAGAAACTGTTCCAACAAAATAATTCTGATAACTTCATCTATATCGGTAACAAGGGGTGTTAGCCACTTTAAACCGAGGTCTTGTATTCGAAAATACAGAGCCCAAGAATTCTCCATGGGGCACCACTTCGTTTTCCAGAACTTGATCTGATAATATTCAGTATCGAATCCAACTCTCTCCAGTATTCCCTTCTTAACGTCTGGATAGGGAGTAGTACCCCCAGGATTAATGGCCTGATAGGAGGCTTGTAAAGTTCCGGTTAGGAGGAGAGCAACATATTGGCCCCATCTATCTTGTGGCCAGGCAGCAGAAGCGGCGACATACTCAAAATTTGTAAAGAATGCATCCGGGTCCTCCTCATCTTGAAATTTTTGCAGGACTGAGCTGGGTACGTTGGGGTGTACCCGAGTTGCCGCAACAGTATCAGTTAGTTTCTGTAAAGCGGTCTCATGCATTAACTGGTTGTTGGCTATTGTCGTAGCCTGGCTCTTGAGGACATTGTGAAGGGTCTCCCTATCATTTTTAGCCTCCCTTTGTTGTTCTTCCCATACAATCTGGAGGTGGCGCTGTCCTTCTGCCAACCTCTGTATCACATCCTCGAGTGTTGGTTTAGTTTCCATGTTGAAGTCGTTTTGGTGTTCTTACCAGGGCTGATCCCACTTCTGACCCCATTGTAGGGGTTCTTTTCCCCAGAAATGGAAGACGCCAAATCTTGATGATATTTATAATAATATTGTTTTATTCAATATTCTCTGTCTATCTAGTCAATGGGGTTCAGTTTATGAATATCTTTCTCGTTTCTTCCTTTCTACTCTCTCTCTCTCCCACTTCTACTTCTCTTTTTTTTTTTTTTCCTTCTTCTTTCTGGGTTGGGGTATCACTTTAATGTATTCTTTTTCTCTTTGTTTTAGGTGTCCGTGGCTGGAGCATCTCCCCGTCGTGTGACCCCAAGGAGAAACGGGAAATTGAAAACACAGATAAGCGGATCAGGTAAGCGTTTAGGTGTTTAAATGGATTGTTCTCCGAAACGTTCGATCTTGTGGAGCCCGTCCTATCCAAAAACCAAAATAATTACTCGAAGAGAAATCAAAACTAAGAAAGAAATCTAAAACGAATAAATCCTAGCAACCCCTCTACCAATAGTATCCCGATGGATTCAACAAGCGGGCACGTACCTGCGTGAGCCACATCCCTCTAGGGACGTGGCTGGATCTGGTGCGTGTCCGGTCTCTCAGGGACAAAGGTTCACCTCGAGTCGTCCTGGACGTCGCTTCTTCCATCCTCGTAATCGCCGTTGTCCCGCACCCGTTCTCCTCCATTTCAGCCAATTCGTCCACCTTCTCCTCCAAAGACGCCACCACCTCCTTGGAATTCCAGACTTCCTTTTCAACATCCGGGTTGACGTCGGCTGACGCAACACTCGGGATCTGCGAGGCACCCCCGGGGCATTGTTCTATGTTCCCTGGGGAATCAGAACGAAACAGGGTAGCGCCGACCCTGCTACACGGTTCTTTGCCAGAGATATTTTTAAGAAAGAATCCTTGTAGTGAGTGGATGTGAGAGGGGCTGGGAAAACTGCTAAAATTGGTTAAAGGTGCTCACGAAAGCTATCTTTAATACAACCAAGGTTAAAAACAATAAAAGGGGGAAGTACTGAAAACCATGATCTGGTTCCCTACCAACAACTAAATGTATGTCTACCACTCAAATTAAAGATTTAGATATTATGGAACTATGTATGGGTATTCTCTACACTACAGAACTGCTGGTCATGGTCAGTGTGTTTCTCGCCTAATACAGTCACATGGATCAGGTGGCGATTCTTCAGGACCTCTTGTTGAGCCTAATCCTCACTAAGATAGTAAAACAACTCTACTCCTATTGGCTGTGTAAGGAATAATTCAAATCATATGTTGGAATCATAAACTTCTGAATATGGAGACCCTCCTAGGTAAGATCCTTGGGCCCCTTGTGGATCACATGGATGCTGCTGTTCTTCTATCAAGGCAATTTAACTGAAGAGTGCCATGGTCAGTCTGACCTACCCCATTGTCAAAGCTCCCCCAGAAGTTTCAGTTATAGGTTCATGTGGGTAGATTAATGCACTGGACCACATAATTCTCCCTAGTTTTGTACCCCTAACATTTGTTTTGGTATAGTATCATAGGTATCTCCACTTTAGGAGATGTAATGAGTGGTACGGTTCTGAAATCATTTCAGGAATTACACCTTGAATATCAATTGCACCATGGCCAATTTCATCTCTACCTGCAGCTCTGCCATGCCATGCCATTACACCTTGAGGCACTTCCCGAATTTCACTCATTGGAGAGTAAACGCCTCCTAATTGATTAGGAGATCATAAAATCACCAAAATATATTGCTGATTAGTATTGCATAACTCACACACATTGTCTGCCTTTAGAATAGCGTGAGAGACAGACATCAACACCTTGGATGACGATGACTGGACTGAGGCTTTGAAAGCACCTCGAGAGGTGGCCATATCTGCTCGTCTCCGATGTATTCAATTCAAATACCTTCATATAGCTTATTACCCGGGATGTTGCCTATAGTACAAGGGAATGCAGAGTTCTCCATTGTGCCTGCTTTGCTGGAAAGGTGACAGCACGTTCCTACACACAGTATGGAACCGTACAGTGCTAAACTGATTTTGGCAAGGCGTGACCTCTTGTCTTGGTGAGGTCCTCTCCTGGACGATTCCACTAGACCTCAGATTGATTCTTTTCAAATATTACGGATGGGCTTGGGGTAATAGACACAAAAGGGCACTCCTGTTCTCGGGGCTAATACTGGCAAAGAGAGACATACTCAAGGCATGGAAAACCGAACACCCCCTTCCCTGGCAGTGTGTAAATGGGGTCTGGATCACTGCATGGGGCTGAAGATTGCTGTGTGCCAGGTGAGGGGATGTCCCCAGAAGCATCAGAAAATCTGGAAGAGGTGCGCAGGCTATAGAGGAATTATTCTAGAAATGGTCGCACCATCAACACTTATGTTGAGGAAGAGATTAAAACATTTGGGGACAAGGGAGGTAGACATGGTGTCCCCACTTGAACTGTTGCTCACTGAGAATTCTGTAACTTGCTATTGGGTGGAGGGATGAGAGGGAGGTCGTCTGTGCATGTTTTATGTTAATATTCAAGCCCATTTGATCTGCCTTATTCTTTTTGAAAATCGCTGGCATGGGTTTCCATATTATCTTGCTAAACCTCAATCAAATCTGTTAGGAAAAAATATATAACAAGAAAGTCATACCTACAAACCTCGGGCTGCCAAGTAGCACAGGAAGGCATCATGTAGGAACAGCTGTAGGTACAGCAGGAAGGACCCAGCAAAGCACTAGTTCATAAGGCAGTCATGCTCAGTGCAGTAGGATGAGCAGGGAGCACTACCAAACAAGTTTGCTGTTCAGTAGGAGCAAATAAGAGCCAATAGGAGACTGCCCAATTCCTTCAAGACACCATAACTATTCCACCAAATTGAAGGAGTCCCTACTATAGGAGCACATCTCAGTGGGACTGCCCAGTTGCAAGTCTCAGTTGGCAAGGGCTGAGCAAGTTATATAGTGGTGTTTAAATACTCCAATCTCAATTATGATGGCTGCCACATTATACCCACCAGAAATATTAGTTCATTGCCCTCTAGCAAGAGCTGGTGCTTGGCTACCCACAGCCCGTAGCCCACCACAGCCTGCACAATGGAAGAGAAAGCAAAGAAGAGAAAAAGAAAATAGAGTCTCTAACAGGTTTGTAGGACTGGAAAACAAACATAATCCAGACATTTGAAGAAGCACATAATACTACTTGTGTCACAGCATGAGACCAGTACATGCCCCCCTTGTCTACCACAGCTCTGCATAACCATGCATGCATTCATCAGGGACCTAAGCCTTCGTTTGTATGTCAGACTGTCAACTACAAAGATAATGTGGTACAAAAATATCGATATCAAAATATCAACATCAAGTGCATTTACTTTACATACACATAATGTAAAGTATAAAAATATAAACTACAAAAACTAGTCACCAAAAATATTGAAATTAGTATTTATTACTGAAGAATACTGATTAAAACTAAACAGAAAATTGTTTTTTAAATGTAATGAAATATAACTTTGCGTATAGAAACATAAATTGATTATTTATGTATATACATATCTATGTATATATATATATATATATATATATATATATATATATATTTAAAAAAAGAAAGAAAAAAACTTTAAAAAGATGAGTTAGAAAAATGCAGTTAGTTTGAAACTGTATCATATTAACACAAGTTTATTTAATTTGTCAATATAAATGGTATAGTATATGTATAAATAACTATAAAAATGAAAAATTACTGCATTTAGCCATATTCTACACATATGTAATTGTTAATACGTGGGGGCATATTTATATTCTGCATCGAATATATGCTATTTTTTTATGCAAATTTAACGTAACTCCACATTTATATTTTGACGTTAGGCACGTCTAGCATCAAAATATAGGAGTTTTTACCATTGTTTGGATGCGTGAACCTACCTTGCATCAATGAGATGTAAGGTAAGAGTTCCCATCCAAAAAATGGTGCTATCCCCATAGCGCCATATTTATTCCCACCCGTGCAAAAACGATGCATGTGTAGGATGCAGCACCATATAATGGCGCTAAGCTTTCTTAGCACCATTATTTAACGCCTGGGTCAAACCAGGCTTTAGGGGACCTGTGAACCCATTTCCATGGTCCAGCACCATGGAATGGGCCCACAGGTGCCCACCCCAAGCCCCAGCAACACTCCCACACACACCAGAGGGACACCACAGGATGGGGGACCCCATCCCAGGTAAGTATGAGTACGTATTAGGGGATTTTTCTGTAAAGTGGGGGCCCTAACATGGCACTGGGGGCACTGGCCATGCCCAGGGTACACTGGTCCCCTGTGCTGGCCATTGGGGTGGTGGGCACGACTCCTGTCTTTTCTAAGACAGGAGTCATGTTTTAGGATGGCTGTGCACCTGGAAATGACGCAAGGCTGGTTAGTGGCATTTTGTTTTGCCGCTACCCAGCCTAACGTCATTTTTGGCACACAATCTCCTCACCCCATATGCCACCCCACCCGGCTAGCATCATTTTTGATGATGCTAGCCCAATCTTAGTGCCGGCTTGCACCATTCCTTAAATATAGCGCCCAGTTGGCACTGTGGAATGGCAGAAGCCTGTGCTAATATTTTTGCCGCAAAACTGCGTTAGCACAGTTTTGCGGCAAAAAGTTTAATTATGCCCCCAAGTTCATTACAAAATATGTTTATCTATAAACACATTAAGAATTTGTGAACTATTGTAAAAATGTAAAACAGTATATTAAATATGGTTTTTGATTCATAAATAATATAAACACACATACATTTATGGAAGAGTTAAGTTTTTGTAAAAAAACTATTTATAAAATAGATCTGCACCTTAAGAAACATATCATTTCAATGAAAATAGAGATTATATGATATGGGGGAAAAAGGGCTCTCTATTAATAATGAGATGTGGCCACAATAAAAAGAAAAAGACATGCCGCCTTAACGAAACAAGTTACAGAAAACACTTCTGTTGGCCTAATAGCAATCAGAACATTAGTGCAGTGCGCTTAGTTTCACTGTAAAGCAACATTAATGTGTTTTTCCCAGGTTACAAATATCTTTGTAGTTATTAATGAACAATGTGACATCCCATAATTACAGGTCTCCTTTTGACTTTGCACTTCTTCCTTCTTCAAGGTCGCCCAAACAAAGCCTTGCCCTTTCATTATTTTTTCTCCAAGGCCCTTTTACACCTCTACATATTTTTCTGACTTTTCGTTATGCAAAGCAGCGTGTTCCTGTCATTCTCCAGTACATCTCTCATACCCTTTCCTCTTTTAAGCCCAGTTCTTACGAATATGATGTTCTTTAGCTCCCATTACGAAATAACTCCACAGAATAGTATCCCTAATAATGATGCTGTGAAATTATTGCCAGGACCAAGCTCTCAATAGGAGCATTCTTATCCTGTCTGCAACTCAACCAGAAACCCTGTCTCCTAAAACAGAAACGTCACCACGACTCTGACGAACTCAACTTCCCATAAAACATCCACCTGTCTTAGTAGCATTTTGAAAAAGGTAGCAGCATTTGTAATAAGTTGATTGTAGGATACGTCTTCACTCGGACATCTGCCTAAATGCAGTAAAAAAACATTACTTTATCTAGTTCCAAGAAGGCCTCTCCCACGTTACGGTCTGCACCTACTCGCGTGTTCAAAAGTGGAGAACTCCAGGCCGTTCTATCTGCCTTTTCCCACAAGGGCATCACTCAAACACTTCTCCACTGGTTTTCTCGTAGCTGCTCTCTTCAATATGTACATGGAGCCCCAGGGTGTATTGCCGTCCATTCATTCAGATCCTGCTTCAGCCCCATCTAATCCTGGCTATCTGAATCATTGTTCTTCAAAAGGTAGTTTACAAATTTGAATTTCAATCCTGGTTGTTGCACAGTTTACAAAAGTGTGAACAGGGAGGGAAATGCATTTTTATTCTATATAGTTTTAAAAAAAAGGTAGTGGAGTACTGCGGTACTGTCTAGGAAGTACTGTGGTATATTTTGAAATTGTAACAAAAAAGGAATAACAATATGATAATAAACAACAACAAAATTTTTTTTTTTATTGATTGCCTAAATCCTTGTTTTAAAATTTCATTAGATACCACTTTACTTACAAGATAGTACTGCGGTATTCTGTTACCTTTTTTAAAGATAAATACAACAACAAAAAATACTTTTCACTAACTATTCTGACTTTTGGAACGTGCCTCATGTCTTCCTATTGATTAAGAAACACAGAGACATGTTTACAAGGAAGTGGTGCAGCACAGAGCTGCACCAAAAATGGCAGTGCCATGCTGCATCACTTCAGAAACACAAATGACTCCACCTCACTCTACTCCACTGTACAGCACGTTACCCCACTCTATGCTACTGTATGACTCTGCACTCTATGCCACTCCACTCTATGACACTCTACTCTATGCACTCTATCAACATCCTATACAACATCCTATTACACTCTATGCCACTGTATGATACTCTACTTAACTCTATGCCTCTACACTCCACTCTACAACACTGTACTATACTCTTTGCCACTGTATGACTCTCTATTACACTCTATACTACTCTACAACACTTTACACCCCTAACTCTACCATACTGTACTCCACTCTGTGGAGCTCCACTTTACAACACTCTGGACTACCTGATGCCACCTGCACAACACTCTACTCCACTCTATACTACTCTATGACTCTCTACTGCACTCTATGACAGTCTACGAAGCTCCCTCTATATCACTCCAGCCCATTTCTTCCACTATAATGTATGATACACTACTCTACTCCACTCTATGCCACTACACCCTACCATGCTCGATGACACTCTACTCTGTGCCAATCCACTCTCCAACACTCTATTCACCTCCGTGGCACTTCACTCTACTCCACTCTACGACACTTTCCAACACACTACGACACGCCACTCCACTGTACAACACGCCATTCCAATTAATGACACATTACTTGACTCTAAGCTACCCCACTCCACTGCACTCCACTCCAAGTCACTCTACTCTATGACACACCACTCCACTCTATGACACTTTACTCCACTCTACACTACACCTCTCCATTGTACTCCATTCCACTCTACACCACTGTATGACTCCCCACTCTATGCCACTTCACTCTACAATACTTTACTCCACTCTTTGCAGCTCCACTCTACGACACTCTACTACAATCTATGCCACTCTTCAACACGCTACTACACTATGGGGCACATGTACAAATATTTGGATTTGAGATTTCCTGATTGCAATTCCATGCGAATCGCAATTATGGAATTGCAAATCCAAATTTAAGGAACTCCATTGAGTTTCTTTTGCAATTATAGGTGGGTCGCAAATAGACCAGCCTCATTAATATTAATGAGGTAGGTCGCAATTTGCGACCCACCGGGAATCGCAAAAATCACAGGGATGGTGGCCTGCTGGTGTCAGCAGACCATCACGTCTGTGATTGCTTTTAAATAAAGCAATCTTTTTTTTCCTTAACGGAAAACGGGCTGTATTTAAAAAGAAAGAAAATTAAAGTTTCAGTTTCATTATTGAAGAGTTGGCAGTGGTCCTTGGGACCACTGCCAGCTCCTCAAAAACATTTTCACATGCGTTCCCAAAGGGGAAGGGGACCCTTGGGGACCCCGTCCCTTTTGCGAATGGGTTAGCACCAATTTGAAATTGGTGCTAACTATGATTGTTTTGCAAGCGCATTCACAGTCACAAAGCAATCATACATACCATTTAGATTCGGTATTAGGAAGGGATGCCCTGAACAAACCTGTTCCTGATACCAAATCGCAAAACTCAAATTGTTACCGAATCGTAGTTTGGGCCTTGTACATCCCAAAAAGCATTTTTCTAGTCGCAAACGAGCCGATTCGCAGAATCGACCCATTTGCGTCTAGAAAAATGCTTTGTACATGTGGCCCTATATATGATAATCTACAACACACAATCCCACTCCACTCCTCTCTACGACATGCCAACCCATTGTATGATATAGCACTCCACTCTATGACACTCGTCAATTCTACTATATGATGCTCTACTTGACGACACTCCACTCTATGACACTACTCCACCCTACTTTACCCTATGCTACTCCACTCTACAACACTGTACTCCACTCTGTGCCTCTCTACAACACTCTTCTCGACGACACTCCACTGGATGACACTCTACTCTACTCTACTGTACTCTATGACATGCCAGTTCACTCTACGCTACTCCACTCTGGAAGACTCTACTCCACTATATACTCCTCCACTGTAGGCCACTCTACTCCACGTTACGACACTACACTACACTCAATGGTACTTCACTGTACTCTACCACTCGCCACTTCACTCTATGTCTCTCCACTGTAGAAGACTCTACTCCATTCTATGCCCCTCCACTCTACACCACTCTGCGACACTATACCACACACCACTATACAACACGCGACTATGACATTACACTCTTCACACTACACTGTACAACACTCTCCTCTACTCTACTGCATGACACTCCACACAACACTCCCTTCTATTATACTGTACTCCTCTGTGCTTGACTCTATGCCACTCCACTCTACAGCACTCTACTCCAGTCTGTGCAACACTACGACACTCTACTTCATGACACTTGACTCCACGAAACTGTATTCAATGACATTCCAATCTACGACAGTCCACTCCAAGACATTCTACTTCACCCTACTCCACTCTATGCCTCTCTACTCTACAACACTCACTCCACTCTATGATACTCTACTTGATGACTCTCCACTCTATGACACTCCACTGTACGACACTCTACTCTACAACACTCCACCCCACTTTACCATACTTCACTTACTTCTATGACACTACATTGTTCTCTACGACACACCACTTCACTTTATGCTACTCCAATCTAGAAGACTTTACTCCACTGCATGCAACTTTATTTTATGCTACTATACTCCATTATTTTACACTCCACTCCACAACACTCCGCTGCACTCTGTGACATGCTACTTCACTCTAAGCCACTCCAATCTAGATGACTCTGCTCCACTGTATACCCTTCCACTCCATGCCACTCTATTTGACTCTATTACACTCTACCACATGTCACTGTATGACACACCACTTTACGACAATCCATTCTACGGCACTACAGTGTACAGCTCTCTCCTCCACACTACTGTACGTCACGCAACTCAACAGCTCTCTACTCTACAATAATCTACTCCACAGAACTCCACTCTATGTGATTATGTGACTCCAGTTTACAAGACTTTACTCCACTTTATGCCACTCTATGACACTGTTCTCTTCAACATTCCACTCCACAATAGTCCAGTGGATGATACCCCATGACACTCCACTCTACAACACTTTACTCCACCCTACTCCACTCTATGCCACTCTACTCTATAATAATCTACTTCACTCTATGCTGTTCTATGACATTCTACTCAATGACACTCCACTCTATGAAACTCCACTCGACAGCACTCCATTGAACAACACTCCACTGCACAACACTCCACTGTACAACACTCTACTCTATGACATTCCACTCTATGACCCTTCACTCCACACTATGACACTCCACTGTACTCTATGACATACCACTTCACTCTACGCTCTCCACTCTACAATACTCTGCTCCACAGAACTCCACTCTATGTGACTCCACTTTAGAAGGCTTTACTCCACTCTCTGACACTGTTCTCTTCAACATTCCACTCCACAACAGTCCAGTGGATGGCACTCCACTCTACAACACTCTACTCCACCCTACTCCTCTCTATGCCATTCTACTCTACAACAATCTAATTCACTCTATGCCATTCTATGACATTCTACTCAATGTCACTCCACTCTATGAAACCCTACTCAACAGCACTCTACTGAACAACACTCAACTGCACAAAACTCGACTGTACAACACCACTCTACAACACTTCAGTCTATGACACTGCACTCCACACTATGGGGGTCATTCCGACCCCGGCGGTCAAGGACCGCCGGGGCCGGGGATGCGGGAGCACCGCCAACAGGCTGGCGGTGCCCCGCAGGGCATTCTGACCGCGGCGGTTTGGCCACGGTCAGAACAGGAAAACCGGCGGTCTCCCGCCGGTTTTCCGATGCCCTGAGGAATCCTCCATGGCGGCGCAGCTTGCTGCGCCGCCATGGGGATTCCGACACCCCATACCGCCATCCTGTTCCTGGCGGTTCGCCCGCCAGGAACAGGATGGCGGTATGGGGTGTCGTGGGGCCCCTGGGGGCCCCTGCAGTGCCCATGCCAATGGCATGGGCACTGCAGAGGCCCCCGTAAGAGGGCCCCACAAAGAATTTCAGTGTCTGCTCAGCAGACACTGAAATTCGCGACGGGTGCAACTGCACCCGTCGCACCTTCCCACTCCGCCGGCTCCATTCGGAGCCGGCTTCCTCGTGGGGAGGGGTTTCCCGCTGGGCTGGCGGGCGGCCTTCTGCCGGTCGCCCGCCAGCCCAGCGGGAAAGCCAGAATGGCCTCCGCGGTCTTTCGACCGCGGAGCGGCCATATGGCGGCTCCCTCCAGGCGGGCGGCTCCCGCCGCCCGCCGGGGTCAGAATGACCCCCTATGACACGCCACTGTACTCTATAACATACCACTTCATTCTACGCAACTCCACTTTAGAAGACTCTATTCCACTGTATGCCCCTCTACTCTATCCCACTCTTTGACACTCGACTCCACTCTATGACACTTCACTTTACTCTACAGCATGTCACTTAACTCTATGGCACTCTACTCTAGAAGACTTACAAGGCTCTACTTCACTGTATGCCCCTCCACTCTATGCAACTCTGTTCCACTCTACTACACTCTATCACACGCCACTGTACGCATGCCACTTTACGACACTCCACTCTATGACATTACACTGTACTAGTGTTAGACCTGTCAGCCTTAGGGTGGTCTTCCCCTCAAATTTTAGCCTTCGTCCTCTACTTTTTCTGACCTTTTTGCTGGTATTAGGACTCTGCACACTTTACCACTGCTATCCAGTGCTAAAGTTCTTGTGCTCTCTCCTCTAAATTTGGTAATATTGGCTTAACCTCATAATATGTATACATATAAGTCATCACTAGGGTAGGCCATGGACAACCCAGAGAGCAGAGCGCAATGTCTTTAAACTGTAAGACATGTACTTTTAAGTTTTCCATGCTCTGGTACTGAAAAACTCTCAAATTCAGTTTTCACTCCTGCAAGGCCTATCTCTCCAATAGGATAACATTGGAATTGCTCATTACATTTGATAAGTGGAATTTCCAAATGAGAAGTGATACATAATTTATGTTTGGTGTCTCTGGAATCACAATTTAAAATCCTAACTTACGGTAAAGTCGGATTTCAGTTGGTGGTTGGGCTTTTTGTCTTCCTCCTAGACAGCAACACACGTGAGTTTAGGGGTGACTTGATGGGCCATCACTGGCAGGATGGGAGGGAGGAGTTAGCCACAGCCTCACTCACACTTGAATGGACTATGTCCTGTCTACACATAAATGGCCGAATGACCCTGCATTGTCTTTCCAGGAAGCTTGGAGCCAGGAAGGAGAGGCAGTGAATTCCTTGCATTTCAAAGCCAGTGTCTAGAAGCTGTTCCCACCTTTCAGTACCAGGACACCAGGGTATAAAAGATGGACCTCAGAAAGCACCATTTCAGTGCACTCAGTACACTTCTGGACCTGTAGATACTCTGCCTGGAGGAACGGCTGCTGTGCTGTTAAAGGACTGCCACTCTGCAAGACTCCTGCTTTGCTGTGCTGTGCTGACCTGCTGCCCTCTTGCCATGGTGAGATGGACTGGGCCTGCATCTCTTGAACCCAGAGCCCAGAGTGTCTCCAAGGGCTAGTTGGCTGGCCTCCTGACCTGAATCTTCAGGGACATGACAGGTTTACAGCAACTTTGCATCTCACCTGGACTCTGTCATCTCTAAGTCTGCCCTGCCAAGTGATGCTGCCCATGTTCTGGGCCTAAGGTGCTCTATCAGCCTTTGGACCCAGAAGAACCAAAGCATCTCTGCTGTGTGAAGCAAACCCGAGCAGACCCAATGCATCGGATTGGATCCATCACAAAGACTCGTATCACTGCTGCAACCCACATCGCCTTTGGAACCCCTGCTGCTCTACACTTCCCCAGCACAGGCCCCAACCATCTTTCATCAATGGCAGACTAGACAACAATGCCGGGCTCTGTATTGCAGCCTCACCACTCTTCTAAATCAACGTGTCACCCAGAATGTGTGTTGCATCCCCAACACCTGACATTGCACTACAGCCTCGCTGCATCACAGAACCAACCCATCTCCTTGGGTGTGCAAAGCATCTTCGATGAGGATCCACACATCACTCTGCAAGCCAGGATTGAAGGTATTTTCATTCAGTGGGCCCAAATGGGTCCCTGCAGCTGGCCCACACACTATTGCGGTCGGCCTGAACTTGTGTCTTGTTCCAGGTCCAGGGCAACCAGATATCCACAATTGGCACTTTACGCCTTTTAGCGCTGTTTATACCTAAAACTTTAAAATTCAATATCTCTAGTTCTACTAATTGGATTTTTGTCATTCTTGTTATATTTATTAAAAACTACTTTTGTGGTGTATTTTCACTGTGTTACTATTTGAAGTGTTGCACAAATACTTTACATATTGCCTCTAAGTTATTCCTGACTGCTCTGCGCCAAGCTACCAGGGGGCTGAGCACAGGTGAATTAGGCATGTGCTTGTGCCTTACCCTGACAAGGATTGAGGTTGCTACTTGACCAGGGCTAACACCCCAGTCAATCAAAAGTCCAATTTTTTACACTGGTGATCTGCGGTGAGGATTGACCTTGTGTTTGTTCAGTGCTATATAGTAGTCTTGTGTTACATTACCACCTCACAGAAACGATACAAGACCAATTTGAGTTTAAATTCTCCTTGAATGGCCTTTTTGTTTTTTTTAATACTTTCTCTGACTGTTGTGCTTGAGACCACACCTGCAAGAATGGAGTTTGAGCTGGCTAACATGGACACAGGAACTTCCTGCCAAGAGCAGCAGCAGGAAGGTGGAGTTTCACAAGGTGCTGAGGGCCTGGACAGAAGCCCACCAAACACTGGTTGAAGCCACAGGAAAGGATAATGGGATGGAGGTGCCTGGAGAGGACTGTCTTGAGGATCTACCTGCAGTGGAAGAGGATGACTTGTCCCCTCGGGTGGATCCCCCTGACAGGGTAGGGAGCAGTATCTCTTCCCACAGCTGTCATCAGAGGTGCTGGCAGAGAGGAGGCAGGAGAGGAAGTTCACGCTGCAGATGGCCTAGTTAAAGATTGAGGTAAGGAAACTGGCCTTGAAAGAAAAGAAGGCAGGAAGGGCTCTGGAAGAGAAAAAGTTGTTACTGGATTCTGAACTGAGACTTCAGGAGCTGGACATCAAGGCCAGATAGGCAGAGTCCAGCAGTGATGATGGCAGGGTACCTGCAGTGTCTAAAGGGGACAACAAGGTCTGCATCCCCAAGGATGTGGTGCCCAATTACGTGGCAAGAGATGATATTGACAAGCAGTTTTTTGCCTGTGAGGTAGTTCTGATGGTTCACAAGATCCCTGAAGAGCCCTGGGGGTGGCGTCGTAGAAAAACATGCCTACCATGGTGCAGGACACACTTCTTACTTTAGAGGTTTGGGACCATAACAGGTACTCTCCCATGAAGGCCATCTTGATAGCTAAATTTGGGCTGACCTCTGAAAAGTACCACCAAAGGTTCAGGGACAGCCAGAAACTCCCCAACCATTCCTGAATAGATTTTATGGATTAATCTAGCAAGGCACTAAATGGTTTTATGATGGGCAGCAATGTTACTGATTGCAATTGGTTGTACAATCTAATCCTGAGAGAGCACATGCACAGTGTTTGTTTCTTCAGAGATCCACCTGCATCAAGCAGGCAGCAAGATGACTGTTACCAGAAAACTTGCTGAGGAGGCAGTTTTCCAAAGAGGAATCTGGGGGAGTCTCCCACAAGTGTGGTCAGAGATCCCACCAGAAGAAAGAGAAGGAGAAAAAAAAATATATAAGGAGTTCTCTAAAGGCCCTCAACATAATTCCGAAGGGAGTAGTGGTAACCTGTTCTAGTCTGTCCCTCAAAAGAAGGGGTCCTTTAACAAACAGACAATGAGGTTTGTTCCCCATGCATGGAGTGCTACAAGTATGGGCACCCCAAGGTCCCAAGAGGGCATAACCCCCCACTGGTGGGCAGACAACTGGGTTTGCTAGTGTAGCGCTTGGGGAGGAGGTAATCCCAGTTATCTCTGGGGAGCAGACAGAGGTGAACCTAGTTTCCCTAAGGGATAAAAAAGATGGTGCCATAAGCCCATACGCCTGCTAATACTTCTAAGTACAGGCAGTGGTTCAACATTAGTAGGCAATGGATGAAGGCTCTGTGCGATGCTAACTGGTGTCCTTATAGCAACTCCTCCTTAACATATTGCACCAGGTGATAGTCACCGAAAATCATGAGAGCTATCTATCGGCGTCCCTGGTTCACTTTGAATGGGGGTGGAAGGGTCTCAGGTTCTCTAAAAGTAGCTGTGAGCCCTGAATTGCCTGTAGATTGTCTGTTGGGCAATGACTTGAAGCACAATATCTAGAGGCAGGTACAGCTCAGGTCACAATTGGAGATATTGTGGTTGTCTGAAAGGGTCTGTATAACCACACAGTGCATGGCTGTCCAGGAAGGGAGTCAAGGACATTTGGAGCCTAAAACAATGGCACAGACAGCTGTGAAGAAGAAAAGGGACATGGGAAACCAGCCCATGAAGTTCCCACAGGTCGAGGTTGACAGGGTACCTGAGGTGGATGCCCCCATGCCTACCAGATAGGTCATTTCCTCCATAAGTGACCTGCCAGAGCTTGTTGGTCGGTAAGTTGAGGGTGGGTCCTCCAAGGATGAATTCTGCAAGGCACAGAAGGAGCACCCCACTCTTGAGGGCTTGAGGTGACAAGCAGGGGCCCAGGTGCCAGGTGACATCTCTGAGGACCACCTGATTTATTGGGAGAATGCCCTCTTATATGGTGAGTTGAAGGCTGAGACAGCCCATGTGCTGGTGGTCCTCCTGTGTTAGAGGACCTTTCTACTGGGTTTGGCTCTTGTCATACCCCTGGTAGAACTTCGGAGGCAAGAAAAGGCCTTTTCCAGGCTTGTTGCCCACTTCTATTAGCCCCTGATGAAGACTGCCTCAGATACATTCTGTAGGTCCTGTCCCACCTGCCGGGCCAGAGGGAAGTCAGGGAAGATGTTCAATGCTCTCCACACCCCCATACCTGTTGTTGGCACTCCCTTCAAGAGGGTAGGTATTGATATTATTGGATTCTTGGACCCAAAGACAACTTGAGGCAACAGGTTTATCCTGTTCTTAGTAGACAATGTCACTCACTACCCAGAGGCCATCCCTCTGAGGTCGGTGACTGCACACATGGTGACCAGGGTCCTGATGTGGATTTTTACATGGGTGGGTTCCCCAAAGAGATATTCTCTGACAGGGGCACTAATGTCTAAGTCCATGTGAAATGGGTGTGGGGTAACCTATACGTTTTCCACACCCTGTCACCCCCAAAGGAACAGTCTTGTGGAGAGATTCAACAAGACCTTGAAAGGCATGGTAATAGACCTACCTAAGCCCAGGAGGCTTAAGTGGGACATCCTCTTTCCATGCTTCTCTTCGCATACAGGGAGATGCCACAGAAGGGAGTGGGGTTTAGCTCCTTCAAACTTCTCCATGGCCACTCTGATAAGGGACCTCTGAGCCTTGTGAAAGAAGTATGGGAGCAAGCTCCCAGGAAAAAAACCACAGGATGAAGTGATCTACATGCTGGCTTTCCACAACCAGATGCATCGCTTCTGGAAAAATGTGAAAATGTACCTTGAGGCCGGTCAGGAGTTATAAAAATCTGGTTTGACCAGAAGGCCACTCTGGTGGAGCTTCAACCTGGCCAGATGGTATGGGTTATGAACCTGTGGAGCCCAGGGCTCTCTAGAATTGCTGGACAGGCCCATATGAGCTGAAGGAGAGTAAGGCCAAGTTCACCTGCTTGGTGGATCTCAAAGTCCTCCATATGAATGGCCTGAAACCACACTCCAAATTGTCTGAGGTAAACATGTTCCTGGTGACAGATGAAAGAGTGGAAGAGAAGAGCAAGCCTCTCCCTGACCTCTGGTCTGATGGGTCTGTGGAAGGTGTCAACCTCTCCCCTACCCTGACCCCAGAACAGCTGAGTAACTGTTGCCAGTTACTGGCTCAGTCCGTTTCCCTGTTCTTCCTCACCCCTGGGCTCACACCTTTGCATCCATGACATTGACATTAGTGAGAGTACCCCTGTTAAAATTGAAATTTACAGGTTGTCAGACACGGTGAGGGCCAGTATCAAGAAGGAAGTAGATGCTGGTGTTAGGTGTGATTGAGTGCTCTAACAGCTCCTTTTCAAGCCCTGTTGTGCTTGTGCCCAAGGCTACCACACCATGCACCACTCCAGAACTTAGGTTCTGCGTGGACTACCAGGGCCTCATTTCCATCACATAGACTGATGTGCACCCTTTCCTCTGAGCTGATAAGCTCATAGACAGGCTGGGCACTGCTAAATTTCTAAATACCTTTGAATAAACATCAGGGTACTGGCAGGTAGCTCTGACTGAGGTGGCAAAGGGAAGGTCTGCATTCTCAACCCCAGAGGGCCATTTCCAGTCCTGGGTAATGTCCTTTGGCTTGAAGAATGCCCTGCCACCTTTCAGAGGTTGGTTAACAGGATCCTGGCTGGGAAGGAGGCATTCTGAGCCACCTACCTGGATGATAGCTGTCTACACATCCATCTGAGATGAATACCTGTCTCACCTACAGCAGGTGCTTCAGGCCCTGCAGCAGGCAGGCCTGATTATCAAGACCAGTAAGTGCCAGATAGGGCAGGGTTCTGTGGTGTACCTGGGCCACCTGGTGGATGTGGGCAAGGTGCAGTCCCACCAGACTAGGATTAGACTATCCTGGTTTAGCAACCCCCCATAACAGAGAAAGAAGTGAGGCCCTTCCTGGGCCTCACAGGGCACTATAGGAGGTTTGTTGAGGGATGTTGCCCTCTTAACAGAGCTGACTTCAATGAAGCAGCCCAGGCTGGTGATTAGGACAGAGGCCTGCCAGAAAACCTTTGGGGGCATATTTATACTCCGTTTGCGCCGAATTTGCGTCGTTTTTTTCGACGCAAATTCGACGCAAAACTAACTCCATATTTATACTTTGGCATTAGACGCGTCTAGCGCCAAAGTTCATGGAGTTAGCGTCATTTTTTTGCGTGAACACCTTCCTTGCGTTAATGATATGCAAGGTAGGCGTTCCCGTCTTAAAAAATGACTCCGATGCATATGCGTCGTATTTATACTCCCGGGCAAAAATCACGCCCGGGAGTGGGCGGGTCTAAAAAACCTGCATTTGCGGCGGATTTTAGCGCCTGGGTCAGGGCAGGCGTTAAGGGACCTGTGGGCTCAGAATGAGCCCAGAGGTGCCCTCCCCTGCCCCCAGGGACACCCCCTGCCACCCTTGCCCACCCCAGGAGGACACCCAAGGATGGAGGGACCCACCCCAGGGACATTAAGGTAAGTCCAGGTAAGTATTTTTTTTTTTTGTTTGTGGCTTAGGGGGGCCTGATTTGTGCCCCCCTACATGCCACTATGCCCAATGACCATGCCCAGGGGACAGAAGTCCCCTGGGCATGGCCATTGGGCAAGGGGGCATGACTCCTGTCTTTGCTAAGACAGGAGTCATTTCAATGGGGGATGGGCGTCGTAAAAAAATGGCGCAAATCGGGTTGTGGCGATTTTTTTGCCTCAGCCTGACTTGCACCATTTTCCCCCTACGCCGGCGCTGCCTGGTGTACGTCGTTTTTTTTTACGCACACCAGACAGCGCCGGCGGCTAACGCCGGCTAACGTCATTCAATAAATACGGCGCCCGCATGGTGCTTCAGAATGGCGTTAGCCGGCGCAAATTTTTTTGACGCAAAACTGCGTTGGCGCAGTTTTGCGTCAAAAAGTATAAATATGGGCCTTGATACCTTCAAGAAGGCCATGTGCACAGCACCCGTCCTGAAGGCTTCTGACTTCTCTAAGGAGTTCACAGTGCCAAAATATGCTTCAGAACATGGCACAGGGACGGTCTTAGCACAGTTAAATGAGGGGGCCCCGGACTCTGCCATCTGTGAGTCTGCCCTGCCAAGTGGTGCCACCCCAGTCATGGACCCTGGGAAGTGGGTCTGAGGTGCTCTGCCAGTCTGTAGGCCCAGTGGAACAGACACACCTCCTAAGCAGTGTGATGAAAACCCAAGCAGAATCGACGAATCACCACCACTGCATGGATTGTACTCATCGCAAAGACTTGCATCACTGCCACAACCCACATCACCTTTGGAACCACTGCTGTGTGGCACTTTTGCAGCAAAGGCCCTTGCTTCCCTCATCAACAGCAGCCTCAACGATAATGCCGGACTCCACATCCCAGCATCATTACTCTTTGGAACCCACACATAGCCCTGACTGCACATCGCATCCCCAACACCGGACTTCGCATTGCAAGCCCTGTCAATGGGCTCCACGACGTTGATGCAACTGGATCTCGCACCACAGCCTCCCTACATCTCAGAACTGATGCATTGCCTCAGCTGTACAATGCATCTTCGAAGCAGATCCACAAAACGCTCTGGAAAACAGGATTTAAGGTACTTTTGCTCAGCTGGCATAACTGGGTCCCTTAAGCTGGCCCACACTTCATCGCAGTCATCCTGAACGTGTGAGTTTGGCCCTTCCTGGTGTGACCAGATATCCAGAGTTGGTGCTTTGCGCCTTGTGGCACCAATTGTACCTAAAAATTTAAGATTTAATTTCCTTGGTTCTACTAATTTCATTTTTGTTATTCTGGTCTTGTTTTATTTATTAAAAACGACTCTAGTTTTCTATCTCTGTTATGGGCATCTTTTGTGGTGTGCTTTCATTGTTTGAAGTGTTGCACATCTATGTTACACATTTCCTTTAAGTTAAGGCTGATCGTTCTTTACCAAGCTACTAAGAGGCTGGGCGCCGGTTAATTTGGGATTTGCATGTGCCTTACCATGACAAGGATATAGGTTGCCACTTAACCAGGGCTCACACCCCAGTCAACCTACAACCCAATTTCTTACAACGACACTCTCCTTCACTCAACTGTATAACAATCCACTTGGTGACACTCCACTCTAGGACACTGTACTCCTCTCTACTCTATTCTATGCTACTCTGCTCTACAACACTCTACTCCACTGAATGCTACTCTGTGACACTGTACTCAAGAACACTCCACTCCACGGCACTACACTACATAACACTCCAGTCGATAACACTCCACTCTATGACTTTACACCTCACGATAGTCCACTTTACCCTACCCCATTCTACAGTACTCACTCTACAACACTCTACTCCACTTCATGCAACTGTACAACACTGATCTTGATGAAACTCCACTCCACAACACTACACTCCATGACACTCCAGTTGACAAAACTCCACTCTGACCCTCGGGTAGGTCGCTCCCCTGCTCACGCAGCGCCACCAGTCCCTGACTGCCCTCCTCACCGTTCTCATCCTGTGAGTGTGTGCGAGTGTCCCCCCTCTTTACCCGTGTACCCCGAGTGCTTGTGCTGACTGACTGACCGGAATCCTCCTTTCTTCCCGTGTATCCCGTGCGTGTCCCCCTGAGTGCCGTGTGCCCCCTCCTGCCGTTCTCCCTCATTTTCAGCCCCTCCCTTTAGAGTTTTACCTGGCCTCTCGCCGTTTTTTTGCCGCCGTTCTTTTTGCCACCTTTTTCGCTGCTTTTTCTTTTTCCCGCCTCCAGATTCCCCCGCCCGCCCGCCTCCCGCCTCCCAGCTGACCCCTCCTCCCCGGCTACCCTTAAATGGCGGCCGCTGCGAGGCAGAGGTAGCGACCACTGACCCTCGGGTAGGTCGCTCCCCTGCTCACGCAGCGCCACCAGTCCCTGACTGCCCTCCTCACCGTTCTCATCCTGTGAGTGTGTGCGAGTGTCCCCCCTCTTTACCCGTGTACCCCGAGTGCTTGTGCTGACTGACCGGAATCCTCCTTTCTTCCCGTGTATCCCGTGCGTGTCCCCCTGAGTGCCGTGTGCCCCCTCCTGCCGTTCTCCCTCATTTTCAGCCCCTCCCTTTAGAGTTTTACCTGGCCTCTCGCCGTTTTTTTGCCGCCGTTCTTTTTGCCGCCTTTTTCGCTGCTTTTTCTTTTTCCCGCCTCCAGATTCCCCCGCCCGCCCGCCCGCCTCCCGCCTCCCAGCTGACCCCCTCCTCCCCGGCTACCCTTAAATGGCGGCCGCTGCGAGGCAGAGGTAGCGACCACTGACCCTCGGGTAGGTCGCTCCCCTGCTCACGCAGCGCCACCAGTCCCTGACTGCCCTCCTCACCGTTCTCATCCTGTGAGTGTGTGCGAGTGTCCCCCCTCTTTACCCGTGTACCCCGAGTGCTTGTGCTGACTGACTGACCGGAATCCTCCTTTCTTCCCGTGTATCCCGTGCGTGTCCCCCTGAGTGCCGTGTGCCCCCTCCTGCCGTTCTCCCTCATTTTCAGCCCCTCCCTTTAGAGTTTTACCTGGCCTCTCGCCGTTTTTTTGCCGCCGTTCTTTTTGCCGCCTTTTTCGCTGCTTTTTCTTTTTCCCGCCTCCAGATTCCCCCGCCCGCCCGCCTCCCGCCTCCCAGCTGACCCCTCCTCCCCGGCTACCCTTAAATGGCGGCCGCGCGCAGCGGGCGCGCCGCTGGCGCGCCGAAGGCGCGCCTAAGGCAAGCCCGTCTGCGCCCGTCCGCGCCTGGACCGCGCCTAGCGCCACAACCCCTGGCCCCCGCGACCCCCACCTCCCCCACCTGACCCACAACTCCGCCTTCCTCACTGCTCTCAACCCCGGCCGAACGCCGGCCTGCTGCCGCGCCACCCCGAAGCGGACCCACGGACCCTTCACCTGCCGCAACTGCCATTTCACCTGCCTACGAACTCACACCACACCCAACAGGAACGACTCGCCCAGAAACAACCTCAACTGCATCCTGGTCAACACCAGATCCGTCCACAGGCACGCCATCGAACTGTGGAACCTCATCGACTCTACAAACCCGGACATCACCTTCCTCACCGAGACCTGGATGAACCCCTCCTCGGCACCCGACATCGCCATAGCCATCCCCGACGGCTACAAAATCATCAGGAAAGACCGCACCAACCGCACCGGAGGAGGCATCGCCATCGCCCACAAGAGCTCCATCCGCATCTCAACCTACACCGACAACTCACTGCCCGACGCCGAGCACCTCCACTTCTCAATCAACAGCGACCCCAAGACCACCCTCAGAGGCACCCTGATATACAGACCACCAGGACCACGCACAAAGTTCAGCGAAGACATCGCAGACTTCATCAGCCCACACGCACTCCCGTCCACCAACTACATCCTCCTAGGGGACCTCAACTTCCACCTGGAGAATCGCACCGACAACAACACCACCGCCTTATTGGACAACCTCGCCAACCTGGGACTGAAACAACTAGTCAACACCCCCACCCACTACGCCGGACACACGCTGGACCCCATCTTCTCCTCCAGCAAACACATCTCTTTCAGCCACACCACTGTACTCTCCTGGACAGACCACAGCTGTGTCCACTTCAGCTTCAAGAAAACCAACGTACACCACCACGCCCAACAACCACCAAGAAGACAGTGGAGCCGAATCTCCTCGGAACAACTCATATCGACCCTCTCTCAGAACCCACCCACCAGCACTACAGACCCCAACGAAGCCGCCAACAACCTCACGAGCTGGATCTCAGACTGCGCCAACCTCCTGGCCCCCCTGAAGACCCAAGCAAACAGAAACAGCCACAAGAAAAATTCCTGGTTTACCCCCGACCTCAAGGACTCCAAAAAAGAATGCCGCACCCTCGAGAAGACTTGGCGCCTCAACCAGACCGACGAAAAAACATGTCTGCTCTCAAAAACGCCACCCGCAAACACCACCAACTCCTCCGCGCAGCACGAAAATCAGCCTTCCAGAACAGACTAGACAGCAACGCCCACAACAGCAAGGAACTATTTGGCATCGTCAAAGAGCTCTCCAAACCCGACGCCGAAAACAACTCCATCCCTCCCTCACAGGACCTCTGCGACTCCCTCGCAGCTTTCTTCCACCACAAGATCACCGACATCTACAACAGCTTCACCACAACCAACTCGAACCCTCCACCGGAACCCGCCACCGACAACACCACCATCCACACCTGGAACTCAACCTCCACTGAGGAAACCGCCCGCGTCATGAACTCCATCCACTCAGGATCACCATCCGACCCCTGTCCGCACCACATCTTCAACAAAGCCGACAACATCATCGCACCCCACCTCCGAGACGTCATCAACACATCTTTTTCCACCGCCACCTTCCCGGAGAACTGGAAGCACGCTGAACTGAACGCCCTCCTAAAGAAACCAACAGCAGACCCCACCGAACTCAAAAACTTCCGGCCCATCTCGCTCCTACCGTTCCCCGCCAAAGTGATCGAGAAAATCGTCAACGCTCAACTCACCACCGCCCTGGAAACCAACGACTCACTCGACCCCTCACAGTTCGGCTTCAGAGCTAACCACAGCACCGAGACCGCCCTCATCGCAGCCACGGACGACATCAGATCCCTGACCGACAAAGGAGAAACCGTGGCCCTCATACTCCTGGACCTCTCTGCAGCATTCGACACGGTCTGCCACCACACCCTGATACGTCGCCTAAGCAACGCCGGCATCAGAGGCAAGGCCCTGGAATGGATCACCTCCTTCCTCTCCGGAAGAACTCAGAGAGTCCGCCTCCCCCCCTTCAGATCCACGGCTACGGAGATCATCTGCGGCGTCCCCCAGGGATCCTCCCTCAGCCCCACCCTCTTCAACATCTACATGACCCCCCTGGCGAACATCGCACGCAAACACGGACTCAACCTCATATCCTACGCAGACGACACCCAGCTCATCCTATCCCTCACCAACGACCCCACCTCAGCAAGAACCAGACTACACGAAGGCATGAAGGAAGTAGCGAACTGGATGACAGACAGCCGGCTTAAACTGATTACAGAGAAAACGGAGGTCCTCATCCTCGGCCCTACACCTACCGCCTGGGATGACTCCTGGTGGCCTCCTGCCCTAGGCAGCACTCCCCAACCCACCGACCACGCACGCAACCTCGGTTTCATCCTGGACTCTTCCCTCTCCATGACCAGACAGGTCAACTCGGTGACCTCAGCATGCTTCAACACCCTCCGCATGCTCCGCAAGATCTTCCGCTGGATCCCCACCGACACCAGGAAGACCGTCACCCACGCCCTCGTCACCAGTCGCTTGGACTATGGGAACGCTCTGTACGCCGGCATCACCATCAAGCTACAGAGGAAACTACAACAAATCCAGAACGCTGCTGCACGACTTATCCTGAACATACCCCGCCACAACCACATCTCCGGACACCTGAGGAAACTCCACTGGCTCCCAGTCAACAAGAGGATAACCTTCAGACTCCTCACCCACGCACACAAAGCCCTGCACAACCGCGGACCAGAACTCATCAACCACCGCATCTCCTTCTACACTCCTCCTCGCACCCTACGCTCGACCGGACAAGCCCTGGCAGCCGTACCACGCATTCGCAAAGCCACTGCCGGAGGCAGGTCCTTCTCTTACCTAGCAGCGAAGACCTGGAACACCCTTCCCAGCCACCTTCGCGCCATACAAGACCACCTTCACTTCAGACGGCAGCTCAAGACCTGGCTCTTCGAGCATTGAACCCCCCCCCCCCCACAGCGCCTTGAGACCCTTACGGGTGAGTAGCGCGCTTTATAAATGCGATTGATTGATTGATTGATTGACTCTAGGAGACTCCACTCTAAGGCAATCCACTCTAGGACACTGTACTCCACTGTATGCTCCTCCACTCTACATCACTCTATTCCACTGTACTCCACTATACGACACTCCACTCTCTGCCACTCCACTCTACGACCCTACATCTACAACACTACACTCTACAACACTCTCCTCCACTTTACTTTCTGACACTCCAATCACGACACTCCACTTGACGTCACTCCACTGGGCACCACTCTATGATTTGAAGTTAAAAACACTTTTTCCCATTCATTTTTCCACAGGGATTTTAAACAGCGAAGGAGCAGAAACCACTAGACGGAATTAACACCAAATTTGGCAGAAAGGTAGGTCCTGGTCCAGAAAGCGACCTTTTTGTGATTTGGTGTGAATCCGTTCAGTAGTTTTCTTGTAATTAAATGGAAAACAAATTTGTATATATAAGGATGCGGATGCGTCGCAACTCCTGCGAGGAGACTCACAAGTCCACGTGCCAGAAGCAGTACTGTGATTGGGTGGTCTCAAGCTGGTCAGAAAATTGCGGCTGCCATTTTATCAAACAGCAACGGTCCTGGTGGATGGATTTATACTGAGAAATTAATAAAAGGGATCAGAGTAGAAGTACCCCCATGGGGTAATGAATGGGTTTGTGATATACCCGTTATGAGTTTAAAAGGATTGAAAAACCCTTATTTTGATGATCAGGGAGTCCCAACTCCATCGCGGTGCTCAGTGTGGTCCCCCAGTGTAACGTCGAGACTGGGTTGTGAATCCTGCCAATAAAGAAATCATTATATATATATATATATATATATATATATATATATATATATATATTACATACTCACTGATACACACACTGTCAGACCCACTAAGACACTCCACTCAACCACTCACACACTCAAACTCACAGACGCACTCTGACAATTAGATGCCCACTCACAGACCTAGTCACACACTCACGCACCCACTCACAGACCCACTGACACTTATGCACCCACTCACAATCCCACACAGATCCTAAAGCACCAAGTCGAGACCCAGTGACACTCATACAACCACTCACAGACCCACTCAGCTACCCACACACCCACTCACAGACCCACTTAGACACTCACTCACCCACTCACAAACCCACTCAGGCACTCACATACACACTCACAGACCCTGTCAGAAACTCAGATACTCACTCAGAGATCCAGTCCATACACATGCACCCACTCATACACCCACTGACACTTCTGCACCCACTCACAGACCC